>NC_136421.1:141480758-144020758 GCF_052625555.1 Lactuca saligna | reverse complement strand
AAGAATGCCAATAAATCAAAGTCAAAATTGCAAAAATGGTCCCTGTGGTATGCATTTTTTGGGGGTTTTAGTCCAAATGATGTCTTTTTTGGATTGGTTGCCCTTTTGTTCTACTGTATCAAAAATATTTCCCTATTTCTTCATCTTCTTGATTCCAATCATCCACCAACACTGATGGAATGCTACTCAAGCTTCCCTCTTTGCACTTGTAATCCCCAATCAAACCCCCCTATGGAAACAATCGCAACCCATCTCCTTCAACAATGTCAAACCATCCAAACCCACCACCCGCTTCATCACCATCAAGGTTGCAGCGACAGTGGAGGTCCCCACCAAAGACGCTCCGATGAGATTCATCCCACCTGAACTCGACCCCAACACCTTATCTCCAATCTTCGTCGGAATACCCCATCGGAGCAGCTCCCTCTGCCACTCCCAGCTACCATATTAAAAACCCACTACCACTATGTTTATTTTGTCGAGTACAGGAGACCCAAACACCCCCGACCCTTACTCCTTCCTCCCCTTGTATCTTACGCATCGATTTCTTCCCCTTTACCGGCCACCAGAGCAGCTCCCTACAATAGTCCCTCTCGATTTCTCCCCTTTATCGACTCACCCTCTTTTTTTTTCCTTCTCTTACAATTCCTCTGTCTCTCATTTATGTGTATTACTAATGAAATAGGTGTTTATGTATAACCTGTATGTAGACGATGTTTCTGGATTGATTGACGTTTAAATCAGGTGATATCATGGGTATAACCTGAGCAGTCGAATTGATTGTTGTTTATCGGCTCCTTTAACATCACTAGTGTTTCTTTTCATCATCAATTTTGATAGCTACTAAACTGAGTCTTCTCAACATCCGTAGGAAATCAGTGGACCTAAGCCCACTATCATTGAACCTGCACTATGCACTATGCTGCTGAATCGATGTCGAATATATAGTTTGATCTTGTGTGTGTGTGTGTTCATAGTGAAAGTGGGTGGAGATCTATAAGTTTGTGGGGTAATCTAAATTGCAGGAAAAAAGTGAGAATCAATTGTTTTAGAATTGAGGAATCGGAAAAATCGATTGTTTGCAAGAAAAAATTGGAATCTCTGATGTTGGAATTTGATGTTCAAATGGATTATGAACGAAGTTTGGATCGGCGGTAGGTTTACACAGGGGAGGGAGGGAGAGAGAGACAGAGAGAGAGAGAGATGTGGGCCCCAAATTAGTTAATTTTTTTATTTTTCATTTAAATTAAATAGAAAAAGCATAAAAAAAATATCATAAGGGTATAATAGTCTTTTCAGTTTACTGAGGGACCAAAATCGCAACAAAACTAGATCAAAAGGACCACCAATCCGAAAAAATTGTGGTTTGGACTAAAATCCCAAAAAAATGCATACCACAGGGATCATTTTTTGCAATTTTCTCTAAATCAAATGCTTCGTGTTCACAAACATAGAATGTGGATTCATATCCATGTCGATGTAGTTACGTAGAGTCGTAATTAGATGTATAAATCGGTATATGATTGATCCAGACTTTGCAACTATCAAAGGTTACTTCTTTACTGCTAACCTTTTCATATGAAGGATCATATGAAGGAGTGGTGGGATAAATTATGTATCATTGAAGGAGTTTCCATTAGAGAATGAGAGATAGACACAAAGATACAGTGTGTGAGTTTGAAATTTGAAAAAAGAAAAAAAACGGATATCTTGATTATAAGATCGTTAAATTTATGGGATTGATGTTGGTAAAAAAGAACCTTGACTACACGTTAAGATATCTAGTAAATCTATAAATGAATTTAAAATTATTTATTTTTCCGCATAGAAACAATCAAATGAAGTAATTTTTGCTTCTTCGGATAGGATCGACTCAAAAATTAACGGGAAAGCAAAGCCATGAGTGAATTACAAGATGCAACGTGGAAAGTTTGGGTGTAGAAATGTTTACATTTGGCATAATTTAGAGTCTTTTATTAGATAGATAAAGTATATTTTATTGTTTATTTTTATTAATTATAACAAGTTTTGTTTTACAACGCACGTTGTAATTTAAATACTAGTTATTAATCATTTAACAAATACAAAAAAATAAAGTACGAGTAAAAGGGAAACAAATGCATTATTAGAAGCTGGCATGTGTTAATATATCTAATATTTAAATACAAAAGCTGATAACTTATAAGAATACAAAAAAATGACAACCGTAGAAATTGAACGGTGATAAATTAAAGTAAGAGTAAATTATACATATAGTCCCTATGGTTTGATTTGATGTAATTTGAGTGTTTTTCTTATAGTTTGTTGTCAAAATTGCAAAAATGGTCCCTGTGGTTGGCAAAATTATGTGACTTTGATCCAAAAAAGTTTCATGGTGCGTTAGTGGTCTAATTTTGGATCTTTTTATTGTTTTTGGTCCCTATACACTTAAAAAGACAATTATGCCCTTACAATTTATATTTTTCATTTTCTTTAATTCTGGAAATGCATAAATTAATTTAATTTATATTTCATTTGTCTCATCTCTCTCAACAAAAGAAACACACACACACTCACACTCAAGAAACATATCTCCCCTAATGGATGCCACCATTACCACCGACTGCAACCACCAACAACTACCACCGTCCGCCACCATCACCATTGGCTGCCACCACCATCCACTACAAACAACTAATCCCATCCTCGCCCATCTTTCTTTCCTCAGACCTGGATGAAATTTCCCCACCAGAACCACCCTTCTGATTGGTGTTGTCCCTACCAAAATACCACCACTTCCATTTTTCAATGATTAGGGGTTTCAGCCACCACCACCACCACCACCATAGAAGATGACAACATCCTCATTCACCACCATTGTCTTTCTCAACCACTATTCGCCACCAACCACCATCATCTCCCCCACCCTCACCTCCTCTCCGTTAACCAGATGACCTTCACTGTTGACCACCAAACCACCGTTCATCGATTTTTTTCCAAATACCTCTCAATCCTATAAGACTTGAAACATCAGAAAATCAGGGGATGATTGATTCGAAAGGGGTTGAAAAGAACCTCAAATATTTCATCAAAAGTACAGAGAAATGAAAAATCTTCTACCTAGCTAGATAGAGCAAAAATCGAACCTCGTATAAAATCTTTAAAGACATGTCAACTACGAGAGTCTTAGAGAGAAAAACACTAACTTGTTTCTATCAGATTCTCAGTTTTGGAGATATACAGGTCCGATTTCATAGTTTTATTTACATATCTGAATTCTAGAATTTATGCTCCTTGATGATGGTCAGATGCTTTTGTATTGACCAGATGTATTTGAATTTACCCCTCTTGGTGCAAATCGAAAACCCAGAAGATGATCCTATCTGATTTGCGTTTTTTTATTCTTTGGTTTGGTTTTTTTTAAGGTATTGGATGTGTGTAACAGTCTAGTTTGTAGATCTGGAAATGAACATTTTGAGCTATCGGAGAAGACGAAGGGGCAGTGGTAGATGGGTCGCGTCATTGGAATTTTCATCTGGGTCACAAGCTACCGTCACCGGAGTTTGCTAGGGGTGGGCGGTGTTGCACAAGTAAGGGGTTGCAATGGTGGTGTAGGCGGTGGTTTTTGAGCATCTGTAGAATACAGGGAGAGGGTAGACCAAGTACCGATTTTGGTGTTATTAAGAGAGAGAGAGAGAGAGAGAGAGAGAGGTGGGGTATAGTGGGTGATAATTTAATTTTCTTTTTATTTTAAATAATATAATAGGAAATTTAATAAAATAAATTAAAAATGAAATATTTCAGGGCATATTGGTCATTTTATGTTGGGTGTGGACCAAAACCACACAAAAATGACAATATAGGGACCAAAACCGTAGAAGGTATCCAAAATTGGACCACTGGTACACCGTCAAACTTTTTTGGACCAAACTTACATAATTTTGCCAACCACAGGGATCTTTTTCGCAATTTTGTCTAGTTTGTTTTACATTTGCAGAATCCCTAATGACTAATCTCTATTATGTTATTGTAAGCGATTTTTGTCCTAAATAACAAATAACGACTATATTGTCATTATCTAATTTCTTTTAGCTTCATTTTATTATTTAACTATTATTAATATATTTTGTTTTATTCTTAATACATAACTATTATTAAATAAGATTGACTTATTATACCCTTCTTTTTCATACTCCTCTCGTTTCTCTTTATCTCCCCACCCCCTATCCCAACGATTAACTCTTCTCCCCCGTCCACCATCTTTGGCTACTACTTGCGACCATCGTGCAACTTCACCACCTACTACCACTAGTGACACTCATCCTAACCATTCATCGAACGAAAAGTAAATCAAATCATATTTCAAATCTCACCTCTCACAGTCACTGCTCACTAACCGTAAATCAACTTCACCACCGCCTACCGTCGTTGAGACTAATCAAGTGACACACTCAAATACCAAACAAATAAAAACACAAAAAAATCATTTACCTATAAATCAAGCGGTGAGAAAAACCCTCGTCAACATTTAGAAAAAAAAACATTTTTTTTCTTTACAGCTAAGTCTGGAATCTAAGATGAGGTGTAGATGTGAAAAATCAAGCACCAAAAAAAACAACTTAAGCAACAAGAAATCATTGTAGATATGAGATGAGTTGCAAATATGAGAAATTGGGGTTCCATAACTCAATTTTGATGGTCGTGGTGGTCATCAAACATGAAGAGTGGTGATAGCAGCGTTGTTTGGTTTTCGAAGGAGGTGTAGATCTGATACGATTCATATGGGTATGACACGGTGATGATGTAGGTTTTCGATGATGGTCCAAATTTTCTTTGGATGTCAACGGAACAAGGTGACAACTATCTAGTGGCCTGAAATCCACAAGATATGGTGGTAAGCTAGGTGGCGGTAGCGACTGACATAAAAAGTAGAGGAGTTGGTCCTCGTGGGCAGTGAAGAAGGATGAGGTGGTGGTCATTAGGAAGAAAGATAAGGTGGTAGACATCAGAAGTGGTTCTTACGCTTCTAGTGACAAAGGTTTCAAGGTTCTTTAATCCTACATCCACTCGTGGTTTGCGTTTAAATAACACTAAACATAGTTTCGATTTAGGCCCCGTTTGATAGTTTATATCCGGTAAAGTGTTGTCTAGGAAAGTGCTATATGGGAAAGTTATCTGACTTGGAAAGAAACCATGTTGTTTGATTGTACATCTGATTCACTGTGCTGAATAATGAAAAATGACAATATTACTCTGCTATCCGATACTCTGATGGATGAAGTTGCTGAATAATTATAAAAACAAACAAATTGTCATATGAAATCAAAATTACATAATAACCATTTAAAATCTAAATAAAATGTCGATTAAGTTGTTTTTAGTTTTTTTTTTCAAGTTAATATTCCGTCGTTATTCTTTCTAACAATTAATTTTTTTTTATAACTCAACATTTTATTCTTGACTCGGTTTATATATGATATTGGTGGGGTGGTTGAAATTTTGTCAAAATATATTAAGATGATGGTAGTGCTGTCCAAAAAAAAAGAACTAAACCAATAAAAATGAATTTAAAAAATTAATAATCCAACAAAGTAATATTTGTTAATATATAAATATAATATATTTATAAATATTATTTTTTAATATATAATAATTCAATAAAAAGGAACTAATCCATTAAAAAGAAATAAAAAAATTATTTAAAAGAAATTAATAATCCAATAAAATAATATTAATTAATACATAAATATTATGTATTAAAAATAATATTTATTAATATATAATATTTCAATAAAAAAAGAAATTAAAAATTTATTTAAAAGAAATTAATAATGCAAAAAAGAAAGATGCCGAGTTTGGGGTACAGTTGTCTTTCCAACCTATTCATGCAGAAAGATATGATTTTTGAGCTTTCTAGGAAAGACATATCTTACTGGGTAATACCCATTTTTTTTACATATCAAATAATCTTTCCGACCCATCAACAATAAATATATGTTTGGACCTAAAAAGATGTTTATCAAACGAGACCTTAGTATTACAATTTAATGTTATCATTTATTAATTTTGAAATAACATATCTATTGATTTTTTTTAATTACGATTTTCATGGTTAATTAATATATGAATCATTATTTGTAAGTTAACAAGATGTATTTTTTTTCTTTAATTAAATAAACACCACTTAATTGGAAAAAATTGAACTATAATAAAACAAAGGTTTTTGATATATATTTTTAATTTGATTTGTCGTTTTACTTTTATAATAATTAATTTTTTAAACTATTTTGCAATATAGTATTTGAGTTTATTTTTTACGTTTATTTTATATTTTTATTTATGTTATTGATTTAATATAATATTTAAATTAACAAATAAATATACAATAATAATCATTTCAAAAGTCTACCAATAATAATATAATATTTTATATTTAATAATATTTTTTTTAAATTAATAAGTTCATAATATAACATTAGAAATGAAAAGGTCATGAAGGTTTTTAATGGCTATAATGATAAGAAAATGACTCATTTATATATAATATCATGATATAATATTATATTCAAGGAGAAAAATGACTTATTAGGTTTAGAAAACAATAGTGTGGGTGGGTGAATCGATGAGGTAAATATTATTTAATAATTTAAACCAAAGTTCTAAATAACGTAAGACGTGGCTTGCCAGCAAGTTAAAAGTTAAGTCATGACAAACCTTGGCGAGCCATGACGTTTTTCAAGGTGTGACTATATTATATACATTAAAAGATATAAATCATATAATTATTGAATTTTATCAAATATATGAAGTTTTTAGAAATATTATATTAATATCTAATAAAAAAAAGTTAACAAAAATTCATTTATTATAGTAACTAGGTTGTTAATTATATGTACCGTAACAATAAAGTGTAACGTCAGTGTGTAACCCTAGTACAACTTACCGTAGTTTGTAATTTTATGTATAGTAACTATAGTTGTTAGCCGATTGGTCTAATATCTTTGGGATTAGGGTCAATTGATATTATAAATTAAATACAATCTGGTTAATGAAGGGATTTCAGTAATCGTCTTTCTATGTACTCTTGTAATAATCATATTGTTATTACTTGTTTGCATACAATCATCGAACCTAAAAAAACAATGGAATTCTAAGAGGAAACAAAACATAAGGACACAATGTACAATAAAAGACAAACAATAAGGACGATTCATGTAACTTACTCTTAGTGTTTGATCATTAATAAAGCATCAAATCTTAAAAGTTCGTGGGTTGGGAGAATAACATTATATTGTTAATTTTTTTGGAATTTTTACATTTATGTGGGTTGGGAGAATAACATTATATTGTTAATTTTTTTGGAATTTTTATATTTGAGCTTATGTTGGTGCGTCGAGAATTCTCATCTTTAATTTACCTAAAAAACTCAGATGGTCGGGAAAATATATTTTACAAAGCACGAAGCAAAATATTTAAAAAAAAAATAATGAATCTTCTAACCGTCGGTTAACGTTCGCCTACATTTCTAGTAATATCGATTCCAATACGCAAAGTTGAAGCAACCATCTAATGTGCACTTTCTTTTCCGATTTGACGCACCATATATTACAAAAATCAAACGAAAGGAGTAGAAAATATAAGTAACCAAGCATGAAAATATTCTTCTTATAAAGACATAACATTTTAGTTAACTAATCAATTCAATAACATAAGTTGAATATTTAGGGGTTTCAAAACATTGATGTTCTTGTTAATCAATCAATTAAGTAACCAAAACTACAATTAAACAAACCAATATTAAAAGGAATATGAAAAGTTAATGGAGTTTTTAACTATGATTGAAATGTTTTGGACTCCATTATGAATTATGATAGATATATAGATTATAATACATATGATGATTTGGAAAAATTAAATTATAATAAAAAATATATTTTTTTGATATATATATATATATATATATATATATATATATATATATATTTTTAAATAATTAAAAAAAAATTATATTTAAGCATATTTTGAAATATGTTTTATATTTTAATTTATGTTATGGATTCAATATAATATTCAATTTAACAAATATGTGTGAAACAATAATACTTTTAAAACTCTATAAATTATAAGATAATATTTTATATTGAACAACTTATTTTAAAATAATAGATTAATTTTTTAAATCTAAAAGTTGAAAGTTCATAGATGTTTTAAATACACATGTAAATACCAAAAAGTATATATATATATATATATATATATATATATATATATATATATATATATATATATATATATATATATATATATATATATATATATATATATATATATATATATATAACTTGGTTTTCTAATTTTCAGAATTTATTTATCTAAAAAATTAAACAACCACACTAAAATATATAACTTTTTATTATCTACGTGTGTATATATATATATATATATATATATATATATATATATATATATATATATATATATATATATATATATATATATATATATATATATATATATATATATATATATGGTTAGATTCATGTGAGACCACTATATTTTGTAAAATGAGGATACACAATCCTAACTAGTCATTTTGTAGATAAAAAAAAAATACATAAAATGCAAAATAATTGAAAATTTCTGAAATTAAAAAATAAAATTCTCATTTTTTTATCCAAAAGTAAATAAATAAATACATTACCGTTTTTTTTTTTTTTTTTGAAATATAAGTTAAATATTTTAGTAAAATATATTAGAATATTCTAATAAAATATTAGAATATTTTACATATCTGAGAAAATCTAGTAGAATGTTAGAATATTTTAACATTTTAAAAATTACATTAGAATATTTACAATGTAATATTTATTATAATATTTCACATATTAAAAAAATGTAATTTTTTATTATTTATATTTTTTTAGATAAATAAAATCACGAAAATAATAATTAAAAAAATATTTTTCATATTTTTCCTTTTATTTTGCATTTGAAATTTATTTTTAGATTACGTGTGACGGTCTCACAAAATTAATTTGATCTCAAATCAACCTTAACCTCTCTCTCTCTCTCTCTCTCTCTCTCTCTCTCTCTATATATATATATATATATATATATATATATATATATATATATATATATATATATATATATATATATATATATATATATATATATATATATATATATATATAGATGTCAACAGGGACAAACGGGGCGGGGAGTGCATCTCCCCCCCTCCCCCCCCCCCCCCCCCCCCCGACCTCGTTCCCCCGCCCCCGATTGATTTTGGGCTACTTTTTTTTTGGGCTAAAATAAGTTGTTATTTAGGCTAAAATAAGCTATTTTTTAGGTAACAAATAATTATTTATAGCAGAATTTTATATGTTAAAAATAAAAAAGTTGTTGCATTTTAAAAAATCATACTAACAACTTAAAAACATGTTTTTTGATGAATTTTGGAAGCTCAAAATCATGTTATTGTTTATTATATTTATATAATTAATATATGTAAATATATGTGTAATTTATTAACGGGGTCCCCATGGGGATTTCGGGACGGGATTGCCTACCCCCGCCCCCGCCCCCAAAATTAAAACGGAGGTTAACCTTGCCCCTGCCCCCGCCCCCGATTTTTTTTAAAAAAACTCCCCCAAACGGGACGGGGCCCCCACGGGACTTTTTGACATCCCTATATGTGTGTGTGTGTGTGTGTGTGTGTATATATATATATATATATATATATATATATATATATATATATATATATATATATATATAGGGTTAGGTTCATGTGAGACGGCTTAATTTTGTGAGACCGTGAGACGCATATTTTTATTTTTAATTTTTTTTAGTTAATTCAAGTTCCGAAAATAATATTTAAAAAAAGTATTTTTGGATTTTACCATTTATTTGGCATTTTAAAATTATTTTTTAGAATATGTACAATGTAATATTCTATTAGAATATTTCACGTATTTTTTTAAAAAAATGGAACTTTTTTTTTTTTTTTATATTTATTTTTAGTTAATTCAAGTTCCGAAAGTAATATTTAAAAAAAGAATTTTTAGATTTTTCCATTTATTTTGCATTTTAAAATTATTTTTTAGAATATGTTAGTGTAATATTCTATTAGAATATTTCACGTATTTAAAAAAAAAAAAAAAAAACAGGATTTTTTTTTAAATTTTTAAATTTTTTTTTAGTTAATTGACGTTGCGAAAATAATATTTAAAAAAAGAATTTATGGAATTTTCCATTTATTTTGCATTGCAAAATTACTTTTAGATTTGGTCTCACAGTCTCACAAAATTAGAATAGTCTCAAATGAACTTGAACATATATATATATATATATATATATATATATATATATATATATATATATATATATATATATATATATATATATATATATATATATATATATTGTGACATCCCCAATTTCACGGGCAAAAAAGACCGATTTTGTTTATGCTTGTTTGTAAATCAGAGTAATATTTTACATAAAAGTGTTGAGGAATTTGCTCCCAAACTAAAAAATATGATAAGGATTTATCAAAGCATTTCCGTAGAAATGTATTTCATTAAAAAGACTCGGGATGTCATATTTGATACCGATCAAAAGCATAAACAATACACTATAAGCCTTACAACAGTTATTTACAACTAATGGCTTATAATCCAAAAATCCCTCATCATCATCCAAATTATGCTCTGGGTCCACTACCTGTAAAACAGAAAGCTGAGTGGGTCAAGCTTGGGAGCCTGGTGAGCATATAGGGTTTTCAACCCATAAATAATAATAAATTTATTAATTTCATCGATCAATAATAAATTTATTAATTTTATCAAACCAACAATAACCCTGATTACCCATTCTCGTTATCCTTACTTTACGTCCCTAAACACCTATACAAGGGACCTAGTCTAAGGCTTTTATCATCGGGATGGACTTTACTGCTAAGGGGATTCCTCAGCCATATATGTCCGTAAGGCAACCATGAGGGTGATGGAGTACACCGGTGAACATCAAGCCCACAAACACATACAGGTTGCGAGCCTCCTAGCGTTCCGCTAGATGACTGGAACAACAAGAACATCGAGGCCTCTCATCATTTTAACACACATCAACTATTTCGTCTACCCATGTTTACCCAACATATTTGTAGATAAAATACATATACATTTTATAACTTGTATAAAACATTGTATTCAACAATCATCTCAAATAAACAATCAATATAATTACACATAACACGTATTTTATAGAAAATACTTCATATCTATGTGTAAGATGAAAGTGACTATACACTCACATGATTTGATGATAATCGGACAACAATTCGTTCCTTAAAATGATCGTTTCTGATAAAACCGGGAGTTTTATTGAGAAACCGGGCTCTGCGAGGGTTGGAGCTTCAAAACCGAAAAGATAAAAATTTTTGGGTTTTCGAGCACTTCGGGACGTATTCCGGGCTTTAAAAATGATACCAGGGCTTCGGGGGAAGTCAAAATAGTCAAAATATAAGTTTAGGGGTGAAAAATGTCAATTTTCCAAAAGTATCTGGGAAGGCTCGCAGCCCCCCTTTATATAGGGTGCGAGACCGAGGTTTGAGTGGCTAAGAAAGCTCCACGTAGCAGCTGCGAGGCTCGATCACGAAGGGAGGATGTGGCAGCGAAGGAGCGAGGCGCGTGGCAGCAGCGAGGGCGAGACACGGAGACGGGCTACGCTACTCGTGCGAGGCTCGGACGTGGCCCTTACGAGACTTGGACGCACGATGGCTACGAAGTAGTTTCTGATTGGCCGAGACTTCGGTCCGAGGGAATTGCGACATGCATCGGATCCATACTTGGCCACATCTCAGTGACGCAGCAGCTTCGGCCACGAGGCGGTTTTGCGAGAAGGGTGACGTGGCCGACACCTGTTCATGCGATTTTTTTCGAATTTTGAACCCCGAACTTCTAAAATCCATAACTTTCGCATACGAGCTCTGTTTTTGATGTTCTTTATATTCACGCGTAGCTAAAATTATGCTCTACAACTTTCGTTTAGACTTCGTCGGCTAATTTTTACTTTAATTTTATTATTATTTTTAACAGACCGGGACAGGAAAATCCATTACAAATTCATAACTTGTTCATCCGACGTCCGTTTTCGTCAGTCTTTTTACCGTTGTACTACTATTGACGAGACCTTCGATTCTCGTTTAGGTTGTGTTGGCTAAATATCGCTCGATCTTAAATTCGAGTATTTAGCTGTCTATTACTAAGCTAAAACTTAGAAAAATCATAACTTCCTCATACGAAGTCAGATTTGGACGTTCTTTTTATCAAAATTTTCGGCTTAACGAATACTATGACTTTTGTTTAGATTGTTAAGGCTAAAAAACACTTTATCGTAAATTCACTTTTTACACTTCCCGGTGCCGTGCCGATTCCGTTGCGAAACTTCGACAGGTCATAACTTCTTCGTTATTACTCGGATTTCGGCGTTCTTTATATCTCCGGAATCCTTGTTTCGGCCACTACAACTTTCTTAAAAGATATCGGCTTTTTCTAATATTTATTTTCAATGCTTATTTTCATTATTAATTAATTAAATCATAATAATTAAGCAAATAAGCATATAATTCACATGATATTCACATAATTCCTCTTTATTACTTCAAAATGAGTTACAAAGGTTGACCTAGACTATTACAACATTATTAATGCTTTTAGCCTAGAAACACGGACGTTACAAAACATCAAAAGGGTCAACTATTATTTAAGAAAAACTATCTATGGCATTGTCGACTTAGCCATATAAACAAGAAGTGTATAACCTAACGTCAAAATAATGGATGTTTAAAGTCAAATGATGATGAATCATTTGATATATATGAATCTTGCTTCTGTGGAAAGATGACAAAATACCATTTCTCTTGATCAAGTGAAAGGGAAAGCGATTTGTTAGGGATCATACATATTAATATATGTAGACCTTTCAAAATCATGTCTAGATATGGTGATAGGTACTATATCACCTACACGGATGATTTTAGTCGTTGTGGTTATATAATGTTAATGAAACAGGAGAATGGAGCATTTGAAAAGTCAGTGTTTCAAAGTGAAGTGTAAAATCAAGTCAACAAGACCATTAAAATCCTTTGTTTATAAAGAATGTGAGTATCTAAGCCAAGGATTTTAGTATCCTCTTAGGAGTCATGGGATTGTCTCGCAACCCACTCCACCCTAATAAACACATGGTAATCGTGTGTCTGAGAGGAGAAATCGAACCTATTTAGATATGGTTCGATATATGATGAGAAAAGTACTATTCCTTTAACATTCTTGATTTATGACCTACTCATCGTCGCTTGTATTTTGAATATGGATGTTATTAATAAAGTAAATAAAAAACCATATGAGATCTGGAATGGAAAACTTCCATCCTTATCATACTTTAAGGTTTGGGGCTGTGAAGCTTATGTATTACTAATACATTCCTAGTGAGAATAAGAGATTTATTTCAAGAAGTTATTCCTTCCTATAAAGAAAGTTTCGAATGGATGAAGCAAGTGGGAAGCATTTGAAACTTAAATATGATGAAGAACCACAACCTGATGCAAAATAAGTTGGTACTAGTACATAACAAGAAATTGTTGAATCTGAATAAACTGTTGTTTATGAATCTGATCAAACACAAAGTGTTCACAAATCTAATAGGATTTATTAAGAACCCGAGATATATGGATTTCTCATTGATGAATGTTTTTGGGATGCAATCCATACATGGAAACCAATATAGGACTTTTTTTTATCATCATCCCTGTAGTAGGACTTAAGGGAGTAAGTGGGATTTCATGAAGAAATTTGACATGGATAATAGTCTACACACATTTAAAGCAAGACTTTTTGCAAAATGTTTCACTTAAAATCAAGGTATTGACTATCACGAAACCTTTTCTCTAGTCACTATGATTAAATTAATTACAATACACTTTTTCATAGCCACATATTATGACTACGAGACATGGCAAGTGGGTGTCAAAAAACTTTTATTAATGGAAACTTACAAGAATAATTTTATAGGTTTTAGCCTAAAGGTTTTCTCAATCAAAAGCATCCTAATAAAGTGTTTAAGATTAAGAGCTCCATTTATAGATTGAATCAAGCATCTTGAACATGGAATATTCATTTTGATGAGGAAAACACAAAGTATGGATTTATTAAGATTGAAGATGACACTTGTGCTTAAAAGAAAACTAGTAGGAGTATAGTGACATTCCTAGTCTTGTATGTGGATGATATACTAATCATGGGAAAGGAAATCCCAACCTTACAAGTTGTTTAGTCATGGATCCAAAAGTGTTTCTAAATGAAATATTTAGGATATGATGCATAGATTCTTGGAATAAAGAAATATGGAGATAGACGAAGGGGATTAATTGGTTTAAGTTAGAGTGCATACATTTACAAGGTTTTGAAAAAGGTTCAAGATGGTTTTGGGTTTTGATATGAAATATAAGTTTTCTTCACAAAAACCAGCAATGGAAGACTTTAAAAATAACAAGTTTATTTTTAGTTCATAACAAAACCAAACCATCATGGATACATTTATAGAGGTTAGAATGAAATAAAAAAACAACCATAGGATGTTTTTTTTTGGAAAGGGAACTTCCCTAACGAGGGTTTCCGGGCCAGCTTTCGCGCACCGACTAATCCCCCGCTGCAAACATAAAGCTTTGCTTCATGCCCTGGAGTCACTGCAGGCGAACCATAGGATGTTTTAGAGATAAACTTTGAAGCCTTTGAACCCACTTGGTTTTGGGGTGTTGATGAAGATGTAAAGATCAAAGAACATGATCTTCTTTACAAGTATCCACCATCAAGAGTAAGGCACTTGGAATGCTAGTTCCTTCTTATATTCTTGAGTATCTTAACCCTTTAAGTGCTTAACTAATATAAGCACTAAAGGAGACAACTCAAGAAGGATTCTAAACCACCAAACTAACGTCAAAAGAGAGAGTGTTGTAGCGGCATAAAACTCACAGTTTTAGAGAAGAAAAAGGAGGAATAAAAGAGTGTTTCACACAACAAAAATGCAAGCCTCATGCGTCTCTTATATAGCCCATGCAAAGTAAGGCCTTTTGATTAAAATACTCTAAAGTATTTCTATCTTTTAGAAGCATGGGAGACGAAGCATGGAGGTTGACAAGCAACCCACATATTTTAATATTTTTAGCCATACCTCATGTAAAGAGGATGATTCTTTAATTTTTATAAACTCCAAGTTTATAAAATATAAACTTTGTCTTTAGGTAAAAGAAAAAAGAATCCAAATAGTCCAAAATGTTTTGCATGACTTATTAATTCATACCATATGAAATAATAACTAGTTATACTCTCTTATAATTATTATTTTCATAAAACAATAACTATTCCCTAATTAAAATACAAGAATCGATATTATTTATTAATAATCACATTAATAATAAATATAAAAAATGTGTCAACTTGATAAAGGTGTGACCCTATAAGATCATATATTATTAGCAATATCACTCTATAATGATTCTTGGGCATATAGATTCAACAATCTCCCTCTTGAACAAGATTCATTATAGACTGACATGGATAGTAACTAACGTCTAGCAATGGGCTACTGCCCCTAATAATATATGAAGGGTTTCATCTCATCAATAGTCAATTCGAGCAGCTCTAAGCTACAAATTTCACTAAATATGTGGTATCAATTCTTCCTTTATCTCAGACATCATGTCAAACATGAGATATGGATTGCCATCAATCTCATTTACTTTTCAAATTTAACTAAGGTGTCTTGTTCTTAACGAATAAGGTGGGACAAGTCCCATCTCGACTACATATGCCCATCAATGTAGTTCGTATCATACCCAACAATGGCCCTTATGACTGCCCTTTTACTGAAAAATGTTAAGCCATGTCAAAGTAAAACAATTCCTACACTTCAAGTCACAAATATGTATCTCAGGTCTAAGAATACAAAGATACAACCTTGATAAAAATATCACTCTTGAATACGACCCATAAAGTGGTTTTGATGCTGGTCAAGTCCAACACTTATTCTCTTAATCAAGTATCTATGAAGTTGGTAGCAACTCTTGTTATCCTCATCTCCATGAGAATCCACCAATCCACTGATATTAGTCTTACCTCATAGATGTTCCAACAACTATGAACGACTATGGACATTTAGAATAACCTAGTTATTTAAGGATTGAAACATGCTGTCACACCCCCAAACCAGAATGGCGGAAACATTCAGGGGTGGATGACTTCATGTAGTACCATAACAATTGAATATCATAAAGAAAGTAACACAACCATCATATATATAACAAAAACGTACATTGTTACGTAATACATATTTCCAAAAGAATATTACAATATGATGATTTAAAATGTTTGATAATAGACGCCTTAGCGTTCCTTCTTCAAAAGCTGGTAATTACCTGTATTACTGATTCCCTGAGAAATACAAGTAGTTTTGAAAAAGTTTCAACAATAAAGTTGGTGAGTTCATAAGTGTTTCTGTGATGAAAAAGTATGTCTTTTTTTTTTTTTTATAAGAAAACAGATGAATGTGATTTCCAGAAAATCTAATATTTTCCACATATAGTTTGAAAAACTCCCAAAAGTTAGAGGGCGTTAGTATCTTTCGTACCTAAATGAATAAGATGAATGTATACTCAAAATAATGTAAATACTGAATGCATTCATGAGTCTCGTAAATCAAGATTATTTTTATACTTCCGTGTGAGTCTTATAACCATGCTATTGACACAGACTGCCTGTAACAACATTCTCCAGGTGTTGTAGTGTTATGACATTTGTCACCCCAGACCTTCCGGTCTAACTGTAGCTAACAATTTAGGTGCGGGATTGTCAATCCTGTATAGATCTATACACAAGTATCACACTCTCCCTCCAAGAGATTATGGTTTATAATACATGGCTTGAAATGCATACTTGAAAGTACGTTGAAGTTGGGTATCTCACAACACTTAGTACAAATAGATTTACGATATGAAAGTCTTTATTTCACTTCAGATGAAAGTATTTCATTTTTCAAGATGTTTACGTAAGAATGTATGAATAACTCGCAAACTATACCCATTATAGTTTTTCAGAATGTGTGTTCCATTTGGTGAAAATAACTCGATGAAATACTAACTTTTTACGTAAAGTAAAAGTGTTGATATCGAACAATAATAATATAGAAGTTGTATTTAAATCTATATAAAACGATACGTTTTCTTGTATTGTACTTGTATTCCCCCCCCCCCCCCCCTAAAACATGAAAAGACGTGAAAAGTAGGGGTATGAACTCACTTGTTCGGTTTGAAGAGAGTGAGACTAGGATCGAGTAGAACTTCAACTGCGGAAAGATGCGTCTTCGAGCTTCTCAGGGCTCTCAGTAGCGTAGGACCTTCGTTGGGGGCTCGGGTATGGAATCAAGGGTGTCGGGATGACCTCTGGAGCTCACAAGTGTGTGAAAGTGTGAGAGAGTTTGAGAGAAGTGTGCCAAAACCGGAGTTCATGCCCTCTATTTATAGGGTTGAAAGTGGGAGTACGTTGGGCGTACGCGTTACGCTGGGGGTACTTTGGTTACGTTGGGCGTAAATTTGCATCATGGCTTACGACTCGACTCTAGCTAAGTGTAGAGCCTGCAGCCGATGGGACTCGACGCTGCACCTGAGTACGCTGGGCGTACTCTTAAATTACGTTGTGCGTAATTCAGGCTTCAATCTTCTAAATTCCGTAACTTTCGCGTACGGTGTCCGCTTTTAGCGTTCTTTATATCAACACGTAGGTGAGACTATGCTCTACAACTTTCATTTGGACTCTGTCAGCTAGTTTTGAATTTATTTTTAATGTTATGTTATTACTAGGCCGGGACTGCTAAAGTCCGTTAAAAATTCATAACGTCTTTATCTGACGCCTGATTTCGTCTGTCTTTTCACCATCTTACTCCTGTTGTGGAGACCTTCAATTCTCATTTAGGTTGTGTTAGCTAAAAATCGTCCGATCTTTAATTCGAGTTTTTAGCTCTCTACTGATGTTACGAAACTTAGAGAATTTGTAACTTCTTCATACGAGGTCCAATTTGGGCGATCTTTTTATGCACGTTCACTGTTTAACGTAATCTACGACTTTTGTTTAGATACTTAAGGCTAAAATGCATTTTATTGAAATTTGACATTTTTTTTACGTTTAATAATGTTTTACCAGGTGTGTCGTGAATATTTGAGTGGTCATAATTTCTTCATTATAACCCGGTTTTGAACGTTCTTTATGTTTTTGGAAACCTTGGCACGATATCTAACACTTGATGCATCCCAAATTTAGATTTTTAAACATTTTATTTTTGAGGTTAATTTCGTTGATTCCAAATAGTTTCATTGTATTTGAGTTTTGAGTGTTACATTGCTTTGGGAAAATATAGGGTTGTCACATCATCCCCCCGTTAGAGGGAATTTCGTCCCGAAATTTAATCTAAGACAGAGTTTACAGGTTAGGAAAAAGTTGCGGGTACTTTTGTTTCATCAAATTCTCGCGTTCCCAGGTGTATTCAGGTCCTCGCTTGGCGTTTCAACGGACCTTTATAATAGGTATGCGACTTTGTTTAGTTCTTTTTATTTCCCGATCCATGATCTTTACTGGTTCTTCAACGAATTGAAGATTCTCATTTATTGCAATTTTTTCCAGAGGGACGACGAGAGTCTCATCGGACAAGCACTTCTTTAGGTTTGATACGTGAAAGGTAGGGTGTACGTTGTGGAGTTCCTGAGGTAATCGAAGTTTGTAAGCCACCAGACCGATCCTGGAAAGGATCTTGAATGGACCGATGTACCTTGGGTTTAGTTTCCCACGCTTTCCAAAACGTATTAATCCTTTCCAGGGCGAGACTTTTAGTAGGACACGGTCTCCAACCTGGAATTCCAAGGATTTCCGTCTTTTATCCGCATAACTCTTTTGTCTGTCCCTTGAAGCCTTCATTCGTTCCCAGATCTGAACAATCTTCTCCGTAGTTTCTCTTATGATTTATGGCCTAGTAAGAGTGTTGTTCGTTGCTTGTCCTCTTGCTAGTTTTGTGTCACCCACTTCAGCCCATCACAGAGGTGATCTGCACTTACGGCCGTAGAAGGCTTCGAACGGGGCAACCTTGATGCTACTGTGGTAGCTATTGTTGTACGAAAACTCGACCAATGGTAAATGGGTGTCCCATGCCTTTCCAAAATTGATTACACAAGCTCTCATCATATCTTCTAGGGTTTGTATGGTTCTCTCACTTTGGCCGTCGGTTTGTGGGTGATACGCCGTACTCATGTCTAGTCTCGTTCCTAGAGCTCTTTGCAGCGACTGCCAGAACCTTGAGGTGAATCTACTGTCTCGGTCCGAGATAATGGATATTGGCACACCATGCAACCGTACAATCTCCCTAAGGTATGTTCTAGTTAGATTCTCCAATTTATTCGTTTCTTTGATTGGTAGGAAGTGCGCGGATTTAGTTAATCTGTCGACGATCACCCAGATGGTGTCGAGTCCGCTTGCCATCTTGGGTAATTTGGTTATGAAATCCATGGTTATCCGCTCCCACTTCCATTCGGGTATTTCTGGTTGTTGTAACAATCCCGAAGGCTTTTGGTATTCCACCTTGACTTTGGCGCACGTCAGACATTTGCTCACGTAAGTAGCAATTTCGAATTTCATGTTCGGCCATCAATACAGTTTCTTGAGGTCCAAATACATCTTATCGGAGCCGAGATGTATGGAGTATCGTGTCTTATGGGCTTCGTTCATGACGACTTCTCTGAATCCGCTAAACTTTGGTGTCCAGATCCGATCCATGAAGTAACGAACTCCATCATTCTTGACTTCAAGATTCTTATCCATCCCCCTTAAGGCTTCCCTCGTCACATTTTCGGATTTCAAGGCTTCTATTTAGGCTTCCTTGATTTGCGTGGATAGGTGTGAATGGATTGTCATAGTTAGAGACTTCACTCGGCATCCTGAGTATTCCTTTTGGCTGAGTGCATCAACCACCATGTTAGCCTTTCCGAGGTGATATCGAATTTTGCATTCGTAATCATTTAGTAGTTCTACCCATCGTCTTTGTCTCATGTTGAGCTCTTTCTGGTTTAGGATATGCTAGAGGCTTTTATGATCGGTGAAGATTGTACATTTTGTGCCGTAGAGATAGTGCCTCCATATCTTTAGAGAGAAAACGACTGCTCCTAGTTCAAGATCGTGTGTCGTGTAGTTTACTTCGTGCGTCTTTAGTTGCCTTGAGGTGTAGGCGATGACCATCCCTCGCTGCATCAGAACACACCCAAGTCCTTGGTTTGACGCATCACAATAGACCACGAAGTCCGATGTTCCTTCTGGTAAGGTCAGGATGGGCACACTACATAAGGCTCGCTTTAGTGTTTGAAATGCGTTGTCTTGTTTTTCTCCCCAGTCGATGGTCACACTTTTCTGAGTTAGGGTGGTAAGCGGCTTAGCAATCTTTGAAAAATTTTGTATGAACCTTCGGTAATACCTGGCGAGTCCCAAAAATTGTCGGGTTTCTGTTGGGGTCCTTGGAGTTGTCTAATTTTCTATTGCTTTGATCTTGGAAGGATCCACGTGTATCCCCTTGTTGCTTACTATGTGACCTAGGAAATCTACTTCCCGAATCCAAAACTCGCACTTTGAAAATTTTGCGTATAGCTTTTCTGCCCTCAATGTTTCCAAGATTTGGCAGAGGTGTTGGCTGTGTTTTTCCTTGCTTCTTGAATAGATGAGTATATCATCTATGAAAACGATCACGAATTTATCCAGGAAGGGACGACATACTCGGTTCATCAAGTCCATGAACACCGCTGGAGCATTTGTCAATCCAAAGGGCACCACTACAAACTTGTAGTGACCATAGCGTGTTCGGAATGCCGTTTTGGGTATGTCTCCTTCCAGCACTCGCAGTTGGTGATAACCAGATCTAAGATCGATCTTTGAGAAGTAGCTTGCCCGTGTAGTTAATCGAACAAATCGTCTATGCGCGGTAGGGGGTATCGGTTCTTGATTGTGAGTTTGTTCAGCTCCCGGTATTCGATGCACATGTGAAAGGATCTGTCCTTCTTTTTCACGAATAGGACGGGTGCTCCCCATGGTGAGAAGCTCGGTCTGATGAAGCCTTTGCTCAGTAGCTCGTTTAGTTGATTGGACAGTTCCTGCATCTCAGCTGGGGCTAGACGGTACAATGATTTTGCTACTAGGGTAGCTCCGGGAATTAAGTCGATCCTGAACTCGACTTGGCGTTCTGGTGGGATCCTTGGAAGATCTTCTGGGAAGTTGTAGACTTCCGGAATGTCTTTAATGTTCTTCGATTCTCGTTTCTTGTCTACTACATGGGCTAGAAAGGCATGATATTCCTTGCAAAGATATTTTAATGTACATTCAATGTACATATCGCTTGCGCTTTCCGTTTTACCGTTTGCCATTTCTAAAGTGAATATTTTATTGAGTGGTTGGGGTTTTTGATTAAGTAGGTGTTTGAATTTATGACTCACAAAACTTCTCTCCGCACCGCAGTCAAAGAGTATGCATGCATAAATGTTGTCGAGGAGAAACGTACCCGTAACCACCGTGGGGTTAGCTATTGATTCATTTTGTCCTATCGCTAGCACTCTTCCTATACTGCTAATATTCTTTGCCTTGGGGCAATCCCTCTTGAAGTGCCCAATTTCTCCACACCCATAACATGCCTGGCTTACTCCAGTACCAGGAACTTGAGTGATTGGTCGCGCCGGTGCCTTACAGAAACGAGTAGTGTCCCCTTTCCTGTCACAGTTTTTATAGTGCATTTCTAGGCAATTACCGTGGTGATGGTAATTGCATTTTTTGCACTTTGGCAAGTTCCCAACATATTGTTTCGTTGGCACAGGGGTAGTAGGAGTTGTAGTGGGGGCAGTAGCGGCATGGACTGCCACCATTTGTTTCTTTGAAGGTTCTTGCAAAGTTTGACCTTTTCTCTTGTTCTAGAACTTCTTTTTCTTGTTGTTGTTATTGGCATTGTTGTCGTTGTTGTTGCTTCCTTTGGTTGGTTCGGCGATGACGGTTGTGACACTTTGACAAACCCCATGATCAACAAGAGATTGCGCCAGTTCCTTGGCGCTGTCGAATGTTGTGGGTTTGGAGGCTAACATAATCCCTCGAAGCTGGGGTGATAGTCCCCAAATATACCTTTCCACCTTTTAGCTTTCCAAGATCATCATTCCTGGGCAAAGTATTATTAAGTCACTAAATCTATTTGTATAGCCTGCGATGTCCGAGCCTACCATCATAAGGCCCCACAACTTTTGTTCGAGCTTCTGAATCTTGCCTCTTGGGCAGTACTCTTGTAGAAGCATTCGTTTCAGGTTTTCCCAACCCATGGAGTTTGCCACTACTAGGGTTAGTGTCTTGACGTGGCCGTTCCACCACGTTAGGGCTCGTTCGGAGAAAGTACAGGCGACAAATTTTACTTTGCTTTCTTCGGGGCACACGCATATTTGGAATACAACTTCCGTTTTCTCTATCCATTGGGATAGAGCCATCACTCCCCCAGTCCCATTAAAGGGAATAGGTTTGCCGTTTGTGAAGTCTTTGTAAGTACATTCTCCAGAACGGCCTTGGTTTTGGCCATTTGTAAAGCTGTTTATTCCTCCTCATGACCCGTTGTTACTCATTTATGCCATCGCTGCGGTCACATCGGCTGTTACACCATCTTGGAACATAGCTGCGTCCATAGTTGGAGGGGGTGGTGGAGGTGATGTTGGAGCTGAGTTTCCACGTGATGATCTACGAGGAGGCATGTTCTGGTAGAGAAATAACAATGATGACTATAAGTTTTTAATGATTTGACAATCGTGCACTAGAGGGTTAGTTATATCTTGAAATTTGTTTTGACTTTAGTTAATGGTTTCGAAGTAGATATAGCAATTTAAATAATCCGATGAATTTTGAGAGGTATGTACAGAAATACTTCATATATATATATATATATATATATATATATATATATATATATATATATATATATATATATATATATATGTCAAACATACGGTGCGTTACATTTTTCTTCGTGGTTAGGAAAATTTGACCTATCTAGACGTCTCCTATTACAAGTTCAAAGAAAGTAAGAAAAACTTTATCCGAGGTCCTATTCTATATCAAAATTGTTGGAGTTGGGCAAGTCCTACTTGCGGCGTGTTGTGAGTTTGGAGCTACACTCTGCATCCGATTGTTTGACTCCCATTAAACGCCTCTCAAGAACCGCTTGTTGTTCCTTCATCTCTCTTATTTCTGCAAGTGTTGCCTCCATTTGGCTTTGAAGCATCCCTGTGTAAAGTTGGGTATCTTCGTGTAGTCCGTCCAGGCACGAATGTCTGCAGCATTACCCTGTGCAGCAGCATTGATCTTACGAATTTTGGCAGCTTGAATGTCCGACTGGTAGGTTTGGGTGGCTATTTTGCCCACAAGAACGGGAAGCACTCGATCGGCTGGGCCTCCACCACTGACATTGTAGAACTCCTGACACATGCCAAAGGGAGGGCGTACACCTAGTTGATGGCTCCAATGGTAGAGATGGCTTCCCCAAATGGGAATAGGACCTTGGTAGCCCATTCTAACTTTGGGAGAACGAGGAGCGGGAGGGTTGATTACTTCTGGATCAGAGTCTGTTCCATCCGTACTTTCCTCTTCCTCCTCTATAGGCTCTTCTTCCTCGTCGACTTCGAATTCCTCTTCGATTTCCTCTCGGTCTTCTTCCGGATCTTCTTTTATCCGTCCACCGTTACCTTGGTTTGGGTAGTAGGGATCTTCCGGTATATGGAATCTGACCATTTTTTCTGTACTAGGATCAAGCTATAAGAATTTTATGAGAAAAGAAATTTCTATTTGACGGTATCCTAAGTTTAACCATATCTTGTGGTGTGCAGGCTTTTCATTGTCTTTATATTTTATAGAATACTCCTATAGTATTTCGCATTTGCAAGTTTAGTATTTTTATTTGGTAAGTTTTTGAATTGTTGTCCACTACGATCATTCCTCGACGTACGTTGGTCAAATCCAGGATAAATATAGTTGATCGGATAAATATAGTTGATCAGGCTATATTTATTCTCGATTTGATTACATACTGTAGTGACAAAGAACATGGTTTGGCATGCAGAATTAAAGCTTGCACAATTAAACATGGTGATTTGGGTGTTTAAGAGATATATTGAATGTATATGGTGTTTACAAAAAGGATCTAGATCTAGACTACATAATTAACACACACTTACACACTCACTTCTACATCTCTCAAGCACACCTCTACAAGTGGACAAACCCACTATTTATAGAGGTGTTTACATGTCTCTCTCTCACTCTAACTAACAAATGGGTCTAAAGACTAAAGCACCACATGCAAGTGGGTTTTACAAAAGTCAAACATTTACAAAGTCATGAATGAATAACTTTGCAACCCCAACACATACCTCGAGGCCCAATCGTAATGTCGTAACTTGCCTTAATACTTTTTAGAAAACTTTGTTATGATACGAGACCGATGTATGCATGCAAAAATATATTGTTTATGAAAACGTTTTGTCAGAGGGTTTTTGGTCTACTTTGCATTTATAGTTTGTATATCTTATGTGGTTCGATATACTTAGTTCACTATAAACAATGCTCTGATACCAATCTATCACACCCCCAAACCAGAATGGCGGAAACATTCAGGGGTGGATGACTTCACGTAGTACCATAACAATTGAATATCGTAAAGAAAGTAACACAACAATCATATATATTACAAAAACGTACATTGTTGCGTAATACATGTTTCCGAAAGAATATTACAATATGATGATTTAAAATGTTTCATAATAGACACCTTAGCGTTCCTTCTTCAAAAGCTGGTAGTTACCTGTATTACTGATTCCCTGAGAAATACAAGTAGTTTAAAAAAATGTCAACAATAAAGTTGATTGAGTTCATAAGTGTTTTTGTGCTGAAAAAGTATGTCTTTTTATAAGAAAACAGATGAATGTGATTTCCAGAAAATCCAATATTTTCCACATATAGTTTGAAAAACTCCCAAAAGTTGGAGGGCGTTAGTATCTTTCATACCAAAATGAATAAGATAATGTAAATACTGAATGCATTCATGAGTCTCGTAAATCAATCTTATTTTTATACTTCCGTGTGAGTCTTATAACCATGATATTGACACAGACTGCCTGTAACAACATTCTTCAGGTGTTGTAGTGTTATGACATTTGTCACCCCAGACCTACCGGTCTAACTGTAGCTAACAGTTTAGGTGTGGGATTGTCAATCATGTATAGATCTATACACAAGTATCACGCTCTCCCTCCAAGAGATTATGGTTTATAATACAGGACTTGAAATGTATACTTGAGAGTACGTTGAAATTGGGTATCTCACAACACTTAGTATAAATAGATTTACGATAAGAAAGTCTTTATTTCACTTCATATGAAAGTATTTCGTTTTTCAAGATGTTTATGTAAGAATATATGAATAACTCACAAACTAGACCCATTATAGTTTTTCAGAATGTGTGTTCCATTTGGTGAAAATAACTCGATGAAATACTAACTTTTTACGTAAAGTAAAAGTGTTGATATCGAATAACAATAATATAGAAGTTGTATTTAAATCTATAAAAATGATACGTTTTCTTGTATTGTACTTGTATTCCCCCCCCCCCTAAAACATGAAAAGACTTGAATAGTAGGGGTATGAACTCACTTGTTCGGTTTGGAAAGAGTGAGACTAGGATCGAGTAGAACTTCAACTGCGGAAA
Organism: Lactuca saligna; assembly: GCF_052625555.1. Classification (NCBI taxonomy): domain Eukaryota; kingdom Viridiplantae; phylum Streptophyta; class Magnoliopsida; order Asterales; family Asteraceae; genus Lactuca; species Lactuca saligna. The sequence goes on along the minus strand of NC_136421.1, from coordinate 143,994,913 downwards.
GTTGCGTCTTCGAGCTTCTCAGGGCTCTCGATAGCGTAGAACCTTCATCGGGGGCTCGGGTATGGAATCGAGGGTGTCGGGATGGCCTCTGGAGCTCACAAGTGTGTGAAAGTGAGAGAGAATTTGAGAAAAGTGTGCCAAAACCCGGAGTTCACGCCCTCTATTTATAGGGTTGAAAGTGGGCGTACGCTGGGCGTACTACCGAAGTACGCTGGGCGTACTTTGGTTACGCTGGGCGTAAATTTGCGTCATGGATTATGACTCGAGTCTAGCTAAGCATAGAGCCTGCAGCCGATGGGACTCGACACTGCACCTGAGTACGCTGGGCATAATTCAGGCTTCAATCTTCTAAATTCCGTAACTTTCGCGTACATGCTCCGTTTTTCGCATTCTTTATATCCACACGTAGGTGAGACTATGCTCTCCAACTTTCATTTAGACTCCGTCAGCTACTTTTGAATTTATTTTTAATGTTATGTTATTAGTAGGCCGGGACTGCTAAAGTCCGTTAAAAATTCATAACGTCTTTATCCGACGCCTGACTTCGTTTGTCTTTTCACCATCTTACTCCTGTTGTGGAGACCTTCAATTCTCATTTAGGTTGTGTTAGCTAAAAATCGTTCGATCTTTCATTCGAGTTTTTAGCTCTCTTCTGCTGTTACGAAACTTAGAAAATTCGTAACTTCTTCATACGAGGTCCAATTTGGGCGATCTTTTTATGCACGTTCACTGTTTAATGTAATCTACGACTTTTTTTAGATACTTAAGGCTAAAATGCATTTTATTGAAATTTCACTTTTTTTTTACGTTTAATAATGTTTTACCGGGTGTGTCGTGAATATTTGAGTGGTCATAATTTCTTCATTATAACCCGGTTTTGAACGTTTTTTTTATGTTTTTGGAAACCTTGGCACGATATCTAACATTTGATGCATCCAAAATTTTGATTTTTTTAACACTTTATTTTTTAGGTTAATTTGGTTGATTCGAAATAGTTTCGTTGTATTTGACTTTTGAGTGTTACATTGCTTTGGAAAAATATAGGGTTGTCACACATGCTAATATAGAACACAACAATTATTCAATGAATGACTCATATCCAATATATCAACCCATTACAATAAATGTTGTCATTATTGTTACAATATCCAAATACTAAATTTCAATCAATACATTAAATTATATCGACAAGGCCATATAGCACCAACTTGACTTTCATGCTTTAGCTAATGATGGAGCTTTGTCAAGTAGATTTGTCAAACTTGATTTGTGTAAAATTTGTGAATACAATCATTTTTAGTTTTATATATAACTCATACATAAAGAAAAACTAATGAGAATGAATTAGATGCTTGAATATGACTTAGATACCAATACTTGCGTAATGGGGTTACTCATAGTCATAATGAACTATACATTAAGCATCTTTGTACGTGGTTCTCCAAACCACGAGGTACTATAATTCTGATGCGTAAAAATAATTAAAATCTACATGGAACCACTATCCATGTAGCTATCCCTTCATTCATAATGAGGACACACTTGATTGTGACTGAGAGTCATCTTAATCTATTTGAAAATTTAGCAGATGTGTAACAACTTTAAATATAGCTTTGTTTCAAATACTCCATAGACTAAGAATATTTCTCTAGTTCTCTCAAGTACTTTAAAATATTCCTATAAGTCACATAATGACTTGTTCTCAAATTATACCGGTATCATTCAACATGCTCTAAGCATACGACTTATTTGGCCTTTATGGATAATCATGACATATATTATTAATCCAATTGCACCAACATACGGAATACAATCATATTATCTAGTTCAAAAACATTTTCACTAAGATTTTGCTCAAAATCATGTCATGTGGTTTTTGACAAGATAACTCTCTCAGAGTCCTTTGTATTAATCTCTTTAAGATCCTTGATAATTAATGCAATTTACCTAATCCTTTAAGTTGCCATGATCTATGTATATAGATCCTTATTCCATGAATTAATATGTCGACTACATATAACATTAGGAATGTTATTGTGCTCCCACTAGCTTTGTAGAAAAACACAAGAGTCATCTTGATTTATAATCAAATCACACTATGTAGTTATCTTATAAGGAAGAAGATTCTTACTTTGAGATGTTATTTTAAATTTGAGAAGATTTTCAATCATCTATGTTTTCTCCCTTGAAGCTCACTTACTCTTTATAGTCAAACTATATCGAGGAAGATTAATCAAGCCCATACTTGATAATCATACATGAATGCATCTCTATGTGTTTTATTAGTTTCTGGTCAACTATTGAGCAGATTTAACAACAGTTGAAACCTTGCTAGTTCCAAACTATGATGCATTTAGCTTATGGATCTTTAGCTCTTAAATCTCCAAATTGCTCCCACTTTGAAAAAAAATCACTTTTTAATCACTTGTCTTATGGAATGACAATTAGTGGGATTAGTAGAAACTTCATCCTAAACAATCATTTGGGATATTCTACATAAATGCAGTTAGTAGATGCTAGAGTGGTTAAACTTATTGTCTAACATAAGCTCTATAACTCTATATCTTTTAGATAAGGATAAACCATTTCATCCTAAGTCAAATATAAGTATATTATCCACTTTTTTGGTTTGAAATATATATTCAATATATATTTGTTGCAGTGAGCATAATTCCAAAAAATTTATAAAGTAAATCGTTCTTGTAAAACATCATAAAATAGACTGCAAGGTCTATGTTTTATCCTATTTAAAAGCTTGTGCTATCGACATTCAGCTAGTGGCCAAGTGACCCTATCCTACTAGAGAATACGAAGGCTACCTCGAATATTAAAAGATAGATTCAAGTGACAAGGTGATCTTGTGCCATATGGAACATACTAGTGATGAGTGAGTGTTTTTTTTCGGAATTAGTTGTGAATCAATTCCACAACTCCTAAGATGTTCCAAGAAGACTTGGTTTACAGAACTCATTTTCTTTATCACAAAAAAGGTTAATGATGGTCTCATTAAGTCGTATTTCAATCTTCACTATGAAACAATTTAAGCAAATCAAAGGTTTCATCAGTAACGTATAAAAGTTGTCAGTGAAATTGAATAAACATTTATCACCAAATCTATTAATTGATTGAAGAAGATTACATACATCACTTATGTATAACTCTTTGTCAAGTATTTTGTTCTTTAACTACTAATAGACAAAGATTCTTGTGAATCATCTTCCCCTATAAATAGGATCCACATATATCAAATGAATCAAGCTCATTTTCCTTTAAAAATTCAATCCTTTTGAAGTTGGTATATGTATTTCTTATTTACATTGTCATGATGATTATAACATAGATAAGTTCCAATCAAATATCATTTGTATATAGGTGTTATGATTAGAACTATTAATTTAATGAAAGATTATAGATTTACTTCATAAATAATATTATGAGAAAATATTCTTTAACACATAATACATCGTTTTAGAATGTGAATATGAACATCCATTAAACGATAAATAAATCTAGATATATTCATAAAGTTACAACTGTTACATGTCCTTATAAAGATTGGTACAATACATCTATTGTCTAAATAAAAGACTATAACAACACTTGTTATATCTTCAACAGGAAATACCGTTTGTTTGTAATCAATTGATTATTTCTTCCAATCATCAACACATAATATCAATTATTAGTGTCACATGAGTATATCAGAAGGCTTGTCCAAGTCAGACTTTTCAGCTCGATGAGATTAGATGAGAGGAGCAATTCCTCCATTAGTGTCTAGTTTCTTCCACAATAGAAACAACAATAATCATTTGGTCCTTTCTTGATTTATGGCTTTATGCTGTATTTTCCTTAACTGAACTGTAAGTCTATATGAGTACACAATCTCTTAGACTTTCTTTTATTCAATGCTTGAACAGACTTGATGCTATTTCTAGTGTTCTGATTGAATATCTACTTTACTTGATGAGACATATGATATGTTTCATAATTATCCAAGACTTTCAGCAAATCATGGTTAATTTATTCAGTATGATGTGAGACACATTATCACAATATTACTTCTATCAAAATATCATCATCATACTAACTGGTTGCAGAGGTTACTCAGGTATGAGATATTTCAGTATATATATTTTCAATTTATCTTAAAGTTAGAACCTCAAGATATTATACCGGTTATAGAAATTATAACCATCAAATGCTAATGTCTCTTAAAACTCAACAAGAGAGAGGTTTGCAGGGCGTAAAATTATTAACAATTATCAACATAATTTAACAAAGTTTCATTTAGTATTTTCAATATTTAGTCTTTAAAAATTAATATCTTATATTGTTTCTTAAAACATTAATTTATTAAAGTCTAGGATCCAAGTAACAAAACAAGTAAATGGTTAGGCGACCTTTTTCCCATAAACTTAATCAAACTCGGTAGGTAGCGATTACCAATTGCATACGATATGTAACTCCTAGATTATGGGATCCTAAACAACTATTGTTTAGTTTGGTAATTTATCCCATCTTTGCCTCAAAACTCTTATGCTTTGGCGACCTTTATCACATAAGAAATTGATCAAATCATCTATTTAAAAAACATGTGAGTTCTATTTCATAAATGGTTAGCTGACCTTTATCGCATAAGCAAATACAAAAACACATTGACTATTTTTGACAACTCAAATGAATAAGGTGACCCTAAAATCCATATGAACTTCACAAAAATCCCAAGTGAATTTTAAATGTATTACATAGATTTGAAGTTTTTTAAATAAGGGTTTATATATGTTTTACAATTATAGTTTATAAAAACATGGTCCCATGAATATTACATGTATCCAACAATTCATGTATCCTTTTGTAAAATTCATATCACTTGTTATGAGGTTCTTTAGGTGCCAAATAAAATTTCATTTTATTTGCAATTAACCGCAATCAATTATAAACTAAAATCCGGTATTTTAAAGTTTAGTCGTAGATCGGTTTTAAGAACCGGTAACAGTCTTAATAAAACTTTAGTTTATGCTTAATACTTTGAGTGTAGATGAGTTATAAAATCACTATTTTAAATCTCCATTTAACAATAAAAAACTTATGACTTCATGAATTTGTAGAATAAACGCATATTATTTTTTAAACTCAATTTTATGCATTTTATGATAAAATTCATTTTTTGATAAACCAAAACTTGGGTGATGATACTTATGTTTTAAATCTCATTTAGCATGCATAAAATATAATATCGACCTGTTGTGTTATTTTTAAAATACCAATATCATATATTAAGTTTTGACGTAAAAATAATCACTAGTTTTATTTTTTGTCGTTATAATGCTATAAACCGATTTTAGTATTTTTTTTTTAATAAAAACTCCTTATTTATTATAAAGACATTAAGTTATATAAAGTTTAAACATCTTTTAAACAATTTCAAATATTTTAAAGTTGTGTATTTATAAGTTTTACAATAAAGCTATTTTCAACAAAATTGAGTTTTAACCGGTAAAATGGTAACCGGTAACCGGTAAAAGGTTTTTATAAATATCCATTTATAAACATGTTATGTTATCTTTTAAATATTTTTTTTTCTCAAAATCCAAGTGATATTATCTTTCAAAAAATGTTATTTGACATGTAAAAACCATTTTCATACATAAAACATAACATGCATTTAACATAAAATAAACATCATAAGAATGCATTATAATGTGTATAAAACCAAGCCATGTCTAGTAAAAAAATTTATGAGCCATCATAAGAATTATTAAGTCTTTCCTAAATGACTTAAGGACCACTTCAAAAGGTCTTAAAGCTCCCACTTGCCAAGACAACTCTTGTTTGCAAAAGGACTTCAAATCTTCATGCTGTGAAAGTTGCAACACTTAAACCATTAAGATTATAATTAAGCCCAAAACCAAAAGTAGAAGCTTATGGTTGGGATTATGATCTTAAATAGTTAATTCATCTTCAAGGTGGTCATTTTTTCATCTTGTTACATTTAAATTAAATAAATCTAGTCTAAGTAATTTATTACAACAAATCAACAAATGAAAAAAATACCTATTTATCTATTACATCTTATGAATAAATAAATATCAACTAAACACAACACAAAGGTTCAAATGGCTTGTTTATACACAACAACATATCAAATATTACAACAAAAAACTCTTTGGTTTTTCTAAGGCAACTTTTATATAACCAAATTGCTTGAAAAAATGGTTATATATAAAAATAAACAATTTTAACCAAGAAGTTGCCAAAGAAGATAAATATGGATTTTTCTTAACCAAAAGAAATACATGCTTATTTTCCAAAAACCAAAGATTATCTAACATAAAAAATCATTCTAACATATAAAGATGGCTCTAATACCACTATTGGGTTTTGATAGAAAATATTAGTGTGTTTTTCACAAAAACGACAACGGAAGACTTTAAAAATAAAAAGTTACTTTTAGTTCACAACAAAACCAAACCGTCATGGATCCATTTATAGATCTTAGAATGAAATAAAAAACAACAATATGATGTTTTAGAGATAACCTTTGAAGCCTTTGAACCCACTTGGTTTTGGGGTGTTGATGAAGATGTAAAGATCAAAGAACATGATCTTCTCTACAAGTATCCACCATCAAGATTAAGGCACTTGGAATGCTAGTTCCTTCTTGTATTCTTGAGTGTCTTAACCCTTTAAGTGATTAACTCAAATAAGCAACAATGGAGACAACTCAAGAAGGCTTCTAAACCAAGAAACTAACTTCAAAAGAGAGAGTGTTGTAGAGGCATAAAACTAACGATTTTAGAGAAGAAAAAGGAGGAAGAAGAGAGTGTTTAACACAACAAAAATGAAATCCCATTGCGTCTCTTATATAGCCCATGCAAAGTACGGTCTTTTGATTAAAATACTCTAAGGTATTTCTAGCTTTTAGAAGCATGGGAGACAAAACATGGAGGTTGACAAGTAACCCCTATATTTTAATAGTTTTTAGCCATACCTCTTGAAAAGAGGAGGATTCTTTAATTTTTATAAATTCTAAGTTTATAAAATATAAACTTTGTGTTTAAGTAAAAGACAAAAGAATCCAACTAGTCCAAAATATTGTGCATAACTTATTAATTCATACCATATATAATAACTAGTTACACTCTCTTATAATTATTATTTTCACAAAACAATAGTTATTCCCTAATTAAAATACAAGAATCGATATTATTTATTAATAATCACATTAATAATAAATATACAAAATATGCCAACTTGATAAATGTGTGACCATATAGGATCATATATTATTAGCAATATCACTCCATGTTGATTCTTGGGTATATAGATTTAACAAGTGGAATACTCTAATAGAGGATTTGTGTCAATAACACATGGCATAACTTTGAGTTCAACTAAAAGTCCTTGAAAACAGGCTGAGTTAAAGGAGATGAATGTAATTTCATATGCTTCAACAATTGGTCCATCATGTATGTCATGTTATGCAGTAGACTTGATGTCTCATATGCTTTGAGCATGATGACCATACACTAACAAAATCCTAGAGAAAGTCATTCAGTGGTTGTGAAAAACATTTTGAAATACTTACTGTTTTCGTAAAAAATATGCAAGGCTTGAATCAACTAACTTAGAAACAGATGTAGTATTGTATTAGGAATCCTATTCAAGATTCTGAGGAACTAGTCACAAGAATTACGAGGAAAACCCTTGATCCCTGATGAGATCATCGACACAAAAGCTCGATAACTAGGATTATCTGGGATGGGTTGATAGTATTTATTATGATGAATGATCGAGTACAATTTGTAATGTAGTATGTTATAGAGTGTAAGTAAAAAAAAAGTGTAGTTGTGTGTGCGTTTTTTTTTACTCTAGCCACCTATTTTATAGACAAAATGCTAATAGTTATATATCAGATCGCTAGAATCTCGATATGATATCCTCAAACGTAATCTTTGTTGATCAGGCTCCCATTATCACGAAATTATAGGAGACTAAGTCTTTTCTCCGTGTTTTCCATAATAATTGTGAATTGACCAGGTTTCTTTTGACACATTAAAGACCTAAATAAGAGAAACAAATAAAAAGAAAAGGCAAGGGTAGTGATTAGATGCGGCTCCTCTCTCGAAGCTCAAGATGAAGCCACCTTTAGCCTTTGTTTCCCGAGAATTGTCATCGTTACCTGCTATAAATTGGGTACATGATTTCAAATGAAAATCCCTATGAATTTTTTAGCAACTACGTTTCCATTAGGTATGTTCCTCGTGATTCTTTCTCTTTTGATTTTTGTGTGATAATGGTGAAGAAAAACATTCATTCCAAAGCTACGACCGTTGACTATTTCATGGACCAAGGCTGTTTGAAAAATCCTGAAGAGGAAATATCGACATTTTCTTACCATGATATTGCTCAACTTAAGTTGAACCCAGGTTTCCTACCTTCGGTAGTTTTAAAGGAGTTTGATCCCCATTTGACGTCTGATTTGCTCTCTCCTTCTTCGATTTGCTTACATGAGCATCTTTTCACCCTAGGTTTGAAATATTCATTTCCATTTTTGATATCTAAGTTTTTGAGAGTCTTTGGTATCATTTATAACCAAGTGATGTCCATGATTTGGAGAATTTTGACATGTGGTTATTTGCTTAATCGTTCAAAAAAATCTTGATTTGGGTCTTCGTGAAATTGCGTCGATGTATGATTTACAAACTTTTGGCCCTTATCGCATCATGTTTAATATAAAATCCGGAAAATATTATCTGACTAATAGAGCTACTCTTCATGACCTTGGATGGAAGGGCTAATACTTATTTGTTAGGAAGAATTCCCTTTCAGATGCTGATTAGATTCCCCAAGAATGAGTTTTGAAGGGTAAGATTTTGTGTTTCCTTTACTTTTTCTGATTAAATTTGTTAATTGTTTCTTTGCTCTTGTAGTTCCAAAGCTCGAGGTACTCTTTGCTACTAGGGAAACATCAAGGGTCAAGATCGAAGAGTTCTTAAAGATTCCAGCCGTTGAGAGAAGTATTAAGAGTCAAATGAGTACTCAGAGTATTGAAGAGGAGTTAGAGTTAGAAATTTCAAGTACCCCCAAGACGTTAATTGGTAATGTTTTCAAAAAATTTAAAGTTGGATATTAGTTAATATTCTAAGATTGTTTTGGTCATAATACCCATTTTTACTCGATCTTGCACACACTTCAGTCTTTCTGAATGGACGATCTCTTGGTGGTTATGAAAGAGGGTAGAGATCAAGATTTTTTTATGAGGTAAGAAGAGGAAGGAAGATGTTCAAGTCATTAAATACAAAATTTTGATGGTATGGAGCATGGAAAAGTTAAAAAGAATGTAGATACAATGATGCAATCAGTGAGTATCAAATATTTTTCTTTAGTCTTGTTAAAAGTGTTTTTGTTCCTTTTCCACGCTTTACTTTTTTTTTTCTACAGCTTTCATCACAGTTTATGAGCAATGCCGAAGAGTAAAAGAAGGTTACTGAAAAGGAATGGGAGAAAGAGAAATTTCTTGGCATAACAATCAAGAATTTACAGGCGAAAATTGCTAGATTGACTAAGGAGTTGGCTAAATGTGAGGAAAGATTTGAGGAGGAAGTAAAGGGACTTAATCAATGAGCTAAAAAATTTTGTTGCAGCGACCATCCTTTAGTCTTGTGTTAAAATTCTTGAGGTGTATCAAGTGGGTAAACAAAGTGAATGGGATGTGGATGCTTGCCAAGAAGCTTTGTAGAATCTAATAAGTAAAATGGGTGAGAAACAAGTTTGTGAAATAGGTGGTGGAGCAAATCAAGAAGAAGAAGAAGGACAAAAAGGAGGAGGCTTTGAAGAAAGTGAGTGGTGAATCGAGTGGGAGCTCGACAGATCATGCTAAGCGAGATACTGAAAGGGATACATGCGAGCAAAAAGATAAATGGGAAGCGGGTAAAGAGGGAGATGTTAGGAAAGAGGAAATAAAAGGAGTTTCTTCTTAGTTGTTTTGTTTATGCTTGGCTATACCCCTAAGGGGCATAAGAAACTCTTTGTTAATCTTTTAGATGGATGTGATGATGCTCCTAGGGCTTAGAACAACTTTAGTTTTATTTTAATGCACTAGGTTTCAGAATGACGATTATTAAAATGTGTTTTGCATGTTGTCCGTATAGTTTTAGCATAAAATGTTTGATATAGTTGTTAAAGATTTCAAAATTTGTCTTTAGGGTTTTTGATAACTTTTGAGAATCCAAAAGAAAAGTACAGTTCTTTTTGAAAAAGTGACCGAAAGGATTTTAGAAAAATGGATGTCAAGATAGTTTTCTAAGGGTTTTGACATGAACTAGTCTGAGAATTTTTGAAAATCTTGGAAGAAAATTTTAACAAGAATTTTGAAAATTTGAAAATCTTAAATATATATATATATATATATTTTTATCAAGAATCTACCAAAACATTTGAGGGCAAGGCTTTAAAGGAAAAACCACTCATATTGTTTGAGATCTTTTGATAAATTAAAATGTTATACGGATCTTATGATATGTTGGTTTAATTGTAAGATAATTTGAAATTTAAAAACAAATTTAGATTTGGGATTAGTCTGTGAGAAGAAGTGTTTTGAAATAATAAACTGAGAGGGAGTATATTAATATGTAATCTAGTATGATTATAATTTTTTTTCTTAAAGTAATATTGGATTTTCAAAAGATTTTGTAGAAGCTTATGATGTAGTTTTACGTTTGTATAGTACATTTATAATGATGTTTTTAAGTTTTGTTGTTGAACCTAAATAAGATTATTAAGAGAATTTGTTTCTTTAGAATTTTCCTTGTTTGAAACAAATAACCATGTAACGGTTGAAATTAGATGAAGTAGTATAGTCTAGATAGATAAAACCTGACTAGAGCCTTGATAAAACTTTGGTGAAATCTTAGCTAGCAGTCCTTGCTAAAATCTTTATGTCATCTCTCGCTTAAACTTATTTGGAATCCTTCGTTGAATCTTTAGTCAAATATTTGAGACTTTCCTGAAATTCATTTGAAATCCTGCAAGGATTAGGTTGTAGTTTTGACTTAATCTTTTTGAAATTTTGAGTGCTAATCCTTTTCGTAATCTGCACATGATTCCCAACTTATATTACATTGGAATCCTTGGGAAAAATTTCAATAACATTATCCTAACATTTGTTGGAGATTCTTTAATGATCTTTATATGACTGTAGTGGTTCCCATAGTGTTTCAAGAATTCCTATCAAAATTTCTTAGTATTTTTCTTAAACTATTATAGGGATACTTCCAATATTTTACTGAGGATTCTCTTGGGATTCTTTGAGGATATACCGGAAATTTAGAGGGGATGTACCCAAACATGCTTATAACATAAAAAATGTTATGCAATTGAAATTATTACTAGCTTATTCTCAAAAAGTTGTATAACATGAAAATCTTATGCCATTGAAATTATTCATAAGTCTATGATTTGGCTATTCACAAGGAGATTGTCAATACACCTTTCGTTATATGGCTCCACTCATTCTATATACCGATGGGTTTTCAGCATATCTACATTCCTATGTGATCATGCAACCCTAATTGCTTTGGATCTAAGTTTTTCACTAATTGAACATGCAAATTGAACACCAAAGTAATAACCCTAGATATAGCATTCAATATCTGAAATTCACAATGAAATTAGGGTTAGAATATTACCTCACTTATTATGTAGCAATAACAAGAACCACCTTGAAGATCCTTGACTCTCGAAAGCTTAGTGACCAAGTGTTGCACCTCTAATGGAATAACAAACACCCGATGCAAAGGATGAAGGAGAGACAACAAAATTTTGGTCAGGGTTAAGATCATCTGCATAAAGCCAAAATTCATAGGGTTTAGAGGGTTTATATATGGCTAGTTTGCTTAGTCTTGAAGGTAGACTTGAATAAGGAAACCCTAATTCTTAACTTAAGCCCAAAGCAACCCATGGATCTCCTTAATGAGCCCTTGGACGAGATCTTATGGAGTTACCCATAAATTTCGTCCACTACACTCCATGAAGTCCTAACCCCAGTTTCTCAACTATCAATGATTTGCAAAACAACCCTTCCATTATTAATCAATCCCTTTTAATCCCAAAATTAATATCAAATTAATTTATGATTAAATACCAGTTATTAATATGATTTCCAAATGATATATTAATAAAATCATTTTGAGTACCAATTTATTATTTCGAATAATAATCCTACTCTCTCTCCACTAGTCATCCTGTCAAGTTACATGAGTGAAGGCAACCCAAAAGGACTATGCTCCAATCAAATCAAGTACATACCAATTATAATTATGGGCTTAGACACCTAATCCAACAGTCTCCCACTTGGATAAGTCTAATAACTATTATTGCATGTATGACTTCAAAATCTGATTAGCAGTCATAGCTTTCAAAAGCCGTCGTCGAACTCTGAACTAGTCAATGGCGTGTCCTTTAGATAAGCGGTCAAATATCCCATAGTTCTGCAAGATATTGTATGGACATGAGACATGAATTATAATCATTCTCTGTGTCCAAGGTTTGTTTCGTGATTTCCGATTCATGATGACTAACTAATTGAACAAATCAAATAAGTCCAGGCTTGGCCAAGCGCTTAGGTTGTCATCACTAAATCATTGAGGGGGCTATAGATATCGTTTTTATCCCATTTAGGGTAAAAGGAACGGATAAATTTCGACTCATATGATTGCACAATTTACTCATCAAATCACACACAACAATATGTTTTATAACATCAAGTTACTGATGCGTTTACATATTATCAATGCCCAACTGACTTGTAAACAACAACTCATATGTCTCCGTCTCAAGAATCTAAGATATTATCGTCTCAAAATTACTGGTGATAAAATCTATGAAGTAATTCTTGAGCATGGGTTTATCCAATACTCAAAGTCTTATTTCGGGAGTACTCATGAACATTGCAGCAAACATTTGCTATATCTAAGCACCTAGACAATCTACAGTTGGATTCATGACAGTCTTAATTCACTACTTACTTCCAAAAGTATGATGACTATGGATGTTTGAATAACCTAGTTATTTGGGAAGTAAAATATGCAAAGTGAACACAAGAATAACCTAATCTAACATGGTCTCAAAAGTTTTGAATATAAATAAAACACTTATTATTTAATCACCATATTAATCAGACCTTATTCATTGTCTAATGTTTCAACCAATCAACTAAATACATGAATTAAAACATTAGTCATGCCATGCACAAACATGCGCACTATGTTTATCTATGGTCCCTTCTTTGTGAAACAGATCAATTGAATACATTTTCAATGATACTCATTTCACAACTCTAAATCCTTAATACAAGTGCAATAATACCAAATTCTTGCCACTACTAGAATCTGTTAGAGTCTAAACTTACATGGAACGATCCTTTTGTAATGTCTAGGCACCAAAGTCAAAGATACTTGGCCAATGATATTACAAAACATTTCATTGGATATTTTTAACAAAAACAATTCCATGGAAATGAAGTCTCACATTCAAAGAGAATTCCTTAAACATCCTTCTTGCATTAAAGTTTCTAACTTGTACATATATCGCAATGTCCAACTCCCATAATGGAAAGATTTCCATATTTCCATACGAGTATCAATTCTGAACAAGAGATACCTCTATTCAGAACATGTCAATATGGTCCTTCCAAAATTATACCATACTTCCAAATGCCTACAAGAAACCAATCTTTGGTAAACCTCATATTATCCTTGACAGTTTATTTAACAACTTTAGGCATATCTAGTTCTAGTCCTTTTCCCTCTTAATGCGCTAGGCATTTGGAAAATCAGAACAAGTGAATATTATAGCATATGCAATCGATCATATACCCGAAGCATATGGGATTCGATTCATAATGTCTTACATAAAGACATGATACTTGATTAGTATCTTGCTATATATTTCCATATATAGAATTTCCTATGTTGAATCATTTCAACATGATATTAATACATGTTCATGACTAAGTTATATTTAAACTTCAATCTAAGCATTTTGATTTGATAATGAAGTATAAGTATGTTCTCCCTAAAACTTTCTATAGCGAAACAACTTCCAAACTTGCAACTTTGCAAATTTGTAACCTTTGCTTCCTACAAATAGCATTGCTTACTTGCAACACTTTACATAATAATCATCCTCCCACTAGCATAACAATTATGTTTTTACCAGCATAACAATTATGCTCCCACTAGCTTTGACATATACCCAGAAATCAGTTGGACTTCTAGAAATCAATACTTATTAACTTTCTTACCAAAGTTCAGATTTATGATACGTGGTGCTTCGATAAGTCTTTATCTAGACTTCTCAAGCTCACACACCATTCATTAGATAGCTTATGTGTGTCTAAACCTTTTCAGAACTTATAGCAATAAGTCCCGAATGTTCAAACTATTTGCCATTTCTTACAATTTGAACTGTGAAAAGGGATGTCGTAATCATACTCGAATTTGAGAATGCAAATATCGCAAATGCTAACTCTAATGACATTAGTGAGTTCTTTAAAATCTATTAGTGAAAGCGTTTCCTCATAATCATTTGAATGAAAAAGAGAGAAACCTCTTATCAGTTAGATTTTACGGTGTATATGTTCCTATCCATGTGAATTTTTCATTTCCAACCACTATCAAATTCAGCCTTATATGGACTGAACTTGCTTAATCTTAATTTCTTACCATCCGATAACAAAGGGCCTACAAGTGCTTCCAAGTTATTGAGAAGCTCACCCACATAGATCAATGAACTTTCACTGATCAAGGTGCTTTGCCTTATCCATTCAAATGAGAACTGATATGCATAGTCAACTTAAATGGAATGGGCAAATAAACATGAATGTGTCAACATGATAGGTTACCAACCTTAGGTTGTGTGCTAGTGATTACTAAAAGGTTTATTATCAATTGTCTCCTGAAACTTTTCAAGATCCACAAAACTCCCACTGACTTCTTGACATATATGATTATCTGTTAAGGAACATTCCTTCACAAATAAATATTCAAGAGCTAGTGTGGGTTCTTATCAAGATAACACTTCATATAATTGGCCTTAGTTTGTCTTTGTTTTAACCAAAACATCACAACTACCAATTTCAAATGTGCAAGAGAAAACATTTCCACTCTACATTTCATGAGGCGTCATAAACCTACTTAGAGCATGTTACTCAAGGTACAACGTGGAGTAACTAGAGTCTGACTCTAAAACTTGATTTTGGAGTGAAGTATGACTCATCTTCTTGATTTAACCATTTCAACAATTCCTGATTCCTCTTCTTAGCCATATAAATGCACTAAGGTGTCCTTAGAGGATTAATTGTGATATGGTTCAATAATCATTAGGATGATCATAAAACATGACACTAAAGTAATCTTCGCTCCTTTTAGATTGGAGAAACTTTTATTTTTCTGTCCAATGGATTCTTCTTATTTGTTCTACTACACTTTGAAACTTTTGAAGGTATCAAAATTATACTTAACTTTATATGCATAACCATATTTATTGAACTATTAGTAAATCATGACGAATAGGCTTATCGTCCTTTGTAGTGCATCTAACCAGTTCACATTAATGTGTACTAGATCCTTTATCCATTCACTTGACTTACATATACATGTGAACAAGAAATTAGTCTTAATTTACCAAAGATCAAGATTCTCATACATCATACAATTCAAAATTGCATGATTCCAAGTTTCTATTCAATTGAAACTTGGGTGATGAGAATCCATTCCCATTTAGTTACTTATGACACTACCACAAGTGATATAACTAAGAATCAAATCCTTTTTTCAACATTGCTAACAATAGAAATATAAACACCAATTTTCATAAATTCCATTGCAAGGAAAGGTAAAATAAGATAAAATGAAAATTTTATTTTATTGATAAAATGCGGAAAAACTTGTCCTTACACCACAAATACAAATGAAAACTATGTTTCTAAATATTCTCAAGCATTATATCATAACTCCTAAGTAGCAGCTCCAAATCCTGATCACTAAACCATGTGATCAAAATCCATTTTTTCAGATTAGATTCAACTTACTCTTCTTTTAAGCTTCCTTCTTTCTCTTTGACCCTACAAAACATTAAAATGTGATCAACACATCATGTAATAATAATCTATAAATAGGAACTTAACAGAGTTAGATAGTGGATGTACCTGAAGTAGAGTCATACAATTTGACTTTACCATCTCTAAGATCTCTTAGGTAGTCTGGGCAGCTTCGCTTCCAATGCCTCTTCAATTGGCAGTAGAAACAGATGGAGTCTTTAGCATTGGCACATGGATCTATCTTAGAACTGGCCTTTCTCTTATTGTCAAACTTTTTGACCTTGGCCGATTTCTCTCCTTTAGGAGGAGAAACCAATTCTCGACTATCATGGTTGTCATTGCCTACGTCCATGGAAATTTGGGAGACTTATCTTCCATACAAATTTGCTTGACCAGTGTGCCAAAGCATTGGTGCTTCAGTAAAAATTAGCATATATGTCTGATCAATTAGGGTCACGTCATTTTCAGTCATATAGTAGTCCTTAACAAACTAACTATACGAATCAGGAAGCTAGTGAAGAACCAAGTCAAAAACCAGAACCTTTGGGAAAATGACACCTAATATTCCCAATCTGTCAATGTGCGACTTCATCTTGAGGACGTGTGCACACACAAAATTCCCGTCTTGGTGTTTGCATGCCAGTAGGGCTTGAGTAACCTTGAACTTTTCAAGTTGACGAAATTGTGGGTCAGGGAGAATTACTGGAGGAGGTGGAGGAAGAGAAGTATGATTTCCAGTTCCACCAATGGATGAAGAAGGGAATGATCTTTCACCTTGATAGAAACATGGAAGATCATCTTCAGATGGAAAGCTTTTTCCAAAAGGATGAGGAAGACTACTGGATACAGTGTTCAATTGATGACTTGTCCAATTGATGACTTGTCCTAATTGATGACTTGTCCAAGTGGGAGACTGCTAGATACAGTGTTCAATGTCTTTTGGGTTGCCCTCATTATCCAATTGAGTTGAATAAGTAAAGGATAAAATAAGTTTATTAATTTATTAAAGTTTAACAAATTAATTGGAAATTAATTTAATGATTTTAATATATAAAGGCGTTCAATATTAATTATTTATAAGTTAATTAACTGGAATATTCCAGAATCCCTTAAAGGATAAGGTATTTTCAAAATTTACATCCATCCCACATGAGATTGGAGATCTATTTGGGGAATGAATTTAAGGCATATAAATATAGTGTTAGGGATAACATCCTCTTGATCATTGGCTTGGGATTTTGCCAACTTCCTCATCTCTTCATAGTAGATGAAATTTCTTAATCCTTACTATGGTTTGTTGAAACTTGTCACTTTCGTAGTTATTTTTTTTAACCGAAAAATCTAATCTACTTCTAAATTAACAATACCTATTTCACATATGTCAACGATGAGACTTCAATCCTCGACCTCAAAGAATGAGGACACCACCTGATACCATAAGAGAGATTTCTACTATGGTCATGTTCCTCCATGTAAGTGGCAATGATAAGTTTGCAGCAAAAAAGGTCCAAAAGATGTCTGTTGTGTTGTGTTTCTTAGGGGTCGTTTGTTTCGTTTGACTCCTAAGGAATTGAAAGGAATTCGAAACTAAAATCCAATACAAAACGTGTTTGGCTAACAGAAGGAATGGAATATGATTTCCATAATTACTTTTTAATTCCGTGTACGAAAGATTTCCCATTCATTCCCTGTCTATAAGGAATCCACATTCTGTTAGCTTTTTTTTTTTTTTTTTTTTTTTTTTTTTTTTTTTTTTACACAATTATCCTCCCATATATATGCGGTTCTAGTAAAACAAAAAAAAAAACTATGTGATTTTTCATATCTTTTCTACGATTACCTTCTTCTATCGATTATATTTTTCTCCAATCGGTATTTGTCAAAAAAAAATCATCTATCGATCATATCTTTTTTACAATTACTGCCGTATTTCATCTCTGGCTCATCATTCTTCTAGTGCGTTGGTGTATCTATCATATTCATTTATAGGTAAACATCTCATATTCAATTTTTTTGCAATTAACTGTGTTCAACAATTTTTTTTATATATATATATTTGTAATATGTGATTCATCTTTGTCTGATAGAAAATAGCATAATTTTTTAACATTTGTGCTGCTTACTACATCTCTAGTTTCTTTGTGTGAAGTATGAACAATTTTCTTTACATGCTATGTACGTTTATTGTCGTCGTATTATAAAATTTATTTTCTAATTCCTTTGTAAAATTAGTAAACTAAACAGAAAACATATTCCATTCCTTGTCCTCCAAACGTATTTCAGTTTCTAGAACATTTAGATTCCAATTCCTTCAAATTCCAATTCTTTTGACAGGTTCCATTCCTTCAAAAAATATTCTGCGAAACAAACGCCACCTTAGTAGTTACAATAACGTATTGAAACCTAAATTTATTAGGCATATATATTGGACTAAATTTTGATGTTTCTATTGCATAAGTAATATGTATAAATTGCTAAAATCCCATCATATATAACACAATAGGTTCTATAGTAATTGCCAATTAAAAATAACTAAAGAATGGTCTTCCTTTTTTTTTTCACGAGCAACAAAAGTATTTAAAGGAAATCATATCAAATTATTAATTAACTATTTTTTGTCATGCAAACAATCTTGAACGGTTGAACATGGGAAAGCAATTAAAGAGTGGGCCAGAAAAAATATTTTGATAACGCTGTGGCAAGGCCTCAGCCGTCTTTGGTGATTGTGGGCCCGATAATTCAGTTTTTAATGCAATGAAAGCAGTAGAGCCAATGTCTTAAAAATGGAAACAAAACAACACAGTATATTCTTTTTTATCTTAAATTACAAACATACCCTTGGTAGATATTTGTTTATATTTTGTATCATGTTTTCCAATATGTAAATTTCTTGCAAAATATAAGCAAACAACTAATTTTGTTTTTCAGAAGAAAGTTTTTAAATATCCATGTACTGATATCATTTTCACATTTTTATACATCGATATAAAGTATACAATTAATCTTATGATCTGTGTAGTTATTTTTATTTACGATGAACGTTTCATATTATTAAAATTTCATTTGTTTATTTAGTTTTATTTTTTTAAGGCATCTTATTAAAAACAAAAATATTGTTTAAGTCGTATGAAATTATCATTAAACTCATTTTTTTGCGATAATTATTGATCTTTCAATAATTAATCATTAACATATAATTTTTTGATAATTATTATTCAACATTAATGACGATCATGTACAAAAATCTTATAATATCTATCGATTATTTAGTCTATATGATTGTATTCGCATGTAGACGAGGAATATAAATGAAAAATATCTACATAAATGATTGGTAATCGAAACATATCACATTTACATATGAATTCAAACACACACACACACACACATATATATATATATATATATATATATATATATATATATATATATATATAATCGATCCAGTGAGTACTAACTAATTAAAAAGCATAATATATAGTTCAATATATATCGATGAAAGACAAACGAGCAACAAGTAGTGTTGCTAGTGCTTTCTAGATGACAAAATTAATCATTTTTGAAAACATTTTTGGATCTAGGAGATATTGCATTAGAGTACATGACCTGTTGGATTCTGTTGAGGAACTTCACTGCCTCTGGTGCAAAAAAACCAAATTTGTCAAATGCAAAAGGTACAAACACATGTTGATTTTCTATACATACATTCTCGTGTTTTGCCATTTTGCACGCAACAACTTTTTAATAAATATTAATATTCATATCAAAATTTGACTAAATTCACATGTGAATCTAATTAAATCCCCATAATTTTTTTTATATTACTTCAACATTCTAGTCATAGATAAATGAATTTATAAAGTTTCACACATGAATGATGAAGATTAGTTAAAAAAAAGGTATAATGGTTATTTTATGTGAATTAATATTCATAAAAACAAACGAACTGAAACCATAATATTTTACTATAAATTTTTTTTTTCCATCATTATACACATTTAAAACAATCATGATCTTTTAATTTTTATTTTAATATAATTAATCTATTTATTTAAAATATGTCATTAAATACAAAATATTATCTTATTATTTGTAGGTTTTTAAAATAATTATTATAATACACTTATTTGTTAATTTAAATATTATGTTAAATTCAAAACAAAATAAAAATATAAAATATACTTAAAACATATATTCAAACACTATTGTTCAAAATAGAGAAAATTGTTAAAATCTTGTAAATTTGAAACGCCAAGTCAAATTAAATAAGATATTGAAAAACTATTTTTTTCCAATTAAGTGGTTTTTAATTAATTAATTAGAAAAATTACATTATGTTTAGACAAAATTGCAAGAATGGTCCCTGTGGTATGTCAAAACTAATAACTTTGGTCCAAAATGGGTTTCGCTTGCAAGGATGGTCAAATAGTTTTATTTCCTTGCAAGTTTGGTCCAATTTGGTTTGAATTTTTTTTGTAAAGACGATTTTGCCCTTATTGTTTAATTTTTCATTTTTGTTTTATTACATGTAATTAAAAGACAATTAAAAATATAAGAAAAATAAAATCCCCCCTCTCTCTCTCTCTTTCTCTTTCTCTCTCCAAGAATCGACCTATTCATCTTCTTCCCACACTTCCATTTTCTCTCAGATGTGCTCAATCTTTATTCACCGGAAAATTGCACATTCATCGAAGACACATCTCTTACCCTCAAATTTGCCATCTCCGTCTTTCAATTGACCACCAAGCACTCATTACCCTCAAATATGTCATCTATATCGAAGCTTTCCTAAACGATCAAGGTGAAATCCAAATTTGTTCATCCGACGAAGATGATAGCGCTGTCCACCAATAGAGACATCCCTCCGCCTTCTCTGACGAAGGTTTTTCTGATTGCGCCATATTTGTTCGATCTACGTTTATGAAGGGTTGTAGCTCCAATATCCTATCTACGTTTATGTCTCTTTTCATCTTCTCTTGTGCCTCTTCAAATCCCTCTACCGAATTCAGGTGGTGGTGGTTATGCTTCAGGCGGCGGTTTCTAGAGCCATAACTCTCCTTATGGATTTCATTGATTGTTCATCTCTCTCCTCAGCTTTCTCGTTCTAAGAGGGTCGGAAATCCTCAACTTTGTTTGTCTAGTGGCTATCTTGAGTGAATGTGCCGCAGAAAACAACTGAAATCGTGATCTAGGGTTGAGATTTGTTATTGCTATGTTTGTTATGTTTCTTTCCTTCTTCTTCTTTTGTCTAGATTGTTGTTGTTTGGTTTGTTTGAAAATTTTCTTGATTTCGATTCAGGTGGTGGTGAAGGGCAGTTCATCAGATCAAAAAATGATTTATGGGTTTGTGAATGTGATGTTCTTGTTCTTGAACTTAGGAAAAATGAGTGTTCTTGAAATTCATATTCATATTTGTGTGTGTATGTTTTTAGTTCTAATCGACTTCACAACTAATAATATTGAGCTTTGTTTCCGTTGTTTAAATCAAATTAATCTTGATGTATGTGTAACTATGTATGTGTGTGTTTAGAGTATGGAACATTTGTAAACTAGCTTAATCTAATAAACTAAACAAAATCGATAAAGTGAATGTTCTTTGTTGTGCAAATCCACTTCCAGGATGTGTTAAATTTGTTTGTGTTTTATTTCAGATCCAAAATCAAGAACGAAGAACACCCATTGTGGATTTGAATTTGGGATGTTGGATGGTGGTGGGTCACGACAAGGGGAGGTGGAGGAGCTGCCACAGTCGACTGTGGTGACTCTCTTTGCCGGAGAAGTGAGAAACGAAGGAGATAAACGAGTTGGAGACGAGAGAGAGAGAGAGAGAGAGAGAGAGATTTTCTTTTTTCTTTTTCTTTTCTTTTTATTTCTGTAATAAAAAAATTGAAAAAGGGAAAATACCAAGGGAAAATTCATTATTATAAAAAGTTTAAATTTTTTTGGACTAAACTCGCAATAAAATGAAACTATTTGACCATCCTTGCGAGTCAAACCCATTTTGGACCAAAGTTGCTAGTTTTGACATACCACAAGGTCCATTCTTGCAATTTTGTCTTATGTTTACTTAGAAACAATGATTCATATATCAATTAACCATCATAAAATTAAAAAAAAGAGTTGTAGATAAGTAATTTTCAAATTAATCAATCTTAACATTAAATTATAATGTTGAATCGAAAACCATGTTTAGTGTTATCTAAACTCAAACAATAGGTATATTTTATTGACTGTTATAATTATGTTAGATGTATATATTTATAATATGGTTCAAAATAATTGGAAATTTCTTTATCTAACTTAACTTAGTGTAAGAGTTATTATTTTATAGTTAATGTCTTAGTAGTTTAAATATGTATATGAAAAAAAAAACATAACTATATAGTTTTATTATGCATAACAGGTGAATATTTTCCTAATCTTTTATAAACTAGATAAATACGAGATTCACATTAATGTGAATATGAATGAGTTGAAACTAAAAATAGTATCATTAGATATAGATAGTTAGACTGGATCGGTTGAAAATATACAATATCAGTAGATGATTATATTGGATTGGTTGTATAAAATATCATAGGATAGCAATGATGAACAACCCTATAATAAAGTATCTTAAAATCAACTAAATTACTTTCCAACACTCTTTATTAGGGTTTTAGATGTCATTTTATGCATTTTTCTAAAGTTTTTATTATGTTATGCACCATATTTTATGCATTTGCATCTGTTTTAAATAAATAATTGTTAACATATGGGTTTTATCAGAATTCTCCTATTGCTCATGGTTTTATGTCTTTTTCAGGTATTTGAAATGAAGCAGTATTCTTGAAGCTTTTGGGAAGTAGCTTTGATGCATATTTGAAGCCTAATAGAGGTAAAACACACTGAGATAATGAATTCATGTTTGAAACTCATGTATTTTAAGTTACCCGATCTTATTTTTCATTACATGATCATATCTTTATCTCGCAACATTTTGGACCACTTAAATTACCATTTGGAGACCTCATGAAGTAAACATGATTACACAGACCAAAAACACACGACCTTGGTTTTTGGTTCGTAAAATTGCCAATCTTTAGAAATCAATTTTGGCACTTTGTAAATGTTACATGATCAAGAGGTCCAAAACACGATCGTGTTTCTCCCATTACAAGATCATCTTTTTGGTCAAAAGTCAAGAAATGGCAATCTACTTCATTAAAAGATGTCCATACGGATTATTTTTTATTTTTTGGAAATGTTGTTTTCGAAAACACGACCATTTAAACCCTAAAATCCATATCTAACACTACTACATGCGTATCCAAATCAAGTCAAATTGCTGCACAACTTTTCTAGACGACGTTTGGATGATTTTCTGGTCATTTGTAATGTTTTTTGGAGCTTTATGTGTAATCATATGTAGAGCTCAAGATTGTCTCTCCAAAACACCCTTGTGTAGAGAATGGGTACTCCAACGTATATAATTACATATAAGACCGTGCCACACCTACGTGTGCTGCACTAACACTCCCCCTCAGATTTAGAGGGTCTATGAGACAAACATGGATGTGCCGAATCACAGGGTGCATGTGTTGAATTTTGAGCACTATAGCACATCCTAAGTGCACATGCAACCCTAAATGCTTTGGATCTATTTTTTCTCTAATTATACATGAATTTTTCTTTTTCCAAAGCATTCACCCTAGCTATCATACAATTGAAGCTATTTAACAAAACATGGTTTGAATGCTTACCGCTTGAGTAGGGTAGAGTTCTTGACATTTGGAAACTTGAGCACTTCAAGTGTGGTGCCTCTAATGGTTCACAAACATCAATATTCAAAAGGTGACTCTAAGAGAATATGTTACTTATCTCAAAATGTAGGTGCAACCAATTTTGGTGTATGGAGGGTTCTATTTATACTTGTGGCAAGTGCTAGGGCTACACTTTGTAAACCCTAATGATCCATCACTTTCCACTTTCGTATGCTCCATGGGTTTAACCTCCATGGACTATCCATGTGTTATCTTATTGATTTAGCCCGTCTACATAATCATGGATCACTAGCCCACACTGTAAGAATCATTGATTTACATAAACAATCCCTCCATATTTAATTAGTCTCTTTCGACCACAAAATTAATTCCAAATTAATTCTTTGACAATACTAATAAAATAATCATATTAATATATTAAACTTATAATATATTAATAAATCATAAATAGCCTTATTCTTAAAAAACCATCCTATTTAATTACTCTCCATTCTTTCATTCCCCAACTTCCTAACTCAAGAACTCCCACCATTCTCTCTCAAGTATCATTCCACTCTTCTTCCGATCTTCCGAAAACGTAAGTGTTTCTTCACTTGATTTGTTTTTATAACCTTAGATCTAGTTTTTATACATCATTTCATCAATACATTCTTGATTTTCACTTAGATCTTCAAGTGTTCTTCAAAACACCAAGAACACCAAGAACACGCACTAGTGTTCTTGGACCTTAAACACCTATTCAAGCTTCTATCTTGTAAGTACACTTGTCCTAGCTTGTTATGTACTTGAATGAACTTGCTTACACTTATAAAACACCAAGAAAACATAAGATCAAAGGTGTTTACAGCCAAGGCATGTTCTTGGGCGATAAACCCTTATAAGTGGGGCAAAATGAACCCTAGTCCCTTCCTTGGCCTTCGATACTAGTCTAGATCACTTCCTTGAAGTGTTTAGGACCTTAAACATCAAAAAGACCATGAACCCATAGAGTTTACAGCTACAAACCCATGAGGAATGGTACATTGGCCATAAACTCTATAAAAAGGTGATATTGTGCCCCTAATGCTTCCTAAGGCTTGGACTTGATCATAGAATGCTTACTCTTGACTTATAAGACCTTAAATCATCAAATGGCACTAAGTACCATGTGTTTATGGATGTAAACTCATGGGGGAAGTGACCTTAGGCCATAAATTCCTTAAGGAGTGGTCCTTAGGCCATAAACTCCAATGCCATGCCATGCAACCTTTAGATGCAACCCTTTAGTACCTATAGCACTTGAATCAAAGTGTTTTCATGTACTAGGGTGTCTTAACTTGTATAATTAGTGTTATAATCACTAATTGTATACATATATGTCTTTATATGTTATTAGGATCATTGTGTGTGTGCAAGTCTTCACTTGACACCTAGCACTTGTCCGACACTTCCATACGATCCACTCACTACAGGTGAGTTCATACCCCCTTAATTAACCTTTTAAGTGTTTTTAAATGCTTTTATAGGGGGGATACAAGTTGAATCAAACTAGTTATTATATCAATCACATGTGATTAATAACTAGCATACAAATGGATTTCACTATACTTTTAGCTGTTTTACTCAGAATACTACATCAAAATGATTTCTCAAAACGTTTTTACATATCAAACTCTTTATCAAACTGTCTTACATAGTATATCTTTCCATTCAAACTCTGTTATAACTACGTTTCAAACAAAGGTTTTCATGTACTTCAAGATGTGTTTCAAACAAAGGATTTCTTATACTTTAAACTGATCTCATCAAAGAAACTGCTTTTAAATCATATTATAAACTGACATCAAGTCATCAATTCTTATTTATTTACTTTTCAAAGGTTTTACAAAACTTTGTTTATACTTTTATATTGTCAAATGCATGCCTATATATGTGTAGTTATATAAGTAATGTTTAAAGGACTTAGGACTGCTAGCTCACTTTAATTCATTTTCCTTGTTTGGATGTGGACTTAGGGTATCAGTTATTTGTCTGAATGTCATCTAAATTTTAGTCATATATTATGTATACATATACATACATAAAAGTTATATCAGTCAATTCAGTACCTTTAGGTAGCAAAGGCATACTTTCGGTTATACACATACATTACTAGTAACTATAATAGGTATAGTTAGGAAATACTATTTACTATTCCTAGTACAAGGAATCACACTAAGAGTTAGTTCATACATGAGTCAATACATGCACTACTCTAATACATACTATATGAAGAGACACTAGTACATACTATACGAAGAGACACTAATACATACTATACGAAGAGACACTAGTACATACTATATGAAGAGATACTACTACATACTATCTGAAGTTATACTTCTACACACTCTTGGGCTGACCATCCTACACTTGTCTGCTCGCAACAGAAGGTGTGTTCATCTTCGGATGTTCTCGGTTGTACTGTTTGGCGAGTTACCACAGCATGTATATCCTATACAAATTGGTACATTCTTAAGGATTATACAATTTTCCTGATTACCTTTACTTTGTGACATGTTCACATAAACGATGAGGTTGGATATATTTTGATATAAATGTATTATTTTCCTTATTACATTTATTTTGTGATAAATACACATAAACGATAAGGTAGACTATATTTTTATAATAATAGTTATACAAGGGAAAAACCGTCATTTTTACAATGATACATACTTTCAAAACAGTCGAGTCTTGGTAGAAGACTACTTTTTATACTAGTAGAAAATATGGGATTTTCTAGGGTTTTCATACTTATACAAATTTTCCTCAAAACAATTACAAGTCTTTCATTAGAAGTTTTTACAAATCAATGACACGAAAATACTTATGAATTCACCAGCTTTATGCTGATACTCGCTTTCAAAATAACTTGTATTTTGAAAGCGATTTCAAAATAAATTTAGGGTTTTCATACTTATACAACTTTTCCTCAAAACAATTACAAGTCTTTTATTAAAAGTTTTTACAAATCAATGACACTAAAATACTTATGAATTCACCAGCTTTATGCTGATACTCACTTTCAAAATAACTTGTATTCTCAGGTCATCAGTAGACAAGTACCGATGCCAACTTTTGAGAAGATGGGTACATACAAGACTCATTTTTTATTTTGATTCATATTTCGATGTCTTATAAACCACAGAACACACTTGTTTTAAAATTATATATTTAATGCAATGGATGATGTTGTTTACTTGTTTACTATTATACTGTGTTGTGATACTATACATGACGTCCTCCGCTGTTCTTGGTTTTGGGGTGTGACAGATTGGTATTAGAGTATCGTTTATAGTGAATCTAGTATATCAACCCATAAAAGATATACTAACTATAAACACAATGGGATTCAAATACTCTGACCAAGAGTTTATACTTTTAAATAATAAAATATTTAACTAAGTATACATGCCTGCATTCATACTAAAATCAGTGTCACAATGAAAAATACAAAAGTATTACGATTGTTGAATATCATAAGTAGCTCGGGGATGTATGGTCAGTCCTGGGAGTGGCATATCCTGATCAACTATGCTGGTCCGATGAGTGATTAGCATATGCCCATGAATGGTTGTGATATGGCAATAAGTCTAAAAACTTACCAACACTACTACAATGAAAACACTAGAACATAACATAAGTCTAAAATACTATAGGAGTATTTATGTTACTATAATTACTTATTTGAGAACTAAAAAGGTCTTTATCAAGTAGGTCAATAGTTGTTAAGTGGATATGGTAAGGTTATATGAAATTTAGGTGTTATAGATTAAGAATTTGTGATCTTTGCTTTACTTCCTGTTCCTTGTTTGGTTGTGGATTTGGAGTTAAGGTCACTTATTCGAAGGTCTATCTTGCTTTGATTTCATATAACTGGTATAAACTATACAAGTATTGACATAACTAGTAAAGATCATCTTATCATTATCTTAAGCAGTATGTCTATTTATATAAGATTCTTATATCCTTTCTCTCGTGTAGATATCATGGATGGATTCCATCATCACGACGACCCGTACTTTCCACCCCATGACAATGCGGGATGGATTGAAGAAGAGCCCGAAGATGAGCATCAAATCCATTTGGATGATCATCACGCAGAAGGCTTCTCAGATGGATCTGACTCCGAGCCTGAAGTCATCAACCTACCCTAAGTAGGTCAAGCCCCAATTAACAACCCCGACTAGCATTTCAGGGTCCCACACCCTTGTGGGCAACAAACTTGAATCGCTGGAGCGACGAACAGGGTCAAACCTTACCCTACAACGGGGACCGAAGCTTTTACAACATAAGCGAGGGTGGCTCGGCTGATGGAGCCCTACCCGTCATGGTTCGTAGGAATGTCGAACATGGTAGGGATGCCATTGGCCGAGTCGTGGAGATTGATTCCAACTCTGGGGTCAACACGGTCCGCATTCGCCATCTCGAAGAGGCGATGGAAAGAACCAGGATGACCAATGAGTTTCTGCAGCAACAGCTAGCTGCCTCCTGAGCTGAAGTCATAGAACTTCGAGTTCGCCAGAGGCCTCATGAACGACACCTTCAAGAAGTGGTTTGTCAGCTGGATGATCTTAGGGTTCGCCCGAGGAATTCCCATCGCCATTAGAAGATGTCTAGCACATCTTTTCTTTTGATTAAGGAATAGCCATTCGTATCTGTGCTCTATGAAGCAGTTGTCTGTAAAATATTCCTATCTTTCAGTACACTATCTAGTCTACTAAGCTGTCAAACATTTTCCCTCATATGGTTTGATGTAAGACCTGCTGCTAGGTCGTTTTTTCGGAACTCATTTACATCAGTAATACCGATAATATTGACAGTTATCTAATCTGTTGGAAAAATCTGTACTCTTGTGTTTTCCCTACTCTCCTACTATACTACTATTTCAAAACATACGCTCATTCAACTGATGGACTATGGTGATTTAGCCCATGGAACACTCTCACTATGCTTACAATTGACTTTAACTATTCCTTTCATCTTTATAAACTTATAGTTGAAGGATGCCTCCTCGCAAATCAACAAGGCGTAATCCTCCATCACCTCCTCCAACAATCGATACGACAGCTCTGAATGTTGCAGTAGCTGCGGCAGTGGCAAATTCCATGGCTCAATATCACTCTACCGGTGCCAGCATAGGTGGAACGCTGGTTCATTCTACTCAAGGTGAAATCCTTGTGCGCTCGAGAGAGTGCTCATACAAGGACTTCACTAAATGCAAGCCAAAGTCCTTCAAGGGGACTGGCGGAGTCATTTCCCTCTCGCAATGGTTTGAAAAGACGGATTCGATCTTCGAGATTTGCTCCTGCCCTGCCGTGAGCAAAGTAAAATTTGCTGCGTGCACCTTCGAAGAGAAAGCCTTGACATGGTGGAATGGCCATGTCAAGTCACTAAATCTCACAGTGGCAAACGACATGGGCTGAGAAACTTTGAAAGACCTCATGATTGTGGAGTACTACCTGAGGGGCGAAATCCAGAAGTTGGAATAGGAGCTGTGGAGCCTAACCATGAAGGGCTCCAACATTGTCTCTTATACTGCCATTTTCAGCGAGCTGGTGGCCCTCTGTCCCAACATGGTTCCCACCGAGGGAAAGAAAATCAAAAGGTACATCTCGGGGCTGGTGCCTCCATATCAGGGAAATGTCGTATCTTCAAAACCTGCTACCTTCGACAGTGCAAAACGATTGGCACAATGGCTCGTCGATCATGGAGTCCAATCCCCATCATCAACAACAACCCTAGCCATCTCAGAACCCTCCAAACCCGCTAACAACAAGCGGAAGTTCTGGGATGATAAGAAGAAACAAAAAGCTGCCAGAAAGTAGCAAATTGTGGTGGTTCATGCCGTGATAGCACTTGCCGCTACTGCTCTGGTGAAGCAGTACTCTGGGAACTTGCCTAAGTGCAACAAATGTAGTTTCCATCACATTGGACCCTACCCAGAAATGCAGTGCTCCAACTGCAACAAGAAGGGACACACTGTCCACTTCTGCAGATCCCCGACAAGGCCAATCAACTAGGTCCCTGGTGCTGGTGGGACTCAGTCATGCTATGCTTGTAGCAAAGTGGGCCACTACAAAAGGGATTGCCCCAAAGAAAGAAATCCTGGTGGAGCAGGAAGAGTTTTGGCTATAGGCCATGGGGAAGCAGTTGCTAACCCTACGGTGGTGACTGATACGTTTCACTTTGAAAACTCTTATGCATGCATACTATTTGATAGTGGGGCAGAGAGAAGTTTCGTAAACCAAAAATTTGCACGCTTACTTAAGCAACAACCACGCGTACTTAAAGAACCATTCACTGTAGAAATGGCTAATGGGAAGATTGAGAGAACTAGTAGCATATACATAGGATGTACTCTAACTCTAGGTAGACATTCATTTCCAATCGACCTCATGCCAGTCTCGATTAAAAGCTTTGACGTCATCGTCGGCATGGATTGGTTGAGTCTTCATCGTGCCGACATTATGTGTTACAAAAAGGTTGTACGCCTTAATCTC
Organism: Lactuca saligna; assembly: GCF_052625555.1. NCBI lineage: Eukaryota > Viridiplantae > Streptophyta > Magnoliopsida > Asterales > Asteraceae > Lactuca > Lactuca saligna. The sequence continues at coordinate 143,964,524 of NC_136421.1, read as the reverse complement.
TTGTCTAACGAAACTCTCACTATCTACGGCGAAAAACCAAACACAGGTCTTCGTATCATCTCAAGTATTCAAGCACATAAGTATCTACGTAAGGAATATTGCGCGTTCCTTGCTCACGTTGTCGATACGAGCCTAGAAACGAAAGAACTAATGAACATCCCAGTAGTGAGCGACTTTCTCGACATCTTTCCAGAAGAGCTACGCGGATTACCTCCGCAATGACAAGTTGAGTTCAAAATCAACTTAGTCCTAGGAGCTACCCCAGTTGCAAAATCACCCTACCGATTAGCACCAACTGAGATGTAGGAACTATCTGGTCAACTTAACGAACTACTCAGCAAGGGCTTTATTAGACCAAGCTTCTCAACCTGGGGAGCACCAATCTTGTTTGTTAAGAAGAAAGACGAATCATTCCGTATGTGTATCGACTACAAAGAACTCAACAAACTGACGGTCAAAAATTGTTACCCTCTACCTCGCATAGACGATTTATTTGAACAACTGCAAGGGGCGAGTTACTTTTCCAAGATTGATTTAAGATTCGGATATCACCAGTTACGAGTGCTAGAGGAGGATGTTCCAAAGACAGCCTTCCGAACTCGTTACGGAGACTACGAGTTCATGGTGATGCCATTCGGATTGACCAATGCGCCCACAGTATTCATGGACTTAATGAATAGAGTATGTCGTACTTACTTTGATCAGTTTGTTATCGTCTTCATTGACGACATACTTATCTATTCTCGAAGTAAGGAGGAGCATGGCGATCACCTACGACAAGTTCTAGGAACCTTACGATCGGAGAAGCTTTATGCAAAGTTCTCTAAATGTGAATTTTGGATCCGAAGAGTCGAATTCTTAGGACACGTGGTTAGCCAAGAAGGAATCCACATGGACCCATCCAAAATGAAAGCCATTGAGAACTATTCAGCGCCAAAGACGCCTACAGAAATTAGTCAATTTCTAGGTATCGCTGGCTACTACAACAGATTCATACAGAAATTCTCTCGGATTGCGAAACCTCTTACTACACTGACCTAGAAGGGCATGACGTTTGACTAGGAATAGAAACAAGAAAAAGCGTTTCAAACGTTGAAACAAGCCTTGTGCACCGCACTGATACTATTTCTCCCGAAAGGGATAGAAGACTTCGTTGTATATTGTGATGCATCCAACCAAGGGCTCAGTTCTGTTCTGATGCAACGAGGTAAGGTCATCTCCTATGCCCCGAGACAGCTGAAGACACATGAAGTCAACTACACCACACACGATCTTGAGCTGGGGGCAGTTATGTTTGCCCTGAAGATCTAGAGACACTATCTGTATTGTACGAAAAGCACTATCTTTACAGACCACGAGAGTATATATCACATATTCGATCAGAAGGAGCTCAACATGAGACAATGACTGTGGTTTGAGCTACTCAATGACTACGAATGCGAAATTCGTTATCATCCGGGTAAAGCCAACGTAGTAGCAGACGCCCTAAGTCAGAAAGAATATTCTGGTCGAATGGTCAAATCTCTAACGATGACTATCCATTCACACTTGTCAACACATATAAAGGAAGTTCAACTTGAAGCCTTGAAACCTGAAAATGTGGCGAGTGAGTTCCTTAGAGGAATGGATAAGAACTTAGAAGCTAAGGGTGGCAGAGCCTTATATCTCATGGACCCAATCTGGACACCGAAACATGGTGGCTTCAGAGACTTAGTCATGACCGAAGCGCACAACACTCAATATTACGTCCACCTAGGTTCGGATAAGATGTATCTACATCTTAAAAAGTTATACTGGTAGCCTAACATGAAAGCAGAGATTGCTACCTTCGTGAGTAAGTGCCTTACTTGCGCAAAGGTTAAGTTTGAATACCAGAAACCCTCCGACTTACTACAACAACCAAAGATACCAGAATGGAAGTGGGATTGGATCACTATGGATTTCATAACCAATTTGCCCAAGACAACGGGTGGACTTGATACCATTTGGGTCATCGTCAATAGACTAACCAAGTCCTCACACTTCTTGCCTATCAAAGAGATTGATAAGATGGAGGAGCTTACGAGAACATACATTAGGGAAATCGTACAACTGCATGGTGTTCCTATATCTATTATCTCCGATAGAGATAGTAGGTTCACTTCGAGGTTCTGATAGTCACTACAAAGTTCCCTAGGAACAAGGATGGACATGAGCACAACCTACCACCCTCAGACTGACGGACAAAGTAAGAGAACTATTCAAACATTGGAATATATGTTTGTGAGCCTATGTGATCGACTTTGGGAAGGCATGGGATACTCACTTACCCCTTGTCGAATTTTCCTACAACAACAGTTATCACACGAGCATCAAGGCTTATCCATTTGAAGCCCTCTATGGATGGAAGTGCAGATCCCCTCTGTGCTGGGCTGAGGTGGGTGACACCCAATTAGCTAAAGGACGAGTTCTTGACAGCACTCTCACAGGTCCGAAAATCATATGGGAAACGACAGAGAAGATCATTCAGATTCGTGAACGATTGAAATCCTCTAGAGACCGACAGAAAAGCTACGCAAACAGACGGAAGAAACCTTTGGAATTCCAGGTGGGAGACCATGTTCTTTTGAAAGTCTCACCTTGGAAGGGCTTGATACACTTCGGAAAGCGTGGGAAGCTCAATCCAAGATACATAGGGCCTTTCGAGATTCTCGCTAGAATTGGTCCTATAGCTAACAAACTCAACCTACCCCGCAAACTCAGTAACATACATTCTACATTCCACATCTCAAACTTGAAAAAGTGTCTGTCTAATGAAACTCTCGTAATCCCACTTGACGAGACTGAGATCAACGAGAGCCTCAACTTCATGGAAGAACCTGTGGAGATCATGGACCGTGAGGTCAAGTAGACGAAGCAAAGCCCCATCCCAATAGTGAATGTTCGCTGGAACGCCAAGCGAGGACCGGAATTCACATGTGAGCGCGGGCATCAAATGAAATTGAAATATCCTCATCTATTCGCTTAGTTATTTGTAACTACTTTATTTCCTTAAACTCTAATTTCGGGACGAAATTCCCTCTAACGGGGGGATGATGTAACAACCTGAAATTTTCATTCGTACAAACTCTACAATCAAGCACTTCAAATAAAAGTTAAATACTTTTCTGCTAATTTTTAGCTAGTTTAAAGTCCGTTTGAGTATTTTTAATAATTATTCTTGAAACGAACGAATAAAAGGAAGTATTTTCTAGGATATCGGTGTAATAATAAAACAATTATCACCTTGGTTAGGTGTTAACGGCCAAACAAAGGGGGTTTGGGCCGTGAACTCCCTTAGTGCCGCAAACTCATGCTTAAGGCATGAGTTTACTCTCCATTCTTTCATTCCCAAACTTCCTAACTCAAGAACTCCCACCATTCTCTCTCTAGTATCATCCCAATCTTCTTCTGATCTTCTGAAAACGTACGTGTTTCTTCACTTGATTTATTGTTATAACTTTACATCTAGTTGGTATACATCATTTCATTCATACATTCTTGATTTTCACATAGATCTTCAAGTGTTCTTCAAAACACCAAGAACACTAAGAACACGCACTAGTGTTCTTGGACCTTAAACACCCATTCAAGCTTCTATCTTGTAAGTACACTTGTCCTAGCTTGTTATGTACTTGAATGAACTTGTTTACACTTAGAAAACACCAAGAAATCACAAAGAAACATAAGATCAAAGGTGTTTACAGCCAATGCATGTTCTTGGGCCGTAAACCCTTATAAGTGTGGCAAAATGAACCCTAGTCCCTTCCTTGGCCTTGGATACTAGTCTAGATCACTTCCTTGAAGTGTTTAGGACCTTAAACATCAAAAAGACCATGAACCCAGAGTTTTTATGGCCGTAAACCCTAGAGGAACGGTCTATTGGCCGTAAACTCTATAAAGAGGTGATATTGTGCCCCTAATGCTTCCTAAGGCTTGGACTTGGTCATTGAATGCTTACTCTTGACTTATAAGACCTTAAATAATCAAATGGCACTAAGTACCATGAGTTTACAGCCGTAAACTAAAGGGGGAAGTGACCTTAGGCCGTAAACTCCTTAAGGAGTGGTCCTTGGGCCATAAACTCCAATGCCATGCCATGCAACCTTTAAATTCAACCCTTTAGTACCTATAGCACTTGAATCAAAGTGTTTTCGTGTCCTAGGGTGTCTTAAATTGTCTAATTAGTGTTATAATCACTAATTGTATACATATATAGGTCTTTATATGTTATTAGGATCATTGTGTTTGTTCAAGTCTTCACTTGACACCTAGCACTTGTCTAACACTTCCATACAATCCACTCACTACAGGTGAGTTCATAACCCTTAATTAACCCTTTAAATGTTTTTAAATGATTTTATGGGGGGTGGGGGATACAAGTTGAATCAAACTAGTTATTATATCAATCAGATGTGATTAATAACTACTATATAAATGGATTTCACTATACTTTTAGCTATTTTACTCAATATACTACTTCAAAAGGATATCTCAAAACATTTTTACATATCAAAATCTTTATCAAACTGTCTTACATAGTATATCTTTCCATTCAAACTTTGTTATAACTACGTTTCAAACAAAGGTTTTCATGTACTTCAAGTTGTGTTTAAAACAAAGGATTTCTTATACTTTAAACTGATCTCATCAAACAAACTGCTTTTAAATCGTATTATAAACTGACATCAAGCCATCAATTCTTATTTACTTACTTTTCAAAGGTTTTACAAAACTTCGTTTATACTTTTATATTGTCAAATGCATGCCTATATATGTATAGTTATATAAGTAATGTTTAAAGCACTTAGGACTGCTAGCTTGCTTTAATTCATTTTCCTTGTTTGGATGTGGACTTAGGGTATCAGTTATTTGTCCGAATGTCATCTAAATATTAGTTATATATTATGTATACATATACAGGCATAAAAGTTCTATCAGTCAATTCAGTACCTTTGGGTAGCAAAGGCATACTTTTTATTTACACGTACATTACTAGTATATAATAGGTATAGTTAGGAAGTACTATTTACTATTCATAGTACAAGGAATCACACTAAGAGTCAGTTCATACATGAGTCAATACATGCACTACTCTAATACATACTATACGAAGAGACACTAGTACATACTATACGAAGAGACACTAATACATACTATATGAAGAGACACTACTACATATTATATGAAGTTATACTTCTACGCACTCATGGAATGACCATCCTACACTTGGCTGCTCGCAATAGATGGTGTGTTCATCTTCAAATGTTCTTGGTTGTACTGTTTAGCGAGTTACCACGCCATTTATATCATATACAAATGGATACATTCTTAAGGATTATACAATTTTCCTTATTACCTTTACTTCGTGACATGTTCACATAAACGATGAGGTAGGATATATTTTGATATAGATATATATATTCCTTATTACCTTTATTTTATGATAAATACACATAAACGATGAGGTAGACTATATTTTTATAATAATAGTTATACAGGGGGAAAACTGTCATTTTTACAATGATACTTTCAAAACAGTCGGGTCTTGGTAGAAGACTACTTTTTATACTAATAGGAAATATGGGATTTTCTAGGGTTTTGATACTTATACAACTTTTCCTCAAAACAATTACAAGTCTTTCATTATAAGTTTTTACAAATCAATGACACTAAAATACTTATGAATTCACCAGCTTTATGTTGATACTCGCTTTCAAAATAACTTGTATTCTCAGGTCATCAGTAGACAGCTACCGATGCCAGCTTTTGAGAAGATGGAGCACATACAAGACTCATCTTTTATTTTGAATCATATTTTGGTGTTTATAAACCGCAGAACACACTTGTATTAAAATTATATATTTAATACAATGGATGATGTTGTTTACTTGTTTACTATTATATCGTGTTGTGATACTATATATGACGTCCTCCGCCCCAAAACGTTTCCGCCGTTCTTGGTTTTGGGGTGTTACATCATAGTCAACAACTCATATATGTAGGTTTGAAGACATATATATATATATATATATATATATATATATATATATATATATATATATATATATATATATATATATATATGATATTATCGTCTCACGATCACTCGTGATAAATTCCATGAAGTGATTCAAGTGAGCGCGGGTTGATCCAAAACTCAAATCTTATTTCAGAAGTACTCATGAATGGTGTAGCAAACCTATTTCTATGCCTAACTCCTTAGACAATCCTACAAGACAACTCATGACAATCTTCTTTCATACCTACTTCAAAAGTTTGATCGACTGTGGATAGTTTGATTAAATCTTATTATTCTTGAAGTCAAAACATGCAAAGTGAAAAAATAGTAAATAATTGGCACACGACAGTAACTTTACTTATAAATAAAAGTACTTTTATTCATCATCAAATGTCAATTACAGTTTAGCTATTACAAGTTTCGGTTTATCTAATCACTAAAACTAATATCGTCCTTTAGCCCAATGTCCGTCGTATGCTGCAAGTGCTTAACCCTTGTCAGTCCCTTTTTGAGGGGATCTGCTGGTTTTTCCTCGGACGATATCCTCTTCACCACAAGGTGCCCTTCTTCAACTTGATGTCTTATGAAGTGCTACTTTCTGTCGATATGTCTGGATCTTCCATGATCTCTCGGCTCCTTGGTTAAGGTAACCGCCCCTTAATTATCACAGAAAATTTCCACCGGCTCCTTTATGGATGGAATGACTCCAAGGTCTCCGATGACGTTTTTAAACCATATTGCCTTCTTCTTTGCTTTGTTTGCTGATATGTAATCTGATTCACACATTGAATCAGCTACAGTCTCCTGCTTGGAACTTTTCCACGTTACCGCTCCTCCATTCAGGGTAAAAACCCAGCCTGACTAAGAGCGAGAATTATCCTTGTCGCTCTGAAAGCTAGCATCACTATACCCTATCACTCTTAAGTCATCACTCCGACTGAGGGTAAGGACCCAATCCTTAGTCTTGCGTAGGTACTTAAGAATGTTCTTTACCGTAGTCCAGTGAGGTTTACCAGGATTCCATTGATATCTGCTGACCATGCTCAAAGCAAAGGCCACATCAGGGCAAGTACAAGTCAAAGCATACATGATGGGATCAACTGTAGAAGCATATGGTATATGAATCATTTATGCTATCTCAGCCTCTATACTCGGACTTTGAGTCTTACTCAGTTTGGTATTACCTTGGATAGGTAAGTCACCTTTCTTGGAGTTCTCCATGCTAAAATGTTTCAACACCTTATCAAAGTAGGTACTTTGACTAAGTCCTATTAGTCTTTTACTTCTGTTTCTCAATATCCTTATCCCCATGATATAGAAAGCTTCTCCGAGGTCCTTCATAGCGTAAGACTTCCCAAGCCAGTACTTGACCTCCTGCAAGGTTGGGATGTCATTTTCTATGATTAGTATGTCATCCACATACCATGGGCAGCTCAACCATTTTAGCGGCTCTAAGCAAGCTAAAAATTTGGGGCCCATTTGGCCTTTACTATACTCGGAAATAAAAAACACATGAGATGAATATGTGGTAGAAAATAGAATCGGTAGAAGAATGCAATGTCGTTTTAGTTTCATGACTGCATCGATCGTTGATTTATTCTTCCGCTACATTTATTTTTTGGTTACCAGATTGGATTTTTAATGGACTAAACTTTTGGATTTTGGAAAATATGGGGCCCCTTTAAATTGGGGTGTAGCACTTGGTTCTTGGTATGTAAATCTTATTTGAGTGTTTTCCATTTTTAGCCTTGGACTCGGCGAGTCATAGGTCCGACTCGCCGAGTAGCGCCGGGACCCGGGATACGTTATAAGTTGGCGACTCGGCGAGTCCATATCCTGGACTTGGCGAGCCACCACTGTTGGATGAAACCCTAAGTTTCAAGGGTTTGCACCCTATTTAAACTCTCATTCCGCCCCAATCTCGCCCCCATTCACCCTCAGAGCTGTATACCTTGTTCAAGAGTTGTTTCCTTGTGATTTTGAAGCATTTGGTGTGCTCTCTTGAAGTTTTGGAGTGGGAAAAAGAGTAGATCAAGAAGAAGAAGAGGAGGTCAAGCATCTTTGAGCTTTCTCAGTGTGTTCCCTAAGGTATGACTCGATTTTCCCCTTGCTTTCATGCTTATAGTCCCTTATAGCTCCATTAAAGTCTTTCTTGAACCATTTCCAAGCTTGTGTATGTGTGGGGGTTTGTAATAAGCTGAGTAACTTCTAGATCTAGGCATGGTTGAGCTCCAGGAGCTCAGATCTACTGCCTTTATGGACCCATGTTGCATGAAAACCTTAGATATACTCTTTTGGTGCATTTTGAACCCTAAAACCCTCATAGATGGATATTTACACGTAAAGTTGGAAAGTTTACGTGTTATTCATGCTCTAGGAGCCCATCTCTATGAATGGAATGGACTGGATTTGAGCAAAATCGTGTTTATGGCTCTTGCATGAAGCATAATCGGTGAGTCGCTCATCTGACTCAGCGAGTCTGGTCGCGGGTCTCCGAGCTTGTCCCCTTTTTGCTGTGTCGAGTTGTGTAGTGAGTCCAGGGTGGACTTGGTGAGTTGGAAGCCTAAAACTCACCCATAATGGAACTCGGTGAGTCGATGCCCAGACTTGGCGAGTTCAAGGAAATCTCCTTAGATCAAGAACAGACTCGTCGAGTTGTTCATACAACTCGGCGAGTCACAATATAAATTGTTCATCGGATGAAGATGAACTCGGTGAGTTGTTTATACAACTCGGCGAGTAGGATGAAGGACTTGAACATCAGTTTGGAAGGAGAACTCATCGAGTCAACTCCTAAATCGACGAGTAGAAGTAGAATTCAGGTCAGTCGTTTGGACATGGACTCGGTGAGTTGGCGAGCCAACTCAGCGAGACGGGTCAACTGAAAGTTGACTCTGACTTTGACTTAAGGCATGATTAGGGGTAGAATGGTCATTTTACCCAAAGGACAGTTAGCAGTATTTGACTAAGTGTTTGGTGGGAATTTCAGTCGGAGGATTTTCGGAGCAGCAACAGCAGACAGACTATTCTCACACAGATCAGCAACTACTACGAGGTGAGTTACCTTATAGTAGCGGTGGGTCTAAGGCCACAATGCCGGCCCACCGGTAGGAGATGTGTGATTAGATGATTTTCTTTGTGATATTCATCTAGGGTTGCTACTACCTGTGATATGTTTATGTGTTAGTGACAGTAGGGGAGATAGTCCCCCAGAACACCGGTCGATAGAGCCGAAGGGGCGGTCACGCCCAGCCATGCTAGATAGACTATGTGATATATGTGTTATGTGGTAGTAGTAGTGGGTGAAATAGTACCCGGTATCCGGTCGAGAGGACCGAAGGGGAGCCAGCACCCAGATATGCTAGGCAGTATCCGGTCGAAAGGACCGAAGGGGAGGCCAGCACCCAGATATGCTAGGCAGTATCCGGTCGAGAGGACCGAAGGGGTAGGTCGGGCACCCATATATGCCTGACAATGTATGTTATGTGATTGTATGGTATGTGGTACAATGGGGGAACTCACTAAGCTTTGTGCTTACAGTTTACAGTTTTGGTTTCAGGTACCTCTTCATCGAAGGGGAAGGAGCTGGCACGGTAGCGGCACATCATGTACACATGCTGGTTTTTGCATCTATTAGATTTCCCTGGGATTTATACTATGATATTTTGATTGGTTGTATGATTTAAACTTTAGTCATGGTTTACGATGTGATGTGGTTGATCAAACAATGTTTTTAATTATTAACGTTTTCTAAAGTAATGTTTTAAAAACGAAATTTTTGGATGTGAAAAATGGGTCGTTACAATTTGGTATCAGAGCCCTGGTTTGAGGGAATCTGACACACCTTCGGGGGTGTTTGAACTCAAATAGAGGGATTAAAAGATTTTGGAAAGAGAAAATGTTTTCTAATAAAGGGTTTTAAAAAAGAACAATGTGTGTGATGTGCGCGACCGGCCAAGCTCAAGTAAGTATTCCCCAATGTACCCATACAAGTTTATTTATGTTTATCAGTTTCTGTAGAACAACATGCAAGAATAGGACTAAGGATCTAGGAGTGATGCCTTATGTGCCTGCTTTATGTGCTTCAGTATATGAAAGAGTTGCATGCTAGAGTTGAGTAGACAGCAGTAGGGTAGCATGTTTAGGTTATTCCTGATAGAATGAGTTTAGCATTATATGCTGGTTCAGTTCTCTCTTCGAGGATAGAGTTGCTTGAGATTGTTTTTCTTACGTCCAAATACTGTTTGCTTTGTGCTATGTGGGCCTTGAAGTGATGGGAGTTAACTGTTAGGTGAATATGTTAAAGTCACATGTGATCAGGGTTGAATAATCTCAGAGTGTTGGATTTGACTTTATTGCGTAGCTCTTGTTTGAGTCTTAACCGTTGTAGAGATGAGTCCCTTACTCGAAGGATTATCCGAGCTTCAGCACATGTGATTGTATTCAGGTAATGGTTAATTAGCATCACCAAGAGGCCTTTAGCAGCTGAGGACTGGGTTGGGTGGAGTCATAGGTTTCCTAGGGTAAGCCTAGGATGAAGAGTAGTAGTGATCAGTGGTAGGGGAAGGGACCTGGTTGAGTCGAGGCGGTCCTTGGGGAAGGTACGGATAGATGTGGAAGGTAGTATGGGCCCGTACTACTGAAAGCAGAGGATCCGTACCCGAACCGAGGAATGCTAAGATAAGACTAGTGAACTTGTAGTGGGTGGGATCCCTCCAGGGGTATCAGTATCGCTAACAGTTGTTATTTCTTTGTATTTCAGAATGGTGGTACTAAGCCCGAGGCCAGTAGTAGGCAGTTCAGGAGAGGGATCGGGTTCGGGATCAGGTTCCGAGCCAGTAGATGAGAGGCTGCGCGAGTTCATCGCGTCAGTGATCACCAGAGGTATCCTTGAGTCGACCCCCATTATCTTCGGGTCGATCAAGGAGGGGATATTGGAGATGATGGAGGATCGCCTCCAGGCATTCAAGAGTGACATGGCATCTGGCCAGTCGGGATCTCGCACGCTGTCCTTTAAGGACTTCAGGGGCAGTGGTGCGCTGGATTTCCACGGGGTGAAGGACCCCATTGTTGCCAGGCGATGGATTGCAGACATCGAGTCTGCACAGTTGACTAGCTTCTGCCCCGAGGGGTCGAAGGTGAGGTATGCAGCAGGGTGTTTACGAGACCGAGCTCGAGATTGGTGGGAGTCAGTGGGTGACTCTTTGGGAGCCTCAGCTATCGAGGCTATGACCTGGTCGAACTTTGTGACCAGGTTCAGGGTAGAGTTTGCGCCGACTGTCGAGCTTCAGCAGCTGGCCATAGAGTTTTTGGACACGAGAAAAACGACGGAGACTGTGACGGAGATCACCGCCAAGTTCCAGGAGAGGGCACTGTTGGTGCCCCAGTATGCGGGCGATGAGGACATGAGGAGGACCCGCTATCATGACATGCTCCGGGCTGATATCCGGGAGCATGTTAGTTTTTCAGCTTGCCCCACCTTGGACTCCATGATTGCCAGGGTGAGGGAGAGGGAGATAGATTTGGAGCACATCCGGAAACGGAAGGCGGAGGAGGGTTAGCCAGGAGGGGCTTCGGGGAAGAAGCCCAAGGGATCAGATGTGGGGCCGAAAGGCCAACAGGGACGTGGCCGCTGCAGGAAATGCGGCAAGACGCACGAGGGGGCATGCAGGTTGGGATCATCAGGCTGCTACAAGTGCGGCAAGTTTGGGCACTTTAGCAGGGATTGCACTGCTCCGACAGCAGTTATTCAGACGTCTAAGTTGCTGTGTTTCCACTGCAACCAGAGGGGCCACAAGAAGGCCAATTTCCCCCAGTTGACAGTTTCAACGCCTGTAAAGGCGCCAGCTCCAGCGACCCTGCGGATCACAGATGGCCGGCAGGGTAAGGCAGAGGCTCCCGTGGTGAGGAGCCTGGCATTTCAGCTGACCGCCGAGGAGGCACACGCTGCACCCGATGTGGTGACGGTATGATTCTTTCCTTGTCATTTATTTATATGATGCTATGATATTGATATGTGCTCGGTTTATGTATATATATACGTATTAGGATCGTTCCATGTGAACGATATCCCAGTCCAGGTGTTGTTTGACTTGGGCGCTACCCGATCGTTTGTTTCCCTTGCGCTTAGCAAGAAGTTCACGGAGTCTTCGGGCATGTTGGATTGCCCTTTAGAGGTAGAGATTGCCGATGATCGATCGGTGCGAGCATCAACAGTGTTCAGGGATTATGTTTTGAAGTTATTTGAGGAGCGTTATCTGGTGGACTTGGTTCCCATTCCGTTGCGTGGGAACAAGGTGATTATAGGCATGGATTGGTTGAGCCCCAATGGGGCGGTGATAGATTGCGCGCAGCAGCTAGTGCGAGTCAGGACCCTAGGTGGGGGAGAGTTAGTGATTCATGGCGAGAGGCCATAGTGTGGACCCGCAGTATGTTCAGAAGCGAGGGCTAGATGCTACCTTCAGCAGGGATGTGCAGGATATGTCGCGTATGTGATGGATACCCGGGAGGCGGGTAAGGCGACCATGAGCGAGGTTCCAGTGGTGCGAGATTTCGCAGATGTTTTCCCAGAGGATCTTCCTGGAATACCTACAGAGCGACAGGTGGAGTTTAGGATTGACGTCGTTCCTGGTGCGGCTCTGATAGCCAAGGCACCATATCGGCTGGCTCCTCCTAAGATGCAGGAGTTCTCTACACAGTTGTAGGAGCTGCTAGACAAGGGATTAATTAGACCAAGCAGTTCACCCTAGGGAGCCCCGATTCTGTTTGTGAAGAAGAAGGACGGGTCGCACCGGATGTGCATAGATTATCGGGAGTTGAACAAGGTAACGGTGAAAAACCGTTACCCACTCCCGAGGATTGATGATCTCTTTGACCAGCTTCAGGGAGAATCTTGGTCCTACAAGATTGATTTGTGTTCGGGTTATCATCAAATGAGGGTCAGGGAGGAGCATACACAGAAGACCGCGTTTCGGATGTGCTATGGCCACTATGAGTTCGTGGTGATGCCGTTTGGGCTCACCAATGCTCCTGCCGTGTTCATGGACCTCATGAACCGCGTATGCAGACTGATGCTGGATCGGTCTGTGATAGTCTTTATCGATGACATCTTGGTTTATTCCAAGACGCAGGAAGAGCATGAGGAGCATCTGAGAGAGGTATTGGATACCCTGAGGAGGGAGAGATTGTATGCCAAGTTCTCGAAGTATGAGTTTTGGTTGCACGAGGTGCAATTTCTCGGGCACCTTGTCAACCAAAACGGGATTCTGGTCGATCCGGCCAAGGTCGAGGCCGTGATGAGATGGGAGGTTCCGAAGTCTCCATCTGAGATTCGGAGTTTCCTAGGATTGGTAGGCTATTATCAGAGGTTCATTCAGGATTTCTCCAAGATAGTTGTACCCCTGACACGGCTAGCGAAGAAAGTCGTGGTCATTCGGTGGGGACCCGAGTAGAAGGCAGTGTTTGAGACACTGAGACAGAGATTGTCTGAGGCGCCGATCCTAGCCCTGCCAGAGGGCGTAGAGGATTTTGGGGTTTATTGTGACGCGTCTATTTCGGGGTTGGGCGCGGTATTGATGCAGAGGGGGCATGTCATTGCCTACGCTTCGAGACAGCTCAAGCCTCACGAGGCAAACTACCCGACACATGATTTGGAGTTGGGGGTGGTGGTTTTCGCCCTCAAGATTTGGCGGGATTACCTCTACGGGGTTCGGTGTACCATTTACACGGACCACAAGAGTTTGAGGTACCTCATGGATCAGCCGAATCCGAACATGAGGCAGCGTCGGTGGTTGGACGTGGTGAAGGATTATGATTGTGAGATCCTTTACCACCCGGGAAAGGCCAACATGGTGGCTGATGCGCTTAGCCGCAAGGCGATGCCGATCAGGGATATTTGCATGAGGATGATTGTAGTGACTCCCTTGTTGGAGCAAATTCGGGAGGCTCAACAGGAGGCTATCAAGGAGGAACATCGGAAGAGCGAGCGTGTGGTGGGTCAGGTTTCCTCCTTCGATTATGATAGCCGAGGACTATTGACACTACACCGCAGGGTGTGGGTGCCGTATCACGGAGGCGTGCGCCAGATCTTGATGGAGGAGGCGCACAAGTCTCGATTCTCTATTCATCCCGGGGCGACGAAGAGGTATAGGGATCTTCATCTAGACTATTGGTGGCCCTGCATGAAGCGAGATGTGGCATGGTACGTCTAGCGGTGCTTGACCTGCAGGAAGGTCAAGGCCGAACATCAGAGACCGCATGGGAAGATGTAGCCGTTGGACATCCCATTGTGGAAATGGGAAGACATCACAATGGATTTTATCACAAAGCTTCCCAGGACTGCGCGTGGACTAGATTCGATTTGGGTCATCGTGGACCGATTGACCAAGAACGCCCATTTTATTCCGATCCAGGAGAGCATCTTGGCCGAAAAGTTGGTCGATATCTACATCAGGGAGATAGTAGCGCGGCACGGGGTGCCAGTGTCAGTGATATCAAACCGAGACGTGCTTTTTACTTCCAGGTTTTGGAAGAGATTTCATGACGAGTTGGGCACTCGTTTGCATTTCAGCACCGCCTTTCACCCCTAGACGGATGGTCAGAGCGAGCGGACCATCCAGACCTTGGAGGATATGTTGCGGGCATGTGTGTTAGATTTCGGTGGTAGTTGGGATACCTCTCTTCCCTTGGCTGAGTTCTCATACAATAACAGCTACCACGCGAGTATTGACCGACCTGCATTCAAGATGTTGTACGGACGGAGGTGCACGACCCCGATATGCTGGGGTGAGGTTGGCCAGAGGGTCATGGGAAGCACCGAGGTGGTGCTTAAGACGACAGAGAGGATCCAGCAGGTTCGGAGCAGGCTTCAGATTGCTTAGAGTCGGCAGAAAAGTTACGCCGAAAAGCATCGATCCAACTTGGAATTCCAAGTCGGGGATATGGTTCTCCTGAAGGTGTCGACTTGGAAATGCGTCATTCGATTCAGGAAGCAGGGCAAGTTGGGCCCGAGATTTATTGGACCATTTAGGGTTGTAGCCCGGGTGGGTAAGGTGGCGTATAGGCTGGATCTGCCAGTCGAGCTCAGCCAGATCCACAGCACTTTCCATGTCTCTCAGCCGCGGAAGCGCTTAGTGGATGATTCAGCAGTGGTACCGTTGGAGGATATTTAGGTTGATGACAGCCTGAATTACATTGAGCACCCAGTTGCAATCCTCGACAGGAAGTCGAAGGATTTGAGGAACAAGAGGGTGGAACTAGTAATGGTTCAATGGCAGCACCGCAAGGGTTCGGAGTGGACTTGGGAGCCGGTGGAAGAGATGATGGAGCATTACCCCGAGCTGTTTTAGGATCGAGCAACAGACTTCGAGGATGAAGTCTAAAATAAGTGGGGGAGATTTGTAGCACCTCGTTCCTGGTATGTAAATCTTATTTGAGTGTTTTCCATTTTTAGCCTTCGACTCGGCGAGTCATAGGTCCAACTCGCCGAGTAGAGCCGGGACCCGGGACACGTTGTAAGTTGGCGACTCGGCGAGTCCATATCTTGGACTCGGCGAGTCACCGCTGTTGGATGAAACCCTAAGTTTCAAGGGTTTGCACCCTATTTAAACTCATTCCACCCCAATCTCGCCCCCATTCACCCTCAGAGTTCTATACCTTATTCAAGAGTTGTTTCCTTGTGAGTTTGAAGCATTTGGTGTGCTCTCTTGAAGTTTTGGAGTGGGAAAAAGAGTAGATCAAGAAGAAGAAGAGGAGGTGAAGCATATTTGAGCTTTCTCAGTGTGTTCCGTAAGGTATGACTCGATTTTCCCCTTGCTTTCATGCTTATAGTCCCTTATAGCTCCATTAAAGTCTTTCTTGAACCATTTCCAAGCTTGTGTATGTGTGGGGGTTCGTAATAATCTAAGTAACCTCTAGATCTAGGAATGGTTGAGCTCCAGGAGCTCAGATCTATTGCCTTTATGGACCCATGTTGCATGAAAACCTTAGATCTACTCTTTTGGTGCATTTTGAACCCTAAAACTGGAATAGATGGATATTTACACGTAAAGTTGGAAACTTTACGTGTTATTCATGCTCTAGCATCCCAGATCTACGAATGGAATGGACTGGATTTGGGCAAAATCGCGTTTATGGATCTTGCATGAAGCAGACTCGGCGAGTCGCTCATCTGACTCGGCGAGTCTGGTCGCGAGTCTCCAAGATTGTCCCCTTTTTGCCGTGTCGAGTTGTGTAGTGAGTCCAGGGTGGACTCGGTGAGTTGGAAGCCTAAAACTCACCCATAACGGAACTCGGCGAGTCGATCCCCAGACTCGGTGAGTTCAAGGCAATCTCCTTAGATCAAGAACAGACTCGGTGAGTTGTTCATACAACTCGGCGAGTCACAATATAAATTGTTCATCGGATGAAGATGAACTCGGCGAGTTGTTCATACAACTCGGCGAGTAGGATGAAGGACTTGAACATCAGTTTGGAAGGAGAACTCGTCGAGTCAACGCCTAACTCGACGAGTAGAAGCAGAATTCAGGTCAGTCATTTGGACATGGACTCGGTGAGTTGGCGAGCCAACTCGGCGAGTCGGGTCAACTGAAAGTTGACTCTGACTTTGACTTAGGGCATGATCAGGGGTAGAATGGTCATTTTACCCAAAGGACAGTTAGCAGTATTTGACTAAGTGTTTGGTGGGAATTTCAGCCGGAGGATTTTCGGAGCAGCAGCACCAGACAGACTATTCCCACACAGATCAGCGGCTACTACGAGGTGAGTTACCTTATAGTAGCGGTGGGTCTAAGGCCACAATGCCAGCCCACCGGTAGGAGATGTGTGATTAGATGATTGTCTTTGTGATATTCATCTAGGGTTGATACTACCTGTGATATGTTTATGTGTTAGTGACAGTAGGGGGAGATAGTCCCCATAACACCGGTCGATAGGGCCGAAGGGGCGGTCACGCCTAGCCATGCTAGATAGACTATATGATATATGTGTTATGTGGTAGTAGTAGGGGTGAAATAGTCCCCGGTATCCGGTTGAGAGGACTGAAGGGAAGCCAGCACCCAGATATGCTAGGCGATATCCGGTCGAGAGGACCGAAGGGGAGGCCAGCACCCAGATATGCTAGGCAGTATCCGGTCGAGAGGACTGAAGCGGTAGGTCGGGCACCCAGATATGCCTGACAATTTATGTATGTTATGTGATTGTATGGTATGTGGTACAATGGGGGAACTCACTAAGCTTTATGCTTACAGTTTACATTTTTGGTTTCAGGTACCTCTTCATCGAAGGGGAAGGAGCTGGCACGGTAGCGGCACATCATGCACACATGCTGGTTTCCGCATCTATTAGATTTCCCTGGGATTTATACTATGATATTTTGATTGGTTGTATGATTTGGCTTTTAGACATGGTTTACGATGTGATGTGGTTGATCAAACAATGTTTTTAATTATTAACGTTTTCTAAAGTAATGTGTTAAAAACGAAAATTTTGGACGTGAAAAATGGGTCGTTACATGGGGGCCCTAATCCCTAGCTTAAAAATCCTCTACGTAGAGTCGGCCCTGCCACATACAACACCAGAAACCTGACTATGCTCCCACTAGATTTGACATATACACATGACCGATCCTCGCTACTCGAAAATCCAAACTCTTTGACTTTCTCATCGATACAAAAATTCCACCTGCTAGATGCTTGTTTCAATCAATATATGGATTTCTCATGATTACACACTCTATTAGGGTACTCTGCATTGACAAAACCCTCTGGATGACTCATGTAAACATCTTCAACCAACTTTCAATTAAGGAAAGCGGTTTTGACATCCATTTGCCATATTTAATAGTCATGAAATGCAGCAATGCCTAGCATAACCCTTATAGATTTAATCTTTTCTACTCGTGAGAAGGTCTCATCATAGTCAACTCCCAGAGTTTGAGTAAAGCCCTTCGCAACCACTCACGCCTTATATGTATGTACATTCCCATCCAAGTCGGTCTTCTTCTTGAAGATCCATTTGCACTCGACTGTCTTACGGCCTAGTACATTATCAACCAAGTTCCAAACTTGATTGTCATACATGGACTGAATCTCGCTGTCCATAGCCTCTTTCCATTTAGCATACTCAGGGCCTGCAATGGCTTCCTTGTAGTTGTTAGGTTTATCCAAATTTATCAGTGTGCTATCACTGATAAATGTATTACCTTCAGCTGTTATATGAAAACCATATAACACAGGTGGAATGCTAACTCTACTGGAATGCCTTGGAGGTACAAACTTGTCAATTGGTTCAACCGGAGTTTCCTCCTCAAGTTGAGTGCTAGTGTTTGAGGTTCCTTCATCGCTTAGATCTTGAAACTGTTCATGCTCAATTTGTCTCCCACTGTCCTCTTGGCATATGAGTTCTCACTCTTGAAATACTTCTCTCCTTGCAATGAAGACAACATTGTCACTCGGTCTAGAGAAGAGATATCCAAAGGACTTCTGCGGGTAGCCGATGAAAATACATTGCTCCACATCCCTACTTCTTTTTAGTCTTGGTCACAAGCGACACTTTCCTATTTCCCATGATAAAGTTTATCTTCCTGTGCTCCACATCCCTACTTCTTTTTTGTCCCTGCAAATCAGAATAAATATGAAATCCACAACCTGTATCATGGACCCAAAAATTAGCATGTGATGATTTATTAGATTGAATAGTGTAAATACCTGCAAAGGAGGGTTTGATCTTCCCATCCTTTATATCCTACAAGTACTTGGGGCAGATCCGTTTCCAATGCCCTTTTTCATGACAATGGAAGTAATCAACATCATTCGGATTGAAAGAGGGATTAATAGAACCAACTTTGGTCCTACTAGAAGAGGATCCATCAAGAGACTTTCCCTTGAAGCTCATGGATGGAGCCTTCCTTTTCTTTCCCTTTCCTTGTCCTATTGCCATAATAAGGGCAGAAGTAGTACTAGGAGTAGACACAACCAACTTGCCTTTAAGGTTGCTTTCTGCAGTCCTTAAAAGGCCTTGAAGGTTGCTAAAAGCGACCTCCTCCTTGTTCATATGATAAGTCATACGAAACTGATCATAACAAGAAGGTAAAGAGTGTAGAATTATATCTATGCCCAACTCTTCATCAAAATTGACATTCAATTTAAGCAAGCAGTCCACAAATCTCTGCATCTTTTGCAAATGGGTCGTGATGGGTTCACCATCCATCATTTTGGTTGTGATCATGGAGGCAATGATCTCATACCTCTCCTGCTGAGTACTTTGATGGTATATTTCCATCAAATCATGATACATTTCATAGGGGTAGTAATCCTCATAGGAGTTTTGTAGCTCTGCACTCATGGTAGTAATCATAAGACATGACACCTTTGTCGCATCCCTCTCATGAGTAATGTGTTTAGCGATTTGTTTAGGAATAGCAGTGGTAACATCAACCTCATTTAGCTCTTTATAAATGACATATTATTTGTCCTTATAGCGAATAGCCATTCTGATGTTACGAATCTAGTCATTGAAGTTCGAGCCATCAAAAATGATACTCCCACACAGGTTCATGGGGGAGAAAGAGCCTGAAGGAATTGGTGTTGAAGCATTGTTTGGGATAGACATCTGAAGAAGATGAAGAATAAAGTTTGGATTAGATGAGACTCCTTAATATTACACCCAAATGAAACATTATGTCTAGGATCTAACACAATATTCTACAATTGCGAAGAGGGATGCCATAATCCAGTTGTAAAATATTTGAAGGTAGGTAAACGATGAATTACTAATTTCCACCATGGAAAATGAAATAGATTATTAACTTTTAATTGGTTTGAAATTCCTAGATCTTTGAGATTCATTGAACTTTTCAAAGGCATGTTTAAATCTCGATTGTGTCCTTCAAGTTTGTGACTGGGATGTCGAGGATTATAAAAAAAAAGGTGTGAATAACCATGCAAAATAACATGGTACTCCAAATGTTACAAATCGACTAATCAATGTGCCGGTTAAGCACGCGTGCTCCATTGATCTATGATTAACATTAAGCTACCCTTTTCCATACATTGTCAGCCCAGATTAGTGTGCTGGTTAACCACACACGCTCCACTAATGACTTAACAAGGTGCAAAGTGTAATTTCATGGATTAGCACCATTTTCACATTTTTCCTAAAGTAACTAATATTGAGAAATAAATAAAAGTATAGTTACTTTATATTTATCATTATACTTTTAATGAGGGAGAATTAGTGTCCTATCCTACCCGTTCGGCTAATGACCCTCCACCAGTCAAGGAAGCGATAGATGAGAGTGGACACCCATTAAACCACCATTTTATAGGCAGTAACCTTATACCCCCTTATAGACCGGCTTCATGAATGAGGCCTACTAACGGTAAGATTGACTAGTCTTATACTTATATATATATATATATATATATATATATATATATATATATATATATATATATATATATATATATATAACTTATAATAGTAAGTATAAGGGTTGAATTTTAACTTTTAAAACTCCATGGTTTGGAATTAAGGTTTCATTTAATGAGCCTTTGCAAACTACAAAACTTGAGGGCAAGTTTTGAAACGTGTTACAACTCTTCAAGTCCATAAGTTTTGAGTTTTAATGCCTTTTAATGAAGTGACTTTTCCTTTTCTATAACTTGAGGACAAGTTATGGAGCATATTTACATACATTTAGATCACTAATTTAACCAACACAAGAATCAAATAATACATACATGATCTATTCAAACTCATAAGAACAAAATAATTAGTATCAAAATTTTTTTATATAATTGGCCTAATCATATAAACTAAGAGAAAACATGAAACTTTGACAATTATCTTTCAATTGGTTGAGCATGATCACTACCATAGCTTAAAAACCTTATTTTTATGATTCAAAATAGTTGTGGTAATGATCATATCCAATTTTGGCTAAAAGCATGAAATTTTGCACTCTGATAAGCCAACTCAGTGAGTCCATGAACTAGACTCGTCGAGTAGCTACATTTCTGCATGGACTCGTCGAGTTCTCCTGAGGACTCAGCGAGTTCATTAGGCAGAATGCAAAAAACGCGATTTTTTCAACTTTGAAAACAAGTAAGCATCAAATATAATATAAAACATTCCTAGGCAATACAATTGTTGGGTTTTGAGCACTATAACACTTCCTAAGTGCACATGCAACCCTAAATGCTTTGCATCTATGTTTTCTCTAATTATACATGCATATTTCTTTTTCCAAAGCATTCACCCTAGCTAGCATACAATTGAAGCTATATAATAAAACATAGTTTGAATGCTTACCTCTTGAGTAGGGTAGAGTTCTTGACCTTTGGAAACTTGAGAACCTTAAGTGTGATGCCTCTAATGGTTCACAAACACCAATATGCAAAAGGAGGCTCTAAGGGAATATGTTACTTATCTCAAAATGTAAGTGCAACCCATTTTGGTGTATGGAGGGTTCTATTTATCATTGTGGCAAGTGCTAGGGTTACACTTTGTAAACCCTAATGATCCATGACTTTCTACATTCCTATGCTCCATGGGTTTAACCTCCATGGACTATCCATGGGTTATCTTATTAATTTAGCCCATCTACATAATCATGGATCACTAGCCCACAATATAAGAATCATTGATTTACATAATCAATCCCTCCATATTTAATTAGTCTCTTTCGACCACAAAATTAACTCCAAATTAACTCTTGGACAATACTAATTAAATAACCATATTAATATATTATACATATAATATATTAATAAATCATAAATAACCTTATTATCAAAAAACCATCCTATCAAATTGCACTGGTGAAGTCAACCCAAAAGGACCATGATACTATCGGGTCAAGTACATACCAGATATAATTATGGGCTTAGACACCAAATCTAACAATAGGACTCCAACTTTGATACCATGTAAACATATGAGGAGCCTAATATTTTTTTCTCTATAATAACCGTTCTAGAAAAAAAATGAAAAGAAAATAAATACCCCCTTCCCATTCCCTTTTTCTTTCCATTTCACATTTTCCTTTTCCTTCTACCTTCCCTAGAAATTAGGTCACTGGACGACCACCTCTCTATTCACCTCGATCATGATTGTTGAAAACCAAGCCTCAAAAAAATGAAAACTCAAAAAACTAACTCCAAACCTTCAAATCAAACCTAACTAAACCCTAAACTTATAATTAGAATCCCGCATGTGTCAACAGAAGAAGATCAAGAAACTACAACTCACCGAAGAAGAAAGACGATTCAAATCGGAACCCACAAGTCTGCTAACTGAGAGGATTGAAGATGCCAAATGCAACTTGAATATTGTAGACCATCATGCAAGTTCAGAGAAGTGGGAGATTCAAATCATAGAAGAAGGTTAAAATAGAACACAAATTTTCTCTATCGACAATTCTTCTCTGTGATGCGATTGAAGAACAGTGACAACTTCCAAGACCCATATTTCAGATCCAAAGAATGAGGGAGCTTTTGAGGAAGACGTATATGGAGATGGGATTTCTAGAGATTCAAGTGGTTTCTTTAGGGTGGGTGGGGTCGGTGGTTCTTCAACAGTTTAGTGAAGAGGGGGGAAGAGAGAAATTAGAAAAAGCAAAAGGAAGGGTGGGTTGGCGAGGTCAGGGTTAGGTAAGAAGTAGGGCCTTATTTTTTTTCTTTTATTTTTAAATCAACAATGGTTATAATAATAAAATTAAATAATTATAGAAGAAATACAAAAAACACATAGTACTTATTTTATATCTCGAAAGAGATGAAACGTGCAACTTTTAACCAAACAATAGATGGTTCAGATTAATTTTTGAAAATAAGGATTGTACATATTTTTGAACACCTGCACAAGACACGGTTCGTGGAATTACTCTTAGTTTAGTTTATTTGATTTTACTTTAAAACCATTATTTATAACTTTGGTTTGTTTTTAGCAATATCGGGAAAAAAACCTTAGTTTTCAATTTTGTAACTACTCCAACTTTTTATGATATTAATCATTAGATTTTATTTTTAGTTTGTGTTTCTATCTAGTGTTTTCAGTTTTGTGCTTCATAGATGTTCGATTTTTAATTTTATTAGACTAATCACTTGAATTATGATTAAATCATTATAGTTAATTGTAACACCCGTACTTCCACGTATATTATTTATTTATTTATTCGTAGGATATGTGCAACTCGACGAGTTGGTGATACAACTCGTCGAGTAGGGTCACGATGTGCCACGTGGATTAATGATCTACTTGACGAGTTCGAAAGCTGCCTCGACGAGTAGATGATGTGAAGAGAAACCCTAAATCCCCAGGTCTGGGGCCTATTTATGGGAACTTATAGCCTCATTTGTGGATCATGAGCTACTTCCATTGACTGAAAGAAACCGTAATTGCCCTTTGAGCTAATAGAGAGAGTGTGTGAGCTTATATTGAGTATCTTGCTGCAATTTTGGAGGAGAAGAGAAGGATTTCAAGCAAGAAATGAGAGGAGGCTATTAGATCTGTTTCTATTCATCCAAGATCTTCAGTAAAATGTATCAAGTTTGTACCTTTCTCCTTGGTTTGGGTAGATCTCATATTATTGGAGTTTAGGGCTTCTTTTCTATCTTAGTTTGGGAATTTGAGTGTATTAAGCAAATATAGAGATTTTGACATCATATCTGGACCATGTGAGATCCCTAGAGTCCAAATGACCCTGCTTTATTCAGCCATAATAGAGACTTGAGTGAAAAACCCTTAATAGAGCATGTTCTTGGTATTTCAAGCCCTAAGTGCCATGAATGAATGTAAAGCTCATGGATTTACGTGATAAGTGAGACATAAGAGCTTAGATCTAGAGTGCAAGAGGGTTTTCTGCCTTGAAATCATTTGTTTTTTACATGGGTCTGAATGGACTCACCGAGTCCATGAGCCGACTTGACGAGTCAATTACGGTTTGTCCCGATGAGCTGGCCATGCCATAGCTCAGCGAGTTAGGGGTTAAATCGACGAGCTGGACCTTCACGAGACTTCTGAGGAATGAGTGGATTCGATGAGTCATATGAGTGCACTCGGGTTTTACTTCTGTTGAGTTTAGCGTTTGGTCAGCATGAGTAATGGAGACCATGAAGGGGTAAAATGGGCTTTTACCCATTCCAAGATTTAGAGAGAAAGAGAGAACAACCATTAGTGTACTAAATATGAGTAGAGTATATTATTTATTTATTTATTCGTAGGATTATTAAGCAACTCGACGAGTTGGTGCTACAACTCGTCGAGTAGGGTCAAGATGTGCCACGTGGATTAATGATCTACTTGACAAGTTCCAAAGCTGCCTCGACGAGTAGATGATGTGAAGAGAAACCCTAAATCCCGAGGTCTGGGGCCTATTTATGGGAACTT
Organism: Lactuca saligna; assembly: GCF_052625555.1. Lineage (NCBI taxonomy): Eukaryota > Viridiplantae > Streptophyta > Magnoliopsida > Asterales > Asteraceae > Lactuca > Lactuca saligna. The sequence continues at coordinate 143,940,097 of NC_136421.1, read as the reverse complement.
ATAGCCTCATTTGTGGATCATGAGCTGCTTCCCTTGACTGAAAGAAACCGTAATTGCCCTTTGAGCTAATAGAGAGAGTGTGTGAGCTTATATTGAGTATCTTGCTGCAATTTTGGAGGAGAAGAGAAGGATTTCAAGCAAGAAACGAGAGGAGGCTATTAGATCTGTTTCTATTCATCCAAGATCTTCAGTAAAATGTATCAAGTTTGTACCTTTCTCCTTGGTTTGGGTAGATCTCATATTATTGGAGTTTAGGGCTTCTTTTCTATCTTAGTTTGGGAATTTGAGTGTATTAAGCAAATATAGAGATTTTGACATCATATCTGGACCATGTGAGGTCCCTAGAGTCCAAATGACCCTGCTTTATTCAGCCATAATAGAGACTTGAGTGAAAAACCCTTAATAGAGCATGTTCTTGGTATTTCAAGCCCTAAGTGCCATGAATGAATGTAAAGCTCATGGATTTACGTGATAAGTGAGACATAAGAGCTTAGATCTAGAGTGCAAGAGGGTTTTCTTCCTTGAAATCATTTGTTTTTTACATGGGTCTGAATGGACTCACCGAGTCCATGAGCCGACTTGACGAGTCAATTACGGTTTGTCCCGATGAGCTAGCCATGCCATAGCTCAGCGAGTTAGGGGTTAAATCGACGAGCTGGACCTTCACGAGACTTCTGAGGAACGAGTGGACTCGACGAGTCATATGAGTGCACTTGGGTTTTACTTCTGTTCAGTTTAGCGTTTGGTCAGCATGAGTAATGGAGACCATGAAGGGGTAAAATAGGCTTTTACCCATTCCAAGATTTAGAGAGAAAGAGAGAACAACCTTTAGTGTACTGAATATGAGTAGAGTATATTATTTATTTATTTATTTGTAGGATTATTAAGCAACTCGACGAGTTGGTGCAACAACTCGTCGAGCAGGGTCACGATGTGCCACGTCGATTAATGATCTACTTGACGAGTTCGAAAGCTGCCTCGACGAGTAGATGATGTGAAGAGAAACCCTAAATCCCCAGGTCTGGGGCCTAGTTATGGGAACTTATAGCCTCATTTGTGGATCATGAGCTGCTTCCCTTGACTGAAAGAAACCGTAATTTCCCTTTGAGCTAATAGAGAGAGTGTGTGAGCTTATATTGAGTATCTTGCTGCAATTTTGGAGGAGAAGAGAAGGATTTCAAGCAAGAAACGAGAGGAGGCTGTTAGATCTGTTTCTATTCATCCAAGATCTTCAGTAAAATGTATCAAGTTTGTACCTTTCTCCTTGGTTTGGGTAGATCTCATATTATTGGAGTTTAGGGCTTCTTTTCTATCTTAGTTTGGGAATTTGAGTGTATTAAGCACATATAGAGATTTTGACATCATATCTGGACCATGTGAGGTCCCTAGAGTCCAAATGACCCTACTTTATTCAGCCATAATAGAGCCTTGAGTGAAAAACTCTTAATAGAGCATGTTCTTGGTATTTCAAGCCCTAAGTGCCATGCATGAATGTAAAGCTCGTGGATTTACGTGATAAGTGAGACATAAGAGCTTAGATCTAGAGTGCAAGAGGGTTTTCTGCCTTGAAATCATTTGTTTTTTACATGGGTCTGAATGGACTCGCCGAGTCCATGAGCCGACTTGACGAGTCAATTACGGTTTGTCCCGATGAGCTGGCCATGCCATAGCTCAGCGAGTTAGGGGTTAAATCGACGAGCTGGACCTTCACGAGACTTCTGAGGAACGAGTGGACTTGATGAGTCATATGAGTGCACTCGGTTTTTACTTCTGTTGTGTTTAGCGTTTGGTCAGCATGAGTAATGGAGATCATGAAGGGGTAGAATGGGCTTTAACCCATTCCAAGATTTAGAGAGAAAGAGAGAACAACCTTTAGTGTACTGAATATGAGTAGAGTATATTATTTATTTATTCGTAGGATTATTAATTAACTCGACGAGTTGGTGCTACAACTCATCGAGTAGGGTCACGATGTGCCACGTGGATTAATGATCTACTTGACGAGTTCAAAAGCTGCCTCGACGAGTAGATGATGTGAAGAGAAACCCTAAATCCCCAGGTCTGGGGCCTATTTATGGGAACTTGTAGCCTCATTTGTGGATCATGAGCTGCTTCCCTTGACTGAAAGAAACCATAATTGCCCTTTGAGCTAATAGAGAGAGTGTGTGAGCTTATATTGAGTATCTTGCTGCAATTTTGGAGGAGAAGAGAAGGATTTCTAGCAAGAAACGAGAGGAGGCTATTAGATCTGTTTCTATTCATCCAAGATCTTCAGTAAAATGTATCAAGTTTGTACCTTTCTCCTTGGTTTGGGTAGATCTCATATTATTGGAGTTTAGGGCTTCTTTTCTATCTTAGTTTGGGAATTTGAGTGTATTAAGCACATATAGAGATTTTGACATCATATCTGGACCATGTGAGGTCCCTAGAGTCCAAATGACCCTGCTTTATTCAGCCATAATAGAGCCTTGAGTGAAAAACCCTTAATAGAGCATGTTCTTGGTATTTCAAGCCCTAAGTGCCATGCATGAATGTAAAGCTCGTGGATTTACGTGATAAGTGAGACATAAGAGCTTAGATCTAGAGTGCAAGAGGATTTTCTGCCTTGAAATCATTTGTTTTTTACATGGGTCTGAATGGACTCGCCGAGTCCATGAGCCGACTTGACGAGTCAATTACGGTTTGCCTCGATGAGCTGGCCATGCCATAGCTCAGCGAGTTAGGGGTTAAATCGCCGAGCTGGACCTTCACGAGACTTCTGAGGAATGAGTGGACTCGACGAGTCATATGAGTGCACTCGGGTTTTACTTCTGTTGAGTTTAGCGTTTGGTCAGCATGAGTAATGGAGACCATGAAGTGGTAAAATGGGCTTTTACCCATTCCAAGATTTAGATAGAAAGAGAGAACAACCTTTAGTGTATTGAATATGAGTAGAGTATTAACTAGAGATAATTATCCTATTTGTTAGGCAGAGGCTAGTTGGAGATTCCCGATTACAATACTTTTACTTGCAAGCTTACGAGGTGAGTCTTCTCACTATACTTACCATGATTGGTATCCTTTAGTGACTGACATGTCTTATGTGCTTATCTGTGTATTGTGGTACTTTGCATTTCGTCTTTTTTGTTTATGCTTATTTTTATAAACTTATTGAGTTTGGGTCGGAGGGTCTAGTTGAGTTGTGGGACCGGAGGGTCTCCACTGGAACACATTGACCAGACGTTTGCATTGAGTTAACCTCGAGTGGTTAACGTGATGTGTGTGGTATTTTTGGTAACTCACTAAGCTTCATGTTTACCGTGTTATGTATTATGCGTTTTTGGTACTTCTCAGGATCGCGGGAAGGCACCGAATTGATTGTACACACACTCACATTGAATATTTGTTTTTTGAGGGTCTTAGATTTGATATATATACACTTTTTGGATATGAGATTTGATGATTTGTGTCACACCCCAAAACTGGAACGGCGGAAACGTTCGGGGGTGGAGGACATCATGTCAAGTATCACGAGATATGTATATGGTAAGCAAGTAATGAACAACCATTTCATTTAGAAAGAAAGTGTTTACAATGTATGTGTTCACAAAACATAGAAGTCATAAACAAATAGCAAAACAAGACTTGAAGCTATAATGCTCCATCTTCTGAAGTCCCAGCACGAGCACCTGTCTAATAGTCTCCTGAGAATACAAGTTATTTGAAAGAGCTGATCAGCAATTAAGCTGGTGAGTTCATAAGATTTTAGTGATGTGAGTAAGCTGTAAAGTGTTGTTGAAAATGTATAAGTAAAGTGATGTAAGCTGTAAGTTATGTTTTGTAAATTTTGCCTGTTCCTCTAGAAAATCATATATTTCCTACTTTAATGGGAGTTGAGTAAAATGACACTACAAGCCTTTCTATGCGTAATAAGTGGGTACAAGTTTTATAGACTTGGAGTAAACAAACAATCAATTGTGCGTATATACCCTCAACTCACAACCCAACGGGGTACAGTAAGTAAGGTGGATAGCACACATTCCATTAGTTGTTAGATCGTTGTCATATATAACCATGGTGTATTCACTTGTTACTCATGGAGTTATTTGTAATGGTTCCTTTATATCTAATGGAGAGTTCCTTTTAAGAGAACCTATATTTCTTATAATAAAATATTGACTATGGTGATTACTTTTATAATTGCGTTGTTTATACTGCTATATATAATTTGATATCGGGTAGATAGTAGATTGGGTAACCTCGGTGTAAACCCATATCCAACGGGAACAGGATGTACAGCGAAGAGCACACATCCTACTAGCTGTCGGATACTAGTTTTATATATAAACATGGTGTATAAACAAAGGTGTTATACAGTTAACTCACTTAAAGTCTTTAAAACTGTACTGGCTTAATAAAATGGATTAAGCCCTTAACTGGGAAATCGCTAGTTTTGTATACCAAAAGTACTAACTCTGAAACGAAAGTTTTGTACTAGAAAAACTGTGCATTGACCCTGTGTGCTATAAGTTGATCCATACCTGGTACCCTTATGATGACTTAATGTATACAAATCATAAATATATATAGATTCGGGTAGATAATAGATTGGGTGACCTCGGTGTAAACCCACATCCCACGGGAATAGGACGTACAACGAAGAACACACATCCTATTAGATTTCGGAATCTACTTAGCATATATGTATCCTATAGTGTATACATTAAGGAATCATAAAGTTAGCATCATGGTCCTAACTTTTAAAAGTAGCCTTCTACCAAGACTCGATTGTTATGAAAGCAGTCTTCTACCAAGACTCTATTGTTCCTTAGTCAACTGTAAAGTACATTCTCCCTATTTTATAACCTATCTCGAATAGAGAATAGATTAACCTTCGAGTGTTACTGACACTTTATGAAAGTAATGGGAGAAATGAGTACCCTGATGTCGTTTATAATGACATGCGGAGGTACTATTAACCTAAAAACATATTTGTTTTATTACGGTCACAATGTGAAAGCCGGAACCCCTACTAACCGCTTTCATGTATGGAGATTGAGGGAACCACACGCAACCCGAGCAAATCCATGCAAGCCGTGTAATTCACATTAAAGTTAGATCATGTCTGCGTGTTGTCATGCTATAACAAATTTACTTGTTTGTCATGTTATGTTCTGGTATTGTTTGATTCTCTTCACTTGTTATGTTATGTTATGTTATGTTATGTTCTGTTCTGTTCTGTGTGTGCTTCATTGTACTAGAAGTAATGAATATCATTCTCTTAAACTATACCTATAATAGTTTACTAATGCTCTAACTGGACTGTTACTGAAAAGACTCATTTATCTACAAAGTTATGCTTATACTTTAAAAATGGAGTTTTGTATAACTATAAAGTAACATAACCTTTAAAAGAGTTTTGAAATGTTTTAACAACTTATAAATAGCATAAGTAACATTTTGAAAGATGTTTATAACAAACATTTACACAATTATCATTATGTTCAACTTGTATTCCCCATTAAAACGATTAAAATAGTTAAAAGATTCATTACGGGGTATGAACTCACCTGATGTGGGTGATTCAAACGGGTATGCGTGTAAGGATGAGAAGTTCCACGAATGAAGTCCCGAGACACAATAAGTCCCAAATTACATATAAGGACACATGTTGACATGAATATAGTGTTTATAACAACTATATGAAAGAAAACACCTTCCGGGACTAGGAAACACCTTGACCAAGTGTTGGAATCACATGTGATTCAACATAGGAAGGTATAAATGCACTTAAATGAGTTTACTACCATGAGTTCACGGCCCAAGGGAGTTTACGTCCATAAAATCATGGTTACTCATGGGTTAGTGCAAGTTTGAAGTCTAGGGGGTGATTTAGGGACATTAGCTTTAATCTAGGATGAGAAAGACCACTTCTTTTGGCACTTTTGGGGTGTTCACGGCCCAAATGAGTTTACAACCATAAACTCATGGACAAATATTCTTATGAGGGTCATAAAGGTCATAAAGAAGCATTCTAAATTCATGCCTAAGCCCTTGGAAGTGTTTGTGGCATCAAAACACCCCTAACTTGAGTTTTCGGCCCATAGACCATTTGGTCATGTGTTTGCGGCCCTAAACACTTGTGGGTGCTTATATCTTAATTTTTTTGGGTCCTAGACACTTCAAGGTAAGAGGCTATGCTAGTCTCTTGGCGTAAGGGTGGCATTTAGGGCATTTTGAGACCCTAAAATGGAGTTTACTCTCCAAGATGTTCTTGGGGAGTAAACTCTCAAATCTTGTTGTTTTGAGTTTGTTTTCTGTTCCTAAACTCATTTGTGTACAAGTCCAAACTAGTTTCATGCCTTAAGGAAAGGCTAGGCTCCATTTGGCTCCTGAAAAGGAGTTTACTCTCCAAGATGTTCTTGGGTAGTAAACTCACAGATCTTGATATTCTATCGTGATTTTGATGTTATTAAGCACAATCTAAGCTATATAATACAACTAGATTGAAGTACTCAACATTTGGGATAAAAAGCCGAAGATCCGTGAGAGATAATTTGGCTTTTCTCTAATTGGGAATGTAACTAATGAATAATTTGGTTCAGAATCCTATATATAGTCCTGGGATTTTTGGCAGAAAATATTTTATTCCCAGAATGAACTCTAATATCATAGACTTTTGGAATAACAGAGTTGCACAAAACCCAAGTGCAACCTCTCTCCTGATATCTCCTTATGTGTAAATCCTGAATTGCTCAAACTTGTCCCAAAAGTTTGAAAGTTAGAAGCAACAGGCTTGGCTTCTATTGAAGTGGATTGTTTCACTGAATGGAAATTTTTGGGGTGTCACAATTTGACATTTTGACATTTTGTGATTTTGTTATTGAAACAAAGGCGTTTTCAAATTGAAAAATTTTGGTTTAAAAAATTTACGTTGTTACAAGTTGGTATCAGAGCCTTTGTTTGAGGGATTCAGATACACCTCTGAGTGTGTCTAGACTCAAACTGAGGATTTGAGAAGAATTTTCAAAAGAAATGATTTTTCTAAAATGAGAAAGAGATTTAAGAGAAAACAAGCTAGAGCGGTGTGTACATTCAACTAGATCCCGAACGGTGATTTCCCAAAGTACCCTTACTTTTGTGTTATGAAATATTTATGAGATATTTTACTAGAATTGCATGCTAGAGGGTAGGCTAAGTATTTCATATTCTAGGGCTAAAGTTGCCTGGTTTGAGATGCCTTAGCCTAGAAGATGCGTTTAAACAGTGTTATCTGTTATTTGCTTGTCTATGTGCTAAGTTCTGAGTCGGAGATAATGTAGGAAGAGATACTTAGATGAGCTTGACAGGGTCCTTTAAGAGAGTAGTCAGTGATTTGTGAGATATAGAGTAATTGTGAATTAGAATCCTACGAGGAGAAATTGGGGTGACTGCAGGTGGGGTGTGGAAGGTAGTATTGGGCCTGTACTACTGAAAACACCCGGTCTGTATGCAATCCAAGTAAGAATCCTTAGGATGCTAAGGAGCAAGCAGGGATGATTAGTCGAGTGTGAGTATGCTCGAGCGAGTCTATGATGATTTTTTTGTTGTGTTTCAGAGACATCATGGTAGGTACACGCCACACCCCAACGAGCAGTGGAGTTAGCGATGATGAGATTTGCATGATGATTCACGACGAGGTGTCCACAACCATACAAGAGGCTATTCTAGGGATGTTTGGGTCTATTAAAACCACTTTGATCGAGATGTTTGATGAGCGATATGCTACAGTTTCTGAGGTGGCTGCTGCTGCAGCCACCCTAGTTGTCCCTACTGCCAGGCCACAAGGAGGTGACTCGTTGCTGTACCGAGAGTTCAGCAACACGAAGCCACCAGAGTTTGATAGGACTCAAGATTTGGTTGATGTGATAAGATGGATCTCTGATACCGAGGGGTGTCTCTACACTTGTTCATGCCCAGAGCATTTGAGGGTGAGGTTCGCCTTGAACCAGCTTCGCTTGGGAGCGAAGGATTGGTGGAAGTTTGGGACGACCAATTTTACTCCTGCAAACCACACTGCAGTGACTTGGGAGATGTTTACTATGATGTTCCAAGATGAGTATGTTCCTCAGGTGGAGAGGGATCAATTAGCCTAGGAGTTTCTTTCTCTAAAGAAGAAGGCAGGGTCAGTGGCTGAGATTACATGGATATTCACGAGACGGCACGGTTCTGCCCTGAGCATGTGTTGACGGAGCAGGCACGTATGAGTCAATATTTGAGCATTTTTAGGAGGGATATTCGAGAGTTCATGGAGAAATCGTCTTATCGAACATTTTTTGAGCTTCAGTAAAATGCCAGGAGGAGGGAGATCGAGCTGGAGACTCAGGCTAGGGAGGATGTGGTGTCTCATGGGAGAGACCGTAGGCTGGCACAGTCGTATCCGACAGCTAAGCGGGCTAAGCACGCTGATCCGAGGACTGGGGGCCAGAAGGGCCACACTTGTGGAAAGTGTGGCAAGAGTCATGAGGGGTCATGTTGAGCTGGGATTTGCTACAAATATAGCAAGGAGGGGCACATGTCAAAGGATTGCCCCAAAGGGTTTGCAGTTTGCTTTCACTACAACCAAACTGACCATCGGAAGGTCGAGTGCCCCAACTTCGTCAGGGATCAGAACAGGGATCTGCAATTGCTACTTTGCGTGCTATTGATAGTCGGTCGGTCAAGGCTGGGGTTCCAAGGGCTAGTGGTAGAGCTTATCAGCTAACAACGGAGGAGGTCTGCGCAACACATGATTTCGTGGCTGGTATGTATTTCCCTTTTATTTAATTATTTTGAGATTTATTGTGCTTATTTTGTGTTATATTTAGGTACATTTCTTGTGAGTTCTGTACCTACTTTAGTGTTATTCAACTCAGGTACGAGTCGATCCTTCGTGTCTTTAGCTTTTAGTCATCACATCAGTATCCAACGGGAAGCATTGAGTCAAACTTTGAGGGTTTTATAGCTGACAAGTGTACGGTTTTTGCTACTGATGTGTTCCGAGGATGTGTGCTGGAGATTTTTGGTGTCGAGTTTCCGATTGATCTGGTACTGGTTGCGATGGGGGATGTCTAAGTCATTGTGGGCATGGATTGATTGAGTTGATTTGGAGTCGTGATCGACTGCGAGCATTAGTTGGGGACTATACGTGACCCTAGTGGGGGAGTGCTTACAGTGTATGGCCAGGGTACCAGATCTAGGTCAACCTTCTGCGCTGCTTCCAAGGCGAGGAAGATTCTACAACATGGTTGTATGGGTTTTCTAGGATATGTTTTAGATACACGGGTTGCTACCGAGAGACCGAGTTCTATCGCTGAAGTTATGATAGTGAGTGAGTTTCCGGATGTTTTACCGAAGGAGTTACCGGGCGTGCCTCTTGAGAGGCAAGTGGAGTTACAAATTGATTTGGTTCCAGGAGCGGCACCTATCACCAAGGCACCTTATCGCCTTGCGCCACCAGAGATGCATAAGTTATCCTCACAACTCTAAGAGCTGCTGTGGAAGGTAATTATCAAACCAATTAGCTCATTGTAGGGAGCGCCGATCCTTTTTGTCAAGAAAAAGGAAGGTCACACCGGATGTGCATTGATTACCAGGAGTTGAACAAGCTGACGGTCAAGAACCATCATCCAGTTCCAAGGATCGACGATCTGTTCGATCAGTAGCAGGTGGTGTCATGGTTTTCCAAGATCGATTTGAGGTCTGGATATAATTAGATGAGAGTCCATGAGGAGGATATATGGAGGATGACCTTTAGGAGTCGTTATGGGCATTACGAGTTTGTGGTGATGCATTTTGGGCTCACCAACACACCGGCATCATTCATGGATCTCATGAACCAGGTGTACATGCCTATGTTGGATCGATAGGTGATCGTTTTCATCGATGATATCTTGGTGTATTCGAGATCCTAAGAGCAGCATGAGGAGCATCTGAGAGAGATTCTTGGAGTTTTGATATCGGAGAGGCTATATGCCAAATTCTCTAAGTGTGAATTCTGCTTATGAGAGGTCCAGTTCCTGGGACATCTCGTTAATTAGAATGGTATATTGGTCAACCCGACCAAGATTGAGGCAGTTATGCGATGGGAGGTGCCAAGATCCGCATACGAGATTAGGAGTTTTCTGGGATTTGTCGGTTACTATCGGAGATTTATCAGAGATTTCTCCAAGATTTTCGTCCCCATCACCAGGTTGACCCAGAATGGTGTTACTTTTATTTGGGATCCAAAGCAGCAGGCCTCATTTGAGACACTTCGCTAGAGATTGTGCGAAGCCCCGGTGTTAGCCCTTCCTAAGGGAGTAGAGGACGTTGTGGTATAATGCGATGCATCTATATTAGGGATTGGTGCGGTGCTGATGTAGAGGGGACACGTGATAGCATACGCGTCGAGGTAGTTGAAGCCTCACGAGATGCAATATCCCACCTACGATCTAGAGCTGGGGGCGGTGGTGATCTCCCTTAAGATCTGGTGCCATTATTTTTATGGGGTTCGGTGTACCATATACACGGACCACAAGAGCCTAAAGTTTCTCATGGATCAGCCCTACCTAAACATGAGACAGAGGAGATGGTTAGATGTGGTGAAAGACTATTATTGCGAGATATTGTATCATCTAGGAAAGGATAATATGGTAGCCAATGCCCTGATCTGTAGAGCCGAGAGTGATCCGATCCGATATGTGTGTATGAGGATGACGATGATGAATTCAAAATTAGATACCATTCGAGAGGCCCGGGTGGAGGACGTAAGATCGGAGAACCGCAAGTGGGAGCAGGTGATTGGGGAGGTGTCTGAGATTGTGATGGATAGTCGTGGGCTTATGGCTTTCCGAGGGCGTATTTGGGTGCCCTATACATGCGGATCTCGGCGTATACTGACGTGGGAGGCACATAGGTCAAGATTTTCGGTCCATCCCGAGGCCATTAAGAAGTATTTGGACCTGAAAAGGTAATACTGGCGGCCCTGTAGGAAGAGGGATGTGGCTTGGATAGTTGATAGGTGCTTGACTTGATGCCAGGTTAAGGCAGAGCACCAACATCCACATGGTCCATTGCAGCCTCTATAGATTCCCCAGTGGAAGTAGGAACAGATTTCTATGAACTTTATCACCAAGTTACTGAGGACTGCACATGGAGTGATGCAATTTGGGGGATTATGGACCGGCTGACGAAGAGCGCTCACTTCCTTGCCATCAGTGAGAGTTCATCTACAGAGAGATTGGTCGAGATTTATATGAGGGAGGTGGTAGCTTGGCATGGAGTGCGGACAATTTAGATGCTTGAGGATATGTTGCATGCATGTGTTATGGATTTTAGAGGAAGTTGGGATACTTATTTGTCCTTGGGTGAGTTTTCTTACAACAACAACTATCATTTGAGTATTGATATGCCTCCCATTGAGCTTCTATATAGGAGAAAGTGTCGGACTCCCATTTGCTGGGGAGAGGTAGGGCAGCGAGTGATGGGTGGCAATGAGATAGTGCTGAAGACGACTAAGCAGATTCAACAGGTCAGACAAAGATTACTGACGGCCCAGAGTTGCCAGAAGAATTGTGCAGACAGGAGACGATCTGAGCTGGAGTCCCAGGTCGGAGATTTTGTACTCCTGAAGGTATCCCATTGGAAAGGGGTGATACGATTCAGGAAGCGGGGCAAGTTGGGGCCCCGATATAGTGGCCCTTTCAAAGTGACTGCCAGAGTGGGTAAGGTAGCATACCGATTGGAGCTACCTTCAGAGCTGAGTCAGATCCATAACACCTTCCACGTGTCTCAACTGAGGAAGTTTATGGGCGATGAGACAGTAGTGGTGCCATTAGAGGATATTCAGGTGGATGCGAGTTTGAATTATATTGAGAGGTCGATTGTGATCTTGGTTTGAAAGGTGAAGGTTATAAGGAACAAAGAGGTGCCCCTGGTTAGGTCCAGTGGAAAAATTAGAGAGGGTTCGAGTTGACTTGGGAGCCAAAATCCGAGATAGTGTTGAAGAAGACTGAGCAGATTTAATAGGTCAAATAGAGATTAATGATGACCTAGAGTCACCAGAAGAGTTATGCAGACATGCGACGATCCGAGCTAGCATTCCAGGTTGGATATTTTGTACTCCTGAAGGTATCCCCTTGGAAAGGGGTGATACGATTCAGGAAGCAGGGCAAGTTGGGGCCCCGATACATTGGCTCTTTTAGATTGACCGCCAGAGTGAGTAAGGTAGCATACCGGCTGGAGCTACCTGTAGAGCTGAGTCAGATCCATAACACCTTCCACGTGTCTCAGTAGAGGAAGTATGTAGCTGATGAGATAGCAGTGGTGCCATTAGAGGACATTTAGGTGGATGTAAGCCTAAATTATATTTAGAGGTTGATTACAATCTTGGATCGAAAGGTAACAGTTTTAAGGAACAAAGTGGTACCCCTAGTTCAGGTCTAGTGGCAACATCAACATTGGAGAGGGTCTGAGTTGACTTAAGAGCTGAAATCCGAGATGTGAGAGCAGTACCCATAATTATTTCCAGAGCATGACTTCGACGGCGAAGTCTGATTCTAGTGGAGGAGAATTGTAACACCCGTACTTCCACATATACGATTTATTTATTTATTTGGAGGATTATTGAGCAACTTGACAAGTTGGTGCTACCACTCGTCAAGTAGGGTTGCGATGTCAGCTAAGGAAGTGTGTAGCCGATGAGATAGTAGTGGTGCTATTAGAGGACATTTAGGTGGATGAGAGCTTGAATTATATTGAGAGGTAGATTGTAATCTTGGATCGAAAGGTGAAGGTTTTGAGGAACAAAGAGGTGCCCCTGGTTCAGGTCTAGTGGCAACATCGGAGAGGGTCCAAGTTGACTTAGGAGCTGAAATCTGAGATGCGAGAGCAGTACCTTATTTCGAGAGCATGACTTCGAGGGAGAAGTCTGATTCTAGTGGGGGAGAATTGTAACACTCGTACTTCCAGGTATATTGTTTATTAATTTATTTATAGGATTATTGAGCAACTTGACGAGGTGGTGCTACAACTCGTCGAGTAGGGTCGCGATGTACCACATGGATTAATGATCTACTCGACGAGTCTGAGAGATGCCTCGATGAGTAGACAATGTGAAGAGAAACCCAAAATCCCTGGGTTTGGGGCCTATTTATGGGAGCTTATAGCCTCATTTGCTGCTCATCAGCTACTTCCCTTCATTGAGAGAAACCGTAATTGCCCTTTGAGCTAATAGAGAGAGTGTGTGAGCTTATATTGATTATCTTGGTGCATTTTTGGAGGAGAAGAGAAGGATTTCAAGAAAGGAAGGAGAGGAGGCTGTTAGATCTGTTGCTATTCATCTAAGAGCTTTAGTAAAATGTATCAAATTTGTACCTTTCTCCTTGGTTTGGGTATATCTCATATTATTAGACTTTAGGGCTTCTTTTCTATCTTAGTTTAGGACTTTGAGTATTTTAAGCACATATAGAGATATAGACAACATATCTGGACCTTGTGAGGTCCCTAGAGTCCAAAGGTCCCTGCTTTATTCAACCATAATAGAGCTTTGAGTGAAAAACCCTTAATAGAGCATGTTCTTGGCATTTCAAGCCCTAAGTGCCATGAATGAATGTAAATCTCGCGGATTTACGTGATAAGTGAGACTTGAGAGCTTAGATCTAGAGTACAAAAGGGTTTTCTTCCTTGAAATCGCTTGTTTTTTACATGGTTTTGAATTGATTCACCGAGTCCATGAGTCGACTTCACGAGTCAGTTACGGTTTGTCTCGATGAGCTGGCCATGCCACAGCTCAGCGAGTTAGGGGTTAAATTGACGAGCTAGATCTTCATAAGACTTCTGAGGAACGAGTGGACTCGACGAGTTAGGTCAAACCTGGACTGTCGACTCGATTTTGACTTCTGTTGAGTTTAGTGTTTGGTCAGCATGAGTAATGGAGACCATGAAGGGGTAAAATGGTCTTTTACCCATTCCAAGATTTAGAGAGAAAGAGAGAACAACCTTTAGTGTACTGAATACAAGTAGAGGATTAACTAGAGATAATTATCCTATGTGTTAGGCGGAGGCTAGTTAGAGATTCCCGAGTACGATACTTTTACTTGCTAGCTTACGATGTCAGTCTTGTCACTATACTTACCATGATTGGTGTCCTTGCATGACTGAGATGTCTTATGTGCTTATTTGTGTATTGTGGTACTCTACATTTCGTCTTTGTAGTTTATGATTATTTTTATAAACTTATTGAGTTTGGGTCGGAGGGTCTACCTGAGTTGTGGGACCGGAGGGTCTCCACTGGAACACACTGACTAGATGGTTGTATTGAGTTAGCCTCGAGTGGATAATGTGATGTGTGTGGTATTTTGGCGAACTCACTAAGCTTCATGCTTACCGTGTTATGTGTTATGTGTTTTGGGTACTTCTCAGGATCGAAGAAAGACACCGGCTTGATTGTACACACACTTGCATTGAAGATTTGTTTTTGAAGGATCCTGGATTATATATATATATATATATATATATATATATATATATATATATATATATATATATAGTTTTTGGATATGAGATTTGATGATTTCACATTTCGACATTTTGTGATTTTATTATTGAGACAAAGACGTTTTTAAATTGAAAAATTTTGGTTTAAAAATTTTATGTTGTTACATCAATCTGTTGCTAGAATCCATAATTGTTTTAATCAACTAGTAATAAGTAACAAATATCAGGTTGGTTCTGCATTGAGATTTAATTATGATATAAACTGAATATAACATATTTCTATGTTTCTGAGCTTGTGAGAAGTATTGAATATTGCTAGAAATTTTATACAAATCATAATGTTGGTTTTCTAATTTAATTAAGAGCTTACTTGATTACTTTAATAAAAAGTAAGGATTAACTCTAAGTCCTTTTTTTGGTTAATGAATTTGGTAAAGAAGAACTTCGTAAAGCTTATTAGTAGTTTTCAGTACCAACTTAGATAGAACCCGGGGCGAGGCTATGTAAAGGTAGGTCCTTTGACACGCCAAAATTCTAAATTTTTACAATAAGTTAGATTTAAAATTTTTGAGGACCTACGATAAATATTTTGAAGGACCTACCTTAATGTGTTTGACAAATAAATGAAGGAAAGAGTTCAAACAGAAGGAAGGCGAATCAATTGAAGGTTACTATGATCGTATTCTTTTTGTTTTAGGTGTTCGTATTTGTTTGATAATGAGTCTATCTTATTGTTTGGCATGAAAGAACGACACATCGACTCTGGGAAGAGAGTTGTGAGGAGATTTTCGATTATAAATAGTTGTTTTCTCTTTCACACTTCCAACTTACTCTAAGTATAAGTGGGTTTTAGTAAAATGAAATATTGACTTGGCTAGCTTCTTTGACCACCAACTTTTATAAATGTTGCACCAGTTATTTTTGTTTTATTGTTGTACCGACCGGATTGAAACATTTGTCTTTTGATCCGGTACGGTTGAAATTGGTTAGGGAACCACATAGTTTCGACTCTAGACTAGCCACTAGATAGAACGCATCTTAAACAAACATATTTGGATTAATTGCATAATTAGGAGAGTTGAAGCAGAATAGAAAAACAATTTAATATCGAATTTTCTTAAGTTTATTTCACTGTGATTCTTAGTTCTATTTTAAAAACGCCCTATATATCTTTTATATTTTGACTAGTATGTGTCTTACGAAACGAGGAATTGACTTTTAGGGTGTGTCCTTGAGGATTCGACTATGTTTCTTTGTGCTATTCTATTCTGTGATCGAGCAATGATTTTTATTCGTTTAGGTTTAAATAACACACCTAACATAAGGTTTGTCATGAATTAACTAACAACATTTAATGCATGAGATAAATAAAGACATGAGAAAACCATGGAATACATCAATGATCCACCTACACTAGAATATGGAATTTTACACATGTAGTCATTATCTTCAGTTTTCTATCACCTTATGTTAGTGATAATCAGGAATGAACAACTATTGGTGTAATCATTGGTTTAGTAGTATGCATATTAAAACCATTGATACCTTTATTGATATATCCATTTTGCATTAGGTATAATTTCCCATATGGTATGTCCTTGAATGTAACATCCAAAATTTTGGAAAATCATGAAACCCTAAGGAATGATAATTTTGCATAATTGGTCCCTTAAGTACCGTAATGAACGATAATTTTGGAATATCATGAAACCCATATGGTATGTCCTTGAATGTAACATCGAAAATTTATGAATATCAGGGTATGCTGGGCGTACATTGAGTTATGCGGGGCGTACGTGCCAGGAATGCTAAACCCTAAATCCCGGACTTGAGGCCTATTTAAACAACTTTAAGTCCCTTAAACTAAACCCCAGAGAGCTTCCCTAACCATAGAACATTCATATACTCTTGGAAACCTTGTGATATCATTATTGAGCCTTAAAGAGTGCATTTGTGGCCTTTTTAGTATGTATTTGAAGAAGAAGGGGTTGTCAAGAAAGCTTGAATCAAGTGGGTCCATCAAGATCCTGCACCAAAATCATCTTGCTAAGCTACTGGATGTAAAAAGCTTTCATCTTTCCTTTCTAATCTTTAGATCTAGCTAGGGTTTTGGTGGTTTGTCCCTTTAGTGAACTTTAGACCTCTTTTGTTGAGCTAAGCCCCCCCTTTCGTTATGGGAGACAAATCTGAGGTCCCCTAGTCATGTAGAAGTATAAAAATCGAAGCTTGATGAGAGATTTGACACGATGCTTGGGTAAAGGACCTTGGAAAGGTCTTAGTGGAGTAGTTGGGTGTGTATGAGACATGTAAGGGCATAAAGTTACCAACTTTATGCCTTAGGACATCTTGTTAGACTTAGATCTAGCTTTTGGATATGAAAGATTTGAGCATTAAGCACTTAATGGAAAAAGTGCTTAATATAGCTGTACATTGGGTGTAACTGGCTGTACGCGATGCGTAGTCCCTAAGCGTTCATTACGCTACATGTACTAGGGTGGTACGCTGGGTGTATGCAACTCAGTTGGGCCCTAAGCTGTTTTGGGCCTTTAGGCCTCAGTTGGTTGTTGGGATTGACTGGATTCTTTTAGTTAGAGGCCTTTTCATCTATTTGTCGGTGGATTTATCGGTTAGGCCTTATTGGGCCAAGGGGGCCCATTAGGGATGTTGGACTTCGACTTTGGGGCCCATTTGCAAGGAAATGGTAATTGGGCCTTGGGGGTAGAATTCGAAGGTTAGGCCTTTTCTAGAATTATTTAAGGTCTTATAATTGACTATATTATTATTGTTATTATTCAGCTTGGGAGGTTGCGGATTATTAGGAGGACAATATTCGTATTCATCGGACGGAGGTGAGTCTTCTCACCCTACCTATGGGTCTAAGGCACCAAGTCCTTATGTGATTATGATATGTGTGTTAGTCATTCTGTGACTTGATATGATATGTGATTGTGTGTTTTTCATGAAGACCCTGGGGGAGACCGTGGCATTGGATGTAAGAAAATATGGGGTAGCCCATGGACGTCCTAGGTAAAGACCATGTGGGGTAGCCCATGAAATTGGATGTAAAGCCATGTGGGGTATCCCATGGCAGTCCTAGGTAAAGACCATGTGGGTTAGCCCATGACATTCTTGCTAGATCACATTGCATGGTTTCTGTGGTATGTTTATAAATTTATTAGCTAACAGGATAAGTGTATGTGAATATGTGTGGTATGCTTTATGAAACTCACTAAGCATTTTGCTTACAGTTTGTTGATTTGTTTTAGGTACTTCGGAGCCCAAGGACAAGGGCAAGGCGTGATGACATGGCACGCACTCTGTGATATCCCCAAAATCACGGCCAGAAAAGACCCGTTTCATTTATGCTTTTAAAATAATTTCAGTGTAAATCCTTTTGATTTAAAAGAGTTGCAGAATTTGTACCCAAAAACAAAACGTGATAAAATAATATTTACCAAATCATTTCGTAAAGAAATGTATTTTCATTATATAATCAAAACTCGGGATGTCATGTTCCGATACATACCATAAAGCATAAACGATAACATTACAAGTCATTTAACAAATATATACATATACAAACTTGTAAGCAAAACAACTTGATGATTCATCCATCTTATGCCCTTGCACCACTTCCTGTAATACAAATAAACTGAGTGGGTCAGGCTTGGGAGCCTGGTGAGCATATAGGGTTTTAAACCCATAATAAATAATTAAATTAATTTCATCAACCAACAATAACCCAATTACCCATTCCCGTTATTCTCACTTTACGTCCCTAAAATAACTAACACAAGGGACCTAGTCTAAGAATATTTCATCGGAGCGACAACACATGCTTCGGGGGTTTCCCTGCAATATATGTCAAATAAGGCAACCATGAGGGGGATTGAGTACAACGAATGAACACCCAAGTTCATTAACACCTACAGGTGACCAACCTACTAGCGTTCCACAGGAGTGTTTAGAAAAGTCTGCGGTCGTCATCTAAACTCTGCTAGATCACTGAATCAAAAACAACATCGAGGCCTCTCATCTGTTTATCACACAACTATCTACCCATGTTCTATCCAACATATTAGTAGATAAAAATATATATTTTTATACATATTTTAAAACCTGTATGGTATTCTCATTCATTACATATTCCAAACAACATATGAGATACATACACATAACACGTATTTCATAGAGAATAAATCATATCTATGAGATAGAAGAAAGTGAATATACATTCACACATATAACAACAAAATATACACATAACACGTATTTCGTATAAAATACTTCATAATTATGCATTAGAAGAAAGTAACTACACACTCAGTTGATCAGAATATGATCGGACAACACTACGGCTTGTAGAAATAGTATTCTTTGGTAGATCTGGAAGATCTTCACAAAAATCGGGCTCCTCGTGGGCAGAGCTTCGGCTCGGGAATCTGACTTCTCGAGATCTTCTTGGCATCGGGACTTGCTTCGGGTCTCGGGAATGATACCAGGGCTTCGGGATATGATGGGCACGCAAAACGATGCAAAATAGGGGAGAGAGAGAAAATGAGCAAAAGAATCAGCTGCACTCGACTCCCTTTTGTAAGGTCTGGATCCTCGACTTACGCTGGGCGTAACCTGGATAGGATCGCTGACTCCCCCCCTTTGGATAATATCGGATATTTTTAATTTAAATTAAATACGGAAATTATTAAATAAACTTCAAAAATTCATATCTTCCTCATACGAGCTTCATTTTCAACGTTCTTTATATCCCCTCGTAGGTGAGACTATGCTCTACAACTTTCGTCTAGACTCTGTCGGCTCAATTTTGGTTTATTTTTATTATTTAATTTTAGTAGGCCAGGACAGGAAAACTCTGTTATAATTTTATAACTTTTTCATCCGACATCCTTTTTCGCCTATCTTTTTATCACTTCACTACTATTAATGAGATATTTGATTCTCGTTTAGATTGTTTTGACTAAAAACCGCTCGATCTCAAATGGAGTATTCGGGCTGCATACCGCTAACTCAAAACTTCAGAAAATCATAACTTCCTCATATGAAGTCAAATTTGGACAATCTTTTTATGCATGTTCTCGGTTTAACGAACTCTGTGACTTTCGTTTAGATCACTATGGATAAATATCGCTCTAACGTAAATTTCACTTTTTATGTCATTCATCGTTGCCGGTTCTGTCGCGAAACTTCGACAGGTCATAACTTCTTTGTTATAACTCGGATTTCGGCATTCTTTATATCTTCGGAATCCTTGTTTCGACCACTACATAAAATATATCGGCCTTATCTCACACTTTAAATTTGATGCTTATTTTATTCTTAATTTATTAAATTATAATAATTAAGAAAATAAACACATAATTCACATAATACTCAAATATTTCATCATTAATACTCCAAAAAGAGTTACAAGGGTTAACCTAGACCATTAAATCAATGATAATGCCTAGCATCGAAACGCGGGCGTTACAATTCTCTCCCCCTTAGGATGATTCAGTCCTCGGAATCACACATCAACAAACAAATCTAGATAGCAACTAAACATGTCACTCTCCGTTTTTCAAGTGAGATTTGGCCCATTCGAATGTTTCCAATGGACATGCACTAATTCGAACATCTTGCATTGAACTTCCTCAAATAACACACATCAAATAACACACATGAAAAGTGTTGTGAACTTCCTCAAATAACACACTTGAATTATATCGGTAATTCAAGCTTGTAAGCTTGGTTCCCAACCCTTTGAAGAACTTTAAATGGTCTAATAAACCTTTGACTTAATTTCCCTCTTTTACTAAATCTTATAAGTCCCATCCACGGTGAGACTTTTAGCAAAACCGAATCTCTAACTTCAAAAGTCACTGGTCTTCGCTTTTTTTTTTTTTTTTTTTTTTTTTTTTTTTTTTTCAGGATAGCTCTTTTGACGATCCTGAGCGGCTAACATTCTTTCCATAATTATTTTCAACTTTTTAGTGGATTGATGAACCATCTCGAGTCCCATAAACTGGTTTTCCCCAGCCTCATGCCAGCAAGATGGTGTAAGACACTTCTGTCCGTACAAAGCTTGATAAGGTGCCATCTTTATGCTCGAGTGAAAACTACTATTGTAGGAAAATTCTACCAAAGGTAAATGTTCATCCTAATTACCTAGGAATTCCAAGTTACATGCTCTCAGCATATCTTCAAGTGTTTGTATCGTTCTTTCACGCTGACCATTAGTCTGCGGATGGTAAGCTGTACTTAAACATAGCTTGGTACCCATTTCCTCTTGTAGACTTTTCCAAAACCTTGAGGTGAAATGGCTATCACGATCTGATACAATCATTAACGGAACACCATAAAGCCTTACAATTTCTTTCACATAATAATTTGCAAGCTTTTCCATAGACCATTTCTCATTGGCTGCTATGAAATGCGCACTCTTAGTGAATCGATCAACGACCACCCAAATCATGTAGTGACCATTCTTTGTTCTGGGCATTTTAGTGACAAAAACCATAGCGATGTCTTCCTATTTGCCCATAGGCAAAGGTAAAGGTTCTAAACTCCAAAATGGTTTCTGATGTTGTGTCTTGACTCTAGCACAAGTCACACACTCATACACATACTTTGCAACCTAAAGCTTCATCGTCGGCCACCAGTAATAGGGTTTCAGGTCCCTATACATTTTAGTGCTACTAGGATTAATCAAGTACATGGTCTTGTGAGCTTCTTCCATTAAAAGATCACTGACTCCTCCTATCTTAGGTATCCAAATCCAATCTTGGAACACCTTCAGTCCATGATTGTTTATACTGAACAACAACGTTTTGCCCAAACGTTCTCCCTTTCGGTCATTGATATTGCCATATTTATACATATTTTTAGTCAGTATTTAAGTACATTTTTATATATATTGTTGTCATTTATATATAATTATGATACTTATAAGGAAAAAATATTATTTGTAGCCAAACTAAAGCATTCTTGAAGAGAGGGACCAAAAGTGACAGTTTATGGAACATTGGAGGCTTGGAGTACAAAAGGTAAAGAAGATCACAAAACTTACGAAAAGCACGACGTGGTAGAGACAACCACAACGCGGCATGAGTATTCTAGAAGATAAGATTACGTGAAGAAGGAGTCCTTGCCCGATACGGATAACTTCATAACCACGACGTGGCTCTCGATTTTTCAGAATATATACATACTCTTGGCCATTACGAATAAGAGACTTTTTTTTTGGTGGCTTAGAGGGGTTCCTGGAGACGAAAAGAAGAAGATCTGAAAGCTGGTTTCAACACTAAGGAAGTAGAAGTACATAAATTGATTCATAGTTTGGTACACTTTAACATGTTTTGGATTATAGTATTCATTTGTTTAGCTGTTAATATGTCTAGCTAAATCTAGCTGCTTCTGTTAGCTAGATGAAGCTGGAACTCATGGTTTTAATGAATTAGATTTAGCTTTAATTGTTGGTGATATGCTTGTGTTGATTGATTTTACCTAGCATGCTTGAATTAGTTATTTGATTTCTTTGAATTCATGTTCCGTGTAGTTAGTGAACACAATTTTGCATGAACTTGAATACCTAATAATATAGTGAACACTAGTTATTGGAGCTAAGATCAAACCAAGCTTAGATTAGTAATTGAATAATTAAATTAAGTTGTATTAGAGAACTCATATTATATCTGTAATTGTGTTTTGATTAATCAATCTTCATGTCTCCAATTTTATTTAATAATTGATTATGTGTTAACTATTGTATGAACATAAATAGAATTACATGAATTGATTTATAATTAGTAGATTTAGAACTAAATTACTAATACTCTCTTAATTGGGCACCAACAGTAATAGTTATAGCTAATGTATAAGCATTGAGTGAAAGTGGATTCGAACTAATAGAAGTGTTTTGTTTATTAATTAAGTTTTTGTTAAAGAATTAAGTTCATATAAACTTGCAAAATTAGATAAAAACCATTTTAGCTTGTTAATAATTACATTAATTTATTAGTAAATAAAGTAATTGATAACACCATTCTCTGTGATCGACACTCGACTTACCTAAGTTATAATGTAATCTGACTTAGGTACACTACCTACAAGTGCATAGATAGTCTAAGTTTGTTAGTTTTTAAATATTAAAATTAGTGGGTACTTCCATGCACAACATGTTTTTGGCACCGTTGCTGGGGAACAACTTATTTTATTAGTTTATTTATTTGCATTAGGTTAATCGATCCTTTTTGTGAGGTAAAACCCGCAAAAAAGTTAATTTTCCAGCAAGGTTTAATTTTTTTTTTTTTTAAGTTACAGAGTCCATGATGTGGCCAGATAAGTGCCACGATGTGGTCTTTGAGAATTTTAGTTTTTTTTTTAGTTCTTAGTTTATTTTGTTTTTTTTATTTTAGTTCAGTTTTATATCTAATTTTAATTTTATTTTTACAGAAGTTTATGACCAGAGGCTCTAACACCCCTTTGGTGATACCGCTTGAAGATCCCGAGTCTGCAATTCATAAGAAAAAGACGCCCATACAAGAATTCAAATCAGTGTTTTCAAGGAAATCGGGGAAGAAATTGGGGGAGTCAAGTTCATCCTCAAAGAACAAGAGAAAACTTGAGCACTTGGATCAAATACCCGTCCAAACTGAATCCGAATACGATACCGAGCCTGAATTTGAAGAACATACGAGCGAACCCAAGAACGAGCCAAGGAACAAGATGGAAAATATTGAAGAAATGTCCATGGGAGCTTACGAAAAGAGAATTTGAGATGATGTTGGTCCAGGCTTAGTACAACCTGCAATCCCCGCCACTGCCACATTCGAGCTGAAGGGACATATCCTTTCCACATTAAAGGATATCCCATTCTATGGAAAGGATCATGAGGATGAGTTCAAACACTTAGATGAAGTGAATGACATTGTTGATTACTTCAATGTCCCAAATGTTAACAGAGACACCGTTTTGCTAAGGTTGCTTCCCGTTACCTTTAAAGGAGCTACAAATGATTGGTTAAAAGCACTCCCACCCGGTACAGTAACTACTTGGGTTCAAATGTGTGAGCAGTTTCTAGACCAATTTTGTCAACTATCCAAGATTGCTAAACTTAAAAGGGCAATAGCCAATTTTGAGCAAAACCTAGGAGGGTCACTTTACGAAGCGTGGGAACGTTAGAAAGGGTTGTTAAGGAATTATCCTCAATATGACCTTAACATTCAACAAGAGGTGTCAATATTTTATGACGGAGTAAATGTGATGAGAAGAAAACTGCTTGATTCTCAAGGACCACTTACAAAGAAAAATCCGGGCAAAGTCAAGGAATTAATTGAAGAATTCGCAAAACACTCTCATGAATATCATAATCCAAGGAATGAAGGAATTAAAGGAGTTGGGGGTGCACAACGTGAAGAGACGGTTGTGGTGATGGCAATGCTTAACACTATGGAGAGGAGATTAACAGAAATGGACCAATCAATTCATGAAATTAGAGTTGGTTGCGAGAGATGTAGTGGTACACATTTGACAAAAGATTGCAACTTGGATGAATATTGAAACAAGAATGCCCAAGTTTGCTATTCGAGTGGGGACAAGTATGATGACGATTAGAGGAAACCAAAGAAAGAGTGGCTGCCTTATGATGAATACAAGAAGCAAAAGGAAGAAAAATATAGACAAACTAGCAGAGGCCTCTACCAAAAAGAACAACCACCAATTGAGAAAAAACCCGATCTAGAGACCATGTTAGTTAAGTTTATGGAAGCTTCAGAAAAGAGACACCAGGCTGTTGATTCCGCTATTGATGAACAAAGAACTTTGATAAAGAATCATCACGCATTGATAATAGAAAACCAAGCTTTGATAAAATATCAACAAGCCTCCATCAGTAATCTTGATGTGCAACTTGGTTAACTAACCACTTTGGTTCATGAGAAGCTGTCCCCGAAAAATCCTGAAAACAAGACCCAATCTCACGTAATCGCCATACACACTGAAGAAGAGGCAATCTCTGAGTTCCTAGAAGCATTAGAAGAAAAACCACAGTAGCCCGCTCCAAAGCCAAAAAAGCTAAAGCCGGAAAATGAAATTGCTGCTGAAACACCTGCACCACGACGTGATACTTATCGGGCCACGTCTTGGCCCATGTCTGAATAGAAAGTTTTTGAGCCTATCTCGGTTTATAGACCACCTTTACCATTCCCGTCTCGAGCGCATCTCAGTTCACTGGAAAGGGAATATCTAGAATTTATTCAACAAATGAAGGGTATTCCTATTAACACTCCTCTTAATGAGTCAATTGCAAAAATTCCAGAATACGCGAAGTTCTTACAAGACCTGTTAGCCACTCGGCAGCAATTGAGAAGAATTCTAAAGTTATTCTAAGTGCGCAAAGTTCAAGGGTTGTGTTGGGAGAGATACCTAAGAAGATGGGGGATCCTGGATGCCTTACTCTTCCATGTGAGTTTGGTAACAACATGAAGGTTGATGCTTTAGCCGATTCTGGGGCTACCATTAATTTGATGCCTTATTCATTGTATCAGAAGTTGGATATTCAGAAGTTGAAGGCCACAAGAATGAGTATTCACATGGTGAACCGTTTAGTGACATAGCCCCGGGGTATTGTGGAAGATATTTTAGTGAAAATCAGGAAAGTCGTTTTTCCAATAGACTTTGTGGTATTGGATATGAAAGAAGATCCCGATGTACCAATTATTCTTGGTCGCCCGCTGTTAAACACTGTTGGAGCTCTTGTTGATATTCGCGAGTCTAAGCTCACCTTGAGGATTGGTGATGAAAAGGAAATTTTTGGGATAAATGATGGCTTTCAAGAGTATCATGCTCAAGAAGAGGTGCTCATCGTTGATGAAGACAATGACTTGAAGAATTAGAGAAACTCATGGAAGAGGAAATCAAAACAATTCATCAAGTTAAAAGAACAAAACCAAGAGCGTCTGTTTCATGTTTAGTTGAAGTCATTGCTTACAAGAGTCCACCTTCTTGGGTGAGCAAGGAAGATGATGAGATGAAAAGTGATGAAGAGGAGGTTACTTCATAGGTGACAAATCCAGTGGTGAAAGAAGGGAAGGATGCTATGAAATGCAAGGAAGAAACTAAAGGGACCTAACACAACCTTGATGAAGACGAGGTCAAAGCCAAAAATGAAAATTCGAAAAAAGGGGTACAAAAGACGAGTTCAGGCTTACAAAAAGCATTTCAAGGAACAAAAGATCCTAGTGGTCGATTCTTCAGAGGACTCAACATACGAGGCACAGTGTCCAGCTCATGACTCCATAAAAAAGAAGCGCTTCTCGGGAGGCAACTCGAGCTTGGTTTGCATTTTATTTTCTTTTAATTTTTGAGTTTGAATTAGGAAAGATATCAACTCATCATCTAATAACTAATACTTGCTAAGACTTAGCTGTGGGGTGCTTTCATCAATAAATGGAATACAAAGTAAATAATTAAAACTCATTATGTTACTCATTTTTGTGTCCAAACAAAAGCCACGTTGTGGTGTGGCAATACCACATCGTGGTTCCAAAGCCAAAAAAAAGTTTGAAGAATTTTTGGAGGAGGCGCAACCAGAGCAACAACCACCAGCCAGACCTCGACATCGAAATGTTCGAGCTCGGGGAGAGATGGAGAGAGAGCGTGTTGTTCCACAGCATGTACAAGGAGTACCCACCGACCCTTTTCAGAGTCGGGTAGGAACTTATTTGGATAACCTCCGGGGGAATGCTATTTATCATACCCATTTGGTTGAGGGTATTTATTCACATTTAGGAGTAACTCGACCACCATCTATGCCACCTCATTACCCTTATTATCCAATATGGGAGCAGCTTTGGAATCCACGAAACGATGGGGAAGGACCAAGTAGAGTGCAGGGGCGAGAAGATGATGATTAATTTCTTCTTTATTTAGTTTTTTTTTTGTTTTATTTTAAGTAGTATTATTTTATGTTTGAATTTGGACTTTGTTAAACTACTATGTTTCTCTTTTATTTCTGTTGGGTTGTTCCTTTTTCAGATTAGCATTGGATTTTTCAGAAGGATGTAAGGCTAAGTCGAGGGTTGGTTAAGGTAAAAGATGAGTCGAAACCCACAATTAAAAATAAGTATGGGGTATGTTGAAGGGAGTGAGGATAATGTTAGAAAAGTATCTTTACATAGAAGTGTCTTAACCAATTAAGACATTGGTCAAGCTGCTAGGATGAATAAAGCAATGAGGAATTTTTTTCTGACGTCCAGTTTTCATGACATGGTATTTTGCACCACGACGTGGTTTATGATTTTCTATTCATCTTGAAGATCGTTAGCGTGTTTTACCTTGAGGCTTGTCATGTTTCTTCTTGGGATCATTATGAAGACAATTTTGCCTCATTTCTTCCTACATATAATGTGGCGTATGCTTTCCCACATTTTTCTACATATTTGCAGCCACTTTTATTGAAGAATTGAAGTTTCCAGTCGTGTTCGTGGCTTATTTACATAATAATCCAGTTCAACCCCAAGTTCATATTTTGGAGAGGCCCATGTTCGAGATGCACGTTTTCCACGCTTTTGAAGATGCTCACACCACTATTCCAGGGGAGTCTGTTTTTTTTTCTCCCTTTTGTTAACTTTGATTTATTTTATGCATACAATGAGGGCATTGTATGAAATAAGTGTAGGTAGGGGGTAGAAAAAGTAAATTGCTAGATAATGGTAAAAATTTGAAAATTTGAAATTTTTAATAATTAAATCTAGTAATAATATTTTGAACTGTAGTTGCCAGTGTTATATGAGATGATTCGATAAGAGCTCAAATGCTCTGTTGAGCCAATACACGTTATACT
This sequence comes from Lactuca saligna, assembly GCF_052625555.1. Lineage (NCBI taxonomy): Eukaryota > Viridiplantae > Streptophyta > Magnoliopsida > Asterales > Asteraceae > Lactuca > Lactuca saligna. Next base: position 143,912,784 of record NC_136421.1, on the reverse strand, counting down.
GCATTTGTGGCCTCCCTTAGTTTAGTGAAATCATGGAACAAAAACACGAAATTGCTTAGTTTGAAGGATGCAATATGTTTAGCATCGTGTACCAAAAATGTATCCAGGAAAATTATTATCTTTAACCAATAAAGGTTGAAGTTGAGCCCCCTTGCTTAAGCATGTGGGGTTTTGACTGGAAAAAAAGTGAGTTACATGTAAAAAAAAAGAACTACAAGAAAAGTTTGAAGAATTTCTGGAGCATCAAAGTAAAAGTATAAAGATCAAAGATAAATAAATTCTGAGGGAATTCAAAAGTTGGAGAGACCCAAAAATCAAAAATCAAATATCAAGGAAGTGAAGAATTCCAAAAGAGCTCCATAGTGGTATCATAAATTGTAATGGTCTAGATTTTGTATTCTTGGGTTGCTCAACTAAAAATAACTTGAGGTTAGGAGGTTTTCTGCGGATGGATTTGGAGGGATGCATAAAATGAGCATTGTTCGGAAGAAGTGAGCGAGTGTTTATGAAGATTGTGAGTATTTAAAGTATAGTGGGCACTTTAGGAAACATTTAGACACAAATGAATGCATTGAGGTCCTGACATAATGGCTAAGCTGGAATTGGATTGTTTTATGAAATGCTAGTGATGAATGTTGGAGTTTAAATAAGTAAATTTGCTTGAGGGCAAGCAAAGCCTTAGTGTGGGGTATTTTGATATTGCCATATTTATACATATTTTTAGGTAGTATTTAAGTACATATATATATATATATATATATATATATATATATATATATATATATATATTGGTCATTTTTATAGAATTATGATACTTATAAAGATAAAATATTATTTGCAGCCAAAATAAAGCATTTTTGAAGAGAGGGACCAAAAGTGACAGTTTATGGAACATTGGAGGCTTGGAGTACAAAAGGTAAAGAAGATCACAGAACTTACTAAAACCACGATGTGGCAGAGACAACCACGAGGCGGAATGAGTATTCTAGAAGATAAGATTACTTGAAGGAGTCCTTACCCGATACGGATAACTTGATAACCACGACGTGGCACGAAATTTTTCAGAATATATATATACTCTTGGCCATTACGAAGAAGAGACTTTTTTTAGTGGCTTAGAGGGGTTCCTGGAGACGAAAAGAAGAAGATCTGAAAGCTGGTTTCAACACCAAGGAAGTAGAAGTACATAAATTGATTCATAGTTTGGTACACTTTAACATGTTTTGGATTATAGTATTCATTTGTTTAGCTGTTAATATGTCCAACAAAATCTAGTTGCTTCTATTAGCTAGATGAAGCTGGAACTCATGGTTTTAATGAATTAGATTTAGCTTTAATTGTTGGTGATATGCTTGTGTTGATTTATTTTACCTAGCATGCTTGAATTAGTTATTTGATTTCTTTGAATTCATGTTCCGTGTAGTTAGTGAACACAATTTTGCATGAACTTGAATACCTAATAATATAGTGAACACTAGTTATTGGAGCTAAGATCAAACCAATCTTAGATTAGTAATTGAATAATTAAATTAAGTTGTGTTAGAGAACTCATTTTATGTCTGTAATTGTGTTTTGATTAATCAATCTTCATGGCTCCAATTTTGTTTAATAATTGATTATGTGTTAACTATTTTATGAACATAAATATTATTACACGAATTGATTAATAATTAGTAGATTTAGAACTAGATTACTAATACACTCTTAATTGGTCACCAACAGTAATAGTTATGGCTAATGTATAACCATTGAGTGAAAGTAGATTCGAACTAACAGAAGTGTTTTGTTTATTAATTAAGTTTTTGTTAAAGAATTAAGTTCATTTAAACTTGCAAAATTAGATAAAAATAATTTTATCTTGTTAATAATTACATTAACTTAGTAGTAAATAAAGTAATTGATAACACCATTCTCTGTGATCGACACCCAACTTACCTAAGCTATACTATAATCTTACTAGGTACACTACCTACAAGTGCATAGATAGTCTATGTTTCTTAGGTTATAAATATTAAAATTAGTGGGTATTTCCGTGCACAACAGTCATTCTTCTCAGAAGCTTCCTCTTGAGCTTTCTTTATACTTTCCAAAATAGTCGAGACAACTTCAATTCTCAACGCTGTTGGCCTCTTTCTTTCAAGATTGACTTTCCGACTGAGAGCATCTGCGACAACATTAGCTTTACCGGGGTGGTAAAGTATCTCACAGTCGTAGCCCTTGAGTAATTCTACCCAACGTCGTTGCATCATATTTAACTCTTTCTGATTAAAGAGATATTGGAGACTCTTATGATCAGTGAAAAGTTTCCACTTCGTGCCATAAAGGTAATGCCTCCATATTTTCAGAGTAAAAAATACGGCTGCCAACTCCAATTCGTGAGTAGGGTAGTTCTTTTCATGCTCCTTCAACTGTCGAGACACATATGCAATCACTTTATCTCTTTGGGTCAAAAAACAACCCAATCCAGCCCCTGACGCATATGCAAGTCTTCAACTCCATCGGGCAGAGAAAGTATCGGTGACTTGCATAGTTTCTTCTTTAGCTTCTCGAATTCTTCTTTATGCTTATCACTCCAAGCATAAGTAGCTCCTTTGTGGGCCAAAGCTGTTAATGGACTAGCGATCAAAGAAAAGCCTTGGATAAACCTTCGATAATATCCGACTAATCCCAAAAAGCTTTGGATCTCCATGGGACTTTTTGGTTCTTCCCACTTCCTTACAGCTTCAATCTTTGCTGGATCAACCATTATCCCTTCTTGGTTGACCACGTGACGCAAGAATTGGACTTCTCGAATCCAAAAATCACATTTGGAGAACTTAGCATATAGCTCCTTCTTTTTCAAGACTTCTAACACTGCTCGCAAGTGTCTGCCTTGCTCCTCTTGGCTTTTTGAGTAAATCAGAATGTCATCTATGAACACTATCACAAATTTATCTAGAAACGGATTACAAACCCTATTCATTAAATCCATGAATGCTGCTGGAGCATTAGCTAGTCCAAATGACATAACCAAGAACCGTAGTGTCCATATCGTCTTATGAATGCAGTTTTCTCTATATCCTGCTCTTTCACTTTCAGCTGCTAATATCTTGACCTTAGGTCAATCTTTGAAAAATAACTTGAGCCTTAAAGTTGATCGAACAGGCCATCAATTCTCGGCAACGAATATCTATTCTTTATTGTTGCCTTGTTCAGCTCTTTATAATCGATGCACATTCTCATACTTCCATCTTTCTTCTTCACGAAAAATATCGGAGCTCCCCAGGGTGATGAACTTGGTCTAATGAAAACTTTTTGTCCAATAACTCCTGAAGTTGCATCATCAGCTCCTTCATCTCCGTCGGTTCTAATCGATAAGGTGCTTTTGCTATTGACGTTGTCCTTGGTAACAAGTCTATTCTGAACTCCACTTGTCTATTAGGTGGTAATCCTAGAAGATCTTCAAGAAATACTTCCGGATAATCACACACCACTAGAATACTCTACATCACCTTCTTTTCCTTCTTAGCATCAATCACGAATGCTAAATATGATGTACATCCCTTGGTCAAACACTTTCTAGCTTTCATTAGGGAAATGATTCTTGAATTCACCCTGCATTTATCCCCTTACTCCATAAATGACTCTTTCCCTGGCGGGTTCACTTTCACTATTTTGTTCTTGCATAAAATCTCGGCATCATTGGCGCTAAGCCAATCCATTCCCAGCACGATGTCGAAACCGTTAAGTTCGATAGGCAATAATTCATCGTGAAACTTATTTCCATTAAGGTCGATTAAGATGTTTTTCATACGATGGCTAACAGGTACAAACTTGCCACTAGCAACTTCGACTAATAATGCATTATCTAGTCTATCAAAAGGCAAAGCTAGTTTTCTACCAAACTCATGCGAAATAAAGGAGTAGTTGGCTCCTGACTCAAACAAAATTTGAGCAGTTAATTCATTTACGAGAAAGGTACCTGAAACGACATCAACTTCATCTTTCGCAGCCTCAAGTGTCATCTGGAAGGCTCTCGCCTTCGGCTTTGGTGGAATGTTGGGTTTTGCTGCCTCTTTCTTTTTCGGACAATCCTTCAAAATGTGCCCCTCTTCGTTACATCCAAAGTGCATCCTCTTGTTTGACGGACACTTATTGGCATAATGTCCCGTCTTCCCAGACTTGTAGCAGGTCACATCCTCACTACATTTCCCCAAGTCCTTCTTCTTACACTTATCACACCACTTCGCTTATCCTCCTTTTCCTCCACCAAACTTTTTCGAATCAAATTTTGAAAATTTCCTTTTCTTACTGGAACCGGATGTTCCCTCAAACATTCTCTTCTCACCAACCTCAACCTTGTTGATGGTTCTCCCCTTAATCATGTTGTCAATAGATTTGGTAGCCCAGATAGTTGCCTCTAGAGTATGTACCTGACGTACTGGCACCTCGTACTCCCATGGGAGTCCCTTCGCATATCAGTCCACCTTTGTCAGCTCGTCTGGGACGATACGCAAGGCAAACTCCATCTTATCGGTGAAGGAGTTTGTGCAATCTTCGATTGACATGCTGCCTTTTGTCAATGTCAGAAACTTGTTCTCCAACTCCAACAGATTTTGGGTCGAACAGAACTTGCGCTTGAACTACACCAAGAACTCTGCCCAGGTCAACTGCAGTGGCTCATTAGGGCTTAGGGTCTTCCCCAGAGTGTTCCACCAACGAACAGCTCCACCCCTGAACTGGCGTACTGTGAAAGTAGTCTGCAACTTGCCTCTCCAACCACACGTTATGAAGGCTAGCCCCATTTTCGATATCCAATCCATGACTCCGATTGGATCCTCCTTTCTAGTGAAGGTCGATGGTTTGCAAATTAGAAAATCCTTATACTTGCATCCCATTACATCATTCCTTCCATCCTGGTTGTTTCTCCTTTCAGGATCATTCCTTCGTTCTTCTTGAGTCCCAACTTAACTCACAATGTGACTATTGTTCCCTTCCTCCGATTGTTCGGGAATCAGTTCGGGTTCCATAATGGGTATGATAGGTTCGTCCCTATTTCCTTGCAACATTTGTCGCATTTCTTACCTTTTCTCGGCTAACATAGCCCGAATCATGGCTTGCACTCCAGCCATGGTGATCTGTTCCGGTGCATCAGCTTCAACAACTACTTGTTTAATTATAGGTGGTTGATTCCTATTCTTGTTTGCGTTTCCAACACCACTTCTTGTTATTTCCATTCTTGATCTATACACCGAATAAGGTGAAATTAGATCCTCATTCACAATAGACATTCAAATCATCCTTATCACCCCGAAATGTTTACATGCTAGTTCTAAATTCATAGATGTATGCTTAGAATCCTACACACATAAGATTTCCAGATCCGGTCGGCAACATACCCTAGATCTGAACAAATAATATCATATATGACAAACATATAACATTTAGCACATAAAGGCATTTTAGGCAATTTTCCCAAAATAGACTAGTGCTTGTGTCTAAAACATAACAAACACACACTTCAAAATCTTCACTTAGCATTCTAAGTTTAAGTCTAGAAATCCTACAAATTCCTAGTTCATTTAAACTAAAGCTCTGATACCAACTGTGACATCCCAAAAATCACAGCCATAAAAGACCAGTTTCATTTATGCTTTTAGAAAAATTTCAGAGTAAATCCTTTTGATTTAAAAGACTTGCGGAATTTGTTCCCAAAAACAAAACGTGATAAAATAATATTTACCAAAACATTTCATAAATAAATGTATTTTCATTATATAATAAAAAATCAAGATGTCATGTTCCAATACAGACCATAAAGCATAAACGATAACATTACAAGACATTCAACAAATATATACATATACAAACTTGTAAACAAAACAACTTGATGTTTCATCCATCTTATGCCCTTGCGCCACTTCTTGTAATACAAATAAACTGAGTGGGTCAGGCTTAGAAGCCTAGTGAGCATATAGGGTTTTCAACTGACAATAAATACTTAAATTAATTTTCATCAACCAACAGTAACCCAATTACCCATTCCCGTTATTCTCACTTTACGTCCCTAAAATAACTAACACCAGGGACCTAGTCTAAGAATATTTCATCGGGGTGACAACACATGCTTCGGGGGTTTCCCAACAATATGTGTCAAATAAGGCAACCATGATGGGGATGGAGTACAACAAATGAACACCTAGTTTCATTAACACCTACAGGTGGTGAAGCTGCTAGCGTTCCACAGCTCTGTCTAGAAAAGTCTGTGGTCGTCATCTAAACTCCGCTAGATGACTGAATTAAAAACAACATCGAGGCCTCTCATCTGTTTATCACACAACTATATTTTCATACATAGTTTAAAACCTGTATAGCACTCTCATTCATTACATATTCGAAACAACAGATGAGATAGAAACACATAACACATATTTCATAGAGAATAAATCATATCTATGAGATAGAAGAAAGTGAATATACATTCACACATATAACAACAAAATATACACATAAAACGTATTTCGTATAAAATACTTCACAATTACGCGTTAGAAGAAAGTAACTACACACTCACTTGATCAGAAGATGATCGGACAGCACTACGGCTTGTAGAAATAGTATTCTTCGGTAGATCTGGAAGATCTTCAGAAAAAACGGGCTCCTTGCGGGTAGAGCTTCGACTCGGGAATCTCACTTCTCGGGATCTTTGGGGCTTTGGGACTTGCTTCGGGTCTCGAGAATGATACCGGGGTTTGGGATATGATTGGCATGCAAAACGATGCAAAATGGGAGAGAGAGAAGAGAAAATGAGCAAAACAATCGGCTGCACTCGACTCCCTTTTATAGGGTCTGGATCCTCGATTTACGTTGGGCATAAATCTAGGTACGCTAGGTTTAACTAGGATAGGATCACTGACTCCCCCCCTTTGGATAATATCGGATATTTTTAATTTAAATTAAATATCGAAATTATTAAATAAACTTCAAAAATTCATATCTTCCTCATACGAGCTCCGTTTTCTATGTTCTTTATATCTCCACGTAGGTGAGACTACGCTCTACAACTTTTGTTTAGACTCTGTTGGCTAATTTGGGTTTATTATTTTTATTTATTGTTAGTAGGCCGGGACAGGAAAACTCTGTTATAATTTCATAACTTTTTCATCCGACGTCCGTTTTCGCCTATCTTTTTATCGTTTCACTACTATTAACGAGATCTTCGATTCTCGTTTAGATTGTTTCAGCTAAAAACCGCTCGATCGCAAATCGAGTATTCGGGCTGCATAATGCTAAGTCGAAACTTTAGAAAATCATAACTTCCTCATACGAAGTCAGATTTGGACGACCTTTTTATGCATGCTCTCGGTTTAACGAACTCTAGACAGTCATTTAGATCCCTAAGGCTAAATATCACTCTAACATAAATTTGACCACTACAACTTTATGCAAAGATATCAGGCTTATCTCACACTTTAAATTTGATGCTTATTTTATTCTTAATTTATAAAATTATAATAATTAAGAAAATAAACACATAATTCACATAATACTCAAATATTTCATCATTAATACTCCAAAAAAAGTTACAAGGGTTAACCTAGACTATTACATCAATGATAATGCCTAGCCTGGAAATACAGGCATTACACACTCTATCTCTCTTTTTAATGTATTTAGGAACCTCTATTGTTTTAAAAAGGAAAACAATGATGTAATGAACGATATTTTGAAAACATATGTTTCGGAACTATGGTTTATGAGATTGCTTTTGATTAACTCGAAAATGAAAATTTTTCTTTGTAAAAATTGGGTCGTTACAAGTTGGTATCAGAGCCTTGGTTTGAGCGATTAGGGCACATCCTCGGGTGTGTCAGGACTCAAACTAAGGAGGTGATAAAATGTTTTCAAAGGTAACCTAAAGGGAATTTAAAAGAAACTCAAAAGATGTGAGTGTGACGCACGTGATCAGCCGATCCAAGTAAGTAGTTTCCTGTCACACCCCAAAACCGAGAACGACGGAATACGTTCTGGGGTGGAGGACGTCATGTACAATATCATAACAATTTCATAATAGTAAAAACAAGCGACAACAACCATTTCATTAATGTAGTAAATTTTAGATACAAACGTGTTCTGTAAAGTTGATAGACACCTAAAGTATAACAAAAATAAAATATGAGTCTTGTATATGCTCCATCTTCTCAAAAGCTGCGCCAGTACCTGTCTATCTTTGACCTGAGGATACAAGTCATTTTGAAAACGAGTATCAGCATAAAGCTGGTGAGTTCATAAGATTTTAGCGTCATTTCTTGTATAAAAGTGTTTACAATCAAGTAATATAAAAGTTGAAATAAATGTTGAGAGTAATAGAAATCCCTAGAATATCCTATATTTTCCAGTTTTAGATATGTGTAAGTTAAATCCATTGAGTGTGTAAAAGTATTTTCATTAAGACTATCAGTGCTAAAATAAGGTAGTATGTTTCATACAAGTAGCGTAGCTGAGTAAAAGTATTGCTGATTTAAAGTAGTAGTGTTACAACTTCAAGGTATGTTCATTCACTTCGGGAATTAACTTAGACTTTAATTCTTAGTGTGTTAATTTAGATATGGATATGATTTCTCATGTAACTAAACTGAGTGATTATAGAGTTTCCGATGGCCTTCCAGGTCATCCGCAGTGTAGTGATGTAGTGCCATCCCTGGGCCTAGTCGGCTCGGACTGTGAATAACAGTCGGGATGTAATAGCGTCCGTCCTATATAGATCTATACATGTAGTGTTGCTTTCCTTTTGGGAAGCCCTGGTTACATGGTATTTATGTAGTAGAGTGTCGTATAGAGGAATAGTGTGATATATTCTGGACTAGTGTATTCTCTTGAATTATAGTATAGTAACTTTTAGTTATAGTATAGAGAGGGTTCTATTAAACATGTCTAAATTCGTGATAGTAGTAGTTATAATGGGTGTCCTAGTGATAGGAGTGTCAAACACTAGTGTTAACTATACCTATTATAGTTATGTAGAGTGTAGAGTCGTATGCATTTGATTTACAAAGGTATTATATAAGACGAAGACTTTCATATTTAACACATTATATATATATATATATATATATATATATATATATATATATATATATATATATGATATATAACTAAGAAATCAACGACAGTCGGACGGATAACAATATACCCTAAGACCACAATCAAACTAGAAGAGGAATTAAGGTGAGTTATCCGTCCTAAGTCCTTCAAGTCTTATTTATAGAAATATATGAATGTCGATATAGTTTAGAAGAAAAGTAATTTAAATACAATTTGAAAATAGTTTAACAAAAATTTAATTGAGAAAATGTGTTTGATAAACATTTAAAACAATTTTATTGACAATTAGAACAAAGTATAGAGAGATCCTTTTTGGTGGTAAGCTATAAATCACATATGATTAGGAACTAGAACTTGTTGCATTTACTTGTATCCCCCCCCCTAAAACATGTAAAAACATTTAAAAAAGTTAATTAAGGGGTATGAACTCACCTGTAATGAGTAGATCGGGTGGAAGTGTCGGATGAGTGTTTGGTGTCAAGTAAAGACTTGTACACCCTTTATGATCCTAATAACATATGAAGACATATGGTTTACAAGTAATTAGTGTTTTAAACTCTAATTAAACACATATCAACATCCTAATGTGAATAAAAGTTCTATGGTTGAGTGTTAGAAGGCTAATGGGTCGCTAGGAAGGAGTTTTAGGCCTCACTATGGAGTTTACTCCTCATAAACCCACCCTTGGTGAGTTTATGGTTGGGAGACCACATCCCCCATGAGTTTACGGCCGTAAACTCATGGGAGGAGTGTAATTGAGTGTTTTCAAGCCTCTTGTGGTTCTAGAAGTGATTCTAAGGCAAAATACAAGGCTATAGGGGTGTTTAAGGTTCTAAAAGAGTACTCCCTTGGAGTTTACGGTCCTAGGACCACTCCTTGGGAGTTTACGGCTGTTAGCCCCATGGCTTAGGCCGTGAACTCTTGTGCACCCTCCAATTTTTGATTTTGAGGTCATTTGTTCACTCCTATGTGTTTCTAGGTCAAGGTATAAGGCTAATTAGGGGGTTAAAGGCTCATTTTGCATGGTTTAAGGGAGTTTACGGTCTAAGGATATTCTTGGGCTGTAAACCCTCTTTTAAGCCTCTAAACATAAGATTAAATGGTTAAAACACTTCTAGGGTATGTTCTAAATTAGCCTCTAAGCCTAAGGAAGGGATTCGGGACCATTTTTGCACATTTTCAGGGGTTTACGAACCTAGAGTGTTCTTGGGCCGTAAACTACATAATCTTGGCCTTCTTGGACGATTTTTGAGCTATAATTACATGTCATGGGTTGTAGAATAAGCTAGGGTAAGTGTACTTACAGTTTGGAGCGGAAACTAGCGGTTTTCGGGAGGATCGGGCCTTGAAGAGAGAGAGTAGAGAGAGAGAGAGAGGGATTTGAGTGGTAAAAGTTCTAACTTGGTGACCACTCAACCCTTAAATAGGGTTGAGTTTGTGGCCCGGTGGAATTTTACCCGGTACCGACGTTAAACGGGGCTTATGGTTGCACCCGATTAAATGGTCGCATTTTAATTTGTTTGTAACTAAATTTCTTAAAAGTATATTTAGGGTGTTTCCCACATTCTTGATTTATTCCGATCCTTATTAAGTTATAGTAAAAGTAAAAAAATTTATTTGTTTGATCCCAAATATTAACGAAAAAGTTAAATAAGAACGAGTTTTATTGACGGAAAATGGTTTACGGTGACGGAATAGTTCCGGGTTGTCCCATTTCCCAATATGAAGAACCATGTGATACTGATATTGAGCTTTGTTGATTATATGGAAATTGCTAAGTGTATGTTTTTAAAATTGTATACGATTAGGAGCTTATAGCCTCATAATGATTGATTTGGCCTTATTTTCTTTTCCTCATTTGGATATAGTCTTAGGGTAGAATCTCTTATTCGAAAGTCTATTTGATCCTTTCTGTGTAAAATATGCATGGCTAATAGCATCCTATCATGATTAGTTTGGTTGATATGAGTAGAGCGAGTCTTAGGACAGCCTGAGGCTGATGTATTCGGTAATTATGGGGTATGGTTGGGTTGTGGGACGAATTGAAGTTATCAGGTAGAGCAGTGGGGAAAGGTACATGTAGGAGTGGAAGGTAGTATTGGGCCCATACTACTTGATGCACAAGACCTGTACTCGAAGCATTACTAGATCTGACGACCTTGAGGGCCAGTGTGGGAAGATTCCTTATATATAGAAATCCTGATCATTTTGATTTATGATATTTCAGTTCAGCATGGTGATGACACAGTTGAGAGCAGGGGGATCAAGATCCAGATCTGGAACCGGGGTTGGGTCAGGCGGCACTACTGTTGGTATTGATGAGAAGCTGCATGAGTTGATTATGGTTGAGGTTATGAGGGGCATCCTTGACGCTACCCCAGTCATCTTTGGGACGGTTAAGGAGGGGATGATGGAGATCATAGAGGAAAGACTGAGGGCATTCAGGGATGTTGTTGCTGTGGGTCAGGGTGGAGCCCGAGCTCCCTCATTTCTGGAGTTCAAGGCATGGAGGTCTCCAGAGTTCTCCTAGGTCAAGCACCCCATTGTGAGCAAACGCTGGGCAGCGGACATTCAGAATGCCCAACGCACGAGTTCTTTCCCGGAGGAGGCAAAGGTTGGATTTTATTCCTGTATGTTGAGGGATAGGGCATGAGATTGGCAGGGCGAGGTTACTAATCAGGTGGGAGCAGTCGGTGTGGCTGTAATGTCATGAGTTGAGTTTGTTTGATGTTTCGATGTAGAGTTTGCACCACCTATTGAGGAGCAATCGTTGGTGATGGAGTTTCATGGGTTGCAGCAGACCACCGAGACTGTGGCGGAGATCACCGCCAAGTTTCGAGAGCGAGCTTTATTGGTTCCTCAGTATGCTACGGATGAGGAGATGAGGCGGACCCGATATCATGCTATGTTGAGGGATGATATTTGGGACTTTGTGATCTTTACAGGGTGCAAAACCCTGAATGAGATGGCGGAGAAGGCCCGTGAGAGGGAGATGGAGTTGGATTCTTGCACAAAGCGGAAGACTGAGCAGGTATAGGCAGCAGGGGCTCAGGCTAAGAAGCCTAAGACCTCTAATTCATCGGGTAGGGGTCAGCAGGGTTGGGGCCTGTATGCCAAGTGTGGGAGGTTCCATAGTAGGGCTTGTTGGACAACTGAGATATCAAGATGTTACTCATGTGGCTAGCGGGGCCACAAGAGTAAGGATTGCCCCAAGAAGGGCTTGATATTTTTCCACTGCAACCAGACAGACCATAAAAAGGTCGATTGTCTGAGGTTGCAGGGAGGAGGAGGAGGATCAGTGGCGGCACCCGTGCCCACCACCGTGAGGATTACTGGCGGCCGCCCTGTCAAAGCGGAAACTACAACGGTGAAAAGCCAAGCTTTTCAACTGACTACCAAGGAGGCTCGGGCAGCACCATACATCGTGGCTAGTATGTGTTTCTTCTTCTCTATCTTGTGTTTGTTAATATCTTATATGTATGTATCATGTTTTGCGTAGGGACCTTTTTGGTCAATGGTATGTCGGCTCATTTTTTGTTTGATTCGGGTGCTACCCGATCGTTTGTGTCTCTTGCGCTTAGCAAGAAGTTCCGAGACGCGCTAGGGACTCTGGTACCCCACCTGAGGTGGAGATTGCATATGATCTCACTGTGAGTGCTGAAAGGGTATATCAGGGTTGTGTCTTGAATGTGCATGGCGAGAGGTTCCGCGTGGATTTAGTTCCCAAACTATTGCAAGGATTGAAGTTAATCATTGGGATGGAGTGGCTAGGGGCTAATGGGTCCATGATCGATTGTGAGAAATTGTTGGTTCGGGTTCGAACGCTAAGTGCGGGAGAGCTGGTTATTCATGGTGGGAGGGCAAAGAGGTTTCTTCAGCAAGGTTGCTCATGATTTCTGGCTTATGTTTCGGATACGAGAGCAGAGGTCGTAACGGATATCGGCAGTGTGCCGGTTGTGCAAAAATTCCCGGATGTATTTCCCAAAGAATTTATAGGAGTGCCTCCGGAGAGGCAAGTGGAGTTTCGTATTGACCTGGTACCAGGTGTCGCCCCGATCGCAAAGGCATCATATCGGTTGGCACCACCCAAAATGTAGGAGTTATCTACGCAGCTTCAGGACTTGCTAAGGGTTCATACGTCCGAGTAGCTCCTTGTGGGATGCACCGATTCTTTCCATGAAAAGAAAGATGGATCGCACAGGATGTGCATTGATTATAGGGAGTTGAATAAGCTAATAGTGAAGAAAGACTATCCTTTGCCAAGGATCGATGATTTATTTGATCAACTTTAGGGTACATCTTGGTTCTCCAATATTGATTTCGGTCTGAGTATCATCAGATGGGGATTAGGGATGAGGACACACTGAAGACAGTTTTCAGGACTCGTTATGGGCATTATGAGTTTGTGGTGATGCCATTTGGTCTCACCAATTCCCCGACAACGTTCATGGACCTCATGAACTAGGTGTGTAGACCGATGTTGGATCGTTTAGTGATCATTTTTATTGATAATATCTTTTTTTACTCCAAAACCAGAGAGCATCACGAGAAGCACTTAAGCGAGGTGCTAGAGACTTTAAGGGTGGAGAAGCTTTATGCAAAGTTCTCCAAATGTGATTTCTGGCTGCGGGAAGTGCAGTTTTGGGAGCATGTCATCAATCAAGAGGGTATTTCGGTTGACCCAACGAAGGTGGAGGTTGTGATGAGATGAGAGGTACCGAGGAACGCCTCAATGATTTGTAGCTTCTTGGGTTTAGCTGGTTAATATAGGAGATTTATCCAAGATTTCTCCAAGATTGCTACGCCATTGACCCGTTTGACCAAGAAGATTGTGACTTTTCGGTGGGATGAGGATCAACAGAGGGATTTTGAGACTCTAAGGCGAAGGTTATGCGAGGCTCCAGTCCTAGTACTGCCTGAGGAGTTAGATGATTTAGTTGTATATTGTTATACATTGATTCCAGGGTTGGGTTCAGTATTGATGCAGAGGGTACATGTGATTGCTTATGCCTCAAGGCAATTGAATCCTCACGAGGAAAATTACCCCATGCATGATCTGGAGCTAGGGGAAGTGGTGTTTGCCTTCAAGATTTGGAGGCATTATTTTTATGGGGTGCGGTTCATTTTCTATTAGGGTTTCTCTTAGCTGAAGAAGAATCAATCTACAGTAAGGATCCAGATTGTTACTTGAAGGTCATAATTTGGAGTCTAACGTGAGATAGGGAGCAAGTGCAAGATCGAGCACCACCTACAATCAGGAAGTCTTAGAGTTAGATATTCGCTCGAAGAAACATCAACATTACAGTTGTTACCTAGGATGAAGAGATAACGTATGGAGTCATCATGTGAGCCTATTTCGTTGATGATTCCGGGACGTAATCATCCTAAGGGGAGATAATTGTAACGCCTGTAGATTCGGGCTAGTCAATTCAGAGATAGTAGGGATCGAAAACGAATTTTCGACAAAAGATTATTTAGAATAAATAATCTTAACCAAGATTTATAATATGTCTCAAGGGTTCCATACATATAAAGAACGCTGAAATCTGAGTTATAACGAATAAGTTATGGCTCGTCGAAGTTTTACGACAAAACCAGCACGACACCGGGAGACATAAATAGTGAATTTTTGATAAAGGACTTTTGAGCCTTATCGATCCAAATAAAATTTGTAGTATATGTCAAAACAAGAACATACAAAAAAAGGAACGCCCAAATCTGACTTCATATGAGGAAGTTATAAATTTTCTAAGATTTGGCATAGCAGTGCACGACCCGAAACTCGAATTTTAGTTCGAGCGGTTTTTGCCTACGCGACCTAAATGAGAATTGATGATCTCATTAATAGGAACTCAACGGTAAAAAGAGAGACGAAAACAGAGTCTGTATGTAGAAGTTATAAAATTTACGCTGACATTTGACAGTATAATCTACTCGTACTGTTAAATTTAAGATCAGTCGGGAATTAGCTGACAGAGTCAAAATAAAAGTTGTAGATCTTATTTTTTCCTACGCGTGGATATAAATAACATCAAAAATGGATGTCTTATGTGAAAGTTACGCATTTTAGAAGTCGGAAGTGTGTTGTGCGAAAATGAGTGATGTGGCACAATCTTGGTCATTACTTTCTCCCCAAGTCTTGCCACTAGATGGAGACATCTGGTACCGAGTTCAGCCATTTTCAACCTATAAATTAAACCTCTCCCATCCTCATTTTCTTCACACCTTTCCCGTTCTTTCTTCTTTTTACTCTCTCTCTAGAACCTCTCTCTAGCCCCGAAACCTCCCGAAAAGGCTAGGGAACCTCCCTAGCACGAGGTGGAAGCCCCGGAGTGCTCGACGGCTCCGAGAAGAAGAGCTTTTCAGCTTGGGAACGCTTCTCCATGCAAAGTTCGATTTTCTATAAAACCCGTTGTAAGTGAGCTACGTCGACGCTATTTTTAATATAGTTTTTATTTAATTATAGTAACGTTATTAGGAACTTATAATTAAGTACTTGGGCTATTATTATGGATTATATAAGTATTGTTTAACGCTTATATAATAGTAATAAAGCTAGACTATGGATTAGTCTCGGCGAATAATAGACTAAACTCTACTGGTAATAATACTAGGTTTCGTCGAAGGAATTTTTTTTTTAAGAAGCGAAGTGTTGTCTGAGTTGGGAATCACCATCTTTTAAAGTGAGTGCATAGTCCCTTTCATGAACATGATCTTAATACAAGTATCGATTGAAGTATTAAATATATGTTTATGTGCGAATTGTTTGATGTTGTCTGGGATACTTGTTAAAGAACATACCTGATTATATATGTTGATTTAGGATAAAGAGTAAACCAAAATTAATTATGAGGAATATTGGGTAGTGTTTTCTTATGAGTACGAGTGAATTATACTCAGAGAATAAAACCTTAGTATATGTCATTGATCCAGGAGCATGGATTAGACATAGTCATTGTACCTAGTCCGAGAGTATGGATTAGGTAAAGTCGTTCATTTTCTGATCCGGGAGTATGGATTAGGTAAAACGGCTAATCTTAGGTCCGAGAGTATGGATAGTCTCGTTGTGAGGATCGACGGGGTGGAATAAGAGTTCTTTATATATGTGGTGAAATTGAATATTTTGTGAGTTTTAAACTATATATATGGTATAACATTGTGGGATTGAAATCCTTATGTACTCACCAGGTTTCCCAACCTGACCCACTCAATTTATTTATATCACAGGTGTTGATATGAAGTCACATTACACTAAGAGATTAAGGAGATATAAATCACTAGTGATAATGAATGTATTTTCTATTTATGTTTATGTTTCTATATTGACGATGACATCCCAAATGTTTTGAAATGAATAAAAATACTTTTCTTCAGAAGTGCTTTGATAATGTATTTATCATGTTTTACTAGGAAGAAATTCCGCAACATTGTTTTTTAAAAGAGGTACTCTGATTTTTATAAAGTATAAACAAAATCGGTATTTTTTGGCCGTGAAAATGGGGATGTCACAGTTGGTATCAGAGCAATAGTTTAAGCGAACTAGGGATAAAGATTTATTTCTAGACTTAAACTTAGATTGCTAAGAGATAATCATGGGGAGTGTGTCTATTATATTTTAGGAAGTACACCCGAATAGACACAAGCACTAGGTTAATTAGGGAATTTGCCTAAAATGCTTTTATGTAATAAATGATTAGTGATGCTTTATGCTATCGTTTGATCGGATCTATGGTCTGTTGTCGACCAGATCTGGAAATTTTATGTGCTCAGGTTTCTAAACATTTAATTACGATATTAGAACTAGCATGTAATTTTTTGGAGTAATAAGGAGGAATATGCGTCTAAATATTCCTCTATCTTTATTCTTGTATCGATACACCAAATGACTACTTTGGTGTGCAAAACATCATGGTGAAGACTCGTATTGAATTGAGTAAATGGAGGAAATGAGAAGGCTTACGATAGTGAATGATACCTATCGGAAGATATCGTAAGAGTGATATCTTAACTTTAGAATGCGTCTAATAAATAATACGTCTAGTACAGGAGAAGTACACTTTCGATTTGCAGAAAGAAAGATTTTTGGTATAATGCATGAAGTTATCCCATCGTCTTACATTTCCATCACCAACCAAGTTGAAGTAGAATTGATGATTTAAGATACGCATGAAAGAAGTCCTAATAGAGTCTAGGGGAAGTTGTATGATTGTTTGGAGACATTTGTATGTGTTAAAATTGTTTTTGTTATAATGACTTGGAGAACTGCAAGACAATACTTGGGATGAGTATGAGTAGGTGTGAATGGTAGTAGAGGCCTATACTACCGGAAGCACAAGACTCACGCTTGGATCAGGGAAAGTCACAAGGTTACCAAGAAGCTAGTAATTGATATCGTTTTATTCAAATATGTCATTACTATCCTTTTGGTAATTACTAAGAGGATGATTGTTATTCCGACCATAGTGGTCATATCGAATTGAGTCCGATTACGATAAGTATGTTACGTGGTTCAGAGCACCAAGTTTGATGTAGCATCTGACTTAAGCCGGAAGATTGAAATAAAAGATAATTAAAGCAATCAGTAGACGTATCGCGATAGTTGCTTGTAGCTAGAAATGCTACCTTTTAAGATGTGATTAGAACATGAAGAAATGTATAGTTTATTCTGGAAGACTCTAAGAGACCTGAGTCTAAGTGTGGGAACATACAATGATAAGTCATTAGAATATGACACATGGGTCCATTTTAGTAATAAAATAACTTATCTTAAGTATGTTAAGAAGAAGAAGAAGTCTTCAGTAAGGATCCAGATTGTTACTTGAAGGTCATAATTTGGAGTCTAACGTGAGATAGGGAGCAAGTGGAAGATCAAGCACCGTCTGCAATCAGGAAGTCTTAGAGTTAGATATTCGTTCGAAGAAACATAAACGTTACGGTTATTACTTAGGATGACGAGATAACGTATGGAGTCATCATGTGAGCCTATTTCGTTGATGATTCTCGGACGTAATCATCCTAAGGGGAGATAATTGTAATGCCCGTAGATCCGGGCTAGTCAATTTAGAGATAATAGGGGTCAAAAACGACTTTTCGACAAAAGATTATTTATAATAAATAATCTTAACCAATCTTTATAATATGTCTCAAGGGTTCCGTACTTATAAAGAACGCTGAAATCCGAGTTATAACGAAGAAGTTATGGCTCGTCGAAGTTTTACGACAAAACCAACACGACATCGGGAGACGTAAATAGTAAATTTTTGATAAAGGACTTTTTAGCCTTATTGATCCAAATAAAAGTTGTAGTATATGTTAAACCAAGAACATACAAATAAAAAGAATGCCCAAATCTGACTTCGTATGACGAAGTTATGAATTTTCTAAGATTTGGCATAGCAGTGCACGACCCGAAACTCGAATTTTAGTTCGAGCGGTTTTTGGCCTGCGCAACCTAAATGAGAATTGAAGATCTCATTAATAGGAACTCAACGGTAAAAAGATAGACGAAAACAGAGTATGTATGTTGAAGTTATGAAATTTACACTTACATTTAACAGTATAATCTCCTCGTACTATTAAATTTAAGATCGATCGAGAATTAGCCGACAGAGTCAAAATAAAAGTTGTAGATCTTATTTTTTTCCTACGCGTGGATATAAAGAACGTCAAAAATGGAGGTCGTATGTGAAAGTTACGGATTTTAGAAGTCGGAAGTGTGCTGTGCGAAAATGAGTGATGTGGCACAATCTTAGCCATTGCTTTCTCCCCAAGTCTTGCCACTAGATGGAGACATGTGGCACCAACTTCATCCATTTTCACCCTATAAATAGAACCTCTCCCACCCTCATTTTCTTCTCACCTTTCCCATTCTTTCTTCTTTTTACTCTCTCTTTCTAGAACCTCTCTCTAGCCCCCCCCCCCCCCCCCCCCGAAAAGGCTAGTGAACCTCCCTAGCACGAGGTGGAAACCCTGGAGTGCTCGACGGCTCCGAGAAGAAGAGCTTTTCAGCTCGGGAATGCTGCTCCATGCAAAGCCCGATTTTTTATAAAACCCGTTGTAAGTGAGCTACGCCGACGCTATTTTTAATATAGTTTTTATTTAATTATAGTAACGTTATTAGGAACTTATAATAAGCACTTGGGCTATTATTATGGATTATATAAGTATTGTTTAACGTTTATATAATAGTAATAAAGCTAGACTATGGATTAGTCTCGGCGAATAATAGACTAAACTCTACTGGTAATAATACTAGGTTTCGTTGAAGGATTTTTTTTTAAGAAGCGAAGCGCTGTCTGAGTTCGGAACCACCACCTTTTAAAGTGAGTGCATAGTCCCTTTCATGAACATGATCTTAATACAAGTATCGATTGAAGTATTAAATATATGTTTATGTGCGAATTGTTTGATGTTGTCTGGGATACTTGTTAAAGAACATACCTGATTATATATGTTGATTTAGGATAAAGAGTAAACCAAAATTAATTATGAGGAATATTGGGTAGTGTTTTCTTATGAGTACGAGTGAATTATACTCAGAGAATAAAACCTTAGTATATGTCATTGATCCAGGAGCATGGATTAGACATAGTCATTGTACCTAGTCCGAGAGTATGGATTAGGTAAAGTCGTTCATTTTCTGATCCGGGAGTATGGATTAGGTAAAACGGCTAATCTTAGGTCCGAGAGTATGGATAGTCTCGTTGTGAGGATCGACGGGGTGGAATAAGAGTTCTTTATATATGTGGTGAAATTGAATATTTTGTGAGTTTTAAACTATATATATGGTATAACATTGTGGGATTGAAATCCTTATGTACTCACCAGGTTTCCCAACCTGACCCACTCAATTTATTTATATCACAGGTGTTGATATGAAGTCACATTACACTAAGAGATTAAGGAGATATAAATCACTAGTGATAATGAATGTATTTTCTATTTATGTTTATGTTTCTATATTGACGATGACATCCCAAATGTTTTGAAATGAATAAAAATACTTTTCTTCAGAAGTGCTTTGATAATGTATTTATCATGTTTTACTAGGAAGAAATTCCGCAACATTGTTTTTTAAAAGAGGTACTCTGATTTTTATAAAGTATAAACAAAATCGGTATTTTTTGGCCGTGAAAATGGGGATGTCACAGTTGGTATCAGAGCAATAGTTTAAGCGAACTAGGGATAAAGATTTATTTCTAGACTTAAACTTAGATTGCTAAGAGATAATCATGGGGAGTGTGTCTATTATATTTTAGGAAGTACACCCGAATAGACACAAGCACTAGGTTAATTAGGGAATTTGCCTAAAATGCTTTTATGTAATAAATGATTAGTGATGCTTTATGCTATCGTTTGATCGGATCTATGGTCTGTTGTCGACCAGATCTGGAAATTTTATGTGCTCAGGTTTCTAAACATTTAATTACGATATTAGAACTAGCATGTAATTTTTTGGAGTAATAAGGAGGAATATGCGTCTAAATATTCCTCTATCTTTATTCTTGTATCGATACACCAAATGACTACTTTGGTGTGCAAAACATCATGGTGAAGACTCGTATTGAATTGAGTAAATGGAGGAAATGAGAAGGCTTACGATAGTGAATGATACCTATCGGAAGATATCGTAAGAGTGATATCTTAACTTTAGAATGCGTCTAATAAATAATACGTCTAGTACAGGAGAAGTACACTTTCGATTTGCAGAAAGAAAGATTTTTGGTATAATGCATGAAGTTATCCCATCGTCTTACATTTCCATCACCAACCAAGTTGAAGTAGAATTGATGATTTAAGATACGCATGAAAGAAGTCCTAATAGAGTCTAGGGGAAGTTGTATGATTGTTTGGAGACATTTGTATGTGTTAAAATTGTTTTTGTTATAATGACTTGGAGAACTGCAAGACAATACTTGGGATGAGTATGAGTAGGTGTGAATGGTAGTAGAGGCCTATACTACCGGAAGCACAAGACTCACGCTTGGATCAGGGAAAGTCACAAGGTTACCAAGAAGCTAGTAATTGATATCGTTTTATTCAAATATGTCATTACTATCCTTTTGGTAATTACTAAGAGGATGATTGTTATTCCGACCATAGTGGTCATATCGAATTGAGTCTGATTACGATAAGTATGTTACGTGGTTCAGAGCACCAAGTTTGATGTAGCATCTGACTTAAGCCGGAAGATTGAAATAAAAGATAATTAAAGCAATCAGTAGACGTATCGCGATAGTTGCTTGTAGCTAGAAATGCTACCTTTTAAGATGTGATTAGAACATGAAGAAATGTATAGTTTATTCTGGAAGACTCTAAGAGACCTGAGTCTAAGTGTGGGAACATACAATGATAAGTCATTAGAATATGACACATGGGTCCATTTTAGTAATAAAATAACTTATCTTAAGTATGTTAAGAAGAAGAAGAAGTCTTCAGTAAGGATCCAGATTGTTACTTGAAGGTCATAATTTGGAGTCTAACGTGAGATAGGGAGCAAGTGGAAGATCAAGCACCGTCTGCAATCAGGAAGTCTTAGAGTTAGATATTCGTTCGAAGAAACATAAACGTTACGGTTATTACTTAGGATGACGAGATAACGTATGGAGTCATCATGTGAGCCTATTTCGTTGATGATTCTCGGACGTAATCATCCTAAGGGGAGATAATTGTAATGCCCGTAGATCCGGGCTAGTCAATTTAGAGATAATAGGGGTCAAAAACGACTTTTCGACAAAAGATTATTTATAATAAATAATCTTAACCAATCTTTATAATATGTCTCAAGGGTTCCGTACTTATAAAGAACGCTGAAATCCGAGTTATAACGAAGAAGTTATGGCTCGTCGAAGTTTTACGACAAAACCAACACGACATCGGGAGACGTAAATAGTAAATTTTTGATAAAGGACTTTTTAGCCTTATTGATCCAAATAAAAGTTGTAGTATATGTTAAACCAAGAACATACAAATAAAAAGAATGCCCAAATCTGACTTCGTATGACGAAGTTATGAATTTTCTAAGATTTGGCATAGCAGTGCACGACCCGAAACTCGAATTTTAGTTCGAGCGGTTTTTGGCCTGCGCAACCTAAATGAGAATTGAAGATCTCATTAATAGGAACTCAACGGTAAAAAGATAGACGAAAACAGAGTATGTATGTTGAAGTTATGAAATTTACACTTACATTTAACAGTATAATCTCCTCGTACTATTAAATTTAAGATCGATCGAGAATTAGCCGACAGAGTCAAAATAAAAGTTGTAGATCTTATTTTTTTCCTACGCGTGGATATAAAGAACGTCAAAAATGGAGGTCGTATGTGAAAGTTACGGATTTTAGAAGTCGGAAGTGTGCTGTGCGAAAATGAGTGATGTGGCACAATCTTAGCCATTGCTTTCTCCCCAAGTCTTGCCACTAGATGGAGACATGTGGCACCAACTTCATCCATTTTCACCCTATAAATAGAACCTCTCCCACCCTCATTTTCTTCTCACCTTTCCCATTCTTTCTTCTTTTTACTCTCTCTTTCTAGAACCTCTCTCTAGCCCCCCCCCCCCCCCCCCCCGAAAAGGCTAGTGAACCTCCCTAGCACGAGGTGGAAACCCTGGAGTGCTCGACGGCTCCGAGAAGAAGAGCTTTTCAGCTCGGGAATGCTGCTCCATGCAAAGCCCGATTTTTTATAAAACCCGTTGTAAGTGAGCTACGCCGACGCTATTTTTAATATAGTTTTTATTTAATTATAGTAACGTTATTAGGAACTTATAATAAGCACTTGGGCTATTATTATGGATTATATAAGTATTGTTTAACGTTTATATAATAGTAATAAAGCTAGACTATGGATTAGTCTCGGCGAATAATAGACTAAACTCTACTGGTAATAATACTAGGTTTCGTTGAAGGATTTTTTTTTAAGAAGCGAAGCGCTGTCTGAGTTCGGAACCACCACCTTTTAAAGTGAGTGCATAGTCCCTTTCATGAACATGATCTTAATACAAGTATCGATTGAAGTATTAAATATATGTTTATGTGCGAATTGTTTGATGTTGTCTGGGATACTTGTTAAAGAACATACCTGATTATATATGTTGATTTAGGATAAAGAGTAAACCAAAATTAATTATGAGGAATATTGGGTAGTGTTTTCTTATGAGTACGAGTGAATTATACTCAGAGAATAAAACCTTAGTATATGTCATTGATCCAGGAGCATGGATTAGACATAGTCATTGTACCTAGTCCGAGAGTATGGATTAGGTAAAGTCGTTCATTTTCTGATCCGGGAGTATGGATTAGGTAAAACGGCTAATCTTAGGTCCGAGAGTATGGATAGTCTCGTTGTGAGGATCGACGGGGTGGAATAAGAGTTCTTTATATATGTGGTGAAATTGAATATTTTGTGAGTTTTAAACTATATATATGGTATAACATTGTGGGATTGAAATCCTTATGTACTCACCAGGTTTCCCAACCTGACCCACTCAATTTATTTATATCACAGGTGTTGATATGAAGTCACATTACACTAAGAGATTAAGGAGATATAAATCACTAGTGATAATGAATGTATTTTCTATTTATGTTTATGTTTCTATATTGACGATGACATCCCAAATGTTTTGAAATGAATAAAAATACTTTTCTTCAGAAGTGCTTTGATAATGTATTTATCATGTTTTACTAGGAAGAAATTCCGCAACATTGTTTTTTAAAAGAGGTACTCTGATTTTTATAAAGTATAAACAAAATCGGTATTTTTTGGCCGTGAAAATGGGGATGTCACAGTTGGTATCAGAGCAATAGTTTAAGCGAACTAGGGATAAAGATTTATTTCTAGACTTAAACTTAGATTGCTAAGAGATAATCATGGGGAGTGTGTCTATTATATTTTAGGAAGTACACCCGAATAGACACAAGCACTAGGTTAATTAGGGAATTTGCCTAAAATGCTTTTATGTAATAAATGATTAGTGATGCTTTATGCTATCGTTTGATCGGATCTATGGTCTGTTGTCGACCAGATCTGGAAATTTTATGTGCTCAGGTTTCTAAACATTTAATTACGATATTAGAACTAGCATGTAATTTTTTGGAGTAATAAGGAGGAATATGCGTCTAAATATTCCTCTATCTTTATTCTTGTATCGATACACCAAATGACTACTTTGGTGTGCAAAACATCATGGTGAAGACTCGTATTGAATTGAGTAAATGGAGGAAATGAGAAGGCTTACGATAGTGAATGATACCTATCGGAAGATATCGTAAGAGTGATATCTTAACTTTAGAATGCGTCTAATAAATAATACGTCTAGTACAGGAGAAGTACACTTTCGATTTGCAGAAAGAAAGATTTTTGGTATAATGCATGAAGTTATCCCATCGTCTTACATTTCCATCACCAACCAAGTTGAAGTAGAATTGATGATTTAAGATACGCATGAAAGAAGTCCTAATAGAGTCTAGGGGAAGTTGTATGATTGTTTGGAGACATTTGTATGTGTTAAAATTGTTTTTGTTATAATGACTTGGAGAACTGCAAGACAATACTTGGGATGAGTATGAGTAGGTGTGAATGGTAGTAGAGGCCTATACTACCGGAAGCACAAGACTCACGCTTGGATCAGGGAAAGTCACAAGGTTACCAAGAAGCTAGTAATTGATATCGTTTTATTCAAATATGTCATTACTATCCTTTTGGTAATTACTAAGAGGATGATTGTTATTCCGACCATAGTGGTCATATCGAATTGAGTCCGATTACGATAAGTATGTTACGTGGTTCAGAGCACCAAGTTTGATGTAGCATCTGACTTAAGCCGGAAGATTGAAATAAAAGATAATTAAAGCAATCAGTAGACGTATCGCGATAGTTGCTTGTAGCTAGAAATGCTACCTTTTAAGATGTGATTAGAACATGAAGAAATGTATAGTTTATTCTGGAAGACTCTAAGAGACCTGAGTCTAAGTGTGGGAACATACAATGATAAGTCATTAGAATATGACACATGGGTCCATTTTAGTAATAAAATAACTTATCTTAAGTATGTTAAGAAGAAGAAGAAGTCTTCAGTAAGGATCCAGATTGTTACTTGAAGGTCATAATTTGGAGTCTAACGTGAGATAGGGAGCAAGTGGAAGATCAAGCACCGTCTGCAATCAGGAAGTCTTAGAGTTAGATATTCGTTCGAAGAAACATAAACGTTACAGTTATTACTTAGGATGACGAGATAACGTATGGAGTCATCATGTGAGCCTATTTCGTTGATGATTCTGGGACGTAATCATCCTAAGGGGAGATAATTGTAATGCCCGTAGATCCGGGCTAGTCAATTTAGAGATAATAGGGGTCGAAAACGACTTTTCGACAAAAGATTATTTATAATAAATAATCTTAACCAATCTTTATAATATGTCTCAAGGGTTCCGTACTTATAAAGAACGCTGAAATCCGAGTTATAACGAAGAAGTTATGGCTCGTCGAAGTTTTACGACAAAACCAACACGACATCGGGAGACGTAAATAGTAAATTTTTGATAAAGGACTTTTTAGCCTTATTGATCCAAATAAAAGTTGTAGTATATGTTAAACCAAGAACATACAAATAAAAAGAATGCCCAAATCTGACTTCGTATGACGAAGTTATGAATTTTCTAAGATTTGGCATAGCAGTGCACGACCCGAAACTCGAATTTTAGTTCGAGCGGTTTTTGGCCTGCGCAACCTAAATGAGAATTGAAGATCTCATTAATAGGAACTCAACGGTAAAAAGATAGACGAAAACAGAGTATGTATGTTGAAGTTATGAAATTTACACTTACATTTAACAGTATAATCTCCTCGTACTATTAAATTTAAGATCGATCGAGAATTAGCCGACAGAGTCAAAATAAAAGTTGTAGATCTTATTTTTTTCCTACGCGTGGATACAAAGAACGTCAAAAATGGAGGTCGTATGTGAAAGTTACGGATTTTAGAAGTCGGAAGTGTGCTGTGCGAAAATGAGTGATGTGGCACAATCTTAGCCATTGCTTTCTCCCCAAGTCTTGCCACTAGATGGAGACATGTGGCACCAACTTCATCCATTTTCACCCTATAAATAGAACCTCTCCCACCCTCATTTTCTTCTCACCTTTCCCATTCTTTCTTCTTTTTACTCTCTAGCCCCCCCCCCCCCCCCCCCCCCCGAAAAGGCTAGTGAACCTCCCTAGCACGAGGTGGAAACCCTGGAGTGCTCGACGGCTCCGAGAAGAAGAGCTTTTCAGCTCGGGAATGCTGCTCCATCCAAAGCCCGATTTTTTATAAAACCCGTTGTAAGTGAGCTACGCCGACGCTATTTTTAATATAGTTTTTATTTAATTATAGTAACGTTATTAGGAACTTATAATAAGCACTTGGGCTATTATTATGGATTATATAAGTATTGTTTAACGCTTATATAATAGTAATAAAGCTAGACTATGGATTAGTCTCGGCGAATAATAAACTAAACTCTACTGGTAATAATACTAGGTTTCGTTGAAGGATTTTTTTTTAAGAAGCGAAGCGCTGTCTGAGTTCGGAACCACCACCTTTTAAAGTGAGTGCATAGTCCCTTTCATGAACGTGATTTTAATACAATTATCGATTGAAGTATTAAATATTTGTTTATGTGTGAATTATTTGATGTTGCCTGGGATACTTGTTAAAGAACATACCTGATTATATATGCTGATTTAGGACAAAGAGTAAACCTAAATTAATTATGATGAATATTGGGTAGTGTTTTCTTACGAGTATGAGTGAATTATACTCAGAGAATAAAACCTTAGTATATGTCATTCATTCGGGAGCATGGATTAGACATAGTCATTGTCCCTAGTCCGAGACTATGGATTAGGCATAATCATTCATCATTAATGCGAGAGTATGGATTAGTCATTCGTCCCTAGTCCGAGAATATGGATTAGGTAAAGTTGTTCATTTCTGATCCGGGAGTATGGAGTAGGTAAAATGGCTAATCTTAGGTTCGAGAGTATGGATAGTCTCGTTGTGAGGATCAACGGGGTGGAATAAGAGTTGTTTATATATATATGGTGAAATTGTATATTTTATAAGTTTGAAACTATATATATGGTATAACATTGTGGGATTGAAATACCTATGTACTCACCAGGTTTCCCAACCTGACCCACTCAGTTTATTTATATCACAGGTGTTGATATGAAGTCACATTACAACGAGAGATTAAGGAGATATAAATCACTAGTGATAATGAATGTATGTTTTGTTTATACTTATGTTTCTGTATTGACGATGACATCCTAAATGTTTTGAAATGAATAAAAATACTTTTCTTCGGAAGTGATTTGATAACGTATTTATCATGTTTTACTAAGAAAAAATTCTGCAACATTTTTATTAAAAAAGGTACTCTGATTTTTATAAAGCATAAACAAAATCGGTCTTTTATGGCTGTGAAAATGGGGATGTCACATGGTGAATCAATCACAGGCCACTTGCAGAAAATGCAAAGGTATGTGGACCATTTGCTGAAGCTAAATGTGAACTTCCCCGAGGAGTTGGCAATTGATATCATTTTGCACTCCTTACCTTCTTGTTTTAATCAATTTTGAATGACATACCACATGCAAAAGGAGGATGTTATACTCATCAAACTTCAAGGACTCTTGAAGACTACCGAAAGTGGTCTCAAGGGTAAATCGGTTGTTACCACTCCTACTCCTACCGCAGCCCCGGTCGTGGCAATCGGGCAAGGCAAACGGAAGAAGAGGAAGAGCCCTTCGAAGGGTACCAAGGGAAAGTCCCTTGATGGCTCCTCTTCAAGTGTAACCAAGAAAGGTTCTGTCACTCCTTCTGCCAACCCAAAAGAGGATTAATGCTTTTATTGCCATGTAAAGTCGCACTAGAAGCGAAACTGCCCAAAGTATCTGCAGGATGTTAACAATGGGAAAGTGAAACCCATCCATGCAAGTATTTACACTATATTGTCTAATAACTCACCCCATTCTAATTCTTGGGTTCTTGATACCGATTGTGGTATTCATATTTGTTCTGATTTGTAGGGACTAAGAAGAAGTGAGGATGTGGAGCATGGGAAGATAAGCTTAATCATGGGGAATGGGAAAGCATCACATGTCACCAAGATTAGAGTTTATACTTTGTTGCTAAGTAGTGGGTTAACATTAGATTTGAATAAATGTTGTTACTCATCTGAAATGGGGAGAATTATTATTTCCTTTCATGCTTTTTACAAACAAGGGTTTACCTTTTCTTTTGATAATGAATGTGGTGGGATTAATCCTTTCTTTAATAATGTTCTTTATTTTAAAGCAGTACCTTGTGATGGTGTGTATGAAGTTGTGTCAGTAGTAGATAACCTAGGTTATAATGTGCTGTGTATTTATTCTTCCACTAACTTGGATAAAGCATCATAGTTGTGAACCTTGTCTACTTGGAAAAATGAAAAAATCACCCTTCACTAGTTCTTGTGCTAGGGGTGAAGGTTTGTTGGATCTGGTACACACAGATGTGTGTGGACCCTTCAAAACCACCACAAGGGATGCTAACCACTTATATGTGACTTTTACTATTTATTTTAGTAGATATGGATATGTGTACTTAATCAAGCATAAGTCAGAAACCTTTGAAAAGTTCAAAGAGTTTAAGCAGGAAGTGGAGAATCAATTGGGCAGGAACATTAAGATTTTCGATCTGATCGAGGTGGTGAGTATCTTAGTACAGAGTTCCTTAACTATCTTAAGGAATGTTGGATTGTCTCACAATTGACACCTCCCAGAAGACCACAGCTTAATGGTGTAGATGATAGGCGCTATCGAACCTGCTTGGACATGGTTCATTCCATGATGAGTCGAGCTTCGGTACCAATCTCATATTGGGGGTATGCCTTAGAGACCGCCGACCGTATTCATAATCTAGTCCCTACTAAAAAGGTTGCCAAAACACCTCCCGAGATGTGGACTGGGAAAGTTCCAAATCTGGACCACTTCAACATTTGGGGTTTCATGGCTTTCGTTTGGTGCGAGACTCACGATAAGCTCGAACCTCGAAGTGAGAGGTGTATTTTCATCGGCTACCCTCATAAATCCTTTGGTTACCCCTTCTACAGACCCATTGATAATGTGGTCATTATTGGAAGGAGGGTAGTCTTTCGAGAGATAGAGTTCATAAGTTAAGGAAACAGCGGGAGGAAAATTAACCTTGAAGAAATTCAAGTGTCAAGTGGTGAGGGAACCTCAAACCCTAGCAATCAACTTGAGGTGGAAACTCCTGTTGATCCGACAGATGAGTCTATAGCTCTGAGGCGTTCCACGATACTTAGGAATGCACCTGAGCATTACTATGGTTTCCATATTAATGCGTAAGGTGATACACTTATCAGTGATAACACACGGATAGGTCTGGATGAACCTAACAGCTATACGGAAGCCATGGCAGGCCGTGAGGCTGCTAAATGGAAAAAGCCTATGGACAGCGAGATACGGTCCATGTATGACAATCAATTTTGGACCTTGGTTGACAAGGTACCAAGTCGTAAGACAGTCGGGTGTAAATGCATCTTCAAGAAGAAGACCTATATGGATGGTAATGTACACACTTATAAGGTGTGACTAGTTGCAAAGGGCTTTTCTCAAATTCCAAGAGTTAATTACGATTATAGCTTTTCAGTAGTAGTAAAGATTACGTCTATTAGGGTTATGTTACCCACTTATGCATTACATGCTTATGAAATATGGCAAATGGATGTCAAAATCGTTTTCCTTAATGGAAAGTTCGCTGAGGATGTTTACTTGAGTCAGCCAGATGGTTTTGTCAGCATAGAGTACCCTAATGGAGTGTGTAAGCTTGAGAAATCCATTTATGGATTGAAACAAGCACCAAGATGGAATCATTGTTTCAATCAGAAACTCAAAGAGTTTGGTTTTTCGAGGAATAAAGGTGAATCTTGTGTATATGCCAAGGCTAGTGGGAGTATAGTTAGCTTTTTGGTACTGTATGTGGATGACATACTACTCATGGGAAATGACATGCCAACCTTGTAGGAGGTTAATTCCTGGATTAGGAAGTGTTTCTCTATGAAGGACCTTGGAGAAGCTATCTATATCCTAGGGATAAGGATTTTGAGAGACAGGAGTAAAAGGCTAATTGGACTTAGTCAGAGTAACAACTTGGATAAGGTGTTGAATAGGTTCGGCATGCAGAATTCCATGAAAGGAGAGTTACCGATCTAGAGTAATGCCAGACTGAGTAAGACTCAGAGCCCGAGTATAGAGGCTGAGATAGCTGAGATGAGTCGAGTACCGTATGCTTCCGATGTAGGCTCAATCATGTATGCTATGAATTTTACTCGTCCTGATGATGCCTTCGCATTAAGCATGCTCAGGAGATATCAGGGGAACCCTGGCAAGGCTTACTGGAATGCAGTAAAGAACATTCTCAAGTACGTACGGAGGACTAAGGACTAGGTCCTTATCCTCGATGGCAGTGATGAATTTGAGAGTAGTAGGGTATAGTGATGCTAGCTTGCAAACTGATAGGGATAATTTCTGCTCTCACTCAGGCTAGGTCTTTACCTTAAATGGAAGAGCAATTACTTGAAAAAGTTCCAAGCAGGAGATAATGGCTGATTCAACTTGCGAATCCAAGTATATAGCAGCAAGCGACGCATCAAATGAGGCTATATGGCTAAAGAACTTCATTGGAGACCTTGGAGTTGTACCAGCTATAAAGGAGCCTATGGAAATTTTCTATGATAGTGAAAGTGCAGTTGTCTTAGCCAAGGAACCAAGGGATCATGGAAGATCTAGACGCATCGAATAGAAGAAGGACTCCTCGTGGAAAAGACGGTGTCATCATATGAGAAATCAACCGATCCCCTCACGAATGGATTGGGTAGGGTTAAGCATCTTCAGCATGTGAGGCGCATATGGCAGAAGGATGATATTAGTTTTAGTAGTTAGATAGCTTTTAAATTTTTATAATGTAATTAGCATTTGATGATACATAAAAGTTGTTGTTTACTTATAACTATATGTGTTGCTATCTTTTGGCAATCGTTTACTATCATTTCAATTTTGCATGTTTTGACTTCCAGAATAATTATGTTATGGTATACCATATTATTAAAATTCCCCACAATCGATCATATGTTGGAAGTGTATATGAATCAAGACTGTCATGATTTGGCTTGTAGATGTCTAGGTTGTTGGACATAGCAAGATTTGCTACAACACTCATGAGTGCTCATAAGTACTGAGTATTTTTTATTCAACCCATGCTCACTTGTATCACTTCATGGAATTTATCTTGAGTGATTGTGAGACGGTAATATCGTATAAATCTTCAAACCTAGATATATGAGTTGTTGACTATGAGCTAGTTATACATTGATTGTACGAAAATGCATTGGTAACAAGATGTTATAAAACGTGACTTTGTGTATAATTCAACGAGTAGTTGAACAAGCATATGAGTCGAAGTTTATATGTTCCTTCTTGGATTAGAAGCGATATCTGCGCCCCTCGATTATTTTGTTTTGACCTATGTACCGGGCCCGGTCAGAACTAAATTGATGTGTTCGATTAAGTTCTATGTCAAACAAATCGGAAATCAGGAAAAAATTGTTGGACAATTATTTAGACCTTGTTCCATGTATTTGTTCGGCTAATATCTAGAACATAGGATTATATGATCACTTATCTTAATTGGCGTACCATCATCATATCAATTCCGCGAGACCTTGAAAGAGCTATAAATGTTGATCATTTCCTAAATTCATTCTTGCAGATATAGTTATCAGACTTATGCAAGTGGCAGACTGTTGGATTAGGTGTTTAAGTTGATAACTATTTCCGGAATGTACTTGACCCGATTGGCATGGTACACTTGGGTTGCATGGAATTGCAACATTTCGATAGACTAAATGAGAGAAAGGACAATTAAGGATTATTAATATATTATAAGTTCTAATATATTAATAATATTATTTAATTAGTTTTGATCAAAGAATTAATTTGGAATTAATTAAGTGATCAAATAGTGACTAATTAAATATTTAGGGTTGATTGTGTAAATCGTCCATTCTTGTATAGTGGGCTAATCATCCATGGTTTATATGAATTGGGCTAAACCCATAAGGTGCTCCATGGATAATCTATGGGAGGTATAAACCCATGGATCATGGAATATGGAAAGCCATGACCGTTACAGTTTACATGGTGTAACCCTACTTGCGACACAACTATACAAAAACCCCAAGTCTAGAAAAATCGGCCACTACAAGCAAGTACAAGAGGGATAGCCGATTTTTAAGTGTTAGTGATCTTCTCTCAATGTTATTCCAAGTGTTGTGGTGTTGTGTGAGACATTTGAGGCATCACACTTGAGGTGCTAGGCTCACAAGGTTCTCAAGAAGTCAAAACAACAAAATGTATGCACTTCAACTAGCTATTATGTTTAAAAGTTCCCCATGCCATGCTAGTTAGATTAAGAACCTTGGAAAATCAAATTTCCATGTATCTTAGTAAAACACAGATCCAAGGTTTCTAGGGTTGCATGTACACCTTAGGAGTGTTAGAATGCTCAAAGCCCAACACTACCCTACATCTATTGGACTCAAACTAGAGCTACGAATTAGGGCTAGACTTAACCTTCTGAAATTATTTAGTCCTCGTAATATGTAACTTAATGTATTCGTTTACTAGTTAGTTAAAGATAACTAGAACTCCCAAAATCACAAAGCAAGCAACATTTGAGCATTGAGTAAACAAAAACCAAGCATATCCAAATCAGGCCATCGTAGCACTGACTAATCACTACTAGCATGCAATTCAATAAGCTCATATAGTAGGCATACAAGGCATCCTCCTTAGATCCTTAGCCCTAATCTAGCATTCAGTTCTCATAATCATATCAAATCATAACAGACATGTATGTGTAATTTAGGAGAACTTACTTGAGCTCCGCTGATTGCATGCACCACACCCTTTTCTCTTTTCAAAATACTTTTTATAAAAATCATTTTCTTTTGAAACATTTTATACCAAGTTCTCAATTTGAGTTCAGACACACCCGAGAGTGTACTCGATTCCCTCAAACCAAGGCTCTGATACCAACTTGTAACATCCCAAAAATCATTTTTAAACCACTAAATAAACCATAGTTTTTAAAATCATTCCATCAAAATGTAAATCATAGTATTGCAAACAACAAATCATAGTATCGTATCAAAACATCAGAGTAAACATCCTAGGATAAACATCATGATGTGTGCAATGCAGTCATCCCGAGCTCTTCTCTTTGCAACCGGAAGTACCTGAAACCAAAAATGAAAATTGTAAGCGTGAAGCTTAGTGAGTTCCCCATACTACCACATACCATACACATAATCACTTATACTAGGCCCTCGCCCCTTCATTGGTTCCCGTCCGGCATCGGACATTGTCCGACATCATCCCCACCTGGCATTACGCCCCACCTACCATCATGCCCCAACTGCCATCAAGTACTTGGTCGACATACATATCTATTTCTCCCAGGCCCCACCTGTTACTGGGCCCCGCCCTCTATACTCACACAAACAATATCATATAATTAAACTAGCACATAAGGAAGCATACACAGTACTACATATTCCAGTCCTAAGGCCTTACCCTTACTCTACTAATGATAAGATATGGAACCCTTATCCACACTCAGCTAGTGATAAAATATGGGACCCTACCCACACTCACCTCCCTACCAGGCACATACAAGTATCACAAAGACAACTAGTATAACTAAACATGCGTTCATTCCATGGGTACCACCCGACATCGAACCGTAGTTCGGAAACATATATATATATATATATATATATATATATATATATATATATGTGTGTGTGTGTGTGTGTGTGTGTATATATATATATAAACATTCATCGGGCCCTACCCCGCTACGAACCGTAATCTAGAAAGCATGTGAACATTCCTTTGTAATTGCCAGGAAAGGACGATAATCCGGAAATACACAATACAGACACATGCAAGAATCATGAATGCATTAAGCATACCAACAATCATCGGGCACCGCCCGACATCAAATTGTAATTCGGAAACACATAAACATAAAAAAGGCCTGGTACTGGTGCCTTCGACTTGTTCAAATAGCAGGAAACTCACCTCGCAAAGTTAAATCTCATGAATAATCCTCTGGCTGCTAGCTAGCAGATCCCCAAACTGCTCATCTCTCGACTCCACAAGCTACCATTACCAAAATAACACTTAGTCCAAAGACTAGTATTCCTCCTTAGGGTAAAACAACCATTTTACCCCTGATCTAATTTGGTCCATGCCTAAAGCCCAAAACCATAACATGAAAGGCCCAATACTAGGTAGGCTTCGCAAGCCCACAAGTGGCTCGCTAATGGACCTATTTTTTAAATTGGACCCAACCCTTCTAATATGCCTTACAAAATGCCCAAGCATATTCTTAACCCAAAATATCTGACTTTTGATAGCCCACTAAGGTTCGAAGAAACAAGGTCCAATGAATGGCCCAAACCGAGGCCCAAATAGTGCAAAGCCCAAATCTATTGAGTACCTGAGGCGTACTCCTCTTTACGTTAAACGTATAGGCTGTATGACTTTTACGCCAGGCGTACATGCATGTATGCCCAACATAAGGCTCTGTTAAGCGATTTCTACCATTAAGCACTTAATACATTAATCCAAAGGCAAAAATCACAAATCAAAGTCCTCTTCAACGTCTTAATCCATGAAGTTATTGACTTTGTGACTTTATATGACCCATGTGAACCCATTAAGACCATCAAGATGGCAACTTTCTACCTTAAGGACTCATATAACAAAAAGGGTGGCAACCCTAGGCCTAGAAATGGATTTGGAACCATAAAGCTCCATTCCTGGGACCAAAAAGGTCCAACAAGTCAACATAAGAGATCTAATACACTCAAGGATCACGTTCAAGATATCATACCTATTGGATTTAGTGTCTAAACCCATAACTATAATTGGTATTTACTTGACCCGAGAGTAGCATGGTCCATTTGGGTTGCATGGCACTGGAACAATTTGTAAGGATAGAGTTTTGAGAAGAGGATATTCATGATTTATTAATATATTATAAGTTCTAATATATTACTATGAAATCATCCTATTTAATTAGTATTGATCAAGAATTAATTTAGAATTAAGTTTTGGTGATCGAAAGAGACTAATTAAATATAAGCGGTTGATTTGGTAAATTATTCATTCTTATGGTGTGGGCCAATTATCCATGATTCTTTATGTTAGGTTAAACCCGTGTGACAATCCATGGATGGTCCATGGAGGTTTATACTCATGGAGCATAAGGAATATGGAAGGTCATGCACATTAGGGTTTACATGGTGTAACCCTAGTTTTGCCACACTATATAAGAAACCCATGACCTCCTAAATCCAGCACCTTAGTGTTCTTCGAAGAGCCATAGCCGATTTTAGACTACAAGTATTCTCTCTCGGGTCCTCCATTGTTGGTGGTGTTGTGTGAAGCATTTGATGCATCACATTTGGGGTGCTAGGCTCTTAAATGCCCAACGAATCAAGTTACAACAAAAGGTATGTGCTCTAACTAGATTTTATTATACAAGTACCCATGTTTGTACACTAGTTAGGTAAATGCTTTGGAAAATCATTTTACATGTATAATTAGAGAAATCATAGATCCACAGCACTTAGGGTTGTATGTGCATCTTAAGGTTGTTAAGATGATAAAAACCCTTTAGTGATATCAGAGCCTAGGATTGTTTTCTATTATACTTGATGTTATATTGATTTTCAAAGTGTAAAAAATTGAATTTGTGTCTTCTACGTAGTGAACTCGATGAGTCCACTGGGTGACTCATCGAGTCCCTTTGTTAAATGACCAACTCGACAAGTCCAGTTCATGTACTCGCCGAGTTGGTGCTCCAGTGGATAGATTTTCGACATTTAGCCTGACACTGGATTAGGATCATTACT
The DNA here is from genome assembly GCF_052625555.1 of Lactuca saligna. Lineage (NCBI taxonomy): Eukaryota > Viridiplantae > Streptophyta > Magnoliopsida > Asterales > Asteraceae > Lactuca > Lactuca saligna. The sequence goes on along the minus strand of NC_136421.1, from coordinate 143,876,672 downwards.
CCAAACTATTTTTTGAACCATAAATCTGTTTTTTCATAAGGTAATGATTATGCTTGTCCAATTAAAAGATAATTGTCAAAATTTCAAGATTTATATAAGTTTATATGATTTCTTGAAAATTGTTGATGTGAATTATCTTTACTTATGAGTTTTTCAAGATCATAGATATTATTTGACACTTATTGTTAGTTTAATTGTTGATCTAAATGTCTTTTAAAGGATTCTATAACTTGTTCTTAAGTTATGGAAAACCAAAAGTCTTTTTCATAAAAGTCATTAAACTCATAAGTTAAGAAAATGAAAGGTTTTGAATAGTGTCAAAAGTTGCCCTCAGGTTTTGAAATTTGTAAAGTCACACTTATTAAACTTTAATTCCAAACCCTAGAAATTTAAATGTTTAAAATTCACCCCTTATACTTTATAGTATTATAGGTTTAATATATATATATATATATATATATATATATATATATATAAATATAAATATAAATATATATATATATATATATATATATATATATATATATATAGGAACAAAGAAATTTTACCATTAGTATGACTTATTCATGAACTCGGTCTATAAACGGAGGGTATAAGGTTACTGTCCATAAAATGACATTTTAATTGGTTTCCACTCTCACCCACCGGTTCCTTAACTGGTGAAGGGTCATTAGCCGAACGGGTCGTATAGGACTATAATTCTCGTTAAAAGTATAATGATAATAATAAAGTAACTAATTTTTTTTATTAAAATTCCCAATCTTAGTTACTTTAGGAAAATTTGAAATTGATGCTAATCCATGAAAATTCCACTTTACACCTTGCCAAGTCATTAATGGAGCGTGTGTAGTTAACCGACACATTAACTTAGACAAGTAAGGGTGGAAAAGGGTTGTTCGATGTTTATCATAAGATCAATGGAGCGTGTATGGTTAACCAACACATTGATTGAGTGCTAAATGACAACGGGAGTACCAAGCACATTTTTCATGGTTATTCACACCTTGTTTGTGATCCTCGGTATCCCAGTCACAAATATAAAGGGCATAATAGAGATTTAAACATGCCATTAAATTGTTAAATGAATCTTAAAGGATATAGGTGTTTCAATCCAAGTAAAACTTAATGACCAATTTCATTTTTCCACGGTGGAAATTGGCAAATCTTCATTCACCTACCTTCAAATATTTTGCAAGTTGGATTACGACATCCCTCTTCCAATTTGTAAAATATTGTGTTGGGTCCTAGCCTTAATATTTTATTTTGAGTATTATATTAAGGACTTATTATCTAATCTAAACTTTGTCTTTCTTTCTTCTTAGGTGTCTTCCAACACTGCTTCTGGCTCAAACCCTTTTAGCTCCTTCTCACTCATGAACTTGTATAGGAGAGTCATCATTGATGGGGCCAACTTTAATGACTTGATTAGGAACATCAGGATGGTCACTCGCTATGAGGACAAGGAATATGTCCTAGATAAGAAGCTTAAGGAAATCGATGAGTATTCTTCTAATCCTAAGGAGATCGATGAGTTTAGGGCACACGAGAAGGATGCCACTAAGGTATGTTGTATGATATTGGCCACCATGACAGATGGATTCCAAAATTCCTATGAGGACTTCTACCCTTTTGAGATGCACCAGGACCTGATGGAAAGATACCATCAAAGTGCTCGTCAAGAGAGGTTTGAAATCATTTCTTCCATGATAACAACCAGGATGAAGGATGGTGAACCCATCATGGGTGACTTGTAGGAAATGCAAAGGTTTGTGGACCGGTTGCTGAAGTTAAATGTGAACTTCCCTGAGGAGTTGGCTAGAAGTATCATTCTACACTCCTTACCTCCATGTTATGATCAGTTCTGCATAACCTATCATATGAACATGGATGAGGTCACACTTAGCAAACTTCAAGGGTTTTTGAGGACTGCTGAAAGTGGTATCAAAGGTAAGAATGTTGTATCTAATCCTACCGTAGCTACCCTTGTTCTGGCAATTGGACAAGGAAAAGGGAAGAAGAGGAAGGCTCCCTCAAAGAGCCATAAGGTAAAGTCTCTTGAAGGATCCTCTTCAAGTGGGACCAAGGTTGGTTCTACTGCTCCATCTTCCATTCCTAAGGAAGCAGAGTTTTTCTATTATCATGAGAAATGGCACTGGAAGCAAATCGGCCCAAATACTTGCAGGATGCTAAAGATGGGAAGGTTAAACCCACCCATGCAGGTATTTATACTATTCTATCTAAAAACTCGTCATATTCTAAGTATTGGGTTCTTGACATAGGTTGTGGATTTCACATTTGTTCTGATGTGCAAGGCCTAAAAGGAAGTATGGATGTGGAGCACGAAAAGATAAACTTGATCATGGGGAATAAGAAGGCTTCCCCTGTCACCAAGAGTGGAGTTTACTCTTTATTGGTTATTAGTGGATTAGAAATAGATTTGAATAATTGTTGCTACTCGTATGAAATGACGAGAAATATTATTTACTTCCATGGTTTGTACAAATAAGGTTTTGTTTTTTCATTTGATAATGAAATTGGTGCTATTAATGCTTATTATATTGGTGTTTTTTATTTTAAAGCATTTAATTGTAATGGTGTATATGAAACTATGATGGTTGTAGACAACTTAGGAAATAATGTGTTGCATATTGATTCTTGCAATGAATTGGATAAATCATACTTGTAGCATTTTTGTCTTGGACATGTCAGCAAGAAGCGCATAAGCCAACTCCAAAAGGATGGAGTTTTGGAGTCATTCGACTTAAGGTCGGATGACACTTGTGACTCTTGCTTACTTGGAAATATGACCAAGTCACCCTTCACTAGTACTTGTGAAAGGGGTGAGGGTTTGTTGGATCTCATACATACTGATGTGTGTGGGCCCTTCAGAACCGCCATAAGGGATGCTAACAGCTTCAATATTACTTATACTGATGATTACAGTAGATATGGCTATGTCTAATTAATCAAGAATAAGTCAGATACCTTTGAGAAGTTCAAAGAGTCTAAACCGGAAGAAGAGAATCACCTAGGCAGGAAGATAAAGATGCTCCGATCTGATTAGGGTGGTGAGTTGCTTAGTATCGAGTTCATTGACTATCTTAAGGAGTGTGGAATTATTTCATAGCTGACGCCACCTAGGACACCACAGCTTAATGGTGTGGTTGAGAGGCGCAACCAAACCTTGTCGGACATGGTTCATTCCATGATGACTCGAGCTTCGTTACTTATCCCATTATGGGGGTATGCCTTAGAGACTGCCACCCATAACCTGAATCTAGTCCCTACCAAGAAGGTTTCCAAAACACCTCACAAAATGTGGACTGGGAAGGTTCCCACATTAGACCACATCAAGGTTTAGGGTTACGAGGCTCTCATTAGATGCGAGACTCATGGCAAGCTCGAACCTCGAAGTGAGTGGTGTATTTTCATCGGCAATCCACATAAATTCTTTGGTTATCTCTTCTACAGACCGAGTGAAAATTTTGTCTTCATTGCGAGGAGAGGAGTCTTTCGTGAGAGAGAGCTCATATGCCAAGAAATAGTGGCAGGAAAATTAACCTTGAAGGGCTTCAAGAGTCAAGCGGTCAACGAACCCGAACCACTAGCAATAAACCTGAGGAGGAAACTCCTAGTAAGCCTATTGACGAGTATGTACCTCTGAGGAGTTTCAGTAGAGTTAGAGTTCCACCTGAGTTTTATGGTTTCCATATTACTGCAGAATGTGATACATTTATCAGTGATAGCACGTTGGTAAATTTGTATGAGCCTAACAGTTACATGGAAGCCATGGAAGGCCCTAAGGCTGCTAAATGGAAAGAGGTTATGGACAGCGAGATACATTCTATGTATGACAATCATGTTTGGAACTTGTTTGAAAATGTACCAGGTCGTAAGTCAGTCGGGTGCAAATGAATCTTTAAAAAGATGACCGATATGGATGGTAATGTACACACTTATAAGGCGTGACTGGTTGCAAAAGGCTTTTCTTGAACTCCAGGAGTTGATTATGATGAGACCTTTTCACCAGTAGTTGAGATTAAGTCTATTAGGGTTATGTTAGCCATGAATGCATTTCATGATTAGGAAATATGGAAATTGGATGTCAAAAATACATTCCTTAATGGAAAGTTGGCTGAGGATGTTTACATGAGTCAGCCAGAGGGTTTTGTCAATGCAACGTACCCTAATAGAGTGTGTAAGCTTGAGAAATCCTTTTAAGGATTGAAGCAAGCATCTCGAAGATGGAATCTTTGTTTTGATGAGAAAGTCAGAGAGTTTGGCTTTTCAAGAAGCGAGGATGAGTCATGTGTATATGTTAAGGCTAGTGGGAGCATAGTTAGTTTTCTGGTATTGTATGTGGATGAGATACTACTCATAGGAAATGACATCCCAACCTTGCAGGAGGTTAAGTCCTGGCTCGTGAAGTGTTTTGCTATTCAGGACCTCGAAGAAGCTACCTATATTCTTGGGATAAGGATATTGAGAGACAGGAGTAAGAGACTAATTGGACTTAGTCAAAGTACATGCTTGGATAAGGTGTTGAAAAGATTTAGCATGCAGGATTCCAAGTAAGGTGACTTACCGATCCAGACCAATGCCAAACTGAGTAAAACTCAGAGTCTGAGTACAGAGGCTGAGATAGCTGAGATGAGTCGAATATCGTATTCTTCCTTAGTTGGCTCATGTATGTATGTTATCACTTGTACTCACCCGGATGTGGCCTTTGCCTTAAGCACGGTCAGCAGATATCAAGGGAATCCGGGCAAGGCTCACTAGACTATGGTAAAGAACATTCTCAAGTACCTACGGAGGACTAAGGATTAGGTCCCTACCCTCGGTAGGAGTGATGACTTGATAGTGGGGTATAGTGATGCCAGTTTTCATACCGATAGATATAATTTCCACTCTCAATTTGGATGGGTCTTTACCGTGAATGGAGGAGCAATAACTTGGAAAAGTTCCAAGCAGGAGATAGTAGCTGATTCAACGTGCGAATCAGAGTACATGGCAGCAATCGAGGCAGCGAAGGAGACGATATGGCTGAAGAACTTCATCAGAGACCTTGGAGTTGTGCTAGCTATAAATGATCCTATGGATATTTTCTGTGACAGTGAGAGTGCGGTTGCCTTAGCCAAGGAACCAAGGGATCATGGCAGATCCAGACACATCGATAGAAAATATCACTTTATAAGACATCAAATAGAAAAAGGAATCCTTGTGGCAAAGAGGGTATCGTCGGATGAGAACTCAGTAGACCCCCTCACGAAGGGATTGAGTAGGGTTAAGCATCTACAACATATGAGGCGCATTGGGCTGCTGGATAATATTAGTTTTAATGATTAGATAGCTTTCAAAACTTGTAATAGTTGAAATGTAAATGACATTTGATGCTTAAATAAAAGGTGTTTTTTTATTTACTAGTATGGTACTATCTTATGTCAATCATTTACTATTGTTTCACTTTGCATGTTTTGACTTCCAGAATAACTATATTATTTAAACTATCCTCAGTCAATCATATGTTAGAAGTAGGTATTGAATTAAGACTGTCATGAACTTGGCTTGTAGATTTGTCTGAATTGTAGTAGACATAACAAAGTTTGTTGCAACATTCATGAGTGCTCATAAGGTCTGAGTATTTGATTAAACCCACGCTCACTTGTATCACTTCATGGAATTTATCTCAAGTGATCGTTAGACGATAATATCATATGAGTCTTCAAATCAAGAGATATGATTTTTTTTATTATGACTTGGTTGTGCATTGATAGTACGAAACCACTTAAGTGACTTGATGCTATAAAATGTGTTGTTGTGTACAATTTAATGAGTATTTTGTACAAGCATATGAATTGAAGTTTATATGTTCATTTTAGTCCTTAGAGGATTAAAAGAGATATCTTGGGCCCCTCAATGATTTTGTTATGACCTATGTGTCGAGCCCGGTAAGAACTAAATTGATGTGTTCGATTAAGTTCTACATCAAACAAATCGGAGATCGAGAAACAAACTGGTGGACAATAAGTATGACGTTGTTCCATGTATTTGTTCGATTGATATCTTGAGAACATATGATTATATGATCACTTATCTAAAATGGAGAGACTCGGTTCGATAGAGGCTTCTAAGAGCTACGATTGCTAGTCGGTGTTTTAAGTCGTACTTGCAATTATAGTTATTAGACTTATCCAAGTGGAAGACTGTTGGACTTAGTGTCTAAGCTCATAACTATAATTGGTATGTACTTGACCCGAGAGTAGCATGGTCCATTTGGGTTGCATGGCACCAGAACAATTTGTAAGGGTGGACTTTTGAGAAGAGTATGTTCATGATTTATTAATATATTATAAGTTCTATTATATTAATATGGAATCATATTATTTAATTAGTATTGATCAAAAATTAATTTGGAATTAATTTTGTGATCAAAAGAGACTAATTAAATATAAGTTGTTGATTTGGTAAGTCATTCATTCTTATGGTGTGGGCCAATGATCCATGATTCCTTATGTTGGACTAAACCTATGTGACAATCCATGGATGATCAATGGAGGTTTAATGTAATGCCCGCAGATCTGGGCTAGTCAAATTAGAGACAATAAGCATCAAAAATGAGTTTTTAATGGAAGATTATTTAGAAGGATTAATCTTAACCAAATTTGTAGTATATGTTACAAGTGTTCCGTACATATAAAGAACACCGAAATATGAGTTATAACCAAGAAGTTATGGCTCGTCGAAGTTTTATGGCAAAAACGGCACGACAGCGGGAGATGTAAATAGTGAATTTATGATGGAAGACTTTTTAGCTTTAGAAATCTAAACAAAATTTGTAGTATATGTTAAACCGAGATCATACAAAAAAGAACGCCCAAATCTGACTTTGTATGAGGAAGTTATGAATTTTCTAAGACTTGGCATAGCAGTGCACGACCCGAAACTCGAATTTTAGTTCAAGCGGTTTTTGGCCTACGCAACCTAAATGAGAGTTGAAGATCACATTAATAGGAATCAACGATAAACATACAGACGAAAACGGAGTCCGTATGTAGAAGTTATGAATTTTACGCTGACATTTAACAGTATAATCACCTCTTACTATTAAATTTAAGATTGGTCTAGAATTAACCGACAGAGTCTAAATGAAAGTTATAGATCTGTTTTTTCCTATGCATGGATATATAGCACGTCGAAGTCGGAGCTTGTATGTGAAAGTTACGGGATTTAGAAGATTGTAGGGTGTTGTGCCAAATCAGGTGACATCACTGGATATGGACCAAGGCTTTCTCCCCAAGGCAAGCCACCAGATGGTGACACCTGGCCATGGAGTTGATGAGTAGGACCTCCTACTTGACAAGTAGAGAAGGATTCCAGCCTATAAATAGAGGTGTCGGGTTCCCTCATTCTTCATACCTTCCTTACTTCACTTTCTCTCTCTACTTTCTCTCTCTAAGCCCCCAAACCCCCCTAAGCCTAGGTAAACCCCCAGCACCCAAAGGAAGCCTCGTGGCTCCCAAAGCCCCGACTAAAGAGCATTTCGGCTTGGGAACGGTGCTCCAGCGAAGCCCAGTTTTGTGAAAAACCCACTGTAAGTGAGCTACGCCTACTTTATCATTAGTGTATCTTATATTTCAATATAAGTAATGTTATTAGGATATTATAGCAAGTATTTGGGATATTATGATGAGTTATATAAGTGTCGTTATAACATATTTGTAACCACTTGCGGTACGGGGAATCTGGTTTAAAGGGCCGCATAGGGTTGTTGGATTTCAAAAGTGCTATATGCCAAAATGGTCTTGCCCTCTGGTGTTTTACGTCAGGCCCCTGTCTGTGTATAGTTGTTGAGAAATATTGTTTCATGATAGCTGCGCCTAAGTGATAGAACTACCAGTTGTGCTTGATAGCTGTGTCGTTGACAATGATGGACTTCGTACCTATTCCTTAGGATAATCCTTAGGAGTGAATGAATGAGAAATAGCTGATTCTTAGGGTAGATCCTTAAGAGTAAAGAAGATAATGGCGATGGCTAATTGGGTTAACTGTTTGATGATTAAACATAATAATTATATTATTGTGAGTTTAAAACCCTATGTACTCACCAAGTTTCCCAACCTGACCCACTCAGTTTATTTATATCACAGGTGTTGATATGAAGTCACATTACACTCAGAGATTAAGGAGATATAATTCACTAGTGATAATGAATGTAAGTTCTGTTTATGCTTATGTTTCTTTATTGATGATGACATCCTAAATGTTTTAAAATGGATAAAAATACTTTTCTTCGGAAAAACTTTGATAACTATTTATCATGTTTTACTGGCAACAAATTTCGCAACATTTTTATTAAAAAGGGTACTGTGATTTTTATAAAGCATAAACAAAATCGGTCTTTTCTGGCCATGAAAATGGGGATGTCACATTTAAACTCATGGAGCATAAGGAATATGGAAGGTCATGCACATTAGGGTTTACATGGTGTAATCCTAGTTTTGCCACACTATATAAGAAACCCATGAGCTCCTAGAGTTGGCACCCTAGTGTTCTTGGAAGAGCCATAGCCAATTTTTTAGTACAAGTATTCTCTCTCAAGTCCTCCATTGATGGTGGTATTGTGTGAAGCATTTGAGACATCACATTTGGGATGCTAGGCTCTTAAAGGTCCAAGTAATCATGCTACAATGAAAGGTAAGTGTTCTAACTAGATTTTGTTATACAAGTACCCATGTTTCTTTGTTAGTTAGGGACATGCTTTGGAAAATCATTTTACATGTATAATTAGAGAAAACATAGATCCAAAGCATTTAGGATTGTATGTGCACCTTAAGGTTGTTAAGATGTTCAAAACGCTGCAATACCTTGAAAAGGTCTGAAATGAAGCAACAATCCCAGTTCTACAACTTCTCGTTTAAACCACCACCTTCACTTCCTTGGAGAATGGATTCAAAACACCAAAAATCTCTCAAAAGTCCTTCTAAGCTCCTAGATCACTCAAGTACAGATTAGGGTTTCGTATTAGCTTATTTAGAGTGAGAGGGAGGTTGGTCTTGAGGCATAATGTTCCTAACATAGTGCCATACCCTAAAATTTAGGGTTTTCTTCTAAATGGAGTATGCCCTGCGTACTCACAAACCACCCGCGACCATATAACTTTATACGTTGGGCGTTCCTCGCTAGAAACGTGCATGCATCCATTGCATGCATGGAACTTATCTGCCAAACATTTCCGTTTGGGGCTAAATCTTCCAAAAACTTCAAAATGATATAGCTTCCTCATCTGAGGTCCGTTTCCAACAAACCTTATATCCATGAAAAGGTGGCAAGAAGCCCTACTCTTTTAACAACCTATAATTACCTAACAACTTTCCGAATAAGAATCTAAAATCCCTATAAGGTTGAGATGTCAAATTACGGTCATACCCTTGGTCCCCGAAGACACAATCAAACAATTTGGGCACATATAGCCTAACACTGACATCCAAAATGGGCCAAATCCTTCCTTTCCCAAGGCCCTAACCCTCATGACATTTGATAATTGGGCCGCAACCTCTAGCAACAAAGCACTTTCAAAACCATGTGTTACATTTAATTACATAATTTTTAGTTTGATTCTATGGAACATTTTAGATATTTTTAGTTGGTGATTATTAATAATAAGTTGCTATATTTGTTCATATTATACATGTTCCTTCTTTTGCATGTTTAGAGCCACTTCCATAATAATATTTTATTTAAAATTCCACATTCAATCCTACTCCTGGAAGATAGTAGTGAACTAGGGTTGTCATGTTCTATTGGTAGATTGTTTATTAATATGAACATATCTAATGCTTACGACCAATACTAATGAGTACTTGAAAATAGAGACTTTACGTATTGGAGTAGCCACGATTAAAGATTAATTCATGGATCATGTTATTAGTAAATTAAGATGACTAGATATCAAAACAAAATCATTGAGGGTGTTCATAACTGGCAGTTATACATGGTTTGACTAGATATCACATATTGAATTGTACTGACCTATGTAGTCAAAGTTTATTTCATCCTTCTGTTATAAATGGAGATGTTGAAATCTATTCTCCCCTCATTTATTTCATGTTTACAATCAAATGTTTGGCCAAGCTTAGACTGAGTGGATTAGATTTGATGGTCAGTTAAGAAACATCATCACATGTCGGTATCGAGAAACATAATCTTGAACCATGATATTTTCCCTTCATCGATGTCTCTAGTTCATAATAATATATCATGAAGATCAGAGGAATTTGAGTTCACTAGTCTTAGGGTTTTTTATAGTAATGTTGTTATAACTATTGTAGTTGCATTGGACTGGCACTCATTTTTATTCCTAGTAAGTATTAGACCGATCAATTATTGATTCCTAAGTGTTAGTGTGAACTAATGAAAGATTAGTGAACATATCCATAACAACCCAGTAACATTACTATAAATAATAGTGTCCTTTTAAGTTACACCCAATAGAAAAATAAAGCATATATAAAAAGATATTTATAATAGAGACTTGTTTTGTTAAGTAATTAATAGTTTAGCTAATTAATAAAAAACAAATGAATTATGAATATTCCATAATGATTTGAAACATAGATAATTACAAATATATTTGGTAATTATCTTTAGGGTTTTAAATCATCTCCCAATATAAAGAGGAGTCAACATCCGGTTTTGATACATGTGAAAAAGAACTTTCTACCTCCAAAGTTTGAAACTCAAAGGAAAAAACATAGAATCGTTGAAGCTCGGTTGCCAAGATGTGGTGACTTGCTTGCCACGACATGATCAGTCACATATTTGTGTATTCATGTCTTTCTGTTGTTGGTGTTCGAGGAAGTTTCAGACAATGATTTTACCCATGAAACTTGTATGAAAGACTATGGGGGACCATAGTAGGAAACACTACAAGGGGACTATAGCGAGCGAGTGACTGTAAGACTACGGGGTGACCATAACATTCACATAGGTTGAAACAGAGTCCTTAGTTGAATAGGTCATTAGTGATATGTTTTTTATGTGTTGTATTCGGTATCTTGGGAAACTCACTAAGCTTTGTGCTTATGGTTTAAATCTAAATGTTTCATGTACTTAGTACCAAAGTGAAGAACCCAGCCCGATTGCATCACATCCAATAGGGATTCTATACTATCTATTTTATGTTTGACACTGATGTTTATTAAGATTACCTTTCATATTTTGATTATTTTTTATGGAATGGAATGAATGGTTTTTATCTAATTTAAAAATGAAAAAAAATACTCTGTATTTTTGTGACGTTACAATAAGTTATATTGAATGGATACCTAAATGAATGATCTGACTAGTATTTTGCAGATAAGAGGAGCATTTCCTCCTCTAGTGTCCTATTTCTCCATAGTAGAAACAACATCCATCTTTATGGGCCTTCCTGAATTTCTTGGGATCATTGGTATCCTTTTCATGATCTAAGGGTCTTCTTGAACTACGTGTCTCTTATAGCACATAGGGTGCCTTGCATTCTTCCAATGTTTTATAGGGCTCAAACCAAATATCACTGTATTGGAGGAATATCCACTTCAGGTGATGAAACATACGATATGCTTCTAAGTTTTCCTAGTTCCTCTGAAGGCCATGAATAATTGTTCCCAATATGATGTCAGAAACATGTGCATAACGATGCTTCCACCGGGTATCATTTTCAAGTCTATTGATTAAAGCTCGTTGTACTGGAATATGGCCTTCAAGAATGTACAATCTATGATCTCTCTTTAGATTATCCTTCAAGGTATGAAGCCATTCATTGGAATTGTATTCATTGAATGTTATGATCTCTTATAGATTTGCAAGAGAAAGATGATACATGGTAATGAGAATGGATTTTATTTTCATCAACAAAATTTTTAATAGAATTCATTTAGTATTTTAAATATTCAAATCTTTAAATTTATACCCTTTAAGTTTCAAAAACATTAATTATGAAAGTCTATGAATTACGTTGCAAAACAAATAAATGGTTAGGTATCATTTATCCTATTCATTGAATCCAACAAGGTAGATAGTGATTATCGGTTATATTATAATATATATTTCCTAATATTATAGGATTGCTAATAACTTATGCTAATAGACATGTTTGATCCCATCTATACGTCAGATCTCTATTGCTTAGGTGACTTTTATCACAACAAATTTTTGATCAAATCATCCCGTTTATAGAGCTTGTGTAATAAGCCTATAACTTAGTTATAGAAATCGTGGATACACCTCGGTCATCAAAAGATTACACTAAGAGTCAGGTTACCATTATCCGAGTAGTTTATACAAGTGACGTGTGTGTGCTTTCAAATTGGACGTTATAGATTTCCGTTTAATAAGGGTCTCCTAATGTTTTTATAATTCTAGTTTAGAAACATATGATATCATGGTTATTTTATTCATCTAATAAGTCATTGTATACTTTTATTAAAATCACATTTTTGCAGTGTTCTTTTATAAAATTCAATTATATATAATTGACGCAATTAAATTTTAAATTTAATATCTAGTATTAAGTTTTGACGTTTGAGCGTTAAAGAAGATTTACAAACCTTTTAATAAAACATCCTTTTATAAAATAAGGTTTGAAGTTCGATATGTTTCTAAAATCCCAATTTTTAACTTATATATTTTTACTCATCGAAAATTTTCGTTGGCTAGATATAAATGAAAACGTCCATTTTATTTTGAACACATTTTTACCATCTTATGTTAAAAGACAAATTTCGTTAAAACCAAACTCCTTATGAACATTTTATGTTTAAATTATTATCTATCATTTTAAAATCTAATTTTACAAATATGCATAATATAACATAAAATCAAGCATTACAAATCTTTAAAGCATTATGCATAAACATACCATAATCTAGTGACATTTTGTAAGCCATCACAAAAACGACAAGTCCTGTCCTAAGGGGCATAAGGGACCAAAACTTCTTTTAATGTCATCATGCTACCACTTGCTTCAATACCTTTTAACAAGTTCATAAAAATAAGTTTATAAAGTTTACAAAACTTTAATAAAAATAAACAATTCTAACTAATCTATTACTTAGGAAAATAAACAAAATAAAAACTATATATTTTATTATTACATACTACAAGAATAAACGAATATTACAACCATTTTAACAAATCAACACAAATGATCAATTGCTAGCTTATGAAAATCATACACTTATACATAAACAAAGTATATAAATTGAATTTTGTTTTTGTAGTCATAAAACAATTATCAACATTTTAAAGTTCTCATAGAAAATACGTATGAAATTTTCTTACAAAAATAAAATCATTCATGTTTTACAAAACGAAAGATTATACTAAATAATCTAATAATCTAACCAATCTTGTAAAAAGGCTATGATACTAGTTGTTGGTTTTTATTTTATAATTAGTCTATAATAAACTACGAGTTTAGCAATAGAATGATTTTAAAACTTATATAAGTAAAACAATTTTAACCCACTAAGGATCATTTTGCAAAGTATGGAAAGATTATAACAATCATAGAATAAAAAAGAACTACAACCTTTCAAGTCTTTGATTCCTACTGAAAGGTTGGAAGTTTATGAAGATAGAAATGACTCCAACGTAGAAGATCTCTATAATGTATCTACCAACAAGAGTAAACCACCAAAAGTTGCTACTCTTCACTTGTAATTAGTTCTTACTAAGCCTTAAATACTATTCCAATAATCCTTAAAAGGAGAAACAACTAAAGCATTCTAATCTTTATTACACAATACAAGAGATGGAAAGGGGATGAGGGCATATAGCTCTCGATTATAGAGAGAAAAAGGAGAGAATAATAATTAGAAAAACTAGCTAATTTTTGGTTTATCTCTTCCCTTTACACTCATGCATATAAAAAGGAACATACCATATTTAAATGCAGGATTAAGATCATGTAAGGAAGCATGGGTGCAAGACAAGTCAAACAAGCCACAACCCCGTCACACTTAAGGGATCTACGACTTTAAGAGGAATGATGGGTGATTTTGTGTCCCTTTCACTCAAGCTTATAACTAACATATATATCTTTTGTATATATAAACCACTTTTAAATAAATGGATTCAATCTATCCAAATTCTCAATATTTACTAAAAAAGTTATTTCCATAAAATAATAATTTCCAAATTGTCATTAAAATATTATTTTCATAAAATAATAATTTTCCAATTAAATAAAAGTGTTGAAAATATTTACTAATAATCAAATTATTTTAATAAATAATAAATAAATGTTAATTTGATATAATTTTTGACCCTATAGGATTATATGTCATTAGCAAATATCATTCAATAATGATTTTTGTGCATAAAAATCTTTCACAAGAGCTTGGAAAGATTGAAAGCATTTCTCTTTTAAACAACCCCAACATGCAAAGCACAATCATAACCTTCATTAAAGGCTTGACATGAAAGTGACCACGCTCATGAGTGTTGGGTTTTGAGCATTCTAACACTTCCTAAGTGTACATGCAACCCTAATAAACTTGGATCTATGTTTGTCTAATTTTCATGCAAAGTTGATTTCCAAGGCTATGATCCTATCTAGCATACATGGGGAACAATTCTCTTTGTAAATAATAGATAAAATTACATACCTTGTTGTTGAAAGTGTTCCTTGAAACCTTGTGAACCTAGCACCTCAAGTGTGATGCCTCAAATGCTTCACACAACACCAAATGCAAAGTATACACTTGAGAGAATACTCTAACACACTCAAAATCGGCCAAGCCCTTTTGTTTCTCTTGTGTCTCACACGTCTAACCGATTTTGGGGAGAGGCATGGTCCTTATATAGTGTGTTGCATTAGGTAAAACCAGAATGTAACATGACTCTTCATTTCTCAATCCATGGGTTAACTCCATGGAGCATCCTATGGGTGGAACCCAACTTGATAATCCATGGAGCCTTTAAGCCCACTACATAAGATATGGAAGATTCATATAATCTACCCATATATTTAATTAGTTATTCTTTTGATCACTTAATTAATTCTTGATTAAAACTAATTAAATAATATTATTAATAGATTAGAACTTATAATATATTAATAAACCATATGTGTTATTTCCCTCATTTACTTTATCCAATTGCATGGTGCCATGCAACCCAAATGTACCATGCCGGGTCGGGTCAAGTATTTGCCAGAAATAGTTATGGACTTAGACACCTTATCCAACAGTCTCCCACTTGGATAAGTCTAATAACTATAACTGCAATACTTTAGGAACCGATCGGCAATCGTAGCTCTTTCAAGGTCTCTCGGAACTGAGAAGATATTGATACGCCATTTAAGATAAGTGATCATATAATCCTCTGTTCTAGATATCAGCCGGACAAATACATGGAACAATGTCTTACTTATTGTCCAGTAGTTTGTTTCCCGATTTCCGATTTGTTTGATAAAGAACTTAATTGAACAGATCAACTTAGTTCTGACCGGGCCAGGTACATAGGTCAAAACAAAATCATCAACGGGCCCAGATATTAGCTTCTAATCCAAGAAGGAACAAATAAACTTCGACTCATATGTTTGTTCTACTACTCATTGAATTACACACAAAAGCATGTTTTATAACATCGAGTTACCAACGCGTTTTCGTACAATCAATGCATAACCAACTCGTAAGGAACAAATCATATCTCTAGTTTTGAAGACTTATATGATATTACCATCTCACGATCAATCGAGATAAATTCCATGAAGTGATTCTAGTGAGCGTGGGTTGTGTCCAATGCTCAGAACTTATGAGCACTCATGATTGTTGTAGCCATGTCCAACACCTTAGACCTCTGCAACTAATCATGATAGTCTTGATTCATACATACTTCCGACATATGACCACCTGTGGAGGTTTAAATAATATGATATACCAATCATAATTATTCTGGAAGTCAAAACATGCAAAAGAAATTATAGTAAACGATTGACAAAAGATAGTAACGCTTTACTCATAAATAAACACAACTTTTATACATCATCAAATGTCAATTACACTTTACAAATTTCATAATTTTTCTAACTACTAAAACTTTTATCATCCTTCAGCCCTATGCTCCGAACATGCTAGAGATTCTTAACCCTACTCAGTCCCTTAGTGAGGGGATCTGCTGGGTTCTCATCCGATCATAACCTCTTTGCCATGAGGATTCCTTCTTCTATGCGATGTTTGATAAAATGATATTTTATGTCGATGTGTCTGGATCTCCTGTGATCCCTTGGTTCATTGGCTAAGGCAACCCCACTTTCACTATCACAGAAAATTTCCATGGGCTCCTTTATAGCTGGTACAACTCCAAGGTCTCCAATGAAGTTCTTTAGCCATATTGCCTCCTTTGCTGCCTCACTCGCTGCTAGATACTCTAATTCACAAGTGGAATCAGCCACTGTCTCCTGCTTGGAACTCTTCCAAGTGATTGCTCCTCCGTTTAAGGTAAAGACCCAGCCCTACTGAGAGTGGAAATTATCCCTATCAGTCTGGAAGCTAGCATCACTATACCCTACAACTCTCAAGTCATCACTCCCACTGAGGGTAAGGACCCAGTCCTTAGTCCTCCATAGGTACTTGAGGATATTCTTTACCGCAGTCCAGTGTGCCTTGCCAGGATTCCCCTAATACCTGCTAACCATGCTCAAGGAAAAAGCTACATCAGGTCGAGTAAACGTCATAGCATACATGATCGAGCCTACTACTGAAGCATAAGGTACTTGACTCATTTCTTCTATCTCAGCCTCAGTACTTGGGCTTTGTGTCTTACTCAATCTGGCGTTACTCTGGATGGGTAACTCTCTTTTCTTGGAGTTATGCATGTTGAATCTATTCAACACCGTGTCCAAGTATGTACTTTGACTAAGTCCAATTAGTTTTTTACTCGGGTTTCTCAAAATCCTTATCCCTAGAATATAGGCAGCTTCTCCTAGGTCCTTCACAGAGAAACACTTCCCAAGCCAGGACTTAACTTCCTGAAGAGTTGGGATGTCATTTCCTATGAGTAGTATGTCATCCACATATAATAGCAAGAAGCTGACTATACTCCCACTAGCCTTGACATGAACACAAGATTCATCTTCACTCCTAGAAAATTCAAATTCCTTGACCTTTTCGTCAAAGCAAAGATTCCATCTGCGAGGTGCTTGCTTTAATCCATAAATGGATTTCTCAAGCTTACACACTCTATTATGGTACTTGTTGCTGACAAAACCTTCTGGCTGACTCATGTAAACATCTTCAGTCAACTTTCCATTAAGGAAAGTGGTTTTGACATCCATTTGCCAAATTTCATAGTCATGAAACGTAGCTACGGCTAAAATCACCCTAATAGACTTAATCTTGGCTACTGGAGAAAAGTTCTCATCATAATCCACTTGAGGATTTGAGAGAAGCCCTTTGCAACTAGTCGAGCCTTATAAGTGTGCACATTACCATCCATGTCGGTCTTCTTCTTGAAGATCCATTTGCACCCTGCAGTCTTACGACCTGTTACATTCTCAACCAAGTTCCAAACTTGATTGTCATACATGGATTGTATCTCGCTATCCATAGCCTCTTTCCATTTAGCAGACTCAGGGCCTGCCATGGCTTCCGCGTAGCTGTTAGGTTCATCCAGACCTACAAGTGTCTCATCACTAATAAGTGTCTCACCTTCTGCAGTAATATGGAAACCATAGTAATGCTCAGGTGTATTCCTAACTCTCGTGGAACGCCTCAGAGGTACAGACTCGTCAATTGGCTCAACAGGAGTTTCCTCCTCAAGTTGAGGGCAAGGGTTTGAAGTTCCTTCACCGCTTGACTCTTGAAGTTCTTCAAGGTCAATTTGCCTCCCACTGTCTCCTTGGCTTATAAATTCTCTCTCTCGAAAGACTCCTCTTCTTGCTACAAAGACCACATTATCACTAGGTCTGTAGAAGAGGTAACCAAAGGATCTTTGTGGGTAGCCAATGAAAATACACCTCTCTCTTTAGGGTTCTTGCTTATCATGACACTCGCGCCTCACAAAATCCTCGCAACCCCAAATCTTGATGTGTTCTAGTTAAGGAGCTTTACCAGTCCACATCTCATGAGGAGTTTTGGCAACTTCCTTTGTAGGGACTAGATTAAGAATATGGGCGGCAGTCTCTAAGGCATACCCCCAGAATGAGATTGGTAGCGAAGCTCGACTTATCATGGAACGAACCCTATCCAACAAGGTTCAATTACGCCTCTCAGCCACACCATTTAACTGCGCTGTCCTAGGAGGTGTCAATTGTGAGACAATACCACATTCCCTAAGATAGTCGACGAACTCTAAACTAAGATACTCACCACCTCGATCGAATCGAAGCATCTTAATGTTCCTACCCAATTGATTCTCGACTTCCTATTTAAATTCCTTAAACCTTTCGAAAGTCTCTAACTTATGCTTGATTAAGTAGACATATCCATATCTACTGTAATCATTTGTAAAAGTCAAATAATAATGATTACCATCCTTTGTGGCATGTTTGAATGGTCCACACATCCGTATGCACAAGGTCCAACAAACCTTCACCCCTCTCACAAGAACCTGTGAAGGGTGACTTTATCATTTTTCCAAGTAAGCATGATTCGCAACTATCATCAGACTTTAGGTAAAATGACTCCAAGACTCCATCCTTTTGTAGTTGGCCTATGCTTTTCTTTCTCATATGTCCAAGACAAAAATGCCATAGTGATGCTTTGTCCAATTTATTATTATTAGGAGAATCAATATACAAAACATCATTTCCTAAGTTATCTACAACAGATACAGTTTCATACACGCCATCACAAGGTAATGCTTTAAAATAAAGACTATTATTAAAGAAAGCATTAATCGAACCAACTTCATTATCAAATGAAAAGGTGAAACCTTGTTTATACAATGAATGAAAGGAAATAATATTTCTTGCCATTTCTGGAGAATAACAACACTTATTCAAATCTAAACTAAACCCACTATTTAGCGATAAAGTATAAACTCCAATCTTGGTGACAGGTGAAGCTTTCCTGTTTCCCATGAACAAGTTTATTTTTCCTTGCTCCATATTATCACTTCTTCTTAGTCCCTGTAAAACAGAACAGAGATGAATACCATAACAGGTATCAAGGACCCAAGAATTAGAATGGGGTGGGTTATTAGATAAGATAGTGTAAATACCTGCATGTTTGGGTTTAACTTTCCCGTCCTTCACATCTTGCTGGTACTTTGGGCAGTTCTGCTTCCAATGTGCCTTTTCATGGTAATAGAAGCATTCAGCCTCTTTTGGGTTAGAAGAAGGAGTGATGAAACGTTTCTTGGTTCCACTTGAAGAAGAGCCATCAAGGGTCCTAACCTTGGTACCCTTCAAAGAACTCTTTCTCTTCTTCCCTCGTCCTTTCCCGATTGCCAAGATAGGGGTGGAGTTGGTAGGAGTAGGAGTAGTAACAACCGTCTTACCCTTAAGACCACTTTCCACGGTCTTTAAGAGTCCTTGAAGTTTGTTGAGAGTGACCTCTTCCTTGTTCATGTGGTATGTCATGCGGAATTGATCATAACATGAAGGTAAGGAGTGAAAAATAATATTTATTGCTAGCTCCTCGGGGAAGTTCACATTAAGCTTCAGCAAGCGGTTCACAAATCTTTGCATTTTCTGCATGTGGCTTGTGATGGGTTCTCCATCCTTCATTCGGGTTCTTATAATGGAGGATATGATTTCATACCTCTCTTTTTGTGCACTTTAATGGTATCTTTCCATCAAATCTTGGTGTATTTCAAAAGGGTAGTAGTCCTCATAGGACTTTTGGAGATCGGCTGTTATAGTAGCCATCATGATGCATGCCACCATGGTGGCATCCCTTTCATGTGCCCTAAAGTCAGCGTTCTCTTGAGGAGTAGCAACTATCTCATCAATCTCCTTAAGCTTCTTATCGAGGACATACTCTTTGTCCTCGTAGCGGGTAATCATTCGGATGTTTCTAATCCATTCATTAAAGT
Organism: Lactuca saligna; assembly: GCF_052625555.1. Lineage (NCBI taxonomy): Eukaryota > Viridiplantae > Streptophyta > Magnoliopsida > Asterales > Asteraceae > Lactuca > Lactuca saligna. The sequence continues at coordinate 143,856,650 of NC_136421.1, read as the reverse complement.
TGGATCCATCAAAAGTGACTTTCCCACACAAGTTCATAAGAGAAAATGATCCATTAGGATTAGAGGCAGAAGCAGTAGTGTTTGCAGACATCTGAGAAGAAGAAAAGTTTAGTTTAGAAATAGTAATAGTCCTTAATAAAACACCCAAATGTAGTATTAAGGCTAGGACCCAATCACAATATATTATACTTAGAAGAGGTATACCGTAATCTAAGTAATAACATATTTGAAAGGTAGGTGAATGACGATTCACCAATTTCCACCAAAGTCGAAATATTAAAATATTTAATTTGGTTCTTAGAAACTCCTAGATTCTTTTGAGATTCAATGAACTTTTCAAAGGCATATTTCAATCTCGAGTGTGCCCTCCAAGTTTTGTGACTGGGATGCCGAGGATCACAAAACGAGGTGTGAAGTAACCATGCAAATTACTTAGTACCCTTAATAAATTACCCCTCAATCGATATGCCGGTTAACCACACACGCTCCATCGATACTATGATAAATATTAAGTCACCATTTACCTACCTTGTTACGTCCAAGTTAGTGTGCCGGTTAACCACACACACTCCACTAACGACTTAGACAAAGTGTAAAGTGTAATTTCATGGATTAGCACCTTATTCACATTTTTCCTAAAGTAACTAAGATTGGGAATTTAATAAAACATTTAGTTACTTTATAATATTCATCATACTTTTATTCAGAATTTATAAGTCTTTGTCTTACCCGTTCGGCTAACGACACTCCACCGGTCAAGCAAGTGGTGGGTGAGAGTGGACACCCATTAAGTTGCCATTTTACAGGCAACAACCTTATACCCACCTTATAGACTGGTTTCTTGAATGAGGCGTACTAGAGGTAAGACGACTTTAATCTTATACATATATATATATATATATATATATATATATATATATATATATACATATATTATTAACTTATAATATTATAAGTATAAGGGTTGAATTTTAAGTTTTAAAATTATAAAGGTTGGAACTAAAGTTTTAATCAAGACTTTACTTGTTCCAAAACTTGAGGGAAAGTTTTGTAAACTTTCAAAACTTTTCATTTCTTGTAACTTATGAGTTTATTAGGGTATTAAAAATGAAGACTCTTCATTTTTATAACCCATGTGTTCTTTTGATGGTATTAAAGAAAAGTGACTTTTGGTTGTCCATAAGCTAAGGACAACTTATGGACTCCATTAAAACACATAAAGATCATGAATTAATCTACCACATAGGTTACAAATAATTCCTATGATCATCTAAACATCATAAGATCAAGAACGTGAATATGAACACTTTCATGAATCAAAAATTACACTTAAAAACTTTTAATTTTGATAACTTGTTGTTGTAAATGGATTAACATGAACATTACACCAACTAAAACAAGTTTTAAAACACCAAAACAATTTAGAGTAATATTCCTAGTCCATTTCCAGCAACAAGAACCGAAATTCTGAAAACTGCCACCTCTACCCGTCGAGTGCATGAACTGACTCGATGCGTAGCTTGCATTTGGTCATGGATTCGTCGAGTCCCCCCATGGACTCGGCGAGTTCATATGGGAAGAAAGCAGAAAACTCAATTTTTCAAGCAGTTTTCACAAAAATCAAACAAGCAAGCCTAAGCTCTGATACCACTATTGGGTTTTGATCATTCTAACACTTCCTAAGTATACATGCAACCCTAATAACCTTGGATCTATGTTTGTCTAATTTTCATGCAAAGTTGATTTCCAAGGCTATGATCCTATCTAGCATACATGGGGAACAATTCTCTTTGTAAATAATAGATAGAATTACATACCTTGTTGTTGAAAGTGTTCCTTGAAACCTTGTGAGCCTAGCACCTCAAGTCTGATGCCTCAAATGCTTCACACAACACCAAATGAAAAGTATAAACTTGAGAGAATACTCCAACACACTCAAAATCGGCCAAGCCCTCTTGTTTCTCTTGTGTCTCACATGTGTAACCGATTTTGGGGAGAGGCATGGTCCTTATATAGTGTGTTGCATTAGGTAAAACCCTAATGTAACATGACTCTTCATTTCTCAATCCATGGGTTAACTCCATGGAGCACCCTATGGGTGGAACCCAACTTGATAATCCATGACGCCTTTTAGCCCACTATATAAGATATGGAAGATTCATATAATCTACCCATGTATTTAATTAGTTATTCTTTTGATCACTTAATTAATTCTTGATCAAAACTAATTAAATAATATTATTAATATATTAGAACTTATAATATATTAATAAACCATATGTGTTATTTCTCTCATTTAGTTTATATAATTGCATGGTGCCATGCAACCCAAATGGACCATGCCGGGTCAGGTAAAGTATTTGCTAGAAATAGTTATGGACTTAGACACCTTATCCAACAATGAGAGAGGGTGGTTATGGTTAGGACAAAATTAAGAGGGGGGGTAGAGTGAGTCAAACACTTAAACTGTCTCATGTAATCTCTAATGTTTTATAAAAAGTAACATTTATGTTTTATAAAAGATGTACACACACACACACACATATATATATATATATACATATATATATATATATATACATATATATATATATATATATATATAGAGAGAGAGAGAGAGAGAAAGAGAGTTTGGGCTAGGATCCTCCAAGCATTCAAGATCCTCGAACCTCATCATATATATATATATATATAGAGAGAGAGAGAGAGAGAAAGAGAGTTTGGGCTAGGATCCTCCAAGCATTCAAGATCCTCGAACCTCATCAGATATTCAGGACCCTCAACTATCTCATGATCCCGACTATTGCCGTTATTATTATTTACTAACATTTATAATAGTTGTATTTCATTTTTAAATAACATGTGTGCAGAAATAGTCAAGAGAAGACTTATTCTCACCAGAGATTCGTCTCAACTATGCTAAATACCCGGAATACCAAGTCTACAACGTTCACAAAGTCGGTCATAGAGGATCCTGGGAATATCAGACATCTTGTTAGCTAGTTTAGACTATAAATTGACACATGTATTTCGCACACAAACACACACTACTTACTCTTAGCTTACTCTATGAACTTTTTCACTTGTTCTTACTAAAATACTCTCTATAATCATCATTTTATATTAGTTAAATCAAGAAGGCAAGTGATCATTATAACCTCCCAAGGTATTGTGTTGGTTATCCTAGCGAGGATCAAGAGCTTTCCTTGTAAACAATCGTGTCATTATCTTTACCTGTCTCTATTTCACAATTTGAACATCACAGCCTCTCATTCAATTTGGTTGATTTATACTTGCGTAATTTTTACCAAAACAATTTGGCACCCACCATAGGGTCGTGGTGTTCAAAATCCTCGAAAGATCATGTCTACACAACCGATCCTTTCTTCATCCTATGGTCCTTCCATTTCAACCCAAACCTACCACCTCCTCCGATTGGACCCCCTGGTCAGAGGAAAGTGCCTGACACTGCCAAGAAAAACACTCCTCCGGCCACTAACCAAGGAAGTTTGGGATCTTTATGTCACAACTAGCATTTTTGCTAGGAAATTCTACTCTCATGCAATCATTCACCTAGTGTGATAACTTGTACTCTAAGTGAAATACTATGCTCCATTCCTATTCAAATATATCTCATATGCTCAAATAAGGGTTGGAAACCCTAGATATCCCATTTCAAGTTCACTATGGCCTAAGATTCCCTTATTGGGCCTAATGGACCAATAAACCATCAAGTTGACTATCTTGGGCCTAGAAACCCTAATTGGGCTCTAAATAGACCACATTCATAAAACCTTAGCATTTTGGGCCATGTGGGCCTAAAATAATTCATCTTATCTCTAATGAGCCTTATTGGGCCATAACTAATCCAATTAACCCTAATGGGCTATAAATCCGTTCCTCTATGTCAAAGTGGGCCAAAAATGCACTTAAGGGCTCAATGGGTCGAAAAATGATTTTTGGGCTTCATAAATTCAATCAAGACCAAAAATGGGCAAAAATCACCTCATCCTAATTTACCTTAGCCCAATCTCGGCCCAAGATCATTCCAAAAAAAAACAAAAAAAAAAAAAAGAAATAAACAAATGGAAGGAGGTTGATTTAGACTTTGCCAACACATGATTATCTAGCATATATCTAGATAATCACATACATCTAGACGCTTATTACCCTTCATGTAATACTCCTTATCTCCTCTCTTTCTCTTCTTATTTCTCTTGGCCGAAAAGAGCACACACACACACTTTACTTCCAAAAATTTCTCTCAAGCTCTCAAGAACAACTCTTCCATCATCCCCCAAAAATTTCGAGATGTAGGGTGTTTACAAGAGTATTTTTCACCATAATCTCCATATTTGAAACTTCATAAGCTCGAAGACTACTTCAAGGTGTTGCTAAGACTAAAAATCTCCTCATCTCTTCTTCAAAACTGAAACATCAAAGCAAAGGTGAGCTTCATACCCCCTTATTTTCGGTTTTTATAAGTTTTGTGGGGGAGAATACAAGCAAATGTGTAGAACTATCATTATGTGTATGCCTTGTATGATTTCTATGCTTATATGTGTGTTTTATATGATTATGATGTTGGATCTAGTCATGAATCACTAAAAACCGAGATATACTTTATGTTAAATGATACTAGCATAAAATATACTACTACATACAAAGTATACCAAGAAAAATAGCTAAGTAGCTTAACAACACATACTTTGGGCTAAAAACTCATTTTTTGGACATAAAATGTTAAAAATACAAAGTTGAAGGGCCCAAAATGAAATATTTCGAAATATGATGGGTGAGATGAGTCAAAACAGTTTCCATAATGTATTTTCTGAAAATATACTCTTTTGGAGGATTAAAAACATAAATTTCAAGCTTAATGGGCTAAAAATGACAATTTCGGCCGAATAGGGCCCATTATGCGAAATTTTCTGTTTTGGAGGGCCAAAACTGTGTTTTTCTGTAAAACAGTGGACTACTAGTGTTACAAGTACTTTTCAAAGGTTTAAAATGCTTTTCAAATTTAAAAAGGACCAAAGTTGCAAAAATTTTCCAATTTGGGCCAAAATTGTAAAAACTGCGAAAAAGGAGGGTTATAACCGAGAAAACTGCAATTTCAGGGACTTAAACTGTTTTCAATGAAAAATATGCTGAAAAATATTAATTTCAATAATTGTTGGTGTTAAAATGTCAAGAAAAATGGTTTAAGGACTAAACCGGAAATTAATTTACCTAAAGGGGTGAAAAAGTAAATTTACAAAATAAAGAGGGGTTGTAAACAAAAAATTTTCAATGATAATTCAATACACTCGTTGTGAACAAAGACTGACACTACGACTCTCAATGAATTACAATACACAATATCACCAACAATCGTTATCAAACGAATTGATTCGGTCTCGAATCAATAACAAATCCAAAACTACTAACACTACAACGCTCAATACACATATGGAACTCTCGGAACTCTATACTCTCGTGGAAATTACTCAATACGTCGACGTACACTCCTTAGGCCCAAAAGTTGCAAATCATGCTTGTTGAGCCTAGCTAGCCCGATGACATGATCTTTAGGCCCAAAGGATACTTGCTTACATGTAGTTGGGTCTAATACAACTTAACCGCGTGTAAAAGGACTTTCAATGGAAAACGTGCTGCTGGTCCCCAAGGGTCCTTCGGTGCTGCTAGTAAAGTCGGGAACTCACGATTGTGGGTTGGGCTTCAGGCCCTTCGCAATTGCAATGGTCTTGAACGACGTAGGGAAATACCGAGGGTTTCGCACCTTCTCTTTTTCTCTTCGGTCGTGGGACTACACAAGTCCGGGAGGATTGAGTTGTGTGAATAAGTGCGAGTGACGCCTAAGGGATCGCTAGTACGGTTGTCAACTGGACGTTTTCATTAACGTACGTTACAACAATTCACCACCCTCTGTATACTCAATGCCTCCGGAGCTCAACGAACACCTCTAACGTAACGAAACAACAACACATAAACTAAGTAAAGTAAAGTGATAGGAAAATATCGGGTTTTCCTAGGGTTTTCAACTAATACACCTACGAACTACGTACCGAGTTTTACAAATCTTACGCTTACACCTATAGAAAACAAACAAGCATACTCACGGATTTTCACACTTTTTTTTACGTTATACTATTTTCAGAAAATATCGGATTTTCTGGTGGTTTTCGAAACAATACAAACATTGGATTTCAAACATTACTTATGAACTCACCAACATTTCATATGTTGACGTTTTTCAAAATACTTGTATTCTCAGGTAACAGATAAATCGAAGGGATAAGTGTACTCAGTGACGTTTTGTTGCTTGTTTAATTAGCACCGAACAATCTACTTTTTGGGCATGTAATGTTAGGGAACAATGTACTAAATGTAAACGCTACCAGTTGTATTATTCCAATGCTTGGTGATGTATGATGTTATGTTTCATGTATATTCATTGTGATGGTATTCAATTGAGTCACAACATCCCCCGGATGTTTCCGCCGTCTGGTTCGGGGGTGTGACAGGTTGGTATCAGAGCTCTGTTTATAGTGAACTAGCATATCTAACCATACATTGATATGCAACTATAAACCAAAAGAGGGACTAACATAACTCTGAACAAAGCAAGTAAAACATAACAATAAAACACCCTTGCTTGTATTAGGAACGAGAACCTAACACCGAACCAAACAAGATAATGCTAGTATCTCGGTTAATCCAGGACTGTTCTTGGTTGTATCAAGGAGCGGATGTAGCCTGATCAACTACATTCCCTCCAAGGTACAACCATCACATGTCTGGAAGAAATCGTGATAGCTAAGGAATCTAAAAACATACCCCTTAATCTCCAAAAAGGGAACCCCAACTAAATCTATGCAATAGTTGTAGGATTATAGGAGTAATTGGTATGCTATTTGATTCTAGTATTCATAGTCCTTCGTGCAATACGCTATAGACAAGTATCATTAGTCAGGAAAACCCTATCTCCCTAGTCAAGGAACAGTAGGGTGGCTCGATCCAGAGAAAGAACCGCAGGAGGAACACGAAGTAGAACTCGTTGGTGAACCCGCCAAGTCAATAAATGGACCTCGAGGAGGAAGAGCCCAAGGGCAGAGATGATGATGACTCGGATGCATAATCTGATGTCATTAACCATCCATGAAAAGCCAGAGTACCGACTTATCGTGTGGGCCCCAGTGGCCCCATGCCCCCTTGGGCATACGAAATTTGGATATAGAGTCACCAGCAAGGGATACGGCCACACTAGGGCAGGAACCGAGATCTCTCCGACCATCGGCCATAAAGAACCCGTTGACCAAGCCCTCCCAGTCTTGGTCTGACGCACCTGAGGTATTGATAACCAAGCTCAGAACACCCTAAATCGAACGAAACAAATGTGGTTTGCTAATAGGAGGGATGAAAGGCAAACACGGGAAGTGAATGGAGACTCTCGAGCGAGACAGTTAATTTGGGAAGTACGCCTACGAGATACCGAACAACAAGTAGCTCGTCTCCAAGGTGCATCCACTTCACCAGCACCACCACCAGACACTTCCCGCCACGATTAGGATCAGCCTTTTTTTAGTTCCCCCCTACTATCCGACATGACTTTCTTTCGTGTACTGAGATGGTACTTACCCCTGAAACAATTTGGTGCTATATTGATTTCACATTACTGCAAAGACTCAATAATATGCACAACCTATATACTCTAAGGATAGACGCAACGATCATGCCAAATATGTGATTACGTACTACCGCAAATACATCGTAGCGATGTAGATGGAAACATAGGAAAATGCCATCCCGCAAGGATAACAAGCGCGCCCGCGAGACACCGCTCCTGCAGATGGACTCTGCTACATTTCAAGCTGCTGTAATGGCGGCAGTAACCGCTACTATGGCACAAATCGATGCAAACAACCTAAATGGAGGCGGGAATAGCATTGACAACTCCAGCCAAAGGGATGAACATGGAAACCAACAAGTGACAACCTATCAAGGAACTCCAAACCCCAAGCTTAAGAGTAGGAAGCTGAGGTCTGGAAGTAAGAGAAAGGGACATCCCACTCAAGGGTTCTCATGGAAGCAACATGTTGTTGCTGTTCATGAGACCATGACCCCTATTACACCAACAACCAGGAGACCATATGTTGGAATCCTTCCAAAATGCAACCAATGCAAATTCCTTCATAAGGGAGCCTGCCGGGAGATGCACTGTGACGAATGCAACTGAAAGAATCACCCCGCCAAATTCTGTAGAACTTATCCATGCCAGAAGCGTTAGCCAAATGAAACGACAAAAATCGCAACAACCCTAACAACAACACCAATAATGAGACCATTCACACCTGCTATGGGTGTAGAGTAACCGGTCACTTCTGGCGTAGTTGCCCCAAGGATAACAATCAAGGTGCAAAAAGATCAGAAATGGTCCTGACCTGGGGTCAAGGCGAAGCAGTCCAAGACCCAACGGTTGTTATTAGTATGTTCCCACTTGACAACTCTTTCGCTTACCTCTTATGCAATGGTAAATCCGAGTGAAGTTTCGATTAGTAACATATTCAAACACTTACTAAAACAACATCCCCAAAGCTAAGCTAAGCCTTCTCAATGGACATGGCCAATGGGGAAAACTGATTTAACCTAGGGTACTTATGTGGAGTACACCTTAACACTAAACAACCATTCATTACAAATAGATTTCATGCTAGTAAATATTAGGAGTTTTAATGTGATAATCGTCATGGTTGGGTTAAGCCCCCACCGTGCTGATACTATGTGTCGCGAGAAGGCCATTTGCCTTCACCTTCCTAATCACAAAAACTCTAATAATCCATGGTGATAAACCTGGCGCCAATCCTCTTCCTATCTCGTGCATCAAGGCGCAGAAGTGCCTGCACCAGAAGAACTACGTTCTCCTCACTCATGTTGTGGACAAGACCGAAGAAGAGGTAGGCATACAAGGGATTCCAGTAGCATGTGATTTTTCCAAATGTGTTTCCCGAGGAACTTTTGGGAATATCCCAGAGAGACAGGTTGAATTTCGAATCAACCTCATATCGGGAACCACATCAATTGCTAATTCACCCTATAGGATGACTCTTGCCAAAAATTCACAAGCTATCTAGTTAGCTGAGTAGAATTGTTGTGTAAAGGATTCATCAGACCAAACTTCTCTTCCTGAAGAGCTCCGATCTTGTTCTTCAAGAAGATGGATCCTTCAGAAGGTACATCAATTTTAGGAAATTGAATAAGCTTCCCATCAAAAATCGATACCCACTCCCTCGGACTGATGATCTATTTGGCCAGCTCCAAGGAGCTAGCTACTCCTCTAAAATAGATCTAAGAATCGGTTATCAACAACTTCGAGTCCGAGAAGACGACATTTCAAAAACTGCTTTCCGAACTCGTCACGACCATTTCAAATTCATTGCGATACCCTTCGGTCTAACGAATGCTCCCATGCTATTCATGGACCCTACGAACCAAGTTCTCTCAACCACTCCTAGTTAGCCTTTTTATTATCAATAGCATACTCGTCTGCTCACTAAACAAGAACAAACACTGTCAACACCTACGACCAGCCTTGAAGGCATCAAAGCCGGAGAATATCGTGAAGAAAACACTACATGGACGGATAAAACTCTTGAAGTCGTGGAACGAACTTATAGTTATGCAAGTTGAGATGGGCATTATCCGGGTGATCGTCGATAGGTTAACCCAATCTGCCCGTTTCCTGACAATACAAAAATCAAACAAGACGGAAAGATTAGTTGGGATTTATATCAAGGAGATTGTGAGACTCCATGAAATATCGGTATCTACTATCTCGGATCGAGATAACAGATCTTCTTCAAGACTATGGCAGTCACTTCAGAGGGCTATGGGCACATAACTAGACATAAGCGTCGCTTACCACCTTCAAACCAATAGCCAAAGTGAACGAACCATTCGACCACTCAAATTCATGCTACAAGTCTAGGTGTTTGAGTTCAACAAGTCAGGGGATACCCGGTTTCCCTTGACTAAATTCTCATACAATAACAACTATCGTGCGAGCATCAAGAATGCTCCTTTCGAAAACTCTTTATAGTCATAAATGCATATCACTCGGTAGTACTCTCATGAGACAAGAAACCACTAGCGAAACAACAGAGAGGATAACCAAATCAAAGCTGGACCTCAAGCATCGCGAGACCGATAAAAGAGCTATGCTAACAAGCGACGTAAGCCATTAGGATGGCAAGTCAGCGATAGCGTGTTATTAAAGGAATCTCCTGGGAATTGAATGATTCATTTTGGGAAGCGGGGAAAACAGAACCCACGGTACATTGGACCTTTCGAAATCGTTGCCCGAATAGGTCCGGTAGCATACAGACTGCAACTACCCGCAGAGCTAAGCGGTGTACACCCCGTGTTTCATGTCTCTAATCTGAAGAAGTGCCTATCTAATGAAACCCTCGTCATTCCTCTTGACGAGATTGAAATCAATGAGAATCTCCTGTTCGTAGAAGAACCAATTGAAATCATGGATAGGGAGGTGAAGCGTACTAAGCAAAGGCGCATCCCGATCGTGAAAGTACGGTGGAACGCAAAGCGTGGGCCAGAATTCACGTGGGAACGCGAAGACCAAATGAAGCAGAAGTACCCTCACCTATTCTAGCATTCTCAAACCTAGCTTTCAAACAGAATTTCGGGACGAAATTCCCTCTAACGGGGGGATGATGTCACAACTGGCATTTTTGCTAGGAAATTCTAGTCTCATGCAATCATTCACCTAGTGTGATAACTTGTACTCTAAGTAAAATACTATGCTCCATTCCTATTCAAATATATCTCATATGCTCAAATAAGGGTTGGAAACCCTAGATATCCCATTTCAAGTTCACTATGGCCTAAGATTCCCTTATTGGGCCTAATGGACCAATAAACCTTCAAGTTGACTATCTTGGGTCTAGAAACCCTAATTGGGCTCTAAATAGACCACATTCATAAAACCTTAGCATTTTGGGCCATGTGGGCCTAAAATAATTCATCTTATCTCTAATGAGCCTTATTGGGCCATAACTAATCCAATTAACCCTAATGGGCTATAAATCCGTTCCTCTATGTCAAAGTGGGCCAAAAATGCACTTAAGGGCTCAACGGGCCGAAAAATGATTTTTCGGCTTCATAAATTCAATCAAGACTAAAAATGGGCAAAAATCACCTCATCAAAATTTACCTTAGCCCAATCTCGGCCCAAGATCATTCCAAAAAAAAAAAAAAAAAAAAAAAAAAAGAAGAAATAAACAAATGGAAGGAGGTTGATTTAGACTTTGCCAACACATGATTATCCAACATATATCTAGATAATCACATACATCTAGACACTTATTACCCTTCATGTAATACTCCTTATCTCCTCTCTTTCTCTTCTTATTTCTCTTGGCCAAGAAGAGCACACACACACTTCACTTCCAAAAATTTCTCTCAAGCTCTCAAGAACAACTCTTCCATCATCCCCCAAAATTTTTGAGATGTAGGGTGTTTACAAGAGGATTTTTCACCACAATCTCCATATTTGAAACTTCATATGCTTGAAAACTACTTCAAGGTGTTGCTAGGACTAAAAATCTCCTCATCTCTTCTTCAAAACCGAAACATCAAAGCAAAGGTGAGCTTCATACCCCCTTATTTTCAGTTTTTATAAGTTTTGTGGGGGAGAATACAAGCAAATGTGTAGATCTATCATTATGTGTATGCCTTGTATGATTTCTATGCTTATATGTGTGTTTTATATGATTATGATGTTGGATCTAGTCATGAATCACTAAAAACCGAGATATACTTTATGTTAAATGATACTAGCATAACATATACTACTACATACAAAGTATACCAAGAAAAATAGCTAAGTGGCTTAACAACACATACTTTGGGCTAAAAACTCATTTTTTGGACATAAAATGTTAAAAATACAAAGTTGAAGGGCCCAAAATGAAATATTTCGAAATATGATGGGTGAGATGAGTCAAAACAATTTCCATAATGTATTTTCTGAAAATATACTCTTTTGGAGGATTAAAAACATAAATTTCAAGCTTAATAGGCTAAAAATGATAATTTCGGCCCAATAGGGCCCATTGTGCGAAATTTTCTGTTTTGGAGGGCCAAAACTGTGTTTTTCTGTAAAAAAAATGGACTACTAGTGTTACAAGTACTTTTCAAAGGTTTAAAATGCTTTTCAAATTTAAAAAGGACCAAAGTTGCAAAAATTTTCCAATTTGGGCCAAAATTGTAAAAACTGCGAAAAAGGAGGGTTATAACCGAGAAAACTGCAATTTCAGGGACTTAAACTGTTTTCAATGAAAAATATGCTGAAAAATATTAATTTCAATAATTGTTGGTGTTAAAATGTCAAGAAAAATGGTTTAAGGACTAAACCGGAAATTAATTTACCTAAAGGGGTGAAAAAGTAAATTTACAAAATAAAGAGTGGTTGTAAACAGAAAATTTTCAATGATAATTCAATACACTCATTGTGAACAAAGACTGACACTACGACTCTCGATGAATTACAATACACAATATCACCAACAATCGTTATCAAACGAATTGATTCGGTCTCGAATCAATAACAAATCCAAAACTACTAACACTACAACGCTCAATACACATATGGAACTCTCGGAACTCTATACTCTCGTGGAAATTACTCAATACGTCGACGTACACTCCTTAGGCCCAAAACTTGCTTACATGTAGTTGGGTCTAATACGACTTAACCGCGTGTAAAAGGACTTTCAATGGCAAACGTGTTGTTGGTCCCCAAGGGTCCTTCAGTGCTGCTAGTAAAGTCGGGAACTCACGATTGCGGGTTGGGCTATGGGCCCTTCGCAATTGCAGTGGTCTTGAACGACGTAGGGAAATACCGAGGGTTTCGTACCTTCTCTTTTTCTCTTCGGTCGTGGGACTACACAAGTCCGGGAGGATTGAGTTGTGTGAATAAGTGCGAGTGACGCCTAAGGGATCGCTAGTACGGTTGTCAACTGGACGTTTTCATTAACGTACGTTACAACAATTCACCACCCTCTGTATACTCAATGCCTCCGGAGCTCAACGAACACCTCTAACGTAACGAAACAACAACACATAAACTAAGTAAAGTAAAGTGATAGGAAAACGTCGGGTTTTCCTAGGGTTTTCAACTAATACACCTACAAACTACGTACCGAGTTTTACAAATCTTATGCTTACACCTATAGAAAACAAACATGCATACTCACGGATCTTCACACTTTTTTTTACGTTATACTATTTTCAGAAAATATCGGATTTTCTGGTGGTTTTCGAAACAATACAAACATTGGATTTCAAACATTACTTATGAACTCACCAACATTTCATATGTTGACGTTTTTCAAAATACTTGTATTCTCAGGTAACAGATAAATCGAAGGGATAAGTGTACTCAGTGACGTTTTGCTGCTTGTTTAATTAGCACCGAACAATTTACTTTTTGGGCATGTAATGTTAGGGAACAATGTACTAAATGTAAACGCTACCAGTTGTATTATTCCAATGCTTGGTGATGTATGATGTTATGTTTCATGTATATTCATTGTGATGGTATTCAATTGAGTCACAACAGCCCCCGGACGTTTACGCCGTCTGGTTCGGGGGTGTGACAGGTTGGTATCAGAGCTCTGTTTATAGTGAACTAGCATATCTAACCATACATTGATATGCAACTATAAACCAAAAGAGGGACTAACATAACTCTGAACAAAACAAGTAAAACATAACAATAAAACACCCTTGCTTGTATTAGGAACGAGAACCTAACACCGAACCAAACAAAATAATGCTAGTATCTCGGTTAATCCAGGACTGTTCTTGGTTGTATCAAGGAGCGGATGTAGCCTGATCAACTACATTCCCTCCAAGGTACAACCATCACATGTCTGGAAGAAATCGTGATAGCTAGGGAATCTAAAAACATACCCCTTAATCTCCAAAAAGGGAACCCCAACTAAATCTATGCAATAGTTGTAGGATTATAGGAGTAATTGGTATGCTATTTGATTCTAGTATTCATAGTCCTTCGTGCAATACGCTATAGACAAGTATCATTAGTTAGGAAAACCCTATCTCCCTAGTCAAGGAACAGTAGGGTGGCTCGATCCAGAGAAAGAACCGCAGGAGGAACACGAAGTAGAACTCGTTGGTGAACCCGCCAAGTCAATAAATGGACCTCGAGGAGGAAGAGCCCAAGGGCAGAGATGATGATGACTCGGATGCATAATCTGATGTCATTAACCATCCATGAAAAGCCAGAGTACCGACTTATCATGTGGGCCCCAGTGGCCCCATGCCCCCTTGGGCATACGAAATTTGGAAATAGAGTCACCAGTAGGGGATACGGCCACACTAGGGCAGCAACCGAGGTCTCTCCGACCATTGGCCATAAAGAACCCATTGACCAGGCCCTCCCAGTCTTGGTCTGACGAACCCGAGGTATTGATAACCAAGCTCAGGACACCCCAAATCGAACGAAACAAATGTGGTTTGCTAATAGGAGGGATGAAAGGAAAACACGGGAAGTGAATGGAGACTCTCGAGCGAGACAGTTAATTTGGGAAGTACGCCTACGAGATACCGAACAACAAGTAGCTCGTCTCCAAGGTGCATCCACTTCACCAGCACCACCACCAGACACTTCCCGCCACGATTAGGATCAGCCTTTTTTTAGTTCCCCCCTACTATCCGACATGACTTTCTTTCGTGTACTGAGATGGTACTTACCCCTGAAACAATTAGGTGCTATATTGATTTCACATTACTGCAAAGACTCAATAATATGCACAAGCGAACCCTCGAGACCGCTAGACACTCAAGGATCTCAAAACCAGAACAACCTATATACTCTAAGGATACACGCAACGATCATGCCAAATATGTGATTACGTACTACCGCAAATACATGATAGCGATGTAGATGGAAACACAGGAAAATGCCATCCCGCAAGGATAACAAGCGCGCCCGCGAGACACCGCTCCTGCAGATGGACTCTGCTACATTTCAAGTTGCTGTAATGGCGGCAGTAACTGCTACTATGGCACAAATCGATGCAAACAACCCAAATGGAGGCGGGAATAGCATTGACAACTCCAGCCAAAGGGACGAACATGGAAACCAACAAGTGACAACCTATCAAAGAAATCCAAACCCGAAGCTTAAGAGCTGGAAGCTGATGTCTGGAAGTAAGAGAAAGGGACATGTAGCACAATATTGAGAAAGGATGGAGATCGTTCCCATCCTAGTGCACTTGAAGGAAGCTTGCCTATGCAAAGTCTTTGGCTCGACCCTTACGAGATCAGCCCTTAAATGGCTACTAAATGTTTCTCCCTATTCTATTACTTCATTTGCACATTTTTTCAGTATTTTCAATAACCAGTTTTCTTGTAGCAAAACCTTCGAGAATATCACTAGTGATCTCTATCGGGTGGTTCAGAATCCTAAGGAACGAATTAGGGATTTTGTTAACAGGGTTGGCAGGGAAGCTCTGAACATCACCAACATTGATATGGTGAGTGTTTTCGGGGACCTCAAGATGGGTATAAGGATGGATTAACCCTAAGATCACTGAAAATTATTTTTATGTTGATGTTTCAGGTTTAATCCATGATATGCAGGATCAGGGAGACAAAGCATGTTGGCCAAAAAAGGATAACAAGTCCACCAGTTGGAAAAACAAGTCCAAATGGTGTGCTAACCACAAAGATTTTGCTTACATGACGAAGGATTACATAGCCCTAAGGAAGGAGATCAACTATCTCCTTAGCAAAGGGCAGCTTAAAGAAATCCTTAGAAGAAGGAAAGAAAAGTCCAAAGAGAACAATCAGGATGGTCACAAGATCCCGGAGAAACCAGGATATCCACCCCAAAATGCCAAGATAATTAAAATTATCTCAGGCGGATCTTACATTTGTGGTATTTCTTATTCTCAGGCTAAAAAACACGCCAAGGTCTCTAAACTAGAATCGGAGGATAGACCATGGAAGAATAGCTTGGTTAGCAATGAAAAGGAAATCACATTTGACGAGACAGACAGGGAAGGGATCCAAGATCCTTACGATGATGGTCTCGTAATAACACTGTATATTGCCAACCACTTCGTCAGAAGGATCCATGTTAACGGAGGATCCTCAGTCAACATTGTACTCTTGGACACACTAATGAGGATGAACATCCTAGAATCATAGATAATTAAAAGATCCTTGGTCCTCATAGGATTTAGTGGGGAAATGAAACACGCCATTAGGGAGATAAAGTTACCAATATACATAGAGGGGGTAAACTCTATACAAAATTTCTATTTTATTGACACCATATCTTCTTATAATGTGATATTAGGTAAACCGTGGATCCAAGATATGAAAGCAGTTCCATCAGCATATCAGTAGTGTGTAAAGATGCCTACTCCATAGAGAAAAGTGAAGATCGTGGGAGATCAAAAAGAGTCAAAGGAATGTTATAAAACCTCTATGAAGCCATCGATAATACCCCAACAATCATAGCAAGTAGGGAAGGGGCACGAGATGTTCTAGAAACGAAGTAGCAAGACGTGAAGGAATTGCCCCTAAGCAACGAGGATCATGAAGCCAAAGTCCTCATAGGATCCTCCACACCTGAGCAAATTAAAGAATACATGTTAAACTTCTTTGAACCAGAAGCAATACGTTCGCATGGAAACACAAAGATATGACAGGTATACACACGAGTATTATCACTCACAAACTTAATGTTGATCCTTTTTCCAGAGTGATACATCAAAAGAAAAGGAAGTTTGCACCCAAAAGGAATCAGATCATCTAAGAAGAAGTGAAAAATCTCCTCAACACAGGGATGATCAAGGAAGTGAAATTCCTGAGATGGCTAGCTAATATAGTTATCGTACAAAATAAGAATAACATGTGGCGAGTATGTGTAGACTACACAAATCTTAACAAGACTTATGTCACACCCCGAAAACCAGGCGGAAACATTTTCGGGGTGGACTCCACGTTGAGTATCAAATCCAATGTACATAGTAAGCAGAGTAAACAACCATTACATTACATATTAGAATTTACATTTGTTCAAAAGTAAAGTGTTACAAGTGTTATACATATATCATATGAACAAGTAGAGACGAGTCTTCTGTACGCTCCGTATTCTCCCAAAAGATCGCGGGTACCTATCTAATATGGACCTGAGAATACAATCAGTTTGAAAATCAGCATAAAGCTAGTGAGTTCATAAGATGGTTGTTTTGTGAAAATGTATGAGTTTCCTTTGGTTTTCCAAAAAGTTTGTTATCCAAGCAAATCCCATATATTCTTAAAAGTAATGTTTGATTAATTGTTAGTTACTCGGTTCTAGTTATGTTTAACTATGATCCCAGAAAAGTCCCATACTTTCCTGAATGTTGGTTATCAATGTAAAAGATGTATTTTGTAAAACGTGGTTATGTTCAATGTTTCCCCAGGAAAATCCCATATTTTGCTAAAGGTAAGTTTAGTTATTGAATTTCGTTGCAATGATTGATTACCATTCGTACTCATTGTATTAACTAGGTATTCTGATATCCTAATGGTGTTTCATTGGAGTGTACCTAAATACATGTAATTGTATTTGTATTCGTATTCTTAATCATGTTCATAGTTGTAATTTATATTTGTATTCATATTATATTTGTAGTCCTATTCGCATTCGCATTCGTATTCGTATTCGTATTCCTAGCCCTATTCCTAATCCCATTCATATTCGTATTCGTATTCGTATTCGCAGTCATATTCCTATCCCTAATCCTACTCCTAATACTATTCGTATTCGTATTTGTATTCGTATTCATATTCGCAGTCGTATTCATATCCATAATCCTACTCCTAATACTATTCATATTCATATTCGCATTCGTATTCGTATTCGTATTTGTATTCGTATTCGCATGATTACTTTAGTATTCCTATTCGTTGTATTCCTAATTATAGTTTCGTATTCGTTCTGTTCCTAGTTATAGTTTCGTATTAGTATTCGTAGATTATAAAATATAATTTTAGATTGTAGCATTTTGCCATGAAATTTGTGACTAGTCTGAAAGCTACTTCGTAATTCGAACTATTTGATAAACATAGTTTTTAACATTAGAACATACAGAATAAAATCAATTGAACTAAAAACAATAAGTTGGCGTACAAGATTTTCTTGTACTTTTGCTTGTATTCTCCCCTGAAAACAGTGAAAAATATTTGAAAAAGGGTAGGGCTATGAACTCACCGGTCGAGAAGCGTGTCGGATTGGATGCTAAGTATCAGTTCGGGGGTTGATAACGCGTAAGGTTCCTATGTAATATGGCATGATATACAAATGTATCTAATTAGACTTTAAATCACTAATTAGATATGATTATACTCTCCAAGACGCGTAAACACTTCAAATCAAGTGTTTGGAGTGACTCGGGTGACATCTAGGGACGTATAAGGCTCGGATATGGAGTTTACTCCTCAAGAGTAAACTCATAAGAGGGTTTACGGTTCTAATGACTCATTCCCCATGAGTTTACGGCCATAAACTCATGTGTGGTGTGTTCTTGGATGCCACAAAGTCTTACAATGCACACAGGAAAGTTCTAGGGTTGATTCCATGGCTTAGGAAGTGATCGAGACTTGAAATGGCCTTGGGATTGGAGTTTACGGTCTATGAAGGTTTTATTGGGGAGTTTACTACCTTAAACACATGAGTTTACAACCGTAAACTCATGTTTGTCCAAGATCCATGGGTGTTGGCGTTTGTAGGTTAATCACATGCGATTCCTGGTCCAAAACCAAGCTATTCAAGGGGTTAAAGGCACCATAACACTCCTTGAGGGGTGTTTACGGCCTAAGGAGGTGAGTTTATGGTCCAAGAATGTTCTTGGGCTGTAAACTCAAGTTTATCCCATTTGATGATGTTTTGGTGAATTTTTAGAAGGGTTCTAAGGATATAAGCACTCATGGAAGTTCATTAAAGGTGTTTAGGGGCAAACTAACACCCAAAAAGGTGTTTAAGGTCTAAGAATGAGGGTTTACGATCCAAGCATGTTCTTGGACAGTAAACTCATATTCATACATCAAATATCATGATTTTGGGGTCCTTAGTCCATGCATGCGAGTTTCTAAGTCGAATATAAGCCCTAGAAGTGTTTTGGAAGGGTTTTATGGCACAAACCCCCCCCCCCCATTTTCATGAGTTCACGGCCTAAGGATGTTCTAGAACCGTAAACTCATGCTAATGGTCCTAATCCTCATAAAAATCTCGGATTTTGAAGGTCTAAGATGCTAATTCATGAGTTAGAGAAGTTACCTTAGTGATTTGGAGCTTGTTTTGGATGATTTTGGCTAAGTTTTGGATTTTAGAGAGAGAGAGTAGTGAGAGAAAGTTTTTAGAGAGAGAGTAAAAGCCTCAAAACGATGTCACTCAATCCCTTATATAGGGGTTGAGTTTGTGGCGCGGAGGAATTCTACCCGATACTGCCGTTAGACGGTGCTTTTGGTCGAACCCGATAAATTTGCCGTAATGACGATTTACATGAAATAAGAATTTTCCAAACAAATATGGAAAATATTTTTAATGATTATAACACATTCCGATATTTACGAAATCAAAATAAATGTCGCGATAAAATTTATTTAACGCAAAGGTTAACGGAACGAATTTAATACAAGGGTTACAACGACGGAACGAACTTCGGGTTGACACATTACCCCCCCCCCCCCCCCCCGTTAGAGGGAATTTCATCCCGAAATTCAAACGTTAGATGCGACTTGCGGAATTGGAAAGAGGATACAGATACTTTTGTTGTATCGGATCATCACGCTTCCAAGTGAATTCGGATTCTCGCATGGCATTTCGTGGAACATTTCACTTATCGGGAGACGGCTTGCTTCATACATTTAGTCTCTCGCTCTATGATTTCGATTGGCTCTTACCATAAGGTTTAGACTTTCGTTGATTTCGGTCTCTTCAAAGGGATTACTATGGTTTCATCGGGTAGGCACTTCTTAAGGAAAGAGGCGTGGAATACCGGGTGGATGCAATTAAATCCTAAGGGTAGTCAGAGTTCGTAGGTTACGGGATCAATGCTAATGAGGATTTCGAAAAGTTCTATGTACCTCGGGATGCGCGTTTCAGAATGTAACGTGCCTTCTTTCTCACCGTTAACTATCTCGATGGTAAATGTTTTGGTTATTAGTTGAGTCCTATGTTTATGAAGATGTTCGAATGAATAGCTAACAGTTCATCTTTCAGTACTAGAATTGAAAAGGATTGCAAACAGAATGGTTGTCGAAAAGGAATATACCTGAGGCAACGGTGGGATCGGCGGCTGCCTCCCCTTGTCCTATAGCTAGGACTCTTCCAGTGTTGCTAGTTATTGCTGTATTGGGGCAGTTTCTCTTATAATGCCCGACTTTACCGCAACCATAACAGGCCTGACTGATGCCCGCTCTGGAAGCTTGATTTGTTGGTGTTCTGCAACTTCGCGCAAGGTGACCCTCTTGGCCACAATTTTTGCAAAAATTTTACACGACAGGGACCGGGGATATAGTGGTGGTAACTGCACTGGTTACACCATGGAAGAACACCGGTATATCCGGTGATAGGCGTTTGGGCTGGGAAACCTACAACAGAAACAGTAGCAGGGGTAGTAGCAGCATGGACCGCCACCATCTGTTGTTTCTTCGAGAACTCTTGTGAAGGCTGACATTTCTCCCCCGCCTCCCAGTACTTTCTTTTCTTGCCACTTCTTTCTGTAGGCTCAAGAGTGGTAGCTGTTTCCTCTACATCCTCACTATGGTCGATCAAGATTTGCGCTAGGCATTTGGCGCTGTCGTATGTATCCGGCTTCGCAACTAAGATGTTCCCTTTGGTTGGCTGGGTTAATCCCTAGATAAACCTCTCAATCTTATTACGTTCCGGGGTAACCATCCTTGAACAAAGAAGCGCTAAGTCATCAAATCTGGATGTGTAGGCAGCGATGTCGGAACCTTTCATCTTCAGGTTCCAGAGTTCATGTTCCAGCTTCTGAATTTCACCCCGAGGGCAATACTCTGCATGCAGAAGTTCCTTCATAACTTCCCAACCCATAGCATTGGCTACAAGTAGAGTTAGAGATTTGACTCGGCCGTTCCACCAAGTCAGAGCTTTATTGGTGAGAGTGCAGGCGGCAAACTTCACCTTGTCGGATTCTGAACAGGCACTAATTTCGAAGATAGAATCGATCTTCTCTAACCACTGAGTTAGATTAATGAAACCTCCAATGCCATCGAAGAATGTGGGTTTTGCATTCATAAAGTCTTTATAGGAACACTCCTTTCGGTGTCCTTGGCTACATTCCTGGTTTTGAGAATGGGGACCACCTCCTGAACTACCGGGGTTCGTTTGCGACATGGCTGCTAAGAATGCTACAGTTAAAACTGACTGAAGAGTTGCAAGATCGATTTGAAGAGAAGGTGGTGTTGGAGGAGGGTTGTTGTTGGTCTTTGAGCTTCGTCTCTTTCTTGGAGGCATCTTGATCTAATAAGATCAGGAAAGAGAGGATGGTAAGTCCTCCGAATTGAATCAAGAGATATGATACAAAGGATATCTCTTTATGACATACATAGAATTCTATTAAGCGATAAAACAGGAAGGAGTTATCAAAACAGATAAATTATCGCTAAAAGGGATGATTGAGGAGCAACGCTGGGATGAGGAATTCTATAACGGATTTGGCTCGAGAAATACTCCCATAGTGTTTCTTGTCTCGTTGCAAAGGCGGCTCATTGTTTGGGTATTGGGTAAGTTTTAGGCATGTCGCACACCACAGTCACTCCCAAGCACATGTTGGTCGTGTCTGGAATGAATATAGTTGGCCAGGCTAAATTGATCCTAGACACGACTACATAACTGCCCAGGTTTAACCGCAGTGCACAATACCCATTTACTTATGTTTTGTTCTACTTGTAGTTACGGATTTCGATGCTTGGGTATACTTTGTATGCTTTTGAAAATACTTATATTTTGAGGTATACCTTTAGTTCAGAGCACTTAGGCCCTTTAGTGTTTATAGTCTTATACCATGTAAGGTTTGGTATACTAGTTCACTATAAACAAGGGCTCTGATACCAATCTATCACACCCCGAAAACCTAAGGCGGAAACATTTCCGGGGCGGACTCCACGTTGAGTATCAAATCCAATGTACATAGTAAGCAGAGTAAACAACCATTACATTACATATCAGAATTTACATATGTTCAAAAGTAAAGTGTTACAAGTGTTATACATATATCATATGAACAAAAGTAGAGACGAGTCTTCTGTACGCTCCGTCTTCTCCCAAAAGATCGCGGGTACCTATCTAATATGGACCTGAGAATACAAGCAATTTGAAAATCAGCATAAAGCTGGTGAGTTCATAAGATGGTTGTTTTGTGAAAATGTACGAGTTTCCTTTGGTTTTCTGAAAAGTTTGTTATCCAAGAAAATCCCATATTTTCTTAAAAGTAATGTTTGATTAATTGTTGGTTACATAGTTCTGGTTATGTTTAACTATGATCCCAGAAAAGTCCCATACTTTCCTGAATGGTGGTTCTCAATGTAAAAGAGGTATTTTGTAAAACATGGTTATGTTCAATGTTTCCCCAGGAAAATCCCATATTTTCCTAAAGGTAAGTTTAGTTATTGAATTTTGTTGCAATGATTGATTACCATTCGTACTCATTGTATTAACTAGGTATTCTGATATCCTAATGGTGTTTCACTGGAGTGTACCTAGATACAAGTAATTGTATTCGTATTCCTATTTTTAATCATATTCATAGTTATTATTTATATTTGTATTCATATTATATTTGTAGTCCTATTCGTATTCGTATTCGCATTCGTATTCGTATTCGTATTCCTAGCCCTATTCCTAATCCCATTCATATTCGTATTCGTATTCGTATTCGTATTCGTATTCGTATTCGCAGTCGTATTCCTATCCCTAATCCTACTCCTAATACTATTCGTATTCGAATTCGTATTCGTATTCATATTCGCAGTCGTATTCGTATCCCTAATCCTACCCCTAATACTATTCATATTCGTATTCGCATTCGTATTCGTATTTGTATTTGTATTCGCATGATTACTTTAGTATTCCTATTCGTTGTATTCCTAATTATAGTTTCGTATTGATTCTGTTCCTAGTTATAGTTTTGTATTAGTATTCATAGATTATAAAATATAATTTTAGATTGTAGCATTTTGTCATGAAATTTGTGACTAGTCTGAAAGCTACATCGTAATTCGAACTATTTGATAAACACAATTTTTAATATTAGAACATACAGAATACAATCAATTGAACTGAAAATAATAAGTTGGAGTACAATATTTCCTTGTACTTTTCCTTGTATTCCCCCCTGAAAACAGTGAAAAATATTTGAAAAAGGGTAGGGGTATGAACTCACCGGTTGAGAAGCGTGTCGGATTGGATGCTAAGTATCAGTTCGGGGGTTGATAATGCGTAAGGTTCCTATGTAATATGACATGATATACAAATGTATCTAATTAGACTTTAAATCACTAATTAGATATGATTATACTCTCCAATACGCGTAAACACTTCAAATCAACTGTTTGGAGTGACCCGGGTGACATCTAGCGACGTATAAGGCTCGAATATGGAGTTTACTCCTCAAGAGTAAACTCATAAGAGGGTTTACGGTTCTAATGACTCATTCCCCATGAGTTTACGGCCGTAAACTCATGGGTGGTGTGTTCTTGGATGCCACAAAGTCTTACAATGCACACGGGAAAGTTATAGGGTTGATTATGTGGCTTAGGAAGTGATTAGGACTTGAAATTGCCTTGGGATTGGAGTTTACGGTGTATAAAGATGTTATTGGGGAGTTTACTACCTTAAACACATGAGTTTACAACTGTAAACTCATGTTTGTCCAAGATCCATGGGTGTTGGTGTTTGTAGGTTGATCACATGCGATTCCTGGTGCAAAACCAAGCTATTCAAGGGGTTAAATGCACCTTAACACTCCTTGAGGGGTGTTTACGGCCTAAGGAGGGGTTTTTGTGGTCAAGAATGTTCTTGGGCCGTAAACTCAAGTTTATCCCATTTGATGATGTTTTGGTGCATTTCTAGAAGGGTTCTAAGGATATAAGCACTCATGGAAGTTCATTGAAGGTGTTTAGGGGCAAACTAATACCCAAAAAGGTGTTTAAGGTCTAAGAATGAGGGTTTACGGTCCAAGCATGTTCTTGGACAGTAAACTCATGTTCATACATCAAATATCATGATTTTGGGGTCCTTAGTCCATGCATGCAAGTTTCTAAGTCGAATCTAAGCCCTAGAAGTGTTTTGGAAGGGTTTTATGGCACAAAAACCCCATTTTCATGAGTTCATAGCCTAGTGATGTTCTAGGACTGTAAACTCATGCTAATGGTCCTAATCCTCATAAAAATCTCAAATTTTGTAGGTCTAAGATGCTAATTCATGAGTTAGGGAAGTTACCTTAGTGATTTGGAGCTTGTTTTGGATGATTTTGGCTAAGTTTCGGATTTTAGAGAGAGAGAGAGAGTAATGAGAGAAAGTTTTTAGAGAGAGAGTAAAAGCCTCAAAACGATGTCACTCAATCCCTTATATAGGGGTTGAGTTTGTGGCCCGGAGGAATTCTACCTGATACTGTCGTTAGACAGTGCTTTTGGTCGAACCCGATCAATTTGTCGTAATTACGATTTACATGAAATAATAATTTTCCAAACAAATATGGAAAATATTTTTAATGATTATAACCCATTCCGACATTTAAAAAATCAAAATAAATGTCACGATAAAATTTATCTAACACAAAGGTTAACAGAACGAATTTAATACAATGGATTTTTAATGACGTATCGGGTTACGACGACGGAACGAACTTCGAGTTGTCACAACTTATCCTAAGGATCCTTTCCCTTTACCACACATTAACTCTGTGATAGATGAAAGGACTGGCCATGAACTATTAACCTTCATGGATGCTTCAGTCGGATTCCAACAAATCCATATGGAACCATCTGATCAAGAAGATACAACATTTATAACACCAATATATATATATATATATATATATATATATATATATATATATATATATATATATATATATATATTGTTACACTGCAATGCCTTTTGGCCTTAAAAATGCAGGTGCAACATATCAAAGACTGGTGAACCAGATGTTTAAAGACAAGTTGGGGGACACCATCGAGATATACATTTACGACATGCTGGTAGAGTCCATGAATGTAGAAGATCATCTCAGGTATCTCAAATAAGCGTTCAACATCCTAGACGAATACAACATGAAGTTGAATTCGTTTAAATGCCACTTTGGTATGAAGTCAGGCAAGATCCTTCAGTATATGGTAACTAAGAGAGGAATAGAAGCAAGCCCGAAGCATATCAAAGAAATCATCAAGCTGAAATCTCCATATTCAAAAAATGATATCCAAACGCTAATTAGAAGAGTGGCGGCACTCAACAGGTTCATTTCAAGATCCTCGAAAATGTGTAAGCCCTTCTATGATATCTTGAAGAAGAACTAGAAGTTTGAATGAACCGAAGAACACGAAGAAGCTTTTCAGGGACTCAAAAGATACTTAAGTTTCATGCCACTTTCGGTGAAGCCTATAGATGGAGAACCACTTCTCCTCTACCTCTCGGTATCCTCAAGTGCAGTAAGTGATATCCTAGCCAAGGATCTTAACAGGGACCAACATCCTATCTGCTATATAAGTAAAAGTCTTATGGATCCTGAAACAAGGTATTCTCATTTGGAAAAATTAATTCTTGCATTAGTAACCAATTCTACTAAATTAAAACATTATTTCGAGACACATACTATACATTCGAAAAATAATCATCCTATTAAGAATGTGATGAGAAAACCAAAGATGTTAGGAAGGATGAAAAAATGGTCAGTGAAGTTAAGCACGTTTGACATCAAATATAAGCCAAGATCTGCCATAAAGTCATAAGCATTAGCAGACTTTGTGGCTAACTTTAGTGATGATCTACAAAACGAAGTAGACATTGAAGCTAAACAACTCCTAGAAGATGATCAATTGGGAAAATGGACACTATTCACGGATGGAGCTTCAAACCAAAAAGGAACCGGGCTAGGGATCATACTAAAATCGCCACAGGGGATATCCTACCCTATCCAGTTAGTTGCAAATCTGACATAACTAACAATGAAGCAGAATATGAAGCACTCATCATGGGACTACAATCGGTTAAGGATCCTCAAATCAAGGATCTTTAGGTATTTTTTGATTCTTTATTATTAACTAGTCACTTCAATGGATCTTATGTAGTGAAAGGTGAATGTTGGGCTGAAGATCATTTTTGTTGATTGCGTCTTTTGGGCTCGCTTAGCCTAAGGCTTTTTGTGTACCGGTTTGGGCCTGTCCAACCGTGAACCTTTTATGTTTTGTATATATGTTTACGCTTGCATGCATATTAGGTTAAGGTTTTAGAGATCTGAGAATAGCGATACATCTAGACGACAACAGGTTTCTTTGATCGTTCTTGTAACCTTCCAATCCTCTACAGTTGATGTTCTTAATCGAGCTCTTCTGAGGATTTTGTTTAATCATTCGACACGTTTGATTCTATCTTGTCTCGTTCTTATTATTGTGTTTTATTGTCTTTGTTTACTTACTTGTTCAAGATCTAATCGATCTTCATAGATTAAAAGATTGTTAAATATCATCAATTGGTATCAGAGCAGGAGGCTGTGTAATTGATACACATCTTTTCTGTGAAAAAGATTTCCATTAGGGTTTTTCCGCAATCATTAATATTTATTGAGCCGTCATCTCTTTATTGACGTATCTTGATATTTATTACTTTGCCCTAATCTGCTTTATTACAAGTCTAATCTTTGAACAGGTTTTTACGATCATAATGGACGCGACACAACCAAACCTTATTAATATTTCCAACAGCATTGGTTCGACGACAAAGATTCCGATCTTATACACCCATGACTATGAAGTATGGGCACATCACTTCGAAGACTATGTTATTGGATCGGAGGAGAATGGGTATCTGATTTGGGAAGCCATCACCAATGGACCGTTTTCTCATTCTGCAACGTCCAGAATCATCAAGACTCAAAAAGAATACAATGATCTGCTAAAGGACGTGAAAGATATTGCACAAGATGAAAAGGATAAGTTCCAATGCAATATCAAGGCATTAAGATTGATCCGGTTCGCCCTTCAGTCCGATACATTCAGATTGGTTAGCTCATGCACGACGGCAAAGGATGTTTGGGATAGACTTCACGAACTGTATTCTACAGACGAAGATCTTGAACAGTCGATTCAAACTTTGCTTCTATCTGAGTTTGGAGAATTCAGGCAAGGGGTTGAAGAATCTGTGACCCAGACGTTCGATCGCTTCAATCATCTTCTCAGCAAGATGATCAAACACGATATTGAAAGGAAGCTCATCGAACAGAAGGTTACATTCCTGAATGGTATGAGGTCTGAATGGAGAGCAGTAGTTTCCACAGTTAAAGCCCATGAGCAGTTTAAATCATACTCGTTGGCGAAACTGGTGGGAATTCTCAAGTCTCAAGAGAAGATCGTGGTGCAAGAAAAGAACGTCGTTTCCAGTCTTGGTTCGTTGGCCCTCTTGTCAAAAAGTAAAGCTGTTATGGAGGATGAAGACCTCAACCTGGAAGAATATGATCTCACATCAGAGGATTATGCCTTGATGGTGTCCAATCCCAAAAGGTTCGTAAAGAAGAGATTCCCCAGCAACAAAAAACCGAAACTGGCAGGGGAGTTACAGCTCCGAAAAGGTGATTAATGAACCGAAAGCTGAGGAGCACAAGAAGGAACCGAAGGTGGATGGCGACTCTGGAGTGAGCTGTTTCTATTGTGGTGGGAAAAATCATTATGCTAAGGACTGTGTCCTTAAGAAAATGGCTGAAAAAGATGATGGGAACAACGAGGAAGCCGTGTTGCAGAAAAGATTGGATGAGTTGAGAAAGAAGAAGTCTGCTGCTAACCCGCCTATTAATGCTCTTATTGTGCAGGGTTCTGTTCTAGGTGATGAGTTCGGTAGCACGGAAGTTTGGTCTACCGACTCAGAAGACGAGGAAGTGAGGCAGCCTACTCATGGAAAGGCCTACTTGTCTAAGGAAGAAAGCAGTGGTGGAAAATGCCTCATGGTTTCTGACGTATCTCAAATGAGGGGATACAACACCGATGGAGGCATTGATGGACAGAAAGCAAAGGAGGACATGTGCTTTACGGCCAAACCACTCAGCCAGCAGTTCAATGAGCTCGATGAACTGATAAAGAAGGTACAATCTGTTTTTATTTCATGCAAAGTACCATCATCCTCTTATGAGAAAGAACTAAAAAACGTCAATACAAGAATATCTCATCTAGATAGTAGCTTAACTCAAACTCGGGTCACAAATTCTAACCTAACTGATCAATTGAGCAGGGCGGCGTCGAAGAGTGAGGAGCGGAGAATGTGGATAGAGTTAAAGGAGTCGGAATTAGTCAAAGTTAAAGATGAAAACATTTATTTGCAAAGAGACAATTTGAAATTGTTAAAACAACGAAATGTTTTTTGTTTAATTGCTAAAAGTCTGTATTCTAATATTACTCAGCTTCACTTGGATTGTGAAATAGGCCAAAGGATTTACCGCATGATCTTGCCCTTCCTAGAGTTTAAGGAAGATGAAATCGATGCCGAAGCCTATAATTGTGAGAATGTGATATCGTCTGATGATGTCAATCCAACCTACATGTATGGACTGGACAAAATTGAGTCCTTCATTAAATCCAAAGACCACAAGAACATGCTTAAAAATCTTTTGGATGAAAATGACAGACTTAAACTGAGAACCGAAACCATGCAAAAATTTGACTCTTTAAACGCCAACGTAAGCTCAGAAAACAAAATTGATGTTGAAAATGCATCTGAGCTTAACGAGGACGATAACATGAGCGAAATTTTTGTAGAGGACACGGTTGACTGCTCAGAATTTATTAAAACCGAGCCTGAAAATCACAAGAATCTAATTTCTGAAAATTCAGTGGAGTTCGCTCGGTTGTCCCATCAAAAGTCCCCAAAATTAGTTGAGAAAGCTGTTGTGTATCAAAAGGTCAGGACCACTCCAAATCAAGTATACAAGGTAACAGGAGTAACCGAACATCAAACAGCTGAACTTGTAGCCATTGTAAACGAAGACAATGTTGATGGCTGTGATGAGTACTTCTGGGAAGCTCCAATTGATAATGCAGACGAAACCATTGGTTTATCTGAAAGAACTTCCTGGAAGAGCAAAGGAAGATACATACCTGAACCCTTGAATAAGCCGAACAACTTCGATGAGCCAAGCACCAGTGGTACAAAAGATATTCCTCAGAAGAATGATCACTCGACAAAAGAAGACATTCCCTCGGCTCCTTCAGCTCAAAGTAAAACTCCTGCAGTTCAAAAGGAACCAGCCAAGGAGTCACCAAAAACGAAAGCAAATGTTCATCATCAACCTTCTCAGATGAGGAATAGGAAGATAGAAAGGAACAATAGATACAGGAAGAATCTTTCTGAAAGGAAACAATTCTGGCATTCCCAGAATGCATATTTCTCTCATCAAGACAAGAATCTAAAGTATGAAAACAATCCTGAAGGAAAGCTTGAAAGTCACAAAAACCGAAAGCCAAGGTTCGGTTCACAAGAAGATATCAACCAAAAGCCAAGGTTCGGTTCACAAGAAGATATCAACCGAAAGCCAAGGTTCGGTTCACAAGAAGATATCAATCGAAGGCAAAAGTTCGGTTCTAAAGAGGACTTCAACCGAAACCAAAGGTTCGGTTCCAAGGACAGTTCCAACCGAACGCAAAGGTTCGGTTCTGAAGTCAAAAGAGAACAAAACTCTAAGGTCATTCCCTCCAATGATCAAAAGCAAAAGGGTCACCTAGAGTCTCGAGCCCGGAACTTCTCTCAATCCAAATCCTCCTGTTCAAATTCTTCTCGTTCCTCTAATCCCTCTTCTCAGTCTCATAATTCTTCTACTCCCACCGATTCGTCTCCATCTTACTCTAAAGCTGATTTCTCTTGTTTTCAAAAATCTCATTCGTCAACTAAGCAAAAGTGGAAGAAAAAGGTCAATGAATCCCAACCAGAATCCAAACCTAATTCACCCAATCCTAACAAAATAAAGGTTTACACCATTAAAAGGAAAGATAAAACAACTCTTGTAAAACGAACTTATCTTGTTGATGTCTCTCTTATTGTTCCCGTTCCCATGCAAAGCTCACGTGGACCCAAGAAATTTTGGGTTCCTAAATCTGTCTAATTTTTGCAGGTTATAAGTGACGAGCAGTTCGACGAAGAATGGTACATCGATAGTGGCTGCTCACGTCACATGAAAGGGAGGAAAGAGGAGCTTAGGGAATACAGATCTCTTGCAAATGGTGGAAATGTAAAGTTTGGAAACAATTCATTCAGCACCATAAAGGGATACGGGATGATAACCAATGCGGACTTCACTATAAGGAAGGTGGCTTATGTAGAAGGACTCCAACACAACCTCATCAGTGTATCTCAGCTTGTTGGAGGTACAGGTCTCAAAGTCTCGTTCGATGATGAAGGTTCTGAAATCATAGAGAAACAGTCAAAGAAAGTGATCCTCAATTCAGAGCGAAAGGGTGAAATGTTTCCCTTAAACCTTAAACCCATCAAAGGAAACCCAGCTATATGCTTGTTGTCAAAAGCTCAATCCGATGAAAGTTGGTTGTGGCACCGAAGATTATCTCATCTTAATTTTAAAGATATCAACCGTCTTGTTACTGGAGGTCATGTTAGGGGCCTTCCATTGCTCAAGTTCGACAGGGATCATCTGTGCGCTGCATGCGAAATGGGGAAGCAGAGTCGTCAAAGTCATCCATCTATAATCAACACAAAAGTTGTTGAACCACTCGAATTACTTCATATCGATTTGTGTGGTCCTTCATCTATCGAAAGCATCGGTGGTAGCAAGTATATTCTTGTTATTGTTGATGACTTTTCACGATTTACATGGGTGTTCTTTCTAAAGCTTAAATCTGAAGCGACTCAAAAGCTGAAAGTGTTTATCAAGCAAATTGAAGTACAGCTTAAGAAGGTTGTTTGCAACATCAGAAGCGACAATGGTCTCGAATTCAAGAACAGGGAGTTTGAAGAGTTTCTTGCAGAAAAGGGAATAAGTCACAATTTCTCAGCTCCCTACACACCACAACAGAACAGAATAGTCGAAAGACGAAACCGATCTTTGTGTGAAGCTGCCCGAACCATGCTAAGTTTCGCTTCCTTACCTCTTTATTTTTGGGCTGACGTTATTTCAGCTGCTTGTTTTACACAGAACAGGTCATATCTCAACAAGAGGTTCACACTAACTCCATATGAGATACTGAACAACAGAAAGCCAAATGTGAAATTTTTCCATGTGTTCGGCTCAAGGTGTTTCATCTTTAATTCTAAAGAACAACGCAACAAGTTTGATGTCAAAGCCGACGAGGGGATATTTCTGGGTTACTCGCTCACATCCAAGGCATACAGGGTCCTAAACAAGCGTTCGAGAAAGATTGAAGAGACATATTATGTGACCTTTGACGACTCATATGTCAAGAAGCTACAGGCCAAAGAAGACACCGCGGGGGAAATCTTTCCTCTAACTGGACAAATCACAGTCTCGATCGCCAATTTATACGACCAATTTCTGGAGCTCTTTGACGAACCAGAGAAAGATTCACTCTCCGAAGCAGGTGCAGCAAACAACAAAGTTGATCATATGAAGCAGATTGTCGAAGATGCTGCAAGAAGAATGCATGAAGGAGAATCAACCTCTGACAACTCTCCATCCAACAACGCTCAAGTCGAGGGGGAGCCAAGCGCTCAAGTTGAGGGGGAGCCAAGCTCACAAGTCGAGGGGGAGACAAGCTCACAAGTCCAGGGGGAGCCAAATTGTAAATCTTCAACCGAAGGTCCTTCATCAACCGAAGAGGCCTCAACACCAGGAAGCTCAGTACCACAAGAAACACCTGAACCTCATGTTTTTCAAACCTCATCAATTGAGGGGGAACATAATGATATGACGCTCGGTTACGATAGCCAATCTGAGCCAGAAGAAATAATTAATGTTGAACTAGATCCAACCTTTGATCTGAATTACCCTCCTCTTATCAAATGGACCAGAGATCATCCTGCCTCTCAAGTAGTTGGAGATGTCTCTGAAAAGGTCTTGACCCGATCACAACTGAAAGCAAAACAGACTTTTGCATGTTCAAAGGTTGAGTTTTGCATGTTCAACTCATTCGTATCAAAAGTTGAACCAAAGACAGTTAATACTGCCCTCGATCACTCTGATTGGGTTCAAGCAATGCAAGACGAGCTGAATGAATTTGAAAGGAACAAAGTCTGGCGCCTCATTCCAACTCCTCCAGATGCTTCGGTCGTTGGTCTCAATTGGGTATTTAGGAACAAAATGGACAAGGAAGGTAATGTTATACGGAACAAGGCTCGTCTGGTGGTAAAGGGATATTGTCAGGAGGAAGGGATAGACTATGAAGAGACTTTCGCTCCAGTAGCTCGGCTAGAATCTGTTAGAATATTTCTGGCTTATGCTGCTCACAAGAACTTTGAGGTTTTCCAAATGGACATCAAGTGTGCATTTCTCAATGGAGAACTCGAAGAAACTGTGTACGTGGAGCAACCTCCTGGGTTCGTGAACGAAAAGCATCCAAATCATTGCTATATTCTGGATAAAGCTGTGTACGTCCTTAAACAAGCTCCGAGAGCCTGGTATGAAACACTTACAAAATTTTTAAAGATGTCTAAATTCAAACAAGGTTCGGTTGACCCAACCTTCTTTCACAAAAAGGAAGGTAACCACCTTATGATAGTTCAAATTTATGTCGATGACATCATCTTTGGCTCCACGAATCCCAGCTTAACGGCTGAATTCAGAAAGCTGATGGAGACTAAGTTTGAAATGAGCTCAATGGGTCCAATTAACTTTTTCCTTGGTTTAAACATAAGACAGGGACCCGAAGGCATCTTTATTAATCAGGAAGCTTACACAAAGACTCTCTTAGCAAAGTTTGGAATGATGGGAGACTCAAAAGTCAAAGTCCCAATGGCATTCGGCACCAAGCTTACCCCATCCCTAGACAAACCGGCTGTTGATATCACGCTCTATCGTCAAATGATTGGCTCATTAATTTATCTAACCGCTAGCAGACCTGATATCATGTTTTATGTTTGTTACTGTGCTCGATTTCAGGCAAACCCACGCGAACCTCACATGCTTGCAGTGAAGAACATCATACGCTACCTCAAGCGAACCACCTCCTTAGGTCTATGGTATCCATCCAACTCAGGCTTCTTTGTTCAAGCCTATTCTGATGCTGACCTTGGAGGATGTGGACTCGACCATAAAAGCACAACTGGTGGCTGTCAATTTCTTGACGGGAAGTTAGTCAGCTGGCAATCCAAGAAACAAACGTGTGTATCGCTATCTACTGCCGAAGCGGAATACATTGCAGCCGCATCATGTACGTCACAAGTGATTTGGATCCAAAGTCAACTTTGAGACTACGGACTCAATATGAAGAAGATCCCACTATATTGTGACTCTGAAAGTGCAATTAGGATCTGCCATAACCCAGTGCAACACTCCAAAACCAAACACATAGCACTGAGGTATCACTTCATCAAAGATCACGTGGAAGATGGAAACGTCGAAGTTCACTTCGTAAGAACCACTGATCAACTGGCTGACGTCTTTACAAAAGCTCTTCCTGAAGCATCATTCAATAAAATCTTGCAAGGACTAGGTATGATGGAATCAGAGTCAGTACCTCACGCTACCTCTCAAACTCAAACATAAGAACCGAAACCAACCGAACGTTCGGGTTCGGTTCAACTATCTGACCCACTCACTTCTTCAAAGATAGCTTTTCAATGTTGTATAATACTTGTACAATTCTGTTTTTCCTCGTTTGTTTATAAAAATAAAAATAAAAAAAAAATTCTTGTTTTCCTACATTCCCAGGTTTTTCAAAATTTTCTAGAACCGAAACCAACCAAAGGTTCGGGTTCGGTTTTTCAAAATTTTCTAGAACCGAAACCAACCAAAGGTTCGGGTTCAGTTTTTCAAAATTTTCTAGAACCGAAACCAACCGAAGGTTCGGGTTCGGTTTTTCAGAATTTTCTAGAACCGAAATCAACCGAAGGTTCGGGTTCGGTGTTTCAAAACTTTTCTGAACCGAAACCAACCGAAGGTTCGGGTTCGGTTTATCTCAAAAATTCCAAAATTTTTTCTTGTATGTTAGTGTTCGTTTATGGGGATGCATTTGATGAAATACCTAAATGTCCCTAGAAGCATGCTGTTGTATGTGTCTCAAGCCTCATAAGATTTTGAATAATGGCCTTCATGATCTGGTATACACAAACCTTGTCTTCCCAATAAGGCCAATTCATTTATTCTAATCGTGAGCTACCTCACTCTTTTCTCACATGAGTTAAGAGTTTCCTGCTTGGTCCTTCTTTTCGCAGTAGAGGTACTTTGTTCTCTTACACCATCTCTTCATTACTTCTCCACTTCACTCATTCCATCATGGTAACCCTTGAGACTCTCAGAAATTACCACTGAGGTTTATGGTTACACAACATCTGTGTTTATGATCTTAGTATTGTGTCACTACGAACCAAGTGAAACCCAAAATTCCACACCTAACGAATTGACGGTGAACAATTAATTTGCTCAAGTTCTCACTAAAGAATTGATGAATGTACCCTATTAAAATCTCCAATTTTATGTGATTCCTATGAAATTGTTACAAACCCATAACATTTCTTCCCTTGGGATCTCGTTCTTATTTTTCTTTCTGAGATTTTATTTTCAAGCTAGTCGTTTTTAGCCTAATTTAAAAAAAAAAAAAAAAAAAAAAAAAAAAAAAAAAGCCTTTCAACATTTCTTTATAAATGGTTGATCGTAATTTCAACGGACATTCTTTTAAACCTTAAGTTCTTTCTTGTCCTGTGGCATTTAATGCGCGTGGTTAAACAGTAACGGCTTGTCCCTATGAAACGGCGCTTATTGGGCGGCGTGGTCCTAGGAACCTGACACTCTCTCTCCTACGTGATCATCGCACGTTCCAACTGTCATCCATAAGAGATTTGACCCGATTTTTCTCTCTCTTATCACCCACTATAAATAGCCCGTTACACCTCCTTTTACCTCTTTACCACTTTCAAAATTTCCGAAACGCAAACACTTCCATACAATTTCCTGTTCATCATCTTCTTCTCACCTGCATCAATGGCTGACTCCTCTTCAGTTCATGCAACCTCACAAATTCTTCCCATTTGTCCACAGCAATGTTTGGTCATTGATCTTAACCCAAAGGCATACGACCCCTACATGTCGTCGGTCATAGAGTGCTTAAAGTATTCCCAACTCGTTCCAGCACTTTCCAGAATCGAATCGGTGCCGATGGCGGCCCTATCGCAGGTCTACGCGACTGCATATTACGACAAAGCTGTCGACCGAGTATTTTTCGAGATTGGAGACCACAAAACCTCCGTCTCTCGCCCGCGTTTCTGCTCTTTGCTCGGGTTTGCCACTGACCATTCCAGAGTTCATCCGGAGTCGATACAGATTGGTCATCTGTACAACATGTTTTACAACATGGGATATACAGAAGTTCTTACCTCCGTTGCAAAATTCAAAAAGTCATGCTTGCTGCCACAATGGAACGGTTTATTTACGGTCCTTTTCAAGGGATTGTCGGAGAGAAGTTCATGTTCAGATGGTGCAAGTCGTCTGTTCCTCACCATCATGTACGGAGTTTACAATGGGATCAACCTGGATTATGGGTTTGTTCTGTGGCAACAACTTATTCAAAGCCTCTCTTCTTCATCCCGACACTCTGAAGTTTCGTTGGCCCGATTCTGGATACTGATAACTAAATGGGCCATGGACAGATTCGATGTTCCCACTGCTGAAGGTGCATCGATGTCTTCTGTTGGTACTTTCCATACCAAGAAGATCATCGTCTCAGATGCATCAAAATTCTCCTTTATTGGCTCTATCCCGGAGTCAATGTATGGTGATGTGCCTTCGGATAGGAGGTTGATTCGGCAGCTCAAGGAGCTAAGGCCATCTGGTCCAAGGGATCTGACCCCGGATATGCTCAGGTCTATTCATGATGCAGATAAACCGGTGAGCAGGGGTAAAAAGGCAGAAAAAGGAAAGCAAGCCTCCAAAGCTTCAAAGGGACCTTCACCTAAAAAGAGGAAACAGCCGAAAGCCGCACCTTCCCCACCACCAAAGAAGAGGAAGACCCAACCGAAGCGAAAGCTTGTTATACCCTCTTCTTCGAGTGACTCTGAGGGTGAGAGTTCGGGTTCTGACGACTCTCAAGGGGATGCATCTCCTCAAAGAGGCAATACACCACCTCGGTCCCCTACCCCAGAGATTGAACTACCCATTTCCCCAATTCCTTCCCCTCCACCAATTTTTACAACTACAACCGAATCACCACATGTAACCGAACCTCCTCAACCCAAAACTCACAGAACCGAAACTACTCATACTCAACCACCAACCGAAACTATACCTTCACCCACTCAACCTGCTCCTACCAAACCCTCAACACCCCCATCCTCTCCACCCTCTTCATCTCATGGAAATGCATCTGAGGGTGAACAACCTTATCTTGGGGGAGAAAACATGGTCTTTGATTCGGTCTACTATAGTCCATTTCAAGTTCAAAGTGACGAGGAGGATGATGCTCCAGTAACCAAGAAACATCTCAAACAGCTCAACGAGAAGATTGACCTACTTCTCGCCTCCTCGTCTAACCAACAGTCCACTTTGTCTGAAGCTTCCCTTCAGAAGATTGTTGATGCCTTCTCCAGGGCTCAACATGATTCTGCAGCCTCCGCAACTGCTGCAATTTAAGCATCTACCAGGGCATGCGAGGCAGCGACCGAAAAAGTCGATAAACTATTTTCTGATGCCTCTTCCCTGCTGCAGTCCTTGCAGGAAAGTGCAGATGCCACAAAGGCATCTTTGGAACCAATTGTCCAACAATTGGTCAATTTTGTCTCATCGGAGTTGCCTTCGTTCGCAACTCTACGCCAAACAATAAGCGACGACAACTCGGCATTTACTGCCTCCATTGATGCTCGCCTCGCCAAGCTACAAGAAGATCTGGCAACCGAGCGTTCGTTAATGGACGATCTGGCCATCAAAACAACTGCACTTGAGGTCAAGACAACACAACTCTCTCAATCCCAACAACAACTGGAAGATCTTCGATCTGAACGGGAGGTGGTCAAGACGTGTGTTTCGGATGTCCACGCTGTTATATCCAACATTCTGGAAGCACATGATCCCATCCTAAACTTTTCGGTGAGGCGTTCCCTTGCTGAAAAGCTCTCTCCAGCCATCGATCTTCTCAACAAAGTCGAAGGCCTCCCAAGTTTTGTGTCCAATCCCAAACAAGGGGGAGATGAGAAGACAGGATCAAAACCACCTCCTTCCTCCAAAGCTACTCACACGACCGAACCATCTCCAACTGATCAAACTTTAGGTTCGGGTGTGAAGAACAAAGGCAAAAACATAGCTGAGGACGAAGACGAAGAAGGCGACAAGGAGACCATTGCTGACATTTTAAAACGAAAGAACAGTCGCAAGGTTGGTGAAGATGCCAGTCGCGTGGCGCGTGAGGCTGCCGAAGCCGAACGCAAACAAAAAGAAGCCCACGATCTCCTTGAGAGCTGAAAGACTCTCTTCCCTGCCTGGACCAGGGAACGCTTAATCAAAGAGGCCATTGAAACTCCCAGCATCTTATGGCTCGAGCCAGTTATATCATTCGACTGCAGCAACACTGTCGATTCGCAGTTCGATATGCCGCTGACTCAGAAGGCGTTCATCTTCCACGTCTTCTCTAATATCTTTGAAGTCCCTCACCCGAACGCTGAGCTTGACAGGGAGCTCATTGACTTTTATCTGGCGGCTGCTCGTCCACAATTCCTTACATGGAGCGCCCAGAAGATTGTCAACGTTCGGGTGCTAAAACCTTATACTGAGGGACGTTTTATAAACGTTCGGTTCAAATTGATTCGGGGATCTGCAAAGACTGCTCATCTTATCTCCCTAGCAGATCTACCGAATCTAAATCCTCATGATTGGATCGTCTTGTATAATATCCTTTTGACTAATGAAGCTGAATATGGTCCCACTCTAGACCATGTCAAAAGGATGTTAATCTGCTACATCATGGAGGTTGCCCTAATGGATCAGGAGGTCGCCACAGTCTTCAAGAAGAAACCCAAAACTGCTCCTATGGGATCGGCCAGTGATCTCAATCAAATGCTACTAGGCAGGATCGACCCGAGACGCAACACAGTTATGTTCACTCGAGCGGAAGGACAGAAATGTCTCTTCGCTTTAGCTGACAAGCATCTTTACACCACAACCTGTTTGGAGCATGTGCTGTTCATTGTCAAACGGTGTAAAGAGAACTCGGCCGATGATGTCAAGTATTTTGAAGATATGATTAACTGGTACATCCGGTTTAGACAGACCATTCTTTCAATCACCGAATGTCTGTTTAGTACCGTGAAGAAGGTACCGGTTTCAGCTGCTGGCCCAAGTAATAAGTGAAGGTCTCGCTCCAAATTGACGCAAAGGGGGAGATTGTTGGGCTGAAGATCATTTTTGTTGATTGCGTCTTTTGGGCTCGCTTAGCCTAAGGCTTTTTGTGTATCGGTTTGGGCCTGTCCAACCGTGAACCTTTTATGTTTTGTATATATGTTTACCCTTGCATGCATATTAGGTTAAGGTTTTAGAGATCTGAGAATAGCGATACATCTAGACGACAGCAGGTTTCTTTGATCGTTCTTGTAACCTTCCAATCCTCTACAGTTGATGTTCTTAATCGAGCTCTTCTGAGGATTTTGTTTAATCATTCGACATGTTTGATTCTATCTTGTCTCGTTCTTATTATTGTGTTTTATTGTCTTTGTTTACTTACTTGTTCAAGATCTAATCGATCTTCATAGATTAAAAGATTGTTAAATCTCATCAGTGAAAGATTAGCATTATACCTCAAAATCCTCAAAAAAATTATCCTCTAATTCAGGAAACTTTAGCCTAACCCACGTTCCCAAGGAAGATAACATAGAAGCAGACGCATTAGCCAACTTAGGATCCTCACTCAGGATCCCACTAGAAATGAACATCCATATAATCCACATAATAATTCCAGCTATAGAAGCCCTTTCCAACAAACCCGATGATCTTGAACAAACAATAAGTGTAGCAGCCATCGGATATCCTTACCGTCAGATCCCTCCTCAAAGGGATCCCAATGAAGAGGATCGTCAAAGAAGTCCATGATCTTGGATCTAACCCAAGGAAGACTCTATAGAAATTATATGGTAGGTCCATATCTCAGATTCTTGGAAGATCATGAAGTTGTGGAAGTATTGAAGGACATACATGAAGGAGACCGTGGCAATCACACTGGGGGCAGATCCTTATGCTCCAAGGTATTGAGAACAGGATACTACTGGCCAACGATGAAGATATATTATTTTCTACATGCTCAAAAGTTTGATGCTTGCCAAACACACAGCAACATCCTACATCAATCAGCATAACTTCTACATCCTATTATCTCTCCATGGCCATTCATGAAATGGGGAATGGATATAGTGGGAAAATTACCAATAACTCTTGGAGGAAACGTCTTCATGTTGGCGATGACTAATTACTTCTCGAAGTGGATCGAAGCTGAAGCATTCGTTCAGGTTAGACGCAAAGATGTAGTCTCATTTATTAAACATAATATGTTGATCAGGTTTGGGATCCCAACTGAAATCATATGTGACAATGGATCCCAATTCATATGCAAGAGTACAAGAGGCTATCAAACGAATTGGGGAATCAAAATGATAATGTCCAGTCCTGTTCATCCCTAAGCTAACGGTCAAGTAGAATCTAGCAACAAGATCATAGTAAACAGCTTGAAGAAACGGCTAGATGAAAACATAGGAAGATGGGCAGAAGAGCTTCCTTTCATCCTATGGGTATATAGTGTTGGATTAGTGTCTAAGTCCATAACTATTTTGGTATGTACTTGACCTAATTATGATCATGGTCCTTTTGGGTTGCCTTCACCATAGCAACTAGTAGGATCAATTATGGAAAGAGAAAGGTTTAATTATGATTTATTAATATATTACGAGAATAATATATTAAAGGAGAAATCATAATGTTTAATTAATATTAGTCAAGAATTCATTAAGAATTAATTTTGTGGCTAAAAGAGATTAAATAAACTTAGGGGACTAGAATTGTAATTATAAGATAATTATAATTGGGCTATAGATCAGCGTGGAATATAGGTTGGACGAAATCTATGGGACACCCATATCATTTTTGTCCAAGGCATGTTCTAGAAGGAGTCCATGGGTTGCTTAGGGATTAAGCAGTCAAATTAGGGTTTCCTTGTTAGATAACCCTAATTGCCTACCTATTTAAAGAACCCTTGAGACCCAAAAAGGTGGCCAACCTTTTCAAGAGGGTTTTTGGATGTTTTTTGGAGCTCCCATTCTCCTTCTTCTTCATCTAGTTTCTTAGTGGTGTTTGTGACTCCATTAGAGGTGCAACACTTGAGGCACTAAGATTTCTGAAGCCAAGGAATTGATTGTTATTGTTGTATAACAATCAAAGGTAATCTCTAATCCTTATTTTAGTTGATAATATGTTAGATCTAGGGTTTATGGCTTTGGATATTCAATTGCATGTTCATTAGAAAAACTAGATTCATAAGCTATTAGGGTTTGCATGTACACCATAGGAATGATGTATTGCTCGAAAGCCATTAGTGGTATCAGAGACTAGGGTTGTTTGTTAATGAATTTGATGCCTATTTGATTGAATATTAACTAAAAGTCGAAAATTTTGAGTTTTTTGGGCTGGACTCGCCGAGTCCATGACCGAAATTGTCGAGTCCACTGGGTACTCGACGAGTCAGCAAGTTTGCCAACTGATTTTCGCGATTTTCTTGCTGTTTTGGCTTAGGATTATTACCAAAAACATTTTTAATTAATAAAATTCGATTTTTATTGATTTTGAGTGAATATCATTACCAAAATAGAAGATAATTACCAATTAATCAAATATTTATTTCCTTATAAGATAATATTTAATTATTTAATTTATTTAGTGAATTATCTTGCAAGAAATTGGATTAGGTCATAATTAGATAATTACCAATTAATTGTTAATTGCCTTATTTGAATTGTTGATCTAGAATGTTCTTGATAAAGTTTGAAAAAGTTTCAACTTACACCCTTAAGGTTTTATAGTTTTAAATTTGAACTTAATGGTTTTAGGTTTTGAAATTTAAAAAGTTAAAGCATAATGTTTTGAAAATTTTCAAAACTCACCCTTAAGTTTTGGAATTTAAAATTTGATTAAAAGTTTAATTTTGAAATATTAAATTCTAAAACCCTAGTATTTTCTAAAAGATCAAATTACATCCTTATGGTCTTATTAAGTTAATTAAATGTATAATTAAAAGAGAGTTAATAATTCCATAAAGTTTTTGTTTACATTTAACTAAATTTAAACTATAAGTTATTAAATTAGACCACCTGGTATTTTAAAAATATAAAATATACCCTTATACTATATGTAACATTAAAAGTCTAATATTATATATATATATATATATATATATATATATATATATATATATATATATATATATATATATGTATGAGTAAAAAGTCAGTCTTACCGTTAGTAGGCCTCATTCATGAAGCTGATCTATAATGGGTGTTTAAGGAAATTGCCTATAAAATGGCGATTGAATGGGTATCCACTCTTACCCACCGCACTCTTGACTAGTGGATGGTCGTTAGCCGAATGGGTATGATAGGAAGAAACCTTCCATTATAAGTATAGTGAAGTACAAGGTAACTAAATGCTTTTACTAATTCCTAAATCATAGTTACTTTATGCAAAATGTGAAACTGTATGCTAATCCATGAAATTACACTTCATACCCTTCTCAAACGTTAGTGGAGCGTGTGTCGTTAAACGACACACTAATTTGGGGTTGACATTGGTAGTGAAGGGTGGCTTGATGTTTATCATAGATCAATGGAGTGTGTGTGGCTAACTGGCACATTGATTAGGTGATAGTAGCATTGAGTGCACCATGTTGATTCGCATGGTTATTCACACCTTGTTTGTGATCCTTGGCATCCCAGTCGCAAACTTGAAGGGCATAATCGAGATTTAACATGCCATTGAAAATTTCAATGAATCTCAAAAGATCTTGGAGTTTCAATTCATTTAAAACGTAAACTTCATTTTTGTTTTTCATGGTGGAACTTGGTAAATCGTCATTTACATTCCTTCAAATATTTTGCAACTAGATTACAACATCCCTCTTCTAGGTTGAAGAGTGTTATGTTGGATCCTAGCCTTAATATCACATTTGGGTGTTTTATTAAGGACTCAATCAATTTACCTTAAATTTGCTCCCGTTTTGTAGATGTCTCGTTCCGACAATCATGGTCTTCCTGAATTCTTTAAAGATGATGTTCCACGATACGATCAGGGAACAAGAGATCATGCTTCACTTCCTCCACCTCCTCCAATTGTTCTCCCTGACCCACAAGTTCAAATGCTTGAGAAGTTCAAGCTCACTCAAGCCCTACTGGCAAGTAAACACGAGGATGGAAAGTCTGTGTGTGCACACGTCTTAGAGATGAAGTCACACATTGACAGGTTGGGTATGTTGGGTATTGTCCTCCCCAAGGAGATAGCTGTAGATTGGGTTCTTAAGTCACTTCCTGAATCATATTGTGAGTTCGTTAGAGAGTACTATATGATGGAGCATGACGTGACCCTCTTATATCTCACCTATTTGCTTATTGCTGCTAAATCAGCAATGATTTGGTGCACTGGATAAGCAAAGCTGATTGGTAGATCTACCTTCCAAACCTCCATGGAAATAGGAAATGGCAACGAAAGGCATGCCATGGTCAAAAGGGTTGACCATAAGAGAAAGGAAAGGTCTGAAGTAGTGTCGTGTGTTGTTCCAAAAGAATCAATTTGCTTTTATTGCCAAGAGAAGGGGCATTGGAGATGAAGTTGCCCTGTTTACCTAAGAGATCTAAGAGATGGGAGAGTCAAGAAATATGGCTCTACTTTAGGTAAAATCCATTAACTAACTCTATAAGTTCCTATTTTTGATTCTTAATACACGATGTGATAAGATTACATTTTGATGTTTTGCTGGATCGAAGAAAAGAAAGGAAGCTTAAGGAAGAAACGTGTTGAATTTGATCACGAAGAAATGGATTTCGATCACATGGATTCAAAGATCAGATTTTTGAGCTGCTACTTTAGAGTTGGGATAGATTGCTAAGAAATATGTAATAACATAGTTTTCAGTTGAATTGCGTTGTAAGGACAAACTTTTACGCAATAAAACAAAATTTGATTTTGTCTTATTTATTTATACTTGTGATGGTGTGTATGAAAATTGATGTTGGAATGTTTCTATTATTAGCGACGATGGATTTGATTCTTAGTTAGGTTATTTGTGGAAATGTTGAGAATTTACCAAATAGGGAGAGTTTCTCATCGCCCAAGTTTCAATTGGACAGAAACTTGGAATCATGCAACTTGCATTGTGTGATGAATGAAGAACTTTCATATTTGGAAATTAGATGAATTCTTTGACAAAGTGTCAAGTGAAGGACTAGGAGATTAAGTACACTAGGTTGTGCATTGATCAAGTTCACCACAAGAGTGATAAAGATATTCGTCATAATTTACTAAACTTTAGTAAATATGATTATACTTATAAGAATAAATGTCATTCTGAGTTGATTGGAAGAGTTTCAATAAATAGTAGAACGAATAAGAAGAATCAAGTAGGTCGAAAGATAAAAGTTTCTCTATTCTAAGAATAAGGGAGAGTACCTTTTATTGTGTTTTATGATCGTCTTAATGATTGAGAACCATATCACGATTGATCCTCTAAGTGAGTCTTAGTGCATTTGTATGTCTAAGAAGAGGAATCAAGAATTGTGGAAATGATTAAATAAAGAAGTCAATCATACTTCGTTCCAAAATCAAGTCTTAGAGTCATATTCCAAGATTGTGACTTGA
Organism: Lactuca saligna; assembly: GCF_052625555.1. Classification (NCBI taxonomy): domain Eukaryota; kingdom Viridiplantae; phylum Streptophyta; class Magnoliopsida; order Asterales; family Asteraceae; genus Lactuca; species Lactuca saligna. The sequence goes on along the minus strand of NC_136421.1, from coordinate 143,812,332 downwards.
GTGACAAGTCTTAAGTAGGTTTGTAGCACTTATCAAATGTAGAATAAGAAACTTTCTTATTCTTGTACATTTGAAATTGGTAAGTTATGATGTATTGGATAATACAAAGACCAACTAAGACCAATTGAGTGAAGTGTTAAACTTGATAAGAAGCTAGATTAACTCTTGAATATTTGTTTTGTCAAGGAATGTTTCTTGACAAGAGAATCTTATATGTCAAGGAGTCAGTGGGAGTCTTAATGGTCTTGAAAAGGTTCATGAACAAATCAAGAGTAAACCTAGTTGATCATCACTATCACGTGACATGAGGTTTATAACCTGTCATACTCTTATTTATGTGCCATTCCAGTTGAGTTAATTATGCATGTGAGTTCTATGAGTTCTCATTTGAAGGCATATAGACAATGCACCTTGATCAATGGAAAGTACATTGATATGTAGGGATGAGTTGCTTGAAACACATGGTGGGTATTCATGCTACCATGAGGCAAGGAATCAAAATTGAACAAGTTTAATCCATATGAGTTAGAATTGTCACAAACATTGTCTTCTGATTGTTGTTATGACAAATTTACATGGATAGGAACACATAAGCTATAAAAATCTAAGTGTAATAAGGTTTCTCTCCTTCATGAAAATTATTTTGAGGAAATGCTTTCACTAAGAGAAATTTTAAGAAGATAGCAATTGTGAAAATTGTATTCTCAAATTCAATTATGATTACAGCATCCCTCTCCATAATTCGAATTGTGAGATTTGGCAATTAGTCTAAACATTTTGAGACTTAGTAACATGAGTTCTAAAATTTTTTAGGCACACATAAGCTATCTAAGAAAAGGTGTATGAGCTTAAGAAGCTTAGATAAAGGATTATCAAAGCATCTAGTATTAGAAATATGAACTTAAGGAATTCAATAAGCATTGTTTTCTGGAAGTTTAGCTGTTTTCCGAATACATGTCAAATCTAGTGGGAGCATAAGTGTTATGCCAATAAGGAAATAATCATCATGTTAGTGGGAGCATGATTATTATGGTAAGTATTGCAAGTTAGCAATATTAGTTATAGAAAACAAGAGTTATACTTTGCAAATTTGCAAGGGTTGAAAAGTTGTTTTGCTATAATTAAGGGAGAGAATATTATACTTCGTTTCAAAATCTAAATCTTAGATTGAGAAATTTTAATAAATTTAGTCAAGGATACATAGTGCATTCTCAAAATTCGATTATGATTACGGCATCCGTCTTCATAGTTCGAATTGTGAGAACATGGCACATAAAATATTATGGCAGAAGGATGATAAAGTATCACGTCTTTATGTGAGACATTATGCATCGAGTATAGGATCGATTGCATATGCTATAATATTTGACCATTCTAAAATTTTCCAAATGCCTAGCACATTAAGAGGGAAAACGGACTAGAATTGGTTTTGACTAAAATAATTAAACAACTATCAAAGGATGATCCAAAGTTCGCTGAGGATTGGTCGCTTGTGAGTAGTTGGAAGTATAGTTCTGGATGGATCATATCGAAATTATTATGAATAGATAAGATCCTATTTAGAATGAGTTGTCATATGGCAAATATGGAATGTTTCCATACCTGGAAGTTGGAAATTAAGAATTTATGTATAGATTAGAAAATTTTATGCAAAAAGGATGTTCAAAGGAATGTACCTTGAGTGAGAGACATCACATCTATAGAATTTCTTTGTAACAATTTCTTATAGTGAACCTTGTAATTTCATTGGCCAAGTCTTGGTGACTTCGTGCTAAGACATTACGAAAGGATCGTTGCATAAAATGTTAGAATCTAACGAATTCTGATAGTGGCAAGAATTTTGTATTCTTACACTAATAATGAGGATTAGGAATTGTGAAATGAGCATCATTGGAAAATTTTCAATTGATCAATTTCACAAAGCATGGAACATAGAAAACATAGTGTGCATGCCTGGTGCATGGGAAAACTATTGTTGAAATTCAAGTGTCAAGTTGATTATCCGAAACATTAAACAATCAATAATGAGTAATCAACATGGTTTTTAAATAAAAATATGTTTTATTTACGCTCAAAAGTTTTGAGGCCATATAGGACTAAGTATTATTGTTGTGTTTCACTTTGCGTGTTTTGACTTCCAGAATAACTACATTATTCGAACCTCCACAGTTGGTCATACGTTGGAAGTAGGTATGAAGGAAGACTGTCGTGAATCTATCTATATATTGTCTAAAGTGTTTAGACATAGCACAAGTTTGCTTCAGAGTTCATGAGTGCTTTGATAAGATTAGGGTATTGGATTAAACTCACACTCACTTGAATCACTTCATGGATTTTATCACGAGTAATTGTGAGATGATAATATTGTATATTCTTGAAACTGAGAGTTGTAATTACGATTTGGTTGCACATTGATAATAAGTAAACGCACCAGTAACTTGGTGCTATAAAACTTATTATTGTGTGTGATTTGATGAGTAAGACCAAGCGAGCATTGGAGTTGAAGTTTATCCATTCCTTTTACCCGAAGTGGGATAAAAGTGATATATGTGGGCCCCTCGATGATTTAGTGATGACACCCTAAGCGCTTGGCCAAGCCAAGACTAAGTTGATGTGTTCAATTGTAGTTTATTGTCAATTGTCATAAATCGGATGTCGGGAAACAATACATAGACAGAGAGAATGATTTAAATCGATGTCTCATGTCTATACGATATCTTGAGAATGGAGGAATATATGATCCCGTATCTAAAGGACACGCGTATTTGATAAGATTAGAGTTGACAACGGCTTTTGAAAGCTACGATTGCCAATCAGGTTCTGAAGTTATGCATAATAGTTATTAGACTTATCCAAGTGGGAGACTGTTAGATTAGTATCTAAGTCCATAGCTATTTTGGTATGTACTTGACCCGATTATGAGAATGGTCCTTTTGGGTTGCCTTCACCATAGCAACTTGTAGGATTAATTATGGAAAGAGAAAGGTTTAATTATGATTTATTAATATATTATGATAATAATATATTAAAGGAGAGATCATAATGTTTAATTAATATTAGTCAAGAATTAATTAAGAATTAATTTTGTGGCTAAAAGAGATTAATTAAACTTAGGAAACTAGAATTGTAATTATAAGATAATTGCAATTGGGCTATGGATCACCTTGGAATATAGGTTGGATGAAATCTATGGGACGTCCATATGATTTTCGTCTAAGGCATGTTTTAGAAGGAGTTCATGGGCTGCTTAGGGCTTAAGCATTCAAATTAGGATTTCCTTGTTAGATAACCCTAATTGCCTACCTATTTAAAGAACCCTTGAGACCCAAAAACGTGGCCAACCTTTTCAAGAGGGTTTTTGGATGTTTTTTGGAGCTCCCATTCTCTTTCTTCTTCATCTAGTTGCTTAGTGGTGTTTGTGACTCCATTAGAGGTGCAACACTTGAGGCACTAAGCTTTCTGAAGCCAAGGAATTGATTGTTATTGTTATATAACAATCAAAGGTAATATCTAATCCTTATTTCAGTTCATAATATGTTATATCTAGGGTTTATGGCTTTGGATATTCAATTGCATGTTCATTAGAAAAACTAGATCCAAAAGCTATTCGGGTTTGCTTGTACACCATATGAATGATGTATTGCTCGAAACCCATCAGATAGGACTACTTCCAAAGTAGCTACATGCCAGACTCCCTATTCCTTGGTGTTTGGGAAAAAATCAATGATACCTACCGAAGTAGTGATCCCGAAAGCAAGATACTTTCTCCAAAATCAAGAAAACATTGACAGGATCGTGGCCCAAGATCTTGACATTGTTGATGAACTCAGAGATCTTGCTAAGATTCGCATTGTTGCTCATCAAAAAAGGATCACCAAGGCTTACAATAAGAACATAAGATTCAGAAGATTCCAAATAGGAGACTTAGTATTAAGGAAAATAAATCCAAAACACCAAGGATCCTAGTGCAGGTAAATTATCTCATAAATGGGAAGGACCATATCTCATAGATGCTAAAGCAGGAAAAGGAGCATATTGGCTAGCAACACTTGAAGGAGACATTTTACCAAGATCCTGGAATGCTATACATCTCAAAGCAAACTATATGTAAACAAGATCGATTGATCTTCAACAAAACCTAGGTGCACATGTTCGTACCTTAAACTTTTCATCATTACTTATTTTCTCCTTGAATACATTACCAACTTAAGCATCGAAGGGGATTTAGCTAGAATAACGCACACCCCTACCTAACATTTGCGATGCAGAACAATGTCTAGCTAAGGATCTCCATAAGCAATGATCCTGAAACATAAGGATCCTCAAGGTTAAAGATCATGAAACATAAGGGTCTTGACGCACGAAAATTGTAGCATCTTGACACTTGTACAATTTAATCATCTCAACGGTATGATCTTTAAACTATCATATACGTAAGTTAGAGACTGATCATCTCTCCTACACTTAAGGGTACTTAATCCCCTCTAAGGTTTACAAAGCTAATTACCTCTTTCACATGAACTAAGGTTTATACACCTCGCTTGAATGCACAATATCTAACTATGGGATACGAATAAGGGGATCATTTCACGATGCATTGGCTTGGAAACCCTCTTATCTTTGAACATAACTTAAGATCCTAAAGGTTTATAACATTTTCATGTTATCTAAAATTGGCATCTTACCCCACAAATTACATAAGGTTTATAACATCTTCATGTTATCACACGTTGGGTTTTTCCCTAGAAAATACATACAAAATTATAAACTTTTCATGTTACCATAGGTAGGGATCTTTCCCATGAAATATGTCACAAGTTGGGATCCTCCTCAGTACATGACATTAACATGTTGAATTTATGATGTAACCCAAGAATTTTGTAAAGGTTTATAACCTAAACAAGTTATCCTAAGAAGGAAATTCCCCTGTATGATCTAATGATTAAGGATCCTCATCATTAAGGATCCTCGTCCGTAAGGATCATCATCGGTATGGATCCTCATCAGTAAGAACCTTATCATCAGAAGTCAACAATGATCCTAACTTCTTTCGTAAGTTGAGATTTATCCTTAATAAATTCTAAGGTTGAAAAGCCTATGAAGCTTAAGGAAAAACTTGAAGACAATCAGGTTCCATCTATCCTTATTCTCGAGAAACTCTAAGCAAATTTTAAGGATCCTGAAATTTCTAGGATCCTAAGCAAAAAACAGTTGGTTATTAGAATTCAAGTATACTAAAAATGATACCCTAAATGAATTTTGTCTTAGGATTTTTTACAGTAGCCAAGTTTTCCGGGATCCTGATTATTTAATGATCCTAGTATCATAACAATCATGCAGAGGAATCAAGAGAGAGATATGAAAAGAAAACACAACCATTGCATTAAAAAGGGGTTGCACACCAACCCAAACCTAAAGATTAATTGCTTTACATTACTAATAAGAAAAAAAACTACCTAAAGTAACTTCTTTCAGGCCTAGACCTTAGCCTGGTCACCATCGGCCGCATCCTTCTTCTCCCCTCCTTCAGTCAGTCGCAATACATGATCTTGATTGGTGGTAGCAGGCTTGCCAATCAATTTGGCCAATGCCTCGCACCAACTATCCACATCCCAGGAACCTGCATTCTTCAGATCCTCTACAAGATGGATCTTGGCCTCCTAAATACCCACCACTGCACTGACCTTCGCATCAGAGCACTTCCTCCATCTCGAGTAAGTGCTCCTCCTCTTCTCAGCCTTCTCCTTGCTGAGCAACTCCACTCTCCTCAAAAGATCCTCGTTGGTCACTTTCCACATCATTTCCTATGTCTCAAGGGATTGTTTAGCCCACCTTGCTCGGATCCTTAGATCAGCGGAAACATGATCACAGAACTAAAACAAATACATAGTAGGTCAGCAAAAGGTAGAATAAAAGATAGAATGAGAATAAAACCAACACTTACAGGTTGGGAGAATGAGACCAATTTCCGGAGCGGTTCCTCAGCCTTAAGGCTCTCCAAAGATAGACCTGCAAACTTAACAATTTTCCTTTTTTCGGGATCCCAGGGTCTTCCCTATCAAGTCGGCAATCGATCATTTGGGAGGAAGAGAATACGAGCTCTTCTCCTTTTTCACTGTCAACTAATCCTTCGACATGGTTGTGTCAAGATCAGCGAGTGTAAAGCGAGCACTAGAGAGAGTGACCTTGGATCCTATATAAATATATAATGGAAGACTATTAAAAACCTTCATCAAAAGCAAAAGGAATCAAGGGTCCTTACCTGTTGAAATGAGCTCAGTGGCAAAAGAGCTTTCTTGCAGAGTGGCTTGATCAAATCGAAAGGATCTCTCAACTTCAGACAGGGCCAAGAACTTCTCGATCTTCTCTTCAGATTCCTCAGCAACAAGGACGAGCTCTTCGAATTTGAAAGATGCAAAAAAGAAAACAAAATAAGAAGATGTGAATTCTAGGATCCTTATATTAATATAAAAGAATCCTACCCTTCTTGACCCAGACATCCGACAAGAGATCTCCATTAGGAACAGAGTCATGTCTCACAAAAAGGTATTGTTCTTTCGAAGCTCCGACATTATGTTTGTTTTCCAAGACTAGAGGAGAGCTGTGAGTTTTGACATTGAGCAGAAAGCAAGAATTCCCGAAGGTTGTGAGATCATACATGTAAGCCAGTTTAGGAAGGCCTATATCAAGGCCTTTTGACTGATTTAATTGGTTAATCTAGTATAGTATCCTCCAAATAATCGACATCGCCTGAATATATGAGATCCTAGTCACCCTGAAAAATTTGGAAACAATCCCAGTGAAAAGGTATTTCAAACCCAGGGAGAAGGGGTATTTGGGGAAGTACACCTAGGTAGGAGAAACAAAGTCAGGTTGGATGAGATGGTCGAAGGGCCTAAAAACGACTTTAGGAGGGAAGGATCTATTGAGTCTCAAACACTTAATGTCATCATCGCCAAAGGAACACGTCTCCTCGTAGGAGAGAATCCATTGGTCGATGAAGTCGTCTTCAGGTTGAGCTAAGATGTTTTTGCCTGAAACGACCATTTTTCTAACCATGATAAAAGAAGTAAAAACGTAGAAGAAAAAGAGGTAATTACCTTGTAATAAATTGTCGGTAATCTAAATGTAGCACAAGTAAAGAAAAGAAAAACAAGACGGGTAAAGAATTGTGGAACTGATCACCTCTATTTATACTGAGGATTTGAAGCTGATTTGACCATTAACGGCTAGTTATCCACCCCTTGGATTTCAAAATTACCTAGCCGTTAAGGGTTAATTTTGAAAATTACTTTTTTCTCTCCTTTTACCTCTTTAATTTAAGTTATCCCTTTAATATTCTCGAAATTAACTCCTATATTTTCATGAATAACTTTAGGGCAATTGATACGGCCCGGATCTTCAAAGCATTCAGGATCCTCAAACCTCATCAAATACTTAGGATCATCAACTATATCAGGATCCCGACAACTACCATTATTATTATTTACTAACATTTATAACGGTTGTATTTCATTTTTAATTAACACATATGTAGAAATATTTAAGAGAAGACTTATTCTAAACAGAGAGTCGTCCCAACTATGCGTAAAAACCAGGAATACCAAGTCCAACAATATTCACATAGCTGATCATAGAGGATCCCGAGAATATCGTACATCTTGTTATCTAGTTTGACTATAAATTGACACATGTATCTCACATACGACACACACTGCTTACTCTACAAACTTTTTCAATACCAGTTTAGACATAACACAATTCAAACAATCAAGTTGAAGGTTATTTTCATGATTAGGAGTGTTACCGCGGAACTAAAATTGCTTTTAATTATTTGTATTCTTAACTTATTAAGTTGTATCTTTTAATTATTATAAATTTGTGTGAAATATTAATCTTAATTATCAAAATCCCCCCATTTAATTTCTATCAGACTAGTATGTGCCTTACGGAAAAATATATTGATCTTTTGGACGTCTCATTGTAGATTCGACCACGCTTTCCTATACTACCCCTTAGTGCAACCAAGTACTATTTTATACCCCTTTATTATTTGTTTAGGAACTTACGATACGCATAACAACAACACACTTCAATAAGATCCATTTGTAACTTCGGTATAATTACATAATCGTGTAATCCTCTTGATGCTTCAATATTGGCATCGTTCTTCCATTTTCATATTTGGGCACCTCATAATGATTACATGATCATTCTAAGATCATTATATGTTCGTTTAAAGCTTCTAAATGAAGATTTGTATAATGTACTTTATACCATATATTTATATAATTTGTAAAATCTTTGTAAAATCCTCATATGAATTGAAATCTTAATGAATTTTAGTCAACTACAACTTTTTCTTTGATGAAGTCTCTTTCATGAAGTCAACAACAACTTTCTTGTAGAGAAAAATGCTCTACATTTTTACTTATGATCCATCAAACATAAGGTTATATATTATTTTTATCATAACAACCAACAAGTACATATTTTTCTATTACCTTCTTATGAAATTTAACAAAATACCCCTGTAATTACTAGATCTCAATATGTGGTATTACTCTACAGTTACATATAATTATTACGCTGAAAAATAAAAAATACACCAAATATACTTTATTAGGATCAAAGGCTTTTACTTTGTCCCCGAAGATCCACCACAAGTTGGGTTTGCTCCATAACTTTATCTCTACAATATAATCTACATAGAGCACGATTGCATTATAACGATATATACCTTGGGTTTTTTAATACTTACGAAATATACTTAAAGACAAAAAAAATAAAAAATAAAAAATAAATTAAAAATTAAAAATTAAAAAAAAAAAATGTTTCACTGTTTGTAAATTTTTGGATTCATAATTAATACCTCTTACATTTAGGCTTTAACACAAATATTAAAAATATAGATTATACAAATGTGTTTTTTAGTATACATATACAATTTAAAATTAAATACAATGTTATGTTTATAAAAAAATTGAATGGTTTGAGTCACGCAAGAGGTAAATTGAAGCCACTCTTCAGGAAGCGACGGTATGTTGGTAAGAAGTGATCTAACGCCGCCAGAGCACCATCTTCTCCTTCTCTTTGACGTGGGGTGGTGCGTCTAGTTACACGTTATTTTGATAATTTAATTTAAATTTATTTTAAAATTTTACAATAATCCAAATTGGATACTTTGCTTGATCAACAAATTGATTTTTTTTAATCATAAATTACTCTAGAAAATATAACAATAGTGTTCAAGTACTATAAATTTTCTTTAAAATCAATTTCTCTCATATTTATATTGAACCAAATTTAAATGCAACTGAAATAATAGCGAACGAATATATATTCGTCCATGTTTTGCTTTCGTTGTGCAAATATACTCACATAAACACATACCCATCCATAATAACTTGCGTTAAAAGAACGCTAAAGACACTAAAATTGAACGGAACATATGTTAGAGTTCAATTTCCTAATCGTAATACTAAAAGGCATATTTTATAGTTTACTTGTTGAACGAAAGATGCATGAATCTTGTATTAGTTCATGAATTGTATTTGAAGAATTGAAGGTTCCTTTTAATGAATAATGAATGAAGAAGGTATTAATTCATGGATTAAACTTTCGCGTTGCAATCAATATGGAATAAAATTTCCTTTTGGTATTTTTGTTTTGAGATTGTACACTTAAAGAAATTCATTAGAAGTGCAATCTAACAAAGAAAAATTATTTCAATATAATACATGGCAAAAATGGTTTTTGTTTATAGTTTTAGCTCCAACGAACACTGGCATAGCTAGAATTTTATTTTATTATAGATTAAATATTTTTCACAAAATGAACGAGTGATAAAAAATTTCAAATAATAATAAAATATAATTAGGGTTAATATCATAAAAGCCCCAAATTTTTAAACCGTAATTGGAAAAAACTCTAATATTTTTTTTATTATTGTTATGGCCACAATTTTTTCATAGAATTATTACTCTAACCCATTTAACGAGTTTTATGGCTAACTTGATTAAATCTTTTGCAAAATTAGTCCTAAAAGTCCATATTTGGTTCCTGAGGTTTGGAAAAAATTACACCACATGATTTTTGAACTTTATTTTTCATTTTTTGTATACTTTTATCTATTTTCGTTTTTTTTATAAATATATATACATTTTTTATTTTCTTTTTTGTATATCATTTATTTATTTTCATTTTTTAACTTTATTTTTCATCAATTTGATTTTTTTTTTTTTTTTTTTTTTTTTTTTTTTTTTTTACTTTTCTATTTTATAGTGTATATATAGAGTATATTACAGTTTTTTTTGTTTTTTTTTCATATTTCATTTCGTATTATATTTTAATTTTTTCATCTTTTTATTTTTTTTTCTTATTTCTTTGCCAATTAAAAAAAAAATATAATCCTTGAGAAGCTTATATTCATGTGCACTCCATGCACCTTTCTTCAATCCTAAACCATTAATACTGCTTGGTGTCATTTCTTTTGTGCTAATTATGCGAATGTTATATATATATATATATATATATATATATATATATATATATATATATATATATATATACACACACACACACACGTGAAGTTCAAGTTCTGGTGAATATTTCTCTATTTACGCCTTAATAACGTACAAAACTCCATGCATAAAACCTAATATACCACCTCTTTAATGATTAAATTGGAAAACAAATAAGAAAAAATATAAAGATGAAAAAATTAAAATATAATACGAAAAGAAATAGCGTACAAAACTCAATGCATAAAACCTAATACACTCTAATATACTCTATATATATACATTATAAAATAGAAAACAAAAGATATATAAGGTAAAAAAAATCAAATTAATGAAAAATAAAGTTAAAAAATGAAAATAAATAAAGTATATACAAAAAAGAAAATAAAAAATGTATATATATATATATATTTATAAAAAAAAAAAAAACAAAAATTGATAAAGTATACAAAAAACGAAAAATAAAGTTGAAAAATCATGTGGTATAATTTTTTCCAAACCTTAGGGACCAAATATAAACTTTTAGGACTGATTTTGCAAAAAATTGAACTAAGTTAACCATAAAACTCGTTAAGTGGGCTAGAGTAATAATTTTGTGAAAAAGTTGTGGTCATAACAATAATAAAAAATATATTAGGGCTTTTTCCAATTACGGGTTACAAATTTAGGGCTTTTATGATATTAACCCATATAATTATATATGAATTCTAAACTAAATTGTTTATTTAAGTTGTGATTTTTTTTTTTTTGTTAAATTTCAAATTGTAATTGGAATAGATGATTTTATAGCCCAATAATATATATATATATATATATATATATATATATATATATATATATATATATATATATATATATATATATATCTTTACTAACTTAGAAAAGAAATCCTACTATTTCTATAAATAGATCCAATAAAATAATATTATTTTTTTAAGACGTTCAACTCTCTAAGCGTAAAGTACAACTAATCATGAATAAAATAATATTAAATTTTAATCTGATTATCTTTGAAATCTTATCTCTTCCATTTGACCCGATCTCTTATCCAATTAAAATAAAAGAAATAATCAATTATATAGGCCATTTTATTTGTAATTTTTTTAAGCTTTATTTATTGTTTATGCCCTCTAATCGAAATTGACCAATCTGTTGTAAAATCAAATACTTTATTTAATATTAAGAAAAAGTATCTATGTATGATTTATGAATAATAGAAAATTAGTATTCCATTTGTTATTCATATTCCATGAAATATGGTTGTATTAATTTTATTATTTTTGGTTTAAAACTTTAGATATTAAAGTGGATAATATGATATATCCGTTTAGACTTATCTGTATCAAGCAAACCGGGTTGCTAAGATTAACTTTGATTCTCCATTTTATTAACTTTATCAATACTAATAAATGTATAACCAAATCACTTCGTATAGGTGTGTCCTGATTTCTAAAATGAAGGACTATAAACGTACACTACACACCAAAATATTTAGTTTCTTTTGTATTGCGAGGGTTACATTTATTTGTTGCCGTAAAACCGATCGATAACAATATGCATATGTTTTGTGTTACTTGAAATATAACATGTTTCCCTATAGTACTTATTGTCGAATGAAGAACTATTTTTCGCGGCTGCTTTGCGCGGGTCTACCGCTAGTGTGTGTGTGTATATATATATATATATATATATATATATATATATATATATATATATATATATATAACATGAAATTTATATGCATAGATAGACAAGATTCACTTTTACACCTATATAGCTACATCCCTACAAAAGAGTACAAACTTGTCCTTGACTACTTTTCTAACATTAACCCAAAAAAAGTTGATATAAGAAATATTATGGATTTTTTAAATGACACTATGCAAGACTATTGACCTCATGCTACTCCTACTACCCATCTTTTTGTTTGTTTATAATTTTATTGTTTTTTTCTTCTTCACTCTTTGTAAGAAGCACCGACTCTCATAAATTGTTGGAAGGAAAGGAGGTGAGTTGACGCAAAACCGACAATCATTTTCCGTTTTCTTCTCCGGAACAATTTCATCGGAACCTCCCCATGTGGGACTATTTTTCCAATTCACATCTTATCTCCTTTAGCTTTTTATCTTTATCAGATTTACTCCTTAATTAAATATGAGCATAGACTTATAGCGAAGAATTTACGAGTATTATGGTGTATATGTATATATTTAAAAACTTTACTTATAATGTAAAAAACATTTAAAGAAAACAAATATTGCTATTTTAATGAATCATGTTTGACAAGTTAACTTTTAATTTTTTTTTTTAACGGCAAGCAGACTAGAAAGCACTCGATCAACCATTGAGATGCAAGCATGACTTGTAAGGCTTATTAGGTCATTAAATGAGAAAAAAAGACACCAAAATGCATGTCTTATAATGATAAAATAGCAAAAATATTATCATATTCAGTTAAATAAGTTTGCATGATAAAAATTAATTATTTATATTTTTAAATGCAATAAAAAGTTAAAAATGTCATGTGAGTGCTTCTCCTTTTAGCAATTCGGATGCAAATCCAACCCTTTGATCCTCACAACACTCCTTAATTACTCCAAATTCTTGATTTGTCTATGTGATCCAACGGATTGTGACTTTGGATCATAAATCTCTTCATGCTCTTTCGGCCTACAAGCCAAGAATGACTTTAATGTACACACCTTTTAGAGCTTGCAGGCGAAGGACTTTTATATGAGGAATTTCAGGGTTGTAAAAGACCGTTACTAAATCTATTCCTTATGAGGTTTTCTGGTGGAGTTTGAGAAGTAACTCCAAGTCGTTCATCTATCATCTTTCGCATTTCATTCTTATTACTTTCTTACATATCATTTATAAGCTTTTTAATATCTTCAGGAATGAGTGGTTGCGATTATAATCTGTCCGTAAATTGTCCTTATTGTTTTTTTAGGAGATCGAGTACCTTGAGATGGATCTAAACCTTGGCTATCTTGTTTCTAATTAAAGCCACTCATTGTATTCACCATTTTCTAAAAGAGTTTCAAATTCAATATATACTCCATATTTCATTAGGGTTGGGCCGTCATGAGTGCTTTGGAAGCAAGTCAGCATAATCCGTATTTGAATGAGGATTTAGGGTTACCAAAACTAATAGGTTTCGTTAGTTTTACCATAATCACCATCGAGAATGAGGATTTAGGGTTACCAAAACTAGCAGGACCCCAACCAGGGGCTCTGCCCCTTGGACCCCGCCAAAGGGGCGTTGCCCCTAGACCCCGCCAAAGGGGCGTTGCCCCAGAGCCCCGACTTGTCGTCGAACCGGCTTCTAATCTGATCTTATAGATGCATGCATTCCGCACAAACTCGAACATATATTAGAATACAAATTATGAAGCCCCTTAGCTCACATGTTAATTTCAGTTACATAAAATGACATGGTGACACTAAAATCACCAACAATTTAAGCGTAGGTTTGGAAAATCCAAATCTAATTCCTTCAAACTATATATTTGATACCAACTTTAGATACCATGTCTTACAGACATTTTTAAACTGTGCTAAAAGTGAAGTATGTACAATAATGTCCAATCTTTAAAAACATTTATTCCAATAAAAATACTTTGGACTGCAAGTTTATCACAGGTGTTAGAAATCCACTTATCAAATCCATGGTGAAACATAACATTACAAAATCTAAGTTCAAATACAAAAACATATATGTCACACCCCAAAACCATGAACGGCGGAAATGTTTTGGGGTGGAGGACGTCATGTACAGTATCACAACACAGTATAACAATAAATAAGTAAACAACATCATTTGTTGCATTAAATATATATAATTTTAATACAAGCATTCTGTACAGTTATAGACACCAAAATGTAAATCAAAATAATAAGATGAGTCTTGGATGCGCTCCATCCTCTCAAAAGCTGACATCGGTACCTGTCTACTGATGACCTGAGAATATATGTTATTTTGAATGAGTTTATCAGCATTAAGCTGGTGAGTTCATAAGTATTTTAGTGTCGGTGGTTGTATCAAATGTTTGAATGTAGTTATAAGTATGAATTTGTAAACGTTTGTAAGTGTTTGTAAAAGTTTGAATCTCCTAGAAAAACCTATATTTTCTATTTAAAAGTAGCCTTCTACCAAGGCGTAACTGTTTTATATGTTCGTTTACTGTAAAATTGTGTAATTTAATCAAGTGTAACTATCATTCTCAAAATATAGTTTGTACATAAATGTTTTAGTGAAAAGATCACTAAGTATGTAAAGGGTAAATTAGTGTAGTACTGTAGTGTTGTATTGTTGGAACTAATGTTGTACTAACTACCTTAAACCGGATTTGTATTAAGGTATCATGTGATTAGTTGTACCATACTATAGACTGGATAAACAACGACAAATGTAGGCGTAAAATGTTATGACATTTGGCACCCGCAAACCTACAGGTCCGGCTGTAGCTAGCAGCAAGGTGTAGGATAATCAATCTAGTATAGATCTATACGCAAACTTACGCTCTCCCTCCAAGAGATTCTGGCAACAACTCGGGCCATGACATTTAAGGCATGCTCCGATACAGTGGATCACAATTCTGTCAATGTATATATGTATATGTAATGTATTGTTACTCGTTCTAGTATCGTTGTATATGTTCTCATAGTATAGTTGTATATGTTATCCTTCTAGTATAGTTGTATATGTTCTCATAGTATAGTTGTATATGTTATCCTTCTAGTATAGTTGTATACGTTCTCATAGTATATAATTAATATTGAAACGACCTTCGGACGGCTACGCGATATCCCACCAGACCACATCCAAATCGAGGAAAAGGAAATGGGGCGTGCGGCTTTCCTAAGCCTTTTAAACATTGATTATATAACTATACATATACGGGCATGCAATTTATAATAAGCATAACAATGTTTATGTAAAAGTTTTTGATAAGTAAAATAGTTTGTAAAACAGTTGGAAGTAAAACAGCTTTGATAAACAGTTTGAATAGTAGTAAAATCATTGGTTTTGTAGTTATTAATCACATGTGATTGATGTAATAACTATAAGTATTCAACTTGTATTCCCCCCCCCCCCCCCCCCCTTAAAAGCATTTAAAACTGGTAAGGCCGAACCTTATAATATGATGATGTTTGAAATTGATCCATCAGCATCAGCGTCAGCATCAGCATCAGCGTCAGCATAAAAGTTGTTCAGTATATATATTGTCTTATATGTAACAGATTTAGTATATATCTTGTTTCCATAATTATCATATATTAGTTAGCTGGAACATCCCTGATTTGTAGGGATTGTCTATAATAGTTCTATATAATCTTTTGTACGGGTTTGTGAAGGGGTTGTCTTTCACAAACCCTAATAGCTGCTTTGTGCGAACAATAATCTCTTTGTGAGATTATCATTCTTAGTGAAAGCTCTTTGTGATACTTCGTTGTTCTGTTCTTCTTATTAGTCATTGTTTGATAAATCGATTGATCTAAGGTCTTTTCAATTGGTATCAGAGCAGGTTTCTTTTATCAAACAAATGGGTTCATCCTCTTCTTCTTCAAACTCATCAAATCATCCTTCTGCTAAAATTCCTCCGTTTGATGAAACAAATTTTGCTATGTGGAAAATAAAGGCTCTGTATGCATTAGAGTCGGTAGATGAAGACATGTTGGACATCATCGAAAAGGGTCCATATGTTCCGATGTATCAGCCCCTGAAAAACAACGTTCCTAATGGTGCCATGAAGAAAACACCTAGAGAAAACTGGACGACAAATGACAAAAGAAAGAATGGTCTAGATGTTCGTGCTCGGGCTGCAATCAGCTATGCTTTGTCATACAATATCTTTGGGCTGGTTCAGAATTGCATCTCAGCAAAAGAGATGATGGATACGCTGACTGTATCTTTTGAAGGCACTAAAGAAGTCAAGGCTACTCAAATAAATGATCTAAATAGAAGGTATGAACACTTTTTTTGCAAAGAAAGGTGAAACCCTGACTCAAACCTTTAACAGGTTTAACAGTCTTGTTAATGATCTGCGGATACTAGATCAGTTGAAACATCGAACTGTTCTAGTGCAGAAGTTTTTGGATTCTCTAGGTGCAGGTTAGGGGAACCATGTTGATGTGCTGAAAAATAGTGAGAAGATCAACACTATGGACTTACAAAGTCTCTATGGAAACCTACGATACTATAAGGAATCCAAGCTTCAGAGAAAGGAGCTGATGAAGGATTCTCAGCGTGAGTCATCAGTAGCTTTATTCTCAAACAAAAAGCAAGTGTTAGAGTCAGACATTGAGAACCATTCAGACACTGATTCTTCTAAAAGTGACACTAATGATCTCAAAAAGGTTGTGGCTAGTGCGGCTTTGATTGTGAAGACGTTTGAGAAATCTGGCCGTAATTTCTCAAAGTTTCAGAAGAAGATGAGTGGGAAATCATCAAAAAGACCAGACGTTGATAAAAAGCATGGTACTGAAAGGAAAGGGAAAGCTCAGTGCTTTAACTGTGGGAGCACTGATCATTTTGCAAAAGAATGCAAACAAAGAACCCAAACCTCGGATGAATACTGGAAGCAGAAGTACAACAAGCTGGTTGAGAAACTGAAACCAGAGAACTTGGAACATAAAGTTCTTGTCGCTGAAGAAGAAAAATGGAAGACTGATGAGGAGTCATCAGATGATGAAGTTAAGTGTCTGATGGTCAAGATAGAAGACACTGATGAATGTAAAGTCAGCAACAGTTCATTTGATGTTGATATGTCTGATGCAGTGGAAAACTCCAGGAAGCACAACACTGATTCTCCTTCAATGTATCAGGTTCAAAACTTTGTTTCATATTCAATGAATGAAAAAATCAAAATGTTTGAGTATTTGGGTGTTCTTAATTCTAAGAAGAATCAAACCATAAGAGATATGCAAAATAAAATTGATCTTCTTAAAACTGAACTATCCTTAAAAAATAACATTATTGACACTACTCAGGAAAATCTAAGAGTTACTAGTTTATCAAATTCCTCACTATCTGCTGAAATTGATAAAGTTAAAGACCTCTTGAACAAAGAACAAACTATTTTAAAACTTTGGGCTAAATCTCACAAAAATGCTAATTATGTTATTTCTTCTCAAATACCTCATTCATGTGAGAAAATCCTTGGGGGAAATTTTGCTGAAGCAGAAAAGGTTTTTAAATCTCAAGAAAAGGAATCTGAATTTTATTCCATAAATGAATTAAAAGATAGTTTCAAAAACACATTTATCAGCAACACCTTTATTAATCAGAGTCTCGTTGATGAACACTGTGTTACTGACTCTAATGGTGTTACTGAGTGTAATATTGAAATTATTGGAATTGATCCTACTTCTTATCCTGCACATCTTGTGAGACCAACTCCTCTCACTGAAAATATTATCGCATTTCCTATCTGAAAGGGAGTGTTTCATGTTGTTCATGAACAACTTGAACAATATCCTGATTGCAGTGTTTCAGTACATAAGTCTAAATCTGATACTGATGTCAGCTCCTCATCCATCATTGATTGTAGTTCTTCTGACACTGAATTCTTTAGTAATTTAATGTTAAATAAAAGGACTCAAAGTTCACTTGGTGAATCTTTCAAATATAAATGTGTTAAATCTAAAAATGTGTTTACCAAGAAAAACTTTGGTACTAGAATTTGCTACAGGTGTGGTGATTCGACTCACAAAATCAGTGAATGCAAGTTTGATAAAACATCATTAAGAGCTGATAACATCAAAGTTAGAAATAAAAAATGGACTCTTAAATCAAATTCTTTAAACTGTCTTCCTAAAGAGTGTTATAATATATTGTCAAATAACTT
Organism: Lactuca saligna; assembly: GCF_052625555.1. Lineage (NCBI taxonomy): Eukaryota > Viridiplantae > Streptophyta > Magnoliopsida > Asterales > Asteraceae > Lactuca > Lactuca saligna. The sequence continues at coordinate 143,793,959 of NC_136421.1, read as the reverse complement.
TGTGAATGACCCATCTTCCAATGGGTTAGTGTGTTCTAACTAGTTTCTCAGCACTGCAGGGTCAGGAGCATCTTTGGTACCTAGATAGTGGTTGCTCAAGACATATGATAGGATCCAAGTCTCTCCTGGAAGACTATGTCAAGAAAACTGGTCCTGCAGTAACATGCGGAGACAATGGAAAGGGGTTCACTAAAGGATATGGAAATATCAAGTGCAATAATGTGGTTTTTCAGAACGTTTCATATGTAAAGGGTCTCAGACACAATCTTATCTCAATTAGCCAATTGTATGATGCTGATTATGAAGTTCACTTTACAAAGAAGGAAGGAAGAGTTGTTAACACTGAAAAGAACATTGTACTTTCAGCAAGTAGAAAAGATGATATTATATATATATATGTTCTTGACATGTTCTCAAGTGACAAGGCGCTGATGCAATGTTTCTTTACAAAGTCTCAAACCAATCTCAGTTGGATTTGGCACAAAAGATTCTCTCATTTGAACTTTAAGAATCTATCCAAAATATCCAATCAAGATCTAGTTAGAGGTCTCCCAAAACTCAGCTTTGTCAAAGACAAGATGTGCTCATCGTGTGAACAAGGAAACCAAACCAAGTCATCATTCAAACCCAAGTCATGTTCTAGCATATCTGTTCCTCTTCATTTACTACACATGGACTTGTTCGGACCTATTCCTGTTCGTTCGCAAGGAGGAAACAAGTATACTGTAGTGGTTGTGGATGAGTTTACTCGATTTACATGGGTGGTTTTCTTGAAGAAGAAAAGTCATGCTGCACAGGAAATTATCTCGCTGATTCGTAAAAATGAGACACTGACTGGTCTCAAAGTTAAGCAGCTAAGGAGTGATCATGGCACTGAGTTCCGGAATTCAACTCTTGAAGAATTTTGTGATTATAAAGGTATTGGGCAGAACTTTTCAGCTCCTCGCACTCCTCAACAAAATGGAGTTGCTGAACGAAGAAATCGAACACTGATTGAGGCAAGAAGGACCTTAATGATTCATGTTGGTCTTCCCATGTCGTTTTAGGCTGAAGCTGTTAATACAACATGTTTTACTCAGAATCGATCTCTAATTCACAAGATTCACAAGAAGACACCATATGAGATGCTGAAAGGTCAAAAGCCGGACGTATCCTTCTTTCACATGTTTGGATGCATTTGTTATATTCTTAATCAGCTTGATCCAAGATCAAAATTTGATCTTAAGGCTGACAAAGGTATTTTTGTTGGATACTCATTTATTTCAAAAGCTTTTCGTGTTTTTCATATGAACAGGCAGTGCATTGAAGAATCCATTCATGTGAAGTTTGATAAGGAATCATACACTGATGAAAAAGTAGCTCATTCTCCCTTTATTTTTCAAGAGCTTCTCTCTTGCCCATATGATGAAGTTTCTCACACTGAAGAAGAAGCTACTATTCCTGATCCTATCGTTCCAGATCCAAATTCCTTGAATCAAGATACTGCGGTCAGCTCAACAACTCATTTGTCTGATGCTGATGGAACTCTTGAGAATGAAGACTCTCCTGCAACTGATGTTCCCTTCAACAATAACACTTCAGCGTCAAATCCAGTGGAATCAGCTTCTGGACATCGAGATCACCCTGTTGATAAAATTATTGGGAATCTTCATGATGGTGTCCGAACCAGATCTCGGGTATCTAATAATTTTTGCATGTACGTGAATTTTGTTTCAATGATTTTACCTGACAAGATACACTCAGCTCTTCAAGATGCTGACTGGATTAAGGCCATGCAAGATGAGATGAACGAGTTCGAACGGCACAAGGTTTGGACGCTTGTTCCCAGACCATCAGGAAAGACCATCACCGGAACACGCTGGGTCTACCGCAACAAGGTTGTCAAAGATGGTATTATTACTTGCAACAAAGCAAGACTTGTTGCTCAGGGGTTTACTCAAATTGAATCCATCGACTACGGGGAGACTTTTGCTCCAGTTGCTCGCATTAAAGCAATCAGACTATTTCTCGCATATGCTTCATACATGAACTTCATTGTCTACCAAATGAATGTCAAAACGGCATTTCTTCATGGTGAGTTACAAGAAGAGTTATTTCTCAAACAGCCCCCAGGCTTTGAAGACAAAGAGCACCCTAACTATGTGTACCGACTAGATAAAGTTGTATATGGACTGAAGCAAGCTCCCAGGGCCTGGTATGAGACACTGACATCATATCTTCTTGAAAATGGCTACAGAAGAGGAGCAATTGACAATACTCTCTTCATCAAACAGAAAGGCTCAGAAATGATTCTTGTTCAAATCTATGTTGATGACATCATCTTTGGATCTCCAAATGAGAAGCTGAGCAAAGAATTCACTGAGATCATGTCTCAAAGGTTCGAAATGAGCATGATGGGGAAGATAACTTTCTTCTTAGGTCTTGAGGTTCAGCAACAAAAATCAGGTATATCAATTTGTCAAAGTAAATACATTGCTGACATGCTAGTTAAGTATTCTCTCAGCGATTGCAAACCAGCTTCTACCCCAGTGTCCAAGACTGATAAGCTACACACTAATCCCACCGGCGCTGATGTTAATCACTCTCTTTATCGAGGAATGATTGGATCTCTTCTCTAACTCACTGCAAGTCGCCCTGATATCATGTTTGGAACCATTCTATGTGCTAGATTCCAAGCTAATCCCAAGGAGTCTCATCTTATTGCAGTCAAACGCATCTTTCGATACTTAAAGGCCACTCAAAACTTGGCACTGTGGTACCCTCGTGACTCAGCGCTTGAACTCTTTGGATACACTGATTTCGACTATGCAGGGTGGAACTTAGACAAGAAGAGCACGTCAGGTGGATGTCACTTCCATGGAAATCGACTAATCAGCTGGTCCAACAAGAAACAAACCTTAGTAGCTATCTCCACTGCAGAAGCTAAGTATGTTGCAGCTGGAAGATGTTGTGCTCAAATCCTATGGATTCAAAATCAACTTTTAGACTATGGGCTTAAATTCACAAAGGATCCTATATTCTGTGATAACACCAGTGCCATTCAGATCACACGGAATCTAGTTCAGCACTCAAAGACAAAACATATAGAGATCAGACATCACTTCATCAGAGACAATGTTGAGAAGGGCAAGGTTGTTTTAAAGCATGTCAAGACTTCCGATCAACTCGCTGACATTTTCAGCAAGGCCCTGGATACTCAAAGTAATGCTCACATCATTCGCGAACTTGGAATGATCACTCTCGATTGAAAAATTGTTTTACTAATATTTGCTATTGTCTTATACACTAATGTTTTTTTTTGTACTGATGATGATGCGCTGATGATGTTTAGCATGTGGAGTTCATTGTATGGTCTCTTATCTCTCTCTCTTCTACAAATCTTCTAAACTAAAGTTGAATGATTCACTGTATTAAACCATACACTGATAACAACTTGAAACTCTTTGTCGATGGTTAGACAAAACACCAAGTTCTATCACACGCAACTATCCACTCTTACCAATCTTACACTGATTCTGTGATTCGGTGTGACAAAACACATGCTGATGAGAATCTAACAATCTTTGCCGATGGTTAGACCAAAACACCAGTGTCTATCACACGCAACAATCCTCTCTTCACCTTCTTCTCACTCAGTGTCTAATGATTCAGTAAGAAATACCACTCACTGATAAAGACTCGACACTCTGTGCTGATGGTTAGATAATTAAACTAGTATCTATCACACGCACCAATCACCTTGCTAACCCTGAACAAGCAAGTTGTACCTTAAATTGATGACAAACTATCTTTCAGCATGTAACTTTCTGTGATAGCAATCTCAGCGCTTCCGCAGTCACTGATTGTCGTTTCCTCTTTCGTACAACGGTTCTATTTACCCAACGACTATTTTTTTTGATTTGACAGTCTGTCAAGATACGCAGTTATTTTTGCTAAAGATAATCATTACTTTTTACCGTTTCATTCCCTATTTAAACCTTTTCACCTCTTTCCCGAACCTTTTTACCTTCCGCTAATCTTCTCTCTCTCTTAAAAAAAACCCTAGAATCCTAAACTTCTTCAATGGCGGCATCATTGTTCACCTTCTCCTCCACTTCAAGAAGAGTCGTCCCATCTCCAAACGCGCCTCCTCTTCCCATATACATCAAAGCCACCAACGTAGTTTTCAACCCTGATATTCCAGATGTTCATCAAGGTCTTGGACTTGATGATTTTGTTAATTTCTTAGTCTCTTGCCGACTCCAATACGCAATCAGTGACGTTCCATCAGAGTTCTTTCCTGAACAAGTCTATGAGTTCTAATACACTGCAACAATTAATGATGAAAACAATGCCATCTCCGGGACTATTGGTCGTGGAAGACACTCAGTCTTTATTACCGCTGACCTCCTCAATGCTGCGCTCAGGTTACCTATCTTTGAACCCTTCTCTGAGCTTCCTCCTATTGAACGCTGTCGACGTCTCTTTGATCAACTGGGATATGATCACTCAAAGGCTGGCACTCGATCAACTCTCATTCTGCATCAATGTATGACTCTAGGATGGAAGTTCTTCACCGGTGCTCTGTGCAAATGTGTGGGTCACAAATCTCGCAGTGGTGATCAACTAAGCACTTATGAGCAACAAGTCGTCTGTTCCCTTCTTCTCAACAAACGACTTGATTATGGGGCTTTCTTCTTTGATTAGCTTGTTCAACTTCTTCGTGCAACTGTACGCGCTGATCATGTCCCCTTTCCACGTTGGATTGCTCTTGTGCTAGATAAATTTTTCGCTGAAGCTTACTACTCACACTTTGGAAACCCCATCCAATGCCCACGCATGTCAGTACGAATGTATCAGGATGATCCGTTGGAAACTGACATCGGCATCTCTGATCGGATGAGAGAATGGATTGAAAATCCATATACTGTTCCTTCACTAACCGCTGATATTGATGAAGGAGCTGATGGTAACAACGAAGATCATGCTAATCAAGAAGCTGAATCACAGGATGGTGGTCATCTCTCCCCTCAACTTTCCCATCATACTCTCTCTGTCACTGAGAGAGTTCACTCAGCTCAAGGGGAGCCACTAATTCAGGGGGAGCAACCATCCCAGAGGGAGCCACCATCTCAGGGGGAGCAACCATCCCAGGGGGAGAACCCATCCCAGGGGAACCAACCTTCTCCGGGGGAGAACCCATCCCAGGGGAACCAACCTTCTCCGGGGGAGCAACCTCACTCACAAGAAGTTCCAGGTACTACATTCCTTCATATACCGGCCTCAGCATTTAATGAGATTTTGACACTGACTCGGGACATGAGTCAGCGTCTTCTACGAATTTAGGCCAATGTACATCAGCTGAAGGGAGTTCTCTTGCCAACTCCTTCCTTTGGCCCACAAAATTATGATGATCAAAAAGGGGGAGACACTGATGATGATCTAAAAGAGGGAGACACTGAATCTGTTGAGCTTGGATCTGCGGACAACACTTTAGTCCAGACTAAGCCACCACAGTCGATGCACGAGTCTGATAGACCAACTGCTGACGAGTCAGATAGACCAGCAGATACTGAATATATTGCTGAAGATAGTGAGCGTCATGATGAACATGATGATGAGTGTCAGATGCTGGACATGAACTTCATTGATCCCACTATTCCAGCTCAAGGAGAAGCCTTAAAGGATAATGAAGATGAACATGATGATGAATGTCAAATGCTAGATATGAAATTCATTGATCCCATTATGCTAGTCCAAGGAGAAGATTCAGATGTAGCTAGTGAGGATACTCAACCTCTATCTCGCAAGCGCTAGGCAGCAGATACTAAATTGGCTTCTTCACACACTGATACTTCTCTGCCTAGCAAGAAACCTAAGTCCATCATTAGCATATCGAACTTGGAAGCTGAATGGAACATGTCTACTGATCAAGTTAAGCAAATTCTTGATGAAGCCAATCAAGATCAGCTTCTAAAGAATATTGCTCAAGCTGATGAATCTCTCATTAAGCATCAACTTTAGGCCAGAGGATCCTTTGAAGCTCAGATGCAGAAGTTCTTAGAATATCAGTCCAAATCCATATCTTCCTAGCCTCCTCCCAGTAGCAGCAAGTCAAGGACTGAAATGTTCTAGACAGGATTGATCGAAAGAGGTTTCAAGATGTTCTTAAACGACGAGTGAGTAGTGATAAAAGCATCAAAGTTAAAGCTTCTAAACCTCGTAATGAGAAAATTCTTACATTGATGATCACTTGTCAAGCTCCTCAACATACATACACTGAAGTTGCCAAGAGGTATGAGCTGATCAAATACGGATATTCTGAATGGATGGAATTGCTTGAATTAGCATCCAAGCAAACTTCAGCTCTCTCTTCAGAACTGACATGTGCTCTCCATCTACTGATCAAGAAAGTTTAGTGCTTGGATCTTGTTCCTACGCAACGTTCTCAGCAGCAAGGTCAAAGTTCTTCAGTTCCAAGAATCAGAAGGACCATATTTCAGGTTGATAGTGAAGATGTGTTGGTTCTAAATTTTGGTGCTAAAGGAATAAACAACTCTCTTCCTATTGGTGTTGAGCCGGTTCAACATAAGTTCATCTCTGTTCCTGAACATAGAATGTTTTATCTCGATAAAAACAGAAGAATGTGCTTTCAGCGCACCACAGAAATTCCAAGAGCTCCAACAACACATCTTGTTGGCTTAAGACAAATGTGCATGATTCATCAAGATCTATCTGGAGAATTTCACATACTGATTGATATGGAGCTGCTGAATAGAAGACAGGAGTTGCTGGATAGTCCTTACTGGCCTGTGAAAATAGAAGCTGAAGCTGAGTATGAAGAATTTTTGTCCAGAGGTGTTCTCGTATAGCTGTTGTTTTGAACATCATCATATTGGGGGAGATTGTAAGGTTGAACCTTATAATATGATGATGTTTGAAACTGATCCATCAACATCAGCGTCAACATCAGCATCAGTGTCAGCAAAAAAGTTGTTCAGTATATATATTGTCTTATATGTAACAGATTTAGTATTTATCTTGTTTCCATAGTTATCATATATTAGTTAGCTGGAACATCCCTGATTTGTAGGGATTGTCTATAATAGTTCTATATAATCTTTTGTACGGGTTTGTGAAGGGGTTGTCTTTCACAAACCCTAATAGCCGCTTTGTGCGAACAATAATCTCTTTGTGAGATTATCATTCTTAGTGAAAGCTCTTTGTGATACTTCGTTGTTCTGTTCTTCTTATTAGTCATTGTTTGATAAATCGATTGATCTAAGGTCTTTTCAAAAACATTTAAAAGTATTTCAAAGGTTAATTAAAGGTGTATGAACTCACTTGTGGTGAGTGGATTGGATTGAAGTATCGGTTACGTAGCTAGGTGACAAATGAAGATTTGTACACACGCACGAGCCTAGTTATCAAATAATGAGTATATAAATAGCTAATTATCCTCATTATAACTAATAAAATGAGTTGGGACACTTTAGAACATGAAAACACCTTGTTTCAAGTGTTAAAGATCACAAGGATTGCATCCAAGTGCTAGTAGGGCAAAACTAGGGTGTTTGGGGTCCAAAGGTGAACTCTTTGGGAGTTTACAGTCTAAATGACCTTTACCCTAGAAGTTTACAGTCTAAATGATCTTTAACCTAGGAGTTTACGGCAGTAAACTCAAGGGTTTACGGTCTAAACTTCATTTCTTGCAACCATCAGTTGTTTGGAGGTTTAACAAGTCCTATGAAGCAATCTTGCTAAGTGTTTTAGCCTTTGGAATGGATTAGGGCCACAAAACACCCTCCTTGAGGTGTGTACAGCCTAAGGGTATTTTCCCTTAGGGTTACTACCTTAAACCATTATGGGAAAGGGTATTGCCTTTATTTCAAGTCCTTATCACAACTAGGTAAATGTCTAAGTTAGTTTTTAGGGCTAAGAAAGAAAAATGGCTCATTTAAACACCTTATTGGGTGTTTATGGTTTTGAAATGTCCTTAGACCGTAAACACCTATAAATGGTGATTTTTGGTGTTTTTCAAAGCTTAAACATATCAATGGAAGGTTTAAATATGTTAAGGTAAGTCTTAAACTTCAAACTAGGGCTAAACATGGGACTTAAGTCCATTTTGGGGGACTTTATGGTGTTTACGACCCAAGTATCTTCTTGGACCGTGAACACCTCAAACATGGTGTTCTTGGCCGATTTTCTTAGTGATTAATTGATATACTAGCTTACAAGCACTCAAGGATGGGAGTACTTACTATAATGATGCTTGATTTGAGCTAAAAGGCCAAGAACACTTAGTGTGTGTTCTTGGTGTTTTGGAAAATCTAAACAAAAACTGGAAATGAATGGATGAATAGATGCACAAACACTAGATTAAGTGTTTTACTAACTTGAAATGGTTAGAACACTTACAAGATCGAAGATTTGGAATTAAATGTTGGATGATAGTTGATAGAGTTTTTGGAGTTTACTCTTTTGACTATTTGGGGAGTAAACACAATGACTAGTTTTGTGGGGAGTAAATTCATACATAGGCATGAGTTTACAGTTTTTGGGTGATTCCTAAACCCAAAACATAAAAGTTTGGTTGGGTGTTTCTAATACGGGAAGTGTTTGCGGTTTTCAAAAATCAAAACCCGACACGACACTTTCTTTCACCCATTCGTTTAAAAATAATATTAAAATAATCAAACGAACTTTATATTTCTTAAAAATAAGAAATAATGATATTAATTTATGATACGAAGTGGTTGACTTTTAGGGTTTGACCAAATGAAAATTTCGGGTTGTCACAATATATAAATGCTTCACCTCCATCTAAATTTTAAAAAAAGTATATGCATGGTAGTAACAAAAAGTCAAAGACTAATAAAAGGGCTTTCTAATGCTTGGCATCTGATCCAGGAATACCTAACAATTAATAGTAGAATATGTAAGAAAAAAATTATAAGCTACATGGGTTTTAGACACATACACACACACACACACACACACACACACATATATATATATATATATATATATATATATCAAAATTTAAAAGAAAAAAACTTGCTTTTAACTGTTTTTTTAAAGATAAAATGATTTCAATTACAATTATGACTTAGTTATCACAATACAAACAAGTGAGAAGGCAAACAGATAACAAACTGTGTCATTAAGCCTTTTTGAATAGTAAAATCAATGCATTTGAAGACTACATCCTGAAGGGTCTAATTAGTGGTTTGGTCTAGGCTTTCTATGTAATAGGTCCTTTTGGTTATTTGATAGCTTAATATAGTTTTCTTGGAGTTTACGGTTGTATGTAAGGAGTTTACGGCCGTAAACCCAGGTTCGGCCCAATTTTGTATAAATAGGGGTTTGCTAGGTCTGTTGTAGTTGTTGATGCCTTAGTATTCTCAACTCTTGTAACTGCAAGTTGTACTAGACGTGATTCTAATAGAAAAGCGTGTGCAAGCTTGTTTGTTCTTTATTCTACTCATTCTTAATTGATTTACTAATTGTGTTTGCTATTTGATCACTGGTAAGATCCGTTTTAGGACCTTACAATTGGTATCAAAGCAAAATCAGCGTCAAAAGCACTCTACAATCGATTTTGGACCGGGTTCTCATCTGTTTGCGACTAGAGTTGGAAATTCATGGAAAAAGGTTTTAGATTTCATCAAATCTACAATTTTTCAAAGCTTACGGGCCAAATTTCAGTTTACGGCCGCAAGCTCCTCGCAGTTCGTGTACTGTAAAGTGTGTTCTTGGGTCGTGAATAAAGAGTATTCATAAACCTGAAATTAATTGTTCTTCGACTGTAAATCTCAATCCGTAAACACTTTATGACCGTAAGCTCAGAGTTTAAGGCCACAAACTCAGCCTTGACCGTGAACCTTGTTTACGGCCGCAAACTGTGTTTTGACTGTGTTTGACTGGAGACTTACTTTAATTTTATATAATTTAAATTTTGTTTCATCTTAATTTAATAATAATAATGGATTCTCAATGCCAAACACACCACCATGAGCTGGATTCTGTAATGGGCATAACCACCCGAATTCCTAGACTACTGTCTGCTGAAGGCTTCCCAGAATGGAAGTATAGAATTGAAAAATACATAAAGATGAAAGACTTTAAAATCTCGAGAAGCATAATAAAACATCCTGTAAGAATAACCACTATTGTCTCAAGTCAATTGGTTGAAAAGAAAATTGAAAATTATACAGATGAAGACTTCGAGAAGGTTGAAGAGCAAGAAAAGGCTTTGGCCACCTTTACCATGGCTCTATCTCCAAACATTGCTCAAGGTTTCAGGGATTACACTTCTACTAAGGCTTTGTGGGAAGCCCTAATTGAAGTCTATAAAGGGAATGAAGATATGAAAGATAGTCGCCAAGATATGTTGCGAAAACGTTTCAATATGTTCAACTACATTCTTGGAGAGACTCTTGAAGCACAGCTACAGCGGTTCACATCTGTTAACACTGAAAAGACTGTAGTCAGGATTTTCTACACAAAGTCTGAGATAAACAAGAAGCTGCTAAATGCTCTCCCAAAGTCTTGGGACATGAATGTAGTTGTCATAAAGAAGACTAAGGATCTTAGCCGGCTCTCTCTTACTGAAGTAATGGCTGGCATCAAGGCCTGTGATATTGATGACAAGCAATGAGAAATAAACCATGTGAACTCATACTCAACTGCGAACCTTGGGATCTCCTCCAACAATGCTCTTTCATCTCTCAATTTTTCTTCTGCAAGTCAATCATTTGCTGCTCAGCAAGCTCAGGTTCAGTCCTTCTACACTCCATTAGCATCTTCTCTTCTTGCTACACCAGACGTGCCTCTTTCTTAGAATCATTCGTTCATGGGTGCTCAAGCTGCTTCCGCCTCCTCCAATGTGGCTTCTTCTTCAAAAGGAAAGGAGGGTGATGAAAAACTTGCTCTTCATACAGGGCTTTTCATCTGCTACAATGCACTTGTGGCCGGAGATCTTCCATCCTAATTGTCATTTGCTGATCTCGATCAAATTCACCCTGAAGACGTCGAAGATATGGATATCACATGGCAAATTGCCATGGCAGTCTTCCGAGCAAAACAATTTGCCAAGAAGACCGGAAAGAACAACTGGGGGATGAGTGCTGACAAGAAGGTTGGGTTCATCAAGGGGAAGCTGCGATGTTTCAAGTGCCACGAGCCGTGGCATTTTGCTCGTGATTGTCTACAGCCAGATAGAAGATTAAATAATGACAAAACTATGGTTGCGGTTGTAAACAATAGAATTGGTGCTCAGGTCAACAACGAGAAGGCCATGGTTGCACAATCTTTTGACTACGAGGATCAGATGCAAGAATTGAACATATCTGGACCCGAAAATTCCCACTTGTCATAGGTTGGTGATGATGCTCCAGCAGAAATTGTTGTAGCGGTAGATCAAATGATGAAGCTGCAGTTTGCGCTGATGGTATCTTCTTCTCATGAACCTAATAAAATCGAGGTAAGTCTACCTCATGCTCTCAAGCTTGTATTGATTATGTTAGAATGTTGCATGAGAAAACTGAGACATTAGGTAGAGACGTAGAAAACCTTGAAACACTTCGTGAACATAATGACTTACTAAAAAGGGAAGTAGAGGATCTTAGATATGAAGGTTACCAACTAAGAAAGGGTAAAAAAAACCTCTTAAAGCCCAATTAGAAGCTAAAATAAAGGACTTTAGGAGACTTCAGGAAGACTACAATAATAAATGCGGAAATTATGACTATATAATGAAACAGAACGTTGAACTAGTGGCTGAAATTGAATCTTTAAAGGGAAAATTTGAAACCGCTAATTTTGAATTTAGAAAATTTGATGTATCAAGTGAGGTAGTTGCGAATATGATAGACCACTGCATGCAATTTAAACGAAATCAATCAAAGGGTCTAGGGTATAATCAAGTGCCTCCTCCATTCAATCATACATATTAGTTTCAACCTTTTTCCAAAAAAGAGATTGCCAATGAATCATTCATGGTTTATGGAAAGCCATCTGGTTTTGTTTCGGGAGGATTTATTAATGTTGAAAATACTAACATTTCTAGTTTTCCTGCAGATCAATCCTTGAATCAGTCAAAGCACGAAGTTGAAGGATCTGTTTCCGAAAATAAAACTAAGTCCAAACCTGAAGTTTTAGTTTTAAATAAAGACAATAATTTTTCTAATGTTTTAAGTGACAATGGTTTTTGTGGTGTTTCTGTTTCTTCTGATACTATTTTGAATGGTTTTCAAGTGTTTGATACTGTTTTGAATAATGTGGTTGACAATTTTGATGTTTGTGATGAAAATATTGAAACACCACCAGTTTTACAAGCTTCTCCATCAAATGTACCCTCACTTGTCTCACAACCTAATTCTAATTCTTGTTCTTGTGATAGAATCAGGGGTGTTAGTATGGAAAACAAATCTGATCAATGTAGTAAAAGTTATAACAATAACAAACAGATCTGTTTCAATTGTGGTACTGGTGGTCATATAGCTAGAAATTGTTAAAATCGTATGTTTGTACACTTTAAATCCTCAAGAGGAAAGAACGAATTCAAAGGAAGGTCGTTAACTAGAAAGTCCTCTAGAAATGGTTCCCGGAATGATGATTGGAAATTTGATCGGAGTAGAAAACGGGCTATTTTTCAAAAGCATAAAAAGGTTTTTCATAACAAAGTCCCAGACAGTTTTCCAAAACCGAGCATGGCCAAGCCAGGGTCGGTTTCATCAAGAAGCAGCAGTGGGTCTTCAACCAACTCTGGTATGATACCCACATGCTTCAAGAAAATTGATAATCATTCAATTTTAAAATCACCCGGGACTATTCGAAAACCTAATTATCAATGGTTGCCCAAACTAGCTTCCAAATTATCATCCGTGTCCTCTGAAAAATCCTTAAATGATAATAAATCTGAGAAGGCATCAGGACCACCCAGGAAATTATGACCTGGGTTCCCAAATCTAATTAAACCCGCACATTTTACAGGGACAATTGCGGGGGAATGTGGTCAGACCTTGGTTCTTCGACAGCGACTGCTCCCGACATATGACAGGAGATATAGCCCAACTGCACAACATTCAATCATTTAATGGGGGATATATCTCCTTTGCGGGTGGAGACGGATGCAAGATTATGCAAAAAGGAACTGTTAGAAATCGGGTGTTGAGTTTTTAAAATGTCAACTGCACAACATTCAATCAAGAAGAGTGGATACTTGTAAAATCTAAAAGAGATGGGAATGCCTATATCATTGATATGAATACAAATCTTCCAGAACAAGTTACGTGCCTTTTCTCCAAGATTTCCGAACAAACTGCAATGTTGTGGCACAGAAGACTTGGTCATGCTAACGCCAAGAACTTGAATCGTCTTGCCAAAAATGAGATGGTCCGTGGTTTGCCTATCAAAGACTTCATCATGTTTGAAAAGTGTGTGTCATGTGCCTAAGGTAAGCATCATAGAAAACCACACCTGCCAAAACAGGTCAAGTGAATTAGCCAGGTGCTTAAATTGCAACATATGGATTTGTTTGGACCAGTAAACATTCTCAGCATCAACAGAAATTCAGATTGTCTGGTTGTGATTGATGATTTCTCTCGGTTTACATGGGTTTTCTTTCTATCCAACAAAGTTGGAGTTGCTGATTTGATTAAGAAATTCATTGTATTAATTGAAAACCAAACTAACAATCGGGTGAAGGCGCTTCGTACCGATAACAGAATAGAGTTCAAGAATTCTATACTCGATCATTTTTGCGTAGAAAAGGGTATCATGCGTCAATACAGCTATGCTCACACACCCCAACAAAACGGTGTTTCTGAAAGGAGAAACAGAATGTTAAAAGACACTGCAAGGATGATGTTGTGTGATTCAAAACTGCAAGTTCTCTTTCGGGCCGATGCGATAAACACTGCCTACTACGTTCAAAATCGTGTGTTGATCAACAAAGCTCAGATGAAGACTCCGTATGAGATTCTATATGGTCACAAGCCTTCAGTCAGTCATTTCCGTGTATTTGGCTGCCCTTGCACCCTTCTTCACCTAGAAACCAACCCGAAGTTTAATGCTAAGGCTGATGATTGTTACTTTGTAGGGTATGCTGCTCGCACCACCTATACGGTCTACAATAAGAAGACAAAGCAGATTGTGGAATCTTATGACGTGCGTTGGTTGGAAGAAAATGAGACGGATGCTAGAGTGGGTCCGGATTGGTTGTTTGATTACACATCACTGTTCATCTGGATCTGTCTCTGGTTTGAAGAATATTTCTGAAGATGAAGACGAGGAAGTTGTCTACAGACCTCCATCTACATCCTCTTCACCATCTAAGGTGGATTCGTCTGCTACGCCTGAGGGGGAGTCCTCTGCTATGCCTGAGGCGGAGTCATCTGTGCAACATGATAGTCCTAAATCTCCCGCCCAAAATGATACTCCTGACGCTGAATCTACGCCACTTACTCCTATAGAAAGAGAGTTCATGCCTAATGATGCTTCCGATGTCTCTTCAAATTTTATGGAACTACTCTTTCCTTAAATTATCTCAAATAAGTTTGTAGCATAGCCATCTGGAGTGGCTCAATCATAAATTGAAGGAGGTATCAACATTCACACTCTTCCTATCTCTCTCAATGATATTAGCCAAGAGATACCTTCAAGGATTCAACGTGATCATCCGATCGATAACAATATAAGTTAGCTGGGCGACGGTGTTAAAACCATAAGTCAGAATGGAGACGTTAATACTTTTCTTTACTCTTGCTTTATCTCTCAAATAGAGCCCAAGAATGTAGAAATGGCTCTGAATAAGGCCAGCTGGGTAGATGCAATGCATGAAGAACTGCATCAATTTGAAAAACTCGGTGTTTGGAAGTTAGTTGAATTACCAAAGGGCTAGAAGTATCTTGACACACGATGGGTTTTTCGCAATAAGCAAGACAATTCAGGGGTAATTGTGAGAAATAAAGCTGGATTGGTGGTTCGTAGGTTTCGATAAGTCGAGGGTCTTGATTACACTGAAGTTTATGCTCCAGTAGCTCGCTTGGAGGCTATTCGTATCTTCCTAGCATATGCTTCTTACATGAACTTTACCGTTTATCAAATGGACATCAAGACCGCCTTCTTATATGGCAAGGTAAAGGAAGATATCTACATTGATCAACCTCATTGACTCAAAGTTTACTAATCATGTCTACAAGTTGGATAAGGCATTGTATGGGCTACATCAAGCTCCTCGATCGTGGTATGCAACTCTAACAAAGCATTTGCTCGAGCATGGTTACTCTCGTGGCACTATCGATCAGACTTTGTTTATCAAGCATGTCGGCAATGATCAGATACTTATGCAAATCTATGTTGACGACATTATCTTTGAGTCGACTATTCCGTAGCTTTGCAAAGAATTCGAAAGTGTAATGAAGAAGCGGTTCGAGATGAGTTCGTTGGGAGAAATGACCATGTTTTTGGAGCTTCAGGTTAAATAGAATTCAACCAAAATCCTGCTACATCAATCCAAGTATGTGGAGGATATTCTTGAGAAGTTCGGGTTTCATGACGTTAAATCTGCTTCAACACCAATGGCTGAAAGACCTCTTCTAACTCCAGATCCTGATAGTGAATCCATAAATTAGACTTACTATAGATCAATGATCGGATCGTTGATGTATCTTACTGCAAGCCGACCTGACATCATGTTTGCAGTTTGTCAATGTGCACATTATCAGGCTAATCCTAAACTTTCACATCTTATTGCTGTCAAAAGAATTTTTCGGTATATCAAAGGCAGCCCAAAATTGGGTCTTTGGTATCCGAAGAATTTTGAATTTGATTTATATGCTTTTGCTAACAGTAATTATGGACGTTGTGAGCTTGAAAGGAAATCAACCTCAGAGGGTGTCAATACCTAGGTGATAGACTAGTCTCGCAGAAATACAAGAAGCAACACACTATGTCAACTTCAACAGCGGAGGCGGAATACGTTGCTGCATCGGCCTGCTGTTCTCAAGTTATCTGGATCCAACATCAACTGCTGGATTACGATTTTAGATTATTTAGAAACCCGCATTTAATGTGATAATGAGGCCGCCATTCAAATTGCCAAAAATCCAGTCCAACACTCTAAAACCAAGCACATCGACATTAAAATTCATTTTATCAGAGACTGTTATGAACGTTCACTAATCCGGCTGGAACAGGTCCCAACTGCTAATAATGTGGCGGATCTGTTCACTAAGCCATTTAACAAAGCTCGTTTTGATGTGCATGTGGGTTTTTTTGAAAAATATTCGTTTTGAGGATTAAGTTTTTTTTTTTTTTTTTTTTTTTTTTTTTTTTTTTTTTTTTAATTTTATTTCTTTTCTTAATTCTTCAAAAAAAATTTAAGTTTTTTTAGATAGGATAGATTAAATTTGCGCATTTAATTTTCTTTATTTTCATTTTTATTTTTTATTTTTTATTTTCTTTTATTCTCACCCATTCACAAATTTAGGGGGAGAAATAATCAAATCCAAAAACAATAAAAATTAAAAAAAATCCAGAAAATTAAAAAAAATTATATTGTTGACAGTTACGTTTGCAGGTGTTGTGATGGGAAATGAAATTAGCAGGTGATAACGGGCAATCTGAATCTGCATAACGTACCTAAGTTGAATCGTCTACGCTCTGTGCTTGATGCGCTGGTAGAAATAAAATTTTTTAAATGGACTTGACTAGGAAGACTTGAACTTAATGAATTTAAGGACTTGACAAACTTTGACTTAGTTAGATCCGTTTAGCCTGACATCACGACGCTCGGATAGGTTGAGCAGGGAGATATAGATGGGAATCTACCGGTCACATTAAATAACCCGTATCTATAACTATGGATTCACCTTTCCTCAATGTACAAATTTTGTCCTTAATTCCGGTTGGATGGGGTGACTGGGGAATTCCGATAAACTAGGTCTGTAGAAGGATATTTTCTTTCTTTTTGTGTGTTAGTCATATGTTGCCTCCTTTGCATGATCAAGAGATCCGACCTGGTACATAGTATATGCAACGTTCTCTTCTCAATCCCTCTAAAACTCCAGCCAGTCATATGTTTCATCCTTTGCTTGATTGGAAAAGATCTGACCTGTATGTACATCATATGTATTCTAAATCTATCTTCTCTTTTAATGATTGTTTGCTCACCCGATGTAAGGAGTATTTTGGAAGTCCTTGATGGCTGGGGCATGTCAAGAAGTGGGAAACACATTGTAGTACAATTAAAATTGAACACATACAGGTTGTCTGTAGATCTCATTGCTCAATTTAGGTGGACAACAATATCCCTGGTTGTAGTCAGTTAAATGGTCATAAGAAAGTTTTATTTAAGAATTAGGGCCAATCATGATAATAAAATTATAATCATATATATTAGTGTGTATCATGTCATTGGTAAGTTGTCCAAATATTGTCACAAATTTTCGTGTTTAAGTGGACCACAATACTGACGATTGATCAGAATAAGGGTACCGACAAGTGGAATAAGGTTGTCCAACAACTTTGATCCCATCGTCACAAATTCATTTCCAGTAATTAAACTTTAAGTTGTATATTTTAGTTGGACTTAATTTATTTTTATTTTTAATTTTTATTTAATTTATTTTGTTAACTGTTAAAATCTAACAATTATTTTTAATTTTAAATTTTGAAAAGTTAATTTAATTTAATTTATTTTTATTTTTAATTTTAGTTTTAATATTAATCTTCAAAAAGATTTGTTTTTAAATTTTTTGAAAAATATTGGATCGTATTGGATCCTGCCTTCTACTGTGTGGTTATTAGGTAAATAAAAAGTTGGTATAAAAGGGGGTTTACAGCCAGAATCTTTATCACTTTCTTGATTCCGGCCACAAACTCTCTCATATTCTCTCTCCTCGAAAAAAAATTCAAATATTTTTGCGAAATTAATAAGATAGTTTTGAAGGTAATGTGTTTTCGACAAGGAATATGCATCTCGTTCCGTGATTAACCGAGTTTTAAGGCTGAAATCAACAAAAAATGAGTTTCGAAGATTACAATCAAAGCTTACGGCCGTAAACTCCCCATATGACCATTAGCATATGGTCAAGGGTTTACGACCGTAAACCCTCGTTGACCGTAAACTTGGACTTGGACCATATTTTCATTTTTAAATAAGAAAAACTATTAATTAATTATTGGGTTTAACATTGATTTATTTAAAATATTATTTGTCTCACTTGGTGTGTTTCAATGCAGATAAGATGGCAGCTTTAAATTTGCAGATATGCACACCCTAGCTATAGTTCTCGCTGATCCTCCACTGACTCATGGGGACTTTAAGTCGATGATTCACAGGTTACGGGGAGTGCTGTCTAGCTTCTGCTATCACAATGAACACGGTTGTATACCAGAAAATCATTCGGGAATTTTGGCAAATGGCCAAGATGACAAGGGAAGATAATGGAGCTGTAACTGTAAATGCAGTCGTTCAGGGATGCAAGATTGTTATTGATGAGAGCTTTGTGAGAGTGACTTTGCTGATAAACGACCTTCCGACCTTTCCCACGGAGATTGGTATTAGTGATGCTCAGAGAATTCTACAAAATATGGGATACGAGGGCGATTCTCCACCAACTATGAAGAAACTTCTACCCCCTTATTGGATATTTCTAGCCCATGTGTTCGTGAGCTGTATCTCCGGCAGAAGATCAGGTGTCGATGAGATATCCCTAAAAAACACTGGCGCGATTGGTTCTGTTGCTGCAGGGATAGGTTTTAACTTTTCTAGATTTATTTTGGATGAGTTTGTGGTGAACATTAATGCTAATACTCGGGATACTTTCCTAATGTATCCGCGATTTATTCAGCTATTCATCAACAAGCAGTTTCCTAATATGGTGAAGGATGGAGAAACACTGGATATGAAGTCTTTGGGTCCTCACACCATTGGACTCATTAAACAAAACCGAAAAGGGAAGGTGGTCTTTCAGGGGTTATCTCCTTTGGTCAAATTTGGATGATTTGTAGAACCGAACGAAGCAGTCGAATCTCATGGATCATCAGATAAGATTTCATCAGAAAATACTTCATCAGAAAAGGTTATCTCAAAAGGTGATGTGGTAACAATATCGAATCATGAAGAGGAAGAAAATGTTGCTCATGTTGTATCAGTTGCAGAAGAGCATAATCTACAAAATATTCAAGTTGATGGAGATTATAATGAAGGGTCATCTAAGAACACTGCCAAGCCTAGTCAATTTGAAGATCTTGATCTTATCGGCTTTGATCAAGATGACATTCCTGAGACTTTTGAAAGAAATGTTGATTTCCTATCAAGTGTAAATCTCAATACCTTGCTAGACAGTGTCAGTGATATTGATGTCCCGGCAACGAAGACAAGGGAACATGAAGATGCTTTTGATTCAACCCCCGTTTCTCAAGCACAAGTGGTTGGTTCTTCAATTCCTATGGCAACTGTGTCAAGGAGTCCACCCCTTGATACTGCATTGCCTATATCTGAACCACTTATAGATGATCATAAAATAGACCAGGCTATGCAACCTCCATCAAAAAGAAGAAGAAGAGATCCTAGGGTCGGGCTTTTGGACTCTGGCCTTTCTCAAAGTGTGCCTACTCCTCCAACTACTACTCCGACTATCATAACCACAAAATCATTCAGTGAAGGCCCCAATACCATTTTTGAAACTGGTGGCTCCTCTATACCACTAGGGTTCTCTCCCTTAGGGGCAGATCTTGAATAAGCTTCAATTCGTTTGGCTTAGTTTTTGGCTCAAGAGCAAACCACTGCTACTACTTCTAAGGCGAAATGGATCGTTTTTAATGAAGGTCAGTCTAGAGATGAAGATTTTGTAATAAATGAACTTCAGAAAACGGTCAATGTGCTTGATCCGAAAAACATTAAGCTTAGCATCCAGGTTGAAGATCTTCTAAATGAAAATACAAATCTAAAGATTCAAATCTCTAATCTCAAAGAAGATGGAGTTGTCAAGACCATGCAGATTTCTGAGCTACAAGCTCTTTTCAATCTTTTGACCTCCAACTATTTTGATATGAAGAAAAAACTAGCAGAATATTTTGGTCTTAAGTACAAGACTACTACTGATGAACATATACTTAATTTTCACTCTGAGGCTCACCCCATCGCTGTGCCAACTGCTGATACCTCACGGGTTGTGAATCGCTTCGAAGATGAACCTGCCCATGCTCCTCACGTTGCAAAGATAATCAAAGTCAGACAAGCTGAAGCAGTTGAGAAAGGGACAATTCTTATTCAAGAGGAGTTCTGATACAAATGCACCTGGGAACAAATCCACAATCACCAGAACAGAACTCGAGACTGCAAGGTTTAAAGACACATACGGTGATAGGTCAGGAATTATTTGTTGGGGTTTTCATGATCCCTTGAAAATGTGGATTGTAAGGAGTAAGAGCGGTAATACATAGCTCTACAATGACAGTCATGACTTCAATTCTTGGACCAGAGTAGATCGTTCGGAGCTATCACAATATCCCTTCTCAAATTCAACAAACAACCAACAAGCAACCAACTTCAAACATTTCCTTGAAGACCAAGTGAAGAAGGGATTCCCATCGATGAAAAATGTTGAATCTGTGATAAAATACTATCCAGATGTCATTTACCCTAAAACTGGTCATTCCCTCCAAGCGGTGATGTGGCCTGCTACAAAACAGGTTAAACAAATTCCAGTGCTTCAGAGCTATCCGGATAGATCCTTGAGTTCGATGCTTTATTGGGTATTTGATGAGACAACAACATTTGTTGTCATCAAACTTAAATAAGGATGCATTCGTCTATACGATAGAATGGATTTGTTCCAGTTTAGAAAATGGCACATTCATCACTTGAGCAATTTTCAGATTCAAGTTACTGAGGAGATTTTCGAGTCGGCTGCGAAAGAGTACACTGCGATGATTGCCGAGATTATTAATAAGGGAATGTGGAATGGAGCCATGGGACTAGATGATGTAATGCTCGTGAACAAAGATTGACCTAAAGCTAGCACCAAAGCAAGGGGGAGATTGAAGGGTCTAATTAGTGGTTTGTTCTAGGCATTCTATGTAATAGGTTCTTTTTGTTATTTGATAGCTTAATATAGTTTTCTTGGAGTTTACGGTTGTCTGTAAAGAGTTTACGGCCGTAAACCCAGGGCCGACCCAATTTTGTATAAATATGGGTTTGCTAGGTCTTTTGAAGTTGTTGATGCCTCAGTATTCTCAGCTCCTGTAACCGCAAGTTGTACCAGACGTGATTCTAATAGAAAAGCATGTGCAAGCTTGCTTGTTCTTTATTCTACTCACTCTTAATTGATTTACTGATTTTTTTTTCTGTTTAATCACTAGTAAGATCCGTTTTAGGACCTTACACATCCATAGATCTATACTCTATTAAGAGGCTCCACCATATCCATCGTGAGGAAACCAAACATCTCAAATGCAAATGGTATGAACACGTGTTGATTTTCCATGCACAATTTCTCATGTTTTGTAACCTTGCATGAAATAGCTTATAAAGCAGCCTATCTGTTCTTTAAACCCTAGCCCTCAAGGCCACAAGAGAGCATTCTATTTTTATACATAGAGTATCGATTCTATTTTTATGCATAGAGTCTAGTTACAATTATGACACTTTATGCGCATTCCATAATAGAAAGACTGAATCATTTATATTATGAAATCTTAACTTAAGATATCTACCTAATGAAGGCAGGTGCTACCCTAGTAAAATTTGTGGGATCATGATGTTTATTCAGATTAAAAAAAACAAAACAAACAACACAAGCATTTTCGCAAAATATCACCGTCAATCTATATGTTACATAAAAATCATGTTCCAGATTAGTTAAGATTTATATGTTCATGGGTTTGAGATGGAGTTTTTGGGAAAAACCTTGTGCCAAAACCTCGAGCAAGGATGCTCATGATGTTACATCGAACAAAAAGAGCATGGTTTATTTGGGCTGCCACGACATGGAAAATGGTTACCACGGCGTAGCTGCTGCTCTATCCCATGCCCATGATTCTTTTAGGGTTTGATTCATGTTTGAACCCCTCTAATCCTGTTCTAAGGTTTATTACCACCCTTTAACACCCTTATACCTTAGAGAAACCCTAACCCTCATTCCCTTGGTGATTTGTGGCCTTATTGGAGCATTTTATTATTTGGAGTACAAGAGAAAATGGAGAAGAAGGTGTTTTATTGTTGCATCTTGCAAGGAACCAACATCATCAACATCTCACTTAGCATTTGGAACGTCATAAGTCTCTAAGGATTATACTATATGGATTAAAGTGATTAGATCTATGATATTGTCCCACGTTCTTCATGTTTAATAAAGTTTGAAAGGAAGAATCACATGATGTTTGCAACTTTATGACTCTCCAAAGTCCCATGAGCAATATATATTGTAGATCTAGACTTTGGTTAGAGTTCTTGTCATTTACTTGAGTTTTGGTCTTTTTAGCTCATTTTGACCTAAAATAGATTCTAGACATGCATTAGACATACATGTCCATAAAGCTTTCATCTTTATGATAGATCAGGTATTAGAACCCATTATGTAGCGGTTGGTTTAATGACTTCTCAGATTAAGGAGCTAATGGTTAAGACAATGTGGTATTCGACATTATTTAGACCTAGGGTTGGAGATCGTGATCTATTTGAGTGTCTTAATGGATAAAGTTGGAAACTTTATGCATTTAGACAATAGAATGGACCAAATATGAGCTCTAGATCTTGTACAATCGAAGAAATTAGATTAATCAATTAAGTTGCTAAAACTGAACGCTCACGGAATAACCATAGGTCACCAAGGCATGACGATAAGGAAATGCCCATCCGTTTCAATCGTATGAGGGTCACAGTGTTGCCAAGGAGGGACATGACATGGCAATTTGCTAAACTCAACGTTAACCATTCACATTTGACCCAAGTTGACTTTTAGTTAACATGGTTGGTTTTAGTGCGTAGACTCATATTGGACCTTGTATGATGTGATACGAGTGTTGTAGTAGTGGTTGCGAGGCTTTGAGATGTGGTTAAGTTGATTTGTGAGTCAGGTGACTCTCTTCATTGTACTTATGGGTCGAAGGTACTAATGCTGGCCTATTAGGATGTGTTATGTAGGATGCTATCTGTCTTTGTGACTCTTACATTGTATGTTGGGTTGGGACCAATAGCATGCATGTAGCGTTGGAACCATTTTCATGAGTGGTATGGGCCTTTTATATGTTGGGTTACATCTATTGTATAATGGGCTAGCCCTATTTGTATGATGGGATGTGCCCATTGATTATGAAGCTGCTACACCCAGCCAATCAGGTATTTCCAGTATTATGTAATGTGTATATATATATATATATATATATATATATATATATATATATTGCAAATTGGTCCTTAAATTGTGCGTACTTGGGGCGTACGCATGGCGTAATTCACTAAGAAGCAATTGATCTTCATCAGTACATTGGGCGTGCTCAATGGTTACGCAGGGCATACTTAACGGATATATAAACCCTAAATCTGGGGTTTTAACCCCTATTTAAGCAAATTAACCCTCATAAACCCTTTCCATCTTATGCCTCCATCCTCTCAAAGGACCCATTGCAAACCCAAATATTTATTTTTGATATGTTGAGCTATTTGAGTGTTTTGTGTTCATTCTAGAAGGAAGAAAATTATTGGATTACACTTAGAAAGTTACAAACATTGTAGATATGGGATTTTGACCTCTCAAGAAACATCCATAAGCTATAAAGTTCTGAACTTGATGGATGTTTCACTAGATATTGCTGATTCTTGAGTTTTGTACATTTTGGTCCCATAATCTTGATATATATGAGTGTGGCCTACTCTAGACCAAATAAGTTGTCTTTTTAGATGTTTTTGAGTGTTTGTAGTCATAAAAATGTGATCTTGGTCTGTTTTCTCATTCATACAAGAGTTATGAAGCTTGGGTTTTGGCTAAAAAGTTAAGGTTTAGATTTTGAGCACTTCTAGTCATGAAAAGTCATAAAGTTGGAAACATTATGGTTTAGGTGGTTATTTGGGACTAAATGCCAGTTCTGGACGTAAGGTCTTACTATAATAACCGCTTAATAAGGGTTTTGGGAGCTGACCAAGTACGTTAGGCGTACTATAAGAGTACAAATGGCATATTAAATTAGAACCCCATATTCTGGGGATGGCACTCTATGATGAGTGTAGAATTAGAGTACGAAGAGCATACTCAGCTTGTGTTAACCTTTTGAATTTTTGACTTTGACCATTGACCATGGATGTTGACCAAGTATGACTTAAGGGCATTTTGGGAAATTAAAATAGTAGTTTGAGATTCGGTCCCAATTATTTGTATAGGTGACCTATATAAGCAGTATTTAGAACAGTGATATGTTCAACTATTTTTCAGACCGTGATGTGAGTTCTCCTCACTACACTTGTTTGCCAAAGACACCAAACTTGGCCCACTAAGTTATGTACCCTAGTATAGGATGTTACTATATTTTAGTGATTTGTTAGATTTGTGTGATTATTTGTTTACTATTATGTGATTTTATTTGTTACATATGTTGACATAGTACGGTTAGGTTAAGGCAATATTGCTCTGTGCGGAAGTCAATAAACCTACGAGCAAGCCAGACATAAGTTGTGGGCCGGAAAGGTAAGAAGACTTACGTTGTTGGATCGAGAGCAAGCCAGACATAAGATGATTGTCGGAAAGGAAATACAAACTTATATCTTAGGTTCGGGAGCAATATAAACATGAGTTGTGGGTTAGGTGGGCAAGCTAGACTCGTGCTATGGGCTCAAGGGTAATCCAGTATGATGGATGTGGACCAAATATGCATGATGTAATATGTTGTGTAGTGGTATTTTGGGGAAACTCATTAATTTTTAGCATACAATTGATTTTATGGTTTCAGGCACTTTAGAGGATCGGGGCCAGGCGAAGGCCTGATCATTCACATCATCTTGGATGATCTTTTTATGTGATTATGATTTTGGGATACTCTGATTCATGGTTTATGATTTTTAGAAACTATGTTTTGTGATGTTTATGGATTTTGGATTGGTTTGAATATGAAATATTTTTCCTTGATTTTTAGGATGTTACAAGTTCGTATCATAGTCCTAGTTTGAGAGAATTGCATGAACATTCGTGTGAACTGTTTTCAAAAAGAATCTAAGGAATCATGCGATGTGTGTGAGCATCCCGAGCAAGAAAGTATTTCCCTAAGATACCCACAATGTTATTTTTTTATTATGATTATTGTAGAATTGCATGCTACTTTATAGGCTAAGGATCTTCAAGAATTGCATGATAGAATTGTCTGAGTTTTGATGACTGATAGCCCAGGAAAATTTCTTGTATGCTAGAAGGAATTGACATAATTACTGTAGCTTCTTAGTGTATGCATCATATTCGTACATAACTATGATTTTATAGCCTGAGAATGTTTGATTTATCCTTATTTCTTGTTCCTTATGTGGTTGTGGGCTTAGGGTAGAATAAAGTATTCGACTATTTATGGAATCGAATGTTATGTACGATTAGCATGCACAAATGGTTATAGGGTTGGTGGAAGTTTTAGGAGTGAGTATGGATTTTAGCGTGTAAAGTAAGATTAGCCACTTCTAAAAGAATATGTATAGGATTTATGAGTATCCTAGATGTTGGGCTTTGCGATCATGGTGTACACGAGAGGCTTTGGATCAGGAGTTGGCATCCAGGAATGGTGTCACATCCCTAAACCGAAACGGCAAAAACATTCGGGGGTGGAGGACGTCATGTACTGTATCACAACAATTGCATCATAGTAATCAAAGTAAATATAACCGTTACATTGAAATATAGGTATATACATCTGTTTGTTACATAATTTGTATATATCAAAAGTATAACAAAAATATCAAAGACGTGACTCTATACGCTCCGTCATCTTAAAAGCTTGCTGGAGTACCTATTTACTGATTTCCTAATAATACAAGTGATTTTTGAAAGAGTATCATCATGAGGCAGGTGAGTTCATAAAAATGTTTTCGTAATGAAAAACTGTCATTGAATCTGTAAAAATGTGTGTATGCTTCTCATGAAAATCCAATATTTTCTAAAGTGTATGTTCATTACTGTATTCTGTAGTAGTGTAGCAAGTATTAGTTTGTATGTCTATTTACCACCAACTATATTGTATATCATTGTTTTGAATGAAAACCATTTGTATGAAAACCCTAGCTACCACCAGAAATGTATAGAATGTTCAGTTGAAAACCTTGGTTACCACCAATATGTATAGTAGTTTTAGTACTTAAAATAAAACCATGTATTGTATCCCTGGAATCCTCCAGTGTAATGTATAGTAGTCCTATTAATTAAAATAAAACTAATGAAGAATGAAATCCCATAAAAAAAGGTTAGTTTATACTATTGTGAGTCGTATAACCATGCTTGATATGACTAGTGACCTCTACGATGTTCTTCAGGCGTCGGGAGGTATGATATTTGTCACCCCAGGCATGCCTACCTAACTGAAGCAAGCAGTTGAGGTGTGGGATTATCAGTTCCAAATAGATCTATTAATGAGTCCCACGCTCTCCCTCTAGGAGACACTGGTTACACTAAATGATAGGATTTAGCCAGTACCCCGAAAGCTACAATTGAAGAGTTGTCTCTCAATCATGTTTAAACTAGTTTACGTGTAGTTTTGTATCGTTCGTTTGTATCTGAAACCATTTGTATACTTTATAGAGTATTAATAGTTATACTTAAATAATCATTTAGTATTGTACTCTTGAAATCTGAATGTAGTAATTTATATTACAAACTAAGTCTGCCATAGTTTATATATTTGGTATTGTATAAGCTTTGAATTTGTAAAAGTGTTCATTGAAATCCCAAACTATACCAATTATAGTTTATGTGTAATGTTTTGTACTTGGTTCATGAATTGAGCTAAAAACTTTGCAATTATGATTATAAGTTTAAAACGTCCCTCATGCTCAGCATGTTATAAAAGGGTTAAATATCTAAATATTTTATAAAATGTGGCAATCTTTTGGTTGTATCAATTGCATAAGTTTTAAACCTATTAAAATCATTTTGTATAAATTTCAAAAAATTCGTTTGTGTTTGGCTTGTATTCCCCTCTGAAAACTTTAAAAATCATAAAAGCGTAGGGGTATGAACTCACTGTTAGTTGTGTGAAAGTGTTGGACAACAAAACTAGAATTGAAGACCCTCGGGTTGATGTACGCGACACTTAACGGGATCATAATAACAATTAAATACATATATGCATTTTATTACAAAAAAACCATTAATTCTAGTGTTGGAAAAACACTTGCTTTTGGTTTAGGAATGTTACAAAGATTCGATTGAATCGGAAAAAGCGGGTTTTCAGCAAAGTTCATGACATAGACAGGTTTGTGGTCGTGAATTGTTCTCGGCCGTGAACAGCCTCTTGAATGGTTTACGGCCGTGAGCGGTGTTCTTGAGGAAAATATGAGTGTGTTAATGGTTCACTGTCAAGAACTGATTTCGGTCCTTGAAGATTCAAAGATTTGAAGGGTTTGCGGTTGTGAACTCAATAACACAATGCTTGATTTGATGAAAAATGCATTTTTAGAGGCTCCCCAACAACACCCAAAGGTGATTTTTGATGATTTCTAGAAGAAAATGGGGTATTTTTGTGTTTGCGGTTGAGAGGTTAGAGAGAGAAGGGAAGTGTTTTCAGCCAGAAAAGTGTAAATGAAGGGTAGGAGCACATATTTATAGGTTGGGTTCATGGTTAGTGGTGGAGGCCACCATACGTGAACAGATTGACAGCCGTGATCGGGTTTACGGCCGTGATCGGGTTCGCGGCCGTGAGCACCAATCATGCAAGATTCGCTAATTTTCTAAGTAACTCGGGTTGTTAAGTGATCTTCGGTTCCGAATATTATATAAAATTTCATTATATAACTTAAACGATTTTCCAAACCATAAGAATTTTGACAAAACAAAATAAAATTCCAAATTTATTAATTGAATTGGGCTAATGTTAATGGAAAAGGTACGAGTTGTCACATCATCCCCCGATAGAGGGAATTTCGTCCCGCAATTCTGCATAGCATAGAAATCATGGAATCGGAAAAAGATGGTGGTACTTCTGTTGCATTAAATCTTCTTTCTCCCAAGTGAATTCAAGTCCCCGCTTGGCATTCCATCGGACCTTCACTATTGGTATGCGACTTTGCTTTGTTCGTTTGACTTCCTGATCCATGATTTCGACTAGTTCTTCCATGGAATTAAGGTTCTTGTTGATCTCGATCTTGTCAAGAGGGATCACAAGGGTTTCGTCGGATAGACACTTTTTATGGTTCGAAACATGGAAGATGGGATGGGTGTTGCTAAGCTCTTAGGGTAAACGAAGTTTGTATGCGACGGGACCGATCCTAGCAAGAGTCTCGAATGGCCTAATGAATCTCGGATTTAGCTTTCCACGCTTCCGAAAGTGTATCGTGCCCTTCCAGGGTGAGACCTTCAACATAACACGGTCACCAACCTGGAGCTCCAAGGATTTTCTTCATCTGTCGGTGTAGCTCTTTTGCCTATCCCTAGAGGCTTTCAGTTATTCTCTGATTTGTACGATCTTTTCTGTGGTTTCGCGAATGATTTTCCGGCCTGTGAGAGTGTTGTCGGGGACTTGACCATTATCTATATGTGTTTCACCCACCTCAGCCCAACACAGAGGGGATCTGCACTTACGTCTATAAAGGGCATCAAACGACGCAGCCTTGATACTGGTATGGTAGCTGCAGTTGTAGGAGAACTCAACTAAGGGCAAATGGGTGTCCCATGACTTTCCAAAATCTATAACACATGCTCTCAACATGTCTTCCAATGTATGAATGGTCGTCTCACTCTACCCATCGATTTACGGATGGTAAGTTGTGCTCATATCCAACTTAGTTCTAAGAGTCTCCTGCAGTGACTACCAAAATCTCGAGGTGAATCTGCTATCCTGATCGGAGATAATGGGTGGGTTTTGTCAATCTGTCGACAATTACTCAGATGGTATCGTACCCACTCAGAGAATTAGGCAACTTAGTGACGAAATCCATTGCAATCCTTTCCTACTTCCACTCAGATATTTCTTGCTGTTGAAGTGGACCTGAGGGCTTTTGATATTCCACCTTCACCTTGGCACAAGTCAGACACTTGCCCATGAAGGTAGCGATATCAACTTTCATATTTGGCCACCATTAGAGTTTTTTGAGATCCAGATACATCTTATCTGAACATGGGTGAACGGAGTATCGGGTCCTACGAGATTCGCTCATGACAACCTCTATGTAACCGTTGAACTTTGGGATCGAGATCCGGTTCATGAAATAATATACTCCATATCCCTTGATCTCTAAGTTCTTTTCCATTCCCCTCAAAGCTTCATCCGACATGTTCTCTGGTTTCAAGGATTCCAGTTGAGCCTCTCTGATCTGAGCGGATAGATGGGAATAGATGATCATTGTTAGTGTCTTCACTCCATCCATCATCATTGCCTCATGTTCAATTCCGTGTGATTGAAGATGTGCTGCAGGCTCTTATGATCGGTGAAGACAGTTCACTTAGTTACATAGAGATAATGTCTCCATATCTTTAATGCGAAGACCACTGCTCCAACTCCAGATCGTGATTTGTATAATTGATTTCATGTGCTTTTATATGTGTCGAGGCATAAGCGATGACTTTTCATCTCTGCATGAGCACATAGCCCAGGCCCTGATTGGATGCATCGCAATAGACAACAAAGCCCTCCGTCCCTTCTCGCAGAGACAGGATAGGTGCGCTACATAAGGCGTGCTTCAATGTTTGAAACGCAATGTCTTGCTTTTCTCCCCAACTAAAGGCTACACCTTTCTGAGTTAGGGTGGTCAAAGGCTTAGCAATCCTGGAGAAATTTTGGATAAACGTGCGATAATGGCCAACGAGACCTAAAAATTGACGGATTTTTGTTGGCATCTTCGGTGCTAACCAATTCTTAATTGCCTTGATTTAGGAAGGGTCCATGTGTATGCCTTCCTCGCTAACCACATGACCAACGAAAGTTACCTTTCTGATCCAGAATTCGCACTTAGAAAATTTTGCATATAGTTTTTCCGCCCTTAAAGTTTCTAGCACTAGCCTCAAGTGTTGTCTATGATCTTCCTCGCTTTGGGAATAGACAAGTATATCATCAATTAATACTATCAAGAACTTGTCTAAGAAGGGGTGACACACCCAGTTCATCAGATCCATGAATACCACTGGTGCGTTGGTTAGACCAAAGGGCATCACTACAAACTTGTAGTGACCATATCGAGTCCAAAATGTTGTCTTGGGAATATCACCCTCATGGACTCGCAACTGATGGTACCCTGATCTTAGGTCTATCTTTGAGAAGTAACTGGATCGTCATAGTTGATCGAAGAGGTTGTTGATTTGGGGAAGGGGATAGCAATTTTTGATGGTGAGTTTGTTCAGTTTGCGATAATCTATACACATCCGAAATGATCCATCCTTTTTTTTTCACAAACAAAATTGGGGTTCCCCAGGGGGAGAAGCTCGGTCTAATGAATCCTTTGTTGAGTAGCTCATTGAGCTGGCTGGATAACTCTTGCATTTCTGCCGACGCTGGATGGTAAAGGGATTTAGCTATAGGAGTGGCTCCGGAGATTAAGTCGATTCTAAACTTGACTTGGCATTCGGTAGGGATTCCGGGGAGATCTTCAGGGAAGATATCAAGAAAGTTGCAAACTTCAGGGATGGTCTTGAGATCTTTAACTTCCTACTTTTCATTAATCACATGGGCTAGGAATGCTTGAAACTCTTTTCGAAGATATTTTTAGGCTTTGATGCATGATATGATATGGAGGTTTGAACTGAGTTTATCACCATAAATGATAAGGGCTTCGCCATTAGGCAGATTTAGGCAAATAGCTTTCTTGAAACAAAGGATATTAGCATGATGGAGACTTAACCAGTCCATGCAAATAATGATATCGAAGCTTTTAATGGAAACCGACATAAGATCGATAGAAAAGGAATAATCATTTAGGGTAAGGGTACAACCTATGAATACGTCGTACGTACTCTATTTCTTACCATTAATTAGCAATCTCAATTGTAAAGGTTTCAGTTAGAGATTGGGATTTATGCTTAAGTAGATGCTTAAATGCATGACTAACAAAACTTCTCTCTGCACCAGAGTAAAAAATGATGCGTGCATAAGAGTTGCCGAGGAGGAATGTACCTGAAACTACGGTGGGATCAACGATAACTTCCTCTTGGTCAATAGCTAGCACTTTACCTATGTTGCCAGTTGTTTCCTTTGAGGAATTCCTCTTGTAATGCCCGGTCTCACCACATCCATAATAGGCTTGGGTCACTCCAGCTCTAGGAGCCTAATTAGTGGGTTGGACTTATGTAATGCAAAAACGAGCTGTGTGCCCCTTCTTGCCACAGTTATTGCACAACATTTCATGGCACGGCCCATGATGATGGAAGTTACACTTTTCACACCTAGGTAGGGTTCCACCATATCTACTTCCAGGTGTTAGAGGTGTAGGTGTTGGATTAGATGTCTAAGCCCATAACTATTAATGGTATGTACTAGACCCGAGAGTAGCATGGTCTATTTGGGATGCATATCATCAAGACAATTTGTTAGGATGTACTCTTGAGAGGAGGTTATATAGGATTTATTAATATATTAGAAGTTAAAATATAATAATATGAAATCATATGTATTAATTAGTATTGATCAAGATTTAATTTAGTGATCAAAGGAGGCGAATTAAATCTATGGGGACTAATTATGGTAATTAGTTATATTTATATATGTTGGGCTTATGATCCATGTTGGACCAGGTTTCTGTATGGATACATAAAGAGTTGGGTCACATGAACCATGGATCATAACACCCATGGATATGGATTTGGGTTATACCCATAACCCTTGAAATCCCACATATAAATACAAGCTCCATAACCTAAAAACGCCACTAAGACTTGTACTTGGCGTTCGTGGAGGTTTATTTGGAGCATGGAATTCTCTCTCAAGTTCCACCTTTGTTCATGATGTGTTGTTACTTCATTTGAGGCTTCCACACTATTGTGGCTAAGCTCTTAAGGCTAAATACATAAATACTTCAAGCTACATAAAAGGTATGTTACCCTAACTAGTATCTTGTATGATATATATCAATTCAATGCTAGTTATAGGCTTAATACCTTGGAAACACCATTGCATGTATTGTAAGTCCCTAATTTGCCTGTGTATCAATCAGATCCGTTTGATGGTGCGAAATCCCAATCAAACGAATGATGTCATATCAAATAGAAGAGAAGGAGAATAAGAATATGTTGAATATTGAATGTATTGATGATATGAATTAAGTTCCTTACACAAGATTCACATACACTAACACACACTAAAGTTCCAATCTTCTCTCATGGCCGTACACTCTCTTATTGTTCATCAATCACTACTCCGCACCCTAGCACCTATATATATACAAGGGAATATGGGCTTGGTGAACATGGGCTGTAAATGAGTTTACGACCATAAACCTGTTTACGGCCGTAAACACAGCCGTAAACACGTATACGGCCGTAAACACCAAGTTGTTTACAGTCCAAGACACAAAAATATATTTTTCTAGAAAAGTAAAGTATAAACCATATTTTTGACCCAAAAACCTCCCTCTTGGTTTATAGCTTTCTTTTCTTAAATGACCCAAGAAGCTCCCCCTAAAAACTAGCTGGTTTTTCTTGTTAATCTTCACTGGGAGATTGGCTTCAGCATTTATCTTCAAATTCTTCACAACTTCAAGATGTACTTGATGAATCTTCAATGAATGACTTCATCTTGAGCACTTGAGCTTTTCTTCAAGATTTGACTCTGAACGCACATTGGGTGAGGAGGCTTCTTGTACTGATTCTTGAAAGATGACGCTTTCAGCTTTAGAATCTTCAGAGAGAACATCAGAGAGAACAAATCTTCTGGATCATTTTAGCAGGTACAACGATAGCAGTAGACTGATTGAGGAGGCTTCAATGCAATCCATCACATAATCTTCAATTTCTGCTTAACCTTGCTTCTGGGGTTGAAGGTTGAATGAAGAAAGAATAATTTTCATTTCTTGCTCCTTCAAATAAGAATTATTTGATGCTCACGGATGAAGCCTTGGCTCAGAAATCTTCGACACAAGCTCCATGAATTTCATCTTCACCTGAATTCACTTTTCAAGACAAAACAAAACTAAAAGAAAATTTAGCACACAATATTTTTGGGGTTTTCATATTTTTTGAACAAAAATAAAATAGAAACAAAAATATTTTTGGATTTTTTGATTTTTCTGAATAAGAAATAAAACAGAAATAACACTATTTTTTATTTTGAATTTTCTGATTTTTGTTTGTTTTTATTTTTATTTTTAATTCTCCCCCTTATATTTAAATTAGAAGAACACTATGAAAAAACTTAACAAAAACCAAAGTAATTGCTAACTTTAATAGTGATTTGTGATCAAAGTTGTTGGGCAACATTATTCCACTTTTCGGTTCCCTTATCTTCACATGTTCGTCTGATCTATCGCCAACATTGTGGTCCACTTAAACACGAAACATTTGTGACAAGATTTGGACAATTCACCAATGACATGATACATGAATATATCTAATTATAACTTTATTATCATGATTGGCCCTAATTCTTAAATAGATTTTTCTTATGACCATTTAACTGACTACAACCAGGGATATGGTTGTCCACCTAAATCGAGCAGCGAGATCTACAGACAATCTGTATGTGTTCAATTTTAATTGTACGAGAATGTGTTTCCCGCTTCCTGATATGCCCCAGCCATCAAGGACTTCCAGAGTACTCCTTGCATCGGGTGAGCAGACAATCATTAGGAGAGAGGATAGATTCAGATTGTTATTACTTATAGTTTTAGAGGGATTGAGAAGTATAAGGTTGCATATGCTATGTACCAGGTCAGATTGTAAGTCACGCAAAGGAGACAACATATGGCTAACAGATAAGAAGAATTTCATAGATATAATTTGCAGAGAAACAGAGTTGCATATGGTACAGTCCAGGTCGGATCTCTCGATCACGTACAGGAGGCAACATATGACTGACAGACAGAAAGAAAGAAAACAATTTTCTACAGACCTAATTCATCGGAATTTACCAGTCGTCCAATCCAATCGGAATTAAGGACAAAATCCGCACATCGAGGAAAAGTGAATCCACAGTTCTAGATATGGGTTATTTAATGTGACCGGTAGATTCCCATGTATATCTCCCTGCTCAGCCTATCTGAGCATCGTGAAGTCAGGCTAAACGGATCTAACTAGTTCAAAGTTTGTCAAGTCCTTAAATTCATTAAGTTTAACTCTCCCTAGTGAAGTCCATTTAAAATCTTTCGTGCCTACCAGTGCATCGAGCACAGAGCGTTGACAATTCAACTTAGGTACGTTACGCGGCATCAGATTGCACGATATCACTTGCTAATTTCATTTCCCAAAACATCTCCTGCAAGCACATTCCATTAACACCATATTTTTGATTTTCTGATTTTCTAATGTTTTTGGATTTTTTTTTAAATTAAAATTTTCTAATTTTTGTTTTGTTTTTATTTCTCCCCCTAAATTTTTGCATAGGAGAGAAACGAAAGTAAATGCGCAAATTTAAAATATCCTAAAACAAAAATTAGTCTTTAAAGCGAATCAGCTAAAGAAAAACTCAGGAGTATAGAGAAGAAAACGCAAACCATAATTCACGGATTGAATCTGCATCCAGAAGGTCTGAGAACAACACGCATAATCTCAGAAGATCCGAAAATTCTTCATGTCGTTAAGCACAAACCCCATGTGATCCCTTCTTTTCTTCACTTCTTTCCTTTCTCGCAAAGGACTCATACTCTCGAACAAAGTTCTGAATGTTGTACAGTTGAAAGATGCCTCCTATAATGTGCCTGGAACAACCACTACCAACAAACTGAAGTCTGATGATATGCCTTCATAGTTGCTCCAACACAGAGAGGGATCACTTGGTCTTTGGAAACCAGTCCATTTTGAAACTGAGTTGACCTTTGTCATCAACTCACGATACTCTCTTCCATGACATATCCTGCTTATCACAAACAGAAGATGATGAAATATTAGAGTCATTAGAAGATTTGGGAGATTTCACCTTTGGTACCCATCTATATTCCGGTTTAACCCATTTCTTGTTCGATCCGATGGGTGCCTCGGCACTTGATTTGGAACTTGAATCTGAATGCCGAGATGACTTTGACCAAACCGGTCTTGGCTTCACAGGAGCATCTCTTGAACTAGACTTCTGGGCCAGCATGCCCTTCTTGTTCTTAGGAGTTGGATGCTTAGCCTTAGGAGTTGAATTCTTGGCCTTCATGGCATTCCGGTCGGCATTGTCTAAACACCTTGAGGGGTTTCTTTTGAAAAATCTCCCTCTTGGAGCGTTCCGCCAGCGTTGTGCATAGTAGGGAAACTATGCGCGATCAGGACAATTTTTGGCAATATGTCCCATTGTAAGTCCCTAATTTGCCTGTGTATCAATCAGATTCATTTGATGGTGCGAAATCCCAATCAAACGAATGATGTCAGATCAAATAGAAGAGAATGAGAATAAGAATATGTTGAATCTTGAATGTATTGATGATATGAATTGAGCTCCTTATACAAGATTCACACACACTAACACACACTAAAGTTCCTATCTTCCTCTCTCTTGGTCGTACATTCTCTTATTGTTCATTCATCACTACTCCTCACCCTAACACCTATATATACAAGGGAATATGGGCTAGGTGAACATGGGCCGTAAATGGGTTTACGGCCGTAAACATGTTTACAGCCATAAACACATCCGTACACACGTATACGGCGGTAAACACCAAGTTGTTTACGGTCCAAGACACAAAAATACATTTTTCTAGAAAAGTAAAGTATAAACCATATTTTTGACCCAACATGTATAATTAGTGAAAACATAGATCCAAGGTATTTAGGGTTGTATATGCACCATAGGATGTTGGGTGTCAAAGTCTCGAGGTAGTTGGCTGTTCACTTGGTTCTTTAGTCACTTCCTGATGACAAATCACAACATGACCCTTACTGATCTTACATGTTTGCTTGTTGCTGCTGGAGCAACAATGATCTGGAGCACTGGTAAAGAAAAATTGATTGGAACATCTACTTCCCAAACTTACATGGATATTTACAATGGAGACACTGGAAGTCCAAAAAAGTCTTCTCTTCCCAATGGAAAGGGATCAACCATAGTCAACCCGGTTGACCACATGCCAAAGAGAAAGGGTAAGTCTAAAATAGTCCAATATACCATTACTAATGAGTCCATTTCCAAAGGAAGGGGCATTGGTTGCGAAGCTGCCCAATTTACCTGAATGTCCATAAGGATGGTAAAAGTCAACAAATTTAACTATGCTTCAGGTAAAGTCCATTATCTAATTCTATTAAGTTCCTATTTGGAGATCCTTATTACATGTTCGGACTAGGTCACATTTTGATGTTTTGTTGAATCGAAGAATGGAAGTTTAAAGGAAGAGTAAGCTGATTCTGATCGCAAAGAGATGGATTTCGATCATATGCTTCGTTGATCAGAATTTTGTGCTACTGCTTAAGAGTCATGATAGATTTATTTCGAATAGATAACAACATGGTTTTCATATGTATTTGCATTGTAAGGATAAGTATTTCAGCAATTTTAAAATAAAAGGATTTTTTATTTTATTTTATTCAAGTATCCTTACAATGGGATTTGTGAAAAATTGTTGTCTATATAATTCCATTGATAGCAACATTGGAAAATGGATTTGATTTTTTTGTTTGTGGTAATGTCAAGATTTACCGAATAAGGAAAGATTCTCAACACCCAAGTTTCAGTTGGATAGAAACTTGGAATCATGCAACTTGCATGATGAATGAGAATTTTCATCTTTGGAAAATTAAGACTTATTCCTTGTTCACATGTATATGTGAGTCAAGTAAAGGACTAGGAAATCAGTTACACTTGGTTGTGCACTGATCATGTCCACCACAAAGAAGGATAAGGATAGTCGTCATGATTTACTAAAGCTTAGTAAATATGGTTGTGCTTACAAGTTTAAGTATAATTCTGAAACATTGGAAAAGTTTCAATGTATGGCAGGACGAAGGAGAAGAATCAAATTAGACAGAAAGATAAAAATTTCTCCAATCTGAAAAGATGGGAGAGTACTTTACTATCATGTTTTATGATTATCTTAGTGATTATGAAACCATGTCACAATTTATCCTCTAAGGACATCTTAGTGCATTCGTATGACTAAGAAGAGGAATCGTGAATTGTTGAAATGGTTAAATCAAAAGATGAATCATATTTCATTCAAAATTGAGCCTTAGAGTAATACTCCAAGATTGTAACTTGAGTGACATAATCTTAAGAAGGTTTATAAAACTTGTCAAATGTAAAGTAAAATTTTTTCTTACTCTTGTATATTTGAAATTGGTAAGTTGTGATGTTTTGGAAAAAACAAAGACCAACTAAGGCCAATTGTGTGAAGTGTTTTGTCTTCATAAGAATCCGCAGTAACTCTTGAATTATTTGCACTGTCAAGGACTGGTCTTTGACAAAGTGAGTCTTATATGTCAAGAGTTCAGTGGGAGTTTTAAAGATATTGAAAAGTTTCAAAAACTAATCAAGAATAAAACCTATTGTTTATCACTAGCACACAACTTGAGGTTTATAGCCTATCGTGTTGACATGTTCTTCTTTCTGTGCCCATCCCAGTTAAAGTTGACTATTCATATGAGTTCTATAAGTTTTCAATTGCTTGCATGACAACCTAGAAGTCATGGTAGGCCGTTGTGTTACCAAGTGGCAAGAAATTAAGATTGAACAAGTTTTATCCATATGAGTTTGGATTTGTCACTAATCTTGTTTTGTGATCATGGTATTGACAAATTCACATGGATAGGTACACATACACCATAAAATCTAAGTGTCATAAGGTTTCTCTTCAATTCATGAAAATGATGGTAAGGAAACGCATTCGCTAAATAGTTTTTAAGTAAATAACAATTGTGATATTTGCATTCTCAAAGTTGTTTGTGGAGCGTGTATGGTTAACCGGCACACTAACATGGACTTTTGAGAAACGGAAAAGGTCTAAAAAATTGAAACTATGATTACAACATCCCTTTTCAAAGTTCTAAAAAATGTTTAGACACACATGTGAGGTATCTAAGGAAAGGTGTATGATATTGATAAAGTCTTATCAAAACAACTCGTATAAGAAATCTAAACTTTGGTAAGAAAATCAATAAAGTATTGATTTCTAGAAGTCCAGCTGATTTCTAAGTACATGTGAAAGCTAGTGGGAGCATAATTTTTATGCTAGTAATTATTATGCTAGTGGGAGCATAATCAATTATGATAAGTGTTGCAAGTTAGCAATGTTAATTATAGAAAACAAAAGTTTCAATTGGGAAAAGTTGTTCTGCTATAATTAAGGGCGAGGAAATTATACTTCATTTCAATTCTAAAAAATTAGATTGAATCATCAAAAAAAAATGTTGGAACATGAATTTTATCCTTTCTGAATTTTATGTTGGAACATGGCAAATAAAAAAATGTTGTAGCAAAAGACTGGCCTAGGATCATGTCTTTATGTGAGCAATCATCAACCGTGTCCCATATGCTTCAGATATAGGATCGATTACATGTGCTATAATATTTATCCTTTCTGAATTTTCCAAATGTATAGGGTATTAAGGGGGGAAAATGTCTAGAATTGGATATGACCAAAATGATTAAGCAATTGTCGAGGACAATCTGAGGTTTACTAAAGATTGGTAGCTTATGGACAGTTGGAAGTATGGTGTAAATTTGTGGAAAGGACCATATTGACATATTCTGAAAGGAGGAAACTCTTATTTAGAAGTGATAGTTAGAATGATAATATGGAAATGTTTCATAGGTGGAAGTTATTCATTAGATTTGTGTATGATTAGAAAACATAATGCAAGAAGGATGCTTAAAGGAATATACTTTGAATTTGAGACTTCATTTCCATGGAATTGATCTCCATTGGAATGCTCTGTAATGTCTGTTGACATGTCTTTGTGACTTTCTGCACAGTCATTACAAGAGGATCAATGCATATAAGTTTAGAATCTAACAGATTTTGGTAAATGGCAGGAATTTGGAATTCATACATTTAAGATAAGGATTTGGGATTGTGAAATGAGGATCATTGGAATCATCTTCAATTGGTCTATTTCAAAAAGTAAGGATCATAGACACACATAGTGTACACACTTGGAGTATGGCATAACTGTTATTTGGACAAACATAGTGTACATGCTTGGAGCATGACATGACTGTTGTTTCAGTTCAAGTATTAAGTTGATTATTCGAAACATTATACAATGAATAATGTATAATCAATATGGTGATTAAATAAAAGGTGTTCTACTTATATTTATAAGTTATGAGAGCATATTGGATTCGATTCTTCTTGTGTTTCACTTTGCATGTTTTGACTTCCCGAATAACTCGGTTAGTCAAACTCTCCACAATCAACTATACTTTGGAAGTAGGTCTGAATCCAGACTATCATGAATTGGGCTTGTAGATGTCTAAAGTTTTTAAACATAACAAAAGTTGCTGCAACATTCATGAGTGCTCCTGGAATGAGATTCGAGTATTGGATTAAACCCACACTCATTTGAATCACTTCATGGATTTTATCACGAGTGATTATGAGATGATAATATCTTATATTCTTCAAACAGAGACGTGTGAGTTGTAGTTTCACGTCGGTTGCACATTGACATATGTAAATGAAACCAGTAACATATCGTTGTGTGTGATTTGATCAATAAGTACAAGCAAGCATTTGGGTCAAAGTTCATCCATTCCTTTTACTCTTGGAGGGATAAAAGTGATATATGTGGGCCCCTCGATGATTTAGTGAAGACAAACCTAAGTGCTTGGCTGAGCCTGGATTGATTTGATTTGTTCAATTAGTCAGTCATCATAAATCATAAATTGGGAAACAACAAATGGACAGAGAGTACGATTATAATCCATGTCTCAGTCGATATGGTATCTAGAATGGAGGAATATATGTTCCCTTATCTAATAGACATGTCATTGACTAGGTCAGAGTTCGAAAACAACTTTTAAGAGTTATGATTGCTAGTCGGGTTTTGGAGTCGTAGTTGCAATAGTAGTTTTAGACTTATTCAAGTGAGAGACTGTTAGATTAGATGTCTAAGCCCATATATATTATTGGTATGTACTTGACCGGAGAGTAGCGTGGTCCATCTGGGTTGCATATCATCGCGACAATTTGTTTGGTTGGAATCTTGAGAGAAGGTTATACATGATTTGTTAATGTATTATAAGTTATAATATATTAATATGAAATCATATATTTTAATTAGAATTGATCAAGAATTAATTTGGAATTAATTTAGGGATCAATGGAGACTAATTAAATCTATAGGGACTAATTATGGTAATTAGTTATATTTATATGTGTTGAGCTTATGATCCATGTTGGACCATGTTTATATATGGATACATAAAGAGTTGGGGCACATAAACCATGGATCATAACTGTTGGATATAGTGTCTAAGTCCATAACTTTATTTGGTATGAACTTGACCCGACCCGGCATAGTCCATTTGGGTTGCATGACATTGCAATACTTGGATAGACTAAATGAGAGAATAAGGCACTTATGATTATTAATATATTATAAGTTCTAATATATTAATAATAGTATTATTTAATTAGTATTTGATCAAGTATTAATCTAGAATTAATTTGGTGATCAAAGTGAGACTAATTAAATATATAGGGTTGATTATGACAATCATCAATTCTTTTATGGTGGATTAATGATCCATGGTTTATAGGTTTGGTTATAACCATATGGAGCTCCATGGATAGTCCATGGGAGTTACAAACCCATGGGTCATGAGAAATGAAGAGTCATGACAATTAGGGTTTACATTTGTAACTCCTAATTATGACACACTATAAAAGAAACCCTATAGCATGCAAAATTGGCACTAGAGTATTCTTGTGAGGGCATAGCCGATTTTGGAGTGTAGAAATATTCTCTCTAGTTATTCCAAGGTTGTAGTGTTGTGTGAAGCATTTGAGGCACAACATTTGGGGTGCTAGGCTCACAAAGTCTTGAAGGAATCCAAGCGACAACAAGGTATGTATTTCTACTAGTTCTTTATGTTTTATGTAATCCCTATGCCATGCTAGTTAGGAAATAACCTTGAAAAAGAAATTTGCATGTATATAGAGAAAACATAGATTCAAGGTTATTAGGGTTGCATGTACACTTAGGAAGTGTTAGAATGCTCAAAACCTAACAATAACACCCATGGGTATAAATTTGGGTTATACCCATGACCCTTGAAATCCTACATAAAAATACAAGCTCCATAACCTAAAAATGCCACAAGGACTTGTACTTGGAATTCGTGGAGATGTTTTTGGGTGCATGTAATTCTCTCTCAAGTTCCACCTTTATTCATGATGTGTTATGACTTCATTTGAGGCTTCCATGCTATTGAGGCTAAGCTCTTAAGGCCAAATACATCCAGACTTTAAGCTACATAAAAGGTATGTTACTCTAACTAGTATCTTGTATGGTATATGTTAATTGCATTCTAGTTATAGGCTTAATACCTTGGAAACACCATTGCATGTTTAATTAGTGAAAACATAGATCCAAGGTATTTAGGGTTGTATGTGCACCATAGGCTGTTGTATTATCCAAAACCCATAAGTAAGGGAAGCAACAGGTGTAGTAGCGGCTTGCACAACCACCACTTGTTGTTTCTTGGAGGGATCATACATAGATTTTCCCTTCTAGTTATTCCAGAACTTTTTATTTCCACCGCTCTCCTTGGGTGGTTTGTGTGCATCTGGATCGGGATCCTGGTAACCTATCTGATCAATAAGATTCTAGCCAACCATTTGGCACCATCAAACGTCAGCGGTCTTGTAGCCATGACATTCCCCTGAGTTGGGGGTGTTAATATGCAAATATCTTTCTACTTTCTTTCTTTCCGGGGTGACCATTCCCGGGAAGAGAAGAGAAAGATCACTGAATCTCTCAGTGTAAGTAGCAATTTTGGAGCCTTTCATCTTTAAAATCCAGAGTTCCTCCTCCAGCTTATGCATCTCGCCCCGTGGGCAGTACTCAGCGAGTATCAGTGCTTTTAGATCCTCCCAACTCATGGAATTAGCCACCAGAAGTGTTAGGGATTTGAATTGGACATTCCACCAAGTTAGTTCTCTATCAGTGAAGGTGCATGATGCATACTTCACCTTGCTAGATTCAGTCTTCTCGAACCATCGAGTCAGGGAAATGAGACCTCTAGTGCCATTGAAAGACCGCGACTTGGCATTTGAAAAGTCTTTGTATGTACATTCCCATGTGTGACCGTGGTTGTCACCGAGGATGGTTGTAGGGGCACCACTACCCACCCCACTTCTACCACTGCATTGATCTGGGACATCGAAGCAGCTACGACGATTGTCATAGCAGCTTAGAAGGTAGTTGGGTCGTACTGAGGAGGTGGTAGAGTCAGATCAGTTGGGGGATTGTTTTTCTTTATGTTGGGTCTCTTCCTCAGAGGCATCTTATTCTAAAAGAATCAAGAAGAAGAGGATGGTAAATCCCCTAGAATCAAGAGATATGAAACAGGATATATATCAACCTAATAGACAAAGTGTTCTACTAAGCAATATACAAAGAAAAGCTAGCAATACAAGTGAACTATGGCTAGAAAGAAATAATTAGCAACACTTGGAAAGAATCTCTACACTGAGTTCGGCTCTAGCTAAAATATTCCTATAGTATTTTTAAAGTTTTCTATTTTGGTCTATCGATCTCTTGTTGTATATATAGATTGGTAAGTTTTAGGCTTGTTGCAACACCACGGTCACTCCCAAACACATGTTGGTCATGTCTCAAAAAATATAGTTGATCACGATATATTGATTCCAGACATGATTACATAACTATCCAGGTTTAACTGCAGTGTCGAACATCCTAATACTTTTGTTTTGTTCTACTTGCGATACTGCTTCTAGTATGTATATATACTTGTATACTTCATCTAAGATACTTATATTTTAAAAAGTATACTTTTAGTTCAGAGCACTTCGACACCTTAGCGTTTATAGTTGTATATCATCTAAGTTTCGGTATACTTAGTTCACTATAAACAATAGCTCTGATACCACTCTATCACACCCCCGAACCGAAATGGCGGAAACATTTAGGGGTGGAGGACATCATGTACTGTATCACAACAATTGCATCATAGTAATCAAAGTAAACAAAACCATTACATTGAAATATAGGTATATACATCTTTTTGTTACATAGTTTGTATACATCAAAAGTATAACAAAAATATAAAAGACATGGCTCTATACGCTCCATTATCCCAAAAGCCTGCTGGAGTACCTATCTACTGATTTCCTGAGAATAAAAGAGATTTTTGAAAGAGTATGAGCATAAACTTGGTGAGTTCATAAAAAAAAAAATTGTAATGAAAACCTGTCATTGAATCTATAAAAATGTTTGTATGATTCTTAAGAAAATCCAATATTTTCTAAAGTGTATGTTTGTATGCTTCTCAAGAAAATCAAATATTTTCTGAAGTGTATGCCTAGTGACCACCAATTGTATTGTATATCATTGTTTTGAATGAAAACCCTTTGTATGAAAACCCTGGCTACTACCAGAAATGTATAGAATGTTCAGTTGAAAACCCTGGTTACCATAAGTATGTATAGTAGTTTTATTACTTAAAATAAAACCATGTATTATATTCCTCGAATCCTCCAGTCTAATGTATAGTAGTCCTATTAATTAAAAGAAAAATAATGAAGAATGAAATCCCATAAACAAAGGTTATTTTATACTATTGTGAGTCGTATAACCCTGCTTGATATGACTAGTGACCTCTACGATGTTCCTCAGGCGTCTGACGGTATGATATTTGTCACCCTAGGCATGCTTGCCTAACTGTAGCCACCAGTTCAGGTGTAGGATTATCAGTCCCAAATAGATCTATTCATGAGTCCCATGCTCTCCCTCGAGGAGACACTAGTTACAATAAATGATAGGATTTAGCCAGTT
The DNA here is from genome assembly GCF_052625555.1 of Lactuca saligna. Classification (NCBI taxonomy): domain Eukaryota; kingdom Viridiplantae; phylum Streptophyta; class Magnoliopsida; order Asterales; family Asteraceae; genus Lactuca; species Lactuca saligna. Next base: position 143,749,707 of record NC_136421.1, on the reverse strand, counting down.
CCCCGAAAGGTACAATTGAAGGGTTGTCTCTCAATCATGTATTAACTAGTTTACGTGTAGTTTTGTATCGTTCTTTTGTGTCTAAAACCATTTGTATACTTTGTAAAGTATTAATAACCATAATTAAATAATTATTTAGCATTGTACTCTTGAAATCCGAATGTAGTAATGTATATTACAAACTAAGTCTGCCATAGTTTATATGTTTGTTAGTGTATAAGCTCTAAATTTGTAAAACAATGCATTGCAATCCCAAACAATACCAATTATAGCTTATGTGTAATGTTTTGTACTTGGTTCATGAATTGATCTAAAAACTTTTCAATTATGATTATAAGTTGAAAATTTCCCTCATGCTCAACATGTTACAAAAGGGATAAAATATCTAAATATTTTATAAAATGTGGAAATCTTTTGCTTGTATCAATTGCATAAATTTTATACCTGTTGAAATCCATTTGTATAAATTTCATAAAAATCGTTTTTGTTTGGTTTGTATTTCCCCTGAAAACGTTAAAAATCATAAAATTGTAGGGGTATGAACTCACTATTAGTTGCTGAAAGTGTCGGACAACGAAACTAGAAATGAAGACCCTCGGGTTGATGTATGCGACACTTAACGGGATCCTAATAACAATTAAATACATATTTGCATTTTATTAGCGAAACCATTAATTATAATGTTGGAAAAACACTTGATTTTGGTTTAGGAATGTTATCGGGACTCGATTGAATCAGAAAAGCAGGTTTTTAGCCAAGTTCACGACTTGGAGAGGTTTGCAGCTGTGAACTGTTCTCGGCTGTGAACGGCCTCTTGAATGGTTTACCGCCATGAACGGTGTTCTTGAAGAATATATGAAATTTTGAAGGGTTCATGACCGTGAACTGATTTTGGTCCTTGAAGATTTGAAGATTAAAAGGGTTTGCGGTCGTGAACTGAAGAACACGATGCTTGATTTGATGAAAAAGCATTTTTAGAGGCTCCCCAACAACACCCAAAGGTGATTTTTGATGATTTCCAGATGAAAAGGGGGTATTTTTGTGTTTTTGGTTGAGAGGTTAGAGAGAGAAGGGATTTGTTTTTGGTCAGAAAAGTATAAATGAAGGGTATGGGCACATATTTATAGGCTGGGTTCATTGTTAGTAGTGGTGGCCACCAGCCGTGAACAAGTATACGGCCATGATCAGGTTCTCGGCCGTGAACACCAGTCATGCCAGATTCGTTGATTTTTTAAGTAACTCGGGTTTTCACACGATTTTTTGGTTCGGACTCTTATATAAAATTCCATTATATAACTTAAATGATTTTCCAAACCATAAGAATTTTGACGGAACAAAATAAAATTCCAAATTCATTAACGGAATCGGGCTAATGTTAATGGAAAAAGGTTTGGGTTGTCATAAGAGGCTAGGGTTTACAGATGATGACACTCGGGAGATGATCACTAGTCATGTGATCGTGGGGGTCAGGGAGGCAGTCAAAAAGCTCTTTGGGTCTATCATTACCACATTGATTGATCTTTCCAGGTGATATGCCGTTCTCACTGAGTCTGTTGTGGTTACAACTACCATACATGTTACTTGTACGAGGTTTCAAGGGAGAGGGTCATTCTAGTACTGAAATTTGAAGAATACGAAGCCCCCGGAGTTCGACGAGATCAAGGACCCAATTGTGGCTTTGCGGTGGATTTTTACTTGGAGGACTGCTTCTTCACTTTTTCCTGTCAGGAGGACTGGAACATCAGGTGCGCCCTGAGTTGTCTCTGTCTAGATGCGAAGGATTGGTGGAACTTGGTGACTGGTTCTTACACTCCTGAGAAAAGGAATGATATTACTTTGGGGGCAATTCTCAGAGACATTTTGCACTGGGTATTTTCGCCTCATGTCGAGGGAGAGGTTAGCTCAAGTCTATCTGACATTGAGGCAGATGAAAAAGTCGGCGGCAGAGATTACCAAGATGCTTATTGAGAGAGCTCTTTTCTTCCTAGAGTATTCTTCTTTGAAGAAGACACATATTTTCTGATACTTGAGCATGCCCAAAAATAGGAGTTGAAAGTATGTGTCTACCCAACGATATCGTACCCTATTCAAGCTTAAGGATGCCTCAAGGAGTTAGGATATTGAGATCAAGAGCTAGGTGGGAGAGTTGAGGTAGGCTCTAGTTCAGTCACAACCATCAACAAAAAGGTTCAATCCCGCTAATGTATGATCGGTAGGATAGATGGGCATTTCTTATCGAAAGTGTAGGAAGGTGCATGATGTCATTTGTGGATCAACTTGTGGGTGAAAAAAATGTGGCATGGAGGGCCATATTACTAAGGATTGTCATCAGCAAGCTCCATTATCGAGTTCCAAGATTTTATACCGTTTTGATCATGTTAACCATGTGAAGGCTAACTGTCCATTCCATGTTTCAAGATTAGTGTAGGCTCCATCCCCATCATCCATGAGGATTAAAGATGGATGACAAAGGAGAGCTGACCCCTCGAAGGCTAAGGGTCGTGATGGGTAATGAGCATAACTACAAATACTATGTGTTCATGCAACCCTATTGCTTTGGATCTATGTTTTTAACTAGTTCAACATGCAAACTTGAATACCAAAGCAAAACCCTAGAAACTAGTACATAATTTCGAAATTTACACAAAAATAGCGTTTAGATGTTTACTTTACTTGTTATGTAGCAATTACAAGAAAATGTTGAAGATCTTTGACTCTTTGAAAGAGAGGGGGAGATGCACCAAGAATTTGACACCTATAATGCCTTAAGTGTGACGCCTATAATGGCTTACGAACACTCTATGAAAGAGGATGAGAAAGAGAGGGGGAGATGCACCAGGAATTTGACTCTTCTTGGGTTAAAAGGTAGTTGCTAATAATCACAAGTATAAGCCTTCTTATATACTTATGGCTGCCTAGTCCCAAAGCTAGGGTTTGCAGGTGGAAACCCCAATTCCCTGCTTTAGGCTAAAGCAACCCATGGGCCCACATTAAGGAGCCTTGGATGAAAACATATAGGGTCACCCTCTAATTTTCGTCCACTCCTTTCTATGGCGTCTTAGAGCCCAGTTTCACAAGTTACAATGATATGCAAAATAGCCCCTCCATTATTATTGAGTTCCTTTAATACTAAAATTCATTCCAAGTTAATTTTTGATTACATACCAATTAATAATATGGTTTCTAATTAACATATAATTCTTATAAAATATTAATAAATCATTTTAAGCATCAATTCATTATTCCAAATAATAAATTCAACTCTCTATCCAATACTCATCCTGTCAAGTTGCATGAGTGAAGGCAACCCAAAAGAGTTGTGGATAATGACATGGAATAGAATCATTCTCATTGTCGAACAATCTGTTTCCTGGTTTTTGATTTTTATGACAAGAATCTTACTTGAACACATGAATTCAGTCCTGACCGAGCCCGACACATAAGTCAAAGCAAAATCATCGAGGGGCCCAACATATTGCTTTTACCCCTTAGGGAAAAAGAAATAGATAAAAATTGACTTAAATGCTTTTACTATTTACTCGTCAAATCAGGAACCATAATATGTTTTATAACATCAAGTTACTGATGCCTTTACACATTATCAATGCACAAGCAACTTGTAAACAACAACTCATATTCCATGAAGTAATTTAATGTGCATGGTTTTAATCCAATACTCAAATCCTCGTTTCAGGAGTACTAATGAACATTGCAGCAAACTATTGCTATGTCTAAACACTTTGACAATCTACAAGCCAATTCATTATAGTCTTAATTCAATACTTACTTTCAAAGTATAATGGACTGTGGATATTCTGAATAATCTAGTTATTCGGGAAGTAAATCATGCAAAAGTGAAACACAATGATAAACTATTGATAAAAGATAGTAAACAATACTTATAAATAATTCTCCATTATTTAATCATCAAATGTCAATTACATTTATATTGTTACATGTTTCTGAATATCTATCTAATCACTAAAAGTAATATCATCCTTCAGAATAATGCTCCTCGCATGCTGAACGTGCTTAACCCTACTCAGACCTTTTGTGAGGGGATCTACAAGATTCTTTTATGATGATATCCTCTTAACAACGAGAAGTCCTTTTTCTACCCAATATCTGATGAAATGGTATTTTCTAGTTGATATGTCTACATCTGCAATGATCCCATGGATCCTTGGTTAAGGTAACCGCTCCTTTATTATCACAAAAAATCTCCATAGTTTCCTTTATGGCTGGCAGTAGTCCAAGATCTCTAATGAAGTGTTTCAACCATATAGCCTCCTTTGACGCTTTGCTCATGACTATATACTCTAATTCATAGGTTGAATCAACCAACGTTTCTTGCTTGGAACTTTTTTAAGTCACAACTCCTTCATTAAGGGTAAATACCTAGGATAACTGAGAACGGAAGCTGTCTCTGTTAGTTTGAAAGTTGGCTTCACTGTACCCTATAACTCGTTAGTCATCACTGCCTCCAAGTACAAGAACATAGTCCTTTGTCCTTCGCAGATACTTAAGAATGTTCTTAACCGCTATCCAGTGAGCCTTACTCGGGTTTCCATGATATCAACTAACCATGCTCAAAACAAAAACCACATTAGGGCAAGTACATGTCAGAGCATACATGATCGATCAATTGGATAAAGCATATGGAACTCTACTCATTTCTACTATATTGATCGGTGCTAGGACTCTGAGTCTTACTCAGCTTGGTGTTGCTCTGGGTTAGTAACTTTACGTTCTTGGAATTCTCCATGCTAAAACTATCACTACTAGAAAAACAGCCTTTTACGACGCTCATTGCGCGTCGTAAAAGGCTCAGACGATGCGCAAATGCACGTCAAGGAAGGCCCTGTCATAAAGAGAGACGACGCGCAGTTACGACGCGCGCTTATGACACGCAATGCGTATCAAGGAAGGCCCTGTCATAAAGGAAGACGATACGCATTCGCGTGTTGTTACCTTACGACGCGCGTGTTAATGACACGCAATGCGTATCAAGAAAGCCCATGTCAAGAAAGGCCATGTCATAAATGAAGATGACACACATTTTTGCGTATCATAATTTTAAATGTTTAAAAAAAATATTATTTATAGATTTACTTATTTTCAAATTAAATTTATATTTAATGTTTCATAGTAGAAAATAAAATATCATATACAAAAAATAGAATCCATTGCATAAATTTAATGTCATACAATTCTATTTCTTACAATATATAAATTTGCATCTAATCTACTATGTACATCGAATTCCAACTAACTAAAGTTGCATCTTGCCTTTCATAATTCTTTAAGACTAATGCTCCAAGCAGCTGATTATATGACTTAGCAAAATTCAACTCCAAGTCTTTACTGCATCTTGCTGATAATGCTGCCAGATTTAATTAAAATTCAACTCCAAGTCTTTACTCAATAATCAAAACCCCAAGAGCAACATCCATTGTAGAGGCAACTTCATTTTCAAAACAAAACATAGTATTTATAATGATAAGGATGTGGAGGGTACACTGTAAAAACTCACACATGACTATAATGGAGATAACAGGGATAAATATATATATATATATATATATATATATATATATATATATATATATATATATATATATATATATACCTTAAACAAATTAGCTTCCAGATCAGATTGAGAGCTGCAAAAAAACTAATATATGTTAAGGTAGTATTTGGAGGATGTAATATGATGACATACATGTCCAGAAGGCTATTATCTATGAGCTTGACCAACACCAAGGGCATTATTGGTAGAAATAATGTTACTATTTGTAGGGTTGATAGGATAATGTCTCCTCACTTTGTTCATGTACTGAAGCTCCCTGTTGAATATATTATGTTTTTCTATGCATATGGGAACATGGGGAGGCATCCTATGGGGGTAGATTTGTCATTTGACATACCGGTGACTGAACTGAAGGTGAAGACAAAAGCATTTTCATGAAATTTTTTGTTCATATGAATTCCTTCTACATAGGGCAATTAAGCCAACTAACTTGACTAAGTTGACATGGTTTCTAATAGAAACTAGTTTCTAGATGATGAATGGAATATAAATTCAAGTAGGGTTTTGAAGTTTAAACAACAGATATGTTGTTACCTTAACGAGGCAGGTGGAATTACTAACCATCAACACCAATAGGCCAATGCGGAGCCTTAGCTGCAACATCGAGACATTGCAGAATTGCTTGCTCTGCCTTAATTATTGATATTGAAAACGCTACACCACAGCACAACACAAAGATATTAGCCACTTTTTTTGCATCAGAAAACAAAATGAACTTAACAAACCTCCCATATCGGTTATGGTTCATATGAGATGAGATATCGCTTAATCGCTTAACCCGCAAAAAATCCATGTAACAAAATAGAAAAAAAAATAATAAAGAAAAATAAATAGTAGGATATCTTCCCTAAAACAACCAATTATGCAAATATCCAATAACAATGGTAGAACCAATGGTGATCATCTTGCATAATGAAGTGGAGTCAAGGAATTCACATGCCATAAATCATTTATTTCTGTTAAAATACAACTAAGCAGCTGATGTGTCAAAAAATTTAAAAACTTATGCCACATCATACAATAAGTCATAGCAGGTTGCATGAACCATTGTCCTATTTTGAAACACCATTGCATATTATGTATAACAACAAACATTATTAATCAGAAAAAATGTGAAACATTGTTGTATAAATAAGTAACTAACCCTAAACAAGAATTAGGAGTCCCTTATAAGTCTTTAGTAGCATACTAATAACTTCCATTCCACCAAGGTTTTTATAACAATTTAGAGGTCACTAGAAATGCATGGAAAATGAAATTCATCATTTACAAGAACCTACTACCATAATACATACCTCAGAAAGAACCATGAGCATCTGATCAATGTACCAAATCTTATCAGGGGAAAGCCTACAACACCAATCAAGAAATGTTATTGTGTGTATGATACTTTGAAAATCATCAAAATATGCTATAACAATATTGCATTCACCAAATTAAAAGATAAAAATGAAACCTTCAACTTACTTTTCTACAATGGAGCAAATTTTTTCAGTAAGATTTCCCTTGAGGTCCTGGTCACTTACATGTAGATAATCAATTAACTCCTTGGTCAAAGGTTTGACATTCGTCTCATTGGATTTGATTTTCATCTTGAGACTGAAACATTTAACAAATCATGAAATTTGATTTAATTAAAACTAAAACATTAAAAAAAAATTCATACCTTGTTTAATGGGTGAGAAATCAATTGTTGTTCAAGTTTCTCAATCTGATTTACCAGGTCCACAAACTGAGGTTCTTATATGCCCATATCCTGTCAACAGAAGTCATGTATTTTTGAATTAGTTATGAAAAATAAAAGGTCAGTAAAACGCAAATAAAGTTACCTTGATAGGATTAAGTTTTGGAAGACCTTGAGGAAAATGTTTTTGAAGCTCAGGATTCAAAATTTGAAAAACCTTACCAGTCTTGATATTGCAAATAATGGTATTTCAGATACTATTCCTCACGAGTTTTGGGGCTCGTGGCCTTCCCGGTTAACATTCCTGAATCTTTCTTCCAACAACATAAAGTGGGAAAGTACCAGATCTGTCATCAATATTTCACAACAATTCAGTGATAGATTTAAGCTCCAACAGCTTTGATGGTCTAATAACTAATGTCTCTTTCACTGTGGCATTACTAAATCTTTCCAGAAACAAATTTTTTTGGAGGAATCTCCTTTTTATGTGAGGTTATCCATGGCTTTTTAGTTATACTTGACCTCTCTCATAACTATCTAAGTGGACAAATTCCAAACTGTTTGTGGCATTTCAAAGAACTAAAAGTTCTTAATTTAGAACACAATAATATGTCTGGAAGGCTTCCTGCTTCTGTTGGATCTATGATTAAGCTCGAGGCATTGGATTTATACAAGAATGATTTCTCCGAATCTATCCCAGCTTCTAGAAGGCCCGACTTTTTCACCACATTTACAACCACCCCCACCCCTAATCTGTCCCAGCTTCTCGAACCTTAACCTGAAACAAAAAAAATAGACGAATATAACCTTATCATTTTCTCAAGTATTTGACACTGCCCCAAGTACAATCTTAATTTTATGAATAAGTTGATGAAAAAAAACTTCACTGAGCTCAAACAGTTCTTCATGATCATGGGAGCCATGATGACCTCCCTCCACTAATGACTCATCTGTCCCTTCAAGTGCCACATAGGAATCACCTTGGTGTGCCTGGAACATTAAATAAAATATATAATATGGTCTTTAAATATTAATCAAAAAATATAAACATGGTTAAAACAATAAAAAGAACATGACATACTCTGTTATGATGTGCCTTTAAACTGAAAGGCTTGGGTAGCAGCATCCATGGGACAACAATTAAGGATAGAAGTAGTAGCATAAGCTGTCATTGCCATTTCCAATCAGATCATTTCTATTAGTTCTCACCTTCAATAAACTTTAGATGAATACAGTTTATTTTTATAAAAAAATAACATTTTTTGCTTTATTCATTAACTTAATTTACTTAGTTATCTAGTTATACCTGACTGTCTTTCAGCGGAGATGAGTGATGACCTAAACTCTTTGCTATTCAGTGTTTTCATTTTTTATATTACTTTCAGGTTATGATATGTAATTACTTTTGCACCAGACTTAGTATATACTCATATGCACTCGTCATTAGACCAACATTGCAACATGCATCTCATGATTTCTTTTATGTTGGATCACATTCAAAAGAACAGAAATAAATATTCTTAGCTAAAGATTACTTTATAATAAATTCCAATAACACAAGTGAAGGAATGTAGTGGTAAACAAAGAAGTATGAGTTGAAAGTTTGGAAATAGAAGTTAACCTCTACTGTTCTTTTAGCTAAATCAAATTCATTTTTCAAATTCTCAACATTTGTACGCTTGACAGCTATCATCTTAATCACACATCTAGTATTATAAATAGAAAATCGTTATTAAAAGATGGATATGTTAAATAAAATATTAGAAAGAGGCTAAAAGCTATCTCCATATTAGGTGAACATGAAAGGTATGTTCAAGCACATTTGGCAGCCATCTACCAAATGAGTAAGCATCAACATTAAAAAAGAAGAAAAACCTCAACTGTGAACAGGAGACAGACCCATGACAACTCTAAGATTCTTTTGAGCATTTATACAAACACATTGTGTGCATATCCATGTTCCACATAATCATATAAAAAGTTTACACTAACATCGGTCCATGTGGTTAGAAATTAATGAATTATAATCCACATACAAAAAATTAATTTTGCCATTTCAGTTGATGGATGAATCTCACTGACACTCAAAAATTGCTTTGATAACAAAATTTATGAAAACATGAACCTGTAAAAAGATGTATCGATGAAAGAGATGAGAATAACACCTAAAAATTTGGTACAGTTCACACAAGTCAGCCAGCAAGTGATTATAAAAATTGATTTTAGGGATGCCATTCATCAAAATACTTGTTGTATAAATGAAAAAACCCTAATATCAGATAGAGAGAGAGAGAGAGAGAGAGAAAAAGAGAGAGATCACAAAGAATCAAAACAGGACCTGAATGTTCAAGTTGTTAGCTCAACCCGTCTTTTTCCGTCCTCGTCCCAGTTTAGAGAGATGTGCTTGAAATTTCACAAGAATATAGGGTTAGAAAACCTTGGACGGCCTAATTCGATTGTGGACTTGATTTTTTTCTAATAGAATCGCACAATAGGGATGTGAATGAGTATCTGGTGGAAGCTCTCCAATCTTCATTCCCTTAGTTTTATCGTTATCTTTGTGTGCGTGAAGAGCCGAAAAGGGAAAAGTAGAAAGAAGGAGAACAAGGCGGGGTTTTTCGAATTTTCGGGGATTTCGTTTCCATCTTGGCTATTAAAGATCGGAAAACGCATGTTTCTCGACTTTTGCATCTAGGTTAGAACGAAGAAGGAAGTGTGGGGAGCAAAAACCCTAAAAAAAGGGGGTGAACGAATTAACTGGAGATCGATTAACATCTAGAAAGAGATCATTAGCTAATAAAACCAACGAAGCCTTGTTATACAATGAACTTGGAATGATTGAAATAGAAGAGGGTAGTGATGCATAAAAGAAAATCCCCAAATTTAATAGTAAATATGCATCCAATTGGACAAACTGATACATTATCGGAATCATCTCTCTCTCTCTCTCTCTCTCTCATTTATTGTGGTTAATGGGAGAGAGAGAGAGAGAGAGAGATTTGTTATAGATAGGGCGGAGGTGGTGAATGAGATGTTTGGTGATACTGATAAGAAGGAGATCGAGTAGAGATCCTATGAACGAGATGTTTGATGATACTGAAGATGAAGATGTAGGACCTAGGGCTTTTTCTTGCTAAGTAGAAGAGGCGGGGGGATTAATTTTGGGATTCAATAGGCGGGGGTAATTTTTGTCGATTTCATTTCCCGCCTAAAACGCGTGTTTCACTTAAAATTATAAAGCGACACATTCACATGACGCACATTTTATGAAAGGTGCCCTCCGTATTTTTTTTTCTTTTCTGACACTAATTTTAGCGCGCGCAAAAATGCGTGCCCTCTATCCTTCAAAATTTGCAAAAGTGACATTATCTTTTAGGGCACTTACAAATGCACATCGTATATCAGCGAGTGTCATTGTTTGCGCGTCATTAAAGGGCTATTTTCTTGTAGTGTATTTAGCAATTTATCCAAGTAAGTACTTTGACTAAGTTCAATTAGTCTTCTACAAATATTCCTCAAAATCCTTATTCCCAGAATATAATCAGCCTCTCCTAGATCCTTGATAACGAAAAACTTTCCAAGCCAGGACTTAACATCATGCAATGTTGGAACGTCATTTCCTATGAGTAGTATCTGATCAACATACAATAATAGAAACCTTACTATACTCCTACTAGCTTTGACATGTACACAAGGCTCATCTTCACCTCTTATAGAAACCAAACTCTTTGACTTTCTCATCAAAAAAAGATTCCATCCGCGAGAAGCTTGCTTCAATCCATAGATTGATTTCTAAAGCTTACACACTCTATTGGGATACTTGGCATCCAAAAAACCTTCTGGTTGATTCATGTAAACATCTTCAGCAAATTTTCCATTAAGGAAAGCGGTTTTGACATCCATCTGCCATATTTCATAATCATGAAACGCAGCCATGGCTAGTATAACCCTAATAGATTTGATGTTAGCCACCGGTGAGAAGGTCTCGTCATAGTCAAACTATGGGTTTGAGTAAAGCCCTTTGCAACCAGTCGTGCCTTGAGCGTGTGTACCTCTCCATCCATGTAAGTATTCTTCTTGAAGATCCTTTTGCACACATTGTTTTATGACCTGGTACATTCTCAACCAAGTTCCAAACCTAATTTTCATACATGGACTGGATCCTGCTGTCCATTTCCTCTTTCCATTTAGCAGACTCCGGGCCCGCCACAGCTTCCTTGTAGTTAGAAGACTCAGCCAAATTTACCAGTGTACTATCATTGATAAACGTGTCACCATCCATGGTAATATGAAATCCATAAAATTCTGGTATCATTCTAACTTGAATGAAATGCCTAAGAGCTAACGACTCGTTAATTGGTTCAACATGAATTTCTTCCTCGGGTTGAGCTTTAGTGTTAGAGGTTCCTTCATCTCTTGACTCTTGAATTTCTTCAATATAAATTATACTCTCCACTATCTTCTTTTCATATGAGCTCTCTCTCGCAAAAGACTCCCCTTCGTGCTACGAAGACCACGTTCTCACTAGGTCTGTAGAACAAGTATCCAAAGGACTTATGTGGGCAGCCAATGAAAATACATCTCTTACTTCGAGGTTCAAGCATGTTGAAAGTCTCTCATCTAATGAAAGCATCACAACCCCAATCCTTGATATGTGTCAAAAAGGGAACCTTCCATGTCCACATATCGTGAGGTGTTTTGGTAGCCTTCTTTGTCGAGACTACATTAAGGATATGAGCGGCTGTCTCCAAGGTATACTCCCAGAATGATATCAGAAGCGAATCTCGACTCATCATGGAATGAACCATGTCCAACAAAGTTTGATTACACCTATCAACCACACAATTAAGTTGTGGTGTCGAAGGAGGTGTCACTTGTGAAACGATTACACATTCCGTGAGGTAGTCATGGAACTCAAAACAATGATACTCACTACACCTATCAGATCTGAGCATCTTGATCTTCCTGCCCAATTGATTTTCGACTTCATGTTTAAAGTCATTGAACTTTTTGAAAGTTTCTGACTTAAGCTTGATTAAGTAGATATATCCATATCTGCTATAATCATTGGTAAAAATCAAATAAAGTCAATTTTCATCCCTTGTGGTGAATCTGAAGGGACCACACACATCGGTGTGTATGAGATCCAACAATCCCTCACATTTTTAACCGGAACCTATGAAAGGTGATTTAGTCATCTTTCCAAGAAAACAGGACTCGCATGTATCATCTGACCTTAGGTCAAATGATTCCAACACTCTATTTTTTTAGCGTTAGGCAATGCGCTTCTTGCTGACATTTCCAAGATGACAATGCCATAAGCATTGCTTCTCTAAACCATTAGATGTATCAATTTGTAACACATTATTTCCAAAATCGACTACTAGCATCACGATTTCATATACACCATCACAAGGTAATGCTTCAAAATAAAATACACCATTATAATAAGCATTAATAGAACCCTTCTCATTATTAAAAGAATATCTAAAACCTTGTCTGTACAAACCATGAACAGAAATAATATTCCTTATCATTTCTGATGAGTAACAACAGTTATTTAAATCTAAACTGAACCCACTACTAAGCCCAAAAGAGTAAATCCCAATCTTGGTAACATGTGACGATCTCCTTTTTCCCATAAGTATGTTTATCTTCCTATGCTCCACATCCTCACTTCTTCTTAGTCCGTGCAAGTCAGAGCAAATGTGAAAACCACACCCTATGTCAAGGACCCAAGAATTAGAATGCAATCAATTTTTAGATTGAATAGTGTAAATACTTGTTGAGGTAGGCTTGATCTTACCATACTTAATGTCCTGCAAGTATTTTGGGAAGCTTATTTTCCAGTTCCCTTTGTCTTGGCACTAGAAGCACGTTGCATCCTTTGGATATGTTGTAGGAGGAGCGTTAGCACTGTTTTTTTTGCCTTTGGGTACACTATTAGAAGACCCTTCATGGGACTTTCCCTTACATTTTTGCTTCGAGGGAAGGACGTTGCATCCTCTTTTTCCCCTTACCATGCCCAATATCTAAGACTGGTGAAGCAACAGTAATAGTGGAGTCAATACTCTTTGTCTTCAATCCACTCTCAGCGGTTCTTAGCAAGCCTTGAAGTTTACTCAATGTGACTTCCTCTTTGTTCAAACGATAAGTCATTTTGAACTGATCATAACAAGGAGTTAAAGACTGCAAGACTATTTAATTAGCCAAATCTTCATCAAAGTTCACATTAAGCTTCCAGATACAATCCACATAGCACTGCATGCATTGCAGGTGGGTCGTGACGGGCTCTCCATCCTTCATCCTGGTGGTTATGAGTGACTTGACTATCTCATACCTTTCTTTCATGCTCTTTGATCATACTTCTCCATCAAGTCCTTGCATATCTTTTAAGGCTAATAGTCCTCATAAAACCATTGTTGCTCATGAGTAATAGTGGCCACCGTAATGAATGCCACTTTGGTAGCATCTTTCTAGTAGGCCCTATTCTCAACTATTTCATCAGGAGTAGCTTGTGATTCATATATCTCATTTAGCTCTTTGTCGAGGACGTATTCCTTGTCCTCAAATATCTAGGCCATTATGATGTTACAGATCCAATCAATAACACTAGAACCATCGAATGTCACCTTGGTACAAATGCTCAAGAGCGAGAAAGTGTTCGTGGTGTTGTTGTTATTGAAGCAAGAAGCGTTGGAGTTTAACATCTACAAATGAAGAAAGAAAAAGTTTTGATTACATAAGGAATCATAAATATAACAGCCAGAAAGAAATATTAAGTTAGGACCCAACAAAATAATTCACAATTCAGAAAAAGGATGCCATAATCCAATTGTAAATTATTTGAAGTTAGGTAAATGACGATTTACCACTTCTACCAAGAAAATGAAATTTAAAATGAATTAAGTTTTAAATGAAATTTCTAGGTCTTTTGAGCTCATTGAACTATTTAATGGCATGTTTAATCTCGATATTCCCTTTCCATTTTTGATTGGGATACCAAGGATCACAAACAAGGTGTGAATAACCGTGCAAATTAGCTTGGTACTCTCGATGTCATTTACCACGTAATCAATGTGCCGGTTAACTACACACGCTACATTGATCTATGATAATTTATGAGTTACCCATTTCCACCCTTTAGAAGTCCAAATTAGTGTGTCGGTTAACTACACACACTCCACTAACGAAATTTATAAAGTGCAATGTGCAATATCATGCACTAGCATCAAATTCACATTTTCCTAAAGTAACTAAGATTGATAATTTTTTTATAAAAAAATTTATTTACTTTATATTTTCATAATACTTATTAATGAGAATTTAATGTCCTATCTTACATGTTCGGCTAACGACCCTCCACTAGTCAAGAGTGCTGTGGGTAAGAATGGATAACCAATGTCGGTCATTTTATAGGCCGCTTCCTTAAACTCCTTTATAGACCAAATTCGTGAATGAAACCTATTAACGGTAAGACTAACTTTTCATATATATATATATATATATATATATATATATATATATATATATATATATATATATATATATATATATTAGACGTTTAATTTTATATACAGTATAGGGTGTATTTTAAGCTTTTTAAAATGCTAGGGTTCTAAAATTTAAAATTTCAAAATTAAACTATTTAATTAAATTTTAGATTATAAAACCAAAAGGTGTATTTCTAAAACTTTTCAAAAATACTAGGTTAAATCCTTGTTAATAATTAAATTAATAAATTAATTTTGTCTTTATCAAATATTTTAACCTAATCATTGATTCATGATAAGGATAAAATATTATTGATTTAATTTGCCAATTTTAAACCATTAAAATGAAATTAAGGTAATTATCCTAATTAAATCCATGAAAAATATGTCAAAGCCGAAAATTCAGGATCTAATTGGCCAACTCGTCGAGTCAGAGCAATGCACTCATCGTGTTCTATAAATAGAATGATGATTATGTTCCCTTCTCCTTTGCGCAATTCACAATTGCATCAAGTTCAAACAGAAACATCATAGGCTCTGCTACCAATGATGGGTTTTGAGCATAAATACAAATCCTATGTGTTTAAGCAACCATATTGCTTTGGATATATGTTGTTCACTAGTTGAACATGTAAACTTGAATACTAAAGCAAAACCCTAGAAACTATTAAATAATTTCAAAATTTACACAAAAATAGCGTTTAGATGTTTACCTTACTTGTTATGTAGTAATACCAAAAAAACCTTGAAGATCTTTGACTCTTGAAAGTGAGTGGCTCATGTGTGAAACACCTAATGGCCTAGAAACACTCTATGCAAGAGGATAAGAAAGAGAGAGGAAGAGATGCACCAGAAATTTGGCTATTCTATGGTTAGAAGGTAGTGGCCAAAAATTACAAGTATAACCCTCCTTACATATTTGTGGTTGCTTAGTCCTAAAGCTAGGGTTTGCAGGTGGAAACCCTAGTTCCCATCTTAAGGCTAAAGCAGCCCATGGAACCTCATTAAGGAGCCCTGGACGAAAACTTATACGGCCACCCTATAATTTTTGTCCACTCCTTTCCATGGAGTCCTGAACCCCAGTTTCACAACTATCAATGATTTTCATAACCGCCCTGCATTAATAATCAGTTCCTTTAATCCCAAAATTAGTTCCAAATTATTCATTGTTACTTGTATGTTCTCATTTCTTATTTAGTCAAGCTATTTTATTTTATGCTTATGATTGTATTTTTGGTAGGTATCATCTTAATGAATTCTTTGCGTGTTCTATAGCTCTTTGACTCGAGTGCAAGTCAAAATTTTGTGTCGTAGTCCTTCAGTAGGAGTTTCGATATGACACTTCGAGTATCTGAGTTTTTGATTCGAGTTTCCATCGCTAACGAGTATGGGATTTCTACTTCGAGTATTTTTAGAGATTATATGTTAGAGATATTTTAGGGTGTCTTACTTAATCGGCTTGATTCTCATCTACATGGTAGATGTGTGAATGATAGTAGTGATGGATTGGTTTAGCAGATTTAGTGCCATGATTAATTGTGAGGGGAAGGGGCTGATAGTTCAAACCCCAAATGGGGGAAGACTAACTATTTAATGCGAGGGTACTAGGGTTGGATCAACTTTTTTTTTTCTGCTACCAAGGATCGGTAGTATCTTTTGAGTGGTTGTCTTTGGTAAGTTGGGTGTCGAATACTGTGAACAAAATTCATTTAATAAAATAACTACTTTCAATTAAACTAAGAAAAGAAACTTAAAGTGGGTGGGGGGGGGGGGGGGTACTGATTTTTCAAGATCAGAAGAACTTAATTCAAGTTACTACCAAATTAACGACTAAGCAAGAAAATAAAGCAAATTTACTTCAAGATTTAAAGAGTACTTCTATTTAGTTTTGATTTCCCCATATCCTATGGTTGATTTCTAGTGGATGGATTTTACTGATTACTAATTCATTAACTAGTTATTATGATCAAATAGCTAGATGTACCAATTTATGAATTACCATGCAATGATCAAGAATATGTTAAACATAAATTTGATATAAGAATAAATTGGACTATGAATGATAAATCTAATAGTTACTTTCATATGATCAAGTTAAGAAAGCAAGCAAAAATTAATATTAATTATGCTCTCTAACACAGTTAAAGTTACTAGCTTTAATTACCTAATATAAGATATGATTAATCCTAGCTCTAATTATTTCATGATCATCAACAATTAGGTAAAGTATTTATGCAACCAGAATGATCATCTATCACATAGAACTTGATTAATGAGAAGTATAAACAAGAACTTCAACTTGCTAGGATTTTTATTGTCAAACACAAGTAAAATAAACATAAATCATCCATAAATCGAAATAAACACATAAAGTTAAGGTTCATCTTCACCAAACAGAAGTATAAGGTTTTTACCCTCTCATCATAATAGAAAAACGCACTAACTCATTGCAATTCAAACTAGTAATGAGTATTGATTACGAACTAAATATATCTATGTAGTTTTCTTCGAAATCTCTTCAACTCTTGACCTCCAATAATTTTCTAATCTCCCTTAGGTTTTCCAGAGGGTTTTAGTCCCAATCCTACTTAAAAAATCGGTCTTCCTTCCTTCAATTCGATCTAATGTCTATATATGTATACACACACACACACACACACATATATATATATATATATATATATATATATATACATATAGTTTCCTTAATCGAAATAGGAGCCAAGTCAAATCATTGGTTGCGAGTCTTCCAACCACCACTATGTGCTATAGCTTAAGAAATTTGGTTTTCTTTTTCATTCAAAATGTCTTGGCATATTCGTTCCTACTTCCAGCTCCTTGTTTGCTTCCTTTCCATCCTAAGCATGTCTTTGCTACTACAAAACAAATTTTAAACATAATAAGTACCTTATGTCCCAAAAATAAGCATAATTTTAACTAAAAGTATTAGAATTATGCACGTAAGTCAAAAGTCAAAGTGAAGTCAACACAGACTAAGTACATACCATGTACTCAGTCACTACACCGAGCATAGTCGTGATCCTTCAAAACCATGGGTCCTTAGCCTAGCACCAACCACAAACCTCCTGGTATACCCATCTTACTCCGTATGTATCTACTCCTCCTCATTATGTGCTTAATTAATAAAGACTTCACATTCGTAACTCAGTTCTAGACCGAAATATCATTTTAAGCCATAAACTTTCCATCTTTATGACTTTTCATTGCTAGAATGGTCGAAAACCTAAAACCTAAGTTAATAATTAAACCAAAACACCATAATTCCAGCATGGATGGAAGAAAAGGACCAAGATCACATTTTTATGGTTCTTAGCACCTCAAAACATATTAAAGGATAGTTATTATGGTTTAGAGTGAGCCATAATCATGAACACTAAGACTATTTGTAACATCCCGGAATCGTAAGAGTAGAGTTGAAGGATTAAAAGTGTAAGTTTTGGTGGGCGACTTGGCGAGTCACATGGGTGGACTCGGCGAGTCAGGTCGCGAATTTGGTCGCGTGTCAAGTGGCCTACTCCGCGAGTCCAAAGATGGACTCGGCGAGTAGGTGCTGGGCGAAGAAAAACCCTAAATCCGGGGAATGAGCCCTATATAAAGATCATTATGTTCCTCCACAGCCTCCTTGATCCCCCTTGAGTCCCAGAAACCCTAATTTCGTGGAGGAACCCCCATTATTGAGCAATTGGAGCTTGGAGAGGTGGTTGTTGAAGAAATCTTGAAGGAGAAGAGGCTTGGATCAAAGGGCTTTGCTTGGATTCGAGTTTCATTGCTGTTGAGGCATTCTTTGGAGGTAATACCTTCGTTCTTGGGCTGTGTTTTCCTAGATTCTCATTTTGGGGTTGTGTGGGAAGCTTAGTTGTGTGATATCTTGAGTTTGAAGGATGAATCTGAGGTTGCTACCTCAGATCTGGAATGGAGAAGATCTTAAGAGAATTAAAGCCCCTGTTCTTATGTTGTTAATGGAGCTATCATGTCCCAAACCTTGGTTCTAAGGTGAATAAGGCCTAGATCTCTTTAGATTCACGTAAAGTTTGCCACTTTACGTGATGAATGGGTTGTAGGGAGTTGGATCTATGTTTTGGATCAAGTGCATGGCCTGGAGTGCTTCTGAATTGATTCAGATCGGGTTGACTCGGCGAGTCACATGGGTGGACTCGACGAGTTGCTTGAAGATGGCCTGGAACTCGGCGAGTTGGAAGAACAACTCGGCGAGTAGGTTGAAGATAGCCTTGGACTCGGCGAGTCTTGTCGAAGAGTCCCAATAATTTCTGGTTGAGTCGAGCATCGGTGAGTCAGGGGATGACTAGGTGAGTTGGGTACGAGTAGACTCAGAGTGGTTGGACTCGGCGAGTCTTGGGGTGACTCGGTGAGTCAGGTTGCGGATTGAGGGAAGTTCTGAACTTGGAGACTCGGCGAGTCATGGGGTTGACTCGGCGAGTAGAGTCAGTCAGGGGTTGACTTTGACTTTGTCCAAGGTTGACCAGTTGTCCTCCAGGGGTATTTTGGTAATTAAAGGTATTTATTGAATTGAATGTTTCGGTGTTCAGTGGAGGAGTTCGTGTCAGGGTTGGAGCAGCGGGATCTTATCCTTTCAGCCGGCAGTTTCGAGGTGAGTTATCCTCACTATATCAACAGGGTCTAAGGCACCAAGGCCGACCCTTATCGGATTCAGATCCGAGTAGTTGTTATTATTTAGTTATTGTGATCGGTATTCTGAGAGATAGGGAGATACTATGCTAAAGACCTATTAGGTCGGTATCCTGCTTAGAGTATGTTATGCTATGTGATCTGCTAGATCGGCTTGTTTGAATGTGAACTGTTATATGATTATATGTTTATGTGTACATGGTTGCTTGGACTAGAGATGGGTTGAGGCGGTCCTGCTTTGTGCTGTAGGCCAAGATACTCAGGGCGGACCGGTTGTTCTGAAGTTCCAGCGAGCGGTCCGGATATGCTGTAGGCCCCATGCGGGCGGACCAGACGTGCCGAGGCTCGGAGAGTGGACCAGGCCGACTGAAGGCCCGATGCGGGCGGACCAGTCATATTGTAGACTCAGAGAGTGGACCAGGTGAGTTGAAGGCCCAGTGCGGGCGGACCAACCACACTGTAGACTCGAAGGACATGACTAGACCTGGAGGATGGATCCGGTGGACTGAAGGCCCGAAACGGCGGACCAGTCACACAGTAGACCCGATATGCATTACTGTTCTACGTTCGGTTATGCAATGTATGTTTTATATGTTTGGGACCGGAAGGTCTTAGCCTGGAAGGGCGTATGTGTGGTTGGTATCTTGGGGGTATCTCACTAAGCTTTCGGGCTTACAGTTCTGGTTTAATGTTTTTTTCAAGTTCTTCAGGAGACTGTGGCAAGGCGAAGGCGTGATCGTACCGCTCCTCATGATTTTGTAGCAGTGTGATTATGGGAATACTCTAATGATTTGTATTGAAAACCTTTTTGTAAACAATTTAATGAAATCAGGTTGTTTTTGAAAAATTTAAATTGGTTGTATTTTTCGGTCGTTACATTATTGAACCAAAATGCATAAAACTTAAGAACTAGCAAGATCCACGAAAAACATTCATCAACTTTCTAACTTTATGCTTTTTGACACTTGAAAGTGACCCTTGGTAGCTATGAAGTGTATTGAAGTACTGTAGACTTGTTTTGTTGGTTGAGGTATATTTTGTTTGAAGATCTGTAGCAAAGACTTTGAAAATCAATACTGAAGACTTGGAAAACAGAGGTTTTGGATGCTAACCCAAAAAACACTTTGTTCTGTCTAGTTTTATGCTGAAATATTAGAAAAGTAATGTTCACCTTTACTAACATTATGTGTTAGATGAGTTTTGTCAAACCATGCATGGGAAGCATGGTCGCCTAACTGTGGAGCATTTTATTATTTATCATGTACTTAATTTTACTATAAATAGATGATCATGTTGATTGATCTATTCATCACTTCTCAGACTTTCACTATATTACTCCTTATTGAATAGATGTCTTCATTATCTTCATTATCTCTTTCTTATAATGTTCATCATTTACTAACTTGTTTTTGGATGCAAACCTTGCTACAATTCAACTAAGTGTTATTACTTGTTTATGCTTACTGATTAATCTTTTTTCTATTTACTTCCCTATTATTTTGTATATCTCTCTATTATTGAGCTTGTCAAGAGATATATTAAGATTAACTTACTTTCTGCAAATCTTTATCTCATCCTTATTTTTTTCTCTCAGCAATTGGTATCAGAGCCATAGTGGTTTCTTTTTAATCTTCTTCTAAAACATAACTCATTTTCAAAAGAAAACCTCTGATTTAAAAGGCCTTCTATACCACTTAGTTCATCTCTTTTCAAAATCCAAGTGATTATGGTACAATCTTACTCTTTAAATGTATCTAACGATGTTGGACGTTTGAATAGAGCTCCAATACTTGTTACAAGTAAATATTGTCACTGGTCATAAAGAATGGGGAGATATTTGAGAAAACTTGGCAAGGATGTTTTGTGATCTGTAGAGCAAGCACCACATGTACCTATCCTTACACTTGGTGTCACTAATGGTGCTCTAGTTAGACTTAGAAAAGGTCATGTTGCTATGATAAGATCTACCAACGATGATATAGCAAAAATGGAGAAAGATGTTGTAACGTCCATAAATTCTCATAAAAATTTAAACTTTAAAATAAACCAAAAATCATAATTGTTTACATAGTAGATCTCAAAAAAAGTTTAGCATCAGAGTTTTTCCCAAAATTACAAAACACAGCATGAGGATGTGCACGTTCAAGCCCTTCCCTTCCCACAATCATCTGAGGTACCTGAAACATGACCCAAAACTGTAAGTCCAAAGCATAGCCAGTTCCATCAAAGTACCATCACAACAAATAACCATATACAGTAACAGTATACTATGGGTCCAATCAACCATCAAGATGGAATACCACATACCCCTTAACGATAGGTTTGGTATGCCAACATACTATGGGTCCATTCAACTATCGGGTTGGAATACCCCAGGCCCCTAAACCATTCAGTTGGAATGTCAGCATACTATGGGTCCAATCATCCTCATAATGGAATACCTTAGGCCCTTAACCATCGGTTGGAATGCCCTGGCTTGTTGGTTTACACACAAAGCAGTGAAGCCTCAGCCACCAACCAAACATTTGTACATATTACAAATAAGCATACTATTAACCAGCCAACAACCAAATAAACATAACTTAAAGATCACTAGGCATATCATCATCCTCTCTACCAGGATACCGATCTAACATATCACAACAATAACAAGATATCAATCAAAGGGCTGAAATTGGTGCCTCTGACCTGCAAGTATATGGAGGAATACTCACCTCACATTTTCGAATTATACTGATAGCCTCCGGCTACTAACTCATGAAAATCCTCACACTAGCACAATGAAATAGTCATCCAATTGATAATTGGATTACAATCCTTGACCAATAATCCACATTTAGGTTGAATGGGCACTTTACTCTTTCCTTAGATGGGCTAAGACCCAGGCCCAAATCTTGATCCAAAAAGGCCCAACAATAAATAATCACTAACAACATATAATTAGCCCAATTTTCCAAATTAGGCCCAACTCTTATTTGCACCTTACTCTAAGGTCCAATGTTTCACTTGGACCAAAATACTCAAAATCAGATGGATCTATAAGGGCCCAAGTATTCAAGTCCAAAACGTGGCCCAAAGCTTGAAGCCCAAACTCGAAAATCCAACAAGCTAAATACACGAGGCATACCCATGTATATGCTCAGTTTACTTTGCATGGACTGGAATTACGCCATTTACAACCTGCACCCAGGATACGCTGTTTCCATCGAAAATTTGATTAAGAACTTATCCCATTCATTCCAAGGTCCAAATTTCAAATCTTGGTCTAAATAGATGTTCCAATCGATAAAGTTTCCAACTTTATGGTCATGCATGTCTTAATAAGGCCCAACATCAATATTCAAGCATGTCTTAACCATTAAAGACACCATGCATGCACCAAAAGAGCCAAGATATCATTTTTTGAGTTATTGCACCTTATTTATTCAGAAAGGGAAGATCCTTTGGTCTTAGAGTACCACATACTCATTAACACCAAGAAAAGGGACTAAGAACACATAATTTCCTCATGGAAATATCTAATAGAAAAACAAGGAAACATTGAAGATTTATACCTGCTGGAGCTTCTCAAGAAGGTAAGAATCCCACATCCACAAGTTGCTAGTTCACCAAGGCTTCTCCAAGAATCTTCTTCTTCCTCTAACACACCAAGAGCACACCAAAAAACACACACTTGAGCTCTAAAATGCACACTTAAAGATTAGGGTTTGCAAAAATATCCCAAGGGAGTGGAGGTTGAAAAGTGGAAAGGAAATGAGCCAATTTGATGCTTAAATACCCTTTAATCCCTAAAATTTAGGGTTTCCTCATGGTGTGCATACACCCAACTTACGTGAGTGTACGCCCAGCATACTAGGGTGTGCCCTAATACGCTCAGCGTACACACATGTATGCTTAGCGTACTCCTCTAGCTTATATTACCCAAATGCCACTTGGGGTTCCGAGAAAAATTCTTTGACTTAGGGAACAAATTGAATTATACTTTAAAACCAAGGGATGAAGTTGAAATACTTGAATACCGGCGTGTTACACCTATCCACCACTTCAACTAGACTTTGTCCTCGAAGTCTACAGTAGAGAACAAGTATTGATAATGCTCTCGGATCTTAGCCTCCGACTCCTAGGTCTATTTGGAGCCCCTCTGATACTGCCATCGTACCTTTACAAAATGTACTTCCTTTCTACGTAAAACCTTTCACTTAAAGAAAAATGCAATTTTGCTACGTAAGGAATCCATTGTGAAAAGCTAAAATTCCATTGGAAAAGAAAAATAGGGACAAAATTTGCAACGACCGATTTCCATCCCAAAAAGCCTTGTAGCGAGCGTTTGCTATGGAAACAATCATTCTGTCACAATTGTGACAAAAAAATGAAATCCGTGGAAGACGGTATTCCATCATGCATTTCGTAGTAGGATTGCATCACAAATTTCGTGGTAGCTCTTCCAACACTAATTTTGTTGTTGCTAATCCCTAGCAAAATCTGTGGTTATAATTCCTTAGCAAATTCCGTGGTGGTGTATCCCTAGTAAATTCCATGGTGGTGATTCCCTAGTAAATTCCATGGTGGTGATTCCTTAGGAAATTTTGTGGTGATGAATCCCTAGCAAAATTTTGTGGTGGTGATTCCCTAGCAAATTCCATGGAGATGAATCTTTAGTAAATTCCATGGTTGTGGATCCGTCACAATTTTGGTGGTGATGAATCCCTATCAACTTCGTTTGATGACTTCCTAGCAAATTCTGTGGCGATGAATGCCTACTAATTTTCGTGGTGTATATTATATAGCAGATTCCATATGGACTGATGGATAATTGATTTATAAAGTAAGTCTTAATTATTTTGTAGTAATATATGAAAAACAGAAATAAAAAAAAATCAAATAGCATTATATCATAAAATAATACAATAATTATTCATTACATGGAAAATGGAAAGTGGCTAATCTAAAATTAATAGTTTGCAATAAACATATCAACACTTTATGATCTACTAGTGTTGTTGTTTTGTAATGACATTGATATGATATATTGTCGTTTTAAGTTGTTTTTCAAGTTGCCCGACTCTTGTGTTGCTTTGTCCTTCTTGGGAATTTATTATTTCTTTAAGCTCTTCATTTTGTTATTCTTCTTTAAAAACAAGCTCCATCATTTCTTCCATTTCATCATTTTTTTCGGAATGTAAGATACATCCGTTTTACAGTTAATATTGGGAACCGCCTTTGCAAAAGAGCCTATTCCATAATGTTTTTTTTTTTCATGACCACGAACAACATCATAAAATAGTTTGTCCTCCTCAAATTCAACACCTTCAGTTTGCAACTCTTCCTGTTTTTCTGTATAGGACAACTACAAAGTCTATGGTGAGATTGAGGTTGGTCTAGATGACAATCTTGAAGAAAACCCTTAAGGAGGCCTTGCAATGGGTTTGGAGGTGGGACCCGGAGTGGAACCGGAAGAATATGTGGTGACTGATTACGAATATGACAAATCTGACCAGGAGTCAGATGAAAGAAAGGAAGTTAAGGAGAAATCTACTAAACCCCACCCATCAAAATCCCAATCAGACCCGCACAGGATTCAGGAAAGTGATACAGACTACATACACTCTGTTGAGAAAGAAATAACCAATCTCAAGCATCAACTCTTTGGGGACGAAGCTAGATCCATTCGAGCCTAGCAGAGGGAAGAAGTAATCACCCATGAGGTGAATGGATGGCTGAACTCCTAATACATCAACTTGATGATTAAGTGTCATCGTCATCGTAACTGATAGAACGTACTCTATTGTTTGCTATCATAAGTTTTACAGTATGTAGAATCAGTCGTATCTCCTACTAGTATTGTGTTTCTATTGATATTATAATACTATCGGATCGTACATTTTCCTACGGATTGTATGCCCTTCAGGCAAATATCCTGTATTAAAAATGACTATTTCTAGTGGAAATGCTATGTGTTTTAATATGGGGTTTCACATATGTGCACAAACAAACCATCGAAACCGTTAGATACTCAAGAACCTTGAAACTGAAATAACATATGAAATCTTTGAATACGACTTAATATTTGTGAAAGATTTACGAATTACCTACGATCATAACTACATCATAAGGATCTAGAGCGAAACATTGTGAATCGTACGACAAAAACGCGAAGCTTATAGAGTACAGCCGAAAATGACCACCGTTACTTATGATCCTACTTATCATCATGTAGTAGAAGATGTCATCCCGCAGAAATAACAAGCCCATCCATGAGACACCAATCCTGCAGATAGACTATGCTACATTCCAAGTTGTTCTAACAGCTTCCGTAACCGCCGCTATGACACAACTCAATGCAAACAACACCAACAAAGGTGGAAATAACGTCGACAACTCCAGACGATGTAACAACCACGAAAACCAACAAGTGAAAGCTTATCAAGGCACTCTAAACCCAAGTCCAAGAGCAGAAAGCAAAAGTCTAGGAATAAGAAAAAGGGACATCCAACTCAAGGATCCTTGAAGAAACAACATGTTATTGCTGTCAATGCTGCCATGACAACTACTACACCAACACTAGGGAGAACATATGCAGGAAGTCTTCCAAAATGCAACAAATAGGATTTCCATTGTCAAGGAATATGTAGAGAGATGTATTCTACCAGTTGCAATCGAAAGGGTCACACGACAAAATACTGCAGGACATATCCTCCCCAGAACCAACAGCAACGAAAACAACGCTGGGGCAAGTCATACCTATTACGGATGTTGAAAGACTGGGCATCTCTGACAAAACTGCCCCAACGTCAACTACCCTAGAAATGGAGGAGCAGGCAGAATGCTGAGCATGGGTCAAGGAGAAGTGGTTCAGGATCCCGCTGTTGTCACTGGTACGCTTCTCCTAAACACACATATGCATGCATCCTATTTGATACCGGGGCAGAATGAAGCTTTGTGAGTAA
This sequence comes from Lactuca saligna, assembly GCF_052625555.1. NCBI lineage: Eukaryota > Viridiplantae > Streptophyta > Magnoliopsida > Asterales > Asteraceae > Lactuca > Lactuca saligna. Next base: position 143,723,325 of record NC_136421.1, on the reverse strand, counting down.
TAAATTTAAGCACTTACTAAAACAACAACCCCAAAAGCTTAATGAAACCTTTACAGTGAAAATGGCTAATGGGAAAATAGAATTAACTGGGGAAATCTACGTAGGATATACCCTGACTGTAATGCTTCGTTTCTGGTATGTGATTGAATTAAGTTTTTCATTTCTTGAGGGATACTTGACGAGTTTGTAGCTTGACCCGTCGAGTAGAAGACGGGTAGATCATGTAAGTTAAACTGGCAACTCGACGAGTCCATAGGCTGGTCTCGGTGAGTCCGCCTGTCTGGGTGAAGCCCTAATTTAAGGGTTTGCACCCTATTTAAACACACTTATACGCCCCAACCTCGCCTTTATCACTCTCAGAGTATCTCTTACCGAACCCTAGTGCCCTTTTTGAGTGTGTGAGTCATTATTGCCTTGTGAAGGAATTTTTGGAGCAAGTAGAAGAATGAGAAGATTAAAGAGTTCAAGGAAGAGGAAGTAGATCCAGAGCACACTCAGTTGTGGTCATCTTTTATGGTAATAAGGTCTCCATCTTGTTTATTGATATAGTAGATTTTGTTTGTCCCCAAAATTCTGCTTTTAAACCCCTAAATCCTTTATGATTAAGCCTTATGTTTGGGTCATACTTCAGATCTTGACCCTCATTGCATTCTAGTAGTGTAAAGTTTCAGCTATGGTTGTGATTGAGGTCCCTCTTGAGCTTAGAAACCCATTCAGAGCTTAGTTTTGACATTTGAAGCCTTTAAATCCATGCATGCAAGTATAGTGTGCAACTTTACATGATAAGCATGCCCTAGAAGCTTCGATCTATGACTTGGAGCTGCTGCATGGCTCAAATCAGGTATGTATGGAAAAGGGACTGAATGGACTCGGCGAGTCACAAGGTTGACTCGGCGAGTCATATGAAGACAGCCATGGACTCGAAGAGTTGGATGAGCAACTCGGCGAGTCCGATGAAGATTGCCTTAAACTCGACGATTTGTTACGCAACTCGGTGAGTCGGATGAGTTTTTCCCGAGAAAAGTAGTGTTTGATTGAAATGGCTTCATTCCATCGTAGTTACACATAAAGTCAGCAACTTTACGTGTTCAGATGGTCCCAAGGGCTCAGATCTACGAGTTAGAGGCCCTGGAATGGATTACAGTTCGATTGTATGGAATCTGCGATAGGACTCGACAACTTGTTCTTCGGACTCGACGAGTCGAGTCGCGAGTCCCAGTTTTCCCTTCGAGTTGTGAGTTCAGAGTGAATCAGTGAGTGAGAAAGGGGCTCACTGAATTAAAGTCAGAGTTAGTAAAGGAGGGACTCGGCGAGTCCGCACCCTGACTCGGCGAGTCCGGTCAACTGGAAGTTGACTTTAACCAAGGGTAAAATAGTCATTTTACCCTGATGGAATTTATAAGTAACTGATCTAGTGTTTTTAGGATGTGTAGCCGGTCAGTTCCGTAGCATCAGTCAGCCACTTTTGGAGTTATCATCTCAAGAGCCAGCACTACGAGGTGAGTTTTCCTTCCAGTAGGAATGCGTCTACGACCACAATGTCGGCCTGCCTAGTTAGCAGTAGTTTTGGACTTTGGTCTGATGTAGTAGTTCAGTGTGCTTAATGTCTTTGTGATTCAAGCATGTCTCTGTGTTATGTGTTCCGGACTTCGGTATGATGTAGTATGCAATATATGTGTTTACACTAGTTGATATGTTTATGCTATGCTATGTTATGCTCAGACAGCTTCCGGACTTTGGTCCGATGTAGGGACAAGGTACCAGTCAGTTCCGGATTTCGATCCGATGCAGTTAGTTCTGGAATTCGGTCCGATACAGGGGACAAGATCCCTGTCAGTTGCGGACTTTGGTCCGATGCAGTTTCCGGACTTCAGTCTGATGCATAGGGCAAGGACCTGGTTAGTTCCGTACTTCGGTCCGATGCAGTTTCCGGACTTCGGTCCGATGAAGTGGGCAAGGCCCAGTATGTATTTATATGTTATTGTATGGTATGTGGTAGTCTGGGGGAGCTCACTAAGCTTTTCTGCTTACAGTTTCAGTTTTGGTTTCAAGTACTTCCACAAGTAAAGGGAAGGGCTCGGGATGATGGCATTGCACACACCACAACCTCAACTTTTGTCTTGGGAGTTTATTTTATATACTATGTTATGCTGTTATAGTTCTTTTCCTATGACACCTCTATTATAACTTTTTGGGATCTATGACATACGATTGTATGATATATTATAGATCGTTGATAACCTTAGTATTATTTAAACAAAAAATTTTGGGTCGTATTTTGGGTCGTTACAAGTTGGTAACAAAGTCTTGGTTTGAGAGATTCAGGCACACTTATGGGTATGACTGAACTCAAACTAAGGAAATAGTAAAATATTTTTGAAAGAAAAATGTTTCAAAAGAATTTTTGAAAAAGAGACTTAAAAAGAAAAGAATTTTGAAAACGAGAAAAAGGTGTGGTGCATGCGATCAGCCGAGCTCAAGTCAGTACTCCCAGATTACCCATACAAGTTTACATTATGATTATCTTTTTCAGCCTTATGAGAGTTGCATGCTAGTATTGAGTAGACAACAGTAGGATAGCCTGATTAGGTTATGCCTTATATTGTGAGCTTAGCATTGTATGCTAGTACAGTTTCTTGTTAAGAGAATAGAGTTGCTTGCTTCGTTCCTGTGTCCGAATGTTGCTTGCTTTGTACTTTGTGGGACTCCAAGTTATGGGAGTTAGCCATTAGGTGAATACGTCACATCACATGTGATCAGGTTTCAATAATCTCATAGTGTTGGATTTGGCACTTCTGCGAAGCTCTTGTTTGAGTCCAACCATTGTAAGAATGAGTCTTTTACCCAAAGGATTATCTAAGCCTCGTCCCATGTGGTGGTATTCAGATGATAAATAATTGTCATAACAAGGAGGCTTTCAGTAGCTGAGGACTGGTTTTTGGTTGATTCAGAGATTTTCCTAGGGTGAGCCTAGGATGTGAGTAGCAGAGATCAGTAGTAGTAGTAGTGGTTTGTTAGAGTCGAGGCAGTTCTTGAGGAAGGTACGGATAGATGTGGAAGGTAGTAGGGGCCATACTACTGGAAGCAGAGGATTCGTACTTGAATCAAGGAAGGCTGAGATGAGAACAGAAAACATGTAGTAGTAATGATCCCTCGAGATATATTAATGTTTCTGATGTTTATCGTAATGTGTTTTAAGAATGGTGGTTTTACATCCTAGACCAGCAGGCGGCAGTTCAGGTGCCGGGGAGGGATTAGGATCAGGCTCGGGGGCCGAGCAGTTGGATGAGCAGACTTGGGAGTTTTTCACTTTAGAGGTTACCTGCATCATACTTGAGAAGACTCCGATGATATTTGGTTCGATCAAGGAGGGTATCTTGGAGTTCATGGATGAGAACTTGAGTACGTTTCGTGCTGAGATGGCGGCCATGATGGGGTCGCGCACGCTCACCTTTAGAGAGTTTCGGTCTTGTGGAGCTCCAGACTATCATGAGATGCAGGACCCCATAGTGAGTACCAGGTGGTTGGCTGATGTTGTCAACGCATTCAGCATAAGCAGATGTCCCGATGGGGACAAGGTCAGACTAGCATCCTGCCTTTAGAAGGACATGGCACGTGATTGGTGAGAAGAAGTTGGGCATGTCATCGGGGATGACGCAAAACTTGATACCACGACCTTGGTTTATTTTACTACCAGGTTCAGAGCCGAGTTTGCACCGGTTATTGAGGTGCAACAGTTAGCCATAGAGTTCCTAGATCTTACGCAGACCACAGAGACAGTAGCGGAGATTACCGCCAAATTCAGGGAAAGGGCCCTTCTTGTTCCTCAGTACGCAGCTGATGAGGAAATGAAGAAGGCCCGTTCTCATGAGATGTTGCAGATTGATATCCGCCAGTTTGTGACCTGATCTAGCTGCAAGATGCTGGATGATATGATTGCTAGGGCGCGCGCGCGCGCGCGAGAGAGAGAGAGAGAGAGAGAGAGAGAGAGAGAGAGAGAGAGAGAGAGAGAGAGAGAGAGAGAGAGAGAGATAGGGAGAGAGAGAGAGAGATTGATCTTGAGATGGAGAAGAAGAGGAAGTCGGAGGCGGCTCGAGGACAAGGGGTTCGGGCAAGAAGCCGAAGGTTTCAGATCATAGGTCCAGGGGTCACCAGAGCTACAGTCGGTGTGGAAAATGTGGGAGATTGCATGATGGGGCGTGGAAGGCAGGGAGTTTCGGCTTCTACAAGTGCGGTCGGACTGGGCATACGAGCAGAGATTGTACAGCTTCTACCACCGCCACTGCAACATCAGATCTGATTTGCTTCCATTGCAATCAGAGGGTACATAAAAAGTCCCAGTGCCCAAGCTTAGCTTCAGCAAGGAAGGTGTCGGCACGTGTCCATGCTACTTTGAGGATTACAGACGGTCGTCAGGGCCGAGCTGAGGCATCAGTGGCGAAGAGTAGAACTTTTCAGATGACAGCAGAGGAGGCACGAGCGACTCCAGATGTGGTGTCAGGTATGTATTTTCCTTTTATCTTTGCATTTATTATTGATTGTTTCTAATGATATATTTTTGCGTATAGGGTCGTTCGTAGTGAATGGCATTTCAGTTACAGTGTTATTTGATTCAGGGGCTACCCGATCGTTTATCTCTCTTATGCTTAGCAAGAGATTTAGCAGAGCTCTAGGGGAGCTGGATTGTCCACTCAAAGTGGAGATAGCCGATGATAGGACCGTCAGGGTCACGAGAGTGCAAAAGGCATGCTCGCTGCAGTTATTCGATGAGAAGTTTTTAGTAGACTTGGTCCCTATTCCTTTGAGAGGGAACAAGGTCATAGTAGGCATGATTTGGCTGAGCCCCAATGGGGCGGTGATTGATTGCAAGTTGCAGCTAGTGAAGGTTGGCACTCCCAGCGGGGGGAATTAGTGACTCAGGGCGAGAGGCCACAGCACGGACCGATTCTTTGTTCAGCAGCGAGAGCAAGGTGCTACTTCCAACATGGTTGCACAGGGTTCATCGCCTATGTCTTGGATGCGTGGGAGAAGGGCAAGGTGACAGTTGATGATGTACCAGTAGTGCGAGACTACCCAGATGTATTCCCAGAGGATCTGCCTAGGATACCTCTAGAGAGAGAGGTTGAGTTCAGGATTGACCTAGTTTCTGGTGCGGCTCCGATAGCAAGGCACCATATCGGTTGGCTCGTACAGAGATGCAGGAGTTGTCTACACAGCTATAGGAGCTATTAGACAAGGGTTTCATCAGACCGAGTAGTTCAGCATGGGGAACCCCGATCCTGTTTGTGAAGAAGAAGGATGGGTCGCATCGTATGTGCATAGATTACCGGGAATTAAACAAGGTAACAGTGAAGAACCATTACCTACTCCCGAGGATAGAAGACTTGTTTGATCAGCTTCGGGTAGCATCTTGGTTTTCCAAGATTGATATGCGCTCTGGGTATCATCAGATGCGGGTTAGGGATGAGGATGTGCAGAAGACAACTTTTAAAACCCACTATGGTCATTTTGAGTTTGTGGTGATGCCATTTGCGCTCACCAACGCCGTAGCCGCGTTCATGGACATCATGAACCGCATATGCAGGCCAATGTTGGATCAGTCTGTGATAGTATTCATTGATAAGATCCTGGTTTACTCCAAGACATGGGAGCAGCAAGAGGAACACTTGAGAGAAGTGTTGGAGTCGCTGAGAAGGGAGAGACTGTTTGCGAAGTTCTCCAAGTGCGAGTTTTGGTTGCGCAAGATGCAGTTCCTTGGTCACCTCATTAACCAGAAGGATATTCTAGTGGATCCGGTCAAGATTGAGGCCATGATGAAGTGGGAAGTCTGAGGTCTCCATCAGAGATTCGGAGCTTCCTAGGTTTGGATACCTTCGGAGAGACAGGTTGAGTTCAAGATTGATGTAGTTCCTGGTGCGACTCCGATAGCCAAGGCACCGTATCGGTTGGCTCTTCCAGAGATGCAGGAGTTGTCTACACAACTACAGGAGCTGTTAGAGAATGGTTTCATATGACTGAGTAGTTCACCATGGGGAGTCCCGATCTTGTTTGTGAAGAAGAAGGATGGGTCGCACCGTATGTGCATAGATTACTTGGAATTGAACAAGGTAACGGTGAAGAACCATTACCCATTCCCGAGAATAGATGACTTGTTTGATCAGCTTCTGGGAGCATCTTGGTTTTCCAAGATTGATATGCGCTCTGGGTATCATCAGATGCGGGTTAGGGTTGAGGTCGTGCAAAAGACATCTTTTAAAACCCATTATGGTCATTTTGAGTTTGTGGTGATGCCATTTGCGGTCACCAATGCCGTAGCCGCATTCATGGACCTCATGAACCGCGTATGCAGGCCAATGTTAGATCGTTCTGTGATAGTATTCATTGATGACATCCTGGTTTACTCCAAGACACGAGAGCAGCATGAGGAACACATGAGAGAAATGTTGGAGACGCTGAGAAGTGAGAGACTGTTTGCGAAGTTCTCCAAGTCTGAGTTTTGGTTGCGCGAGGTGAAGTTCCTTGGTCACCTCATCAACCAGAAGGGTATTCTAGTGGATCCAGTCAAGATTGAGGTCGTGATGCAGTGGGAAGTCCCGAGGTCTCCATCAGAGATTCGAAGCTTCCTAGGTTTGGCAGGGTACTATAGGAGATTCATTCAAGATTTCTCTAAGATAGCAGTACAACTCACCCGACTAACCAAGAAGTCGGTGGTGTTTTGTTGGGGGCCTCAGCAGCAGGCGCCATTTGAGACCCTACAGCAGCGATTGTGCAAGGCACCGATTCTTACCCTGCCAGAGGGAGTGGATGATTTTGTATTATACTGTGATGCGTCGATCACAGGCATGGAAGCAGTGTTAATGCAGTAGGGGCATGTGATAGCTTACGCCTCTAGACAGTTGAAGCCTCACGAGGCTAACTATCCGACATACGATTTAGAGTTGGGGGTAGTGGTGTTCGCCCGCAAGATTTGGAGACACTACCTCTATGGGGTCCGTTGTACCATCTACACAGATCACAAGAGTTTGAGATACCTCATGGACCAACTGAAGCTTAACATGAGGCAGCGTCAGTGGTTAGATGTGTTGAAAGATTACGATTGTGTGATCCTTTATCACCCGGGGAAGGCCAACGTAGTGGCCGACGCCTTGAGCCGCAAGATGGTAGTGGCGCCGATCAGAGATATATACTTGAGGATGATAGTGATTACTCCATTGTTGGAGCGGATCAGGGAGGCACAGGTCGAGTTCCTCACGGAGGAGAGGAAGAATTGGGAGAGGATCGTGGGCCGAGTAGCTTCTTTTGATTATGACAGTCGGGGATTGTTGAACCTTCATGGTAGAGTTTGCGTACCGTACTGGGGTGGAGTACAACAGGTGTTGATAGATGAGGCCCATAAGTCTTGATTTTCCATCCACTTAGGGTAGACAAAGATGTATAGGGATCTTCGACACGACTATTGGTGGCCCTACATGAAGCGGGATGTCACCTGGTATGTGGAGAGATGCCTGACTTTGAGGAAGGTCAAGGCAGAGCACCAGAGACCCCACGGCAAGATGTAGCTGTTATACATTCCCGTATGGAAATGAGAGGAAATTACCATGGACTTTATCACTAAGCTTCCTAAGACCGCGCGGGGAGTGGATTCGATTTTGGTCATAGTGGATCGGCTGACCAAGAGCACACACTTTATACCGATCTAGGTGTGCATATCGGCTGAGAAGCTAGCCGGAATCTATGTGCATGAGGTAGTAGCACGGCACGGAGTGCTTGTTTCAGTAGTGTCAGACCGAGACGTCCATTTTACCTCCAGATTTTGGAAACGGTTTCATAACAAGATGGGGACTGGTCTTCATTTTAGAACCGCTTTTCACCCTCAGACGGACGGGCATAGCGAGAGGACGATTCAGACTTTCGAGGACATGCTCCGAGAATGTGTTTTAGAGTTCGGTTGTAGTTAGGATACGTATCTTCCACTAGCAGAATTTTTGTATAACAACAGTTACCACTCTAGCATTGATCGTCCTCCTTTCGAGATGCTATTAGGAAGGAAGTACAGGACCCCGAGTGGTGCTCAAGAGGTTGGTCAGCGAGTCATCTGGAGCATCGAGGTGGTGCTCAAGACCACAGAGCTGATTCAGAAGGTTCGTAGCACACTCCAGACTATGTAGAGTTGGCAGAAGAGTTATGCCGACAGGAGGCATTCGGACCTAGATTTTTAGGTGGGCGATATGGTCCTCCTGAAGGTATCATCCTGGAAGGGTGTTATTAGGTTTCGGAAGAGGGGAAAGTTGGGCCCCAGGTTCATTGGTCCTTTTAGGGTTATGGCCCGGGTGGGTCGGGTGGCTTATCGGTTGGATCATCTAGCAGAGCTTAGCCAGATCCACAACACTTTCCATGTTTCTCAGTTGAGAAAGTGTTTAGTGGACGAGGTGGCAGTTGTACCCTTTTAGGATATTCAGGTTGATAGCATCCTAAATTATATTGAGAGACCAGTTTCAATGTGAAGGTGCAATTGGCAGCACCAAACGGGTTCAGAGTGGACGTGGGAGTCCGAGGGGGAGATGAGCAAGCATTATCCAGAGTTATTCTTAGATTCAGCCGCAGCAGCAGACTTTGAGGACGAAGTCTAAGATAAGTGGGGAAGACTTGTAACGCTCTGTTTTTGGTATGTGATTTAATTAAGTTTTTCATTTCTTGAGGGGTACTCGACGAGTCTATAGCCCGAATCATCAAGTAGAAGACGAGTTGATCATGTGAGTTAATGTGGCAACTTGGCGAGTCCATACGCAGGACTCAACGAGTCCGCCTGTATGGATGAAGCCCTAATTTAAAGGTTTGCAACCCATTTAAACACACTTATACGACCACACCTCCATTACTCTCAGAGCATCTCTTACCGAACCCTAGCCCCCTTTTTGAGTGTGTGAGTCATTGTTGCTTTGTGAAGGAATTTTTGGAGCAAGTAGAAGAAGGAGAAGATTGAAGAGTTCGAGGAAGAGGAAGTAGATCCAGAGCACACTCAGTAGTAGTCATCTTTTCTGGTAATAAAGCCTCCATCTTGTTTATTGATCTAGTAGATCTTGTTTGTCCCCAAATTGATGCTTTAAAACCCTAAAAACCCCAAATCGTTTATGATTAAGCCTTATGTTTGGGTCATACTTCAGATCTGGACCCTCATTGTATTCTCGTAGTGTAAAGTTTCAGCTATGATCGTGATTGAGGTCCCCCTTGAGCTTAGAACCGCATTAAGAGCTTAGTTTTGATATTTGAAGCCTTTAAATCCATACATGTGTTGGATAAGGTGTCTAAGTCCATAACTTATTTGGTATATACTTGACCCGACCGACATGGTCCATTTGGGTTGCATCTCATCCAAACTATTATGGATAATTTTATGAGAGTTATACACATATGTTTATTAATATACTATGAGTTATAATATATTAGTATGAAGTTACGTTATTTAATTAGTTTTAGTCTTAAATTAATTATGAATTAATTTAGAGATTAAAAGGAATACTAATTAAATTATGGGCTATTTGTTTTATATAGTGTGGGCTAATACTCATTTGTTAATGGGCTAGGCTTATGTGGAAGTCCATGGATGATCCATGGAGCTTTTAACCCATGGATCCTTGTAAAAGGAAAAGACATGGGTTATTAGGGTTTCACCCTAACCATGCACACTATATAAGCATGCTTATGGAGCATGAAATGAAGCCTAAGAGAAAACTAGTGAACTAGTGTGTGTGTGTGTGCATGTGTGTGGCCGATTTTATACATGGTGTATACTCTCTCAAAGTTTTCCAAGAGTTTGTGGTGTTTGTGATTCCATTTGAGGCATTCACACTATTGGTGCTTGGCCCTCAAACTCCTTAGAACCAAACTCACCAAAAGGTATGTAATCTCTTCTAACTCTTTTATGTTGAAATGTTCCCCATGCCATGTTAGATAGGTTATAAACCTTGGAAAATTATTATTTTGCATGTATTTAGACAAACATAGATCCAAGGTTTATTAGGGTTGCATGCACACTTAGGAAGTGTTAGATTGCTCAAAACCCAACAGTGGTATCAGAGCCTAGGCTTGCTTGTTTGATACTTGATGCAAAATAGTGAAAAAAATCGAAATCGTTGCTGTCAGCATGGTGGACTCACCGAGTCCATTGGGGGGACTCGAAGAGTCCAAGGCAAACTTCAACCTACTCGGCGAGTAAGTTCATGCACTCGACGAGTAGGATCGAAAGAATGCAGATCCTCGACTTTTGCTGCTGGAAATGGACTAGAAACATTACCCTAAATTGTTTTGGTGTTATAAAACTTATTTTAGTTGGTGTAATGGTTGTTCTAATCCATCTACAATAGCATATATCAAAATTCCATGATTTTATGTGTTCATATAATTCTTGAATTTTTGATGATCATGTTCATGTTCTTATGAATTTAGAAAATGATAGGAATTATTTGCTGAATTGTTTAGGATTAATTCTTTATCATTTATGTGTTTTAATGGAGTCCATAATTTGTCCTCAAGTTATGGATTACCAAAGGTCACTTTCATTTAACACACACTTAAAACACATAAGTTACATGAAAATGAAGAGTCTTCATTTTTATGAACCTTTAATTCATAAGTTATGAAATGAAGAGTTTTGCAAAGTTACAAAACTTGCCCTCAAGTTTTGGAATTTGTAAAGTTTCACACACTTTAATAAACTTTAATTCCAAACCTTAGAGTTTTAATAGTTAAAATTCAACCCTTATACTATTTATAACATTAATGGTTAATTATTATATATATGTATAAGAATAAGTCGTTTTACCGTTAGTAGGCCTCATTCACGAAGCCGGTCTATAAGGTGGGTATAAGGTTGTTGCCTATAAAATGGCGACTTAATGGGTGTATACTCTCACCCACCGCTTGCTTGATCGGTGGAGGGTCGTTAGCCGAACGGGTAGAACAATGACTTTAAATCCTCATTAAAAGTATAATGAATATTATAAAGTAACTAAACTCTTTTAATTCCCAATCTTAGTTATTTTAGGAAAAATGTGAACATGGTGCTAGTCCATGGAATTCACACTTTGTACCTTACCAAGTCGTTGGTGGAGCGTGTGTGGTTAACCGGCACACTAACTAGGACTAGTAAGGATCACGAAGGGTGACTTAATGTTTGTCATAGATCAATGGAGCATGTGTGGTTAACCGGCACATTGATTAGGTGATAATATTAAGAGTACCAAGTGAATTAGCATGGTTATTCACACCTTGTTTTGTGATCCTCGGCATCCCAGTCACAAAACTTGAAGGGCACAATCGAGATTGAAAGATGCCATTGAAAAGTTCAATGAATCTCAAAAGAATCTAGGAATTTCAAATCCAATTAAACCTAATAAATCATTTCGTTTTCATGGTGGAAATTGGTGAATCGTCATTCACCTACCTTTCAAATATATTATTACTTAGATTACGGCATCCCTCTTCTAAGTGTAATATATTGTGATTGGATCCTAGCCTTAATATTACATTTGGGTGTCTTATTAAGGATCCTAAATATCTAATCTAAACTTACTTTCTTCTTTCAGATGTCTTCCAACACTAATGCTTCAGGCTCTAACCCAACTAGTTCTTTCTCTCTCATGAATCTTTGTGGGAGGGTCATCTTTGATGGTTCCAACTTCATGGAATGGATTAGGAACATCAGGATGGTTACTCGTTACGAGGACAAGGAATATGTCCTCGATAAGGAGTTAAAAGAACTTGATGAGTCTACTGCTACTCCTGAGGAGATCGCTGAATTCAGGACTCATGAGAGAGATGCTACTAAGGTGGCATGTATCATGATGGCCACGATGATAGCCGAGCTCCAAAAGTCGTATGAAGATTTCTACCCTTTTGAGATGCACCAAGACCTGATGGAAAGGTACCATCAGAGTGCTCGTCAGGAGCGGTATGAAATAATCTCCTCCATAATAACTACCCACATGAAGGATGGTGAATCCGTCACGGGCCACATGCAAAAGATGCAAAGGTATGTCGACCGTTTGCTGAAGCTGAATGTTAACATCCCCGAGGAGTTGGCAATTGACATCATTTTGCACTCCTTGCCTTCTTGTTATGATCATTTTCGAATGACATATCATATGAACAAGGAGGAAGTTACCCTCAGCAAGCTTCAAGGACTCTTGAAAACCGCTGAAACCGGTCTTAAGGGTAAAGCGGTTGTTACCTCTATTACTCCTACTCCGATTTCTACCCCTGTTTTAGCTATTGGGCAAGGCAAAGGGAAAAAGAGGAAGCACCCTTCGAAGGGTACCAAGGGAAGTCTCTTGAAGGCTCCTCATCAAAGACTAAGAACGGTTCTGTCACTCCTTCTGCCATTCCCAAGGATGCTGAATGCTTTTATTGCCATGAAAAGGCACACTGGAAGTGAAACTGCCCTAAGTACTTGCAGGATCTAAAGGATGGGAAAGTGAAACCCACCTATGCAGGTATTTACACTATATTGTCTAATTACTCAACATATTCTAACCCTTGGGTGCTTGATACAGGATGTGGTATTCACATATGTTCTTATTTGCAAGGCCTAAGAAGAAGTGAGGATGTGGAGCACGGGAAGATAAACCTAATCATGGGGAATAGGAAGGTTTCACCTGTTTCCAAGATTGGAGTTTATACTTTGTTGCTTAATAATGGGTTAACATTAGATTTGAATAAATGTGTGTACTCGTCTGAAATGGCGAGGAATATTATTTCTTTTCATGCTTTGTACAAACAAGGTTTTACCTTTTCGTTTGATAATGAATGTGGTGGTATTAATGCTTTCTTTAATAATGTGTTTTATTTTAAAGCATTACCTTGTGATGGCGTGTATGAAACTGTGTCGATTGTAGACAACTTAGGAAATAATGTGTTGTATATTGATTCTTCTACTAGCCTAGATAAAGCATCATTGTGGCATTGTCGTCTTGGACATGTAAACAAGAAACGCATAGGCCAACTCCAAAAGAGTGGAGTCTTGGAATCATTTGACCTTAAATCAGATGATAGTTGTGAATCTTGTATACTTGGAAAAATGACAAAATCACCCTTCACTGGAACTTGTGAGAGGGGTGAGGGTTTGTTGGACCTAATACATACTGATGTATGTGGGCCATTCAAAACCGCCACAAGGGATGCTAATCGGCATTATGTTTTATTGATGATTTTAGTAGATATGGGTATGTCTACTTAATCAAAAATAAGTCCGAAACCTTTGAAAGGTTTAAGGAATTCAAGCAGGAAGTAGAAAATCAATTGGGCAGGAACATTAAGATGCTTCGATCCGATCAAGGTGGTGAGTATCTTAGTACCGAGTTCCTTGACTACCTTAAGGAGTGTGGGATTGTCTCACAATTGACTCCTCCCAAGACACCACAGCTGAATGGTGTAGCTGAGAGGCGTAATCGAACCTTGTTGGACATGGTTCGCTCTATGATGAGTCGAGTTTCGTTACCAATCTCTTTTTGGGGGTATGCCTTAGAGACTGCCGCCCATATCCTTAATCTAGTCCCTATAAAGAAGGTTACCAAAACACCTCATGAGATGTGGACTGGGAAGGTTCCCAATTTGGACCACATCAAAATTTGGGGTTGCGAAGTCTTCGTGAGGCGCGAAACTCATGATAAGCTTGAACCCCGAAGTGAAAGGTGTATTTTCATCGGCTACCCACAGAAATCCTTCGGTTACCTCTTCTACAGACCCAGTGAGAATGTGGTCTTTGTAGCATGAAGAGGGATCTTTCGCGAGAAAGAATTTATAAGCCAAGGAGACAGTGGGAGGCAGATTGATCTTGAAGAAATTCAAGAATCAATTGGTGAAGGAACCTCAGACACTAGCAATCAACCTGAGGAGGAAACTCCTGTTGATCCAGCTGACGAGTCTGTACCTCCGAGGTGTTCCACACGGGTTAGGAACACACCTTCGTTTTATTATGGTTTTCATATTACTACGGAAGGTGATACGTTTATTAGTGATAGTACACTAGTAAATTTGGATGAACCTAGCAGTGTTAAGGAAGCCATGGCAGGCCCGGAATCTGCTAAATGGAAGGAGGCTATGGACACAGTCCATGTATGACAATCAAGTTTGGAACTTGGTTGACAATGTACCAGGCCGTAAAACAGTCGGGTGCAAATGGATCTTCAAGAAGAAGAACGACATGGAAGGAAAAGTGCATACTTATAAGGCTCGACTGGTTGCGAAGGGTTTTACTCAAACTCAAGGTGTTGATTATGATGAAACCTTTTCGCCGGTAGCAAAATTAAGTCTATTAGGTTTATGTTAGCCATTGCAGCATTTCATGATTATGAAATATGGCAAATGGATGTCAAAACCGCTTTCCTTAATGGAAAGTTGGCTGAGGATGTGTACATGAATCAGCCAGAGGGTTTTGTCAATGCAGAGTACCCTAATAGAGTATGCAAGCTTGAGAAATCCATTTATGGATTAAAACAAGCATCTCGTAGCTGGAATCTTTGTTTTGATGAGAAGGTAAAAGAGTTTGGCTTCTTGAGAAGCAAAGATGAGTCTTGCGTGTATGTCAGAGCTAGTGGGAGTATAGTTAGCTTCTTGGTACTGTATGTGGATGACATACTACTCATAGGAAATGACATCCCAACCTTGCAGGAGGTTAAGTCCTGGCTTGGGAAGTCCATTGCTATGAAGGACCTAGGGGAGGCTACCTATATCCTAGGGATAAGGATATTAAGAGAAAGGAGTAGAAGACTAATTGGACTTAGTCAGAGTATCTACTTGGATAAGGTGTTGAAAAGATTCAACATGGAGAATTCCAAGAAAGGAGATTTACCGATCCAAAGCAATACCAAACTGAGTAAGACTCAGAGTCCGAGTACAGACGCAGAGATAGCTGAGATGAGCCCATTACCATATGCTTCCGCAGTTGGCTCGATCATGTATGCTATGACTTGTACCCGTCCTGATGTGGCATTTGCTTTGAGCATGGTCAGCAGGTATCAGGGGAACCCTGGCAAGGCTCATTGGACCATGGTAACGAACATTCTCAAGTACCTGCGGAGGACTAAGGATTGGATCCTTACCCTTGGTGGCAGTGATGACTTGAGAATATTAGGGTATAGTGATGCTGGTTTTCAGACTGATAGGGATAATTTCCGCTCTCAGTCGGGCTGGATCTTTACCTTAAATGGAGGGGCAATTTCTTGGAAGAGTTCCAAGCAGGAGACGGTGGCTGATTCGACTTGTGAATCAGAGTATATAGCAGCGAGTGAAGCAGCGAAGGAGGCGATATGGCTAAAGAACTTCATCGGAGACCTTGGAGTTGTACCAGCTATTAAGGAACCTATAGAGATTTTCTGTGACAACAATAGTGCGGTTACCATAGCCAAGGAACCAAGAGATCATGGCAGATCCCGACACATTGACAGAAAATATCACTTCATAAGACACAAGATTGAAGAAGGACTCCTTGTGACAAGGAGGATATCGTCAGATGAGAATCCTGCAGATCCCCTTACGAAGGGACTGACGAGGGTTAAGCATTTTCAGCGTGCGAGACGCATCGGTCTGAGGGATGATATTAGTTTTACAGATTAGATAGTTTTCCTGAAACTTGTAAAATGTAATCGACGTTTGATGATGAATAAAATTTGTGATTTATTTATGAGTAAAGTGTTACTATCATTGTCAATTATTTACTATTGTTTCAGTTTTGCATGTTTTGACTTCCAGAATAATTAATTTATTCAAACCTCCACAATCGATCATACGTCGGAAGTAGGTATGAATCAAGATTGTCATGAATTGGGTTTGTAGATGCCTTAAAGGTGTTTAGACATGGCAACGATTGCTGCAACATTCATGAGTACTCATAAGTTATGAGTATTGGTATAAACCCACGCTCACTTGTATCACTTCATGGAATTTATCTCGAGTGATCGTGAGATGATAACATCATATAAATCTTTAAACCTAGAGATATGAGTTGTTACCTATGAGTTGGTTGTGCATTGATTGCACGTAAACGCATCAGTAACTTGATGTTATAAAACGTGCCTTTATGTACAATTCAATAAGTAGTAGAACAAGCATATCAGTCGAAGTTTATCTGTTCCTTCTAGAAATAGAAGCAATATCTGGGCCCCTCGATGATTTTGTGTTGACCCATGTACCAGGCCTGGTCAGAACTAAACCGATGTGTTCAATGAAGTTCTTCGTCAAACAAATCGGAAAATCGAGAAACAACTGCTAGACAATAAGCAAGACATAGTTCCATGTGTTTGTCTGGCTGATATCATGAGAACAGAGGATTATGTGATCACTTATTTAAAATGGCGCTTCATAGTTCGACAGAGTCTTCATTGTTCGAGGGAGTTTTCGAGAGCTACGATTGTTGGTTGGTTCCTGAAGTTATAGGCAAATATAGTTATTAGACTTATCCAAGTGGGAGTCTGTTGGATAAGGTGTCTAAGTCCATAACTTATTGGTTATATACTTGACCCGACCGGCATGGTCCATTTGGGTTGCATTTCATCCAAACTATTATGGATAATTTTATGAGAGTTATACACATATGTTTATTAATATATTATGAGTTATAATATATTAATATGAAGTTACGTTATTTAATTAGTTTTAGTCTTAAATTAATTATGAATTAATTTAGAGATTAAAAGGAATACTAATTAAATTATGGGCTATTTGTTTTATATAGTGTGGGCTAATACTCATTTGTTAATGGGCTAGGCTTATGTGGAAGTCCATGGATGATCCATGGAGCTTTTAACCCATGGATCCTTGGAAAAGGAAAAGACATGGGTTATTAGGGTTTCACCCTAACCATGCACACTATATAAGCATGCTTATGGAGCATGAAATGAAGCCTAAGAGAAAACAAGTGAACTAGTGTGTGTGTGCATGTGTGTGGCCGATTTTATACAATGTGTATACTCTCTCAAAGTTTTCCAAGAGTTTGTGGTGTTTGTGATTCCATTTGAGGCATTCACACTATTGGTGCTTGGCCCTCAAACTCCTTAGAACCAAACTCACCAAAAGGTATGTAATCTCTTCTAACTCTTTTATGTTGAAATGTTCCCCATGCCATGTTAGATAGGTTATAAACCTTGGAAAATTATTATTTTGCATGTATTTAGAAAAACATAGATCCAAGGTTTATTAGGGTTGCATGCACACTTAGGAAGTGTTAGATTGCTCAAAACCCAACAACATGGACGTAAAGGTTGCAACTTTACGTGATAAGCATGCCCTAGAAGCTTGGATCTGTGACTTGGAGCCGCTGCATGGCTCAAATCAGGTATGTATGGAAAAGGGATTGAATGCACTCGGCGAGCAACAAGCTTGACTCAGCGAGTCATATGAAGATAGACATGGACTCGAGGAGTAGGATGAGAAACTCGGCGAGTCCGATGAAGATTGCCTTAAACTCGACGAGTTGTTCTACAACTCGGTGAGTCAGCTGAGTTTTTCCCGAGAAAAGTACTGTTCGAGTGAAATGGCTTCGTTCCTTCGTAGTTACACGTAAAGTCAGCAACTTCACGTGCTCAGATGGTCTCAAGGGCTCAGATCTACAAGTTACAGGCCCTGGAATGGATTAGAGTTCGATTGTATGGAATCTGCGATACGACTCGGCGAGTTGTTCTTCGGACTCCATGAGTCGAGTTGCAAGCCCCCGTTTTCCCATCGAGTAGTCAGTTCAGAGTGAATAAGTGAGTAGGAAAGGGGTTCAGTGAATTAAAGTCAAAGTTAGTAATGGAGGGATTCGGCAAGTCTGCGTGCTGACTCGGCAATTCCGGTCAACTGGAAATTGACTTTGACTAGGGAGTTGACTTTAACCAGGGGTAAAATAGTCATTTTATCCTGAGGGCATGTACAAGTAACTGATCTAGTGTTTTTGGGATGTGTAATCGGTCAGTTTCGGAGCATCAATCAGCCACTTTTAGAGTTAGCATCTCAGCAGCCAGCACTACGAGGTGAGTTTTCCTTCCAGTAGGAACGGGTCTACGGCCACAATGCCAGCTTGCCTAGTTAGCAGTAGTTCCAAACTTTCGTCTGATGTAGTAGTTCAGTGTGGTTGATGTCTTTGTGATTCAATCATGTCTTTGTGTTATGTGTTACATATTTCGGTCCGATGCAGTATGCAGTATATGTGTTTACGCTAGTTGATATGTTTATGCTATGCTATGTTATGCTCAGACAGCATCCGGACTTCGGTCCAATGTAGGGGAAAAGGTCCCAGTTAGTTCTGGATTTTGATCCGATGTAGTTATTTCTTGACTTTGGTCCGATGCAGTTTCCGGACTTCGGTCCGATGCAAAGGGCAAGGCCCTGGTTAGTTCCGGACTTCGGTCTGATGCAGTTTCCGGACATCAGTCCGATGAAGTGGGCAAGGCCCAGTATGTATTTATATGTTATTGTATGGTATGTGGTATTCTGGGGGAGCTCACTAAGCTTTTCTACTTACAGTGTCAGTTTTGGTTTCAGGTACTTCCACAAGCAAAGGGAACGGATCGGGATGATGGCATTGCACACACCACAGCTTCAGCTTTTTCTTGGGAGTTTATTTCATATACTATGTTATGTTGTTATAGTTCTTTTGTTATGACACCTCTATTATAACTTTTTGGGATCTATGACGTACGATTTTATGATATATTAGAGATCGTTAATAAGCTTAGTATTATTTAAATGAAATTTTTTGGGTCGTGGATAAGTCCAAGGAGGAGGTCAATATCCGGGACATCCCCGTGGCTTGCGATTTCCCGGATGTCTTTCCCGAAGATCTTTCAGGGATACCCCCAGAAAGACAAGTCGAGTTTCGAATTGACCTCGTGCCAGGAGCTACACCCATTGCCAAATTGCCCTATAGTCTGGCTCCTACGGAAATGCAAGAGCTGTCCAGCCAACTCAGTGAGCTTTTGAACAAAGGATTTATCCGACCCAGCTTCTCACCTTGGGGAGCTCCGGTTCTCTTTGTCAAGAAAAAGGATGGTTCCTTTAGGATGTGTATTGACAACAGGGAATTAAACAAGCTTACCATCAAAAATCACTATCCACTTCCACGGATCGACGATCTATTTGACCAACTCCAAGGAGCAAGTTACTTCTCTAAGATAGATCTGCGATCCGGGTTCAGATAAAATGTACTTTGATATCAAGCAACATTATTGGTGGCCCAACATGAAGGCAAAAATTGCCACCTATGTTAGCAAATGCCTTACTTGCACTAAAGTGAAAGTGGAATATCATAATCCCTTGGGATTATTACAACAACCAGTATACCCGAGTGGAAATGGGAAAGGATTACTATGGACTTTGTGACCAAACTACCCAAGACGGCAGATGTCTTGGATACCATATGGGTAATAGTCGACACGTTGACAAAATCCGCTCATTTCCTACCAATAAAAGATACATACAAAATGGAAAGACTGACAATAAGCTCTATCAAGGAAATCGTGAGACTTCATGGAGTACCAACATCTATAATCTCAGATAGAGATAGTATGTTTACTTCACGCTTTTGTCAATCACTTCAGAAAGCTATGGGAACACAACTTGACATGGGCACTGATTACCACCCACAAACGATGGTCAAAGCAAGTGAACCATTCAAATGCTTGAAGATATGCTTCATACATGTGTGATAGATTTTGGAAGGTCGTGGGATACCCGCTTGCCATTAATCGAGTTCTCGTACAAGAACGGTTATCACTCAAGCATCAAAGTTACTCCATTTGAGGCATTGTATGGGCATAAATATAGATCACCGTTGTGTTGGGCTAAGGTAGGTGACACTCAACTAGCTAGAGGAAAGACCCCAAGCAATGCATTAATAGGACCAGAAATGATATGCGAAACGACAGAGAAGATAATTCAAATCAGAGCTTACCTACAAGCATCACGAGACCGATAGAAGAGCTACGTTGATAAACGACGAAAGCCCTTGGAATTTCTAGTCGGGGATCGGGTGTTGTTAAAAGTCTGTCCCTAGAAATGGGTGATTCGTTTTGGGAAACAGGGAAAACTAAACCCACGATACATTGGACCCTTAGATTCTTGCCTGAATCGGTCCAGTGGCTTATAGACTGCAGCTACCTGCCAAGCTTAGTAGTGTACACCCCGTGTTCCACGTTTCTAATTTGAAGAAGTGCTTATCCGACAGAACTCTCGTGATCCCATTGGAAGAAACTGAAATCAACGAGAATCTCCTGTTCATCAAGGAACCAGTTGAAATCAATGATAGGGAAGTGAAGCATACTAAACAAAGTCGCATTCTGATTGTGAAAGTTCGGTGGAACACGAAATGTGGAACGGAATTCACCTGGGAATGCGAAGACCAGATGAAGCAGAATTACCCTCACCTATTCTCGCATTCTCAAATCTAGCTTCAAAAAGAATTTCGGGACGAAATTCCCTCTAACGGGGGGATGATGTCACAATTAGGAATTCAATGCTTTGTAACAACAACAATGATAACATTGGTGAACCAAAAATGTGAAAACATATATGATGCTTTGTCACACCCCCGAACCAGACGGCGGAAACGTCCGGGGGCTGCCGTGACTCATTGAATACCATAACAATGCATATACATGAAACATAACATTATACATCACCAACATTTGGAAATGATACAACTGGTAACGTTTACATTCATTACATTGTTCAAAAATTACATTCAAAGAAAATAACTGATTGATGCTACTTAAGCCACAGCAAAACGTCAGAAAGTACAAATCATCTTCACTTTATCTGTTACCTGAGAATACAAGTATTTTGAAAAACGTCAACATATGAAATGTTGGTGAGTTCATAAGTAGAGTTTGAAATCCAATGTGTTGTTTGAAAACCTTTAGAAAATCCGATATTTTCTAGAAATAGAATAGCGTAACAAAAATAGGTGATGATCCATGAGTATGCTTGTTTGAATTCTATAGATGTAAGCGTAAGAGTTGTGAAATTCGACCGGAAATTCGTAATCGTTATTGAAATCCTAGGAAAACCCGACGTTTTCCTATCATTGTGTCGTTGTATTCCGGAGGCATCGAGAATACAGAGAGTCGTGAAGTGTTGGGACATGCGTTAGTGAAAACGTCAAGTCAACAACCTTACAAGTGATCCTTTTAGGCATTACTCGTAAATCTTCACGCGACTCGATCCTCCCGGACTTGTGAAGTCCCACGATCGGAGGGAAGGGAGAAGGTACGAAACCTTCGGTATTTCCCCGCGTCGTTCGAGACCAAATGCAATTGCGAAGGGCCCGAAGCCCAACTCGCAATCGTGAGTTATAGACTTTACTAGCAGCACTGAAGGACCCTTGGGGACCAGCAGCATGTTTTCCATTGAAAGTCCTTTTACGTTATGTCGAGTCGGTAAAACCCAACACTTCGTAAGAGAGAGAGACCTTCGGGCCTTAAGATCAGGTCGTTGGGCTAGCTAGGCTCAACAGACAAGATTTTACACTTTTGGGGCCCAAAGATGGTGCGTAGACGTCTGTGCACACTCGCATTGTAATAGTAATCGTTATGGTTATGAATCGAAATGTCGTAGCTTCGTCGTGTTAGTGATTTTGGATTTTTATTGGTTCGAGACGAACCAATTCGTTTAACAACGACTTTTGGTATTGTAGTATATTGTATTTCGTCGACAAGCGTGGTACCATCAATTGGTCAAGTTGAATGTATTAACTAGCCTTGAAGATTTTCTGTTTTTAGCCCTTCATTAATTATGGAATTTACTCTTTTCACCCCTTTATTTAAAAACTTTCCGGTTTGGTTCTTAAACAAATTTTCTTGACATTTATATATCAAAAATCATTGAAATAAGTATTTTCTAGCATTTTTATCATAGAAAACAGTTTAAACCCTTGTAATATCAGTTTTCTCGGTTATAGCCCTTGTTTTTCGCAACTTTTACATTTTTGGCCCGATTTGGAAAATTTTTACAATTTTGGTCCCTTTTAAATTTGAGAAGCATTTTAAACCCTTGAAAAGCACATGGAACACTTATAGTCCACTGTTTTACAGAAAAATGCTGTTTTGGTCCTCCAATTTAGAAAATTTCGCATATTGGGCCTTATTGGGCCGAAAATGTCACATTTAGCCCAATAAGCTTGGAATTTAGGTTTTTAACCCTCTAAATAGCATATTTTCAGAAAAATACATTATGTAAACTGTTTTGGTTCATCTCACCCATCAGATTTCGAAATGTTTCATATTGGGCCCTTCAACTTTGTATTTTCAACATTTTATGTCAAAAAAATGAGTTTTTAGCCCAAATGAAGTGTTGTAAAGCCATTTGGCTATTTTTCTTAGTATACTTTGCATGTGATAGTCTATTTTGTGCTATGATAAAATATATGTCTCGGTTTTTAGCATATCACCCTAGATCTATCAATAAAATCATACAAAACATACATGTAAGCATAGAAATCAACCACAACATACACATAATGATGGATCTACACTTTTTCTTGTATTCTCCCCCATAAAAACTCATAAAAATAGAAAATAAGGGGATATGAAACTCACCTTGGATGTTGATTCGGTTTTTGAAGAAAGAATGGAAGAAATGAAGTGATTTTTGGCCTTTGCACTCCTTGATGAAACTTTCGAGTTTATGGGGTTTCTAGAGTGCAAGATCATGATTTTTGCTTAGATTAGGAAAGGATTTTGATTAAAACAAAGAATTTAATTCATAGATCCAAGCATTTCTTACCTTAGATGAAGAATTTTATGGAAATTTCCTCTTGAATGCTTCCTAAAACTCGAGATTTTGGATGGAGAAGAAGAAGAAGTCTTGAGTGATTTTAGAGAGTGTTTGTGAGTGTTTTGTGTGTGTGTGGTGATGCTCTCGGCCGAGTTCAAGAAGAGGAGAAGAAAGAAGTGATCTTGATGTGATGCTTTCTTGGAAACATGAGTTATGTGCATGGAAATCCAACATATAAAAGTGAGGTGTCAACCCAAGGTCAACTCTCCCTTTTTCTTGGGTTTGGGCCGAGAATAGGGGGAGAAGAAAGGATTTTTGGGCTTTTTTTTTTGCCCCCTAAGCCCAACATTAGAGGTAGTTGGGTGCTTATTGACCTTATAAAATAAAATTGTGATTTTTATGCTTCATTAAGCTAGGTTAGGTTAAATTATGGATCAAAACTTGTGATTTATTTCATTTTAGGTTCTACCTAGCCCAAAATATTGAAATAAATGAATGTGGGTCCAATTAGAGCCCAATTAGAGTTCTAAGTGCATGATAGTCTTATTGGAGGCTTATTGGTCCATTTGGATCCAATAAGGAAGTTCTAGTCCAAAATGGGCTTAACTAGAACTTCTAGGGTCTTCCAATTGTTTGATGACTATTTGTAGTACTTGTATAATGTATTTGATTGAAGTTTTTGATTAACATTAGTTTGAATGTATGGATTACATGACACAAAATTTCCAGTTGTGATATCATCCCCCCGTTAGAGGGAATTTCGTCCCGAAATTCTGTTTGAAAGCTAGATTTGAGAATGCTAAAATAGGTGAGGGTACTTCTGCTTCATTTGGTCTTCGCGTTCCCATGTGAATTCTGGCCCACGCTTTGCGTTCCACCGTACCTTCACAATCGGTATGCGACTCTGCTTAGTACGCTTCACCTCCCTGTCCATGATTTCGATGGGTTCTTCGACGAACAGGAGATTCTCATTGATTTCGATTTCGTCAAGAGGGATGACAAGGGTTTCATATGATAGGCACTTCTTCAGAGTAGAGACATGAAACACGGGGTGTACACCATTTAGCTCTGCGGGTAGTTGCAGTCTGTATGCTACCGGACCAATTCGAGCGACGATTTCGAAAGGTCCAATGTATCGCGGGTTCAGCTTTCCCCTTTTCCCGAAACGTATAACCCCCTTCCAGGGCGAGACTTTTAACAGTACTCGATCACCGACCTGAAATTCTAAGGGTTTTCGTCGTTTGTCAGCGTAGCTCTTTTGTCGGTCACGCGATGCTTGCAATCGAGCCCTGATTTGAACGATCTTTTCCGTGGTTTCGCGAATGATCTCAGGTCCCGTTAGTGTTTTGTCCGACGCATGTATTTTTGCTAGCTGGGTGTCACCTACTTCAGCCCAACATAACGGTGATCTACATTTACGTCCGTAAAGTGCTTCGAAAGGAGCCACCTTGATGCTCGAATGGTAACTATTGTTGTATGAGAACTCGATTAATGGTAGGTGAGTATCCCAAGACTTTCCAAAGTCTATCACACATGCACGAAGCATGTCTTCAAGCGTCTGAATGGTTCGTTCGCTTTGACCATCCGTTTGAGGATGATAAGCGGTGCTCATATCAAGGGTTGTTCCCATCGCCCTATGAAGTGATTGCCAAAATCGGGATGTAAACCTACTGTCCCTATCCGAGATAATAGATTTTGGCACTCCATGGAGTCTCACGATTTCTCGTAGGTACAACCGTGTCAGTCTCTCCATCTTGTAAGATTCCTTGATTGGCAGGAAATGGGCAGATTTCGTCAGTCGATCGATGATTAACCATATGGTATCCAATCCGTCCGACGTCTTGGGTAGCTTGGTGACGAAATCCATTGAAATCCCCTCCCATTTCCACTCGGGAATTTCCGGTTGCTGCAACAATCCTGATGGTTTCTGGTATTCCACCTTTACTTTGGCGCATGTAAGGCACTTGCTGACGTAGGTCGCAATTTCCGCCTTCATGTTAGGCCACCAATAGTGTTGTTTAATATCCAAATACATCTTATCAGAACCGGGGTGAATGGAGTATCGCGTCTTGTGGGCTTCCTTCATGACAACATCTCTAAACCCTCCCAGTTTAGGAACCCAAATACGGTTCATGAAGTAGTATACCCCATTCTCCCTTGTTTCTAGGTTCTTTTCCATCCCGCGCAATGCCTCGCTATCTCTATTTTCCATTCTCATGGCCTCTGACTGGACCGATGCAATTTGAGTGGCTAGATGAGATTGAATGGTGATTGAGAGAGTTTTCATACGACGGTTAGAGTACTCCTTCCGGCTTAATGCATCAGCTACTACGTTGGCCTTGCCTGGGTGGTACTTAATCTCGCACTCATAGTCGTTTAGCAACTCAACCCATCTTCGTTGCCTCATGTTTAACTCCTTTTGGTTTAAGATGTGTTGGAGACTCTTGTGATCTGTGAAGATGGTGCACTTTGTACCGTAAAGGTAATGCCTCCAAATTTTTAGGGCAAAGACTACAGCTCCCAACTCTAGATCATGGGTTGTGTAGTTCACTTCATGCGTCTTTAGCTGGCGGGATGCATAGGCTATGACTCTCCCACGTTGCATGAGAATGCAGCCTAAACCCTGATTTGATGCGTCGCAGTAGACTACAAAGTGTTCCGTTCCTTCAGGTAGGGATAGTACAGGTGCGCTACAGAGAGCTTGCTTCAAGGTTCGAAATGCGATTTCTTGTTTGTCTGTCCATTTGAATGGTACGCCCTTTTGCGTAAGCGAGGTAAGTGGCTTGGCGATCTTAGAGAAGTTTTGAATGAATCTCCTATAGTAGCCTGCTAATCCCAAGAATTGACGAATTTCCGTGGGCGTTGTCGGGATTGCCCAACCTTCTACCGCTTTGACCTTAGAGGGATCCACATGGATTCCATCTCGGCTGACTACATGGCCTAGGAAATTCACGCTCCGCAACCAGAACTCACACTTGGAGAGTTTGGCGTATAGCTTTTCTGATCGTAGAGTTTCTAAGACTTGTCGGAGATGTTGGCCATGCTCTTCCTTGTTTCGAGAATAGACGAGGATGTCATCGATAAAAACAATGACAAAGTTGTCGAGAAACGGTCGGCAGATTCGATTCATTAGGTCCATAAATGCGGCGGGGGCATTCGTTAGACCGAAGGGCATTACGACAAATTCATAATGTCCGTAACGAGTTCGGAAAGCGGTTTTTGGAATATCCTCTTCCCGGACTCTGAGTTGGTGATACCCGGACCGTAAATCTATTTTATAAAAATAACTAGCCCCTTGGAGCTGGTCAAATAGGTCATCGATTCGTGGGAGTGGGTAGCGGTTTTTGATTGTGAGTTTGTTTAACTCTCTGTAATCGATACACATTCTAAAAGATCCGTCTTTCTTTTTGACAAAGAGCACCGGAGCTCCCCATGGCGAATAACTAGGTCGAATAAATCCCTTATCCAAAAGTTCGCTGAGTTGGCTAGATAATTCCTGCATTTCAGCAGGAGCCAACCGATAGGGTGATTTAGCAAGAGGAGTTGCTCCTGGGATAAGGTCAATTCGAAATTCGACCTGTCTTTCTGGGGGCACTCCCGGAAGATCTTCAGGAAATACATCCGCAAATTCACATGCCACTGGAGTGTCTCGAACGTTAATCTCCCCCTTGGTCTTGTCCACCACATGAGCCAGGAACGCCAGATTGTTCCGACGTAGGTATTTTTGTGCCTTGACACACGAAACGAGGCGAAGGTTCATGCTAGATTTGTCTCCGTAGACCACTAGGGTTTCGTGATTTGGAAGACGAAGACGGACGGCCTTCTCGTAGCACATAATGTCGGTATGGTGGGGGCTTAACCAGTCCATACCGATAATCACGTCGAAGCTCCTAATTGATACTGGCATTAGGTGTATTTGGAAGACGTGTTGATTAAGAGTTAGGGTACATCCGATGTAGATTTCCCCAGTGGATTCGGTTTTCCCATTGGCCATTTCCACCGTATAGGCTTCATTTAGCTTTTGGGGAGGTTGTTTTAATAAGTGTTTAAACTTATTGCTTACGAAGCTTCGCTCCGCTCCGGAGTCAAATAAGATGCATGCATAAGCGTGGTTTAAGAGAAACGTACCGGTAACAACAGAGGGATCCTGAATAGCTTCCCCCTGACCCACGGTCATCATTCTTCCTGTTCCTCCATTTCTTGAATTGTTGTTGTTGGGACAGTCTTGGCGGACGTGTCCAGTCTTTCCGCATCCGTAGCAGGTGTTGCTAGGCCCTGCGCTGTTGCCGCTGACATGGGTGTTGTTGTTGTTGCGAGGGTTGTTGTTGTTGATTCCCTGATTTTGGTTATGGGGGGGGGGGGTAAGCTTTGCAATACTTTGCAGTGTGACCCCTTCGGTTGCAGTTGGCACACTGAAAATCCTTGCATTCTCCATAATGATGGAAACCGCACTTGTTGCATTTAGGAAGATTACCGGAATAAGGTTTGGAAGTATTTGAAGTGGCTGAGGTTGGAGCATGTGGTGCGGCTGGAGCCGATGTAGTAACGGCATTTACTGTCACTGTTTGCTGCTTCTTGGAGGCGTCGGGGCCCTGACGCCCCTTCCTCTTGTTGTTCCTTCCCCTCTTGTCATCTCCTTCCTTCTTCTTCTCAGCCTCCACTGGTTTCTCTCCCTTTTTGTTATTATGGTCGTACAACCTCTTCGCCAATCTCTTTGCACTGTCAAATGTTTCTGGGTTTGCAACTATCACATTCCCTTGAATTGGTGGTGTGAGTCCCCAAACGAATCGCTCGATCTTCTTTCCTTCCGAGGTGATCATACCCGGGCACAGCAGAGATAGTTCGCTAAACCTCGATATGTAGGCATCGATATTCGCGTTCTGCACAGTGAGGTTCCATAGCTCTTGTTCCATCTTCTGTATTTCGCCTCTTGGGCAGTACTCTGCCATCAACATTTCTTTCATTTCTGTACAGGGGATAGAGTTGGCTACAGGGAGCGTCATGGATTCTACATGTCCATTCCACCAGGTGAGCGCCTGATCCACAAAAGTGCAAGCTGCGAACTTCACCTTCATGTGCTCAGGGCAGTCGCATATCTCGAATATTGATTCCACCTTCTCGATCCAGCGTTTCAGAGTGATCACTCCTCCGGTACCATTAAAAGTTCGTGGTTTGGCGTTGGTGAAGTCCTTGTAGGTACACGTCTTGGTGGATCCTTGATTCGTTCCATTGTTTGAACTTCCGGCTCCTTGCCCATTTACTCCTCCATTATTCCCTTGTTGAATTTGCGCAATCGCTGCAGTGACTGCTGCCGATACAGCTGCCTGAAAGGCGGCTGAGTCAACTTCAGGTGGGGTTGGTCCTGGGTTTCCGCGAGTAGTTGGGCGAGGCATCTTTCTGTCATGAAACGGAAAGATGTTGAGTGTTCGTGGTTTCGGTGAGGTTGCGACCCTACTAACTAGGTGTATGATGCGAACCTAAACATTTCTACCATCGAGCATACAATCATAACGTCTCAACACATAACGATGTGCAATATTGTAATAAAACACATAGAAATTTACTAATATTATCCGCATTTGATACATGAAAATTTGCTCGTAAGAGCATACATAAGTAACACTAATCCGACAGCATAACGGCTCCATGAGTAGTGTAGTCACTTAAACATAGAGCCGGAGTACATAACATAGTTCCTAATGATCTACTATGATGAGTCTACCCCTAACCGCGATGAGCTGTGTCCGAAGGTGGTGCTGAGGATGTGGATGCTCCCTGAAGATGGGCCACCAAACGTTCCGCATCCCGGAGTCGAGACTCCCACCGAACCTGCCTCATGTGAAACTCTCGAAGGACGTAACGCGTTTCCTGCTCCGCACACTCGACCCTAGTCCTCAACTGGTGTACCTGATCCGCAGCGTCCTAGGCAAGATCGCCCGTATTCCGTAACCGTTTCACCATGACTGGAAGGGCTCGATCAGCCGGTCCTCCGTCTCTCAGGTCAAAGAACTCGCGGGACATGCCGTACGGGGGTCGCTGTCCCTGCTGTCTGCTCCATCTCCAAAGGTCAATACCCCAGGGAGATGTAGGGCCAGTGGGGCCCACTCGATATGCAGGCACTCAGATCGGGTAAGGGGGGTTAATGACTTCGGACTCCGCATCCGAATCACCCCTGTCACTATCATCGGCATCCTCCTCGAGGTTTCCTTCATCTTCCTCTGATTCTGCAGGCTCGCCCTCAACTTCGGCCTCCGGTTCCCCGTCAGGTTCCTCTTCGGGGTCTTCCTCAGGCTCCTCCTTAGGTTCCTCCTCAGGCTCCTCCTCGGGCTCCTCCTCGGACTCCTCCTCTAGCCATCCGTTGTTCCCTTGGTTAGGGAAGTAAGGGTCTCCAGGGTGATGAAAGCCAGCCATGCGGTCTGCGAGAGTGTGTAATTTATGCTAACGTCATTCCTAGGGTGCTACAATTATCCTATAGATCAAGTAGGCGTTCTCGTTTTTGTGGTAGATGGGTATAGTTTTAGGTTCCCTAGCTATCCCGACCTCATCGAGACGTGTATTAGTTTTACTTTGGAGAGAATGTAGTTGATCAGGCTACCTTCACTCCTTGGTATTACTAAGAACAGTCCCAATTTAACCGAGACACCAGCATTATTGTGTTTGATTCGGCGTTATGTTCTTATTCCTAATACAAGCAAGCGTATTTTATTTACTTGTTTTGTTCAGAGTTATGTTAGTCCCTCTTTTTGGTTTATAGTTGCATATCCGTATGCGGCGAGATATGCTAGTTCACTATAAACAAAGCTCTGATACCAACCTGTCACACCCCCGAACCAGACGGCGGAAACGTCCGGGGGCTGCCGTGACTCATTGAATACCATAACAATGCATATACATGAAACATAACATTATACATCACCAACATTTGGAAATGATACAACTGGTAACGTTTACATTCATTACATTGTTCAAAAATTACATTCAAAGAAAATAACTGATTGATGCTACTTAAGCCACAGCAAAACGTCAGAAAGTACAAATCATCTTCACTTTATCTGTTACCTGAGAATACAAGTATTTTGAAAAACATCAACATATGAAATGTTGGTGAGTTCATAAGTAGAGTTTGAAATCCAATGTGTTGTTTGAAAACCTTTAGAAAATCCGATATTTTCTAGAAATAGAATAGCGTAACAAAAATAGGTGATGATCCATGAGTATGCTTGTTTGAATTCTATAGATGTAAGCGTAAGAGTTGTGAAATTCGACCGGAAATTCGTAATCGTTATTGAAATCCTAGGAAAACCCGACGTTTTCCTATCATTGTGTCGTTGTATTCCGGAGGCATCGAGAATACAGAGAGTGGTGAAGTGTTGGGACATGCGTTAGTGAAAACGTCAAGTCAACAACCTTACAAGTGATCCTTTTAGGCATTACTCGTAAATCTTCACGCGACTCGATCCTCCCGGACTTGTGAAGTCCCACGACCGGAGGGAAGGGAGAAGGTACGAAACCTTCGGTATTTCCCCGCGTCGTTCGAGACCAAATGCAATTGCGAAGGGCCCGAAGCCCAACTCGCAATCGTGAGTTACAGACTTTACTAGCAGCCCTGAAGGACCCTTGGGGACCAGCAGCATGTTTGCCATTGAAAGTCCTTTTACGTTATGTCGAGTCGGTAAAACCCAACACTTCGTAAGAGAGAGAGAGACCTTCGGGCCTTAAGATCAGGTCGTTGGGCTAGCTGGGCTCAACAGACAAGATTTTACACTTTTGGGGCCCAAAGATGGTGCGTAGACGTCTGTGCACACTCGCATTGTAATAGTAATCGTTATGGTTATGAATCGAAATGTCGTAGCTTCGTCGTGTTAGTGATTTTGGATTTTTATTGGTTCGAGACCGAACCAATTCGTTTAACAACGACTTTTGGTATTGTAGTATATTGTATTTCGTCGACAAGCGTGGTACCATCAATTGGTCAAGTTGAATGTATTAACTAGCCTTGAAGATTTTCTGTTTTTAGCCCTTCGTTAATTATGGAATTTACTCTTTTCACCCCTTTATTTAAAAACTTTCCGGTTTGGTCCTTAAACAAATTTTCTTGACATTTATATATCAAAAATCATTGAAATAAGTATTTTCTAGCATTTTTATCATAGAAAACAGTTTAAACCCTTGTAATATCAGTTTTCTCGGTTATAGCCCTTGTTTTTCGCAACTTTTACATTTTTGGCCCGATTTGGAAAATTTTTACAATTTTGGTCCCTTTTAAATTTGAGAAGCATTTTAAACCCTTGAAAAGCACATGGAACACTTATAGTCCACTGTTTTACAGAAAAATGCAGTTTTGGTCCTCCAATTTAGAAAATTTCGCATATTGGGCCTTATTGGGCCGAAAATGTCACATTTAGCCCAATAAGTTTGGAATTTAGGTTTTTAACCCTCTAAATAGCATATTTTCAGAAAAATACATTATGTAAACTGTTTTGGTTCATCTCACCCATCAGATTTCGAAATGTTTCATATTGGGCCCTTCAACTTTGTATTTTCAACATTTTATGTCAAAAAAATGAGTTTTTAGCCCAAATGAAGTGTTGTAAAGCCATTTGGCTATTTTTCTTAGTATACTTTGCATGTGATAGTCTATTTTGTGCTATGATAAAAATATGTCTCGGTTTTTAGCATATCACCCTAGATCTATCAATAAAATCATACAAAACATACATGTAAGCATAGAAATCAACCACAACATACACATAATGATGGATCTACACTTTTTCTTGTATTCTCCCCCATAAAAACTCATAAAAATCGAAAATAAGGGGATATGAAACTCACCTTGGATGTTGATTCCGTTTTTGAAGAAAGAATGGAAGAAATGAAGTGATTTTTGGCCTTTGCACTCCTTGATGAAACTTTCGAGTTTATGGGGTTTCTAGAGTGCAAGATCATGATTTTTGCTTAGATTAGGAAAGGATTTTGATTAAAACAAAGAATTTAATTCATAGATCCAAGCATTTCTTACCTTAGATGAAGAATTTTATGGAAATTTCCTCTTGAATGCTTCCTAAAACTCGAGATTTTGGATGGAGAAGAAGAAGAAGTCTTGAGTAATTTTAGAGAGTGTTTGTGAGTGTTTTGTGTGTGTGTGGTGATGCTCTCGGCCGAGTTCAAGAAGAGGAGAAGAAAGAAGTGATCTTGATGTGATGCTTGCTTGGAAACATGAGTTATGTGCATGGAAATCCAACATATAAAAGTGAGGTGTCAACCCAAGGTCAACTCTCCCTTTTTCTTGGGTTTGGGCCGAGAATAGGGGGAGAAGAAAGGATTTTTGGGCTTTTTTTTTTGCCCCCTAAGCCCAACATTAGAGGTAGTTGGGTGCTTATTGACCTTATAAAATAAAATTGTGATTTTTATGCTTCATTAAGCTAGGTTAGGTTAAATTATGGATCAAAACTTGTGATTTATTTCATTCTAGGTTCTACCTAGCCCAAAATATTGAAATAAATGAATGTGGGTCCAATTAGAGCCCAATTAGAGTTCTAAGTGCATGATAGTCTTATTGGAGGCTTATTGGTCCATTTGGATCCAATAAGGAAGTTCTAGTCCAAAATGGTCTTAACAAGAACTTCTAGGGTCTTCCAATTGTTTGATGACTATTTGTAGTACTTGTATAATGTATTTGATTGAAGTTTTTGATTCACATTAGTTTGAATGTATGGATTACATGACACAAAATTTCCAGTTGTGACATGGTTTTTCAATAACAACCAAAGTTTCATCAAATACTCTATACAAACACTTCAAATAGTCCAATAAAGATTGGAAGCATTATAAATCCCGGTTTAAGTCCATTTTGGACTAGGATTTCCTTATTGGGTCTAATGGGCCAATATGCTTCAAATTTGACTATTTTGGGCTTGGACCTCTTAAATGGGCTCTAATTGGACGCACATTCAGAAGACTTAACCTTTTTGGGCCTTATAAGCCTAAAATGGACTAGTTACCAATTCAACTAGCTATAATGGACTCAAATCCATTCTCTTATACAAAAATTGGGCCGTGAGCTACTCTAAAGGCCTAATGGGACGAAAACCACCAAATTGGGCTAATATTTTGGACTCAAGCATGTGAAAGCCATTGAGGGTCCACTTCCATGCAATTGGACCTCAGTGGCCCATTAAAATTGCTAGTAAGGTCCAAATAAATCATATGCGAAATAGGCCAACACGCCCTTCGTATACTCGGTAGCCTAGATAACATACGCGATTAGTAGGACCTCGTGGTCCTCTTATCCTCATCTGTTAGGTTTACTTTCTATTCAAGTAAACAAAAATCAGGTCGTTAATAAAGAATAATCAAACTCATTTGGATTAAGTGAGTAATAATGGGTGACACCATTGAGTATCGGTCGTAGTTTGTAGTTATAATCAAAGTATCGTGGAGATAGAGTGATAGTTTGTGTATAGATTTATACGGGGGTGACTCCCCCACACCTCAGTTGTTCGCTACAATTCGACTCGGCCAGTCTAGGGTGACAAAATCTTAAGATCGATTCTGGCGTTCACTAGAATGCCAAGACATGCGAACTTGTTATTATCATGCATGGTCATAATGACTTGCATTAATAAATCCAATACCATCCGAGGAATCAAGGGAATTCGTAATCATTAGTTGACGGTATAATAATTCAAATCGATCATACTATTTTATAGGAAAACATCGGGTTTTTCGGGGTATTTAACATTATTCACTTGTACTTTTAATAACTACAACGCCCAAGTTCTCATATATATACATACTTTGAAATCATTCATGCATAAACCTATGGATCTTCACACTTTTTGTATAAATAATTTCGGTTTCAGAAAATATCGGATTTTCTGGGTTTTATAAACTATACAAAGCATTTTCATACGAAGCTTGCTTATGAACTCACAGACATTCCATATGTTGACATTTTCAAAATAACTTGTATTCTCAGGTAACCGCTAAGCTGAAGAGTAATACCAAGTATGTTAGGGTGTTATGCTTTGAAAACTTTCAAACAATTAAGCTATGGATATGTTGAAACGACCCAAAAACACGACCCAAAAATTTTCGTTTTTCAATATAATCAAACCCATAATATAAGTATCATAACATAAATCATACGCGATGTATCCCCAAAAATAATAAAATGTTGTGCGGAAAACTGTATCGTACAACATCAATCCAAAACATCAAAAGACATCCCCAGGATAAAACTGTAAGCACGAAGCTTAGTGAGCTCCCCCAAACTACCACATACCATACAATAACATATAAACACATATTGGGCCTTGCCCACTGCATCGGGCCGAAGCCCGGAAACTGCATCGGACCGATGTCCGGAACTGACTGGGACCTTGTCCCCTGCATCGGACCGAAGTCCAGAACTAACTGCATCGGACCGAAGTACAGAACTGACAGGGACCTTGTCCCCTGCATCGGACCGAAGTCCGGAACTAACTGCATCGGACCGAAGTCCGGAACTGTCTGGGACCTTGTCCCCTGCATCGGACTGAAGTCCGGAACTAACTGCATCGGACCGAAGTCCGGAACTGACTGACTGAACATGGCATAGCATAACACATCAACTAGCATAAACACATATACGGCATACTACATCGGGCCGTAGCCCGGATGACATAATACTTAACGCATAGAGCACACAAAATCCTGTTCGAACCACGAAGGCATCGAACATACCAACTACTGCATCGGACCTAAATCCGGAAACTACTGCTAACTGAACGGGCCAGCATTGTGGCCTTAGACCCGTTCCTGCTGGAAGGAAACTCACCTCGTAAGCTGGCTGCTGAGTGTGTGGCTCGGAAAGCTAACGGCGGCTGCTCCTGAATCTCCTCGGCTACAAGTCCATAAACACACTCAATCAAATACTAAACACTGCGCTTGGGGTAAAATAAGTCTTTTACCCTCGGTCAAAGTCAACTCTCCTTTTGGGCTGACTCGCCGAGTTGGGCCACCCAACTCGCCGAGTCCCACTCTCACTTTTCACTCTTACTCACTGCTACTCGTCAAGTCTGGCATCGACTCGACGAGTACCCTCTTGATCCAAGAACTCAGACAATCTTCATCCGACTCGCCGAGTCGGATGAACAGACTCGACGAGTTGCTCTTGATCCCAAGAAGATTGCCTTGGACTCGCCGAGTTGTATGAACAAACTCGTCGAGTCCCTCCATCACTGAGTCTACTCTCAACTCGCTGAGTCCACTTCCTGACTCACCTCGTCCACTCGACACTGATAAAACTGAAGGACTCAGGACTCGCGACCCGACTCGTCGAGTCGTTCTTCCAACTCGCCGAGTCGCCGCCATGCAACTGATTTTTACTTGATTTAGTTTGAATCCAATGCATAGAATTGATAGATCTGAGTCCAATAAGCTGTTTTACCACGTAAAGTTTCCAACTTTACGTGCACAACCTCATGAATAAGGGAAATAAGGCTAAAAGATGCATAAAATGGGTAGATCTATGGTTATCATGCAATATAACTCCAAAAAGACAGTAGATCTGGGCTCTACAACACCCCAACATTCAGATCCATAGATATATCAACTTAATAAGACGTTCATGCAAGTGTAAGGCTTGAATCAAGCACCAACTAGCTCTTAGGAGAGCCCTAATGGAAGTTTAAAGCATATAATAAGATGGAACTCCGAAAATACCTCAATAAACGCTGATTTGGACTTGGATCTTTGCACTACAACACTTCTCCTTGCTTCTTCCTTCTTCTCCTTCTTCACACCTTCACAAAATGGCACCAAAACACATATAAGCTCTTCAATGGAGGTTTGGGGCTCTATCACTGCGTTCTCAGGGTGAGGGAGGCGAGAATGGGGGCTATAAGGTGGTATAAATAGTGGGCAACCCGGGGATTTTAGGGTTTCACCCAGACAGATGGACTCGCCGTGTCGGGGATATGGACTCGTCGAGTCCCCGGCTCACGCGTGCCCTGAGACGCGACCCTACTCAGCGAGTCAGGCTAGAACTCGCCGAGTCCCTCTTGAAAAACTCACTATAATTACCAATAAATCAACATACCGGGAACGGGTCGTTACAATTCTCCCCCACTTGACTCAGACTTCGTCCTCGAAGTCTGCTACGGCTGGATCTGCAAATAACTCCGGGTAGTGCGCTCTCATCTCCTCCTTAGCCTCCCATGTCCATTCAGACCCCTTCCGGTGCTGCCACTGCACCTTTACTAGCTGAATTACCTTGTTCCTCAAGGTCTTGGTCTTCCGTTCCAGAATCGCGACCGGCTTCTCGATATAATTTAGGCTGCTATCAACCTGAATGTCCTCTAAGGGAACGATTGCTGTCTCATCCACCAAACACTTCCTCAACTGCGACACGTGGAAGGTGTTGTGTATCAGACTAAGCTCCTCAGGAAGATCTAACCGATAAGCAACCTGACCCACCCGGGCCAAAACCCTGAAGGGACCAATAAATCTGGGGCCCAATTTGCCCCTCTTCCGAAACCTGATGATACCTTTCCAAGGTGAGACTTTCAGAAGAACCATATCTCCCACCTGGAACTCCAAGTCCGAACGCCTCCTGTCGGCGTAGCTGTTCTGCCGACTCTGCGCAGTCTGCAGCCTACTACGGACCTGCTGGATCAATTCCGTCGTCTTGAGCACCACTTCGGTTCTCCCTATGACTCGCTGACCGACCTCGCCCCAACAAATCGGGGTCCTGCACTTCCTGCCGTATAACATCTCAAAAGGAGGTCAATCAATGCTCGCATGATAACTGTTGTTATACGGGAATTCCGCTAACGGAAGATACGTATCCCAACTGCCCCCAAAATCTAGAACACATGCCCTAAGCATGTCCTCGAGAGTCTGAATCATCCTCTCGCTCTGCCCGTCAGTCTGAGGATGAAAAGCGGTGCTGAAATGGAGACGAGTACCCATCTCGTCGTGGAATCGCTTCCAGAATCTGGACGTGAAACGAACATCTCGGTCCGACACCATCGATACCGGCACTCCATGATGTGCCACAATCTCTCGCACATAGATATCGGCTAACTTTTCCGCCGATATACTCTCCTGAATCGGAATAAAATGGGCACTCTTTGTCAACCGATCCACTACTACCCATATCGAGTCCACCCCGCGTGCGGTCCTAGGGAGTTTGGTGACAAAATCCATGGTGATGTCCTCCCATTTCCACACAGGAATGTCTAACGGCTGCATCTTGCCGTGAGGTCTCTGGTGCTCCGCCTTGACCTTCCGACAGGTCAAACATCTCTCCACATACCAAGCGACATCTCGCTTCATGCAGGGCCACCAATAATCAGATCGAAGATCTCGATACATCTTCGTCGCTCCTGGGTGGATAGAAAACCGAGACTTATGAGCCTCGTCCATCAATACTTGTCGTACCCCACCCCAGTACGGTACCCATATCCTACCATGAAGTGTCAACAAACCCCGACTGTCGTAATCAAATGAAGCTACTCGGCCCACTATCCTCTCACACTTCTGCCTCTCCTCCTTGAGGCCCTCCATCTGAGCCTCCTTGATCCGCTCCAACAACGGAGTGATCACTGTCATCCTCATACATAGATCTCTGATAGGGGCCGTCGACACCTTGCGGCTCAGGGCGTCAGCCACCACATTGGCCTTCCCTGGATGATAAAGGATCTCACAGTCATAGTCCTTCAGCACGTCTAACCATCTCCTCTGTCTCATGTTCAAACTCGGCTGATCCATAAGATATCGCAAACTCTTGTGATCCGTGTATATAGTACAGCGGACCCCATAAAGGTAATATCTCCAAATCTTGAGGGCAAACACAACTGCCCCCAGCTCCAAATCGTGGGTAGGATAATTAGCCTCGTGAGGCTTCAACTGTCTCGAGGCATAAGCTACTACATGGCCTCGCTGCATCAATACTGCTCCCATACCTGTGATCGAAGCATCACAATAGACTACAAAATCCTCTACTCCCTCTGGCAAGGTAAGGATCGGAGCCTCGCACAATCTCTGCCTGAGAGTCTCGAACGCCGCCTGCTGCTCAGGCCCCCAACGAAAAACCACCGACTTCTTGGTTAGTCGGGTGAGCGGCACTGCTATCTTGGAGAAGTCCTGAATAAATCTCCGATAATACCCTGCCAACCCCAGGAAGCTCCGAATCTCAGATGGAGACCTCGGGACCTCCCACTGCATCACGGCCTCAATCTTGGCCGGATCTACCAAAATACCCTTCTGGTTGACGAGATGACCAAGAAACTGCACCTCGCGCAACCAGAACTCACACTTGGAGAACTTTGCGAAAAGTCTCTCCCTCCTCAAAGTCTCCAACACCTCCCGCAGGTGCTCCTCGTGCTGCCCCTGTGTCTTGGAATACACCAAGATGTCATCTATAAACACTATCACCGACCGATCCAGCATCGGTCTGCACACGCGGTTCATGAGATCCATGAATGCGGCTGGGGCATTGGTGAGCCCAAATGGCATCACCACGAACTCATAATGACCATACCGGGTCCTGAAAGCAGTCTTCTGTACATCCTCATCTCTAACCCTCATCTGATGATAACCGGAGCGTAGATCGATCTTGGAGAACCAAGATGCTCCCTGAAGCTGATCAAACAAGTCATCTATCCTCGGAAGTGGGTAACGGTTCTTCACCGTTACTTTGTTCAACTCCCGATAATCAATGCACATACGATGCGACCCATCCTTCTTCCTCACAAATAAGATCGGCGCTCCCCAAGGCGAACTGCTCGGCCGAATGAAACCCTTGTCTAACAGCTCCTGAAGCTGTGTAGACAAATCATGCATCTCAGGGGGAGAAAGTCGATACGGTGCTTTGGCTATCGGAGCCGCACCAGGAACTAGGTCGATCCTGAACTCAACCTGCCTCTCTGGAGGTATCCCCGACAAATCCTCGGGGAACACATCCGGGTAGTCACGAACAATAGGAACATCATCAATCGTCATCTTGCCCTTCTCCCGGGCATCCAAGACGTAAGCTACAAAACCGACGCAACCCTGCTGAACATAGCACCTCGCCCTCGTGGCGGAACAAAAGATCGGTCCTCGCTGGGGCCTCTCGCCCTGAATCACTATCTCTCCCCCACTAGGAGTGCGAACCCTCACTAGCTGTAGCTCACAATCAATCA
Organism: Lactuca saligna; assembly: GCF_052625555.1. Classification (NCBI taxonomy): domain Eukaryota; kingdom Viridiplantae; phylum Streptophyta; class Magnoliopsida; order Asterales; family Asteraceae; genus Lactuca; species Lactuca saligna. The sequence continues at coordinate 143,684,413 of NC_136421.1, read as the reverse complement.
CCGTCCCATTGGGGCTCAGCCAATCCATGCCCACAATAACTTTATTCCCACGCAGGGGAATAGGAACCAGGTCCACTGAAAACTGCTCATCAAATATCTGAAGGGAACACCCTCTATGTACTCTGCCGACCCTCACGGTCCTATCATCTGCTATCTCAACCTAGTGGGCAATCCAGCTCCTCGGGAGCTCTGCTAAGTCTCTTGCTAAGCGCAAGCGATACAAATGATCGGGTAGCCCCCGAATCGAACAATACCAAAGCAGGGATGCCGTTCACCGAGAACGACCCTAAATAAAACATATCATCAAGTAATATACAAACGATATAATAACAAAAGATGAAGGAAAGATTCATACCCGTCACCACATCAGGAGTCGCTCGCGCCTCCTCTGCTGTCATCTGAAATGCCCTGCTCTTCGCCACTGGCGCATCAGCTCGGCCCTGCCGGCCATCCGTAATCCTCAAGGTGGCAGGGGCAGGTGCAACCACCTTCCCTGCTGCAGCTAAACTGGGACACTGGGACCTTTTATGTCCCCTCTGATTGCACTGAAAGCAAATCAGATCTGATGATGTAACCATAGTAGCAGGGGCCATACAATCCCTACTCAAATGCCCAGTCCGACCGCACTTGTAGCAGCCGGAACTCCCTGCCTTGCACGCCCCCTCGTGCAACCTCCCACACTTGCCACACCGACCGTGGCTCTGCTGACCCCTGGACCTGTGATCTGAAACCTTGGGCTTTTTGCCCACACTACCTAAACCCGAAACCGCCTCCGGTTTCCTTTTCTTCTCCATCTCGAGATCAATCTCCCTCTCTCTGGCTCTAGCAATCATGTCGTCCAGCGTTTTACAACTGGACCGTATCACAAACATGCGAATGTCACTCCGCAGCATCTCATGATACCGGGCCTTCTTCATCTCCTCATCGGCTGCATACTGAGGAACAAGAAGGGCCCTCTCCCTGAACTTGGCGGTGATCTCCGCCACTGTCTCGGTAGTCTGGGTAAGATCCTGGAACTCCCTAGCTAACTGTTGCACCTCGATGACCGGTGCAAACTCCGCTCTGAACCTGGTACAGAAATCAGCCCAGGTCATGGCATCCAGTGCCGCATCATCCCCGATGGCATGTCCGACCTCCTCCCACCAGTCTCGTGCCCTATCCTTCAGAAGACAGGACGCCAATCTGACCTTGTCCCCCTCGGGACATCTGCTAGTGCGGAATACGTTGGCCACATCCGCCAACCACCTGGTACTCGCTATGGAGTCCCGCACCCCATGATAGTCAGGAGCCCCGCATGCCCTGAACTCCCTGAACGTAAGTGTGCGCGACCCCATCACGGCCGCCATCTCGGCACGGAAAGTACTCAATCTCTCATCCATCAGCTCTAAAATACCCTCCTTGATCGAACCGAAGATCACAGGAGTCTGCTCTAGTATGATGCGGGTAACCTCAGAAGAAAGGAACTCCCTAGTCTGCTCATCCATCTGCCCCGCCTCCGGGCCTGATCCCGATCCTGATCCCCCTCCGGCATCTGAACTGCCGGCTGCTGGCCTCGGACGCAAAACTACCATTCTGAAACATATCATAACAACATCAGAACACTGAAACATCTCAAGGGATCATGATACTACTACTAGCTTCCTGGTCTTGTCTTGGCCTTCCTTAATTCAAGTACGGATCCTCTGCTTTTAGTAGTATGGGCCCCTACTACCTTCCACATCTATCCGTACTTTCCTTAAGAACTGCCTTGACTCCACCAAGTCACTTCTACTACTGCCATTCTCTGCTACTCTCATCCTAGGCTTGCCCTAGGGAAACTTCAAGCTCAACACGACTGGTCCTTAGCTGCTGTAGGTCTCCTCATAATGCCAGTTAGCCACCACCTAAACACCATCACATGTGATGAGGATCAGATAATCCTTCAAGTAAAAGATCCGTCCCTACAACGGTTGGACTCAAACAAGAGCTGCACAGTAGAGCCAGTTCTAGCACTCTGGGATTATTCAAACCTGATCACATGTGGTGTGACGTGTTCACCTAATGGCTAACTCCCACTATTCAGAACCCCACCAAGCACGAAGCAAGCAGCATTCGGACAAGGGAAACAGACTCAGGCAAAACTATTCAAGAAACTGCACTAGCATAGGATGCTAAGCTCATACTATCAGGCATAACCTAAACAGGCTATCCTACTGCTGTCTACTCAATTCTAGCATGCAATACTCGTAAAGCTGTAACACATAAGCAGGAACATAAGACATTCTCCTAGATCCTTAGCCCTATACTAGCATGCTGTTCTACTTAAACAAAAACTGAACAAATAACTTGTATGGGTAATTTGGGAGTACTTACTTGAGCTCGGATGACCGCATGCACACACCTCTATCTTGTTAAAAACAATTCTTTCTTTCCAAGTGCTTTCAAAATTCTTTTTGTAAAACATTTTTATTTTACTAAAATCTTTTATTTCCCTTAGTTTGAGTTCAGATACACCCGGAAGTGTATCCGAATCCCTCAAACCAGGGCTCTGATACCAACTTGAAACGACCCAAAAACACGACCCAAAAATTTTCGTTTTTCAATATAATCAAACCCATAATATAAGTATCATAACATAAATCATACGCGATGTATCCCCAAAAATAATAAAATGTTGTGCAGAAAACTGTATCGTACAACATCAATCCAAAACATCAAAAGACATCCCCAGGATAAAAGCTATGTTGTGGTGTGTGCGATGCTGTCACCCCGAGCTCTTCCCTTTGCTTGGGGAAGTACCTGAAACCAAACTGAAACTGTAAGCACGAAGCTTAGTGAGCTCCCCCAAACTACCACATGCCATACAATAACATATAAACACATATTGGGCCTTGCCCACTGCATCGGGCCGAAGCCCGGAAACTGCATCGGACCGAAGTCCGGAACTGACTGGGACCTTGTCCCCTGCATCGGACCGAAGTTCGGAACTACTACATCGGACCTAAATCCGGAAACTACTGCTAACTGAACGGGCCGACATTGTCGCCTTAGACCCGTTCCTGCTGGAAGGAAACTCACCTCGTAAGCTGGCTGCTGAGTGTGTAGCTCGGAAAGCTAACGGCGGCTGCTCCTAAATCTCCTCGGCTACAAGTCCATAAACACACTCAATCAAATACTAAACACTGCGCTTGGGGTAAAATGACTCTTTTACCCTCGGTCAAAGTCAACTCTCCTTTTGGGCTGACTCGCCGAGTTGGGCCACCCAACTCGCCGAGTCCCACTCTCACTTTTCACTCTTACTCACTGCTACTCGTCGAGTCTGGCATCGACTCGACGAGTACCCTCTTGATCCAAGAACTCAGACAATCTTCATCCGACTCGCCGAGTCGGATGAACAGACTCGACGAGTTGCTCTTGATCCCAAGAAGATTGCCTTGGACTCGCCGAGTTGTATGAACAAACTCGTCGAGTCCCTCCATCACTGAGTCTACTCTCAACTCGCTGAGTCCACTTCTTGACTCACCTCGTCCACTCGACACTGATAAAACTGAAGGACTCGGGACTCGCGACCCGACTCGTCGAGTCGTTCTTCCGACTCGCCGAGTCACCGCCATGCAACTGATTTTTACTTGATTTAGTTTGAATCCAATGCATACAATTGATAGATCTGAGTCCAATAAGCTGTTTTACCACGTAAAGTTTCCAACTTTACGTGCACAACCTCATGAATAAGGGAAATAAGGCTAAAAGATGCATAAAATGGGTAGATCTATGGTTATCATGCAATATAACTCCAAAAAGACAGTAGATCTGGGCTCTACAACACCCCAACATTCAGATCCATAGATATATCGACTTAATAAGACGTTCATGCAAGTGTAAGGCTTGAATCAAGCACCAACTAGCTCTTAGGAGAGCCCTAATGGAAGTTTAAAGCATATAAGAAGATGGAACTCCGAAAATACCTCAATAAACTCTGATTTGGCCTTAGATCTTTGCACTACAACACTTCTCCTTGCTTCTTCCTTCTTCTCCTTCTTCACACCTTCACAAAATGGCACCAAAACACATATAAGCTCTTCAATGGAGGTTTGGGGCTCTATCACTGCGTTCTCAGGGTGAGGGAGGCGAGAATGGGGGCTATAAGGTGGTATAAATAGTGGGCAACCTGGGGATTTTAGGGTTTCACCCAGACAGATGGACTCGCCGAGTCGGGGATATGGACTCGTCGAGTCCCCGGCTCACGCGTGCCCTCAGACGCGACCCTACTCGGCGAGTCAGGCTAGAACTCGCCGAGTCCCTCTTGAAAAACTCACTATAATTACCAATAAATCAACATACCGGGAACGGGTCGTTACATGTGTAATATTTAAACAATGTACTTGATGTGAACAATGTGAGTTGTAATGTATTAATGCATGGTGAAGTTTATGTTATGTTTCATGCATATTCATTGTGATGATATTCAATTTGAGTCACGCGAACGCTCAGACATTTCCTCCATTGAGTACGGGGGTGTGACATATAATGAAACGAAAGTTTTATTAAAATGCTTATAAATGTTCATTAGCGCTCAAACTTCAAACCCTAATACTAGATATTAAATTTAACATTTAATCGCATTAGTTATATAAAGTTAGATTTTATAAAATAATGTGATATAAGATGTGATTTTAATCAAAGGGTACCTTGACTTATTTGATGCATGCAATAAATCATGATATTATATGTTTTTAAAACTAGAATTATAAAATATATAAACACCCTTCGAGGCAAGTCTATGTCGTCCACATTGGAAACACTCGCACATCACTTGTATAAGCTAGTGGGATAAAGGTTATTTAACCATTTGCGTTTTCTCTCAACATCCGAGGTAGTTTAAGAAAATTTTAGTGGGACAAAGGATATTTAACCGCAAGTTATGTGCGTATTCTACATATCTTTTAAACTAGACGAATTGATCGAAAATCTATTGTGAAAAAGGTCACCTAAGCAATAGAGATTTGAGGCAATGATGGAATCAAACATATCAATTAATAATAGTCTTTAGTGATCCCATATGTATAATGCTATGAATTATATATTAGAATATTAATTATAATCACTAAAACCTTGTTGAATTCAATAAATGGGATAACGGTCAACTTGGATGTTAAGTCCCAAAAATGCAAGTAAAAATTTTGTTTTTAAAATACGTAAATCACATAAACGTTTGTTCAAAACCCAATCAAAGTAACAGTATTTCTAACACATCAAAGTCAAGTCAAATACGTATAATGCGGATTAAAGCTCGATGGGATGAAGTACGATCAAGTCGGGCCCTTTCATTTGGAACCAGAACTACCAAAAATATTTTAAACATAAGCGCAAAAGGTTCGTGAGTTCCCAATTTAACTTGTGTCATCTCCCACTTTTTAGAACCAATTAAAACATTTTCTTTAGGCTTTTAAATTGGGATTTGAAAATTCCTAGTTATACAATGTCACACCCCAAAAACCGAAGGCGGAAACATTTCCGGGGCGGACTCCACGTTGCGTATCAAATCCAATGAACATATTAAGTAAAGTAAACAACCATTACATTACATAAAGAAATTTACATTTGTTTTAAAAGTAAAGTTGTACAATTGTGATACATAGTATATATGAACAAAAGTAAGACGAGTCTTCTACACACTCCGTCTTCGCTAAAATGGATCATCGGGTACCTGTCTAATGTGGACCTGAGAATACAAGCAGTTTGAAAATTAGCATAAAGCTAGTGAGTTCATAAGCGGTTTTGTTTTGTGAAAATTTACGAGTTTCCTTTTTGGTTTCTGAAAATGATGCGACCCAAGAAAATCCCATATTTTCTTAAATGTAATGTTTGATTAACTGTTAGGTTACACGGTTCTGGTTATGTTTAACAGTTATCCCAAGAAAATCCCATATTTTCCTAATGTGAAAGATGTATACTGAAAACCTGATTATCCTTGTAAAGTGTGTGTTAGTTCACCAACCCAAAATGTAATGTAAAAGATGTACTCTGAAAATGTGTTAGTTTTAACACGTTTATAAAACTAACATATACCAAGTAAACAAGTTACTTAACCCATTATTACTATTATGTAAATCTTTGTTATCCAAATTACGAGTTCCATAACCATACTAAAGACTATTTATGGCAATAAGTAGTCCATTTCACTCTTTGACTTTCGTCACCCTTGAACCTTTCGGTTCGGCTGTAGCTAGCAGCCAGGTGTGGGGTAGTCAGCCCCGTATAGATCTATACACTCAAGTCCCGCTCCCTATATAAGAGATTCTGGTTACGGGGGCGGTCCTCGACTCGCGTATCTCTGTGGAGTGTTCACCGAGGACGTGTCTCTAATTATAGGATTAACAAATTTACTGGTAATAACACTGAAAGATCAAATGACTATCCTCCACTTGCGTATCTCTGTGAAGTGTTACCGAGGAAAAAAACATGTTCAAATGTTATGCTTTTAACTGTTATAATGTGGGAAAACATTTGTGAAAATATAAATACAACAATTTATAATGTATTTCACAAATAACATGATAATGTGTTCTGTAGGTTCAAATGGTTAATTGTTACGACTTCCAATGTTAAAAGCATATGTAATGTGAAACACAATTTATATAAAACATGTTTTGAGTACAAGTATCACTTGTACTTTGCTTGTATTCCCCCCTGAAAACAGTGAAAACATTGAAAAATGTGTAGGTGTATGAACTCACCAGACGAGAAAACGTGGCGGTTTGGATGCTAAGCATTGTTTCGGGGCTTGATTACATGCGAGGTTCCTATGTAATATGAAATGGTATCCAAAGGTATCTAATTAGACTTTAACACACTAATTAGATATGATAATACACTCCAATGAGCGAAAACACTTCAAAACAAGTGTTTAGAGTGACCCGGGTGACATTTACGGACGTGTGGGACTTGGGAATTGAAGAGTAAACTCCTTATGGAGTTTATGGCCTTATACACCACACACACATGAGTTCACGGCCATGAACTCATTTTGGCAAGGTTTATGGTGTTAAATGCTCAAATTGCACTTGGGAAATGTTGGGAAGAATTTATCTATGACTTTGGAATGGAGTAAACTCACTTAAAGACCATTTATTGGAGTTTACTGCAGTAAACATGGAGTTTACGGCCGTAAACTCCCCCATGCTCAATCCTTAATTCATTTTGTGAGGCTAGGGCAATCACATGTGATTCCAACTATTTTTCCAAGCCTTGGTATGAATTTAGGGCACCTTTTAACATGTTTTTATGAGTTTATATGTAACAGCCCGGAATTTCAGGTATTGCTTTAAAACTATTTTTGGGGCATTTTAGGAAGGGACTCGGCGAGTTGGTGCCTGACTCGCCGAGTAGGACCACAGGCTTGGTCGCGGGTTCGCGACTGGACTCGACGAGTCCAGATATGGACTCGGCGAGTCGACGCTGTTTAGCAGAAACCCTAGCCATTTAGTTTGGATCGTATATAACGCCTCTTAGGCCGTCATTGTTCGTCTTTTGGCTGATTGAGAAGAACCCTAATCGTTTGTGGACGTCTAGAGCAGGAGGGAAAGCCATTGGAACTTTGAGGAATTTGTTAGGCAAGAAGAAGAAGAGTTTTGGCCAAAGGAATATCAAGGAGGATCGAGTCCTGAGGTTTGGAGACACAGAGAGTGCGTTTTCAGGTAATACTCGGACCATTTCTGTTATTTTGATGTGTACACGAATCTAGGGTTTATGAAACCCATTTGGTGATTAGATAGATTATAATGTTGTTACCCAAACGTTTATACCCCAGTAATAGGATGTTTAGAGGTCCAGAAAGTCCCATGATTGCGTATTTCGGGACCATGCGTATTTCAGGAAGCAGTTGATCGACTGCATGGCATGGACTCGCCGAGTCCAATGACCCGACTCGGCGAGTAGCTTGAAGATCCACTGGGACTCGCCGAGTTGTTCTTCAGACTCGGCGAGTAGCTTGAAGATTCACTGGGACTTGCCGAGTTGTTCTTCAGACTCGGCGAGTGGAGTCGGGGTGGCCCCACGATTCTTCCACGAGGATCTCGTCGAGTCAAGAGGGATACTCGACGAGTAGAAAGGGGAACAACAGGGAAAGTTGGGGAGGACGTCTAGACTCGCCGAGTCGCCTTTACACTCGACGAGTCCGGTCAAGTTGACCGTTGACCAGAGTTGACCTGCATGTAAATTCTTAGGGTCAGTTGTTTTGAATGACAAGAGTATTAATAAGGGTATATGGTATTATAGGGAGTCTGCAGATCATTGGATCGAGTGCGAGTAGTTTCAAGAGTTGATAGCTTACATTACCACGAGGTGAGTCTTCTCACTATACTTCACCCGGAAGGGTTTGACTGTGAGACCGGAAGGTCGTATATGATATGTGTTATTTATGCTATAAATAGAAAGGTAGTTGCTATGCATGATATGTATGTTTATACGGGCCGGAAGGCGATATGTTATGTGACAAAAAAGTCAGGTATGATGTATGATATATGTGCTATGTGTGTTATATTAAATGTATTATATGTTGTAAATGTTATGGGCCGGAAGGCGATATACTATGGGCCGGAAGGCAATACGATACGGGCCGGAAGGCAATATGTTATGGGCCGGAAGGCGGTTATGTTACGGGCCGGAAGGCGAAGTGTTGTGGACCGGAAGGTCAGGGCCTGGAAAGGCATATATGTGTAAGTCGTATACTAGGGAACTCACTAAGCATTTATGCTTACAAGTTGTTATGTATGTGTTTCAGGTACTAGCGAGGACCGTGGGAAGGCGCCGGCATGATGCATACACACTGCTGCTATTTGAGATCTTGGGGATTTTTATATATGTATTTGATATGGAACATGGAATAAATACTTTTGGTTGAATGAAATCACTTTATTTTAAATGAAAATTTTATTTGAAAATTTGCGTTGTTACAATTGGTATCAGAGCCTTGGTTTGAGGGATTCGGGTGTACCTGAACTCAAACCGAGGATTTGAGGAAAAATATTTTAAAAATAATAAATATATAAATTTTTATAAATGGTAAAGTGGTAAACAAGAACGGAGCAGTGTGTACGATCAGCCAGCGCCCGAACGGTAAAGATCCCCAGAATACCTTACAATGTTATGTTATGCACTGAATTATGAATTGTTATGCATGCTAGAAGACTAGGTATACATGATAGGACTAGAATGGCCTGTTTTGTGATTCCTTAGTCTAGGAAAATTGCTTATATGAGATATTCGGTAGCGTGCAAGTAGATAGTGCATATTAGAAATAGAGTACTCATTATTCGGGGTTTGGGGAGGAAGATTTGGGATGAATACTGATACGGTGTGGTCGGTAGTATTGGGCCCGTACTACCGAAGGCACCGGGTCGGTGGAAGACCCAAGTAAGAATCCCTGGATATCGGAGACCGAGTAGGGTTGCGTTATCGAGTACAATTGTACTTGATGGAGTCTTTGATAATTTTATGTTGTATTTCAGAGACATAATGGTTACCACACGTCATGGGGTGAGTTCGAGCACTGTGAGTGACGAGGATATTCGTCAGATGATCCAGGAGGAGGTAGCTGCAGCGATCCGGGCCGAGATCCCGGAGATGTTTGGGTCTATTAAGACCACGCTGATGGAGACATTCGAGGAGCGGTACGCCGCACTGACTGAGGCTGCAGCTGCTGCCGCTACCGCAGCCGTGGCCGCTGCCAGGTCGCAAGGGGGCGATTCGTTGCTGTTCCGAGAATTCAGCAACACGAAACCCCCTGAGTTCGATGGGACGCAGGATCCGATTGCGGCGATGAGGTGGATCGCCGACATTGAGGGGTGCTTCTACACTTGTTCGTGCCCGGAGCACCTGAGGGTACGGTTCGCCTTGAACCAGCTCCGTCTGGGAGCGAAGGATTGGTGGAAGTTCGTGACGGCGAACTTCACTCTGGCGGAGATTATAGCGGTGACGTGGGAGAGGTTTACTGAGATGTTCAGGGACGAGTATGTTCCCCCAGTGGAGAGGGAACGATTGATTCAGGAGTTCTTGACCCTGAAGCAGGGTACCGATTCCGTTGCGGTGGTCACACGGAAGTTTCACGAGAGGGCGATGTTCTGCCCAGAGCTGGTGTCTACGGAGCAGTCACGGATGAGCCGGTATTTAGGCGTTTTGAGGAGGGATATCCGGGAGTTTGTGTCAAACTCCACCTATCGTACTTTCACTGAGCTTCAGGCGAACGCCAGGAAGCGCGAGATCGAGTTGGAGACCCAGGCCAGGGAGGAGGCCGAGTCTCGGCAGGTGGATCGGCGGCCGGCTCAGTCTCAGCCGGCAGCCAAGCGGATCAAGTCCACTGATTCGAGGATGGGAGTTCCGAAGGGCCGCACTTGCGGAAAGTGCGGCAAGGGCCATGAGGGGGCGTGTCGAGCTGGTGGTTGCTACAAGTGTGGCAAGGAGGGACACATTGCCAGGGATTGCCCTAAGGGGTTTATGGTTTGCTTTCACTGCAACCAGACAGGCCATCGGAAGGCCGAGTGTCCGCAGCTTCATCAGGGATCTACACCGACTACCAGGACTACTGAGACCCGACCGGCGAAGGTCGAGGCCCCGAGGGCTCGCGGGAGAGCCTTTCAGCTGACTGCGGAGGAGGTCCGCGCTGCGCCCGATGTTGTGGCAGGTATGCTATAATTGACGTAATTACTTTAAAGTCGAAATGTTATGCTTATGTTAATGTATGTGTAGGTACTTTTCTTGTGAACTCTATGCCTGCTCTAGTGTTATTTGATTCGGTTGCGAGTAGATCCTTTGTATCGTTAGCTTTTAGTCAGCATATCAGCATTAGTCGTGAGCCGTTAAGTCGGCCTCTGAGCGTTTCAATTGCGGCCGAGAGGGTGGTTTGTGCCACGGAGGTTCTTCGGGGATGCGTGCTAGAGATTTTCGGGGTTGCGTTTCCGATTGACCTAATTCCTATTGCGATGGGGGATGTCTGTGTCATCATGGGCATGGACTGGTTGAGCCGATTCAGCGCTGTCATCAACTGCGAGCGTCAACTGGTGACTATACGAGACCCTAGTGGGGGAGTTCTTACGGTATACGGCGAGGGTACCCGTTCGGGATCAGCTTTTTGTTCGGCCGCTAGGGCGAGGCAATGTCTACAGCAGGGATGTAAAGGTTTTGTGGCGTATGTGATGGATACACGGGAGGCTTCCGAGAGACCGAGGACAGTGGAGGAGGTTCCAGTGGTGCGCGAGTTTCCAGATGTTTTTCCCGAGGAGTTGCCGGGAGTACCTCCTGCGAGGCAAGTAGAGTTTGGTATCGACCTGATTCCGGGGGCTGCGCCTATTGCGAAGGTGCCTTATCGTCTTGCACCTCCAGAGATGCAAGAGTTGTCCTCGCAACTCAAGGAGTTGCTGGGGAAGGGATTTATTCGGCCGAGTAGCTCGCCGTGGGGAGCACCGATTCTGTTCGTCAAGAAGAAGGATGGTTCACACCGGATGTGTATTGATTACCGGGAGTTGAACAAGGTGACGGTCAAGAACCACTATCCGTTACCGAGGATCGATGATCTATTCGATCAGTTACAAGGGGCATCTTGGTTTTCCAAGATCGATTTGAGATCAGGGTACCATCAGGTAAGAGTGCGGGATGAGGACGTCCAGAAGACAGCATTCAGGATGCGGTATGGGCATTACGAGTTCGTGGTGATGCCTTTCGGGCTCACCAATGCCCCGGCAGTGTTCATGGACCTCATGAATAGGGTATGCAGGCCGATGCTGGATCAGTCTGTGATTGTATTTATCGACGACATCCTAGTGTATTCGCGAACTAGAGAGCAGCATGAGGGACATTTGAGGGAGGTCCTTGAGGTACTGAGGTCGGAGAAGCTATATGCAAAATTCTCCAAATGTGACTTCTGGTTGCGGGAGGTCCAATTTCTTGGACATGTTGTTAATCAGGTAGGGATATTGGTCGATCCGGCCAAGGTGGAAGCAGTGATGAGTTGGGAGGCACCGAAGTCACCTTCCGAGATCAGGAGTTTCCTTGGGTTGGCGGGGTACTATCAGAGGTTTATTAGGGACTTCTCCAAGATCGCGGTACCGCTCACCAGATTGACCCGGAAGGGTGTTACATTCTCATGGGGACCCGAGCAGCTGACTTCCTTCGAGACACTTCGTTAGAGACTGTGCGAAGCCCCGGTATTAGCTCTCCCGGAAGGGATGGAGGACTTCGTCGTATATTGCGACGCATCGATTTCGGGACTGGGTGCAGTGTTGATGCAGAGGGGCCATGTGATAGCTTATGCATCGAGGCTATTAAAGCCTCACGAGGCGAGATATCCCACGCATGACTTAGAGTTGGGGGCAGTAGTGTTCGCTCTCAAGATTTGGCGTCACTACCTGTATGGGGTTCGTTGTACTATATACACGGACCATAAAAGTTTGAAGTATTTGATGGATCAACCCAACCTAAATATGCGTCAGAGGAGATGGTTGGACGTGGTTAAGGATTATGACTGTGAGATCCTATACCACCTAGGCAAGGCTAATGTGGTAGCCGATGCATTGAGCCGTAGGACGGAGAGCACTCCATTGTGAGATGTATGTCTGAGACTGACGGTGATGACGCCGGTATTGGATGCTATTCGTGGGGTACAGGCCGAGGTTGTGAGATCCGAGATGCAGAAGAAGGAGCGGGTCGTTGGGTTAATTTCTGAGTTCGTTAAGGATGGACGAGGACTTCTGACGTTTCAGGGTCGGATTTGGGTACCATTCGTGGGCGGTACGCGAACTACTTTGATGGAGGAGGCTCATAGATCGAAATTCTCGATCCATCCCAGTGCTACGAAGATGTATTTGGACTTGAGGAAGGAATATTGGTGGCCTTGTATGAAGAGAGACGTCGCATGGTTCGTTGAGAGGTGTTTGACCTGCTGTAGGGTTAAGGCTGAGCACCAGAGACCGCATGGTAAGTTGCAGCCCTTGGAGGTTCCTGAGTGGAAGTGGGAACAGATTATGATGGATTTCATCACCAAATTGCCGAGAACGGCCAGGGGAGTCGATGCTATTTGGGTGATTGTGGATAGATTGACGAAGAGTGCACACTTCCTTGCCATTAGCGAGAGTTCATCAGCGAAGAAGTTAGCGGAGCTATACATGAGGGAGGTGGTATCTCGGCATGGAGTGCCGATCTCGATTGTTTCAGACCGTGACGTACGCTTCACTTCCAGGTTCTGGAAGAAATTCCATGAGGAGCTGGGTACTAAATTGCATTTTAGTACCGCATACCATCCCCAGACAGACGGTCAGAGCGAGCGGACGATTCAGACACTGGAAGACATGCTTAGAGCGTGTGTGTTAGACTTCGGGGGTAGCTGGGATGCGCATTTACCCTTGGCTGAGTTTTCCTACAACAACAGCCATCATTCGAGCATTGGTATGCCACCTTTTGAGTTGTTGTATGGTAGGAGGTGTCGGACTCCCATTTGCTGGGGAGAGGTGGGACAGAGAGTGATGGGCAGTACAGAGATCGTACTCCAGACGACAGAGCAGATTCAGCAGGTTAGGCAGAGGTTATTGACCGCCCAGAGCCGACAGAAGAGTTATGCGGACAGACGTCGGTCCGAGCTGGAATTTCAGGTTGGCGACTTCGTTCTCCTGAAGGTTTCTCCCTGGAAGGGAGTGATCCGGTTCAGAAAGAGGGGCAAGTTGGGGCCCCGATTCATAGGTCCATTTCGTGTAATTGCAAGGGTAGGTCGGGTAGCTTATCGGTTGGAGTTGCCAGCAGAGTTGAGACAGATTCACAATACCTTTCACGTATCGCAGTTGAGGAAGTGTATAGCCGATGAATCGGCAGTGGTTCCGTTAGAGGATATTCAGGTGGATGCGAGCTTGAATTACGCCGAGAGACCAGTAGCTATCAGGGATCGGAAGAGCAAGGTTCTGCGGAACAAGGAGGTACCTCTGGTGTTGGTTCAGTGGCAACACCGGAAGGGATCGGAGATGACTTGGGAGCCAGAGCGTGAGATGCGGAAGCAACATCCGGAGTTATTCGCAGAGTGAGACTTCGAGGGCGAAGTCTAGTTCTAGTGGGGGAGAGTTGTAACAGCCCGGAATTTCAGGTATTGCTTTAAAACTATTTTTGGGGCATTTTAGGAAGGGACTCGGCGAGTTGGTGCCTGAATCGCCGAGTAGGACCACAGGCTTGGTCGCGGGTTCGCGACTGGACTCGACGAGTCCAGATATGGACTCGGCGAGTCGACGCTGTTTAGCAGAAAACCTAGCCGTTTGGTTTGGATCGTATATAACGCCTCTTAGGCCGTCATTGTTCGTCTTTTGGCCGATTGAGAAGAACCCTAATTGTTTGTGGACGTCTAGAGCAGGAGGGAAAGCCATTGAAACTTTGAGGAATTTGTTAGACAAGAAGAAGAAGAGTTTTGGCCAAAGGAATATCAAGGAGGATCGAGTCCTGAGGTTTGGAGACACAGAGAGTGCGTTTTCAGGTAATACTCAGACCATTTCTGTTATTTTGATGTGTACACGAATCTAGGGTTTATGAAACCCATTTGGTGATTAGATAGATTATAATGTTGTTACCCAAACGTTTATACCCCAGTAATAGGATGTTTAGAGGTCCAGAAAGTCCCATGATTGCGTATTTCGGGACCATGCGTATTTCAGGAAGCAGTTCATCGACTGCATGGCATGGACTCGCCGAGTCCAATGATCCGACTCGGCGAGTAGCTTGAAGATCCACTGGGACTCGCCGAGTTGTTCTTCAGACTCGGCGAGTAGCTTGAAGATTCACTGGGACTCGCCGAGTTGTTCTTCAGACTCGGCGAGTGGAGTCGGGGTGGCCCCACGATTCTTCCACGAGGATCTCGTCGAGTCAAGAGGGATACTCGACGAGTAGAAAGGGGAACAACAGGGAAAGTTGGGGAGGACGTCTAGACTCGCCGAGTTGCCTTTGCACTCGACGAGTCCGGTCAAGTTGACCGTTGACCAGAGTTGACCTGCATGTAAATTCTTAGGGTCAGTTGTTTTGAATGACAAGAGTATTAATAAGGGTATATGGTATTATAGGGAGTCTGCAGATCGGCGGATCGAGTGCGAGTAGTTTCAAGAGTTGATAGCTTACATTACCACGAGGTGAGTCTTCTCACTATACTTCACCCGGAAGGGTTTGACTGTGAGACCGGAAGGTCATATATGATATGTGTTATTTATGCTATAAATAGAAAGGTAGTTGCTATGCATGATATGTATGTTTATACGGGTCGGAAGGCGATATGTTATGTGACAGAAAAGTCAGGTATGATGTATGATATATGTGCTATGTGTGTTATATTAAATGTATTATATGTTGTAAATGTTATGGGCCGGAAGGCGATATACTATGGGCCGGAAGGCAATACGATACGGGCCGGAAGGCAATATGTTATGGGCCGGAAGGCGGTTATGTTACAGGCCGGAAGGCAAAGTGTTGTGGACCGGAAGGTCAGGGCCTGGAAAGGCGTATATGTGTAAGTCGTATACTTGGGAACTCACTAAGCATTTATGCTTACAAGTTGTTATGTATGTGTTTCAGTACTAGCGAGGACCGTGGGAAGGCGCCGGCATGATGCATACACACTGCTGCTATTTGAGATCTTGGGGAGTTTTATATATGTATTTGATATGGAACATGGAATAAATACTTTTGGTTGAATGAAATCACTTTATTTTAAATGAAAATTTTATTTGAAAATTTGCGTTGTTATATTATAGCCCTGGAACTATGTCCTGGGGAGTCATGGCTGTAAAATCCTAATTGGAGGGTATTTTTCATGTTTATGGTCCCCAAACTAATTTTGGTTGGTTCTTGGATTTATTCGAATGCTAAAGGTGTGATTACATGGCTTTATAACACATGAAAATGAGTTTACTCCCCATGAATGATGATTTTGTGGCCCAAGCTTGTTCTTGGGCAGTAAACTCATGTTTACTCCTCAAAAACCATGTTTAATGTATTCTAAGTCTGAATTGGTAAGCCATATAGTCATATCTAAGTCCCAAAGTTGGTTTGGAGGGGTTTAAAGGCATAAAAACCCTTTTATTATGTGTTTACGGCCCAAGCATGCTCCTTGGCCGTAAAGACATATTTGACGTCCAAAATCAAAGTTTAAACACGAATTTGAAGGCCCAAGAGGTTAAACAACAAGTTAGGGGAGTTACCTCAAAGATTTGAAACCTTAAATCGATGTTTTGGACCTTGAATCTTTGGTTGATGAGAGAGGTTAGAGAGAGAGAGAGTAGTGAGAGAGTGCAAAAGCTTCAAATGGAAGCTTAAACCTCTATAAATAGTGTCTAAGTTTTGGACACGGTGGAATTCTACCCGATACCAGCGTTATATGGTGCTTTTGGTCGCACCCGGTTAAGTTATCGTAACCCGATATGGTCGATTCTAAAATGTTTCCGATTATTAATATGAAGTGTTAATGTGAGTTCTAAACATGTTTAGACACTCATTAAGTCGTAATAGAAGTCCCACAATTATGACCTAATTAAATGATGTAACGAAAACGAATCGAAAATGACGAATATATTAACGAAAAGGGTTACAATTGGTGAAACGAACTTCGGGTTGTCACATTTTCCCCTCGTTAGAGGGAATTTCATCCCGAAATTCAGAATTAAGATAGAAATTATGGATCAGGAAAGAGGTGTGGATACTTATGTTTCATTGATTCCACACGCTCCCAAGTGAACTCCGGTCCCCGCTTGGCATTCCAGCAAGCCTTCACTATCAGGATGCGACTTTGTTTCGTACGTTTGACCTCTCGATCCATGATTACGATTGGTTCCTCCACGAAGTTCAAGTTTTCGTTGATCTTGATCTCCTCTATAGGAATCACTAGGGTTTCATCGGATAGGCACTTCTTGAGATTTGTGATGGAAGACGGGATGGATGTTACTGAGTTCGTGAGGTAATCAAAGTTTATAGGCTACCAGACCGATCCTGGCGAGGATCTCGAAGGTTCCAATGTACCTCGGGTTAAGTTTCCCATGCTTTCCAAAGCGTACCATGCCTTTCCAAGGCGATACCTTCAACAGGACACGGTCTCCAACCTGGAATTCCAGAGGTTTTCGTCGGTTATCAGTGTAACTCTTCTGTCGGTCTCATGAAGCTTTCACTCGTTCTCGGATCTAGATGATCTTCTTGGTGGTTTCACGGATGATTTCAGGACCAATGAGAGCACTATCGGGAAATCGACTCATCGCTAGCTGCGTGTCCCCTACCTTGGCCCAACACAGAGGGGATCTGCACTTGCGACTGTAGAGGGCTTCGAACACGGCAACCTTGATACTGGTATGGTTGCTGTTGTTGTATGAGAACTTGATCAATGGCAAATGTGTGTCCCACGATTTGCTGAAATTGATGACACATGACCTCAGCATGTCTTCCAGGGTTTGGATAGTTCTCTCACTCTGTCCATCAGTCTGAGGATGATAATCCGTGCTCATGTCTAATTTGGTTCCAAGACACTTCTGAAGAGACTGCCAAAACCTTGAGGTAAACCTGCTATCTCGGTTAGAGATAATGGATGTAGGTACACCGTGCAGTCGAACCACCTCTTGAATGTAGATCCACGAAAGTCTTTCCATTTTGAACGATTCTTTGATCGGGATGAAGTGAGCGGATTTGGTCAAACGATCAAAAATTACCCAAATGGTATCGTAACCACTCAGACACTTGGGTAACTTGGTGATGAAATCCATGGTAATCATCTCCCATTTCCATTCGGGTATCTCGGGTTGCTGGAGCAGACCTGAGGGTTTCTGGTACTCAACTTTCACCTTGGCGCAAGTCAGACACTTGCCCACAAACGTAGCGATCTCGGCTTTCATGTTCGGCTACCAGTATTGTTTCTTGAGATCTAGGTACATCTTGTCCGAACCTGGGTGAATGGAGTATTTGGTCTTATGTGCTTCCTCCATGACAATCTCCCTGAATCCTCCAGACTTTGGAATCCAGATTCGGTCCATGAAATAGTAGACTCTGTCACCTCTGATCTCAAGTTTCTTATCCATTCCCCATAGAGCTTCCCTTGATTTGTTCTCGGGTTTGAGGGCTTCTATCTAGGCATCTCGGATTTGAATGGATAAATGGGAATGGATAGTCATCCTCAGGGTCTTCACTTTCCGATTTGAACTTTCCTTTCGGCTAATGGCATCTGCTACCACATCGGGCTTGCCGGGATGGTAACGAATCTTGCACTCATAATCGTTGAGTAACCATACACATCGCCTTTGCCTCATGTTTAGGTCATTCTGATTGAGGATGTGTTGTAGGATCTTATGGTTAGTGAAGATCGTACACTTGGTTCCGTAGAGATAATGTCTCCAAATCTTCAATGCAAAGACTACGGCTCCTAACTCCAAGTCATGTGTGGTATAGTTGACCTCGTGTGCTTTCAGCTGTCTTGAGGCATAAGCAATCACTTTTCCTCTTTGCATAAGCACACAACCTAAGCCCTGATTAGACGCATCACAATAGACAATGAAGTCCTCTGTCCCTTCGGGTAGGGACAGAACAGGTGCGCTACACAAGGCTTGCTTTAATGTCTGGAACGCGGATTCTTGCTTTTCACTCCAATGATAGGGTATACCTTTCTTCGTTAGAGTGGTTAGGGGTTTGGCGATTTTGGAAAAATTCTCGATGAATCTCCAATAATAGCCGGCGAGACCCAATAATTGACGGATTTCTATGGGTGTCTTCGGTGCCGACCAATTCTCCATCGCTTTAATCTTGGAAGGATCCACATGAATACCCTCCTTGCTTACCACGTGACCGAG
This sequence comes from Lactuca saligna, assembly GCF_052625555.1. Taxonomy (NCBI): domain Eukaryota; kingdom Viridiplantae; phylum Streptophyta; class Magnoliopsida; order Asterales; family Asteraceae; genus Lactuca; species Lactuca saligna. Next base: position 143,665,598 of record NC_136421.1, on the reverse strand, counting down.
GAGAGTTACTTTCTGTATCCAGAATTCACACTTTGAAAATTTCGCGTACAACTTCTCAGATATAAGGGTCTCCAACACTAACCTCAAGTGTTGCTTGTGGTCTTCTTCGCTCCTAGAGTAGACGAGGATGTCATCAATGAACACGATGACGAACTTGTCTAAGAAGGGATGGCACACCCGGTTCATCAGGTCCATGAACACTGCCGGTGCATTGGTTAAACCGAAGGGCATCACTACGAACTCGTAGTGTCCATACCGAGTCCTGAAAGCTATTTTGGAAACATCACTCTCAAGAACTCGTAGTTGAGGGTACCCTGACCGAAGGTCTATCTTTGAGAAGTAGCTGGCTCCCTGAAGTTGATAGAAGATGTCATCTATTCGCAGAAGAGTATATCAGTTCTTTACGGTCAACTTGTTCAGCTCACGGTAGTCGATACACATCCGGAAGGATCCATCTTTCTTCTTTACAAATAAAACTGGAGCTCCCCAGGGTGAGGAACTCGGTCTGATGAACCCTTTACTGAGTAACTCATTGAGTTGGATGGATAACTCCTGCATTTCTGTTGGAGCTAGGCGATATGGAGACTTGGCTACAGGGGTAGCTCCAGGAATTAGGTCAATTCGAAATTCGACCTGACGTTCGGGAGAAATTCCTGGAAGTTCTTCTGGAAAGACATTAGGAAAATTACAAACTTCGGGGATGCTTGCGAGGTCTTTAATTTTATTTTTCTCGTTAATGATGTGGGCTAGGAATGCTTGGCACTCCTTTCACAAGATCTTCTAAGCTTTGAGTTTATTGCCATAGATTATGATAGTGTGACCCGAAGGAAGGTTAAGACGGATGGATTTTTCGTAGCAAAGGATATCAGCATGATTGGGACTCAACCAATCCATGCCAATGATAACATCAAAGCTCTTAATGGAGACTGGCATAAGATCGATGGGAAATGAGTGACCGTTCAGAGTAAGGGTACAACCTATGAATATGTCGTTAGCATTTTCTTTCTCACCATTTGCCATCTCGATGGTAAACGTTTCGGTTAACGGTTGGGGGTTTGGTTTTAGATTATGTTTGAACGAATGACTAACAAAGCTTCTTTCAGCACCCGAATCGAAAAGAATACTAGCATAAGAGTTGTCGAGAAGGAACGTACCCGAAACAACAGTGGGATCGGCGACTGCCTCCTCCCGTCCCATGGCTAGGACTCTCCCAGTATTATCAGTTGTCGCCTTCTTGGGGTAGTTCCTCTTGTAATGCCCAACTTACCCACAATTGTAGCAGGTTTGACCAACACCTGCTCCAGAAGATTGATTGGCTGGCTGGGTTGGTGCCTTACAGAATTCCACCATGTGCCCCTTTTTCCCACAGTTGGTGCATGTTAGCTCGCGGCAGGGGCCGGGGTTGTGGTGGTACTTGCACTTTTCACATTGGGGAAGGTTACTAGCAAACCTACTGGTAAGGTTTTGAGCTGTAGATCCCACAACAGAAGCAGCAGCAACGGGGGTAGTAGCAGCATGGACTGCTACCATCTGGTGTTTCTTTGAGGATCCTTGGGAAGGTTGGCCTTTCTTCTTCTTCCAAAACTTCATTTTCTCACCACTAGTCTTGGTCGGTTCGGGGGTGGCGGTTGTTTCCTCAACTTCACCACTGTGGTTAATAAGGATCTGAGCTAAACTTTTGGCACAATCATAAGTATCCGGCCGTGCAGATAAGACGTGTCCCTTGGGTTGGTTGGGTCAGCCCCAAAATAAACCTTTCTATTTTCTTACTCTCCGTGGTAACCATTCCCGGACAGAGCAGTGCCAGATCGTCAAGCCTCGAGATGTACGTTGCAAGATCGGAACCCTTCATCTTTAGGTTCCAGAGCTCGTGCTCTAACTTTTGAATTTCGCCCCGAGGGTAGTACTCAGTTAGAAGGAGTTCCTTCATGGCTTCCCAACACATAGCATTGGCTACAGGTAGGGTCAGGGATTTGACTCGGCCGTTCCACCAAGTTAGGGCTTTATCACTGAAGGTACATGCTGCGAACTTTAGTTTATCTGACTCCGAACAAGCTCAGATTTCGAATATGGATTCGATTTTGTCGAACCAGCGAGGGAAGGAAATGACACCTCCAGTGCCATCAAAAGAACTAGGTTTTGCGCTCATGAAATATTTATAAGAACCCCCTTTTCGGTGTCCTTGACTATGTTCTAGGTTTTGGGGCTGGGGATCTCCTCCTGAATTTCTGGCGTTCATTTGTGACACGGCGGCTGTCACTACGGCCATAATAGTTGTTTGAAGCGTTGAGAGGTCAATTTGAGGAGAAGGTGGTGGCGGAGGGTTGTTGGTCTTTGAGCTGGGTCTTTTTCTTGGAGGCATCTTGATCTAATAAGATCAGGAAAGAGATGATGATAAGTCCTCCAAATTGAATCGATAGATATGACAGTTATATATCCCGAATAAGCGATAAAGCAGGAAAGAGTTATCAAAACAGATAATTTAATCGCTAACGAATGATCGGGGAAGATCGCTTGAATGAGGATTTCTACAAAGGATTGGCACGAGAAATACTCCCATAGTATTTCATGGTTCGCTACTACACTGGTTCGATGTTTGTGGTATTATGGTAGGTTTTAGGCATGTCGTACACCACAGTCACTCCCAAGCACATGTTGGCCGTGTCTCGAATGAATATAGTTGGTCAGGCTATATTGATCCTAGACACGACTACATAACTGCCCAGGTTTAACCACAGTACACAACACCCATTTACTTATGTTTTGTTCTACCTGTAGTCATGGATCTCGACGGTTAGGTATACTTGTATACTTTTGAAAACACTTATACTTTGAAGTATACTTTTAGTTCAGAGCACTTAGGCCCCTTAATGTTTATAGTTTTATACCATGAAAGGTTTGGTATACTTCATTCACTATAAATAAGGGCTCTGATACGAATCTGTCACACCCCGATAACCGAAGGCAGAAACATTTCCGGGGCGGACTCTACGTTGAGTATCAAATCCAATGCACATAGTAAGTAAATTAAACAACCATTACATTACATAAAGAAATTTACATTTGTTTCAAAAGTAAAGTTGTACAATTGTGATACATAGTATATATGAACAAAAGTAAGACGAGTCTTCTACGTACTCCGTCATCGCCAAAATGGATCATCGGGTACCTGTCTAACGTGGACTTGAGAATACAAGCAGTTTGAAAATCAGCATAAAGCTGGTGACTTCATAAGCGGTTTTGTTTTGTGAAAATGTATGAGTTTCCTTTTTGGTTTTTGAAAATGTTACGACCAAAGAAAATCCTATATTTTCTTAAATGTAATGTTTTATTAACTGTTAGGTTACACGGTTTTGGTTATGTTTAACTGTTATCCCAGGAAAATCCCATATCTTCCTAATGTGAAAGATGTATACTAAAAACCTGGTTATCCTTGGAAAGTGTGTGTTAGTTCACCAACCCAAAATGTAATGTAAAAGATGTACTCTGAAAATGTATTAGTTTTAACATGTTTATAAAACTAGCATATACCAAGTAAACTAGTCACTTAAACCATTATTATTATTATGAAAATATCTGTTATCCAAATAGCGAGTTCCATAACCATACTAAAGACTATTTATGGCAATAAGTAGTCCATTTCCCTGTATGACTTTCATCACCCTTGAACCTTTCGGTTCGGCTGTAGCTAGCAGCCAGGTGTGGGGTAGTCAGCCCCGTATAGATCTATACATTCAAGTCACGCTCCCTATATAAGAGATTCTAGTTACGGGGGCGGTCCTCCACTCGCGTATCTCTGTGGAGTGTTCACCGAGGACGTGTCTCCAATTATAGGATTAACAAATTTACTAGTAATAACACTGAAAGATCAAATGACTATCCTCCACTTGCGTATCTCTGTGAAGTGTTACTGAGGACAAAACCATGTTCAAATGTTCCACTTGCGTATCTCTGTGAAGTGTTACTGAGGACAACGCCATGTTCAAAAGTTATGCTTTTAACTCTTATAATGTGGGAAAACGTTTGTCAAAATATAAATACAACAATTTATAATGTATTTCACAAATAACATGATAATGTGTTCTATAGGTTCAAATGGTCAATTGTTACGATTGTCAATGTTAAAACCTTATGTAATGTGAAACACAGTGTATATAAAACAAGTTTTGAGTACAAGTATCACTTATACTTTGCTTGTATTCCCCCTGAAAACAGTGAAAACATTGAAAAATAGGTAGGGGTATGAACTCACCAGACGAGAAAACGCGGCGGTTTGGATGCTAAGCATTGGTTCGGGGCTTGATTACACGCGAAGTTCCTATGTAATATGAAATGGTATCCAAAGGTATATAATTAGACTTTAAAACACTAATTAGATATGATAAGACACTCCAATGAGCGAAAACACTTCAAAACAAGTGTTTGGAGTGACTCGGGTGACATTTACGGATGTGTGGGACTTGGGAATTGAGTTTACTCTTCAAGAGTAAACTCCTTGTGGATTTTATGGCCTTATACACCACACACACATGAGTTCATGGCCGTGAACTCATGTTGGCAAGGTTTATGGTGTTAAATGGTCAAATAGCACTTGGGAAATGTTGGGATGAATTTATCTATGACTTTGGAATGGAGTAAACTCACTTAAAGACCAATTATTGGAGTTTACTGCAGTAAACATGGAGTTTACGGCCGTAAACTCCCCCATGCTCAATCCTTAATTCATTTTGTGAGGCTAGGACAATCACATGTGATTCCAACTATTTTTCCAAGCCTTGGTATGAATTTAGGGTACCTTTTAACATGTTTTTATGAGTTTACGGCCCTGGAACTATTTCTTGGGGAGTTATGGACATAAACTCTTAATTGTAGGGTATTTGTCATGTTTAAGGTCCCCAAACTAATTTTGGTTGGTTCTAGGATTTATTCCATGGCTAAAGGTGTGATTACATGGCTTTATAACACATGAAAATGAGTTTACTCCCCAATGAATGAGGATTTTATGGCCCAAGCTTGCTCTTGGGCAGTAAACTCATGTTTACTCCTCAAAAACCATGCTTAATGTGTTCTAAGTCCGAATTGGTAAGCCATATAGTCGTATCTAAGTCCCAAAGTTGGTTTGGAAGGGTTTAAAGGCATAAAAACCCTTTTATTATGTGTTTATGGCCCAAGCATGCTCCTTGGCCGTAAACACATGTTTGAGGTCCAAAAACAAAGTTTAAACAAGAATTTGATGCCATAAGAGGTTAAACAACAAGTTAGGGGAGTTACCTCAAAGATTTGAAGCCTTAAATCGATGTTTTGGAGCTTCAATCTTTGGTTGAGGAGAGAGGTTAGAGAGAGAGAGTAGTGAGAGAGAGAAAAAGCTTGAAATGGAAGCTTAAAACTCTTTAAATAATGTCTAAGTTTTGGACACGGTGGAATTCTACCCGATACCGGCGTTATACGGTGCTTTTGGTCGCACCCGGTTCAGTTATCGTAACCCGATATGGTCGATTCTAAAATGTTTCCGATTATTAATATGAAGTGTTAATGTGATTTCTAAACATGTTTAGACACTCATTAAGTCATAATAGAAGTCCCACAATTATGACCTAATTAAATGACGTAACGGAAACGAATCGAAAATGATGAATATATTAACGAAAAGGGTTACAATTGGTGAAACGAACTTCGGGTTGTCACATACAAACACTTTAAGATAACAAAACTTATTTCATTTTATTAAAACCTAGAGGATGCCATCGTTCATATCCAATCATATATTACATAGTAAATGTTAAAGGCCCTGAAACTACTTATTAAATGCATATCTCTTTATTCTACTGAACATCCTAACGAGACTTTGATAGTGATATATCCGCTACCTGTTAAGCACATAAAATGATTGCGTCATGTTTGGGAAAACCTGGTGAGATACATATTGTTTTCAATCCCCTAATAATTTAACAATAATAAACAATATATGACAAACTATAGATAGACACACACACACACATATACACACACACACACACACACATATATATATATATATATGTGTGTGTGTGTGTGTGTATATGTATATACATATATATATATATATATATATATATATATATATATATATATATATAATCTGACTTAAGACCAACTAACCAACCCAACCGATCCTCACAAATCCTAGTTCAACAATTCTATAGAAGAATCACCTTACCTGATGAAATTTTTGAGAATCTATTTAACTACGCAGCTAGGGGAGTCCTTGGCCATTCTAATTCATATGTAGGCAATCAAGGTTCAGAGATTTGATAAATACGGTATCCCATTTTATCTACATCCTTGAGTTACAAGTCCATGATAATAATGTAATTCACTAGACTCCCTAGAATAGTGAAGTGTTGTCTGATCTGGACCCACCATTTCTAATCATCCAAAAAAGAGGAGGATCACGACCCTCTATTTGATCTCACAATCTACCCAAGACTAAGACATATCAAATGTCCTACTTATAGGAAACTATACACCTCTTTCAAGTCTTATTATAACCATTCATGACTTATGCTGATGGCAATCTATATCCAATATAGTTCCTGACCCAATGTTGTTATCATATATATATATATATATATATATATATATATATATATATATATATATATATAAATATATATATATGTATATATATATATATATATATATATATATATATATATATATATATATATATATATATATACAAGTATCATATAGCACAGATAATACATGTAAACAATTAATATCGCTTATAAGTACTAATAGTTTTAAATTAAGATTATGTTCTTGATAGTAACTTCGCACTCACTTGACAAAATGTCTGGTGATTGGTGAATCGCGTACAACTTCACCTTAAACCTTTTCCAAAAGACCTAGATGTACATAATGCTAAATCATACTCTAATCTCATACGCAATTGAACTGTTATCCTAAGAGTTTAGATTTCTCAATAATGCGAAAGTCTACCTCAAGATCTATCAAGTAAGGATCAGCTAAGTAGGACAGTCAGGAGGTAGGTACATTTTAGCACATAGCCTTTCTGAAATCCAACAACCAAGATGACGTGACCGTTCTGTTCACCTTTCGTATTAGTAGATAAATTAGTATATGGACTTGGAATCATTGATAAATCATAATTATAAGTTCCTAGTAGCGACTAGTAACTATAATCATAAATTACATTGAAGCAAAGTAAGTGTGGCTCACTTATAAGTTCCTAGTAGCGACTTGTAACTATAATTATAAATACACTGTAGGCCAGAAACTTAATGAATAATGGTCTACATGAGGATGAATTGAGAGGGAAGAGCTCTAATGGCTGGATGTGAGGAGATTATGTTGACATGAGGCACATATATATATATATATATATATATATATATATATATATATATATAGGCTTTTGAAAACTGTGTCGCGCATGGCAAAGGGGTGCATCACATCTAAGGGTTTCTGATTCCAAGGGCCTTCTGTGACATGTTGCAATCCAGTTGCTCCACCTTACCTCATTCTAGAATGTGACATGTCTCACATTTCATTGGAGCTACATGTTGAGATTTATTGGAGCAACATCAATGTATATCTTGGAAGAAGGTAGTCTCTGGCCATGCAACGCACTACTCTCTCATGGTGCCACATCATCATGTGCATCATCTATTTCGCACATGCAATTTCTTATATTTTCATAATGGCAGATCTTCTTAATAAGAGCTCTATTTTTTATATTTTTTATATCCACGGAATCCTCTCAATTACCTCTACATCTTTCATTCTGGTCCTAGCATCTAATTCTTTCTCTAAAAGAATCAAATTTTGATTTGTTTTGAATGTTAAAGACTGCGCGAAAGTCATAACTTCTCCATAGGAACTCCATTCTAGACTGTCTTTTTATCGATGAATTCATATTTATGAGATCTTTAGTTCTCATTTATATTGTTTTGGCTAATAATCAAATGATTAGAATGTCAATTTCTATGTCCGTATTGCCATAATAAAACTTCGAAAAATGATAACTTCCTCTCACGAAGTCAGATTTGAAATTTCTTTATACGAACACTCTCGGTTTAACAACTACTATAATTTTTTTAGATCACTTAGGATAGAAAGTAATTTATCAAAAATTAACTGTTTACTATATGCAAAGCCATACCGGTTTAATCGCAAAACTTCGAAGAACCATAACTTCTTGATACGAAGTCGGATTTCAGTGTTATTTATATGTACGAAATCCTTTTTATATATACTATAACTTGGTTAACATTATCTATCCTAAATAATCTTATACTTTTTATGCATATTTTACTCGTATTTATTTTATTTTTAATACTTTTTAATTTGCATAAAATATCTTATAAAACAATCAAGCACATAAATATATGAATAATCCTTTCTTATACATTCATATAAATATTAAAATATTTGACCAAAGTGGTTACATAATATGATTAATCTACAAAGAAAAAGAAGCATTACAATTATCTCCCCTTAGGATGATTCCGTCCCAGAATCATGCACCAGCAAACATATGAAGATACCGACTCTTAATTTTGCTTTCTGTTGCCATGCTAGGTTTAGCCCTATCCTGTGTTTCCATTGAACTAGCACCAAGTCAGTAATCTTATGTCGTAATTTCTTCCTGTTACTGTCAATGAATACTTCAGGGTCTTTGACCGACCTATTATATTCATGAATCCTTAACTCTGAAAGTGGGATCACATCAACTTCTTCTCCTGAGTGCTTTCTCAAATGAAAAACATGAAAGGTATTATGGATACCTTGCTGTTCGTTGGGAAATTGAGGCTTGTATGCTTGATTTCCTATCCTTTGAAGTATTTGAATGGTCCTATAAAGCTATGAAACATTTTTCCATGCTCTCTGACTCTAATAAGTCCCTTCCATGGTGAGACTTTTAGTAACACTTGATCACCCACATGAAATCTTAGTGGTCGTCGCTTATTCTCTATGTAGATCTTCTGATGATTTTGAGTAGCTAACATCCTTTCCTTGATGGCTTTTAGCTTCGCTATGGTCTGATGTACTAGCTTAGGACCTATAAAGTGTTTCTCTCTTACGTACATAACTTCCTTCCATACATTGCTTCATAAGGAGGCATTTTGATGCGTGCGTGATAACTATTGTTATAAGAAAACTCGACCATACTAATTACCAGGAAACTATATGTCACACCCCAAAACCGATGTCGGAAATGTTCCGAGGTGGAGGACATCATGTAAATTATCACAACCAATGTGTAGGGGTATGAACTCACCTGTCGAGAAATGTGTCGGTTAGGATGCTAAGTGTTAGTTCGAGGCTTGAACACACTCGGGGTTCCTATGTAATATGAAGAGATGCATAATTGTATCTAATTAGTCTTTGAATAATTAATTATTTAATATAATACACTCAGAGATGCCGAAACACTTTATTTCAAGTGTTAGGAGTGATTCGCGTTGCATTTAAGGAGGTGTAAGGCCTAGATATGGAGTTTTCTCTTTTAGAGTAAACTCCTAAGGGAGATTATGGCCCATAGACCATATCCCCATGATTTTATGGCTGTAAACTCATGGGTGGTGTGTTCTTGGATGTTTAAAGGTCTTATAATGCACAAGGGAAGGTTCTAGGGTTGAATCAAAGGCTTAGGAAGTGATCGGGACTTGAAATGACCTTGGAAAAAGGGTTTACTGTTCTTGAATGACACTTGGGGAGTTTACTGCCATAAACACTTGAGTTTATGGCCGTAAACACATGAGTTTATGACCGTAAACTCATGCTTGGTCCATTCTTCATGTGTTTTGGTGGTTGTAGGTTGAGCTTGCAAAGTTCTAGACCTAAATATAAGCCATGCAAGGTGTTAAGGGCAGTTAAACACCCTTTGGAGGTATTTATGGTTTTGGGAGACCTTCCCAAACCGTAAACTCATGTATGGTTCATTTGTGCATGTTTTGGTGCATCACATGAAGGAATACAAGGTCCTAGGCACTCATGCAAGCTTTAGGAGGTGTTTAAGGGGCAATTTAACACCTTAAAAGGTGTTTATGGTCTATGAAGGAGTGTTTACGGTCCAAGAATGTTCTTGGGCCGGAAACTCAACTTTACTACTCAAATGACAAGATTTTGGTGTTCAAATCTCGTTCATGCAAGTCTTTAAGTCGTATCTAAGCACTCGAAGGGATTTGGAAGGGTTTTGGGGCTTCAAAACCCATTTTTAGGAGTTTACGGTTTTAGGAGATGTTCCCCAGCCGTAAACACAAGTTTTTGATGGTTTTGGATGGTTTAAACATAGATTTACATGCTTAACAATTTAAACAACAAGCTAGGATAGATCACTTACGATTTTGGAGCTTGAAGGGCGTTTTTGGATCAAAATCCAGTTTTTAGAGAGAGAGTAGAGAGAGAAAGTTATGAGGTGGTGGGAAAAAGCTTAAGTGAAGGTTACTCATCCTTTATATAAGGCTTGAGTTTGTGGCCCGGAGGAAATCTACCCGATACCGTCATTAAACGGAGTTTATGGTCGTACCCGATTAAGTTGTCGTAACCCGACTTAGTCCTAAAATAAAATTCTTCCAAATGAATATCGAGGGTGTTTTCACGTGTTTTTAATGTGTTTGGACACTCATGAGGTAATAATGAAAGTCTCAATTTAATTAACTTAATCGAAAAGTTAACGGAAAAATTGAAAAACAAACGGGTTTTATTAACGGAAACGGGTTATAGCGACGGAATAAATATCAGATTGTCACACTATAAGGCACAAGCCCATAACATATCTTTCAAGGTTTGGATAGTTCTCTTATTATGTCTGTTCATTTGTGGATGAAATGTAGTATTCAAACAAAACTTTGTGCCTAATTCTTTGCCAACTTTTCCATGGACCAATTATCTTGTACGGCTACGAAATGAACACTCTTCATAGATTGGTCTAGTACAATCTAGATCATGTCGTGACCTATCTTTGTCTTTGGAAACTTTGTTATAAAGCCAATGGTAAGATCATCCCAATTCCCTACGGGTTCCGTTAAGGGTTCCAAATCCCCATATGGTTTCTGATGTTGTCCCTTTACTCTTGCACAAGATACACATTCTGCTACGTAAGTTGTCAGATCGACCTTCATTGTCGGCTACTAGTAATAAGGTTTTAAGTCCAAGCACATTTTGGTGTTGCCTAGGTGTATATAATACATGGTCTAATGAGATTCTTCCATAATAAGATCCCATATATAGCCCAACTAGGGTACCTAAATGAGATTCTAAATTGCTTTAACCAATTCTTATGTTCTTTGAATACAAACATCTTGCCTAAATGCTCTTCCTTCTTAGCATTTTCAGCCAGAGCCCTAGTCTAAGCTTCGTTGATCTTTTCCACAATCATTGACATCACATCAGTATTCAACAATCTAGCTCTTTTCCCTTATGGAATTACATTTCTACATAAGGCATTGGTTATGATGTTCTCTTTACCTGGGTAGTAAAGTAACTCGCAATTGTAGTACTTAAGTAGCTTCATCCATAATAAGATCCCATATATAGCCCAACTAGGGTACCTAAATGAGATTCTAAATTGCTTTAACCAATTCTTATGTTCTTTGAATACAAACAACTTGCCTAAATGCTCTTCCTTCTTAGCATTTTCAGCTAGAGCCCTAGTCTAAGCTTCGTTGATCTGTTCCACAATCATTGACATCACATCAGTATTCAACAATCTAGCTCTTTTCCCTTATGGAATCACATTTCTACATAAGGCATTGGTTATGATGTTCTCTTTACCTGGGTAGTAAAGTATCTCGCAATTGTAGTACTTAAGTAGCTTCATCCACCACCTTTGTCTCATGTTCAATTATTTATGAGCAAAGAGATATTGAAGTCTTTTATGATCCATGAAGAGTTTGCATTTGGTTCTGTAAAGATAGTGTCTCCATATCTTTAGGGCAAAAATCATTATTGAAAGCTCTAGATCATGAATCAGGTAAATATGTTCATGGGGCTTCAATTGTCTCGAGGTGTTAGCTACTACTTTGTCTCTTTGGGTAAGGACACATCTTAATCCAATCTTAGAAGCATCATTGAAAACATTAAAGTCATAATTGGTGCTTCACAAAACCTCTAATTCAATATAACAAACACTTTTTCTTACTTCTCACTCCAAGTATAGGCATTTCCATTTTTGGTCAAAGTTGTTAATGCAGCCACGATAGACGAGAAATTTTGGATGAACCTTCGATAGTAGCCTGTCAAACTTAGAAAAATATCAATTTATGTTAGACGCTTTCGCTTTTCACATTTCAAAATGCCTTCTATCATTGTTGGGTCAACCATAATACCTCCCTGGTTAACAATATGTCCCACGAATTGTATATACCATATCCAAAAGTAACACTTGGAGAACTTTACAAAAAGCTTCTCCATCTTTTGGACTTCCACTACTTCTCAATGATGTTTACCATTATCCTAATTGTTTTTGGATTAAATCAAGACATCATCTGTGAACACTATTACTGATTTATCAAGAAAAGGTTTAGAAACTCGATGCATTAGATCCATGAATGCCCCTGGAGCATTTGTTAGTCCAAAGGACATAACAAGGAATTCATAATGTCAAAACCTTGTTGTAAAGGTTGTCATTTCAATGTCTTCCTCCCTTATCTTTAATTGGTGATAGCCTGACTTGAGATCAATCTTGGAAAAGATGGTTGCTCCTTGAAATTGATTGAACAAGTCATTTATCCAAAGTAAACGTTACCTATTTTTGATCATATCTTTGTTTGGATCTCTATAATAAGTGTCGTAACATGCCCAAACCGAAACGGTGGAAATATCCGGGGGTGGAGGACGTCATGTACAGTATCACAACAACTGCATTATAGTAATCAAAGTAGACACAACCATTACATTGAAATATAGGTATATACATATGTTTGTTACATCGTTTGTATACATCAAAAGTATAACAATTTATAAAATATGTGAATCTATACGCACCGTCTTCTCAAGAGCCTACGCGAGTACCTGTCTACTAATTTCCTGAAAATACAAGCGATTTTGAAAGAGTGTCCACATTAAGCTGTTAAGTTCATAAAAATGTTTTTTTAATGAAAACATGCATATCTCTAAAAATATTTGTATGCTTCCCAAGAAAATCCAATATTTTCTAACATATATGTTTGTTATTGTGTTCTGTAGTAGTGTATAATGTACTAGTTCATATGCCTGGTTACCGGCAGTTGTATTGTATATCGTTGCTTTGAATGAAAACCCTGATTATCACCAGTAATGTATAGAATGGTCTGTTTGAAAACCCTTGTTAGCACCAGTATGTATAGTAGTTTCATTTCTTAAATATAAACCATGTATTGTATCCCCTGGAATCCTACAGTGTAATGTAAAGTAGTTGTATTAATTAAAATAAAACTAATGAAGAATGAAATCTCATAAACAAAGGTTAGTTTATACTGTTGTGAGTCGTATAAGCATGCTTGATATAACCTAGTGACCCCTACGACGTTCTTCAGGCGTCGGACGTCATGACATTTGTCACCACAGGCATGCCTGCCTAACCGTAGCTAGCAGTTCAGGTGTGGGATAGTCAGTCCCGAATAGATATATTCACAAATCTCACGCTCTCCCTCCGGGTGACTCTTGTTATACTATGATTCGATTTAGCAGCACCCCGAAGGGTACAATTTAAGTAGCGGCTCACAACAATGTATTAACTTGTTTATGTGTGGTTCTTTATTGTTCTCTTGTATTTGAATCCATTTGTATGCCTTGTAGAGTAAAAATATTTATACTTAAATAATTATCTAATGTTGTACTCTTGAAATACGAAAGTAGTAATGTAAATCATAAACTAAGTCTGTCATTGTTTATATGTCTGTTAATGTATAAGCTCTGAATTTGTAAAAATGAGTATTGAAATCTCAAACTATACCTATTATAGTTTGCATGTTTGTTATGTACTTGGTTCGTGTATTGATCTGAAAACTATTCAATTATGATTGTAACTTGAAAACGTCCTTTATGATTAGTATGTTACAAAAGGACAAATTATCTAAATATTTTATAAAATGTGGAAATCATATGGTTGTATGAATTGCATCAGTTTTAAACATGTAGAGATTCTTTTGTATAAAATCACAAAATCATTTTTCTTTGGCTTGTATTCCCTCCTCCCCCTAAAAACATTAAAAAAAAAGTAAAAACAAAGAGGTAAAAACTCACTGTTACTTTCGTGAAGGTGTCGGACTATGTAACTGAATGAGGACCTTCGAGTTGTTGTACAAAGAATAAATGTAATCTTAATAATAATTAAATATGTATACTTGTAATATTAGCGAAACCAATAATTATAGTGTTGGAAAACACTTGCTTTTAGTTTAGGAATGTTATCGGGACTCGATTGAATCGGAAAAAGCAGTTTTCAGCCAAGTTCACAACTTAGGAAAGTTTGCAGCTGTGAACTGTTGTCGGCCATGAACAACCCCTTGAATGGTTTACGATCATGATCAGTGTTCTTGAAGAAAATATGAAGCTTTGAAGGGTTCACGTCCGTGAACTAATTTCGGCCCTTGAAGATTTGAAGGGTTTTCAGTTGTGAACTCAAGAACAACAATGCTTGATTTGATGAAAAATGTGTTTTATAGGCTCTACAACAACACGTAAAGGTGAGAGGTTAGAGAGAGAATGAATGAGTTTTCGACCAGAAAAATATAAATGAAGGGTAGGAGCATATATATATATATATATATATATATATATATATATATATATATATATATATATATATATATATATAGGCTCGGCTCAAGGTTAGTGGTGGGCTCCACCAGCCGTGAACGGTTTACGACCGTGATTGGCTTCCCACTCGTGAACACCAGTCAGGTCGTATTTGCTCATTTTCGGAGAAACTTGGGTTTTCGTACGATTTAGGTTCCAACTCTTATATAAAATTTAATTACATAACTTAAATGATTTTCCAAACCGTATGAATTTGACAGAAATAAATAAAATTCAAAATTTATATAACGGAATCGGGCTAACATTAACGAAAAAAGGTTTGGGTTGTCACAGGTGCACATTCACATTGTACCATTTTTCTTCCTTATGAATAGTATGGGAGCTCCCCAAGGTGATTAATTAGGACTTATAAAACTTTTGTCAACAATTCCTGGATTTGTTTCATCAACTCTTTCATCTCTATAGGTGTCAAATCATATGGTGCTTTCATAATAGGCGTCATGCATGTCAATAAATCGATTCTAAATTCTACCTGCCTCTCTATTGGTAATTCTGGTAATTCATTCGGAAATACCTCAGGAAATCTCCCACCACAAGTATATCAGACTTTGACCACTTCTCCTTCTTCACGTTTATCATATATGCTAAGAATGCAGAACATCCCTTGGCCAGGCATTTTCTGGCTTTTCATCATGATAATTATTACAGACCTTACTCTAATCTTATCTTCATATACTATGAATGGCTCTTTCTTAGGTGGAATGATGTGTGCCATCTTCCTTCCACATAGGATATATGCGGGGTTTTCTCCCAACCAATCCATTTTGAGAATTACATCGAACTTACTTAACTCAAACATTAAAGCTCTTGATTAAATTCATTTCTGCTAAAGTTAATGGTTACGGCCTCTAAGTTATTGCTAACAGATACACTTATACCACCAACTACTTCTACTAAATTAGGGGTATTTAGTCTAAGTGGTGATAACTTAAGTTTTCTACGAAATTCCTGTGATACAAATGAGTGACTTGATCTTGAATCAAGTAATATATTTGTAGGAATCTGATTAATTAAATGCACCAGAAGCAACACCGTCTCTTCCTTTGCTTCATTAAGGATCATCTAATAGCTTCGACCCTTAGGCTTTGGTGGCATGACCTTGGGATTTGTTGCGCAACTTTTGGGCACTCTGACTTCAGGTGCCCCTCCTCTCCACAACTGAAATTAACTATTCCTTTCACTGGGAAATTTGAAGAAGTATGCCCTGGCCTCTTGCACTTGAAGCATGCGACATAGTTTCCGAAGTGCTTTTTCTTGCATTGGTCATACAAGTTCCCATCTTGGTTACTTCCAGGCTTGCTATTTGACTTGGAAAACCTTTTCATATTCTTCTTGTTATTGTTATTATTTCCATCATCTTTCCTTTTTACATTGATTTTCCCTCGGTCATTAGTCTTTTTCTTAATCATACATTCTACAGATTTTGTAGCCTAGAAGGCTGCTTTAAAAGTAGGTTTGTACTTACTCCTATGGCAATGCTTTTGCCTACCTATTAATCTTGGTCAACTTGTTAGGGATGACGTACAGAGAAACTTCCATCTTATTAAGGAAAGCGTTGGTATACTCATCAACTAACATGCTTCACTTCTTTAAAACCAAGAATTGATTCTCAAAATTCCAACATGTTCTCTTCTGAATAGAACTTCATTTTGAAATATGTCAAGAAATCATCCCATGCTAATAGTAGTGGGTTGTTACCGCTCAACATTTCCTGAACGAAGTGTCATGCCCTTTAACTGATTCACAACATAGGTGATTTGTAGCTTCACCGTGCAATCGAATGTGATGAAATCTGGCTTCGCTTCCAAGATCTAATCCATTACTCTGATTAGTTCCACTTTTCCATTGAAAGATGATGGCTTGGAAATCGTAAAGTCTTTAATCTTGAAATAACCTTTGGTTTCATTATTTCTCCAGACCTTTCATTGTTGTGATCCTCTATAACCTTCTGAGTCATCATTATTTCATTCTAGAACCATTTCTAGATGAGAAGGAATGGTCTCGTCATTGACTTTTTCAACAACTACCAGCTCGTTGATCGTAGGCATTCCTCCTCCAGCATTAGCTAGCTCCTGAACCAAGAGATCCCTAAACTCATGTTGTTGTTCTTCGATTATCTCTTGCATCATCGCTCCAGCTTCATTCATCACTACTTGATAAGTAGCTGCTCCGACATTATGGGGTGCTGGACCTCCTTCGTGGTTGACGACTCTTCCACTCCTACTGATCGCCATGACGTTATATAGACTTTAAAGCAAGTATTTTAATAGGGTGATATATTATTTATTATATATAGGGTTTAGGTCAGTTTTGGTCACCTAACTTTTGGTTTTGTGCTCATTTGGTCACTTAACTCTTTTTAAGTTTTAAAAGGTCATCAAACTTTTGGTTTTGTGATCATTTAGTCACTTAACTTTTGGTTTGGTCACATTTAGTCACCTAACTTTTATAATTATACTCATTTAGTAACTAAACATTTAAATTTTTTCAAAAGTTTAGTGACTAAATGAGCACAATTTTAAAAGTTAGGTGACTAAATGAGCACAAATCTAAAAGTTAAGTGACTAAATGTGAGCAAACCAAAAGTTAAGTGACTAAATGAGCATAAAGTCAAAAGTTTGATGACCTTTTAAAACTTAAAAAGAATTAAGTGACCAAATGAGCACAAAACCAAAAGTTAAGTGTCCAAAAATGACATAAACCCTTATATATACATATATACACATTTAGCACATAATTAGATGTTAAGACATCTTCCTATAATATGTTAGTGCTAGAGTCTAAAGCAACTAAGGCATTTATACTAAAGTAAGTTATCGCACACCTAAATCGATCATACTTACCTTCTAAGTTTAAATTCCTAGTTTGCTTAAACTAATGCCCTGATACCATTTGTGACATCCCCGATTTTTCAAATTAAATTAAAACATTTTCTTTATGCTTTAGAAATTGAGATGCGGAAATCTCCAATTATACAAAACATTGTTGACATCACCAAAATTATTTCATTTTATTAAAACCTCAAAGATTTCATCATTCATATCAAAACATACATTACAACATAAATATTAAAGGTCCAAAAACTTCTTATTATAGGAATATCTCTTTATTCTACTTAGCATCCTAACTAGACTTCGACAATCTTACATTCACTACATGTGAAGCGCAAAAAATGAGTGGGTCGGATTTGTGTAAAACTGGGGAAATGCATAGTGTTTTCAAGCCCCTAATAATTTAATGATAATAAATAATATCAATCCTATATATATATATATATATATATATATATATATATATATATATATATATATATATATATATATATATATAGCCTAAGACCAACTACCCAACCCAACCGATCCTCATAGATCCTAGTTCAAAAATCATCTTGAAGAATTGCCTTAGCTCACGAGTTGGCTGAGTATATGTTTGACTATGCAGCTAGGGTAGTCCTCGGCTAGTGTAAGTCATTTGTAAGATAACCAGTCTTTAGAGATTTAATAAATATGGTATCCCATTTAACCTATGTCCACGAGTTATAAGTCCATGCTAGCAACATAATTTACTACACCGTCTAGAATAGTCAACTGTTATCATCTACTCTAGTCAATGACCCATACATGCTTGCTAGTTGTCTGAGTTGGACCCACAATTTCTGATCATCCAAGAATGAGGAGGAATACGACACTAGGCTATCTGATCTCGCACTCTACCAAAGAATGACACCTATCTAATATCTAGCTTAATAGGAACTAAAGACCCCTTTCATGTCTTATTACAACCATTCTAGACTTTTGCTAATGACAATCTATATCAAACGTTGTTCCTAACCAAATGGTACTATCATATTTCTACAAGTAGCACATACCATAGATAATACATGTAGACAATAAATATCGATTATAAGTACTAATACTATTATAAAGTTAACATTATGTCGTTGATAGTAACTATGCACTGTGACAACCCAAAATTTCTATTCTGTACAACCCTTTACTTCAATAGAAGCCAAAATAGTTTCTGCTAATTTTCAAGCTTTTTGGAATAAGTTTGATTATTTTAGGATTAACACTTAAGGAGATATCAGTAGAGAGGATGCCCTAGAGTTTATTGTGCAACAATAGAGTTCCAAAAACTTCAAGATTTGCATTTTACGGCCCAAATGGTATTTGGACCGTAAACCCTAGTGGTGTATATATGGTACTTAGCCATTTAAATCACTTTTTCAGCATTTCAAAGTTAGAACTCTATTCTCTCTCAAGTAGCTTTGTATTTTACTTCTAGATCTTCAACCTAGTAAGTGTTTCTAACCCTTTGAAGTTTTTATATCACTTAATCTAGTGTTTTAACACACTTCCATCCGTAAAAACGTTCCAAAAGGTTAGATCTTCAAGAACACCAAGAACACACACTAGTGTTCTTGGCCTTTTGGTACCATTCAAAGCCTCTATCTTGTAAGTACTTCTATCCTAGAGTATCTTAAGGCTTCTTATGCTTCCATATTTCAAGGAAACACCCAAGAAAGTGAAGATCAAAGGTATTTACGATCCAACATGTTATTGGACCGTAAACCCTAAAAAGTGTGCCAAAGTGGCCCTAGTCCCATCACAAGATTTGGAATCTAGTTTAAACCCCTTCCTTGATGTGTTTAGGACTTGAAAACGTCAAAAGACCTTAGATCATATGTGTTTACGACTGTAAACACATGGAACAGTGGTCCATGGGCTGTTAACTACAGATATGGGTGTTTTGTTGCCACAAACACTTCCATAGACCCATGCTTCAAAGTAGAATTGTTTCTAATGGCTTGTAGAGATTCAAAGAAACAATTGGTCAAAAGGACATGAGTTTACGGCCGTAAACTCATGTGTTTACGACCGTAACCCCATGGGGTTGTGGTCACAAAACCGAAAACTCCAAGGGAGTTTACCCTTGAACCCCAAACACAATAGCAAGGTCTTACAGCCCTTAGATACAATCCTTAGGACTTATAGCACTTGGAAAAAGTGTTTGGCATGTCTTGGGATGTCTAATCATGATTTATTAGTTGTTTAAAGACTAATTGGATACATATATGTGTTAATATATGTTAATTAGGATCCTTTTGTGTGCTCAAGTCTTCACTTGACACTTAGCATCCTATTTAGTCCATTCATCTCAACCACTTGCTACAGGTGAGTTCATACCCCTTAATTAATATTTTAAATGTTTATATATGCTTTATGGGGGAATACAAGTTGAATCATGCTAATTGTTATATTAATCACATGTTATTAATAACTAGCATGCAAATGGATTTACTAATACGTTACCTATTTTACCACATAGATTTCTTCAAATGACTTTCTTAAATGTTTTTACATGTTTAAAACTCTTTATCAAACTATCTTACATACTAAATGTTGCTTTTCAAACTCTTTTACAACTGTGTATCAAACAAAGGTTTCCTTATACTTTAAACTGTTCTTATCAAATAAACCGCTTTCAAACCGTTTTACAAACCGACATCAAGTCATCTTTCCTTAGTTACTAAACTTTTCAAAGGTTTTAAAAAACTTCTATTATACTTGTATATTGTCAAATGCATGCTTATGTATGTATAGTTATATAAGTAATGTTTAAAGGAATTAGGAAGGCTAGCTCGCTTTATCTCCTTTTCCTCGTTGGGATGTGGCTTTAGGGCATCGGTTATCAGTCCGAAGGTCATCTAAATATTAGTTATATATTATGTATACATATATATACATAAAAGTTCTGTCAGTCAATTCAATACCCTTGGGTAGCAAGGGTATACGTTCATGTTCATATCTGTAGGTCTTATTACTAGTAAACTACAATAGGCGTAGTTTAGGATGTTACTAATACTATTACTAGAGCAATAAATCATACAACAAGTCAGTTCATACATGAGTCACTATTTTCTAGATAGAAAGAAACACACAATACAGCTAGTACACACAGTACATTACTATACATGCTAGATAGAGAGAGAGCACTCAATACAGCTAGTATACATAGTTCATTACAATACAGGCTAGACAGAGAAAGAACACACAATACAACTAGCACTTACAATACATATACATTAATACAGTTATGTCAGCCACTAAGCGGGACAGGGCACTACCTTCCATGACCATTTTTGAATCCAAAATCTCCTTAATTGGGGAGCGTATGAGTTTGCGTATAGATCTATACAGGATTGACTATCCTACACCTTGTTGATCGCTACAGTGGGACTTGCAAGTCTACGGGTGCCAAATGTCTTTTCTTACGGCATCTCACAATTTTCGTTTTAGTATTGAGTCAGTAGCAGGATACAGGCTGAATCACATGGTACTTTGAATTTCATTTGGTTTAAGGTAGTTAGTACAGCAATAGTCACTTATTACAATACTACAATACTATATTATTTTGTAACAACCCGAAATTTCAGTACCAACTCTTGTAACTCTTTCATAGTACAATTCACGCAACCAATCGTTGTTTCCAAACTCGATTTCCGATCTTCTGTTTAATTAAGTCATTAACTTGTACGTATTTAAAATGACTTAATGGGCATCTTAATACATTTAGAAATCATTTTAACACCCAACTTTAGTGATCGGAATATTTCTAGAAATTACCGTATCGGGTTACAACAACCTAATCGGGTACGACCAAAAGCCTCGCCTAACGCCGCTATCGAGTAGAATGCCACCGTGTCCAAAACTTAGACACTATATAAAGTGTTTTAAGACTCCATTTGAAGCCTTTGGCCATTTTCTCATAAAACTCTCCCAACCTCTCTCCTCATCCATAATCAAAGGTCCAAAACAAAGATTGAAGGCTTCCAATCAAAGAGGTAACACCCCTAACTTGTTATCCAACCTCTTTAGCCTTCAAATTGATGTTTAAACTTAGTTTTGGGACCAAGAACATGAGTTTACAGCCAAGGATCAAGCTTGGGCCGTAAACTCCTCAAAATGGGGTTTTTAAGCCAAAATTACCCTTCCAAATCATAGTTGGGACTTAGATATGACCTTGAGGCTTACCAATCTGAACTTGGAACACATTAAACATACATTTTGGGGGACAAACAAGACTTTATGGCCAAGGAATGTGCTTGGGCCGTAAACTCCATTAAATTGGGGATTTAGTGCCTTTAAACATGTCCAAATGCCTTGAAACTCAACTAATGGCCTTGTGGTAAATTGTAGATTCATCTAAAAATAGTTTAAGGGTTTGTAACACATCAAAAATGCCACATATAGGAATTTAAGGCCTAGGAGCATACCCTTGGCTGTAAACTCATGAAACTTTGTTAAATGATGCCTTAAACCACCCCAAAGGCTTGGATAAATTCCTAGAATCACATGTGATTGTTCTTAGCATCAAAAACTAATCTTTTCTTAACCATATTAGAGTTTACGGCCAGAGGGTATATGTCTGGGCCGTAAACTCATATAAAGTTGTTAAATGAAGCCACAAGTTGATACCAATCCTTAGAAAATTAGTTAGAATCACATGTGATTGCTCCTTGTGCCTTAAATCAAATTTTCTTGGCCATGGGTGAGTTTACTTCTATAAAATCCAAGTGTATGGCCATAAACTCCCTTTTTAGTGATATAATTCCATTCAATTCATTCCAAGGCATTTTAGAAATCCATTCCAATAATCCCCATGTCCATTTAAGCCATTAAACCCTCCAAATGACACCAACATGAGTTTACAGCCGTAAACTCATGTATGGGTGTGTTATGTTGATGTAAACTCCCTAAAATGTTTACTCTTGGGGAGTAAACTCAATTCCCAAGTCCCTACTACCATTACACGTCCGACGATGTCACCCGGGTCACTCCAAATGCTCGTTTTGAGGTGTTTAACCTCGTTGGAGTGCAATGTTCCATATGATTAGTGAATGTATCCCTAATTGAATATATATATATATGGAAATTATTTCATTTTACATAGGGACATCGCGAGTAATCAAACCCCGAACCAACGTCTAGTATCCAAAACCGACGTATTTCCGAGTCTGGTGAGTTCATACCCCTACCTTTTTCACTGTTTTCACTGTTTTCAGGGGGAACACAAGCAAAGAACAAGGGATTACTTGTACTCAAAAATATGTTTTCATGCATGTGTTTCACATTTTATATGATTTTAACTCTGATTGGTACAACTGATAACCGTTTGAACATGCAGATCACGTAAACATATATCTGTGAAATGGATTTTTAAACTGTTATGTTTTACATATATTTCACAAATGGTTTTTTTCCACATTTTATCAGTTAAAAGCATGACATTAGAACATTTGAACATAATACCTGTACACTGTTTTGTCCTCGGCAACACTCCACATAAATACGTGAGTGGAGGACTATCATATTATTACTAGTAAATTTGTTAATCTTGTATGATTGGACACACGTCCTCGGCGAACACTTCACAGAGATACGCGAGTGGAGGACTACACCCGTAACCAGAATCTCTGGTATTTAGAGAGCGTGACTTGAGTGTATAGATCTATACGGGGCTGACTACCCCACGCCTGGCTACTAGCTACAGCCGAACCGAAATGGTTCAAGGGTGACGAAAGTCATAAGTATGTGGACTACTTATTGCCACATGTGGACTACTTATTGCCACAGGTTTAGTCCATCGTATGGTTGTGGAACTCGCAATTAGGATAACAGAGATTTACTTATAGTAATAATGAACCACTTTATACATCTTTTACATCTTTTACATCTTTCACGTACGGTAACTAACATTCTGGAAAGTATGGGACTTTCCTGGGGAAAACATGGAACCTAACCACGTTTACATCTTTTACATCTTTTACATCATTCACATTAGAAACCAACATGCAGCAAAGCATGGGGCTTTCCTGGGTAACACCTACATAACTAGAAAGGGTAACAAACCGGGTAACATTACATCTTTTACATTTGGTAATATACAATAAGGAAAGTATGGGACTTTCCTGGGAATACATGATAAGTAAACAGAACAGCTTAATAATCCGGATAACCAAACTATACATTTTCACATGAATAGACATGTTTTCAGTGTACAAACTTACTATACTTTACATGTGTGAAACAACAACCAACTTTTAAGAAAATACGGGATTTTCTTGGTGTGCGTAACATTTCAGAATCAGAAATGAAACTTGAACATTTTCACAAACAAAAACCGCTTATGAACTCACCAGCGTTATGCTGATTTTTAAACCGCTTGTGTTCTCAGGTCAACGTTAGAACAGGTACCCGAAGATCCCTTTTTGGTCAGAAGACGGAGTAGATGAAGACCCGTTTCATTTTGTTTATATATACTATGTATCACAACTGTACAAACTTTACTTTTGAAACAACTGTAAAACTTTTCTTATGTAATGTGATGGTTGTTTTACTTTACTTACTATGTGCATTGGATTTGATACTCAACGTGGAGTCAACCCCGGAAATGTTTCCGCCTTCGGTTTTCGGGGTGTGACAGATTGGTATCAGAGCCCTTGTTTATAGTGAATGAAGTATACCAAACCTTACATGGTATAAAACTATAAACACTAAAGGGCCTAAGTGCTCTGAATTAAAAGTATCTTCAAACTACAAGTATTTTTAAAAATATACAAGTATACCGAACCGTCGTCATCCGTAACCACAAGTAGAACTTAACATAAGTAATTGGGTGTTGTGTGCTATGGTTAAACCTGGGCAGTTAAGTAGTTGTGTCTTGGGTCAATATAGCCTAGCCAACTATATTCATTCGAGACACGGCCAACATGTGCTTGGGAGTGACTGTGGTATGCGGCATGCCTAAAACTAACCCTAATATCCCAAACATCGAATCATTGTCATAATCAATTCATGAAATACTGTGGGAGTATTTCTCGATCCTAGTCCTCTGAAGAAATCCATATTCGAGTGGCTATCTTTGATTATTATTAGCGATAAATTATCTGTTTCGATAACTCTTTCCTGCTTTATCGCTTATTCGGATCATATAACTGCCATATCTATCCATTCAATCTAGAGGACTCACAATCATCTCTTTCTTGATCTTATTAGATCAAAATGCCTCCCAGAAAGAGACCCAGCTCAAAGAACAACAACAATCCTTCTTCGCCGCCACCTCCTCCCCAATTTGACCTAGCATCACTCCAGACGGTCCTGACTGCTGCAATGGTGGCAGCCATGTCACAAATGAACCCTGGTGGTTGAGGAGGTGGTCCCCAATCCTAGAACCCCGAAGTTAGCCAGGGACACCAAAGAGGGGATTCCTATAAGGATTTTATGAATGCGAAACCAACATCCTTCAATGGCACTGGAGGTGTCATTTCTTTATCCCGATGGTTCGAGAAAATCGAATCCATTTTCGAAATCTGTGCTTGCGCGGAATTTGATAAGGTCAAGTTCGCGGCCTGTACTTTCGTCGATAAGGCCCTGACTTGGTGGAATAGCCGAGTCAAATCTCTAACTTTACATGTAGCAAAATGCCATGGGCTGAAAAGCCATGAAAGAACTCCTCATTGCTGAGTACTGTCCCCATGGTGAAATGCAGAAGCTAGAGCACGAGCTCTGGAACCTGAAGATGAAAGGTTCCGACATTGCTGCATACACTTACCGATTCAATGATCTTGCACTTCTCTGCCCGGGATTAGTCACTCCTGAAAACAAAAAGATCGAAAGATTCATTTGGGGGTTATCCCAACCAACAAAGAGTCATCTTTTGGCTGCCCGTACGGATACCTATGATAGTGCCAAGACTTTAGCTCAAACTCTGATTGATCACAACGATGACGTTAAGGAAAGCACTACCACTTCTGAACCGACTCAAAGGAGTGGCGAAAACAGAAAATTCTGGAAGAATAAGAAGGGTCAATCTTCTCAAGGATCTTCCAAGAAACAGCAGACTGTAGCATTCCATGCTGCTACTACCCCTGTTGTTGCTGCTTCTGTTGTGGGATCCACATCTCCAACTCCTACCAGTAAATATGCTGGTAATCTTCCTATGTGTAACAAGTGAAAATACCATCATCATCCTGGTCCCTGCCGAGAACTATCCTGTACCAACTGTGGTAAGAAAAGGCACACAGTTCGATTATGCAAAACTCCTACCCAATTAGCCAACCAATCATCTGGAGCAGGTGTTAGCCAAGCCTGCTACAATAGTGGAGAAGTTGGGCACTTTGAAAGGTACTGTCCCAAGAAGTCGACTGCTGATAACACTGGAAGGATTCTAACCATGGGACGGGAGGAAGCAGTTGCTGATCCCACTGTTGTTTCGGGTACATTCCTTCTTGACAACTCATATGCTAGTATTCTTTTCGATTCGGGTGCTGAAAGGAGTTTTGTTAGTAATGCATTCAAACGTAATCTAAAACATAATCCCCAACCACTAACTGAAACGTTTACCGTCGAGATGGCAAACGGTTAGAAAGAAAGCGCTAGCAACGTATTCATAGGTTGTACGCTTACCCTAAATGATCACTCATTTCCTATAGATCTCATGCCAGTTTCCATTAAGAGCTTTGATGTTCTCATTCGCATGGATTGGTTGAGTCCCAATCATGCTGATATTCTTTGTTACGAAAAAGCCATCCGTCCCAATCTTCCTTCGGATCAAACTCTCGTAATCTATGGCGATAAACGCAGTTCCAATCTTCATATCATTTCCTACATCAAAGCTCGAAAGCTCCTATGAAAGGAGTGCATTGCATTCTAAGCCCATGTGATCAACGAGAAACAAGAAGTTAGAGACCTCGCGAGCATCCTCGAAGTCTGTAACTTTCCAGATGTATTTCCCAAAGATCTTCCAGGAATTCCTACCAAACTTCAGGTCGAGTTCCATATTGACCTACTTCCTGGAGCTACCCCCGTAGCAAAGTCTCCGTATCGATTAGCTCCAGCAGAAATGCAGGAGTTATCCAGTCAACTCAACGAGTTGCTCAGTAAAGGATTCATTAGACCGAGTTCCCCACCCTGGGGAGCTCCGGTATTGTTTGTCAAGAAGAAAGATGGATCCTTTCGTATGTGTATCGACTACCGTGAGTTGAACAAGTTGACCGTTAAGAACCGATATCCCCTTCCGCGAATAGATGACCTCTTCGATCAACTCCAGGGAGCCAGCTACTTTTCAAAGATAGACATACGATCAGGGTACCATCAGTTACGAGTTCAGTAGAATAATGTTTCCAAAACAGCTTTTAGGACTCGGTATGGACACTACGAGTTCGTAGTGATGCCATTCGGTCTAGCCAATGCACCAGCTGCGTTCATGGACCTGATGAACCGGGTGTGCCGTCCCTTCTTAGACAAGTTTTTTATCGTGTTCATTGATGACATCCTCGTCTACCCCCGAAGCGAAGAAGACCACAAGCAACACTTGAGGTTAGTGTTGGAGACCCTTAGATCCGAAAAACTATACGCGAAATTTTCCAAGTGTGAATTCTGGATACAGAAGGTAACTTTCCTCGGTCACGTGGTAAGCGAGGAGGGTATTCATGTAGATGCTTCCAAGATTAAAGCGATAGAGAATTGGTCGGCACCGAAGACACCCACAGAAATTCGTCAATTCTTGGGTCTCGCCGGCTACTATCGAAGATTCATTCAGAATTTTTCCAAAATCGCCAAACCTTTAACCACTCTAACACAGAAAGGTGTACCCTTTTGTTGGAGTGATAAACAAGAAACTGCATTCCAAACGTTGAAGAGAAGCTTATGCAGTGCGCATGTTCTGTCCTTGCCCGAAGGGACAGAGGACTTCGTTGTCTACTGCGATGCGTCTAATCAAGGCTTGGGCTGTGTGCTTATGCAAAGAGGAAAGGTGATTGCCTATGCCTCAAGACAACTGAAAGCACACAAGTTCAACTATACCACGCATGACTTGGAACTAGGAGCCGTACTCTTTGCATTGTAGATTTGGAGACAGTATCTCTACGGAACCAAGTGCACGATCTTCACTAATCACAAGAGCCTGCAACATATCTTTGATCAGAAAGACTTAAACATGAGGCAACGGCGATGGGTAGAACTACTCAATGATTATGAGTGTGAAATCCGTTACCACCCCGGCAAGGCCAATGTGGTAGCAGATGCCCTTAGCCGAAAGGATAGTGCAGGCCACAAAGTAAAGAACCAGACGATGACCATCCATTCCAACCTACCCATACAAATCCGAGAAACCCAGTTAACAACCCTCAAACCCGAGAACATGTCGAATGAAGCCTTGAGAGGAATGGAAAAGAAACATGAGATCAGAGGTGACGGAGTCTACTGTTTCATGGATCGAATCTGGATTCCCAAATCTAGAGGATTCAGGGAAATAGTCATAGAGGAAGCACACAGAACCAAATACTCTGTTCAACCAGGTTCGGACAAGATGTACCTGGATGTCAAGAAGCAATACTGGTGGCCAAACATGAAAGCTGAGATAGCTACATTCGTGGGCAAGTGTCTGACTTGCGCCAAAGTCAAACTTGAACATCAGAAACCCTCAGGTCTGCTCCAACAACCCAAGATCCCCGAATGGAAATGGGAGATGATTACCATGGATTTCATCACCAAACTGACCAAGTGTTCTAGTGGGTACGATACCATTTGGGTAATTGTCGATCGTTTGACAAAATCAGCTCACTTCATTCCGATCAAAGAATCATACAAGATGGAAAGACTCGCGCGAATCTACATCCAGGAGGTAGTACGTCTACACGGTGTACCTGTATCCATTATCTCTGATCGAGATAGCAGGTTTACCTCCAGATTCTGGCAGTCCCTTCAGAAAGCCCTTGGAACCAAAGTAGATATGAGCACAGCGTATCATCCTCAGACCGATGGACAGAGTGAGAGAACAATCCAAACCCTGGAGGATATGCTTAGGGCATGTGTCATTGACTTTGGAAAGTCGTGGGACATAAATCTATCTTTGATCGAATTCTCGTACAACAACAGTTATCACACCAGCATTAGGGTTGCTCCGTTTGAAGCCCTATACGGTCGTAAGTGCAGATCCCCTCTGTGCTGGGCCAAGGTGGGGGATACACAGTTAGCCAGGAGTCGAGTCCCCGACAGTGCTCTCCCTGGTCCTGAAATCATCCGCGAAACCACCGAAAAGATCATTCAAATCCGTAACCGATTGAAAGCTTCACGTGATCGCCAAAAGAGTTACGTTGATAATCGTCGGAAACCACTAGAATTCCAAGTTGGAGACCGTGTCCTGTTGAAGGTCTCGCCCTGGAAAGGCACTGTACGTTTTGGTAAGTGTGGGAAACTTAATCCAAGGTACATTGGACCCTTCGAGATCCTCTCCAGGATCGGTCCAGTTGCCTATAAACTTTGTTTACCTTAGGAACTCAGTAACATTCATCCTGTCTTCCATGTGTCGAATCTCAAAAAGTGCCTATCCGATGATACCCTAGTGATTCCCATAGACGAGATCGAGATCAATAAAAACCTCAACTTTGTGGAGGAACCGATCGAAATCATGGATCGAGAAGTCAAACGTACAAAGCAAAGTCGCATCCCGTTAGTGAAGGTTCGCTGGAATGCCAAGCGGGGACCGGAATTCACTTGGGAACGGGAAGATTCAATGAAACAGAAGTATCCACAACTCTTTCCAGATCCATGATTTGTATCTTGTCTTGTGTTTTAAACTTTGAATTTCAGGACGAAATTCCCTTTAACGGGGGGATAATGTAACAACCCGAAATTTTAGTACCAACTCTTGTAACTCTTTCATAGTACAATTCACGCAACCAATCGTCGTTTCCAAACTCGATTTCCGATCTTCTGTTTAATTAAGTCATTAACTTGTACGTATTTAAAATGACTTAATGGGTGTCTTAATACATTTAGAAATCATTTTAACACCCAACTTTAGTGATCGGAATATTTCTAGAAATTACCGTATCAGGTTACGACAACCTAATCGGGTACGACCAAAAGCCTCGCCTAACGCCGGTATCGGGTAGAATTCCACCGTGTCCACAACTTAGACACTATATAAAGTGTTTTAAGACTCCATTTGAAGCCTTTTGCCATGTTCTCATAAAACTCTCCCAACCTCTCTCCTCATCCATAATCAAAGGTCCAAAACAAAGATTTAAGGCTTCCAATCAAAGAGGTAACACCCCTAACTTGTTATCCAACCTCTTTAGCCTTAAAATTGATGTTTAAACTTAGTTTTAGGACCAAGAACATGAGTTTACGGCCAAGGATCAAGCTTGGGCCGTAAACTCCTCAAAATGGGGTTTTTAAGCCAAAATTAACCTTCCAAATCATAGTTGGGACTTAGATATGACCTTGAGGCTTACCAATCTGGACATGGAACACATTAAACATACATTTTGGGGGACAAACAAGAGTTTACGGCCAAGGCATGTGCCTGGGCCGTAAACTCCATTAAATTGGGGATTTAGTGCCTTTAAACATGTCCAAATGCCTTGAAACTCAACCAATGGCCTTGTGGTAAATTGTAGATTCATCTAAAAATAGTTTAAGGGTTTGTAACACATCAAAAATGCCACATATAGGAGTTTACGGCCTAGGAGCATACCCTTGGCCGTAAACTCATGAAACTTTGTTAAATGATGCCTTAAACCACCCCAAAGGCTTGGATAAATTCCTAGAATCACATGTGATTGTTCTTAGCATCAAAAACTAATCTTTTCTTAACCATATTAGAGTTTACGGCCAGAGGGTATATGTCTGGGCCGTAAACTCAAATAAAGTTGTTAAATGAAGCCACAAGTTGATACCAATCCTTAGAAAATTAGTTAGAATCACATGTGATTGCTCCTTGTGCCTTAAATCAATTTTTCTTGGCCATGGGTGATTTTACGGCCATAAAATCCAAGTGTATGGCCGTAAACTCCCTATTTAGTGATATAATTCAATTCATTTCATTCCAAGGCATTTTAGAAATCCATTCCAACAATCCCCATGTCCATTTAAGCCATTAAACCCTCCAAATGACACCAACATGAGTTTACGGCCGTAAACTCATGTATGGGTGTGTTATGTGGCTGTAAACTCCCTAAAATGTTTACTCTTGGGGAGTAAACTCAAGTCCTATGTCCCTACTGCCATTACATGTCCGAAGATGTCACCCGGGTCACTCCAAACGCTCGTTTTGAGGTGTTTAACCTCGTTGGAGTGCAATGTTCCATATGATTAGTGAATGTATCGCTAATTGAATATATATATGGAAATTATTTCATTTTACATAGGGACATTGTGAGTAATCAAACCCCAAACCAACGTCTAGTATCCAAAACCGACGCATTTCCGAGTCTGGTGATTTCATACCCCTACCCTTTTTCACTGTTTTCACTGTTTTCAGGGGGGAACACAAGAAAAGTACAAGGGATTACATGTACTAAAAAATATGTTTTCATGTGTGTGTTTCACATTTTATATGGTTTTAACTCTGATTGGTACAACTGATAACTGTTTGAACATGCAGATCACGTAAACATATATTTGTGAAATGGATTTTTAAACTGTTATGTTTTACATATATTTCACAGATGGTTTTTTCCACGTTTTATCAGTTAAAAGCATGACATTAGAACATTTGAACATAATACCTGTACACTGTTTTGTCCTCGGCAACACTCCACATAAATACGCGAGTGGAGGACTATCATATTATTACTAGTAAAGTTGTTAATCCTGTATGATTGGAGACACGTCCTCTGCGAACACACCATAGAGATACGCGAGTGGAGGACTGCACCCGTAACCAGAATCTCTGGTATTTAGAGAGCTTGACTTGAGTGTACAGATCTATACGGGGCTGACTACCCTATGCCTGGCTGCTAGCTACAGCCGAACCCAAATGGTTCAAGGGTGACGAAAGTCATAAGTATGTGGACTACTTATTGCCACATGTGGACTACTTATTGCCACAGGTTTAGTCCATCGTATGGTTATGGAACTCGCAATTAGGATAACAGAGATTTACTTATAGTAATAATGAACCACTTTATACATCTTTTACATCTTTCACGTACGGTAACTAACATTCAGGAAAGTATGGGACTTTCCTGGGGAAAATGGAACCTAACCACGTTTACATCTTTTACATCTTTTACATCGTTCACATTAGAAACCAACATGTAGGAAAGCATGGGGCTTTCCTGGGTAACACCTACATAACTAGAAAGGGTAACAAACCGGGTAACATTACATCTTTTACATTTGGTAATATACAATAAGGAAAGTATGGGACTTTCCTGGGAATACATGATAAGTAAACAGAACAGTTTAACAAGCCGGATAACCAAACTATACATTTTCACATGAATAGACATGTTTTTAGTGTACAAACTTACTATACATTACATGTGTGAAACAACAACCAACTTTTAAGAAAATATGGGATTTTCTTGGTGCGCGTAACGTTTCAGAATCAGAAAGGAAACTTGAACATTTTTACAAACAAAAACCGCTTATGAACTCACCAGCGTTATGCTGGTTTTTAAACCGCTTGTGTTCTCAGGTCAGCGTTAGAACAGGTACCCGAAGATTCCTTTTTGGTCAGAAGATGGAGTACATGAAGACCCGTTTCATTTTGTTTATATATACTATGTATCACAACTGTACAAACTTTACTTTTGAAACAACTGTAAAACTTTTCTTATGTAATGTAATGGTTGTTTTACTTTACTTACTATGTGCATTGGATTTGATACTCAACGTGGAGTCAACCCTGGAAATGTTTCCGCCTTCGGTTTTCGGGGTGTGACATATTTCCCCATTACATTCACTTCGTGAACATTCACACGATGCACGGTAATGTAAATACTATATTTTTGGTTAATGATAGCAGATTTGGGAAAATACACACTCTTACAAGAGACACCGTTAGATACTAGATACCTTGGTAGAAGGCTACTTTCAGTAGGAAGCATAGGGTTTTCTAGGATATTCAAAACTTTTAGATACTCATACTTAAAAATACATTCTTACAAATACAGACACTAAAATACTTATGATCTCACCAGCTTTAAAGGTGATACTCTCTTTCAAAATAACTTGTATCCTCAGGTCAGTAGTAGATAGGTACTGATGCAAGGTTTAGAGAAGATGGAGCTCATTCAAGACTCATCTTTCATTTTGATATATACTTTAGCGTCTATTAAACATGTCAGAACACTTGTATTAAAATTATATTATTATGCAATGGATGATGCTGTTGGTTGTTTACTACTATTCATTGTTGTGATATTGTTCATGACGTCCTCTACCCCAGAACGTTTTCGTCGTTCCTGTTTTTGGGGTGTGACATGCACTCACTTGACAAGATGTCTGGTGATTGGTGACTTGGGTAAAGCTTTACCTTACACATTTTCCAAAATACCTAGATGTATATAACACTAAATCTTAGTCTAATTTCATTCTTCATCGAACTGTTATCCTAAGGGATTTCTTAAACAATCCCAAAGTAGATGTAGCCAATCATGATGGAGGACCATTTTTGGTATATAGCCTTTCTGAAATCCAACAACTAAGTCGATGTGGCCCTTCTAGTCAACTCTCCCATAAGTAGATCAATTTTTCATAATGACATGGAAACATTGATAAATCATAATTATAAGTTCCTAGTAAGGACTTATAGATATAATAAAATAAATTACATGGAAGTAGAGTAAGTTTCCGTTCTATTGATAAAAAATCAACAACTTAGAGGACAAAATACTAACTCAAAAACCTTTACTTGAAGGTTACAACTAGTTGAACAATCATGGGTGTCATAGGGGTTAGCCGTAGAATAGAAACTCAATGAAAAAGGGTCTATAAGAAGCAGAATTAAGAGAGAAGAGTTCCACGGGCTAGATGTGAAGAGCTTATAGTAAAATGAAGCGCACACACACACACACACACACACACACACACATATATATATATATATATATATATATATATATATATATAGGCTTTTGAAAAGCACAATGCGAAAGGCATAAGGGTGCGTCGTGCCTAAGGGGGTTGCTTGCTCCATAGGCCTTCTGCCATGTGTCAGGAACTAGTTGCTCCACCTTACCTCCTTCTAGAATGTGAAACATGTGACACATCTATGCAGCGATGTATCAAGATTTTGTGGAGCCACTTTGATGTGTCGCTCGGAGGAAGGCGACCCCCAACCATGCCACGTGGCGCTCTCTCGTGGTGTTGTGTCATCATGTGCATCGGGCACTTTGTGCATGCGATTTTCTAGATTTTCAAAATAGCATAACTTCTTTATATGGTCTCCATTTTTAAATTTCTTTATATCATTGAAATTCTCTCAACAAGCTCTACAACTTTCATTATGGTATTAAAATCTAATTCTTGCTCTAAAAAATCATATTTAGACCAGTACGTATAGACTTTTAAAGTCTTTGAAAAATCCATAACTTATTTATATGACTTTTATTCTCAACTGTCTTTTTATCTACGGGTTCATCTTTATTAAATCTTAAATTCTCTTTTAGATTGTTTCAGCTAACAATCAACCGAGTAGAATTTCTATTTTTGTGCCCGCACTGCTATGTTAAAACTTCGAAAAATTATAACATCCTCTCACAAAGTAAAATTTGGACGTTCTTTACATGCACACTCTTGGTTTATTCACTACTACCCTTTTGTTTAGATCACTTGGCCTGGAAATTAATTTATCAAAAATTTAATTCTTACGATACGTAGAACCATGCTAGTTTAATCACGAAACTTTGAAGAAGGATAACTTCTACATACGAAGTCGGATTTCAGAGTTCTTTATATGTACGAAATCCTTGTTGTGTATATTATAACTTGAAGTTCATATGAAACAAAATCATAGTACAACTTATATTAAGAACACATAATGTAAATATGATCTGTTTGTCTCTATTAATGCTTCTAAAAGAATACAAGAGAACGAAAGAGTAATGTACACAAAGTGCCAAAAGTTACTCTTACTCTTACTTCTATACCTATCCCTATTTATAGGAACAACATAAGCTAACAAAAAATACATAATGGCTAAGACACTTATGCTTCGAACTCTAAAAATATCCTTATGAAATATATACATTGAAATATACAATACACACTTTGAAACTGATCAAGCCTAAAAGTACTTCATCATCTCACAACACATTTTTAACTCTACATTCTCCCCATTTGTGAGAAGTGTCAAATCTATGTCATTAGCATCTTTGTGGCTTGATGGAGTACCTTACGAATCTCCATGTACCAGACAATTATCTTTCGGATCTCAGCCTTTATCTCCTATTGTATTCCTTTTGCAATTATTAAGATGGACACGAAGATTCGTGTATTGCGAATTTGTATACTTTTCCACATCATCACCTTGAAATAAGAACTTTTTTATCTTCTGATTCTTATTCTTCACAACGAACAACGTCTTAACACATATCTCTCCATCTTCAAAATTCTTGAGATTTCCTTGACCTTTTAGCATTGATTGAGGTACTGCCACTGTTCTACCCATTGCCAAAGCAAGTTAAACATCCGTCAAAGCTAGACAATCCTAGTAATTACCTATGAATAGCTTGATATGTGCAAAACTAATAAAACGATCTTCTTTAGTGGTAACTTGAAGTTTTGAAATATCAACAACACTCAATATCTTTACAACAAAAATGAGATCATTCAAATTCATAAGGGGAAAGCAGCTACTGAGAAGTCGCATGCCACATTGTTAGCACAAACTACATGATATCAAAGTTCTATAACAAGCCTTCGAACAATGTATCCTTGGAAATGTTGAGAACTTTAACAATTTTTACCAAGGACTAGACTACCTCTTCCTTCTTTACAAGTATAACATGAAATCCCAGGTTTAACTTCTTATATTCCTCCTTATCTTTAAACTTATCCACTAACTGATATTTAGCTGACATAAACATCATCTGATTGATGCGAAAATCCAACTAATTGAAATCTATATTTTCTATCTCATAACTCTTTTTAGGAGGCTTCTAAAAATCAATAATATTTGTAGATGACACAATTTGTTCGATTGTCTCGTAACAATATTGCTTGCATAGATCTCCTTTACCAAGACTTGGTGGATCACCTTGCCTTTGTCTCATTATGTTGTTAATCTGTCTCTATCTTTCAATCTCCTTTTCAATATTTTTCCTTTTCTCCTCCTCTAAAATCTCTTTCTCAACCCCCTTTCCTTTATTTCCCTTATCTTTTTTTGAAGGTGGTGGCTTTGAACTTGAACCCCCAGCAACAACACCAATGATTATGCCTTTTGTAAATGGTTCAAAGTCACCATGGTTGAAGTTGTTATCATACCGACAGGAAGGGATGTTAGAAATTACGTTTTTATTACCTTCCCCACAACCTTCCCATGAGTAGGATCCTCTGATGAGCCAACCCCCTTTTTTCCCCCTTGCATCACTATTTTGATAGGTGGGGCATCTGTTGGCATCAAATTAACAAGCTTTAGGCGAGGAGCAAGCTCAGCTTTAAGATTGGATTTGAATGAAGAAATCATATGGGATAAAGACTCCTGAGAAACATAATATATGTGACAAGTATCCATCTTCAAAATTGACTCCTTCAAGCTTCCCACAAATTCTTCCATCTTGGTAAACACTTGTGAATCCTTGGTTGAGAATGAAGTATAATTTTCCAGAAGTTTCCTGATAGTCTTAGAAACAACATCGATTTTTCCATGAAGAGACAAATAACTTTGTTCAAACTTATCCACCTCCTTCGACATTTCAAACTTAAGGGACTCCACCTTTAGATTTACAGAATCTTGTACTTCTTGACCTCTTCAACAAAAAGTATATGGCGTTCCTTGGCCAGCGCACCAAGTTCTTTAACTTCATATTGAATACTCTCAACATGACATATCAATCGTTCTTCATGCTGCGTTTCGATTTGATCCATTGCTTTCTTAAATCAATTCTCTTGGGATTTGAGCAACAAAAAGTCCATTGTTATTTATATGGTTAAGGTTATTTATCCAAAATAATTTTTATTTTTTATGCATATTGTAATCTTATTTATTTTCTCATTAAATAATCATATAATTCACATAAAATATCGTATAAAACACATAAGCACATAAATATATCCATTCTTATTCATTCATATAAATGTTATAATAGTTGACATAAGTGATTACCGATTATGACTAATCTAGTAGGAAACATGGGTGCTATCTAAGAAAAAGTCCCTTGAAGATAGATTTTGTTTCTAAAAGGCCCTTAGTTCATGGAAGTCATACATATAAGGCCAAGAAATCAAAAAAGTCCATTAAAGATGGATTTTGTTTCTATTTTCAAGAAAAGAGACAATAGAATAGGAATTGTTGTTCTTATCTAAGAAAAAGTGGTCAAACCGGCAATTCAGGTATATATATATATATATATATATATATATATATATATATATATATATATATATTTGTATCTATATATAAAAGACAGAATTTATATTTTTTATACAAAACTAAAGTACTTGAGACTAGATGTTAATCAAATATCTTTAAATGTTTAAAAATATTCAAGAAGAGTATGTAGTTAAGAACAAGTAAGTTGGAACTTCACTCTTCAAGTTTATTATTTATACTTTGTACATAAAACAATTGTATTGTAAAAAATTATTTGTTTTTAACAATGTATGTTTGAATTTAGATTGGCTAAATTTATGTCTAAGTTAATTGATTAGATGATTGATTATTTACTTAATCATTTTTCATAACGATCACATTTATATTGTATAATGATTAATTTTGATTTCAAGAACTATAACTCTTACTAGAATTATAAAGTAAATATCAATATTCTCTATGATAAATGTTCTATAAGAAAACTCTTTATAGTCGGATATAATTCAAATGACATTATTAACGTTATTATATAAATAAATTACACATATGTTGATTTCAATAAATGGATTTTTGAAGGAAGTTAAATATAATTTCTTTGACATATTTGTATGTTATTTATATATAAAATATTACCAATTTTATTTTCACTAAACAATAGAGAAAATAATTATCAAGGAACTATACATGGTGATGTATCACTTCCCTTTTAATGAATGTCTTGATCTAGTACAACGTACCACATCCACTTAATAAACAACTATAGTCATTGTAATTATATTGTATATGATAAAAGATAAATGTGAAGTCTTTTGAAGTTTTTAAATAAGAAGTTGAGAAATAAATCATTACTACCATATAAATCTTTAGGGGTAATAAAGGATGAAATAAACCCTACTAGATATGATTTACTTTCTATCAGTTGAAATATCTTCCTTTGTGATTTTAGGATTATACCTTAATCACTATCAATTGTATTTCGAATAAAAACTCCAAATAAAAGGCAGATATGTTGAATCAAGAAAGTGACCCTCTTGAACGTCAATCTAAAATCCCTCTCTCTACCGCAATGATGCTTCTGCTACAGCAACGAGAAGTGTTGATGACATCCGCAACCTTCGTATCAGAACAAGGACATAGTGTTTTTAACTTATATATTTACTATATTTTGTCCAGTGTGCCTTGCATGGACACTTTTTTATAGTCTTTTTTATTCACCTCTAATGTTCTCGGAACTCTCTAAATAGAGTCGTCCGCTTCAGTTGCAAAACACATCTCTTTTACATCCTATGTCATACATCATCTCTCATTACTCTCT
Organism: Lactuca saligna; assembly: GCF_052625555.1. NCBI lineage: Eukaryota > Viridiplantae > Streptophyta > Magnoliopsida > Asterales > Asteraceae > Lactuca > Lactuca saligna. The sequence goes on along the minus strand of NC_136421.1, from coordinate 143,627,146 downwards.
TACTCTCAAAGATCTTACCAAACTTATATCTAATCTTAATATCATAATCTCTCCTTAGGAGCAAGTCACTCTTGACTTAAGCACTTTAAGCTTATTACACTTACTAACTTGGTTTGAATGCAATCCTTGTTAAGAATCAGCTTAGTGTTTACATGATATAATACTTGTTGTCATTTATATTTCCTGACATTTTCGTCTTTAAATTTCCATATGTAATTATCTAAATTTCTAACTATAACTTCTTATTATTATGGAGCTTTATGATCCTTTAAGTTAAACTTATTCTACATTATAACTTGTTCTAACGTTTGTTCAAGTGTGTTTCTCAAAATTTTTTCTCTCAACAATTGGTATCAGAGCCAAAGTGGTTGCTTTTTGAACAAAACTCTGATTTTGAAATGCCTTCTATACCACTAAAGGCCATTTTTCTTAAAAAAATAAAAAAAATATATCAAATCAAGGAAATATTGCACAAGCATTATCTCTTAATGTTTCCAACAGTGTTGGAGGTTCGAATAGACCTCCAATGCTGGTGGAAAATGAGTTTCATCACTGGTCCTAGTGGATGGAGAGATGTATAATAAGACTTGGATGAGATTTGTGAAGATCTAAAGAAGAAAGACCTCATGTCCCTATTCATACTCCAGTTCAAGCTGACGGTACTCAAGCCAAACTTGGAGGAGGCCAACCTGTCATAAATCATCCCACTAAGGATGATCTCGATAAAATGGAAAATGATGTAATTTCATTTTATGAAATATCATGTGCAGTTACTCCTGACAACTTTGACATTATCATCAATTGCAAATCAGCCAAAGAGATCTGGGAAGTTCTCAAAAATATGTATGAAACTTCAGAGCAGGCACAAGATAAGAAGCTCACCACCGCACTCAATGAGTTCAGTAACTTTGAAGCTCAAGTGGGAGAAATCCTTGAGGACTCCTTCCAAAGATTCAACCTTATTGTTACCAAATTGTTGAATGATGGCACTGTCTGCAGAAACCATGAAACCAATCTTCAGTTTCATAACGGTTTGGGGAAACACTGGATTACCACAAAGATGATAGTCCAACATGACAGGAATATTCACTCATTCTCTTTTTTTTAAAATGTACGAAGAAATTCAAGCACAAGAATCAATTGTTCTCATAGATTGTGCTGACTTCGGATGGCCACTTGCTCTCATGGCCCGAACTCTACAAAACATAACTCCTCAACCTTACTTTCTCTCATATGAAAACCCACCGCATTCTTACGAAGATGACACAGAGTATGATGATAAAGAGGAATTCCATAAATTTATTGCTCTTGTTAGTCAGTGGTCCAATCAATTGCATCCAACCTCCTTTTGCAAAATTCAACAGTTCACAAAGCCTCCCTTTAACCGAAACTTCAACCCTCAAAAAAATCACCCTCGATACCCAAAACACCCTCACCAATATCCACAACCTCTAAACTGTCATTAAGCCAAGGAGATACCGCAACCTGCTAAACCAACTGACTTTGGTCCCTCGACCGAAGTTAAAGAAGATGTTGTCAGTTTTCATAAGTTAAACAAATAGAATCATTTTGCTAAGGACTATAAAGCAAATATAGTAAAGAAAAACTCCTTTATCTCCGAATAGCACAAGATATGAAAGAAAAGGAAAAGGAAGGGGCATATGTGGCCCAGGTGAAAAGAGATCATCAAGTATGGTCGTCAGGGGATGAGGATGAAGACCTCAACATCAAGGGCAAGGGTAAAATTTGCATGCTGGAAACTGCTAATGAAGATGGTTTGACAAAGCTAGAAAATAACTACTGCTTCATGGCCAAAGACGGAAATCTGAGCCTAGTCGAACATGTAAAACTTATGATTCAAACTCTTCATTATAACATACATGATTGTGAACCCTTCTTAGACAACCTTAATGACACTTGTGTTGTCATCCTTTCAGACTATAACAAGGCCCTATATGAGAAGTACATAGCATCCTAGTAAATGTTCCATGTAAGAGGACGTCTAGAAGATAAAAGACACAAATTGGTCATGTTAGAAAGAGATTTAGTATTAGAAAAGCATTCAATAATGTTATGTGAAACCAAATTAGGAATAGCTTTAGATCAGAGGGATTTAGCACAAAAAAAATTGTTCGTTTGAATTTATTAGTTGAAAAATAGTTTACCGAAAGCGAAGCCATTGAAAATCTTGTCAATAATGGAACCGTTGACAACACGTACGATTAGGTTTGGTCCAATGGGTGCTCCACCGTAAAGGGCTCATCACCCTGATTTTTCAAGGACCGTCCCTATATCCCTCCTGACCGAGAGTTTCACTTCCCAGTGAATGACAAAACATTTTCTGATGATATTAGATCCCACTTCGGTAGACTTCATAACCTGAGAAATAATTGTGTCATCGAGGAAATTCTTCCTGAAACCTCGGATCATCCATGTGATCAAAATCTCAGCAATGGAAAAATTCATTCCATTTCTCAGGACTCTTTAATTTGTGATGAAGAAATCCTTATGGAAGGTCCCTAATTTCTTGAGAACTGTTTGCACTTGTCTATAGACCGTAGTCCCTCTCACTGCAGTCTCCGACACAGTCAACTCAATTACCTTCCAAAGAAAAATCCCTGACTTTCTCTGCGGTTGTTCAATCTTCTTTACTACAAACCACAATCAAGAGCACTGTCACCATTCAACTAATTCATCATATGAATTACCATAAGAAAATTTTGAATTCAGTTAATGCTCTCAGAGTCCTGAATCTTCTTGTTCAAATGACTCCAGTCTACATTTTCAAAAACAATCTAAGTTTTGTAAGAAACCGCAGTTAAATGCTTCGGACTGCGGTTCCCCAATAACTCAGGCAAAAGAAGCTTTCAAAGAGGAACTCAAATCTCATGGGAAAAAGCGGGAAACTCTTTCAAAAAATAAATCCAAAATCTCTAAAGAAAAGGGTCCTGAAAAACATGTTTCAAATCTGTCTTCAAAAAACACTCAAATCGTGAAATCAGACAAAAATGAATGTATAGTTCCAAAACCTTTTTCAAATTCTCCTAACAAGTCCAAAAAGAGTTTCAAATCCTTTCACAAATATCTTTTTTCAGAACTATTTATTAGATGACCCTAAATGGAAAGGCTTTTGCCAACTCCTACACTTTTAAAGTCACTTCAGTTTTACAAAAGATCAAAACCAAGGAGGAAGTCCAATGCCCAAACTTTTTCAAATCCAAAGGGCAACTCGGTCAAATCTCATTCTCAGACTGGTCACATGCATCACATCACACCCTCTGGACCGCTAACCAGGTACGGTATTTGGCTAAATGTGAAAAATCTTACCTTTGGATTTTATCATTAGAAAAGGCCAAATGAAGTCCAAACTCATAATCCTCCAAAACCTAGTAGTCATTCGAAACCTCGTAGTCTTTCGAAACGTCGTAATTCTCAAAATACCTCAAAACACCCAGGTCTAGGACTTAAAGTACATACAAAACCTATCCATGTAAGCCCTGTTCATGCATCTAGGAAGAATTCACTTGTAACCCCAAGCTCCAAACTTGTTTGGTTGCCCAAACTAACCGTGTAATTTTTAGGCTTTGTACGAGGAGGAACAAGAAGAGGAGTGGCTGATCAATAGTGCCTGCTCCTTGCACATGACCAGAAGGTTATAGTACCTTTGGATTTTAGGCTTATCTGTAATGGAGGACATGTCACCTTTGGTAACATTGCAAACAGTATCATCCGAGCTTACATTGTATTAACAACAGGGAACTTCTCAATAAAAAAGGTTGCTTACGTAGAAGGCCTCAAACACAATCTCATCAGTGTAGGCCAACTATGCAAAGCAGGTAATTGGGTTGAGTTTCATAATTAATATTGCCACATCATGACAAGCGATAGAAGCACATGTTTGATCAAATCGAAATCCAAAGGGACCATGTATCCTTTGGATGTCTCATTGATCATTGGGAAACCGTAGCTATGTTTTCCATCCAGAGCCGTATCTGAAGTTAGTTGGTTGTGGAATCGCAAGCTTGCTCATCTAAACTTTCAGTACATCAACAATCTTGTCATAGAAGAACTCGTCCGAGGCCTCCCAATTCTGAAGTACAACAATGAAACACTCTACCCTGCTTATCAGTGTGGAAAACAATCAAAGGGAAGTCACCAACTGGTCATAGATTCATCAATTTCTGAACCACTAGAGCTACTACATATTGATCTTTGCGGTCCATATATCGTAGCCAGTCTCCGTCACGAGAAGTACATACTGGTTATGGTTAATGAATTTACTCATTTCGCATGGGTCTTCTTCCTAAGACTCAGATTGAAAACACCGTAGATCCTGATAAACTTCATCAAAGAAATTTAACTTCAGATCAAGATACCAGTTCACAGAATTCGAAGCAACAACAGAACCGAGTTTACTAATCATCTCTTGGATCGTATCTTGGTTTCCAAAGGTATCAGTCACAACTTCTCTGCTCCCTACACACCGCAACAAAATGGAGTAGTAGAGCGAAGAAGCGTACTCGTGTAGAAGCATCAAGGTGCATGTTAAACTTTGCAAACCTTCCTCTATACTTTTGGGCCGAAGTACTGGCAACAGCATGCTTTGTTCAAAAATGAAGCATTTTCTGCAAGCGTCTCAACAAAACACCTTATAAGGGCCTCAACAATCGAAAATTGAATTATCAATTCTTTCACATATTCGATTGTAGATGCTTTGTGATCAACAACAAGGATCACCTTAAAAAATTTGCACCGAAGTCAGATGAAGGCATATTTGTTGGCTACTCAACAAACAAAGTGGCATACAGAGTTCTTATCAAACGCACGGGACTAATAGTTGAAAGTTTCGATGTAAAATTCGATGACTATTACATCCGCAACACTGCCCCTTCAAGTGAAACTAAATCAATCCTAGAAAGTGATAACCAATCCTCTTTGGGTCCTCTCAACATACTTTAAATTAATTATGATGACATCTTTGACCCTGTAGAGACTGCTCAACTATCTAAAATTCTTGTGTCTCCGGAAGCTCAACGACAACATGCAGAAATATCTAATGACTTGTCTCACGGAACTTCCACCTTGGCAGTTGAAGGGGAAAGCACTACTCCATTTCTTATGACAACCATTGAGGTTCCAGTTCTTGAAGACGCAGCTCCGGTTTCCACGCGCAGAGTCTCTAATCCATTAAATGTTTCTTCACACTCCGATAAAGAAAAAAATATTGACACAAAAACTGATCCTTGGGTTATCACGCATTTTATATTCCAAGGGGAACCATCTTCAGATCAAGAGGGACTCCCTTCCATAATCTAGAGGGAACCTCATTCTGATCCAAATCATACAGTCCAAGTCGAAGACACTTTTGCAGGCTGCTCACAAGTCGAGGGGGAACTGTCTTCTCCTACCACAGAATCCTTTAATATCGATGATGTTCCTTCCACTGCAGCTACTGATCATCAATTACCGCGTCTACATGTCTGGACAAAAGAACAACCTCTGAGTCATATTATCTGAAACCCATCTGCAGGCGTACAGACTCGATCTTCGCATGATCTTACAAACCACTGTCACTATGCAGCCTTTACACTACTAGGAAAACAGCCTTTTACGACGCGCAATGCATGTCGTAAAATGCTCATACGACACGCAAATGCACATCAAGAAAGGCCCTGTCATAACGAGAGACGACACGGTTTTGAGTGTCGTCTATTTACGATGCGCATTTATGACGCGCAAATATGACACGCATTTACGACGCACGTTTACGACATGCATTGAGGAAATCCCTGTCATAAAGGAAGATAACACGCATTTGCATGTCGTAACCTTATGACGCGCATTTACGACTCGCATTGCCTATCATTAAAGCCCCTGTCAAGAAAGGCAACGTCATAAATGAAGATGACACACATCTTTGCGTATCATAATTTAAATGTTTAAAAAGAATTATTTATAGATTTACTAATTTTCAAATTAAACTTGTATTTAATGTCTCATAATAGAAAATAAAATATCATATTCAAAAAATACAATCTATTGCATAAAATTTAATATCATACAAATAATCGTTCGATGGAAAGATAAAACAAATCAATAGAAGTTGTAACAAAAATTTACAAACTAATTAGATACAAACAATTTAAAAAAAAAAAAAAAAAAGAAACTATACCCTCAAATGTTTTTCAAAGTCTAATCTCCATGTCAGCTCTACAACTCACTTTTCCAGTTTGCCCCTAGGTTCTCTAAGAGCTCCAACATCTCTTGCAACATGTGACAACATATATTATAAATTTTTAATTACTATTTATTATTATAATTCAAAGTATTTAGATAAAATTGTATTATATAATACTTAGATTTTTTATAGAAAATTCACTCACCAGCTTCAACATTCTTAATTCTTTCCCAAGTGACACCTTTTTCTTGTTTGTTAATTCCTATGTGCTTGTGTTGAGTAAAAAGTTCAAAAGATGTCCATCCCCAAGTGCACACAACAAGTAAGGTATCTATAATTAAACATTAAACACTTTTTACAAATTTTCCCTCATAGACAAAGATAAAGATGAAGATGAGATGAGAATCATACCCCTTAAAAGGCACAAAGAAGAACAAAACGTGGTATTATTTCACTACCCAAATGTTCTTCAGTGATGAGATTTAAATCGGGTAGTGAAAATATCTTGACACTAATAGCAGTCCACATCCCAACTGCAGCAAGATTACTATATGTTGGATTTTCACCAATAGGATTTATGTCAAGAAATGAGATATTATATTTCAATTCTCCGTGCTTTTTTCTACTAAAACACCATCACCGATTTCAAGCTAAACTAGATGGCCACCTCTAGTAGCCAATAGCACTTGTTATGGAAATTAAAAAGGTCAGTCAAACTTATTTATTAAAAGACCAAAATACCCTTGGTTATACCTGATTAGCGTTAGTAGTGGCAACATTTATAGAGAAAAAACATGAAAGAATGGAAATTTAATTAAATAGGGTATAAATATTATAGCAAAATATTTAGACAATTATACCTGAACAAGTTGACATACCTTTCTAGAACTTCCACATAAGATCCTTTTGTATCAGGTTGGAGATTCAACTTAATAAGCGGCAATATGTAAAAAAAATACATTAGCATTTGACATTATTGATGTTGATATGATATTTTTATGTGATGAAAGTTTTTACATACCTGGAAATCTCCATAACTTCAGCCAACATGCACAAATGCATTATCAAGATATGATATAGTTGATGCTATAGAAGTTTCCCCTATAAGCTAAATTTTAAGTTCAGTAACTCTAAAACAGTGAAGAGAAAGTATCTTTTAGAACAATTAGGAAGACTATTTAATGGTATATATGATAAAAAGTAGAATTATAACTCACTTTTCTTTCTCATGGGAAATAACAAGCAAGTGAAGAAGGCCACTATCATATAGTAATAGAGTGAAAGTTTATGACACAATACATCAGTTAAAAATGAAAATATGTTGTCATCTCAAAGATGTTCAGATCTAGTATATTTATTAAACCGGTGACTAAAGCTACTCTCCCCCTTATTTGTCAAAAAAGGCTTCATCTCAAAGTGAATGAAGGGATCTTTCAAGGGTATTTTGTTCTATTAATAAAAAAAATGTTGAATCAATGTGAAAATAAATATACCAGATCTGAACATTTTTCAGTATGTCTAAGAAACTCACAACCTAAACCAATGCCACTATGAGCCCCTTCTAGTTGACTATCAAGTTGTACCCTAACATTTGAACATGCCTCATCCACAAGGTTTATATCCTTATCAAGTAGGAAACAAGATGAATCTTGTTCAGCTTCTTCAGCCCTTCAACATCCATGTATCCAAGCCCAATCTTGTGAGCCTATGATAAATATTCAAGAAGATGTTAGATTCAATTTTACAAAGATGAATCTTTTGGTGAGTTTTAGCATTGTTTTATGATACTCAGAAAGCTTATTACCACTTCAACATGTTGGGCATCTCCAAGCATGAAAACTTTCAATTTATGCAAAAAGGGTAGATATGGGACTCTTACCAACTTGCTCTTGGACAAAACCTAACATTAAAGAATAGAAAATAAAGATGATATAACAATTTTAAAAAATCAAAGGTTAAAACACTATGAAAAGAGATAACTCGAAATTTCCTGCATCTTGTTTCTATAATACTCGATCTTTTGTCTAGCTTCAAGTATCTATTTTTAAAGTTTACCAACCATTTTATCTGCATCTGTTGCCTCATGGAACTTCGAATTCAATGAACTTTGTTCCTCATTGCTAAAGGCAATGGTATGATTGATCATCCATTCACTTAGAGGGTAAAGAATCCGATTTTGAAGATTATTACCATTTAGCTATCATATACTACAAACAGTAGTACAGTGTTGGTATGATGGAATCAATCGGAGAAGGAATGGTTGTTTAGTTAATTGGAACCATTCCTTATTAAGAATTTCATGATTTCAATTAAATTATATATATATATATATATATATATATATATATATATATATATATATATATATATATTATGTGGGCCAACAATAGTAATAATCATATATATATATATATATATATATATATATATATATATATATATATATATATATATATATATATATATTAGATGTTAAGTTTTGTGTGATACTATTAGAATACTAGGAAAGTAGATTCCTTGTAAAATACTAGTAGTTAGATAATGATTAATGATTAATCCACACCTATGATCGCACCATAGTGCATGTTTGCATAGGGCACCTCGCCAGTCAGGATCTCCCATAACACAATTCCAAACGAGAACACATCAACTTGTTTGTTCATTGTTAATTGTTAATTGGTATGTTACCAAAAACACTAAACAAAAGAAAACTATATATATATATATATATATATATATATATATATATATATATATATATATATATATATATATATATATATATATGTTGATAGAATCAAACAAGCGAATGGAAGGTATTACCTTGTCAGATAATTTATTGCTGCTACCATTTAGTATCTCGGGAGCCATCCATGGCAGGTTGCCCTTAACTCCACCTAAAACCAAAGTGTTGCGCTTCATCTTTGATAGTCCAAAATCACCTACCTTCAACATTAATAATAAGAAATAATAAGAAAACGAAAAACTTGTAAGTTGTCATAGATAGATAGATAGATAGATACCTTGCATATTGGGCATGAAGGGTCTTCCATATTGTTAAGCAAGTTGTCACATTTGAGATCAAAATGCACAATATTCTTGGAACGTAAATACTTCATCCCAAATGATGCTTCCGTTGCAATTATAAGCGTCTTGCGATGGTCCAGATGCCTAGACAAAAAAAAAGTATGAAAAGGTAGATTGGTTAATTGAGTTGAAAGAGGTATAGAATATGAGATTACTTATCTTTGCGAAGTAAAACACGCCTTAAGGAACCATCAACCATGAACTATGTGACTGTAGCTAATCTCCCCGTCGGACCATCTTCTACTATACCATAAAATGCCACAACATTTTGATGGTGAAGCTTTAACAGAATCTCAGCTTCTCACCAGAACTCTATTATTGTCTATAATAATAAATAATAAATAATAAGAGTTTATTTGTTGGTGATTTTAATTAGTAAATAAATACATAAATAGAGTGAGTGAGTGATTACCAATCTCTCCTGTTGAGATGATGGACCTGCTGCAAAGTATGGTGGATTAATTTCTTTCTAGTACTCCAAGTGAAACAAGTCCCTCAAGGGATTTTCATTCATTAAAACAAATATACCTCTGAACTGCTGAAGAAATATGCAATGGATAATTGTTCCACAACCAAGGTTCCTATGGACTTCAAATATAAGATTTCTGCTGATCCTTATGGAGAATCACTGGATCACAAAACTTATAGAGGAATGATTGGTTCTTTGATGTACCTCACCGCAAACCGACCAAATATTGTTTTCGCGATAGGCTTATGAGTCGGGTACCAAACCGACCCCAAAGTATCGCATTTAACCGCAGTCAAATAGATCTTCACATACTTGAAAGGAAGTAAAGCTCTCGGCCTATGGTATCCCATAGGGAGCGATTTTAACCTTCAAGCCTTTACACATGTGGATCATGTCGGATGCAGATTGGATAGAAAAAGCACATGTGGTTGTGAATTTCTTGGAGGAAGATTGGTTAGCTGGTCTTCACGGAAACAAAATTGTGTTTCTGTATCTACCATAGAATCCGAATACATGGCAGTAGTGAGCTATTGTTCTCAAGTCCTATGGATGAAAACCCAACTGATGGACTACGGATATAGAATGTTACAGATACCGATTTATTGTGATTCAAAGATTACTATAGCAATTTCTCACAATCCTATTCACCATTCGAAGCTGAAACACATTGAACTTCAGTACCATGTCATCAAGGATCACACACTCAAAGGTAACATTGAACTAATTTTTGTCCCAACTCACGAAGAGATTGAGAATGTGTTTACAAAAGCACTTGATGCAACAAAACTCATCAATTTTCTACACGTGTTAGGGATGATGAATCCGGATCCACAATTCTTCTTAAATTTCTTGGTACTGCAGACCACCTCTGGTCTCCGATGCGGTCCTAATCTAGTATATCTATCATACATGGTTTCAGTATAGTTTGTATACCAATACCATATATCATATTTATTTTTATTGGATCCTTATTGTTTGTTATTTCTAATATTTTGTCAAGTGTTCCTCAGTTCCTTCTATCGCAGTTACTTTTCCATCCACCACAATGAAGAATTAATCTGCAATGATGAATTAATTTGTAATGGTGTATCCATCCACAATCACTTTTAATGATTTCTCAAAAACTTCATAAATTCCCAAGAATGTTGTGTGCTATTTAATGATCCTCATTAAATAAAACTTATTCCATATTAAATTCAAACACTCGTTTTGTAGTATACAACGTTTTAGTTCTTTTCAAAAGTTCTTTTTGTGTCAGACCTATTTTAGGATAAATGACAATTAAACCTGTTTCCAATAAAAGAAATCTTTTTCCTTAAAATGTTAAATCTCCCTTACCCAAGACATCCAATCCATTCCAAATTCCACCTTTATTCAACGGATTAATGCCCCTCACTACATGTTCTCCAAACGTGTGATAATGGGCCTAAAATTTCATTAAATGTCCCATTTTTGAAAAGAAAATAATAATAATTTCTTTTAATTTATTTTATTTGTGGCTGATAATAGTTAAATCCAAGGGTTTTGACCATTAACACTTGTAGATAGGGTAAATTCAATAAATGTTTGAGATCCAGAACTATATAAATCCTTTTTCCCTCCCAAGAAAGCTTTATGCTTCCTGAACTCTTCAACGATCTTCATCTTCTTGCACTCAAAACTTTTTTTGCAAGTTCTCGAATAAATTTCATAATGGTGAAGTCTGGTGTATCGAAAAGCAATCCAAAGCATTAGGATCAGTGTAGCCCGCTGGTTCTGAATCCACTACAAGAAATTAATCATAATCATTTGCTTCTAGCAATTTTATGGCAATATTTGAAGATCATCCAGCCTATAACGAATCCATTCTGATGATGATCAAGTTCATATCCTCTCACCCCCTGTTTGTAGCTTTTGATTCGTTCACTGATGTTGTTCCAATCTCAACCCTCTTCAAGTGTGCATTCACGGCGTTTCACCCAATCAACAATCTGCAAGAAGTTCATCTAAACTTCGTTGATGATTCTTTGGTCATCTTGACTAAAGAAAAGTTCCTAAATGCAATAAATCTTCATGTTCTTCCCTCCACAAGGTTTTACACTCGAAGCATGAATGACATCATCTCAACTCTCTACCAGATGGGCTATCAGAAGAAACTCAAAGGAATTGAGGAATTCAAGAAAAACCAACTGCCTACAGTCTGAAATTTTGTGTATCACTTCATCATCCGGAGTCTCTCTGGAAAAACTAGAGGCATAGAAAATATGGGTCTCAAGTTACTTGAACTGGTATGGAGCATCTTTACAAGGAATGATGTTAACTATCGGAAGATCTTATGGGATGACTCTCTTTAGCACATTCCAAAGGAGAATCCAAGGGCAGCCCCAACTGAGCTCACATTCGCACGATTCTAGTCTTTGTGCATCTTAGATCTCCATGGAGATGCAAGACTCAACATGGGAAATGACATCAATATTTTCATCACTCGTGATCTTAAAAGGTACACACTTTCTAAGGACCACTCTATCTTCGGACCACTGAGACATTTACCTATTCACATCATGATATATGTTGGACTTGAAACTAAAGAAGTCACAGATCATATAGAGACTATGGAAGGTATTGACCCATACATTTCTACCTCGCCTCTACCCAGTCAGTCCATTGTAGCCTCCACAGAACCGCATGGTCAAGTGAGTATCGTAGTCCCAACAACTACTACTCAGTCAAGTGAGTACCGTAGTCCCCCTATCAACATTGAAGAAGAGTCAAACAATGACTTTGGACCAATACTTTTTCACAAGATACAAAGGACCAACCCAAGCCCTAGACAAATGCATGACCGGACAAATATCAAAGTCTCTCAAAAGACTCCGGTAGTCCTTGGGTCCCCGCAGACCTATTTTCGACAACTCTCTCCAGCTACCCCGACACAGAAAGTGTATCTGTTTCATCTGATAAAGCAGACTCAACCCCAGTAGAATCCCAAGAGGATCTAATTGGCTCAAAACCACCTAAGGTCTCCAGGACTTCCCGTATTCACTTCATTGAAACATAGGAGTTGCACTCCATACATCTTTTTGTCACCCTAACACTTGATACACCTTCCCAACCGCAAGGTACTTCTTTAGCCCTAGCCAGAACTGAGTCGAGGCTACACTTGACTACGGGTCAAAGAGACCAAGGAAGCCCAGGAAATCTTACTTTTCTTGCATTACAATTAGGTGGTTTAGGAATGGTGAGCACAAATGTGCAAGGATACATTAACCTGGGGGACACCCCGGTGTGACATCAAGGATTTCATGGCTATGATTCTAATGACTCTTGGATTCAGTATCAACCTAATACTGAATCTGAAGTTAAAAAGTATGAATATTTTCAAAGGGCATTCTAGTCCTGCAAGGATCAACAAACCAAACAACAACAACAGAAGGAGAAGGAAATTCAAACAGTTGCTAAATATTGGGCAGATGCAATAAAAAACGCCAACACTGTTTCCACCATCCTCAAAGTTCAAGACTGGATGACAACCATGGCCGAAACAATCTCAAAAGCTCATGATCTTCAAGGTGGTGCAGGACCTTCCAAGCCCCCTCCAACTGCCGAAATCCATGAATCTAATAGAGACGGTACAACAATTGAAGTTAGCTCTGGACCAAACTTTGCTCTAGATGATCTGGATGTGACTGAAGTTAATCAACCAACTCAATCATATAACTTTATGATGGTGCTTGATGATGAAGACTCCAGCCATTCTCACAACTCCACTTCCAATCCAAAGGAGAAGAAGAAAAAGAAGAAAATGGAAGTCACTCGCAAGGAATTTTTGAGTCTACTGCAGAAAGTTGATAAGATCTTAGCCGCAGTTACAACCCCACAACAAACGAAATCTATTGGTCCGTAGTTTATTGCTAAGAGACTTGAACGATTAGAGACGAGGGAACGTCAGCCTACTGAAAGGATATTTCTCAAAGTTAAAATGGGTATTCGAGCCCGAAATAACAATAGAACCATAGACCATAAATAGTTTCTAGCAACTATTGAACGTCTCATTCAGGAAGTCACCACAATCAAAACCGAGGATCAATCTTCGATTGTCGATCAAGTTATTCAATCCAAGAAGCTTGTTGAGGAAACTCACAATGCTTACGAATCAACCATTGCAGTGCTTCAGTCCACGATCAATCACCTCCAACGTTCCTTGACCGCAAGCTTTCATGGTCAAGAAATTTTGAAGCTCACAAAAGACATCCATCAACTGCTCTTAAACACAAAGATCCCTGACAATCAGCAACTATCGGATCTTCTCAAGTCCCAATTCAATAATGTTTTCAGTAAGGTTGATGGCCTCCATCTATGGTTTTAGGAGCAACAAGTTACTTCCTCAAAAGGGGGAAGTGAACATTCAGAACCACAGCTCCATCAATCCCAATCAACAATCCCTACTCTAAACTTTGGTCCATCTCAATTTGCATCTGTTCTACCAAGGATAGAGACTCATCAATCTCCAATCTTGATTACTTCTCCAGCAAAAACTCCCACTCCAGTGTCATCTCCTCCAAGATATCCTCCGCAACAACAACAAATTCAAGATGAACAACATGATTCTCCTCACCAAGAAACCCTTCCTCAATTGAGACACCTCGAGCCAACCATGTCATAAGAACATTCCAACGACTCTCCCGCAACAAAACAAAGAAAAATTGAATGAAACTCAACCAAGTTTGTGTAGATGATATGGACAGAACATGGGTTCGAAACCACCATGGATGAAACCCTAATAAACTTATTGGTGAATCCAACCCACAGGCTTCTCAATGAAGACTACAGACCGGTGTTAACATACGTTGAACCTCCTGAAGACGACTACTTATTCCCATCTCTCCAAATGCCATGTTCTTCACAGTTTTTAAACCCTTCGATCAAAGCCTACCTGATGACCAAAGGCTACCTCTGGAATTTGAATGTATTAACAAGTTCCATGGAAAGAATGGATCCAAATTTGAAGATATATGGTCAAGCGATAGGCGTTCCGGAGTCAAGAACTACATGATCTGAAAGTTCATGAAATCCGAGTTCATTCAGTATACTCTGACAAGACGAGGCTGTGATTATGTAGGAACTCAGGCTAACTTTCCTTGTATGAATCCGGAAGAGGTGTTCTTAATCACAAAGGTGTTTCAACTCAAGTTGGAGAAACACTCCAAAATGAAGATTTCTTATGAAAAAGCTTATGAGTACCTGAGATGTGTAGTGTGAGACTTTGCCAGGATAGATGTTGATATTCATCCGACCCTTATTCAGAAATTCAACCTTCCTCCACTTGATCACACACCCGTTTATATTAAAGGATATCAAGAGCGATCCTTGGGTGCAACCAACTTTCCAAAACTTGGAATTGTGTTCAAAAGAGTTAATAGCGATGTTAAGTACTTCGTTCCCATCACTGCCATGCACCGCCTAACTCGAAGGCAACTGGAAGTCACTCTGACTTCGGTGTAGAGATCGAAGCACACACCAGAAAAAGTTAAATTCGAGATCACTCGAAGGATCTAATGGTTGGGTGAAGTTAGAAAATTTTGGAGGTTGCTGATCAAGTTTTTAAAGCTCAAAAAATAAGAAGGTTAAAGAGGTCACTTAGGGGGAAATCGTTGAATAAAGAAAGTGACCCTCTTGGACCTCAATCCGAACTCCCTCTCTCTACCGCAATGTTGCTTCTGCTACCGCAACGAGAAGTGTTAAAGATCTCCGCAACCTTCATATCGAAACAAAGACTTAGTGTCTTTAACTTATATATTTACTATGTTTTGTCCAGTATGCCTTGCATGGATACTTCTTTATAGTCTTTTTTTTTCACCTGTAATGTTCTCGGAACTCTATAAATAGAGTCATCCGCTTCAGTTGCAAAACCCATCTCTCTTACATCTTATATCTTACATCTTCTCTCATTACTCTCTTATTCTCAAGATCTTACTGAACTTAAATTCTAATCTTAAGATCATTATCTATCCTTCGGAGCAAGTTACTCTTCACTTAATCATTTTAAGCTGATCACACTTACTAACTTGGTTTGAATACAATCCTTGTTAAGAATCAGCTTAGTGTTTACTTGATATAATATTTGTTTGTCATTTATATGTCCTTACATTTTTCGTCTTTACATTTCCACATCTAATTATCTAACTTTCTAAATTTAACTTCTTATTATTGTTGAGATTTATGATCCTTTGAGTTAAACTTATTCTGCATTATAACTTGTTCTAACGTTTGTTCAAGTGTGGTTCTCAAAATTTTTTCTCTTAACAAGATAAAACACTTTATAAGATTTATTATAGATAGGCTTCATCCTTATCTTACTTAATGTTTTAAGGGTTTGAAGTTTATGTAATAGTAAAGTATCTAGACCCAAAATCTACTAAATACATATTTGTAGAATATTGTGAAAGGTTATTAGATCATTATTTATTCAAACCCACCAAGATTAAGATCGCTTATTTCTCTTAAAGTTAGGTTTTTAGAAAGCAAACTTCTAATTATAAATTAAGAAGGAAGAACATGGAACTTGAAGTAGCTCAAGAACCATAACATAATGTAGCAAAAGTTAGAACTACTTTTAAAATGAAATTATTGAACATGAATAATAGCTATTCAAAACACAAATTGTTTGCATATATGATAGAAGTTATCTACAACATGATAAATTTATAAATTCTCATTGACAGGCTTTTATTGATAGTTTCTGGTAAACCAAACAACTACCAAAATGTTCAATAAGATTTTGAACCTAATAAAATACTTAGGGTCATGAACACTAAGATGTAATCCATGTATAATAATCTAGTACGTGTTTGATTAATCTTCCTCCCTATAGTAAGGCTAGAAAGAGTAAGTTTTTCTTTCTAAAAAAAACATGGAGCTCTACACACATTTAGCAAGACTTTTTGTAAAAGATTTTTACTCATACTCATGCCATTGACTATGACTAAACTTTTTCTCAAGTAGCTATGATTAGATCAACGAGGAAATTATTTACCATAATTACATATTATGATTATGAGAAATGACAAATAAATTTCAAGAAAGCTTTTTCCTTAATAGACACCTACTTGAGGATGTCTATTTAGTTTAGACTGGAGGTTTTGTTAATCCAAGATATCTTAACAAAATGTTTAAGCTTTAAGATTTATTTACAGATATAAAGCTAATATCTCAAAGTTGGAATCCTCATTTAAATTATAAAAACATAAAGTATGCTTTTACATCAAAATAAATAAAACATTTATGTTTAATAACAATTAGTGGGATCATAGTGATATTCCTAATTTTATGTGAATAGACATACTTTAGCATAGGAAATTACATCCCGACTATGCAAGGCTGTTTTGCTTTCACTTGAAAAGTATTTCTAAAATGAAAAGCCATACATTTTTGAAATGTAAAGTCAATGGATATAGATAAAGATGAATGTCAATGTTTTAAATCATTATGGATATGATGAAAATATATTGAAAGAGATCATGATGATAGATTCCTTTGGAGAACTCTTAAAACTGTGATGTGGCACGATTTTGAGTTTGGCTCAAAAGTAACTACCACAAAGGTTTCAGCTAGATAAAATGATTTGTATTCCTTTTTCTCTGACAAATGAATCCATTGTTTATGTCATATTATGCACAAGAAAAGACATACGATTATGCTATGAATATAACATAATATACCAATACGGGACATGTGAAAGTCATTACATGACTATAAGGACATTCTAAAAGTACCTTTTTTATTCTGCACTAAATCTTCCCAACTGAATACATGTAAAAATAGAAGTGTTATGTTAGAAAATCCTAGTTAGTATACTCAAAGTTACCTCTTAAGGGTACTATAAAAGATCAACACTCCAAAACCAAAGTAAAGCTCCAAAAATTGTTTAAATTTTCAAAAGAATGGATTTAGTTGTTTGGGAAAGAAGCAATGAAAAGTAGCATTTCTCATTATCAATAAATCACCAAGAACAAATTTAACATCAATATTTCATCCAAAACTAACCTAATTCTATCTTATGATATAACATCTCACTTGTCAAACATATGTGAATTTATCTATGTAAGGAATACACATGGCAAAACAATACACATAAGCATCGATCACTAGGATAATATGACAACAAAGCAAGATGCATGTCCCTCACATGCAAGAGACATGTCTGTAAACACCATCAAATCATCATAACATCATAGTTGGGTACCCAAGTCATACATTGGAAAAATAAATCATCATATCATCCTAATTGAATGCACAAGTTCATAAACAAAATTAAGATCAAATTATCATAGTTGTTTCTACTAATAAGAAAAATTATTTAAAATTTTTCCTTAAATGCATTGAATCATACATATATTATTCACATAGCATATGTTGCATAAAAATCTCATAAAATGAAGTAATAATTATCAACATATCCAAAAATAAGACAAGGACATGTATTCTTGGTAATAATCCATCTTGGATAGTATGGACACACTAATCCACTCCTCATTTGAATTGAATACTTGGTGGTCACTTAGATTTAACATTAACTCATGAAATTCGTGACTAATTATATTCTAGATATGTAAACCAAAGTTACACACATACAATAATCATATCAAACGTAAGCTTATGAAATGTTATAGAAGTAACCAAAGGGAAAAGGAGTTGAAAATTTTCATTTGTGTGAAGTGAAAACCTTACCTAACCATGCGGATTGTGCTTTTAAGTCCACTCAATTGAGTGAAACTACAGACTTGCACATCTTCATGGTTTTTCATTTATAAGCATCCAATTCAAGTGAAAACTGATCCTAATATCTTTCATTCCACTCCTAATGAACTAATATGCCTATATAAATTTGATCAACGCGTTTTATATATAAATTAGCATCCACATTCATCTTCAAAAGCAATTATTTACAAGCCAAAATTAAAATACAAGGTTTAAATTCATTTTTTTTCCAAAGAGAGTTCATAATCTTCAATACAATGTTCAATAAACCAAATGCAATTATATCTCCATATAATTATTCCATTTAATGATAGTAAACTATATTTATCATATAGATTGATATTTCAACTAATCAGATCCATTCAAATGCAGATCTATATTCAAACACATCAAATGAACTTGTAATCTTTAAATTACCTTGAAATCACTTAAATGAAAAAATATAAGTTATTGGTATTATATTTTGAATTTGTTGACATCATTATATATTAAGACTAGATTAACAATGAATTTGTAGTTCATATATCCAAATCAACATATTTACAAATCTATGGGTTTATGCTTCAAAACAAATGTATAAAGACAAAATCAAACAATATCAGTATATATTGTTGATTAATATGAGAAAAAAATGTTGAATCCTCAACTAGAAACTGAATCTAGCACCTAAATTACCATAAGATTCCTGATTTAGGTATATTCAAAAGCATAGGTTGCTTAAATGAAGAGGATTCTTAAATTATTATCTTATATGGCTTCCTTTGATGATCATGAGTACTAATTCTTCAATCCAACTTCAATCTGCTTTATACCTTCAAAAATCTCCACCTGATACTCTTACAATCCTCAAATAGAAAATTGAGAAGAAAAAGGAAGAGTGAGACTTATGTTCTAAAGTTTAAAAAAATGAAACATACCCCCGTCATTTTTGAAGTTCACACATGATTCCCCAATTAGATTATGTTTAACCCATTGGTATTAAAGTTTTCAGATATAATGTAACGCCTGTAGAACTGGGATAGTCAATTTAGAAGCAATAAGTGTTGAAAATAACTTTTCGACAAAAGATTATTTTGAATAAATAATCTTAACAAAGTTGTAGTATATGTTACAAGGTTTTCTTACAAATAAAGAACGCCGAAATCTGATTTATAAAGAAGACGTTATGACCCGTTGAAATTTCGTGATGAAACCGACACTATACCAGGAAACGTAAATACTGAATTTATGATAAAGCGAGTTTTAGCCTTAGCGATCTAAATGAGATTCATAGAAAACGTTAAACCGAGAGCATCCATAAAAAGAACACCCAAACTGACTTCGTATGAGGAAGTTATGATTTTTCGAAGTTTCGGCTTAGCAGTGTACAGCCTGAAGTTCGAATATTAGATCGAGCAGTTTTTATCCGATACAACCTAAACAAGAATTGAAGATCTCATTATTTGTAGCGTGACGATAAAAATACGGACGAAAACGGACGTCAGATGAAGAAGGTACGAATTTTTAATGGACTAATCATGTCTTGGCCTGTTAATAATATAACTTTTAAAATAAAGTCAATATTAGCCTACGGAGTCTAAACGAAAGTTGTGGAGTACGTTTCCGCCTATGCGTGGACAAAAAGAACATCAAAAACGGAACGCGTATGCTCAATCAGGGTCGTCGCTTGTTGATCACAGTCTGGTCTTCGGATTCGGACACATTGCCTCGCTTCGCCGTACGCCTCGCGTCCATGGTTGGTACACCCAGTGTACTTTCGGACCATATCATCTTTCGAGTGCGATCCAGCTGTACGCCAGCTGGATCCTTATCCGAGCTACACACAGCGTAGCTGAATCCGACGCCCATCGTAAATCCGAGATCAGGAACCTATAAAAGGCATGCGAAGGGTTCCGAGCTTTTCACACATTTTCACACCAATTATCTTTCTCTCTCTAAGACCCCAAACCATCCCTAAACCCTAGGAAAAACCCCTAACACCCAAAGGAAGCCCCAAGGCTCCCCGAGTCCCAAGAAAAAGGGTCTTTCGGTTTTGAAATGCTGCTCCAAGCGAAGCCCGGTTTTCTCTAAAACCCGTTGTAAGTGAGCTACGCCTATGCAATTTTTAATATAGCTTTCGAATAATTATAGTAATGTTATTAGGTTCTTAAAATAATTATTTGGGCTATTATTATGAGTTATATAGTGTTGTTTAACGCTTATATTATAATAATAATAATAATAATAATAATAATAATAATAATAATAATAATAATAATAGCTAGACTATTAAACTAGTCTCGGTGAGTACTAAACTAAGCCCTAGTGGTAATGATACTAGGTTTTGTCGAGGAAATTGTTCTAAGAGTTACGAAGTATTGTCCGAGGACCGAGTCACCACCGTATCAGGTGAGTGCATAGTTACTTTCATCTTACACATAGATATGAAGTATTTTGTATAAATGACGTGCTATGTGTGCATATTATCTGAGTATTTGTTGTCTATGCTAGATGGACGATTTTATACATGTTTTAAATGATTTAAACTATATATGTATTTTATATCTACAGAAATATTGGAGTAAGACATGGGTAGATGTAATAGATAAAATATGAGTTGGATGATGAGTTGAGAGGTGATATAGACATTAAGGTGACGGTGATAGGTGGACGATGTGAGAAGCCTTTTCAAAATAGTGGCCGTATCATTCAGCGGAGTATGGATGACAACCACGGACTATTCTAGACAGTCCAGTGGAACACTAGCAAGATCGCAACCTGTAGGCATTATGAATGATGTGTTCATCGTCGTACTCTAAAATCCCATTGACATGTGTTACGAGTGGATACTATCGATAAACGACATAGCCCTGGCAGCTATGGATTTAGTGCCCGTTGAGAAAACCCTGGCAGCTATGGACTTAGTGCCCGTTGAGTAAACCCTGGCAACAATGGATTTCATGTCGATTCCTTAGGATGATCCTTAGGAATGAATGAACGAGGAGTAGCTGATTCTTAGGGTAGACCCTTAAGAGTAAAGAAGATAATGGGGATGGGTGATTGGGTTAACTATTTGACGATTAAACATAATAATTATATTATTATGGGTTGAAAACTCTATGTACTCACCAGGTTTCCCAACCTGACCCACTCGTTTTATTTATATCACAGGTGTCTATATGAAGTCACATTACACTGAGAGATTAAGGAGATATAAATCGCTAGTGATATTGAATGTAAGTTATGGTTATGCTTATGTTTCTGTATTGACGATGACATCCTAAATGTTTTAAAATGAATAAAAATACTTTTCTTAGGAAATGCTTGGATAACGTATTTATCATGTTTTAATGGGAACAAATTTCGCAACCTTTTGATTAAAAGAGATACTCTGATTTTTATAAAGCATAAACAAAAGTGGTCTTTTCTGGCCGTGAAAATGGGGATGTCACAGTTGGTATCAGAGCATTAGTTTAAGCAAACTAGGAATATGGTTTTATTTCTAGACTTAAACTTAGAATGTTGAGTGATGATTGTGAGGATTATGTCTAATAGATTTAGGTAATACACTTGAATAGACACAAGCACTAGCTTATTTTAGGAATGATGCCTAAATTGCTTTTACGTGCTAAATGATTTGTTATGCTATCGTTTGATCAGATCTATGGTCTGTTCCCGACTAGATCTAGAAACCTTATGTGTTTAGGATTCTAAACATACGAATACGATATTAGAACTAGCATATAAATGTTTCGGAGTGATAAGGATGATTTAAACGTCAATCCTAAACAAATAACTAGATTCACCTTATTCGGTGTATAGATCAAGATGGCAAGGACCCATAGCAGAAACGTGAATGCAAATGGGAATAGGAATCAACCCATGGTGATTCAGCAAATACCTGTTGTGGTAGCCACACCCGAGCCAATCACAATGGCTGGAGTACAAGCCATGATACGGGCTATGTTGGCTGAACAAAAGGAAAAGATGAGGCAGATGTTCCTCGAAAATAGGGATGAGCCTACCATTCCAGTTGAACAACTTAAGCTGATTCCCGAGCAATCGGAGTAAGGGAACAATTGCCGCCATGTGAGTCATGTTGGGACTCAAGGTGAAAGAAGGGATGGCCCGTAGAGGAGAAACGACAAGGATGGGCGAATGTACAACAATTTCCTGGGTGCGAAACCACCGAGTCGCTCAGGAAGCCCGAAGGCGGTTGAGATTATGGATTGGATCTCCGAGATGGAGATGGTGTTTGAGAGCTGCAGCTGTAGCGAGAAACAAAAGACTGACTTCGTAGTAAAACAACTGAAATCTGGAGTCTTGAGCTGGTGGAAGCTATTGGCAGATACGATGCCACGAGGAGAAGCCCTAAGGATGTCACGGGAAGAGCTCTTGGAACAGTTGAAAGGCAGTACTGCTCAGAGATAGATCTGATATACCTAAACAACGAGTTTCAGAACCTGAAGAAAGGGAAGATGAGTGTTGATGAATATGCCACCGCATTCACCGAGAGGATGAACCTATTTCCCTACTTGGTTCCTAATGAGCTCTCCAAGATTGATAGGTTTGCTAAAGGATTGCCCACTGACTTTGGCCTAATGGTAAAAATGGCAACTACATTGAAAACAACTTTTAGGGCAGTTAAGAACGTAGAGACCCAGAGAAGAGAAAAGGGTCTAGAAAAAGATAAGGCAGGAGAGAAGCGGAAGTTTGAAGGATCTTCAAGGGCCAACAAGGAGAGAAAATTCTCAAATCGTGGAGGAGGAAAAGGAGGTGAAGCGAGATGGTGTGATAAATGAAAAAAGAAGCATTGTGGGAAGTGCAACGAAGAAGTGACTATTTGCAAGTATGGAAGGACTGGTCACTATTCCAAGGATTGTACACATAATGATAAGGTATGCTACGGATTTGGAGGCAAGGGGAACTTATCTAGAATTTACCCAAAGAAAAATGAAGCAGCAAGACCAAACACAATACCAAGGCCAAGGGCATTCCACATGATCCTCGATGAAGCGGAAAACAACGCGAGGAACCAAGGATAAGGAATCCATACCCGAAGATCGAGTTATGTGGTATCCAAAGAGATAGAATCATATGATATAGCCTATTAGAAGCATAGTCTAGGGTGAACTAGAACACCAATGTAATAGTTTCAAGAAATAATAAAGCCTTCGTTTTGTTATCTAATGTGTTAAACTGTAATGTGATTTTCTTGCATGATGACTTGTAAAACTGCAAGACAATGCTTGGGACGAGTATAAGTAGGTATGAAAGGTAATAGATGCATATACTATCGGAAGCACATGACTCACACTAGGATCAGGGAAAGTCACAAGGTTAACAAGAAGCCAATAATTGATTCCGTCTTATTCAAATATATCGGTACCATTGTTTCAGTAATGACTAAGAAGATAATTTTTATTCCAACCCAAGTGGTCATATCGAATTGAGTCCAACTACGATGAGTATGTTACGTGGTTCAGAGAACCAAGTTCGATGTGGCACCCGACTTAAGCCGGAAGAATTAATCAAAGCGATAAGTAGAAGTACCGCGACGGTTGGTAGAAATGCTACTTGTTAAGATGTGATTAGAACATGAAGATAGGTATATTCCATTCTGGAATTTGACTCTAAGATACCTGAGTCTAAACGTGCATCACATGATGATAGGTCATAATTTGGAGTCTAACCTGAGATAGAGAGCAGGTGTACGATCGAGTACTGCTTGCAGTCAATAAGTCTAAGATATAGACTCGAAGGGACATAGAAGTTACAATTATTACCTAGGATGAAGAGTTAACATAGGGAGTCATTATACAAGCCATCTTTCGTTGATGATTCCAAGACGTAATCATCCTAAGGAGGAAATAATTGTAACGTTCGTAGAACTGGGCTAGTCAATTTAGAGCCAATAAGTTTTGAAAATAACTTTTCAACAAAATATTATTTAGAATAAATAATCTTAAAAAAATTGTAGTATATGTTACAAGGTTTCCGTACATATAAAGAACGCCGAAATCCAACTTATAACGAAGAAGTTATGACCCATTGAAATTTTGTGATGAAATCAGCACGCTACCGGGAAACGTAAATAGTGGATTTACGATAAAGAACTTTCAGCCTTAGCGATCTAAACGATAGTCGTAGAAAACATTAAACCGAGAGTGTCCATAAAAAGAACTCCCAAATCTGACTTTGTATGAGGAAGTTATGATTTTTCGAAGTTTCGGTTTAGCAGTGTACAGCCCGAAGTTTGAATATTAGATCGAGCGGTTTTTAGCCGACACAACCTAAACGAGAATTGAAGATCTTGTTATTTTGTAGCGTAACAATAAAAAGACAGACAAAAACGGACATCAGATGAAGAAGTTATGAAATTTTAACGGACCAATCCTGTCCCGCACTGTTAATAATATAACTTTTAAAATAAAGTCAAAATTAGCCAACGGAGTCTAAACGAAAGTTGTAGAGTACGTTCCGGCTACGCGTGGACATAAAGAATGTCAAAAATGGAACTTGTATGCGAAAGTTATGATTTTTAGAAGTCGGGAAAGAAAACCGTGAAACCATGAGGGGGTGATGATGTGGCTCAATCAGGGCCGTCGCTTGCTGATCACAGTCTGGTCTTCGAATTCGGACACGTCACCTCGCTTCGCCCTACGCCCCGTGTACCTTCGGACCTTATCATCTTCCAAGTGTGATCTAGTTGTACACGAGCTGGAGCCTTATCCGAGCTACACCCAGCATAGCTGAATCCGACGCCCATCGTAAATTCGAGATCAGGCACCTATAAAAGGTAGGCGAAGGGTTCCGAGCTTTTCACACATTTTCACACCAATTCTCTTTATCTCTCTAGTTTCTTTCTCTCTCTAAGACCCCAAACCACCCCTAAACCCTAGGAAAAAACCCCTAGCACCCAAAGGAAGCCCCGAGACTCCCGGAGTCCCGAGAAAAAGGGTCTTTCGGTTTCGAAATGCTGCTCCAAGTGAAGCTCGATTTTCTCTAAAACCCGATGTAAGTGAGCTACGCCTATGCAGTTTTTAATATAGCTTTTGAATAATTATAGTAATGTTATTAGGTCCTTAAAATAATTATTTGGCCTATTATTATAAGTTATATAGTGTTGTTTAACGCTTATATTATAATAATAATAATAATAATAATAATAATAATAATAATAATAATAATAATAATAATAATAATAATAATAATAATAATAATAATAATAATAGCTAGACTATTAAATTAGTCTCGGTGAATACTAAACTAAACCCTACTGGTAGTGATACTAGGTTTTGTCAAGGAAAATTGTTCTAAGAGTTACGAAGTACTGTCCGAGGACCGAGTCACCACCATATCAGATAAGTGCAGGTGAGTGCATAGTTACTTTCATCTTGCACATAGATATGAAGTATTTTATATAAACTACATGTTATGTGTGCATATTATCTGACTATTTACTGTACTATGCTGGATGGACGATTTTATACACGTTTTAAATGATTTAAACTATATATGTATTTTATATCTATGTATTGGGGTAAGACATGGATAGATGTAATAGATAAAATATGAGTTGGATGATGAGTTGAGAGGTGATATAGACAGTGAGGTGACGGTGAGAGGTGGACAATGTGAGAAGCCTTTTCCAAATGATGGCCCCGTCAGTCAGCAGAGTATTGATGACAACCACAGACTATTCTAGACAGTCCAGTGGAACACTAGCATGCTCACAACCTGTAGGTGTTGGGAACGATGTGTTCACCGGTGTACTCTAAAAACCCATTGACATGTATTGCGAGTGGATACTGTCGATAAACGAAATAGCCCTGACAGCTATGGATTTAGTGCCCGTTGAGAAAACCCTTGCAGATATGGACTTAGTGCCCGTTTAGTAAACCCTGGCAACGATGGATTTCGTGCCGATTCCTTAGGATGATCCTTAGAAATGAATTAGCGAGGAGTAGCTGATTCTTAGGGTAGACCCTTAAGAGTAAAGAAGATAATGGGGATGGGTAATTGGGTTAACTGTTTGACGATTAAATATAATAATTATATTATTGTGGGTTGAAAACCCTATGTGCTAACTAGGTTTCCCAACCTGACCCACTCAATTTATTTATATCATAGGTGTCGATATGAAGTCACATTACACTGAGAGATTAAGGAGATATAAATCACTAGTGATATTGAATGTAAGTTCTGTTTATGCTTGTGTTTCTGTATTGACGATGACATACCAAATGTTTTTAAATGAATAAAAATATTTTTCTTCGTAAATGATTTGATAACGTATTTATCATGTTTTACTGGTAACAAATTTCGCAACCTTTTGATTAACAGAGATACTCTAATTTTTATAAAGCATAAACAAAATCGGTCATTTTTGGTCGTGAAAATGGGGATGTCACATATAACCTTAGAGAGTAATTTTTGAACAATATAGATCCAATCTAGTTATTTAAAGGTTGGACTTAAGTTCTTAAAATTGGTAAGTTTAGTCACTCAAACTTTAAATTTTGAAATTTGATCCAAATTAAAATTCAATTTAATCTTGAGTTTTGAAATCTATTAATTTTATTTCTTTTGATTGTATTTTTTAGTTATTTTTATTATTATTAAGTTTTATTTCGTTTTTCAAAATATTTTTTACTTAAAATACTAATCTTCTAGCCTTAAAGTATGGGTGATACACAACCCTCTTACTGTTATTGTTTGGGACAAGGGCCAAGATAACCTTAAGTCAACTTGGTTCTTGTTTCACTTAATTGCTAGGGTTTCCGTCATTGAGTCATATTTACAATTCCAAAAATATAAAAAAATACAACCAATATGAAAAGTACAATATCTAATGTTGGGTATTTTATGTTATGTCACGGGCTCGTTTTTATTGTTGGGTATTTTGTGTTGCGTCATGGGCTCGTTTTTATATATCCTGATTGGACCTATCCATCCGTGATTTTAGATTAGGTTACGTTATTTATAGTGCATGCATGTATGCCTTAGATACCACAGTCAATATTATTCTCTTTATTACTTTGTAACCCTAAACAACTCTACAGTCAAAGTTCTTAATCGAGCTCTTCTGAGGTGTTAAAGTTTAATCAATCAACACCGGTTAAACCATTCTTGTCTTTAGTATTTGCTTTGTCGTTCATTATTCTACTTGAATCTATCGATCTTTAAGGAATTTCATTCCAACAAATTGTATCAGAGAAGGAGACTGTGTTACTCATACACGTTCCTTCTGTTTGAAGAATTCTCTAGGGTTTCCGCTTTTGTCAAATATATTAAAGTCGTATTCTTCTTGTCAACAGTATTTCTAGTGTTTGATAAAACCCTAATCTCAAGTTTACAAGTCTGAATCTAAGAAGATACAAGGCATATCCTCATTATGTCACACGATGATTCTCAAACCAATCCCATTAACATCTCAAACAACATGGGATCCACTACAAGGGTTCCTATTCTCTACACCCAAGACTACGAAGTATGGGCGCATCACTTTGAAGATTACGTAATTGGATCTGAAGATAATGATTATCTCGTCTGGGAAGCTATCACAGTCGGTCCGTTTGTTAATGCAGGAACAAACCGGACAGTGAAGACTTAGAAGGAGTATAATCAACTTTTGGTGGACGTAGATAAGATACCACAAGACGAAAAAGATAAGTTGTTGTGTAATCTTAAAGCCTTGAGGGTGATCAGATTTTCCTTACAAGCCAATACCTTCCGTTTGGTCAGTTCATGCACTACTGCTAAAGAGATATGGGACAGGCTGAAAGAACTGTATTCAACCGATGAGGATCTAGAACATTCAATCAAAACCCTAATGCTCTCTAAATTTGGAGCATTTGCATAAAAACCTGAAGAGACAGTACTTCAGACATTTGATCGTTACAATCATCTACTAAGCAAAATGATGAAACATGCTATTGAAAGGAAGGAGATCGAACATAAAGTGACATTCTTGAATGGTTTGAGACCTGCGTGGATGGAAGTGGTCTCAATAGTAAAGCCTCATGAACAATCCAAATCATACTCTCTGGTAAAACTTATGGGTATCCTAAAATCACATGAAAGTATAATTACTAAAGAACTAAAGGTTGTGTCAGGTGTAGGTTCTCTGGCTCTGCTCTCAAAGAACAAAAATTTAGTTGAAGAAGAAGAAGAATCTGACATGTCAGAATGTGATCTAACCAATGAGGAGTATGTATTGATGGTGTCAAACCCAAAGAAGTTTGCTCGAAAGAAGTTTCCAGCCAATAAGAACCGAAATTGGCAAGGAAGCTATAGTTCTGAAAAGGTGAAGGAAGAGACAAAGAGCAATTCTCATATGTAACTATTTTCATGGCAAGAACCACTTTGCTAAGGACTGTATGTTGAGAAAGATGGCTAAGAAAAGGGATGGTGAAGATGATGAAGCATATTACATGCGAAATCTGGATGAAATAAAGAAAAAGAAGGCAACTAATGTTTCAATGAATCCCCTGATTGTGCAGGAAAATGCGGATGAAGATGAGTTCGGTGGCGTTGAAGTTTGGGCAACCGATTTTGAGGATGAAGAAGTCAGAAAACCCTCACATGGAAGAGCATACGTGGCAAGAGAGGAAGCTACCAGTTCGTCTGGGAAATGTCAAATGGTTACTGCTAGAAGATCATTTGAAGATGAGTGTAAGGAGCCAAACCTGACTGAGGATAAGTGTTTTACAGCCAAGCCCGTGAATGAAAGGATCACCGACTACGACCGGTTGATCAAAAAGGTACAAACAATCCTTGAATCTATAGCATACACGTTTTGAAATTGTGTATTGTTATTATTAAAATTGAATAAAATTGAGTGTTGAGTTCTAACATCTAGTTTTTACTAGAAATGAAGTAAAACTATGTTTAGAATCACTAATAAAATACTGGAAGTCTTATGAGATTCCAATTAATAGCCAAATAGTGAAATTTAGCGAACATATAAAATTTGAAATAAGTAAAATTTTATTATTTGATCTTGTAAATCATCTCGTTAGAAAGTTGTAGGCGAAAACCTCGTCAAAATCCTACTTATAACGAAGAAGTTATGATCAACCAAAGATCCGCGACAAAACCGGCACGGTGTCGAATGACGTAAAAAGTGAGTTTTTGATAAACTACCTTTTAGCCTTAGTAATCTAAATGAAAGTCGTAGTATTCGTTAAACCGAGAAATTCGTTAAAAAGAACGCCAAAATCTGACTTCGTATGAGGAAGTTATGATTTTTCGAAGTTTCAACTTAGCAGTAGACAGCTAAAAACTAGAATTTTAGATCGAGTGATATTTGACAGATACATCCTAAACGAGAATCGAAGGTCTCATCATTTCTAGTACAACGGTAAAAAGTCCGACGAAAACGGATGTCGGATGAAGAAGTTATGAATATTTAACGGATTTTCCTATCCCGGTCTTTTAAAAATAATAATATTAAAAATAAAGTCAAAATTAGCCGACGAAGTCTAAACGAAAGTTGTAGAGCGTAATTTTAGCTACGCGTGCATATAAAGAACGTCAAAAACGGAGCTCATATGCGAAAGTTATGGATTTTAGAAGTTCGGGGCTCAAAAACCGAGAAATCTCCCATGAATAGTAACCGGCCACGTCACCTCGCACGAAGCAAGTACGTCACCGGAGTCGTGGCACGTCCGAAAAGCGATGCATGTTCGAGCTTCGCTTTGCCACCGCCGCCCCCTCTTGCATCCGAGCCACGTGCCCCCCACTCCTGACGCCACCGAGCTGCTTCGCACCAGCTGTTCCGACGCTCAGATCTGAGCCTCGCGTTTGCGCCGCGTGGTCTCCGCTGCAACTGCCACCTGCCTCTCAGGATCCGAACCTCGGCCCTATAAATTGGAGGGTGCGAACCCTCCAGGCTAGAATTTGTAAATTTCCAATTTTATCCCCTTTTTCCATATTTTCACTATTTTGACTTTTCCCGAAACCCCGGTATCAATTTTAGCTCCCGAAACACGTCCCAAGACCCCCGAGAAGCTCGGAAATTTTATCTTTTCGGTTTTGAAGCCCTACCTTCGCAGGGCCCGGTTTTCAATAAAGCTCCCAGTTTTCAACATAGAAAGTCATATTTAAAGCCGAAATGCTGTCCAAATTACTATTTTAACCCTCGGTCAACTTAAGGTGAGTTCAATATATAGGAACAATTGTATGTTATGTGTTATATATGCTATGTGATTCTCAGTGTTATTATTCTGAGTTATTCTCCCGTGCTATTTTATTCACTATGTTTATAGCAATCATAATACCTTTGACTATGTGATCAGTGAAAGGACTTAGATTCACATTGGTACTGGTACGTAGCCTCTGGCCATGTAGACCATGTCTCCGTAAGAAAATGACTTCTATTATATGGCATTGGTACAAGGTTAGATTCACATTGGTACTGGTACGTCACCTGGCACGAAGCAAGTGCGCCACCGGAGTCGTGACACGTCCGAAAAGCGATGCGTGTCATACACGTGTCCGAGCTTCGCTTCTCCACCGCCACCCCCCTCTCGCATGCGAGCCACGTGCCCCTCGATCCTGACTCCACAGAGCTGTTGCGCGCCAGCTGTTGCGACCCTCGCATCTGAGCGTCGCCTTTGCGCCATGTGGTCTTCGCTGCTACTGCCACCTGCCTCTCCGGATCCGAACCTCGGCCTTATAAATAGGAGGGAGCGAACCCTCCCGGCTAGAATTTGAAATTTTCGAATTTTAGCCCCTTTTTCCATATTTTCACTATTTTGACTTTTCTCGAAGCCCCGGTATCCATTTTAGCACCCGAAACACGTCTCGAGACCCCCGAGAAGCCCGAAAATTTTATCTTTTCGGTTTTGAAGGCCTACCTTCGCAGGGCCCGGTTTTCAATTAAGCTCCCGGTTTTCAACATAGAAAGTCATATTTAAAGCCGAAATGATATCCAAATTACTATTTTAACCCTCGGTTAACTTAAGGTGAGTTCAATATATAGGAACAATTGTATGTTATGTGTTATATGTGCTATGTACTTCTCAGTGTTATTATTCTGAGTTATTCTCCCGTGTTATTTTATTCGCTATGTTTATATCAATTATAATACCTTTGACCATGTGATCAGTGAAAGGACTTAGATTCACATTGGTACTGGTACATAGCCTCTGGCCATGTAGAGCATGTCTCTGTAACAGAATGACTTCTATTCTATGGCATTGGCAGAAGGTTAGATAAGAATGGTATGTAACCTCTGACCAAGTAGAGCATGACTCCGTAAGATAATGAACTCTATTCTATGGTATTGGCAAATGGTTAAACAGGGCTATAAGCCTGAAATCTACCAAAATGTTAATCAGAAATTATATGTCTTCTGTGCCAATTGGGCCAAAGCTTTATTGATGAATATCAAGTATTGAAATCATTATGTCTCATTGAAAAGTATATCTTTGAATAAAGTCTTTGATTGATATAAACGCTTGTCACATGATTTCACATATGTCTACGTGTTCCCTTATGCTTCTATCATATTGGTATATGTAAGACATAAGATTATATTGTATCTATTTATTGAATTCACTAAGCATTGTCGCTTATTCCTCTCAATGTTTAACAATTGCAGGTGATGAGTATCCAATATAGTTTTATACTGCTGAAAGATTTAGAATAGTTAATACTATTTCTCTGTATTTTAAATGTTCATGTATGTATATGAATAGTAGATTCCTGGGTAGACATGAAATGTAATAAAACTTAGTCGGTTTGTATCTTATCTTTTGTAATCACTTTATCAATATAAAATATTGTTTTATAAATATGCATGTAGCATGTTCTAAGGATGTAACTTAAGAAATCTTTTGAAATAGTATGAAAGTTTGGGTCTTTCATACATACGAAAGTTGGGGTCTTTCAATCATGGTATCAGAGCAATGGTTTAAGTAAACTAAATATCACGGATTTGTATTTAGACTTAAACCGTTGGAAGCTCAATATATGAGCTGATTCACAATAAGTATATGGATACAAACCATAGGAAATATTTAAGTGGGGGATTGGGTAGTGATAAACCCTAGTATTCTAAGATATTAGGTTACTTCAGAATTTTAAGAAAATTAGTTTAAGTAAACTAGAAATTTTAAGTATTTCTAAACTTAAACAAGAATTATTAAGTAAAGATGATACGATATATTTTAGGTTGAATATCTAATGGAGGCAAGCACTAGAATATTAAGAGGAGATATGCCTTATATTTTATTATGTGCTAAATGATAAATGAATATAGAGAAGAGATATGCCTTATATTCTATTATGTGCTAAATGATAAATGAATATAGAGAAGAGATATGCCTTATATTCTATTATGTGCTAAATGATAAATTAATATAGAGAAGAGATATGCCTTATATTCAATTATGTGAGAAAGCTTAAGGTTTGTTGCCGACCATGGTTTAGAAAATTTTAAGAATTTTCATAATGGAATTTTTCGGAGTGATAAAGAAACTTATGATAGTTAACATCGATAAGTTTATAAATAAACGATCGCGAGATATCGTAAAATAATAAATATGAATTGTTATCGTAATAAGTGTATAAATACCAATAGAGTGGTAATGTAAATTTAAAGTATGTTTGATATATAATAACATCTTTGGAAGAAAGATGTGCGTTTGAAACACGTTTGGGCAAGATAAATGTGTTGGTACAAATCCACGAAGTTGTTCTACCGCTGTTCAGATTGAAGCAGTGATTGTTTAGAAAGTCGAAAGAACCGAAGATGGCGATCAATACTTTGATAGTATCTCAATTAATGTGGTACAAGATTAGAAGAATTGAATGAAGATCAAAAGAAAGGATAATGAAGTTTTCAGACTCAATAGGCCAAGACTTTGTGATATAAAGTTCCATTGTGTGTTAAGCCGACTTTAACATACAAGATTGTGATGGTGAATTGAGTCATTTAGTGGTAAATGGTTAAGCAAATTACTTGTTTAAGTAAGGTAGAATGCTTAATTGAAGAAGAAATACACCCATAGTATGGTATGAGAAGAGATGTTGTAGTCAGGAATGACAGAGAACCAAGTTGAAGCTAGTAAAGCTTGTTGAGATGCAGCTAAGATGCAGATTTCTTAGGATAGACTCTTATGAAATAGACTTAGACTTACTCAGATACAAGAATAACGATGTCACAGAAGAATAATGAAATGAACAAAAACGCATGATGGATTACATGAGTTAGAAGATGACGCAGGTAGTAGAAAACCGTTTATCTCCATGCTGCTAAAGTAAATTTTGGAATAGTGTGTCTTGTAGAGTAGACACTACTCAAGAAAGAATTAATATGAAGAAATGAAAGTAAAATTTCTATCGACCTATGGAAAAGTATTAGGACATATTAAATCGAGCATATGCATGAGAAAAATCCTAAAAAGCGAGTATAGGTAATCCAATATATGTTTCATAGAATCGTAAATACCCTAGTTGAGTCTAGGAGAAATTGTTGTACATATTTGTTTGAACACATTCTTGTGTAATAATTTGCTTTGTGAAAACTTTTGAATGGTGACTTGGGAACTGCGAGATAATACTTGGGACGAGTATGAGTAGGTGTGAATAGTAGTAGAGGCCTATACTACTGGAAGCACAGGACTCACACTTGGATCAGGAAAAGTCACAAGGTTACCAAGAATCTAGTAAATGATTTCGTTTTATCCATATGTGTCGTTACCTTCATTTCGGTAATGACTAAGAAGATAATTATCATTCAAATCTTAATGTCATAAAGAATCGAGTCCGGTTAGTATAAATCCGCGAAAGGAGTTAATTGGTTCAGAGAACCGTGTCTTATATAGTGACAAAACATCAGTAGGAATACTGAAGAAGTAAATGGTCGAGATAGTCGATAGAAATATAACAATCTTCATTAAAGAATTGAGCAATCATTAGCCAGAGATAAGACTTGCTATGTGGTGTTACTGCCCACAAGAAATGTTTCTGCCCTACTCTTACTAGTCAAATGGCGGGGAGTCAAGTTGCTGTTCAACAATCAAAGAGTACTCTAACTAAAAAGGAGGAGGTGCCAAAAGCTAAAAGATATGTAGGTCCGAAAGCACGAAATAGAGATACGTGGTGCTATTCTTTCTGTTCCAAAGCATCTACGTGCTGATCAAACTCTTTTCATTTTCTTTATTATATCAGCTCGATTTATTCGATCTGATTCTAATACAAGAGTTTGGATCGTTATGTGTCTTGTGCGAGATAAAATCAAAGGTCATTAGAATATGACCATTCGAGTTGTCGTTATAGCAGAAGTAAAGACCTTATCTTGGGTTTAGTCTATAAACCAAGAAGTAGCAGGAGTCTGCAATGAGAATTGAGTTTTAACTCAAAGATTAGGATCGAATGCTCAATAAAGAATGAAGAGTGGGTGCAAATTTGAATACCACCAGTAATTAGGAAGTTTGAAGAATTTGACAATCGTTTGGCAAACTAAAAGCTAATATCGTACATTTAGATTACCACAAAGGAAGTAAGTTAAAACTCAAATGTTGTGACTAGTAATTTTCTCGTAAACTCTAGATCTACTCACATCTTATTTGATTTCAATGCCTCAGATTCTTTCGTACCTTATAAATTCGCATATTCTTTTCAAATTGCTTGTTACGCAATTGTCCAATAATTTCACATAGATAACATAGGAATATATATCATTACTTGCTGATAAAGCGTTTAGAGTTAGTGTTATAGGAATTGCAAGTTATAATCTTCCTGCTAACCTAATTCCTATCTTTGATATTATTCTCAACATGGAATGATTGTTAAAGAACCACGCACAGCTCTTGTTCTAGAAGGAGATGATATGCATCCCTATCGGAAGGGATGATTCTATTTATGTCTACGGTGAAAATAATAAATTTCTTTCTTAAAAACTCATAAATTATGTCGAAGGGATATTCTACTTATCTGACTTATACAGTTAATACCTTGAAAGAGGAGAAGAAAACTGTGAATGATAACATTTGTATAATTATCGATCGGCTGATGAAGAGTACATATATTCTCGCCACACGTGAAACGACTCCATTGGAGAAATACGTGTAAATTACTTCGACGAAATTGTGGCAAGTCATGATGCGCCACTATAGATTATTTCCGACTGTGATACTCATTTCACTCCTCACTTTTGGGTGAGAATGAAGCATGAATTAGGATCTCGAGATGCTATTAGTACAACTTATCATCCTCAGACAAATGGTCAAAAGAAGAGAGCAATCCAAACAGTAGAAAATATACTGAAGGTATATAAAGTATTGTATGAGCGTAAATGTCATACTCAAATATGTTGGCGTGACATAAGATGGAAGATCTTTAGAGGATCTAAAATGATTCAAGACTTCACTAACAAGATACAAATTTTCCGAGAAAGAATGAAAGCGGCCCAGGATCGATAAATTCCCTATGCAGAAAAGAGGAGACGACCCGTAGAATTCCGGGTGGATGATTTAGTAATACTCAAAGTATTTCATGAAAAGGCATTATACTACTTTGGAAGAAAGAACGGTTGGTAAGCAAGCATACTGCTTGGAATTTCCTAAAGAATTGACAAATATCCATGAAGTGTTTCATGTGATCTATCTATGTAAAGGTTTAAGCATATATGATGAAATGCTTCTATTATCCGAGATGATACTGATAATAAGTTAAGTAGAAGAGATCGTAATTAAAAGAACGACTAGTTTACGTAATAAAGAAATGAAGTTGGTGATTGTCAAGTGGAAGCACCATCGAGGCCCAAATTATACTTGGGAAAAATAAGAATGAAATAAGAGTGAAGTATCCTTAATTGTTTTAAACGTTATGATTTCGGGGACAAAATCATCAAAAGGAGGAGGTATTTGTAACATACACGTTCTTAAATTGTGTATTGTTATTATTAAAAGTGAATAAAATTGAGTGTTGAGTTCTAACAGCTAGTTTTTACTAGAAATGATGTAAAACTATGTTTAGAATCACTCATAAAATATTGGAAGTCTTATGAGATTCCAATTAATAGCCAAATAGTGAAATTTAGCGAAAATATAAAATTTGAAATAAATAAATTTTATTATTTGATGTTGTAAATCATCTCGTTAGAAACTTGTAGGCAAAAACCTCGTCAAAATCCGAGTTATAACAAAGAAGTTATGATCAACCAAAGATCCGCGACAAAACCAGCATGGTGCCGAATGACGTAAAAAGTGAGTTTTTGATAAACTACTTTTTAGCCTTATTAATCTAAATGAAAGTCGTAGTATTCATTAAACCGAGAAATTCGATAAAAAGAACGCCAAAAAATCTGACTTCGTATGAGGAAGTTATGATTTTTCGAAGTTTCAACTTAGAAGTATACAGCTAAAAACTCAAATTTTAGATCGAGTGATATTTGACAGATGCATCCTAACCGAGAATCGAAGGTCTCGTCATTTCTATTACAACGGTAAAAAGTCTGACGACAGCTAGTTTTTACTAGAAATGATGTAAAACTATGTTTAGAATCACTCATAAAATATTGGAAGTCTTATGAGATTCCAATTAATAGCCAAATAGTGAAATTTAGCGAAAATATAAAATTTGAAATAAATAAATTTTATTATTTGATGTTGTAAATCATCTCGTTAGAAACTTGTAGGCGAAAACCTCGTCAAAATCCGAGTTATAACAAAGAAGTTATGATCAACCAAAGATCCGCGACAAAACCGGCATGGTGCCGAATGACGTAAAAAGTGAGTTTTTGATAAACTACTTTTTAGCCTTATTAATCTAAATGAAAGTCGTAGTATTCGTTAAACCGAGAAATTCGATAAAAAGAACGCCAAAATCTGACTTCGTATGAGGAAGTTATGATTTTTCGAAGTTTCAACTTAGAAGTATACAGCTAAAAACTCGAATTTTAGATCGAGTGATATTTGACAGATACATCCTAACCGAGAATCGAAGGTCGCGTCATTTCTATT
Organism: Lactuca saligna; assembly: GCF_052625555.1. Lineage (NCBI taxonomy): Eukaryota > Viridiplantae > Streptophyta > Magnoliopsida > Asterales > Asteraceae > Lactuca > Lactuca saligna. The sequence continues at coordinate 143,589,720 of NC_136421.1, read as the reverse complement.
ACAACGGTAAACTTAAGGTGATATAGGAACAATTGTATGTTATGTGTTATATGTGCTATGTACTTATCAGTGTTATTATTCTGAGTTATTCTCCCGTGTTATTTTATTCGCTATGTTTATATCAATTATAATACCTTTGACCATGTGAACAGTGAAAGGACTTAGATTCACATTGGTACTGGTACATAGCCTCTGGCCATGTAGAGCATGTCTCTGTAACAGAATGACTTCTATTCTATGGCATTGGCAGAAGGTTAGATAAGAATTGTATGTAACCTCTGACCAAGTAGAGCATGACTCCGTAAGATAATGAACTCTATTCTATGGTATTGGCAAATGGTTAAACAGGGCTATAAGCCTAAAATCTACCAAAATGTTAATCAGAAATTATATGTCTTCTGTGCCAATTGGGCCAAAGCTTTATTGATGAATATCAAGTATTGAAATCATTATGTCTCATTGAAAAGTATATCTTTGAATAAAGTCTTTGATTGATATGAACGCTTGTCACATGATTTCACATATGTCTTCTTGTTCCCTTCTACTTCTGTCATATTGGTATATGTAAGGCATAAGATTATATGGTATCTATTTATTGAATTCACTAAGCGTTATCGCTTATTCCTCTGAATGTTTAACAATTGCAGGTGATGAGTATCCAATATAGTTTTATACTGCTGAAAGATTTAGAATAGTTAATACTATTTCTCTGTATTTTAAATGTTCATGTATGTATATGAATAGCAGATTCCTGGGTAGACATGAAATGTAATAAAACTTAGTCGGTTTGTATCCAATCTTTTTGTAATCAGTTTATCAATATAAAATATTGTTTTATAAATATGCATGTAGCATGTTTTGAGGAAGTAACTTAAGAAATCTTTTGAAATAGTATGAAAGTTTGGGTCTTTCATAAATACGAAAGTTTGGGTCTTTTAGAATCACTTAAAGTTCCTGTTACTAATTATGAAGAAGAACTAAACGAACTAAAATTTAAAATTTCCCTCTTAAGTGGTAGTCTCATGCAAACTTGCCTAGCAAATTCTAATCTAACTGACCAACTGAGCAGGGAATATTCCAAGAGTGACAAAAGGAGGGGATGGATACAACTGAAGGAGTAGGAGTTAGTTAGAACTAGGGATGAAATTATTTATTTGCAAAGAGACAACTTAAAGTTTTTGAAACGACAAAATGTTTTTTGTTTGATTGCAAAACGTTTATATACCAATAAAACTCAGTTGCGCCTAGATTGTGAAATAAGGAAAAAGAATCATAAAATGATTTCACCCTTCCTTGAATTTAAGGACGATGAAGTCATTGTTGAATGTGAATCAATAATGTCCTCAAATGAGATTTCGGTCACCTACAAATATGGACTAGACAACATTGAGACCTTCATTGACTCCAAGGAACACAAATGTATGCTTAAAAATCTTTTGGATGAAAATGATAGGTTGAAAATGAAGTCCGAGACCATACAAACACTTGACTCGATAAATACCAATTATGTTCAGAACATAACATAAAATGTAGAAAACACGTCTGAATTTGATGAGGAAAGTGAAATGAGTGATATCTCAGTGGATGATGTGGTTGATTGTTCTAAGTTTTTAAAGAGCGAAACTGCAACTGAAAAACCTCTCATATCTGGAAACTCGGTTGAATATGCTCGCTTGTCTAATGAAAAATCAAAGAAACTTAAAAAGAAAGCATTGGTCTATCAAAAGGTTCAAACGGTGCCAAATCAAGTGTATGCTACTAAAGGTGTCACCGAAAAACAAACAGCAGAATTGAAAATTTTAGTTGACACAGACAATGTTGAAGGGTGGGACGATTACTTTTGGTCCGCCCCTATCGATAATGCAGACGAAACCATCGGCTTATCCGAGCAAACATCGTAAAGGATAAAAGGAAGGTATGTTGCTGAACCCATCAACAAACCCTCATGTTTTGATAAACAAAGTTCAATTGGAACAAAAGAGATACCTGAAGAACCAAAGAAAGCATCCAATGTATCCTCCAAGACAACCGAATCTCACAAGGAGAAGCCGAAGTCAAGCTTCAATATTTATAAATCTCCAAAGCAGCATTCTGAACAGAAATGGGAAAGAAATCAGAGATACATAAAAAATCTGCATGAGAGGAAATGATTTTGGCAGTCTCAAAACCCTAACCATATTCCCTCCAAGAAAGAAACACATGTTAAAGGAAATGACAACTTAAAGAACAACCGACAGACAAGTTTTGGTCCAAACTCTTACTATTCTCGGAACCAAAAGCCCAGTCTCAACCCCAGATCTAAGAACCGAACATCCAGTCTCGGTTCCAACCCCATATCTCAGAACCGAACCTCAAGTTTCGGTCCTAACACCAAGGCTGAAAACCAAAAGTCCAGATTCGGTCATTCTCATAGTCAACAAAAGCCTTATTCAGCTTAGGATGTTAAAGGAACAGGAAAGCTTGATTCAAACTCTAACAACAATAATAAGAAAAAGTCAGCTAACTCTAAGTCTCAAACGAATATCCCGAAACCAGCCAACAAAACACCATCTGATACATTAAAGTTTAAACAAGACAAAAAAAATAAAATTTTATACCATCAAAAGGAAAGACGAAACCACTCTAATAAAAAGAACTTATTTGGTTGATCTTTCTGTTGCTATTCCTTTTTGTGTAAAAGACTTACCAGGACCCAAGAAACTTTGGGTTCCTAAATCTGCTTGAATTTGCAGGTTATAAGTGACGAGCAGTTAGATGACGAATGGTACATAGACAGTGGATGCTCTCATCACATAATAGGAAGGAAGGAAGAGCTGAGGGAGTTTTGGTCCCTTAAGGATGGTGGATGTATGAAGTTTGGCAACAACTCTTATGGCACTATCAAAGGATATGGCATGATAACCAACAGAGAGTTCGCAATTCGAAAAGTGGCGTATGTGGAAGGATTGCAGCACAACCTCATTAGTGTATCTCAATTGGTTGTAGGAACAGGACTGAAAGTCTCATTCGATGATGAGGGATCAAAAATAATTGAAAAGTAATCCAAAAGAGTATTGTTGAAGTCTAAAGACAAGGGAGAGATGTATCCTTTACATCTCAACCCAATTCATGGACAACCAACAATAAGCCTTTTATCAAAGGCGAACTCTGATGAAAGCTGGTTATGGCACAGACGCAGCTGAACTTCAAAGATATTAATAAGTTGGTGCTTGGTGATCATATTCGAGGCCTCCCTTATCTCAAGTTTGATAAGGAACACCTGTGTGCAGCGTGTGAGATGGGAAAACAAAGCTGAAAGAGCCATCCTACACGAATCAATACCAAGATCATTGAAGCTCTTGAACTTCTGCACGTTGACTTCTATGGACCTTAAGCTATTGAAAGCATCGGTGGTAGTAAGTTCATACTTGTCATTTTAGATGACTCTTCACGCTTCACCTGGGTTTATTTTCTTAAATAGAAATCAGAAGCAACTCCCAAGCTGAAGATATTTATCAAGCAAGTGGTATTACAGTTGCGAAAGGTGGTGAGGAACATTAGAAGCGATAATGGGCTTGAGTTCAAGAATAAAGATTTTAACGACTTTCTGACCGAAAAGGGAGTGTCTCACAATTTCTCTGCTCGTTATACTCCACAACATAATGACATTGTTGAAAGATGAAACCGTTCCTTATGTTATGCGGCCAAAACCATGCTAAACTTCGCTTCTTTTCCACTATACTTCTGGGTTGATGTTGTTGCAACTGCATGCTATACTCAGAATCGATCCTTACCTAACAAGCGATTCTCCATCACTCTATATGAGATTCTGAACAATTAAAAGCCCAATGTTAAGTTTTTCCATGTGTTCGGTTCCAAGTGCTTCAATTCCACAGAGAACCGAAACAAGTTTGACGTTAAAGCCGATGAGGGAATCTTCCTTGGTTATTCACCTACGTCAAAGGCTTATAGCGTTTTGAATAAACACTCCAAACTTATTGAAGAAACCTACTACTTAACCTTCGATGAAAACTATATGAAGAAGGTTCAACCGAGCGAAACTACCATGGGAGAAATATTTCCAGAATCAGGACAAGTATTGGTTCCTATTTCAAACTTATTTGAAGAATATATAAGGCTATTTGATAAACCAGAAAAGGCTATACACTCGTAGGTGAATGCAGCAGACAACAAAATCGATCATTGGAAAATATCATCGATGACATTGTGAAAGACATGGAAAATAATTCTTCTAAACCAAATGATGATCAATCCTCACTTAACCCTCCAAATGACAGCTCAGTATTCCAAGGGAAGGGTTCATCTGTATCTAATACAATTGGATTATCACCCAGGGGGAGATGCCAACTTCAACCGAGGGGGAGACTCCAACTTCAACCGAGGGGGAGAATCCAATTCCAAATGAATGTGAGGATCATGAACATGACAAGGGATACGCTTCTCCATTTGAGGGGGAGAATGAAAAATCAAATGTCGAAGACGATCAATCAGAATTTGAAGAAGAGGTAAATGCAGAGTTGGATCCTGTCTATGACCCAAATTACCCTCCTTTAACAAAGTGGACAAAGGATCATACCAAAACACAGATTATTGGTGAATCATCTGAGCGAGTTCTAACACACTCTCAATTGAAAGAGAAACAAACTGCTCTATTCTCTCATGTTGAATTTTTCATGTTTAATTCGTTTGTCTCCAAAATCGAACCAAAGTCGACTAATGTTGCACTTGATCACGCTAATTCAGTACAAGCTATGCAAGATGATTCAATGAGTTTGAGCATAATTGAGTTTGGAGGCTGATTCCCACTCCAAAGGATGCTTTTGTAGTCGGCTTAAAATGGGTCTTTAAGAACAAGCTGGACAAAGAGGGCAACGTCATTCGCAATAAGGCTCAGCTAGTGGTCAAGGGATATTGTCAGGAAGAAGGAATAGATTATGAGGAGACCTTCATTCTGGTAGCAAGGTTGGAATCGGTTAGAATATTTCTGGTATCGGTTAGAATATTTCTGGTATAGAAACTTCGAAGTTTTTCAGATGGACGAAAAGTGTGCTTTCTTAAATGGAGAACTAGAAGAAACTGTGTACGTTGAACAACCTCCTGGATTCGTCAACGAGAAATTTCCTAATCACTGCTATGTGTTGGATAAAGCTCTATATGGTCTAAAGCAAGCACCAAGGGCCTTGTCTGAAATGTTAACTCGCTTCCTTAAAATGTCGAAATTCAAGCAAGGTTCGGTTGACCCACCCTTCTTTCGAAAGAAAGAGGGCGAACATTTAATGATAGTTCAGATTTTTGTCGATGATATCATCTTCGGCTCCACAGATCCTAGCTTAACAGCTGAGTTCAGGAAGCTGATGGAGACTAAATTTGAAATGAGCACAATGGGTCCAATTAATTTTTTCCTTGGCTTAAATATAAGACAGGGACCAGAAGGCATTTTTATCAACCAGGATGCTTACACGAAGAATTTTTTGCTGAAGTTCGGTATGACGGGAGATTCAAAGGTGAAAGTTCCCATGGCTTTTGGCTCGAAGTTAACTTCATCCCTGGAGAAACCTGCTATTGACATAACACTCTATCGGAAAATGATAGGGTCTCTTATGTATCTAACGGCTAGTAGACCAGATATTATGTTCTCTGTTTGTTATTGAGCCAGATTTCAAGCAAATCCAAGAGAACCTCACATGGTAGCAGTGAAAAATATTTTTTGCTATCTAAAGTGAACCTCATCTCTCGGTCTTTGGTACACTGCTAGATCTGGATTCTTTGTTCAAGCCTTCTCTGACGCTGATCTTGGAGGATGCGGTCTGGACCGAAAGAGCACAACTAGGGGATGAAAATTTCTTGATGGTAAACTCGTTAGCTGGCAATCTAAGAAGCAAACATGCGTGTCTCTTTCAACAGCCGAAGCTGAGTACATAGCTGCAGCATCCTGTACCTCACAAGTAATCTGGATACAAAGCTAATTAAGGGACTATGGATTAAGTAAGAAGAAAATACCTCTCTATTGTGACTCTGAAAGCACAATAAGAATTTGTCACAATCTGGTGCAACACTCAAAAACAAAGCATATTGCACTAAGATACAATTTCATGAAGGACCATGTTGAAGATGGAAATGTGGAAGTTTATTTTGTTCGGTCCTCTGATCAACTCGCTGGCATCATCACAAAAGCCTTACCAGAAATAACCTTCAATAAAATTTTACAAGGCTTAGGGATGATAGAAGCAGAGTCGGTACCAAAACCTCTAATCTTTCACTAAATTTTTAGACAAGTGAAAAAAAGCGAACGCTCTGCTTATTTCGGCACCAGATTTTTCGGGAACCGAAATGAACCGAACGATCGGGTTATTTCGGCTCCGGATTTTTTGGGAACTGAAATGAACCGAACGCTCGGCTTATTTCGACTCCTGATTTTTTGGGAACCGAAATGAACCAAACGCTCGTCTTATTTCGCTTCATTTATTTAAAGGATTGGTTTCGGCTGTTAACTTAGTAAATATTCTTTTAAGCTTTTATTTGATTTATTTCTAAAACTTCATTCATTTATTTTTCTATTTTTATTATTTTTCAGAAAATTAAAAATACCAAAAAGATTTTATCTTTTGTTTGTAGTTATTATCTCTGTTTTGTTTATGTGTGGTTTGTTTGTTTTCGTTTATTTCTTTACTAGGTTCCAAGGATAAGGGGAGCATGAAAATTCAAGGTTATTATTGCAACATGATTTGGAACTAAGGCAGGTATGACAATTCTAATTTGAACTAGTCAAGCATCCCTAGAAGCATCCTGCTGCATTTAGACCTGAGCCTCTACGACTACGAGTGAGGCCTTAATGATTCGATCTATACTTATCGTCTCTTGCCAATCAAGCTGCTACATTCACTCAAGTCATGAGCTACCCTACGCCTCTTAAATGAGTTATGAGTTTTCTGCTTAGTCACTTTCATATAGTAGGGGTACTTTCGGTTCTTAACCTCATCCTTTACATTCTCCATCAAATTTCGTTTCACCATTGTAACCCTTGAGACTCTCAACTATTACCATTGAGGTTTATGGTTGCACAAAATCTTTATCTATGACATTTGATGCGTACACCACGTGTTAAGTGAGACTCAAAATCCAACACCTATAAAGAATTAACAGTGAATTTTAATATTCAAGATCTCACTTGTTACCTAATGATATCTCTTTTTATTTTTGCGTGATTTTTATCAAATTATCTAACACCAAGGCATTTCTTCAAAACAGATCCAGATTTTTGTTTTTGAGATTTTCATTCCATACTCATTCACAACAAACGATATCTAACCCACTTGTTCAAAAGACTACATTGGTCTCACAAGTGCTTCACTCAACTTTTGGTCTTATGTTAAGTATCAAAGTTCGGCTGAAGAGAAACCTCCCTTAAAGCTGTTACATAAAAAGAAGCCTTTCGATGTTTCTTAAAAACACTCGATCGTATTTTTTTTTTGGAACCATATAAGCACTTCAAGTCTTTCCGGACTTTGAAGGAAGAGATTCGTGCCCGGAATCATCTGCTTCATGTCTTAATTGACATCACTCACAATCGATACACATTTTGTTTTATTTCCTTATCTCTGGCACACTCTCGCACGAAAATTCTTTGTAATTTTCCAAAATTCTAGTCTCTGTTACTCCTACCTTGTTTTGTTGTCACTTGAAGTGAAAGCGGTCCCTTTAAAGCGACTGAATAAGTTGTGTTTTGCTTAGGCTGAAAATTGAAGATTGTTTTGGAGCAATGATATGTGGATAGGAATCGACATCGAGTCATCAGATAAGGATTGAATTTGGGCGCGTGAATTCGAAACAAATCCTATACCCATGTGTGATGACGTGTATCTAGGGAATCCCAGATGTCAAATCGAGATTTTTCAGGCGAATTTTCAGCGATCTTATACTCATTACAGACGCTTTTTTCTCTCTGCTGGCAATGGTATAAAAAAGGATTCTCACACCTCTAGTACATCACTACCATCTTAATACAACAGGCGATTATAACTGTTCATGTTCTTCTTAACATCAACATTGGCAGAATCTTCATCTCTTCAAGATCAGACTACTTCATCCTCCATGCTTGCCATCAGACCTAATCAGAACATGATCATTCAACTAACTCCATTCCTATATGATTCCTACATGTTACATGTTGTTGAATGCATCAAATACTCCCCATTGGTAATCGCTCTTACGCAGGTGGAATCTGTTCCTATGTCACTACTTTTCCAAGTATATTCCACTGCGATGTATGACAGGAACAAGGAGAGGATCTATTTTCAAATTTTTAATCACAAGGAATCAATTTCAAAAGGTAGATTCTGCTCTCTGTTAGGGCTTGTCGTAGATGCTTCAGTTATCTCTCTAGACTTCATTACAACGACTCTGTTGTTTACGATGTTTTATGAAATGGGTTACACTGAGGTCCTTACTACTTTCACCAAGTTTAATAAATCATGTCTACCTCCCCAATGGAATGGGTTACTCACTCTTCTTCACAAGGGACTATATGAACTGGTCGGGGGATCTGATGGATCCAATAAGTGTTTTATGACCATTATGTATGGTCTCTACAATGTCATTAACTTGGATTATGTCTCCTTGATATGGTCTTAACTGGTGCAGAGTTTGAACTCCTCGACCAAACATTCTGAAGTTTCTTGTGGTCGTTTCTGGACCCTAGTTACCCGCCGGGCTATCAACTCTCTCCAAATATCTGTTATGAAGGATGTCGTGCTTTCTTCAATCACAACCTTTCACACCAAGAAGATAATTGTTGTTGATCCAACAAAATTTCCTCATAATGGTTCAATTCCTGAAACCATGTATCGTTGTGTTTCTGCCGAAAGTAAAGTGATAGCTGAGTACAGATTGCTTCCTCTAAATAATTCTCGACAACTGACTCCTAAGATGCAAGCTGCTCTGGATGATGTTGAGAATCTATCCAAGCGAGAAAAGAAAGTCGATTCCAAGAGGGTGGAAACCGAAGAACCTTCTTCAAAGCCAGCTAAATCCAATAAGAGAAAAGTTGAAAAAGCTGCTTCCTCGGCTCCCAAGAAAGCTAAAAAGATGGCCAAAAGACCAAAGACTCCTTTACCCCCTAGCTCTGACAATGATGATGAGCAGAATCTTGATGAGGAAGAGGAAGCTCAACATGAAGGTTCTGCTAGGGGTAATACACCGCCTAGGTCTCCCACTCCAGAAGGTAATCTTGATGGTTTAGTTCCCACTTCTCCACCTTCACCACCGAAGACTATTGTTGCACTTTCGGTTGCCCCAATTCCTCTAACTCCTACAACTCAAACTACTTCTATTGTTCCACCACCTGCACCTGTTAGCTCAATACCCATATCTACAACCCCATTACCAACTCCTATTTTTTGCCAAGTGTTGAAGATTAATGTGTTGTGTCTTGGGCCCTTTTGTTTTACAACCGGATTGGGCTTGTCAATCCATGTTTATCTAGATTAGCCTCCTTCTTCTTAGATAAACTGTTAGGGTTTTAATATAAATATATGCATGCATGCATGCATATAGAGAAGAGTTTTTGTCATTCTCATTGATTACTGTAAACCCTAAATCCTCTACAGTTGATGTTCTTTATCGAGCTCTTCTGAGGATTGTTTATTAATCATTCGACACCTTTTGATCCATTTGCTTGTTCTTATTTTTTATCTGGTTATTTCTCTACCTGTTTCATAGATCTAATCGATCTTCAAGTTTATTTTAAATTTATCAATTAGTATCAGAGCAGGAGGCTGTGTAATCGATACACTTCTTTTCTGTGAAAAAGCTTCGATTAGGGTTATTCCGCATTCATTGATATTTATTGAGCCGTCATCTCATAATTGACGTATCTCGATATTTATTGTTTTTGCCCTAATTTGATATATTACAAGTCTGATCTTTGAACAGGTTATTCGATCAATTATGGACGAGTCGCAATCCAATCCCATCAATATTTCAAACAGCATTGGATCAACAACGAAGATTCCCATCCTGTACACCCATGATTATGAAGTCTGGGCGAATCACTTTGAAGATTATGTCATAGGATCTGAGGATAATGGATACCTCATCTGGGAAGCAATCATCTCTGGACCTTTTTCTCATTCAGCAACTTCAAGGATTATTAAAACTCAAAAGGATTATAACGATCTTCTGAAAGATGTTAAAGATGTAGCGCAAGACGAAAAAGTTAAATTTCAGTGCAATATCAAAGTGTTAAGATTGATCAGATTTGCTCTTCAATCCGATACTTTTAGGCTGGTAAGTTCATGTACGACTGCAAAAGAAATATGGGACAGGCTACGTGAACTGTACTCTACAGACGAAGATCTTGAACACTCCATTCAAACCTTACTCTTGTCTGAGTTTGGTGAGTTCAAGCAACGAGCAGAAGAAACGGTGACTCAAACGTTCGATCGCTTCAATCATCTTCTTAGCAAGATGATCAAACATGACATCGAAAGGAAGCTTATTGAACAGAAGGTTACGTTTTTGAACGGACTCAGATCTGAGTGGAGAGCAGTTGTGTCCACAGTTAAAGCGCACGAGCAATTCAAATCCTATTCCTTGGCAAAACTAGTGGGCATCCTAAAATCTCAAGAAAAAATCGTATTACAAGAGAAAAACGTGGTTTCAAGTCTAGGTTCATTGGCCCTCCTATCGAAAAGCAAAATAGAGGACGAAGATCTCAACTTGGATGATTATGATCTCACGTCTGAGGACTATGCTATGATGGTGTCAAACCCCAAGAGATTCATCAAGAAGAGATTCCCCACTAACAGGAACCGAAACTGGCAAGGGAGTTATAGCTCTGAAAAAGTCAAAGATGAACCGAAGGCTGAAGAGTCAAAGAATGAACCGAAGGCTGAAGGAGATTCGGGATTGAGCTGCTATTATTGTGGAGGAAAGAACCACTATGCAAAAGATTGCATCCTCAAAAAGATGGCAGAAAAGGATGAGGAAAATGATGAAGAAGCTGTGCTGCTAAAAAAGCTTGATGAATTAAGGATGAAGAAATCTGCTGCTAACCCTCCTATGAATGCTTTAATTGTGCAGGGTTCGGTAGCTGATGATGAGTTTGGTGGCGTGGAGGTATGGTCAACCGACTCCGAAGATGATGAAGTGAGGAAGCCTTCACATGGAAAGGCTTATGTAGCAAAAGAAGAGAGCAGTGGAGGAAGATGCTTAATGGTGTCCGACGTATCTCAGATGAGGGGATACAACACCGATGGTGGGAATGGTGACACAAAGGAACAACAGAATCTGTGCTTTACTGCCAAACCACTCAGCGTGCAGTTCAACGAACTTGATGAACTGATCAAGAAGGTACAATCAGTTTTTGTCTCATTTAAAGTCCAACAATGCTCATATGAAAAGGAATTAAAAAGTGTTAATTCAATAATCTCTCATCTAGATAGCAGTTTAACTCAAACTCGGGTCACCAATTCTAACCTAACTGACCAATTAAGCAGGGTGTCTTCGAAGAGTGAGGAACGGCGGATATGGATCGAACTGAAGGAGTCGGAGTTAATCAAAATAAAAGATTAAAACATTTATTTGCAAAGAGACAATTTAAAGCTTTTGAAACAGCGAAATGTTTTTTGTTTGATTGCCAAACGTCTTTATACAAATATTACTCAGCTTCATTTGAATTGTGAAATAGGGAAAAAGATTCATCGCATGATTTTATCCTTCCTTGAGTTTAAGGAAGATGAAATTGATGCTGAAGCATATAATTGTGAGAGTGTTATTTCGTTTGAGGATGTTAATCCAACATATCTGTATGGACTGGACAAAATAGAATCTTTCATTAAATCCAAGGACCACAAGAACATGCTCAAAAATCTTTTGGATGAAAATGATAAACTGAAGTTAAGAACCGAAACCATACAAAAATTTGACTCATTGAATGTCAACTTAAGCTCAGAAAATAAAATTGATGTTGAAATGCATCTGAGCTTAATGAGGACGATAATATGAGTGAAATTTATGTAGAGGACACGGTTGATTGTTCAGAATTTGTCAAGAACGAACCTGAGAACCACAAAAATCTCATTTCAGAAAATTTTGTGGAGTTCGCTCGGATGTCCCAACAAAAGTCCCCGGTTCTTGTAGAGAAGGCAATCGTATACCAAAAAGTTAGAACCACTCCAAATCAGGTGTATAAGGTCACAGGTGTAACCGAACATCAGACTGCTGAACTCACAGCTATTGTGAATGAAGACAATGCTGATGGCTGTGATGAGTTCTTCTGGTCAGCTCCCATTGACAATGTTGATGAAACGGTAGGTCTGTCTGAAAGGACATCATGGAAAAGAAAAGGCAGATACGTACCAGAACCTTTGAATAAACCTGATGGCTTCAACGTGGCAAGTACCAGTGGAACAAAAGATGTCCCTCAAGAGAAAGAAATTCCTGCAAAAGAACTCACATCCCCAAGTGAAACTTCATCAGTTCAGGGTGGATCAGCCAACGAAAACCAAAAACATAAAGCTAACATCCATCATCAACCAAAGCAGATGAGAAATCAAAAACGAGAAAGGAATCAGAGATACAGGAAGAATCTCTCAGAAAGAAAACAATTTTGGCAATCGCAAAATGCCTATTTCTCACATCAAGATAGGAATTTAAAAACAGAGAAAAATCTTGTTGGATCGACAGAGAGCAATAACAACCGAAAGTAGAGGCTCGGTTCTGAGCAAAACAACAACCGAAAGCAGAGGCTCGGTTCTGAGCAAAACAACAATCAAAAGCAGAGGCTCGGTTCTGAGCAAAACAACAACCGAAAGCAGAGGTTCGGTTCAGAGCACAATGACAACCGAATACAGAGGTTCGGTTCAGAGCATAACAACAACTGAAAGCATAGGTTCGGTTCAGAAAATGATTTCAACCGAAAGCGCAGGTTTGGTTCGGAAATCAAAAGAGATCAAAACTCTAGGGTTGGTCCTACTATTAATCAAAAGCAAAAGATTCACCTACAATCTTCAACCAAAAAGTCATACCAATCTGAGCTATCTCATTCTAACTCTTCTAACTCTTCAAAATCTTCTGTCTCTTCTCCACCTTATCCTAAATTCCACTCTGTTCCTTCTCAAAAATCTCAGTCATCAGCTGAACAAAAAGGAAAACAAAATGTTTCAGATGTTGAACCAGAATCAATACCAAAAGCATCAAATCCAAATAAAATCAAAGTTTTCACCATCAAAAGGAAAGATGAAACAACACTAATAAAAAGAATATATTTAGTTGACATCTCTCTTACTATTCCTGTTCCTGTAAAAAGCTCACGTGGACCCAAGAAGCTCTGGGTTCCTAAATCTGCTTAATTTTTGCAGGTTATCAGTGACGAGCAGTTTGACGAAGAATGGTACATTGATAGTGGCTGCTCGCGTCACATGACAGGAAGGAAGGAAGAGCTAAGGGAATTCAGATCTCTTTCAAATGGTGGAAATGTCAAATTCGGGAACAACTCCTTCGGCACCATAAAAGGCTATGGAATGATTACAAATGGTGATTTCACAATAAGGAAGGTTGCATATGTGGAAGGATTGCAACATAACCTCATCAGTGTATCTCAACTTGTTGGAGGTACCGGTCTTCAAGTCTCATTCGACGATGAGGGTTCTGAGATAATTGAGAAGAAGACGAAAAGAGTTATTCTCAAGTTGGAGCATAAAGGCGAAATGTTTCCTTTAAATCTCAAACCCATCAAAGGAAACCCAGCCATCTGCTTGTTATCCAAAGCACAATCTGACGAAAGCTGGCTATGGCACCGAAGACTCTCTCATCTCAACTTCAAAGATATCAACAAACTTGTTACTGGAGGTCACGTTAGAGGTCTTCCATTGCTTAAGTATGATAGAGATCATTTGTGTGCTGCATGTGAAATGGGGAAGCAGAGTTGTCAAAGTCATCCATCTATAATAAACACTAAAGTTGTTGAACCACTAGAATTACTTCATATTGATTTATGTGGTCCATCTTCTATCGAAAGAATTGGTGGTAGCAAGTATATTCTTGTTATTGTTGATGACTTTTCACGTTTTACATGGGTGTTCTTTCTGAAGCTTAAATCTGAAGCAACTCACAAGCTAAAAGTGTTGATCAAGCAGATTGAAGTACAGCTGAAGAAGGTGGTTCGCAACATCAGAAGTGACAATGGTTTGGATTTCAAAAATAAAGAATTTGAAGAATTCCTGGAAGAAAAGGGAATCAGTCACAACTTCTCAGCTCCCTACACACCTCAACAGAACGGAATTGTCGAAAGACGAAACCGATCCTTATGTGAAGCTGCCCGAACCATGCTAAGTTTTGCTTCCTTACCTTTATATTTTTGGGCTGATGCTATTTCTGCTGCTTGTTTTACACAGAACAGATCGTATCTTAACAAGCGCTTCACTCTAACTCCTTATGAGATCATCAACAACAGGAAGCCAAATGTGAAGTTTTTCCATGTGTTTGGTTCCACGTGTTTCATTTTCAATTCTAAAGAACACCGCAACAAGTTTGCTGTCAAAGCTAACGAAGGGATATTTCTGGGCTATTCTCTTACTTCCAAAGCATACAGGGTGTTAAACAAGCATTCAAGGAAAATAGAAGAAACTTACTACGTGACTTTTGATGATAGCTATGTCAAAAAGCTAAAGGCCAACGAAGACACAGCTGGAGAAATCTTTCCTCAAACTGGCCAAGTCACAGCCTCGATCGCTAATCTATTCGAGAACTTCATGGAGCTTTTTGATGAACCAGAGAAGGCCACTCTTTCTGAAGCCAGTGCAGCAGACAACAGGGTAGATCACTTGAAGCAACTTGTTGACGATGCTGCAAGAAGAATGAATGAAGAAGAATCAGGTTCAAAAGACCCTCCCCAACACAATGCGTCAGTCGAGGGGGAGTATCCACCATTAGTCGAGGGGGAGGATCCACCATCATCATCCCAGCCAAGCTCACAAGTCGAGGGGGAGGATCCACCATCATCATCCCAGCCGAGCTCACAAGTTGAGGGGGAGCTAAGGTCTCAAACTTCAACCGAAAGCACATTGCCAACCGACAGCACTTCGCCAACCGAAAGTGCCTCACCAACCGAATATTCATCAACGCCCGAAAGCTCAGCACCACAAGAAACCACTGTAGCTCAAGATTCTCAAGACATTCCTGTAAGATCATTTGTCGAGAGGGAGCATGCTGATATGTCATACGACTTCGACAGTCTGTCCGAACCAAAAGAAATGATAAATGCTGAATTAGATCCATCTTTTGATCCAAACTACCCTCCTCTCACTAAATGGACCAGAGATCATCCTGTCTCTCAAGTTGTTGGTAATGTATCAGATACAGTTCGGACTCGATCACAACTCAAGGCAAAACAAACTTCCTTGTTCCCAAAACTTGAATTCTGCATGTTTAACTCATTCGTATCTAAAGTTGAACCAAAGACAGTCAACACTGCTCTTGATCACTCCGATTGGGTTCAAGCTATGCAAGACGAACTGAATGAATTTGAAAGGAATAAAGTTTGGCGTCTTATTCCAACTCCTCCAGATGCCTCGGTTGTTGGACTCAAATGGGTCTTTAGGAACAAACTTGACAAGGAAGGGAACGTTATAAGAAACAAAGCACATCTGGTCGTAAAAGGATACTGTCAGGAGGAAGGCATTGACTATGAAGAGACTTTCGCTCCTGTAGCTAGGCTGGAATCAGTGAGAATATTTCTTGCCTATGGTGCTCACAAAAACTTTGAGGTCTTTCAAATGGACGTCAAGTGTGCATTTCTCAATGGCGAACTCGAAGAAACTATGGATGTGGAGCAACCTCCTGAATTTGTGAATGAAAAGTATCCCGATCATTGTTACATTTTGGATAAAGCCGTGTATGGTCTGAAACAAGCACCGAGAGCCTGGTATGAAACGCTGACTAAATTTTTAAAGATGTCCAAATTCAAACAAGGTTCGGTTGACCCAACCTTCTTTCGCAAAAAGGAAGGTAACCACCTTATGATCGTTCAAATTTATGTCGATGATATCATCTTTGGCTCAACGAATCCTAGCCTAACAGCTGAATTCAGAAAGCTGATGGAGACTAAATTTGAAATGAGCTCGATGGGTCCTATTAACTTTTTCCTTGGTTTAAATATTAGACAGGGACCTGAAGGCATCTTTATCAACCAGGAAGCTTACACGAAGACTCTCTTAGCAAAATTTGGCATGATGGGAGATTCAAAGGTCAAAGTTCCAATGGCGTTCAGCACTCAATATGAAAAAGATCCCACTATATTGTGACTCTAAAAGTGCAATTAGGATTTGTCATAACCCAGTGCAACACTCCAAGACCAAGCACATAGCACTGAGGTATCACTTCATCAAAGATCACGTGGAAGATGGGAACGTTGAAGTACACTTTGTTCGAACCACTGATCAGTTGGCCGATGTCTTTACCAAAGCTCTTCCTGAAGCGACCTTCAACAAATTCTACAAGGATTAGGTATGATGGAAGGAGAGTCGGTCCCAAATCCTCAAATCTCTATCAAAGAATCAGGAACCGAAGCAGGCAGACCGCTCAGTCTCTCTCTACTCTGGAGATTTAATGGAACCGAACTAGACAGACCGCTCGGTCCCTCTCTGTTCCGGAATTTTAATGACACCGAAATAGACAGACCGCTCGGTCCCTCTCTGTTCTGAAATTTTAATGTCACAGAAATACACAGATCGCTCGGTCTATCTCTGGTTCATCATTTTTGATTAAATTCTGTTGTACATTTTATCTTTCTGTTTTTATTTCTTTTTCAGAAAAATTTCAAAATCGCAAAAACATTTTATCTTTCTGTTTTTATTTCTTTTTCAGAAAACTTTCAAAATCACAAAAACATTTTATCTTTCTGTTTTTATTTCTTTTTCAGAAAAATTTCAAAATCACAAAAACATTTTATCTTTCTGTTTTTATTTCTTTTTCAGAAAAGTTTCAAAATCACAAAAACATTTTATCTTTCTATTTTTATTTCTTTTTCAGAAAAATTTCAAAATCACAAAAACATTTTATCTTTCTCTTTTAGAAAAATCTTAAAATACAAAAATATTTTCATTTTTGTTTTTATTCAATTTCTTACTTATTTCCACTACTCGTTAGTTCTGGTTGGTGTAAGCTTTGCACAGGTAAATACAAGTATCACCTTCAATAGTGTTCAAGCAGGTATGTTTCAATTTTTCTCTTAGACTAGTTAGAAGTCCCTAGAAGCATGTTGTTGTATGTTATCACAAGCCTCTATGATCTTGAGTAAGCCTTAATGATTCGATCAATACCTGTCGTTTCTTCCCAATCAGGCTATTTTCCAACACTCGGTTTAGAACTACCTTACTTTTCTCATTTGAGACACGAGTTGCTCTGCTTTGTCACACTTCTATAGCAGAAGGTACATTCGGTTTCTTAACCACCTCCTAAAATTATACAT
This sequence comes from Lactuca saligna, assembly GCF_052625555.1. Taxonomy (NCBI): domain Eukaryota; kingdom Viridiplantae; phylum Streptophyta; class Magnoliopsida; order Asterales; family Asteraceae; genus Lactuca; species Lactuca saligna. Next base: position 143,572,253 of record NC_136421.1, on the reverse strand, counting down.
TTACCTTCGATTTCCTAAAGTAACCCTTGATGCTTTCGGTCTTTACCACTGAAGTTTATGGTTACACAACATCTGTGTTTATGATCTTGGATTCGATTACCACGTTCTAAGTGAAACCCAATATCCAATACCTAAAATGAATTGACGGTGAGTGATATACTCAAGTTGTAACTTGGAAATCTCATTTTGTTTTTGCGTGATCTTTTATGAAATCATCTATACCTCAGACATTTCTTCCCAAAAAGGTCCAGTTTATTTTTTTTTTTGAGATTTCTGTTTATCCCATGCTTGTCACAAGATAATTCCCACCTACCTGTTCAACAGATCATCTCGGTCTCACAGGTACCTCTGCCAATACTCAGTTTTATGTTGAGACTTGATGTTCAGTTAGAGGACAGCCACCCAACACCCTATGATCAAAAGATGCCTTTCATTGTTTATTGACAGACAATTGATCGTATTTCTCGGGAAACCACACAAGCACTTCAAGTCTCTCTTGGCTTTGAAGGAAGTGATTCTTGCCCGAATCCTCCGCCTTATGTCTTCTTCATAGACATCACTCACATCTCAAACACCTTTGATTTATTTCTTTATCTTTCACACTCTTATGCACGAAAATTAATTTTTCCAACATTCTTATTGCTGTTTGGTATGTGGTTTTAAGTTTCAGTTGTAACCAAACAAGGGCATAAGGAATTTCAAACGGTACGAAGATATGATTTGGGCGCGTGAAGTTCATTCATTTCACACCCACGTGTGCTGACGTTTTCCTGGGATACACCATAACATCCAATCGTGCTTTTTCAGGCGACGTTTTTGTTCCATAATCATCACGATTTTCTCTCTCCAGGGGACGGTATAAATAGGGGTGATCGTGTTCTTTGTCATTTACCAAACACGTATCTTCTCTCTCTGAAAAAGTTTCCACTGTTCATCTTCTTCTTCGATTCAACAATGGCGACTTCTTCTTCTGCGCACGATCAAACTGCCACTTCATCTTTGCTTTCCATCAAGCCTAATCAGAATATGATTATCGAGATGACTCCTTTTTTGTATGATGCGTACATGCTCCATGTGGTGGAATGTCTGAAATATTCCCCATTGCTGTTGGCTCTCACGCAGGTGGAAGCGGTTCCGATGTCCCTTCTTTCTCAAGTTTATACATCAGCAAGTTATGATAAACACAAAGATCGTATCTACTTCACCATCCATGACAAGAAAACCTCCATCTCCAAAACCAAGTTTTGTTCTCTTTTAGGGCTTGCTGTCGATTCATCCGTCATCTCACCAGATTTTGTCTCGACTGCCCAGCTTTTCTCGATGATGTACGAGATGGGTTATACTGATGTACTTACGACGATCGCAAAGGTCAAGAAGTCCTGTCTCCCTTCGCAGTGGAATGGCTTGCTTACCCTGTTAATCAATGGTTTAGCAGAACGTTGTGGTGGTTCTAATACCACGAGCAAAGGATTTCTCACCATTCTCTATGGTCTTTACAATGGCATCAACTTAGATTATGGCTCCATAATCTGTTCTCAAGTCGTTCAGAGTCTTAATACCACACCCCGGTATTCTGAGATCTCTTGCGGACGTTTCTGGACGCTCATCACGAAGAAAGCCATGGATTCTCTGGAAATCCCCGTGATGAAGGATGCTCTTCTGGCTTCAATAGCTTCTTTCCATACTAAGAAGATTATTGTCTCCGACCCGAGTAAGTTTCGGCATTATGGATTAATTCCTGAATCCATGTACAGGTGTGTCACGCCTCATAGCAAGGTCATGGCCGATTACAGCACAAGAACTCCTCTGCCTCCAAGGGTTCTGACTGACGAACAGAAGGCTGCGTTGGAAGCCCTAGATCAACCCGCAAACCGTGGCAAGCGGGCTGGTAAAAAGGAAAAAGAAGAGAAGAAGGAAACAGAACCGAAAAAGGAGAGAAAGCCAAGATCCTCTAAGAGAAAACATGATGCAGAAGAACCCTCTCAATCAAAATCCAAGAAGATTAAGAAGATGGCTAAAAGGGCCAAAGGATCCTCTTCTCCTGGATCTGCTCCACATGAAACATCAGATGCAGAGGTTGCCGCTCCTCATGCTTCACCAAAAGAGCCAACTCCTGCTCAGTCTCCTTAAAAACCATCCTCTCCTACAGATACTAATATTCCCTCTCCACCAGTATCTCCCAATGTCACAAAACTACCCACTCCTCCACCTTCTCCTAAAATTCCTACCCCACCCCCATCACCGAAACAGAAGGTTTCACTTTTTGTTCCTATCATCATCACTCCCACTACAACAGAACCAACCTCTTTGCCCACCTCAACCATTCCTTCCTCTATCACTATCCCTACATCTTTGATCCCCACTCCAATCATCACCGAATCCGTTACTACCACCTCTTCCCAACCACCAGTAACAGTCAATGTATCTGATACATGGGCTACTACTGTGGTTGAAACACCTGTAATTCACATACCACCATCACCTTCTCCATCCTCAACCTCTGGTGCTACTTTGGGTGGTGACGATGAAGAGTATGATTCTCTTTATTATAGCCCATACCAGATTCCCACTGATACTGATGCAGATACCCCCATTACCAGTCAGCAGCTTCAAGACATTCATGAAAAACTCGATAGTTTGTTGGCTGATAATAAAGCCTATGGGGGTGTGGTGTTGAAAGCCTTTATCGAATCTGCAATCAAGACGTATACTGATGCTCTGGATCGCTCCACTGATGTTATTGACAAATCAGCCGCTTCGTGCTCCAAAGCCACAAAAGAAGTCTCTGAGGTTGTACACACAACTCAGATTTTTCTCGATTCTCTCAAAGCACATGCTGATGCTAATGCGGCCAAGTATCAAACGTCTGTGGACTCATTTTCGGCTACCCTTCAGGGTGAAACTTCCAAGTTCGAGGCTCTGCGTGCTGACCTCAAAACTGAATCCACCTCTTTTCTTCAATCTTTGGATTCACATTTTGCTTCTCTAGCAGCAGAGAGTACTTTAAAAGAGGATCTTGTAAAGCATCAGGCAACTATTGAACTTCAGAAGATACAACTGGCCCAAGCACAACAAGAAATCTCTTTATTGAAAACTCAGCGGGCTGTTCTTCAAGGTTGTGCTGGTGATGTCAAGAACATGTTGACTAATGTCCTCAAAACTCATGATCCCTTTCTTACCCTTACCATCCGACAGCATCTCCAGGCCAAACTCCTTCCTGCGATCACTATTCTGAGCGAGATGAAGGGTGTCTCGGAGAAGCTTGTTCTTCCGAGACAAGGGGAGAGGAGAGTATAACAAAGACAGACCCGAAGGATAATTTAGCTTCGGGTTCTGGAAAGCAATTACTTGTTGAGAGCGAGTCAGACACCGATGAAACTATTGCTGAAGCTCTTCAACGAAAGAAAAGAGATAAAGAGCTGGATGAGACTCTGAAAATCACTCGAGAGGCAGAGGCCAAAGAAAGAAGAATTAAGGAGGATGAGGATGCTTTAAAGGCTAAGAAGACTCTGTTCCCATAATGGGACAGAGACACACTCATTAATCAAGCGATTGAGTTTCCCTCCATGTATTGGTTGGAAACGATTGCATCTTTTGACTGTGAGAATACCAAAGACTCGCAGTTTGACATGCCGATCACACGAAAGGCTTTCACATTTCATTGCTTCGATGTCACTGTTGATGTCCCTCATCCAAACTTAAAGGTTGACGAAGAATTGATAGATTTTTATTTGAAGTATGGTCAACCACAGTACTTGACATGGAGTGCACAGAAGATTGTAAAGGTCAAGGTACTGAAACCGACACAGGCTGGGAAATTTGTGAACGTTAATTTCAAAGTCAACAGAGGAACGGCTAACACAGAACATTTTATTTCTCTGGCAGATCTTCCCAGTCTGAATCCTCATGATTGGATTCTGCTATACAACATTCTTCTCTCAAATCAAAGGGAGTATGAACCGATTCTGAAACATCTCAAAAGAATGTTGGCTTCCTATATCCATGAGCTTACCACTATGGATCAGGAAATAGCAAAGATAATGAACAAGAAACCGACCGTCAAGCCTACTTCCAAGACAGGAGATGTGCACAAAATGAAGTTAGGGAAAATTGACTCTTCAAATCTGACGGTCATGTTCACAAGGGGCGATAAGCACAAGTTTCTGTTTGCTTTGGTAGACAAGCATCTGTTTTCAACAGATTGCCTGGAGCATATCATAAACATCATTCACCGATGCAAGCAGAACTCTATAGCAGACAAGAAGAATTTTACAGATATGCTTCGGTGGTATATCACTTTCAGGCATCACATTCTAGCCATTATACCGAGGATATTTGAAATGGTGAAGAAACCATCTGCTGTTAAAAGGGAATAAAGCCTCTGTGCCAAAGACGCAAAGGGGGAGATTGTTGAAGATTAATGTGTTGCGTCTTGGGCCCTTTTGTTTTACAACCGGATTAGGCTTGTCAATCCATGTTTATCTAGATTAGCCTCCTTTTCTTAGATAAATTGTTAGGGTTTTAATATAAATATATGCATGCATGTATGCGTATAGAGAAGAGTTTTCGTCATTCTCATTGATTACTATAAACCCTAAATCCTCTACAGTTGATGTTCTTTATCGAGCTCTTCTGAGGATTGTTTATTAATCATTCGACACCTTTTGATCCATTTGCTTGTTCTTATTGTTTATCTGGTTATTTCTCTACCTGTTTCATAGATCTAATCGATCTTCAAGTTTATTTTAAATTTATCACCAAGCTAATATCACGTTTACACCGATCATCCCAATCATAATCGAATATCCAATCCAAGTCAACACAACTAATGTGGGGGAAAAGATTGAAGATAATCCAAAAGTTACACCCGAGCCAATTTCCCTAACTCCTTTTTGTGAATTTGGTCCAGTTATTGGAGGCACTGACTTCAAATTTGATTCAACCTACTACAGTCCATATCGAATTCCAAGTGATGAAGATAATGCTGCTTCAGTAACCAGACAACAGTTGAATAGCGTTCATGAAAAGCTTGATACGATGATTGACTCCACAAAGAAGTATAATGATGTTGTTTTGAAAGCATTCATGGATACAGCTCTACAACAATATCATGAATCTATTGATAAATCCACGACTGTTGTGGATGACTCTACTTCTCTATGTAAAAGAGCCACATCTGATATTAAATAACTCATTCAGGACTCGAAAGTCCTCTTAGACTCTCTCAAAGGTCATTCTGATACAACTGCTTCCAAGGTGCATGCCTCCATAGATTCTCTTTCTCGGTCCCTTCAAGGAGAGCATGTCAAGCTTCAGTCAGTTTGTTCTGATATTCTAACCGACAATAAGAATTTTCTGTCATCGGTTGATTCTCGGTTAGAAAAACTTCAAGCTGATTTGACATTGGAATGCAAATTCCCAGAAGATCTTGCTCAACAGTATGCTACAATTGAAGTCCAAAAGACTAAACTTGCAAAAGCAGAACGTGAGATTGCTTTGTTGAAGACTGAGCGTGCAGTTTTCAGAAGTTGTGTTGGTGATGTTCTTACTATGCTGAACATTGTGGTTCATGCTCATGATCCAATTCTCACTCTTACAATCAGAAATCACCTTAGCTCCAAGCTCCTTCCAACGATTGAACTTTTACGAGAAATGAAGGTTGTTTCAGGGAAGACTGTTCCTCCGCAACAAGGGGGAGAACGTACTATTCGTCCTACTGTGAAACCGATGTTTGTTAAAACCAAACTGAAGGGTAATGTAGCTTCAGGTTATGGTAGTCAAGAGAAGAATAAAGGTGTTATTGATGAAAATATTGATAGTGATGAAGATAAAGAAACTATTGTTGAAGTCTTAAAACGTAAGAAAAGGGACATGGAGATAGATGAAAATCTTCGTGATGCAAGGGAAGAGGAGGAAAGGGAATGACAGAAGAAGGAAGAGTTTGATGCTCTTTCCTGCAAAAAGGCTCTATTTCCTCCATGGACTAGGGAAGGTCTGATCAAAGAAGCAATTGAGTTTCCAAGCATGTATTGGCTGGAACCTGTTGTCTCTTTTGATTGTGACAACACAAGGGACTCACAATTCGACATGCCTATAACCAGAAAGGCATTTTTTATTCAGTGTTTTGATTCTACAGTCGCAGTTCCCTCCCCTCATCCTCATGTTGATCGTGATCTAATTGACCACTATCTCAAGTTTAGTCAACCTCAATACTTAACGTGGAGTGCACAGAAGATAACAATGGTCAAGGTGTTGAAACCCTCACCTGCGGGAAAGTTTGCGAATGTTCAGTTTTGAATAACCAGGGGTTCAGCCAACTCAGTCCATACAATTCCCTTGAAGATCTTCCCAATCTAAATCCTCATGATTGGATTTTATTGTTTAAAATTTTGCTTACAAGTGCGAAGGAGTGTGAGCCAATTCTCAATAATCTTAAGAGGATGCTGGCCTCTCATATCCTTGAAGTTGCCAAAATAGATCAAGAGGTGGCTCTCATTTTAAGGAAAAGGCCAACTGTGAAGCCGACTCGAAAACCTGGTGATGTAAACAAAATGAAGCATGGTCAAATCGACTCTACAAATCTTGCAGTCATGTTTACAAGAGTCGAAGGTGAAATTTTCTTATTCGCTCTTGTGGATAAGCATTTGTTCTCAACATCCTGTTTGGAGCATATACTCGATATCATTCATCGGTGTAAGTAGAACAGAGCGTCAGACATGAAGAATTTCACAGACATGATTCGGTGGTATATTACTTTTAAACAAACTGTTTTGGCCATTATATCGAACATGTTCAAACTGTCAAGAAATCTTTGGCTGCTCAATACAACTGAGCTCTCGGCTCCATTGACGCAAAGGGAGAGATTGTTGGGTATTTTGTGTTGCGTCATGGGCTCGTCTTTATTGTTGGGTATTTTGTGTTGCGTCATGGGCTCGTTTTTGTATATCCGGATTGGGCATGTCCATCCGTGATTTTAGATTAGGGTTATGTTATTTATAGTGCATTCATGTATGCCTTAGATACGACGGTCATTATTATTCTCTTTATTACTTTGTAACCCTAAACACCTCTACAGTCGCAGTTCTTAATCGAGCTCTTCTGATGTGTTAAAGTTTAATCATTCAACATCGATTAAAACATTCATATCATCTTTATTTGCTTTGTCGTTCATTATTCTGCTTGAATCTATCGATCATTAAGGGATTTCATTCCGACATCTAATATAGTTACAAATACTTTTGTACAAATCATCAAACCAATATACATACTTTTAATGTCATTCGTTAAAATAACAACCAAGAGAAAGTAAATTTAATCATCGCAAGAACAATACATTTAATAATATTGAAAAATGACATTTAATGATAACATTGATTGATATACATGTTTAAAATAAATTATGGCAATATTATTCTAAAAGTAAAAAAACTAAAATCATCAAAACTAAAAAGCAACTAACTTGTATTTTTATTATTTTCAAGAACGTGAAGAACGCATTAAAAACAATAACAAAACAAAATAATTTAATGGCTAGAGTTGTAAAAAGAGTCTCATATAATTGTTTAGCTATTGGTGCATAAACAATTTACATATCAAATTAAAGAATAAAAACAATAACAATATTTTAACTTTTTATTCCTAATAAGACATGGATCCATTTACAACTAAATCAACTAGACTCATAAACATATGATATTTTAGAATGCCACCCGAATCAAATATAATTGTTTAGCTATTGATGCATAAACAATTTCCATATCAAATTAAAGAATAAAAACAATAACAATATTTTAACTTTTTATTCATAATAAGACATGGATCTATTTATAACTAAATCAACTAGACTCGTAAACATATGATATTTTAGAATGCCACCTGAATTTGAAGATTTAAGATAGAAAAACAAACATCTTTTTGGTTTGTCCTTAAAACTGATAAAGATATGAAAAAAAAAAAAAAAAAGGAAAAAGGAAAAAGTAGCACCCTCCTCTACGATTTTAGGAAATGAGAATTTATATAATACTAAGTGTGAGATTCGTATATTACACATGTTTATTAAAAGAAAGTTTTGATAACGATAAAGACCATGTTCATAAAAATAAAAATAACGACTCAGTTTGTGACATTTTCATAAACCGTAAGGACTATTTATGTAATTTGGTCAAAATTAATGTATCCTAATAAAATTAATTAATATGAATTCTGGAATTTACTATTAATATATACATATACATTATATAATATATTAATAGAAAGATAAATTCAAAAATAGAAAGTTAATATGTATACTAATTAATATATTTATAAAATTAATTAATATGAGGTGACATTTATTATGTGAGATTTAAATAAAATAAAATAAAATAAAATAAAAAAAAAACGACAAATGGATATTAAATAATTCAAAAAAATCTAGAAAATGATAAGTTTCAAAACGAAGGAGAAAATGACGTTTGGCAAAATCATTCTTATTTATTAGACTAGACTAGATGTTTTATGATGCATGGAGTAACCCTTTACAGCCCCTTTTATTTAAAAACAACTAGGCGAATGCTCGCGCGTTGCGTGGGATATAAAAAATATATATTAATAAAAATAACTAAATCATTGTTATTAACAATTGAATAATAATTTCATAAAAAATATAAAAATGATTTTTAGTATTGTTATTATATTGAACTATATTATAAGAGATAAGGTTGGAACTTGAAGTTGTTTTGCATATACAAAGTTATATGATTAAAATAGATAAAAAAAATAATTTTTAAAAATAAATAATCTTTATTGTTATCTATTAAATAATAATTTCATATTAAATTAAAATGTTTATATTAAATATTATAATTATGTAGAAAATACGATAATAGAGACATCTTTTTATCTATCTTAAATTTTATCATTTTGTACAACATATGCTAATAGAAACAACTTTTTATCTTAAATGGTAAAAAAAAATGTTTTGTATCATAAATATTACCGTAATTATGTAGAACATATGATAATAGTGACGTCTTTTATAAGGTTAAAACTTTAAATTGTATTACATATAGGGTTGTAAAACTTGGTTAACACAACCAAATACCCGACATGTTACTTAAACTCGGCATCCAATGGAAGCAAGTTTACTTAACTCAGCCAGAAGACACTCGAATCCTTATTAAACTTGATCCAAATCTAAAAGATACGGTCCAAAATCATTTTCGAAATTCTAAAATTTAATTGGTCACTTGTCGATAAAGACAATCTCACCAAAGAATACACTCAATGTCCTACAAAGTTAGATGCAAGAAAGATCTCATGGCTTAGTTCCTTTAAAATATTTCACAACATTTCCTATTTATAGAGGAGAATACATTCTCTTGTTTACTCTCACAATCAATGTGAGATGAAGACATTTTCCTATTTATAGAGGAGAATACATTCTCTTGTTTACTCTCACAATCATTTCTTTATTTGTCAATAATTTCATTTTGTTAAAAAAAATATTAAATAATAAAAATAAAACGTTATCCAAAAAATTTATTGTTCAATAGTTCCATTTTTCAGTTATCTCGTAAGTTGCTATTTAAAATTAAGTTTTTATTGAATAACTTTTTGATAAATCCTAAAATCATAAATTCAGTTAGGTACTTAATATAAAAAGTTTGTTTATATGTATTTTCATGATTCAAAATGTCATTATAAAATGAATTCATTTATAAAGTATAATCGAGTATATATTTCGTGCTTTGAATCAAAGTGATTTACCAAACAATTATAATTTTATGTTTAAGTAGTTTTTTTTATATTTATATAACATTATGTAACTTATAATATTATTATAAACAATTTGAATAATCATGGGAGTTTCAAATGTATATGGTGAAAGGAAAATGCTTCATTTATCGGTCCAAATTAATCAAACTCGGACCGATTTAGCTTAATATACCAAATTACCTAACGTTTGTTCTATTGAAACCCGGTTTGTATATATTTTGTGTTTTTGAATCAAATTTATTTTTCAAACAATTATAATTTTATGTTTTGGTAACTTGATAATATTATTAGAAACAATTTGAAAAATCACAGGAGATTCAAATGTATGTGCTAAAAGGAAAATGCTTCCTTTATCGGTCAAAATTGATCGAACTCATATCGATTCAACTCAATATACCAAACCGCATAACGGTTTTTCAACTGAAACTCTGTTTGAACCTAAAAAAATCTTGTTCAAAACCATTTTCGGGATTCTAAAACTTAAATGGACAGTTGCCAATAAAGACAATCTCACTAAAGAATACACTCAACATCCTAAAAAGGTAAGCATAAGGAAGTTCTCATAGTTTACTCTATTTGAAACATTTCACAGTCTTTCCTATTTATAGAAGAAGAAACATTCTCTTGTATACTCTCGCCATCGATGTGGGATGAAAACATTATAATAAAACACACTTTCTTGTTAATAAAACATTATTCAACTTATTTAGTAAAACATTTTCTCTTGTTTACCCTTTCTTTATTGTTCAATAGTTCAATTTTTCTATAATCTCGTAAGTTGTTATCCAAAAAAGTAAGTTTTTATTGAATTACTTTTGTTCAATTCTAAAATCATAAAATCAGTTAAGTACTTAATATATAAAGTTTGTTTATATGTATTTTCATGATTCAAAAGTTCAATATAAAAAGAATTCATTTATAAAATATAATCAGTGTATATATTCCGTGCTTTTGATCAAATCGAATTTTTAAACAATTATAATTTTATGTTTAGGTAGATGTTTTTTTTTATATTTATATAACATTATATAACTTTTTAAAAATATCATTGGAAACAATTTGAAAAACCATGAAAGTTTCAAATGTATGTAGTAAAAGGAAAATGCTTCTTTTATGGTCCAAATAGATCAAACTCAGACCGATTCAACTAAATATACCAAACTACATATTTTTTTTTCTAGTAAAACTCGGGTTGTATATATTTCATTCTTTTGAATCAAAGTGATTTTTCAAACAATTATAATTTTAGGTTTAAGTAGATGTTTTTTTATATTTATATAAAATTATGTAGCTTATTTATAATATTATTAGAAATAATTTGAAAAATTAAGGGAGTTTCAAATGTTTGTTGTGAAAGGAAAATGATTCATTTATCGGTCCAAATTGATCCAGCTCCGTTTCAACTCAATATACCCAACAACATAAATTTTTTTCTAACTGAAACACAGTTTAAACCTGAAAAATTCAGGTTCAAAATCATTTTTGGAATTCTAAAAATTAACTGGACACTTGTCAATATAGACAATCTCACCAAATAATACCTTCAAAATCCTACAAAGTTAGACATGAGGAATTTCTCATGGTTTAGTCAATTTGAAACATTTCACAACATTTCCTATTTACAGAAGAGAACACATTCTCTTGTTTACTCTTATCATCGATGTGTGATGAATACATTATAATAAAACACTATTTCTTGTTTATAGAACATTATTTAACGTATTTATAATATTATTGTAAAGAAATTGAAAAGTTATGGGAGTTTCAAATGAATATAGTGAAAGGAAGTTAAAAAATAGGGTTTCAAATGAATGAGATTCAAGAAAAAATGCTAGCTTTATAAGTAATATGATTTGGTTCTTTTTAATCTTTCCTTATCATCTAAATAAAAGTCTATAATCCATACTTATTAACTCATAATTAATATAACATTTAATTAATAAATAAATATTTTATCCAATTAATAAATAAATAACCATTTATTTATTTATGATGCACTTGATAAATAAATGATACGTAAAATCTTCTATTTTTATTTATTTAAGCCGATATTAGTAATAAAATTTATATTTCATCATTATTTAGTATTTATATGTTCCTTTTTTATGCTCTTAAGTATATATGACCCCATATACCAACAACATCAACTACATTTCTTTTTTTCATTGCATGTTAACTCCAACATATAACAAACATTTCATCAAATTGGATGATACCATTCCTATAATACTTCTAGTTTGGAACTTTATCGAGCGAAGAAAAAGAGGCAAAAGAGAAATACATCAATGCTCCCAAGTAAACTATACAATGGGCGACATTATAGAAAATAGGTTATTCAGCTCCATGGTTGTGGATTAGCACCAATAAAGGCATAATACGTTATTGAAAACCAAATACCAGGATTTAGGAAGCACATTCCAGGGCCCAAACTACGCAAAAGATGCTCAGGACCAGATACTTATGTCCTACCTTATATTAGGATACTCATACTTTTATCAGACGATGCTTGGCATGTTAGCAAAATGAAAACATACCAACCTTTCCATTGTAAAGATGTAAATCATTTATAGTCCACGTCCTTTTTGCTAGTGGGGGATAGATATAGTGGTACCATTTCTATAGGCGTCACAAAAGGTCAAGTTCATATTAGTATCAAAGTTTTACTTCACCAAATGGGTAGTGGCTACACCAATAACAAAGATCACTTGAAATAACATGGTAAATTCATGGGGAAACAAGTTATATGTCGATTCGAAATACCACACATAATTATAAGCAACAATAGAAAACAATTTCATGATAACCCATTTAAACAACGGCGTGACCGATTGATTACAAAAGAGAGCTTTACATTTGTTGCTCACCTACAACATAAACAAAGGTTACAAAACTACACTATCATTAAAGGAATAATGGTGAGATTTGGAAGGATAAATGAAGATTGGTAGATGAACTATAAATCATGTTTAGGAAAGGAAATCTCCAATAGAGTCATAATATTTTGTGATAGTTTACAGTTTAGTCCCAAATTAAATGTTGTTTAAAAAAAGACAGATTACCATGTAAAACTTTGGAATAACCCTTTGTAGTTTGTTTCACAGATTTAGCCGGTATCTCGTCTTTTTTCGTTAATTGATCCAAATTTTTGGGCTTTTTCATTAATTGATCAAAATTTTAGGGCATTTTTATTATTCTTTTTACCAATAACAAAAATATTTGGACTTTTCTGAATATTACTATAACGCTCGGTCTCCATGTAAAGATTCTCAAAATATAAATGTTATTGAGTTCGTGAGTTGGCCCAGTACGATGGGCCATGGCGAGCCTTGGACACGGGTTTTTCCCCTTAGTACGTTAGGTGTGCATATGGTATGTTGGGCATAACTAAGCTAGGTGCAAAACCTAAATTTTAGGGTTTGGACCCTATTTAAGCAACCTTATGCCTCAAGGTTCTCTCATTGCCAGCCTCCATTTTCCTTAAAAGCATTATCTCGAAACCCTAATCTATTTTAGAGAAAATTGATCCTTGTGTGTGTTTTGGTGTGTGTTTGGCGCATCTTGAAGAAGAAGAAGAAGCCTGCTGAAGGAGCGTTGATAAAGTTTAAGCTTGTAGATCCAAGGTTTATTCATCTTCGTCAGCTTAATAGAGGTATAAAGTCTTGAACTTTGTTATTACATGCTTAGATCTAGGACTAGTTGAGATTTGAGCATATTTTGGTCCCATGAATGAGTTCTTGTGAGTAAATGTTACTCCAGAAGTTTTGAGTTGTTCCTTTTGATGTTTCTGAGGTTCCTAGTTTATAAAGTTTGCATATTCATGGTTGTACATCAATCATGCATGAGTTAATAATCATTTGATGGAAGTATAATGCTAAATCTAGGGTTTGAATCTCTTTGATCCATGAAAACGCATCAAGTTGGTGACTTTATCATTAAAGACATTCCCCAAAAGCTAGATCTATAAAATGGATGTTTGGACTTAAAGCGTTAAGTGTTTATTGATGTTTTGGCAAGATGGAGCATACGTCGGGTGTACACAAGTGTAGACTGAGTGTACGAGGCTGAAGACTGTTTTTCCCTTGGTAGTACAAAAGTTATACGTTGGGCATACATAGGTGGTACGCTTAGCATACTTACCATGAACCATACTAGGCCTTAGGTGTTGGGCCTCTATTGGACCTTAGGTTTTGGGCTATTGTTGCACCAAAAGTCTTTTTGGGTTTAGGCCATTGTTAGGCCTTAGGCCTTTATGAATTTAGGTTATTTTTGGGCTTTGGTCCATTTTAGGTTTGGGCCGTAATTAGTTAGGCCCGATAAGGGGAAGGTGAAATGGTGTTTTACCCTAGGAGTTGAGATTAAGGATTTAGATTCTCAGTTTGGTTTATGACCCAATTGTTAATTAGATTTATATTATTTGTGATTTAGTGGGGGGATTTTCCAATTCAGTAGCCCGAGTGTTACTTGTTTATTAGCAGATTGAGGTGAGTGTCTTCACTATACTAGTGAGTCGAATGCACCAATGTCGACCCATTTGATTATATGTGTAGGATAATACTTGTCTTTGTGACCCTTACTGTTATGCATGTATGTGTTTATTGTCTTTGTGAGTCTTGTTGATATGATTTTACGCATAGTTGTAGGGGTCCAATAGACCCACTACCAGTTGAAAGAGACCAAAGTGGTGAAATAGACCCAATACCGGTTGAAAGAGACCAGAGGGGGTGAATAGACCCAATACCGATTGAAAGAGACCATGGCGGTGAAATATACCCGTTTATGTTTGAATTCTTATGTATGTATGGTACAAGGTATTTTGGAGACACTCACTAAACATTGTGCTTACAATTTTATGTTTCTTGTTTCAGGTACTTCTAGTTTGAAAGAAAAGGGCTCGGCATGATCACATTGCATCCACCAATGTTTTTCGCATTTTTATGAATTTAGGGATTGTACTTTGATGATTATTTTAATATTACATAACTTTGGATGTTTTGACATGAATATTTGTTGGTTTGGATTGAATTAAAAATGAAATTTTCACCTATGATTTTTGGGATGTTACAAGTTGGTATAGAGCCTTGGTTTCATGGATTCAGACACGCTTTTCGGTGTGTCTAAACTCAAACTAAGAAATTGATAATCTTTTTGAAAGAAAATAATTTTCGAAATAAAGTTTTATAAATAAAAGCGGTGCGATTCGTGCAATCAGCCAAGATCAAGTAAGTATTACCAAATACCCATACATGTTATTGTTTTAGTTTGTGTATATGTGTATAGCATGCTAGATTAGGGCTAAGGATTTGCTCAACATTTCATAATATGATGCTAGGAAAGATGCATTTGTATGCCAGTTTTATGAACCCTAAAAAATGCATGCTACATGCTAGTATGGATTATATATAATGAGATAGAGTGGTCTGGTTAGGTACTACTCTGGGTTAGAACTCAAAGCTTGAATGTTGCCTGCTTTCTGCTTCTAGGGACTTCACTAGTGTTAGATAATTCTGAAGTGAATACCTCCTATTACATGTTGTGGGGATTAGATAATTCTCGTAGGGTAGGTTTAACTCTATTCTGCAACTCTTGTTTGAGTCCAATTGTTATAGAGTGAGACTTAGTGGTCAAAAGTTATAAGCACCTGGTAACATGTAATTATATTTGTGAGATAGTTAAATGAAATTAGAGGGGATTCTCTTCTGTAACTGATAGCAGAAATGGTGTGGAAAGGAACCCTAGGAAACATCTTAGCATGTAAGTTACTCTATAGTGCGAGTGAAGTATCTAATAATAAGGAAGTGGCCTGGAGTATTTGATTCAGTCCTTGAGGAAGGTAAAGATAGGTACAGAAGGAAGTATTTGGCCCATACTACTGAAAGAACAGGATCTATACCTAATACAAGGAAGGTCTTGATGAATTCAAGAAACTTTGGCAGTGTGATCCTCTTCTTGCGTATACTAATTGTTTATGTATTATGTTTCAGCATGGTAGTGGCATGCATCAAAACAGAAGGTTCAAGATCTGGATCTGGTTTGGGCTCGGGCACCAGACCAATTGACGAGGGTCTTCATGAGTTCATCATGTCTGATATTACAAGAGGCATCTTTGATGTGACCCCGGTGATGCTCGGGTTGATCAAGGAGGGTATCATCAAGTTAATGGAGGATTGTTTCCGGATCTTTATGGCCGATCTGGATGCTAGTCGGTACGGAGCCCGTATTCTCTCTTTCAAGGATTTCAGGGAATGTAGGGTGCCAAAATTCTTTGGGGCGAAGGACCCCATTGCAACCAGACAATCGATAGTAAATATTGAGTGGGATCAGATGACTAGCTTCTTCCCCGAGTGGTTGAAGGTAAGGTTCACTGCAGGCTGTATGAGGGAGTGAGCTCGGGATTGGTGGGAGGAGGTTAGTCATGCTCTAGGAGCCTCATACATTAAGTCCATTACCTAGTCAAATTTTATAACCTGATTCTGAGCGGAGCCTGTACTGGCTGTTAAGGTGCAACAGCTGGCAAGGGAGTTTGATGTGTGTAAAACCAACTAGTTTTAATCCTACTAACTTAAACACAAAGACAAACACACGAAAGGTAGTGTACCTATCGATTAGTAATATAGTTCAAGCAAGTAGGGTATCGAACACAGGGAACGGTAAACAATTAAAATAAATGCTAATATTATCTAAATAAAACAAGTAATAGAAAGGGGGTTTCTCTAGTTTTGCAAGACTAGAAACTTAAATACTTTACTAACACGCAAACTAAGCAACTAATAGCTAAGAAAACAAAGATCAACTAAATTCAATGATTAAAAAGGCCTTCTGTTTAGGTTCGAATCATTTGTTCACATGGATGATTTTATGGTAAATATATCAGATTAATTCTTCATCGGTTACCAACTAAAGTGATTAGATTCACATTTGTTATAGCTAATCCTTAGAAAACATATTAATTCGAGCAATGGCCAGTTGTCTAAATTAATGAATTTCCTAGTTTGTTGATTCGGGTTTATAAAGACTTATAATTAGCTAATCAAATTGGTGATTCAATTAACCTCTTGTTGATGGTGTATCACACAAGCTCACACATTAACTTACCTATCTTCAAGTTAATTCTAGTTTCACATTCGTTATTCCTAGACATACAACTATGTGGTCACGTAAATCATATGAAATTAGCAACTAAGAGATGTTCATACAACTTAATTACTGATTTATTAACAGAAGAATAGTTATTGTTAACACATAAGGTTCTTTAACAAGCTTAATAAAACATAATCACCAATTAAAATTAATCCTAATTAAATAATCAATCCATGTTCACAAATTCATCTACCTAAACAGAAGTTATGAGATTTTAGCTCATGATTACAGCAGAAACAATCACAAAAACAAAATCAATTGGTAAAAACATAGTTCAAACAAGAGATTAGATAAGAGTAAACTTGATTTTGAGTTTGATTCTCCTTAAAATTGAATGTAGGGTTGATTCCCTTGCTTCCCACGCTCCAACAACACCTTTAGTCGACAATTGGCCTCCAAAGGTTCATCTATATGCTATGATATCGATCTAAAATTCCCTTTATATAGATTTTCACAAAACAGGGGTACTCGGCGAGTCCATTGACCTATTCGGCGAGTCCATCACTTAAAACCCGTGTGCGGCAAGTCAGCGCGTCCAGAATCGCGAAACTTCTGACCAACTCGGCAAGTAATCGACCCTACTCGCCGAGTACGTTTCGAATCAGCATTTTCTCAAAACACGAAAGTCGTCCGAAATTGTGTCTACTTTTCAGAACATTTTGAATCTCGTCAATCGGAGTTACAGTTCAGGAGATATGGCCAAAACACTGGCGAGGGGTCAAGCTGTCCAGCAACGTCCTTCTTTCTTCAAAATCCAAGATCCATGCGTCCAATCGCCAGTTCCGCTTCCTTTTCCATCTGAGCATGTCTTTGTTACTGAAAATGAAATATTTAAGCTAATTAAGCACCTTTGGTTCGTTATTTGAGATAAAATTAACATAAAGTATTAAGATAGTGCATGAATTTTATAACTAAATATGCCCATATCAGAGTTCTTGGATATGTGACCAACGACTAAGACCATGGCGGAGATCACCGTCAAGTTTCAAGAGAGAGCTCTATTAGTACCCCCAGTATGTCTCATATGAAGAGATGATGAAGACTCGTTAACATGACATGATCAGATGAGATATCAGGGAGTTTTTTTAGCTTTTCATCCTTTCTGGCATTGGATCTGTCACACCCCAAAACCGGAACGGCAGAAACGTTTGGGGGTGGAGGACGTCATGTCAAGTATCACGAGGTACGTATATGGTAAGCAAGTAATGAACAACCATTTCATTCAGAAAGAAAGTGTTTACAATGTATGTGTTCACAAAACATAGAAGTCATAAAAAATAACAAAACAAGCCTTGAAGTTATATTGCTCCGTCTTCTGAAGTCCCAGCACGAGCACCTGTCTAATAGTCTCCTGAGAATACAAGATATTTGAAAGAGTTGATCAGCAATTAAGCTGGTGAGTTCATAAGATTTTAGTGATGTGAGTAAGTTGTAAAGTGTTGTTGAAAATGTATATGTAAAGTGATGTAAGCTGTAAGTTCTGTTTTGTAAAGTTTGTCTGTTCCTTTAGAAAATCATATATTTCCTACTTTAATGGGAGTTGAGTAAAATGACACTACAAGCCTTTCTATGCGTAATAAGTAGGTACAAGTTATATATACTTGGAGTAAACAAACAATCAATTGTGCGCATCTGCCCTCAACTCACAACCCAACGGGGTACAGTAAGTAAGGCGGATAGCACACATTCCATTGGTTGTTAGATCGTTGTCATATATAACCTTGGTGTATTCACTTGTTACTCATGGAGTTATTTGAAATGGTTCCTTTATATCTAATGGAGAGTTCCTTTTAAGAAAACCTATATTTCTTATAGTAAAATATTAACTATGGTGATTACTTTTATAATAGCTTTGTTTATATTGCAATATAGAATTTGATATCAGGTAGATAGTAGATTGGGTGACCTCGGTGTAAGCCCACATCCAACGAGAACAGGACGTACAGCGAAGAACACGCATCCTATTAGCTGTCGGATATTAGTTTTATATATAACATGGTGTATAAACTAAGGTGTTATAGAGTTAACTCACTTAAAGTCTTTAAAACTGTACTGGCTTAATAAAATGGATTAAGCCCTTAAATGGGAAATCACTAGTTTTGTATACCAAAAGTACTGAATTTGAAAACGAAAGTTTTGTACTAGAAAAACTGTGCATTGACCATTTGTCCTATGACCTGATCCATACTTGGTACCCTTATGTTGACTTAATGTATACTAAGCATAAATATATATAAATTCAGGTAGATAATAGATTGGGTGACCTCGGTGTAAACCCATATCCAACGGGAACAGGACGTATAGTGAAGAACACACATCCTATTAGCTGTCGGAATCTACTTAGCATATATGTATCCTATAGTGTATACATTAATGAATCATAAAGTTAGCATCATGGTCCTAACTTTTAAAAGTAGCCTTCTACCAAGACTTGACTGTTTTAAAAGTAGTCTTCTACCAAGACTCGATTGTTCCTTTGTCATATGTAAAGTATATTCTCCCTAGTTTATAACTATCTCGAATAGAAAATAGATTAACCTTCAAGTGTTACCGACACTTTATGAAAGTAATGGGAGAAGTGAGTACCATGATGTCATTTATAATGACATGCGGAGGTACTGTTAACCTAAAAACATAATTGTTTTATTACGGTCATAATGTGAAAGCTAAAACCCCTACTAAACGCTCTCATGTAAGGATATTGAGGGAACCCAACGCGACCCAAGTAAATCCATGCATGCCGTGTAATTCACATTAAAGTTATATGATCATGTATACCTAATATAACTATCACTAATGCATTAGCGATTCATTGGTATAATTAGATCATGTCTGCGTGTTGTCATGATATAGTAAATTAACTTGTTTGTTATGTTCTGTTCTGGTGTTGTTTGATTCTCTTCACTGTTTGTTCTGTTATGGTATTGTCTCTTTGTGTGCTTCATTGTACTAGAAGTAATGAATAGTATTCTCCCAAACTATACCTATAATATTTTACTAATGTTCTAACTATACTGATGATGAAAAGACTCATTTGTCTACCATGTTATGCTTATACTTTAAAAACGGAGTTATGTACAACTATAAAGTAACACAACCTTTAAATGAGTTTTGAAATGTAAAGACGACTTATAAATGACATAAGTAACATTTTGAAGGGTGTTTATAACAAACATTTACACAATTAACATTGTGTTCAACTTGCATTCCACCCTCCCCCCCCCCCCCCCTTAAAACATTTAAAATAGTTTAAAAGATTCATTACGGGGTATGAACTCACCTGATGTGGGTGATTCAAACGGGTATGCGCGTACGGATGAGAAGTTCCACGAATGAAGTCTCGAGACATAGTAAGTTCTAAATGATATATAAGGACACATATTGACATGAATATAGTGTCTATAAATAACTATATGAAAGATAACACCATCCGGGACTAGGAAACACCTTGGCTAGGTGTTGGAATCACATGTGATTCAACAAAGGGAAGTGAAATGGCACTTAATGGTGTTTACTGTTTTTGGACCATATGGCTTTGAGTTTACGGTAGTAGACTCAAATGGTTTATGGTAAAATGAAGTTTTCAAGTCCTAAACACTTCTAGGTAAAGGTCTAGGCTAGTTTCTAAACTTAAGGAATGAGTTTGGGGCATCAAAACATGTCTAAGAGGTGTTTACGGTTTTGGGAGATCCCCAAACCGTAAACACACACATACACACACACAGAGACATATATATATATATATATATATATATGGGACATTTTTGTGGTTTTTCATGTGCTAAACACATCCAAGGAAGGTTCCATGTTTGCTTCTAGGGTTTAGCAAGAGTTTAAAGCACTTTGGCACACTTTTAGCATCCTTATTAGGGTTTACGGTCCAAGGAGATTCTTGGACTGTAAACACCTTATCCATGAGATATTTAGGTGTTTTCTTGAGGCTATTATGGTTTAAACATGTTAAGGGTTGTTTCTATGCTAGTTTCAAAGGTCTAAAGGGACAAAGGGCACATTTAAGCCCCATTTTTAGTGTTCACGGTCCAAGAAGATTCTTGGGCCGTGAACACCTTGTTCTTGAGGTATTTTGATGATTTCATGGAGTTTAACACTTGATCTTTACATACTAAGGCTAGAAACACTTACTAGTTGAAGATCTTGAAGAAAAATGGGATGCTACTTGAGAGAGAAATGGCTTTAGTCTTTGGAATTGTGAAAAAGTGATTAAAATAACTAAGTCACACTTATATAGTCTATTGGGTTTATGGTCCTAATACCCTCTTGGACCGTAAACTCAAAACTCTTGAAGTTTTGGGCATGTTTTGCTACATAGTACACCCTAGGGTATCCACTCTCCTGATATCTTCTGAAGCACTAACTTTAAACCACTCAAACTTATTCCAAAAAGTTTGAAAGTTAGCAGAAATCTTTTTAACTCATATTGAAGTGGATGGTTGAACAGAATGGAAAGTTTTGGATTGTCACATCGTCCCCCCGTTAGAATGAATTTCGTCCCGAAATTAACTCTCTTAACATTAATATTGGGGTTGTGCTCTTCTGCTTTGTAGAATACTCACTCGTAGACCTGGCAACTTTGCCCTGGTGTTCTTGATAGGATTAATACTTGGTCCATCTATCATTACTTCATGTATACAAGCCGTATATAATTAGGATTAGTAGGACTGTCGGATGTGCGACTCTGCCCCAGGTCCACAACCTAACGGGGAATAGGAGATAGGGCGGAAACACACATACTAGATCTGCGTAATCATAATCATATACCACCCTCGCGTATACACTTATTAATATTAGGTGGGCTGTATTCGTCCATAGCCTCTATGCTCGAACTTGGTCTGCTGGACGAGTGGTATTTCGTGACGGTCCGCTGACATCTGACGACAAAGCTTCGGTGGACAAAGTACTCTTCGCATGAGTACTTCAGGGGTTTAGAATGTGAAAGATAAAATTTCTGATTCAGGTCGGACTTTCGATACGAATGATGAAAGTTTCGAGAACTTGCTGATCAAGGCGATAGAACCTTATGAACTTAGTATGGTGAGGACCACGCCAACTCATGACGAAAGAAAACCACGGACTCTATATCGACAAAGTTTTGGTCAATGAAAGAAACGTCTGATTAATGACGATGTATCCCTGGTATACTTAGTACTGTACTCCTAGTATGTTCAACAATGTACTCCTTGTAACTGTTCTCTAGTTTCCTGTTTTCTATTTTAAAATTAACACTCCTATGTATCGTACCGCTATGTGTGCATACATACAAATAAAAGTGTTTTACTTACTGAAGGGATACTTTTATACCATGATCCCCCATGGTACCACTACTATTGCCGGTCATATATAAGTTGTGAATACTTAAGATGAGCCAGGCAGTCGACTGGGCATCTTTGCCTCAAATCCTCAACTAATTAAGGAAAGAGGACCTAAGCAGAGTCACTCATTCTAAGTCTGCAACATCTCAGTTGCGCACAACCATGATGTATATGGTGAGTTATAATAGCTTCTCTAAGGGATCTTTTAGTTCACTTGAATATTACGACCTATTTCAACATGTGAGTTGTTATAGTTACTTTTAAGTGTTATCCCCAACTTTTAATCTTATATGAATATAAATTAATTATAAAAGTAATTACCATTTTGAAAATGTACCACTACTCGTCGACGACTCCGAGGTAGATTGTCCCGTGGTGATCATCAGAATGCGTCCATCCGCTCCTGAGTTCCTGATTATCGGGCAGTTCCTCTGATTGTGTCCATTCTCACCACAGCCATAGCAGGCTTGGTTTTCTTCAGTTCTGAGGACTTGGGAGATCGGTTGAGTTGGTGCCCTGCAGTAACGGACTGTGTGTCCTTTTATGTGGCAGTTTAGACATTGCATTTCCCGACACACTCCAGTGTGGTGAAAGTTGCATTTTCCACACCTCAGAAGGTTTCCAGCATAACGACTGGCAGGTGCTGAATCAGTAGGCGTCGTTGCAGCATACATAGTACTCGCTTGTTGCTCTTGTGGGGTGTCTTGTGTTGTTCGCTTCTTCTTTCTCTTGTTCTCCGACTCCTGATTATAGTCCTCTTACCTTAATGACTCGGGAATAGGGACTTTTACGCTGTGGCGGACTCCATGATCAATGAGTCGATGAGCCAAGCGTTTAGCACTAGCGAACGTGGCTGGGTTAGAAGACAACACATTTCCTTGGGTCGGGGCAGTCAGACCCCAAATGTATCTTTCTATCTTCTTTCTCTCCGAGGTAATCATCTCGGGGCATATAGAGCTGCTAGTTCGTTGAACCGGTCCGTGTAGGTCACTATGGCTGAGCCGACCATAGTGAGATCCCACAGTTCGTGTTCCAGTTTTTGAATCTCGCCTAACGAGCAAAATTCTTCCCGCATTAACTCTTTTAGGTTTTCCCAACCTATTGAGTTTTCCACTGATAGGGTTAGTGAATTAACATGGCTGTTCAACCATGTTAGGGCCTTGCCGGAGAAGGTGCAGGCAGCAAACTTCACTTTGCTTCCTTCTAGGCATAAACAGATTTCGAAGACCGACTCTGTTTTCTCAAACCATTACATGAGAGCAATGACTCCTTCAGTCCCTTTAAAGGACAATGGTTGGCATCTGGTGAAGTCATTGTAGGAGAACTCTCCCTGGCGCACAGGGACCTCACCTTTAGTAGAATCGGTAGGCGTTTCACTTCCACTTGTACCAATGGGGTGATATTGTGCCATGGTTGTTGCCACAGCCGCGGCTATTGCAGCGTTTAGAGTTGCTGCATCGATTTGTGGAGAAGGTATAGGAGTTATCGAAGTAGCGTATCTGGGTGATCTACGAGGAGGCATCCTTGCTAAAAGAAAACAAAGATGAGACGAAATAAGTCTATAGCAACGGACACAAGCCGAAAGCTAAAAAGACAAGGTTATCCTAGTTCTGGATGTATCGGGTCCTGACTTCCACAAGGTTCTAGGAACAATTCATAAATGAGTCTATACCAAATAAACTCTATGAATTTGAAATAACTATCCTCGAATGAATATCTGTTTCCTGAATAACTATTACCAGCTGCATGTAAGAAAATAATTCTAACACATGTAATATGAGCAGTGTTTCCACTCGCTCGATAAATTAACCTAATTAATATTTATTAGTATGACGCGTAAGACGCTTTGGTTACTTTGACTGATATTTCCTTGAAATCTTCACATGTACTTGTCCTTATTCGTCCTGAACTCTTCAGTTGTCTACTATGAGGAAGTGGTTACATCTATCTGGGCTTGTCGTGCGAGAATGAAAGTGACTAAAGAACCTATGAGCTTTAAGGTAACTTTATGGGGTGATCCTTATGGAATTCTCCTATAATCAAACTATGTACACCAGTTTGCATTGTATATAACTGAAGATCAAATAGACTTTAGAATAATTGATCCCACCTCAACACTACTTCCTTAAAAGGAATGGATAGTGAAGCGTCGGTCACAGATTCTATGTCTATAAGATCTTGATTATATATAAAAACTTTATGAATATACCCTGTAAGATTATAGACCTATCCGCAAGGGTCTTCTAAGTTATCACATACGTTATTTATCTGGACTAAAATACTCCTATAGTATTCTAATGTAATGTACTTGGTATGTTCTAAACTTGTTATCGCGTTATCGTATCATAGAATACTCCCATAGTACTCTAACTCTAACTGTACTTGTTCTGGCATTCTCTTGGCTGGTGTTTCGGTAAGTTTTAACTCTGTTGCAACACCATATCATTCTCAAACACATGTCGGTCACATCTCGAATGAATATAGTTGATCAGCCTATATTGATCCTACATATGATTACATAACTGTTCAGGTTGACGACAATGTCCAACCTTTAAATACTTTCAGTTTTGTTCCCCTCATGATCCTAGTTCTATTATGTACATGTATGCGCAAGTAGGTATATTTTTATAACTTGAAGTTATACTCTAAAATATATCATTATCCAAAGCACTTAAGCCCCATTGTATTTATAAACGTATATCTTTTATCGGTTGATATACTTAGTTCACTATAAACAATGCTTTGATACCAATCTGTCACACCCCAAAACCGGAACGGCGGAAACGTTCGGGGGTGGAGGACGTCATGTCAAGTATCACGAGGTATGTATATAGTAAGCAAGTAATGAACAACCATTTCATTTAGAAAGAAAGTTTTTACAATGTATGTGTTCACAAAACATAGAAGTCATAAACAAATAACAAAACAAGACTTGAAGCTATAATACTCCATCTTCTGAAGTCCCAGCACGAGCACCTGTCTAATAGTATCCTGAGAATAAAAGATATTTGAAAGAGTTGATCAGCAATTAAGCTGATGATTTCATAAGATTTTAGTGATGTGAGTAAGCTGTAAAGTGTTGTTGAAAATGTATATGTAAAGTGATGTAAGTTGTACGTCTTGTTCCCGTTGTATGTGGGCTTACATCGAGGTCACCCAATCTACTATCTACCCGATATCAAATTATATATAGCAGTATAAACAAAGCTATTATAAAAGTAATCATCATAGTCAATATTTTACTATAAGAAATATAGGTTTTCTTAAAAGGAACTCTCCATTAGATATAAAGGAACCATTTCAAATAACTCCATGAGTAACAAGTGAATACACCAAGGTTATATATGACAACGATCTAACAACCAATGGAATGTGTGCTATCCGCCTTACTTACTGTACCCCGTTGGGTTGTGAGTTGAGGGAAGATGCGCACAATTGATTGTTTGTTTACTCCAATTATATATAACTTGTACCCACTTATTACGCATAGAAAGGGTTGTAGTGTCATTTTACTCAACTCCCATTAAAGTAGGAAATATATGATTTTCTAGAGGAATAGGCAAACTTTACAAAACAGAACTTACAACTTACATCACTTTACATATACATTTTCAACAACACTTTACAACTTACTCACATCACTAAAATCTTATGAACTCACCAGCTTAATTGCTGATCAACTCTTTCAAATATCTTGTATTCTCAGGAGAGTATTAGATAGGTGTTCGTGCTGGGACATCAGAAGATGGAGCATTATAGTCAATGAAATCCACAACTCTAGAAAACTACCCAGTTTGGATACCACAACACCTCGAAATCCATTCCCTAGAAATCCTGGCAAAATTGCAATTGATTTCAGTATATTTTTGTATCCGATTTATAATATGCAACCAGTCTATTGAACATGTTCATTGATTATGAGTGTAACTTGATTCCCTCCATTTAACAATAGGTTGGTCATTGGTGGAGGTTGATATCCCATCGTATGCTATAGTACGTGAATGACTTTCTTCGGTATATCATTTGAACATTTGTGACATCCCCATTTTCAAAGCCAATTTAAAACTTTTTATTTATGTTTATTTATTTTAGAGTATAAAACTTAATGCATGATTTGTTTCCAAAACATAATATTTGAATATTCCCAAAGAAACATTTTCATTATATAAAAACCTTGGGATGTCATCGTCAATACAAATATATAATTATAAACTTGTTCTATCAGGCCTTATAGCAATTTATTATACTATGGTCTAATAATTACTCAAATCACTCATCATCCTTGTGATTTCGTACCACTACCTATTATATCATTTGATCATCTAGATACTTCATATCTATGTGTAAGTTGAAAGTAAGTAGGCACTCCCTTGTTAAAAGTGGATGACCTAAAGTTAGGTAGCGCTTCGTTTCAGCACTTAGCCTTTCCTTTGATGTGATCTAGGTTCAATTATCACTAAGTCTTAGTTTATTATTTCTTAAAAATAATGGTAGTCTAGATTTGCCAACAATCTCAATGTCTACATCAAGATCTATCAACTAAGGAGAAGCCAGTTAAGATCATATCGAAGGTATGGTTCGTTTGGTATATAGTGTATCTTGTTTGGAAATCCCACTTTAAACACCTCACTAAATCTTTCATAGATATCACCCCCCATAAGTATATCAATTAGTATAACGATTTGGAATCACTGTTAAATCTTAATTATAGATTCATAATAATGAGTATGAATATAAATAAAAACTACACTAAGATAATGTCGAGTGTAATTTAACTTACAGAGATTTCCTAGACAAAAGTCTGGAAATTGCACTGGTAGACCTCTGACTCAATAACTTCGAATCACCAGGCTTTCAGGGACCTCAGAGCTTGCCAAAATACCCTAAATACTAAATACTTTTTGGGCCAAATGCAGAGAGATTCTAGGGAGAGACTTGGAGAAGGTGTGGAGGAATGAATGAGTAATGGGAGCTATTTATAGGCGGTTTTGGGATGTGTATGCCGTGCAAGACAAGTATACGCTACACCCTTCAAACATGATGATACATCCACTTGATGACATGTGTTATCCATCGGCTACTACTACGTGGCAGCTTCTAGAAGCATGTGCATCGTGCACCCATGTGCGCGAACTTTTTAGATTTTCAAAATTCATATCTTCTCCTACGAACTCTGTTTTTGACATTATTTCCATCCACGCGTAGCTATCAACGAGATACATAACTTTCATTTAGACTCCATCGGCTAATTCTCACTTTATTTATATTTGTTATTTTAGAAGCTTAGACTACTAAATTCTGTTTAAAAATCATATATTTTTCATACGATGTTCATTATTAGATGTCATTATATTGACAAACTCCTATTAACAAGATCTTCAACTCTCGTTTAGATTGTTTCAACTAACAATCAAACAATCTAAAATTTGATTTCTGTGTCCGAACTTTTGCACTTAAACTTCAAAAAATCATAACTTCCTCATATGAAGTCAGATTTGGGCGTTCTCTATATGCACGCTGTAACATTCCAAATTCATGACAAAAATTTTCATTTTTAAATTAAAAGAAATCATTGTATTAAAAAAACCCATATCAAGACCAAGTACCAAATACAAATATCCCAATATTAGTGTATCATGAATTTAAAAAAATGACATGTCATCGATGGATGTGTATGATCACGCCTTCGTCTTGCCACGATCATCTGAAGTACCTGAAATAATAATCTGAAACTATAAGCCAAATCTTAGTGAGTTCCACTAAGTACTACCACCCAAACAAATAACAACATGCATGTTGGGTCCACAACTAATAAACTAGATTACCCATGAGTCCACAACATGATTTTGGCTTGCTTTATGGCCCACAACTCATGTATGGCTTACTCTCGAGCCTATAGAATAAGTCTGCCATTCCTTTCGGGCCCACAACTTATGTCTAGCTTGCTCTTATGTTTATTGGCTTCCGTACAAAGCAGCATTGTCTCAACCCAACTATATTAGGTCGACATAAAAATTACGTATAACATATATCCAACAAAAAAGATAATTGTATAACCAGTCAACAAGCTAACAGACAGATCTATAAATCACTACCACATAATAACATCCTATATACTAGGATACATAACCCAGTGGGCCGGCATTAGTACATTTAACCCACAAGTATAGTGAGGAAAACTCACCTCTTAGTTCGAAAAGATAGTAAAACACAGCACAACTCCGGATACAAACTCTACAGGTCACATGTACAATAAATAGTGACCTAGTCTGAAACTATTGCTCAAAATACTCAAAATTTCCCTATGTCAAACATGGTCAATGTTAATAGTCAAAAGTCAAAGTCAAAGTCAATTAGACCAGGTCGCCATGTCAAGGCCATTCTTGGCCAGACCATGGCCATCAAATGACAAAAAAAAGAGTTTTAACTTAGCCACCGCACCGTAGGAACCTAAGCCATGCCGTGGGGGCTGGTCTGGGTAGCTTAAACCATTAAGTCACTTTTCTTTCCAACTTCAAGGGCTCTAAAACTCAGATGTAGTCTTTTCTAAGGTCCAAGTGAATAAATTTTCCAACTTTCTCCCTTTAGACCCTCAAAGAGATAGAGATCTCACTTCTAAGTCTTGCTAGGGAAAAAACATGACTTGACTTAACCCATTAACCACTTTCCCTTCAAGACTTACTAGTACCTCATAATCATATAAAAATTCATACTTTCTAGACATGCATGTCAAATGCTTATCTTGGACTCATATTAGGTCAGAATAGAGAAAAATAGGCCAAGATCTCATGCAAGAGTTCAAAACTCTAGAAATCTCTTATTCCAACACTCCTAACTAGAAAGGGGACTCTAGGATTCATAAAGTTGGCAACTTTATGAAATCCTAACACTCCAATATGTCCAACATTAAGAATAAGGCATACAAACCTAGATTTATGCACAATAAACCAAAAACCTTAGAACCTGGGGACTTAAAAGAGTCAAGAAGATGCACAACAAGATGATGAGAATAGTTTATTATTGAATCCAAGTCTAGGGGTCACCTTCTAATTCTTCTAATCCCTAAAAATCAACACAAAAAACTTACAAAGAAAAAATGGAGGTTATCGTCTGCTTGGAGGCTGAGAGAGTGTAATGGAGGCTGGGGGTGAGTAAACCTAGCCATCACATTCCCTTAAATAGGGCACAAATCCCGGATACTAGGTTTTCACATTAAACAGTTGTCATGTTGTGGCCACAGGATGCCATGTCATGGTGGCCTTACATGAGATCACCATATTTCTTGAAACACCACACAATAGAGCTTTCCCCCATAATGTGGCAATCCTAACTACTTAGAATTTTGAATTCTCAATTACCTCATGATCCAGTTGTTACAATTTCCCCCCACTTGAATCAGACTTTATCCTCGAAGTTTGGCGTTGCGAATAACTCAGGGTAGTGCTCTCACATCTCATCCTCAGGTTCCATGATCCATTCGGGTCTCGAATAGTACATAATCTCATAGTTATCATCCTAGGCTACATCAAGCCATATATGTTGTCTCATTTTCAGATTCAGATGATCCATGAGATATCTCAAACTCTTTTGATCAATGCAAATGGTATAACAGACCCCATATAGGTAATGTCGCCAAATCTGAAGGGTAAACACCACCGTTCCCAACTCCGTATCATTTGTAGGATATTGCAACTCGTGCGGCTTCAACTATCGATAAGCATTATTAATAACCCTCCGTCACTACATAAGAACCGCCCCCAAGCCAATGATGGATGCATCACAATATACAAAAAAAATTCTCAACGCCCTCAGGGATGGTCAACACTAGGGCCTCACATAACTTATGCCTTAGAGTCTCAAATGCAACCTATTGTTCAGGCCCCAACGAAAATCCATGCTTTCCTTCTCAAATGAGTGACAAGTACAACAACCTTGGATAAATCTTTAAAGAATCTCTAATAATACCCTAATAATCCCAAAAGAACTCCTAATCATTGACGGAGACTTTAGAACCTCCCACTACATAACAACCTCAATCTTGTCCAGGGCGACTAAAATCCCGTTCTGGATAACGAGGTGTCCCAAGAACTAGACCTCCCATAACTAAAACTCACAGTTCAAGAACTTGGCATATAGCCGTTCCAGCCTCAAAACGTCTAGAAGCTCTTGAAGGTGCTCCTCATGCTGCTTCCTGGTATTAGAATAGACCAGGATATCATCAATAAAAACAATGACCGATTGATCGAGCATCGGCCTGCATACATGATTCATCAAGTCTATAAATGTCACAGGTGCATTGGTGAGCTCATACAACATCACCACAAACTCGTAATGACCACAATGAGTCTGAAATGTTGTCATCTCCATGTCCTCCTCTCTAACTCTCATCTGGTGATATCTGATGGATTTTGAGCATTCTAACACTTCCTAAGTGTACATGAAACCCTAATAAACCTTGGATCTATGTTTGTCCAAATACATGCAAAATTTGGTTTCCAAGGTTTATAATCCTATCTAGCATACATGGGGAACTTTATCTTAAAAGGATGGCTAGAATTACATACCTTGTAGTTGATTTTGATTCCTTGAAACCTTGAGAGCCTAGCACCCTAAGTGTGATGCCAAAAATGCTTTACACAACACCAAATGCTTTTGGAGTGACTTTTGAGAGAATACACACACTCTAAAAATCGGCCTAGCCCTCACTTCTCTTTTGTGTAGCTGATTTTCGTGGATAGTATGTTCCCTATATAGTGTGACACATCTAGGGTTACCCCATGTAAACCCTAATGTGTCATGACTCTTCATTTCCATGACCCATGGGTTTGTAACTCCCATGGAGCATCCATGGATCATCCCATAGGTTTAACCTAACTTGATAATCCATGGAGCCTCTTAGCCCACTATACAAGTTATGGATGATTTACACAATCAATCCATATATTTAATTAGTTACCTTTTGATCACTTAATTAATTCTTGATCAAACTAATTAAATAATACTATTAATATATTAGAACTTATAATATATTATTAAACCACAAGTGTTAATTCTCTCATTTAGTCTATCCAATTGCATGGTGCCATGCAACCCAAATAGACCATGTTGGGTCGGGTCAAGTACATACCAAAAATAGTTATGGACTTAGACACCTTATCCAACAATATCCTGACCTCAAATCAATCTTGCAGAATCAAGATGCACCTTGCAATTGATCGAAGATATCATCAATCTGTAGAAGTGTGTAAAGGTTCTTTACCGTAAACTTGTTCAACTCCCGATAATCAATACACATGCGGTGGAACCCATCCTTCTTCCTTACAAACAAGATCGGTGCTCCCCATGGAAAACTTCTCGATCTGATAAACTGCTTGGCCAAGAGCTCCTAGAAATGAGAAGACAACTCCTGATGGTGGTGCCAATTAGTATGTTGCCTTACCAATCAGGGTCGCACCGAGGACCAACTTGATCCTGAACTCCACCTGCCTCTCAGGAGACATATCGGGCAATTCCTTTGGCTCCGACGGTAATGCTCTGGTCCTGCCCTTTGTCTCTTGACCGTATCTTTTGTCTTGGAGCAAGGAGCGTTACTTGGTGGGCGCGAGCCTTCCGATTGTCCGTTTTGCTCCCAGGGGCGCCAGCGGGTGCTGAGCCTGGCTGGTGTGCCCGACTCTAGGGCTTGGACGCTATTCTGCTGTGTTGCCCTAGGCACACCATCAAGTCCCCCAGTCCAGTAGCCGTAGCATTGTAGCGCTAGTTACGGCGTTCTGGACTTAACTGCTTGACGCTTGTCCGTCGTTACTCCGCTCTTAATGGCGATGTGACTGCACGTGACTGGTTACGTCAGCGTGTCAGACATTTAAATGTCCCACTTCTTCCTCTTCCTTTAAAGGGTATTATCTTTGCAACGATTCTCGCCATTTCTTCCCTCTTTTCCCTGCGTACTCATCTTTTCTCTCCTTTCATGGCTAATCTTCCCGGAATTGTCCCTTCTGCCGTCAAGTATCAACAGTTGGAGGCCATTTATGGCTTGTCTCCTTTAGAAGGTGTGGAATTTCCCTCTGCTGGCTCTAGCATCTCTTCTCCCCCCCCCCCCTGGAAAAATTGGGGTTTTACTAAAAACCCTAGATGCTGGCATACGATTTCCTTTGATAGATTTCCAGGAGGAGGTTCTTCAGAAGATTGGCTGTAGTCTTCAGATGTTGACCCCTAATGCTGTCAACAAAGTGGTTGCCTTCGAGATGATCTGTAGAGCCAATGGGTATGTTCCCGACTACTCCGTCTTCAAGTTCTTCTTCCGGTTCTGCCTTACCGGAGATAAGTGTACTTTTTCGGCCCGGCGGGGGGGATAGGCCCTAGTTCCTGATGGGCGCACCCCCAAGAATTAGCAAGACAAGTGGTTGTGGGTGAATCAGGAACTGGTTGGGAGTGGTCGTTACTATGCCAATGCTTTCGCCGATACTGTCCCTAAGCTCTTCCCTCACAAGCAAGAAGTCGCCGATTACCTGAAAAGTGTGCAGGTAACCGCTGAAGATTACTCTGGAGCGCTTCTGTCTGGGGTAGGGATGAGCCCCTTTTGGAGGTAGCGTGGCAAGATGGCGGTGTTCTACTCTATCATCGATGGTGAGTGTTATATTCGTCCTGTTTCTCTCTTTACTTTACTTTTTTGGTGTTTCTCTTAACCGCCTCCATGTGACTTACATTTCATTCTACTTTTCTTTAGGTGTTGAGTCTTCCTTATCCATGGACAAGGTGTTGTGTAAATGCTATCGAGGCAAATTGGAGTTTCGTGAGGTGGGTTTGTTCGAGCGTCTTCCTCCTCCTCGTCGGGCAGATTGTATCAACACCCCTACTCCTATTGTCCCTCCAGCGGGCTCGTCTGCGTCTGAGGGAGATCCGTTGCTTGTCTGCCTAATTTCCTCTTTTATGCCAACGGGTGGTGCTCCTACCCCTTCCCCAGAGGACGGTGAGGACAGCAAAGAGGGTATCATTGCTGACGTTCGGCGGATGCAGGTGAAACGGAAAGCTATGCAGGCGATGGGTGAGCCGGTGTTCCTCCTGCCCCCAAGAGGGTGCATACTAGGCACAGCTTTTCTCATCTACTGAACTCGATGAGTTCCACACCAGTGAGCTCCACCTCCGCTGGCGTGGTTATGATTCCTGATGATGATGTGTAACAGTCTGGGGGAGTCAATAGGGCGACTGAATAGCCCGATTTTTCAGTTTTTTCTTCAATCCCTTATCCAAGTGTTCTGTTTGTCCCTTCCAAGCTTTCTCCCACAAAAGGCTTCGGTCCCTACAGGCCAGTTACAGTTTCCAAAGATGGTGGCCCTGGTGATGGTGCTTCTGAGTCGACGGTTTTTGTGCCATCTTGGGATCTTCGCAAAGATTCTTGTCTTTCTGTTCGTGCCAATGCCTTGGAGTTCTCCCTCCAGCTACAGTTGGGGATATGGATGTGATGGGTAGTCCTGCCCTTGCTCACAACATGGCCTATGCTGCTGCGCAGACGATGTTCTATCTTGTTGCAGCTTCCCGGTGCATCCATAGCCTTGGCAAGATGGAGGCCGCACATGCCACCTGTGGATCGCGTGTGGCAAGTCTGGAGCACCGCCTGGGTGAGCTTGGCGACGATCTTTGCTTAACTGAAAAGAAATGTGAGTTGCTGGCGTCTGAGAAGAGTGTTCTTGATGAGGCTAGGGCTGCATTGGAGGCCAAGGTTGATTCTCTCACTCAAATGAATGAAGGTTGAATGATCCAGATTGAAAGTCTTGAGCGTGACGCTGTTTACTATGACAAGCTTGTGTCTTCGCTGCAAGCAGATGTGTGCGCTGCTCGTCGAGACTTGGATTGGCTGTTGCAAATCGGTGTTGTGCCTATCGTTGATAAGCTGATAGAGCATCCTGACTTTACCAATGCTATCAGTCTTATCCGCCATACTGCATATATGGATGGGGTTGAATCTGTCCAGAAAACTTTAAGTGGTGGTGAAAGTGGGGAGGCGGGTGCCGGTTTGTCATCTGTCGGGCCTATGGTTAGCGTAAGTGATGCTCTCTTGTCCTTCACTAGCATGGATCACGCAGGTCTGTTGGGTCTGAGAGAGATGGGTATTGATGGTTTGCGAGAGTTGTGTTCTTTTGGTTCAGAGGGCACTCCAGGGGATGCTGCAGGTCGTGATATGGTGCTTGTGAATGACATTGATGTGGGAGGGAATGGGAAAGATCGTGGTACTAGTGGTGATGATCGAGCAGGTGTTGGAGGTGATGATGTTGATGATGTGGTGGATGATAGGGAAGTTTTTGGTGGGTTGGCTGGGAAAGTTGGTGAGGATGATGTTGTGGAGGGGGCTGTGGTTGGTGATAAGGTTGTTGGTGATGATTCGGAGCCATAATATTTCTTCGTTTTGTTTAGTCTATGTGTTTTTCTTTGCAATGGTTGAACTGCTAAGAATAATATATGTTTGACATGCACTAAGCATTAACTACTATCTACTTTTTTTTGTGCTTGGCTTATTTGTTTATTGCATATTGTTCAAGATGTGCCAAACATTTTGCTTTGTTTTTGTTACCATTGACACACTAAGTGTTCATATTGAATGCACTTAGCACTCATCATTCAATCATTGGAGATTATTACACTAAGTATGAAAGATCAGCAATTGCATTATCATTTAACCGCGGGTTTTTTAAATACACTAAGTATTAAGCTCATGTCACTTATGCATGAAATTCTATATATGCCGAGTACTAAACTCATGTCTTTAAACATAGAGATACAATGAGTATCGATTCTCATGTCACTTAGCATGGATTGACGTACTCTAAGTACTCTAGGGTGCAACATACTCAATGGAGCATCAACCAACTAGGGTTACATCTTTCCTCTTCCTTAGAAAAAATATTTCTTTAGGTTCCTGGCATTCCATGTTCTTTGAATGGACCTTCCTTCCATCGTCTCTAACACGTATGCCCCGTTCCTGTTTGCCTCTATGACCATGTATGGGCCTTCCCACGTTGGGCCCAGCTTTCCCTGGGGTTGTGCCCGAATGGCCTCATTTTTCCTCAAGACATACTTGCCCACTTTGAAGGCCTTCTCCTTTACCCTTTGGTTGTAATACCTTTCTGTTGCATGTTTGTACGCAGCTTGGCGTACTCCCGACTCTTCACGTTTCTCTTCTAGGATATCTAAGTTTATCCTCAGGTTTTGTGTGTTGTTTTCCTCATCTTGGTTTGCCACCCTTAGCATATTCACTGCCACTTCCATGGGGAGCATTGCTTCGGTCCCATATGTCAAGCTGAAAGGGGTTTCCCTTGTGCTTTTCCATGGTGTAGTCCTATATGACCATAGCACCATTGGTATCTCCTCTACCCAATTCCCTTTTGCTTTGCCCAACCTCTTTTTGATCCCATTGACAATGGTTCGGTTGGACGCCTCCGTTTGACCGTTCGCTTGAGGGTGTGCCACCGATGTGAAGCATTGGCTTATCCCTTTGGCAGTGCACCACTCTCTGAATGGGTTCTCAGCGAATTGAAAACCATTGTCGCTGATGAGAACCTTAGGTGTTCCAAACCTTGTCTTGATGTTTTTCCACACAAATTTTATCATGTGCCTCCCAGATATGCATGCCAATGGCTCAGCTTCAATCCACTTTGTGAAGTAATCCACGGCTACCACCATATACTTCAGCTTCCCTGGTGCTTCTAGGAATGGACCCACTATGTCTATGACCTACTGGTAGAAAGGCCATGGGCTGGATATGTTGTTTAGCAGCGCCGAGGGTTTCGCCTGTACTGGGGTGTAAGACTGACACTCCCCACATTTCCTGGTTACTTCTACCGCGTCTTGATGTATCGTCGGCCAATATACCCCATTCGTAGCACCTTTCCTGTCAAAGCCTCCGCCCCTTCGTGTGCGCCTACCTTCCCTGAGTGTGCTTCCTGCAATATCTCTCTCCCCCTGGCCTGATCTACACATTTTAGCCATGGAGACGTGAATCCCTTCTTGTACAATTCCCCGTTCCCCATTGTGTATGAGGGTGCCTTTATACGTATTTTTCTGGCCTCGTCATGGTCGTCCGGCAACACTCCTCTCTGGAGGTATTCCCAGAATGGTGTCATCCATGTGGGTCCAGCGGGGGGTCAAGATGTTCACCTGCTGTTCATCAATGCTTCTCTCCCGGAGAACCTCCACTAAAACTTTCTTTGACAGGTGGTCAAAACAAGTGGACGCTAGCTTGCTCAAAGCGTCTTCCCTCTTGTTCTCACTTCTGGGTATCTGCTTGATTGTAAATTGGCCGAATGATCCTATAAGTTGCTTTACCATCTTTACATACTTTCCCATTCTTTGGTCTCTTACTTCGAAACTCCCATTGACTTGGTTCGCTGCTAACCTTGAGTTGGTTAGTGTTGTTACAGCTTTCGCACCCATCTGTTTGGCGAGTCGCAGCCCTGCAAGCAGCGCCTCATACCCCGCCTCTTTGTTCGATGTAAGCAAGTCGAAACAGAGGGCGTAGGTTACCTCTTCTCCTTTTGGGCTAGTTAGGATCAGCCCCACCCCTGAGCCTTCCCTGCTGGACGCTCCGTCCGTGTACAGGGTCCATGAACCATCGCCGGTAGGGGCCTCTTCAACTACCCACACCTTTTCTTTCACCGGGTTCCCTCCGTCAGGAATTTCTAGTAAGAAATCAGTTAGCGCCTGCCCTTTGATACTTGTTCTTGGGTGGTAGTTTATATCGTGCTCTCCCAGTTCAATTGCCCATTTGGCCAGCCGATCCGACGTCTCCGGCTTAAGCAAGATCTGTTTAATGGGGTAGCTTGTGAGTACCTCAATTTGATGTGCCTAGAAGTATCGCCTTAATCGTCTCGCAGCGTAGATGAGTGCTAGCACCAATTTTTCCAGCATGGGATAGTTGAGTTCTGGTCCCTACAACGCTCTGCTAACAAAGTATACTAGTCTCTGCTCCCCCTCCCTTTCCACAGCCAATACCGATGATATCGCTTCGCCTGATGTTGAAAGATACACTTGTAATGTTTCTCCAGGGATGGGGGTTGCCAGAGTCGGCAGCTTGTACAGTGCTTCCTTGATTCTCTGGAGCACCTTCTCAGCTTCATTCGTCCATTGGAAATTGTTTTTCTCGATGCATCCCTTTAAGGTGTGGAACAGTTGCATAGCCTTGTCAGCAGATTTTGAGATGAACCTGCTTAGAGCTGTGAGCTTCCCGTTCAGACCTTGTGCACCTCTAAGAGAGTTTGGGGTTGGCATCTCGATGAACTCCTCGACCTTGGTCGGGCTAGGCTGGACGCCTTGTCTAGTAACATAGTAGCCCAATAATTGCCCCTCTTCCACTCCAAACGTACATTGGGTTGGGTTTAGTTTCATTTTGGCCACCTCTAATGTCTTGAAAGTCTCTTCGATGTCTTGCAACATCTTTTCTTCATTTGGACTCTTAATCACCATATCATCTACATACACCTCAATATTCCTTCCAATTTGCTTGGCGAATATCAATTCGACCAGCCGCTGGTATGTTGCCCCTGCATTCTTTAACCCAAAAGGCATCTTGATGTAGCAGAACGTGCCATGGTCTATATAGAAGGCTGTTTTCTCTTCGTCTTCTTTGCTCATCAATATCTGGTGATACCCTTTGTAAGCATCCAAGAAGCATTTTATCTTAAATGCCTGTAGCGACTCTACCTTCTGATCGATTTCCAGGAGTGGGTAGCAATCCTTAGGGCATGGCATGTTTAGATCATAAAAGTCGATGCACATGCGCCACAACCCATCCTGCTTGCGGACCATAACTGGGTTTGCAATCCACGTTGGGAACATCGCATCCCTTATTATTCCGGCCTTCGTCAGCTTAGACACTTCTGCATTGATCGCCCTATTACAGTCTCCTCCTTGTACCCTTTTCTTCTGCTTAACCTCTTTTACCCCCGGTTAGATCATTAGCTTATGTTCAATGACCTTCCTTTCTACCCCCACCATATCTGTGGGGGTCCAAGCAAATACATGTTTGTAGCATTTGAGCAGATCGACTAGTTCTCTTCTTGTATGGCTTGGGAGGTCGCTTCCAACATTGACCGGTTGGTCGGGGTATCCCTCATTAATTACTTCCTTTTGCAGGATTTCCCCTGGGCCTTTTGGGCCCTTTGGTTATTTTTGTTGGGTTCATAACTGTATAGCACCGTAATTCTCTGGGCGGGGTGGCCAAAATCGTGGCTTCGCCTTTTGGTGTGTCAAATTTCATGATCCCATGCATGGTTGAAGGTAAGGGCCCTACCTTCAAGAGGGCAGTCCTCCTTAAGATGATGTTGTGCTCCGCCGAGTGTCGAATGACCACAAAGTCTATCACGGCGGTCTTCTTCCGCTGCTTGTCGTGGTTAGTGATTGTTAAGGGGAGGTGGATCGTGCCCAACGGCCACAGGCTGTGGCCGGTGAATCACACCAGCCTACCCGTCGTAGGTCGCAAATTATCTTTCCAGCGATCTGGAAGGAGCCGGAAACAATGCTCATAGATGATATCTGATGAACTCCCGGTGTCGACATAGACCCTATGGATAGTTACGTCTTTGATGGATGCCTGTATTATCATAGGGTTGTCACCTTACCAGCCGTCCAGCCGGGGATCCTGTATGAAGAACGTGAGCGTGCGTGCTGACGGTTTAACAATGACTTCTTCGTCGCGCTGTTCCTCCCTACTTCTTTTGCCGCGTATCATGAATATCTCCTTCGGCTGAACTCCTTCGCGGGGTGGACCCTTGGCGTTCTCAGCATCGAATTTGGCACGTAGGCTTCGCGCCACCTCCACCAGGTCTCCCTTAAGTTGTTTCTCCTCCATCTCCTTCTTTAGTACCGAACAACTAGCTATATCATGCGTTTTGCTTTTGTGGTACTCACAGTACCGACTCTTAGGCGACTTGGTTGGCTGCTGTTTCTCAGACACTGCATATACTTCTGGGCGGCGACCCCGTCTGTCGTCTTTAATAAATGGTCGGAAGCGTGGAGGTGGTCTTCTTGCTTGGCCATAGTGTCTTCCTCTCCCCCGGAAATCTGTGTTGGTCGGGTGGTGATGTCTAGTCGCCATATCATTCAAGTAGGCCTGCTTAGCTGCTTCACCATCCTCCTGCCGTAGGTATCGCTCCACTCTTTCTTTCAACTTAGCTCGTGTTAGATGATTCTTTCCCATTAGTTTTTGCGAGAGGAGCCCGGGCAGGAGTCCCCATGTGAAAGCACCAGTGATGAGCCCTTCGTCATGCCCCGGTACATCCAGCGTAGTGTTTATGAACCTTGTAAAGTATTCTCGAACAGTCTCCCCCTCCCTTTGTTTACAGCCTATAATTGAATGAGAATCGCCTTTGTATTTACGTAGCTGCATGAAGTTGGTGAGGAAGAGGTACTTGAGCTAAGCGAAGTTTGAAATGCTGCCCGATTGTAGCGTTTTGAACCATGTGTCGGCGTTGCCATCGAGCGTCGTCGGGAAGTATGTGCACCAAAACTTCTCGTTAAGCTTTAGCGACGTGGTCGTGGGTTCAAGTCCCACGGATGGCGCCAAATGATGGAACCTTGTCCCGGATGAGACCTTGCTTCTGACTCTGGGATGAGACCTTCTTGGTTGCCTGATTATAACTGCAAGATCACAAAGAACAAGGGTCATCAGCCGCTTCCCGGGAGGGGTTCCCGGGAGAACGCTCCAACGGTCAAGTTACGATGACTTTAGGGTTTGTGTTTGTTCTCTCAAGATCGGTTAGAGAACTTACCTCGCTGGTCTTGTGTGCATATCCTTTTATACCTAGCGCTCCTGCTTGGTCTATACCAGACATGATCACTTTTGGAGGAGACAAGGTCAGAGGCGCTGATTGGAGGCTCGTGCGCCCTCAACAGCTAGAGCACTCTCATTGGCTCCGACGGTAATGCTCTGATCCTGCCCTTTGTCTCCTGACCGTATCTTTTGTCTTGGAGCAAGGAGCGTTACTTGGCGGGCGCGAGCCTTCCGCCTATCCGTTTCGCTCCTGGGGGCACCAGCGGGCGCTGAGCCTGTTGGGCTAAGCCTAGGTGGTGTGCCCGGCTCTAGGGCTTGGACGCGGTTCTGCTGTGCTGCCCTAGACACACCATCATATTCTTTACTGTCTTAATTCTTTATGTTCTTAACTCAAATAAGCAGTAAATGAGACAACTCAATAGAGCTTCTAATCTTGCAATAATCTTCAAAAGACAATGAGAAGAGAAAGAGTAGAGAGGATTCGTCCATAGAGAGAAAAGAAGAGATTTCACTTGAAAACTAGCCAAAAACTCATGCAAAACACTCTCATATATACCCATGCAAAGGTAAGGACTTCACATTAAAATACTTTAAAGTAATGCTAGCCTTTAAAAGCATGGAGGTTGACAGGAAACATCGATATGTATTTAATAGATTCTACCATGCCACTTTAAAAGAGGAGGATTCTTTAAATTTTATAAACTCTAAGTTTATAAAATATAAACTTGGTCTTTAGGTAAAAGACAAAAGAATCCAACCGGTCCAAAATGTTGTGCATGACTTATTAATTCATACTATCTGAAATAATAACTTGTTATACTCTCGTATAATTATTATTTTCATAAAAAAATAATTATTCCTTAATTAAATTACAAGAATTGATATTATTTATTAATAATCATATTAATAATAAATATGTAAAATGTGTCAACTTGATAAATGTGTGACCCTATAGGATTATATATTATTAGCAGCAACAACAACAGTCGTGGTAGCTGCATCAGTAGCAGCCTCAATGAGGGCAACATAATGCTCATCAAATAACTCATTCATAGCGGTCTTAATAGACCCAAACAGCTTTAGAATAGAACCCCGGACAACAGTAGCCACCTCATTGGCAATCATCTCTCGTATCTAGCCGTTTGTCAACCCCAACCTATCCTAGCCACCCGTTCTAGATCTAGAACCAGATCCTCTCATAAACACCATACTAAAAATAAACCAATAAATTTATCAAAAAATGCCCCCCATTCGTACTATACAACCATTATAGAGAGGCTAAACCCTCAAGGTTTGTGACTTCCTTGTTACACATACAGGTCATGTCCTTTCAGTAATACGGGTCCATACTACCTTCCACACCTACCTATAATTCTTTTAATGGATCATCACAAACTACATGAAAAAACCCACAATTAGGATATGCATACATCCTATCATCACTCTCTAGAGAGTGGCTAACCAGTCCTCAACGGGCTTGCTACACCCATATATTCACTTATGAAACTTCCACCAACCCAACAATTACTCGTATATGCTAATCATACATAACGTTGGATCCTATAGACAGTCAAATACTTGCTTCTACCATAAGCCCTTCATCTAGAAAGGAACAGGAAATAAGGCTAAATCAAACATTCTCAGGCTATAGAATCTTAGTTATGTTCAACTATGATGCACATACTAAGCAACTACAGTATTCATATCAATTTCATCTAACATACAAGAAGTCCTCCTAGGCTACCAGGAATAATACATCAAGCAATTCTATCATGTAATCCCTGAAGATTCCTAGCCTACCACTAGCATGCAGTTCTATCATACTCATCATAAACAAATAACAGTGTGGGTAGCTTAGGGTATACTTTCTTGCCTC
The DNA here is from genome assembly GCF_052625555.1 of Lactuca saligna. Taxonomy (NCBI): domain Eukaryota; kingdom Viridiplantae; phylum Streptophyta; class Magnoliopsida; order Asterales; family Asteraceae; genus Lactuca; species Lactuca saligna. Next base: position 143,530,396 of record NC_136421.1, on the reverse strand, counting down.
GACTAATCGTACACATCTTGTTCGTTATTGGTTACTTTTGAAAATCACTTTGAAAACTTTTATAGATCCTTAGTTTGAGTCTAGATTCATTTAAATGCTCATCTAGTTCTCTTAAACCAGGGCTCTGATACCAACTTGTAACATTCCAAAAGCATGATAAAAAGTTTCATTTTTAAATTAAAAGAAATGATTGTTTTCAAACAAAACCCATATCAACACAAAGTACCAAATAGAAACATCCCAAGATCAGTGTATCATAAATCTAAAGAAAAGGACATGTCACTGAAGGATGTGTAAGATCACACCTTCGCCTTGACATGATCATCTAAAGTACCTGAAACCATAAACTAAAACTATAAGCCAAAGCTTAGTGAGTTCCCCCAAGTACCACCACACAAACATATAACAACATGCATACTGGGTCTACAACTAATAAATTGGATTACCCCTGAGTCTACAGTGTGAGTCTATCCTACCTTTTGGCCCACAGCTCATGTCTAGCTTACTCCCTAGCCCATAACTTATGTCTAGCTTGCTACCAGGTTTATTGGCTTCCATACAAAGTAGCATTTCCTCAACCCAACTATACTATGTTGATATATACATAACATATAACATATATTTAGCAAGCATATAATCATATAATTAGTAAACAAACTAATAGGATCTACAGATCACTACCAGATAATAACATCTTATATACTAGGAGACATAACCTAGTGGGTCGGCATTGGTGCCTTTGACCCATAAATACAGTGAGGAAAACTCACCTTTCAGCCTGAAAAGATAGTTGAAAACAACACAACTAAGGATACCAACTATACAGATCACGTGTACAACAACTAGTGACCTAGTCTCAAACTATTGTTCAAAATACCTAAAATATCCTTCGGTCAAACTTGGTCAAACTCAACGGTCAACTACACCAGGTCGCTATGCCATGGCCATTCTTGGCCATGCTATAGCCATCAAACGACAAAACAAACAGGTCTTGACCCAGTCGTCGTGCCGTGGCAACCTGAGCCACGCCATGGGGGCTGGTCTGGGCAACTTAAACCATTAAGTCACTTTTCTTTCCAACTTCAAGGGCTTCAAAACTCAAATCTGGTATTTTATATAGTCGAAGTGAATAAGTTTCCAACTTTATCCCGTTAGACTGTGACACCCGAAAACCGAGAACGGCGGAAACGTTCTGGGGCGGAGGATGTCATGTAATGTATCACAACAATGTAAAGTAGTAAACAAGCAACAACATCATCCATTTCATTAATAGTATAATTTTAATTACAAGTATGTTCTTTCATAATATACAACAATAAAATGAATAATCAGGAAATAAGACGAGTTTGGACTGCTCCGTCTTCACCAAAAACCTGATCGTCGTACCTGTCTATTTGCGACCTGAGAATACAAGTTATTTTGAAAGCGAGTATTAGCCAAAAAGCAGGGGAATTCATAAGTATTAATGTGTTTTTGATTTGTAAAACTTGTAATGGAAGACTTGATATTGTTCTGAAAGAAAGTTTGTACAAGTGTGGAAATGTTTGTAAGTAATCGAAACCGTTTGGTAAACCCTAGAAATCCCTATGGTTCCTATTAGTATAGATGAAATCTTCTACCAAGACCTAGTTGTTTTGAAAGTAGTCTTCTACCAAGACCTAGTTGTTTTGAAAGTAGTCTTCTACCAAGACCCGACTGTTTTGACAATTATTATAATATAAGAAATTGTATCCTTTGGTACTAGGATACTCAAATCGATTCACCTCATTGGTTATGTGGATGAGTTACAAGATAATGGTAATAATATAACTAACTTACGTATTATCCCTTTATACTAGGATAACTAACAGTGTTAACTTTAAACATCTGTAGATGTACATTTACCTCTGTTGCTAACAGCTGGGTGTAGGAATAGTTAGTCCCTTAAAGTATACCTGTAATGGTATCAACCGAAGACATCCGTGGATGTGCATTTACCTCTGTAGCTAATAGAGATTCTAGGAATGGTTAATCCCGTAAAGTATCCTTTGGTACTAGGATATAAAGTCCAATCTATCTCGTCGATGATGTGACTGTATCATAAGGTAAAGATAGAAAGGAGAACTATATAACAGTATCTAGACATATAATATGTAATAGTAATTTGCCATATGATATCTATGTAAAAGTATTCATGTGTAAGTATTCATGTAAAAGTATTCATGTAAAAGTATTCATGTAAACGTACTCATGTAAGCGTATCTATGTAAGAGTATTCAAGTATAAGTATTCATGTAAAAGTATTCATGTAAAAGTACTCATGTAAACGTACTCATGTAAAAGTATTCATGTAAACGTACTCATGTAAGTGTATCTATGTAAGAGTATCCCTATAAATATATCCATGTAAGAGGAATCTTTGTAAGAGTATCCCTTCATATAGCATGTAGTCTAGACTCATGAATGAACTGACTCAGGTGTAATTTCTTGTAATAGGGATAATGTTTTGTATCCCCTAAACTATTTCTATAATAGTTTACTAGAATGTAATTGATGAGTGTCCAAGTAGGTTTATACACCCTTGCTACCCAAGAGCGTCAGAATAGAATTAACTGATGGAACATTTATGACTATATATGTACACATGATATATAACTAATATTTAAACGACCTTCGGACGGGTACCCGATATCCCACCAGACCACATCCAAATCGTGGAAAAGGAAACAGGGTGGATAGCCTTCCTAAGTCTTTTAAACATTTTTTATATAACTATACATATAGAGGCATGCAATTTATAATATAAAAGCATAAAAGAAGTTTTCTAAAACCTTTGAAAAGTTTAATAATAAGAAACGATGACCGGATGTCAGTTTATAAAACGATTGAAAGTATTTTGTTTGATAAGACAGTTTAAGTATACGGAAAACCACTGTTTGAAAACACCTTTGTAACCGAGTTTGAAAGGAAGCTTACAGTGTGTAAGACAGTTTGATAAAGAGCTTTAATCATGTAAAAACGTTTAAGAAAGTCATTTGAAGTAATATGTTTAGTAAAACTGCTAAACCTGTAGTAAATCCATTTGTATACTAGTTATAAATCCCATATGATTGATTTATTAACAGCAAATATCGCAAAAGATTGATGTTTTTCGTGCCAAAATAATCGTATGTTTGTAGTACCAAAGATGGGCACATATACATACCGTATAAGCAAAGTGTTTGATATATATATATATATATATATATATATATATATATATATATATATATATATATATATATATATATATATATATATAACAACACTTTTCATCTCAAAAGTTATGATGTTATCGTGATATATTTTTCATATGAAAGTTTCCCTATAATTGTTATAAATCACATATGATTCCGTTGATAAAAAGCGTATAATGAAACTTTATTATATAACACACGATAATAATCAAGTATTTTACTTGTATTCCCCCCCCCCCCCTAAAAGCATATAAAAGTATTTATAAAACATTTAAAAGTGTAGTTTATAGGGGTATGAACTCACTTGAAAGATTGGAGGTTGCGGGATGAAAACCGGACATAATTTCGTCTCGAGAAAGTGGATTTCCTCGGGATTCTCGGGAATCTCGGGAGCACAAACGACCTTCGGGACTTGAGCAAAGTGATCGGGGCTTCGGGGTAGCACGGGCACGGAAAACGAGGCAAGAACGTAAGAGAAATGAGAGAAATGGTGCATTTTCTTCGGAACCCTCGCATCCCTTTTATAAGGGATGGGAACCGACCTCGTACTCTGGGCGTACGCATGTACGCTGGGCGTACGCGTGCATCATGCATGACTGAGTCCTCGACTACCTCGGTGCTCGGATGGGACGGGGCATAGCCTCGCATAGGCGCGACGTGGACGATCCGAGGCCAAGGCCTCGCGTACGCTAGGCGTACGGGCTTACGCTGGGCGTAACTCGGCCCTATCTGATGACTCCCCTTCGGATAATACCAAGGGTTTTAATTAAAATTTATATTTTAATTATTTAATAAACTTCAAAAATTCATATATTCTTCATACGAACTCCGTTTTTGACGTTCATTATATCCACACATAGGTGAGACTACGATCTAAAACTTTCGTTTAGACCCCGTCGGCTAATTTTGACTTTATTTTTAATATTATATCTTTAATAGGCCGGCACAGGAAAAGTCCGTTAAAATTTCATAATTCGTTCATCCGCTCTCTGTTTTCGCCAGACTTTTTACCGTTGTAATACCATTGATGAGATCTTCGATTCTCGTTTAGGTCATGTTGGCAAAAATCCGCTCGATCTCGATTTCGAGTTTTTAGCTGTCTACTGCTATGTCTGAAACTTCGAAAAATCATAACTTTCTCATATGAAGTCAGATTTGAGCATTCTTTTTAGGTATGCTTATGGTTTTGGGATATCTAAAACTTTCATTTAGATACATAAGGCTAAAAATTATTGTATTGAAACTTCGTGTTTTACATCTATCAGTGTTGCTGATTTTCGTTGCGAATCTTAGATTGGTCATAACTTATTCGTTATAACTCGGATTTTAGTGTTCTTTATATGCACGAAAACCTTGATACGATTCCTACCACTTTATTTAACCCAAATAAGATTTTAGAAAAGTTAAATTTTTACCTATATTTAACTGGTGTTACATTTCATTGTCTCGAAATATCGGGTTGTCACATAGACCCTCCAAGAGATAGAGATCTTACTTCTAGGTCTAACTAGGGTAAAACATGACTTGACTTAACCCATTAAGCACTTTTCCTTGAAGGTTTACTAGATTCCCATTCCAAAACGTTTCTAGCACCTCATAATCACATAAAAATATGTAGTTTCCAGACATGCATGTCAAACGACAAAACAAACTCAATGTAGGTCGTTTACTTTTTATAAGGTAGTTTCTAATTTTTATGGTATATATATTATGAATGAAATTCAAATTTTAAGTTGGTCCTAGGACATACCTTCTTCCTTATTAGATACGCCCCTCCTTACACATCGACTTGGATTTTTTTTTTTTTTTTTTAGAATAATTGATGGCAGTCCAAAATGTTGACAAGACATGTAAATGTTAATCACAAAAGCACACTACAATAAATGAGTGCATGATACATTTAGAAATTATATTCAAACTTGATGGCTTATAGCAATCCAGTAATACACTATACTCTACAAATGAAATTTGTGGAAGCAGACTTCCGACTCCATAGACGCAAAAGGGAAATTTAGGACTTTGTAACCATAATAAAGCCGAACTAAGGTCTCCGCGGCCGTTAATTACATTATGGTACACCAAAGACACTCTCATCTGATATTCCTCCTAACCAACACAACCAATTCCGATTGACCAAACCACATCCGTACAGAGAACATTAAATGATATTGACCTATTTATTTTTGTATGTTTGTGAATCTAGGCTAAGACATGACAAACACAAGTACATACTTTCAACGACGTACCTTGGAACAATTAAACAATAATGACGAAACAAAAACAATATGTTTGATAGTCATCGAAAGTAAACGATATCTAACGAGCATAATTAACAACAAAATAAACGATCCCATGAGTTATGAGCACAATCAACAAAATAATTAGTCATATTTATATAGTTCAACTCACAATCTCTCAAAGTACTTGAGACACTCACTCCCTCATTCACTCCCATTATACTCCATAACCAAGTGCTTTTCAACAGCAACACCCATAGTTCATATAACTTTTCATGACAGTGGTTTGAGAATCAAAAGAACACTCCTCCGTACAACCATCATCAGGGTCATATATGGTAACATCAAATTTTAATTCAAATTAAACGAAATCTTATATAAAAAGTATCATATCTTTCAATATAACTCCAAAATGGAACCGCATCTTCTAAAATATCATAATTTTCTCCAAACTGTAATCCTTTTTTATCTCAAAAAACATTGATATGAATATGAACGGTTACAATTTAAGTTTAAATCTAATTATTTGTATTTTAGTTATTTAGGTTATGTAAATCATTTGAAAACCCAAGATAAAAAATATCTTTTTAATAAAGTTACGTTTATTTTGAGAAAGGAAGAGTAAATGGTAAACAAATATTTAGGGGAGTGGCCACATGAAGCATCCGCAGAAGGGCAAAACCGTAATTTCAGATATGAAAATATCAAAGCAAACGCTCATCGAGGCTAAAAACACGAATGAAGACAGCGAAAACCCAACTGGTATCTTTTTTCCCTTTCCTATAAAACCATGATAAACAACCGCACCTTCCACCACCAAATCACTTTCCCCTTTCTCTCATTCTCTCTCTACATTTCTCGCCGGCCGTTCGGTTGTTCGTTCCGGCCATGGCGCCACCTTCACCATCTACCAGCATCAACAGAACCTCCAGCGACGGCGGCACGGTCATACTCAACAAATACCAACTCACTCGCCTTTTAGGTCGTGGTAGTTTCGCTAAAGTCTACCATGGCCGCTCTCTCATCGACGATTCCTCGGTCGCGGTGAAAGTTATTGAGAAACCGTCCATCGCAGATCCGACGATGGAGCCACGGCTGGTTCGTGAAGTCGCCGCCATGCGGCGGTTGAACCATCCCAACATTCTTAAACTCCATGAAGTGTTGGCGACGAAAACCAAGATCTATCTTGTTATGGAACTCGCCTCTGGTGGTGAGCTTTTCACACAGTTGTCCCGCCGTGGACGGATGAAGGAAGCTACTGCACGGAGGTACTTTCAACAGATCGTATCGACGCTCAATTTTTGTCATCAAAACGGAGTCGCACATCGCGATCTAAAACCCCAAAACCTTTTGTTAGACGACGCTGGGAACCTGAAAATCTCTGATTTCGGACTCTCGGCGTTGCCGGAGTCTCAAAAGGACGGACTACTCCACACTGCGTGTGGAACTCCAGCCTACACTGCACCAGAAATCGTTCGCCGGAAAGGCTACGACGGAGCAAAGGCGGACGCGTGGTCATGTGGAATCATACTTTTCATCTTCTTAGCAGGTTATCTTCCTTTCGACGACAGTAATTTAGCAAACATGTACCGGAAAATTCACCTACGTGAATTCGCATTTCCCGATTGGATGCCAAAACAACCGAGGATCATTATTCAAAAGCTCCTAGATCCAAATCCGAAAACCAGGATGAGCATCGAAACGTTAATGAACCTCTCATGGTTCAAAAAATCACTGAGACCCGATCCTGCCCTCGAACTCCACAACGAAACCGAAGCCGAAACAACCGAAGAAGATGATTTGACTTCGATTAAATACAAGACGACGATGAATGCGTTTGACATAATCTCGATGTCGTCAGGCCTTGATTTATCAGGTATTTTCGAAGAGAAAATCGTACGGAAGGATAGGAGATTCACGACGACGGCAACGGCGGCGGCGATTGAGAAGCGGGTGGTGGAAGTGGGTGAAAGATTAGGGTACAGATCGAAGAAAATGAAAGACAAAGAGAATAGGAACAGGGATGTGATGGGGTTGGTAAAAGGTAGGGTGGTGGTGTTGGCGAAGGTGTTGGAGGTGGCGGTGGATTTGTTGCTGGTGGAGATGACGGTGGTTGGCGGCGGAGGTGGGTTTAGTGAGGTTGAATGGGAGGAATTCAAGGTGGGTTTTGAAGACGTTGTAGTGTCATGGCACTGCTAAAGATCGAGGTTGATAATCAGAAAAATATGTAAATATGAAAATTTGGTAGATTTGGGAAATTTCAACATCGGGTAGCATTAGATCTATTGTAGGATTGTTCTTGTTTGTAAACAATTTTTCAGAATTCGAATAATCGACTCATTAATTAATTAATAATTTGATGTTTATTAGTTTTTTTAGTTCTTGACATGAAGTTTTAATACAGTGCTTTAAGTTCTTTCATATCTTTGCACAAACAGACATGAACTTGGGCTTTTTAAGTGATTAGTGATTGTTGATTGTTGATTGGTGATGGGTGATTAGTGATTAGACCATCTCCATTTATTTAGTTTATTTTTTTATTTTATTTTTGGAGTTAAAATAGTATTAGTAATACTGAATTTACTGCTGATGATTCTGTTTTCTTATTAAAATTTTATATCAAAAAATATTCCAAGAATATTCTTTTTTAGAATTTTGTGTGAGTTTCTTTCTTAATTTTTTAAAATTTCAAGAATATATTTTTAACTTATTAGAATTTGTGTAAATTTTTTATGTTGCAATAAGTTAAAAATTAAATTATTAAATAAATATAACCAAATTAATAATCATATAAAAAATTATGCATTTTTAATCAGCAAATATAGTTTGCAAAGAAGGGTTATTGTTAATTTTGTTTTATTTTTGTCATTAAAAAGTGATTAAATTCATTTAATATTATAACTTTTCCAACATATAATACAAAGTTCAAATTAAAATCTTTCCGAAAATAATGATCTTGCTGTTGTTCATAGCAAACTTTTACATTTATATTTTTTCTTTTTAAATTTTTTAATTTAATATTAATTTTAAAATTAAATTATTGATATTTTATAAGTTTTAATTTTGATTCCTTATTATATTTTAAAACATTATACTTCCCAATTTAACCGATTTTTAGTTTTATAAACCCTATTGGAATTGATTGACTTTTTTTCCTTTACTAAAAATTAGTTACAATCTAGGTGTTGTTAGCTTTTAAAACATTAAATTCCTTGCTCATGGCTTCTCTCTGTTATGGGAATTGAACAACCTCTTCATAGCTCGAAGGTTCAAAGAGAACTTGAATATTTTGATTAAAGCATTGCTTTCCTTGTTAAGATAAGTAAAACACAAATATGTAAAAGAAAAAATATTTGTAATAATATAATTAAAGATTCCATAGCATTGCCACATATATAATTTTGAAGTTTAGTAGGAGGCTAATGAACTCTTATAGATCTTCTAAGAACAGAAGAAGAATTTTAAACTATGGAGGAGTCTTTTGTGGAGAATATGAATTAATTGGAGATCATTGGATTATGTAATTGGAAGGTTGTAATAAAAGAAATCATATTATTCTTGTTGAGAAGCAAAAGTGGAAATATACTGTGAATTCATATATGATGACTAACTATTAATCCTTTAAGAACTTGAAAATAATTACTTTTGGTATGTAAAAGATGAGTCCAAGTTGATCTTGAGTAATCGTCAACCAACGTCAAAAAATAAGATTGACCAACATATGTTTTGTGTTATATGGAACCCATGTGTCAATATAAACCAAATCAAAAGGAGATGAAGTATTAGTTGAACTCTTTTTGAATAGAACCTTATGTTGTCTACAATTTGGACAAATTCATCATTAAAGATGTTATTCATGAACTCAAAAGTTTTGAGTTTATACAAAGGTAAATGGCCATGACTTTTATGCCACAATGAAACAAAATTATCATTTGAAACAACATTACACATATTATTGACAAAGAAAACATATAGATTTGAAGGTTTATTGCATAGGTTTGTTGGCCATTTTGAAGTGTTATGGAGTGTGGTTGATCAAGCTTTTCTTATATGAAACAAATTTGTTTTGTCATGACACATATGATTACTAGAACCGAAATGTGTTATCAAAGTAGATTTTGAAGTAATGTGATAATGACAGTTATGAGGAGGCTTGTAGAGGAAAAATAATTACCAGCAAAGTTTGTATTGGAAGAATTAAAAATATATTTGCTAACATGTGATGAAGAAGAGTTTTTATTCTTATCTATTGAAATACTTCCTCCTTTGATAGAATTTATCATGTTCATGAGTTGTTGATATTGTCTATTCAATTGTTGATACTGATTATTGATTAATTCTTAAAGAGATTGATCAGCAGATTAAGAATAATATTCACCTTCAGTACAAGTAGCACCAGCAAAAACATTTCTGGTCTTTGAGAATTCGAAATCCTATGGGAACTCCACAATACGATAACATTTATTAATTGTGTGTCCTACTTTCTTGTAATGAGCAAAAATGATGTTCATACTGTTATTACAAGTGGACTTTGAATAATTTCCTCCATTCCTAGCATTAACTTTCATTGATGCAGATTCATATAGAAAAGTAGAAGCATATTAAACTTCACGTTGCTTCTCATTTGGAATAAGAAGAACATAAGCGTATAGTATAGTTGGAAGGAGTTTAATCATGAGTATATTATCCCATGTATCTGACAATCCGAAATTTTTTCCGTTATTTTTAACCAATATCCATTAATAAAATTTGAATTTCATTGAATTTCCGTCAAACTCTTGGTTTAGAAAATCAACTAGTTTTATATAATAAAATTTTATTCGAGTCGGAAACCAAAAATCACACGAAAAACCCAAAAATTCTCAAAAATCCAATAGTTTTCGGCCTAGGTGAGTGTACGGCCGTACACTTGTGTACAGTCGTATACCTGTTTACGGCCGTACACCTATTTATGGCCGTAAACCCGTGTACGGTTAGGGTCAAGTGGATCCCACCACCGACCATACCCCCAGCCTATAAATACAGGACCCCCACGTTCATTTGAACCTTCTTGGCCGAAAACTCTTTCATTCACTCTCTAAGACCTCTAACCGTAAACACCTAAAACACCTATTTTCTTCCGAAAAACATCAAAAATCGTCATTTGGGGTCGATTGGGACTGGAACACGTTTTCATCGAAATCAAACACCCTTGTTCTTGAGTTTACGGCCATACACCCTTCAAATCTGCTCGGGCCGTAAACCCTTCAAAAAGGAGTTCACGACCGTAAATTGCCTGTTAGCCGTAAACCACTCTTCACGGCCGTAACCCCTTGTTCATGGCCGTACACACCTCCTAAGTGGTGAAAAACTCATTTCCTCAATTCAATCAAGTCCCGGATTCCGTTAAGTGCCACGTACAACAACTTGAGGATCATCCAGTTCAACGTTTGCACACACAACAAACTGTAAGTTCATACCCCTACACGTTTATGGGTTTTAAACGTTTTCAGGGGGGGGGGGGGGGTACAAGCCAAATACAAAAGATTTTTGTGAACTAAAACAAAAAGACTTTCAACAAGTTAAAACTTATGTAATTGATACAAGCCAACATTTTCCATAAAACATATAGATATTTTATCCATTTTGTATTATGCGGAGCATAAGGGATATTTTCTAAACATAATTGCATAGTTTTCAAAACGGTTCACGAACAAGTCAAACTATAATAGGTATAGTTTGGGAAGTTCATTACCAGTTTTACCAAAACAAACTACATACATGGACAACAAATAAACTATGACATAGTTAGTTTATGATATTCATTACTACATTCAAATAACAAGAGTATAACTCTATAAATAATTGTTTTGCGTATAATTATTTATACTCTACCAAGTATACAAATGGTTTCAATTACGAGAACATGATACAGAACAATACATAAACTAGTTAATACAAGATTGTGAGACATCTCTTCAATTGTACCCTTCGGGGTACTGGTAAAATCCTCTACATTTAGTATAGCTAGAGACTCCGGGAAGGAGAGCGTGAGATTTGTGAATATTCGGGACTGACAATCCCACATCTAAACTGCTAACTACAGTTAGGCAGACATGCCTTGGGTGAAAAATATCATACCATACGACGCCTGAAGAAACGTCGCGGAGGTCATCAGTCATATCAAGCATGGTTATACGAACTCACAATAGTATAAACTAACATTTGTTTATGGGATTTTCATTCTTCAATAATTTTATTTTAATTAATAAAACTACTACTACACATTACAATGGAGGGTATTCCAGAGATACAACACTTGGTTTTATTTTAAGTAATAAAACTACTATACATACTGGTGGTAGCCAGTGTTTTCAAACAGAACATACACTACTGGTGGTAGCCAGGGTATTCAAACAGATCATACTATACATACAGTAACAAACAAACATGTTAGAAAATATCGGATTTTCTTGGGAAGCATGGATACATTTTTCAGAACTTAATAACAATGGTTTTCACTACAAAACATTTTTATGAACTCACCAGATTTATGCTGATACATTTTCAAAATTGCTTGTATTCCTAGGACATCAGTAGATAGGTACTCTCGCCGTCTTTCGAGAAGATTGAGCTTATGGAGTCTTGTCTTATACTTTTGCTACTTTTGATGTACAAAAGCAACGGGTCAAACAGATGTAAATATTCATATTATATTGTAATGGTTGTGTTTACTTTGATTACTATGATGCAATTGTTGTGATACTACACATGACGTCCTCCACCCCCAGACGTTTCAGCCGTTTACGGTTTGGGGTGTGACAGATTGCTATCAGAGCCATTATTTATAGTGAACTTTGTATACCAAACCTTACAAGGTATATAACTATAAACACTCTGAAGTGCTCTGAACTAAAAGTATACTTTAAAATATAAAGTATTTTACAAGAAGTATACAAGTATACATACGTACCAGAAGCAGTATCATAAGTAGAACAAGACAAAAGTATTTGGATGTTGGACACTACGGTTAAACTAGGGTCAATATACCCTGATCAACTATATTTATTCGAGACATTACCAACATGTGCTTGAGAGTGACTGTGGTGTTGCAGCAAGCCTAAAACTTACCAAGCCATATACAACAAGATACTGATAGAACGAAACATACAACTTAAAAATACTATAGGAGTATTTTAACCAGAACCAAATACATTGTAGAGAGTCATTTCAAGTGTTGCTACTCGTTTCTTCTTAGTGATAGTTTACTAGTATTATTAATTCTTCCCTGTTTAGCGCTTAGTAGAGCACTTTATCCATCAGGCTGAGATATATCTTGTTTCATATCTCTTGATTCAAAATTCTAGGGGACTTACCATCCTCTTCTTCCTGATTATTTTTTTAGAACGAGATGCCTCCGAAGAAAATACCCAACTGAAAGAACAACGATCCCCCGACGGGACCAACGCCACCACCTCCTCAATTCGATCTTGCCATGTTCCAGGCAGCAATCATGGCCGCTGTGCTGTCACAATGTCGCAGATAAATTTTGGCGGCTCTAGTGGGTCGGGAAGTGGTACCCATCCCCTTAATCTTGATGGAAGCTAGGGACACCAAAAGGAGTGTTCCTACAAAGATTTCATGAATGCAAAGCCTAAATCTTTCAATGGCAATGGAGGTATCATTGCCCTAACTCGATGGATCGAGAAGATCGAATCGGTCTTCGAGATCTGTGCGTGCTCCGAAGCAAACAAAGTGATGTTCACTGCTTGTACCTTCACTGATAGAGAATTTACTTGGTGGAATGGTCGAGTCAAATCCCTAACCCTGCCAGTGGTGAATGCCATGGGTTGGTAAAGCCTAAAGGAACTCATGCTCGCCGAATACTGCCCAAGGTGCGAGATGCAAAAATAGGAGCACGAGCTTTGGAACCTGAAGATGAAGGTTTCCGATATTACCTCCAATACAGCTAGATCATGTGATCTGGCTGTCTTCTGTTCGGGAATGGTCACCCCGGAAAGCAAGAAAATAGAGAGGTACATTTGGGGATTGACGCCCCCAACTCAAGGAAATGTATTGGCTGCTAGGCCTTCCACTTTTGACAGTGCCAAGTGCCTGGCGCAGACCCTGATAGATCACGGGGTTAATCTTGATAAAGTGGCAGCTGCTCCCGAACCACCAAAGGCAAGTGGTGGGAAGAGAAAGTTATGGAAACAGCGTAAGAGCCAGTCTTCGCAGGAGCCCTCCAAGAAACAACAAATAGTGGCTTCATGCTGCTACTACTTCTGCTGCTGTTCCTGCAGCTCAAACACCTACCAGTGGATATGATGGTACCCATCCTCGGTGCAACAAGTGCAAATATCATCATAATCATGGGTCATGGCATGAAATGCAGTGCAATAGTTGTGGCAAAAAGGGGCACACAACTCATTTTTGCAAAATACCAGTTCAACCAACCAATCAGGCCCCTAGAGTAGGTGTTGGTCAAGCCTGTTATGGTTGTGGGGAAGTTGGGCACTACAAGAGAAATTGCCCAAAGGCAACAACAGTTGGCAACACAGGGAGAGTGCTAACAATGGGCCAGGAAGAGTCAGTTGTTGATCCCATCGTTGTTACTGGTATGTTCCTCCTTGACAACTCTTATACATGCATTCTTTTCGATTCTAGTGCAGAGAGGAGTTTTGTCAGTCATGCATTCAAGAATCTTCTCAAACATAAACCCCAACCCCTAACCGAAACATTTACCGTTGACATAGCTAACGGTGAGAAAGAGAGCATTAACGACATATTCATAGGTTGTACCCTTACCCTAAATGACCATTCCTTTCCATTCGATCGTATGCCAGTTTCCATAAAAAGCATCGATGTCATCATCGGCATGGATTGGTTAAGCCCCAATCATGCTGATATCCTTTGTTATGAAAAAGTCATTCGTCTCAATCATCCCTCTGGCGAAGCCCTCGTGATTTATGGCGATAAACTCAGCTCGAACCTCCGTATCATTTCGTGCATCAAAGCCCAAAAATTTCTGCGAAAGGAGTGCCATACGTTCCTAAACCATATTGTTAATGAGAAACAGGAAGTTAAAGACCTCGAGAGCATTCCCTAAGTTTGCAAATTTACTAATGTCTTTCCCGAAGATCTTCTGGGAATCCCTCCTAAGCGCCAAGTCGAGTTCCGCATCAACTTAATCCCCAGAGCTACCCCCATAGCTAAATCCCCATACAGCTTAGCGCCAATAGAAATGTAAGAATTATCCAGCCAGCTCAATGAGTTACTCACCAAAGGACTCATCAGGCCGAGTTCGTCGCCCTGGGGAGCCCTGGTCTTATTTTTGAAAAAGAAGGATGGATCTTTTCGGATGTGCATTGATTATCGCGAATTAAACAAGCTCACCGTAAAAAATCATTATCCTCTTCCCCGAATCGATGACCTCTTTGATCATCATCAAGGAGCCAGCTACTTCTCGAAAATAGACCTAAGATCAGAGTACCATCAGCTACGAGTCCATGAGGGTGATGTTCCTTAGACAACATTTTGGACTCGATATGGTCACTACGAGTTCGTAGTAATGCTCTTTGGCCTAACCAACGCACCGATGGTATTCATGAATCTGATGAATCAGGTGTGTCGTCCTTTCCTAGACAATTTCGTAATCATGTTCATTGACGATATACTTGTTTATTCCCGAAGTGAGGAAGATCATAGGAAACACTTGGGGCTAGTGTTGGAAACTCTAAGGGTGGAGAATCTATATGCGAAATTATCTAAGTGCGAATTTTGGATTCGAAAAGTAACCTTCCTTGGTCACGTGGTAAGCGAATAAGGCATACACGTGGATCCTTCCAAGATCAAAGCGATAGAGAATTGGTCAGCACCGAAGACGCCCACAGAGATCCGTCAATTCTTGGGGCTCGTTGGCTACTATCGCAGGTTTATCCAAAATTTCTCCAGGATTGCTAAGCCTCTAACCACCCTGACTCAGAAAGGTGTGCCTTTTTATTGGGGAGAAAAGCAAGATACTGCGTTCCAAACATTAAATCATGCCATCTGCAGCGCACCTATCCTGTCTCTGCCCGAAGGGAAAGAGGATTTCATTGCCTACTGTGATGCATTCGATCAAGGCCTAAGCTGTGTGCTCGTGCAGCAAGGAAAGGTTATTGCTTATGCCTCAAGGCAGCTGAAAGCACAAAAAGTCAACTATACAACTCACGACTTGGAGTTGGGAGCAGTAGTCTTCGTATTGAAGATATGGAGGCATTATCTCTTAGGAACCAAGTGTACTGTCTTCACTGACCATAAAATCCTACAACACATTTTCGACCAGAAATAGTTAAACATGAGGCAACGGCAATGGGTAGAGCTACTCGGGGATTATGAGTGCGAAATACGCTACCATCCCAGCAAGGCCAATGTGGTGGCTGATGCCCTCATCCAGAAAGAGTACTCAGGTCGTAGGGTGAAGACGCTGACAATGACCATCCATTCCCATTTATCCGCGCAAATCAGAGAGGCTTAGCTGGAAGCCTTAAAACCAGAGAACATGTCGAATGAAGCCTTGTGGGGATTGGAAAAGAACTTAGAAATCAAGGGAGACGGGGCCTATTATTTCATGGATCGGATCTGGACCCTAAAGTTCGGTGGTTACAGGGAGGTTGTTATGAACAAAGCTCAGAAGACTAGGTACTCCATTCACCCATGTTCGGATAAGATGTATCTGGATCTCAAGAAGTTATATTGGTGGCCAAACATGAAAGCGGAAATCGCTACCTTCGTGGGCAAGTGTTTGACTTGCGCTAAGGTGAATGTTGAATATCAAAAGCCCACAAGTTTGCTTCAGTAGCCTGAGATACCTGAGTCGAAGTGGGAGAGGATTACAATGGATTTCATCACTAAATTACCCAAATCTTCAAGTGGGTACGATACCATATGGGTACGACCGATTGATCAAACCCGCCCACTTCCTGCCAATCAAAGAAACTTTCAAGATGGAAAGACTTACTCGGATCTACATCCAAGAGATAGTTCATTTTCATGGGGTGCCTGTGTCCATTATCTCCAATCGAGATAGCAGACTCACCTCGAGAGTTTGGCAGTCGCTACAGAAAGCTCTTGGAAATAAGTTGGATGTGAGCACAACTTACCATCCTCAAACAGATGGACAGAGTGAGAGGACCATCCAGACATTGGAAGACATGTTGAGGGAATGTGTTATTGATTTTGGTAAATCATGGGACGTCCTTTTTCCCTTGGTTGAGTTCTCCTATAACAACAGTTATCATACTAGTATCAAGGTTGCACCTTTTAAAGCCATTTATGTCCATAAGTGTAGATCCCCTCTATGCTGGGATGAGGTGGGCGACACACAGTTAGCCAAGGCACAAGTCCCTAACAGCACTCTCACTGGTCCGAAAATCATCCGTGAAACCACAGAAAAGATCGTACAAATCCGGGAACGACCAAAGGCTTCGAGAGATAGACAAAAGAGCTACGCCGATAAGAGACAAAAACCCTTGGAGTTCTAGGTTGGAGACCGTGTTCTATTGAAGGTCTCACCCTGGAAAGGCATGATATGCTTTGGAAAGTGTGGAAAGCTCAATCTGAGATACATAGGACCATTCGAGATTCTTGCTAGGATCGGTCCCGTAGCTTACAAACTTCGCCTGCCACAAGAGCTTTACAATATTCATCTTGTCTGCCACGTCTCAAATCTTAAAAAGTGTTTATCCGAAGAGAAACTTGTGATCCCCCTCGATGAGATCGAGGTTAACGAGAACCTTAACTTCGTGGAAGAAACAATCGAAATCATGGATTAAAAGATCAAACTAACAAAATAGAGTCGTATACCAATAGTGAAGGTTCATTGGAATGCCAAGCGAGGACCTGGATTCACTTGGGAGCGTGAAGATCAGATGAAACAGAAATATCCGCATCTATTTCCGAGTCCATGATTTGTATTCTATGTTTGAATTTCGGGATGAAATTCCCTCTATCGGGGGATGATATGACAACCCGAAACTTTTTCCGTTATTTTTAACCAATTTCCGTTAATAAAATTTGAATTTCATTGAATTTCCGTCAAAATCTAGGTTTAGAAAATCAACTAGTTTTATATAATAATTTTTTATTCGAGTCAGAAACCAAAAATCGCGCGAAAAACCCGAAAAGTCTCAAAAATCCAACAGTTTTCGACCTAGGTAGGTGTACGATCATACACTTGTGGATAACCGTATACCTGTTTACGGTCGTACACCTGTTTACAGTCGTAAACCGGTGTACGGTTGGTGTCAGGTGGACCCCAACACCGACCATACCCCCAACCTATACATACAGGACCCCCACCTTCAATTGAACCTTCTTGGCTGAAAACTCTCTCGTTGTCTCCCTAAGACCTCTATCCGTAAACACATAAAACACCTCGTTTCTTCTAAAAAAAAACATCAAAAATAGTCATTTGGGGTCGATTGAGAGCATATGGAACACGTTTTCATCGAAATCAAACACCCTTGTTCTTTAGTTTATGGTCGTACACCCTTAAAATTTACTCAAGCTGTAAACCATTCAAAGACAAGTTGACAACCGTAAACCTTGTTCACGGTCGTAAACCACTCTTCACGGCCGTAAACCCTTGTTCACGGCCGTACAACCTCCTAAATGGTGAAAAACCCATTTCATCGATTAATTCACGTCCCGGATTCCGTTAAGTGCCACGTACAACAACTCGAGGATCTTCCAGTTCAACGTTTACACACACAACAAACTCTGAGTTCACATCCCTACACTTTTATGGTTTTTAAATGTTTTCAGGGGGATACAAGCCAAACACAAAATATTTTTGTGAACTAAAACAAAAATGCTTTCAATGAGTTAAAACTTATGCAATTGATACAAACCAACGTTTTCCATAAAACATATAGATATTTTATCCCTTTTGTATTATGCGGAGCATAAGGGACTTTTTCTAAACATAATTGTATAGTTTTCAAAATGATTCACGAAGATATCATTTCAGTCAAACTATACTAGGTATAATTTGGGAAATTCATTACTAGTTTTACTGAAACAAACTACATACATGGACAACAAATAAACTATGACAAATTTAGTTTATGATAATCATTACTACATGCAGATAACAAGAGTATAACTCTATAAATAATTATGTTGCATATAATTATTTATAGTCAACCAAGTATACAAACGGTTTCAATTACAAGAACATGACACATAACAATATGTAAACTAGTTAATTGAGGATTGTGAGACATCTGTTCAATTGTACCCTTCGGGGTACTGGTAAAATCCTCTACATTTAGTATAGCCAGAGTCTCCGAGAGGGAGAGCGTGAGATTTGTGAATAGATCTATTCGGGATGACAAACCCACATCTAAACTGCTAGCTACAGTTAGGCAGGTATGCCTGAGGTGAAAATATCATACCATACGACTCATGAAGAAATGTCGTGGAGGTCATCAGTCATATTAAGCATGGTTATACGAACTCACAATAGTATAAACTAACCTTTGTTTATGGGATTTTCATTCTTCAATAGTTTTATTTTAATTAATAAAACTACTACTACACATTACACTGGAGGGTATTCTAGAGATACAACACTTGGTTATATTTTAAGTAATAAAACTACTATACATACTGGTGGTAGCTAGTGTTTTCAAACAGAACATACACTACTGGTGGTAGCTAGGGTGTTCAAACAGATCATACTATACAGATAGTAACAAACAAATATGTTAGAAAATATTGGAGTTTCTTGGGAAGCATGCTTACATTTTTCAGAACTTGATAACAATGGTTTTCACTACAAAACTTTTTTATGAACTCACCAGCTTTATGCTGATACGTTTTCAAAATCTCTTGTATTATCAGGACATCAGTAGACAGGTACTCTCGCCGTCTTTTGAGAAGACGGAGTTTATGGAGTCTCATCTTATATTTTTGCTACTTTTGATGTACAAAAACAATGGGTCAAACAGATGTAAATATTCATATTATATTGTAATGGTTGTGTTTACTTTGATTACTATGATGCAAATGTTGTGATACTACACATGACATCCTCCACCCCAGACGTTTCCGCCGTTTTCGGTTTGGGGGTGTGAAAATGTACTTGTGTAATTGATGTCTAAGCCCATGAGAAATTTAACAAACCTTTAGTTTGTTCGAGTTTTATTATTTTTTGAGTTTCTCCCTATGTACATTTAGGAATTGAGGATAATGCAACTATTTCATCTTATAATTTCCTGAGCTTTGTGTAATATGAAAGAAGATCATTAGCTCATTGAGACAAATCCGAGATCTCTTTCTACAATTGACACAATTTGGCTCCATTTGGTCTTCCAATACAATCATCTAGATTAGTCCAAATTTCATGAGATAAGGAGGAATAGATAATAGATTCAACAATATCATTGGATAGAATATTGAGAATCCAAGATGAAACCATATCATTACACCTCTACCATAAATTTAGATTTAGATAATTTTCATCAAGTTTCTTAATCTTCCCATTGACGGAACCTAATTGGTTCTTGTTTGATAAATCAATCTCCATGGATTTGCTCTAGGAATGGTAGTTCAATCCATCAACATGTTTAGAAACAAGCAACATTCAAGGATGATCAGGTGGATGAAGCTAAAGTGGATCAAAATGGTTAGTCGAACCAGATGGATTTGTTTGATTAATTGGAATAAACAGTGATAGAACAAAATTAAAAGGAGAAGAGAATGATTGAAGAATAAATGAAGAACAATTGGAGAAAACTTGAGATTATAGTTGTGATACCATCTTGATTTAGAGAGAACGAAATGAAATGGAAATTGTTATTTCATTTATTGATGAAATAATACACAAAAGAAACAAAATATAAAGAAAAGAGAAAGCAACAACTAACTAATTCTAACAAAATATCATAAAATATTAAGTAAACATCATAACTATATTAACTAACTAGCTGAAGTGGCATGAATAATTAACGACAATAACTCTCAAAACGTGCATTTTAATAAATGTACTTTATACTACTAACTTCTACAGCCCGCAACTTCTTTATACAAACTCGTATTTCACATCCATGCGACCTTCTTAGGAATGTATTATAGCATTACTATGACAATCATTTACTAAAAACTTTACTTATTCACCATGCCAGTTGTGACATCCCCATTTTCACGGCTAAAAAAAACCATTTATGCTTATTTTAAAATCAGAGTTTTCATTACTAAATGAGGAACTTTGTCCCATAAAAAGTATTTCTGAAGAAATGTTTCTCATTGCATATTAAAAATCAGGAAGTCATAACTGATACCAGAAACATAAGCATAAACAAAGACTTACAACATCTCATTACACTAATGGTCCACTTCTCCTTGAATCTCTCAACAAATACATACATCATTATGTAACGCTTGTTCCAGGTATCATTTAATTTATAAGTAATTTAGGGTTTTAGACTAGAACTCAACGATTTAGGGAGCTCCAATTCATTGAGTAGAGATCATTTATGAGGACGTGGGACTTAGAACATACTTGACTAATCATAAGGCCCCGACTCGACGAGTAGACGTTGTAAGAGAAAACCTAATTTCAGGGATTTGTACCCTATATAAAGAACTTATGGCTAATTTGTAGCATCTTTCATCATTCTTACAACCTAGAGAAACCCTAATTCGAACCCTATACCTTTTTGAGTGTGAGAGAGATCTTTTGAGAATGATTTTGGTGTGGTTGTGAAGGATTTTGAAGCTTGAAGAAGAAGGAGTAAAGAGAGAAGTAGTAGATCCGACATCTACTCTATATTGGGGACCATCTTAAGGTATAAAGTCGCTATCTTGACCTTTAGTTGCTTAGATCTCATTTTATGGAAGTAAATGGTAACTTTTAGTGCATAATGGTGTCATTTTCGGATTAAATCTTGTTTTGAGTATAGGTTTTCAGATCTGGACATCCCTAGAGAGAAAGGGAGAGGGAGAGAAAAAGATGATTAGACTTGGTGGTATGCAGTGTTGTAAAACTCGACGAGTTGGTTGATCAAGTACTCATTACTCGGCCCCTTAACGAGGCGAGTTATAGAATCTGAGTACTCCCTGATCAGACCCTTATTGAAGCGAGCAATGTTGTGAAACCCGGTCAACTCGGTGATTAATATGAATAATATACTTTACTATTTATTATCTAACACACACATATGATTATTATGACATATATATATATATATATATATATATATATATATATATATATATATCTTAAATTTTCAGTAATTATTCACGAAGTGAGACCATTGTGTGTTTTTTCAGTTTTTGTGTATTGATACGTGTTTAATTTTTTTATATATTTCAATCAACTTATGATTTTAACTGATGATTTTGACATACATAATTTCCCTAAAAATATTTATATATGAATTACAAATCTGAGTACTTGCTAATCGGCAGTCGGCCGAACAGGTATCGAGTAGAGAGTTCTACAACCTTGGTGATATGTGGTATGCACCCAAGGCTAGTCCAAATGAATACGGGCCCGGGGCAAAAAGAAAAAAGGGCCCCTTAAAGAAAAGTATAATAAAGATTCATAAAAAAAATATCATTTATTGTTTATTATAAACGTGTTTAATTAGCAATAACAAGCAATCCAAATTGTATTTCTTTTGAGCTAATTTGAGTTTGAACCAACTTTAAGAACTAACACTCATTTAGACAATAACATATACACTATATAGCCCATAAAATTTAGAACCCCCAGAGACGTGGGCCCTGGGCGGTCGCCCGGGTTGCCCACCGTCTGGACCGGCCCTGTATGCACCATAATTCACTATGAATTGTCCGCTCGCTTGGCTGTCGGTCTAGGTATGGTTGGAAACTCAGCTACCGACCTTAGAGAACTCACATACTAACGATGAACAATTCCTTACTCCCGTTAACCTTAACCAATAAAGGACAACCAACACTACTCTTCTTAAATCCTGGAATCCAATACCTTATGTGAGTTCCCGATATACAAAACCATTCTCAATCATAGCCAATATGGCTCCACTTCGCAATCTAATCCGAAAAAATCCTTACGACCCTAAACTATCCTACAGACCAACATTTGCATTTTCGATCTATCCAAGATCTTTTGAGATCTGAGCTGATCTATCAATTATTTGAAGTGTCAGATTTTTGACCGGTCACTGAATCAATATCCTTTCAAACATTTGAACCATGAGACTCTATCAAAGAGTCTACCTGGCAAAGCTTCTCCATCCTACTTGTATATAAGGCTTCAACAACACTCTCATTTCAACCAGGGATATCATAACCATCCATCACACCGATGCAACGTAACCTACATCATGGCCGGCCCCATACTAACTATAACATCCCTTAATTCCACGACTGATGTGGCCTTCCTACAGCCTCATTACCCATCCTGCCATGGTTTAATCCCACCTATAAGAAACTACGGTCCAAATTGTAGATTCACCACACTCTCACATTTGCTCATGGACCAGATGAATGCTATGGGTAATCCAATAGCCTTACAACACTTCCACAACTGTATCCTATCCTAGTGAATGTTACGGCTGCTCCGCAGTCTTACATTACTTCCACAACCACACACTAACCTGGTGAATGCTATGACTGCTCTGTAGTCTTACATCACAATCACAAACACACACTAACTTTGTGAATGCTATGGTTGCTCCGCAGTCTTACATCACATCCATAACCACACATTATCCTGGTGAATGCTATGGCCGATCCTTAGTCTTACATCACATCCACAACCACACACTTATCCTCTTGAATGCTAAGGCTACTCCACAATCTTACATTACATCCACAGCCACACACTTATCTTGGTGAATGCTATGGATGCTCTGCAGTCTTACATCACACCCCCAACCACACACTATACTTGTAAATATTAGGGTTGCTCTGCAGTCTTACATCACATCCATAAAATTTTCTCCGATGCTCATCACTGACACAAAAAATAATATTCCTTTCTTAACCCTGAACACTCTCGCAACCAGAACTGGCTCTCTGTTTGGCTTAGGATGATACCATGTTGACCGACCTTCCCATTTAATCCTTAACCAAATAATATCTTATATGCACCATCCGATTAGCCGTTCAAGCCCCTACAAGCCAAACGGTAGTCTACTTCACACTCACGATCCAAATCCTTGACATGGGTACAAATTCTAACATAGATCGCACTTGGAAATATCCTCGGTGGTCCCAAGTAACCATCCCTCACTTGGATTCATCTACATTCTTGATAAACTCGAGATCATTGGATTACCAATCCATACCACACTCTCCCTATCCAACCACTATCCAACCACCAACCAGATGAAGCACTTTACTACTCTCAACAATGCTTTTCATATCCAATGTACCTTTTCTTGATACAATTCCACATCTTTCTACAATCCCAACCAACAAGAAGGAAACCAAAGGACCCACAATTGGAACAGATAGATAATGACTTCAATATTCTGACTATTACCGAAACAAACCCGAATATGCTATAAACCATAATTTCACAATCTAGCAATTTAAGGAAACGCATCCAGAATCCATGATATACCATAAACAGAGCATGATGATAAGTTGTCACAATTATTGACCTCCAATTATACAATTCAAAACCTTCAAAGCATCCCCACCCATTAACGATAAACGGGAACATTCAATGATCGAGGATGCACTGGTAACTTCCCAAAAATCCAATCTTCTACTGAACTAACCCACACGGAAATACACAGTGCATCCTGATACTCAACCTGAGCAACACAACCACCTCTTGACCATTAACACTGAGTTGATGAATTCTTTAACAATAGATACTCAACCTGAGCAACACAACCACCTCTTGACCAGTTCATCGACTTCCCCGGAAGTGACCATTGGTTATAAAGAGCTCCCTGACCAACAACTTCTTGTTGCGAAGACAACTTGGTAATTATTGAGCATAAACTACAAATGTTAACTTGCTTCGCACCTCATGTTGACCATATCTTGAACCAGAGCCTCGCATATCTGATCCATAGATCCCTATAATCCATTCTTCGAAAACTATGAACTCAATAGATCAATGATCTTTCAAGCAGTATGCCCAGTTCTCCCCTACTTGGGGTGCTAATTATCACCAAACGATGTTGCCGACAAACCACATTTCTAACAGACTCAACTAGATACATAGCATCCCTAACTCTTGGAATGTATAATACAATGCAAGATAATCTTCCAAATAAATACCCAACAACTCAAAGATATTCCGAATCTCAGATGGAGACCGCGGAAACTTCCTGGTTATAACTGCTTCTATCATCAAGAATCCCATGAAAATGTACAAGTAAAACTATGATATCCCATTCATAGCACCGATTTTCCATCTCAGAACATTTGGACTACCGCACACTTCTCCTCTGAATCTCCGACCTTCAATCCATTGTGAGGCACAATCATAAAAAACATGAGGCATCATCTTCATGGTCAAGATATAACATAGACAACGAAAGTTATCATTCCCGATTCACTTCCATTTATCGCCTGGAACAATCTGCCAAAACACGCTCTGACAGAACTCAAGGAAAGCACAACCCTGGTCCTTATCTTGTACAGTCTCCACGAAAATGAATCTCTTTCCACACATTAAATTTTCTCAAGGCGATCAAACCACACGAATCCTCTTGTGCATTTTCACCTTTGTTGCGGATACCGCAACCATCCGGTTTCCCCCACTGATCGTACTCTAATATATGAAATCATATACTTGCTCACTCTTTTCCCTATAATAGAAAACTGGAAGAAAAAAATCCTCGTCATAAAAAAATAATATCATAATCCATTGACCGATCACTCAATCTCAAGGTTGCAATCCTCAAGTCGGTCATCCCAATCGTTCCCTTCTTGAGTCTCACAATTCCGAATGTCACTCCCTCAGGTAAGTCCCTCACGACCTTGAAATTAGCTACTCATCTAGTTCTGCACCATTCAACCTTAACTGACATGGCCATTAAGGACCAAACAATCACTTGACCCGTCTTCTTTCTGGACAACCATAACCGAAAAGCTGATCACATCCTAAATACCACAACGGATTCATGGTGCAAACCATGTTCCTACCCTCAACTAGCTCCTTAGAATTTCTGGGAATTTCCTTTATTCGAGTATGAATAATGTGCTTCCATTAGTACGGGCCCAATACTACCTTTTCACATATCCTTACTTTCCTCAAAATCATCTCGGATCCTCTAAGTCAGTCCCGCATAATTATACCCTCAAAAATCTACTAAACAACACACCATTCACACTAAAGCGCTTCCTATGCTCTCCTAGGATTACCACATCACCCTTCCATCAACTGTGGAAGGACCTTTACTAATGTCAGTTAACTACTTCACGAATACAATCACATGCAACAAAGCTTAGATAATCCTTCGACTAAAAGATCCAACCCTACAACGGTTAAATTCAGATGAGAGTTGCACAATAAGGACAAGTTAACCACTCTAAGATTATTTAACCTTCACTGCATGTAACTTAACATATTCATGCGACAACTAACTTACATCAATATGGGTCCTACAAAGCATAAAGAAAACAACATTCAAGCATCTAGAACTAAAAGAATAACATAAACTAGCAGTTGTACCTTAGAAGCTCCTTAAGATCTCTAGTCACTAGCATGCACCACTATCAGCTCACACAACATGCATAAAGGCATCTCTCCTAATAAGGCATCCTACCATGCAACACTGAGTAGATCCTTAGCCCTAATCTAGCATGCAATTCTCATATACTCACATCAAACATCAATCATAAAACATGTATGGGTATTTTAGGAAATACTTACTTGAGCTTGACTGACTGCACACATCACGCCCTTTTATTTTAAAAACTTTCTTAGAAAATAAATTTCTTTTATAAATTGTTTACCAACTCCTCAAACCAAAGCTCTGATACCAACTTGTAATGCCCCTAATTTAAACCCAAAATTTGAAGTATAAACATTAAGTGTTTATTCAAATCACAAAAACAAAATATTAAATAATTTATCATAGCATCATTTAAAGGTTATCATTTGCACAAGTCCCCCATTGATGCAATGCAATCGAGCCATGCCCCTCCTTTAATATAGGAAAACCTAAAACATGTAAAACACAAATCGTAAGCACAAAGCTTATTGGGTTCCCCAAACACAGAACACATCACAAATAAGCATCTATGGGTTATCAACAACCCTAGGTACTATCAACAGTCCTAGTGGGCAAACAGCATGCCCGGTAGGTTATCATCAACCCTGGGGTCTTTCAATAGTCCTAGTGGGCAAACAACATGCCCGGTGGGTTATCGGTAACCTTGGAGACTATCTAAAGTCTCAGTGCGCAACAACATATAACACAGTAACAACAAGCGAGACCCAACTGCTCAACACACACACACACACACACACACACACATATATATATATATATATATATATATATATATATATATATATATATATATATATATCACCACACAAGATCATACAAACATGCAAAAGTCACATAGACAGCTAGCATCCTACATACACAATTTAGTTAGCCGACGTTGGTGCCTTTGACTCACAAGCACATGGAGGAGACTCACCTCTAACTTCTGAAACAACTAGATAAATGCTTGGATTGTTGATCCAGAAAATCCCCATGCTAATCAATCACATAAAACCACAATTAATAATTGGGCCATAAACCATAACTAGGAATCTCATTCATATGTCCAATTCCTAGTTTGAAAGACCATTTTACCCTTTCCTTACTTGCCCAACTAATCCAAGCCCAAACCCTAAATGACCCAAAGCCCAAAATCGATCCAATGGGTTTATGAGAGAACGCCTGGCGTCCACTCAATGACGCCCGACATCCGAACACCCAATGTTCTAACCCAAAGACCTAGCATAACCGCAAATCCCAAATCCTTAACCAAGGTCATAATGGCTTAATACCTAACGTTTAAACTTTAGATCAAAAGCTAAAAGAACGTCAAAAGTCATAAAGTTGCAACTTTTATGACTTTGTATGGCTACAAAGAGCGTAACACAAAAATCTAACTTAAATCACACTCTAAAGTTCCAAAACTCTTGCATAGAAGAGTATTGATATGTGCATAATTAGTTCATATTAAGTATACATTTTTTTTCATTTATTAGCTTAATTATTGCATATTATGGACAAAAGTTACTTAAAAGTGTTAAATTATGTTTTTCAGTCCAAAAATGAAGCTCGGAAGCCAAAGGAAGCAAGAGAAGCGGTTAGGAGTTCGAGAATGGAATAAAGAAGAAAAACACTAAAAATGGCACCTACTCGGCGAGTCAGATAGACTACTCGGCGAGTCCAATCGAAGAATCGAGAAGATAATGACTCGGGATCCCAGAGAGTTATCGCAATACGGGGAATGTGAGAGGGACTCGACGAGTCACCACTTGACTCGACGAGTCGATTCGTTTATTTAAAGATAATTCCACAGATCGATTGAAGAGAGTTCTGGGACAATTCAGAAGTACTCTGCTACGATTGAGAAGCCCGAAAAACCCAAGAAGACGACGAAGGAAGCTAGAATTCGATTCCGGAGAGTAACTAAGGCAAAATTTCATCATTCCACTTATTCTTTTGTTTTATCATTATGATTAAGCAACTTGACTTTGTTTGTTTGCTGTTATTTACTTTAATTATGAACTAAAACCTTTAGACTTCTGTTTGGGGATACAAAGTTGACAATATGGTTTGATTGATTGGTAGGATTAATTCCAAGTTGGTGAATTTTTGTTATTTTAGCTTGCTAAAGAACCTTGTGTGTGAATAATAATTAATTTTCTGTTAATAGGAAGATAATTGATTAGCATGAACATCTATTGATTATTGACCTCATATGCTATGTGATCACTATGCTATATGTCTAGGATTAATGAATATGAAACTAGAATTAATAAGAAAATTGAGTAAATTCATGTGCAAGCTTGTAAGATGACCATCAAACAAGAAGTTAATTAAAATAATAAATTAGTTAACTATTGCAAGTCTAACTTAACCCGAATAATTAATCTAGTGAATATAATTAAATTAGACCATTGACCACTGTTTAAGTTAGTTTATTTGCTAAGGATTAGGGTAGTGAACACAAATCTAATCACTTGAATCGGTAACCAACGAAAGAATTAATCCATTGCACTATTACCTTGAAATCAACCATAGAGTTAACCAAGTTGAACTAAACAGAAGTTCCTTTCCAATTATTGAATCTAGTTAAATCGTTATTTTCTAGTCTCAAATTAGTAATAGTTAGTAAGTTTCTAGTCTTGTAAAACTAGAGAAAAACCCCTACTTCTTAATTAACTTAGATAAAATTAGATTTTAATTTAATTTGCCGTTCCCTGTGTTCGATACCCTGCTTATTTAGCTATACCACAATTGATAGGTTCACTGCCTTTTCTGTGTTATTTGATAATTAAAAGTAGGTTTAAAACTAAGTGAGTTTGCAGACATTAAGTTTTTGGCGCCGTTGCCGGGGAACGGTTCTAAAATTAGCATTAAAAATCTAATTCATTCAATCCTTTGTGTGAGATTTATCTTACACAAAGTTAATTTCTGTTTAAGTTTTTAGTTAGTAAAAAAAAAAAAACTTGATTTTACCTTGGACTCGCCGAGTGCATTCGCCCAGACTCGGCGAGTACGACGCTAAATCAGCTTTAATTTTATTATATTTTTTTGTTCTTTTTACGCGTTTTCTGTTTTGTTTGCAGTTTTTTCATGACCCGAGGATCTGATACACCTCTGGTTCCCCCTCTTGAAGATCCGGAAACCACACTAAGAAGGAGCAAAGGCAAAACCGTTAGAGAATCCACTTCTTCAAAGAACTCACCACTCAAAAACCTCAAGTCCGTTTTCAGCAAGAAAAGGAGCAACAAATCAGGAGCATCCAGTGCCTCGTTGACAATCGAAGACCCAGATCAAAAAGACACCGAGTACGAGACCGAGGAAGAAGACGAACCCACATACGAACACACATCCGAGTTTGAAGATGATTTAGCCACCGTTATGGCTAATATTGACGAAATCCCCATGGGGGAATGGAAGAAGAGGATGCGTGATGACACCGGCCCGGGACTTGTGCAACCCGCAATTCCCGCAACAGCTACTTTCGAGCTAAAGGGCCATATTCTCGCTCAACTCAAGGAGATTCCTTTTTACGGGAGAGATCACGAAGACGCCTATAAGCACTTGGATGAAGTAAATGATGTGGCTGATTACTTCAATGTACCAAATGTGCCTCGCGAGATCCAGCTTCTTCGCATGCTTCCTGTCACATTTAAAGGAGCCGCAAAAGATTGGTTAAAGTCACTTCCTCCCGGATCAGTCACCATATGGGCCAAGATGAAAGAAGAGTTCATAGACCATTTCTGCCCACCTTCCAAGATAGCCAAGCTAAAGAAAGCCATTACCAACTTCGAGCTACAACCCGGAGAATCTCTTTATGAATCTTGGGAAAGGTACAAGAGCCTACTTAGAAATTGCCCACACTATGACCTTAATAGCCAACAAGAGGTCTCCATTTTTTATGATGGAGTTAATGTCACCACAAGGCAACTGCTCGATTCACAAGACCCGCTCACCAGAAAACCGCCTCCGAAAATCAAGGAGTTAATTGAAAATTTCTCTAAGCATTCTAGAGAATACCACAATCCGAGGAATGAAGTAAGTCGGGGAGCAGTGAACTTGGTGAATGATAGCATGGCGGTGGTAATAGCTAAGCTCGATAGCCTAGATCGAAGAATGACAAAAATGGATCAAACAATCCATGCTATTAGGGTAGGATGCGAAAATTATGGCGGGCCCCACCTCACCAAGGATTGTGATCGAGACGAAAATGGAAATAAAAAGGCTCAAGTGTTTTACTCTAGTGGCGATAGATACGAAGAAGATTGGAGGAAACCGAAGAAGGAATGGCTCCCATACGAAGAATATAAAAAGACTAAGGAGGAGAAATACAAGCAGAAGAAGAGGGGATTCTATCAAAAGGAAGATCCGGTGATGGAAAAGAAGGCCAATTTAGAAGATATGCTCACAAGATTCATAACCGCATCCGAGAAAAGACACAATGATCACGATGTAGCAATGAAAGAGACCAGAAATATGTTGAGGAATCAGCAAGCATCCATTCTCAACATTGAGAAACAGTTGGGACAGCTTGCACATCAAGTGAATGAAAGAAGATCGGGCCAACTTCCGAGCAACATCGAACCCAATCCAAGAATGGAGAATGTAAGTATAATAACCTCCAGCAGTGAAGGAACATTTACAGAAGCACAGAGAATCTCCAAGAAGAAGGCAGAAAAGGTAGAAGAATCAGACCCAGCAAAACCCGACTCGACTCGCCGAGTCACTCCAATGGACTCGACGAGTCCATGCGTAAATGATAAACCGGGCGGTTCTTTGAAGCCTTATAATCCTCCGCTGCCATACCCAATTAAAGCCATGCCTGCATAAAAAGTAGAAGCATACAGAACCTTCATGAAACATGTTAATGCTCTACAAGTTAATGTGCCATTTATGGAAACAATACTCCAAACACCTAAATACTTCAACTTGCTTAAGGGCCTTTTTGCTGCTAGGAAAGATTTGGCTGAAGTCGCGGAAGTATTGATGAGTGAGCTACCTGAAAAGAGGGGTGATCCAGGAAATATTGTGATTCCATGCCAATTTGGTAATGAAGTTTTCACCCAGCATTGGCTGATTCGGGGGCAAGCATCAATATGATGCCTTTTTCATTCTTTAAGAAGTTGAATTTACCAGAACCAAGGCCGGTAAATATGAAGATCCATTTGGTGGACAAGACGATAATTCATCCACAAGGCGTTTGTGAGGATCTCCTTATAAAAATTGACAAGTTTATTTTTCCGGTAGACTTCGTGGTAGTTGATATGGAAGAAGACCCTGAAATTTCAATTATTTTGGGGAGATCCTTCTTGAACACCGCGTGTGCTTTAATTGATATATGTGAGTCTACATTGACATTAAGGGTGGGTGATGAGTCTGTAATGTTTAAAGCTATTCCAGAAGCCAAGCAAGAATAGGAAAAGAATGAAGAAATCTCAATGATCCAATTGGATGATGAGATATTAGAAAAAGAGCTTGCACGTTTGCTAAAAGAAGATCCAAAAAAGTTTTTGATACACTCTGAAGAAGATGGAGATGTTAACAAGGACTTGGAGGAGTTAGAAAAGCTACTGGAAGGAGCCATCTCAGTAAACACCCAAGAGTTGATGGAACCCGTTCAGACTTGACGAGTCCAGTCGACTTGGGCAAAGACTTGGCCGACTTATATCTGTTTGTTACTAGTTCTTCACATACCTTGGATTTTGATAATATACATGATTCTTTAGAAGAAAAAACAGTAGAAGGAGGAATGGGACTGAAAGTTCAATACGCCGATGTAGCATGTCTTGATACGGTTCATTTTGAAGATGGGTTGAGCACTGGAAAGGATGAAGAGACAAAGGAAAGGAGGGTGGAAGCTGATCAACCATTCACTACTAAACCTAAAGCACGAACCATCATGAAATGTGAAGTAATTAAATTTAAAGAGAAGGAGGTGCAAGAGAAGGTGAAAAAGAATGGGGTAAAGAAGAAAAAGAGGAAAAGGGAAGCCCAAGCAGCTGAGGATAAGGCTGTGAAAAGGAAAAGAGATGCATTGAAAAGGGCTTACAAGAAAAAGATTCACGCTTACAAGACCAAGTACAAATCACAAAAAGTTAGGCGTGCGTTCCCGATGCTCGGAGATGACGAAACGTAGATGGGAAGGAGTCTAGCTAATGACTCCTTAAAAAGAAGCGCTTGGCGGGAGGCAACCCGTTATATAGAGTTTGCTTTCTTTTACTTTTTAGTTTTTTTTCCCTTCGTTTTTAGAATTTTAATCTTCCAAATCATCGGACATGTCTGCTTGAGAGTGTGCACAGGTTAAGTGTGGGGTGAAATGATTTTTGAAAATAATTAATTTTTTTTTTTTGCAAGAGACTCGCCGAGTCTGACCACGACTCGACGAGTCCATATGGATTTCAGATAAAGTTTGACTTCGCGACCAGACTCGCCGAGTTGGTATTATTTACAGAAAAAAATAATTTCGAAATTACTTTTACAACCGGTAATTAGGTTTTTAACCCCAAGAATCAGTTTTTCACATAAACACTCGCCGGGTGCCTTCCTCTAAACTTTCTCTCAAGCATTCATCTTTGTTCTTCAAGTTTTCTTCAAATTTCTCAAGTTCAATCTCAAAAGGTAACAAATTTCTTCTTGCTTTCTGTTAAGAACGTGATTACAAGGCCATCTATGGTAGCAATTGCATGAAAAACCCGTTTTTGAAAAGTAGTAAATTTCTAGGGTTTTGATTTTTCATGAATTATGTTGTTTTGACTGCTTATTCTGGCCTTAATATCTTAATAGTAAGTGCTTAGACAAAACCCTTGACGAAATTTCCAGGTTTCATGGTCTAGTTTTCATCAACCCGCCGACTGACTCGTGCAGTTCGCACGACTCGCCGAGTCAAGCCTGGACTCGACGAGTCGAGTCGAGAAACATATGGGAGATATTTTTTTAATTGTATTCTGTGTTTTCTGGGTTTTGTGTATTTGTTTTGCAGAAATCATGTTCAGAAGGGGGCAAAGTTCCAGTGGCAACCAAGGGGATTTTCCATGGCTAAACTTCCCACAAATCGAGTCCGCTTCAACATTGCGGAAATGGAAGAAGAAGCTGACTGATATCAAGAAGAAAGAGGTCTATGTGCCCAACCGGATAGATTGGGAGTGGCTGCAGAATGTTCGCTATGAGGAGGAGTTAGCTCCTTATCTTTTCAAGGAGTTTCACCATGAAGGCAAAACAATGGTTTGTGACGGGTGGAGCCGGTTCTTCCGTATTCAAGAGCCGGTTTATTTGGAGCTTTGTTTGGAGTTTTTCTCCACGGTATCTTTCACCGGGGGAGTGGATGCTTATCACCCGTCAGGTTCAGTTTTTGTCTTGGGGGAGAGTTTCATCACTGCTCTATGGTGGATCTTGCCTGTCGATTAGGGGTTTATGATCAACCCTTGGTCTTAACACCCAACTTTCGGTCCTTTTTGGCACAAACCCATATGGTGTTTCCCGAAGGAGTTACGAGTACGGGCTGGTGGAATACTATTGGTAACAAAGTCTATATTCCAAAGTCGGCACAGGAAGGGAGCATTCGATCCCCAACACACCGTCTCATACACCGCCTCATTTCATCCACCATCAATCAACGAAAGGATGATGATAAGGTTTCCAACCTCGACGTCTTCTATTTATGGAGCATCATTACACCCGGCGTTTTTTGCAACATTCTTTGGTGTCTAGCTTCATATCTCTTGGAGGGTACGGTCAAGGATCGCAAAACTTCCCGAATTAATGGTGGGATGTTTGTCACCCGGTTGGCCAACTCATTCGGGTTGATGAACCGCGGTGCGTGGAACTTCACGATGTTGATCCATACACCTCCGTTCAATCCAATTCTTTTCCGGAGAGCGAGGATTATTGAAGATTATGGTGGTGGCCATTATGCCATCCCGAATGATGATCCGGTTGTTGGTACCAAAGCACCAGGGAGGAGGGTTCATTCGAGGAGAGAGCGGGATATTGAGGAGGAGCCACCGGTGATTCCGGTTGAGAATGACGAAGTACCAATGGATTGGTAGAATGTGGAGATGAGGCGACTACAGGATCAAATGGCACGGGGTTTGAATTTTAGCAACCAATCTCATATCCGACTTTTTGACCACTTTAACATTCCACACATCGATGGTGGTAACTTTCCATATATTCCATCATGGGAAGAAGTGATAAGTGCAAGAAGAAGTGGGGCTGGAGGAAGTGGAGTAGGGCTTGATGATGATGATGATGAGGATTGATTTTTTTTATGCATTTTTACTTTTGTGTTTGTTTGTTTCATTTGGTTTGTTTGATGTTTTTAAAACTTTCTTTTGATGTTTAATTGATGTTTTGACGATTTTTCAGAATTGAATTAGGAGTGCTAGCTTCAAAAGGGTTTAGAGTTATAGAATCAAAGTGAGAAAGAGAGTCACGAAGAGGGAGCGTTAGAGTTAACGTATTGCGTCCGGTCTTTAGAGATGTTGGCAAAGGAGTCTAGAAGTGAATAGAAAGTATATAGAGTTTATTGGAAGCTGGATCAGATGCAGAATTCTATAATTTTCATTCAGTGACCAACTCGTCGAGTGCACCACACTAACTCGACGAGTCGCCCTTAATTCTCAAAAATCCGAAGATTTCACGAAGTAACTCGACGAGTCTTGTATATAGTCGTCGAGTCGTTTGGTTTCATGTCGAAGGGGCTGCTGATTTGATGCTAATTAGAGTACCACTTGACTATTTATTCTTTCCATATTCATTCCTGAAGATCTTATACTGATTTCCGCGTATTTGGAGCGACCCACATGAGGCGAGACACCCAAGGCATGGATGAGATGCTACCATGTCTAAAGTCAATTAAAGTTGGAGCTAAAATGGAAGTGATCAACCTATCCACTACTATCCCAGGGGAATTTGTTCCAATTCCCTCGTTAGTTTCTTTTTATGTTTTTATTATGCATAGTATGGAATGAAGGCATTGCATCAAATAAGTGTGGGGTAGGGGGTTGGTTACATAATAGACAATTTAGATTCTTAATTTAGGTTAATTTTAAAAGTGTTAATTTAGAGTCTTAATTTAGGTTAATTTTAAAATTTTGCATACCAAAAGTATTACTTAGGACTTATTTAGAAAATTTTGGTAAAGGTAATTAAGACTCCATGTTAGAGTTGTGTTGATAATTGCATGATAACCCAAATGTTTAGTTGAGCCTATATACATTCTAGTGTATTTGTGGCTTCCTTATTCTAGTGAAATCATGGGACAAAAACACGACTTTGCTCAGCCTGAGGGATGCAATATGTTTAGCAGCCTAAACCTGAAATGTATCCAGGAAAATTTTTATCGTTAGCCAATAAAGGTTGAGATTGAGCGCCCCTGCTTAAGCATGTAGGGATTTGAGTGAAAAAAAGTGAGGAATACATGTAAAAAAAAAAGAGAATTACTAGAAAAGTTGTAAGAATTTTGGAGAAAATAAAGTGAAGATCTAAAGGTCCAAAATTCCAAGAAATCCAAAAAGTTGAAGATACCAAAAATCAATCAATACAAGGTGGTGAATTCAAAGAGATCAAAGAACAAATTATCAAGGAAGTGAAGAATTCAAAGAGCTCGATAGTGTTATCGAAAAGTTGTAATTCTAGATTATGTATGCTTGGGTTGCTCAATTAAAAATACCTTGAGGGTAAGAGGTTTTCTGAGGATGGATTCGGAGGGTTCCATAAAATGAGCATAGTTCGGGGTGAGTGGGCGAATGTTTATGAGGATTGTGAGTATTTGGAGTATGGGGGGGGGTTTAGGAAAAATTTTAGACACAAATGCATGCGTTGCGGTCTTGGCATAATGGCTGGGTTAGATTGGAGTTGTCATACATAATTCTAATGTCTTAAAATTCAGTTTTGCTTGGGGGCAAGCAAAAGACAAGTGTGGGGTATTTTGATATGTGCATAATTAGTTCATATTAAGTATACATTTTTATTCATTTATTAGCTTAATTATTGCATATTATGGACAAAAGGTACTTAAAAGTGTTAAATTATGTTTTTCAGTCCAAAAATGAAGCTCGGAAGCGAAAGGAAGTAGGAGAAGCGGTTAGGAGTTCGAGAATGGAATAAAGAAGAAAAACACTAAAAATGGCACCTACTCGGCGAGTCAGATAGACTACTCGGCGAGTCCAATCGAAGAATCGAGAAGATAATGACTCGGGATCCCAAAGAGTTATCGCAATACGGGGAATGTGAGAGGGACTCGACGAGTCACGACGTGACTCGACGAGTCGATTCGTTTATTTAAAGATAATTCCACAGATCGATTGAAGAGAGTTCTGGGATGATTCAGAAGTACTCTGCTACGATTGAGAAGCCAGAAAAACCCTAGAAGACGACGAAGGAAGCTAGAATTCAATTCCGGAGAGTAATTAAGGCAAAATTTCATCATTCCACTTATTCTTTTGTTTTATCATTATGATTAAGCAACTTGACTTTGTTTGTTTGCTATTATTTACTTTAATTATGAACTAAAACCTTTAGACTTTTGTTTGGGGATACAAAGTTGACAATATGGTTTGATTGATTGGTAAGATTAATTCCAAGTTGGTGAATTTTTGTTATTTTAGCTTGCTAAAGAACCTTGTGTGTGAATAATAATTAATTTTCTGTTAATAGGAAGATAATTGATTAGCATGAACATCTATTGATTATTGACCTCATATGCTATGTGATCACTATGCTATATGTCTAGGATTAATGAATATGAAACTAGAATTAATAAGAAAATTGAGTAAATTCATGTGCAAGCTTGTAAGATGACCATCAAACAAGAAGTTAATTAAAATAATAAATTAGTTAACTATTGCAAGTCTAACTTAACCCGAATAATTAATCTAGTGAATATAATTAAATTAGACAATTGGCCACTGTTTAAGTTAGTTTATTTGTTAAGGATTAGGGTAGTGAACACAAATCTAATCACTTGAATCGGTAACCAACGAAAGAATTAATCCATTGCACTATTACCTTGAAATCAACCATAGAGTTAACCAAGTTGAATTAAACAGAAGTTCCTTTCCAATTATTGAATCTAGTTAAGTCGTTATTTTCTAGTCTCAAATTAGTAATAGTTAGTAATTTTGTAGTCTTGTAAAACTAGAGAAAAACCCCTACTTCTTAAATAACTTAGATAAAATTAGTTTTTAATTTAATTTGCCGTTCCCTGTGTTCGATACCCTGCTTATTTAGCTATACCACAATTGATAGGTTCACTGCCTTTTGTGTGTTACTTGATAATTAAAAGTAGGTTTAAAACTAAGTGAGTTTGCACACATTAAATATCAAGGTCCAAGTTTGCGTTTTTATGATTTTAAACCCTCCAAAGTGCATGAAAGGATAGCCCAAACCTTTGGAGCATTCCAAACTCACAAATGTCAACTTCTTGGGACCAAAAAGAACATAAAAGTACACTTAAACAAGATCTCGTAAAGAAGTCATCAAGATATAAACTTTATACCTCAAAAAGGTACTCCAAGATACCAAACGTCCATATCTAATGGTTAGAGAGAAACACCAACACTATAAAGATCTTCGTTCTCCACCATGAACACTAAAATGACACCGAAATGTTACTCCAAGGCTTCAAAACACTCGCACACACTTAGGGTTTCAAAATAAGGGTTATAAGGAATGGAGGTTAGAGATAAGAAACATTTCCAAACTATAATACACTTTAAATAGGGTGAAAACCTTAAAAATTAGGGTTCTTCCTTTGCGTGTGAACACCTGGCATCCACAAAATGATCTTATAAGTGGTTGTAGTG
The DNA here is from genome assembly GCF_052625555.1 of Lactuca saligna. Taxonomy (NCBI): domain Eukaryota; kingdom Viridiplantae; phylum Streptophyta; class Magnoliopsida; order Asterales; family Asteraceae; genus Lactuca; species Lactuca saligna. The sequence goes on along the minus strand of NC_136421.1, from coordinate 143,492,450 downwards.
ACCTCAAAAACTAGCTATCATATCCAATAATAAAAATCTATTGATAAGTGTATTCAAATAGTAATAAGCTTTAGAAAAATCTACCATAAAAGATGTTCATACCTTTTTTTTTTTGAAATCCTTGTATATTATAACATCATATTTCATTTTATATCATTCTTTTATACAAAGTTTATTGTGTTTTAATGACAAACTACTCAAAGATGAAGCATGTGAAATTCAAATCTATGTCAACTTCATTTTGGAGTGTTTTGTATCAAATTATCACCATTAGATCATCTTGATGGTGTTAAACTTACATTTTACAGATTGAACAATCTTTGAATTTTATGTATATATTTACTATATAATTTATTATTGTATGTTGGTATAAAAAAAGGGCTCCTAGCCGCCCACTCTAACTCTCCACTTTTGCGAGGATATCAGAGACGACTCACCTTTTGAGCAATATGCTAAGAAGCCAAAGTATGTCACATACTCTCTCAAATGGAGAGACCAAGGTCTTAGCCAGTAGATTACCAAATAGTTGGTTCATATAATAATATTTTATGTGTAATATTTGTTGAATAAAACTTCTAAAAAAATGTAATCCAAAACTTAAAACTATACACAATATTAAACGTGTTGTGGTTAAAGTGACCTACACCATCAGAAAATGAGAGAAGGAGAGAGATAGAGAGAGAGAGAGAGAGAGTGAGAGATGATTTTATTTACTTTCAAGAACAACTTAAAATCACTCATTAAGTGCCACCTCACGTGATGTAACATTTTGTTTAAAATTTAATTTAATAAGTAAATAAAAAATAAACTCTTAACCCTGAAATGTAAATCATATTATTTTACTGCAATCCTAAATCCTTAATATTTAGTGGGGTGTTGGTTTCAGGGAGTTAAATGATATAATTTAGATTTTAGGGGTTAAAAATGTAAGTTTCGGAATGGTTTTGTAAATATAGTCAGAAGTCAGGGGGTGTTTGGTAAATATTGGACTTAAATTGAAAGGATTTTGGAATGTTGAGGGCTGAATGGTAATTTATGAAATTGATTTGAAAAGAATAAGAAGAGGACGGACTGGAAGTGTCATATGTGCATGTAAGTTTGGGAGCTAGAGACGGGGGCTTAAACTCGTCAACCCACTCTTTCTCTTCATCACATCCTCTAAACTAAACCCAAACCCTCACGATTTCCACCAGCCGCCAACCTTATCCCTCCACTTGCGGTGTTGAGCTCACATTTTAGCATGTGTTCGTGTGATGGCATGTGTTGCTTGGTAGGGAATCAAGAAAACCCGCCACCACCACCACCATGAGGTAGTGGCTGCCACCTCATACCACCATCAGCCACCACCTTGGGTAGCTATGGGCATGTGTATGTATTTGGTCTGATGAGTGAGAAGCTTGTGGCATTGTTGGGCCTAATACTATAACCACCACCACCACCACCATGGGGTGATGGTTGCTGCCGCGAACCGCCAATAACCACCACCACCTGAGGTGGTAGTGGGTGGTGCCCGACTTATTAGAATCTAATTAATATAAAAACTTAACCATTGGACTAATTGGCCTGTGATTAGGTTGGAAACCCTAATTAGGGTTTAGAAACCCCTAATTTTTGAGATGTTAGTTTTCGATTTGTTGGGACCCGCGTTTTGGACCAGTGGATTGAATTTATGACTTATGACTAACCAAATCATATGATTAACCTAGTATAATGATGAACTTAATGAATTAAGTCCTTAATGGGTTAAGTAAGAACACTTAACCCTAATCATCATTTTATGTGAAAACCCTAATTATGTTGGGTTTTGTGTTGGGCTTTTCTATTGGGATTAGATGTTTGGATTCTTGATGGGCAATCTAAGAACAAGTATATGGACTAGTATAATTGGATGGGATTTAAGGTAAGGCCCATGTAAGGGGTTTGGGCCCAATTTGAAAAATTGGGCCATAATTTGTCTTTGGTTGATTATTTGGCTTTTGGACCTTCAGAGTGAGTTTGGGCCTTGGCCTTGGACCAAGCTAGGTTAGGGATAAAATGGTCCTTTTACCCCAAGTGTGTATTTAAGGTTATGCATTGGAACCTAATTACTAATTGGGTGTTTTTTTTATATTGACAGTTTGGGGATTTGCCAGCCAGAAGCTAGAGTTTTATCCATTGGACTTCAGCAATGTGACGTGAGTCTCATCACTGTTTGTATGGGTTGAAGGCACCAATGCCAACCAATTTAGTTTATATATATTAGGAAGACCCGGGGGTTATCCCTAGGAATTATGTATGAAAGACCACGAGATGGCTTCTGGGAAACTGTATTCAAGACCAGAATCTGAACTCTAATAAGTAATTGGTTAAGTAGTATAGTTTGTATGCTAGTTGTCTTTATGATGCTTGAATGGAAGACCAGGAGGTGGCTCCTAGAACTTGTCTATAAGACCCAGGGTTGTGGCCCCCGACCTGGCAAGAAAGACCACGAGGTGCCTTATGGCATAATGACAAAACTATGTACGACACATAGCACTTTTATTGATGTTGATATATGTATGATATGTATGAGTAACGGTTATGAATGGCATGTATGGATCAGTTAATATGTATGGTATGTGGTATCTGGGGAACTCGCTAAGCTTCATACTTACTTTTTTAAGTTTTGGTTCCAGGTACATCCAATTTTCAAATGAAAGAGCTCGAGGCCATCACAACACATATGCCCATGATTTCCGCAATATATGATTTTTGGGATTAGAATATGATATTTGTTATATTTGAAATATTTTTCAATGTATTATACAAGTTACGATAGTGTTTTTGGTTAAAATAAAAATGAAAATTTTACCCTGGATTTGTGGGATGTTACAAATTATCATCAGAGCCTTGGTTTGAGGGATTCGGGCATACTCTCGGTTTGCCTGAACTCAAACTGAGGGCTTGAAGAAATTTTTATACAATAATCATTTAATTACAAAAGAATTTCAATACAAAGAAAGGGGTGTGATGTGTGAAACCAACCGAGCTCAAGTAAGTGGTTCCTAAAATACCAATACATGTTTGTAATTTGATATGATATGATTATGAGATTCGCATGCTCGATTTAAGCTAAGGATCTAGTAGATATGCCTTTGTATGCTTATATGAGCTTGTAGATTTGCATGCCAGAACTGATCAGCCAGTGGTAGGATGGCCTATTTAGGTTATGCCTGATTGTATGAGCCTTAGAATTGCATGCTAGTATAGATTCCTAATTAGAGGATAGAATGGTTTGATTGGAGTATGTTAGTTAGTTTTTACATTGTCTGAATGTTGCTTGCTTTATGCTTTGTGGGACTCTTAGCGATGTGAGTTAGCTACTAAGTAAATATGCTAAGTCACATGTGGCACATGCTAGATAATATCAGAGTGATGGAGTTGAACCTATTACGCAGCTCTTGTTTGATTCCAACCATTCTTGGGTTGAGTCTTTTACTTGAAGGATTATCTGATCTCTGTTGCATGTGGCTATATTCATGAGGTAGGCAGTTGACATTCATGGGATTCCTTCAGCAACTGAGGACTGGGTGGGTTCGGGAACCTAGGATAGCCTAGGATATGGTTCAATGAGTACTAGCATAATAGTTTAAAGAAGTGACTTAGAGGATTCAGGAGGATTGCTGCGAAAAGTATAGATAGGTGTGGAAGGTAGTATTGGGCTGTGACATCCCCAAAATCACGGCCAGAAAAGACCGATTTTGTTTATGCTTTATGAAAATCAGAGTACTTCATTTTATAAAAAGGTTGCGGAATTTGTTCCCAGAAAAAAAACACGATAAATACGTTATTAAAACATTTTCGAAGAAACGTATTTTTATTCATCTTAAAACGTTTGGGATGTCATCGTTAATACAGAAACATAAGCATAAACAGAACTTACAATTATTTACACTAGTGATCTACATCTCTTTAAATCTCTCAGTGTAATGTCACTTCATTTCGTCACCTGTGATATACATAAACTGAGTGGGTCAGGTTGGGAAACCTGGTGAGTACATAGGGTTTTCAACCCACAATAATATAATTATTATGTTTAATCAAACAATCAACCCAATTACCCATCCCCATTATCTTCTTTACTCTTTAAGGATTTAACCTAAGAGTCATCTATCCTTCATTCGTTTATTCCGAAGTCCCTTACTTCCAGGGTTCTAGGACTGGCACTAAATCCATAGCTGCCGATATTCGTTCGTAAAGCACTAATTCCATAGCTGCTGTATCTTACTCATCGGGTACTAAATTCATAGCTACCCATGCTCAACAGGTACTAAGTCCATAGCTACCAATTCCTACAGGTACTAAATTCATAGCTACCAGCGTCTAACAAATAGGTACTAAGTCTATAGCTACCAACTCCTAACAGGTACTAAATCCATAGCTACCAACGTCTGACAGGTACTAAGTCCATAGCTACCAGTGTTTGTCCCATAGGCACTAAGTCTATAGCTGCCAATGTATACTCACATCATCTTCTATCTCTCATCATTCATCTACCCATCTCATACCCAACATATTCGTATATATAAAATACGTATACAGTTTAAGTTCTTTAAAACATGTATAAAACGTTCATCCAACATAGACAGCAAGTATTCAGATAATATGCACACATAGCACGTAGTTTATATTAAATACTTCATATCTATGTGTAAGATGAAAGGGACTATGCACTCACCTGAAAGGTGGTGACTCAACACTCGGACAGCGCTTCGATACTCTCAAAGCAAATTCCTTCGATAAAACCTAATATCATTACCACTAGGGTTTAGTCTAACGATAACCGCGACAAACTAATAGTCTGACTATTATTATTATTATACAAGCGTTAAATAATGTAACGCCCGCAGATCCGGGCTAGTCAATTTAGAGGTAATAGGGGTCAAAAATGACTTTTAGACAATAGATTATTTAGAATGAATAGTCTTAACCAAGTTTTATAATGTGTCACAAGGTTTCCGTACATATAAAGAACGCCGAAATCCGAGTTATAACGAAGAAGTTATGGCCCGCCGAAGTTTTACGGCAAAACCGGCACGGCACCGGAAGACGTAAATAGTGAATTTACGATAGAAGACCTTTTAGCCTTAGCAATCTAAACAAAAGTCGTAGAATATGTTAAACTAAGAGCGTCGATAAAAAGAACGCCCAAATCTGACTTCGTATGAGGAAGTTATGATTTTTCTAAGATTCGGCTTAACAGTGTACAGCCCGAAACTCGAATTTTAGTTCGAGCGGTTTTTGGCTTACGTGAAATAAATGAGAGTTGAAGATCTCATTAATAGGAACTCAACGGTAAAAAGACAGACGAAAACGGAGTCCGTATGAAGGAGTTACGAATTTTTCGCGGTCATTTAACAGTCTAAACACCTCGTACTGTTAAATTTAAGATCGGTCGAGAATTAGCTGACGGAGTCAAAATGAAAGTTGTAGATATTATTTTTACCTACGCGTGGATATAAAGAACGTCAAAAACGGAGGTCGTATGTGAAAGTTACGGATTTTAGAAGTCGGAAGTGTGTTGTGCGAAAATGGGTGATGTGGCACAATCTTGGCCATTGCTTTCTCCCCAAGTCTTGCCACTAGATGGTGACATGTGGCACCAAGTTCAGCCATTTTCACCCTATAAATACCACCTCTCCCACCCTCATTTTCTTCACACCTTTCCCATTCTTTCTTCTCTTTACTCTCTCTCTAGAACCTCTCTCTATCCCCGAAATCCCCCGAAAAGCCTAGGGAACCTCCCTAGCACGAGGCGGAAGCCCTGGAGTGCTCGACGGCTCCGAGAAGAAGAGCTTTTCAGCTCAGAAACGCTGCTCCAAGCAAAGCCTGGTTTTCTATAAAACCCGCTGTAAGTGAGCTACGCCTACGCTATTTTTAATATAGTTTTTATTTAATTATATTAACGTTATTAAGAACATATAATAAATACTTGGGCTGTTATTATGGGTTATATAAGTATTTTTTTAACGCTTATATAATAGTAATAATAGCTAGACTATTAATTAGTCTCGGCGAATAATAGACTAAAATCTATTGGTGATAACACTAGGTTTCGTCGAAAGAAATTATTTTAAAGTAAACGAAGCGCTGTCCGAGTACCGAGTCACCACCTTCTCAGGTGAGTGCATAGTCCCTTTCATGAACATGATTTTAATACAAGTATTGATTGAAGTATTAATTATATGTTTATGTGCGAGTTAATTGATGTTGCTTGAAATTTGTGTTAAAGAACATACCTGATTATATTTGATAATTTAGGATAAAGAGTAGACCTAAATTAAATATGAGGAATATTGGGTAGTATATTCTTACGAGTACAAGTGAGTTAAACTCAGAGAATAGAAGTTAGTATATGTCACTTATCCGGGAGTATGGATTAGACATAGTCATTGTCCCTAGTCCGAGAATATGGATTAGGCATAATCATTCATCGTTAATCCGAGAGTATGGATTAGCTATTGTCCCTAGTCCGAGAGTATGGATTAGGCATAATCATTAATCTTTAATCCGAGAGTATGGATTAGTCATTTGTCCCTAGTCCGAAAGTATGGATTTGGTAAATTCGTTCATTTCTGATCCGAGAGTATGGAGTAGGTAAAACGACTAATCTTAGGTCCGAGAGTATGGATAGCCTCGTTGCGAGGATCGACGGGGTAGGATAAGAGTTGTTTATATATATGTATGGTGAAATTGTATATTTTGTGAATTTTAAACTATATATATGGTATAACATTGTGGGATTGAAATCCCTATGTGCTCACCAGGTTTTCCAACCTGACCCACTCAGTTTATTTATATCACAGGTGTTGATATGAAGTGACATTACACTGAGAGATTTAAAGAGATGTAGACCACTAGTGTGAATAATTGTAAGTTCTGTTTATGCTTATGTTCATGTATTAACGATGACATCCCAAACGTTTTAAAATGAAATAAATACGTTTCTTCGAAAATGTTTTAATAACGTATTTACCATGTTTTTCTGGGAACAAATTCCGCAACCTTTTTATAAAATAAAGTACTCTGATTTTTATAAAGCATAAACAAAATCGGTCTTTTATGGCCGTGATTTTGGGGATGTCACAGTTGGTATCAGAGCATTAGTTTAAGCGAACTAGGAATATGGATTTATTTCTAGACTTAAACTTAGAATGCTAAGCGATGATTGTGAGGTGTGAGCACTAGCTTATTTTAGGAATTATGCCTAAAATGCTTTTATGTGCTAAATACTTGTGCCTGATATGCTGTTAGTTGTTCGGATCTATGGTCTGTTGCCGACCGGATCTGGAAACCTTATGTGTTTAGGATTCTAAACGTACGACTACGATATTAGAACTAGCGTATAAACGTTTCGGAGTGATAAGGATGATTTAACCGTCAATCCTAAGTAAAGATCTAGATTCACCTTATTCGGTGTATAGATCAAGATGGCAAGAACCCGTAGCGGAAACGTGAATGCAAATGGGAACAGAAACCAACCCCCAGTGATTGAGCAAATACCGATGATGGAAGCCGCCGCTGAGCCAGTCACAATGGCTGGAGTGCAAGCGATGATCCAAGCGATGTTGGATCGTCAAATGGAGGAAACTAGACGTTTGCTCCAGCAAAATCGTGAGGAAGCCACTATTCAGATCGAACAGCCCGAGTTGAATGAAGGGCAGACTGAGGAAGGAAACTACAGTGGGACTGTTGGTCAAGTCAACCCACCAATAGTTCGACAAAACAACCAAGATGACGAGGTCGAGAGGAATGGATGCAAGTACAAGGATTTTCTGACTTGCAAGCCATCGACTTTCACTGGAAAGGAGGATCCGATCGGGGTCATGGATTGGATCTCGGAGATGGAGTTAGCCTTCATGACATGCGGTTGTAGAGGGAAGCTACAGACCACATTTGCAGTGCGTCAGTTTCGAGGAGGCGTTGTACGTTGGTGGAATACCTTGGGGGAAGACTTTAAGCCCTAATGAGCCTCTACAACTAACATGGGCGGAATTTCTGGTGCGATTCAAACAAAAGTACTGCTCAGCTCAAAACCTGCTTGAGCTAGAGAACCAGTTTCTAACCCTGAAGAAGGGAAGCATGTCAATCGATGAATACACCAACAACTTCACGGAGAAGATGGAGTTCGCCTTGCGTCTTGTTCCGGATGAGCTGACGAAAATCAACAAGTACGCAAAAGGACTTCCATGGGAGTACGCAGTTCCAGTGCGTCAACCACCTACTCTAGAGGCAGCTATCTGGGCTGCCAAGTCTGTCGAAGATATGATCAAGGGAAGAGCCTCCAGCAAGATGGAGGTTGGCGAGAAGAGAAAGTTTGAAGGATCTTCAAGGTCCAACGAGAAGAGAAAATTCTCGAAGTTTGAAGAAGGAACGCAATGGTGTGACAAGTGTAGAAAGAAGCACATCGGGAAATGCTCTAAATATACGACATGCTTTAAATGCGGGAAGACTGGTCATTACGCCAGCGAATGCACAACCAAGAGAGAAGTCTGCTTTAAGTGTGGAGAAGAAGGACACTTCAAACAAGACTGCCCAAAGAGAGAAGGGGCTACAAAGCCAAATGTGCCACCAAAGCCAAAGGTGAGAGCATTTCAAATGATCCTCGACGAAGCAGATGACAATGCAAGGATTCAAGAGTGAAGGCTTGACATCCGAGGATCGAGTTATGGAGTAATCGTGTAAATAGTACCTCACGATGTAACCCGTTAGAGGCATAGTCTAGGGTGAACTTGAACACCTATGTAAGAGTTTCAAGAAATAATATAAAACCTTTGTTTTGTTATCTCATGTGTTAAGTTGTTGTATGGTTTTCTTGTATGGTGACTTGGAAAAACTGCGGGACAATACTTGGGACGAGTATGAGTAGGTGTGAATGGTAGTAGAGGCCTATACTACCGGAAGCACAGGACTCACACTTGGATCAGGGAAAGTCACAAGGTTACCAAGAAGCCAGTAATTGATTTCGTTTTATTCAAGTATGCCGTTACCATTGTTTCGGTAATGACTAAGAAGATTGTTGTTATCCCGACCCTAGTGGTCATATCACCTTGAGTCTGACTACGATGAGTAGGTTACGTGGTTTAGAGAACCAAGTTTGATATAGCGTCCGACTTAAACCAAACGATTAAAAATCAAAGCGATCAATAGAAGTATCGCGCTCGTTGGTAGCTAGAAATGCTACATGTTAAAGTATGATTATATCACATTAGAACATGAAGGAAGGCTTAGTCTGTTTTAGAATTTAAGAGACCTGAGTCTAAACGTACATCACATGATGATAGGTCATAATTTGGAGTCTAATATGAGGTAGAGAGCAGGTGCACGATCAAGTACTGCTTACAGTCAATAAGTCTAAGAGATAGACTTGAAGGAATAAAGACATTATAATTATTACCTAGGATGAAGAGATGACGTATGGAGTCATTATACGATCCTTGTTTCGTTGATGATTCCGGGACGTAATCATCCTAAGGGGGAGATAATTGTAACGCCCGCAGATCCGGGCTAGTCAATTTAGAGGCAATAGGGGTCAAAAATGACTTTTCGACAATAGATTATTTAGAATGAATAGTCTTAACCAAGTTTTAGAATGTGTCAGAAGGTTTCCGTACATATAAAGAACGCCGAAATCCGAGTTATAACGAAGAAGTTATGGCCCGCCGAAGTTTTACGGCAAAACCGGCACGGCACCGGAAGACGTAAATAGTGAATTTACGATAGAAGACTTTTTAGCCTTATCAATCTAAACAAAAGTCGTAGAATATGTTAAACTAAGAACGTCGATAAAAAGAACGCCCAAATCTGACTTCGTATGAGGAAGTTATGATTTTTCTAAGATTCGGCTTAACAGTGTACAGCCCGAAACTCGAATTTTAGTTCGAGCGGTTTTTGGCTTACGTGAAATAAATGAGAGTTGAAGATCTCATTAATAGGAACTCAACGGTAAAAAGACAGACGAAAACGGAGTCCGTATGAAGGAGTTACGAATTTTTCGCGGTCATTTAACAGTCTAAACACCTCGTACTGTTAAATTTAAGATCGGTCGAGAATTAGCCGACGGAGTCAAAATGAAAGTTGTAGATATTATTTTTACCTACGCGTGGATATAAAGAACGTCAAAAACGGAGGTCGTATGTGAAAGTTACGGATTTTAGAAGTCGGAAGTGTGTTGTGCGAAAATGGGTGATGTGGCACAATCTTGGCCATTGCTTTCTCCCCAAGTCTTGCCACTAGATGGTGACATGTGGCACCAAGTTCAGCCATTTTCACCCTATAAATACCACCTCTCCCACCCTCATTTTCTTCACACCTTTCCCATTCTTTCTTCTCTTTACTCTCTCTCTAGAACCTCTCTCTAGCCCCGAAATCCCTCGAAAAGCCTAGGGAACCTCCCTAGCACGAGGCGGAAGCCCTGGAGTGCTCGACGGCTCCGAGAAGAAGAGCTTTTCAGCTCAGAAATGCTGCTCCAAGCAAAGCCTGGTTTTCTATAAAACCCGCTGTAAGTGAGCTACGCCTACGCTATTTTTAATATAGTTTTTATTTAATTATATTAACGTTATTAAGAACATATAATAAATACTTGGGCTGTTATTATGGGTTATATAAGTATTTTTTTAACGCTTATATAATAGTAATAATAGCTAGACTATTAATTAGTCTCGGCGAATAATAGACTAAAATCTATTGGTGATAACACTAGGTTTCGTCGAAAGAAATTATTTTAAAGTAAACGAAGCGCTGTCCGAGTACCGAGTCACCACCTTCTCAGGTGAGTGCATAGTCCCTTTCATGAACATGATTTTAATACAAGTATTGATTGAAGTATTAATTATATGTTTATGTGCGAGTTAATTGATGTTGCTTGAAATTCGTGTTAAAGAACATACCTGATTATATTTGATAATTTAGGATAAAGAGTAGACCTAAATTAAATATGAGGAATATTGGGTAGTATATTCTTACGAGTACAAGTGAGTTAAACTCAGAGAATAGAAGTTAGTATATGTCACTTATCCGGGAGTATGGATTAGACATAGTCATTGTCCCTAGTCCGAGAATATGGATTAGGCATAATCATTCGTCGTTAATCCGAGAGTATGGATTAGCTATTGTCCCTAGTCCGAGAGTATGGATTAGGCATAATCATTCATCTTTAATCCGAGAGTATGGATTAGTCATTCATCCCTAGTCTGAGAGTATGGATTTGGTAAATTCGTTCATTTCTGATCCGAGAGTATGGAGTAGGTAAAACGACTAATCTTAGGTCCGAGAGTATGGATAGCTTCGTTGCGAGGATCGACGGGGTAGGATAAGAGTTGTTTATATATATGTATGGTGAAATTGTATATTTTGTGAATTTTAAACTATATATATGGTATAACATTGTGGGATTGAAATCCCTATGTGCTCACCAGGTTTCCCAACCTGACCCACTCAGCTTATTTATATCACAGGTGTTGATATGAAGTGACATTACACTGAGAGATTTAAAGAGATGTAGACCACTAGTGTGAATAATTGTAAGTTCTGTTTATGCTTATGTTCATGTATTAACGATGACATCCCAAACGTTTTAAAATGAAATAAATACGTTTCTTCGAAAATGTTTTAATAACGTATTTACCATGTTTTTCTGGGAACAAATTCCGCAACCTTTTTATAAAATAAAGTACTCTGATTTTTATAAAGCATAAACAAAATCGGTCTTTTATGGCCGTGATTTTGGGGATGTCACAAATAACACTCAATATAACTCATAATAATAGCCCAAATACTCATTATAAGTTCCTAATAATGTTACTATATTAAAACATAAGTTATACTAAAGATAGCATAGGCATAGCTCACTTACAGCGGGTTTTCTCGAAAACCGGGTTTCGCTGGAGCAGCGTTTCCGAGCCGAAAGACCCTTTTCTCGGAGCCGTCGGGCGCTCCGGGGCTTCCGCCTCGTGCTAGGGAGTTACCTTAGGCTTTAGGGGGTTAGGGAGGCTTAGAGAGAGAGAAAGAGAGAGAAAGAGAAGTTGTAAGGTGTGAGAATGAATGGAACCCGGCACCTCTATTTATAGGGGTGCTGACTGGCCTACTCACCGAGTAAGGGGGACCTACTCGCCGAGTTGGTCCATGTGGTGGCCTTCTGGTGGTGCCACGTCACCCCCTATCGCGTATCATCCTTCAAACTTAGAAAAGTCATAACTTTCGCATACGAGCTCCGTTTTCGACGTTCTTTATATCCACGCGTAGGTAAAATCAAGATCTACAACTTTCATTTAGACTCCGTCAGTTAATTCTCGACCGATCTCAAATTTAACAGTAGGAGGCGTTTAGACTGTTAAATGACCGCGAAGAATTCATAACTCCTTCATACGGACTCCGTTTTCGTCTGTATTTTTACCGTTGAGTTCCTATTAATGAGATCTTCAACTCTCATTTAGGTCACGTAAGCCAAAAACCGCTCGAACTAAAATTCGAGTTTCGGGCCGTGCATTGCTAAGCCGAATCTTAGAAAAATCATAACTTCTTCATACGAAGTCAGATTTGGGCGTTCTTTTTATCGATGTTCTTAGTTTAACATATTCTACAACTTTTGTTTAGGTTACTAAGGCTAAAAAGTCTTCTACCGTAAATTCACTATTTACGCTTCCCGATGCCGTGCCGGTTCCGTCGCGAAACTTCGACGGGCCATAACTTCTTCGTTATAACTCGGATTTCGGCATTCTTTATATGTACGGAAACCTTGAAACATATTCCAAAACTTGGTTAAGATTATTTATTCTAAATAATCTTTTGTCGAAAAGTCGTTTTCGACCCCTATTGCCTCTAAATTGACTAGCCCGGATCTACGGGCGTTACAATTATCTCCCCCTTAGGATGATTACGTCCCGGAATCATCAACGAAATAGGGTCATATAATGACTCCATACGTTATCTCTTTATCCTAGGTAATAATTATAACTTCTACATTCCTTCAAGTCTATCTCCTAGACTCGTTCACTGCAAGCAGTACTCGATCATGCACCTGCTCTCTACCTAAGGTTAGACTCCAAATTATGACCTATCATCATGTGATGCACATTTAGACTCAGGTCTCTTAAATTCTAAAACAGACTAAGCCTTCCTTCATGTTCTAATGTGATATAATCATACTTTAACATGTAGCATTTCTAGCTACCAACGAGCGCGATACTTCTATTGATCGCTTTGATTTTAATCGTTCGGTTTAAGTCGGACGCTATATCAAACTTGGTTCTCTGAACCACGTAACCTACTCATCGTAGTTGGACTCAATGTGATATGACCACTAGGGTCGGGATAACAATAATCTTCTTAGTCATTACTGAAACAATGGTAACGACATACGTGAATAAAACGAAATCAATTACTGGCTTCTTGGTAACCTTGTGACTTTCCCTGATCCAAGTGTGAGTCCTGTGCTTCCGGTAGTATAGACCTCTACTACCTTTCACACCTACTCATACTCGTTCCAAGTATTGTCTCGCAGTTTCCCAAGTCACCATGCAGCAAATCACACAACAATTTCACACATCAGATAACAAAACGAAGATTTTATTATTTCTCGAAACTATTACATAGGTGTTCAAGTTTACCCTAGACTATTCCTCTACTAGGCTACATCATACGAAACTATGGCTACTGCATAATCCGATCTTCGGGTAAGAAGTCCTCATTCTTGATTCCTTGCATGGTTCTCTTCCTCGTCAAGGATCATGTGAAATGCCCTCGGCCTTGGTGGCGTTTCTGGTCTTGCTGCTTTATTTTTCCTTGGGCAGTCTCTGGACATGTGCCCCTTGCCTCCACATCCGTAGCATACTTTTTCATTATGCGTGCAGTCTTTGGAATAGTGACCAGTCCTCCCACACTTGTAACAAGTCACTTCTTCGTTGCACTTTCCACCATGCTTCTTCTTGCATCTATCACACCATCTTGCTTCACCTCCATCTGCTCCTCCAATCTTTGAGAATTTGCTTTCCTTGTTCGGCCTCGAAGATCCTTCAAACTTCCGCTTCTCTCCTACCTTATCTTTTTCTAGACCCTTTTCTCTTATCTGGGCCTCTACGTTCTTAGCTGCCCTAACAGCTGCTTTCAAAGTAGTTGCCATTTTGACCATTGGGCCAAAGTCAGTGGGCAGTCCGTTAGCAAACCTATCAATCTTGGAGAGTTCAGTAGGCACCAAGTAGGGGAATAGCTTCATCCTTTCGGTGAATACGGTGGCATACTCATCAACACTCATCTTCCCTTTCTTCAGGTTCTGAAACTCATTGTTTAGGTCTATCAGATCTATCTCCGAGCAGTATTGCATTCTCAACTGTTCCAAAAACTCTTCCCACGACATCCTTAAGGCTTCTCCTCGTGGCATCGTATCTGCCAATAGCTTCCACCAGCTCAAGACTCTAGTTTTCAGTTGTCTTACTGCGAAGACAATTTTCTGTTTCTCGTTACAGCTGCAGCTCTTAAACACCATCTCCATCTCAGAGATCCAATCCATAATCTCAACTGGCTTCGGGCTTCCTGAGAGGCTTGGTGGTTTCACACCCAAGAAATTCTTGTACATTCGCCCATCCTTGTCGTTTCTCCTCCCCGAGCCACCCCTTTGATCACCTTGAGTCCCCACTTGACTCACTTGGCGGCTGTAGTTCCCTTCCTCGGATTGCTCGGGAACTGGCTCCGTCGGTTCAACATGTATGGTAGGTTCGTCCCTATTCAACATCTGTCTCATTTCTTCCCTTTGTTCAGCTAACATAGCCCGAATCATGGCTTGAACTCCAGCCATGTTGACTGGCTCAGGCGCAACTTCTTCAACAACAGGTATTTGCTGAACCACTGGGGGTTGGTTCCTATCTCCATTTGCATTCCTAGCTCCACTACGGGTTCTTGCCATATTGATCTATACACCGAATAAGGTGAATTTAGACATCTACTTGACGTTTAAATCATCCTTATCGCTCCGAAACGTTTACATGCTAGTTCTAATACCGTAGTCGTACGTTTAGAATCCTAAACACATAAGGTTTCCAGATCCGGTCGGCAACAGACCATAGATCCGAACAATTAACAACATATCATGCACAAAGCATTTAGCACATAAAAGCAATTTAGGCATCATTCCTAAAATAAGCTAGTGCTCACACCTCACAATCATCGCTTAGCATTCTAAGTTTAAGTCTAGAAATAAATCCATATTCCTAGTTCGCTTAAACTAATGCTCTGATGCCAACTGTGACATCCCCAATATCACGGCCAGAAAAGACCGATTTTGTTTATGGTTTATGAAAATCAGAGTACTTCATTTTATAAAAAGGTTACGGAATTTGTTCCCAGAAAAAAAAAACACGATAAATACATTATTAAAACATTTTCTAAGAAACGTATTTTTATTCATCTTAAAACGTTTGGGATGTCATCGTTAATACAGAAACATAAGCATAAACAGAATTTACAATTATTTACACTAGTGATCTACATCTCTTTAAATCTCTCAGTGTAATGTCACTTCATTTCGTCACCTGTGATATACATAAACTGAGTGGGTCAGGTTGGGAAACCTGGTGAGTACATAGGGTTTTCAACCCACAATAATATAATTATTATGTTTAATCAAACAATCAACCCAATTACCCATCCCCATTATCTTCTTTACTCTTTAAGGATTTAACCTAAGAGTCATCTATCCTTCATTCGTTTATTCCGAAGTCCCTTACTTCCAGGGTTCTAGGACTGGCACTAAATCCATAGCTGCCGATATTCGTTCGTAAAGCACTAATTCCATAGCTGCTATATCTTACTCATCGGGTACTAAATTCATAGCTACCCATGCTCAACAGGTACTAAGTCCATAGCTACCAATTCCTATAGGTACTAAATCTATAGCTACCAACGTCTAACAAATAGGTACTAAGTCCATAGCTACCAACTCCTAACAGGTACTAAATCCATAGCTACCAACGTCTGACAGGTACTAAGTCCATAGCTACCAGTGTTTGTCCCATAGGCACTAAGTCTATAGCTGCCAATGTATACTCACATCATCTTCTATCTCTCATCATTCATCTACCCATCTCATACCCAACATATTCGTATATATAAAATACGTATACAGTTTAAGTTCTTTAAAACATGTATAAAACGTTCATCCAACATAGACAGCAAGTATTCAGATAATATGCACACATAGCACGTAGTTTATATTAAATACTTCATATCTATGTGTAAGATGAAAGGGACTATGCACTCACCTGAAAGGTGGTGACTCAACACTCGGAAAGCGCTTCGATACTCTCAAAGCAAATTCCTTCGATAAAACCTAGTATCAATACCACTAGGGTTTAGTCTAACGATAACCGCGACAAACTAATAGTCTGACTATTATTATTATTATACAAGCATTAAATAACACTCAATATAACTCATAATAATAGCCCAAATACTCATTATAAGTTCCTAATAATGTTACTATATTAAAACATAAGCTATACTAAAGATAGCGTAGGCATAGCTCACTTACAGCGGGTTTTCTCGAAAACCGGGTTTCGCTGGAGCAGCGTTTCCGAGCCGAAAGACCCTTTTCTCGGAGCCGTCGGGCGCTCCGGGGCTTCCGCCTCGTGCTAGGGAGTTACCTTAGGCTTTAGGGGGTTAGGGAGGCTTAGAGAGAGAGAGTTTAGAGAGAGAAAGAGAAGTTGGAAGGTGTGAGAATGAATGGAACCCGGCACCTCTATTTATAGGGGTACTGACTGGCCTACTCACCGAGTAAGGGGGACCTACTCGCCGAGTTGGTCCATGTGGTTGCCTTCTGGTGGTGCCACGTGTCCAATTCTGGTGGTGCCACGTCACCCCCTATCGCGTATCATCCTTCAAACTTAGAAAAGTCATAACTTTCGCATACGAGCTCCGTTTTCGATGTTCTTTATATCCACGCGTAGGTAAAATCAAGATCTACAACTTTCATTTAGACTCCGTCGGCTAATTCTCGACCGATCTCAAATTTAACAGTAGGAGGCGTTTAGACTGTTAAATGACCGCGAAGAATTCATAACTCCTTCATACGGACTCCGTTTTCGTCTGTCTTTTTACCGTTGAGTTCCTATTAATGAGATCTTCAACTCTCATTTAGGTCACGTAAGCCAAAAACCGCTCGAACTAAAATTCGAGTTTCGGGCCGTGCATTGCTAAGCCGAATCTTAGAAAAATCATAACTTCTTCATACGAAGTCAGATTTGGGTGTTCTTTTTATCGATGTTCTTAGTTTAACATATTCTACAACTTTTGTTTAGGTTACTAAGGCTAAAAAGTCTTCTATCGTAAATTCACTATTTACGCTTCCCGATGCCGTGCCGGTTCCGTCGCGAAACTTCGACGGGCCATAACTTCTTCGTTATAACTCGGATTTCGGCATTCTTTATATGTACGGAAACCTTGAAACATATTCCAAAACTTGGTTAAGATTATTTATTCTAAAAAATCTTTTGTCGAAAAGTCATTTTCGACCCCTATTGCCTCTAAATTGACTAGTCCGGATCTACGGGCGTTACAATTGGGCCCATACTACAGAAAGCACAGGATCCATACTCGAATTGGTGAGAGTCTTGGAGAATCTATGAAGCTTAGGGGGAGGAGGATCCTTGAGTATGTTTTGATCATTGGTTGTGGTTTTTTCGTTTAGAGATGAGCACTCACGGAGGTGGTTCTGGTTCAGGTTCTGGATCAAGTACGGGTACTGAGCCGATTAGCGAGCAGTTACGGGAGTTCATTTCATCAGAGATCTCTCTCTTTGTTTTGTAGATAGTGGATGAACGCTTGGGCGCGTTCCGTGCAGAGGTTATGGCTATCATTGCACCCCACACTCTTTCTTTCCAGGAGTTTCGTGCTTGTATAGCTCCTACGTTCCATGGGGAAAGGGACCCCATTGTCAGTAGGAGGTGGTTAGTGGATGTGGATAACGCGTTCAGGATGGGTTTCTACCCGAGGAGACAAAGGCCAGATATGCTTCCTGCATGTTGAAGGACCGGGCACATGATTATTGCGAAAAGGTTAGTAGTGAATTGGGTGATGATGCAATTGATGCCATGTCATGGGATAATTTCTCATCCAAGTTTCGAGCGGAGTTTGCTCCGGCAATTGAGGTGCAACAGTTGGCACGAGAGTTTCCGGTTCTTCGGCATACTACTAAGAATATGGTAAAGATCACTACCAAGATCTGGGAGAGGGCTTTATTGGTACCATAGTATGCAGCAGACAAGGAGATGAAGAAAGTATGGTATCATGATATACTTTGGGATGATATTAGGAAATTTATGAGTATTTTAGGATGCGAGTCCTTGAATGATATGATCTCTAGAGCCCGAGAGCGGGATATTGATATGGAGCACATTAAGAAGAGGAGGTCAAACAAGTGCATATTTTGGAGGGTCTCGGGAAGCCACCTAAGATATCCGATCAACTGTTGAGAGGCCAGTAGGGGCGAAGTCAGTACAATGTGTACGGGTTGGCCACGTCAGCAAGGATTGTCCTCAGGGAGCAAGTATGTTATGTTTTCACTACGATCAGATGGGCCACAAGAAGGCCAACTATGTGATGTTGAGGGGAGGAGTAGTGAGTACGTCTATTCAGGCTACTTTGAGGATCACTGATGGATGAGAAGGTAGTGCGGACACCCCAACAAATAGGAGTTGAGTTTTGTAGTGTCCGACGAGGGAGGTCAGGACTCCAGCAGGCGGTATTGCAGTTATATATCTCTTGCCTACCTTCAGATTAGTTATATCAACATTTATATTTGTCGAAATCTTACATAGGTTTGGCTAAGCATACATCTGATACATTTCTTTGCCCATGTATGAGTTATATCTTCAAATATTGTAATGTATCATTTGCGTACCGTGAAGTACTAAGTGGTTACTGAAAGGTCATTTCCCTTTTTGCTGGTTTAGAGTGGTCAGTGTTATCTTGGGTTAGGGTCGAGATCAATTTAGGGGCATTGTGTGAAGGCCTGCGGTCAGGGTCTACAGGATGGTTATTCAGCATCGTCAGGATTCGGTGGTTTTAGTAGCTGTCCTTTAAGTGACTATTGGAAACACCAATGGAGATGGATTTTGCTGAGGCATTTGTTGGAGCATCTGAATTTTGGTCTTCAAGATTTGAGTGTGGTATCATTTCAAGCGTCAAGGGCTATCGGATTCTCTAGGATTTGGGAAGTGTTTGTCTGGTCTTTAGAAGTTGTGTGGCCTTTTAGGGATTTGTCTAGTGATGGATCACTATCATTGGCAATCACTGGCAATCACTGGTTGTCATTGGAACGAATGTTGGAAAGCAAAAAAGGATTTGGAATCCTTCAATTCTTACGTGTTGGGGAGGATTAGTCGAATCTAAGTGGGGGAGAATCACACAGGTATTCAGAATCAGAAGCAGTTTTTAAACTGGGAAAAATTTTGCATTCTCGTTGAGAAAGAAGACGGCCCAAGCGGCTATCTGGACTAAGGATAGTATGAGTAGGAACTTTGGGACAATTACTAACATTGAGATCGCATTATCTTGGTACTTGATAGTAGACCTTGGGGGACCAGGTTGAGGTGCCAAGCATAGCTCGAGTTTAGCTAGGCGGTCTATCGAGGGTGTGCTTGACTCTGGGCATGTTCTATTGTTAACTTGGTGGAGGGCATTGGGCTGTGAGTTAGTGGTTCGTGGAATTTTTGTAATATTGTGGGGTAGCCGTAGTATTCACTAATTAGCGGTTAGTGGAAGTATTGTCAGACTGCAGAGGTAGTCGTAGCATTCACTAGTTAGCAGTTAGTGGAATTGTTGTAAGGCTGCAGGGTGGCTTGTAGCATTCACTAGTTACCGGTTAGTGGAAGTGTTGTAAGACTGTGGGGTGGCCCATAGCATTCACTAGTTGGCAGTTAGCAAGAAGTGTTGTAAGATTACGAGGTGGCCCATAACATTCACTAGTTTGCAGATAGTATAAGCATGCTGTCAGAATTCAGAGTGACCCATAGCATTCACTAGCAATCAGTTAGCATGAGAAGTGTTGTAAGACTGTAGGGTGGCTCGTAGTATTCACTAGCGACTAGCTAGTGTGAAAAGTGTTGTAAGACTGCGGTGTGGCTAAGAGCATTCACAAGTCCCTATGCAGCTGTGGAAGTGTGGAAAATTGTGATTTGCTCGTGATTTTATTCAAATAGATCAGGCCAGAATGGGCCAATCTTCCATGCCGAGGAAGGGACCAGCATGTTAGAATCAGGAATCGGTAGGTCGCGAGAGACCGGGTATGAGGAAAGACTAAAGTTAGTCCTGTGGCATTCAGTTTAGCATCAGGTTAGTGTCGAGATGGTTTAGGTAGTAATTGTACGTGAGGATTTCTGTCAGAAGACGTGAGGGGCGACTATATGGGAGTATTGTGACTCAGCAACCGGGTTGGAACCCGGTAGTTCAGTTGATTGGAAGATGAATTGGGACCAGGGTGGTCTCGGTAGATTTTGGAAAATAACCAGGAGGCAGCAAGATGCTTCGGGCAATAGCAGTAACTTAGGAATTCATATGTATGTATGGAGTAGCTTGTTGATCGAAAGTGCTAAGTCACTTGCAGTTTTGATTAAATAATCTCAGATTAATTGATTTGACCCTCTTGTGCAGCTCTCATTTGAGTCTACCCATTGCAGGGATGAATCTTCTACTTGAAGGATTATCTAAGCCTTCTATCAAGTATAAGTGTTCTGCAATGACATTTGGTCTGTGATACTGTTTACTAGTGGGAACCTCAAGTTATCAGAAGTTGAGTAGTCAGATGAGAGATACGTGGACTGGTTCAATAATAATGATTCAATATGGGTGGTCTATCAGGGAGTTACACCATCTCGAGACTTTAGATTTCAAATTGAGTAAATGTGATCATGTTGCAAGGAATTTTCTCATCTTTGGATTTTAGACCCTACGAGGGTTGGTTTTGGTTGCCTTGAAAAGGTTGGGGTATGCTCGGGATTATGGCCATGTCATTCAAGTTATTTGGCGTGTCAGGAATGGTAAGGGTGATTTCGAGGACAAAATCTAATTTAAGTAAAGGAGACTTGTAATATTATGTTTGAAATTTAACTTACTAAGTACATAAATAATAAACTGTTAACCTGAAATGTAAATCATATTATTTTATTGTAACCCTAAATCCTTAATATGTAGCGGCGTGTTGGTTTTTGGGAGTTAAATGATATAATTTGGATTTTGGGGGTTAAAAGTGTAAGTTTCGGATTGGTTTTGTAAAGATTTTAAGAAGTCGGGGGGTGTTTGGTAAATACTGGACTTAAGTTGAAAGGATTTTGGAATGTTTAGGGCTGAATGGTAATTTATGAAGTTGATTTCAAAAGAATAAAAGGAGGAGGGACTGGAAGTGTCATATATGTATGTAAGTTTGCGAGCTGGAGACGGGGGCTTAAACCCGTCAACCCACTCATCCCATTCGCTGCATCCTCTAAACTAAACCCTAACTCTAACAAGTTCTACCATCCACCAACCTTATCCCTCCAACTTCCAGCCACCACCACCTCCTAATCACGCAAGGACCGCTGAGTATCGCCACTGCTGCACTCATTACCGACGAAGACGAGGAATTTCAAACTCGACGATGTGTTAATCAGGGATGGTCGGGAAACAAAGTTACATGTGTTGCTGCTGCTGTTTGCTAGTTAGAACTCTAACCTTCTCTACGAATCTTCTCTGACTTCCATGCACCATTGTCAGCATGGCTGAGGTCAGGGTGCACATTGTGTTTTTGAGCTCACATTTAAGCATGTGTTCGTGTACTGGTGTGAGTTTCTTGTCAGGGAATCAAGAAAACCTGCCACCACCACCACCATAAGGTGGTGGCTGCCACCTCATACCGCCATTCTGCCGCCATCAGTCGCCACCTTGGGTTGATGTGGGCTTGTGTATGTGTTTGGGTTGATGAATGAGAAGCTTGTGATGTTTTTGTGCCTAATACCGTAACCACCACCACCACCACCGTGGGGTGGTGGCTTCCACCTCAAACGCCATTGACCACCACCACCCGAGGTCGTAGTGGGTGGTACCTGACTTATTACACTCTACTTATTATAAAAGCTTAACCATTGGATTAATTGGCCTGTAATTGGGTTTGAAACCCTAATTAGGGTTTAGAAAACCCTAATTTTGGAGATGTTAGTTTTGGATTTGTCGGGACCCGTGTTTTCGACAAGTGGATTGAAGTTATGACTTATGCCCGACCACATCGTATGATTCACCTAGTAGAATGATGCACTTAATGGATTAAGTCCTTAATAGGTTAAGTAAGAACACTTAACCCTAATCATCATTTTATGTTAAAACCCTAATTAAGTTAAGTTTTGAGTTGGGCTTTTCTTTTGGGATTAGATGTTTAGATTCTTGATGGGCAATCTAAGAACAAATATATGGACTAGTATAATTAGATGGGCTTTAAAGTAAGGCCCATGTAAGGGGTTTGGGACCAATTTGGAAAATTGGGCCATAATTTGGCTTTGGTTGATTATTTGGCGTTTGGGCTTTCGGAGTGTGAGTTTGGGCCTTGGTCTTGGACCAAGCTAGGTTAGGGGTAAAATGGTCCTTTTACCCCAAGTGTGTATTTAAGGTTATACATTGGAACACAATTATTAATTGGATGTTGTTTTGATATTGATAGTTAGGGGATTTGCCAGCCAGCAGCTAGAGTTTTATCGCGGGAATTCAGCAGTGTGGGGAGAGTCTCCTCACTTTTTGTATGGGTCGAAGGCACCAATGTCGGACGATTTGGTTTATGTATAGTAGGAAGACCCGGGGGTTAGCCCTAGGCATTATGTATGAAAGACTAGGAGGCGGCTCCTGGAAAACTATATGCACAACCAAAATTTGAACTCTGGTAAGTAATTGGTTAAGTAGTATAGTTTGTATGCTAGTTGTCTTTGTGATGTTTGAATGGAAGACCAGGAGGTGGTTCTTGGCACTTGTGTGTAAGACCCAGGGTTGTGTCCCCCATCCTGGCAAGAAAGATCACGAGGTGGCTTGTGGCATAATGATAAGACTATGTGCGACACATAACACCTTTATTGATTATGATATATGTTTGATATGTATGGCTCACGGTTATGTAAAACATGTATGGATCAATTGGTATGAATGGTATATGGTATCTGGGGAACTCACTAAGCTTCGTGCTTAGGATTTTTAGTTTTGGTTCTAGATACATCCAGTTTTCAAATGAAAGAGCTCGGGGAGATCGTAGCGCATACACCCATGATTTCCGCAATATGTGATATTTGGGATTATAGTCTGATATTTGTTGTATTTGAAATGTTTTTCAATGTCTTATAAAAGTTACAATAGTGTTTTGGTTAAAATAAAAATAAATTTTTTTACCCTGGATTTATGGGATGTTACACTTGATCTCTCAAAATAAAAGATTCTCTCTTGCTTATAAATTGTTCTAAATGATGTGCTTTCAACCTCATAGTTTACTCTCTTGAAGGTGCTCACAAAAACTAGCACAACATCAGTGCACACTTTGCTACTTGGGGACATATTGCTCCAAAGGGGTGAATCTTGATCAAGTTGGGGCACATCTTTGATGACCAGGAGAGCATTTGAACATGGGCGCATCATGATGAGCCAAAAGTGCATATGGATGTCGTGGTTGCATATTGATGCCTCCGATGCATCCTCCAAATGTTTACACATTTTGAACTTAGCATTATTTTGCCAAGAACACGTTCTCTTCCTAAGAAGGCATTGTCTACCAAGAACACATTTTGCTCAACAAGTACACATTGTTTTAAGTCTTCACACCCTAACATTATGTGTTACTTAATATTAACGTTTGTATATTTTCCTTATATAATGTCATTTTTTTGTTTTGTTATATATAAAACACCATATTTGGTGTTAATCCTTTTATTTAATAATACCTCATATGGTTGGTATGATAGTCAATCGAATTTAACTATTTATGAATAATTTACTTTATTTATAATTATCTAATAATATAATTTATAAAATTATTATATAAGGAAATATGAGTCAAATATGTAAAAGACTAATGAATATATTTGTATTACTGAAAAAGTGATATAAGTTAGAAATGGGATCATCTTTTTACCTGATGGGTTGTAGATGATTTTAACTTTTTTCATAATCATGATGACTTATTATTTAAAGCTATGTGAAGTACAACTAATATCTAAACGAAATAATGGTGTGCAAGCTTGTTATTCTTACAATAATTGTTTCAATGGCTACTAAAAAACCCTATCTTCCAACACTAAATAACTCAACTTTTAGGTTCTAACCACCTTCTCAATTATTGGGCCAACTATAATTTTTTCTTTCATATAATTGGAGATGGCATACAACAATTTAAAAGTTAAGATCGATTCATACTTTCTATGACATAAGTTTCCACGACTTGTTTTACGACAATGGACGATCAATTTCGGTGTCCTTAATAACCTTATGAATAAAATATAAGCAATTAGTATACTCAACCACTGTATATGATGATTCACAACCATGTGTTATTTTTATTGTAATAAATTATATGGTTTGGAAGTCATTCATTGACATCATGTTTCGAGCTAGCCGTAGGAGAATGGTTTGTTTTCTTAGTCGACATACATGTATGTTGACTTTTCTGGATGTTATAAACATAATATAAAGAAAAAGACAAAAAAATAAAAATAAAAATAAAAATAAAATACTTATAGTCATATTCAATTATAAGAGAGATGACTATTAATAGTCATTACATAACAACCTAACAACCTACCTAGAATCAGGAGAAAAGCACAAACAAAATCAGGACTAAATCAGCTAAACATAGCCTTAGCATACTCCCAAAGTCCTCCTTGAGACTAAAGTGGAAATTCATGAAGAGATTTATACAATGTTAACTATTCAAAAAAAAATTATACTGCAATATACTAATTCAAAAGTATTGGTCTTGTTAAGCTAACGTTTTGGCAGTATATATCCTACCACGCTCCCTTTGGTTAGTAAAATCACATAAGTTGAATTGTGCATGAACTTATAACTTGAAGTTCTCTTACTATGTCCTACATCTCTAAGATACTATAAGCTACGACAAAGTTAGTATGGAGTTTTGTACCTAAGGATGGTACTTTGAAATTTTATTTACCAAAGTGTAGTAGTTGAAGACTTATTTATAATAACATGGTAAAAGAAATGCAGACCTACTTCTTTTTAGTAAAACATAAAAAATAAATAGACTGTCATTTTCTTTCATCCTATGTATCCTTATTTTTTTCAAGTAGCCGTCTACCGGCAACATACAATAAACCTCAAGATTGACTTCCTTTTCCATCCTTGTTGCCTCGTTTGCTTCCTTTCTTCTCTTTCACCATGATACAATGGAATAGGCGAAAATAAAGAGAAATAATCATCATTACAATTTCTAGTAGGGCAATTTTACAGGAAGGCAATGCTAATATCATTGAAGTCAACCCTATTTCTCCATTTAGTGTGAATCGGCCATGCACCTTATTAGTTTCGAACCCGGTTGGATGGGTGGATGTTAAATTTACTTTAACCTTTTTAAACTATAATGTTGTACACACATTTATAAATAGTGTATTTTAGAAATCCTAGCTCGTTTAAAATACGACTCTTTCAAATTAACTTTTAAAAATAGGATAATTTTTTTGGCCCTAACAC
Source organism: Lactuca saligna (assembly GCF_052625555.1). NCBI lineage: Eukaryota > Viridiplantae > Streptophyta > Magnoliopsida > Asterales > Asteraceae > Lactuca > Lactuca saligna. The sequence goes on along the minus strand of NC_136421.1, from coordinate 143,466,737 downwards.
AACGAAGAAGTTCCTTTTAAAAAACTCTAGTTTTAACCCTTTAAAATTGTAGCTTTTGTCCTTAACATTATATCATATTTGTTTGTTAATACCTTTCATATATATATATATATATATATATATATATATATATATATATATATATATATATATATATATATATATATATATATATATATATATATATATATATATATATATATATATATATAATTGTTTACTTTGTTTTATATAAATGAAAAAAATATAAAAATATTGAACAGTCTATTCAAAGAACACACCAAAAAAATGTTTTTACATTTTTCTCGTTTATATTTTTAATATGTTTTTTTTGAATAAATTTTTTTAGTTAATTAACAGTGTTATTTGAATATATTTTAATTTTTTTGATGTTTTGTTTGTTTATCCTTTTTGTAAAAAGTATAAAAAATAAAGTTCATTAAATATGAATATTATTAATTTAGATTACGTATAGAATTATACTTTTAACAAGATTAATAGATACACTAGTCGAAATTCGAAAAGGGGTTTCAAGTTATATAAATGCTAATTGGGAAAAAAAAACTTCTAAAAACAAAAAAATGAACCGAAAATATTGACACATATGTTTGAGTTATATGAATTTTGACTAGCATTTTCCATTAGGAACGAAATATTAAAAAAAAAAATCTAAAACTAAGATAATTGAACTCGAAGCCATTGACACTCGTTTTGAATTTCTGTTAGCCTATCCAATAATCGTATTAAAATAATTATTATATACCCAATATGTGTTAATCATATTCTCGTTTAACTAAACTTTTTATATTTTTTATGAAAAAATATTTATAAAAAACTTTACAAATATATACAAAAATCAAAAGATCAAAAAAAACATTAAAAGATATATTCGGAAAAAAAAAAAGAAAAAAAAAAGAAAAACTAGAAAAATTATTCAAATAAAATGTCAAAAAAATATAAACGAACAAAATATAAAAAATATTAAAAATAATATTCGAATAAAAATTTTAAAAGATATATAAATCATAAAAAAATATAAATAATTTTCAGTAGATAAAAGATGTGCAGTGCAATTTTTTTTAAACTAGATGTATTTATTTTGTCAAATTTTCAAAAGTTAGACTTAATATGAAAATTTAATCAATCTACGGGGCCAAAACTATAATTTACTATATATATATATATATATATATATATATATATATATATATATATATATATATATATATATATATATATATATATATATATATATATACTAAGAGTTAGAACTGAAAATTAATTATATATTTCGTAAAGAAAAAGTATGAAATTATATATATATATATATATATATATATATATATATATATATATATATATATAGTCATATTTTCAGTTCTAACTCTTAGTAATTATGTATTTAGTCATATTTTTCGGTTATATTGTTTATTTTTTCTTTCTTATCCTCAATTACTATACTACATGTTTTAATTCTTGTAAAAAAAACAATATATTATCTTAGATATTATATAATAATATTTTATATCAATTTTCAATAATATCTTATAAGTCAAGTTTTGATTTGTCATTTCAAAAGAAAATGAGATGATTAGCAAAAGTTATGTATACTATGCATCTCAATAATTAGAAAAATGACTATATGAATTGCCCCATCATATTCTAAAATTTTAACACTTTTTACACTATAAGAGCTTATTAAATGTAAATTCATTATATGTTACTATGACTTTCATTCTCCTTTGCATCTTCAACGATCAACGTCCATTCATCACTTAATTATAAGGTAGTTATGTTTTGTTTAAAAATCATTGCATATATTTATTTTAAATATTATATATGATATATTAATTTATTTATTATATCTTATGGTTTTTTATGCAGTGAAATTTCTTATATATTATCTTATTAGTCTAAATTGTCCGCTTTTGTTCGATTTATATCAGGATGGTCAGATTTAATATGAAAATGAATTCATAAAAGGTGATCAATCAATTTTAACCACTTCAAATGTTTTTAGACATAAAATAGACTATGAAGAATTTATAGATTTGTTTTATGCACATGTTGAAGTTGACAACATAACCTTTAACTTGAATATCTCATTATGTTACAAATTTAGTGGCATATATAATACTTTACAAGTCATAAATTCATCAAGTTTAGATGGGATGTCTTATTTGGGAGAGAATGGCCAAATTTATTATGGGCAAGTTATCGTTGAAATTGAAAAAAATATCTCATGAACAAACAAGGTTGCATGGTTTTGTAGATCTTCTTTTCAATTTTGATGTATTATAACTAATACAGTCACAAGTGAACGACTCCTTAAATCTATCATTTCATTTGCCCAATGATGATAGATTTAAAGCAATGATGACTTTGGGTTTGATGAACCTAACTTACGAGAAACTGAAGATGGAGGGTGTAAATGGATCACAAAGCAATATTGGGGATGATTCAGATGATGTGTGTGAAATTCAGTTGTCAACTTTATGAATGACATTGGAAATATAAGAGATAACGACATAAAAACCTCACAAGATACCATTCATATAGATGTTTGGAAAAATCTGAAAACAAAATAAGTTTCGGAATACAAATTGAAAATGGAGCAGAATTTAAAAAAAAAAAAAAAAAAAAAAAAAAAAAAAAAAAAAAAAAAAAAGGCAGTAACACTTTGGCCGATCTTGTGAGATCCCAAACCCTAACACTTGTATATGAATCTAAAATAAATACAAAATAATAACACAAGTATTGATCTTGTAGGTTCGTTGATCGAATACAAACAAGTAAGGCAATAGAATTACCACACAAATATATGGTGTTTCTAAGTAGATTAAAGATGCGTAGTGCAATTTCTTTCTACAAGAGGTATTTATTTTATCAAATTTTCAAAAGTTAGACTTAATATGCAAATTTAATCAATCTACAAGGACCAAAACTATTTACTATATATATATATATATATATATATATATATATATATATATATATATATATATATATATATATATATATATATATATATATATAATTTAATACTTTTGTTTTATGAAATATATAATTAATTTTTAGTTCTAACTCTTAGAAATTATGTATTTAGTCATATTGTTTACTTTTTCTTTCTTATCCTAAGTTACTATATAAACTACATGTTTTAATCCTTGTAAAAAAAAAAAAAAAAAAAAAAAAAAAAAAAAAAAAAAAAACAATATATTATCTTAGATATTATATAATTATATTTTATACCAATTTTCAATAATATCTTATTAAGTCAAGTTTGATTTGTCATTTCAAAAGAAAATGAGATGATCAGCAAAAGTTATGTTTACTATGCATCTCAATAATTAGAAAAATGATTATATGAATTGCCCCATCATGTTTTAAAATTTTTACCACTTTTTACACTATAAGATCTTATTAGATGTAAATTCATTTCATACTTCTATCAAAATCTTTCACAATTATTTCCTCATTATAAGTTACTTCGGCTTTCATTCTCCTTTGCATCTTCAACAATCAACTTTCCTTCATCACTTAATTATAAGGTATGTATGTTTTGTTTAAAAATCTTTGCATATATTTATTTTAAATATTATATATGATATATTAATTTATTTATTATATCTTATGATTTTTTATGCACTGAAATTTCTTATATATTATCTTATGAGTCTAGATTGTCTGTTTTTGTTTGAATTATATTGGGATAATCAGATTGAATATGAAAATGAATTCATAAAAGGTGATCAATCAGTTTTAACCACTTCAAATGTTTTTAGACAAAAAACAGACTCTCAAGAATTTAAAGATTTGTTTTATGCACATGTTGAAGTTGACAACATAACCTTTAACTTGAATATCTCATTATGTTAACAATTTAGTGGTATATATAATACTTTACAAGTCATAAATTCATCAAGTTTAGATGGGATGTATTATTTGGGAGAGAATGACCAAATTTATTATGCGCAAGTTATCGTTGAAATTGAAAAAATATCTCATGAACAAACAAGGTTGCATGGTTTTTTAGATCTTCTTTTCAATTTTGATGTATCATAACTAATACAGTCACAAGTGAACGACTCCTTAAATCTGTCATTTCATTTGTCCAATGATGATAGATTTAAAGCAATGATGACTTTGGGTTTGGTGAACCCTACTTATAAGAAAGTGAAGATGGAGGGTGCTAATGGATCACAAAGCAATATTAGGGATGATTCAGATGAAGTGTGTGAAATTCAGTTGTGAACTTTATGAATGACATTGGAAATATAAGAGATGATGACATAAAAACTTCACAAGATACCATTCATATAGATGTTTGGAAAAAATCGGAAAAAAAAAAAGTTTCAGAATACAACTTGAAAGTGGAGCAGAATTTAAAAAAAAATAAAAAAAAAATAAAAAAATAACACTTTGGTCGATCTTGTAAGATCCCAAACCCTAACACTTGTATATGAATCTAAAATAAACACAGAATAATAACACAAGTATTGATCTTGTAGGTTCGTTGATCGGATACAAAAAAGTAAGGCAATAGAATTACCACACAAATATATCTTTCACTAAGAAAAGTTCTCACAAAAAGAACAGGAGCACAAATCAGGTCACAAAGACAATGAGTACAATCTAAGAACTCACCAAGAACTCTTAGATCTATCTCTACAGAAACTCTAACTCTCATAATACAATAAATGTCATCAAATCTAAACTAATGAGAGAGGATAGTATAAATACTAGTCTAAACCTAGGAGATTAGATTTTTGTATATTCTCTGAATCTTATGTAATATCAAATACCTGATTTGCGGAGATTGAATATTCTAAGATAAGTCTCGGTCTGGTATATTAAGGAATGGATCAGATCAAATCTTCAAAATACTTCTTCATCAAGTAATTCTGATCCGCTTCAGGATTCAAACATCAGCACCAACGTGTCATACGTTGATTAGGGGCATTAGCGTCAGGGATTCACACTGATCAACTTCAACTTCAACAGATAATGTATGACTATTAGTATATATCAATCTTTAGTGTATCAACGTATCATATGATCAATGTGTTATCAGTGTAAGTACTTCATCATATGGACACACCGATCAGGTCTTCAGTGAATGATCTTCGCACTGGTAATACTTTCAATGCCTTGGTGTTGATAATGTCTTCATGGTATTTGCTAATCAGGGACTTCGACATATGAACTTCCATCAACATATCTTTATATTTAACTAACTAAATAAAATCTGACAGATTAGCTTGTCTAAGTGTATTATTTACACTTGCTTAGATAAGACTGACTGTCTTCTTTAGAACCCAAGTCTTCTTTGTTTGAGGTCTCTTCTTCCTTTTCTTTGTTTGTTTTTCCCTATAAAAGAACTATTAAAACAAGAACATACATCATGAAGCTTACCATCATGACATCTTCCAATGTTTGAGGTTCGAGCTGGAGCTTAAGTCTTGGCAGGTTGAGATGAAGTGTTCACATATTGAGATAGCTTGACAGAGCAAGAGGTCTTTATAGTGTGACCAAACTTATCAATGTGAACTGATTTGTGATTGTATGGTGTATTGACAGTGCCAAAATTCTTGGCAGCATGAACTGGAGTGGCAGTGTTAACCTTCTTGGTAGAGTGAGATGAAGCTTTTCGATCATGAGTAACTTGTGGTTTCTTAGCATGAAGCTTATCTGGGTGAGGCTTATCAGTGAAAGGGTGGTTGAGATGTTCATCACGATGAAAATTAGGGTTTCTTAATGGTGAACTTCTTCAGGAACATCTTCTTTTTGAACACTTACATATGAAAAGCTTTTCTTCTTCACATCTTTTTCTTTTATCTTCTCATTAAGATCTGATATCTCTTTCTCCCTTTCAATCAAATCGTTCTTCAACACTTCAATATCTTCTTGGTTCTGATTATGATTTTTTCCTTTTAGATCTAGTTCAGCCATGAAGAACATGGATAAAGGTTCCTTTGGATCATACATCAGTTCAGGAAAGCATGATAAAGAACATGCATAAAATAACCTTTTACTTTTTAAACTTTCCTTGTATTCTTCTGCATCAAGAACATTTGTATCTTTGTTGATCCTTCCATTTATAAATTCTTCTCTCATCTGAGAGACGTTATAAGCACCAAGCATACATGTTGCACTAAGATAGTACCCAAGATAAAAGAACATACCATCCTCTTTCTTCTAAATGTCTGATGTATTCATCATATCTGGATGAGTGTATAAGATATATTCTTCTTCTTCTGATTTTCTAGGTTCTGAATATTAAATGAACTGCTGACTCTTTAATAGATCCTAGAACGAATGTTCTAGCCTGCTTTGATACCACTTGTGAGGTCCTAAACCCTAACATGAATCTAAAAGAAACGTGGAATAATAACACAATTATTGATATTGTAGGTTTGTTGATCGAATACAAACAAGTACAAACAATAGAATTATCACAAAGATATCTTTCACTAAGAAAGATTCTAACAAAGAGAATGGGTAACTAAGCAGGCCACAAAGCCAACGAGTACAATATAATAACTCACTAAGAACTCTCAAAGATATCTATACTGAAACTTAAACTCTCATAATCAACATAAATCATCGAATCTTAACTAATGAGAGAGGCTAGTATAAATACTAGTCGAATCCTAGGAGATAAGATTTCCACAAATTCTCCAAATCTTCTGTTATATCAAATCCCCGATTTGATGGGATTGGATCTTTTAATATAAGTGTAGATCTGGTATATTAAGGAATGGATCAGATCAAATATTTAGAATATGTCTTCATCAAGCAATTGTGATCTGCTCTGGGATTCGGATATCAGCATTAGCATGCTATACGCTTATAAGGGGTAAAGGTTTGTATCAATAGGATACACTCAAGTATGAATAACAAAGAGCAAACAAACATAAAAAAGAGTAAACAGAACTAGAAGAACAAGGATCATCACATAGATACTTTCACTAAGAAAAGGTTCTCACAAAGAGAACAATCGCACAAAGCGAGGCATAAAGCTACTAGGGTTTAACCCTGATAGTACAATATATACGATTATAGAAATGGAGATCCAACTATTTTGGAGATGTATACTAATCTATCTAAGTGTCTGATCCTAATCACTAAGACTACGGAGCAGATATCTATTCTATATATACATAATATATCTACCTAATATGCAAATGATCACTAAGATCATTGGGATCACAGTTTTCTGATTAAGCTTATGCTGATGTTGGCACTGGTGGATAGCATGTTGTGTGTTTGACTCATCAGATCATAAGGCACTACCTTACAGACCCCCTTTATCTGATGATGTTAAAACTAATCTTCAAAATATTCTTTAGCCCCCCCCCCCCCCCCCCCCCGGAGAATAATAATGAAAGCTTAAGTTTTTCTGAGAGTAAGAACTTTCTTTCTTGTGTTTTTGAAATAGTCTCACCCTAAGGAAATGAATGTGTTCTGAGTATATGATGATCTCTCCCCTTTTTTTATATCATTAAAATTAAATTATTAGCAAAAGCGGTCAACATATCAGAGTTGTATTATCAGTGGATCAAAGTTGAAGATGTCAAACGAGTGAGATAGTGATGTCTCCTGATAGCATCGGTTGTACTATCATTCAATAACATAGTATTCTGAAGTCTCATCAGCGTGTTGTTTGATATGTTGAATCATGAACTTCTTTTATTAGAAGAAAATGAATAAGATTGGTATGATGTGTGTAATACATTTTGGTATTTAAATGTACCTATTGGCAATGAATGTTGAAGTTTTATCAATGTATGGTAGATATAATGAATCATCAACTTCTTTATAGAAGATTTGTTCGGAGAGAATGGTTACGTGCATGTAATAAATCACAAAACATGATATACCCATCGACACAGAGTTTTCAAATTCTCATCATCGTTTGGTATCATATGTTGAATCATAAATTTCTAAAGAATAATGTATGACGAGAATTGATTGGTGCGTTTGATAAGCTATAATACGTCGCTTAACCATTGACATAAATTTTTCAAGCTCTCATCAGCGTATGGTATGTTACGCTGAATCATAAGGCATTGAAGAGAATTTAAGGGCATGAGGGGGTTTGTGGTGTGATAGTGTACGATACATAGACTAACCATCGGCACGTAGTGTCAAAATTTCATTAGTGTGTGGTATATCATAGTGAATCGTTAAGTTTTATGGAGAAGAATTAAAAGGAGATAATTAGATGTTTCAATCACGCTTAGGTGAATTTAGGATGAACTATAAACAACGTCAACTTATCCAGGAGAAGTGGTTTATCTTCTGTATCACGAAGTTAAGTTGCAGTTTAGAATTTAAAATTCACCATCAATTCATTTGATATGGTACAAGACAAAATGGTATGATGATAAAAACACGAGAAATGGTCAAAAGAAGAATAGTTAAAAGAGGGAATATACAACTTTTTCATAAGACCTAGACGTAGCCTTTTTCAGGACAATCATAAAAGTTTATACTAAAAATCTTTTGATTTAAAGGCACATGAATCAATTTCCTTTCTCTGATATATCAACCCCTTAACACTATCTATAAAAGAATACACAAACATAGTCAAATGCATCAAAACAAAACACAATTCAGAATATAAAAAGAAGGGAAATTTCCTTAATTGTTGAAGTATTACAGATGGATTCCAAGCTTCATGTTCACCAAGAACAAAGGAAGAAGAAGAACCAGTCATTGTAACTAATGAGCTAATAGGTTCTAATCTTTGTAATCATCGAGTTGAAAAAATCAATAAGAAGGAACCCAAGGATTTACGAGATTATGAGTCGATGGAAGCAAGACTCATTGTATTGACAATTACTACTATAACACCCTGTTATGGTTCATTTCATATTTTGGGGCCATGACCCGAAGATCAAGTATCATAAGGCTTTTAGCCTTGGGAAAGAGAGGTGTAGACCCATTTGGTGATTGATAATGTAGGTTGTGGGTACTGAATGTTTTGTTTGTGTTTTGGAGCACAAGGGTATAATGATAAAGTGATGGTGCAGGTTTTCATGAATTTTTTATTTAAGTTTGGAAAGCTTTAAAGAAAAGGAGAGTTTATATGATTATAGAGCTTCTCCTTAACTTTCTGTGGATATAAGTATCGTTGGAATCCAAAAATAGAACGAAGAATTTATGGCCTTCGGAAGTTTAGAGGGTTTAGGGTTAAGTCTAATACGCTGGGTGTACAGGGAATACATTAGGCATACTAGGTTGGGTGATCGCGGATGCAACATGGATTATAATGAGCGCACCAAGAATACGTAGGGCGTACTCCAGTCAGGTGCAAACCCTAATGTAACATCCCGTTTAAAACAGAAACATTAAATAATAAACCTGGAACCCCGAGAAGTATTTTGTATTATTATTTTATATTATTATTGTCCAAAATCAATTAGTAATTAGTGGGGTGTTGGTTTCGGGAAGCCAAATGACAATAATTGAATCTTCGGGGGTTAAAGTATAATTTTCAGGATTTATTATGAAGGATTTCAGAATTCAGGGTGTGTTTGGTAAAATATAGACTTTTTATGAAAGGATTTTTTTAAAGCAAGGGCTAAAGGGGTAACATCTGAACTGGATTGTAAAGATTTTAGGAGACGGGGGCTAAATGGTAACTTTTGGTATTTAATTTCACAGAAAAGGAGAATGAAGGACTAAAATTGTCATTATCGAACAATGTTTGTATGGGAGCCGGGTATATAAATGCTCACCCTGAAACCCTAACCCTAAATGAGATATCAGTTGTCACCCTTATACCTCTAAGTCTCCGGCGCTGCTACCTTACGCCAACTCCCTCTGCCACCATTGTTGAAGATAGAAACCACCTGGAAGTCTACCGCTCTTCTCCTTCCTTCATCATCCAACCGCCCACTCGGCTCCCTTGTCTATTCGACCAACCAAGACTGCCAACGACGCCCTTTTCTGTAGGTGCTATTGTACCGGTGGGAGTTGCCACCCTTCTTCTTCTGTTTCATCGTGGTTCGCCGTATACCGTCATTGATGCAGTCGGGGGAGGCTATTGTTGCTCGCGTTAGAGCACGTCTCTTCTCCACCCTCACAATTCTAGCACCGCCTTTAAACACCGTTGTTAGTCGCCACTGCTGCCTATCTCACGATGCTACATTCCAGCCACAACTTTTGCCGTTCACCATCGCTGTTAGGTGTGGGTGTGTGTGCTTCAGCCCGTGTATCGCAATCATGGGGGTTTTTTGGGTAGATGATTGTGATATGGATGCTTGATGGACAGAAAAACCCGAAGACAAACCACCATGGCCACCGTCCATGGTAGCCGCCACCGATGATGAAACTGTTACCGCTGATGCTCACTTTCTTGTGTCACCATCGCTGCCGTGAGCCACCATGTGGGTGGTTGGAGTGTATTTTGCAATCTGAAGTGGGTGTGTGTGTTTTGTGTGGCTGGAAAACCAAGGAAGCCACCACCATCACCATGAGGTGGTAGCTGCCTCCATGTACCACCGTTGACCACCACTTGGGTGGTTGTGTGTGTGAGTGTGTGTTATTTTATCTGTATGTGTTATTTGGACATTGTTGTAAACTGTAATTTAATCGGTCGGAATAATAATAGAAAACCTATAACCACAACCATGAAGTGGTGGTTGCCGCCTCCTACCGCACCAGTTGTCGTGTTGGGTGGCGGTATGCCTCATTTACGTTTTGACTCATTTGCGATGCTTGGATAGAATGGGCCTAATGAAACCCTAGTAGGCCCAATGAAACTTTAATGGGCCCAATGAAGACCTAATTGACCAAAAAGCCCAACCATGTGACTAATAGGCTAGTATTGGGTTGGAAACTACCTGTGTTATTACCTGATTATATGTATGTGCATTAGTTATGTTATATGTCGACATATTATATGGGTTGGGCTGAGGTTGTACTACTCTATGCGGTAGCCAACAAACCCTATAGTATTCCAGATATGAGCTGAGGGCTGGGCGGGGCATGCCAGACTCATACTGAGGACTCGGGAGCATTCCGGATACGAGCTGAGGGCCGAGTAGGGCATGCCAGACTCATATTGTGGTCTCGGGAGCATTCTAGATACAAGTTGAGGGCATACCAAACTCGTACTGTGGGCTCGGAGGCAATCCAGATGTGAGCTGTGGGCCTGGAAGGCAATCTAGACTCACACTGTGGGCAAGGGGTAATATAGTCTATAAAGTTGTGGAACTAGTACATGCTATTATTTGTATATGTGTTATTTGCATTGTATCGGTATTTTGGCGGAGCTCACTAAGCTTTGGGCTTACAGTTTCAGTTTTGGTATCAGGTACCTTAAATGATCGCGGGAAGGCAAAGGAGTGATTCTACAGCTACTCACATTTTATGACTATGTTTCTGGGAGACTCTAATATTAAACTATTTTGAAAATATTTTGTAATAACTAATGGATTTTGAATGTTTGAAAAAGTTTTAAATTGGCTTGATATTTATGGGTGTTACAAGTTGGTATTAGAGCCCTGGTTTGAGTGAATTGGATAAACACTTGTTTGAATCCAGTATCAAACTAGGATATGAGAGTTTTTGCAAAATGTTTTTTTAAAGGAAATTATAATAAAAAGAGTTAGGTTAAGGGCATGGGCTCGATCTCTTGTCATGTTCTTGTTTGATTGTTGGCTTGGGATCGGGAACGTAGACCTTGACTTAACTTTGATTTTTAAAAGGAGGATGCAGAGTGTACGATCAGCCGCAGCCAGTGAGTAGACCCCAAAATGCCATACGGTTATTTGATATAGTGATATGTTAGAATAGCATGCTAGTACTAGGCTAGGGATCTTCAGGAATTGCATGATAGAATTGCCTGATTACTTGATAGTCTATAGTTTTCTTACATGAAATTGACATCATTACTGTAGTTTCTTGTGTATGCATCACGGTTGTACATAATTAAGATCTTATAGCCTAAGAATGTTTGGTTTGGCCTTATTTCCTATTCTTTTTTAATGAATGGCTTAGGGTAGGATCAGGTATTCGAAAGTCTATAGGGTCTAGCATTATGTACGGCTAGCATACACGAGTGTTACAGGGTTGGTGGAAGTTTCATGGGTGGGTTATGAGAGGCTGGGAGGCCAGTTATGAGTTATTTAGCATTCCTCTAGGAGTGAGGATTGAGCGCTCGCCATGTTGTGTATACCATTAGGGCGTTGTGATGATACTTAAGACAAATATGGGTAGGTGTGGAAGGTAGTATGGGCTCGTAATACTGAAGGCATAGGACCCATATGCGTAGCAAGGAAGTCACAACCCCCGGGGTTTAGTTGGGAGTTGGTTCCCTGTTATTATGTGGATTATCCAATATCTCTTTGGTGTATTATCATAATGGCGGTTACGAGACGTTTTGAGATAGGATCTGGATCAAGACTGGGAGTTGGCAGCTAGGACAGGCCAATATTTTCATAGGATCGAGTCAGTATGATCATCTGAGAGGAGGTGATCAATATTATCCGTGGACAGTTTCCGGAGATGTTTGGGTCTATTAAGATTGACATGGTTGAGTATTTTGATGAGAAGCCCTTGATGAGACAGCTTTCGTAGCAGCTACCACAGCTGTAGCAACGACAGAGGGAGGAGCTGGTCGAGCTTTCCAGTACCGGGACTTGTTACTGAGAAATATTATGATGAGCAGAGGACTACAGTTACTTGAGATCAGGGAGATGTTCTGTACTCGTTACATTTATCAGGTTGAGCGAGAGAGGCTAGCACAAGAGTTTCTAGATTTGAGGCTTCGGGGGTTTTGCTTGAGGCCGGAATGTGAGTATCGGTACTCAGGAAAAGAGTGATGATTATGATCAACTTGATTTTTGCAGCTGGGAGTAGAAGGTTTATTGTACGATCTATTGCACTGCTGGGATTAGGGACTATGTCTTGGGAGTAGTTGTAGCCTGGTTTAGGGCATAGATTGCTTCAACTATTGCAGTTCAGATGTGTATGATTGAGCTGGTGCGTGAGTCAGGGTGCGAGACCCTGAATGATATGATTTCTAGAGCCCGAGAGCGAGATATTTGTTTGGATCACTTTGGTAAGAAGGGTATTATGTGGGAGGTATGCGGACAGGGTCCCACAGGATGGTTATTCGGCATTATTAGGATTCAACAGTTTTACTAATTGTTAATGATTCGCAGATGAAAGTGCCAAGGGAAATAGCTCGTTACTGATGTATTAGTTGGAGCATCTATCTTTTGGTCTTCAAAATTTGAGTTTGGGATCATTCAAGCATCAAGGGTTGTCAGTTAAGTTATGTTTGGGTTTCAAACCAATAGGTTGTGGTTAGTGATCTAAGTGGGGGAGAATTGGAAATTATTAGATTAAGCGTCATCCATTGAAGGTTCTTTCTCTTGCTGTTCAGGTTGGGGGTTTCAAAATGGTTGGACAAGCATAAATTGGTGAACCTCTCAGGAAGTAGGAATTCTCCGAAGGAATTCAAGAGGCGACAGTTGAGAAGTTAGGAACGCGTCGCCAATTCTCTTATGCAGTGTGTTTATGTTTCCTAAGTCTTTAGGTATATTTCCCCTTGATGATGAAATAGAATTTTGATTTGTATCGGACTCAGATTTCGGTAACCTTTGGGATAATCGTGGAAGTCTTATCAGACTAGTTATGTATTAGTAGAATCGGATCAGTCTCGATCAAGTATGGGCTTTGTGGCAAGTGAATATGGAGTTAGGGATTCCCCAAATATGTGCACGGTAGTAATTTTTCATGTGTATCTGTGGGTATTCAAGGTGGCAATAGGATTGGTTCAGCTTACGTTCTTGATCAAGTCTAAGTTATAGTTTGCAAATTCGATCTAGAGTCTGACTATCATCCTATTCTAGGGTCATGTGCAACTATAGTCTTGTAAGATCTTGCTTGGGTAGCAACTTGTTCTATAGGTGAATCGTGCATGTTGGGATTTCAGCCTCGTGGCGTTGGTTGGTGTTGTAAAGGAAGTTGGTTAAGCCTTTTCTTTTGGACATTGTTAATAGCTTATCAGGATCATTCTAGTCGTGAGATGAGGGCCAGGTAGGGCATAACAGACTCATGTTGTGGGCTCAGGGGCAATCCAGACCTATGTTGAGGACCTTGTAGGGGTATTCCAGTCATAGGTTGTGGGTATTGTGATCTTAGTAGTTCATTTCTTCTGTTGGATCACTTTCAGAATGGACATGTTGTTGAGGTTCGGGAGAGCCGTAATCGGCTGCAAGGAATCAGAAGATTTTGTGAGAAATACACTGGCAGGTCCTTGAACCTCAAGTTATTGTTTAGACCCGAGTTCCGTATATAGTGGTATTCCGATCTAGGGTATTCCATCCTGAGGATGACCGGACCCTATGATTGATTGGACCTGATGCGTTTAGTATTCCAACCCGAGGGTTGATTGGGCCAAACATGTACATGATACGAGGGTATTCCATCCTAAGGATGACCGGACCCGTCATAGGCATGCCTAGTATTCTAGCCCGAGGTTGATTGGGCCAGGTATGAGTGTTCGTGCTTATGAGCCGGTTATTATATGTATGTGGTCCTAGGGATAAAGGAAGCATCATCTTGTCAATCCTAAAAGGGTTCATCTCCCAGTTTACATCCCATTGTTCATTATATCCCTGGGAATTGATTATAAAAATGGGTTTCTCTTAAAGGAGTACCTAATCTCTTGTCAAGAAAAGACTTATAGGTAGCAGTGTGTGATTTGTGATTCTATTTTCTGGTGGGAACCTCAGGTTATCAGAAGTTGAGTAGCCAGTTGGGAGTTAAGTGCAATGAAATCGGCAATGATCCAGTGTGGGCAATCTGTCAGGAAGCCAGACCATCTCGAGACTTCAGATTTCGGATTGAGTACATGTGATCATATTGCAAGGAATTTGTTTATCTTTAGGTTTTAGAACCCTGTAAGGGTTGGTTATGTTCGCCTTCGAAAGGTTAGGGTATGCTTATAGTTGTGGCCATGAAGTTCAAGTTGTCGGGCGTGTAAGGAATGATAAGAAATGATTTTGAGGATGAAATCAAATTTAAGTGGAGGAGAGTTGTAACATCCCGTTTAAAATATAATAATTAAATAATGAATACAGAACCCTGAGAAGTAATTATTATTATTATTTTATATTATTATTGTCCAAAATCAATTTGTAATTGATGGGGTGTTGGTTTCGGGAAGCCAAATGACAATAATTGAATCTTCGGGGGTTAAAGTGTAATTTCAGGATTTATTTTGAAAAGGATTTTTGAAGGCAAGGGCTAAACGGGTAACATCTAGAGCTGGATTGAAAAGATTTCAGAAGACAGGGCTGAATGGTAACTTTTGGTATTTAATTTCACAAAAAAGGAGAAGGAAGGACTAAAATTGACATCATCGAACAATGTTTGTATGGGAGCCGGGTACATATATGCTCACCTCGAAACCCTAACCTCACAGTTCCAGTGCCGCATGCCATCGTTGATGCAGTAGGGGGAGGCTGTTGTTGCTCGTGTTAGATCACGTCTCTTCTCCACTCTCACAGTTTCAGCGACGCCTTTAAACACCACTATTGCCGTTGTTAGTCGCTATTGCTGCCCATCTCACGATGCTACGTTCCAGCCACAACTGCCACCGCTCACCATCATTGTTAGGTGTGGGTGTCTGTGCTTCAGCCCGTGTATCGCAAGCATGGGGGGTTTTGGGTTGCTGATTGTGATATGGATGGTCGATAGACAGAAAAACCTGGAGACAAACCACTATGGTCGTCAGCCATGGTGGCTGCCGCCGATGATGAAAATGTTACCGCTACTGCCCACTTTCTTATGTCACCATCGCCGCCCTGAGCCACCATGTGGGTGGCTGGAGTGTATTTTGCAATCTGAAGTGGGTGGGTGTGTTTTGTGTGGCTAGAAAACCAATGAAGCCACCACCACCACTCTGAGGTGGTGGTTGCCTCCATGTACCACGGTCGGCCACCACTAGGGTGGTTGTGTGTGTGAGTGTGTGTTATTTTATGTGTATGTGTTATTTTGATATTGTTGTAAATTGTAATGTAATCGGTCGGAATAATAATAGAAAACCTATAACCACCAACGTGAGGTGGTAGATGCCGTCTCCTACTGCACCAGCCGTCGTGTTGGGTGGCTGTATGCCTCATTTACGTTTTGACTCATTTTGGATGCTTGTATAGAATGGGCCTAATGAAACCGTAGTATGCCCAATGAAACCCTAATGGACCTAATGAAGTACTAATTGACCTAAAAGCCCAGCCATGTGACTAATAGGCTAGTATTGGATTAGAAACCCAAATTAGGGTTTGGAAAACCCTAATGGCATAAATCCCTAATTTTGGGGATTGATCGGCACACGCACGTGAATTATTTAGTAAACCTAAAATATTAATTAATAATCATTGGCAATTTAACCTAAGGCAATATTAGACTTAATGGATTAATTAAGTAAAAAACACTTAACCCCAATCGTTATTTTATGCCTAATTTCACTTCGGCCTAGAGTTGGGCCTTCCTATTGGGCCTTGGTGATTGGACTATTGATGGGCAATCCAAGAACAAGTAGACAGACCAAAAGAATTAGATGAGTTTTAGGATAAGGCCCATGTGAAGGACTTAGGCCCAATTTGAAAAATTGGGCCATAGGTGGGCCATAACTGGGCTTTGATGATTATGAGACATTGGGCCATTGGAGTACCAAGAGTTTGGACTACAACAAATGGATGGGCCTCAAGGAAAGACCATGTAGAGGTTTGGGCCCAATTTGGGCTATATGATGGGCTTTGACCTATTACTTTACTTTTAGGCCTTGTAGTGTGAGTTGGGCCTTGGGCTTAAATCAAGCTAGGTTTGGGGGTAAAGTAGCCTTTTACCCCAAGCATGGAATTATGGTTATGTAGTGGAACCCAAGTATTAATTGGGTGTTATTTTGATGATTGACAGCTCTGGAATCTGCCAACCAGCAGCTGGAGTTTATCTGCGGGACTTCAGCAGTGTGAGGTGAGTTATCCTCACTATACTAAGGGGTCGAAGGCACCAATATCAGCCCATTGGATATGTTATCCTAGCAGTTGGTATTATGTCGATTATGAGTTAGTTTTACATGCTAGTTGCTATGCCAGTTTGGTAGATCTGTAAAACTACCTGTGTTATTACCTGATTATCTATATGTGCATTAGTTATGTTATATGTCAACATATTATGTGGGTTGGGATGAGGTTGTATTGCTCCATGCGATCGTCCCGAGTTATATCTGATTATCTGAAAATCATTTCAAGTAATACAATTATCAGAGTCCATTCTCAAAGATCACATATAGCGGAAAACATAGGTGTATGCGTTGCGGTCGTCCCGAGCTCTATCATTTGAAAACTGGAGTACATGAAACAAAACTAAAAACCGTAAGCACAAAGTTTAGTGAGTTACGAAAATACCACATACCATACATAACAAATGATCCATACATATCATACGAAATCGTGAGCCATACATAACATTCATATATCATAATCAATAAAGGTGTTATGTGCCATCAATAGTCTTGCCATTATGGAACGATCCGTCTCGTAGTCTTTCTTGCTAAGCCAGGGGCCACAACCTTGGGTCTTACAAACAAATTCCAGTAGCCACCTTCGGTTGTTCCATGCAAGCATCACAAAGACAGCCAGTATACAGTCTACACCACTTAACTAATTAATCGCCAGAGTTCATACTCTGGTCTTGCATACAATGTGTCAGGAGCCGCCTCCTGGTCTTTCATACATAATGCCAAGGGCTAACCCCTGGGCCTTCCTACAATACGTAAACCAAACAGGTCAGTATTGGTGCCTTCGACCCATACAACCAATGAGGAGACTCACCTCGAATACTGAAGCTAACTGAAAGAAATCCCTAGTTGTCGCCCCAACGACACCTCCAATCTAATATATCAAATAACACCTAATTAGCAATTGGGTTCCATCCTAAGGCCCACCATCCATATTTGGGGTAAAATAACCATTTTACCCCTGAACCCAACATGAACCAAAACCGAGGCCCAATTCCAATAACCAAAAGGCCCAACACCAAAAGATCCCTAAAGGCCCACTAATGGCCCAATTTTCCAAATTGGGCCAGATCCTATATGGAACTTATCCTAAGCCCATATTTCCTTGAATACAATTCAGATTACCATAAACACCCTTGGGACAAACTAGGTCAAAGACATAAGTTAAAAGTCAAAGTCAACAGTCCAAGTTGACCCAACTCGCCGAGTTGCCCTTCAACTCGTCGAGTTCCCTTCATCAGACTGCAAAAATTGAGAAGAACTGATACAACTTGCCGAGTTCACCCAAAAACCCACCGAGTTCATTAGGAACCAAACATCTTAACCCATTAAGCTGACTTAATTGAAACTAACAGCTTCCCCCACTCAGATGTTGATTGAAATAGCATCTAGAGGGATAGAGTTTCCAACTTTAACCCTAGGGACCAACCTAGTAGGCTCAAAACCCAAATCCTATGATTAAAAGGTTAAGGGCTCAATCAATAATCACTTAACCACCAAGACAAAGCCCCAAACTATAGATCTGGTCTTTCAAGACTGAATGGCCACATAAAGCTTCCGACTTTACACTCATGCATGACTAGGAGAGGCTCAAAAGCTCATAAGAGACTAAAAGAAGAGCTTAATAGATGCATAGAGCCCTTAAGACCATAAAGTTGGCACCTTTATGCCAAAAGAACTCATGAAGATCATAGATATGAAAGAATAAACACTTGGGACTTCTACTTCCCCAACAATCACCCATCCATACCTAAAAGCATGCAATTTAACAAAGAAGAGATCAAAGAAAATATTAAGCAAGGTTAGAACTTTGTACCCAAAATGTGTTGGAAATGAAGCAGTGAATCAAGATCTATGAGCTCTTTCTTGAACCACCATCTTGCACCAAGCTTCTCCTCCTTGAATAACCTTCAAACACACACAATGGACTCACAACACTCTTGGAGGCTCTACGGTTTCAAGATTAGGGTTAGGGGCTATGGAGGCTGGGAACGAGGCCAATACCTGGAACTTAAGGTGTTAAATAGGGTGCAAAATCCTAAAATTAGGGTTTCTCAAATAGCGTCCAACTCATCAAGTTCCCTTCACCAACTCGACGAGTTGGTCCTTAAAAACACGCGCCCCAAAAGCTTCCTACACGTCGAGTTTATGCCATAAACTCGACAAGTTGGCCCCTAAAAAGAGAATTTATTTCCATAAGTGACCTTCTAGATTCCGGACGTTACAAATCTCCCCCACTTAAATTAGATTTCATCCTCGAAATCGCTCCTTACTTCGACTCATAACAAAACAATCCACCTGAGGGACAATATCAAAATTCTACGCATAAGACAATCTTCCGAAGACAACTGAAATCCGAAACTGAATCTTCTATCCCAAAGATAACATCCAAACCTTTAGCCCCTACAAACCACTTCTACCTTTCTGAGATCTAAAATCTATAATGGTCTGACTCCCGAGCAGACCGCTCATACTAAAACAACTCCATGCCCAACTCTCGACAAATAACCGAGCAAACATAACACTTCCAATTCCGAACATACCACGACCTATCCAAATTTACTGAAACCGCCCTTATAATAGTTCTTCAATCCCGATGAAGAATGAATCCTCAATCTCGCAAATAAAACCAATCCTATCTCACCTGAAATCTGAAACCTACATCTCAATGGTCTGACTCCGTGTTATACCTCCCACGTTGAACCGCCACCTTTCCAACCTCATAGAGTTTCTTGCCAAAAAAAATGCTTCCAAGCCCCGATCACATTGCTGCTTCAAAGGGAAACAAAGTCACTTATAATAAATAGCCCTCGTACAGCCTTGCGAACTGACCCACCCTGGCCTAAACCATCCGAAGAAAACCGCGAGCAAACCACAGGGTTGCCACAATCTCACCACTGTTCAAGGAACGATGAATGCTACGGGCCACCCCGCAGTCTTACAACACTCCCACACCAACAGACCGTTAGTGAATGTTACATGCCACCCCGCAGTCTTACAATACTTGTACACTAACTGCTAACTACTGAATGTTACGGGCCACCCCGTAGTCTTACAACACTTCTACACTAACCATAGTCACGGCCAACTGCCTTACCCCTAATCTATCAATTCGAACACACCCAGAGTCGATCACACACCTGACCGAACGCTCAAGCTGAAATCAAGCCATGCATGGAACCCCAACCTGTTTCCCCAAAGCCTACTATCAAGCACCAAGAGAACGTGATCTCAATGTTGGTAAGTTTCCCGAACTTCCAACTCACTCAATCCTCAATCCAAACAACCACTTGGGTCGCCTTCCTCCCCGACATGGATGTGGAACTCATCCTGGTTTCAAAATTGCTTCTGATTCTGATTACCTGAACGATTCTCCCCCACTTTGATTCGACTAAATTCTCACAACACACAAGAATTGAAGAATTCCCAATCCTTCTCACTCTCCAACGATCGATCTATTGATAACCAGCGCTTATTCTTGCTAATGATCCCTTACTATCCAACTCAAAAGACCGTACAACCCCTGAAGACTAGCTAAACACTTCCTGAATCCCTGCGACTCTGATGATCCCAGATGCTTAACCTGATATCTCACTCAATCTTGAAGTCCAACTGACGAATGATCCAACCAAAATCTTAGCAACAAACCACTTCTCTCGGCACCTCCAAAAACCTATCTAAGAATAATTGCTAAAACCACTAGATCTTGGCAAATACTGGACAACTATCCCGTTGAATCCTGACCATAAACCTTCCACACAATGCCCCTAAACTGATTCCGACTACCACCGAGATAATACAAAACACTCCCAACCCGCTATAAGAGAAACAACCATTTACTAAACCACTAACAATTCATGGTATGCAAAAGGAATATAACATTTCTTGAAGATATAACTCAAACATAAGCAGAGAAATAAACGAGAGATACACTTACTCAAACCGATGCAAGATTCCAATCAACAAAATATGGAATAACTAAAAGAAAACAAAAGATACATACCCGCACCATTGTCTACTGGAGTCCTGAGATCCCCTGACTGACACTACAAAGCCCGGCTCCTCTTCATAGGGGATCCTACCCTACCTTCTCTTCCATCAGTGATCCTCAAAGTAGCTGGAGCGGGCGTACTCACTACTCATCCTAAAAATATCGGACAGTCGGCCTTCTTGTATCCTACCTGATCGCAGTGAAAACATAACGGGATTCCTCCCTGAGGACAATCCCTGGTGACGTGACCAACCTTGCCATACATGTAGTAGACCAAACCCCTAGAACGAAAAAATCCATCATGTAGTTTCCCGCACGTGTTGCATTGACTCTGGCCCTACTGGCCTCTCAGACGATGGTCAGAAGTCTTGGGTCTCTTCCCGGGACCATCCAAAGTTTGCACCTGATCCGACCCCCTCTTCCTACAGTGCTCCAAATCAATCTCTCACTCTCGGACCCTAAAGATCATATCATTCAGGGTCTCGCACCCCGAAATACTCACGAACTCCCTGATATCATCCTGTGGCATATCATGATACATCACTTTCTTTATCCCCTCATCTGTTGCATACTGTGGTACCACTAAAGCGCTCTCCTGAAACTTGGAAGTGATCTTTGCTATAGTCACAGTAGTTTGGAGGAGATCTAGAAACTCCCATGCCAACTTTTTTACCTCAATTGTTGGTGAAAACTCAACTCGGCACCTAGTTGAGAAGTCATCCCATGACATATCATCAACAGCATCATCATGCAACTCATTACCAATCTCCTCACACCAATCTCGTGCCCTGTCTTTCAATAGTCAGGAAGAAAATTTGACCTTCGCCACTTCGGGGCAGAAACCTGTCTTGAATGTGTTAGCAATATCTACTAACCATCTCCTACTGACAATGGGGTCCCTTTTCCCATGAAAAGCAACAACTCCATGGGCATGGAACTCCCAGAAAGACAGAGTGCAAGCTCCAATGATAGCCATAACCTCTACATGGAAGACGCCCAGGCGCTTATCCAAGATATCTGAAATACTGTGAGAAATCTTCGATGAAATGAAATCTCGCAATTGCTTGCTAATCGGCTCATCACCCGCACCTGAGCCAGAACCCGAACCAAAACCAGAACCGGAACCACATCCCTAAGATCTGATCTCCAAATTGAAATATCACAAACCAACATTCAAAACATACTCAAGAAAGTTAGTTCACCCATCATCCTCATTTCAAATTTCTTGGCCATTACTTTAGCGAACTCAGAACTCAGCTTCTCATCAGTGGATCAAAGAATGATGTTATCGACATACACTTAAGCAAGGATAATGTGAGATCCTGATCTCTTGATGAATAAATTGTTATTAAATTTTCCACATTTTGTATCCAATCTCCAGAAGATAACTAGCCAAGGTATCGTACCATGCCATGGGTGCATGTTTCAAAGCATAGACAACTTTATCCAGACGATACACATGATCAGGAAATTCTTCACTCTCAAATCCTGGAGGTTGTTTCTAATAGACTTCTTGAAGTTCTTGAAGATCCCCATAGGCAAGGAACGGATGTATTGCTTCAAGTTGAGCAACAAGGGGCAATGGTTTCATCATAGTCCAAACCTTATAGATGACAAAATCCTTGAGCCACAAGTCTTGCGTTGTTTCTAATAACAAATCCATCTTCATCCATCTTATTTGTGAACACCCAGTGAGTACCAATGATGGTTTTTCCTTGAGGCCGAGGAAATAGAGCCCACATGCGATAACCTTCAAACTCATTCAGCTTGTCTTGCATATCCTTGAGCCACTCAACTTCTTTGAGAGCATCAACAACATTCTTTGGTTCGATCATTAAAACAAAGTTCACAAACATGCAAAATTTACTATTGACTCTGTTACGAGTGAGAATCCCATAATTCACATCTCCAATGATTTGAGATTCAGGATTATCACGAAAAACTATATGATTTGCATTATCATTCACATTATTTGGGACATAATCTTATATATTTGAAGGATTGATTGACCCAGGTTCTTCAGATGTGATAGCCTCATCCTCTGAGAGTGACTGATCTTCGGTGTCGAAGAGAGAATTGATAATCGGATCAATGTTGGGAACAATAGCTCAATGATGTTTGATAAGGATTCAGATATAGGGTCTGATGGACTGAAGGTGAGCTCACTTAGAATGGTAGAAGTATGATCAATCCAATCATGAATGAACGAGTCTTCATTGAACATGACATGAGTAGACCTCTCAACAGTTTGCCTTGAAAAATTGAACACCTTGGGAGACTTACACACACTAGAGTATCCCAAGAACACTCCTTCACCAGCTTTAGCTCGAATTTTGAATGTTGATCCCTATGATTCAAAATATAGCAGATAGATCCAAACATATGAAAGTAGGAGATGTCATGTTTCATCTCTTTAAGCAACTCATAAGTAGTTTTCCCATAATGGTTCACTATGATGGAACGGTTTTGAGTATAACATGTTGTGTTAACAGCTTCAGCCCGGAAGGATAAAGGGAGACCAGCCTCAACAACCATAGTTCTCCCAATTTCAATGAGTGTCCAATTTAGTCTTTCAACAATGTCATTTTCTTGGGGAGTTCTGACATGTCACAACCCCGAACCAGAACGGCGGAAACATCCGAAGGCGGGTGACGTCACTGTGCAGTATCATAACAATTGTATATAACTGAAACATAGCAAATCCAAACATAATACATAAATATAGCAAGCTTA
Organism: Lactuca saligna; assembly: GCF_052625555.1. Taxonomy (NCBI): domain Eukaryota; kingdom Viridiplantae; phylum Streptophyta; class Magnoliopsida; order Asterales; family Asteraceae; genus Lactuca; species Lactuca saligna. The sequence goes on along the minus strand of NC_136421.1, from coordinate 143,442,966 downwards.
CATTGTTTTACATCATGTTTATGTTTTTAAGTTTACACAAAAGACACATCAGTAAGCAAATTCCAAAATACAGCAAGATAATTCCGAGTCTGCGATCCGTAAACTACTTATTGATTTCCTGAGAATACAAGTCGTTTGAAAAGCATCAACATAAAATATATTGGTGAGTTCATAAGCATTTTCGTATAAAACTTTGATGATAGTTTAGAAATCCAGAAAATCCAATATTTTCTTATCAAAATAGTTATAATTCTTATTTCAAATCGAGCATAGTTGCATGTGTGTCTTAGATCATCGTTTTCGAAATCGTATAAATCGTTTTCTCCAGAAAATCCTATATTTTCTAATTTATAAAAATAGTAGTTTTAGTAAAAACATAACGCTTGTGTGGAAAATGTCTCATTGAGGAGATCATCACATAGTTGATTGTAAACCGAAGGTGAAATTTGTATAAATACGTTTCTGATATATTCTAGTGAGTCATTATAACCATACTAATATAATGGAGTGCCTGTTATGACGTTCTTCAGGCGTCGGTTTTGTTTAAGTCATTTGTCACCCTAGACTGGCCGGTCTAGCTGTAGCAAACAGCGAAGGTGCGGGGTGTCAACCCCGTATAGATTGATACACAAACTCCCGCTCTCCCTCCAGGAGACTCTGGTTATAACTCTTACTAGACTTAAAGCGTACAATATTGTATTAATATATGTACTGTGAAGATTTTTCTGACTAGAATACTAACCGATCTTTAAGCATATTGTGAAAACCATTATTTACTAAATAAATAATAATAGTTCGAGTAGTAACTAGATATTTCATTTCGTTCGTTTCATTTGTTGGAATCAATCCACTTTGAATATTTATCAAAATGACTCAATATTATCGAAGCTGGCAAACAACCATTTTCCTTTATAAAATACTAATTATCGGCAAAATGTCAGTTATGATTTGTATACAACCTTGACTTGTTTGAGTTTATGACAGCAACTTTATTACATGCATATTTTTTTGTCATAAAAGCTTATTTGTATATTTTCTTGGTGAAATCATTTATATCAAATATTTATAAATAATCCCTAATAGTTTGAAAATAATCCTTAATATGACACAAAGCTCCAATTTTTGGAAGTTCTAGAAATAATGTTAACATTTCAAGGTCTATTTCAACAACTTTTTAGTTCTAGATATGAAGACATGCATAAAGGGAGCATGTTGGGTACACCCAAAAACTTGGGAGCCTCTTTTGTAAACAAGTATTCTTTATGAGGTGATTAAAATAGTATTTTATACTTCCTGAGATTTGAAATTTCACGTTCATGAGAAGTTATAATAAAATAATAATATTTCAACACACATACCAAACATACGTTCACATGCAATTATTCAAGAAATTTAGAACAAGAGATGACTTGTACTCTCCCACAAAAACAATAAAAACTTTGAAAAATGTGGGGTATGAAGTTTACATTGGTTAGCTTGTTGGATGCTTTGAATAGATGTGAGGAAGTTTCCAAGCTCCAAAACTTGGAAGGTTCTTTAATCTTTAGAATATTCTAAGAATAATTTTATGTGTAAATATAATGAAATCCTAAGAATAATGAGGAGAATCATTATTCAAAGAAGATAAAATTCTTACAAAAAGAAATCTAGAAATTTTCTTTGAAGGAGATGAGACTTGAAGCTTGAATAAGTAGAGAGCACCCTTAGGAGTTTTCCAGGAAGTGAAAATGAGAAGTAGAACTTGGGAGGATGGGTTCGCGTATCTAAATGAGTAGGATAAGGGTGTCTTGACATTTGAATGGAGGGATGGTGAATAAACTCTATTTTCTATGGGTAATGTGTGTTTTACTGAGATTTGCATGGGAAAAGAGGAATTTACATCACATCATAAAGTCAAACTCATTTATCTTCTTAAAATCTATTTAAAAATCTTTGGTTTCTTTTATATAAATATGTTTAAAATAATTAATTTTGGCAGGGTTTAAGGGTTTTAGGATATGAAAAATATGAGTTTGGAGGAACTCCCGACGTCAAAAGTCGAAAACTAAAGAAAAGGTTCGAAATGAACAAAAATCTGAAGCCTAGAAGCGAATTCCGGAGTCTACAACGAATTTCCGGAGTCATCTACCTAGTTCCAGAGTCAACAGGCAAACTCCGGAGGCCCGGACCGGATCTGCGAAGTCGGGCGTCATTCCGAAGCGAAATGAGACCATTCCGAAACAGACCGAAGATCCGAACAAGATGATTCTAGAGCTGAACTTTTCGAAGCATGCGAGGCGGGGCGAGAATCTTCTGGAGCTGCGAGATTGTCCGAAACCACTAAGATTTCTGGATGAGAGGCTCATTCCGGAGCGAGATTGTCCGGGGCCAATTCCGATGGTTCCGAAGGGGGGATCCGAAATGGCTTAAGGAGGTTCCACTGACTTGTTCTTTTAAGCTTTACTCCTCTCATTATGAGCTGAAATTTGACTAAGGAAAGGTTACATAGGGAGATTTGAGAAAGATTTAACATACTTGGAGAGAATTGGGAGATATTTAACATACTTGGAGAGATTTAGGAGAGATTTGACATACTTGGAGAGATTTGGGTGAGACTTGACATACTTGGAGAGATTTAGGAGAGATTTGACATACTTGGAGAGATTTGGGAGTCATTTGACATACTTGGAGAGATTTGGGAGAGATTTGACATACTTAGAGAGATTTGGGAGAGATTTGACATACTTAGAGAGATTTGGGAGAGATTTGACATACTTAGAGAGATTTGGGAGAGATTTGACATACTTGGATAGATTTGGGAGAGAGTGTGGTACAATGGGAGAGATTGAGAGAGACTTTATCGGGAGCCCTTATTAATGTTTTTCTTCGTAGTTCAAAGATCATAGCCTTAGTTACATCCTATTTTTAGTGCTATACACCCCCGAAGGGTACTTAATAGTACTTTATAGAGTTGTTACATCCCTAAATTGGATTAGGGTTTTTGAATTCTGAACATTTGAAAATTTCAAGTGTTACTATGTATTAGGATTTAATGTTATACATTAGTAAACATTAAGAAATCCCTAACATATAAACACTAGTTGAGCTGACCAGATTGACTTGCTTATCTTGACTTGACTTTGACTTGACCAGAAGGTTGTCGGTTGTCACATCATCCCCCGCTTAAGGGAATTTTGTCCCTAAATTTTGCTTTGAAGTAGCCTTTAAGGTTTAGCGAATAGGTGGGGGGTACTTCTGTATCGTTTAAACTTCACATTCCCATGTTAACTCAGGCCCGCGTTTGGCACTTCAACACACTTTTACAATCGAGATGTGGCTTTGCTTAGTACACTTTACTTCTCTATCCATGATTTCGACTGGTTCTTCCATGAACAAGAGATTCTCATTTATCTCAATCTCTTCAAGCGGAACAACGAGGGTTTCATTCTATAAGCACTTTTTCAAATTCGAAACATGAAACACGGGGTGTACGCTGCTGAGCTCGGAGGGTAGCTGCAGCTTATAGGCCACTGGACCAATTCGGGCAAGGATCTCGAATGGTCCAATGTATCGCGGGTTTAACTTTACTTGCTTCCCGAAGCATATTGTCCATTTCCAGGGAGAGACTTTTAATAACACGCGGTCACCCACTTGGAACTCCAGCATCTTTTGTCTTTTGTTTGTGTAACTTTACTGTCTATCCCGCAATGCTTGGAGTCGTGACCTGCTTTGAATGATTTTCTCATTTGTTTCCCGGGTGATCTCAGGTCCTGTGAGGGTGCTATCCGGTAACTGTCCTCTTACCAGCTGGCTGTCACCCACCTCGGCCAAAAAGAGAGGCGATCTTCACTTTTGGCCATACAAGGCCTCAAAGGGGGCAACTCCTACGCTTGTGTGGTAGCTGTTGTTATATGAAAAACTCAACTAGGGGCAAGTGAGTATCCCAACCTTTGCCAAATTCTATTACACATGTTTGGAGCATGTCTTCTAGAGTCTGAATAGTTCACTCACTCTGGCCATCCGTCTTCTTTGATCGTTAGATTCTTTTCCATTTCGTGCAATGCTTCATTGGTGATGTTTTTCGGCTTCAAGGCTTCCTGTTGGGCCTCTCTGATTTGTGAGGAACAATGGGAATGGACGGTCATTATCAGTGTCTTTACTCAGAGACCCGAGTACTCTTTTCGACTTAAGGCATCGGCTACCACATTTGCTTTGCCTGGGTGGTACTTGATTTCGCAATCGTAGCCGTTTAGCAGTTCGAACCATCTTCGTTGTCTCATGTTCAATTCCTTTTGATTCAGGATATGTTGGAGGCTCTTGTGATCTGTGAAGATGGTGCCCTTGGTACTATATAGGTAATGCCTCCAAATCTTTAAAGCAAATACCATAGCTCCTAGCTCTAGGTCGTGGGTGGTGTAGTTTACTTCGTGGGTCTTTAGTTGCTATGAGGCGTACGCTATCACCTTTTCCCGCTGCATAAGCACACAACCTAACCCTTGATTAGAAGCATCGCAATATACTACAAAGTCCTCTGTTCCTTCTGGAAAGGATAGTACTGGAGCACTGCAGAGGGCTGTTTCAGGGTTTGGAAAGCAGCTTCTTGTTTGTCATCCTAATGGAAAGGTGCGCCCTTCTACGTAAGGGCAGTGAGAGGCTTGGCGATTTTGGAAAAATTTTGGATGCACCTTCGGTAATAACCAGCAAGGCCTAGATATTGTCGGATTTTGGTTGGGGTTCTTGGGGTTGCCCAGCCCTCAATGGATTTGATCTTGGTAGGGTCCACATGCATTCCCTCTTCACTGAATATGTGGCCCAAAAATTCCACCCTACGAATCCAGAATTATCATTTTGAGAATTTCACATAAAGCTTTTCTGCTCTCAATATTTCCAAAATCTGTCATAAGTGCTGGCTGTGTTCTTCGCTGATCTTAGAGTAAACAAGTATATCATCGATGAAAACAATCATGAAGTTATCAAGAAATGGCCGGCAAACTCTGTTCATCAAATCTATAAAGGTTGTTGGCACATTTGTGAGACCGAAAGGCATGACTACGAACTTGAAGTGTCCATAATGGGTTCGAAAAGCAGTCTTTGGGATATCCTCTTCTCGTATTCTTAGTTGGCCGTACCTAGACCTCAGATCCATCTTAGAAAAGTAATTGGATCATTGGAGTTGATCGAATAGATCATCGATTCGGGGAAGTGGGTATCAATTTTTTACAGTGAGCTTGTTCAATTCTCGATAATCTATGCACATCCTAAAAGACCTGTCTTTCTTCTTGACAAACAGAACCGGAGCTCCCCAAGGTGAGAAACTCGGCCTGATGAATCCCTTGTCAAGATGCTCACTTAGTTGATTAGATAACTCTTACATCTCGGTAGGAGCTAATCTGTAAGGTGATTTGGCGATTGGGGTGGCTCCAGGTACAAGATCGATTCGGAACTCGACCTAGAACTCGGGAGGTATTCCAGGAAATTCCTCAGGAAATACATCCGGAAAGTCATATACTTTAGGAATATCGTTAATGCTTTTCTCCTCCTTCGTTTTATCCACGACATGAGCAAGAAAGGCGTGATTCTTTTTATGCAATCACTTTTGTGCTTGGATGCTAGAAATGAGTCAGAGATTTGATCCACGTTTTTTGCCATAAACCATTAGAGTTTCATTGTTGGGTAAGTGAAGACGAACGGCCTTCTCGTGACACATAATTTCAGCATGGTGGGGGCTTAACCAATCCATGCCAACAATCACATCAAAGCTCCTAATATTAACAGGTACCAAACTAATTGGGAAGGAGTGATTATTTAACGTTAGTGTGCACCCTACGTAGACATCATCGATTGATTCAGTTTTACCATTGGCCATCTCGACCGTATAAGTTTTGTTCAATTTCTGCGGATTTTGATTGAGTTGGTATTTAAATTTGTGGCTTACGAAGCTTCGTTCAGCACCACTATCAAATAAAATGCATGCATAAGAGTTATTGAGGGGAAACGTACCAGTCACCACTGTTAGATCTTGCACCGCCGCTCCTTTCCCCATGGTTAAGACTCTTCCTATGTTCTAATTGTTGTTCTTGGGGCAGTTGCGTTTAAAATGTTCGGTTTCCCCGCATCCGTAACATGCACGTTTGGCTCCGGAGTTGTTGTAATTGGGCTACTTATTTTGTTGTGGGGGTATCTTGCAATACCGGACAGTGTGTCCTTTTCGATTGTAGTTGGTGCATTGGAAATCTTTTCATGCACCATAGTGATGATAGTTACATTTGTCACATTTGGGATTGGATCCTGCGTATGTCTTTGTTGGTGCTGCTGTGGATGGGGTGGGGGCCGTTAGGGCTGGTGTGGTTGGAGCGGTAACAGCATGGACTGCTACTGTCTATGGTTTCTTGGATGGCCCTGCATTTTGTTGTCCCTTCCGCTTGTTCCCCCAGTTCTTCTTACTCCCTCCTTCTTGTTTGTTCTCTCCCTCGGTAGTTTTCGTGCTTTTTTTATCACTGTAATCGTAAAGTTTCTTGTCTAGGTGCTTTGCACTATCACAGGTCTCGGGTTTTAAGGCAATTACGTTACCCTGAATGGGAGGCGTCAACCCCTAGATGAATTGCTCGACCTTCTTTCCTTCAGATATAATCATACCAGGACACAGGAGGGATAGCTCGTTAAACCTTGAGATGTACGCATCAATGTCCAAGTTCTGCACCATAAGGTTCCACAATTCTTGCTCAACCTTTTGCACCTCCCCTCGGGGATAGTACTCGGCGATCATCATTTCTTTTAGTTCTTCCCAGGACATAGTGTTTGCAACGGGGAGTGTCATGGCCTCAATGTGACCGTTCCACCATGACAATTCTTGATCAATGAAGGTACATGCAGAAAATTTGACCTTACTTTCTTCCGCACATTCACATATTTCGAACACTAATTCCATTTTCTCGATCCATCATTTCAAGGCTATGACCCCTCCAGTCTCGTTGAAAGTGAGAGGTCTTGCATTGGAAAAATCTTTGTAGGCGCAGGCCCTTACAGGCCCTTGATTCACCCCTTAGTGGGAGTTACCCGTCCCTTTACCATTACCACCATTATTTTCATTTTGAATGTGGACTAATGTTGTTGTTACAGCTGTTGAAACTGCCGCTTGGAAGGCCGCAGAGTTTATCTCCGGCGGGGGCGACGGCGATGGTGTTGTGTTGTTGTTCTTTCTGTTTGGTCCCTTCGGCATCTTTCTGTCATGGATTAGGAGGGCAATGAGTATCCAATGTATTTTTTTATACGATTTCTTGATTATAGAATAATATTGGTGATTTGGGTCCATATAAACAAGTGTGTGTATAAATTCAACATGTAATAGCAGCAATAGAGCGCACAATGGGTAATAATATCATAAGAAAATATATATATCCGCTTTTTCATTGATAAAAATTTCTGGCGTACATGAAAATTTTGCCCTAAAATGCATACAATACACGCATTGAAATAAAAGCTAACACGAAAATACATAGTATAGTGCATAGAAGAAAGTAGATATGGTAGCGAGTGAACAGGCACTAGTCACGATGAGTAGGTTCTGGTGGTGCTGACGATGAGGTGGTCGCTCTCTGGAGCTCAGCTAACATGCGTTCGGTGATCCGTACATGGTCCTCCAAAGTGGTGTGTCGCTCCTGGTATTATCTGACCTCTACGCGTGCAGTGGCAAGATCCTCAATGAGTCATTCCATTGGATAGAAGTCTCGCTCTAGGTCTCGCGTGCGAGGATCTACGATCTGCATAGCTGCCAGCATCTGCATTACCCGGTCAGCGATCACTCGAGTCTGGTCACTGATGTCCCTAATACTTCTGACAATGATGGGGAGTGTGCGATCCGCTGCTCCTCCATGTCGAAGATCGTAGTAACCTCGGTTCATCCCAAATGGTGGTTGCTGACCCTGGCGTCGGCCCCATCTCTCAATAGTGTCAGCCCAAGGAGGTGTAGGGCCATTCTAGCCGGTCCTATATGTTGGTACCCTTGCCATGTAGGGAGCTTGATAATTTCTGACTCAGCGTCTGATTCCTCGTCCTCCTCAACCTCCTCCTCGTCATCTTCCTCGATTTCTTCATCGATGTCCTCTTCTTCAAACTCTGCTGGTTCTTCAGGATCGTCCATAGGTTCCTCGGGGTCTTCTTCTGGGTCTTCTTCAATCCAACCTCCATTCCTCTTATTGGGAAAATAAGGGTCTTCGGGGTGGTGAAAGTTTGCCATGTCGTCTGTGCAAGAATAAGTGAGTACGAGGAAATAGATAGAATGTCCAAAATACTCCTATAGTATTTTACTTATTTTAGTGTTGGTTATTAGAACTTTTAGATAAAAATTTGGGAAGCTTTAGACTTGTTGCAACACCATTACCACTCCCGAACACATGTTGGTCATATCTCAAATAAATATAGTTGATCAGGCTATATTTATTCCAGATATGATTACATAACTGCCCAGGTTTGACTATAGTGTACCACCTCAGTGTTATTTTGTTTTATTTCTTGTTATGATACGGTTCTAGCAAGTATGTATTCTTTTAGTCAGAGTGTTTTAGTCCCATTGTATTTATAATTGTATATCATGTATGGCTAGATATACTAGTTCACTATAAACAATGCTCTGATAGCAATTTGTCACACCTCCGAACCAGAACAACGGATACGTCTGGAGGTGGGTGACGTCATTGTGCAGTATCATAACAATTGTATATAACTGAAACATAGCAAATCCAAACATCAAACATAAATATAGAAAACTTACATTGTTTTACATCATGTTTATGTTTTTAAGTTTACACAAAAGAAACATCAGTAAGGAAATTCCAAAATACAGCAAGATAATCCCGAGTTCGCGATCCGTAACCTGCTTATTGATTTCCAAAGCATACAAGTCATTTGAAAAGCGTCAACATAAAATATGTTGGTGAGTTCATAAGCATTTTCATATAAAACGTTGATGATAGTTTAGAAATCCAGAAAATCCAATATTTTCTTATCAAAATAGTTATAATTCTTGTTTTAAATCGAGCATAGTTGCATGTGTGTCTTAGATCATCGTTTTTGAAATCATATAAATTGTTTTCCCCATAAAATCCTATATTTTATGATTTATAAAAATAGAAGTTTTAGTAAAAACATAACGCTTGTGTGGAAAAGGTCTCATTAAGGAGATCATACCATAGTTGATTGTAAACCGAAGGTGAAATATGTATAAATATGTTTCTGATATATTCTAATGAGTCGTTATAACCATACTAATATGATGGAGTCCATGTTATGATGTTCTTCAGGTGTCGGTTTTGTTTAAGACATTTGTCACCCTACACTGGCCGGTCAAGCTGTAGCAAACAGCGAAGGTGCGGGGTGTCAACCCCGTATAGATCTATACACAAACTCCCGCTAACCCTCTAGGAGACTCTGGTTATAACTCTTACAGGACTGGGAGTGTACAATATTGTATTAATATATGTTAGTGAAGATTTGTCTGACTAGAATAATAACCGATCTTTGAGCATATCGTGAAAACCATTATTTACTAAATAAATAATAATAGTGGTAGTTGTAACTAGATATTTCGTTTCGTTCATTTCGTTTGTTGGAATCAATCCACTTTGAATATTTATCAAAATGACCCAATATTATCGAAGTTGGCAAACAACCCTTTTCCTTTATAAAATATTAAGTAAGACTCAATTTGTTAGAAAATGTCACACCCCAAAACCAAGAACGGCGGAAACGTTCTGGGGCGGAGGACGTCATGTAAAGTATCACAACACAGTAAATGTAAATAAGCAAACAACATCATCCATTGCATTAAATATATAATTAAAATACAAGCGTGTTCTGTATAGTATAGACACCAAAAATAATGTAAATCAAAATAATAAGATGAGTCTTGGATGCGCTCCATCTTCTCAAAAGTTGGCCTCGGTACCTGTCTACTGATGACCTGAGAATACAAGTTATTTTGAAAGAGTTTATCAGCATTAAGCTGGTGAGTTCATAAGTATTTTAGTGTTGGTATTTGTCATCCAAAAACGTTTGAATATGTCTCAAGTGTAAGTTTGTAAAATGTAAGTAAATGTTTGTAAGTGTTTGTACAAGTTTGAATCTCTCAGAAAAACCTATATTTTCTATTAAAGTAGCCTTCTACCAAGGCTTAACTGTTTTGTATGCTTGTTTGTTGTAAAAGTGTGTAATTTCCCAAGTGTAACTATCATTTAACAAAATATAGTTTGTACATTAATGTTTAAGTGAAACAATCACTAAAAGTATGTAATGGGTAAATTATTGTAGTACTGTAGTGTTGTATTATAGGAACTACTGTTGTAATAACTACCTTAAACCGGATTTATATTAAGGTATCATGTGATAAATTGCACCATACTATAGACTGGTAACAACGACAACGTATAGTCAAAAAAAATAATGTATGACGTTTGGCACCCGCAGACCTACCGGTCCCGCTGTAGCTAGCAGCAAGGTGTAGGATAGTCAATCCAGTATAGATCTATATGCAAACTCACGCTCTCCCTTCAAGAGACTCTAGCTACAACTCGGGTCATGACAATTAAGGCATGCTCCCACACAGTGGATCACAATTGTTATCGTATTCGTGCATATGTAATGTAATGTTACTTGTTCTAGTAACGTTGTATATGTTCTCTTTCTAGTATAGTTGTATATGTTCTTCTAGTAGTAAGTATTGACTCATGAATGAACTGACTCGTTGATCTAGAAATTGTAGTAGTATGATCCTATGTTACCCCGATGTTAACTTACTGATGATGTACTGATAAGTATGAATATGGAAGTACTTTTATGTCTATATATGTATATTTGATATATAACTAATATTGAAACGACCTTCGGACGACTACCCGAAATCCCACCAGACCACATCTCAAGCGCGAAAAGGAAATAGGGCGGATGGCCTTCCTAAGCCCTTTAAACATTGCTTATATATCTATACATATATGGGCATGCAATTTATAAGAAGTATAACACAGTTTAAATAAAAGCATTTGATAAGTAAACGAGTTTGTAAAACAGTTTGAAGTAAAACAATTTGATAAACAGATTGAACAGCGATAAAATCATTGGCTTTCTAGTTATTAATCGCATGTGATTAATGTAATCACATGTGATTGATGCAATAACTATAAGCATTTAACTTGTATCCCCCCCCCCATAAAGTATTTAAAACATTTCAAAGTACTTCAAAGGTTAATTAAAGGGGTATGAACTTACTTGTGGTGAGTGGATTGGATTGAAGTGTCGGATACCGTGCTAGGTGGCAAACGGAGACGTGTTCACACGCACGAGCCTAGTTATCATATAATAAGCATATATATAACTAATTAGCCAAATAATAACTTAATGAAATAAGTTGGGACACTCAGGAACATGTAAACACTTTGTATAAGTGTTATAGGTCCTAATGGTTGCATCTAAGTGGTTGTGGGACAAGGCTAAAGGGGTTTAATGTACCAAAGGGCTTTATATAAGAGTTTACTACCCAATAAACCCCACACAAGGAGTTTACGGTTGTAAACCCTTGAGTTTACGGCCGTGAACTCCAATCTTGGTGGTTTTTGGTGTTTTGAAGTGTTGTTTGATTTCTAGAATAAGCCTGGCTTGGTGGTTTAATCCTTTGGGTAGTTTAGGGCCTTAAAATACTCCTTTGAGGAGTTTTCGGCCAAAAGACCATTTCTTTTGGAGTTTACAACTGTAAACTCTCAAGGGATGGGTGTTTTAATTCTTTCATGTCTCTTGCACAAGTAGGATAACTTCCAGGCTTTTGTTTAAGACTAAAGAGGACCCTAGGCACACTTTGGTGCCTTCACTTGGTGTTTACGGCCCAAGAGTAATTCCTTGGCCGTAAACTCCCTTTAAGGGGTGTTCTTGATGTTTAAAAGTCCATAAATTAGCTAGGATTAAATGGGTATTAAAGTCTAAAGCCTCAGGAGTGATTAGGGCATCTTATGTCCCTTGAATTGGGAGTTTACGGCCTAGGACTTTCTTGGGTCGTGAACTCCTAAAGCTATGTGTTCTTGATTGTTTTCTAGCCTTAAATGTACATACATATCATCCTAAGTTAGTTACCTAACAAGGAAATGGGACTATATAGCCTTTAAGCTTCGTTTTGGAGTTTACTCCCCAAGAACGTTCTTGGGCGGTAAACTCCCGAATCTCACATATTTGACATGTAATCTATGTTATTAAGCATATAACAAGCATTAAATAACAACTAGAGAAGTGTACTCACGATTTGGGACGAAAAACCGAAGATCCGTGAGAGAGAAAATGGCTTTTCTCTAGTTGGAATTGTGAATAATGAATGAATTTAGTTCAGAAATCTATTTATAGTCCTGACATATTTTTGACAGAAATATTTTTATTCCTGAAATGATTTCCAATATAACAGGGTGTTGGAATAACAGTGTTGTACAAAACCGTAGTGCATCCACTCTCCTGATATTTACTGAAGTGTAAACCCTAAATTACTCCAACTTATACGAAAAGTCTAAAAATCGACTATGACTGTTATAACTTCTATTGAAGTGATATTGTTTGTATAGAATGGAAATTTCGGATTGTCACAGAAAAATGCTCAGTTATGATTTGTATACAATCTTGTCTTGTGTGAGTTTATGACAGCAGCTTTATGACATGCATACTTTTCTGTCATAAAAGCTTATTTGTCTATTTTCTTGGTGAAATCATTTATATCAAATATTTATAAATAATCCCTAATAGTTTGCAAATAGTCCTCAATATGACACAAAGCTCTAATTTTCGAAAGTTCTAGAAATAATGTTAACATTTCAAGGTCTATTTCAACAACTTTTTATTTCTATATATGAAGACATGGATAAAGGGAGCATGCTGGACACACCCAAAAACTTGGGAGGCTCTTTTGTAAACCAGTGTTCTTTTGAGGTGATTAAAATATTATTTTATACTTCCTGAGATTTAAAATTTCACATTCATGGGAAGTTATAATAAAATAATAATATTTCAACACACATACCAAACATACATTCACATGCAATTATTCAAGAAATTTAGAACAAGAGATGACTTGTACTCTCCCCCAAAAACAATACAAACTTTGAAAAAGGTGGGGTATGAAGCTCACTTGGTTAGCTTGTTGGGTGCTTTGAAGAGATGTGAGGAAGTTTCCAAGCTCCAAAACTTGGAAGGTTCTTTAATCTTTAGAATATTCTAAGAATAATTTTATGTGTAAATATAATGAAATCCTTGGAATAATGAGGATAATTATTATTCAAAGAAGATAAAATACTTACAAAAAGAAATCTGGAAATTTTCTTTGAAGGGGATGAGACTTGAAGCTTGAATAAGTGGAGAGCGTCCTTAGGAGTTTTCCAGGAAGTGAAAATGAGAAGTGGAACTTAGGGAGGAAGGGTTCATGTATCTAAATGGGGAGGATAAGGGCGACTTGACATTTGCATGGAGGGCTGGTGGATAAACTCTATTTTCTATGGGTAATATGTGTTTTACTGAGATTTGCATGGGAAAAGAGGGATTGACATCACATCATAAAGTCAAACTCATTTATCTTCTTAAAATCTATTTAAAAATCTTGGGTTTCATTTTATATAAATATGTTTAAAATAATTAATTTTGGGATAAGGTAGGGGTTTAAGGGGTTTAGGATATGAAAATTATGAGTTTGGAGGAATTCCCAACGTCAAAAGTCCAAAACTGAAGAAAAGGTCCGAAATGAACAAAAATCTGAAGCCTAGAAGCGAATTCCGGAGTCTACTTCGAATTTCCGGAGTCATCTACCTAGTTCCAGAGTCAACAGGCGAAGTCCAGAGGCCCGGACCAGAGCTGCGAAGTCGGGCATCATTCCGAAGCGAAATGAGACCATTCCGAAACATACCGAAGATCCGAACAAGATGATTCCGGAGCTGAACTTTCTGAAGCATGCGAGGCGGGGCGAGAATCTTTTGGAGCTGCGAGATTGTCCAAAACCACTGAGATGTCCGGATGAGAGGCTCATTCCGGAGTGAGAATGTCCGGGGCCAATTCCGATGGTTCCGAAGGGGGATCCGAAGTGGCTTAAGGAGGTTCCACTGACTTGTTCTTTTAAGCTTTACTCCTCTCATTATGAGCTGAAATTTGACTAAGGAAAGGTTACATAGCGGGATTTGAGAGAGATTTAACATACTTGGAAAGAATTGGGAGAGATTTGACATACTTGGAGAGATTTGGGAGAGATTTGACATACTTGGAGAGATTTAGGAGAGATTTGACATACTTGGAGAGATTTGGGAGAGATTTGACATACTTGGAGAGATTTAGGAGAGATTTGACATACTTTGCGAGATTTGGGAGAGATTTGACATACTTTGACATATTTAGGAGAGATTTGACATACTTGGAGAGATTTGGGAGAGATTTGACATACTTGGAGAGATTTGGGAGAGAGCGAGGTACAATGGGAGAGATTGAGACAGACTTTATCGGGAGCCCTTATTAATGTTTTTCTTAGTAGTTCAAAGACCATAACGTTAGTTACATCTCATTTTGAGTGTTATACACCCCCGAAGGGCACTTAATAATACTTTATAGAGCTGTTACTTCCCTAAATCAGATTAGGGTTTTTGAATTCTGAACATTTGAAACTTTCAAGTGTTACTTTGCATTAGGATTTATAGTTGTACATTAGTAAACATTAAGAAATCCCTAACATATAAACACTAGTTGAGTTGACCAGATTGACTTGTTGATCTTGACTTGACTTTGACTTGACCAGAAGGTTGTTGGTTGTCATATAACAGCAGAGAAGTTTTGAGAGATTCTTGTGATTAAGCAATAGTCGTCTAAGGAGGAATTTCTGAATTTGGTGCCATGATCACTATATTGTTTCCTAATCTTTCGCTTTGTCTTTGCCTTTGCTCTTTGCTTTGTCCCTACCCATTGGTTGGGAAGGTGGTGAAAGTTGAATGGGTTCATCATCATTGAGTTCGAAACCAACACAAGCATTATATATAGTGTAGTTATATTCGGCTGTTCTTGAGCGTTTTGAACGTCTATCGATATGCTCTTAAGATGTTTTGTTGTTTTGTTGTTTTGCTGTTTTGACATTTTTTCTTATCTTTCACAAGATTCCGAACTTCAAGAAACTTGAAAGCCTTCTTGTTTTCTTTTTGATACACTTTTAAATCTTTCTGCAAAATCACTTCATCGCTTTCTCCGTTTTTCCATTAACGTTTCATGTTGGTATACAAATCATTAAACAACATGACTTCCTTTTTTGTCTTCCCCCATTTTGAGTAATTTGAATGATACTAATGAAGCTTCATCCTTTGTGGAACCATGTAACTTGCATCCAAAAACGGTCATGTTTTTGGTCTTTTCATGTCTTCTCATCTTTTGAAATATCAAACCTTGATTGTGCCTGTGCCAAACATAACACTTCTTTAGCTACCCATCCTTTTTGCCACCACATTCTCTTTTCTTTTATTTGGCTCTTGAATGGGTTGGGTTTCTCAAACAAACTCGGTTTCAGAATTAGAAATGGGTGTTTGAGTTTGTTGAACAAATTCTGGTTGGGAAAGAAACTCAAACGAATTAAACTCGAGATCGTTTTGTGGTTGTGTTGGTGTTTCTGGTTGTGGTTGTGGTTGTGGTTGAGAGTATTGTTTGCATATTGTGGTGACAATTGTTGTGGTTGCGAGAATTGGTAAGGATAATACGATTGCATACCACCATATTGATAAATCGGAGACGAATAAATAGGTTGATCATACAAAGGTCTTGGGTTAATGGTTGTTTTTTGATTGTTTGAGTTGTTACAAGAAGACATTTTCAAAGTTTTAGAAGAAAAAAATTTGAAAGATAATTTGATGAAGGTGTGGTAAAATAATGTCTATGAGGTGATATATGTAGGTAATAAAAAAATTAAATTTTGACCGTTGAAAATTGGTAAAAAAGAAAAGTGGTTGAAAATTGAATGTGGCCATCTACTATTGTGTGCGGTCAAACCGTAGTCGAAACCGTGGTCAAGGGACAATGTTCCCTTTGGTCATCGTGGTTTTTGTGCGATCTAACTGCATCTACTCCTCCAAGCTTTATGTATGTTTTTCACTTCCTCAAAACCATTTGAGTGTTTCTAGAAGCTCATTAAATGAGAAAGCTTGTAGAGTAAAATATCCAAACAACCCAAAATCAATATTTTGTAATATATCTTGATGCTTCATACATGTGAGCATGCATTGAACACAAAATTTCATCACTTACCTATAAAAGAAAGGCAAACAAGTGTTATGGCCAGAAAACCAGATCTTTTTTTCCCTTTCATTCTATATTCTAATGTTGGTCTCCATTTTTTTCCCTTTCACTCTATATTCTAATGTTGGTCTCCATTGAGAGGCACAAACATAATAGATGAGTCGGAAACGGAAAGAGCACAACTACTCAACCGCTATCGACGGCGAGGAAACCATGACGAACGGTGAGGCAACAACAAAGCCACAAGGAGAGAGATCACGTGAGAGAAAGGAAGAGAAGATGTTTGTGAGGGAAATACGAGAAAAGCAAGGGTAATCAACAATATTTTTTTCCCTTTTTTTAACGGCAACATGACCGGTTAGGTCTTAGTGTTAAAACTCCAATTTTTGTTAGCACCATGGATCTATCCCTTTAAGTAATAATAAAAATGAATATGTAAATAATTTTTAAAGTACGATTAGTTGATAATTATTTTTCAAAAACACTATTCCTTAGTTAAAAACTCGTTAGTATATCCGAGTTTCAACAAATGAAAGTGGTCCAGACACTTCATATAATGTAATATGCGTCCAAAGTCAAGTGGACAACATGCGTCAAATGAATCAATAATTCAAAGATATGTTATGCCTCAAAAGTCATTCATGTAATATGCCTCAAAGGGTGCAAAAATATGTACACCAAATCATTTAAATACACTCAACATATCCTTTTCAAACACCCAGTTGTAAACTCAAACATACATGCAACAAATGCCAATTTTTGCACGAATTTAGTTGAAAATGACTGTAGGGTCTATCAATCCAATAAATGTAGAGTTATTATAAGCTTTAAATCCAACAAAAAAAACATCAATTGATTAACAATTAGCATCTTTACAACTTACCCGTTGCCATTGCCACTCACTAGAAGGAAATTACACATGAGCGTTTGGAAATGAGCAATAATATAAGGTGATAGTCAAAAACAAAAATCTTGTAATAATATAAATCTTCTTCAATGTTCAAAACATCTATAAACATACAGCATAATCTAAATAGCTCCCAAAAACCATGCCAATGTTCGATATAGTTCTAAGTTTCTTCATAAAAAATTATTTTTCTCAAGTAAATAGCAGTTCATTAGATGGCCTACGTCATAATTAAGAAGCCTGGTCCAAATTGATAATGAAATTCCCACCATGCAGATACTAAAACTCAAACCCTCATCTGTAAACTAATATCGCGATTGGATCATCATTAATCACGATAAACCATGCCAACAATCGAATCGAGTGTTAGTGTGTCACCCACCATATATATATACCTCCAAAGCACTTTGATAATCATGTTTCCATACTTTCAAGCTTCAAAAACGCCTTTTTTCGGGACCACATGTTTCGTAAGAGCAACTCCAACATATATAAAACTCGAATCATTCGGTTCAACATCCGATTCAATAATCTCCTTAAAAATCATTACCTCTTCCTTTAACCTACCATCCAAATTCCAAACCATACACTCCAAGAACATGATTATAACTCTCTAAATCATTCAAAAACCCTAATTTCCTCATCATTTCGTGATCCCAAATGCATCCTCAAAACTCTCATGATATTCTTATATATACACAACATCATTGCGTAAGAAAACTCATTCATGTTCCTAGCTTTTAGCAACTTCTCAAAAATTAAAACCGTTGTGCACAAAAACCGATAATACAAAAATGTTATAAATTTTTAAAACTGGTGTGCAGAAAAACCGATATGGAATATCAAAAACAGAAACATTAAATGCAGAAATACAATTGCTATCCCCATTGGTAATCCAACCCAATCTAATTTTTCAATAAAAACCTAATTTATTTCTTTTTCACATATACAACCCTATCCTTTCTAATTATTTACACTCATTAACAATCAAACCCAACCTATTTTACATTAAAATTTTATGTTTATAAAACTATATCAATATTATCAATATTGATCTTATTTTGTAGAGAAATAAATTAGATATTTTGATATATTTTATATTAAAGATAAAATTTACTTATAAACAAAAATTACTTTTTAGCATAAAAATTAATTGGTTTCTTAAAACCATTTTGTACAAGTGTCATGAATTTGGAATACGATCTGGGATGAACTCTGATAATTCAAATTAAAATAAATATGTAAGTATATGGTATAAATATATTATTATTATTATTAATGGATTAATTATGAGTAAATAGAGAAATTATGGAATTTTAATTCCAAAACCTATCACTTGATTAGAATCATAAATTTGGATTTTTGGGTTAACTAGAAAGGTTATAAACATGAGCATTATAAAAGGCATGAGAAATAGAGTGGAATGCCACAAAAATTGTGAAGAAATACGGAGAAACAAGGGAGAATTCGTTGAAGGAAGTTGTGAAGTTATTTTTCGTGATTTGAGCAATTAAGATATGTCTCTCCGATTTAAGATAGAATTCGTTGTTTTTTGAGTAAGATTACATTCATGTTCTACATGTTTTGGTTCAACAAAATTGTCTCTGTCTTGGCCAAAAAAAAAAACAAATTTAATGAAAGTTAAGTAGATACATTTTGTTATAAAATGATTGAGAATTATTTTGTTTGTTCTAATTATGTTACAAATAATGAAAATAAAGAATTAACTGATAAATGTAAGTATTACCAAAAAAAAAAAAAAAAAACTTGAGCTTTAAAAAATCGGATCTGAAGTTTTTGTGGATAGTTGTGATTTCTAATATTTTAATTTATTTTATTTAAAGATTTAAAATGAAAGTATATTGTAGCCTGATTGGTTGATGGAGGTGGGCAGCACCCAACATCTCTTGTTCCGTATAATTTGTTTTAGAAATGCGTCCTTTTCTTTTGAAGTAAAATAGTATTTACACAAATAGCACATCAATTGTTTATAAGTTGATAGTTTCTATGTTCGGTTATGAAAAATGTATAATAAATGCTTAGATATTTTATATGATAAATAAAGTTACGAAAATGGTCCCTATAGTTTTTATGATTTGAAGTTTCTATTATTTCTAAATTGAAATATAAACTACACAAATAGTACTTGTTATTTTGAATTTGCTGGTTAATGTTATCGTTTGTATTATTTGTTTATTTTTTATAATTACTTTTGGTATTTTAAAGGTTTATTTGTTTGGATATTTGAGTATTACTTTAAGGGTAAAACCTTTCTAATACGGAAATGACGCCGTAAAATAGGAAGATGAAATATTTTTACAAAGATTGTTATGAACGTTTTAATTAATGTAATTGAATGGTTATTAATTGGCCGAATGAGACACGTAGATAGTTGAACCAAAATGAACACGTAAGATATCTTTTCTAGGAGGGTTGTCTTAGAAATTTTGTTGGTGGAATATAGGGTGCAGGTTAGCAACAAAGCTTCTGATAGGATTTGTCGGTTACAATGTGAGTTTTTCGTGTTCTGTGGTTGCTCACACATAAATGTTTAACATGTGGTTTATATGCGGTTTTTCAATTATTTATTCATAGTATATTTTATGACAAGTATGGTTGTGTGCAAATGTTGTTTTAAATTGTTTACCTATTGTGCGTTTTTTTAATGGGTAACATGTTTAGTGGGAACGGGTAGGGTGTTTAATCGACGTGAGCATGACGGATGTGTGTGATCGGTAGGGATGGGAATTAAGAGTCATACTCATTTTAACCACTTGGGTTGTGGTGACTTGGTAAGGCATGTGGAAGATATGGTGGATAACCTATTGACCCATGTTCAAATCCTAGCACCACTCAGCCCTTGTGGCCATGGAGGTTCGCCTGCAGTGACTCCAGGGCATGAAGCAAAGCTTTATGTTTGCAGCAGGGGATTAGTCGGTGCGCGAAAGCTGGCCCGGAAACCCCCGTTAGGGAAGTTCCCTTTCCAAAAAAAAGAGTCATACTCATTTCCTTGGATATTTAAAATACTTGAGTACAATGGATGATAAGTTGTCTCAATGAGAAGGGAAATGAATCTTTGGTTCTTTCTCTGGATAATTAATCGTTCCCCTAAATTATGTTATCGGATGATATGTTTTGTTGTATGATTTATTGAGGATATATAATAAAACCATATGTTTTTGTAAGTGATGGACATGTATGTGCAATACGAACTCACTAGGTCCTAGGCTTACCCATTTAGAAACTTTAAATATGCACAACCCAGGAAACTATTTAGCTAGTGGCAGACAAAAGGACAAGGAGGAGGATAAATTAAGAAGGCAACAAAGGAATTTCGCAAAGACGTAACACCCGAAGCTCTTCGATTGAAGACTTTATTGTATTTTATATTGCTTCCGCTGTAGTTTAGTCTATAAGTAAGTTCCGAATTGATCTTGGGATATGTTAGAACGATTATTTGTTATAATATATATATATATATATATATATATATATATATATATATATATATATATATATATATATATGAAAATTGGGGTGTTACAAGTTGTTATCATAGCGTTGTTTCAGCAGATTAGGTGTTTCCGTAAACACTTAAGCTTGGACGGAAGGATCGAGAGGTAACCTAAAAGCTAATTTAGAACATATCTTACTAGTAGGCATCATGTCCTCAAGGATATTAGGGAGGCTTAGTAAGGTAACACTAGAGCGGGAAGACATTCCAATTTAGAATTGATGTTTCTGCACCCGAAGAAGTACTAGAGACTCCCATAAACCCTACTTCAAGTTGTTGGCGCGGTTAGGGTTGAGGTAGAGGTAGGTGTAGGGGAAGAGGTCTAGGAGTCATCATATCATTGGTATGAGCACAATTGGTGAAACTGAGCTCCAACTCCAATCGAGGTCGGGGTCGAGGTCACGATTGCGCACAAGGTCATGCAACAAATATGGTTACTCAAGAATAATTAATTTACGAGATTGCTCAGGATATGCAAGCTACATTGTCAAATGTAAATGTTCAGGACCAAGATGCACTATAGAATGTAAACTGTGGCAACATGATTGATGAAAAAGCAAGGCTATGGATATTGTATGTCACTTTCAGTTTCTGACCCTAGTATTGCATTATGATCAAGGCAAGATGTAAACAAAAAATGATGAGGTAATTGTTACAAGATGTTCATGACTTGTAAAACATGAACGTGTTGCAAGCACGTTGATTTTATCATATCATCAATGTAAATCACGGAGATAGAGGAAACATTTGATACAGGTAAGTGTGTAAATAAGGACAATGTGATTTATGTCGTGATGATGTTTAAAAATGAGGCTTTATACTGATGGGAAGGGTAAAAGTAGTTAGGGTTTCGGATACAACCAATAGGTTGTCATGGGATGAGTTTTCAATAATCTTTAGAGAGATGTTTTTTTCCTCGAACGACGATCAAACAGTTGGAGGAAGAATTCTTGATACTAGAACAAGGAAATGTGACAGTAAGATAGTACAACAATAAGGATGAAATAATTTAATAGCAGTTGTAATATCTTCTTGATAAGGTTGTTATTTTACATAGTACATCACCATGGGGTGCACTGGTAGTGTTCGTCGCGAAAAAAAAAAGAAGGGACGATATAGATGTGTATGGATTATCAAGAGTCAAAGAAGGTGTAAGATCGTTACTAATTATGGAAGTTTAACGTTGTCACTTATTCACTAAGTCGAATCTAAGGAAGGAACCAAGTAAGATTTAGTTGATGAGGATTGATGTAACCTTCGATTTATTAGGTAGACTGAATAAGAGTCGGAAAGAATCCTTGGTAGAGGAGAAGTGGAAAGTTTTTTAGAATTGTTTGTCTAATATATGATGACACGTTTAATGGGGACATGGGTGTATGATAGTCGGGAACATAACAAGTTTGTTGAGACCGATGGAGATAGGATTTGAGATGTTACTCATTTCCTTGGATATTTAAATGCTTGAACATAATGGATGTGTTGTGCCAAGTGGGAAGGGAAGTGGACCATTAGTTCTTTCTCTGGATATCTAAAATGTTCCTTTAAATCGTGTCATTGGGTGAAATATACTTGATGAAAATTTGGTTAAGTTGTATGGTATGAAGTGTAACACTATTTTGGTATGATTTAAGAGAGAAACGAATGGTTGGACTCAAGCTTGTCCAACAAACTATGGTAAAAATTAGTAAATTATGGATAAGCGGAGGATGCACCGGAACAACCAAAAGGTTATGTGGTTAAACGTAGGATGTAACACCCAGTTTCCCAAGTGTGTTGATTTATGTTGCATTTCTTTATTTATGTAGGGTGACTCGACGAGTTGGTGCTTATACTCATCGATTCTGGTCGCGACTGGATGACGTGGTTAATGAGGGGACTCGACGACTCAGGGGAGCGACTCGCCAAGTCAAAGTTGATGAAAGAAACCCTAATTTCTCAAGTTTGGGACCTATTTAAAGGCCCTTATGGCCTTCATTTGCAGCTACCAGTCCATAGAGAGAAACCCTAGAGTGATTGAGCATTTTGAGAGAGAAAGAAAGCCATTCTTGACCTTTGTGGTGTTGTTTAGCAAGAAGAAGGAGGTCCTAACTACGAGGAAGCAAAGGAGGTTGCTATTCTGTGGATTTTAAGCTAAGATCATCGCATTTAAGGTATTAATTCGGCTCATCTTCTGTTTTATGAAGTATATTTGGATTTAGGGTTTCTTGTGGCCTTTGTTAGGTTGATTTGATGTCCAAATAGTCCCTTTCTGGTGATGAGGCTTTGGATCTGGATCCATAGAGGTCCAGAGAGCCTCACTCATCAAGCTTTTTGGAGAGCAATGGAGGTTATGACCTTGGGTTGTGGTATTTGGGGCTAAATCATCATATATGATCATATAGATGTTGCATGTACATCAAGATAGCGACTTTACGTGATTGTTGAGCTTGGAAAGGTTAGATCTAAGGATTAGAGGAATAGATCTGACCTCAGAAGGTTGTTTGAGATTGTGCATGAAACGAACTCACCGAGTCCATGAGCAGACTCGACGAGTCGGAGCGGCATGTCCCGTGACTCAGATCAGTGGATGACTCGCCGAGTTGGGTGAGTGACTCGGTGAATCAGAAAGGATTCAAAGGACTCGAGTTTACGTATGGACTCGCCGAGTCTATGCAAGACTCGACGATTCGGGTCAAAGGTTGACCGTTGACCAGCGTTGACCAGGGTTGACTAGTGTTGACTTAATAGTGTTAATCAAACTAAGTCGGGAAGGTATTAATTAGAGATGTACTTATCATATAGGAGGACGATACATCGGGGAATCGAGCTGGAGTGATTATCCGACATCAGCGGGGTGAGTCTTCTCACTATGCCATACCCGACGGGGTAACTAGGTGTGACCAGAAGGTCTTATGTGTATGATGTTTATCTGATGCTTGTTATATATGTGATACGGTATGATATGAGTATGATGATATGGACCGGAAGGTCAACAGAGTATGGGCCGGAAGGTCAACAGAGTTATGGGATGGAAATCCCCTGAGACACTTGGATTGGAAGATCCTATACAGTTATGGCCTAGAAAGGTGTATGTGTTGTATGTGGTATTTTGGGGAACTCACTAAGCATTTATGCTTACCGTTTGTGTACTATGTGTTTCAGGTACCAGTGATGATCGCGGGAAGGCGCCCGCATGATCCGTACACACTTGCAGATCACATGTTTTTGAGATCTTGGGATATGGATTTTGTATTGTGTTTTTGGTGAAAATAGTGGATATATGATTTTGGGATGATTTGGAAATTAAATGTTTTATTAAAATTAAATGAAAAATTGTTTGAAATTTAATGTTGTTACAAATTGGTATCAGAGACTTGGTTTGAGGGATTCAGATTCACCTTTGCGTGTATTTGAACTTAAACTGAGGATTTGAGAAAGATTTTCATAAAATAAACAATTTTTCTAAAGAGTAAAAGAATTTGGAAGATGCGCAAGGAAACAGTGTGTACGATTAGCCAGTGCCTGAACGGTGATTTCCCAAATTACCCTTACATTATGTGTTATGATATATATATATATATATATATATATATATATATATATATATATATATATATATATTGAAATGTATTATGCATGCTAGAGTAGGCTATGTATTCATATTAGGACTAGAGTGGCCTGATTTGTGATGCCTTGCCTAGGAAGATTTCTGCTGCCATGGGACACTTTAGAAGGAGTAGGTAGCAGTGAGGTGCTATGAGAGTCTACCGAAGGGTAGTTTATGTGTGGAAAGGGATAGAGTATTTGTGAATTGGGATCCTTGGAGGATGACTTGGGATGAATACTGGTGTGGTGTGGAAGGTAGTATTCGGCCCATACTACTGGAAACATCGGATCAGTGTGCAGTCTAAGTAGGAATCCTTAGGGTACTAGGAATCAAGAAGGGTTGGATTATCGAGTGCGAGTATACTCGAGCAAGTCCCTGATATTTTTTTATGTTGTATTTCAGAGACATCATGGTTGGGACGCGCCACAGACCAGAGACCAGCGAGGGAGGTGTGAGCGATGAGGAGCTCGGCCAGATGATTCATGAGAAGATGGTTGCTGTCGTCCGAGCTGAGATTCCAGAGATGTTCGGGTCTACTAAGACCACACTGATTGAGACCTTTGATGAGTGGTACGCTGCTCTTACTAATGCTGCTATTGCGGCAGCCACTGCAGTTGTCGTTGCCGCCAGGCCACAAGGGGTAACTCATTGTTGTACTGGGAGTTCAGCAACACGAAGCCACCAGAGTTTGACGGGACGCAGGACCCGATTGCTGCGATGATATGGATATCTGATATTGAGGAATGCTTCTACACCTATTCGTGTCCAGAGCATCTGAGGGTTCGGTTTGCACTGAACTAGCTTCACTTGGGAGCAAAGGACTGGTGGAAGTTTCTGACTGCGCATCTCAGTTCTGCGGAGATTTCAGTGGTGACCTGGGAGAGGTTCACCACCATGTTCAGAGACGAGTATGTTCCCTCAGTGGAAAGGGAACAGTTGGCTCAGGAGTTCTTGACCCTCAAGCAGGGTACTGAGTCAATTACTATGATTACCGGGATGTTTCATGAGAGGGCGATGTTTTGCCCTGAGCACGTGTCAACCGAGAAGGCACGCATGAGCTGATATCTGAGTGTTCTGAGGAGAGACATTCGTGAGTTCGCAGCGAGCTCATCATACCGGATATTTGCTGAGCTCCAGGAAAATATCCGGAAAAGGGAGATTGAGCTAGAGACTAGGGCTAGGGAGGAGGCCGAGTCTCAGAGCAGGGATCGCCGACCGGCACAGTCTCAGCCGGCGGACAAGCAGGGAAATCCTGCCGATTCGAGATCTGGGGGACAGAAGGGCCGCACTTGCGTAAAGTGCGGCAAGGGTCATGATGGGGTTTGTAGATCTGGTGCTTGCTACAAATGTGGCAAGGAGGGGCATATCGCCAAGGATTGCCCCAAGGGGTTCATGGTTTGCTTTCATTGCAACCAGACCGGACATCGGAAAGCCGAGTGTCCGCAGTTAAGGGGGACAGCATAGGGGACGCCGCAGGGATCTGCCCCTGCTGCTACGCCGCAGGGATTTGAAGTTTCTATTATTTCTAAATTGAAATATAAACTACACAAATAGTACTTGTTATTTTGAATTTGCTAGTTAATGTTATCGTTTGTATTATTTGTTTATTTTTTATAATTACTTTTGGTATTTTAAAGGTTTATTTGTTTGGACATTTGAGTATTACTTTAAGGGTAAAACCTTTCTAATACGGAAATGACGCCGTAAAATAGGAAGATGAAATATTTTTACAAAGATTGTTATGAACGTTTTAATTAATGTAATTGAATGGTTATTAATTGGCCGAATGAGACACGTAGATAGTTGAACCAAAATGAACACGTAAGATATCTTTTCTAGGAGGGTTGTCTTAGAAATTTTGTTGGTGGAATATAGGGTGCAGGTTAGCAACAAAGCTTCTGATAGGATTTGTCGGTTACAAGGTGAGTTTTTCGTGTTCTGTGGTTGCTCGCACATAAATGTTTAACATGTGGTTTATATGCGGTTTTTCAATTATTTATTCATAGTATATTTTATGACAAGTATGGTTGTGTGCAAATGTTGTTTTAAATTGTTTACCTATTGTGCGTTTTTTTAATGGGTAACATGTTTAGTGGGAACGGGTAGGGTGTTTAATCGCCGTGAGCATGACGGATGTGTGTGATCGGCAGGGATGGGAATTAAGAGTCATACTCATTTCCTTGGATATTTAAAATACTTGAGTACAATGGATGATAAGTTGTCTCAATGAGAAGGGAAATGAATCTTTGGTTCTTTCTCTGGATAATTAATCGTTCTCCTAAATTATGTTATCGGATGATATGTTTTGTTGTATGATTTATTGAGTATATATAATAAAACCATATGTTTTTGTAAGTGATGGACATGTATGTGCAATACGAACTCACTAGGTCCTAGGCTTACCCATTTAGAAACTTTAAATGTGCACAACCTAGGAAACTATTTAGCTAGTGGCAGACAAAAGGACAAGGAGGAGGATAAATTAAGAAGGCAACAAAGGAATTTCGCAAAGACGTAACACCCGAAGCTCTTCGATTGAAGACTTTATTGTATTTTATATTGCTTCCGCTGTAGTTTAGTCTATAAGTAAGTTCCGAATTGATCTTGGGATATGTTAGAACGATTATTTGTTATATATATATATATATATATATATATATATATATATATATATATATATATATATATATATATATGAAAATTGGTGTGTTACAAGTTGTTATCATAGCGTTGTTTCAGTAGATTAGGTGTTTCCGTAAACACTTAAGCTTGGACGGAAGGATCGAGAGGTAACCTAAAACCTAATTTAGAACATATCTTACTAGTAGGCATCATGTCCTCAAGGATATTAGGGAGGCTTAGTAAGGTAACACTAGAGCGGGAAGACATTCCAATTTAGAATTGATGTTTCTGCACCCGAAGAAGTACTAGAGACTCCCATAAACCCTACTTCAAGTTGTTGGCGCGGTTAGGGTTGAGGTAGAGGTAGGTGTAGGGGAAGAGGTCTAGGAGTCATCATATCATTGGTATGAGCACAATTGGTGAAACTGAGCTCCAACTCCAATCGAGGTCGTGGTTAGGGTCACGATTGCGCACAAGTTCATGCAACAAATATGGTTACTCAAGAATAATTAATTTACGAGATTGCTCAGGATATGCAAGCTACATTGTCAAATGTAAATGTTCAGGACCAAGATGCACTATAGAATGTAAACTGTGGCAACATGATTGATGAAAAGCAAGGCTATGGATATTGTATGTCACTTTCAGTTTCTGACCCTAGTATTGCATTATGATCAAGGCAAGATGTAAACAAAAAATGATGAGGTAATTGTTACAAGATGTTCATGACTTGTAAAACATGAACGTGTTGCAAGCACGTTGATTTTATCATATCATCAATGTAAATCACGGAGATAGAGGAAACATTTGATACAGGTAAGTGTGTAAATAAGGACAATGTGATTTATGTCGTGATGATGTTTAAAAATGAGGCTTTATACTGATGGGAAGGGTAAAAGTAGTTAGGGTTTCGGATACAACCAATAGGTTGTCATGGGATGAGTTTTCAATAATCTTTAGAGAGATGTTTTTTTCCTCGAACGACGATCAAACAGTTGGAGGAAGAATTCTTGATACTAGAACAAGGAAATGTGACAGTTAGATAGTACAACAATAAGGATGAAATAATTTAATAGCAGTTGTAATATCTTCTTGATAAGGTTGTTATTTTACATAGTACATCACCATGGGGTGCACTGGTAGTGTTCGTCGCGAAAAAAAAAAGAAGGGACGATATAGATGTGTATGGATTATCAAGAGTCAAAGAAGGTGTAAGATCGTTACTAATTATGGAAGTTTAACGTTGTCACTTATTCACTAAGTCGAATCTAAGGAAGGAACCAAGTAAGATTTAGTTGATGAGGATTGATGTAACCTTCGATTTATTAGGTAGACTGAATAAGAGTCGGAAAGAATCCTTGGTAGAGGAGAAGTGGAAAGTTTTTTAGAATTGTTTGTCTAATATATGATGACACGTTTAATGGGGACATGGGTGTATGATAGTCGGGAACATAACAAGTTTGTTGAGACCGATGGAGATAGGATTTGAGATGTTACTCATTTCCTTGGATATTTAAATGCTTGAACATAATGGATGTGTTGTGCCAAGTGGGAAGGGAAGTGGACCATTAGTTCTTTCTCTGGATATCTAAAATGTTCCTTTAAATCGTGTCATTGGGTGAAATATACTTGATGAAAATTTGGTTAAGTTGTATGGTATGAAGTGTAACACTATTTTGGTATGATTTAAGAGAGAAACGAATGGTTGGACTCAAGCTTGTCCAACAAACTATGGTAAAAATTAGTAAATTATGGATAAGCGGAGGATGCACCGGAACAACCAAAAGGTTATGTGGTTAAACGTAGGATGTAACACCCAGTTTCCCAAGTGTGTTGATTTATGTTGCATTTCTTTATTTATGTAGGGTGACTCGACGAGTTGGTGCTTATACTCATCGATTCTGGTCGCGACTGGATGACGTGGTTAATGAGGGGACTCGACGACTCAGGGGAGCGACTCGCCAAGTCAAAGTTGATGAAAGAAACCCTAATTTCTCAAGTTTGGGACCTATTTAAAGGCCCTTATGGCCTTCATTTGCAGCTACCAGTCCATAGAGAGAAACCCTAGAGTGATTGAGCATTTTGAGAGAGAAAGAAAGCCATTCTTGACCTTTGTGGTGTTGTTTAGCAAGAAGAAGGAGGTCCTAACTCACTAGGCCCTAGGCTTGCCCATTTAGAAACTTTAAATGTGCGCAACCCAGGAAATTATTTAGCTAGTGGCAGACAAAAGGACAAGGAGGAGGATAAATTAAGAAGGAAACAAAGGAATTTCGCAAAGACGTAACACCCGAAGCTCTTCGATTGATGATTTTATTTTATTTTATCTTGCTTCCGCTGTAGTTTAGTCTATAAGTAAGTTCAGAATTGATCTTGGGATATGTTAGAACGATTATTTGTTATATAATCTATATTTGAAAATTTGGGTGTTCCATGAACTGAGGGCACCCACACAAGCAGGTTCACAAAGGATTTTTTTCATTTTATTTTTTAATACTTTTTTTCCTAACGAGCTGCTCGCAAAATTCCCCCCATGGGGGTAGTCTAACGACATATCAATTTAAGTACCAAAAGTGATATCATTCCATAATAACGACATGTCAATTTAAGTAGCCGCAGGTGCGGGATTTCATAGTTGGGGTGTCACGGAAAGGTCAGGGGTTACACTATAGTAGAAAAATAAAATTTTCAAAATTTTCAAAAATTTTACACTGCATCCGAAGAAAGCAAAGATTACACGGGCAACCGTGTGCCCTATAGTGTGTCCGCCGCTTAATTTAAGTACCAAAATAAATACCATCTTCATACCAAAAATATTATAATTCCATACAAAGTCTTACGAGAATGAGTTTCGTGATCCCAAATGCATCCTCTGGTTTTAAAAAATTAAAATAAATATATATATATATATATATATATATATATATATATATATATATATATATATATATATATATTAGCAGCGACATGTATTATTAGCAGTGATTTGTCCCCGCTATTACCTTTACCAACGACTCATAGTGGCTTTAGCGACGTTTTTTGTCGTTGCTAATGGTCGTTTTTTTTGTAGTGATGATGACGTTTTGTATGAAAAGATCGAGACGCCGAAAAACGTGATGGCTTGAAGGATAACCTAAGAAAATGCATGGAGTGGATCTATGAGTGAGTTTTGAGGGGTGGATGTGTATGGGTAGTTGGTGGTCATGACTAGGGCTGTAAACGAACCAAACGAACACGAACAAGGTCTTGTTTATGTTCGTTCGTTTAAGTTAGCCGAACAACAAACGAACACGAACGGATAAACGAACGAGATTTTCTTGTTCATGTTCAGTCGTTTAACAAATTACTTTGTTTATGTTCGTTCATTTATGTTCGTGAACATGCTAAACGAACAAAGATTTAAAAAAAAAAAAAAAAAAAAAAAAAAAAAACAATTAAACATATATGAACATAAACGAACATATAATATAGCAATATAATAAAAAATAATTGAATATAGATGAATATAAATAAACTTAAACGAACGAACATCAACGAACGTTCACGAACATAAATGAACGAACGAGACCATTGTTCATGTTCGTTCATTTAACTAAACGAACGATAATTTTTGTTCATGTTCGTTAATTTATTAAATAAACGAACATAAACGAACTTCCCGCCAAACAGTTCACGAACGGTTCGCCGAACGTTCAGTTCGTTTACAGTCCCAGTCATGACTTATGGGAGATGAAAGAAATGCATTAAAATGCGGCATCTAGTCAAATATCTATAAATATGCACTATTCAATGATGTAATATGCGTCCAAACTCATGTGGACAACATGGGTCAGATGAGTCAATAATTCAAAGATATGTTATGCATCAAAGTCAGATCATGTAATATGTCTCAAGGGGGTAAAATTATGTACATCTATTAGATATTGTCCACTATGCGTCAAATGAGTCAATAATTCAAAGACATGTTACGCATCAAAGTCAGATCATGTAATGTCTCAAGGGGTGCAAATTTTATGTACATCTATTAGATACGCTCAAATGAACCAAGTTTCAGCAAATAACATTAACTCAACTCCAAGATGGGTATTCAAAAACTAGATTATAATTTAACATAAAGTTAATATCAGACAAAAAAACTCACTAAATTTTAACATTCTTAACATAGTTTGTAAATTGTATGCATATCATTTTAGCACATATAGGCTTTTAATTTATATTCTTTAAAAGAATTATGAATGTAATTTTTTTTTAAATGAGTTTTGTCATCCCTAGATGTATATTGTCATTTTATTGCAATCTTGATATATGGACCATATCCTCTATATATTCTCAATTTTAATGGAATGAGAATCGGAGTGAGAAATAAATCAAATCTCAGTAGTTACTCAATAACTAAAATAGACTGTAGCAAAATAAATGCATGTAGCAACTTTAATTTTTCTGAAAATAACCCTAAAAGTGGGCCATCCCTAATTTTGTATGCCGATTTTTGTTGGAAGCTATAATCAGAACATTAACAAAAACGTAAAGTGGCTATTAATAACCATTACATAACAACCTATCCAGATATCCGAAAACCAAATCAACTAAACTAGATCCCTTGTAATGCAATCAAGTGGAACTCATGAATGCATGTGTGGTTGTCTATAACCTAATTTATAAATTCAAGATTTGATTTATATAAAACTTTATACAACGATATTTTCTAGTAGTTAACAAGAAAAGCATTTAACACGTTACAAATATTGAGATGAAGATATTTTCAAATTTTCCTTATGCAACAGAAATATCTTTAGTGAAAACAGAATAACTAAAAATAAAAAGTCAAAAGATAGAAAATAGGTCGTAACTTTTTACAATTTTGTTCTCATTTTTTTTTACTTGAAACATCATTTATCCATACAACACTTTATCCAGACAGCTCAACAGACGAAATATGATCTAATTTCTGAACTAATAACGCGAGTAAATCATAATTAATCACTAATATCACGATAAACCATACCAAAAACCAAATCAATTGTCACCCGCCATGCCTCCAAACCACTTTGATAATCATTTTTCCGCATACTTTCAAGCTTCAAAATCGCGTTTTTCGGGACCCCACGTTTCATGAGAACAACTCCAAGATATTTAAAACTCGAATCATTCGGGTCAACACCCGATTCAATCATCTCCTTAAAAATCATCACCGCTTCCTTAAACCTACCATCCAAAGCATACAATCCAAGAACATGATTATAACTCAACAAATCATTCAAAAACCCTAATTCCCTCATCTTTTTAGCAATCTCAAACGCCTCCTCAAAATTCCCGATCTTCTTATACATACACAACATCATCGCGTACGAAAACTCATTCGCGTTCCCGTTTTTTCGTAACTTCTCGAAAATTTCCTCCGCCGGTTTCACCATCGACCGTTCCGTGTACAAATCGATCATACAATTCGATGTATAAACATCTAAATCCGAGGAAAGCAGAAGCAACGTGTAATACGCTTCTTCTGCTTCCCTTAAACACCCGACTTTCGTATACAGTTTAATCAAAGAATTACAAATAACCGAATTCATCTGCAAACCGCGTTTTTCCATCGCGGTCACGTACCGTAACGCCTCATCAACGTTTCCGATATCCGCGTACGCGTTTATCAAAACACCGTACACAACAACATCCGGTTCGATTTCCAATCGAATCATTTCATTATATACTTCGATAGCGGGCCCCACTTCGCCTAATTTCACGAATCCCGAGATCACCGCGCAATAGGGTACGCAGTCGGTTACGAATCCGGAATCGCGCATTTTTCTTAAGTAAAAAGCGGCAGTTTCCGGACGGTCATCGGCCGCCAACATTTGGATAACCGAATTATAACTGCAAATATCCGGTGTCACACCGTGCTCCTCCATACGATCGATTAACCGATAAACATCATCATATCTTTTGTTAACTCCGTATGTTTTAATCATAACATTATACTCGAGAACTTTAGGGTTTCTTTGTTCTCGACAACATTTGAAAACTTCCTCGGCTTCCGAAACATGGCCACGTGATCCGAAAGCATCGATAATCGCCGAGTAACAATCCGGAGTCATTTTCCCCGAAATATGAAACCGTTTGAACCATAACCATGCCTTTTTAAGCATCCCCACCTCTATATACATTCTAGTAATTGAAGATTGTGTGTATTCATCGATTTCAAGACCTCTTTCATCCATTTCCCTCATGAGTTTTTCGGCTTCATCGACCATTTGTCTTATGGAATAAGCATATAAAAGGGTACGATAACTCACAATATCGGGCAAAAGAGATGAATCTTTCATCTTTTTGAAATATTTGGTTGCTACAATGATGTTATCGTGCTTTGTATGCATTGAGATAAGGATGTTATAAGTTCTAGTATCGGGTAGGCATTGAAATTGTTCCATTTTTTGAATCAATGATTCAACTTTATCTAATTGGCCATGGTCACCGAACATATGAATCATTGAATTAAAGGTTATGGTATTTTGGAGAATACCTCTTTTGAGCATTTCATCGAACGTCTGGGATGCATCTTCAAGTCTTCCAGCTTTCCCATATATATCAATCAAAGTGTTGTATGTATACGAGCTTAAAGAAATAGTTTTCCCGGTTGACCATTTTTTGAAGAATTCTATCGCTTTTTCAAATTGTCCAGAGGTTTTGTACATTTGAAGAACGATTCCCATGGTGACTTCATCGGATTCTATTTCTTTCTTGTTCATTATATCTAAGAATTGCATTGCTTTTTCCCGAAACCCACCTTTACTGTAAACATCCATTAAAGTTCCGTATGTTGAATTGATGGGTAAAATTCTGTTTTTCTCCATTTCGTTCAGCAAGATTTCGAGTTCTTCCCATCTTTGAGCTTTGCCGAGGATTCTGATCATTATGTTGTAATGGATTACATTCAACTCGTAGCAGCCTTTCTTCTTGAACCAGTTGAAAATCTCCATAGCTCTTTGCCAAGATTTTTGCTCCTTTAAGATTATGGTTCTTTCTTTGTTGCTCAAACTCAGTTCCCATGGCATAAAGGCTTCGTCCAAATTGGTAACTCTTTCCAGAGTGTCTAACATAGCAGGAATACACCCTCCGTACCTTGCCCATTTCGCCGAACACTTGGTGTGCTCTTTCTTCACCACCCCATTCTCAGGCACGACTTTCGTCGAACAGTTGGTGTGCACCTTTTTCACCGCCTCATTCCCATTCACCAACTCCGTCGTACACTTGTTCTGCAACTTCTCCTTCTCTAGCGTATCCCTTCTTGACCATACTCTTCTCTTGACGACCTTATCCTTCTCAATTGTACCCTTTTTTTTCTCTGGGTTTTGAACTAAACCATCTGGGTTCGACTTTGGTTTACGAAAAACAGTTCTTTTGTCAAAATCTAATTGTTTTTGAGGTGGAATTTTGTGTTTCTTGATGAGTTGTTCAAATTCTCTTTCAGTACGGTGGCAAGGAAGAGGGAGTGAAACTCCGCCATTGATGTTGGAATTAGAGGTCTTGACTGGATGGAGAACTGGAATACAATTTGTATCTAAATGCTGAAGCTTGACAAACATTGATTTTTTGTTGAAAAAGGTTTTGGTGAATCAGTATCTGCATCTGCCGACTTCAATCCTTTGTTCATGAGAGATGTCAAAAACCTTAACATGAATCAAATCCAGCTCGCTAAATATAAAATTATTTTAAATTATTAATAACTATTCATTGTAAGTGTAAGTAACATCAAGCCGTTCTAGCTCAGTTGGTAGAGCGCGTGGCTTTTAACCACGTGGTCGTGGGTTCGAGTCCCACGGATGGCGTTTTTTTTTTCTTTTTTTGGTTTTGATTAAGAACTAGAAACATTACTGGCAAAAAATCTAGTGGAAAATAAATATACAAAGTCAAGTCAACCCTTTTTGAAAAGCTAAAGAACTAGAAACATGTTTTTCTTTCTCTTTTTTGGTTTTATTAAGAACTAGAAACATGTTTTTACTATTTGTTTATGTATCATAATAACTTATTCTTATAGTATTAAAAAAATGTTGAAGGGCAACGAAAAGATTCGTTAATAAAGACCGGCAAAAAAATCTAGTGGAAAATAAATATACAAAGTCAAGTCAACCCTTTTTGAAAAGATAAAGAATGGGCTTCTATTGTAAGCCAAACGAACACATCATATTTTTTTCAATTCTAATAGATATAATATGATATGAAAAATTGCATATTTCCTTGACTTAGAAGATGCAAAAAGAATCTCATTCCAATGTGTCCGAAGCATCTAAAAAACGTCAATGTGATTGCATAAAAAGTAGCTTGACATTCGAGGACCATATACCGCAATCTCCAAGCTCTCCCCAATCGAGGTTAAACGTAAATGTGTGTGATGCTTATTTTTCACATTAATTTGTAAAATTCTACTTATTATCAACTAGAACAACTACACAATTAGGCAAATAAACCTATTCGTTTGATAGTATAAAGATGGGAAGAGATAAGAGCAAGTACAACTACAATCCCTTAAAAATGTAATAATTCTTGTGATATTGTTTTGTCAACATGTAAATAGTACAATATGTGTGTTTCCTAGAGTTTTGTGAAACATGTATATGTAATAAGTATGTGCATGGACTAGCAATAGTTAGCTTGTTCTAGAGCTGGCAATTCTCGACACGACACGCGATACGATCCGCGATACGACACGAAATAAATGGGTTTGGGTTGAGTTTTTAACCCACCAACCCGTTTATTAAACGGGTCATATGTGGGTTTCTCAAAAAATAAACGGGTTGACCTGCCAACCCGTTTATATTCTTAATAAAAAAAATTATATTTTTAAATGTATTTATGTATCAAGTATTAATATTTAATAAGTATTATATAATATATACAATTTATTCATAGACCATTTGATTGTTTTGACATTATTACTCGTGGTGGATGGTCTAAGGTTATAAGTCGTAACCTATAAGGCTAAGTCTGTAACATGTTTCTATGACTATTTTTAATTTTCATTTGGATGTTTAAGACTTAAATATCTAAAATTTGGACCCGCGAACTCAAATCTGACCCATGAACCCACCAACTTGTGAACTCGTAAAAATAAATGGGTTGGTGGATCATATATGGGTTTATGTTCCAAACCCGTCAACCCGTGACCTGTATAGTTAAATGGGTCGTGTTTGGGTTGGCATATTTTGACCCGCCAACCCACCAACCCGCGACACGTCAACCCAAACACGACACGATTGCCAGGCCTAGCTTGTTCCACTTATGAAATAAAATAGAGTGAAATTTTATGAAAAAAGTTTACTCTCAAATTTATCTGTTGAAGTTTTAAACTTCTGAATAGCATATTATAATTATCACCCAAGGAATAGTTAGCTTGATCCACTTATGAAATAAAATAGAGTGAAATTTTATGAAAAAAGTTTACTCTCAAATTTATCTGTTGAAGTTTGAACTTCTGAATAGCAGATTATAATTATCACCCAAAAGGATCTGATGCATACCATCAAGATCATCTCAAGGCAAAATCAACCAAACATTCAATAACTATACGACCAGGTACTCTCTTAACAATTATTATAGATTAAAATTATATATTAACTACCATCATTTTAAATATAATTAAAATCTATTTTATTGTTATCATATTGTGTTAATCCTGTTTTGTTTCACATGTAGATAAGTGAACCTATTTTTTACTATATAGAGATGGTAAATATGAGTTATCGAACATTTGGGGAACGTGTCTGATTTAAGATTAAACATTTGGGGAATTTGGGGAACGTGTCTAATTTAAGATTAAAATATCTACTACTAATTAAAGTAAAAAGCATTATAAAGGATTTTTTTTTTTTTTTTGGGTGGGGTGGGGGGTTGTTTAAAGTTCAGAAAACTTCTTATCATCAACTTTTAAACAACTAGAAAGCAAACAATTATTTAAACTAAAAACGAAGCAGATAACGATTTTAAGACAATTTAAAGAGTACTTTTGTTTAGATTTGATTTGCATATTCCTTATGGTTGATTCGTTGATAGTGTAATAGAGTCAATTTCATCGTTTACCGATTCCTAATATGATTAGTATTGTGATCTAATTACTAATCCTTTGATTTAATAATATTATCAATTGTAGTGATCAATTGAACTAATATTCTTACAAATCAGTGTTCAGATCGAATTATGAAAGACTTGAATTCTAAATCGATATCAATGATAATGAATTCCAATTATCTACACATACGTATAATCTCACACATTAAAGTTACCAACTTTCTATTTAACCATAGGTTTTTGGTCAAAACCCTAGTCAAAAATTCTATAGTTCATAAAATCATATGATTCAAGCACATCAAGATAGATTGATCATTTAATCCTAATAATACCCAGAATATTGAAACTTTAACATATAAAGATCTTTATCAAGCAAATATAATAAATAAATCACTAGATTAGATCTGAAATCCTCAAAATCAATGCATAAGTTCAAGGTTCGCCTACTCTAAACGAAAGTAAATGGTTTTTACTCCAAAAAAAAAAAAAAAAAAAAAAAAAAAAAAAAAAAAAAAACAAGGTTCTGAAAAGCTTGACATGGCTCCACCATGGCATGTCACGGCTCCAAGGCTTGCACATGACGTCAAACTTTACCAAAACGTCGTCTTAACTCATATATGTATATAAAAAAGAATAATAGTTGAAAATACATATAAACTATTAATTATATAATGAATTACCATCTTAAATCACGCCTTACAAATGTTGTGGTTTGCCAAGGCTCGGAAAAGCTTAAGGTTTGACATTGTTTCCAAATCACGCTTTACGTTATTTAGAATCTTGAAAAAAACAAACAAAAACACAATAGACTTTGTTAAACATGATTAGAACAAAGCAAACCGAATGATTAATCGTGTACATGCTCTCGATCTCTTCAAATCCTACTCCACCATCGATCTTTGATCTCCAAAGACTCTAAGAGGGTTCTTTGGTCGTCAATAGTAGTCGAATGATACTTGTTGCATAAGTCAAATAATGAAAGAATGTCGTATAC
Organism: Lactuca saligna; assembly: GCF_052625555.1. NCBI lineage: Eukaryota > Viridiplantae > Streptophyta > Magnoliopsida > Asterales > Asteraceae > Lactuca > Lactuca saligna. The sequence continues at coordinate 143,405,036 of NC_136421.1, read as the reverse complement.
TTTATAGTTTCCATAAATCATGTCACCGCATCGTTGTGAAGCTATGACCACGTCGCAATATCGGTTCCTTCGTGTGCCCTCCAACGTATCCGAGTTGTACATCATCCGATGAGTTTATCGGTTCAGGACTCTTCACCACGTTGCGGTATCAGTTTCTTCAAATTGCTCCATAATTCGACTTTTGTTGACTCTTTTCAGCAATCCCACTTCCAGCACAACATCGTTGATCATTTTATCCCGAACATGTATTCGCTGCTGCAAAATAGAATTTAAACATTATAAGCATCAAATATCTTCAATTAAGATTAAAATGTAGCTAAAAATACTAAGATATTGCATAAAATATATGACTATATATGGTGATACCATCAAAGTATTTTATCCCATATCTCCTTAGATATGGAACAATGGATGAAAAGGTGTTTCATTAACTTAATGCTAAATTGGACAAATAGTGGAATGGTAATCAATCCAAATCAGTTCTCCAAACTAAAATGATAAACTTTAAAGGGACAAAATTGTTGCACCAAGTGATGTTTTACCCATATAGCCTAAAGTTGGATTGTTTATAATAGCCGCAAGAAAACAAGTAAAAAAATGTCCCAGATAATAAGATCCCAAACTCATTTGTCACTTGTATCATTAATTGGCTTAAAGACATCATATCTCCTTCAGTCATCCTTCGATTATTTTTATACCCAACAGAGAACCATAGATAGATTTGATGATTTTCACCGAAAAAAACGTTAACGTTCATAAGAAACGTCAAACACCATTTAAAAAGTAGATCCCTATTAGAAGCAAATAAAGTATCAATAACATGCACTTTTCAGCACCTTCAAAATTGCCAATGACAACCAAAAATGTAAAAAATTACATACTAAGAAACCCACCAATATTTAACATTCCATCTTGAAAGTTTATGATTTAATTTTTGGGGAAATTAATAAGTTATAACCAAACATCTCTCTTGGACATATAATTGCCAACCGGTATCCCCAAATAATTGAAAGGAAAAAAAAATCTCCTTACAAGCCTAAATGTTGATGTCTTATTAACAATTGTTATATAGTTTCCAATCTTGTTATATTATGAAAGTAAAATAAGTATTTGGTTTGGATGTGTTAACCCATAATTATGCACTAAAAAACATTGCTAATGCATAAAACTAGACAAACTTAACAGGTGATGATTTCTAATGCCGTATACAAAAAGCGTAATAAAAAAAACCACCCAACTTTCCAATGATCATCATTTTCATCAAATTTGCCTTTAAATTATTTTGAAAATGTTTTTTTTTTTTCAAAACAAAAATACATCATTACATAGCAATTGTCCTCCAATGAAACCCCACCTTATTTCTTGCAATACTTCTTGAACCAAACTCCAATATTAACAAAGCTTTCGAAATCCGATTGTGGTCTGCAACACACAAAACATAAATCAAACCAGACAGATCATAACAACCTTATACTGTGTTCGACATGCATTGTACTGTCCAGGACAGATGTCAATGAGACAAGAATTGCAACTTTTTGTCCCACCAAAAATATGGAACATGGTGGGATAGGGAATCATTATTGTGCAAAAGACATGAATGTCCCTCATCCCCATCATTGAAAATAGTCTTAGAAAGTTTGTCCAGTCTGATGTAACATGTAACAGGTTAGGGTTTAGGGTTTAAGGGTCAGGAAATATTTACCGGCTAATAGCATGTATATCTTCAGGAAAAACAATTACTTTCACTTCAACTCCTTTTTCCTTCAACGCACGTGCAAACTTCGCATAAAGTATAATTATTTTTTTTACATTAGTATGGGCACACAACATAAAAACATAATATGTATGTGTGTGTGTATAACAAATGAATAAAATTCACTCACTTGCAAGCCATTTGAAACCGGGACGCGAAGATCTTTAGCACCTAATAGGAACAGTGTTGGAGTTTTCACCTACAAATATCAAATCATCAGTAAAACCTGACATGACGTGATAGAAGAACAAAACTGTTACCGATGTGAATGGGACATAATTTGCAATTTTTTGTCCCATCATTTGTATGTAAAAAGACGTAAATAACCCTCATCATGAAAAACAGCGGTACCTTTGGAAGATGTGAAATAGGGGATTTATCATGAAATAATTTGAGGAGTTGAGGTGATGGGGCTTCTGTATAGGTAGAAAGGCCTTTGCTTCCAAATGACTCCACAAAACACCATTCTGGAATATCTGTTGTGCCCACCATTAAAGCAAGATTACACACAGGGTTCCTCACAGCAGCTGCAACAAATCTATCCGGTGCCTGAACAGTTCACAGCAAAAATAAATAATAAACTCAACACTCTCTAGCATAAATATATACAAATAATAGTAGTAAAAAAAAAAAAAAAAAATTAAGTTTTTTACTTTTTTATAATACCTGGCCAATCAAGTGAGATGTTAAGAAACCACCGTGGGACCCACCGACCACGGTTATTTTCGAGGGGTCCGCAAGCCCCATGTCAATGGCATGATCTATTGCTGTCAGGACATCGTTTACATCCTTCATACAATCACAAGCAGAACAAGTTAATGTGATTTTTATTTTATTTTTATTTTCCAGATATTGTTGTATGGATAAATTACGGAAAAATATATATATATATATATATATATATATATATATATATATATTTTTTTTTATGGATTTAATAAATGTAAAGAAAGGGCACCTGCAATCCGGCTTTCCCTGGAAGTGATTGTAGTGCTTCTTCGCCAAATCCAAGTGAACCTCTGTAAGAACGTTGCTATTAAGGGAATGCTTTCAAAGGACGAAAATGCCCTTCTCAATCAATGAAAATATATAGAAAATTAAGACTTGCCTGTAATTTACAATCAACAAAGTGTATCCTAATGAAGCAAGAAAACCCGAGGACTTTGAGAAGCTTGACAAGAAAGTAGTGTGTGGGCCCCCATGAAGGATTACAATCATTGGGTCACAAGCCTCGTGCTTTGATTTTGAGGATACAAATATTGCTTCAAAAGGTTTATTGGCACCTAATAAAATTGGATCAAGTTACAAAATAATTAGAATCTATGCAGAATCAACAAGGATTTGAATGATACAAACCTAGCACTTGATATATTCAAGGATTTAGTAGGATACCTTTTGTTAGATTTTCTTGGACATTCTTCACAGGTATCTTTAGTATGTCAAATTGAAGAGATGAGAGTAAAGATTTGACCTGTTCACATCATATCAAGGTACCTTTTTTAAACAGCTTGTAGAAGAAAGGACATGACAAAGACAAACTTTATAGGGCTATTTTTAATGATGAGGATGAGGAGGGCATGTATGTCTTTTGCACAAATTAGAGATTTAAGAGCGAGTCCATGTTCTCATGTTCTTATCTTTTTTGGTGTGGAGCAAAAAGTACAACTTATCTCCTATTGACATCAGTCTCAGTCTCAGTGCAAGAAATAGGAAGTAAAACAAACATACTTTCTCTTGACTTTCAGATGTCGGGCTTGAAACATCCTGCCAATGCCAGGTGGCGGCTTTTGATTCGTCCTTAGCTAGACTACCATATTTGATCTGAGGGATGTCTATTAGGCTGCTACATACTTCATAAGGGAACAAGAAACCGAATACATATTAGTTTAGTGAACTGAAGATCTCTAATTAAATTATAAAACTCGAAACTTATTGAAAACACTTTCTCCATTTTTAACTGAAAATTTTCTATAAAGTTAAGGCAAATTATAGCAATGTTATGTGAATACAAAGCAATTTTCACTGATATAATTGAATGTATATTTCAATTTATAATGTCCTAAATTGAAAAAACAAATTTATCATTGAAAAACTTCATGAATTACCAGCAAGAATTTTGTTGTCATCAACTGCAAGTAAACTCCATGATTGATTTGAATCACTGGGAGTGATTCTTGAAACTTTCCCACTGCAAATAAACAAGTGAATTTGCCAATTAGAAAAGTTCCACCATAAAAGATGTAAAAGACGTAAATGTCCTCATCATTGAAAATAACCCTAGAAAGCCTTGGTCCACTCTGTAAGAAACAATGTGATGATATTAATCATTACCTTAACACATTCACAGAAATTATTACTTCCTTGCTTCCCCAAATGGAGGATATAATCATTGTGGATCCATCTGAAAGCCATGGTTTACTCAGAGCATTATGAGAGTAGATCCCAGGGAAACAACCATCTTCAGGACACATCACCACAGGAACCTAGAGAAATTAATCATGTTTTTAGTTTCACATTTATGATATCAAATCTTACAACTGCTAAAATTGTGTAAAATTTCCTAATGAGGACTAAAAGTACAATGTTGTAATAGAAAGAAACAAAAGTGTGATGCTATATATAATACACAAAGAAATGAAAACCATGTTGCTATTTCTTGCATTTAACCTTGTAAAAAATCAAGAGTTTAGAAATTCATTGTATATCAAACTCACCACATCAAGGATCTTGGCTGGACTTGGTTCTCCTTCACTGTTCCATTCAATTTTATGAAGAGAGTTTGTAGCATTATGTGCTCCAGTGTCTACAGCACTTTTAGCAGATAAAAACACAAGAAACTTTCCATCTGGACTGAAAAGTGAAAAACATAAAGTGATTGGTCCAATTATGTAAATTAGTGGTGTCCACAAACTACACCAGACCACTCCCAACGGTCTGACTCTGACCGTTGGGACCGGTCCGGACTGATGACAGTCCGGACCGGTCTGGACCGTCATCATCGGTCCAGACTGGTCTGAAATGATGAACGGTTCCTGTGTGTATACTTACGTGAACCGTGGGAGGAAAGCACTGCTTGTGTTTTGACTAAGATTGATGACGGAAATATCGTTTATAGAATTTTCTTTGATTTTTGATCCAAATAATGGAGCCTTTATAGCGTACAATGCACATGGCCTATTAAAGCAGTATATCATTCCAAGCTTCCGAGTGTCAGAGGGCCACCCGACAAAAACTAGATATTGATGGGACCCGGACCCAGACCCTTTTGTTGTTGGAGCCCATACAACTTGTCCCACACTCAATGACCTCCCAATCCCATCTACAGCACGAACATCTCCACTACAAATATCAAAGAAAAACTAAGTACAAAAGAGCAGATAACCTTTTATATTTGTACAAGGGTTATTCTCTTGAGATGGCCCACAGTGTCAGGGAATCATGTGATATGTAAAGAAGGTACAATAGGCCCGCTAGGTGGCTAGCTTAAGAGCCCAATGCCCACATGGAGCTAAAAACAAGGACTCAATGCAATAAATAGCAACATACTTTCATTTATCTGTGTATTGAAGCACCCTACTTTCATTTTGTTCAATTATAACATTGTACTTTTAATCTTTTTCTTATTTTAAGGCGTTGTACTTTGAAAAAACTATTAAATTATAATATTGTACTTCCAAATATTTTCCTAATTAAGACAATAGTTTTAAAATGTACCCAATTATAGCAGTGAAAATTGCTTTGTATTAGGATGAAATTCGTATTATTGGCCAATTTTTTCAATGTATAATGCTCTCATAACAAGAAATGAAAGTACGATGTTGTAATAAACAAATGGACTTTTGACATAAAAGTCCTTAAGTTTGTCAAATTTTGTCAGTTTTGTCCCTGTGACGATTTTTTGTTCGCTATTGCCCAAAGTTTGCTATGTTTTTTTTTCATTTTTGCCCTTAAGTTACAAATTTGCAAAAAAAACCTTAAGTTTACAAATCTTTTATGTTTTACCCTAAGTATGTTTTTCAAATTTGACATGAAAGTCCTTAAGTTTGTCAAATTTTGTCCGTTTTGTCCCTGGAAACCTGCTATTACAAAAAATAATCACAGGGTCAAAACCAACAAAATTTGATAAACTTAAGGACTTTTATGTCAAAACTCCTAAACAAATCAACGAAAGTAAGCTGTTGTTTATCGCATTTAACCCTTTCTACAAAGATACCCTCATCCCGGAATGTGGGGACAAGATAATAATTTATATTTCAAGAATTATAATTTATCATCATGATAAAATTAGGTAATTGTCTTCTAACCTGTCAATATTAATGACAAATAGAGCAGGCTGCTTTTTTCCTGCATAGGTTTCTCCCCAATCCTCTTCCCAATCCCCTTGACCTTTCCAGCTATTACAATCCTTATCTGTGGGACCCACATCTTTTTTGTAACCCGTATCATTAAATGTTGGTTTGTGGAGAGTTGGTTCCTCTGCCACATAAGCAATCAGACTTTCATCTGAGCTCCATGAAATCCCCTCAAACCTGATCCAATCACACAAGATATAATTCAAGAAATAGCAATGTACTTTCATTTATAATTTTATATGTGTATTATAGCATCCTACTACAATGAAACTATGTTACTATTTATTGCATTTAAACCTTTGTTAAATATTTTACTTATATACCCTTATTACAATTTATTATACATTAATGATGATTCATTATCACATAACAAGTTAAAAATTTGATAACTTACCATCCATCCACATACACAGAACCATGAACAGATTGAGGAACACGAATCTCCTTCTCTAATTGCAGTGGGCCCCAAATTTCAAACTGAGAGGGTGAATCATTTTCAGGGTTTCGTATCACAAGAAGCTTTTTCCCTGATGGAGAGGGAACCATTACAGAGGCACCTGTGATTTCAATTGGAAATGGTGACCATTGAACATGTAAAGTGCCTTTAGAATCTTCAGAGATGAAACTTGATAACATAAGTTTCTTCTTCTTGTTTGCAAAAAGATTCGGTTGACCAATTGAAAATGTTGCATGAGATCCTTTTCCTGCATTGTATTTTTTTAGGCACACGTTACACAACCATCTTTTATAACTCACAATGAAAAAGAAAGGCTAAATGTGAGAAATAGAAATGTACTTTTTACCTCATTTCTATAATGAGTATAATTTTCAGAGTACAGTGTCCTAATGTTTTAATAAGAAAAAAGTAAAACTTTGAAGTTACTAGAAGTGAAGAATCTTTTGGCATTATTATTATTATTTTTTTATCTATCAAGTGTTGTAGTGATAAAAAGCATAATGGATAAATGATTTCTGTAGGAAGTAAGTGTTACATGAATAAAGGTTGTTCCTTTTCTTGATTGAATGAACCGTTTGAATGAGAGTAAATGACCATTTTACCCTTCTATCTAAAATAGATAATGTATACAGAAACTGGTTCTTTAAAACACCTTAGCACAAAGAAAATATGAAGCATACCATTAGGGGACTTGTAGGTCCATGCTTTATCAATGGTTGACATGTTTGTGAACTCTTTATACAATTTAGATAGAGAGGCATATTCTTCCTCAATGGAAGCATCTACACCAACAGCAACTTCCTTTTTGGGGCTAACTCCAATGGCATCCATTCCTGAGCAGATGTGTAGACGTTTACTATAATATCAATGATATTATAGTAAATGATATTAGGATGTTATGATACACAAACAAATGAAAATAAGCTGCTATTGCTTGCATGTAACCATAATCCTCAACAATCTGATGCAATATTTTATTGATTGATGGGTTCCTTGATCTCTAGACAATCATTATCAGTGACTCAAGTTCCTCAAACTTTTCCATACCACTTCCTATTGTTTCTTATGTAATTGAGAGTCAAAGAAACGTGGAGCTTTTCCTTTAATCGTATGTATAAACATTAGTTAAATAGATTAAACGAAAACAAATTGCAGAAATAGGCACAAATGCCACGATATCAATCAACCTATCAATTAAGCAAAAACAAAGGTAAACGGAAACAAACTGAAAGCAAGAACACGGTTATCCAGTCAAATATAATACAGAAGAGCGTAGTTTTAAGCTCCAGTGATCATCTATTTGTATTACTTGTTATGTAAATTCTAAAGTCAAAACTGACCCTTTGATTCAATCGAAGAAGTGAAGACTAGTAAGATTCAAGTTCAATCGAACCACAAAACCACCTAGATTGAAAGAATTGAGTTATCAAGTCATACACAAGTGGAACCCGTCACAAGGGGAAAAAAGGATAAATAATGGGGGAAACACATACAGACATCTAAATCAATCGCATAGAGGGAGAGATACTTACTGTAATTGTCTCAATGGGGAAGGATGATGAGATGGTTGAGGAAGAGTTTTGGGGAAATGGAATGGAGATTGATGAGAGCTGAATACAGAATAAGAATGCGGAACTGAAATCGGAGTGTTGGTTATATAATGCAGCAGCATCTCTTGCGATATTGGATTCTTGAAATTCCTAAACGCACTAGCTCGTAAATTTTTTTATCTTGTAGAGATATTTTTTTTGTAAGCAATTTTTTTTCAATGATCCTAATTCTAATAAATAAGTAGAACTCTGCCACGTGTCAATCTATAAGACCTCCAAAATAGAGTTTTCTCGTTATTTTATTCATCTATATTTACGTAAATGCCATACAATCCAAATTCAATAATTCCGGAAAAATTTGCAAACAAATATGTTAATCAATCTTCAGATTCGAAAAACACGCATTAATTTTGAAAGTTTGTTTATTTTGATTGCAAATTAAATCCCTAAAAATCTGCAATATTATTCTTTTTCAAACGTAATCTTCTTAATTCTTATTCTTATTTATTCAAACGTAAATAGCATTCATACAGTTATTTTCTTTTTACCATTCTGCTCCAGACGAATTCTACTCCATAGTAATATTTGCAAACGTATTCTTCTTCATTCTTCTTGATTCTGCAACGCTTCAAAAATTATAATATCAGGTTAGTGTATTAAAATATCAGCATTACTAATATTTCTAACCTCTTAATTGTCTGATTTACCAGTTTCTATCATTTTTCATTTTATTAGTGATGTTCTTCTTCTTCCTTTTGCTAATTCTTCTTAATCATGTTCTTCTTCTACCTTTTCAGTTTAAAAAACGTAAAGTTAATGAAAATGATTACAAAATACGAAATTAGTAATAAAAATGAGAACTTTATTTTCTTTAAAAAAAACTGTTCTTCAAAGCATTAACTATTACAATATGTTTTTTTTGTTTTGCTGTTTCATTTACTTTGATTTGCTGTTAATTTAAAAGGTTGTTAATTTTCCTTACAATTCTATAATGATTAAATTTATTGCAGAAAATGGAATTCATATGCGAACCCAACTGATTGGCAATATGGTCATTAAATTTATTCTATAAAATCAAAACTTATCTGTTTTCATATGCGAACCCAACTGATTGGCTTTTCAAAATCAAATTCGCAACTCCAAATCGTTCGATTATTCGCCCCAATTCCAAAATCAAATAACAGATCCTTCGTATGATTCATTTAATAACCAAGGCTTCTTTTACTTCAAAATGACCATATTGCCCCTAACTTGATAAGTATTTCATATATCGCAATTAACAATTAAGACAAATCAATCAATTAATCAATTTGTATAATAAAAATGCGAAATTCTTAGCTTTCTTCCCCAATTCGCATTCTACTGTAAAATTCACATTCTTCATTCACCCTCTTTCTTCGCATATTCCAGTCATTTTTTTTTTTAGTTCATTCGCATTTGAGTTGTTTGTCTCACCAAATACGAAATGAATATTAACCATAATCACCTTCGCATCTTTAACCCCAATCCATACAACCTCATATGCGAAACCCAATTTTGATTTGTATTACCAAATGCGAACATTTTTGCTTTTACACGTGAACTGCATTTGACTCCAATATGCGAACATCTTTAACCCCAATCCATACAACCTCAAAGCTTTAACTATTACAATATGTTTTTTTGTTTTGCTGTTTCATTTACTTTGATTTGCTGTTAATTTAAAAGGTTGCTAATTTTCCTTACAATTCTATAATGATTAAATTTATTGCAGAAAATGGAAATAGGAAATAAGGTTTACCTAAATAACATTGACCAGATAGATGAAAAATCGCATATCAAGGTTCGGGTGCTTAAAATTTGGAACTTTGTCAGAAATAATAAAGTTTGTTCCATTGAAATGATCATCATGGATGAGGAGGTTTGTTGTATTTGATATATTTTTTATTCATCATTCAATATTAGACATGTTTCATGAACATAATAATTTTTAATTTTTTTTTAAACAGGGTACACAATACCAAGCTCGTGTCTTCAATCAGAATTTCTCCAGATTTCGTCATCTTTTAAAGGAAGATGAAAGTTATATAGTTATAAAACCCAATATGGTTGCTGTTACTAATGGTTTTAGTTATACAGGTCATAAACAAACCTTAACTTTGGATTGGAAAAGCATCCTAAAAAAATGTGATGATTTCTCGGGTCCGGTCAATGGATTTATGTTTGTTGACTTTAATTCTATCATAGAACAAACATGCCCAAAAGACACATTCTTTGGTTAGTCATAAAATAGTAATAAAATCATTTTTTATCATTTGTTTTTTTGGTTATACATTTTATTATTTAAATATTACGAATTTAATCCTAAACTTTTATTTTTTTGTGGTATCTGTTGTGTAGATGTTATTGGACATATCGTGTCATTTAGGCCTCTTGAAACTTCAAATCCAGTACCATCCAAGCATTATATAAAAGTCACTCTTAGCAACCTAGAGTGAGATTATATTGTATTATTTATTTATTATTTATTATCTTTAATTAATCACAAATTAATATTAATATACTATTTTATGGTTTATTTAGTTCTGTACATCTGAAGGTTACTATTTTTGGAAGTCAAGCATATCAAATTTTAGAATACCTAAAAAATAACCCGACTGTTAATTTTGTTGTTATCGTGATGCAGTTTTTGAAGCTAAACATTTGGAATGGTTTGTATTCAGTCTTTATATATAGATGTTTATAATTACTGTTTTTATATAAATTTTAATAATTTGATATACATTTTTTACAGGTCTTGGTGAAGCTAAAAGTCATTTTGAAGTAACGAAATTGTTCATAAATTCTGACATTTATGAAATAAATGAGTTTAAAAATAAGTTAGTTTCCAATTGTTTTTTATTTTTTTATAATGTATTTTAACTTAAAAAAAAACACAAAACCTAATATTCATGAATCTAAATTAAACATTACAGGTTGAAATGTCATGACAATTTCGGTATAACTGAAAAAAGCATAACTACACTTCAAAGCTACTCTTCTTCATATACAGATGACTTTAAGGTAGGGATGAGCATCGGAACCGGGTACCTACTTTCGGAACCGGAACCGCCTTGGAACTGTCAGTTCCGAAACTGGAACCGCCTTAAGCGGTTCCAGTTCCGGTTCCTAAAGTTACGGAACCGCCTTAAGTGGTTCCGGTTCCGGTTCTCATTTTTTAGGAACCGCTACCCGCTGGGTACCCGCCGGAACCGGTATATATATATATATATATATATATATATATATATATATATATATATATATATATATATATATATATATATAGGTATCTAGTATGAATATATGTGTGCGCTATTTTGACCGATTTAGAAAATATTGATCCGATTTTGTCCGTTTTTGTTCCGAATTTATTCGATTCCGACCGAAATAAATTATAGTTTTATTGAAATTTTTTAATAAAGTTGATGTAACCGGGTTACCCGCTCCCGGAACCAGAACCGCCGGTTCCGGGACTGGTTCCAAAAATTGAAGAACTGCCTAGACCGGTTCCGGTTCCGGTTCTAACTTTCTAGGAACCGCCGGTTCCGGTTTCGGTTCCGGTTCTCGCCAAATGAGGCGGGTACCCGCCTACGCTCATCCCTACTTTAAGGGCAATTTTCCATTAAAAACAATCTGTGAGATCACCGAACCAATTAAGGTATATTGCATTATTTTATATGTTTTACATTTTATTTTTGCATAATTTATTTTAATAATTTTTACATTTTATATGATACAAGAAATGAAGTTTTTATTAGTTGCTTCCATTGTTAATATAAGGCAGAATCTACCATGGTATTATGAAGCATGCAAAAAATGTGGAAAAAAAATTATCCCTGTTCCCAAAACCAATCATTCGTATACCAACCCTGAGGGAATTTCAGAAACTATGGTTGTCGAGTGTACAAATGCACAATGCAAAAAATCTGAATTTCAGTCAGTTATAAAGTATAGACATATTTATTTCTATTAATTTTGTCAATCTTAAAACAACACTAACAATGACATAATTATTTTTTGTTTTAGGTATATAATTCCAATTAACGTACAAGATTGTACTGGAACCATTGGATTGACTCTTTTTGATAGGGAAGCAAGGAGGTTGTTAAATATAAGTGCCTACGAGTTGAAAAAGATACATGATGCGGTATATTATTCATACCTTTAAAATCAGAAAACATTTACTTAATTTTTTTAATTTATTAAAATATATCTTACAGGCCGGAGACAGTGATGCCCTATTTCCAATGCAACTTAATGTGTTGAAAAACCGCAAGTTTGATTTTGTTGTAGATATTACAGAATACAATGTCAACAACTATAATAACATCTACACAGTTCTCAGAGTTACAGAAAATATGTCTATTGTTTGTGAATTGGAAAGTAAAATAGAACTTATGGTATGTAATTTTTTATTGTTGAAAATTTACAATTCTTTAATGTTAAAATACATAACGATTAACATATTTCCATTTTATTTTTTAGAGTAATCAATCTGTCTCCTTAAATCAAGTTGCTTTGGAATCCGATGATGTTGTACAGCCTGTTCAAAAGGTTTTCATTTTATTTTATAAACTTTTAATTATATTAGTTATTTTTTTTAGGAATCAAACATTTTTTTTTTAAATTAGGATGTGATCTCACAAACAGACGAAAGTTTTACACCCTCAACAGTTGATAAGTCAACCGCAACAAGTCCTTGCAAAATATTAGGTGATTTGAAGCGCAACCTCCAAGAAATTTATGATGTTGATTCTGGATATGATTTAAGTTCAACTAAGGCTAAAAGAAAGTCAACCGCAGAGGAAACTCCACTCTTGATTCCAAAAATTGAAAAGTGAGTTTCTATCGGTTATAAGACACATTTAATATATTTTGATCATTTGTTTTGGTTATAAAGATATTTTAATTGCTTGGTATGATTTTTATTTTGGGGTATTTAGGATGTCAAATATTATTGGTTTTGAATATTTTTGGATACTTTTATTGTTTTAAATTGGACAAGTTAGTTGATTTTGGTTATAACTCAAATAAAATATATTGCCCCTAACTTGATAAGTATTTCATATATCGCAATTAACAATTACGACAAATCAATCAATCAATCAATTTGTATAATAAAAATGCGAAATTCTTAGCTTTCTTCCCCAATTCGCATTCTACTGTAAAATTCACATTCTTCATTCACCCTCTTTCTTTGCATGTTCCAGTCATTTTTTTTTTTTTAGTTCATTCGCATTTGAGTTGTTTGTCTCACCAAATACGAAATGAATATTAACCATAATCACCTTCGCATCTTTAACCCCAATCCATACAACCTCATATGTGAAACCCAATTTTAATTTGTATTACCAAATGCGAACATTTTTGCTTTTACACGTGAACTGCATTTGACTCCAATATTGAACAAATCACATTTCACAGTCCTTCTTGACTTCGCATTTTTCTTCACGAATCGTCCCTCAATCAATAACCCAATTAACCCAATTGCGAATCCAAAATCAAAACTTATCTGTTTTCATATGCGAACCCAACTGATTGGCTTTTCAAAATCAAATTCGCAACTCCAAATCGTTCGATTATTCGCCCCAATTCCAAAATCAAATAACAGATCCTTCGTATGATTCATTTAATAACCAAGGCTTCTTTTACTTCAAAATGACCATATTGCCCCTAACTTGATAAGTATTCCATATATCGCAATTAACAATTAAGACAAATCAATCAATCAATCAATTTGTATAATAAAAATGCGAAATTCTTAGCTTTCTTCCCCAATTCGCATTCTACTGTAAAATTCACATTCTTCATTCACCCTCTTTCTTCGCATGTTCCAGTCATTTTTTTTTAGTTCATTCGCATTTGAGTTGTTTGTCTCACCAAATACGAAATGAATATTAACCATAATCACCTTCGCATATTTAACCCCAATCCATACAACCTCATATGCGAAACCCAATTTTGATTTGTATTACCAAATGCGAACATTTTTTCTTTTACACGTGAACTGCATTTGACTCCAATATTGAACAAATCACATTTCACAGTCCTTCTTGACTTCGCATTTTTCTTCACGAATCGTCCCTCAATCAATAACCCAATTAACCCAATTGCTAATCCAAAATCAAAACTTATCTGTTTTCATATGCGAACCCAACTGATTGGCTTTTCAAAATCAAATTCGCAACTCCAAATCGTTCGATTATTCGCCCCAATTCCAAAATCAAATAACAGATCCTTCGTATGATTCATTTAATAACCAAGGCTTCTTTTACTTCAAAATGACCATATTGCCCCTAACTTGATAAGTATTCCATATATCGCAATTAACAATTAAGACAAATCAATCAATCAATCAATTTGTATAATAAAAATGCGAAATTCTTAGCTTTCTTCCCCAATTCGCATTCTACTGTAAAATTCACATTCTTCATTCACCCTCTTTCTTCGCATGTTCCAGTCATTTTTTTTTAGTTCATTCGCATTTGAGTTGTTTGTCTCACCAAATACGAAATGAATATTAACCATAATCACCTTCGCATCTTTAACCCCAATCCATACAACCTCATATGCGAAACCCAATTTTGATTTGTATTACCAAATGCGAACATTTTTTCTTTTACACGTGAACTGCATTTGACTCCAATATTGAACAAATCACATTTCCCCTAACTTGATAAGTATTTTATATATCGCAATTAACAATTAAGACAAATCAATCAATCAATCAATTTGTATAATAAAAATGCGAAATTCTTAGCTTTCTTCCCCAATTCACATTCTACTGTAAAATTCACATTCTTCATTCACCCTCTTTCTTCGCATGTTCCAGTCATTTTTTTTTTAGTTCATTCGCATTTGAGTTGTTTGTCTCACCAAATACGAAATGAATATTAACCATAATCACCTTCGCATCTTTAACCCCAATCCATACAACCTCATAAGCGAAACCCAATTTTGATTTGTATTACCAAATGCGAACATTTTTGCTTTTACACGTGAACTGCATTTGACTCCAATATTGAACAAATCACATTTCCCCTAACTTGATAAGTATTTTATGTATCGCAATTAACAATTAAGACAAATCAATCAATCAATCAATTTGTATAATAAAAATGCGAAATTCTTAGCTTTCTTCCCCAATTCGCATTCTACTGTAAAATTCACATTCTTCATTCACCCTCTTTCTTCGCATGTTCTAGTCATTTTTTTTTTAGTTCATTCGCATTTGAGTTGTTTGTCTCACCAAATACGAAATTCAATTCAAAAACAGCACCCGTGGGTTCCACGGGTTTTAACCTAGTTAAAACAATATAAAGTTAAATACATATGGATGGCAGCCGACAACAAACTACGTCGTTAGTGTTTTTGGACGGCAAAACTAATTCTTTTGAAAACTACATCTATAGATCTAGGTGATATAACATTAGAATGCATGAGTCGCTGAACTTTATTGAGGAGCTCTACCGCCTTTGATGGGAGAAAGTCAAATGTGTCAAATGTAAAAGGTACAAACACATGTTAAATTTTTATACATACATTCTCGTGTTTTGCCGGTTAGCAGGCAGCGGCTTTCAAAGCGGCATGCCCGGCTGTGAAACGTTTGCTTCTCAAACCCACGAGAGGAGAGGCCCCAGTAAGATCCACACAAGCATGTTTCCTTCCTACCCATCCAAAGATCAAAATGTCAGTCAGCCTGAGTGTGGAGCTTCCATCATGTGGGTCCGTCAAAAAGTTCACTAGCACTTCTTTCTTCACGGAAATACCAGCACGCCGACAAACATCAAAGAGAACATCCCTAACCACATCATGTCGGTACTTGAAACTAGGGAGCTCTCTACAATGAACTGAATGTTCCCCAAAAGTCTCCAAACATGCCTTGCGGAAAACTGGGCATATCTCGTCAATTGGGAATAGAGGAATCATGAGGCGGTAGAGAATGATAGTTCGATACTCCACCGAAGACATATATTGGTCGAGGCTATCAATAAGGATAGCCAACAGAAAATCCTAAGCATGAGGTGCCTGAAGACACTTAAAAACGGTTTTCTGTCTAATAGTCATATCAAAGTCGACTTACTTATCTTTGACAACTTTGCTAAAAAGGGCACACGCCAATGCTTTTTGGGATTTAGGGGGGGTGTCTTTATTAGTGAAACCGCTAAAGTTGAATCTCGAAATCGTATCGCGAAGACGAGTCAAAGCACATAGGTAATCAGAGTCCATACCATATATGACACTGTCACGTAAGATGTGGTCTTGTAATGTCCAAAATTAGGCCATCGATGCTACAAATGCGTATGTGGAAACCTCGTATGCTGAGTACAAACCCAAACCACCAAAACGAATAGATAAGGAAGCCAGACGCCACTGGATGTCTCCAAAGAAGGGGCCTCCACATACCACCATATCCTCGATAGACCCACATAATCATTTGTCAAAGAACAAAGTTGCCTCTTTTTTTTTAAATGGAAAACTATTCTAGTCCTAACCTAATCCTAAACACCACATATGTCTCC
Source organism: Lactuca saligna (assembly GCF_052625555.1). Lineage (NCBI taxonomy): Eukaryota > Viridiplantae > Streptophyta > Magnoliopsida > Asterales > Asteraceae > Lactuca > Lactuca saligna. The sequence continues at coordinate 143,388,381 of NC_136421.1, read as the reverse complement.
TAAGGAGACTCAAACCTATGACCTCTCATTTGAGAGAATCACTCTTTACCGCTAGGCCAAAGACTCTTTGGTAGTTGTCTCTTCGCACCGGTTGGCATGTCCTTAAACCAAAGAAACGTTTTGTAATGCTCATACATGAACGAATCAAAAGGAGCTCACTTTGCGGGTCACGTAGTTGTGGAAGAAGGCTCATCAAATCAACAACATTGACCGCTCTCTTCATAGTCAACCCGCTAATAAACCATGCGTCACTGCTAACAGCCCCCCAATTTTGGACAATATAAATAATTCGTTTGTTTTAGTAATTATATTATGTTATAAACTTTGTGTATTATATAATTTGTAAATTAAAATAAATTATATAATAAAAAACTTTAAAAAATGGCATACAATTAAACATTAACATTTAATAGTCAAAAATTACAAAAACAATCATAAATGATAATGGTATGTAGCTATTATACAATACTAACAAATAAGACAATATAAATAAGTTATATGTATACAAAAACAAATTATATCTAAACAAATTGATGAATAAGTACCTATTGTAAGTAATAAATAAATGATGTGATAAATACTAAGAACATAACATAAATTTTGAAATATTTCTTTTGCATATAATATTGGAAGTTTTATTGGTGTGACTATCATCCTTATCTAAGCAACATATAATTGTCCATATATGAAAACCTGTTGTCTAAAAAACAAACAAACCTTTGATAATGATTGTTTTTTACTCTTATTTATGATCCTAGCAAAACAAACATCAAGTGCAAATTTGTCTTGTGTGAAATTTGAAAGAGATCATGGTGTGTAACGATGTTGAAGATAAAGTTCAAATACAAGTATGGTATCCAATATTGCTTCCAAATATGACAACCACTTCTATAACACAATAACCCAGTTATATCACTTGAATTCTAGTTTCATTACATAAGTTATTTTTTATGGTCAATGTTGTTGGGTTTATTAGTAAATCGTTTTCTAAAAACCACCCTATTAGGATTTGTGGTTTTGTGTTTTTCTCTCCGATCTCCTAGGATTTGTCGCTTTGTTCTGTTGAAGTTCTTAGGTGCGATTCTATTAGAGGAATTCTCCTTTGGATCTTTAACGTTCAATCAAAGTGGCAAGAATAATATCACAAGCAAGAAGATCTTTTGCCAGCAAAGATGTATTTAATCTTAACTTTCTTGTAATTGCAATAATAGTAAGAACATAGGATCCTTGTAGGATTAGTTAAACATTTAAAAAGAAAATTATAATATGCTTCTGTTGTCATATTTTATGTGTTAATGTGTTCAAAACATTTCAACCATATCACAAATTCCTATAACACACTCAATGATTAACAACCCATTTGTAACACCGTAAATTTCAAAACAAAATTTTCAAATTTTCATAAAACATAATTCATTTAATATTCATAAAACAATCATATTTAATTATCCAATTCAAGTAAATACAAAATCCCAAGATCCCAAATGTATAAACTCCGTGTGTGTGTACGGATCAAGTCGGCGCCTTCCCGCGGCCGTCACTAGTACCTGAAACAATAACATCAAACACTGTAAGCACAAAGCTTAGTGAGTTCCCCAAAATACCACATATAACACATATTAGCCACTCGAGGCTATACTCTGTGGGTCCGTGCACCCAAACTCTGTGAACCCTCAGGTTCTAACTCTGTAAACATGCACAGCATAAATCACATAGAAATAATGCAGTACAACACATAACATACATAACATACAAATACTCTATCACATAACTCTGGTTACCTACTCAAGGTAAAGTATAGTGAGAAGACTCACCTCGTGTCTCGGTAAGTCGTAAATCCTAAAATCACTAGTGCTCGATCCCCCGAGCTAAAGTCCTCCTAAATTACAATACATCTCTAATTAACACTTTCCCAACTAAGGTTGACTACACTTTAACAAGTCAACTTAGGTCAACATTGGTCAACGGTCAACTTTGACCGGACTCGGCGAGTCTGAGCGTATACACTGATTTCCTGGAAATCCTCTCTTGACACGTTGAGCATTCTCTCCAACTCGACGAGTTTCCACCTGGCATGAGTTGTGGGGCCACCACGACTCAACTCGTCGAGTCTCAAGAACAACTCGGCGAGTCCAGCTTGACTCAGTCCACCTGTCCACTCTGATTCCCCCTGACTCACTGAGTCAACCCTCCTTTACTCGGCAAGACCACTCGCTATGTGGTCGGGCATTATTCATACTACTCGCCGAGTCTGTTCTTCGGACTCGGCGAGTCCGTGCCATGCAATGACTCAAACTTGCTCATAAGGTCAGATCCAGTCCATTAACCCATAGATTCAGTCCCTCCAAGCTTATTTAGCATGTAAAGCTACAATCTTGATGCACATACAATCTCTATATGACCTTATATGATGTTTTTGACTCAAATACTACAACACAAGGTCATAAACTCCATTGTTATACATAAAGCTTGATGAGTGAGGCTCTCTGGACCTCTATGGATCCAGATCCAGAGCCTCAACACAAGAAAGGAACTATTTGGCATCAAAACATCCCATAAATGTCCATAAGAAACCCTAAATCCCATTATACTTCACAAAACAGAAGATAAACCGAAATCATACCTCTAGATTGATGATCTAAGCTTCAAATCCACGAAATAGCAACCTCCTTTGCTTCCTCTTGCCTAGAATCTTCTCCTTCTTTGCTAAATGACACACACAAGGTCAAGAATGCTTCCTTTCTCTCTCAAAACGTTCAAGCACACAAGGGTTTCTCTCTAAGGGTTGGGTGAGCACAAATGACGCCCTTTAAATAGGCCGCAAACCCCGGAAATTAGGGTTTCACCACACAGCGTGGACTCGCCGAGTCCACTCTTGGACTCGTCGAGTCCGGACGCGAACCCGTGCCCAAATCCGCGATCCTACTCGGCGAGTCTGGGCTCCAACTCGCCGAGTCCACTCATAATTTCCATAAATAAATCCAAAATAAATACCTGGAAATTCCGGGCTGTTACAATTCTCCCCCACTAGAACTAGACTTCGCCCTCGAAGTCCCACTCTGCAAATAACTTCGGATGCTGCTCTCGCATCTCACGCTCCGGTTCCCATGTCATCTCGGACCCCTTCCGATGCTGCCACTGAACCAAGACCAAAGGTACCTCCTTGTTCCTCAGAACTTTGATTTTCCGATCTCTGATGGCCACTGGTCTCTCAGCATAATTCAGGCTCGCATCCACCTGAATATCGTCTAATGGAACCACTGCCGACTCATCGGCTATACACTTCCACAATTGCGACACATGGAAAGTGTCATGAATCTGCCCCAACTCTGCTGGAAAATCCAAGCAATAGGCTACCCTGCCTACCCTCGCGACTACCCGAAATGGTCCGATATATCGGGGGCCCAACTTGCCCCTCTTCCTGAATCAGATCACTCCCTTCCAAGGAAAGACCTTCAGGAGCACAAAATCACCAACCTTGAACTCAAGTTCGGACCGGCGTCTGTCCGTATAACTCTTCTGTCGACTCTGAGCAGTCAGTAACCTCTGTCTGACCTGCTGGATCTGCTCTGTCGTCTGAAGCACTATCTCCGTATTGCCCATAACACGCTGCCCGACTTCTCCCCAGCAAATGGGGGTTCGACACTTTCTCCCGTACAACAGCTCAAAGGGTGGCATACCGATGCTCGAATGATGGATGTTGTTGTAAGAAAACTCGGCCAACGGCAAATACGTATCCCAACTTCCCCCGAAATCCAATACAGATGCTCGGAGCATGTCCTCGAGGGTCTAAATCATCCGCTCACTCTGTCCGTCTGTCTAGGGGTGATATGCGGTACTAAAATGTAGCCTAGTACCCAACTCCTCATAAAACTTCTTCCAGAACCTGGAAGTGAAACGTACGTCCCGGTTGGAGACAATCGAGATCGGCACTCCATGCCGAGATACCACTTCCCTCACATATATATCTGCTAACTTCTCTGCGGAAGAACTCTCATTGATGGCAAGGAAGTGAGCGCTCTTCGTCAACCTGTCCACAATCACCCAAATTGCATCAACTCCCCGAGCAGTTCTTGGCAATTTGGTGATGAAATCCATGGTGATCTGTTCCCATTTCCATTCGGGAACCTCCAATGGCTGCAACTTACCATGCGGCCTCTGATGTTCGGCCTTAACCTTACGGCAGGTTAAGCACCTTTCAACGAACCATGCAACATCTCTCTTCATACAGGGCCACCAATACTCCTTCCTCAAATCCAAATACATCTTAGTGGGCCAGGGATGGATCGAGAATTTCGACCGATGAGCCTCTTCCATCAAAATGGCATGCGCTCCTCTGACGAACGGTACCCAAATACGCCCCTGAAAAGTCATAAGCCCCCGACCATCGGTAACGAACTCCAATACCAGTCCAACAACTCGCTCTCTCTTCTGGTTTTCCGACCTCACTGCCTCAGCATGTGCTCCTCGAATGGTGTCCAACACCGGAGTCATCACGGTCAAACGCAAACATTCACCTTGCAATGGGGCACTCTCCGCCCGGCGACTCAGGGCGTCGGCTACCACATTAGCCTTTCCCGGATGGTACAGGATCTCGCAATCATAATCCTTAACCACATCCAACCACCTCCTCTGCCGCATATTTAGGTTGGGCTGATCCATCAAATACTTCAGACTCTTATGGTCCGTGTATATCGTACATCGAACGCCATACAAATAATGGCGCCAAATCTTGAGGGCGAACACCACTTCCCCCAACTCTAGGTCATGGGTGGGATACCTCGACTTATGAGGCTTCAACTGCCTCGATGCATACGCTATCGCATGCCCTCTCTGCATCAGTACTGCTCCCAATCCCAAAATCGATGCATCGCAGTATACAACAAAATCCTCCATTCCCTCCGGGAGGGCTAACACCGGGGCCTCGCATAACCTTTAGCGAAGCGTCTCAAAGGAGGCCTGCTACTCGGGGCCCCATGAAAAAGCAACGCCCTTCCGGGTCAACCTAGTGAGTGGCACTGCGATCTTAGAGAAATCCCTGATAAATCTCTGATAATAACTGGCCAACCCTAGAAAACTCCTGATCTTGGAGGGTGACCTCGGCACTTCCCAACTCATAATTGCCTCCACTTTGGCTGGATCAACCAATATCCCATCCTGGTTAACAAGATGTCCAAGGAACTGGACCTCTCGCAACCAGAAGTCACACTTGGAGAATTTGGCATAAAGCCTCTCCGATCTCAGAACTCCGAGGATCTCACTCAAATGCTTCTCATGCTGCTCCCTAGATCTCGAATATACCAAAATTTCATCAATAAATACGATCACCGACCGATCCAACATCGGCCTGCATACCCGATTCATCAGATCCATGAACACTGTCGGAGCATTGGTGAGCCCAAAAGGCATCACCACAAACTCATAATGCCCATAACGCGTCCTAAACGCTGTCTTCTGGACGTCCTCATCTCGTACCCTCACCTGATGGTATCCAGACCTCAAATCGATCTTGGAGAACCAAGATGCTCCCTGTAACTGGTCGAACAAATTGTCGATCCTCGGCAACGGGTAACGATTCTTGACCGTCAGCTTTCTCAACTCCCGGTAATCAATACACATCCGGTGTGAACCATCCTTCTTCTTCACAAACACAATGGGCGCTCCCCACGGCGAGCTACTCGGCCGAATAAACCCTTTTCCCCAGCAGCTCCTGAAGCTGCGAGGATAGCTCTTGCATCTCTGGAGGCGCAAGACGATAAGGCACCTTAGCAATAGGCGCGGCCCCCGGGACCAAATCAATACCGAACTCTACTTGCCTCACGGGAGGCACCCCCGACAACTCCTCTGGAAAGACATCCGGAAACTCACGCACTATAGGAACCTCCTCCACCGACCTCGGCCTCCTGGAATCAACCCGCGTATCTGACACGTACGCCACAAAACCCTTACAGCCCTGCTGTAAACACTGCCTCACCCTAGCGGCCAAACAAAATGCTGATCCAGAATGGGTACCCTCGTCGTACACTGTAAGAACTCCCCCACTAGGGTCTCGTATTGTCACTAGCTGCCGCTCGCAGTCGATAACCGCACCAAACTTGCTCAACCAGTCCATGCCCACGATGACACAAACATCCCCCATGGCAATAGGAACAAAATCAATCGGGAACCCAACACCGAAAATCTCGAGTACGCACCCACGGATCACCTCCGTGGCATATATCGCCTTCTCATCATCTATAGAAACTCTCAGAGGCCGACTCAGCGCCTCGCGACTAATACTGATGTGCTGACTAAAAGCCAAAGATACAAAGGACCGACTCGCACCCGAGTCAAATAATACCAAGGCAGGTACAGAATTCACAAGAAAATTACCTACGCATAACATGATATAAGCATAATATTTCAACATTATAATAAATACACGAAAGAATACATACCAGCCACGACATCGGGTGCTGTGCGGACCTCCTCCGCGGTCAACTGAAATGCTCTCCCACGTGCCCTCGGCGCCTCGGCCTTCACTGGCCCACTCCCGATAGCTCTGATGGCGGCAGGGGCAGATCCCTGAGGTGCTCCCTGAGCTGATCCCCGTAATTGCGGACACTCCGCCTTCCGGTGTCCGGTCTGGTTGCAGTGAAAACATACTGCAAACCCCTTGGGGCAGTCCTTGGCCATATGCCCCTCCTTGCCACATTTGTAGCAAGATCCCGCTCTACACACTCCATCGTGACCCTTGCCGCACTTTCCACAAGTGCGGCCCTTCTGGCTCCCTAATTTGGGATCAGCGGGCTTGACCCGCTTGGCTGCCGGCTGGAATTGTACCGGTCGACGATCCCTCCCATGAGACTCAGCCTCCTCCCTAGCCTAGGTCTCCAACTCAATCTCCCTCTTCCGGGCATTTTCCTGAAGCTCGGCAAATGTCTGGTATGAGGAGTTCGCCACGAACTCCCGAATGTCCCGTCTCAAAATACTCAAATATTGACTCATACGTGCCTGCTCAGTGGACACGTGCTCAGGGCAGAACATCACCCTCTCGTGAAACATCCTGGTGATCACTGTAACAGACTCAGTGCCCTGCTTGAGGGTCAGAAACTCCTGGGCCAAACGCTCCCTCTCCACCTGGGGAACATACTCATCTCGGAACATGGCAGTGAACCTCTCCCAGGTCATGGCCGCAAGCTCAGCAGGCGAAAAGCGTGTTGTGACAAACTTCCACCAGTCCTTCGCTCCCAAGCGAAGCTGGTTCAGCGCGAACCGTACTCTCAAATGCTCAGGAGATGAGCAAGTGAAGAAACACCCCTCTATGTCAGAAATCCATCTCATGGCCGCCACCGGGTCCTAGGTCCCATCAAACTCCGGTGGTTTCGTGTTGCTGAACTCCCGGAACAGCAACGCGTCACCACCCTGCGGCCTAGCAGCAGCAACAGCCGCAGTGGCCGCCGCAACCGCAGCCTCAGAAAGAGCGGCATAACGCTCGTCGAAGGTCTCGATCAGCGCGGTCTTAACAGACCCGAACATCTCTAGTATCTTTGCCCTGATGACCGCAGCCACCTCCTCATGAATGATCTGTCAGATCTCCTCATCACTAGCCCCGACACCCTCCGGCATATGACATGTCCTTACCATGATCAACCTCTGAAATACAACATACGATAAATTAGAATCCGCTCGAGCATACTCACACTCGACAGCCCATCCCTCCTTGATTCTCGGTATTCCGAAGATTCCTACTTGGACCGTGCACCGCCCCGGTGCTTTCAGTAGTACGGGCCCAATACTACTGTCCACACCGTCTCAGTACACACCCCAAATCCTCCTCTTCGGATCCTAAATCCCAAGTACTCTATCACTCTCTAACAGATCTCTCATAAGCTCCTCGCTGCTACCTATTCGCTCTCAAGCATCTCATAGCAGCTCACAACTCCCTAGGCTAAGGCATCACAAATCAGGGCACTCTAGTCCTAATAAGAATACCTAGCCTACTCTAGCAAGAGAATACATCATAAACATATAATATAAGGGTATTTTGGGAAATCACCGTTCGGGCGCTGACTGATCGTACACACGTTTCTTCCTTGAATTTCTCTAAAAATCTTTTACTCTTAGAAAAGTTAAATTTTCTTTTGAAAATATTTTCCAAATCCTCAGTTTGAGTTCAAATACTCCCGAAGGTGTACCCGAATCCCTCAAACCAAGGCTCTGATACCAAATTGTAACACCGTAAATTTCAAAACAAAATTTTCAAATTTTCATAAAACATAGTTCATAAGGATAGCCAACAGAAAATCCTAAGCATGAGGTGCCTGAAGACACTTAAAAACGGTTTTCTGTCTAACAGTCATGTCAAAGTCGACTTACTTATCTTTGACAACTTTGCTAAAAAGGGCACACGCCAATGCTTTTTAGGATTTAGGGGGGTGTCTTTATTAGTGAAACCGCTAAAGTTGAATCTCGAAATCGTATCGCGAAGACGAGTCAAAGCACATAGGTAATCAGAGTCCATACCATATATGACACTGTCACGTAAGATGTGGTCTTGTAATGTCCAAAATTAGGCCATCGATGCTACAAATGCGTATGTGGAAACCTCGTATGCTGAGTACAAACCCAAACCACCAAAACGAATAGATAAGGAAGCCAGACGCCACTGGATGTCTCCAAAGAAGGGGCCTCCACATACCACCATATCCTCGATAGACCCACATAATCATTTGTCAAAGAACAAAGTTGCCTCTTTTTTTTAAATGGAAAACTATTCTAGTCCTAACCTAATCCTAAACACCACATATGTCTCCTAAGGAGACTCAAACCTATGACCTCTCATTTGAGAGAGTCACTCTTTACCGCTAGGCCAAAGACTCTTTGGTAGTTGTCTCTTCTATGTGCACCGGTTGGCATGTCCTTAAACCAAAGAAACGTTTTGTAATGCTCATACATGAACGAATCAAAAGGAGCTCACTTTGCGGGTCACGTAGTTGTGGAAGAAGGCTCATCAAATCAACAACATTGACCGCTCTCTTCATAGTCAACCCGCTAATAAACCATGCGTCACTGCTAACAGCCCCCCAATTTTGGACAATATAAATAATTCGTTTGTTTTAGTAATTATATTATGTTATAAACTTTGTGTATTATACAATTTGTAAATTAAAATAAATTATATAATAAAAAACTTTAAAAAATGGCATACAATTAAACATTAACATTTAATAGTCAAAAATTACAAAAACAATCATAAATGATAATGGTATGTAGCTATTATACAATACTAACAAATAAGACAATATAAATAAGTTATATGTATACAAAAACAAATTATATCTAAACAAATTGATGAATAAGTACCTATTGTAAGTAATAAATAAATGATGTGGTAAATACTAAGAACATAACATAAATTTTGAAATATTTCTTTTGCATATAATATTGGAAGTTTTATTGGTGTGACTATCATCCTTATCTAAGCAACATATAATTGTCCATATATGAAAACCTGTTGTCTAAAAAACAAACAAACCTTTGATAATGATTGTTTTTTACTCTTATTTATGATCCTAGCAAAACAAACATCAAGTGCAAATTTGTCTTGTGTGAAATTTGAAAGAGATCATGGTGTGTAACGATGTTGAAGACAAAGTTCAAATACAAGTATGGTATCCAATATTGCTTCCAAATATGACAACCACTTCTATAACACAATAACCCAGTTATATCACTTGAATTCTAGTTTCATTACATAAGTTATTTTTTATGGTCAATGTTGTTGGGTTTATTAGTAAATCGTTTTCTAAAAACCACCCTATTAGGATTTGTGGTTTTGTGTTTTTCTCTCCGATCTCCTAGGATTTGTCGCTTTGTTCCGTTGAAGTTCTTAGGTGCGATTCTATTAGAGGAATTCTCCTTTGGATCTTTAACGTTCAATCAAAGTGGCAAGAATAATATCACAAGCAAGAAGATCTTTTGCCAGCAAAGATGTATTTAATCTTAACTTTCTTGTAATTGCAATAATAGTAAGAACATAGGATCCTTGTAGGATTAGTTAAACATTTAAAAAGAAAGTTATAATATGCTTCTGTTGTCATATTTTATGTGTTAATGTGTTCAAAACATTTCAACCATATCACAAATTCCTATAACACACTCAATGATTAACAACCCATTTGTAACACCGTAAATTTCAAAACAAAATTTTCAAATTTTCATAAAACATAATTCATTTAATATTCATAAAACAATCATATTTAATTATCCAATTCAAGTAAATACAAAATCCCAAGATCCCAAATGTATAAACTCCGTGTGTGTGTACGGATCAAGTCAGCGCCTTCCCGCGGCCGTCACTAGTACCTGAAACAATAACATCAAACACTGTAAGCACAAAGCTTAGTGAGTTCCCCAAAATACCACATATAACACATATTAGCCACTCGAGGCTATACTCTGTGGGTCCGTGCACCCAAACTCTGTGAACCCTCAGGTTCTAACTCTGTAAACATGCACAGCATAAATCACATAGAAATAATGCAGTACAACACATAACATACATAACATACAAATACTCTATCACATAACTCTGGTTACCTACTCAAAGTAAAGTATAGTGAGAAGACTCACCTCGTGTCTCGGTAAGTCGTAAATCCTAAAATCACTAGTGCTCGATCCCCCGAACTAAAGTCCTCCTAAATCACAATACATCTCTAATTAACACTTTCCCAACTAAGGTTGACTACACTTTAACAAGTCAACTTAGGTCAACATTGGTCAACAGTCAGCGGTCAACTTTAACCGGACTCGGCGAGTGCACTGTGGCGACTCGGTGAGTCTGAGCGTATACACTGATTTCCCTGAAATCCTCTCTTGACACGTCGAGCATTCTCTCAAACTCGACGAGTTCCACCTGGCATGAATTGTGGGGCCACCACGACTCAACTCGCCGAGTCTCAAGAACAACTCGGCGAATCCAGCTTGACTCAGTCCACCTGTCCACTCTGATTCCCCCCCTAACTCACTGAGTCAACCCTCCTCTACTCGGCAAGACCACTCGCTGTGTGGTCGGGCATTATTTATACTACTCGCCGAGTCTGTTCTTCGGACTCGGCAAGTCTGTGCCATGCAATGAATCAAACTTGCTCATAAGGTCAGATCCAGTCCCTCCAAGCTTTTTTAGCACGTAAAGCTACAATCTTGATGCACATACAATCTCTATATGACCTTATATGATGTTTTTGACTCAAATACTACAACACAAGGTCATAAACTCCATTGTTATACATAAAGCTTGATGAGTGAGGCTCTCTGGACCTCTATAGATCCAGATCCAGAGCCTCAACACAAGAAAGGAACTATTTGGCATCAAAACATCCCATAAATGTCCATAAGAAACCCTAAATCCCATTATACTTCACAAAGCAGAAGATAAACCGAAATCATACCTCTAGATTGACGATCTAAGCTTCAAATCCACGAAATAGCAACCTCCTTTTCTTCCTCTTGCCTAGAATCTTCTCCTTCTTTGCTAAATGACACACACAAGGTCAAGAATGCTTCCTTTCTCTCTCAAAACGTTCAAGCACACAAGGGTTTCTCTCTAAGGGTTGGGTGAGCACAAATGACGGCCATAAGGCCCTTTAAATAGGCCGCAAACCCTGGAAATTAGGGTTTCACCACACAGCGTGTACTCGCGGAGTCCATTTTGGACTTGTCGAGTCCGGACGCGAACCCGTGCCCAAATCCGCAATCCTACTCGGCGAGTCTGGGCTCCAACTCGCTGAGTCCACTCACAATTTCCATAAATAAATCCAAAATAAATACCTGGAAATTCCGGGCAGTTACACCATTACAATACACCATTCCCTGTTTTTGTTCTACTCCTTCCAAAAAGAAACAACTAAATAGACCACCAATGAATATATATTTTTTGCATTTGACACGAAAGCACTTCGTGACATAGGCATGTCGGGTCGCGTCCATGTGATTCCTTTAAAGTTTGTCATGTGTCTTGCTCTCGTGCAAGCTACGCATTGTATATATTGTTGTATTGGGTATCTTGGGGAACTCACTAAGCTTTTGCTTACACTTACGGTTTAAATGTTTTTCAGGTACTTTACGGGTTCGTAGGAATGTGAAGGCATTATTGTACTCACACATCAGTAGTTTTATGAGTTGTGATTTCGCGATGTTTTTCCTTATAACTCTGATATTGAATTACGGCATACGAGCAAATGGTTTTTCCTTTATTGTATCTTTATGAAAATGGATGTTTATTCTATTTTAAAAATGAAAATTTTATTTTGAAATCTGGGACGTTACATATACTATTCATTTATTTCATTTATTGCATTATCATTCTCATAATCATTTGCATCATTGCTTTGTATGGCAACTAGTATTGCTCTATTTAAATATATATTGTATGGAAGCAGTCTCATTACACCACTCATTACGTAAATGTGTCTGATATCTTTTCAAAACGTTTATGTTTTGAAATTTCTGTTCATTAAAGCTATTTTTTAGGAAGTAATGCTTATAAAACACGAACCAAAAAGCACACAACCCACAATATTTATGTGTTCGGTCAAGGTGACCTACATCCACATGCAGGAAGGGGTATTATTTATTTATGAGTTCTTAAACAGAGGTTACAAGTACAACTGAATAGAGATCCGCATACTTAGTAGAATTTAAAACACAAACAACTGACTAGTATGTATCCCTATTTATAGTCTAAGGATCAGACCTAAAACTCTAGTTTGTTGAGCCCATTGATCCATATGCCCATGAAATGTGTCAACCAATCACAATCCTGATGGATATTATACAAAACATATAAATCCTATGTGTGCATGCAACCCTAAAATTTGATCTATGTTTTCTCTAATTAAATATACAACTTGAACAACAAAAATAGAACCCCTAGAACACTAGCATATTTTGATTTAAACTAATTAGGGTTAGAAGAATCATACCTTGATTGTTATATAGTAATAACAACGCAAATCTTTGTGTTGTTGAAGCCTTGAGAGCAAGCGTCACAAATGTCACGCCTCTAATGGTTCACACACAACACTAGCAATGGAAGATGATTGAGAATGAGGAGAGAGGCTCAAATTTTCTCACAATCAGATTTAGCTCACCTTTCTCAGGCTTCCTTCTTTCTCTTAGATCCTTTAATACTATCAAAATGTGATCATCACATCATGTATTAAGAGTCTACGAGTATGAACCTATAAAAAAATAGAGTTAGATAATGGATGTACCTGAAGTAGAGTCACATGACTTCACTTTACTATCTCTAAGATCTTTCTAGTATTTTGGGCAGCTTCATTTCCAATGTCCCTTCAATTGGTAGTAGAAATAAATGGGTTCTTTGAGGTTAACACATGGAACGATCCTAGAACTAGCCTTTCTCTATACCATACGATCGAATAGTTTGATCTTGGATAAACCTTTTCCATCGGGAAGAGAAATGTTTTTTGGACCACCATTGTGACTATTGTCAATGTCCATAGAAACCTCGAAATTAGACCCAATAAGCATCTTTAATTTAGATGTGTTCTTAAGCATTTATGCTTCAGCAACAATCAACATTTCGGTAAGATCAATTAGGGTCACATCGATATTTTTCATATAAAAGTTCTCAATGAACTGATCATATGATGTTTGAAGCGAGAGTGGAACCAAATTAATGCCTTACTCCCGTTGGGAAAACAATACCCAATCGATCTATCCAACTTTTTAATCAAAGTTTTCATCTTGATGTTTATATGCCAATAAGGATTAAAATGCAATGTTGGGAGAGTCATAGGAGGAGGTGGTGGAAGAAAGATGATGTCTAGTTCCATCATTTCCTAAGGAAGGGAAAACAATTTCACCTTGACTTGAAATTGAAAGAGCATCTCTAGAAGACTGAGGAAAACTATTTCCTTAAGAATGAAGAAGATCATTTCTATCTTCATAAGATATTTTAAGAATAGGAGAAAAAGAGAATTCAAGTGAGTTGATTTTAATTCTTAATTATTAACCCATAAATTTAAATTAAGGCTAGGATCCATATTTTCAATTCGAACTTTGAAGAGGGATGTCGTAATCGAATTCAAATCTATTTTAGGTAGGTAAGGCTTTTACCAATTCCAATATTATGAAACTCCTAGATCTTTTGAGATTCATTGATTCTTATCAATGACATGTTTAATCTCGAATTATGCTCTCACTTTTGTGACTGGGATGTCGGGGATCACAAACAAGATGTGAATAACCATGCAAACCCGCTTGACAACCTTGATGTCATTTACCATCTCACATTGATGTGTCAGTTAACCATACACGCTCCATCAACAATGATAATTCTCAAGATGCCCATCATATCTCTTTATATCCCTATTAGTGTGTCGGCTAACCACACATGCTCCACTAACGACATATAAAGCATGATGTGTGTTTTTCATGGATTAACATACTTTCCATATTTTCCCTAAAGTAACTAAGAGTGTGATTTTAAAAATGGTTTAGTTACTTTATATCATTATACTTACTAATGAAAATTTTCCTATCAAATTCGTTCAGCTAACAACCCTCCACCACATAGGAGAGTGGTGGGTGAGAGTGGATACCCATTCAACGGCCATTTTATAAGCCGCTTCCTTATACCCTCTTTGTAGCATGGTTTCGTGAATGAAGCGTACTAGTGATTTGACTGACTTGTCTTATACAACACTCTAGCACTATCTGCCAACCTTGTGAATGCTACGGCTACACCCGCAGACTTACAACACTCTAACACTAGCTGTCAACCTTGTGAATGTTACGGCTACACCCAATTGAGATTTTTGAACATTTCATTTTTGATGCTAGTGATTTGATTGGTCATAATTTCTTCGTTATAACTCGGATTTTAATGTTCTTTATACTTTTGAAAACCTTGTTACGTTATCTACCACTTGGTACATCCACTTGAGATTTTTGAATATTTCATTTTTGATGTTATTTTTGTTATTTCAAAAATAGGTTACAATACTTCACTTTAGATCAATACATTGACTTGAAAAATATCGGATTGCTACGTGAAGCATAAAAGATCATAAACAAGTTGAGTGAAAAGTTTTTTTTTAAATCATCAAATTTTGGATCATATTATGTTCAACATTGTAAAAAAATTAATATTTCTTAAAAATAAAAAATAAATACTTCAAAAACTTATTTTGAAAACTTTTTTTTAGAAAGTCACTAGTATATTGAGTAGATGTGTCCATTAAATTTTATGATTTTTGGAGAATTTCTTTTTATGGGTTTTTTATAAAAATAATAATAATAATATTTTTTTTTTCAAATTTGAATGATTGTGCTAATTTTGTAGAATTAATTTTAAGAGCTTTAGTTTCTTCAATTTGTTTCCAAAAAAAAAAAAAAGTTGTGGCCAAAAAACATAGTATGAATCATTCTCAACCAATCATTTATTTTTGCTGCAAAACGCTCCAGCATACTGGGCCGATGAAGGATGAGTAATATTCATATATGTATATTTATATATGACTACACCAGCTCCCTCTGCCACCAACCACCACCACCACCACCAACCATCACCTCCGCTACCACCCACTACCGCCAAATTCGTATATGAATAATCAGCTCTGCTATACTTATTCATATACGAATATATGTATTCATATATGAATACACTTATTCATATATGAATATACATATCCATATATGTATTCATATATGAATATGACCTGTTTAGTCGACCCGGTACGCTGGAGTGCTTAAGCGGCAGATTCAGAATGAGTGGCTCAGATTCATTCCCTCATCCTCAATCTTTTTTTCTTAATTGAACCATCACCTCTCTCTCTCTCTCTCTCTTTCTCTCTCTCTCTCTCTCTCTCTCTTTCTCTCTCTCTCTCTCTCTCTCTCTCTCTATATATATATATATATATATATATATATATATATATATATATATATATATATATATATATATATATAAGGAAATGATCAAATGAGAACACCTAAAATATTGAGAACGCGAAAACACATCTAATACATTAAAATTTCTAAATCTAAGGCTATCATTAATCATTAATTTAAAAATAAAATTAAATGCTTTTAATTTTTTTTTTTGAATTAAAAAAAATAGAAAAGGGTATTAAGGTAATCTTATGATGTCATCCATTTTGAATATATCGGGTAAGTGATACAATTAAAAGAAATCATTCCTATGTTTTAATAATCACAGCTAAGCTCTTATCTTTGGGAGGATTCGATCGTATCTACATCTGCAATGCAAAATAATCTCAAAAATAAACATTTATACGATAGTCGATTGTTACTGTTCTTCCGTAAACACTTTGTGTGCATTTTGGAGTATGTGAAAGGTTGAAGGTGAAGGAATGTCATCGATTATGAACCTTAGTGGAAGAAGTAAGCTTTCTAATCTATTATGAATGGGGTATAGCTGGAAAAGGAGTATAATCGTCGGTTTCATTTTACTGATTCTTTACATTTTAAACAATTCTAAAAACCCTAGAAGTAAGTGTAGTGATGAAAAATCGTAAATGGATGTTGTTTAAAATATTAAATTTCGAAAAAAAATGATCTTGTCTCTAAATGTGTAATCGAAATTGATAATCGTAGTTGTTTTTCAATTTTTCAATCGTCTGATATCAAATTTACTTATGAATAATCGTTTATGATTATGTTTGAAAGTTGGTCTTGTCGATGAATGTGTATTCATAGTTGACTTCTTTTAATTTAAGTATGATTGTGAAAACCTTAAAATTAGGGTTTTTAAATTTTCTTTTAGACTCTATTGTTGAAGGTCAAATGAAGTAGTTGATGATTACCAGAATAGGAATAATTAATTTTACTAATCGAGTTTGAATGGTGTTTAAGTGCAAAAGAATGACATTGATAGCATCTGTTATGTGTTTTATATGCACTAATGATTTTTTAATTCGAAAATGATTTTTGTTATTGACTTATGAAAGGAACTAAATGGATTCAATATTGATTAAGTGTAAAGTACGATTGTTTGTAGTAGAGAACTCCGTTTGTAGTATTATTCCTTGTTTAGGTTGTATTCAGTTTTGATTGTTAAAGGCATTTTAGCATGTGATTCTGTACTTGATTGAATAAATATGTGTTTATGATCCTATGAATGATGTACTAACTAATGAATAATGGTGTATGCGACCAAATGGTTTACACTGTTTCTTAAGTGGTGATAATCACGTAGATATACTTTGGTATTCAGTTGTAATTGTTATATTCATTAGTGATTAAGCTACGAAAGTAAGTGATTTTTAATGGTGTTTAAGTATACTAGCATTACGTTGATAGTATCTATTATGCCTTTTGTATTCGTTTATGATTTTTTTATTTAATAATATGTATTTAATATTGATTGATGGGAAAGTATGATTTTATATAGTATTATTCATTCAGTAGGTTGTTTTTAGTTTTGATTTTTGTAGACATTACTTTGTCATTGAGTATTTGTTTGATTTGATATGTGTTTATTAGTGATCATGTATAATTGATTTAGTTATTAATGATTCATTGATGATTGATCAATAAATGTGTTATTTTAATGTTGTTTTTATGTAGAAAGAAAAGCGAGAGGGTATTACTAAGGACGACATTCAGCAAATTCACTAATAAAGAATCCAATCGAGTGCTTATTGATATGGAAGATGAAGACCATCGAAGAAACGAAACAAGACAACCTCGGATTAAAAAACAATTACAAAAGAAATATTCAACACCTAAGAAGAAAATTAAAAAACAAACAGGTAGTAATGATGATTAATAAGATTGAAAATGTTAATTACAAATTCTAATCTATATTGATTGTGTTACTTATTATCTTGACATGTTTGGATGAACACGTAAACCGCACACCAGATAATTTGATACAAAGGGAAAATGAAATGCGAACAAAAAAACGATTTGACATTTGTAAAAGAAAGGGTCTTGAAGTTGTAGTTTTGAACTCAGATTCAAGTAATTAATTAGTTAAAAATTAAATTTATTTGAAGTTTATTCTGGTACATAGTTATAATCGTTTATATTGTTTTATATGTATTAACAGAAGAAACTATGAAAACCAAAGTGAAGGTGAAGAAGTTTGTTGTAGAAAAGGCAATCGATTCAACATATAAAAAAAATAAACAAACACGTATTAATGATGTTTTCATGTAATAGAAGGTGTATATCAAAATGTATTTAGTAATGATTATATTATCTACATCGTCGCTACTATAATCAAACCAGTCCGACATCGTTAATTTGGCTTAACAAACGTATAGATTGTTATCTTCAGCGATAATCGATGTTACTGATGCAATTGTGGATGGACTAAGAATCGTAAATTAGATAGAAACCGTATCCTTAAATCAACGATAATTATGGAATATCCTTTAATTGTAGACACATAATATTGGATAATATATGGATTATTAATTATATTATATGTATTATTAATTATATTAAATACAAAATTACTTATATGCCCTAATTAGATGATTGGTTGATAAGTATTCTCGCGTTCTCAACCTTTTAGGTGTTCTCATTTTATCACATATATATATATATATATATATATATATATATATATATATATATATATGTTGGTAAAAATGACAGTTGAAATAATTTAGATTAGCTTGAACAATTCAAAAATAGCTTGAAACGGTTTGAAATCGTTTGAATATTAACACAAGATACCTTGTGTTTTACTTGTATTCCCCCCTAAAAACATTGAAAAATGGTGAAAACGTAGGGGTATGAACTCACCTCGAATGTACGTTTTTATTTGGATATGAATCGATAGCAATGATCCTCGGGTTAGAACTTGCGTGCGTAGTCGTGTCCTAATAATAATTATACAAGATATCGTATTTAAATTAATAAGATATTAATTTAAATAATAAATACTAATTTAAAGTGTTAGACAAT
Source organism: Lactuca saligna (assembly GCF_052625555.1). Taxonomy (NCBI): domain Eukaryota; kingdom Viridiplantae; phylum Streptophyta; class Magnoliopsida; order Asterales; family Asteraceae; genus Lactuca; species Lactuca saligna. Next base: position 143,369,433 of record NC_136421.1, on the reverse strand, counting down.
GCTTAATTGTGTAATAAATACTTACACAAAGCCTTAGGAATTATTTGAAGGTATTTCAGGCGTTTTCGGTGTGCTTGGGTGTTTTCGGTGTTCTTGAGTGAAAGCTTGGAGATTTTAATATTGTTCTTGGTGAAATTATGAAGATCTGGGTAAAAATATCATGAAGATATGGAGGTACTGTATGAGTTTGAGAGCAAAATGGGAGTGTTTTCGGCCTAAAAGTTGAGAAATGAATTGTGTTTACGGTTAAAACTATATATATAAGAGGGGTTTGCGGTCCTTAATGGGCTTAAGCTTTGGGTTTTCGGTCCTACATATGGGCCTTATTGTGTTTTCGGTCTTAAAGTCGATCAAGGAAAAGGGGTATTCGGTTTTTAGTTAAAAGAAGAGGGATTTCGGTCATGCTTTATTTCAAAGAGGTGATTTCGGTTTTGGTGTTCCAAAAGCAAAAGTTTTCGATTTTGGTTAGGGGTAAGATTCCCTAAAACGATATATATATATATATATATATATATATATATATATATATATATATATATATATATTGTGATTTTAAGTTAAGTATTAAGCCTCTGAATGAACTAGTGTAACTTTTATTGATTTATGTTGACCCGAAATAGTCTGGTTGTTACAGGCAAGGCCCTGAAAATTACAGGTAAATATAAAGAAGGGTCAAGATCCAGGTGGCAGTGGTGTGAAAAAAGATGATGGGGCACTATGAGGGTGGAAGTGGTGTGAAAAATAGGAAAGGGCAAGATGAGGGTGGAAGTGGTGTGAAAAAAGGCAAGGGGCAAGATGAAGGTGTGAAAAAGAGGAAGGTTCAACAACAACTTACAATCAAGTTAAGGAAAAAGTCAGAGAGGATAATAAAGAAAAAGGTACAAGGCAAAAATGGAGAAGGTGATACTTCATCCACACCAATGGACTTAGATTAGATTTGCTATGGTTATGTTTACATGTGTTTGTGTTTGTATTTATGTTGTCATGGTTATGTTAAGATGTGTTTGTTTGTAAGTGTGTGCATTAAATACCATTTCTAAAATAAAACCATGTACTTTGACAATTACTGTAACATCCCGAAATATCAAGAGTAGATTTGAAGGGCTAAAAGAGTAAATTTTGAAGGGCAACTCGGCGAGTCCATGGATGGACTCGGCGAGTAGGGTCGCGACTTTGGTCGCGTGTCAAGTGGCCTACTCGGTGAGTCCAAAGATGGACTCGGCGAGTAGGTGCTGAGTGGAGAAAACCCTAAATTCGGGGAATGAGCCCTATTTAAAGAACATTATACCCTCTGCCCAGCCTCTTTGATCCCCCTTGAAGTCCAGAAACCCTAGAAAGCGTGATTGTGGAAGATTGGAGTGCATTTGGAGCTTGGGGAGGTGTTTATTGAAGAAATCTTGAAGGAAAAGAGGCTTGGATCAAAGGGATTTGTTTAGATTCGGATCTCTTGCTGTTGGAGGCTTCATTTTGAGGTAATATCTCGTTCTTGGGCTGTGTTCTTCTAGATTCTTCATTTTGGGGTTGTGTGTGAAGCTTAGATTTGTGGCATCTTGAGTTTGAAGGATAGATTTGAGGTTGCTACCTCAGATCTGGAGTGGAGAAGGTCTTAAGAGCATTGAAGTCCATATTCTTCTGTTGTTGATGGAGCTATCTTGTCCCAAACCCCAAACCCTAGAGTAAAAATGCCTAGATCTTCTTGGATTCACGTAAATATTGCCACTTTACGTGATGGATGGCCTTAGGAGAAGTAGATCTATGGTTTGGATCATCTGCATGGCTTGGAAAGCTTCTGTATGGATTCAGACCCAGTGGTACTCGGCGAGTCACATGGGTGGACTCGACGAGTTGCTTGAAGATGAGCTGGAACTCGACGAGTTGAGTGAACAACTCGGCGAGTAGGTTGAAGATAGCCTTAGACTCGGTGAGTCTGTTCTTGGACTCGGTGAGTCTTGTCGAAGAGTCCCAATATTTTCTGGTTGAGTCGAGAATCGGTGAGTCAAGGGATGACTCGGTGAGTTGGGTGCAAGTGGACTCAGAGTTGCTGGACTCGGCGAGTCTCGGGGTGACTCGGCGAGTTAAGTCGCGGATTGAGGGAAGTTCTAAGCTTGGGGACTCGGCGAGTCATCGGGTTGACTCGGCGAGTAGAGTCAGTCAGGGGTTGACTTTGACTTTTTCCAAAGGTTGACCGGTTGTTTTCCAGGGGTATTTTGGTAATTAAGGGTATTTATTGAGTTGAGTGTTTTGGTGTGTTGGGTTATGAGCATTCTAACACTCCTAAGTGTACATGCAACCCTAAATACCATGGATCTATGTTTTCTTTATTATACATGCAAATATGAACGTCCAAGGTATTATCCTAATCTAGCATACAAAATTATCAATATAACAAGATAGAATACATACCTCTTTAATGGTGCTTGTCTTCATGAAGCTTGAGTGCCTAGTGCCCCAAGTGTGACACCTCAAATGGTTCACAATCATCAAAACACTTAGAATAACTTAGAGAGAATTCTACACTTCATGAAATCGGCTAGCCCTTTCTTACTCTCACTAGTGGCCGATTTTTCCTCAAGAATAAGATGCTTATATAGTTATACAATTAGGGTAAACTCTAATTGTCATGACTTTCCATTTCCTTGGATCCATGGGTTCAAATATACCATGGAGCATCCATGGAGCATCATATGGGTTTTGGCCAAACTAGATAATCCATGGAGCATTAGCCCACTATACAAGTATGGATGATTTACACAATCAACCCATATATTTAATTAGTCTTCTTTTGATCACTTAATTAATCCTAGATTAATTCTTGATCAATACTAATTAAATAATCTTATTATTCTTATTATTAATATACTAGAACTTATAATATATTAATAACCATAAGTGTCTTATTTCTCTCATTATAGTCTATCCAAGTGCATGATGGTATGCAACCCAAATGGACCATGCCGGGTCGGGTCAAGTCTTACCAATTATAGTTATGGACTTAGACATTAATCCAACAGTCTCCCACTTGGATAAGTCTAAAACTATTATTGCGTATGACTTCAGGAACCAACTGGCAATCGTAGCTCTCAAAAGCTTCTGTCGAACTCTGACCTTGTAGATGAACTCTGATCTTTGTTAATGACTTGTCCATTAGATAAGGGATCATATATTCCTCCATTCTAGATATCATATGGACTGAGACATGGATTATAATCATTCTCTCTGTCCATTTGTTGTTTCCCGATTTCCGATTTATGACGATTGACTAATTGAACAAATCAAATCAGTCCTAGCCCGGCCGAGCACTTCCATTTGTCATCATCAAATCATCGAGGGGCCCACAGATATCGCTTTTATCCCGAAGGTAAAAGGAATGGATAAACTTCGACTCATATGGCTTGTTCTACTACTTGTTGAATCATACACAAAGACACGTTTTATAACATCGAGTTACCAATGCGTTTCGTGTAATCAATGTACTATCAACTCATAGTAACAACTCATATCTCTAGGTTTGAAGAATATAAGATATTATCGTCTCATGATCACTCGTGATAAAATCCATGAAGTGATTCCAATGAGCGCGGGTTGAATCCAATACTCAGAACTTATGAGCACTCATGAGTGTTGTAGCCATTTGTCCAACACCTTAGACCTCTACAAGCCAACCCATGACAGTCTTAATTCATATCTACTTCCAACATATGACCGACTGTGGATGGTTTGAATAACTTAGTCATTCCGGAAGAATAACCTAGTTTATTCGGGAAGTCAAAACATGCAAAGTGAAACACAAGAATAATTGAATCCAGTATGGTATCAAAACCTATGAACATAAACATCTTTTATTTATCACCATATGATTACACATTATTCGTTGTATACTGTTTCAGCTATCAACATTATTCTTGAATTTAAAACAATAGTTGTCCCATGCTCCAAGCATGCACACTATGTTTTCTAAACACTAGTCATGCCATACACCAAGTATGCATAATATGTTTGTCTATGATCTTTATTTTGTGAACTAGATCAATTGAACATAACTTCAATGATTCTCTTTTCACACTCCCAAATCCTTACTGTAAATACAAGAATTCCAAATTCATGTCATTTACTGAAATCTGTTAGATTCTAAACTTATATGCATTGATCCTCTTGTAACGATTATGCACAAATTCACAAAGACTTGGCGACAATCATTACAGAGCATTCCAAAGGAGATCAGCTCCTTAGAAACATCCTTCTCGCATTAAGTTTCCTAATCTTAAACATATTGAAATTTTTGACTTTGAAACATTTCCAGATTCATTTTGACTATCACTTCTGAACAAGAGTTGCCTCCTTACAGATTATGTCAATATGGTCCTTCCAGAATTATCAGTATACTTCCAATTGTCCTTGAGCAACCAATCTTTGGTAAACCTTAGATTTTCCTCGACAATTGTTTAATCCTTTTAGTCATATCTAGTTCTAAACCTTTTCCCTTCTTAATGCCCTAGGCATTTGGAAAATTTTAGAAAGGATGAATATAGCACATGTAATCGATCCTATATCCGAAGCATATGGGACACAATTCATGATGTCTCACATAAAGACTAAACCAGTCTTTTGCTATAACATTTCCATTTCTATTTGCCAAGTTCTCATAATTCAGATTATGAAAAGGGATACCGTAATCATAATCGAATTTTAGAACGCAAATAATGGACCCATATACATAATTTCCTTATGTTGAGCCATTCCAACATGAAATTCATATATATCCTTGACTAAATGATTAAAACCTCACGATCTAAGCTTATAGATTTGAGATGAAGTATAATTTCCTCTCCCTTAATTATAGCAAAACAACTCTTTCCCAGTTGAAACTTTTGTTTTCTATAATTAACATTGCTAGCTTGCAATACTTATCGTAATTATCATGCTCCCACTAACATGATGATTATTAGCATAACACTTATGCTCCCACTAGCTTTGACATGTACTCAGAAATCAGCTGGACTTCTAGAAATCAATACTTTATTGACTTACCAAAGTTCAGATTTCTGATACTAGATTGTTTTGATAAGACTTTATCAAAAACATACACCTTCCCTTAGATAGCACACTTGTGTGTCTAAACAATTATGAAGAGGGATGCCGTAATCATAATGGTTAGACCTTTTTGCTACTTCTCACAAGTCCAGGTTAGTGTGCCGGTAAACCACACACGCTCCACTAACGACTTTGAGAATGCAAAATATCACATTTGCTATCTAGCTAAATTCTACTTAGTGAAAGTGTTTCCTCACCATCATTTTCATGAATCGGAGAGAAACTTTATGACACTTAGATTTAATGGTGTATGTGTTCTTATCCATGTGAATTGTCAAAACCATAGTCACAAGACAAGGATAATGACAAATCCAAACTCATATGGACTGAACTCAATCTTAATTTCTTGCCACCTGGTAGCTCAAGGGCCTACCATTGCTTCCAAGTTGTTGTGCAACACATTGAGAACTCTAAGAACTCATATGCAAAGCCAACTTTAACTGGAATGGGCACAGAATATGTCAACACGATAGGTTATAAACCTTAAGTCGTGTGCTAGTGAAGAACTTTAGGTTTCATTCTTGATTAGTTCTTGAGTCTTTCAAGACTTTTAAGACTCCCACTGTCCTCTTGATCTATAAGACTCCCTTGTCAAACATCCAAGAGATAGTGCGGATTCTAATCAAGACAGACACTTCACACAATTGGCCTTAGTTGGTCTTTGTTTTATCCAAAACATCACAACTTACCAATTTCAAATGTACAAGAGTAGAAAACTTTTACTCTTACATTTGATAAGTGTTTTAAACCTTCTTTAAGACATGTCACTCAAATTACAATCTTGGAGTATGACTCTAAGACTTGTATTGGAACGAAGTATGACTCATCTTCTTGATTTAACCATTTCAACAATTCAAGATCCCTCCTTCTAAGTCATAAGAATGCACTAAGACTTCCTTAGAGAACAAATTTTGATATGGTTTCTTAATCATTAAGATGATCACAAAGCTGATACTAAAGTACTCTCCTATCTTTTCAGATTTGAGAAACTTTTATCCTTTTGCCTAATTTGATTCTTCTTATCCGCTCTGCTATGCATTGAAACCTTTTCCAATGTCTCAGAGTTACACTTAAGCTTGTAAGTATAATCATATTTGCTGAGCTTTAGTAAACTATGACGAATAGCCTTACATCTTTTGTGGTGGACTTAATCAGTGCACATGACTATGTACTCGATCCCTTAGTCCATTACTTGACTCACACATCCATGTGAACAAGTAATTAGTCTTAATTTTTCCAATACTTGAAAGTTCTCATTCATCATGCTATACAACTTGCATGATTCCAAGTTTCGGTCCAATTGAGACTTGGTGATGAGAATCTTTCCTTATTTGGTAAATTTAGACATTACCACAAATGAAGGAATCAATTTCATATTTCCACTCTTGCTATTGATGGAATCATATAAGCAACAATTTTTCCTCAAATGCCATTGTAAGGATATTTTTAAAATAAATAAAATCAAAATTTTTCTTTTATTTTCAAAACTATGCGGAAAAACTTATCCTTACAATCCATATGAAAACTTGTTGTTATCTATTCCTTAGCAATATCTCATAACCCCTAAGAAGTAGCTCAAGAATCCGACTTTCAAACTACGCGATAGAAATCCATCTATGCCATCAGATTCAACATATTCTTTCTTTAAGTTCCTTTACTTTTCTTTGATTCTTAAAACATTACCATGTGACCCAGTCACATCATGTATCCGGAATCTCAGAATAGAAACTTAACAGAGTTAGATTAGTGGACTTTACCTGAAGTAGAGTCAATCTTATTGACTTTAACATCCTTAGGTAAATTTGGCAGCTTCGCAAATAATGACCCTTTCTTTGGCAATATAAACATATGGACCATTTGATAATGGTACACGGGACTATCACAGACTTAGCTTTTCTCTTTACCATTTGTTCAACCGAGTTGACTATGGCCGATCCCTTTCCATTGGGAAGAGAATGCTTTTTTTGTATTTCCAGTGTCACCATTGTCAATGTCCATAAAGTTTCAGGAAGTTGATCTTAACAATAGATAAGATCATTAAGGGTCTTGTCATAGTCTGTTTCATAGGTGTTCCAAAAGAACTCACTATGTGACTTAGAAAGTAGTTGAACCACCAACTTTCTCAAGACTTTGACACCCTTCTCTCCCGGCTTGTCAATATGTGACTACATCTCCAAGATGTGATCACACCTAGACCTTGCCTTGCCAATAGGGCTTGAGTGACCTTAAACTTTTCAAGAACTTGTAGGGTAGGGAGAATAATTGGAGGAGGTGAAAGAAGTATGATATCATCTTCATTTAGGAAAGCTTGTTTCAAGAGATTTGGGAAGATCATAAATGTCTAAACCAGACATGTTTTGGGAGATATTCAAGATAGTTGATTTAAAGTCCTTAATATGACACCCAATATGAAATATTAAGGCTAGGACCCAACAGACTATTTTATAACTTAGAAGAGGTATGCCGTAATCCAAGCTATAAAACAATTTGAAGGTAGGTGAATGACGATTCACCAATTTCCACCAAGATAAACGAAATGTATTATTAGGTTTTAATTGGTTTTGAAACTCCTAGATCTTTTGAGATTCATTGAACTGTTCAATGGCATGTTTCAATCTCGAGTGTGCCATTCAGGTTTTGTGACTAGGATGCCGAGGATCACAAAACAAGGTGTGAAGTAACCATGCAAATTACTTGGTACCCTTAATAAATTACCCCTCAATCGATGTGCCGGTTAACCACACACGCTCCATCGATACTATGATAAATATTAAGTCACCCTTTACCTACCTTGTTAAGTCCAAGTTAGTGTGCCAGTTAACCACACACGCTCCACTAACCGACTTAAACAAAGTGCAAAGTGTAATTTCATGGATTAGCACCTTATTCACATTTTCCTAAGTAACTAAGATTGGGTATTTTTAAAGAGTTTAGTTACTTAGTATTTATCATTAATACTTTTAATGAAGGGAGAATTATAGTCATGTCAAACCCGTTCGACTAACGACCCTCCACCAGTCAAGCAAGCGGTGGGTGAGAGTGGACACCCATTAAGTTGTCATTTTATAGGCAACAACCTTATACCCACCTTATAGACCGGCTTCGTGAATGAGGCGTACTAGCGGTAGGACCGACTTTACTCTTATACATATATATATATATATATATATATATTATTAACTTATAATATTATAAAGTATAAGGGTTGAATTTTAACTTTTAAAATTCTAAGGGCTAACTTGGAATTAAAGTATTCATAAGAGAAAACTTTACAAAGTCCAAAACTTGAGGGCAAGTTTTGAAACTATTCAAAACTAATTAATTCCATAACTTATGTGTTTAAAGTAGTTTTAATCCAAAAACTCTTCAAGTTCCATAACTTATGGAAGACTTTAAACTAATAAAAGAATTAACTTTTCTTTATTTTTATAACTTATGGAATTAATTAAGGTTACATTATTTTTTTTTATTTATTTAATGAAGAGATTCTTGGTCCTCCATAACTTGAGGACAAATTATGGAGTCATAACTCCAATTAATTAGAACTAGACTCTTCATTTTTGTAACCTTTGCCAACTTTATGAGTTTTATGAGTCTTTAATGTGACTCTTCATGTAACTTGAGGACAAGTTACACAAACACATTTTATACTCAACTCTTAGATTAAAATGGATTGAAAACAACTATTTCAATTAACTTTTCTATTAATCTAAGCAACTCATAAGAACAAGATAATTCAAATCAAACTTTTTCATGTAATTAGTCTAAACCTTAAACTAATACAAAACATGAATCTATTGACAATTATCTTTAAAAATGGATTAGCATGAACATTACCACATTAAAAAACAAGTTTATAAGTTCAAAAACAACTTAGGGTAATGTTCCTAGTCCATTTCTAGCCAAAAACCTCGAAAGTATGTTGTCTGGGGTCCAACTCGTCGAGTGCATGAACATAACTCGGCGAGTTGGATGCATTTTGCCTTGGACTCGTCGAGTCCCTTCATGGACTCGGCGAGTCTGCTGGGTAGACAGCAACAAAACTCGATTTTTCAGCTTCTATTGCAAGTATAACAAGAAAACAAGCCTAGGCTCTGATACCACTATTGGGTTATGAGCATTCTAACACTCCTAAGTGTACATGCAACCCTAAATACCTTGGATCTATGTTTTCTCTATTATACATGCAAATATGAACGTCCAAGGTATTATCCTAATCTAGCATACAGAATTATCAATATAACAAGATAGAATACATACCTCTTTGATGGTGCTTGTCTTCATGAAGCTTGAGTGCCTAGTGCCCCAAGTGTGACACCTCAAATGGTTCACAATCATCAAAACACTTAGAATAACTTAGAGAGAATTCTACACTTCATGAAATCGGCTAGCCCTTTCTTACTCTCACTAGTGGCCGATTTTTCCTCAAGAATAAGATGCTTATATAGTTATACAATTAGGGTAAACTCTAATTGTCATGACTTTCCATTTCCTTGGATCCATGGGTTCAAATATACCATGGAGCATCCATGGAGCATCATATGGGTTTTGGCCAAACTAGATAATCCATGGAGCATTAGCCCACTATACAAGTATGGATGATTTACACAATCAACCCATATATTTAATTAGTCTTCTTTTGATCACTTAATTAATCCTAGATTAATTCTTGATCAATACTAATTAAATAATCTTATTATTCTTATTATTAATATACTAGAACTTATAATATATTAATAACCATAAGTGTTTTATTTCTCTCATTATAGTCTATCCAAGTGCATGATGGTATGCAACCCAAATGGACCATGCCGGGTCGGGTCAAGTCTTACCAATTATAGTTATGGACTTAGACATTAATCCAACATGGTGTTCAGTGGAAGAGTTCGTGTCGGAGTTTGGAGCAGCGGGATCTTATCCTTTCAGCCGGCAGTTTCGAGGTGAGTTATCCTCACTATATCAACAGGGTCTAAGGCACCAAGGCCGGCCCTTTTATCGGATTGAGATACGGGTATCTGTTGTTATGTTATTGCTTTGATATGTTTGCATCCTGGTAGTTAGGATGGTATTCATTAGAGACCTGGTTAAGGTCGGTATCCTGGTATGTAGGGTGAGGCTATGCTAGTGACCGGTTAGGTCGGTATCCTGTTAGAGTATGTTGTGTTATGTGATCTGCTAGATCGGTTTGCCTGAATATGAATTGTTATGTGATTGTATGTTTATGTGCACATGGTTGTTTGGACTGGAGTTGGGTTGAGGCGGGTCCTGCTTCGTGCTGTAAGCCAAGATACCCAGGGCGGACTGGTTATTCCAAAGGCCCAGCGAGCGGTCCGGATAGGCTGTAGGCCCCACGAGGGCGGACCAGATGTGCCGAGGCTCGGAGAGTGGACCAGGCCGACTGAAGGCCCAGCGCGGGCAGACCAGTCATACTGTAGACTCAGAGAGTGGACCAAGTGGGTTGAAGGCTCGGTGCGGGCGGACCAACCACACTGCAGACTCGAAGGACATTATTGGACTCAGAGAGTGGACCAGGTGAGTTGAAGGCCCAGTGCGGGCGGACCAACCACACTGTAGACTCGAGGGACATGATTGGACTCGGAGGATGGACCCGATGGACTGAAGGCCCGACAAGGCTGACTAGTCCCACAGTAGACCCGATATGCATGACTGTTCTCTGATTCGTTATGAGATAGCATGATATGTGTATGGTATATGTGGTTGGTATTTTGGGGGTATCTCACTAAGCTTTCGGGCTTACAGTTGTGGTTTAATGTTTTTCAGGTTCTTCAGGAGACCGTGGCAAGGCAAAGGCGTGATCGTACCGCTCCTCATGATTTTGTAGTAATGTGATTCTGGGAATACTCCAAATGATTTGTATTGAAAACCTTTTTGTAATAATTTAATGAAATCGGGTTGTTTTTGAAAAATTTAAATTGGTTGGATTTTTCGGTCGTTACAATTACAACTAAGGACTAAAAATATCATTGTACTTTGAATGATGACAAGTACATAAAATAACATTGTACTTTGGTTTGTACTATGTGTACACAAAAGTAGGTACCATCCTAATGTACTTTCATCTATCAAAATACAAATTTTAGTATCGAAATAACATCAAAAACACAACTTGATTTTGCACCTAAGAATGCACCTTAAATAGAATTGTACTTTGGTGGGAACTTTGTATGTTAACAATTATTCTACTTTCATTCAACTAACTAACAACAATCCAAACCAATCAAAACACAACTCAATTTTGCACCTAAGAATGCACATAAAATAGCATTGTACTTTGGTTTGTACTTTATCAATTGACAAGTATTGTACTATCATCCAACTAAAAACAATCTTTAACATTAAAACGAAAGCTTAAACACAACACATATCTACCATTGCTGTAACTATTTTTGATTTGTCAATAATAATAAAAAATTTAGAATATAACAAGAAATATTTTTCATTAATATTCAACAACAATACCATTACAACCACGTCTTTGGTACAATAAACTGGTTCATGAACAATAATCGGGGTAATCGGGTAATCGATACCCCCAAAACACCATTGAAGAACTTTAATCCCATGAAACCAACAAAACCCTTAAAATAAGTCAAACAAACACCTAAATTAACCAACATTACATATACTAAACCAACTAACATCATTACCACCGAAACCAAGAGAACCCAACTAACATTAGTACCAAATACGACATCCACAAAAGGATTATGGTGGACCACATACCCACACTACTTCGAGGATCGATTAACCCAGCTCAAAACAACACCCACTCCAACAATCAAAATCCATTGACTGAAATTGAACCTTCTCTGCATCACCGCCATCTGGTCCCTTATTTCGAGGAGCTTTTGGTTGATGTCGTTTCTCATGTTTTTCCATTTCGACATGCATCTCCATCGACAATAACTTGTATTCAGTGGGGATGTCTAAGTCTGACGCATGGAATCCTCCGTAGGAAAAGCTACCTACTGACGCCATGATCGTCGAGAGGAATGAAAGTTATAAAGATAGGACGGAAAAGGCTAGACAACTGTTGACAATGTAAGGATGTTTAACCTAAAAGGGGAATACGATTATATATAGGGGACCACAAGCCACCTAAGAACCCTTGCTCCTCAAAGGTTGTACTGTTCGTGCCACGTAATGGTCCAAGTCGGCTTTAATGTATCCTGCATGTAAGTCCACATCATCGAGATTTTTCATTCGTGTCACTAAAACCTAATGTAAAGGGTTAAATGACATTTTAAAACGATCATACAGGACTTCATTACCTTTTTGGAACAAAAAAATAAATTAATGATCTTTTAAACCAAACGTGACAAATTCATTGGGCTAATATAATATTTCCCCTTTCAACGTCAACCTATATAAGACGTAAAGAGTTACCATGTTAATTAAACATAGATCTAAAAATCCACTATGTGCTACTCTATTACCAAATATAAAAACAACAGATTTAAACAATATTAACATTGTAGTTATTACAAACTTAAACTCACAACAAATGTTTATAAAATATAAGATAAATGTTCAACTTAAGTTTTACAACATTTATTACTATGATATTTTTTTTTAGAAATTGCTCTGCTACCCTTTCTTCTTTCAATTTTTGGTGCCCAAAATCTCATTTATTTGCTCTTCTACCCTTCCTTATTTCTTACTTTGCAAAATAAGCGTTGCAACTTAGCTCAGCTATACATTCTCGGTGTTTGGTGATCTTTTCACTTTTAGTCCCTATGACAAATTTAGCAGAGCATTAAAATATTAGAACCCACGTTCATTTTATTTATATATAAATCTGTTTAACACAAGGATCACAATGTTATTGTTTATTTCAACCAATCATCATAATTCCAAACAAATCAAAAAAAAAAAATAACACCATATTCTATAGTTGGTAAGAATGATTAACAAATGGATAATGTTAATTAAGTAACCCAACTTTTGTAAAAGTGTCACACAGGCCCCTGAACTATATAAAAGTGATGTTACCTGCAATACTTCTTGAACCAAACTCCAATGTTAACAAAGCTTTCAAAATCTGATTGTGGTCTACAATACAAAAAAATAATAAATAATTAAATAAAAAGATTTTTCAAATTACATTGCTATTTCTTGCATCTAAGTATAGAAGAGTTGAAGGAAATGTTCACCTGTTAATAGGATGTATATCTTGAGGAAAAACAATCACTTTCAATGGAACTCCTTTTTCCTTTAATGCCCTTGCAAACTTTACATATATTTAAACATTTCAAACAAATAATAAAAGTATGTTATTGTTTCTTGCAATTTAACCCTATTTTATAAAATGAAGATCAATAATAATACTCACTTGCAATCCATTTGTAACTGGAACACGGATATCTTTAGCACTTAAGAGGAATAGTGTAGGAGTTTTCACCTTGAAAAAAAAAAAAAAAAAGCAAATTAAATCAAATAAAACCAAAAGACAAATAAGGTTATTCCCATTTACAATGTTGTAATATAATATGTAAATGCATTATACCTTTGACACATGTGAAATGGGTGATTTTTCATGAAAAAAAGATAGGAGTTCAGATGAAGGGGCTTCAGTATATAAAGAAAGCCCCTCATTTCCAAATGATTCCACAAAGCACCAATCTGGAATATCTGATGTCCCCACCATTAAACCAAGATTACACACAGGGTTCCTCACACAAGCTGCAACAAATTTATCGGGTGCCTGTATAATAATAGCCAAAAAAATTATAAAATGTGGGGGTGTTTTCGAGAAATAATAAAAAAGTTGAGGGGTTATTTGGAAGCGTTTAGAAGGTTGAGGGTTTTTTTCGGAAAAAAAAAAAATACAAAGTTGAGGGCTTTTTCAGAAAAAATGAAAAAATACAAGGTCTTTTTCAGGCAAAAAGTAAATTTGAGATTAACCCTTTTCCCGTAAAAGCACTCAACCTTCTAAATGTTTCCGAATCAATCCTCACCTTTTTTAGTTTTTTTTTCCGGGAAAAAACCCTCATATTTTACAACTTTTTTCGGAAAAAAAAATGACTAAAAGGGTCAGATCGAAAAAAATGAAAAAATGCATTCAGGAAAAAAATAAAGATTTGAGGTTTAATCCGGAAAAAAAAAAAAAACACAAAATATATGGTCATTTATGAGATTAATGAACCCCTATAATTGGGTTGAATTTATAATAAACAAATCAATATATAGAAGAAGGGCCCACTTTAATACCTGTCCAATCAAGTGTGAAGCTAAGAAACCACCATGTGATAAACCAACCACAGTTATTTTCAAAGGATTTGCAAGCCTCATATCAATCACATGATCTATAGCTGAAAGGACATCGTTTACATCCTTCATACAAAACAATTTTTTTTTAAGATAAAGACATGACGGGAGAGACAAGGGCAAAATGGTCATTTTCATAAAGTTAACAAACGGGTTGCTAAATTAGATGCCAAAGAAAAACGTTAAGAACCAGTGAAACGGGGATGAAAAATGCAACAAACTTCTTTTTGGACCACAACTAAAAAGAAGTTATATATGAATTGACCAATTTGCCCTTTACTAAAATGATGTTGAAATCTTTATGTATATGTAAAAAAAAGGCACCTGTGATCCGACTTTTCCTGGAAGTGATTGCAATGCTTCCTCACCAAATCCAAGTGAACCTCTGTAAGAACATTGATAATAGTTTAAGGAAATGCTTCCAATATACATGAAATGACCAATTTGCCCTTTACTATTTTTGTTAGTAGTACTTTCATTTATTTGTTTGTTATAGCATTCCAAAATTACACAAATAAATGGAAGAAAAAACTTGCCTGTAATTCACAACTAACAAGCTAAAGCCAATTGAAGCAAGAAAAGCAGATGACTTGGAGAAGCTTGTTAATGAAACATCTTGTGGGCCCCCATGAAGGATTACAGTTAATGGATTACACGTATGATCATGCTTTAATTTTGAGGACACAAATATAGCATCAAAAGGTTTGCATGCTCCTAAATTAGATTAAGTTATAATCTGTAATTAGATTTAATGCAAATCAAACAAGACTGTTTCTTAGGTTTCATTTATTTATGAAAAAGTAAATGGGGACAAATTTGTAAATAGTCAAGAGTTATGTGAAAGCCTCCTTAATACCTTTTGTTAGATTGTTGGAGACACTCTTGATGGGTATCTTCAATATCTCAAATTCAAGGGGTGAAAGTAAAGATTTTACCTGTTTAGATCATACAAAAAAACGTTTTTTTTTTTCTTTTTTGTTTAAATATTAATAGGTAGAAATACATCTTGTTGTATTCAAGTTCCAAAAGAGCTTCATAAAGGACATAACATGAACATGAACATGAACATACTTTCTCTTGACATTCAGATATTGGGCTTGAAACATCCCGCCAGTGCCAGGTGGCATCTTTTGATTTGTCTTTAGTTAGACTACCATATTTGATCTGAGGTACATCTATAGGGCTGCTACATACTTCAAAACGAAAAAAAAGTCACCACAGTTTTTTGTTCTCTTATACTTCATAAATTATCATGTAACATATAAAATTCTCAATGGAATAATACAAAAGATTAGGTTTATATATATTACAAGCAAGGATGTTGTTTCCATCAACTGAAAGTAAACTCCATGAATGATTTGAATCAATAGGAGTGATTCTTGAAACTTTCCCACTGAAAATAAAGTAATGAAAAATCCCAATTAGAGAATCTATAATGCAATTGAAAAAAAAATACCCATTGATTATATTATATTTAATATACCTTAGCATATTTACAGAAAGTATGACTTCTTTACTTCCCCAAATGGAAGAAAAGATCATTGTAAATCCATCTGAAAGCCATGGTTTACTAATCATATCAAAACAGTAAATCCCAGGAAAACAATCATCCTCATGACACATCACAACAGGAACCTAAAAAAAATCAAATGTTTCTACTTAGTAAGTTTGAAATTTATAAAATTTATGTTTCAAGATTAATAAATCATTTTGTTCTCAAATCACACCACATCAATGATCTTAGCAGGATGTGGTTCTCCTTCACTATTCCATTCGATTTTATGAAGAGAGTTTGTAGCATTATGTGATCCAGAATCTACAGCACTTTTAGCAGATAAAAACACAAGAAACTTTCCATCTGGACTGAAAAGTGAAAAACATAAAGTTATTGATCCAATTATGTAAATTTTCAAGCACACACACACACACACTTACGTGAATCTTGGAAGAAAAGCACTACTTGTGGCTTCACTCAAATTGATCAATGATACATTATTTGTAGCATTCTCTTTGAGTTTTAATCCAAATAATGGAGCTTTTACAGCATATAAGGAACAAGGTCTATTAGTGCAATACTTCATTCCAAATTTCCTATTGCTTAAAGGCCACCCAACAAAAACCAGATATTGATGGGACCCTTTTGTTGGTGGGCCCCACACAACTTGTCCTACACTCAATGAACTTCCAATGTCTACAGCACAAACCTCTCCACTGTAATAACAAACCAAAAAAGAATAAAGATAATAAATTTTTTAGGGAAAAATGTAAGAAATAGCAATGTAACATGATGATTTGGACTATGATGACATGGCAAAAGTTAATAACTTTATATGCCATGTTATTGTTCAATATAGAATGTCTATGGAAAAAATAGGAAATTGTCTAACCTGTTGATATTAATCACAAACAAAGCAGGATGCTTTTTTCCAGAATAGGCTTCACCCCAGTCTTCTTCCCAATCCCCTTGACCTTTCCAGCTATTATAATCTTTATCAGTGGGACCCACATCCTTTTTGTAACCCGAATTGTTAAATGTTGGTTTGTGGAAACCCGATTCCTCTGCCACATAAGCAATGAGACTTTCATCTGGGCTCCATGAAATTCCCTCAAACCTGATTCATCAGAAGCTATGATTCTATAATCTATACTTTTTTTTTTCAAATTTGAAAGATTGATGCAGAAAAAATTACCATCCATCTGAATACACAGAACCATGGACAGATTGAGGAACACGAATCTCCTTCTCTAATTGAAATTTACCCCAAATTTCAAACTGAGAGGGTGAATCGTTTTCAGGGTTTCGTATCACAAGAAGCTTTTTCCCTGATGGAGAGGGAACCATTACAGATGCACCTGTGATTTCAATTGGAAATGGCGACCATTGAACATGTAAAGTGCTATCAGAATCTTCAGAGATGAAACTTGGTAACATAAGTTTCTTCTTCTTGTTTGATAAAAGATTTGGTTGGGTAAGTGAAAACATAGTTTGAGTCCCCAAACCTGCAGAATATTTTAGGCAGTGAGTCGATAAGAAGTAAAATTGAAGTCGCTTTTGACTTTATCGTGTGTAATAACTAGCAATTTGTATACCATTGGAAGACTTGAAGGTCCATGCTTTGTCAATGGTAGACAAGGTTGCGAATTCTTTGTATATTTTCGATTGAGAAGCGTATTCTCCCTGGGTGAAGGCATCTAGATTGACTGCAACTTCACCAACCTCGGAGCCATCCATCTACTCAGAACACTAAACAGATGAAAACGATAAGGAGAAGACGAAGTTTTCAGACCAAATGCAAAGGATAAATTAACAAGGTTGATTAAACAAAAAACCCTAACTTAAAGGAAATTTACACAAGTGAACTAATTCGGAAGAAAGAAAATTTACACTCGTGCATATGGACGATTAACAGTCATCTGTTTTTAATACTTATGTAAATTCTGAAGTCAACGCTAAGACTCTTTACTTCACTCGAAGAAGTAAAACACTAGTTAGATGAATTAAGATGGAACTCCATTAAAATGAATCAGAAAGAGGGAGAGGAAATTGATGTTTTTAGATGTATTGCAAAAGCAAGCACGAATTCCAGGGAATTGATCAAACATATACATGGAGCTTCAATCAAACCACACAGTCGTCTGGATTAAAAGAATTGAGTAATCTAGTGACACACAAAAGCATAAATAATGGGGGAAACGCACATGGTGAAGCGGATAGAGGTAGAGGCAACTTACGGTGATAAAGAAGTACGAAGAAGAAGAAGAAGAAGAAGAAGGTGGAACTGAAAATGGAACGTTGATCAGAAATGGCAGCATCGTCAGCATCGCTCACTATATTCCATCCTGCTCCTAACTGCCAAGTATTTCCTTCATGCGGAGACAAAATGCTGATTAAAGTAGTTCCATGTCGAGATGAAATGCAGTGTTAATTTTAAGAACTGGTACTTTACTAGCAAAATACCACGAAAAGTCAGCTAAGTTATATGAAAATATATGATTCTGACATTTGTTATTATTATTATTATTATTTTTTTCTAATTTGACCATATTCTTTCTGGTTTGTTACAATTAGGATTATTTACCTGTGAATTTGGTTGGTTGGATATTAGCATGACACTATGACACCTCAATTTAAATGATCGTGTCATGCGGACCGTTAAAATTGAAAAATAAAAATAAACATTATGTTTTCATTTTTTTCAAATTTGACATTAAATTTTTTTATTTTTTTTTTCAAGTTTAACATTTTTTTTTGTTCTAAATCCATCATTATTTTTTCCAATTTTGTTCAATGTTGATTATTTTTTCATTTCAAAGTTCAAACTATATAAATATATTTTTTATATTTGAAACCATATAAATACATTTTTTAATTTAAAAATCATATTTTTTTTATAAATACAAAGATTTTTACATACAAACCATAATGTTATGTATAAATATGTATTAGTTCTATTATAATCATATTTTCCATTAAGGAAACAACTTTAAAATGAGTTTGGAAGTGTGGAATGCAAAGCCAGATAAACTAATGTGATTTTGAGAACACAAAGTGCCTTAATTGCCAAGGGATCGTTTGTTGAATATATTCATGATTTTTGGTTCTTGCATATATACTTCTTTGAACATTTGTAACACCAAAATTTAGGTAAACGTTTTTCTAAATCTTCAAATATTTTTCTTGGAGTTTAACACAGGTCAAGACGTGAGCACTTATGTGTCACGACATGACCTCGATGGAAGAGAAAACACGCATCTCCAATACTCACGATGTGACCATGTATAGGTCATGACGTAAGACCGGTTGCGAGACAAGTTCTAATTTTCATGAGTTTTCCCGTATTTAAAGGAAGTGAGAGCTAGGGTTAGCCTGCCCTCAGCCTCCATCACCTCCTAATACTCCCCCTTGAAACCCTAACACCCCATAGTTGATTTTGAGCTCATTTGTGGTGATTTCCAGCAAAGAAGAAAAAAAGGAAGAGCGTCTATGACACCATCTCAACATCCGAGACTCACAATCAGTCATCTTTACACCTTTTAGACCCCTGTGAGTTTCCAAGTTCAATGCTTTATGAGTCAATATGCTTAGATCTAGGTTTTTTGCATTATCTTTTATGTTTAGGTTGCTATAGAGTTTGGGGTCCATAAAGTTGCCAACTTTATGGATCTCCAATGTCTCGTTGATGAAAGAAGTATAGGATCTGAAGTATGGTTAGGTTTTGAGACTCTTGCATGAGCTTCTAATCTCATTTCTTCTTTTTTTGTATCCTATCTTTGTTGGATTAGGTGTTTAAGTCCATAACTATAATTGGTATGTACTTGATCTGATAGTAGCATGGTCCTTTTGGGTTGTTTTCACCATAGCAACATGACAGGATGACTTTGGAGAGAGAGGTTATTTAATGATTTATTAATATATTATAAGAATAATATATTAATTGGAAATCATATTATTTAATTAGTATTTAATTAGAAATTGATTTGGAATTAATTTTATGATTGAAAAGAACTAATTAAAAGTAAGGGGATTGGTTTGCAAATCATTGATAGTTGCAAACTGGGTTGTTGGACTCACTTGTAAAGGGTTGGACGAAATCTATAGGAGACTCTATAGAAATGGTCCAAGGCCTTCTAGGAAGTGGGTTCATGGACTGCTTGGAGCCTAAGTTAGGAATTAGGGTTTCATCTGGAAATCCTAGCAGCCACAGGTATTTAAAGACCCCCTGACCTCTCAATTTCGACCACTGCTTCCTAGAGAAACTCTAGCCGACATTCTGCCCTCTCTCTCACTCATCTTTTGCTTTTGGTATTTGTGATTGTAACACCCGTTTCCTGGTACGTATTTAAATTCAAGAAAATGTTGCAGTTTACCCTGGGACTCGACGAGCTGGAGGCCCGACTCGTCGAGTAGACTCGTCATTTATCGGGGGTTTAAGTGACCTACTCGACGAGTCGGGAGGCCAACTCGACGAGCAGGAGCTGTCTGAGTGAAACCCTATATTTGATGGTTTGCACCCTATTTAAACACTTTATTAGGACTCCATCCCAACCTCCATCACCTTCATACCCTGTTCACGAAACCCTAATCCTTATTTAAGTGTTCTTGAGCTTTTTGGTTCCATTCTTTGTGTGATTGAAGTTTGAGAAGGAGAAGGAAGCTTGTGAGATAAAGAGGAAGCAAGAAGATCCAGAGTTTTGGGCATATTTCCAGCTTATTTGAGGTATAAAGTTGAAACCTTGGCTGCTCATCGCTTAGATCTTGATTTAGGGATATTTTCTATATCTTTCTAAGTATTAGTGAAGTTATATTCGTCATTAGGGGTAGAAGTGAGTTTGTGCTTCAGATCTAAAACCATTGAGGGTTCCCATGGCATAAAAGTGCCAACTTTATGGCCATGGGAGACCCATGTATCTTGTAGACCTCTTTTTAAGGCTTTTTGAGCAAAATGCCCCATGCATGTACATCAAGTTTGAAGCTTTACGTATAAAATGGACCTTAGGAGGTCGGATCTATGGTTTTGATGCGTTAAGAACCTTTTTAATCGACTGTATAGTTTTAG
This sequence comes from Lactuca saligna, assembly GCF_052625555.1. Classification (NCBI taxonomy): domain Eukaryota; kingdom Viridiplantae; phylum Streptophyta; class Magnoliopsida; order Asterales; family Asteraceae; genus Lactuca; species Lactuca saligna. The sequence goes on along the minus strand of NC_136421.1, from coordinate 143,348,497 downwards.
ACATAGAGGGACTCAACGATTCGTTCTTGGGACTTGGCGAGTCGGGGTGTATTTTCCACCAAATCCTTTCTATTTTGGACTAGTTGTTAAGATCGAAGGTTCCCCTAGCTGTTTAGGTTCACTAAGGACTTGGAAATCATAGGACTCAGCAAGTGGATGAATAGACTCGGCGAGTTCAATTCAATGTCCCAGCCACATGAAGACGGACTCGGTGAGTTCAAAAGGAACTCGGTGAGTCATAGATTGAACATCTTCTTATGGATGAAGATGAACTCGACGAGTTCAAGGACGAACTCGACGAGTCGGTTGAAGATTGTCCGATGTGTTGTTGAAGGCGAACTCATCGATCTCTTGCTAGACTCAACGAGTAGGGACGGTATTATGGCATTTTGTGGATATGGGGACTCGACGAGTTGAAGTGCTCACTCTGCGAGTCGAGTCAACCAAATGTTGACTTTAACCATGAATTTGACTTTGACTTAGACTTAGACTGAGTGACCCTTGTAAGGGTTACGAGTATGAGTTGATAGATACCAGGGATGCGAGATGGTTACCAGTTGAAAGATACCGAGGATTTTGCATTATTTGGTATGGGTATGATGGGGGAACTCACTAAGCTTTACGGTTTATAGTTCTGGTTTTAGGTACCTCTTCATCTAAGGGGAAGGAGTCGGCGGTGTAGCAGCGCATCACACATTTGTACATGATTTCCGCATTTGAGAAGCCTGGGATTTGTACTCTATTATTATACTATTCATTAGAATATTTTTGAAACCTATGAGTTATGATTTTGTGGTAAAAGGAAGTTTAATGTTGTTTTCAATGAATATTTTTATAAGTAATATATTTTCAAACAAAAATTTTTTGATCCTGATTTTGGGGTGTTACAGTGATTCCATTAGAGGTGCAACACTTCGGGCACTCAAGCTTTCGAGAGTTAAGATCATCATTGGATTACTTGTTATTACGAGATAACAAGAAATGTATTCATGAAACCCTAATTTCATATTGTATTTCTAAAATTGTATGCTAGTATTAGGGTTATTGCTTTGGAACTTCTATTTGCATGTATAACTAGAGAAAAACTTAGATCCAAAGCAATTAGGGTTGCATAAACAAATAGGAATGTTGTTATGCTCAAAACCCATCAGTGGTATTAGAGCATATGATATTTTTCTGTTATATTTGATGCAATAGTGAGCTGTCCAAATCGAAAAATCAAGCAGAATCACTATCCGCCTGATGAACTCGACGACCTCAAAGATGAACTCGACGAGTCCATGCCCTGACTAGACAGGTTGACTCATCTGTAAGTAGATTTTTTGAATTTCAAGCCTTAATTAGATTAGGATAATTACCATAAATTATTTTAACTGTTTAAAATAGAATTTTCTAGAAAGGTAATTGATATCATCATCTAAATAAGAGATTTGGTCGAATTTCAAGATAATAATAAGATTATGTGATTAATTAATCATTTAAAATTTTGATCAAGTAATTTTGAAAGGTTTCAAATTACACCTCTAGGTTTTGGAATTTAAAATTTAATTGAAAGTTTTAACTGTGAAACATTAAATTCTAAAGCCCTGGTATTTTAAAAGTTTAAAACACAACCCTTATACTATTATAATATTAAATGATTTATATATATATATATATATATATATATATATATATGTGTGTGTGTGTGTGTGTGTGTGTGTGCTTGTGTATAATATGAGTCAGTCTTACCGTTAGTCGGCCTCATTCACGAAATCGGTCTATAAGGGGTGTTTAAGGAAGCGCTCTGTAAAATGATCATCATTGGGTATCCATTATTACCCACCACACTTGTGACTAGTGGAGGGTTGTTAATCAAACGGGTAGGATAGGGCATTAATTCCCTCATTAATAAGTATGATGATAAATATAAAGTAACTAAATGTTTTTATAAATTCTCAGTCTTATTTACTTTAGGAAAATGTGAATTTGATGCTACTCCATGAAATTGCACATTGCACCTTGTCAAGTCGTTATTGGAGCGTGTGTGGTTAATCGGCACATTAACTTGGACTGAAAATGGTGGCAATGGGTACCTTGTAAATTATCATAGATCAATGGAGTATGTGTGGATAACTGGCACATTGAAAGGTGGTAAATGACATCGAGATTACCAAGCTAATTTGCATGGTTATTCACACCTTGTTTATGATCCTCGATATCCTAGTTACAAACTTGAAGGGCATAATCGAGATTAAACATGTCATTGAAAAGTTCAATGAATCTCAAAAGAATCTAGGAATTTCATTTCATTTAAAATCAAATTGCTTATTTCATTTTTTGTGGTGGAATTTGTAAATCGTCATTTACATACCTTCAAATAATTTACAATTGGATTACAACATCCCTCTTCCGAATTGTGAATTATTGTGTTGGGTCCTAGCGTTAATATTTCCTTTTGGGTGTTATATTAAGGATTCCTTATCTAATCTAAACTGTGTCCTTCTTCTTTTACAGATGTCTACCTCGAACAATGTTTCCAGTTCCTCTAACAACTCATTCTTGCTCTTAAACATTTGTGCGAGGGTCACATTCGATGGTTCCAACTTCAATGATTGGATTCACAACATTCGAATGGCCTTGCACTACGAGGACAAAGAATATGTCCCCAGCAATCTGTTAAAATAGGTTGATGAGTCTAAAGAAACTCCCGACAAAATATTTAAGTATGAGGCTCACCACAAGGATGCCACTAAGGTGTTCTGTATTATGGTAGCCACCATGTCTCCCGAGCTACAGCGGTTCTACGAGGACTGTTGGCCCTACGACATGTGCAAGGACTTGATGGAAAAGTATCATCAAAGAGCACGTCAAGAGAGGTACAAGATAGTTACCTCGTTCATCACCAACAAAATGAGGGATGGAGATTCCATCACGACCCACCTGTAAAGAATGCAGATGTATGTGGATCTTTTGTTCAAGTTGAATGTCAACTTTGACAAAGACCTAGATATTAACATAGTCCTACACTATTTGCCTCCTTTCTGTGATCAGTTCAAGATGACTTATCATGTGAGCAATGAGGAAGTTACATTGAGCAAGCTCCTATTGGATTAGGTGTCTAAGTTCATAACTATTCCTGGAATCTACTTGACCCGATTAGCATGGTCTATTTAGGTTACATGTCATTACAAAATTTGGATAGACTAAATGAGAGAAAGAACACTTAAGGACTATTAATATATTATCAGTTCAAGTATATTAATAATATTATTTAATTGGTATTGATCAAAGAATTAATTTGGAATTAATTAAGTGATCAAAAAGAGACTAATTAAATATATATGGTTGATTGTGTAAATCATCTATTCTTGTATAGTGGGCTTATGATCCATGGTTTGTATGGATTGGATTAAAACCCATAAGATGCTCCATGGATAGTCCATAGAGGTTACAAACCCATGGATCATGGAATATGGAAAGCCGTGGCAATTAAGGTTTACATGGTGTAACCCTACTTGTGCCACAACTATATAAAGACCCCTAATCTAGCAAAAATCGGCACTTGTACAAGAAAGAAAGAGGGCTAGCCGATTTTGAGGTGTTAGTGAACTTCTCTCAAGGTTATTCCAAGTGTTGTGGTGTTGTGTGAGACATTTGAGGCATCACACTTGAGGTGCTAGGCTCACAAGATTCTCAAGGAATCCAAAGAACAAAAAGATAAGTTCTTATTCTAGAATTTATGTTGAAAAGATCCCCATGCTATGCTAGATAGGTTAAGAACCTTGGAAAACAATTTTGCATGTATCTTAGTAAAACATATATCCAAGGTTTCTAAGGTTGCATGTACACCTTAGGAGTGTTAGAATGCTCAAAACCCTTTATTGGTATCAAAGTCTAGGCTTGTTTATTTGATACTTGATGCAATCTTATTGAAAAAACTTAGTTTTCGGCATTTTGCAGCATGAACTCACCGAGTCCATGGGGGGACTCGATGAGTCCATGAGTTAATTCATCCTACTTGTCGAGTAGGTTCATGCACTCGACAAATAGGAGCCCCAAAATGCAGATTTTTGAGTTTTCCTGCTGGAAATGGACTAGAAACATTACCCTAAACTGTTTTGGTCTTATAAAACTTGTTTTAGATGGTGTAATGGTTATGTTAATCAATTTTCAATAGCTATTATCAAAATTTCAAGTTTTATATGGTTGATTTATGATTCTTGAAATTGTTAATATGGATGTTCATGAACTTATGAGCTTAGAAGATCATAGGAATTATTTGTAACTTGATTGTTAGTTTAATTCTTGATCATTATGTGTTTTAAGGGAATCCATAATTTGTCCTCAAGTTATGGATTACCAAAAGTCACTCTTTTAAAGTCCATTATGAAACACATATGTTACATAAAATGAAAAGTCTCTCATTTTAATAAACCATTTAACTCATAAGTTATGAAAGATGAAAAGTTTTGAAAGTTACAAAACTTTCCCACAAGTTTTGGAACATGTAAAGTCACCTTATAAAACTTTAGTTCCAACCCCTAGAATTTTAAAAGTTGAAAAGCAACCCTTATACTTTATAATATTATAAGTTTAATAATAATTATATATGTATAAGAATAAGTCGTTTTACCATTAGTAGGCCTCATTCACGAAGTCATTATATAAGGGGGTATAAGGTTGTTGCCTATAAAATGGCAGCTTAATGAGTGTCCACTCTCACCACCGCTTCCTTGACCAGTGGAGGGTCATTAGCCGAACGGGCAGGACAAGGACTTTAAATCTTCATTAACAGTATGATGAATGTAAAGTAACTAAATGTTTTATAAATTACCAATCTTAGTTACTTTAGGAAAATGTGAATAAGGTGCTACCCCATGAAATTACACTTTGCATTTTGACCAAGTCGTTAGTGGAGCGTGTGTGGTTATCCGACACACTAACTTGGACTTAAGAATGTAGGAAAAGGGTGGCTTAAGGTTTATCATAGGCCTGTGGAGCGGGTGTGGTTAACCGGCACATCGATTGAGTGATAAACATTAAGGGTACCAAGTAATTTGCATGGTTACTTTACACCTTGTTTTGTGATCATCGGCATTCCAGTCACAAAACATGAAGGGCACACTCGAGATTGAAACATGCCATTGAAAAGTTCAATGAATCTCAAAGAATCTAGGAGTTTCAAAACCAATTAAAAACCTAATAATTTATTTTGTTTTTCATGGTGAAAATTGGTGAATCGTCATTCAGCTACCTTCAAATATTTTATAGCTTGGATTACGGCATCCCTCTTCTAAGTTATAAAATATTGTGTTGAGTCCTAGGATTAATATTACATTTGGGTGTTTTATTAAGGACTATCTTTATATCTAACCTAAACTTGTCTTTCTTCTTTTTCAGATGTCGTGAAACAATGCTGCTTCTAGCACGAACCCTACCGGTTCCTTCTCTCTCATGAACCTTTGTGGGAGAGTCATCTTTGATGGATCCAACTTTATGGATTGGATCAGAAACATCAGGATGGTCACTTGGTATGAGGACAAGTAATATATCCTAGACAAGGACCTTAAGGAGCTAGAGTCTTCTGCTACTCCTGAGGAGATCACTGAATATCAGGCACATGAGAGAGATGTTGTAACGCCCGTAGATCTGACCTAGTCAATTTAGAGATAATAGGAGTTGAAAACGACTTTTTGATAAATGATTATTTAGAATAAATAATCTTAACCAAGTTGTATAATATGTCTCAAGGGTTCCGTACACATAAAGAACGTTGAAATTCAAGTTATAACGAAGAAGTTATGACCCGTCGAAGTATCGTGACGGAACCAGCATGGCACCGGAAAGACGTAAATAGTGAATTTACAATAGATCAACTTTTAGCCTTAGTTATCTAAATAAAAGTCGTAGAATATGTTAACCTGAGAGCGTCCATAAAAAGAACGCCCAAATGTGACTTCGTATGAGAAAATTATGATTTTTCTAAGATTTGGCTTAGCAATGCACGCCCGAAACTCGAATTCTAGTTCGAGCGGTTTTTGTCCTACACGACCTAAATGAGAGTTGAATATCTCATTAATCGGAACTCAACGGTAAAAGGACAGACGAAAACGGAGTCCGTATGAAGGAGTTACAAATTCTTCGAGGTCATTTAACAGTCTAATCTCCTCGTACTGTTAAATTTATGATTGGTCGAGAATTAGCCAACAGAGTGTAAATGAAAGTTATAGATATTGTTTTTACCTACATGTGGATATAAATAACATCGAAAATGGAGTTTTTATGTGAAAGTTATGAATTTTTGAAAATCGGCTGATTTCCACCCTGTGTGTGATGCTACGTGTCAGCACCAGGTTGTGCCTGGCTGTAGCCAGCCTGGCTCACGATGTGAGAACCTTAAAACTCACAATGTGAGTGACCCTCCATCCTCCTATAAATAAGAGTTGAAGTCCTTTTCATTCCTCACACCTCCCCTCACTTCCCTCTCTCTCTAGAACTTCTCTCTAGCCCCGAAACCCCCAGAAAAGCCTAGGGAACCTCCCTAGCACGAGGCGGAATCCCCGAAGTGCCTGGCGGCTCCGAGAAGAAGAGCCTTTTAGCTCGGGAACGCTGCTCTAGCAACGCCCAGTTTTGAGAAAAACCCGCTATAAGTGAGCTACGACTACGCTATTTTTAAACTGTTTTGAATGATTTAAACTGTATATGTATTTTATATCTACAAAATGTGTTGGATAAAACATGGGTAGATTTAATAGTTGCTATATGACCAAATAAAATAGTGAGAGGCCTTGATATAGATGTTATTGATGATCTAGTCATCTAGCGGAGTATAGATGACAACCACGGACTATTCTAGACAGTTCAGTGGAACGCTAGCAGGCTTGAAACATGTAGGTGTTTATTTGAACTGTGTGCTCACCAGCAGTACTCCATCCCCCAAATGGTTGCCTTATTTGACATGAATTGCTGAGGAACCCCCAAAGCATGTGTTGTCACCCTAATGAAAGTCCTTAGACTAGGTCCCTTGTGTTAGATGTTTTAGGGATATAAAGTGAGGATAACGGAAACGGGTAATCAGGTTTGTTTGGTTTGATAAAGTTAATAAAATTATTTATTGTGGGTTGAAAACCCTATGTACTCACCAGGTTTGCCAACCTAACCCACTCAGTTTATTTATATCACAGGTGTTTATATGAAGTCACATTACACTGAGAGATTAAGGAGATATAAATCACTAGTGATAATGAATATAAGTTCTGTTTATGCTTATGTTTCTGTATTGACGATGACATCACAAATGTTTTAAAAATGGATAAAAAATACTTTTCTTCGAAAATGCCTTGATAACGTATTTATCGTGTTTTAGTGGGAATAAATTCCGCAACATTTTTATTAAAAGAGGTACTCTGATTTTTATAAAGCATAAACAAAAATTGGTCTTTTCTTGCCGTGAAAATGGGGATGTCATAGATGCCACCAAAGTGGCATGTATCATGTTGGCCACCATGACAGCAGAGCTCCAAAAGTCCTATGAGGACTACTATCCTTTTGAGATGCACCAGGATTTGATGGACCGCTACCATCAGAGTGCTCGTCAAGAGCGATATGAAATCATCTCCTCTATGATAACAACCCGGATGAAGGATGGTAAACCCATCACATGCCACATGTAGAAAATGAAAAGGTATGTGGACCGTTTGGTGAAATTGAATGTGAACTTCCCGGAGGTGTTGGCAATTGACATCATTTTTCACTCCTTACCTTCGTGTTATGATCAATTCTGAATGACATACCACATGAACAAGGAGGAAGTTACACTTAGCATTCAAGGAATCTTGAAGACCGCAGAAACTGGTCTTAAGAGTAAATCGGTTGTTACCACTCCTACGCTTACCATGACCCCAGTCTTGGCAATCAGGCAAGGAAAAGGGAAGAAGAGGAAGAGCCCTTCGAAGGGTACCAAGGGAAAGTCCCTTGATGGCCCCTCTTCAAGTGGAACCAAGAAAGGTTTCGTCGCTCCTTCTGCCAACCCTAAAGACGCTGAATGCTTCTATTTCCATGAAAAGTCGCACTGGAAGCGAAACTTACCAAAGTACCAACAATATGTGAAGGATGGGAAAGTGAAACCCAACCATGCATGTATATACAGTATATTGTCTAATAATTCACCTCATTCTAATTCTTGGGTCCTTGATACAGGTTATGGTATTCACATATGTTCTGAATTGCAGGGACTAAGAAGAAGTGAGAATGTAGAGCATGGGAAGATAAACTTGATCATGGGGAATTGGAAAGATTCACTTGTCACCAAGATTATAGTTTACTCTTTGTAGCCAAGTAGTGGATTAGTTTTAAATTTGAATAAGTGTTGTTACTCGTCTGAAAGGGTGAGAAATATTATTTCCTTTCATGGTTTGTACAAACAAGGTTTTACCTTTTCATTTGATAATGAAAGTGGTAGTATTAATGCTTTTTTTAATAATGTTCTTTATTTTAAAGCATTACCTTGTGATGGTGTATATGAAACTGTGTCGGTTGTAGATAACCTAGGAAATAATGTATTGTATATCCATTCTTCCACTAGCTTGGATAAATCATCATTATGGCATTGTCATCTTGGACATGTAAGCAAGAAACACATAGGCCAACTCCAAAAGGATGGAGTCTTGGAGTCATTTGACCTAAATTCAGATGATAGTTGTGAATCTTGTTTGCTTGGGAAAATGACAAAGTCACCCTTCATTGGTTCTTGTGCTAGGGGTGAGGGTTTGTTGGATCTCATACATACTGATGTGTGTGGACCCTTTAGAACTGCCACAAGGGATGCTAACCGCTTTTATGTGACTTTTACTGATGATTTTAGTAGATATGGATATGTCTACTTAATCAAGCATAAGTTAGAGATCTTTTAGAGATTCAAAGAGTTTAAACAGGAAATGGAGAATCAATTGGGCAGGAACATTAATATGTTTCGATCCGATCAAGGTGGTGAGTATCTTAGTACAGAGTTCCTTGACTATCTTAAGTAATGTGGGATTATATCACAATTGACACCTCCCAGGACACCACAGATTAATGGTGTGGCTGAGAGGCGCAATCGAACCTTGTTTGATATGGTTCGTTCCATGATGAGTCGAGCTTCGCTACCAATCTCATTTTCAGGGTATGCCTTAGAGACTGTCGCCCATATCCTTAATCCAGTCCCTACAAAGAAGGTTGCCGAAACACCTCATGAGATGTGGACCGAAAAAGTTCCCAATCTGGACCACGTCAAGATTTGGGGTTGCAAGGCTTTTGTGAGGCGCGAGTCTCACAATAAGCTCGAACCTCAAAGTGAGAGGTGTATTTTCATTGGCTACCCACAAAGATCCTTTGGTTACCTCTTCTACAGACCCAGTGATAATGTGGTCTTTGTAGCAAGGAGAGGAGTCTTACGTAAGAGAGTATTCATGAGCCAAGGATACAGTGGGAGGAAAATTGACCTTGAAGAAATTCAAGAGTTAAGTGATGAAGCAACCTCAAACCCTAGCAATCAACATGAGGAGGAAACTCCTGTTGATCCGACAGAAGAGTCTGTACCTCTGAGGCGTTCCACGAGATTTAGGAATGCACCTGAGCATTACTATGGTTTCCATATTACTGTGGAAGGTGATACACTTATCAGTGATAGCACACTGGTAAGTCTGGATGAACCTAACAGCTACACGGAAGCCATGGCAGGCCCTGAGACTGCTAAATGGAAAGAGGCTATGGACAGTGAGATACAACACATGTATGACAATCAAGTTTGGAACTTGGTTGACAATGTACAGGTCGTAAAACAGTCGGGTGCAAATGGATCTTCAAGAAGAAGACCAACATGGATGGTAATGTACACACTTATAAGGCGTGATTGGTTGCAAAGGGCTTTTCTTAAACTCCGGGAGTTGATTATGATGAGACCTTTTCACCAGTAGCGAAGATTAAGTCTATTAGGGTTATGTTAGCCATTGCTGCATTTCATGATTATGAAATATGACAAATGGATGTCAAAACCGCTTTCCTTAATGGGAAGTTGGCTGAGGATGTTTACATGAGTCAGCCAGAGGGTTTTGTCAATATAGAGTACCCTAATAGAGTGTGTAAGCTTGAGAAATCCATCTATGGATTAAAGCAAGCACCTCGCAGATGGAATCTTTGTTTCGATGAGAAAGTCAAAGAATTTGGCTTTTCGAGAAGTGAAGATGAATCTTGTGTATATGTCAAGGCTAGTGGGAGTATAGTTAGAATTTTGGTACTGTAGTGGATGACATGCTACTCATAGCAAATAACCTCCCAACTGTGCAGGAAGTGAAGTCCTGGCTTGGGAAGTGTTTCGCTATGAAGGATCTTGGAGAAGCTGCCTATATCCTAGGGATAAGGATTTTAAGAGACAGAAGTAAAAGACTAATTGGACTTAGTCAGAGTACCTACTTGGAGAAGGTGTTGAATAGGTTCAACATGAAAAATTCCAAGAAAAGGAGAATTACCAATCCAGAGTAACGCCAGATTGATTAAGACTCAGAGCCCGAGTACAAAGGCTAAAATAGAATAAATGAGTCGAGTACCGTATGCTTCCACTGTAGGCTCGATCATGTATGTTATGACTTGTACTCGTCCTGATGTGGCTTTTGCATTGAGCATGGTCAGCAGATATCAGGGGAATCCCGACAAGGCTCACTGGACTTCGGTAAAGAAAATTCTCAAGTACCCGTGGAGGACTAAGGACTGGGTCCTTACCCTCGGTGGGAGTGATGACTTGAGAGTATTAGGGTATAATGATGCTAGCTTTCAGACTGATAGGGATAATTTCCGCTCTCAGTCAGGATGGGTCTTTACCTTAAACGGAGGAGTACTTTCTTGGAAAAGTTCCAAGCAGGAGACAGTAGCTGATTCAACTTGCGAATCAGAGTATATAACGGCAAGCGAGGCAGCAAAGGAGGCTATATGGCTAAAGAACTTCATTGGAGACCTTGGATTTGTACCATCTATAAAGGAGCCTATAGAGATTTTCTGTGATAATGAAAGTGTAGTTGCCTTAGCCAAGGAACCAAGGCATCACGGGAGATCTAGACACATCGATGGAAAATACCATTTCATCAGACATCGAATAGAAGAATGACTCCTCGTGGCAAAGAGGGTATCATCATATGAGAACCCAACAGAACCCCTCACGAAGGGACTGGGTAGGGTTAAGCATCTCCAGCATGCGAGGCGCATAGGGCTGAAGGATGATATTAGTTTTAGTAGTTAGATAGCTTTGAAATGTGTAAAGTGTAATTGACATTTGATGATGAATAAAAATTGTGTTTATTTATGAGTAAAGTGTTACTATCTTTTGACAATCGTTTACTATCATTTCATTTTGCATTTTTTGACTTCCAGAATAATTTTTTATGGCATTTTATATTATTCAAACTCTCCACAGTCGGTCATATGTTGGAAGTAGATATGAATTAAGACTGTCATGTAGTTGGTTGTAGATGTCTAAGATGTTGGACATTGCAAAGTGTTGCTACAACACTCATGAGTGCTCATAAGTTCAGAGTATTGGATTCAACCCACGCTCACTGGTATCACTTCATGGAATTTATCTCGAGTGATCCTGAGATGGTAATATAATACTATCTTCAAACCTAGACATATGACTTGTTGCCAATGAGTTGGTTATACATTGATTGTACAAAACACATTGGTAACTCGATGTTATAAAATGTGCCTTTGTGTATGATTCAACAAGTGGTAGAACAAGCATATGAGTCGAAGTTTATCTGTTCCTTCTTGGATTAGAAGCGATATATGGGCCCCTCGATGATTTTGTGTTGACCCGTGTATCAGGCCCGGTCAGAACTAAGTTGATGTGTTCAATTAAGATCTATGTCAAACAAAATCATAAATCTGGAAACAAACTGTTGGACAATAAGTAAGACATTGTTCCATGTATGTGTCCGGCTGATATCTAGAACAGAGGATTATATGATCACTTATCTTAAATGGCGTATCATCATCATTTCAGTTCTGCAAGACCTTGAAAGAGCTATGATTGCTGATCGGTTCCTGAAGTTATTCTGTCAATTACAGTTATTAGACTTATCCAAGTGGGAGACTGTTGGATTAGGTGTCTAAGTTCATAACTATTCGTGGAATGTACTTGACCCGATTAGCATGGTCTATTTGGGTTGCATGACATTGCAACATTTGGATAGACTAAATGAGAGAAAGAACACTTAAGGATTATTAATATATTATAAGTTCAAATATATTAATAATATTATTTAACTAGTATTGATCAAAGAATTAATTTGGAATTAATTAAGTGATAAAAAAGAGACTAATTAAATATATAGGGATGATTGTGTAAATCATCTATTTTTGTATAGTGGCCTTATGATCCATGGTTTGTATGGATTGGGTTAAAACCCATAAGGTGCTCCATGGATAGTCCATGGAGGTTACAAACCCATGGATCATGGAATATGGAAAGCCATGGAAATTAGGGTTTACATGGTGTAACCCTACTTGTGCCACAACTATATAAAGACCCCTAGTATGGCAAAAATTGGCACTTGTACAAGAAAGAAAGAGGGCTAGCCGATTTTGAGGTGTTAGTGAACTTCTCTCAAGGTTATTCCAAGTGTTGTGGTGTTGTGTGAGACATTTGAGGCATCACACTTGAGGTGCTAGGCTCACAAGGTTCTCAAGGAATCCAAACAACAAAAAGGTATGTTCTTCGTCTAACATTTATGTTGAAAAATTCCCCATGCTATGCTAGATAGGTTAAGAACCCTGGAAAACAATTTTGCATATATCTTAGTAAAACATAGATCCAAGGTTTCTAGGGTTGCATGTACACCATAGGAGTGTTAGATGCTCAAAACCCTTCAGCTCCAAGGTTTGCTAAGAACTGTTGAAAGTGGATTGAAAGGGAAAAGTGTCGAATCGACTCATACTCTTGTTACTGCCCTAATCCTGGTTATTGGACATGGGAAAGGGAAAAAGAGGAAAGTTGTTGGGTTTGAGCACTATAACACTCCTATAGTGCACATGCAACCCTAAATGATTTAGATCTATGTTTTCTTTAATTATACATGCATTTTTCAATTTTTCCAAAGCATTCTCCCTATCTAGCATACAATGGATGCTATACAATATAAACTTGGTTTGGATGCTTACCTCTTGAGTAAGGTAGAGTTCTTGACCTTTGAAAGCTTGAGCACCTCAAGTGTGATCCCTTTACTGGTTCATAAATACCAAAATGAAAGAAGAGGCTTAAGAGAATAAGTTGTCTATCTCCAAAAGATGGTGTAGCCGATTTTGGCTCTAGGGGATTCTATTTATAGTGTTGCACATGCTAGGGTTACACTGTGTGAACCCTAACAACTCATGCCTTTCCACATTCTCATGCTCCATGGGTTTAACCTCCATGGACTATCCATGGATTAGTTTAGCCCACCTACATAATCATGGATCATTGGCCCACACTATAAGAATGATTGATTTACATAATCAATCTCCATATATTTAATTAGTCTCTTTTGATCACAAAATTAATTCCAAATTAATTCTTGATCAACTAATTAAATAATATGATTTCATATTAATATATTATACTTGTAATATATTAACAAACCATAAACACCCTTATTCCCCACATCTATCCTATCAAGTTGCACTGGTGAAGGCAACCTAAAAAGTACCATGCTACAATCGGGTCAAGTACATCCCAGTTATAGTTATAGACTTAGACACCAAATCCAATAGTCTCCCACTTGGATAAGTCTAGTAACTATAACTGTCAATGTGCAGGATCTGACTTAGCAATCGTAAGCTTTCAAAAGCCACTGTCAACTCTGACCCAGTTAGTGACACATCCTTTAGATAAGGGATTATATAATCCTCTATTCTCAAGATATCAGCTGGACAAATACATGGAACAATGTCATACTTATTGTCCAACAGTTTGTTTCCCGATTTCCAATTCGTCTGACATAGAACATAACTGAACACATCAATTTAGTTTTGATCGGGCCCGACACATAAGTCAAAATAGAATCATCGAGGGGCCCAATATATCGATTTTAATCCTCTTAGGATAAAAAGGAATAGATAAACTTCGACATTATATGCTTGTACTAACTACTCATTAAATCATGCACAACGATACATTTTATAACATCAAGTTACTAATGCGTTTTCGTATCATCAATGCACAACCAACTTGTAGTCATCAAATCAAAGGGAAGTGATTCAAGTGAGCACGGGTTGATCCAATACTCAAATCTTATTTCAGAAGTACTCATGAATGGTGTAGCAAACCTATTGTTATGCCTAAATCCTTAGATAAATCTACAAGCCAACTCATGACAGTTTCTTTCATACCTACTTCTAAAGTATGATCAACTGTGGATAGTTTGAATAAATCTTATTATTATGGAAGTCAAAACATGCAAAGTGAAACAATAGTAAACGATTGACACAAGACACTAACTTTACTTATAAATAAAACTCCTTTTATTCATCATAAAATGTCAATTACAATTTAGCTATTACAAGTTTCGGTTTAGCTAATCACTAAAACTAATATCGTCATTTATCCCAATGCCCCTCGCATGCTGCAAGTGCTTAACCCAAGTCAGTTCCTTTGTAAGAGGATCTGCTGGGTTGTCCTCTGACAATATCCTCTAAACCACGAGGTGCCCTTCCTCTACTTGATGTCTTATGAAGTGGTACTTTCTGTCGATATTCCTGGATCTTCCATGATCTCTTGGTTGCTTGGTTAAGGCAACCTCCCCTTCATTATCGCAGAAAATTTCCACAGGCTCCTTTATGGAAGAAATAACTCCAAGGTCTCTGATGAAGTTTTTCAACCATATTGCCTCATTCGCTGCTTCGCTTACTGATATGTACTTTGATTTACATTTTGAATAAACTACAATCTCCCGCTTGGAACTTTTCCATGTCATTGCTCCTCCATTCAGGATAAACACCCAGCCCGACTGAGAGCGGAAATTATCTTTGTCGGTTTAAAATCTGGCCTCACTATACCCTGTCACTCTCAAGTGATCACTCCCACTAATGGTAAGGACCCAATCCTTAGTCCTCTGCAGGTACTTGATAATGTTCTTAACCGCAGTCCAATGAGCTTTACTAGGGTTCCCTTGATATCTGTTGATCATGCTCAAAGCAAAGGTCACATCAGGATGAGTACAAGTCATAGCATACAGGATCGAACCAACTACGGAAGCATATGGTATATGACTCATTTATGCTACCTCGGCCTCTGTACTCGGACTTTGAGTCTTACTCAGTTTGGTATTGCTTAGGATTGGTAGGTTACCTTTCTTGGAGTTCTCCATGTGGAAGCGTTTCAACACCTTGTCCAAGTAGGTACTTTGACTAAGTCCTATTAGTTTTCTACTTTTGTTTCTCAATATCCTTATCCGTAGGATATAGGCAGTTTCTCTGAGGTCTTTCATAGCAAAACACTTCCCAAGCCAGTACTTAACCTCCTGCAAGGTTGGGATGTCATTTCGTATGTGTAATATGTCATCTACATACAATAATTGAAAGCTCACTATACTTCTACTAGCTTTGACATATACACAGGACTCATCCTCGCTTCTCGAAAATCCAAACTCTTTGACTTTCTCATCAAAACAAAGATTCCATCTACGAGATGCTTGTTTCAATTCATAAATGGATTTCTCAAGCTTACACACTCTATTAGGGTACTTTGCATTGACAAAACTCTCTGGATGACTCATGTAAACATCTTCAGCCAACTTTCCATTAAGGAAAACAGTTTTGACATCCATTTGCCATATTTCATAGTCATGAAATGCAATAGTGGACAACATAACCCTTATAGATTTTATCTTCGCTACTGGTGAGAAGGTCTCATCATAATTGTCACACCCCCAAACCAGAACGGCGGAAACGTTCGAGGGTGGAGGACGTCATATTCAGTATCATAACAGTTCATAGAAAGGAAAGTACACACCACCATATATATTAAGTTTTTCAAAATGTTTACATAATTGTATTCGTTACATGATCAAAAGATAAATACATAAACATCTTTCAAAAGAAGTAATTAACGTCAGCACGTTAATCCCCAAAAGTTGATCTCCAAACCTGCTTAGCGGTTCCCTGAGAATACAAGTTATTTCAAAGAAAAAGTGTCAACAATTAAGTTGGTGAGTTCATAAGTAGTGTTTTGAGAAAATGTACGCCATTCGAAAGTTTGTGTATGTTTTCCAGAAAACGCAGTATTTCAAATGGAAAGAGTTATGATTCGTTGTGTTGACAATGAATGTATTAGATCCAGAAAATCCCATATTTTCCCTAATGGTTGAGATACGAATTGTTGTGTTTTCCAAGAAAAACCCTTATTTTCTTATAAAAGTATGAAATGCATATGAATGTTCGTGTTATAAATTGTAAGTAATTGCACCAGGAAAATTCCTTATTTTCCTATTAGTTGTTTGGTTTGTATCCAGGAGAAACCCTTATTTTTCTAACATAACTAGCAGTCTCTAAGACCGAAAATCGCAAGCAACCGACATGCTTAAAAGTTGTAGCATAGTTTTAATAGCTACTCGTTCATAAAAGCATAATACCGTATTAATTGTATATCCGGTGAGTTTTATAACCATACTAAACATAATATGCCTGTAGCGACGTTCTTCAGGCATCGTAGCGTTATGACAAACTGTCACCCCAAAAGACGGACTGTAGCTAACAGTCAGGGCGCGGGATCATGACTTCCTGTATAGATCTATACACATTTGACACGTTCTCCGAACAGGAGACTCTGGTTATAGACAGAACTTGCAGCATTACTTTCTAATAAAGAAAAGTAACGTTTAAAGATATACACGTCTCATTGATTCTCAACTAAGCCTGTATTAAAGTGATAGTTTTGTATGCAACGTTTATCCTTTTTCACAATGTTTGACAAAGCAAAATCATAAGTTTTTAGAATGTATAAAACGACTTAACAATGAAAGATACTTCATTATATACTTTGTATAAGTCTAATGCACACAAAGTATTACAAGAGTTTTCCATAGTAGTAATAAATCACAAGTGATTCATTTGATAAAAACGAGTAAAGTGAAATTTTTGATGTAGAAGACAAGTTAAAACCTATATATGTATATGGTTATATATATATGTATGTATAAGTTTTAAAAGATGATTTGGTATGTTTCGTAATTGTTGTTCATATTCTTACGTTTTTATTAGAAACTTTGCATGAAATAATCCTTAAGTTTGATACTAAAGACCTTTTTGTACTTATCACTTTTGTAAAAATGGTGATTAAACATATTTAAATGATTGTGTTTTAACTTCCTTAATGTATAAACATTGCTCAAAAATGTTAGAAGGTGTTAATAAATCTATAAACCACTTTTGACAGTTTTACTCTTTACTGTCCCTGTTTTTAGAAAGCTCATAGAAAAATCCTCGTAAGTCAAAAACTGAATCCGTCACCTCTGAGAGTTTATAAAATGAGTCTACTTTGTTCCTAATTTTTATTATGATTTTTAGTGGTCTCAAACTAGTGTGAAAATGAACATCTTCACAGACTGGTCCGAAATCATTTCTGAAATGACAAACAGTTTTATAAAAATCGCCATAAATTGTAGAAAAATTGTATGAACGCGTGCGAGTAGTCATTAGAAAGGTATAAACTTGAACTATTTTCATATTGTACAGTTTTGAAAGATATTAAGTTTAAGATGGTCAAAACAGTCCGTGAACAGGACTCAACTTTTCTGTAGAAAGCTGTCATTTAAATTTAAGTTATGTTTAGTGTTCTAACTTGTATTCCCCCCCTTAAAACTTGAAGAAAACATGAAAATGTAGGGGTATGAACTCACCTTATGTGAATACTTGAAGAATGGAAGGTTGAAGATGAACTTTTGGTTGTTGGTTTGATGCTCCAAAACAGCCACTCTTTTGGCTATGTTGCTGTCACGAAAATTTCACAGTAAAAGAGCAAGAAAAAGGGTAGTTTACTCACTGTTTTGAATCAATAATTTTGAGTATCAAAACAAGTAACTTCCAGGGGTATTTGGTGGTAAAAATATCAAGCAAAAGGAAGGTGTGGATGGGTGAAATGGTGGCTGAAACACAAAAGGGACAGCAGCCCTTTAGTTCATGGTTTTGATGGCTTTGGAAGGAAGTTCTTGTGCTTGAAAATGAGATGAAGGTTGAGAGAAATTCCCTGGAGTATTTGCTGGTCAAATGAGGGTAAAATGAAGATGAAATTTCGTGATTATGAAGGAGAAAAGAGTGGAAGAGGATAAGGGGACAAAACCTAGACTAGCTTGTGATGAGATGTGAGTTTAAGTGATGTGATCTTGTCTAGCCACTTGCTTGGGTGGTTGTTTAGAGATAGAGTTAGTTAACTAACTAACTACTAGTTATTTAGTTAGTTAGGAGTTCTAGTTAAGGAGAGGGAAGGTCTTAATCTCGAAAATTAGAAGAGGGATTAATAAGCATTCTTAGTAAAATGTCTTAAGTGATTAAGCACTTATTAGTTAAGTTGGCACTTATCTCCACCAATTCTCTTATCTTAATTGATTTAGACATCATAAAACTTACATGAAATCTCTTTAATTCATGACTCATAACTAGTCATTCACTAGATATAATACATATATACAAATACATACATGTATACTTAGTATAAAATAACAATGTAGTTTTTGTGTATTTGAACTTTAATGTTTATGTTTTATTCTTTTTATTCAAAAAAACTTAAATACATTTTAATTATACCTTATAATAATTCATTTTATATTTTAATTTATTTAAATATAAAATTTATTGAGCAATGTATAATTTCGTGACATTTAACCGGTTAACCATATCGTTAAACACGTTTTGTCACTTTGGTTCGTATATTTGTCAAATTTAGATCATTCACATCTATTAAGCAAACATTTTACATAGAACCTAACTTACTTATCAACTAGAGACATGTTGATACAAAAATTAAGTTTGTTGCGTTTAAATGATGTTATATGCTAATTTCACAAACCGGTGATGGTTCGTAGTCATACATCATAACGAAATTATCGTTAGTTACTTGTTTTATATTTCACAAGAACTTATCTAAATAAAAGAGGTTAAATTCTTTCAACCATTCTTGATAAAATACTCATATTGTTTAATAATCAAAACATAGCATCGTACGATTGTTCCTATTTTTACCAATTGTTACAATAATCAACTCCTGGAGTTTGAGTAAAGCCCTTCGCAACCAGTCGTGCTTTATATGTGTGTTCTATCCATCCATGTCGGTCTTCTTCTTGAAGATCCATTTGCACCCAACTGTCTTTCGACCTGGTACATTGTCAACCAAGTTCCAAACTTGATTGCCATACATGGACTGAATCTCGTTGTCTATAGCCTCTTTCCATTTAGTAGACGCGGGGCCTACCATGGCTTCCTTGTAGTTATTAGGTTCATCCAGATCTACCAATGTGTTATCACTGATAAATGTATCACCTTCTGCAGTAATATGGAAACCATAAAACTCAGGTGAAACTATAACTCTACTGGAACGCCTCGGAGGTACAGACTTGTCAATTGGTTCAACCGGAGTTTCATCCTTGGGTTGAGTGCTAGTGTTTGAGGTTCCTTCACTGCTTGACTCTTGAAGCTCTTCAAGGTCAATTTGCTTCCCACTGTCCCCTTAGCATATGACTTATCTCTCACCAAAGACCTATGCTATCAATAGCGCGCTATAGCGTTTTGCGGTGTTACTGAACCGCTATTTTGAAATAGCGTTTACAAATAGCGGTAGCGCTATTAGCAGCGCTATTTATCGCGAAACTCTTCAGCGCTATAGCGACGCTACACCCGCTTTTACAATTTCGTACATATTGGGCTACTTTGACAAAGAAAAAAAATGATTGTGTGTTATTTCAATATTAAATCTTTATTTTTTAAACTAGTCCACTACACTTTTTGTTTTAATAAGTCCAGATAATAAATATAATTAATTACAAACTACAAATCAACAAATGACAACTTTCCTTTCTCGTATGTTTCAGTACTTAGAAACCACGAACGACTTGAGTTGTAATGATATTTTGACACTTTTTAGTTTCCATATAACTATATTAGAATATTATATATAGATTATGTTATGTTTTTATATGATTTTTTATGATATTAATTCTATATAGTATTAATAGTCTAATATAAAAATTTTGTATAAATATATAATATAAATTATACATAATATTAAAAAACCGCTATACCACTGCTAGACCACCGCGATAACCGCGATTTCAAATAGCGGCATGTGACTGCTATTGAAATTTGGACCGCGATAACTGCTTAGCCAAAGACTCCTCTCCTCGCGATGAAGGCAACATTGTCACTTGGTCTATAGAAGAGATACCGAAAGGACTTCTGCGGGTAGCCGATGAAAATACATCGCTCACTCTAAGGTTCGAGCTTGTCGTGAGTATCGCATCTCACGAAAGTCTCACAACCCCAAACCTTGATGTGGTCTAATGTGGGAACCTTCCCAGTTCACATCTTGTGAGGTGTTTTGGAAACCTTTTTTTGTAGGGACTAGATTAAGGATATGGGTGGTAGTCTCTAAGGCATACCCCCAGAATGAGATAGGTAACGAAGTTCAACTCATTTCCTCCTTAATGTGATCCACTTCCACGTGTTGTTCAACTATTTTCTCCCCACAGTCGCAAAATATTGTGTGTAAGTCACTGAAATTGATCCTGTCTCGAAAATTTATCGAAATCGGATCTGGTGAGGGTGGTCGGGTAGACATCTCGTGAAAACGATTGTTGTCTCATTGTCGGTAAATGTTTGGCCAAAAAAATGTATAAAGTTTTAGGGTTGATTTATTAAACCATCATTTTTATAGACATTGGGTCCATAGTAACCCTTAGGGCCCAAGCAAATGATTCAACTTGACTCGGTGACGTGTATGACGAGTTGACTCAGAGTTAACTCATTAGATGACTTGGCTTCGAAACCTCTTGAAACAAGTCAATTGACCATTTTAGCCGGTAAAACTATACTTGGTACCCCTTAAATGCAAAAAAAATAAAATAAAATAAAAAATGACTTCATAGGGCTAAATGATGTTACATTAAACCAAAACAATATAAATACATTGCTAGTTTTTATATTTAACCGAGATAATCTATTTGCGTGTAACTGAAGATATAAAAATATAATAAAGTTTTTATGTGATTATATGTAGATTTAAACTTTTGTAAACCTTCAATTTTAATGAAGGAATAATTCCAACTTTCCCAGGTGTTGGTAGGTCGAAATGAACATATAGGGACAGGGTAGTTTGCAAGACATGCTATCTAACCCTTCTACTTCAAGTGCTTTCTTTAAAAACCCTTCTTTCCTTTCTTCATTTTCATTCAAACCCTCTGTTTGATAGAAAAGCATGACTTTTAGATACACAGATGTTTTCTCTCTTCTAGTTGCCATTTTAGCAACTACACATTTCCTATCATCAAACCTAGAATTTGTCAAGTTCTACATTGAGGAATTTAAGGTTATCTCGAATTTGCCAGTGTCAATCATCGCAAACCAATATAACACTCGGTTAGATGGTCATCACCACCACCATCATGAAAAAAAAGCCAAAGTAGTCGACATATGTGATGATTTCCCTCGTGATTCAGTACCTCAAGATACCAACACCACAACGACATTTTGTGTTGATCGTAATGGATGCTGTAATTTTACAACTATACAGTCTGCCATTGATGCGACTATAACTGCTAACCCTAAGAGAACTCTAATATGGATCAATAACGGCATTTACTTGTAAGTCGCTATAATCTATTTGTTCAGTAGTCTTCTCCTCCTCTCTGGTTTTTTTTTTCTGCAACAAATATCAATATGAAATATGTAAAGATGCAAACTAGCTAGCTACTAACCTTGATGACGATATATATTAATATATTCACTTAATTAATATGTCGAATTTAAGTGAAAAGGTAATAATCCCAAAGACAAAACCAAATATAACATTTCAAGGGCAAGGATATACTTCAACCGCTATTGTTTGGAATGACACTGCAAATTCGTCGCATGGCACGTTCTACAGTGCCTCCGTGCAAGTGTTTGCTGCAAATTTCGTAGCTAAGAACATTAGCTTCATGGTAAGCATGCATGGCTAGCTGTAACAATCATAGATCTTTAAATCAACATAACGAAATTAGATTTTCGATAAAAAAAAAAAGTTTACTTTATGAAATGTTATAATCAATGTGCTAGAATGTGGCTCCGATACCTAAGCCGGGAGATGTTGGAGCACAAGCTGTGGCGATTAGAGTAAATGGAGATCAAGCTTCTTTTTGGGGGTGTGGATTTTTTGGAGCTCAGGATACTCTTCATGATGATAGAGGTCGACATTACTTCAAAGAATGTTATATTCAAGGTTCAATTGACTTCATTTTCGGCAATGCAAAATCACTCTATGAGGTATAAATTCAAAAAAAAAATTAATAAAATAAAATTTATATAGACTCTTATGAGATGTTAACATATAGTCATTATTTAATTCTAATATTTTCGAAAATAGAAAAGACATTGTTTATTGTTATAAGAAAGGTGCCTAAAAACGAACTAGACGTTAATGCATGATCATTTATTTCTTATATAAAAAATGCTTATGCAATTTTGTATTTTATTTTTACTTCAATCTATAATGAATATATTTTAGGGAATTGTTGATACTTTTTATGAATATAATTGTATATTTTGGCAATATATTTTAACATGTATATATAGATACATTTAAAATATTTTATATATCCTTTTCATTAAAGAATGAATTTTAAAGTTATAATAATAAATTATTTAACAAATATTAATATCTTTAATATTGTAACAATGGCGGATCCACACTATCCAAGTGGAGTGTATGTCATTTGACTATGATATGTATCAAAATTTCATATGTAATATATTTATGATGTATTCGGAACTCAATAGATATAAACATTACTCTAACCAAAATTTAAATTAACTTATATAGATAATGGTAAATAATTGCATAACATAAAAAATAGTTTGTATAAATGATTAATTATGTACAAACATGAATGTATTTTAGTCATCATCAAAAATTTTACCACATTAAGTGTTTAAAGTATTAAACTTTTTTCACCCATTATTTCAAATTTATCAATGTCTTATATAATAGTAATAATATTGACATATATAAGTATCTCATGAACTACTAAATCAATCATGTACTCCTTTGTAGTTCATTTTTCTGCCTTCCACACACATCACATCAGAATATAATTAACCACATGTAATTGTATATGATCAAATTTGTGTAATAATTGTGAAATGATGTATAGGATTGTCAATTGATCTCCATGGCACCACCAGTAGCAGTGGGACAAAAGAATATAAATGGAGCAGTTACAGCGCATGGAAGAGCTTCCGCAGACGAGGACAGTGGATTTGCGTTTGTGAGATGCAACCTCGGTGGTACAGGAAGGATATGGTTAGGTCGAGCTTGGAGACCCTTCTCTAAAGTTATCTTTGCTTACACATTTATGTCGGACATAGTTGCCCCTGAAGGGTGGAATGACTTTAATGACCCCTCTAGAGACCAGTAAGCATGCACTACTTTTATTTTATACTATGAGTTATAACCTTAAATTTTACTTTAACTAATTATATATAGTTAAATAAAATCATTGAACGAGATGAAATGATTAACTCAAAAGAACTTTTTATACATAAATGATTATAAATTAATGATCTTTTACAAAAAGATATGTTTCATTAAACTTTTTATAGCTAGGATTCAATATTGTAAAAAAAAAAATGATTAAATTGTATGAAAAATGGAATAATAACATGACAATAATGTATTTGTGAGTTTTTTAATGAATAAATGTTTTTGATCGTAGGAGTATATTCTATGGAGAGTATATGTGCATGGGTGGAGGAGCAAATACTTCAACGAGAGTTCCATATGCACAAAAGCTAAATGACATTCAAGCCTCACTCTTTCTTAATTCCTCTTTTATTAATGGTGACCAATGGTTGCAGTTACAATTGTGAGGATATTCCTCTATATAATTAATTTATTGATAAAATAAATTCTTTTTTCTTTTTGTGCTCCATCAAAAAAATGTATCATTTTACGTATGTATATTTGTTTGGACACATTTTTAAAACATGCTTTATATTTTCACCCTTGTTTACATTAAATTAGCAACTTTGATTGGTGTACATATATAAGGATTTTTTTTTTCATATTTTGTCTTTGTTAGGATGCATTTTTTTACATTTGACTTGTATTTTGATTAAATTATGTGTGTCAAGTCAAATATTGTTTTTGTTTACGAAGACAACAATTTCTATCGGATTCCTTTAGAAAACAAAAAATAAGGAACACTATCAAATAGAGCGACAACCAACCATCCTCGAATATTCATTGGGCAACTGGAACGAAGTTAGTTAGTTAACTTTTTGGTTTAATGTACCAAAGTTAAGATATTTTATGGAACAAATAAAATGATAAAAAAAGGGGCGTGTTTGACAAAAATAATTATTAGCTGGAAGTGGATAGTAGGTAATGGATAGTTGGAAGCAGATAGTTGGTAGCTGGAAGCTATAACTTTTATTTGTTATATGAATTTTTAGTAAAAATAGCTAAAAACTTTTAAAATATGTAAAATTATATAAAAAGATATTTGTTTAAAAAAATAAATATATAAATATATTTTTAAAGGTAATTAAATTGATTTTAAAAGCTCAATAGCATTTGTTAAACGTTACATGAAGTAACTTTAAGATATGGAGCGATTTGTTAAACTTAAACGCTTGTATTGTCAAACAAAGTTTTTTGTTTTAGCTTGAATATTTTGTCAAAAGTTAAAAACTAGAAGCTCTCATACGTTTTTTTGTTTAAACTTGAACGTTTTGTTAAAAGTTAAAATAGAATCTCTCAAACGTTCTGTTCCAAACACGCTTAATTACGTAAATAAGATGTCTCGATTATAAAAATACATACTTGGGTTGTATAAAATATGACTTTGATGTCCCTGTCCTTATCAACAAATCAAAAGTTATGTTGCTATTTAGTGACTTTAACCATGTGGTAAAATATAATGTTCTATATTTGAAAAGCAATAAAGAGAATGAACATTTTTGTAACATTTGGAAATTTGGATTATTTTGTGACTTTAACCATTTAGTAAAATATTATGTTGTGTATTTGAAAAGTAATAAAGAGAATGAAAATTTGTCAAATATTAACACTCTGTAACATTTAGAAAATTTAGATATTAATTAAGGAAAATGAATGGAATAAATTGAAAATGTGTAATATTATAATGGTAAAATGATTCAAAACGATATCACAATCATTTCACATTCCTAGTACTCATGGTGGCGATAGTTGTGATTATTCCAAGTGATTAGTTGAGTGTATGTAGTTATGTAGTTGCAAAAGTCATTAGATGAAATTAAGGGAATTTTGGTCATTTGTATGTGTAGCATGAGGTTTTTAAAGAATTAGACTCAAAAAATAGTTTATATATATGTCATAGTACATTTTGTGACAATATATAATGTTGGTTAAGGTGAATTTAGTTATGGAATTGAGTATTTGACAAAAAAAATGGCATGAGAATCATTTTTACTACTTACTTTATAGATTATTAGATTAAGTTCTTTGTTCTTTAAGCACTTACTCAAAAGTAACTTGATAAGGTTGTAAGACTCTTTTGGGCCTTTAACTGGATATAAAACTTGAGAAAAGTGGTGTTTGTGATGAAGATATCTTGTTGTAAAGACAATGAAAATGTTGGAAAAAGTTGAGAACTGATATCAAAAAAGAAATTTGTTGAACCACAAATTACTTGTCGCGTTGAACAATTTGACGTAAGGCGAAGTGGCACATTGCTATTTCAATAAGGCAAACGTACAATGTTGATATGCGATGCGAACACATGATAAAGGGTGAAGTGCAAAAGTTTATTTTCGATGACACATCATCATTTAAAGTGGATGCACTACACCGACATCTTTTATGTGACGCGTTCACGTCGAACACATAGCCTGATAAAGAAGGTTTAAGGTAGTCATTTGATTCATTCTTACTACATTCCTCAGCAGAGAGCAAAGAGGGATGATTTTTCAGATAGAACCCTAAATGAAAGCTCCCATCATGAGGATTTAAATGAAAGCAAGTAATCAAAACTTTACTAAGTTATCAAGGAGTTGAAGGTACTTTGGTCACGAAACACTAACTAAAGGGAAAACACTATGGTTAGTGTAACACCCGTTTTCTAAGATTGACTGATCTGGGGTGTTAAGGAGTCAAAAGTTTGATGATTGGATGTAAATGATAGTGTTCGGTGCGAAAGGAGGTACCCCGGATGCGATTTGGATGCAAATAAGAGTATTTGATGCGAAATGAAGTACCCTATATGCTATTGGATGTGAATGAGAGTGTTGGATGCAAAAATAAGAGTATTAGATGCGAAAGGAGGTACCCCGGATGCGATTGCATGCGAATGAGAGTGTTGGATGCTAAAGGAAGTACCCCTCATGCTATTGGATGCGAATAAGAGTGTTTGGGATGTGAGTATTTAATGATCTACATTGGAAGTACCTGGAGTATCCAGTGCGTAAAGCAGCAACATTCAAAACACTAATTTTTAGGGTTTAGACCCTATTTAAAGGACCTTAAGTCCTTGAGGTCTTCCTTATCTTCAGCCTCCACATCCCAAAGTAGTCATTTCAAAACCCTAGCCATGTTTGTGAGAGTTTAAGTCCTTAGTGTGGTTCTTGTGTGTTCTTAAGGAGAAAGAGGAGCATGTGAGGAGCTTCAAGCTTTGAGGATCTGGAACTTTCATCTCTCTAGCATTCTCCATAAAGTATAAATTTTTGAACTTCATGGATACTTCATTGGATCTTGCTAGTTCTTAAGTTTTTGTGCCTTTTGGTCCCATAATCTTGGTATATATGAGTTTGTCTTACTCTAGACCAAATGAGTTATCCTTTCAAATGTTTTTGAGTGTTTGTAGTCATAAAAATCTGATCTTGATCCCTTTCTCCCATCCATGCAAGAGTTATGAAGCTTGGGTTTTGGGTAGTAAGTTAGGGTTTGGATTTTGAGCACTTCTGTAATGCCCGTGTTTATGGGTTAAGCATTAAAGATGATGTAATAGTCTAGGTTAACTTTTGTAACTCGTTTTAAAGTAATAAAGATGAATTATGTGAGTATTATGTGACTTATGTGCTTATCTACTTAATTATTTTGATTTAATGAATTAAGGATAAAAATAAACATCAAAATTAAATATTAGATAATCTCGATATCTAAGAATGAAGTTGTACCGGTCGAAACAAGGATTCCGGAGATATAAAGAATACTGAAATACGAGTCCTAACAAAGAAGTTATGACCTATTGAAATTTCGCAACAGAACCGGCACAACGTTGTGTGACGTAAAAAGTGAATTTACGATAAAGTGTTTTTTAACATTAGTGATCTGAACGAAAGTCGTAGTATTCATTAAACCAAGAGTGTGCATAAAAAGAACGTCCAAATCTGACTTCGTATGAGAAAGTTATGAATTTTCTAAGATTTGGCATAACAGTATGCAACCTGAAACTCGAATTTTAGATCGAGTGATTTTTAGCCGAAACAACCTAAATGAGAATCGAAGATCTTGTTGATATTAGTTTAACAATATAAAGACAGACGAAAACAAACATCGGATGAAGAAGTTATGAATTTTTAACGGGTTTTTCCTATCTCGACCTGTTAAAAATATAACTTTAAAAATAAATTCAAAATTAGCCGACGGAGGCTAACGAAAGTTATAGAGCATAATCTCACCTGCGCGTGGATATAAAGAACGTCAAAAACGGAGTTCGTATGCGAAAGTTACAAAATTTTGATGTTTGGAAATTGGGAGCACGCCCAGCGCACCAAAGGAGTACGCCCAGTGTACTCGTGTGAGTGTTTACGATTCGAGATTGGTTACGTAGCCCTACTCTTTCACATGATGGACACGTGTCATAGCCTTGACGCGTCCAGGTTGATCCCTTAGTACGTCCAGCGTACTGGTTGAAGAAGGAGTACGCCCAACATACTCTTAAATTACGTGCAGTTTAACTCGATTATTCAGCCCCTATAAATAGTGACCGATACCATTCGAATTTATCTTTACAATTTCATTCTCTCTACCCTATACTTTCTTCAATATTGTAACAATTACCCCCAACACTATTATATCACCCTAGCATCGTAAGCAAGCCCCGTAGAGCCCGAAGATCCCGAGAAAAATAGTTTTCGAGCCGAAACATTGCCCATGTGAAGCCCGGTTTTTTAGAGAACTTCCTGGTATCATCAGAAAATATTATTTTAAGAGACAAAGTGATGCCCAATTTTCGTTACTCCAAGTAAGTGTGTAGTCACTTTCATCTTACACATAGATATGAAGTATTTTCTATAAAATACATGTTGTGTATATTTATTGTTTGTCTAATTGAGATGAGTGTTGAATGAATGTTTTATACTGGTTTTAAAATGATTTAAACTGTATATGTATTTTTATCTACAAATATTTTGGGTATAACATGGGTAAATGAAATAGTTGATGTGTGTTAAAATGATGAGAAGACTCGATATTGTTGTTGTTTCAGTCATCTAACGGAGTATAGATGACGATCACAAACTTTTATAGACAGTCCAGTGAAACGCTAGCAGGCTCGCAACCTGTAGGTGTTTGTGAACTTAGTGTTTAATGGTATACTCCACACCCGCCCTCACATGGTTTCCTTATTTGATATAAATTGTTGAGGAATCCCCTAAAGCAATGTTGTAACCCCGATTAAAATCCTTGGACTATGTCCCTTGTGATAGGTGTTTACGGACGTAAAGTAAGGATAACGGGAATGGGTAATCAGGGTTATTGTTGGTTGATAAAATTAATAAATTTATTTTGGATTGATAAATTTATTGCTGGGTGGTGAAATTAATAACTTTATTTTTGGTAGATGAAAATTAATAAATTTATTATTTGTGGGTTGAAAACCCTATATGCTCACCAGACGCCCAAGCCTGACCCACTCAGTTTGTTGTATTACAGGTAGTGGACCCCGAGCGTAGTTTGGAGGTTGAAGATGGATTTTTGAATTATAAGCCAGTAGTTGTAAATATATGTTGTAAGGCTTATAATTAACTCTTTATGCTTTTGGTCTGTATCGGAACATGACATCCCGAAGTTTTTGTTATATAATGAAAATATATTTATTTAAGAAATGTTTTGATAAATTTTTATTATATTTTGTTTTGGGAAAAAAATTCCGCAACATCTTTTGGAAAAATTGCTTTGATTTTATTTTAAAAGCATAAACTAAATCGGTTTTTTCTGGCCGAGAAAATTGGGGTGTCACAATTGGTATCAAAGCATTAGTTTAAGCGAACTAGGAATTTGTAGGATTTCTAGACTTAAACTTAGAATGCTAAGTGATGATTGTGAGATGAGTGTCTATCATATTTTAGACACGAGCACTAATATATTTTAGGAAAGATGCCTAAAATGCTTTTATATGTTAAATGCTATATGTTTGCCATATATGTCATTATTTGTTCGGATCTATGGTTTGTTGTCGACCGGATCTGGAAACCTTAAAGATTCTAAGCGTACGACTACGATATTAGAACTAGCATATAATTTTTCGGAGTAATGATGATCTAAATTTGCCTAATTTGGTGTATAGATCATAATAGCAAAAACCCGGAGTGAAGCTAGAAATGAAAACAAAAATCAAGAACCTAAACCCCAAGAAAGGGAGCAGATACCTGTTGTAGCAGTTGCACCTAAGCCAATCATAGTGGCTGGGGTACAAGAAATGATGTAGATGATGTTGGATCACCAAATGGAGGAAACAAGGCGTTTACTTCAACGGAACCAAGAGTAACTTTTGGTGTCTGTTGAACAACCCAAGTTGAATGAAGGGCAGTCAGAAGAAGGAAATTATAGTGGGGATATTGGTCAAGCCAACCCATCGATAGTTAGATGAAACCATCGGTATGAAGGAAATGATGGACTTAGATTAAAATACAAGGATCTATGGCATCCAACCACTGTGCCTATCTGGAAGTCCGAGACCGGTGAAAGTCATGAATTGGATCTCTGAAATGGAGGCAATGTTTGAAAGTTGCGAGTCTAGTAACAGGCCGAAAAGCGCTCTCGCAATTCCTCTATTAAAGTCTGGAGTATTGAGCCGGTGGAAAGTACTAGCTTATTTGATGCCCAAGGGAGAAGCTAGCAAGATGTCTTGGAAATATTTTCTAGTACAGCTGAAGATGCAATACTGCTATGAGTAGGATCTTTTGGAAATGAATAATGAGTTCCAAAATTTGAAGAGGTGAAAAATGAGCATCACTGAATACACTATAAGTTTTACGGAGAAAATGAATATTGGTCCATACCTAGTTCCAACTGAACTCTCCAAGGTTAATAAGTTTGCCCTCGGATTACCAGCGAACTTTGGTCTAATGGTCAAGTAAGCAACCACTCTGAAATCCGTCATCTGGGCTGCTAATAATGTGGAGACCCAGATACGAGAAAAGGGTCTGGAGAGAGTGGAGGTTGGTGAGAAAAGGAAATTTGATGGGTCGTCAAATTCCAGCAAGAAGAGCAAGTTCTCAAAATCTGGTATAAAGAAGTCTAGAGGAGGTGAAGCCAAAATGGTGCGAAAAATGAAAGAAAAAGCACTTTGGGAAATATGATGAGGAGGTCACTTGTTTTAAGTGTGGGAAGCCAGGGCACTACGCCAGTAACTGCACAACCAATAAAAGGGTGTGCTATGGATGCCACGAAGAAGGGCACGTTTTGCAGGATTTCCCAAAGAAGACAGAGGCAGTGAAGCCTAATCTTCCACCAAAGCCAAAAGCGAGAACTTTCCAAATGACTTTGGAAGCTGTAAAGGATGCAACGGATGTCACATCATGTACCTTTCTAGTAAATGGATTGCCTGCCAATTTATTGTTTGATTTTGGAGTGAATTACTCATTTATATCACATAAATTTGGTGAAAGACTAGCATTGCCTATAGAAAAGCTAGATGATGCCCTAATTGTAGAAGTTGATAGTGGAAAATTCATACCTGTTAGTGATTATATTAAGAACATTGTCATCAATTTAAACGGAAACGAATTCCAAGAGAAGTTGTTACTTATCGAGTTAAATGGTTTCAACATCGTTCTGGGGATGGATTGGCTTAGCGCCCATGATGCACATGATGCCGAAATATTATGCAAGAAAAATATAGTAAGGGTAAATCCGCCAGGAAAAGAGACATTTATGGTGTATGGAGATAAGCACATAGTGAATTTTGGAATCATTTCCCTGATGAAAGCCATAAAATGTTTGTCTAAAGGATGTACATCATATTTGGAGTTCGTGATCGATGCCAAGAAGGAGAATTAGGAAATGCACAACATACCTGTGGTGTATGAATATCCAAAAGTTTTTCCCAAAAATCTTCCTAGATTGCCCCCTGATAGACAAGTGGAGTTTAGAATAGACTTGTTACCAGGAACAACACCGATAACAAAAGCCCTATATTAATTAGCACTGACATAAATGACAGAGCTTATGACACAACTTCAGGAGTTGTTGGACAACGGTTTTATTAGACCTAGTTCACCACCCTGGGGAGCTCCAGTGTTATTCGTGAAGAAAAAGATGGGAGCATGAGAATGTACATAGATTATAAAGAGCTAAATAAGGCAACAATAAAGAACAAGTACCTGTTGCAAAGGATTGATGACATGTTCGATCAGTTGCAAGGTTCGAGTTATTTCTCGAAGATCGATCTTAGGTCAGGATATCATCAACTAAAGGCGAGAGAGTAGGATATTGAGAAGACTGCGTTCTGAACAAGATATGGACACTATGAGTTTTTGGTAATCGCTTGTGGGACTGTTTTCTATGGAAGTGGTGGATAGAAAGGATTGGCATGTTAAATTATCATCGGTATTAAGTGGACATCTTTTTCTGATGGTCTATTAGATGGCATGTTGTGGTTGACCGGGCTGAGGCGGTCCTGCTCTATGCAGTAGGCCAAGATACCCGGTGCGGGCCAACGGTAAGTCGTATGGGCAGGGATTCAGCAGAATATGACCCATGGTTCTATTTCGGGTAGGAACTTCAGGTTCTTAGGGCGGAATAGTATGTTGGTAGTAATGGAAAGAGAGTTAGTGATGGATAGTTTGAGTGGTTGGCCAGGGGGTCAGGCTGAATCCAGGTTTCTAGATTGCGGGTTTTAGGTCGTGAAGGATTGTGTGCCACATGGGATTGTGGAATCATATTCTTTGGAATGAAAAGATCACCTTTGGGTTTAGTCTCCTTCAAAAGTTGTTGGATGTTATGGTTATGAAGGTTCCCCTAAAGATGTCGGGTTCTAGGGATGGTAAGGAATGATTTCGAGGACATTTAAGTGGGGGGGGGGGGAAGTTTTAACATCCCAATTTTTTTTTCCAGTTATAGTCCATGGGGATGGAAGGGTAAAGCCATGAAGAGCTTAAGGGCTAAATTGCAATTTTGGGACCAGGAGGAGTACGCTGGGCGTACTCATAAAGGATGGAAACCCTAATATCTAGGGTTGTGGGCTATATAAACATCATTATGGCTCATTTTCTCTTCTCCTTCTCAGCCCCCATCCTCTATAAACGTCTCCAAACCCTAGTTCTTGTGTATGAGAGTGAGTTGGTGGGTATTTTGATCTCTTGAAGGTGAAGCCATTGCAACAAATAGTTGAAGAATGAGATTGTCTTGTAGATCTGAAGTTATGTTGTGACATAGAAGCTCCAGAAGGTAAAAAAAGCTTCAAACTTTATGCTTTTAGGTTATAGATCTAGCCTTTCTAACATTATGGAACCATTTGTTATCCCAAAAACCCAATTTGGTGCATGATGCATTTTAGATGAGATAAGTTATCCTTTCTGGACATTGGAGAGGTCTTAAGTGATAAAAATAAGCTCCTAATGGCTTAAGATGTCCCATGCATGTAGTAGAACGGTCTTAATGGATTAAGACCTTGGATTAAGAACTTTTTGGATGCCTAAAGTGATAAAGTTCTAGACTTTATGAGTCCTAGGCACATTTGGTCACTGGATCTGGAGTTTAGGCTTAAGTGCTTAAGCCATTAAGCACTAATTACGGTTTTGGTGAAACCTTGCGTATGCCCGACATAAGTTTCTATACGCCCAACGTATTGGGTCAATGACCTCATTTTCCAGTCAATGTGAGAGTTGTGTATGCCCCGCGCAGCCTTAGAGTACGCCCAACGTACATCTAGTGTGGACTTTTGGTGATTTGGGCTAGTAGGGTTTGGGCCTTAGCCCAATTAAAGGGAATGGACATGACGGATTGAGTGGCCCTTTGCCAAGATTGTTATGTTGTGTAATGACTTGGTATTTATGATGTGATAGTTCGGGATTTCCAGTCAGACAACCGTTCGGGAGTTCATTTCTTTAGTTCAGATTAGCGTTGCGAGGTGAGTTATCCTTACTATATCAACAGGGTCTAAGGCACCAAGGTCGGCCCTCTATATATTTGTATATGGGTTATGGCATGATATGTTTATTGATTATATCCTGGTAGTTAGGATGGTGATATCTTTATGTTAGTGACCTGGTTTAGATCGGTATCCTGGTATATAGGATGATGCTATGTTAGTGACCGGTTAGGTCGGTATTCTGGTTAGGATGTTGCTATGCTATATGATTTGCTAGATCAGTTTGTTTGTCTATGGACTGTTATGTAATTATATGTTATATGTGTACATGGTTGTTTTATTGGGATTGGGTTGAGGTGGGTCCTGCTTTGTGTTGTAGGCCAACATACCCACGATGGACCGGATAGACTGTAGACCCGGGAAGGCACATAGTCAAGCCGAAGGCCTGGCGAGCGGTCCGGATAGGCTGAAGGCCCTGAGAGGGCGGTCCAAATGTGTCGAGGCTCGGAGAGTGGGCCATATAGACTGAAGGCCCGGTGCGGGTGGTCCATTCAGACTGTAGACTCAAAGAGTGGACCAGGTGGACTGAGGGCGCGGTGCGGGCGGACCAGTCACACTTTTGACTCAAGATGCATGGATGTTCTGTATTTGTTGATATGATATGGTTATGGTATTATTGAGGTTAGTATTTTGGGGGTAACTCACTAAGCTTTCGGGCTTAAAATTTCATTTTCTTATTTCGGGTTTAGTGGATGACTGCAGGAAGGCGAATGCGTGACCGTACACTTCCTCGATTGATGATTATGATTTCTGGGAACTCTGATGTTTAAAATATTTTGAAAACAAATTGTAATAACTGAATGATTTTATATGACTTAAAAAGTTTTAAATTGGCTCGAATTTTATGAATGTTACAGTTCCCCACCTCGCCCTGCCATCAGCTGCTGAAGAACTCTCCATGATGCCAGCCAACCACCTCCTGGATATCGTCATATCCACTTAGTAGCCTACTCCCATCACTCAAGAGTTCCACAAAGAACAAAGCAAGCAGCATTCGTGCAGTAGCACTCCAATCCAAAGAACTATCATAGAACATCCAAACTTCATACCACAACTCATGTTATCCACATCCATCCATCCTCACTGTCAGCTGCCTTATGCATGCAAATTATACACAGAACATGATCTAATAGATTGTAGAATAATAGACTCTACCCTAGGATCACAACCAGACTATAAGGCCAAATCAATTATTTTAAGGCTATAAGATCCTAACCGTATACAATTTTAAAAGCATACACATAGCAGTTACTAATATCAACAATCATTCTCATTCTAGCATGGCATCAAATATTCCCAAGGCTACAAGCACCACATATCAGGCCAATCTATTGTTGACTACTCAACACTATCATACAAGTCTACCAGCTCATTCAACATATACATGCATCTTCCTTAGCCCTAACTAGCATACAATTCACATATTCATAAACCAAATCATAACAGATATCATATATGGGTATTATGGGGTAACTTACTTGATCTCGACTGATTGAATGCACCACAACCTTTTCTTATTATTATTCCGGGCACCATTTACAATTTACAACTCAATAACACACACACACACACTAATATAAACATAGACACACAACCACCCTAGTGGTGGCCGACGACGGCACATGGTGGCAGCCACCACCTCACGATGGTCATGGTGACTTTTCCGGCCGAATAAACATCCAAACACCACTTCGCTATAATAAACACACATGTTTCAATTTGTAAAATGGACCCAGCCACCCACCTGGTGGCGTACGACGGTGTTGACTACAACAACCACCATGTCCAGCTTCTATGGTGGTTCTTCACGACTTTACTCGACAGAAACACACACGTACGAGCATCCATACCATGAACAACAAACACTGACACCATCTTGTTGGAACTATCTGGCAACGGTAGCAACAACGACGCTACGACCGACGGTAGGCGATGACGACCACAGTTGTCATCACCGGAGCGTAACATACAGTAGGTTGGAGAAAGGAGTGGGGGGGGGGGGGGGGTTATGCGACCCACCAAAGTGGCAACAATAGCTACCTCAGTTCTTGTCTCCTTCGACAGTGATACAACAACGACGGGGCTCAAAGGCGACACAACCCAGTGGTGACAATGACAGCGAGACGGAAGACACCTCGGAGGAGAGAAGGAACGGTCGATGGAGGAAAACAACAACAGCAACCACGACATCAAGCTTCAATCTCATCGTCGGAGTTGTGATGACGTTATTTGGTGGTTCAAGGCAACGGCGGGGGGGGGGGGGGGGTTGGCGGTGGTCGGAAGATTGAGGGATAAGGTGAAGAAGGTGGCGACTGCATTCAACTTCTAGGTTTAGGGTTTGAACGAGAGTAGCGACGGGTTATAAGCCCGTTTCATAAACTTCTCCCCATAATAACAACAATAGCCCCTACCTCTATTAATCCTTTCAAAATGAATCTGAAATTTACGATTTATCCCCTACCATCTGAAATTTCTTTCAATTCTAGTCCAATACTTACCAAATACACCCTAACTTCTAAAAATCTATACAAAATACATACTAATATCACACTTTGACCCCCAAAATTCTAAAATATATCATTTGGCTCCCCGAAACCACTGTCTGTTAAATATTATTGGCTTTAGGACGACTATTCGTTCATCAATTTTATCTATTTATTTAATAAACATGATGTTACATCGGATAGTATAATCCTTTCTTTTTTACTATGGATGTGATATTACTGTTGTAACACCAAACTTTTGTAAAGCCTGATAAATGTTTTTGAAATTTTTGTAAAACTAAATATTTGACATGACTTAAATGTTATGTTAAGTGAACAATCATAATATTATATTGGTAAAAATTTGTATGAATATAACAATTTGATATCAAGCCATTGATTAAGCAAATTAGATTGGATTATCCTTCTTATGCTTAAACTATGAGAAAGAGATTGCATGTTTCCTTAAGAATGCTAGAATTGCTTATAGGATTATATGCCTAGATTGATGTGAAACACGTTTATGAAAAAATGTTCCTATGATATGATAAACATACTCTATTGCTTAGAAATGTTAAAGTCATGTTATATGACTAGATTAAAACTAAAACAAAGTTGGATGCTGGTACTTAGAACTATTGTTTATAACAATTAAGTGAAACCTTTTTGATGAGATGATGTTGTAATAAGTTGTCATATTATCATACAACAAAGATTTTAAGCGTGGAAATAGAAGACGAAAGATTTTGAAGCTTCTTAACAGTACTATTTTATAGCAAAATGGAAAGGAAGAAAAGCAAGTATGAAGTTCATCACGAAGAATTAGACGTATGTTCGTCTAAGGAGAATTTGGAGGAATTCCTTGTTTTATAAAAAAAACATGTTGATTCACGAGTACACCGACACGTTTACAAGGATGTTGGCTTCGTTGGCTTTGTTTGAATATGTGTGGCTTACTGAGGAAGAAAAAATCTATTGTTATGCTAAAGGCTTACCCTCTAAAATATTCATATATTGTAATGCAACCCCCATGGTGCTTGTTGCAATAGTGATAACATTATTCATTGGAAGCTTTGTAGAAGAAAATAGTAAACAAGACGAAAATTTTGAAATATATAATAAGTATCTTAAAAGACACTAGGAGAATGTATCTTTGGAACATCCCGATGTTTCTGACGTGGAAAAGAAAGACATCATAGGAAAGAGTGTGAAGCAAAGTTGTCAAAATATATAAGATGTGAGATATGTCATGAAGAGGGACACACTCGAGTCATGTACCCAAAGAAATGCACAAATATTTTAGAGTGTTACTACATGGACATCATAGGAAAGAGTGTGAATCAAAGTTGCCAAAAGATATAAGATGTGATATCTGCCACGAAGAGGGACATACTAGAATAATGTACCTAAATAAATACAAAAATATTTTGGAGCATTACGACTTGGAGAAAATGATGAAACACACGAAAAAAAAATTGAAAAATGGGTGAGGGTATAACTTCTTAGTTGAGGCTACGTAGGCCCTCTAGTTATGAAACATGGAGTAATGGTTTTTGTATGTTTAACATAGAAGGGATTAAGTTAGTTTTCTTTAAAACTTTATCATAGTTAAACTATTGAAAAGTTAGACGGTGATTAGTATGTAACATGAACTTTGAAGTTACCAACATAATTAGTCCATAATGTTGATATCACTACTTAACTCTACACCAAAATGTGTGTAGTTTGGAGCAATATATTGCATATATCCATCAATTCATGCCAATTGTCCTCCACTACAGATATGTACTTTAAATAACTGTGTATACAAACTTAATTTTTTTAGTACCAAAAGCTGTATTTTGTTTTATGCAACAACAATAACAAATAACACTCCAAGAATATTACTCTAGAATGCCCGCACATTCTAGATAATAGATCCGAAATGAAGTTTTTCAGTTTGAAAATGCACGATTTTTTGATTCCAGACGAATCTTCTGCCAACTACCACCAACTCCACAATGACCTTAACTATTATGAAATAATGTATTCAAGATTAAATGGTCATTTTTTAGAAACTTGAGAAAGATAGTTATTTCCTTTAAATAGTTCATGTATAATTATTAGCTAAATTTATTTCCCTTAAAATATACCAAAAACATTTGTTATAATTAAATAAATTTTATTAAAATAATCTCTATTATCTTTATCAAATGGGATGTACTTAGAAAAAAATAAAACGGGCCAGCAAATAAGCTCAACTAGGACTTGTCCAATCCGAAATGAAGAGAAAGCCCAAAGAACACCAAGTAGGGTTTCTGCAAAAGTATTAGAATCACCAATTTTCTTCAAAACCCCTTCTTCTTCGTCGCCTCATTTCCACACCGCCGGAGCAAGCGAAGCAGCAGAAGGTCATCCATCAATGGCGCCAAAGCAGAGAGCTCCCCACACATGCCGGAACCCAGATCTCATCAGGGGTGTCGGGAAATACTCCCGCTCCCAGATGTACCACAAGAGAGGACTCTGGGCCATCAAGGCCAAAAACGGCGGAAAATTCCCTACCCACGAGAAGAAGCCCGCCGACGCCCCCGTCGCCGTCAAGCCACCGAAGTTTTACCCTGCCGATGATGTCAAGAAACCCCTTGTCAACAAGCGCAAAGCCAGGCCCACTAAGCTCAGGTTGATTTACACGATAACTCTTCAGTTCTTCTCGATTGTTTTTCAAAATTTAATGCGTGTTCATTTTGATTTGATGTATGCTTTTCATGTTATGTAGAGCTAGTATCACTCCAGGAACTGTGTTGATTATATTGGCTGGAAGGTTCAAGGGGAAGAGAGTTGTGTTCTTGAAACAACTTACATCTGGATTGCTTCTCGTCACCGGTGAGCTTTTCGTTTTCTGTTTGTATATCGGGTATTAATCAACAACAAATTAAGTGTAGCTTTGATTTGATGAGTTTATGACAGTATTGCTTCAAATTCGACATATAGCTTTTCTTATTCTTCTTAAATTTTGTTTTTTTTAGCAAAGTCTTTAGAGCTTTGATCGCTAAACAATCTAGGGCTTTTCAGGTCCATTCAAGATTAATGGTGTTCCATTGAGAAGGGTGAACCAGTCATACGTAATTGCCACTTCAACCAAGGTCGACATTAATGGAGTAAATGCTGAGAAGTTTGATGACAAGTATTTCTCCAAGAAAGTCGAGAAGAAGAATAAGAAGGGTGAAGGAGAGTTCTTTGAAGCTGAAAAAGAGGTCATTGAAATTTTCTGTTATTTTGCAATAAAAATTCTTATCTTTTTGGTGAAAAGTATCTCAACGTTATATCATCCAAAATACCCTAATAAGTATATAGACATAGAATCATAAAATTAATGAGAGGCCTAGATTAACAGGACTAAGTACAAATCAGTTTTAATGTACATTGCTATATATTACATGAATAGCATGGTCATTATCCTATGTTTATTTATTAATGATTTTTCAGATAATAATGTTCTAATTTTGATTTATTGGTTTGAATTTGAAATTTATATAGGAGAAGAGTCAGCTGCCACAAGAGAAAAAGGATGATCAAAAAACAGTAGACGCGGCTTTGATTAAATCAATTGAGGGTGTTCCTGAATTGAAGAGTTATTTGGGTGCAAGATTTTCTCTTAAGGCAGGAATGAAACCACATGAGCTTGTATTTTAGATGATATGATGATATGCATTTCAACACATTTATTAGCGTCGAGTTTCTTTTGTTTGAGTTCATCTTTGACTTGGTAGCTTTGTTTTTTGTTGTCGTGATATTATTATTAAATTTGAGATTTTGCATGATGGTTTCTTGTTGTTTATTTGGGTCTTGGGGTTTTGGAACTATACTTTTTAACTTATTTAATATTTTTATAAAGTTAAAGAAATAAAGAAAGATTGAGTTACAGATATATTTTAATGCTAATTATGTAATATGGTTTTGGAACTATACTTGCTAACTTATTTAATATTTATAAAGTTAAAGAAAATAAAGAAAGATTACGTTCTTTTTTTTTTTTTTGTTTAGAGTCTTAGAGATATATTTTAATGCTAATTATGTAATTATGTTTTTTTTTTGAATAAACTAACTAGTATAATTGAAGTTTTGATAATCATGACCTTTTTCTTTTTTAAATTTAGAAAATGACTTGGAAATATAGCTTCTTTGAGCATTAAAAGTTATTTCTTAGTTAGATGCATTGTTGTCAAAATCGCGATCCTGAACGTATGATCGTACGATCCTAGGAATGAAAAACGATCCGGATCGTATTTTGGGTAGGATCGAGATCCGATCCGATCCTACCTTCCCTTGATTTTTTTTTTTTTTTTTTTTTTTGCAAATGAATCTTTTTTTAACCATTTTATATCTTTTACTCTTTACCAATCTACCATTTATCGTTTTTTATTGTAACTTATTACTAATATTTTGAAATTTTCATAACTTTTGAACGAATAATTAAATGTTTGAAATATTTTTCATGATTAAATATTATAAATTAAAATTGTATTTTATTTTGTAGGATCTTAGGATCTCAATCCCGATCTTGCAAACCTAAAAACGATCCTATGTAAGATCCTGATCTTGACAACCTTGGTTAGATGTATATGAGTTAATTAAAAAAAATTAAGATGTATATGAGTTAATTAAAAAAAAATTAAAAGTTAATTAAAAAAATTAAATATAAATGTCTAAATATTTAAGAACTTTGAATTATAAAAATAAGAAAAATAATGAATTATTAAAATTGATTTTCTTTTTATCTTTTAAATTTAAATAAATAAACAAAGTAAATTAATGATGTTTAATTTGAGAATTTTCAAATAAAAATGTAAGTCCATTAATGAAATTGATATTTATTTATTATTATATTTATTGTAATTATTACATTGAAATATTATATGAAATTTATTAAAATAGAAAAACCCATAAAATGGCATGTGAAAAAGAAATTAATTCAAAATAATTATAAAATGACATTTGACAAATTGAATAAGAGTGTGACAAATGATTAAAAAAAAACCTTTATTTATTAGAGAAGATATGAACTTTGGAATTTGTGTATATTCCGGAATAAAAAGTGCTATATGGATTTATGTTCAGATTGTATTCCAGAGTGTTTATATTATTATTAGTGTATTTATATTGCATTGTTGTTCTGTTTTGAGAAAATTTGTCTGTCTACATACAAATAGTTTTCGCGAAAAAAAAAAATTGTTTGTAAAATCAAGTTTTTAGAGTGCATATTTATAGTTGTGGTCCATAGGGGCGAATCGACATATCATTACAATATATTGTTCTAGATTACATATGTTTTGGGGTAGATATAACCACTGATATCAACTTTTATGGGTTGATTACGTTGGTTGCTTTAAAGTCCAAATACATACTAATCAAATACATCTGTCTAAGGATGAGATTTTGGCCCGGAAACCCGAACCGAACCAAACCAAACCGAACTAGGCCCGAATAAGCAATTCTAAATACATGACCCGAATAAGCATTCCTCGTCCCATTTCTCTTATCGATAGAAATCAAAATCACGATTTAAACTTCTGTCCTCATCGTTCATAACAGAAAAAAACCCTACACTTGATTTTGTCGTTTCAAAATCAACCAATATTCTCAACTATTTCCAAACTCGAAATCACTTCTGTTGATCATTCCTCTTGTTTCAGACTTTCATAAATCGACCCATCCTATTGTCTCTAAGGATTCACGAATTCTTACTTTGTCTAGTCATGAAAAATTAGGCTCCAACTCAAGAAACTCAAGTAAGAAATTAATTCTTATTATGTAATCTACTATGTAAATGCTATTCTTTCAATGTGTTATATTAGTCTTTGAATGTTTTACGTTCATGTATAAAAGTATATTTTTATTCTATTATTTGGGTTATAGAATCCTAATACGGTTTATTCTGTTTTTTCGGTTATATTAGGTCCTTAATCATCTTGTACATATTATTCGGGGAATAATCGAACCGAACCGATTAATACCTGAACCGAATTGAACCCGTATTG
The DNA here is from genome assembly GCF_052625555.1 of Lactuca saligna. NCBI lineage: Eukaryota > Viridiplantae > Streptophyta > Magnoliopsida > Asterales > Asteraceae > Lactuca > Lactuca saligna. The sequence continues at coordinate 143,306,410 of NC_136421.1, read as the reverse complement.
GTTAATCGGTTCGGTTTTCGATTCATGCAATTAGACTTATTCGATTTTCGGGTTCGAGTCGGTTCGGTCCATGTAACATCCCCCTCTGGCACATATCACAATATTGTCCGCTTTGAGCCACTCGGCACGAGGACTTCCCAGGGGGTCACCCATCTTGGTACTACTCCCGCCCGAGCACGCTTAACTGCAGAGTTCTTATGGGATCTGCTGCCCTTACGACTTTAAAATGCGTTGTGATAGGGAAGGTATCCACACCCCTTATAAGGAATGCTTAGTTCTCATTCCCAGCAGATGTGGGATCAGATCTAACCCACTTTCATCCCCCATTATAGGGTTCGACGTCCCCATCGAACACATCGACCCGTGCCGTGGCTCTGATACCAATGGTAACATCCCCCTCTGGCACGTATCACAATATTGTCCGCTTTGAGCCACTCGGCACGAGGACTTCCCATGGGGTCACCCATCCCGGTACTACTCCCGCCCGAGCACGCTTAACTGCAGAGTTCTTATGGGATCTGCTGCCCTCACGGCTTTAGAACGTGTTGTGATAGGGAAGGTATCCACACCCCTTATAAGGAATGCTTAGTTCTCCTTCCCAGCCGATGTGGGATCAGATCTAACGCACTTTTGATGCTTATTGTCTCTAAATTGACTAGCCCTAATCTACGAAAGTTACAATTATCTCCCCTTAGGATGATTACGTCCCGGAATCATCAACGGAATAGGACTTGCATAATGATTCCAGATGCTATTTCTTCATCCTAGGTAATAACCGTAACTTCTATGTTTCCTCGAAAGAGTATTTAACTCTATGGCTTTCTTGACCGCAGAAGATGCCCAATCTTGCATTTGCTTATCGTACTATGTTGTACTTTCAATCGTAACCTTCAAGTTACCAAATAAGTCCTTATTGTGGACTCCTTCTTCTTCTCAGGGTAAATTCTTTTATTTATCTATTGTAACAGACCGATGGGTCGTGTTCTAACGACCTCTCATCATAGTCAAACTCAATTTGATATGACCACTAGGGTCGGAATAACAACCATCTTACTAGTCATTACCGAAACAATGGTAATGACATACTTGAATAAAAACGAACTCAATTACAAGCTTCTTGGTAACCTTGTGACTTTCCCTGATCCAAGCGTGAGTCCTGTGCTTCCAGTAGTATAGATCTCTACTACTATTCACACCTACTCATACTCATCCCAAGTATTGTCTCTTAGTCCCCAAGTCCTAAAATCACAAAACAATTTAACACATACGAATGTGTACAATTAATCATATTTTTTTTTCCTAGACTCTACTAGGACTTCTTCCATGCGTATCTTCTGTCATCAATCATACTTCAACTCGATTGGTGATGGAAATTTTAGATTATGGGATAACTTCAAGAATTACACCAATCGTTCCATCATCCTGCCAATCGAAGGTGTACTTCAGACGTACCGTACTCCTCTAAACATTCCGTTATTTTATCAAACATAAACTAAAGGCAAGACACCACTCTTACGATATCTTTCGATAGGTGTCATTCACTATCATACGCCTTTCATTTCCTCCATTTACTCAATTCTCTACGAATCTTCACCATAACGTTTTGTACATCCAAGCAGACGTGCGGTGCACCGGGCGAGAATTTAAGATAAGAAAGCTTTTAGTACGATAGACGTATAAATCTCCTTATCTCTCCGAAACGTTTACATGCCAGTCCTAATATCGTAATCATACGCTTAGAATCCTAAACACATAAGGTTTCTAGATCCGGTTGGCAACAAACCATAGATCCAAACAAACAATTTCATATATGGAAAACATATAGCATTTAACACATAAAAGCATTTTAGGCATCTTTCCTAAAATATACCAGTGCTCGTGCCTAAAATATGTAGACACTCATCTCACAATCATCGCTTAGCATTCTAAGTTTAAGTCTATAAATCCTACAAATTACTAGTTCGTTTAAACTAATGCTCTGATACCAACTGTGACATCCCCAATTTCTCGATCAGAAAAGACCGGTTTGTTTATGCTTTATTTTAAAATCAGAGTAATCGTTTAAAGAAAAATGTTGCGGAATTTGTCCCAAAAACAAAATATGATAACCATTTATCAAAACATTTCTCAAAGATAACGTATTTTCATTAAATAATAAAACCTCGGGATGTCATGTTCTGATACAGACCAAAAGCATAAACAGTAGACCTTACAACAGTTATTTGTAACTACTGATCTATAATCAAAAATCTCTCGTCAAGTCCACCAATTTATACTCTTGTGCCATTACCTGTAATGCAAAGAAAACTGAGTGGGTCAGGCTTGGGAGCCTGGTGAGCATATAGGGTTTTCAACCCACAATAATACATTTATTATATTCAATTATCAAACAATCAACCCAAATACCCATCCCCATTATCCTCTTTATTTCTTAAGGTTTTACTCTAAAAATCAACTATCCTTCATTCATTCATTCCTAAGGATTTACCTATGGAATTGGCACGAAGTCCATTGCTGCCAAAGTTTATCTATCAGGTACTAAGTCCATAGTTATCAACATTTATCTCTCAGGTACTAAATCCATAGCTATCAGGCGCTAACTCCATAGTCACCAAGGCTCACTTAACAGTAGGCGCTAACACCATAGTCACCAAGGTTTATACAATAGGCACGAAGTCACATCGTCACCAAGGTTTACTTGATAGGCAGTAAGTCGCATAGTCGCCAGGGTTTACTTAATAGGCACGAAGTCACATCATCACCAAGGTTTACTCGATAGGCACTAAGTCGCATAGTCGCCAGGGTTTACTTAATAGGCACTAAGTCACATCGTCACCAAGGTTTATTCGATAGGCACTAAGTCACATCGTCACCAACTATTCCATCTACCCATGTTCTACCCAACATTTTTGTAGATATAAATACAAGCACAATTTAAATCATTTAACACCCGTATAAAAACATCAATTCCAAGCCCATCTCAAATAGACAAATAATATATAACCCATAGCACGTATTTCATAGCTAATACTTTATATTTATGTGTTAGAAGAAAGTAATCACACACTCACACGTATAAACAACTTTATATTATACACATAGCACGTATTTTATAAAATACTTCATATATATGTGTAAGATGAAAGTGACTATACACTCACACCAAACATATACTTAATACATTCAAACAATACTTGTATTAAAATCGTGTTCATGAAAGGGACTATACACTCACTTGATCAGAAGATGACCAGACAACACTACAACTTGTGGAAGTAGTATTCTTCGGTAGATCTGGAAGATCTTCACAAAAAACCGGACTCCTCGCGGGTAGAGCTTCGGCTCGGAAACTCTTTTCTTCTCGGGATCTTCGGGCTTCGGGACTCGCTTCGGGTCTCAGGATGATACCGGGGATTTGGGGGTACTTCTTTGCACGTAAATTGAGGTAATATGGGTGAGAGATGAGAGAATGAGCAACTAAACTCGGCTGGCCCTTCAAATCTATTTATAGGGCAAAACTGGCCCTTGCCACGTCGTGGAACCTTTTTCCATGTCGTGGGCTTGGTCATCACTGCATGCATCATCTTAAGTTGCATATGGGGGACTCTCGTAGGTGTCAGAAGGCTTGTCACGTCGTGGCATTGCTTTCCACGCCGTGGTCTCTAACACAGCTTTGGGGTTTGCGCCCCGAACTTCATAAATTCATAACTTTCGCATACGAAATTCATAAGTTCCTTATTTCAATTATCAATTATACATTCTTATTCCTGATACATACTTAAGCATCGGAGGGGTGTTAGCCAAGCTAACACCCACCCTTTACGTAAGATCTTTGTTTTGCAGACATCGAAGATATTGACCAAGATTTTAGGGGCTGATCACCCCTCCTACGATCTAAGGTATCCAAGATACCTTATAAGGTTTAATGACTTACGTCTTTCTATTAGATTAGTTTTAAACACCTCTCTTGGACTCACGATTTCTAGTGATAGTCAAAGGATATGGGGATTGACTTACGCTTTAGTAATAGACAACCTCCATATTACTATCTATTTACTAGAACTTAATTAAAGTTTAATAGAATGAAACCAACATATCCTATAGTCGGGAACTTATATCCACACATTTAACATTAACATGTTTAACTCAAGCCAAGGGAATATCCCAAGAGAATAACCCTCAGACGAGGTTATCCCAAGATTTGCAACATTTTTATGTTGTCAATTGGTGAGAACATGATCATGTTAACTAAGTCAGAGATATCCGGATCTAAGATCAAAACCAAAGATTTAAAACAACGAAGGCATCCTAAGATATTAAACAAAGTATCTAAGATATTATGCGAATACATGAATCTCAAGATAACAAACGAAATCACTTCGACTCAAGATATCATCCTAAGATATCATTCTAAGATTTCATCCCAAGATACCCTTGCCATTTCTCATAATTCGAACTATGAAAATGGATGCCATAATCATATACGAATTTGAGAACACAATTATCACACTATTAAGCATGATATCAATCAGATTTAAAATCTACCAGCGAAAGTGTTTCCTCATAATCATTTCCATGAATTAGAGCGAAACCATTTGCCACTTAGATTTTATGGTGTATTTGTTCCTATCCATGTGAATCTGTCATTTCCAACCTACCATCATAAGATAAGGTCTAGGACAAAGACAAAATCAAATTTAGGTTTCCTTTAATGGACTGAACTTTACTTATTCTTAATCTCTTGCCTTCCGGTAGCACAAGGGACTACCATGTCTTCCATGTTGTTTAAGCAGCTCACTTCCATTAACCAATGTACTATCACTGACCAACATGCTTTGCCTCTTGCAGTCAAATGAGAACCATAGAACTTGCATGCATTACCAACTCAACTGGAAGGTGCGTAGAAACAAGAATGTGTCAACTCAACACGATAGGTTATCAACCTCAGGTTGTGTGTTAGTGATAACTAAAAGGTTTATTCTTGATTGACTCATAAAACTATTCAAGACCATTAAGACTCCCACTGACTTCTTGATATATAAGTTTCTTTGTTAAGGAACTTTCCTTAACAAATAAATATTCAAGAGATAGTGTGGGTACTTATTAAGAAAACACTTCATTTAATTGGTCTTAGTTTATCTTTGTTTTAACCAAAACATCACAACTACCAATTTCAAATGTGCTAAAGTAAGAAAACTTTTTCTGGTCCACATATCATGAGGTGTTATAAATCTACTTAAAGTATGACTCTAAAACTTGATTTAATACGAAGTATGAATCATCTCTTGATTAAATCATTTCATCAATATTCGATTCCTCTTCTGAGCCATACAAATGCACCAAGATGTCCTTAGAGGATCAATTGTGACATGGTTGCATAATCATTAAGATGCTCATAAAACACGATACCTGATGTGTGTAAAACCAACTAGTTTTATCCCTACTTTTTATTAATAAATTGAGCACACAAAGGCAGTGAACCTGTCTTTAAGTGGTATAGATTGATAAGTAAGGTATCGAACTCAGGGAACGGAAAATTAAACTAATAACTAATTTTAACTAAAACAAATAATAAAAGTAAAGGGTTTTTCTCTAGTTTTGCAAGACTAGAAACTTAGACAAACTAAATTAACTAATTAACTAAAGCAACAACTATTCACCAAATTTGATAAAGATGTTTCTATTTAGGTTCAACCAATTCACTCCTATGGTTATTTAAGTTTAAGGTAGATTAATTGCTATTGGTTACCAATTATAATAGTTAGGTTCATATTCATTACTCCTAACCCTTAGACAATTAACTAATTTAAGCGTTGATCAAGTGTTTATACTAATTAATTCCCTAGATTAATTATTTGGATTAAATAAGATTTGTAATGGTCAATTAAGTTATCAATTCAATTAACCTCTTGTTGATGGTTTCTCAAACAAGCTCACACATTAATCTTCCTACTTTCTTATTAATCTTAGTTTCATAATCATTACTTCTAAGCATATGGTTTAGCATTCACATAGACATATGAGGTTAACAATTAAGTGATGTTCATGCAACCTAATTGCCTTCCAATTAACAGAAAATAATAGTGATTAATACATAAGGTTCTTTAACAAACTTAATTTAATAAATCACCAATAGACAATTAAGCAATAATCAATGATCAAACCATAGGAGTTCTTTGGTATTCCCCAAACAGAAACAAAAATGAATTTAGCTCATAATTGCAGTAGAAACAAACATAAAAACAAAGTTTACTAAAGCAAACATATTCAATTCCTAAGTCTAAGTGGTAGAATTAACCTAATTGCTTGAATTCTTCCAAATATTGAAGCCTAGGGTTCCTTAGCGTCTTCTGAATCTCTTAGTCGCAGCTAAACCTTCAAAAATCGCCAGGAGTATCATCCCATGAGATAAGGATTCGTGTTTTATAGATATCCCAAAACAGGGTGTACTCGGCGAGTAGCAGAATCAACTCGCCGAGTAGATCCATACTTATCCGTCTTGAATCAACAGTCGTATTTATCTTCTGGAATATCCTCGTGTACTCGCCGAGTAGGGTCGATCTACTCGCCGAGTATATCCCCTTCTTTCACTCTTTGATCTTCAATTGCTTCCATTTTCTCCTTTTTGCTTCCAAGCATATCTTTTGGACTGAAAACACAATTCACAACATTTTAAGTACCTTTTGTCCACATTCTTCACATAATTAATCAAAAACAACTAAGAATATATGCTAAATAATTAACTAATTATTCACATATCAAAATACCCCACACTTGACTTTTGCTTGCCCCCAAGCAAAACTAGATTTTAAACATATTAGAATCACATATAATAACTCCAATCCAACCCAGCCATTATGCCAAGACCGCAACGCATGCATTTGTGTCTAAAATTTCCTAAAAACCCCCAATACTTCAAATACTCACAATCCTCATAAACATTCGCCCACTCACCCCGAACTATGCTCATTTTATGCAACCCTCCGAATCCATCCTCAGAAAATCTCTTTACCCTCAAGGTATTTTTAATTGAGCAACCCAAGCATACATATTCTAGAATTACAACTTTTCGATCCCACTATGGAGCTCTTTGAATTCTTCACTTTCTTGATATTTGATCTTTGATATCTTTGAATTCACCAACTTGTATTGACTTTTGGTATCTTCAACTTTTTGGATTTCTTGGAACTTTGATCTTTAGATCTTCACTTCATTTGATCCAAAATTCCTACAACTTTTCTAGTAATTCTCTTCTTTTTTTTCATGTATTTCTCAATTTTTTCACTCAAATCCCTACATGCTTAAGCAAGGGCGCTCAATCTCAACCTTTATTGGCTAATGATAAAAACTTTCCTGGATACATTTCAGGTTTAGGCTGCTAAACATATTGCATCCCTCAGGCTGAGCAAGGTCGTGTTTTTGTCTCATGATTTCACTGAAATAAGGAAGCCACAAATGCACTAGAACGTATATAGGCTCAACTAAACATTTGAGTTTTCATGCAATTTTTAACGCAATTCTAATATGGAATCCTAATTTTTTTACCAAAATTTTCTAATTGAAGACCTAAGCATTTTTTGGTATGCAACAATTTTTTAAAAATTAGCCTAAATTAAGATTCTAAGTGTTCTAAGATGTGACTAACCCCCTACCCCACACTTATTTTATGCAATGCCCTCATTGCATATTATACCAACTAAAAATGCAAATAGAGAGAAAGTTGGAACAAACTCCCCTGGGGTAGCAGTCGCTAGGTTGACACTCTCTTCTTCAACTCCTTCTTCTGTTGACTTTAACCATGGGAACAGCTCATCCATGGCATGGGCGTCATACGTCTCGTGTGGTTGATAGCTCGAAAAACTCCAAGGAACAGGGTTGTTGAAAAATCTTCAGTAGTAATTCATAAAGAGTATATGAATGGTGCAGAAAAATTAGCCAGAGCAATTCAGAAACTCCTCATGCAGCAGGCTACTCGGCGAGTAGCGTATAGACTCGGCGAGTAGAACTCGATGGCAAAGCAGTTCGTGTAAAAGCAGATGTACTCGCCGAGTAGTGTTAGTGCACTCGGCGAGTAGGGCGTATATTTCCAGATTTCTTTGAACTGCTGTCTCTCTTGACTTTGGTGTTGAAATGGAAGTATAAATGTACTCTCACGCGAATTTCCTAAACAGCAACACTCCATAAGACTCTTGACTCGTACGGACTCAATCCTAGGAACAAGACTCCATAATCACTCAAAAAGTCTCTCTTTCCTCCCTTGACCCTTCCTAATTAGCATGCTTCCTAGCTTCAATACCTGAAAAGAAAACTAACAGTAACACTAATATTTCAACCACATAACCAAATCCAACATGTCCACAATTGTCTTAAAACAAAACATCATTAAAAAAAAACAAAGCAAAATCTTCAATCTTCCTCTTCCATTCCGGCTCCTCCAGCTCCACTACCTCCTTCTCCACCCCTTCTCCGCATCCTCTCGTCCCAATCCATAATATAAGGGTAGCCGGGTCCAGGCCTCGGGGAAATGTACATTTGTTGGAAAAGATACTCGAAGGATTGATTGGTGTAATTAACCCCTCGCCCAATATCATCCAAGTAGTGTCGGTACTCTACTTGGTTCCAACCCTCGTTATCCTCCACCGGAATAACCGGTGGGTCTTCCCGTACCCGTTCGCTCCTTGGCCTAACCCGCCTTCCCGGCTCCTCGGGGACCACCGGCTCATCTTCATTCGGAATAGTAAAGGAATCACCAAAATTTTCAACTATCCGAGCCCTCCTATAAAGTGCAGTGTTGAACGGAGGAGGGTGGATAATCGTTAGCGCTTGAGCTTGCGGCAAATCCAAGATCCCAAATGATTTCGCAAGCCGAGTAATGAACATGCCCCCATTTATCTTCGAATTTATCTTCTCCTTGACCGCCCCCTCCGCAAGAAATTTAGCAATGCAGTATGGAAGGTTGTAGAAGACGTCGGGAGTGATGATACTCCACAAGTAGAAGATGTCAAGGGTGGGAACTTTGTCCCCATCCTTCCGCATGTTGATCGTGCTTGCAACGAACCGGTGAATGAGTCGGTGGATCGGAGAACGGATATGACCTTCTTGAGCAGTGGAAGGTATGTAGACTCGGTTAGCAATTGTACTCCACCATGTTGATGCCACCACCTCCTCGGGAAGTTCTTTGTAGGTATTCTCCAAGAAGGCTTCAAAATAATCCTTCATTGCCATGTCTTGGTCGTAAATGCCCAACCGCCAAGAGAACTCAACCATGCTGCATTGTCGCAGCTCCCCACCCAAAGAAAACGAAATCGTGTTAGGATTGTAAAACTCACTACCACCTCGGAATGAGATGGTAGCAAAGAATTCCCAGCACAACTCCGTGTATACCGGCTCTTGGATTTTGAACAATTGCAACCAACCATCACAAGTGATGTTGGCATAGCCCAAGTTACAATCTTTCACCAAGTATGGGGTGAGTTCTTCTTCCAAGCCAACATTGCCCATCCATCCCTAATCCACTGCATTCGGTAGGTGGATTTCTTTCTGTCGAAGTGCTTCCAACCTGTTTAGGGCTCGAGTTTTGGATGATTTGGAGGTGATTTGTTGAAAGGCTAACCATGGCATATCACCATGGCTTCCCCCACGTGAGGATTGACCTATTCTTGCCATGCTATCTGCATACACATATCAAAAACACAACAACAAACAACACCCAGTAATTAAAACAGGAAAATATATGATCTGATTGTGACCTACTTGCCGAGTACACAAACCTACTCGGCGAGTAGTATAAACTTCTTGACAGATCGAGATCGGATCTGTGTAATCCGTGCAATAGTCCAAATTGTTCATAGGGTTTTGTTGTAATTACTTTTCTAACCATAGATCTTGAAGAAATTACTCCTAACAACATCTAATTCATGACTAAATCAAAACCCTAGAAATTGGGAAAAACTCCCCAAATCCGAAATCACATCAAATATGGGCAGATCTATGATAAAGATTGAACCTTTCATGAAATTAAAGGGTAAAGATGTTACCTTGTTGGTTGAATGAAGAGAAAAGAGTAGAAATTTGGAGAGTTCTTGAAAAATGCTTAGGGAGGCGGCTGAGAGGAAGTGCTCGGCGAGTGTTGGGATGAATTGGTGAATAATAACATTTTTTTACAGGCTTTATTTTACTGGGTTTGAACCGGCTACTCGCCGAGTAGAATGGGTCTACTCGCCGAGTAGACACGCGTGTTATCAACTTTTGGCTGCAATCGAGCATTTACTCGCCGAGTATAGTCGATATACTCGCCGAGTAGATGTCACAGGTTGAAAAATTTTGTAATTTGACCAATTTTAATGTATCAATTCATTTGTTTAGCCCCTCCACCCCACACTCACAGCATAGCTTGTCCTCAAGCACTTAGAGACATAGAATAAACGAAGAAGAATGAGAAAAAAACAAAATGAAAAATAAAGAAAAGGAAAGAAAATGCAAACTTGAAACTCGGGTTGCCTCCCGAGAAGCGCTTCTTTTGATGGAGTCATTAGCTGGACTCCGCCCCGTCTACGTGTTTGCAATTCCGCACAGTAGCAGCTCCTCCAATCCTTCATTTCGGGGGACACCTTCTTCATATTTCTTCACTCTATGACCATTGACTTTGAATGGTGTGCCGTCTCTTGATATCAATTCTATAGCCCCGTGTGGAAACACCGTCTTGACCAAAAAGGGGCCATCCCACCTTGATTTGAGTTTGCCCGAGAAAAGTTTTAATCGGGAATTGAAAAGCAATACTTTTTGGCCTTCATGAATGTCTTTGCTCTTGATTCTTTTATCATGCCATCTCTTGGTCTTTTCTTTATAGAGCCACGAACTAGAATAAGCATCATTTCGGAGTTCTTCAAGGGCATTCATTTGCATCAAACGGTTGGTCTTCAATTCTTCTATATCGAAGTTGCACCTCTTTAAAGCCCAATATGCCTTATGCTCGATCTCGACCGGTAGATGGCATTGCTTTCCATAAATCAACCTATATGGTGTAGTACCAATAGGTGTTTTGAAAGCGGTACGAAATGCCCATAGCGCGTCATCCAATTTATCCGACCATTCCTTGCGGTTGCTTCCCACCAACTTCTCTAAAATACGCTTCAAGGCTCGATTGGTCACTTCAGTTTGTCCACTAGTTTGTGGATGGTATGATGTGGAGAACTTATGGGTCACCCCATATTTCTTGAGCACCTTTTCCAATTGATCATTGGAAAAGTGTGTGCCTCGGTTACTAATCAGGGCCTTCAGAACACCAAACCGGGAGAATAGTTTCTTTAAGAATCGTACCACTACCCGTCCGTCATTTGTAGGTAAAGCCTACGCCTCCACCCATTTTGAGACATAATCGACCGCCACTAGTATGTACTTGTTTCCTTTGGATGTGGGAAAAGGTCCCATGAAGTCAATGCCCCATACGTCGAACACCTCGCACACTTGAATGCTATGTTGTGGCATTTCATTTCGAGATGAAATGTTTCCCACCCTTTGACAAGCATCACATTCCTTGACATATTGGGCTGCATCTTTGAAGATTGTAGGCCAATAGAACCCAATGTCAAAGATCTTCTTTGTGGTATAGTGTGCTCCATGATGTCCTCCCGTGGGCCTGCTATGGCAATGTTCTAGTATTCTTCGGATTTCCTTCCCGAACACACATCTTCTTATAATTCCATCCGCATAGCTTCGGAAGAGGTATGGATCGTCCCAAAAGTAGTATTTGATCTCCGCAAAGAATTTCTTCTTTTGTTGATTACTATAATCCTTCGGGACATAATTTGTAGCTAAATAGTTAGCTATGTCTGCGAACCATGGCTCCTCTCCCACGGACACCATAATGTATTCATCCGGAAAGTCGTCTCCATCCTTATCTTCTTGCAATTGCGGGTTCTCGAGCCTAGATAAATGATCGGCCGCTACATTCTCCATTCCTTTCTTGTATCGTATCTCTATATCGAATTCTTGAAGAAGCAGCACCCATCGTATTAGTCTTGGCTTGGCATCCTGTTTGGAAAACAAATACTTGATAGCCGAGTGGTCAGTAAAAACAGTGGTTTTAGATAAAACCAAGTAAGGGAGAAACTTGTCAAAAGCATAAACCACGGCTAAAAATTCTTTTTCAGTAGTAGTATAATTCTCTTGGGCGGGGTTTAAGGTCTTGCTAGCATAATAGATGGGTTGAAAGTGCTTATCAACCCTTTGACCAAGGACCGCTCCTAATGCATAGTCACTAGCATCACACATGATCTCAAAGGGTAAGTTCCAGTTTGGTGCTATAATGATCGGGGCATTAGTTAATTTTTCCTTTAGAAATTCAAATGCCTCTAAACACTCTTTAGTAGAATTAAAGGGTGCATCTTTTAGTAATAATTGTGTTAGAGGTTTCGTGATTTTGGAAAAATCCTTTATAAAACGCCGGTAAAAACCTGCGTGTCCCAAAAAACTCCTAATGCCCTTCACATTAGTTGGTGGGGGTAATTTGGCAATGGTGTCTATATTTGCCCGATCCACCTCAATTCCCTTTTTAGAGACTTTGTGTCCCAAAACTATACCCTCCTTGACCATGAAGTGACATTTTTCCCAATTTAGGACCAAGTCGGTTTTCTCACACCTAGCAAGCATTGAGTCAAGATTTGTGAGACAGTCATGGAATGAAGATCCGAATACAGAAAAGTCATCCATAAAGACCTCCATGAATTTTCCACCATATCATGGAATATGGCGGTCATACACCTTTGAAATGTCGCAGGTGCATTGCATAGTCCAAAAGGCATGCGTCTATAGGCGAAAGTCCCACTTGGGCATGTGAAGGTGGTCTTTTCTTGGTCCATTGGGTCTATGGGTATTTGAAAATACCCTGAAAACCCATCTAGAAAGCAGTAATAGCTATGGCCCGATAGTATCTCTAACATTTGATCTATGAAAGGAAGGGGGAAATGGTCTTTACGAGTGGCATCGTTTAGCTTTCGATAATCGATGCACACTCGCCAACCGGTTACCGTTCGCATCAGAATTAACTCGTTCTTTTCGTTGGTGATGACCGTCATTCCTCCTTTCTTGGGCACCACTTGGACCGGACTCACCCATGGACTATCGGAAATGGAGTAGATGATTCCTGCATCTAAGAGCTTGACCACCTCCTTCTTGACGACTTCCTGCATGTTCGAGTTCAATCGTCTTTGGTGCTGCACTACCGACCTTGCTCCTTCTTCTAAATTGATTTTGTGAGAGCAATAGGATGGGCTTATTCATTTGATGTCGGAGATGCTCCATGCGATGGCTCTTTTCCTTTTCTTCAACACGTGTACAAGTTCTTCCTTTTCCGTCTTGGATAGATCCGAGGCTATGATCACAGGCTTCTGATTTCCTTCTTCCAGAAAGGCATACTCTAGATGGTCAGGTAATGTTTTAAGCTCCATTTGGTTGTGCTTAGTGACGGACTCGCCGAGTACAGGTTTGGTACTCGGCGAGTTTGTAGCTGCATTCACGACTTCTGGCTTTTCTTCAGATGTACTCGGCGAGTAGATCGGGTCTACTCGGCGAGTAGGGCTCTCAGATTGCTTCATTATTTCTTCATACTCCGCTTCTTCCAACAGTATTTCAATCTCTAGTAAGTCCTTTTCTGGGTCAAATGCTTCATCCAAAGCTGCAAACTTGTTGGAATCTTCAGGTATGTCTTCCTCCAATAGTTCGTCGAGCATGTCGATTGAGAATGCCGTGTCGTCACTACTCCTAGAGTACTTCATGGCTTGGTCTACCCCGAATGTTATTGAATCGTCCCCAACTCACAAGGTGAGCTTAGAATCTCTCATGTATACGATAGCGCTAGGTGTGTTGAGGAAGGGCCTTCCAAGGATAATTGGCACTTGCAGATCTGCCTCCATGTCTAGAATGATGAAATCAGCTGGGAAGACAAATTTTTTCACTTTCACTAGCAAATCTTCACAAATGCCTCTTGGGAAGGTGACAGTCTTGTTTGCCAAATGAATTGCCATTCGAATTGGCCTTGGCTCCGGGAGGTCTAGCTTCTTAAAGAACGAGTATGGCATAAGGTTCACACTTGCTCCAGAATCAGCTAAGACATGAATTGCAGCCAAGTTGCCAAATTGGCAAGGTAAAGTTAAGCTCCCTGGATCACCCTTCTTCTTTGGTAACTTGTTTAGCATTGCGACGGAGCAGTTCTCATTAAGCACTACCTTTTGCACTTCCTCCATCTTTCTTCTATTGGTGAGGAGTTCCTTAAGGAACTTAGCATACTTGGGCATTTGCATGACGACTTCAATGAAAGGAATGTTGATTTGAAGAGTTTTAATGTGGTCTAGAAACTTCTGATATTCCTCTTCATGCTTCTCTTTCTTGGCTCGGGCTGGGTATGGCATTGGAGGCTGGTATGGCTTCAAGGGAGGCTGTTCATTCGATTTTGCTGGGGTACTCGCCGAGTCCATAGGCCCTACTCGGCGAGTAGAACTCTCAGATTGTGAATCTTGGTTTTCTGCTCGTTCTTCAGTTCCTTCCTTCTGCGAGTCCCTAGTTGCTTCAGTTCGAATGGGGGCCAGGGGAGTGATGATCTTCCCACTTTTCGTTGTGACAATGTTTACTTGTGTGCCTCGTGGGTTGTTCTCGGTTTTGCTTGGAAGCTCACCCGGTGACCTTTGGTTTAGTTGTTGAGCAAGTTGCCCAAGCTGCGTTTCTATGTTGTGGATGGATGCTTGCTGGTTCCTGAGCATGGTTCTTGTTTCTTGGATAGCAGCATCATGGTCACTATGTCTTTTCTCGGAAGCAGCCACAAATTTAGTAAGCATATCTTCCAAGCTTGGCTTCCTCTCTTGCACCGACTCCTCCTTTTGATAAAAGCCTCTCTCTTTTTGTCTATACTTCTCCTCCTTGGCCTTCTTGTACTCTTCGTAAGGCAGCCACTCTTTCTTTTGTTTGCGCCAGTCCTCATCATACCGGTCACCGCTCGAATAACATGCTTGTGCCTTCTTGTTGCCATTCTCATCCAAATCGCAATCTCTAGTGAGGTGAGGTCCATTGCAGTTTTCACAACCCACCCGAATAGCATGGATAGTTTGATCCATTTTGTCCATTCTCCTATCCATGGTTTTTAACATGGCCATGACCGCGGATAAATCTTCAGTAGCAGCATACGCGGCTCCCCTCGTGACATCATTCCTCGGGTTGTGGTATTCTCTAGAGTGTTTAGAGGATTCTTCAATCAATTCTTTAATCACCGGGGGTGGCTTCTTTGTAAGTGGGCCTTGCGAGTCTAGCAACTGCCGGGTTGTGACATTGACTCCATCATAGAAGATGGAAACTTCTTGCTGGCTGTTTAGATCATGGTGTGGGCAGTTTCTTAGCAGACCTTTGTACCTCTCCCATGCTTCATATAAAGACTCTCCAACTTGTTGTTCAAAGTTTGCAATGGCCTTCTTCAGTTTGGCTATCTTGGATGGTGGGCAAAAGTGATCAATAAATTCTTCCTTCATTCTGGCCCAAGTAGTGACTGATCCGGGGGGAAGTGACTTGAGCCAGTCTTTAGCAGCACCCTTGAAGGTTACCGGAAGCATACGAAGTAGTTGAGTTTCGCGGGTTACATTTGGAATATTGAAGTAATCAGCAACATCATTGACTTCATCCAAATGTTTGTAGGCATCTTCATGATCTTTCCCATAGAAAGGTATTTCCTTGAGTGAAGCTAGGATATGACCTTTTAGTTCGAAGGTAGTAGTCGCGGGAATTGCGGGTTGCACAAGTCCCAGGCCATGGTCGTCGCGCATCCTCTTCTTCCATTCTCCCATGGGGATTTCATCAATGTTATCCATAGTGAACGCTAACTCTTCCTCCGACTCGGTTTCTTGCTCGTACGTTGCCTCCTCTTCTTCCTCGGTCTCGTATCCAATATCTTCTTGAATTGGCTCCTCAATTATCAAAGAAGCGCTAGAAGCTCCTGATTTACCGCTCTTCTTTTTCCGAAAAACAGTCTTCAAGTTGGACAATGGTGATTTCTTTGGTGTGCTTGAACTCTCCACGTCCTTCCCTTTGTTTCTTTTCAATGCGGATTCGGGGTCTTCAAACGGGGGTACTAGTGGTGTGTTTGCTCCTCTGGTCATGAAAGTCCTGAAATCAATAAAATAAAAAGCGTAAAAAGAACAAAAAGATTGTAAAAATAAAGAAAATCTACTGCTGACTAAACTGCTACTCGCCGAGTAGGTGCGATTGCACTCGGCGAGTATCAGTGGTATTTCAAAAAAAAAAAATATTTCTAAGTGAACCTACTAAAACAGATACTAAAACCTAATTACTAATTACTAAATTGCAATAAATGTACTTTATGCAAGTAAACTCACACAAAGGATCGAAAAAATTAGGAATTAGCTTAATTATTTAGAACCGTTCCCCGGCAACGGCGCCAAAAACTTGATGTGTGTAAAACCAACTAGTTTTATCCCTACTTTTTATTAATAAATTGAGCACACAAAGGCAATGAACCTGTCTTTAAGTGGTATAGATTGATAAGTAAGGTATCGAACTCAGGGAACGGAAAATTAAACTAATAACTAATTTTAACTAAAACAAATAATAAAAGTAAAGGGTTTTTCTCTAGTTTTGCAAGACTAGAAACTTAGACAAACTAAATTAACTAATTAACTAAAGCAACAACTATTCACCAAATTTGATAAAGATGTTTCTATTTAGGTTCAACCAATTCACTCCTATGGTTATTTAAGTTTAAGGTAGATTAATTGCTATTGATTACCAATTATAATAGTTAGGTTCATATTCATTACTCCTAACCCTTAGACAATTAACTAATTTAAGCGTTGATCAAGTGTTTAAACTAGTTAATTCCTTAGATTAATTATTTGGATTAAATAAGATTTGTAATGGTCAATTAAGTTATCAATTCAATTAACCTCTTGTTGATGGTTTCTCAAACAAGCTCACACATTAATCTTCCTACTTTCTTATTAATCTTATTTTCATAATCATTACTTCTAAGCATATGGTTTAGCATTCACATAGACATATGAGGTTAACAATTAAGTGATGTTCATGCAACCTAATTGCCTTCCAATTAACAGAAAATGGTAGTGATTAATACATAAGGTTCTTTAACAAACTTAATTTAATAAATCACCAATAGACAATTAAGCAATAATCAATGATCAAACCATAGGAGTTCTTTGGTATTCCCCAAACAGAAACAAAAATGAATTTAGCTCATAATTGCAGTAGAAACAAACATAAAAACAAAGTTTACTAAAGCAAACATATTCAATTCCTAAGTCTAAGTGGTAGAATTAACCTAATTGCTTGAATTCTTCCAAATATTGAAGCCTAGGGTTCCTTAGCGTCTTCTGAATCTCTTAGTCGCAGCTAAACCTTCAAAAATCGCAAGGAGTATCATCCCATGAGATAAGGATTCGTGTTTTATAGATATCCCAAAACAGGGTGTACTCGGCGAGTAGCAGAATCAACTCGCCGAGTAGATCCATACTTATCCGTCTTGAATCAGCAGTCGTATTTATCTTCTGGAATATCCTCGTGTACTCGCCGAGTAGGGTCGATCTACTCGCCGAGTATATCCCCTTCTTTCACTCTTTGATCTTCAATTGCTTCCCTTTTCTCCTTTTTGCTTCCAAGCATATCTTTTGGACTGAAAACACAATTCACAACATTTTAAGTACCTTTTGTCCACATTATTCACATAATTAATCAAAAATAACTAAGAATATATGCTAAATAATTAACTAATTATGCACATATCAATACCAAAGTACTCTCTTTTCCTTTCAAATTAGAGAAACACTTATCTTTCTGCTTAACAGATTCTTCATATTCGTTCCACTACTCTTTGAAACCTTTCAAAGTGTTGGAACTATGCTTAATTTCATAACCATATTTACTGAACCATCAGTAAATCATGACGAATAGACTTATCATATTTTGTAGTGGATATGACCAATCCACATCAATGTGTACTAGATCCATTATTCATTCACTTGTCTCATATAAACATGTGATCAAGGAAATAATATTAATCTTCCAATGATCAAAATTCTCATACATTACACAATACGAATTGTATGACTCCAATTTTCTATCCAATTGAAACTTAGGTGATAAGAATACCTTTTCACTTGGTTGATTATGACATTACCACAAACAATATAGTAAAGAACCAAATCCACTTTAATATTGCTAATAATAGAAATATAACCACCAATTTTCATAAATACCATTGCAAGGAAATATAAAGTAAATAAGATAAAACCAAAATTCACTTTATTGATAATATGCGGAAAATTTTGTCCTTGCAATGCAAATATATATATGAAAACCATTTTTCTAGATATTTCCTAAGTAATCTATTAATCTGTCATAACTCCTAAGCTGTAATTTTTGATCATCGAACCATGTGACCAAATACGATCAGAATTAGCTTTTTCTTATTAAGTTTCATTCTTTCTCTTAGATCCTGCAAAAGCATCAAAATGTGACTATCACATCATGTATTAAGAATCTATGAATAGGAACTTAAAGGAGTTAGATAATGGATGTACCTGAAGTAGAGTCATACAACTTGACTTTCTTATCTTTGTGATCCTTCATGTAGACAAGGAAGCTATGCATCCAATGTCCCTTCAATTGGCAATAGAAACATATGGACTCTTCAGGAACGGAACATGGAACTATCTCAAAGTTAGCCTTTCTCTTTACCATATGGTCAAACAGTTTGACCTTGGCCGATCCCTTTTCATTGGGAAGAGAAACCTTTTCTGGACTACCATTATTGCTATTGTCCATGGAGTTTTGAGAGACAAATCCTTCAAACACATTTGCTTGACCAGTGCTCTTCAAGATTTTTGTTTCAGTAGTACTTAGTAAATATGTCAGATTAATTAGGGTTGCATCATGGTCAGTCATGTAATAGTACTTAACAAACTTACTATATGACTCAGGAAGCGAATGAAGAACCAAGTCAACAGCCAACTCCCTTGGGAAAACGAAACCTAACATTCCCAATCTGTCATGTGCGACTTCATTTTAGAACATGTGCACACACAGAATCTCCACCTTGGTGTTTTCATGCCAAAAAGGGCTTGAGTAACTTTGTACTTTTCAAGTTGACGAAAAAATGGGTCAGGAAGAATCACTGGAGGAGGTCGAGGAAGAGTTGGAGAAGTATGATTTCCAGTTCCACCAATGCTCAAAGAAGGGAATGTTCTTTCCCCTTGATCGACATGTGGAAGATCATCTTCAGAAGGAGAGCCATTTCCAAAAGGACAAGAAAGACCATTGTTGTAAGAACTTGACATCTATAAAGGGAGAAAAGGAAATTCAAGTTAGTTTATTTTAATCCTTAATTATTAACCTAAAATTTAAATTAAGGCTAGGATCAATATTTTCGATTCAAATTCTGAAGAGGGATGTCATAATCAAATTCGAATCTAATTTAGGTAGGTAAGCATTTACCAGTTTCAATCTAATGAAACTCCTAGATCTTTGAGATTCATTGAGCTATTCAATGGATTGTTTAATCTCGATTATGTCCTTTCCGTTTGTGACTAGGATACCGAGGATCACAAATAAGGTGTGAATAACCATGCAAATTAGTTTGGTATTGTCGATATCATTTATCACCCACTCAATGTGTCGGTTAACCACACACACTCCATCAATCAATGATAATTTATGGCACACCCATTTCCAACAATATTAGTCCATATTAGTGTGCTGGTTAACCACACATGCTC
The DNA here is from genome assembly GCF_052625555.1 of Lactuca saligna. Taxonomy (NCBI): domain Eukaryota; kingdom Viridiplantae; phylum Streptophyta; class Magnoliopsida; order Asterales; family Asteraceae; genus Lactuca; species Lactuca saligna. The sequence goes on along the minus strand of NC_136421.1, from coordinate 143,286,623 downwards.
CACTAACGACCAATAAGGTGAAATGTGTAATTTCATGGGTTAGCATCAAATTCATATTTTCCTAAAGTAACTAAGATTGAGAATTTTTATGAAAACATTTAGTTACTTTATTTATTTCATTATACTTATTAATGAGAGTTTAGAGTCCTATCAAACCCATTCGGATAACGACCCTCCACTAGTCAAGGGTGCAGTGTGTAAGAATGGATACCCAATAACGGTCATTTTACATGCCACTTCCTTAAACACCCCTTATATACCAGCTTCGTGAATGAGACCTACTAACGGTAATACTAACTTTCCTTATACTTTCCTTATATATATATATATATATATATATATTAGACTTTTAATTTTATATATAATATAAGGGTGCATTTTAATTTTATCCCCAAAATCACGGCCAGAAAAGACCGGTTTTGTTTTTACTTTATTTCAAAATCAGAGTAAAATTTTAATAAAAGGGTTGCGGAATTTGTCATAAAACAATATTATGATAAAGATTTATCAAAAGCATTTCCTTAGAAATGTATTTCATTAAAAAGACTCGGGATGTCATGTTCGATACAGTACATAAGTATAAACAATACAACATAGGTCTTACTACATTATTTCATATCTACAGGCCTATATCTGTAATCCCTCATCCAAAACATCACATCTATGCTCACGCGCCACTACCTGTAATATAAGAAATTGAGTGGGTCAGGCTTTGGAGCCTGGTGAGCACATAGGGTTTTCAACCCACAATAAATAAGTTTATTAACTTTATCAAACCAAATAAACTCGATTACCCATTCCCGTTATCCTAAGACATCTAACACAAGGGACCTAGTCTAAGGACGATCATCGGGATGGACACTACTGCTAAGGGGATTCCTCAGCAATAAATGTCCTTAAGGCAACCATGTGGGGGATGGAGTACATCTGGTGAGCACACAGTTCAATTAAACACATAGTTCAAATAAACACCTACAGGTTGCGAGCCTGCTAGCTTTCCACTGGACTGTCTAGAATAGTCTGTGGTCGTCATCTATACTCCGCTAGATGACTGGATCATCAATAACATCTATAACGAGGCCTCTCATTATTTTATTTTGTCACACAACAACTATTACATCTACCCATGTTTTACCCAACACATTTTGTAGATATAAAATACATATACGGTTTAAATAATTGAAAACATGTATAAAATGTTCATCCAGCATAGATAGCAAGTATTCAGACAATATGCACACATAACACATAATTTATATAAAATACTTCATATCTATGTGTAAGCTGAAAGTAACTATGCACTCACCTGGTAAAGTGGTGACTCGGCACTCGGACAACACTTCTTTACTTCTTAAAACAATTTTTCCTTGACCAAAACCTAGTATTAATACCACTAGAGTTTAGTTTTAACGTTAACCGCGACTAATTACTAGTCTAGCTATTATTATTATTATTATATAAGCGTTAAATAACACTCAATATAACTCATAATAATATCTCAAATAATTATTTTAAGGTCCTAATAATGTTACTATAATTTAAATAAAAGCTATATTAAATATAGTATAGGCGTAACTCACTTACAACGGGTTTTTATTAAAAAACGGGCTTCGTTGGAACAACGTTTCCGAGCCGAAAGCTTTTCTTCTCGGAGCCGTCGGGCGCTCCGGGGTTTTCTTCTCGTGATAGGGAGGTTCCCTAGAGTTGGGAGGGGTTTAGGGAGGTTAGAGAGAGAAAGAAAGGTTTGAAGGTGTGAGGAAATTATGAAGAGCTCATCTCTTATTTATAGGAATTTTATAGTAAAGTAGTCTCCAAGCTTCGTCCGTAAATTTTGCATACGAGCTTCATTTTTGTCTGTCTTTTTACCGTTGAGTTCCTATTAATGAGATATTCAACTTTCATTTAGACCTCGTTGGCTAATTATCATTCTATCTCGGATTTACAAAACTGTATCGAATTCGCGGCGCTCGAAAGTAGAAACTAAGCTTCATCCATAACTTTCGCATACGAGCTCCATTTTTGTTTGTCTTTTTACTGTTGAGTTCCTATTAATGAGATCTTCAAATCTCATTTAGACCTCATTGGCTAATTCTCATTCTATCTCGGATTTACAAAACTGTATCGAATTCGTCACGCTCGAAAAGTAGGGACTAAGCTTCGTCCATATCTTTCGCATACGAGCTCTGTTTTCGACTGTCTTTTTATGTTTAACTCCTATTAATGATATCTTCACTTATCATTTAGATTATTTTGGCTAAAAATCAACCGATCTAAAATTCAGATTTCGGGCTGTGCACTACTATGCTAAATATTAGAAAAATCATAACTTCCTCATACGAAGCAGATTTGGATGTTTTTATGCACACTATAGGTTTAACATATACTACGACTTTCGTTTAGATCGCTAAGGCTAAATCTCTCTCTATCGTAAATTCACTATTTACGCCTCCCGGTATCGTGTCGGTTCCGTCGCGAAACTTCGATGGGTCATAACTTCTTCGTTATAACTCGGATTTCGACGCTCTTTATATGTACGGAAACCTTGTACCATATACTAAAACTTGGTTGAGATTATTTATTCTTAATAATCTTTTTTCGAAAAGTCGTTTTCAACCCCTATTGCCTCTAAATTGAGTAGTCCGGATCTACGGGCATTACATTAGGCTCCTTATGTACTTGTGGTTTCTTAGTCCCAAAGCTAGGGTTTTCAAGAGGAAACCCTAATTTCCTGTTTAAAGCCTAAGCACCCCATGGACTCCTCATCTAGAAGCCTTGGACGAAAACTTATAGGTCCTCCCTATAATCCTCATCCATTCCTATATAAGGAGTCCAAGAGCCCAATTTCACAACTATCAATTAATTGCAAAACTGCCCATTTACTTTTAATTAATTCCTTTAATCCCAAAATTAATACAAAATTAATTTCTGATTAAATATTAATTAAATAACATGATTTCTAATTAATATATTATTTTCATAACATATTAATAAATCATTTATATCAATTTATTATTCCAAATAATAAATTCAACTTCTCTCTAAAAGTCATCATGTCAAGTTGCAAGAGTGAAGGCAACCCAAAATGATTGTGTTTCTATCAATTCAAGTATATAACAATTATAGTTATGAGCTTAGACACCTAATCCAACAATGATAATATTTGGTTTTTGGAAAACAAACATGGATATCTTTTTTACTAAAGAAATATTCATATTTGTTTTCTTTGGCAACTTGTTGTTAAAAGAGGTTTTTTTTATTTTTTATTTTTTTTATATCACCATTTTTCCATGCATTTTGGTTATATAAAGGTTGCGTTAGAAAAAACAAAGAGTTTTTTTTTGGTATGTTTGATATGTTTGTTGTGTATAAACAAGTCATTAGGACATTTGTTGTTACTATTTATTCATATGATGATGTAGTAGATAAATATGTATTATTTTATGTGTTTATTTTTATATGTAATAAATTAGTTTTAGACTAGTTGTATTTTATTTTTATAAAAATGTAACATGATGGAGCTTAAAGCTCTTATGAAGATACGAAAACATGGAGCCGTTTTTTTGAAGACCTTGAAGTGCCCCATTAAGTCCTTTAGGAAATGTCTTAATATTTGTTGTGATGACTCACAATAAATATTACTAGAAAATAGATTTGTTTATACACTTTAAAATGCATGTATGTGATGGTTATTTTGGTTGTTGTAAAATGATGTATTTATGAAAATATGTTTTCCATGCAAAAACATTTTCAAAAAAAATAACATCAAACTTGGGATTTAGAGTTTTATATAAAAGTTTCAACATAAGATGTCAAAATTGAGTTTTTTTGTTAAAAAGAGTTTTTGAATATTTTTTTAAACTCTAAAGTAGCCAAACTTTTAAATATATAAAAAAGTTTAAAATATTTTTAAACTCAATCTAAACTCCATAACTCAATAATAAAAGGATGTTTTATTAACAAAGTTAGAAACCAGTTCCAATCCGTTTAACGTCGAATTCAAATTGAATATAAATTTTAACCAGTAAAATTGTATATAAAATAAATTCAACTTTATGATTTTTGGAATACTTTAAATGTACCACAAAATTTTTTATGCATGAAATATTTGTGATACAAAATGTTTTAAAATGCTAGAATAATAAAACATTGATAAAAAAAACTCTCATTTACAAAACTTCAAATCCATGCAATCCACTTAAAAATCACTTGGTATTTTTGTGCAATTCATATGGATTTTAGGGTCACCTTATTCATTTGAGCTGTCAAAAACAGTCTTAGTGTTTTTGTATTTCCTTATGGGATAAATGTGTCACCTAACCATTTGAGAAATATAACTCGCATGTTTTCTAAATAGATGATTTGATCAATTTCTTATGTGATAAAGGTCACCTAAGCATACAAGTTTTGAGGCATAAATGGGATGAACATGCCATCTAAAAACAAAGTAATGTTTTTGGATCCCATAAATCTAAGAATTAGATAAGAGTTGTAATTTGTTATCGTAACCTACCGATCAACAAAATCACTTGAGTTGTGGGTCACCTCCTCAAATTTTTTTGGGTGATGTAGATCTTAACTTTTCAAAATTTAATTTGAAGAGTAATTAATTTTGAAAATAATTTATATCATATATATGAAAATGAGTCTTATTATTTTGTAGATGACCACCCCAACTGTAATAACCTCATCACTCACCATCCGATCCATCCTCAAAAAAGAAAAACTAAGTGGAACCAACTTTATTAATTTGTTTAGACAACTTAGAATTTTCCTCATGCTTGATAACAAGGACTATGTCCTTGACTAACCTATCTCAGAAGAGCTCCCAACTAATGCTACCAAAGCATCGAAATATGCTCGGTTGAAACATGTTAATGATTCGACCGAAGTGGCTTGCATCATGCTTGAAACTATGACTCCTGAACTTCATAAAACTTTTGAGTTCCATGAAGCATTTGAAATGATTGAACAACTAAGACTCATGTTTCAAGTTCAGGCTAAGCAAGAGAGGATTGAGACCTTGAATACTTTCATTAGTTGCAAGATGGCTGGGGGATCTTCTTTGAGTGCACATGTACTCAAAACGAAAGCTTTTATTGAGAAACTTGCCCGCCTCGGATTCCTATTTGGGGATGAGCTAGCGACCGATGTGATCCTAGCCTCATTGCCTAAGTCATTCAACCAATTTGTGATGAACTTCACAATGAATGACTGTGAGAGGAGCATCAATGAGCTTCATAACATGCTCAAAAATGTTGAGGCAAACATCAAGAAATCTAGGAACAATCAAGTGTTGATGATCTGTAAGGGTCTAATCTCCAAGAAGAAAACCGGTTATAATATCGGTAAGGAGAAAGGCAAAGCTGCCAAGAAAGGCAAGGGAAAAGGGAAAAGGTAAAGGGAAGCATCCTACTAACCCAACTCCTAAACCCAAGCTTGCTGCTGACTCTGATTGCTTTCACTGCAATGAAAAGGGACACTGGAAGCGCAACTGTCCTAAATACCTATAGGAACTTAAGAATATCAAGGCCAACCAATTTGGCACCTCAGGTATATATGTGACTGAATTACATGCACTCTGTAATAATTCTTGGGTATTCGATACCAGAAGTGGTACTAGCATCCACAATGATTTGCAGGGACTAAAGAATGTTAGAGAACTAAGAGATGGTGATTTGGAACTTCATGTTGGCAATGACACTCGAGTAGCTATCGAATCCATAGGGCAATATCATCTTCTTCTTCCAAATGACCTTAATATTATTTTGAACAATTGTTGTTATGTACCTAGTATAACTAGGAATATTATCTCTACTTCTTGCTTGTATGAACAAGGTTTTCGTTATAAGTTTGACTTTGATTCTGAAAACATTTATGTGTTTAAAGATAATGTGTTCTATTTTGAGACTAGTATGAAATCGATTTAAATGGTTCATACACAAAGGATAATTCAATTTTCAAATTAAATAAGAAGAAAAATTTAGACTCAAATAAAACTTATTTATGGCATTGTCGACTTGGGCACATAAGTAAAACTCGCATTGGTAAGCTCCAAAAGGATGGGATCTTAGAGTCGATAGGCTCAGAGTCTTTTGATGTATGTGAATCATGTCTATGTGGCAAGATGACAAAAGATCCTTTTATCGGTGTTGGTGAAAGACCTTCAGACCTATTAGGACTCATACATACTGATGTATGTGGACCTTTTAGAACAATAACCAGAAGCGGTGAAAGATACTTCATTACATTTACTGATGATTACAGTCGATTTGGATATGTGTATCTCATGAAACACAAATATGAAGCATTCAATGTATTCAAGGTTTTCCAAAATGAAGTACATAATCAACTTGGTAAAAAGATTAAAACCATACAATCAGATCGTGGTGGTGAAAATAGGAGTTATGAGTTTGATGAACATCTGAAGAATTTTGGCATAGTGTTACAACTCACTCCACCGGGAATACCTCAGCATAATGGTGTCCCGGAAAGTAGAAATCATACTCTACTTGATATGGTGTGATCGATGATGATTCATACTTCCCTTCCTTATTTATTTTGGGGTTACGCCCTTGAAACCGAAGCTCGAATTGTAAACATAGTCCTACCTAAAAATGTTAGTAAGATTCCCTACGAGTTATGGCATAGAAAGGTTCCATCAATGTTTTACTTAAAGATATGGGCTTGTGTCATTGTGAAGCATATGTTAAAAGAGAAACTTCTGACAAGATTGACCTTAGATCTGAAAAGTGTATCTTTGTAGGATACCCCAAAGAAACCATGTGTTATTACTTCTTCCAAAAAGAAGAAAACAAGGTGTTCATAGCCCGTAAAGCAATGTTTCTTGAAACTGACTTTATCTCGCATAAAGTAAGTAGGAGCCCCATTGACCTCGAAGAAATTCAAGAGAAACAACCTTTAGTTGAGAATGATAATAAACAAAGCATTGTTGAACCTGAAATTATCGTTCAGATGCCGGAAATCACACCAACTGTACGATGCTCCAGTAGAACTCTTCAGGAACCTGACAGATTTTGATTTTTCATTCCCGAAGAGGAAGTCTTCTATATAGATTAATGTGAGTGCATCAATTACAAGGTTGCTACTGCAGACCCAGAGTCCGAAAAATGGATTGAAGCCATGAGAACTGCAATTCATTCCATGAATGACAATCAAGTATGGGACTTGGTTGACTTACCTCCTAACAACAGGGCTGTTGGAAGCAAGTGGATCTTCAAGAAGAAGATCGAAATGGGTGGAAGTACAAACTTTCAAAGCACGATTTGTCGCGAAAGGATATACTCAAATTCAAAGTGTTGACTATGAAGATACTTTCTCGCTAGTTGCTAAGATTAAATATATTAGGATTTTCATGGCCATAACAACATATTATGACTATGAGATATGGAAAATGCATGTCAAAACCGATTTACTTAATGGATATCTTGAGGAAGATGTTTATATGGAACAACCTGAAGGTTTTGTCAAACCAGATAACCTAAAGATGGTGTGTAAACTAAATAATTCCATTGATGGATTGAAACAAGCATCTAGGGTATGGTATCATTGTTTTGACGAAAACATAAATAGTTTGGTTTCTCAAAAAGTCCTGATGAACCATGTGTATACATCAAAGCAAGTGGGAGCCATATTGTTTTTTCTAATTTTATATGTTGATAACATACTACTGATCGGGAAAGATATCTCGACATTGAAGGAGACTAAGGCCTACCTTAGTAAGTCCTTTCAAATGAAAGATACATGGGATGCTGCATACATACTCGGTATTAGGATCTATAGAGATAGATCCCAAAGACTCATTGGTGTGAGTCAGAGTACATACATTGACAAAATATTAAAACGTTTTTCAATGGATAACTCAAAATGAGGAATTTTTCCCATACTGCTTGGTACCATTCTTTCTAAGGCTGACAACCCTAGTATTGAAGATGAGATCAAAAGAATGAAACACATATCGTATGCTTTAGCAGTAGGTTCAATTATGTATGCTATGACATGTACAAGGCCAACTGTATCTTATGCTATTATTATAACTAGTAGGTATCAAGCTAATCATGGAGAATAACATTGGGTTGTTGTTAAGAACATACTTAAGTACCTAAGAAGAACTAAAGATATGTTTCTGGTCTATGGAGGAGTTCAAGAAGAGCTTACTGTAAGATGTTACACTGATGCTAGTTTCAACACCGATCGAGATAACTCACGATCATAGTCGGGATACGTGTTCATACTTAATGGAGGAGCCATTTCGTGGAAGAGTTTAAAGCAAGAAGTGCTTGAACTTTCTACAACAGAATCAGAGTACATAGTTGTGTGTGAAGCGACTCAAGAAGTTGATTGGATTAAGAAATTCATCGGTGATCTGGATGCTGTTCCAAGCATCAAAAATGCCATTGAGATGCTTTGTGACAACACTTGTGCCATCGCTATCGCAAGAGACCCAATGGTTACCAACAAGACTAGATACATTCAACAAAAATTCAATTTCATTCGTCAGGAATTATAATTGGGAAATGTATGCATTGAAAAGATTCATACAAATGATAATCTAACTGATCCATTCACAAAGGCTCTACCTCAAAGCAAGTTTTAGAGTCATGCAGTTGGAATCGGTCTACGATTAGCTAGTGATTGGATTTAAATATGTACTTGACTAATATCTGGATATTTAGAACTATGTAGCAATGATATGTAATCTCCTCTGAATATGAGATATCTCTTTTGTGTTGAATATTATTGTTTTCTATTTTAGCATGTTATTTAATCCTTGAATAATGTAATTATTCAAAATTTGTCCATAGTCAGTCATTGTTGCGGGAGCAACTGTGAATTAAGACTAATATGAATCAGCTTGGTTGATTTCAAGAGGTGAAATAGCAAAGTGTTGCATCTAGATTCATATTTACTTGTTTTTAGAAAAACTATTGGAAATGACCCGCATCAAGATTCACTTCATGGATCGATATCATAAATGAATCTTGATCACATGTAAATATCTTTATGTCTTTCGACCTGAGATGCATATTGGAGAACTCAAGTATGGATATCGTTATACCTTGACATGGTTAAACATTGTTCGTAACTTATAAAAGCCTCTGTTGGGTAGAGCATGAACTATATGAGAGTATATATGTAGTCAAGATGAGATTTTCTCCTCTTATGTGTTAAGAGTTAGACATAAAAGGCATCTTTCTTATAAGTTGGATGGCAAAATGAGGATGATCATGTTCCATGTCTCATATTCAACATGATGTTTATAACAAATAGAATATTGATACACTTGCCCTATACTTCAATTGTAGCTAGTGAGCTCCTGAAACTGGATGTTGATTGATGGCACCCCTTCATGTGTTATTAGGGGCAGTAGCCCATTGCTAGACGTCAGTTATTGTCTATGTTAGTCTTTAATGAATCTTGTGCAATTGGGAGATTGTTGGAGCTATATGCTCAAGAATCATTATTGAGTGATGATGCTAACAACATATCATCCTATAGGGTCACACCTTAATCAAGTTGGTACTTATTGAATATTTATTATATATTTGATATTAATAAATAGATTCAACTCTTGTATTTAATTAGAGGATAATTATTGTTTTACGAAAATAATAATAAAAGAAACTAGAAACTAGCCATTATATGATATGGTATCATATAATAAGTCATGTACAAAGTTTTGGACCCTATGGTTAACCATGATTAAGTTTAATACTTACTCTACCATGGTTAATAAAGTTGGAGACAATTTTTGTCTCTTCAAAGTCATCATGGCCGAAATGGCCTAGTGTATGGGAGATTGCTTGTGTTTTCTTCCCAAGTTGGTGTCCATGATTTGTCCCCCTTTCAATTTATGCTTTTAAATACTTTAGAGCATTTTAATGGTTTGACTTTACTTTGCATCCATGTATAAAAGGGGACTTGTAACATCCTAAATTTCAAGACCAAAAATTTTGTTTTTAATTAAGTAACTTATAAAACAGTTTATTGAAAAGCATCATCGATTTATATCATTTCATAAACCATAGTCATGTGTCTTAAAACAATATCATAAAATAATAATAATGTCAGAGTACAATCCCAAGGATCTCATAAAGCAGAAATCATGTGTATGTGATGCGCTGCTACCGTGCCGACTCCTTCCCCTTCGAAGAAGAGGTACCTGAAAACAAAAATGAAAATTCTAAGCACAAAGCTTAGTGATTTCCCACATCATACCACATACTATACCGAACACATACTGCCAGGCAATTCTGAGGTGCCCGACCTATCCTGCCAGGCAATTCTGGGGCGCCGACCTACCCTCCGGTTTATCTCAACTGGCTACGGGGAATATTTCACCCCTACTACTACAACATAATAACATAGCATAAACGTACTGTCAGGCATATCTGGGGTGCCTGACCTACCCTTTGGTCCTTACGACCGTAACACGGGGACTATTCCCCCTACTATTTACTATCACATAACATCATATCATGCTAGCACATAATCATAACAGAGAACAACATGCCAAATAATTATCATGAAGACAATTGTCTATACTATAACTCTTACTAGTGTGCCAGCCTTGGTGCCATAGACCCACTTCTACTGGGAGGTAACTCACCTCAATGTCGTGTAGTAACTGAACTGTCCTCATCACTAGAACTGACTCCCCTCCAACTCCTACACATAACAACCTTCCTTAATCACAACTTCATACTCATAGCCCTTTCAAGGGTCAACTCAGGTCAAAGTCAAAGTCAAGGTCAACACCTTGGTCGAAGTCAACTCTAGGTCAAAGTCAACATTTGGTTGACTCAACTCGCCGAGTCGTATGAGTGACTCGCCAAGTCCCTCCATGTCCTAAACTAGTTGGTCGATTTCAGTTGGTCTTAATGCATCCAAAACATAGATATGACCTCCTAGGGTCCATATTACACGTAAAGTTACAAACTTGACATTCATGCATGGGGTATTTGGCTCAAATGGTCCTAAAAAGAGGTTTTTGTGATGCATGGGACTCCCATGACCATAAATTTGGCACCTTTATGCCATGGGAACCCTCAATGGTTCCAGATCGGAAATCATACCCCCCTAAAACCACAAAATCCCGAAAATGACTATACTAAAGCTTAGAAAAGGTAGGAACTTGCCCTAACTTCTGGATCTAAGAGATAAATGGTCAAGGTTGAAGACTTTTACCTTAAATAAGCTGGAAATGTGCCAAAACTTCTGGATCTACTTGCCTTCTCTTGATCTCCTAAGCCTTCTCCTTCTTCTTAAGCTTCAAACACAGACAAATGGAATAAAGAGCTCAAAGTCACTCAAAAATCGATTAGGGTTTCGTGAGGAGGGTCTAAGGGTGCTGGAGGCTGTAAAGGAAGCCAATTAAGGTGTTTAAATAGGGTGCAAACCCTTAAAATTAGGGTTTCCTTCATACAGGCCTCTAGTCGAGTCGGGGCATTAGACTCGGTGAGTAGATCCTTCCAGTCGAGTCCAAGTTACACCTTTACTCGACGAGTTGGGGCCTCCAACTTGCCGATTCCCAGAGTAAATGTGAAAAAATTCATATTGAAATTACATACCAGGAATCGGGCGCTACAAATCTCCCCCACTTATTTTAGACTTCGTCATCGAAGTCTAGTAATACGTTTGGAAAAAGCTCAGGGTAGTGCTCTCTCATATCGTCCTCCGACTCCTAAGTCCATTCTGAGCCCTTGTGGTGCTGCCATTGCACCTTCCCCAGCTCGAACCTCTTGTTCCTCAGATCCTTCGACTTCCTGTTGAGAATAGCTATTGGCCGCTCGATGTAGTTCAGGCTATCATCCACCTAAATATCCTCTAGGGGTACCATCGCTGAGTCGTCTACCAAGCACTTCCTTAGCTGTGAGACATGGAAAGTGCTGTGGATCTGGCGAAACTTGGTTGGAAAATCAAACCTATACGCCACCTTTCCCGCCCGAGCTACAACCCTGAAAGGCCCAATTTACGTGGGACCCAACTTGTCCTGCTTCCTGAATCGGATGACACCTTTCCAAGGTGACACCTTCAGGAGGACCATATCCCCGACCTGGAACTCCTGGTCCGAACAGTGCTTGTCGGTATAACTCTTTTTCTAACTCTGAGCAGTTTGAAGCCTGCTCCGGACCTGTTGGATCCTCTCTGTCGTCTTGAGTACCACTTCGTTACTCCCCATGACCCCTGCCCAACCTCACCCCAGCATATCGGGGTTCTACACTTCGTCCCGTATAGCATCTCGAAGGAAGGATGGTTGATACTCACGTGGTAGCTATTACTGTAGGAAAACTCTGCCAAGGGAAGGTAGGTATCCCAGCTACCACCGAAGTATAAGACGCATGCCTGGTCTGCTTGCTCTGACCATCTGTATGCGGTTGAAAAGTAGTGCTGAAGTGCAGACGAGTACACAACTCGTCGTGAAATTTATTCCTGAATCTTGAAGTGAACCGCACATCTCTGTCAGAAATCACGGAGACTGGCACTCCGTGTCATGCTACAACCTCTCGAATGTAGATTTCAGCTAGCTTCTCGACTGAGATGATCTCTTGGATCGGTATGAAATGGGCACTCTTGGTCAACCGATCCACGATTACCCATATGGAATCCACTCCTCGTGCGAGCCTGGGAAGCTTTGTGATGAAGTCCATAGTAATATCTTACAATTTCAATATAGGGATATCCAACGACTGTGTCTTGTCGTGAGGCCGCTGGTGCTCTGCCTTGACCTTCCTGCTGGTCAGACATCTCTCGACGTACTAGGCTATATTCCGCTTCATGCAGGGCCACCAGTAGTCAGGACGAATATCTATGTACATCTTCGTCGCCCCATGATGGATAGAAAACTTGGATTGGTGGGCCTCATCCATCAAAATCGGTCGTACTCCTCCTCGGTACGGAACCCAGACCCTCCTGTGCAGGGTAAACAGCCCACGGTGGTCATAGTCAAACGAGGCCACCTGGCCTATGATCCGCTCTCACTTCCGGCGCTCCTCCTTCATGCCATCAACTTGCGCCTCTCGGATCCGTTCCAAAAGTGGAGTCACCAGTATCATTCCCAAGAAAATATCTCTAATCGGGGCTGCCTTGCGACTAAGCGCATCGGCCACAACGTTGGCCTTCCTCGGATGGTAGAGGATCTCACAATCGTAATCCTTCACTACATCTAGCCACCACATCTGTGTAAATGGTATATCGGACCCCATAGAGGAAGTATCGCCGAATCTTTAGGGCGAAGAAAACCGCCCCCAACTCCATATCGTGCGTCGGGTAGTTCACCTCATGAGGCTTCAGCTGCCTCGAGGCGTAGGCGATAACATGCCCTCTTTGCATCAATACCGCACCCAACCCTGAGATGGACGCATCACAGTATACCACAAAATCCTTCATGCCCTATGGCAGGGCTAAGATCGGCGCCTCGCATAACCTCTGCCTCAGTGTCTCAAACATTGTCTACTGCTCATGTAATGACCCAAATTGTTTTTTTAAATAATACTAAGGTTATCAACGATTTATAATATATCATAAAATCGTACGTCATAAATACCAAAAAGTTATAATAAATGTGTCATAACAAAAGAACTGTAACAACATAACATATTATCTGAACTAAACTCCCAAGACAAAGCTGAAGCTGTGGTGTGTGCAATGCCATCATCCCGAGCTCTTCCCTTTGCTTGTGGAAGTACCTGAAACCAAAACTGAAACTATAAGCACAAAGCTTAGTGAGCTCCCCCAGATTACCACATACCATACAATAACATATAAACACATATTGGGCCTTGCCCACGGCATTAGACCGAAGTCCGAAAAATGCATCGGACCGAAGTCCGGAACTAACCAGGGCCTTGCCCTCTGCATCGGACCGAAGTCCGGAAACTGCATCGGACCGAAGTCCGGAACTGACTGGGACCTTGTCCCCTGCATCGGAACGAAGTCCGGAACTAACTGCATCGGATTGAAATCCAGAACTGACTGGGACCTTGTCCCCTACATCGGACCGAAGTCCGGATACTGTCTGAGCATAACATAGCATAACATAAACATATCAACTAGCGTAAACACATATACTGCATACTGCATCGAACCGAAGTCCGGAACACATAACACAAAGACATGCTTGAATCACAAAGACATCAAGCACACTGACTACTGTATCGGACCAAAGTCCGGGACTACTGCTAACTAGGTGGGCTGACATTGTAGCCGTAGACCCGTTCCTACTGGAAGGAAAACTCACCTCGTAGTGCTGGCTGTTGAGATGCTAACTCTAAAAGTGGATGACTGCTGCTCCGGAACTAACCGACTACAAATCCCCAAAAACACTAGATCCGTTACTTGTAAATGCCCTCAGGGTAAAATGACTATTTTACCCCTGGTCAAAGTAAACTCCCTGGTTAAAGTCAACTTCCAGTTGACCGGACTCACCGAGTCACAGCGCAGACTCGTCGAGTCCCTCCTTTAATAACTTTGACTTTAACTCACCGAGCCCCTTTCCCACTCACTGATTCACCTTGAACTCGTAACTCGAAGGAAAACGAGGACTCGCGACTCGAATCGTCGAGTCCGAAGAACAACTCGCCGAGTCCTATCGCAGATTCCATACAATCGAACTCTAATCCATTATAGGGCCTCTAACTTGTAGATCTGAGCCCTTGACACTATCTGAACACGTAAAGTTGCTGACTTTACATGTAACTACGAAGGAATGAAGCCATTTCACTCAAACACTACTTTTCTCGGGAAAAACTCATCCGACTCGCTGAGTTGTAGAAAAACTCGTCGAGTTTAAGGCAATCTTCATTGGACTCGCCGAGTTTCTCATCGAACTTGTCGAGTCCATGGCTATCTTCATATGACTCGCCGAGTCCATTCAGTCCCTTTTCCTACAGACCTGATTTGAGCCATGCAGCGACTCCAAATCACAGATCCAAGCTTCTAGGGCATGCTTATCACGTAAAGTTGCAAACTTTACGTGCATACATGGCTTTAAAGGCTTCAATGTCAAAACTAAGCTCTTAATGGGGTTCTAAGCTCAAGAGGGACCTAAATCACGACCATAGCTGAAACTTTACACTACTAGAATGCAATGAGGGTCCAGATCTGAAGTATGGCCCAAACATAAGGCTTAATCATAAAGGATTTGGGGTTTTTGGGTTTAAAAGAAACAATTTGGGGACAAACAAGATCTACTAGATCAATAAACAAGATGGAGGCTTTATTACCAGAAAAGATGACCACAACTGAGTGTGTTCTGGATCTACTTCCTCTTCCTTGAACTCTACAATCTTCTCCTTCTTCTACTTGCTCCAAAAGTTCCTTCATAAAGCAACAAACACTCACACACTCAAAAGGGGGGCTAGGGTTCAGTAAGAGATGCTCTGAGAGTGATGGAGGTGAGGTTGGGGTGTATAAGTGTGTTTAAATAGGGTGCAAACCCTTAAATTAGGGCTTCATCCAGACAGGCGGACTCGCCGAGTTGCCAGCTTAACTCGCATGATCAACTCGTCTTCTACTCGATGAGTCGGGCTACAGACTCGCCAAGTACCCCTCAAGAAATGAAAAACTTTAATTAAATCACATACCAGAAATGGAGCGTTACAGATCAAGCCCCCAGCAAAAGACCACAACACTCTTTGTCAACTGGGTCAAGGGTACGACTATCTTGGAGAAGCTCTAAATGAATCTCCGATAATAACCTGCCAATCCCAGGAAACTCCAAATCTTAGATGGAGACTTCGGAACCTCCCATCTCATCACGACCTCTACTTTGGATGGGTTGACCAGAATACCGTTCTGGTTGACAAGGTGCCTAATAAACTGCACCTCGTGCAACCAGAACTCACACTTGTAGAACTTGGCGTATAAGCTCTCTCTCATCAGGGTATCCAAAACCTCTCGCAAGTGCTCCTCATGCCGCTCCTGAGTCTTGGAGTAAACCAAGATATCATCAATGAAAACTATCGCAGACCGATCCATCATCGGTCTGCATACGCGGTTCATGAGGTCCATGAACGCGACATGAGCATTGGTGAGCCCAAAGGCCATCACCACGAACTCGTAGTGGCCATAGCGAGTCCGAAAAGAAGCCTTTTGTACGTCCTCATTTCAGACCCGCATCTGATGGTAGCTTAACCGCAAATTTATCTTGGAAAACCAAGATGCCCCCTGAAGCTTTTCGAAAAGATCATCCATCCTTGGCAGTGGGTAACGGTTCTTCACCGTTACCTTGTTCAGCTCCCGGTAGTCTATACGCATCCGATACGACCCGTCATTCTTCTTTACAAATAGGATCGGGGCTCCCCAGGGTGAACTACTCGGCCTAATGAATCCCTTGTCTAACAGCTCCTGCAGCTGTGTAGACAACTCCTGCATCTCAGGAGGAGCAAACCGATATGGTGCCTTGGCTATCGGAGCCGCACCAGGGACCAGGTCGATCCTGAACTCTACCTGTCTCTCCAAAGGTATTCCATGCAACTCCTATGGAAATACGTTCGGGGTACTCTCATACTACTGGCACATCACTCACGGTTGTCGTGCCCGCTTCTCGGGTATCCATAACATAGGCGACATATCCTGCACAACTCTGCTGGAGGTAGCGTCTAGCTCTCGCTGCTGAACATAAAGTCGGTCCATGCTGTGGCCTCTCACCCTGAATCACCAGGTCTCCCCCTATTGGGGTCCTGACCCGTACCAACTGTTGTGCGCAGTCGATCACTGCCTCATTGGGGCTCAACCAATCCATGCATATAATAACCTTGTTCCCATGCAACGAAATAGGAACCAGGTCTACTAGGTAGTGCTTCTCATACAGTCTCAAAACACAATCCCTAAAAACCTCTGCTGCTCGTACTGATCGGTCGTCAAAAATCTCGACCTCTAGAGTGCAATCCAACATGCCTGAAGACTCAGGGAACCTCTTGCCAAGGGCAAGAGAGACAAACGATTGAGTAGCACCTGAATCAAACAACATCTGAACTGTAATACTGTTCACATGGAACGATCCTAAACAAGACACATAACATGGCACATAAATATCCTAAGCGTCAAATAATAAGAGCTAGGGAGAAGAATTCATACCCGTCACCACATCGGTGCGGCGCGTGCCTCCTCGGTAGTCAACTGGAAGGCTCGGTTGCCCTGTCGGCCATCAGTGATCCGCAGGGTCGCTGGAGATGGTGCCGCCACGGGTGCTGCTGTTGTGCTGTCAACCTCGGACAATTGGCCTTTTTATGGCCTCGTTGGTTGTAGTGAAAACACAACAACTTTGATGTCTGAATAGTGGGGGTAGGGGCAGTATAATCCTTGCTGAAATGCACGGTATTATCGCATTTGTAGCAGCCCGATGACCCCAATCTACAAGCTCCCTTATGCAGCCTGTCGCGTTTCCTGCAACGGCTCTGGCCTGGCTGGCCCTTTGACCTGGTATCGGATCCCTCAGGTTTCTTCCCCGAAACCCTAGTAACCTACTCCATCTCTACATTCCTCTTCCTGAGGTGCTCTAAATCAATCTCCCTCACCCTCGCCCTGGCAATCATGGAATCCAGGGTTGGGAATGCTGAGTAGTTAAAGCGAGTTTTAAGTGAATAATGTATTAAAATATGGTGTCATTCCCTCCAAGTAGCTTTAGATCTCTTCAAAACCAAAAAAAAATCTTCAAAACATTAGGGGCGACCAAACCTAAACCAAGAAACCGACTAAAACTGACGAAACCGAAACCGAAGCAAAACCGATGGTTAGGGTTTGAATTTTTTTAAAAACCGAAAATCGGGTTCTGTTTCAGTTTTTACCTAGAAACCGACCCATCCAACCTGAGAAACCGACCCATACTTAAAACCCGCAAACCTTCCCAAGAAACCGACCCATCCAACCCAAGAAACCGACACATACTTGATTGTGTTTTGATTGTAATAGACTATTTCGGGCTTTGGTTGTAACTTGTAATAGACTATTGGTTGTAAGACTAATGTTTGTTGAAGTATTTATCTTAAATTTGGTGTTTTTTGAAGTATTTAACTTGTTACTTCATTTATGGAAAATGAGTTAAAACCCAAAACTCCTGAGTTTAAACCCAAAACCCATGAGTGCATGACTTGAACCCAAGAAACCGAAAAACCGCCCAAACCGACCTCAGAACCCGACAAACCGAACCTACCAGAAACCGATCATATTGGGTTATGAAAACTAGAAACCGACCATTTATGGGTTGGGTTGAGTTTGTGTCCAAAACCGACCCAAACACAGCCCTACAAAACATACCTCATCTATTCCAGATCTTGATCCTTTCCTTCTGGAAGCCATTTATTGGCTTATAAAGATGATAATATGTCTTGTTTCATAGAAGGCAAGGATAACGGTTGTTGTAATCAGATTTGTGTTTGTTTGTAAAGGAGAATCAGATTTGTAATTAGTTATCAAAAGTGATGAAACATCGCCATGGCTACAAACATTGGTTGCATACTCCAATCGAAGATGCCTTCCAAGTTCCTTGCTAAGCTACGACTCAAAATTTCACCTGATTCTCGGAAAAAAAAATCACAAATGAAATCCAACA
This sequence comes from Lactuca saligna, assembly GCF_052625555.1. Taxonomy (NCBI): domain Eukaryota; kingdom Viridiplantae; phylum Streptophyta; class Magnoliopsida; order Asterales; family Asteraceae; genus Lactuca; species Lactuca saligna. The sequence goes on along the minus strand of NC_136421.1, from coordinate 143,268,052 downwards.
TCTCCTAAATCTTGTTAAAAGAGAAACCGAAACAAAAAATATCAAGAACACTAAAATGAGGTTAAACATCGTCATAGCTGCGAACCGATTGCATATTCCAATCGGAGATGCCTTCCATGTTGCCATGCCAAGATACAATGCTTTGAAGAGAAAACTAACGATGTGGAAGAAGGAAAAGTGTAAGGGAGGCGGTGGAAAATACGTGGAAGAGCCGATCAGAAAATGATAGGATGACTGACAATCGAACACGACTTGGAACAAAGTGGTATTGGAGTCGGCACAATACCGACCGTGTTGTTCATAAGCTAGAACGCAGTTTAATATGTATAATAATAATATTATATTGTATATTTTTTAACTTTTTGAATATTCAAATGATGAAAAATCGAAGAATTTGATTGAAAATTATACATACAATAAATACCAAGTTGGCTTATGTAGAGTGTTGGTATCAAGCCGATGGCTTGGGCAGTTTGGCTCGGCTTCAATACCAGAGGTTTCAAGCTGCCATCTTCTTCCAATCTACTTTCACAAGCGGATATCGATTTGTGTTCACCGCTCCATCGGCCATCCCCATTCTATTCTATTGCAGAACATAATAAAAAGATCTAATCCATTGAACCCTAAATCGCCTCTCCACCGCCATTGGTGCTTCGTTCTCCGCCGCTCACAAACATGACCGAAGCTCATCGTCGTCTTTATGGTCGTTTTTGGAAGTCGATGTAGGGGTGGAGACTGGATTAGAAAAAACGACGACAAAAAACTTTGAAGAGCATTCACCCACCGATGATTCTTGCTGACCTCAACGGAATCGCACCACCGTGTTTTACAGTCCATTATTGGGAAGAGATGGAAGGTAAATTGATACTTGCCTTCGATTTTCAAGAATTCGTTCCTTTATTTCGATTAAAACGACTAAATATCAAAACTTTATTTCGATGCCTTCGTGTTTATGTGTTCCTAATTTGTGAATATATGTTTTGTGATTTGTTATGCCCAAGAATGAATGGACTCAGATTTCGGCTATATCATATGCTTTCAGTGTAATACCAACGTAAAGTAGAATAATTTCTTGAAATTCTTTCCCTTCATTTGCATTTCATGTTTTTTGATTTATAAGAACAAGTTAAAAAAAAAAAAAAAAAAAAAAGCTGAAACTTCACTGATTCCCGATGTTTAGGTGATATTTAATTTCGATTTACCTCTTTAAAACGATATCTTCTGGTTCTTGAATCTTGAATAGGGTTAAATCCAAGAGTTGGATAAGAAATGAGATGTTTAGGTGATATTTATTTTGTGGATGCTCTGATTAAAAAATCTGAATAAATTTTATTTTCTATTGCGATATACCAACAAAACACAATCTCTAATGAATTTCAGTCTGAATTGATATAGATCATATTTTCACTTATTTTGGTCTTTAACTATTTTGCCAATCTGTAACAGGAGCCGGAAGTAGAGAATTGTCTTTTTTGGTAGTTGATGGTTAGGAAAAGAGGTTGTGACCAATATAAGTCATGAAGACATCATCTATAGGAAGTTAATGAAAGCCATGGTGGGAAAGACATAAATGTACCTTTGTTGATTTGTTTGTTATAGCATATCATATTTCCATTTCTTCTTTTTAGAGCATTATACTTTGAAAATATACCCACTTTTTTCCGACATCTTTTTGAATGTTATCCATATCATTAATTAATTTCTTTTGGCTATGTACTAATGTTGTGAAATGTGAATGTCATGCATATTATCTTTGCATGTCATTAATGTCCTTTTCCTATGTGTAGTAATGTTATCATACCACCCAAGGTTGTAAATAACGTTACACGTGGGCTTGACGGTAAGGTCAAAGTTAAGTCATGGCAAGTTTTGGCGAGCTATGATGTTTTTCAAAGCGTGATTATTTTATATAAATTTAAAAAGATCAATCATATAATTATTGAATTTTATCAAATATATCAAGTATTTAGAAGTGCTATATTAATATTTAATAATAAAAAGTTAACAAAAACTCAATTATTTTTGGGCCGATTAAAAAAAAAACAAAAAAATCTCGCGTCTTGAAAAAAACTTGCGTCTTCACGCGATAAGGTGCTCCTTGACACATTATTTGGGAGTCACATTTAACAAATCCGTCTTGAACGTTTTCGTAACGGCTAGGTCATGTCTCGCGTCATGACACGACGCTCTTTTAGAATCATGATACCACCAGACTTTATTCGGAAATTCGGAATCAAATACACTTCAAAAAAACCTCCAATCCATGTGAAGCATGGGCCTCCATTCTAGTTTGAATTAATTTTTCAATGAAATTATAAGGCCTCCTAGTTTGAATTAATTTTTCCATGAAATTATAAGGTTTTAAACGTTTTTAATATTCAAATCATGAAAAATATGAAAAGATAGAAACTTATATTTTAAGTCCCTACTTTTATGAAGAAAATCATTATTTTTCATACAAATAATGATTTAATTTTCAATTGATGAATAAAATAGAATCAACGTGCTCATTAATTTTAGTATTAAAAAACAAGGGAATTTGCTAAAAAAAGTACTAATATTTTGGCATTATTGACAAAGAAATCATCCTTTTTTTCAGTTTAATCATTGAAATCGGTAAACACTTGCAAAACAACCTTCTATCATGTTAGTGTCGTTTTTAAGTAGGGGTGAGCAAAAACCGCACCGCAAACCAAAAAAACCGAAAAAACCGCATAAACCGAAACCGAAAAACCGAAACCGAAATGAAAACCGATGGTTCGGGTTTTAGTTTTGCAAAAACCGAAAATACTCGATGCGGTGCGGTTTCTAGTCTCGCAAAAACCGCAAAAAACCGAACCGTAACGCATATATATATATATATATATATATATATATATATATATATATATATATATATATATATATATATATATATATTAAGTGTTGATATTTGTAAGAACCAAGAACTTATGACAATTAAAATTTTTACAAATGTAAATATCTATCTTATCTATCGGAGGATGATTGTATATTTTTAAACATACATTCAGTGGTATTTACAATAACAAATAATGTTTATAACATTTTTTTAACATTCAAATATGAAGAGTATTAGTGATATAATATCATTTTTATGAATACATTAATTGATATTATCGTATGTACTTGTGAAACAAATATTATATTAAATTCGTATTATATTAAAGCATTAGAAACATGTTGGATGAGTGGTTATGTAATTTGATTTCAAACCAAGATGTGGTGGTAGCGGTTTATCTCCAATTAATGATTAGCACTCCTCATTTGAGTCAAGGTAACTCGTTGAGTTACTTGAGTTTGAGTAGAAAGGTAAAACGAAAAAAAACTAACAAAAAACCGCAAAAAAAACCGAACCGCAAAAAACCGCAATAAAAAACCGAACCACATAAAACCGAACGGTGCGGTTTCTGAATTTCAAAAAACCGAAGTTGCGGTTTTCGGTTCGGTTTTGGCCAAAAACCGCACCGAACCGCACCATGCTCACCCCTATTTTTAAGGTTAAATTGCCAAAAAAAAAAAAAAGGTTTATGGTTTTTTCGTTAATAAGGTTAAAGTTAAGGAACTTTTTTGGAGATTTTTTTTTTTATATATACTAAATTGTTTCGAATAAAACTTATATATTTGTTAAAAAAACATAAAATAAAGATATCATCTAAATACAATTCCTAAGTAGCACTTCATGATATATGTGGCCTAGAAACACTATTTACGACAAATCAACAAAAATCTTACTAATTGTATTTTATATGCGTTTTTATAATTATTGTAGTTATTGTCATAAAAACCCTCATACTTACATGAAATATATGATTATATCCTAAGTCTAAATTTGTGTTCATTAATGTTTTACATTTAGGTAAATTTTGTCATTTACCAAAGGGCCATTTGGCCTAGCGGTACAAAGATGGTAGAAAATGTGTTACTCCCCTAAGGGGTTGAGCATTTAAGCCCCGCTATGAATAAAATGTACAGTTTACGAATCAAGTTAGATATGTGTGTGTTAACTGTTCAAATAAATTGATATCAAATTATTATTACATTTATTACAGTTGTTACGTTTAAGAGTATTGTATGGAATTTAATAAAATGATTAAAAAAACCATAAAATGATGTGTGCAAAAAAAAAAAATTAAAATAACAACAAAATAAGATGTGGCAAAATAAATAAGAATATGAGATGTGACAAAAAAATGATTTATTAGAGTAGATTAAGATTTGTTTTTACGTTTTCATTTTTTAGTGCTCTCATACTTAATATATATATATATATATATATATATATATATATATATATATATATATATATATATATATATATATATATATATATATAATATATATATATATATATATATATATATATTTATATATATATATATATATATATATATATATATATATTTATATATATATATATATATATATATATATATATATATATATATATTAATATATATATATATATATATATATATATATATATTTATATATATATATATATATAAATATATATATATATATATATATATATATATATAAATATATATATATATATATATATATATATATTTAAATATATATATATATATATATATATATATATAAATATATATATATATATATATATATATATATATATATATATATATATATATATATATATATATATATATATATATAACATGCAAAGTGATTATAAATAAGAATTCAAGATACTTGATTCATCCCCCCCTTTATTGCAAAATGAAGCTAAAAATATCACACATCATTTTTCTCTTCTGGTATCTCATCTTTGTGTGTAATCTGGTTCTTGAAGCCTCCAAAAATGATGATGGGGGATCTGAATTGGAAGACAAAGAAGAACACCAAGTCAAACGATCAGATTTTCCACCAGGGTTTTTGTTCGGTGCTGCGAGTTCCTCTTATCAAGTTGATAATTTCCTCACTCTCTCCTTTTTCTTATGATCATGGATTTTTATAACTCAACATATAAACGCATGTAAGTTGAAGGAGGTTATATTGAGGATGCAAAATCCTTAAGCAACTGGGATGTATTTTGTCATTCTGTAGGTGAATATCACTGATTCCCTGATTTCCTATAGTTTATATCTTGAATTATTTTTCAATTTATAATGATGAATTTATTGCTATTTCTATTAGGTTGTGGAGAAAACAGAGAGAATGGAGATGTTGCAGATTATCATTATCATCTATTTTTGGTATAACTACTCTTTCTTATCTACAACTTTTGGCATCAAAAAAATTATTTATTTCAATAATGATTCCTTATTTATGTTTCTTTTAAAAATAGAAAGACATTGAGATAATGCATTCACTTGGCCTAAAAGCATATCGATTTTCGATTTCATGGGCTAGAATACTTCCAAGAGGAAAGTTCGGTGAAGTTAATATTGCAGGGATCATGTTCTATGACAAGATCATCGACAATCTTATTCTCAAAGGTACAATCAGTTAAAAGTGAAATAATATAAGATATATATGTAGTCTAATATTATCTCTCCAAAAGAGCCCTTATAAACAAATGAGAGACTCTAATATATATATATATATATATATATATATATATATATATATATATATATATATATATATATATATATATATATATATATATATATATATATATATATATATATATATAGGTGTGAGACCCATGTATTACATGGGTTCATTTAAAAGAAAATTTAAAAATAAAATTCAAAATATTTGAGAAGTTTGAATTTATAAGAAAAATACCGAATTACAAAAATTAAAGTGTTTTTTTCTCTTTCAAATTTAAATAAATAAATAAAGGAAATTAATAAAACTTTAATTTAATAATTTTGAAATTAGAAGGAAAGTTCTTTAATGAAATTGATATGCATTTATTATTAGATTTAGAAAAAACATCATAAATGGTCACTGTGGTTACCCAAAATCTGAAGTTTAATCCCCGTGGTTTAAAACCTCATAGATGGTCCCTGTGTTTTCAAAACTTTTGATGTTTGATCCTTTTTGCTAACTCCGTTAAGTTTGTCCGTTAACTGAAGGGTATTTTCGTCATTTCACAACCACAGGGGACCATTTATGATGTTTTCTCGTATTTAAAAAAAAAAAGAAAAAATTAAACATAATTAAATATATAAAAGGTCTCTCTTTCTCTCTCTCTCTCTCTCTCTCTCTCAAAATACCCCATCTTTATGTTTTTTAAACATAAATTTTGTCGAATACCATCATATTTTATTATTCTTCATCTCTTTCTTGTTCTATATATCCTTTTTGTTCTTCATCTCTTTCTTGTTCTTTATATCCTTTTTGTTTCCTCCTTCTGATCTATATCTATAATATGTCAAACAATTTAGACTTAGAGCTCTAATTCCCTTTCTCCCTCCAAAACATGTGGATTCAAAATTAATTTAAAATAACCATGAAATTACATGTGGCAAAATGAATAAGTGTATGACATGTGACAAAAAGATCTTTATTTATTAGGGTATATATATAGTCCAAGATTTTGTCTCCAAATCAGCCTTTTAAAGAAAGTGAGACTCCAATATATTTAAAGACATATAAGATCGTGTCGCACTAATGTGAGATTCATTAAAGAATAACAAGATACATGTATGCTTTGTTAGTTTTACTCAAAATTTAGTGTATGTTCTGTGAATAAGTCTTGACTACAATAATATAGGAATTGAGCCGTTTGTGACGATTAACCATTATGATTTTCCTCAAGAACTTGAAGATGGATTTGGGTCTTGGCTAAACCGTGAAATGCAGTAAGCCTAAAATTGTCATTTTCAACTTTGCATCAATTGTTTTTTCTGTTTTTTTCTTTATCTGATATAATATTGTGGCAGGGAACACTTTGTTCATTTGGCAGATACTTGTTTTAAGTACTTTGGAGACCGAGTAAAGTATTGGGCTACAATTAACGAGCCAAACCTGTTCACAGATTTTGCTTATAAATGGGGGATTTATCCACCGTCTCGTTGCTCAAAGTTTTTTGGTAACTGTCATACTGGAAACTCTGAAGTGGAGCCTCTTATTGTTATGCATAACATGCTATTAGCCCATGGCAAAGCGGTAGAGCTATATCGTCAAAAGTACAAGGTACTCATTTATTTCGAGTTTTTTTGTCTACAAATGTTGGGGTTATTTTTCATTCACTTTGCAAACATGGGGTTGTATTTATTTACTTTATAAGGGAGGAGGGAGTTATTCCCTTCCAACCAAGTGTCACATCGGTTTTTATCTCTCTTTTTTTCCTTCATCTTTCTCAACGAAAATCATATATTTTTCAACCTACTTAACCCACTCCATTAAAAAAAGTGCAAAACAACTAATGTACAAGTTTTAAAACACATGGTACAAGAGAAAATGAGAGAGAGAGAGAGAGAGAGAGAGAAAGTAGAGAGAGATGATGAAGTGGGTTAGTGAAACCAATTAAGCAACCTGATAGAGAGGGAGTGGTACCGACGGTAACTCTATTGCTAATTGAGATTTTACCTTGATTGTTTTGTATTTTTTTTAATTGAATGGGTTGAGTGGGTTGTAAAAATAAGGCATTCGTATGTTGTGGGTTGAGAAAGATGAAAAAAAATTAAAGAGAAAAACTGATGTGGTAGTGAGTTCAATGAGCTGGAAGAGAATGACTCCCTCCTCCCTAAAATGAGACCGAGTTACCAAAACGTAGGAATATTTATAAAATGTTATCAAAGTAAATTTAAATTTTTATTAAATTTAAAAAAACAAATTCAAATATCCCATTTGCTAATAATTTAACACCTTTCGCATCCCGATAATTAGGGATGTTCGTTTGGATGGATCGGTTTGATCCGATCCAATCAATTGAATCCAAATTGATTTCGGTTTTCAAAACATGGATCCGAATAGTTCAAACTAAATTCAAATCTGATCCGATCCGAACCAATTACAATTCGGTTTACAAAAACCGAAATATTTTAAAACGACATATAATTATAATATTACCCAACTTTACATAAGAAGCAAAAACAAATTATTTAGTTGTGATTTGAAATTTATAAAAAACTAATAAGAAGATTTATTATAATTAAATATTTTATAGATAGAAAACTTTTGAGAGAAAATGCATATTAATGTTTTTTATATCAGGTGAAACGTTCTAAACCTATTTGAAAAAATAAATTTCAAAACTAATAAATAACTATAGATATATATTATAAACAGATAAATTATAAATGTTTATTTAGTTTTTTTTGACTATTCGGTTCTGATTTTACAAACCAAACCAATCCGAAATCCAAAATAATAATTCAATTTTCAACCAATCCAAAAATCCAAATATTCAAACTAAATAGTACAATCCAAATTATCCAATTAGATAATTCAGCTTTATCCGAATAATAAACAACCCTACCGATAATAAATACTTTTTTTCCCGATAATTTAGCAAAAACAAGATGACGTTGATGAAATATTCAAATTACTAAAATACAAATGAATTGAATCGAATATAGTGGAAAATCTTTAGTTTCACCCAATATTTAGCTATAAGCCTATCACCACTTTTTTTTAGAAAAATTCTTTATTTATTCTATTACCCTTCAAATTATCAAGAAATTGCTTAATTATAGTTTTGTCCATGTAATTTTTAATTGTAATAATTATTGTTTTAATCATTGTAGTTTCTAATTTGTATTTTTTGAAATAATAATTTACTATTCTTAATTTCACTCCTATATTATTCTTAATTTCACTCGTATTCTAGGCGAGAGTTAATCTTTTGATCTCAATGAAAAAAAAACAACGCTTACATTAATTAGAAATTTAATCACGATAGCTTTTAATTTGGGATAAATATAGTTTTGCTCTATAATTATTAACTTGCATAATTAAAGTTTTTGTCCATATAAGTTTACTTTGCGTTATTTATATGGAAAATTAAGTAATCTTTACCATTATAAATAGGTTTGTCAAAATAAATAAATAAATAAATAAAAATAACCATATTCTTTCAACTTTTGAAGAATAGCTATTTTTTTGTTAATAAAATGTTTAACTTTATGCATTAATATTGTATATAGTAATTCAAATCAACTTTAGATCGAAAAAATATATAAAAAATATTAACATGATTTTCAAAGTAAGTAGAATTTTAAATAAATGAATACATGAGAGACACATTTTTTATTTTATTTTATTTATTTATTTATTTTTTGTAGTTAGTTCAAGTTCCGAAAATAATATTTAGAATTTTTGGATTTTTCTATTTATTTTGCATTTTAAAATTATTTTTTAGAATATATCAGTGTAATATTCTATTAGAATATTTCATGTATTTTAAAAAAAATGGATTTTTTTTAAATTTTTTTTAGTTAATTCAAGTTCCGAAAATAATATTTAAAAAAAGAATTTTTAGATTTTTCCATTTATTCTGCATTTTAAAATTATTTTTAAGAATATGTGAGTGTAATATTCTATTAGAATATTTCAATTATTTTTCTAAAAAAATGGAATTTTTTTAAAAATTTTTTTTTAGTTAATTCAAGTTCCAAAAATAATATTTAAAAAAAGAATTTTTGGATTTTTCCATTTATTCTGCATTTTAAAATTATTTTTAGATTTGGTCTCAAAATCTCACAAAATTAGAATGGTCTCAAATGAACTTGAACATATATATATATATATATATATATATATATATATATATATATATATTGCAATTCTTGTGCAGCTTAAACAAGCTGGATTACTCGGGATTGTTGTAAATTGTCACACGTTCATACCACTAACAGACAGTTTGCTTTATATTGAAGCTGCCAAAAGGGCGTTTGCTTTCGAAATTGGCTGGTACATACTGTTCTTAAACCTATTATATATATATATATATATATATATATATATATATATATATATATATATATATATATATATATATATATAAAATAGAGAGTCATTATTAATTAAGTAACCAATGAACCAATCCAAAGCGTCAAAATTTAAAGTGATCAACGATAAAAGAAAATGTTGGACACTTTTACAATGGATGCACATGCACCAGATTATAACAAAGTCACTTCTTTTTTTAGTTTAATTTTTTAGGTCATGTTTTTTATCGAAAAAAAAAACGAATATACCATTGTTTGTTATTTTTCGTCCTCTTTTCATATTGATATATAAAAATTGAAAAAAAAAAAAAATTCAAAAAACCCACTTAAATTTATTTGTTTGTTGAAAAGTTAAAGTCTATACTTTTTTTTTTTTGTAAAAAATCAAAATTCATAATTTTTTTGGTACTCTTTAAATATATATTCATATTGATGTTTAAAAAAAATCAAAATTTCAGTTCAAATTCACATTGTGAACCTGTTCAGATTCACATTGTGAACCTATTCAGATTCACATTATGAATAATAATAAGTTAGATTCACAATGTGAATAAATCCATTTGTTGATTTTACAAAACTAATTTATAAGTAATGAAAACTTTAAAATATTATAATACACATGAAATATATTTGGTTTCATATGTAAATTTGACTAAGTTAATCTATGAATGATCAAAAAGTTGAAATAGTAAGTCAAATTCACATTATGAATGTTACAAATTGAAATATTTACAGTTTAGATTCATAATGTGAATCTGAACTGATCGAGTTTTTTTTTTAATCGTTGTTGATGTATATTAATAGAGTACAAAAAACTGATATTTTTTGTATAATTAGTTTTTTTTTTTTTTTTTTTTTTTTTTTTTTTTTTTTTTTTTTTTTTTTTTTGGGATAAAAATAAACTTAAATATGAAAAAATAACAAAATAAAGTGAGTGCTTTTTGAAAAAATTTCGTTTTTTATATATCAACATTGATTTCTATGAAAAGAGTACGAAAAATCGTAAACAACGGTATATTCGTATTAAAAAATATGGCCTAAAAAAATTTAAACAAAAAAGAGGTGAGCTTTATTTTAAGGAGGTGGATCTTTTGATATAATTTAGTGTGTGTGCGTTCAGTGTACAACTGTACTTCTATTTCCTTGGCCATTGATCATTATGATTTCAAAATGTAGATTGATATCTATTGTACGGACATGTGGACATTGCTATTCTGTTAGAATGACAAAGAAAATATGTTATTTGATAATATGAATACGTTCAATCTTACATAACTACTGTCATTATCACACATTGTTACTAATTAAATCATCTATAAGGTTAGTATAGACTTATTATTATTATTCTCATTCTATCAGAATATTGTTATAATGTTTATTGAGTTGTATTTTATTAGAATGGAAATGAGTGAAAAACGTTGTGTGTGAACAAAAATAAATAATAATTAGTGAGAATGCATGAAAATGACGATATTTCTGTAAGGTTGAATGTATTCGCATTACTAAACAACTTATTCTTTAAGTAATTTTCATAGAATAACACTGTCCACACATCCGCACAATAATTGTTCATTCACATTATAACCTAGCTTTATATATATATATATATATATATATATATATATATATATATATATATATATATATATATATATATATATATATATATGTTATTTTGAAAACTAATATTTGCATGGAAACTTTTTCTTCCAAGTTCCAACTTAAATTTTCAAAACAAACATCATTATAAAGCCTTACAGGCTTCGTTAAGTTGCTTCTCAACATAAGATTTCGGAAAAAAAATTGTAATATTTATATGTGCTTATTTGAATATATATATATATATATATATATATTATATATATATATATATATATATATATATATATATATATATATATATATATATATATAAATTTTTTTTAGTTTTTTTAGTTTTAGATGTCTGATTAGCCAATATGAATTGTCTGGATGCTTATGTTGATGTTTTAATGAAATTTTTCCCTTTAAAAATTTGTTCTCAAGTGCTTACATAAATTTTTATTCAACTTCTTACTTTTAAACAGGGTACTTGATCCCCTTGATATACGGAGAGTACCCCTTAGAAATGCTTAAGTACATTGGAAGTGATTTACCAAGTTTCTCCACTAAAGAAAAGAAAATTGTGAAGAATAGTCTTGATTTTATTGGTATCAATCATTACTCGTCTTTTTATGCTAAAGATTGTACAAACTCTACTTGCTCTCCAACTGCAAATCGTCCAATCCAAGGTTTCCTTGACACTGCGATAGAGCGAGATGGTGTGTTGATCGGTGAACCTGTATGTAGCAAATGATGATTTTTAATTATTTGGTTTATGTTTAATTTTATTTGATAGTAATGATGTTTATCTCTGTTTCACAAAAAGACGGGGATAGAAGATACATACGTTGTTCCTAAAGGAATGGAGAAGATTGTTAACCAAATCAAGTTTCGGTACAAAAATAAACCCATGTTCATTACAGAAAATGGTAAGGGTCTTGTTTCATATATATTTTAAACTAAATATGAATATAATATTGGCCATGCCCATAAATTTGTATTTTTTACAGGATATTCTTCACCCGATCTACAAGAGAAACGAGTGAATGTGATTTTAAATGACGTGAAACGAGTTAAATTCCACTTAGAATACCTTGAATCTTTAGCTAAATCCATAAGGTTTGCTCTGCAATCTTTTGGTACTCTATCTTTGTATATTTAGAAAGTATCTCATTTATCTTCAAAATTCAAAGTGTGTCATAGTTATTTATCGAATGAAACGTTTGGTGTTTTGAATGATAGAAAGGGAGCAGATGTGCGCGGATATTTCATATGGTCATTGATGGATAGCTATGAATGGCTTACTGGTTACAATTTGAAGTTTGGGTTATATTATGTGGACCGTCAAACACTAACACGAATACCGAAGCTTTCTGCAAGATGGTATAAAGGTTTCTTAATAGAAAACACTACCGATCTATTCAATACTAAAGCATATGCATAAAAGATTCCATGCAAAATTTTGTATGTTGGGTTCATAATAATATTATCAAATGATTGTATTGCTCATTTACTACAAGTTAACACTAAGTTGAAAGCAACCATACTATTGTGAGGAAAGATTACCTAATTATCTCTTCTATATTACCCCATTTTCTTATAAGATTTATATTTCGTTGTTGTTGTTGAATAAGTTAATAATGAAATATATACGAGGAAATGTTCACTTTATATTTATGTTATTTTATTTCTTAAATGTGTAATTTAATTAGATTTTTGTACTTAATTCTATCGGCTCCCAATATAAAAAGAGAGACTATTCTTTGCAGGTGAAAATTTTGGTATTGTTTTTTTTAATCCATGTTATATGTCTAGAAAATCTAGAATATTGTTTTTTATAGCACAAAGTTAACAATTGATTATGGAAGATTATGGATCAATATTGAGATGTGTAGAACCGTTATGTCTTATAAAGTGTAATATGAGATGAACATTAGTGAGCACATTGTTTGAGCTCATGCTTGTTCGTTGTTAATATATATATATACTAGTTGTTACCTACGCCAAGTGATGGGTGCATATAGTTTTTAGAAAGTAGTTTCTAAAAGCGGTTAGTTCTTTTTCGCAAATAGCTTAAGTGTAATCAATAATATGGGAGTATGTTGTGATGGGGAAAACCACAGGGACCAAAACTACAATATATATCAACCTACTTTCATTTATTAGCGATCATAGCAACCTACTTTCGTTTCTTTTTACAAATAACCACACACATACACATACAAACCATATTTCTCATATTATGGCATTGTATTGTCAAAACACAATGCTTAGACGAAGAAATGAATGTATATATATATTTTACAATCAAACATTTTAATTCTTGAAAAATAAAACATTTTTTGTTTTACATGAATGTGAAGTATGGGTGTATGGTAGGGTAAAGGCAAAATTGTCAATTTCAAAAATATATTCCACAAAGTGTTAGTTCTAACAGACCACAGAATAGCCATGTCAAAAAAAATCAAAAGTTGGATGAACAGTATATATTAGAGCAAACCACAAGGACCAAAACTGCAATATATAATAAATTCGTTCATTTATCATCAAAAATGGCTACTTACATTCGTTTCTTTTTTCAAATAACTATACTAAACTTAAAAGTACACAATGATATAGGCATAACACTTTTAATGAAAATAATAATAAAAAATATGGAATTGTCCAAGATCTAATATATATTGTAGAAAAATAATGTAAATGGTTCTTATTCCTTCCAAATCCATATCATCTATACTAAGCCAAATACAAATAAACAGTAAGAATATAAAATCTACAAAAATGATTCTTACTCCTTTCAAATCCCATCAAAATCAATATCATTCTACAATACCATTTATCTTAATGACTACACCATTGTGCACCTGTAATGTGTAAATAAAATTAGGTATGTTGCTATTTTGGGGACCACAACTTTATGATGTTGCCACGCATACAAAGATAAAAGAAATAAACACCACCGATCTAGTATCCAGTGAGTTTGAAAGCCCTTAAAAAACCAGTGTTCTAGTAATACACCATCTGATAACCATAAAAAATGGGACAAATCATAGTTGGGGGTAAAATGGTCCAATATATAAAGAATTCTGAAAATGCTTATTCCAATATCTCTCCATTATGCAGTAATCCGTAAGTACCAATCAATCAGATCAATGTTCCCCCCTTTTAGATAACCTGTCCGAAATTGATATCACAACATCTTATTCTTCACCACTTATGTGACATTTGCTTAATGAAACACTATAATAATAGAGAGTACATGTTATTCACACACAAATACATATGTATAGTTCTCTATCCCAATGGATCCTACAAAACAAAAAATAAAAAATCAATCAAGTAAAAAAGGAAGTTAGAAAAGTTAACCCCTTGGCTTGCATGTAGAGTAGTAACCCAAAACTAACCAGAACATCATAGATTTATCTATAGCATCTTTTAACACTTAGTAAATGCAATAAGATGTAAAATGGCGATTGATATCCATACCCATTCTGAGGGTAAAATAGTCCAGATTACCCCTTTAGGTTTTAATGACCAGACCATGAAACCAGAAGACAGATGCCAGACTATCTTCATCTACATCACAAATATTAAAGTGGATAAAAAAACAAATATAGAATAGAAAATTAGATCCAGATCTAAAACCATTTCAACATGTTAGTTGAAACATCAAGTCCAACTTCTATCCTATGATACAACATTATCATACTATTTATGCTATGTATCTCATGCCACATTATACAACACTATTTATGCTATGATACAACATTATCAAACTATCAAACTATTTATGCTATGTATCTCAAAATATGAATGTTAAAATAAGTTTGCTTCAGTCTAGAAGTCAAGAAATAATATATATATATATATATATATATATATATATATATATATATATATATATATATATATATATCCATGTAGAAATATTACATAGACCAATTTGGGATAGTGTAAAACCTTACCTTACAAACATGTTGGGGATATCTAATCTCAGATCAAGCATTGTACTTGAGCTGCAAAAAGAAGAATTGAAATCTTGGTTGGTCAGAGTTGAAATCTTCAGCAAATAGACAATATTTCCAATAATGAAAGAAAAACAACTCCAGTTTGTTCAAAACTTTATTAGCAAAATGTGTTTGTTCAAGTTGGAAGCATTAATTTTTATAACATACATAATATTCATAAAGTGACAACAAATGCAAGAATCTTTCGAGTTATAATCTCAGAAACCAACAACTATATAGTCTCCTTTCATCGTAATCTAATACATTTTCACATACTTGTTCTACAATCATTGTTAATCAATCCATCAGAGCATTGTTTGCCATAATTCGATTTGGTCCGAAGTTAACAAAGAATAATAAGATTAGTAAATTATTAAAAGGGTAAAATGTTAAATACAAATATAAAAATGACATTAGGATGGTAAATGTTTCAAAAAGGGTAAAAAGGTAAATACATATATAATCCCTCTTACACTATAATTAGAAGCTTAAATGAAACAACCCAAAAATACGACCCAAAAATTTCGTTTTTCAATATAATCAAAACCATAATATGAGTATCATAACATAAAAAAAACATACGCGATGTATCCCAAATCATAATAAAATACTGTGCGGAAAACTGTATCATACTATATCAAATCCAAAACAACTAAAACCACCCCCAGGATAAAAGCTAAGCTGTGGTGTGTGCGATGCTATCACCCCGAGCTCTTCCTTTTGCTTGCGGAAGTACCTGAAACCAAAACTGAAACTGTAAGCACGAAGCTTAGTGAGCTCCCCCAAACTACCACATACCATACAATAACATATAAACACATATTGGGCCTCGCCCACTGCATCGGGCCGAAGCCCGGAAACTGCATCGGACCGAAGCCCGGAACTGACTGGGACCTTGTCCCCTGCATCGGACCGAAGTCCGGAGCTAACTGCATCGGACCGAAGTCCGGAACTGACTGGGACCTTGTCCCCTGCATCGGACCGAAGTCCGGAACTAACTGCATCGGACCAAAGTCCGGAACTAACTGCATCGGACCGAAGTCCGGAACCGACTGGGACCTTGTCCCCTGCATCGGACCGAAGTCCGGAACTGACTGACTGAACATGGCATAGCATAACACATCAACTAGCATGAACACATGTACGGCATACTACATCGGGCCGTAGCCCGGAACACATAACACTTAACGCATAAAACATAGCACACAAATCCTGTTCGAGCCACGAAGGCATCAAACGTACTAGCTACTGCATCGGACCTAAATCCGGAAACTACTGCTAACTGAACGGGCCGGCATTGTGGCCTTAGACCTGTTCCTACTGGAAGGAAACTCACCTCGTAAGCTGGCTGCTGAGTGTGTGGCTCGAGAAGCTAACGGCTGCTGCTCCTGAATCTCCTCGGCTACAAGTCCATAAACACACTCAATCAAATACTAAACACTGCGCTTGGGGTAAAATGACCCTTTTACCCTTGGTCAAAGTCAACTCTCTTTTGGGCTGACTCGCCGAGTTGGGCCGCCCAACTCGCCGAGTTGGGCCGCCCAACTCGCCGAGTCCTACTCTCACTTCTCAGTTCTACACGCTGCTACTCGTCGAGTGTGGCATCGACTCGACGAGTACCCACTTGATCCAAGAACTCAGACAATCTTCATCCGACTCGCCGAGCCGTATGAACAAACTCGACGAGTTGTTCTTGATCTTAAGAAGATTGCCTTGGACTCGCCGAGTTGTATGAACAACTCGCCGAGTCCCTCCATCACTGAGTCTACTCTCAACTCGCTGAGTCCACTCTCTAAATCACTGGATCCACTCGACACTGATAAAAATGAAGGAATCGGGAACTCGCGACCCAACTCGCCGAGTCGTTCTTCCCGACTCGCCGAGTTGCCGCCATGCAACTGATTTTTACTTGATTTTGCTTGAATCCAACACATACCATTGATAGATCTGAGTCCAATAAGCTGATTTACCACGTAAAGTTTCCAACTTTACGTGTACAACCTCATGAATAAGGGAAATAAGGCTAAAAGATGCATAAAATGGGTAGACCTATGGTTAATATGCAAAGTAACTCCAAAAGGCAGTAGATCTGGGCTCTACAACACCCAATCATTCAGATCTAAAGATATCTCGACTTATTAAGGCATTCATGCAAACATAAGGCTTGGAACAAGCATCAACTAGATCCTAGGAGAGCTCTAATGGAGGTTTAAAGAATATAACAAGAGGGGAAATCCGAAAATACCTCAAATAACTCAGATTTGCCCTTGGATCTTTGCACTACACCTCTTCTCCTTGCTCCTTTCTTCTTCTCCTTCTTCAAACCTTCACAAAATGGCACAAAACACTTAGCTCACACAGGGGTGGATTAGGGTTCTTTCTCACAGTGTTCTCAGGGTGAGGGAGGCGAGAATGGGGCTATAAGGTGACTTAAATAGTGGGCAACCCGGGGATTTAGGGTTACACCCAGACGGATGGACTCGCCGAGTCAGGGATATGGACTCACCGAGTCCCCGGCTCACGCGTGCTCGAAGTCGCGACCCTACTCGGCGAGTCAAGCTATGAACTCGCCGAGTCCCTCTTGCAAAACTTACAACAATTACCAATGAATTAACATACCGGGAACGGGTCGTTACAATTCTCCCCCACTTGTCTCAGATTTCGTCCTCGAAGTCTGCTTCGGCTGGATCTGCAAATATCTCCAGGTAGTGCGCTCTCATCTCCTCCTCAGCCTCCCACGTCCATTCAGACCCCTTCCGGTGCTGCCACTGCACCTTCACTAGCTGAATTACCTTGTTCCTCAAGGTCTTGATCTTCCGTTCCAGAATCGCGACCGGCCTCTCAATATAATTCAGGCCGCTATCAACCTGAATGTCCTCTTGGGGAACGACTGCTGTCTCATCCACCAAACACTTCCTTAACTGCGACACGTGGAAGGTGTTGTGTATCTGACTAAGCTCCTCGGGAAGATCCAATCGATAAGCAACCCGACCCACCCGGGCCAAAACCCTGAAAGGACCAATAAATCTGGGGCCCAATTTGCCCCTCTTCCGGAACCTGATGACACCTTTCCAAGGTGAGACTTTCAGAAGAACCATATCTCCCACCTGGAACTCCAAGTCCGAACGCCTCCTGTCGGCGTAGCTCTTCTGCCGACTCTGCGCAGTCTGCAGCCTACTACGGACCTGCTGGATCAACTCAGTCGTCTTGAGCACCACTTCGGTGCTCCCTATGACTCGCTGACCGACCTCACCCCAACAAATCGGGGTCCTACACTTCCTGCCATATAACATCTCAAAAGGAGGTCGATCAATGCTCGCATGATAACTGTTGTAATACGAGAATCCCGCTAACGGAAGATACGTATCCCAACTGCCCCCAAAATCTAGAACACATGCCCTAAGCATGTCCTCAAGAGTCTGAATCGTCCTCTCGCTCTGCCCGTCAGTCTGAGGGTGGAAAGCGGTGCTGAAATGGAGACGAGTACCCATCTCGTCGTGGAACCGCTTCCAGAATCTGGACGTGAAACGAACATCTCGGTCCGACACCACCGATACCGGCACTCCATGACGTGCCACAATCTCCCGCACATAGATATCGGCTAACTTTTCCGCCGATATACTCTCCTGAATCGGAATAAAATAAGCACTCTTCGTCAACCGATCCACTACTACCCATATCGAGTCCACTCCACGTGCGGTCCTGGGGAGTTTGGTGACAAAATCCATGGTGATATCCTCCCATTTCCACACGGGAATGTCTAATGGCTGCATCTTGCCGTGAGGTCTCTGGTGCTCCGCCTTGACCTTCCGGCAGGTCAAACATCTCTCAACATACCAAGCGACGTCCCGCTTCATGCAGGGCCACCAATAATCAGGTCGAAGATCTCGATACATCTTCGTCGCTCCTGGGTGGATAGAAAATCGAGACTTATGAGCCTCGTCCATCAATACTTGCCGTACCCCACCCCAGTACGGTACCCACACCCTACCATGAAGCGTCAACAAACCCCGACTGTCATAATCAAATGAAGCTACTCGGCCCACTATCCTCTCACACTTCTGCCTCTCCTCCTTGAGGCCCTCCATCTGAGCCTCCTTGATCCGCTCCAACAACGGAGTGATCACTGTCATCCTCATACACAGATCTCTGATAGGGGCCGTCGACACCTTGCGGCTCAGGGCGTCGGCCACCACATTGGCCTTCCCTGGATGATAAAGGATCTCACAGTTATAGTCCTTCAGCACGTCCAACCATCTCCTCTGCCTCATGTTCAAACTCGGCTGATCCATAAGATATCGCAAACTCTTGTGATCCGTGTATATAGTACAGCGGACCCCATAAAGGTAATGTCTCCAAATCTTGAGGGCAAATACAACTGCCCCCAGCTCCAGGTCGTGGGTAGGATAATTAGCCTTATGAGGCTTCAACTGTCTCGAGGCATAAGCTACCACATGGCCTCGCTGCATCAATACTGCTCCCATACCTGTGATCAAAGCATCACAATAGACTACGAAGTCCTCTACTCCCTCTGGCAAGGTAAGGATCGGAGCCTCGCACAATCTCTGTCTGAGAGTCTCGAACGCCGCCTGCTGCTCAGGCCCCCAACGAAAAACCACCGACTTCTTGGTTAGTCGGGTGAGCGGCACTGCTATCTTGGAGAAGTCCTGAATAAATCTCCGATAATACCCTGCCAGCCCTAGGAAGCTCCGAATCTCAGATGGAGACCTCGGGACCTCCCACTACATCACGGCCTCAATCTTGGCCGGATCTACCAAAATACCCTTCTGGTTGACGAGATGACTAAGAAACTGCACCTCGCGCAACCACAACTCACACTTGGAGAACTTTGCGAAAAGTCTCTCCCTCCTCAAAGTCTCCAACACCTCCCACAGGTGCTCCTCGTGCTGCCCCTGTGTCTTGGAATATACCAAGATGTCATCTATGAATACTATCACCGACCGATCCAGCATCGGTCTGCACACACGGTTCATGAGATCCATGAACGCGGCTGGGGCATTGGTGAGCCCAAATGGCATCACCACGAACTCATAATGACCATACCGGGTCCTGAAAGCAGTCTTCTGTACATCCTCATCTCTAACCCTCATCTGATGATAACCGGAGCGTAGATCGATCTTGGAGAACCAAGACGCTCCCTGAAGCTGATCAAACAAGTCATCTATCCTCGGAAGTGGGTAACGGTTCTTCACCGTTATTTTGTTCAACTCCCGATAATCAATGCACATACGATGCGACCCATCCTTCTTCCTCACAAATAAGATTGGCGCTCCCCAAGGCGAACTGCTCGGCCGAATGAAACCCTTGTCTAACAGCTCCTGAAGCTGTGTAGACAACTCCTGCATCTCAGGGGGAGCAAGTCGATACGGTGCTTTGGCTATCGGAGCCGCACCAGGAACTAGGTCGATCCTGAACTCAACCTGCCTCTCTGGAGGTATCCCCGGCAAATCCTCGGGAAACACATCCGGGTAGTCACGAACAATAGGAACATCATCAATCGTCGTCTTGCCCTTCTCCCGGGCATCCAAGACGTAAGCTACAAAACCGGCGCAACCCTGCTGAACATAGCGCCTCGCCCTTGCGGTGGAACAAAAGGTCGGTCCTCGCTGGGGCCTCTCGCCCTGAATCACTATCTCTCCCCCACTGGGGGTGCGAACCCTCACTAGCTGAAGCTCACAATCAATCACCGCCCCATTGGGGCTTAGCCAATCCATGCCCACAATAACTTTATTCCCACGCAGGGGAATAGGAACCAGGTCCACTGAAAACCGCTCATCAAATATCTGAAGGGAACACCCTCTATGTACTCTGCCGACCCTCACGGTCCTATCATCTGCTATCTCAACCTCTAATGGACAATCCAGCTCCCCTGGAGCTCTGCTAAATCTCTTGCTAAGCGCAAGCGATACAAATGATCGGGTAGCCCCCGAATCGAACAATACCAAAGCAGAGATGTCGTTCACCGAGAACGACCCTAAATAAAACATATCATCAAGTAATATTCAAACGATATAATAACAATTAAAAGATGAAGGAAAGATACATACCCGTCACCACATCAGGAGTCGCTCGCGCCTCCTCTGCTGTCATCTGAAATGCCCTGCTCTTCGCCACTGGCGCATCAGATCGGCCCTGCCGGCCATCCGTAATCCTCAAGGTGGCAGGGGCAGGTGCAACCACCTTCCCTGCTACAGCTAAACTGGGACACTGGGACTTTTTATGTCCCCTCTGATTGCACTGAAAGCAAATCAGATCTGATGCTGTAACCGTAGTAGCAGGGGCCGTACAATTCCTACTCAAATGCCCAGTCCGACCGCAGTTGTAGCAGCCGGAACTCCCTGCCTTGCACGCCCCCTCGTGCAATCTCCCACACTTGCCACACCGACCGTGGCTCTGCTAACCCTGGACCTGTGATCTAAAACCTTGGGCTTTTTGCCCACACTGCCTGAACCCGAAACCGCCTCCGGTTTCCTCTTCTTCTCCATCTCGAGATCAATTTCCCTCTCCCTGGCTCTAGCAATCATGTCGTCCAGCGTTTTACAACTGGACCGGCTCACAAACATGCGGATGTCACTCCGCAACATCTCATGATAACGGGCCTTCTTCATCTCCTCATCGGCTGCATACTGAGGAACAAGAAGGGCCCTCTCCCTGAACTTGGCGGTGATCTCCGCCACTGTCTCGGTAGTCTGGGTAAGGTCCTGGAACTCCCTAGCTAACTACTGCACCTCAATGACCGGTGCAAACTCTGCCCTGAACCTGGTAGAGAAATCAGCCCAAGTCATGGCATCCAATGCCGCATCATCCCTGATGGCATGTCCGACCTCCTCCCACCAATCCCGTGCCCTGTCCTTCAGAAGAAAGGACGCCAATCTGACCTTGTCCCCCTCGGGACACCTGCTAGTGCGGAAAGCGTTGGCCACATCCGCCAACCATCTGGTACTCGCTATGGGGTCCCGCGCCCCATGATAGTCTGGAGCCCCGCATGCCCTGAACTCCCTGAACGTAAGTGTGCGCGACCCCATCACGGCCGCCATCTCAGCATGGAAAGTACTCAATCTCTCATCCATCAGCTCTAAAATACCCTCCTTGATCGAACCGAAGATCACAGGAGTCTGCTCCAGTATGATGCGGGTAACCTCAGAAGAAAGGAACTCTCTAGTTTGCTCATCCATCTGCCCGACCTCCGGGCCTGATCCCGATCCCGATCCCCCTCCGGCATCTGAGCTGCCGACTGCTGGTCTCGGACGTAAAACTACCATTCTGAAACATATCATAACAACATCAGAACACTGAAATATCTCAAGGGATCATGACACTGCTACTAGCTTCCTGGTCTTGTCTTGGCCTTCCTTGATTCGAGTACAGATCCTCTGCTTTCAGTAGTACGGGCCCATACTACCTTCCATATCTATCCGTACTTTCCTCAAGAACTGCCTTGACTCCACCAAGTCACTTCTACTACTGCTATTCTCTGCTACTCTCATCCTAGGCTTGCCCTAGGGAAACCTCAAGCTCAACACGACTGGTCCTCAGCTGCTGTAGGTCTCCTCATAATGCCAGTTAGCCACCACCTAAACACCATCACATGTGATGAGGATCAGATAATCCTTCAAGTAAAAGATCCGTCCCTACAACGGTTGGACTCAAACAAGAGCTGCGCAATAGGGCCAGTTCCAGCACTCTGGGATTATTCAAACCTGATCACATGTGGTGTGACGTGTTCACCTAATGGCTAACTCCCATTACTCAGAACCCCACCAAGCACGAAGCAAGCAACATTCGGATAAGGGAAACAGACTCAGGCCAAACTATTCTCATAACCAGAAACTGCACTAGCATAGGATGCTAAGCTTCCACTAACAGGCATAACCTAATCAGGCTATCCTACTGCTGTCTACTCAGTACTAGCATGCAATACTCATAAAGCTGTAACACATAAGCAGGTACATAAGGCATTCTCCTAGATCCTTAGTCTTATACTAGCATGCTGTTCTACTGAAACTGAAACTGAACAATTAACTTGTATGGGTAATTTGGGAGTACTTACTTGAGCTCGACTGACTGCATGCACACACCTCTATCTTGTTAAAAACAATTCTTTCTTTCTAAGTGCTTTCAAAATTCTTTTTGGTAAAACATTTTTATTTTACTAAAATCTTTTATTTCCCTTAGTTTGAGTTCAGATACACCCGGAAGTGTATCCGAATCCCTCAAACCAGGGCTCTGATACCAACTTGAAACAACCCAAAAATACGACCCAAAAATTTCGTTTTTCAATATAATCAAAACCATAATATGAGTATCATAACATAAAAAAAACATACGCGATGTATCCCAAATCATAATAAAATACTGTGCGGAAAACTGTATCATACTATATCAAATCCAAAACAACTAAAACCACCCCCAGGATAAAAGCTAAGCTGTGGTGTGTGCGATGCTATCACCCCGAGCTCTTCCCTTTGCTTGCGGAAGTACCTGAAACCAAAACTGAAACTGTAAGCACGAAGCTTAGTGAGCTCCCGCAAACTACCACATACCATACAATAACATATAAACACATATTGGGCCTCGCCCACTGCATCGGGCCGAAGCCCGGAAACTGCATCGGACCGAAGCCCGGAAACTGCATCGGACCGAAGTCCGGAACTGACTGGGACCTTGTCCCCTGCATCGGACCGAAGTCCGGAACTAACTGCATCGGACCGAAGTCCGGAACTGACTGGGACCTTGTCCCCTGCATCGGACCGAAGTCCGGAACTAACTGCATCGGACCGAAGTCCGGAACTAACTGCATCGGACCAAAGTCCGGAACTAACTGCATCGGACCGAAGTCCGGAACCGACTGGGACCTTGTCCCCTACATCGGACCGAAGTCTGGAACTGACTGACTGAACATGGCATAGCATAACACATCAACTAGCATGAACACATGTACGACATACTACATCGGGCCGTAGCCTGGAACACATAACACTTAACGCATAAAACATAGCACACAAATCCTGTTCGAGCCACGAAGGCATCAAACGTACTAGCTACTGCATCGGACCTAAATCCGAAAACTACTGCTAACTGAACGGGCCGGCATTGTGGCCTTAGACCCGTTCCTACTGGAAGGAAACTCACCTCGTAAGCTGGCTGCTGAGTGTGTGGCTCGGGAAGCTAACGGCTGCTGCTCCTGAATCTCCTCGGCTACAAGTCCATAAACACACTCAATCAAATACTAAACACTGCGCTTGGGGTAAAATGACCCTTTTACCCTTGGTCAAAGTCAACTCTCTTTTGGGCTGACTCACCGAGTTGGGCCGCCCAACTCGCCGAGTCCTACTCTCACTTCTCAGTTCTACACGCTGCTACTCGTCGAGTGTGGCATCGACTCGACGAGTACCCACTTGATCCAAGAACTCAGACAATCTTCATCCGACTCGCCGAGCCGTATGAACAAACTCAACGAGTTGTTCTTGATCTTAAGAAGATTGCCTTGGACTCGCCGAGTTGTATGAACAACTCACCGAGTCCCTCCATCACTGAGTCTACTCTCAACTCGATGAGTCCACTCTCTAACTCACTGGATCCACTCGACACTGATAAAAATGAAGGAATCGGGAACTCGCGACCCAACTCGCCGAGTCGTTCTTCCCGACTCGCCGAGTTGCCGCCATGCAACTGATTTTTACTCGATTTTGCTTGAATCCAACACATACCATTGATAGATCTGAGTCCAATAAGCTGATTTACCACGTAAAGTTTCCAACTTTACGTGTACAACCTCATAAATAAGGGAAATAAGGCTAAAAGATGCATAAAATGGGTAGATCTATGGTTAATATGCAAAGTAACTCCAAAAGGCAGTAGATCTGGGCTCTACAACACCCAATCATTCAGATCTAAAGATATCTCGACTTATTAAGGCATTCATGCAAACATAAGGCTTGGAACAAGCATCAACTAGATCCTAGGAGAGCTCGAATGGAGGTTTAAAGCATATAACAAGAGGGGAAATCCGAAAATACCTCAAATAACTCAGATTTGCCCTTGGATCTTTGCACTACACCTCTTCTCCTTGCTCCTTTCTTCTTCTCCTTCTTCAAACCTTCACAAAATGGCACAAAACACTTAGCTCACACAAGGGTGGATTAGGGTTCTTTCTCACAGTGTTCTCAGGGTGAGGGAGGCGAGAATGGGGCTATAAGGTGACTTAAATAGTGGGAAACCCGGGGATTTAGGGTTTCACCTAGACGGATGGACTCGCCGAGTCAGGGATATGGACTCGCCGAGTCCCCGGCTCACGCGTGCTCGAAGTCGCGACCCTACTCGGCGAGTCAGGCTATGAACTCGCCGAGTCCCTCTTGCAAAACTTACAACAATTACCAATGAATTAACATACCGGGAACGGGTCGTTACATTAAACTTGCAACCAATGAAAGATGATTACCAATCATATATAGGCATGTTGTTCGTCTTTGGGTTGAAAATACTTCAGACTTCCTTGGTGGCTGACTAAATAATAACCATTGATCAATCACATACATATATACATATTACATCACACACACATCTGAACCCCCTCAAAAGAGTCCAGATCAGAGATGGTTTGTCAATTTGTAGGTTGAAATCATCTCATCCAAACCATCAAAAACCCAAAAATATATAACATGAAAGAGATATACAATGAGTCAGAAACCAGAAAACACCATCTAGTTGTCTTTATAATTTGGAATTTACTTTTTTTTTTAAACATAAAATCAAATTAAAACTCAATAAATCAAGTGTTAAAATATAAGAAAACACTTGCATAAGTTAATTCTATAAATAAAAGTTATAACATGAAAAAGTGAAACAAATAGAAGAAAAGGCTGATTGTAACCACCTTTCAAGATTTCATCTTTAGGACATTCGTGGAGCCTGTTGTGCCAAAATCAAACACCTACATCAGCTGAAAGATAATGTATTCAGAACCATAATGTCAAGACCGTTACATGTCGAAGGTGAATTGTAGGGGTTCTAGTATAACAGCATGAATATATTCAAGGAAGTACAATAATCTCAATCAAATCTTCAGAATTTCCTCTAGGCCTACCATGTGCATCTCAAATTGACTATCTTGGAAATCAATAAAGATATGGCTTGAAATTTGTATCTTTATTTAAAAAAAAAAACTTGGTGTGATAACTTAAATCATAAAAAGAGTTTGATATTCTTGCATATATTAGGTTAAATGTTCAAAATGGTTACCTTTAGCATGCCTTGTAAGTTAAGTAAACTAATTACGTTTGAATTGAATTTACTGATCAGAACCACCACCATGTCTACTCAATACAAACTTTTCTAAAAAAGAAATTGGAGAGTACCTGTGTAAATGAAAGTAATAATCCAGAGTAAATAAGTTATGAGAATTACGGGATATTTATGAAAAAAGAAATGAGAGATTTATGAATTAATGTCCACCACCCATTATAGCGTGATGTACTTTTAAAGCACAACAATATATAAAAGAAATGAGAAAATGATACACATAGTAAGATGCATGAAAAAAATTCCCCAACCAAAATAGGTGTGAACAAACCATTTGTCAAAACTGGCCAAAACTACAAAAACCTGGAAAAAAATCACCATGATTATCGATAAAATCTAGAACAAAGAGAGAGGGAAAGAGATAGATAGAAATGGGGGTACAAAAATATGAAAATAAGAACATTGACCAAAAACCTAAACCTAGGAAATAGAAATCGAAGAAACCTTGGAGGCATTGATGTTTATGTGAAGTATAATCGATTTGTATAGCAATTCAACAAAGACATCTGAGGTACTTAGAGTAAGTAGAAATACAATTTTATGATGGGAAAAAAGTGTATGCAATGAAGTGAAAAGCTTCGAGTATCAGTAAATTACGTTGATTTAAATAAAAGAAAAATGGATCTTCCAGAGGTCTTCAGAAACTACCTTCTCCAGTATTCAATACTTTGGCTTAATCTCAATTGAAACCCACCACCATAGCCAGACCTTTAACAAAACAGGACACCAACGTGATCCATAGTCGAACACATTCACTCGAGCCACTCATAACTAGCTTTCGGAGAAGGGAGAATCGGTAGTGGTGGTGTCGAGGGTTATCGCTCTTCCGATTGAATTTTAGGGTGGAAAAGGGTGACTGTGTGGGGGTTATGATGAAAAGCAACAACAGCTTGGAGCTTTTTATACATAAATTAATAGTTATGGAGGATATATGGCTAGCATTAGTTTCTTTAAAATAGGGATTTAGAGTCTATATCCACCAATGTGGTAAGGGGATGATGTAGATGGTGGCAACAGTATTCACAGTCAGGATCTGCAGGAAACCATAAACTTTATGTTAATATAAACCAACAAATCAACATGAAATCAAAGAAGCACACATCAAGCACTGAGAGAGAGCAAATAGAAATTGGAGGATGTAAGTAATTTATAGAAGAGATTTGGTCAATTAAAGGAGATGATAAAATGATTTGTCAAAATTTGAATTCCTCATCAATTCACGACTCCTCAAATCATGCAAGCTAACCTATTATATAGGACTTAGTCAAAAGTTGGAAGATATATATAAACCATCATGATAATTATTTTGGTCAATATATTTTGACTTTTTCAAATATTGACCAAACTAATATCCATGATTTGGTGATGCATAAAATGATTGTAAACAGTGCAATAAGGTTTGTACGGCTTAAAATTCAACATTTGACTAAAAATGATTTATAAGGTAATATATATATATATATATATATATATACACACACACACACACACACACACACATACATGGGTTATCAAATCTCCCATCGTTACTCCATGAGATTCTAAGGTGTTGTTTGTTGTGGAAGTGGTTAAATGTCTTTTGTCTTTTCCATGTTTGCGGAAGAAGACGTGCACTTGGGAAACGTCTACTCAACTGAAGAGAAAAATGTTCAAAAAGTACTTTTATAGAAAAGCAAACGACGCGTAAGTATTTTTTTTAGTACTCTCTTACTCTCATCGGGATGAATATATATGGTATAGAGTAACTACTTCTCTTTCATAAAGAAATTTAAGTATATTTAGTTTATATTTTTATTGTTTTAATCATTGATCATTGAGGAAGTCAATGATTAGAAAATAGATTTAATCTAGACATCTATAATACTTAAATAAAATTGGTTAACCATGTTCTTGGGTTAGAATCCGAGAATTCACCTTAACTATAAAGTTAGTAGGTGAGAGACTAATTCATCGTAAATAAGAGAAGAAGAATTTATGATGTTTTTTTATAACATTGTTGATGACTTTTCCTTTGTATTTAAATGTGATTAACACATTTCCGATTAACATAAGAATTTGATGGATTATTTATATAGAAATACAGATTCCTTATAATTCGGGATAACCTTACATCCTAGTTTATGTAAAAGCATCATACATACTTATAAAGCTAGCATTTTTTCTTAAATCTCATGCATTTGAAACCCCCATTCTTTTTTTTTTCTTTCACCGCATTCATTTGAAACTCCCATGACTTTTCAATTTCTTTATAATAATAATTATAATTTGGTAATTAGGTTAAATAAATATCAAATCTAAAGTGTATTCATATATAAACTAAATTTCAATATTAAAATAATATCTTTAATTCTACTTATAAAATTATACTTTTTAACTTTTAACATATTATACTTAATTTATTAGTTTTAATATATTATTGGATGTAAACCATTATCATTTTAAAGGTATAATTTTTGAACAATTTGTATAAAATACTTAAATTATTAATTAAAATATAAGATTATAGGCTCAACATAAATATAAATTTTATTTAACTTAAACAACCCAAAGATTATTTTATAAATAATTAAAAGTGATAAATTGTAGTGTCTTTCTAATAATGATTGTAAGTTGGTTAATAAGGTTAAATAAATATCAAACCTAAAGTGTAATCATAAATAGACTAAATTTCAATTTAAAATAACATTTTTACTTC
This sequence comes from Lactuca saligna, assembly GCF_052625555.1. Taxonomy (NCBI): domain Eukaryota; kingdom Viridiplantae; phylum Streptophyta; class Magnoliopsida; order Asterales; family Asteraceae; genus Lactuca; species Lactuca saligna. The sequence goes on along the minus strand of NC_136421.1, from coordinate 143,238,554 downwards.
TATTTACAAAGTTATGTCTTTAAATTTTAATACATTATACTTAATTTATTACATTTAAAATGTTATTGCATGTAAACCATTATCAGTTTAAAGCTACAATTTTTGAACAATTTGGACAAAATACTTCAATTGTTAATTTAAATATAACATTATAGTGTCAACTTAAATATAAATTTCAGTTCCACTAAAAAAACAAATAATATTTGTAAATAGTTAAAAGTGATAAATGCAAAAACTAAATTGTAATATTAGTTTAACTAAAATATTTCCTAAATATATTTATATAATCGTTAAAAATTTTCAAATAAGTAGCTTAAAATAACTTATAATAACAATAGTTAAAAGTAACTCTATATAAATGATTATATTGTTACCTTTAAAATCAAAAAATAATGTTTGATGTTTTAAATAATTATAATAATAGAAATTAAAACATTAAGCAAATAAATTTTAAAAAATTAGTTAAAAATAACAACTACAAATAATATTAAACCATATATAATATTTAATTTTATTGATTTGTAACTCGCGAGTAGAAGTCATTCAAACGATTGAGATTATGACGTTATAATATATTTATATATTATCATATAATTCAAAATAATCAATATATTATATCAAATTAATATACGAATTATTATATCAAATTTAACAACAACGTTAGTGTTATATTTTAAAAAATATATATTTGTAAAGACTTCAACTATATAGGTATTTTTGCGTATTACAATGTCAACTCAAATATAAATTTCAATTCCATTTAAAAAAACTAAATAATTTTTTGTAAATAGTTAAAAGTGATAAATTGTAGTAATAAAAGCAAAAACTAAATTGTAATTTCAATTTAACTAAAATATTTCTTAAATATATTTTTATAATCTTTAAAAGTTTCCAAATAAGTAGCTTATAATATTTTGCAATAACAATAGTTAAAAACAACTCTATATAAATGATTATATTGTTAGCTTTAAAATAAAAAAAAAACAATGTTTGATGTTTTAAATAATTATAATGATACAAATTAAAACATTAAGCAAATAATTTTTAAAAAATTAATTAATAACAAAAACAACTATAAATAACATCAAATCATATATTATATTTAATTTTATTCATATGTAACTCGCGAGTAGAAGTTATTCAAACGATTGAGATTATAAAGTTATAGTAAATGTATATATTATTATATAATTCAAAATAATCAATATATTTTATCAATTTAGTACATACAAATTATTATATCAAATTTAACAACAACGTTATTGTTATATTTAAAAAATCATATATTCGTAAAGACTTCAACTATATAGGTGTTTCTGCACAATGCGCGAGCATTCACCTAGTTAAATATAAACTAAACTGCAAATTTGGTCTTTGTGTTAGCAAAAAAATTGTGGATGGAGTCCAAAATGTTTCCTGCTTGCACAATTAGTCCAAAATCACAAACTTTATGTGGATTTGGTCCCTGAACAACTTGAAATGACTTTTTTGCCCTTTTCATTTGTTTTTTCTATTTTCTTTATTAATTTTAACATTTAAATATTTAGAAAACAAATAAAAAATAAAATCTTACCCCACCCACCCAATCATTCCACCAGTACCCCCTTTCTCTCTCTACTAGCTCTCTCTCTCTCTCACACACACATACACACACACACACCCCAGTAACTCAATCATACGAGACCAAGCCATCTTCCGCCTTTGGCCAAGCCTCCATCGGCAACCACTTAATATCGCATATCCAACCTCTTCACCCAATCGAAACCTAGATTCTTCTGCAACTCTTTTGACGACTAACATGTCAACTCGATGGGGTTGTGTGCGCCCGATTTTACCCTTAATGGTGTACCCTGCTTCTACTAGTGAACATACACGTTTTAAAATCGTGTTTTGTAATGAATAAAATTGTGAAATATTATGTAAAATTGAGTGTTGAGTTCTAACAGATGGTTTTTACTAGAAATGAAGTAAAACTATGTTTAGAATCACTCAGAAAATATTAGAAGTCTTATGAGATTCCAATTAAAAGCCAAATAGTGAAATTTAGCGAAAATATGAAATTTTAAATAAGTAAAATTTTATTATTTGATGTTGTAGAGAATCTCGTTAGAAAATTGTAGGAGAAAACCTCGTCAAAATCCGAGTTATAACCAACCGAAGATCCGCGACAAAATCGGCACGGCGCCGAATGACGTAAAAAGTGAGTTTTTGATAAACTACTTTTTAGCCTTAGTAATCTAAATGAAATTCGTAGTATTCGTTAAACCGAGAAATTCGATAAAAAGAACGCTCAAATCTGACTTCGTATGAGGAAGTTATGATTTTTCGAAGTTTCAATTTTGCAGTAGACAGCTAAAAACTCGAATTTTAGATCGAGCAATATTTTACCGATACATCCTAAACGAGAATCGAAGGTCTCATCATATGTAGTACAATGGTAAAAAGTCTGACGAAAACGGATGTCGGATGAAGAAGTTATGAATTTTTAACGGATTTTCCTGTCCCGATCTGTTAAAAATAATAATATTAAAATTAAAATCAAAATTAGCTGACGAAGTCTAAACGAAAGTTGTAGAGCATAATTTTAGCTACGCGTGCATATAAATAACATCAAAAACGGAGCTCGTATGCGAAAGTTATGGATTTTAGAAGTTCGTGGCCCATAAACCGAGAAAACTCGCATGAACAGTACCGACCACGTCACCTTCGCACGAAGCAGCAGCGACACCGGAGACGTGGCCGAATGCGAACCCAGCAGGTGTCACAAGGGGATTCGCTAAGGCCGAGGTCCAGCAGGAAGGGGGCACGTCTCGCATTGGTGGCCAGTCCGACGCGGGACACGTCTCGCCTACCCGCCTCGCTCCCGGTGCTACGTCCGAGCCTTTCAGCGGCCTCGTGGCCTTCACCTCTCCTGCCAGATGTCCGCAATTCGCAGGTACACGTCTTCTCCCCTCCTCTCGCTTCATGGCCTTCGCTCCAGCAGCCACGTCGTCGCTTCTCAGCCACAGAATCCGGAGCTCGCACCCTATATAAAGGGGGCTGCGAGCCTTCCCGAGTATTTTTGGAAAATTGACATTTTTCACCCCTAAACTTATATAAAGGGGGCTGCGAGCCTTCCCGAGTATTTAGTGTTTCTCATGTGGATGATGAAGACAAGGCTATTTATGCTTCTGTAATGCTCATTGGAGAATCTTTAGTCTAGTGGGAAGCAACATATGAAGCTCTGGATGGATGTGACCAGGAGAACTTATCCTGGGAATTGTTCAAGACTCGTGTGTTAGAGAAGTATTGTCCTCTAGATATGAGGAGAATACTGGAGAAGGAATTCCTCGAGCTTAAACAAGGAGGAATGACTGTGAATGAGTATGAAACTCAATTTAATCAAAGAGCAAGGTTTGCTACGAAGTATATTCCAACTGAAGACGAGAAAATTCAGTTATTCATGGAAGGACTACGACACGAAATCCATGATTTCGTTGTCAACCGGGATGTTTTGTCATTTGATACAGCCGTTGAGTATGCTCGAAGGCGTGAGCATGACTTAGAAATACGTGGTGCCACTCTTACTATTCCAAAGCATCCACGTACTGAAAGAACTACTCCTGCTTCCACTATTCCACCAGCTCAATCTATTCGAACTTATCCTAGCAAGCAAGCACAATCTCAGAGTGCTTTTCGTGGCTATGGTAGGTCACAATCTTTTTCTATTCAATCACCATCATGTCGCGTTAGTGGAAGGAATCATCCGGGTCAATGCAAAATAGATAAAAAATCCATTATCTGTTATGGGTGTGGAGAAACAGGTCATATCAAGCCAGCTTGCCCAAGGAAGGATGTGACTTGTTATGCATGTGGTATTACTGGCCACAAGAAGCATTTTTGCCCTACTCTTACCAGCCAAGTGACGACAAGTCAAGCTTCTGTTCAACAACCAGCGAGAAGTCAAGTCCCTGTCCAACAACCAAAGAGTACTCCAGCTAAAAAGGAGGAGGTGCCAAAAGCTAAGGGTCGTGCATTCCAGCTTACCGCAGAGGAAGCACGTGAGGACCCAAATGTCGTGACGGGTACATTTCTTGTCAACTCTAGACCTGCTCACATCTTATTTGATTTTGGTGCTTTAGATTCTTTCGTATCTTATGAATTTGCGCATTCTTTTCAAACTATTTGCTATGCACTTGCGCAACCATTTCACGTAGATACTGCAGGAAGTATATCATTACATGCTGATAAAATCTATAGGGATTGTGTCATAGAAATTGAAGGCTATAATTTTCTTGCTAACCTAATCCCTATCTCCTTGCCCAATTTCGATATTATTCTCGGCATGGATTAGTTATCAAAGAACCATGCAAAACTTTTGTGTTACGAAAAGATGGTACACATTCCTATTGAAGGGGAAGATCCTATTCATATCTATGGTGAACAAAGAATCTTAAAAATAATCTCTTTCTTCAAAGCTTGTAAATTCATATCGAAAGGTTGTCCTATCTATCTGGCCTATACAGTTGACATCTCAAGAAAGGAGAATAAAATTTTAAATGATATTCCCATTATTAACGAATATCCCGATGTTTTCCCCGATGATCTGCCTGGACTTCCTCCGGATAGACAAGTAGAATTCCGAATTGACCTTGTGCCCGGTGCTGCTCCGATCGCAAAGACTCCTTATCGTCTTGCACTAGCCGAAATGAAAGAAATGATGATCCAATTGCAGGAATTACTTGACAAAGGCTTTATTTGACCGAGTACCTCTCCCTGGGGTGCTCTAGTATTGTTTGTCAAGAAGAAGGACGGATCGATGCGAATGTGCATTGATTATCGCGAGCTGAATAAGGTGACTATCAAGAACAAGTACCCACTACCTCGCATCGATGATTTATTTGATCGACTTCAGGGTGTTAGCTATTTCTCAAAAATTGATTTGAGATCTGGCTATCATCATTTGAAAGTACAAGAGCAAGATGTACCGAAGACTGCTTTCAGTACTCGGTATGGGCATTTTGAATTCCTTGTCATGCCATTCGGTTTGACAAATGCTCCTGCCGTATTCATGGATATGATGAATCGAGTGTGCCGCCCAACGTTCGATAAGTCTGTCATTATATTCATTGATGATATTCTAATCTATTCCAAGTCTGAAGCCGATCATGCCATTCATATTCGTGAAATCCTAGAACTCCTTCGAAAGGAGAAACTTTATGCTAAATTCTCGAAATGTGAATTTTGGCTCCGTCAAGTTCAATTTCTCGGCCATATTATTTCCAGTAACGGTGTATCTGTAGATCCCATCAAAATTGAAGCCATTCAAAATTGGGAAGTGCCTCGTAATGCTTCCGAAATTCGTAGTTTCTTGGGTCTCGCGGGATATTACCGGAGATTCATTAAAGACTTTTCTCGTATAGCCGTACCCCTCACAAGCCTTACACGGAAGGAAGTGAAGTTCGAATGGGGTGAAGATCAAGAAAAAGCTTTCTAAACTCTAAAAGATCTCTTAACTCATGCTTCCATCTTATCATTCCCAGAAGGTGATGATGATTTCTCCGTATATAGCGATGCTTCAAGATTGGGACTCGGTTGTGTGTTGATGCAGCGTGGTAAAGTAATAGCCTGTGCCTCAAGACAACTGAAAGATTATGAAAAGAATTATCCCACCCATGATCTTGAACTCACTGCAGTAGTATTTGCCCTAAAACTTTGGAGACATTACCTTTTTGGTACGAAATGCCAATTATTCACCAACCACAAGAGTCTCAAGTATATATTCAGTCAGCAAATTCTGAATATGAGACAACAACGAGCCATAGAGCTAATCAAGGACTATGATTGCGAAATCCTGTACCATCCTGGAAAGGCAAATGTGGTTGCAGATGCACTTAGCAGGAAAGTTTATCGTAATAGTATGTGTTATACTATTACTCACACTACGGTGAAGTTCACCATTCTTGATGAACTAGAGAAGTGGCAAGTTGATGCCTTAAAGCCATAAAATGTAAAGAAGGAAGGAATGGTACATTATGTCGATGTTTTACTTGACGATCCACAAGGATTAAAGGTATTTAAGAATCGGCTATGGATTCCAAAGATTGGTGGATTAAGACAGAAGATTTTAGATGAAGCTCATAAATCTAAGATATCAATACATACTGGCACAAGTAAAATGTACTATGATGTAAGAGCTGATTATTGGTGGCCTGGATTAAAGAGAGACATTGGAAGATATGTACAGGAATGCTTAGTATGCTTACAAGTCAAAACAGAACACCAAAAGCCTTATGGAACTCCAGAAAGCCTTAGTGTTCCTGTATGGAAATGGGAAGAGCTGTCCATGGATTTTATTACCAAATTGCCAAAGACTGCTAGATAGAATGATAGCATTTGGGTAATCGTCGACCGTCTGACTAAGAGTGCACATTTTCTCGCTATGCGAGAAATGGCTCCAATGGAGAAATACGCACAGGTATACTTGGATGAAATTATTGCAAGACATGTTGTGCCACTAAAGATCATTTCCGATCGCGATACTCGCTTCACTTCTCATTTTTGGGCGAGTATGCAACGCGAATTAGGATCTCGAGTTGCTCTCAGTACCGCTTATCATCCTCAGACAGATGGTCAGACAGAGAGAACAATCCAAACAATAGAAGATATGCTTTGATCATGTGTTTTGGAGTTCGGTGGTAACTGGGATAAATACTTACCGCTTGTCGAATTTTCGTATAATAACAATTACCACACTTCAATCAAAATGCCACCATATGAAGCATTATATGGTCGCAAATGCCGTACGCCATTATGTTGGCGTGATATAGGACAAAAGATCCTTGGAGGCCCCGAAATGATTCAAGACACCACCGACAAGATTCAAATCGTACGAGAAAGAATGAAAGCGGCCCAGGATCGACAGAAGTCCTATACGGAAAAGAGAAGACGGCCTATAGAATTTCAAGTGGGTGATTTCGTGATGCTGAAGGTATCCCCATGGAAAGGCCTTATGCGATTTGGGAAGAAAGGAAAGTTGAGTCCTAGATTTGTTGGTCCTTTCAAAATCATCCAGCGAATTGGAAAGCAAGCTTACCGCTTAGAATTGCCTGAAGATTTGGCGGGTATTCATGATGTGTTCCATGTAAGTTATCTGCGCAAATGCTTGAGCATCTACGATGAGACAGTTCCATTATCCGAAGTGAAATTAGATAATAAGTTAAGATATGTAGAAGAGCCTGATGAAAATCGTGAATGAAAGAACAACTAAGCTACGCAATAAAGAAGTAGAATTGGTGCTTGTCAAGTGGAAACACCATCGTGGCCCAAACTATACTTGGGAGAATAAGAATGAGATAAAAGCAAAATATCCCCATTTATTTTAATCGATGTAATTTCGGGGACGAAATCCTCAAAAAGAGGAGGTATTTGTAACATACACGTTTTAAAATCGTGTTTTGTAATGAATAAAATTGTGAAATATTATGTAAAATTGAGTGTTGAGTTCTAACAGATGGTTTTTACTAGAAATCAAGTAAAACTATGTTTAAAATCACTCAGAAAATATTGAAAGTCTTATCAGATTCCAATTAAAAGCCAAATAGTGAAATTTAGCGAAAATATGAAATTTTAAATAAGTAAAATTTTATTATTTGATGTTGTAGAGAATCTCATTAGAAAATTGTAGGAGAAAACCTCATCAAAATCCGAGTTATAACGAAGAAGTTATGACCAACCGAAGATCCGCGACAAAACCGACACAGCGCCGAATGACGTAAAAAGTGAGTTTTTGATAAACAACTTTTTAGCCTTAGTAATCTAAATGAAATTCGTAGTATTCGTTAAACCGAGAAATTCGATAAAAAGAACGCTAAAATCTGACTTCGTATGAGGAAGTTATGATTTTTCGAAGTTTCAACTTAGTAGTAGATAGCTAAAAACTCGAATTTTAGATCGAGCGATATTTTACCGATACATCCTAAACGAGAATTGAAGGTCTCGTCATATGTAGTACAACGGTAAAAAGTCTGACAAAAACGGATGTCGGATGAAGAAGTTATGAATTTTTAATGAATTTTCCTGTCCCGGTCTGTTAAAAATAATAATATTAAAATTAAAGTCAAAATTAGCCGACGAAGTCTAAATGAAAGTTGTAGAGCATAATTTTAGCTACGCGTGCATATAAAGAACGTCAAAAACGGAGCTCGTATGCAAAAGTTATGGATTTTAGAAGTTTGTGTCCCAAAAACCGAGAAAACTCGCATGAACAGTACCGGCCACGTCACCTTCGCACGAAGCAGCAACGTCACCGGAGACGTGGCCGAATGCGAACTCAGCAGGTGTCACAAGGGGATTCGCCGAGGCCGAGGTCCAGCAGGAAGGGGACACGTCTCGCATTGGTGGCTAGTCCGACGCGAGACACGTCTCGCCTACCCGCCTCGCTCCCGGTGCCACGTCTAAGCCTCGCAGCCGCCTCGTGGCCTTCGCCCCTCCTGCCAGATGTCCGCAGCTTGCAGGTACACGTATTCTCCCCTCCTCTCGCTTCGTGGCCTTCGCTCCAGCAGCCACGTCGTCGCTTCTCAGCCACAGAATCCGAAGCTCGCACCCTATATAAAGGGGGCTGCGAGCCTTCCCGAGTATTCTTGGAAAATTGACATTTTTCACCCCTAAACTTATATTTTGACTATTTTGACTTTTCCCGAAGCCCCGGTACCATTTTTAAAGCCCGAAACACGCCCCGAGAGCCCCGAGAAGCCCAAAAATTTTATCTTTTCGGTTTTGAAGCCCTACCTTCGCAGAGCTCGGTTTTCAAACAAACTCCCGGTTTTCTACATAGAAAGGCATATTTAAAGCCGAAGTGCTATCCAAATTACTATTTTAACCCCCGGTTAACTTAAGGTGAGTTCAATATATAGGAACAATTGTATGTTATGTGTTATATGTGCTATGTGCTTTTCAGTATTATCATTATGAGTTATTTTCTCGTGTTATTCGCTATGTTTATAGCAATTGTAATACCTTTGACCATGTGATCAGTGAAAGGACTTAGATTCACATTGGTACTGGTACGTAGCCTCTGGCCATGTAGAGCATGTCTCCGTAAGAGAATGACTTCTATTCTATGGCATTGGCAAATGGTTAGACAGGATTATAAGCCTGAAATCTAACAAGATGTTAATCAGAAATTGCATGTCTTCTATGCCAATTGAGCCAAAGCTTTATTGATGTATATCAAGAATTGAAAAGAATATATTTGAATAATGTCTTTGATTGATATGAACGCTTGTTACATGATCTCACATACATCTTGTTGTTCCTCTTTACCTTGTCACATTGAAGTGTATGTATATATATATATATATATATATATATATATATATATATATATATATATATATATACTAGCCGTTACCCGCGCACAGCAGCGGAGACAAATAGCTTCTTTCAACGATATTTTTTTAAAGAAAAATGTTATGTTCCAAAAGAAAGTTCATGCCGTGGGTGAGAGGAATGGCGGTAGTCGTGATAGTGGTTGGTTGAAGGCGGAAGGAGGCAGAGCGGCTGTGGTGGTGGTGGTTATACTGTCTTGGTTACTGGTTAGGGTTCTTCGAGAGAGTGTGCGTATATTTCTTACTTTGAAGGGATTACGAAGATAAATATTATGAGATGGCTTGTTACCAATGTGAGAAAAAAGATTCTCTATAAATTGTTGACATTGACCGCTTCAAATGGCTGAAGTGTTGAGATTGACGGGTTCAATTTGCAAATTAATTTTTCTATTAATTTGATACGAGATTTTTAGGGGATAAAGGATAAGGTTAAAGTTTTAATATTATTATATTATAAATGGGTTGTACTTCAAGCTTAATAGTTTGGATGTCTTAAAAAATAATATTATTATATTCAATATATTTATAGAAATAGTTAGATTTCTTTTATAAGTAGTAAAGATATATATATATATATATATATATATATATATATATATATATATATATATATATATATATATATATATATAATGGCATAACATTATAATATATCTATTTTTGAACTCACTAAGCATCACCGCTTAGCCTATCAATGTTTAACAATTGCAGGTGATAAATAAATAATATATTTACATACTAATGAAAGATGTAGAATAGTTTGTAATAGTACTTTTGTACTACTTTTTATGTTTGTATAAATTACAATATCCTGGGTAGTTATGTAATATATATAACACTTTGTAATAGAAGGTTTGTATCCAATAGTTTGTAAATCCTTTATATCAATGTAAAATATTGCTTTTATGAATATGCAAATAGAATGTTTTGGAGTAATGATAATGTGAAATATGAAAGTTTGGGTCTTTCAAAAATACGAAAGTTGGGGTCTTTCAACTAGCTACAAAGTTGCCTGTGTTGTCTTCCCAAAACCCGTTTCTACGATCACCACAAGAACCTGGTAGTTGTGTACAACTTAGAGTAATTCTTTTTTCAGTTTGTTAGGTCCATTGAAGGGGCTTTAGCATTTTCAGGGAGGGTTTATGGTTTTAATTTGAGATCGAAGATGAGGGCTTTAGGGTTTTCAGAAGCGATCATTAGGGTAACTGGTGAATTATCAAATTGTTTCTTTGAAGAAGATGAATTATCGAAGCTGATAAACGAAGACGAAGGATCGAGATGTTGAAATGTGTACTGATTTTTGTGATTCTGTAATGGAGATTTAATCAAATTAATTTTTTTTATTTTGTGAAGATTTTAGTTTAGTTGAATTGTAATAGAGATACGAGTTCCGTTTTTTTGTTTCTTTCTTTCTCTGTAAATCGATTATCCAAACCATCTAGGTTTAGTTGGGTATTTGTTTAGTTGGATTTTATGTTCTTATGTATGTGTGTATGTTAGGATTAGCATGTGTTGGGTGACGAAGTAGAAGATAGGAAGGAAGGGAGAGAGAAAGTGGGGTATGATAGAGAGAAGTGGTTTGGATCATCGATGTTTGTGTTTTGAAATGATGAAATTTTGCAACAAATCTATCGGATTCAAGCAATAATAGTGTAACACCCAGTTCTTAAAGTATCCACCTATTGGATTTCAGAGCCCAAGGCTAGGGTCATTTCGGTATTTTATGGGTCTTGGAGTTTTATTTGAGAATTTTTGGGCCGAGGTGTGTCGCTAGAAGCGAAGTGCTTCTCACCACCTTTTCGTGGATACAAAGTTCGTCGAAAATGGACTTAGAACGAAGGAGTTATAGCATTTTGAAGTTATTGACATTAATGGAAAAGTTGGCAAAGAAGGATCATGCACGAAAAGTGGAAGCCATGTGGGTACACCCAACGTAAGCTGGGTTACGCCTAGCGTACAAGGGAAATGGTCGCGGTTACTTTTTGGCGTACGCCCAACGTACGTCCAGAGTCCAAAAACCCTAAATTTAGGGTGTGCCACTATATAAGGAACATTATACCCTCAAGATTCAGCCTCCATTTTACCCTAAGGAGCTGCTACGAAACCCTAAACCCTCTTGAGTGTTCTTGGAGCTTTTAAGGCCATTTTTTAGTGCACTTTAGTGTTCTTGGAGAGGTGTGATCATCTTGGAGTCTCATTGATCAAGGAAGAGCTTTTGGATCCCCGTTCTCCAGCTCATGTACAAACCCCAGAAGGTATAAGGCTTCCAACTTTCCTTATAGAAGTTTAGATCTAGGTTCATGGAGTTTTGGACCTTTTGAGGTCCAAAGAATGGACCTTTTTGATGAAACCTGGTCTTTGAGCTTAGGATTGCCACCCTCATAGCTAAAAAGGTCCCATAAGTAGTAAAGTCTCCATCTTGAACGTCTTAATGGGTTCATGCATGAGATCTAACCCTCTTTATGGAAGAAGAATGTCATTTTGGGAGTTTAGGCTTGATTGGGCCAAGTCACAAAGTCAGTGACTTTATGGATTAAGACATGGAAAAGGACCAGGATCTATGTTTGTAGCCTCTGAAGTATTAAGCTCTTAATGAGAAATGGACTTAGCAAGGGGGGTTACGCTAAGCGTACGTGCAGGTACACCCAGTGTAATCACCACTTATCTACTACACTTAGTGTATATGGAGGTACGCCCCATGTACTCTGTCAGTTTGGGCTTCATCTTATTGGGCCTCAGATTGGGCCATGCTTTGGACTTTGGGCCTTAGTTTGCCAGCAGAAGTCAGATGATGTTGGCCAAAAAGATATTTGGGCTTAGGGTAAGGCCCATTAGAGGGATTGGGCCTGATTTAGCAAATTGGGCCATTAGTGGGCCACTAGTGGGCTTGGGAAGCTTTCATAGTATTGGGCCTTAGTTGTGCACCTTAGATTGGACCATGTTGGACTAGGGGTAGAATGGTTATTTTACCCTAAGAAATATTATAGTTTTGGACTAAGTGATGTTTGGTAATGGTAGTTCGGGAAGCCGAAGGGTCAGCAGTTCGGAAATTTTTAGCCAGTAGCCAGAGGAGTATCAGCAGGGTTCGGCAGTGCGAGGTGAGTCTCCTCACTGTGTGAATGGTTCTAAGGCCACAATGTTGGCCCATGTAGTATGAGTAGGAAGACCTGGGGTTAGCCCTAAGCACTATATGCTAGTATGTGATTCCGGATCAATGTCCGATGTCGGGCGAGTGCCTGAGGAATGTTTGTATGTTAGTTAATACTTGTGTCTTTGTGATTCTTGTAAGTGCCTGGTAGGGAGGTGAGGGTGGGCGAGGTCCCGTATCTCACCACTAGCAGAGTTTGGACGGGGTTCTATATCTCATTAATAGCAGAGTAGGGGAGACGCCCAAGATAGGAGAAGGGTGAGTATGGGTGGGGGACCATATCTCACTATCAACAGGAGTGTGGACGGGGTTCCATGACTCGTCAGTAGCAGGACAGGGGCGAGGCCCTAGTTAGGCGAGGCCTTAGATCAAGAGTATAGTAGAGTATATTAGCTACTTGTTATGTGTTATGTTATATGTTTGTATGCATTTAGCGGGCGAGGCCCAGAGACAAACGGGACCTAAGAGAAACATATATGTATACCGTGCAGAGCTCGATGCCAGGCGGGGCCTGATGTCAGAGCTAGTCCGATGTCGGGCAAGTCCCGATGCAGTGGGCGGGGGCCCAGTATGTGGTTATGTATGTGGTAGGTTGGGGAACTCACTAAGCTTCATGCTTACGGTTTTCATTTTTGGTTTCAGGTACTTCCGGTAGCGGAGGGAAGAGCTCGAGGTGATCACATGGCATGCACACCAAAGGAGTTTTAGCCTGGGATGTTTACTCTGATAAAATAGAATAATGTTTTAGACATAATATGTGATATGTTATGAATGAATGGTTGGCATTTGTGGTTTTCTTATTAAATCAAAAACGAAATTTTTGGTCATGATTTTTGGGTTGTTACAAATAGTGCGAGAAATATGGATTTTTTTCTTGAATGTTGAGAGAGAGAGAGAGAGAGAGAGAGAGAGAGAGAGAGAGAGAGAGAGAGAGACCAAGTGGCCCCAATTTTTTATTTCTTTATTTTTAATTAATATATTATTAAAGAAAAAATACAAAAATACAAAAAAGAAATTAAAAGGGTAAAATCATCCTTTCAGGTTTTCCAAGGACCAAAACCACCGAAATGTCTTAATTTTAGGATTAAAACTATGAAAAATTCTTGATTTTGGACCGTTAATGCAAGTTGGAAATTTTTTGGATCTTATCTACAGATTTTCACAAACCACGGGGACCAAATTTGTAGTTTTGTCTTAAATATATATGTTGAGTATAATTTTTTGTGAAGAAACTGAAACATCAAAAGTATCTTTTAAGTTCAGTGTATGATGAAGACTCAAATGTCGAAAGTTTATTTTGTAGTCTATATCGAAATTTTCAATATTTCGATATATCTTTTTTATTTCATATGGCAACATTGTTTGTACTTAAATGTCGAAGTTTACATGTATGTTTTGTGACAAATCGAGAGCGCTATGCATATTTCCCATAAATAATGTTGTAGGTTAGAGATTTATTAACACACTCTCGCAAATTTATGCATTTCACTCTCATTCACCTACTTGTACTCTCTAACCTCCTTCCTGATTAATATTGAGCTAAACATAAATATTTACATGCTACATTCTTACATTTCTTCATGTCTTGATTCATATAATTGATTTCATAACTCATCACGTTGTATCAGAGGAGGGATCTTTCAACTTTTACATAGAATCTCTTTCGTTTTCATTTCCAAATCTCAAATTGTTCTGAAATCTAACTACCACACGTGAAAAACATTTTTTCGAATATGTTTTAATAGAAATGACTCGAGAGATAAATCGTCGGCCAATAGGCTTTGTTTTTGGATCTAGATATTCACAATGCAAAACATATTATGTCTCTCAAACTACACAATTTTGCGTTTTTGTCTCATGATTTCGCTAGGATTGGGAAACCACAAATATATTATAACAAATTGACTTAACTAAATCTTATAGTTCTCATCAAATCGTCACATATAATACTATCAAACTAGCTCTTACGCAATAATATCAAAATTTTAATTTTTCTAGATTTTCTAATTTATACCATTTCTCAAGTCTAAATGTTTCTCATATAACATTTTTTTAAAGTATGCTTGTTATCCTTTTTCGACCCCTACCCAACACTTATTTCATACAATGCCTTCATTATATGCATAAAACAATTAAAAGCACATAAAAGCTATAATGGGAGTAAAACGAACTAACTTCCCTGGGGTAGTAGTGACGAGATCAAATCTGATTGTAGTGGGTTTGCGTTGACAGATCGAAAATATTGCTGGAAACTGGATCTTTTGCTGCTTTGATTTTTTACGGAAAAATAAACCAAGACAATGAACTTCTGACTTGTGGTGCAAAAATATATATCTTTACAATTTACAGTCACCACGCCGTGGGAAAGTGTCGACCACATCATGGTATCAAGTCTGAGGTCTACTGGATCGTGATATATAATGATTTAATGTCGTAGCAATAGTGCCACCACGTTGTGGGGATGAAAATGGCGTCTCTGGAATCGCAAAGAAATTGTCCTCCAGTAAGAAGTCAAAAAATAATAATAATAATAATAATAATCACTTAAATCGCGGTTTGCCTCCTGGAAGTGCTTCTTTTGTAGGATCCGTGAGCTTGACTCCTTCCCGCTCTACATTGATGTGATTGTAATCTCTTTGTTCACATTTAATTCACGTAATTTCTTCTTATAAGCAACCCTTCATCTTTTTGTATGCTTATTTCGAGATCTACTTCTTCTTCAACTTGACGCCTTCCTAATGGTTGCGTTTAACTCCATTAGTTCCTCCAGCAGGTTTAACTTTTTTTCCTTATTGCTCGGGTTCTTTCATGTCCTCATTTACCTTGTCTTATGTACGATTTTTACTCTTGTGAACCTCCTCTTCTTCACTAGACTCTTTGTCTTCATTTTTTTGCTCGACTTCCTCTTGAGGCCTTATATATGCAACTACTTTAAATTTTAATGGGACCAAAGAACGAGGTATTATATGCCTCACTTCTCTTGGTGCTTCTTTTGTTGGATTCTCCTAATTAAATAATTCTTCATCCATCAAATTCTCCAACTCTAGAAGCTCATTCAACCCATCATCTCATCCTTCTTCTTGCTCATCCTCATACATTTTCTCATCCACTCCATCCATGAAGAAAAGTTCATTGCTACTTGCTTTTGAAAGTTTGGATTTTGGATCAAATCCAAAGGTAATTTCTTCATCCCCCACTCGTAATATAAGTTTGGAATCGCAGATATGAACGGGTGCTCGAGCGGTTCTTATAAAAGGTCTTGCTAAGATAATGGGCACTTTTTCATCCTCCTTCATGTCAAAAACTACAAAATTAATTGGAAAAACAAATTTCCCAATTTTCACCAACAAATCTTCTATGATTCCATGAGGGTAAGTGACATATCTATTTGCCATATGGATGGTCATTCTAGTGGTCTTCAACTCCGATAAAATGAGCTTTTGGTAGAATGAATATGGAATTAAGTTTATGCTAGCTCCCGAATCGGTGAGTGCATTTGTTTTTGTCGAGTTTTCAAATTCACAAGGGATTGTCAAACTACCTGGATCCCTCATTTTAGTTAGAATATCTTGCATAATCATAGATGAACATTGCTCATTGAGTATTATTGTAGAATCCTTCTCAAATTCCTTGTGATTTCTTATTAAATCTCATAAAAAAATTCGTATTTCGACATTTTCGCAATGGCTTCGATGAATGGAATGTTGATGGATATGGATTTTACTTTCTTCATAAACTTTTTGTGCTCCTGATCTAATTGTTCAGGCCATGCTCAAGATGGAAATGGAAGAGGTGGTCGATAAGGTTTAACAGGATCAGTTTTAGAATTCATGTTCAAATCCCACTAAGTGGTATTGTTCTTGCCACGTCGTGGTTGTTGGGTAGCCACCTTCTTTTTTTCTTCCACTTCTTTTGGTTGTTGATCATATTGCTTCTCACTGGTTTCGTAGATCACCAATGGGTCAGATTTCTCTCCTTCTTCAGTTGTCACAGCAAGAACATGCACTTTTAGGTTTGTCTCGATATTGCTTGGCAATGTTCCCAGTAATCTCTTTTGTAAATGCATTGATAATTGCCCCACTTGTGTTTTGATGTTTAAAATGGATGATTATTGATTTTGGAGAGTAGCTTGTTGATCTATTATAGCTATATTAGTGGCGTTGTGTCTTTCATTGCTTGCTTCCCTGAATCAAGCTAAAACCCCTTCGAGATCGGGTATATTTTTAGGTGGTGCTTGCTCTTTTTGGTAAAAGTCGTGACCTTGTTTTTGATATATCTCTTCTTTCTCCTTCTTTTACTCGTTATAAGGTTTCCACTCCTTTTTTGGCCTTCTCCAATAGTCATCAAACCTATCTACACTCGATAAACGAACTTGTGCCTTTTTGTTCATGTTCCCGTCCAAATCATAATCCTTTGTCAAGTGAGGTCCACTACAACTATCACATCCTACTTGAATTGCATGAATCGATTGCCCCATATTTGTAATCCACCGATACCTAGTGTCGAGATAGACACCATATTATCTTGAGCTCCACCTCCATTCGACTCCCCTTTCTTAATATCTTCCCTTGGATTGTGGTATTCCCTCGAATGCTTTGCAAACTCTTTAATTAATGCCTTGTAAGTTGTCGAATCTTTCTTTGTCACAGGCTCTTGGGAATCAAGAAGTTGTCGAGTGCACACATTGATTCCATTATAAAAGGTAGAGATCTCTTGTTTCACATTAAAATCATGTTAATGGAAATTCCATAACATCCCTTCTAACGCTCCAAATCTTCGTATATCGACTCCCTATTGAGTTGTTGAAATTTTTGGATATTTTTCTTCAATTCGGTAATCTTCGAGGGTAGGATAAACTATTCAATAAATTATGTTCTTAAGTTAGTACATGTTGTGATCGCTCCTGGTGGCAGTGATTTTAACCATGTCTAGGTTGTGTCCTTGATTGTGATCAGAAGTATTCGTAACATCACTGCATCTTTCTTCACATTAGGGATGTTGAAGTAATCGGCGTTCTCAAGAACTTCATCAATGTGCTTGTAAGCATCCTTGTGGGCCTTCTCGAAAAACGGAATATCTTTAAGCATGTTAAGGATGTGTCCTTTAAGCTCAATGTTTGTCGCGAATAGTGTCACACCCCCGGACCAGACGGCGGAAACGTACAGAGGCGGCTGACTTCATGGTGCAGTATCATAACAATTGAATATACATGAAACAGAGCAATCCAAACATCATACTGTAACGTACCGATTCCAGGTATGAATTTAATTAAAGAATAATTGGTCTTATGTCCTACTCGGCGAGTTGGCTGCCTTACTCGCCGAGTAGCAGTGGGAATGGAACGCGTGTTTAGTGACCTACTCGGCGAGTCCACCAAGGGACTCGGCGAGTAGGAGCTGGCAGATGAAATCCTAAGTTCTGGGGGTTTTACACCCTATTTAAAGGATCATTAGTCTCCACCAGCCTCCCCTTACTGCTTCTTGTCCCTCTCAAACCCTAAAACGTGTGTGTGTGTGTTCTTTGGTGTGTCTAAGCTTGAATGAGTAACCTTGGAAGGAAGTACTTGAAGAAGCAAGGCTAGGAACTCGTATGAAGCTAAGGGATTGCATCAGAAATCACTCTCTGGAAGGTATTAGGCTGTTCTTTAAGCTCTTTTCACTTTGAACCTCCTTTGGATGAGTGTTATGAAGGGCTCTCCATGTTTAAGCTAAGATCTGAAGTTGTAACTTCAGATATGGACTTCCCTTGACCTCTAGATGCATAAAGTTCCCAGATTGTACAAGGATGAAGCTCTCCCAAGGTGTAAAACTACATTAAAGAGCTTAGATTGATCATTTCGGGCCTTTAGAGCTTTGCATGTACGTAAAGATTGCAACTTTACGTGATAAACATGCCTTAGGAGCTTGGATCTATAATCTGGGGCCTTGCCATGGCTTCAAAAGCATCTGCATGGATTAAGAACTGCATGGACTCAGCGAGTTGAATGAGGGACTCGACGAGTCCGTTGAAGATGGCCATGAACTCGGCGAGTTGGATGAACAACTCGGCGAGTTCGTTGAAGATTGCCTTGAACTCGGCGAGTTGTTAGAAAACTCGGCGAGTTGGCTAGGCTTCTTCCGAATCATGGCCGCATATGAACTCGACGAGTTAAAAGGGGACCTCGACGAGCAAATCAAGGATTTCACGACTTCTCGAATTCAGGAGGAACTCGGCGAGTCAGTGACCGGCACTCGGCGAGTCGAGTCAACATAGACTGTTCACTCTGACTATGGACTTTGACTTGGACCAAGGGTTGACCAATTGAATTCTATGGGTTTTGGGGATTGGGAGATTTATGAAAAAGGTTGTGTGGTACTTTTAGGTGGTGGAGTTCGTGTTGGACCCAGGAGTTAAGCTTTCTTATTTCCGACGAGAGTTGCGAGGTGAGTTATCCTCACTATACTAAGGGGGTCTACATCACCAAGGCCGGCCCATTTGATATGATATGTTAGTATTTGTATTATGTTGAGTCGGAGTTAGTTATGCATGCTAGTTTGACACGCTTGAGGGTAGGACTGTAGGACTACTTGTGATACTGATTGAGTTCCTATATGTGCATTATCTGTTACATGTGATATGTTATGTGGGATGGGTTGAGGTTGTACTACTCCGTGCGGTAGCCAACAAACCCTAGAGTATTCCAGATATGAGCTGAGGGCCCGGTAGGCATTCCAGACTCATACTGAGGACTTGGGGGCATTCTAGATACGAGTTGAGGGCCCGGTAGGCATTCCAGACTCGTACTGAGGGATCAGTGGCAATCCAGATGTGAGCTGAGGGCCCGGTAGGCATTCCAGACTCACACTGTGAGCCCAGGGTTATTTTAGTCTATAAAGTTGTGGACCCGTTATGTGATGTTCTGCTTAGTTTGTTATGATATGTTAATGTGTGGCAAGGTTATGTGGACTGTATGTGTATCGGTATTTTGGGGGTAACTCACTAAGCTCTCGGGCTTACAGTTTCAGTTTATTGTTTCAGGTACCTTAGGCGATCGCGGCAAGGCGAAGGCATGATCGTACAGCTCCTCCTATTGTGTTATGTTTCTAGGAAAACTCTGATATAAATGTATTTTGAAAACAAAGTTGTAATGTTTTGACGAATTCAACGTGTTTTTGAAAGTTTAAATTTGGCTTAAATTTTTGAGTGTTACAAGTTGGTATCAGTGCCTTGGTTTGAGTGAATTGGAGGAACATTCGTGTGAATCCAATCTCAAATCGAGGAAATATTTTCAAAATGGTTTTAAATGGTTTTCAAAATAAGTAAAGGAGGATGCAGGGCGTACGATCAACTGGAGCCAGTAACTAGACCCCAAAATACCATACAGGTATTTGATACCGTGATATGTTAGAATTGCATGCTAGTACTAGGCTAGGGATCTTCAGGAATTGCATGATAGAATTGCCTGATTATATGCAGCCTGATAGCCTAGGGATTCCTTATGTAAGATTGTCATCATTACTATAGTTGTCTAATGTATGCATCACATTTGTACCTAATTAAGATCTTATAGCCTGAGAATGTTTGATTTGGCCTTATGTTCTGTTCTTGTTTAATTGGGAGCTTGGGGTAGGATTGGATATTCGAAAGTCTATAGGGTCCATCGTTATGTATGGCTAACATACATTAGTGTTGCAGGGTTGGTGGAAGTTTCATGGATAGGACGGATCGAGTGAGATCGGGAGGTCAGTTATGAGATATTTAGCATTCCTCTAGGAGTGAGGGTTGAGTGCTCACCTTGTTGTGCATATTGTTAGGGTGTTGTGGGGATACTTGGGACGAATATGGGTAGGTGTGGAAGGTAGTAGGGGCCCATGCTACTAAAAGCACATAACCTATACACGTGCCAAGTAAGTCGCAATCCCTAGGGTTAGTAGGGAGTTGGCTCCCAAAGATTTATATGAATTATCTAATATCTTGTGATATGTTACAGAATGGTGATGACGAGACGCTTCGTGGCTGGATCCGGTTCGGGATCAGGATCAGGGGATGGAGATCAGGAGGGGCCGACAGCACCTTAGCCAGTGGTGCAGATGCGTACAGAGGAGTTGGATGCCAGGATTCGGGAAATCCTGCATGATGAGGTCGCTGCTGCATTCCGAGCTCAGTTAACGGAGATGTTCGGATCAATCAAGACTTCCATGGTGGAGTATTTTGATGAGCGTTATGCAGCCCTTGCAGAGACAGCCACCGCAGCAGCTGTATCAGCTGTATCAACGACGGGGGGGTGGAGTTGATAAAGGTTTTCAGTACAGGGACTTCGATAACACGAAGCCCCCTACTTTTGATGGGACGCAGGATCCCATCAAGGCAAAGAGGTGGATTTCAGATGTGGAGGGGTGTTTCTTCACCTGCTCGTGTCCTGCTGACCAGAAGGTCAGGTGTGCTCTGAACCTGCTTAGGTCGGGGGGCAAGGACTGGTGGAGACTTGTGACTGGGTCATACTCTGATGATTAGAGAGTTGTTGTTACTTGGGAGCAGTTCAGTGATATGTTCCGTGCCCGTTACATTCCAC
This sequence comes from Lactuca saligna, assembly GCF_052625555.1. Classification (NCBI taxonomy): domain Eukaryota; kingdom Viridiplantae; phylum Streptophyta; class Magnoliopsida; order Asterales; family Asteraceae; genus Lactuca; species Lactuca saligna. The sequence goes on along the minus strand of NC_136421.1, from coordinate 143,217,487 downwards.
GGGTTGAACGGGAGCGATTGTCACAGGAGTTTTTGAGTTTGCGACAGGATGGGGAGTCGGTGACGGAGATCACCCGGATGTTCACTGAGAGGGCGATGTTTTGCCCGGAGTTTGCTTCAGAGCAGGCTCAGATGACCCGTTATCTGAGCATGCTCAAGACGGATATCCGTCAGTTTGTGTCTACCCATCGATGTGATACTCTTCTAGAGTTGCAGGAGGCCGCCAGACGGCGTGAGTTGGAGATTGAGCAACAGTTGAGAGAACAGCGGCAGGCCCCGGCACATTCTCAGCCGGCGCCGAAGCGGTCTAAGACCGCTGATACTAGGACTGGGGGTCAGCAGAGCCACACATGTGGGAAGTATGGCAAGGTTCATTCTGGTGTGTGTCGAGCTGGTAGTGGATGCCACAAGTGTGGCAAGGAGGGGCATTACGCGAGGGACTGTCGCCAGGCCGATCCAATTCAGAGTCTGAGGTTATGCTACCTTTGTGATCAGGTTGGCCATTTGAAGGCTAACTGCCCGTTACTCGCCGCCAAGCCGGCGCAGGCTCCAGCGCCGGCTACTTTGAGGAGCACGGATGGGAGACCAGTCAGGACAGAGCCTCCAAAGGCTCACGGTCGTGCCTTCCAGTTTACAGCGGAGGAGGCCAGAGCAGCACCAGATGTGGTTGTTGGTATGTTTCTATCCTTATCTCGTTTTTTTCTATATCTGTTGCACCTATGGTTCGGTACATTTTTAGTGAACTCCTTACCTGCTTTGGTCTTATTTGACTCGGGGGCGAGTCAGTCCTTCGTATCTCAGACATTTAGTAGGGGGTTCAGTGCACCAGTGGGCGAGTTAGAGTGTCCATCGCGAGTGTCTATCACCAACGAACACGAGGTTTCTGCTTCTTCATTTTATCGAGGGTGTGACTTGGAGATTTTCGGGGTGTCATTTCCGATAGATTTGATTCCGATTCCCATGGGGGAGGTATGCGTGATTGTAGGCATGGATTGGATCAGTCGATTCGGTGCCATGATCGACTGTGAGGGGCAGCATGTAGTAGTTCGAACCCCAAGTGGGGGAGAATTGATTGTTTATGGCGAGGGCACCAGAGTGGGATCATGGTTTTGTTTAGCTGCTAGGGCACGACAGTACCTTCAGCATGGGTGTACAGGTTATCTAGTGTATGTGATAGATACGCGAGCCAGGGACCAGATTTCGGTTTCCGACGTACCGGTGGTCAGGGAATTCGCAGATGTATTCCCGAAGGAATTACCAGGGATACCTCCAGAAAGGCAGGTCGAGTTCAGGATTGACCTGGTGCCAGGTGCAGCCCTATTGCTAAGGCACCGTACCGGTTGGCACTGCCAGAGATTCAGGAGCTGTCATCGCAGCTGCAGGAACTGCTGGGCAAGCAGTTCATTCGACCTAGCAGTTCTCCATAGGGAGCATCGATACTTTTCGTCCGGAAAAAGGATGGTTCGCACCAGATGTGTATCGAGTACCGGGAGTTGAATAAGTTGATGGTGAAGAACCGTTACCCACTCCCGAGGATAGACGATCTCTTCGACCAGTTACAGGGTGCATCTTTGTTTTCCAAGATAGACTTGAGGTTTGGGTATCATCAGGTCAGAGTCAAAGAGGAGGACATGGAGAAGATCACGTTCTGAACTCTTTATGGACATTACGAGTTCGTGGTGATGCCGTTCGGGCTCACCAACGCACCAGCGGTGTTCATGGACGTGATAAATCGGGTCTGTAGACCGATGCTTGATCGCTCGATCATAGTATTTATAGATGATATCTTGGTGTATTCCAAGACCCGAGAGCAGCATGAGGAGCATCTGCGAGAGCTGTTGGGAGTTCTGAGATGGGAACGATTGTACGCCAAGTTCTCGAAGTGTGAGTTTTGGCTACGGGAGGTCCAGTTCCTTGGACATATCGTTAACCAGGAGGGGATTTTGGTCGATCCGGCCAAAATTGAGGCGGTTATGCAGTGGGAGGTTCCGAAATCTCCCTCAGATATTAGGAGCTTTCTGGGATTGGCAGGATACTACCAGAGGTTTATACGGGACTTCTCCAAGACCGCAGTGCCACTCACTCGTCTGACTAGGAAGGGAGTGGATTTCCGATGGGGTCCCGAGCATCAGAGGGCATTTCAGACCCTCCGTCAGAAATTGTGCGAGGCTCCAGTATTGTCACTCCCGGAGGGAGTCGAGGATGGTGTTCTGTGATGCATCCATAACAGGTTTAGGGGCGATCCTCATGAAAAAAGGATGAGTGATAGCCTACGCATCGCGGCAGCTAAAGCGGCATGAGACAAGATACCTTACGCATGACTTGGAATTAGGGGCGGTGGTGTTTGCCTTCAAGATATGGAGACACTATCTATACAAGGTCCGTTGTACCATTTACACGGATCACAAGAGCTTGTGACACATCATGAATCAACCAAACCTGAACATGAGGCAACACACGTGGCTGGACGTAGTCAAGGACTACGATTGTGAGATCCTTTACCATCCCGGTAAAGCAAATGTAGTGGCGGACGCTTTGAGCCGCAAGTCAGCAGGGTCTTCCACCCCAGCGGTATGTATGAGTATAACAGTGGATTCTCTGCTGGTGGGTTTGATCAGAGATGCCCAAGTTGAGGGCATTCGCCCGGAAAATTAGAAGTTGGAAAGGATCAAAGGCGAGGACACCCATTTTGTGAAGGATAGTCGGGGACTATTGACCTGATGTGGTCGGGTTTGGGTTCCGATGACAGGAGGGGTTAAGCAGATGGTTATGGAGGAGGCTCATAAGTCTTATTTCTCTATTCACCCGGGGGCCACCAAGATGTATTGAGATTTGAGGTTGAGTTATTGGTGGCCGCATGAAGCGGGAAATAGCTTGGTACGTTGAGAGGTGCTTGACCTGTAGGATGGTCAAGGCCGAGCATCAGAGGCCGCATGGGAAGCTGCAACCCCTAGAGATTCCCATGTGTAAATGGGAACAAATCACGATGGACTTTATTACCAAATTGCCAAAGACGGCAAGGGGGTTTGATGCTATATGGGTCATCATGGATCGATTGACCAAGAGCGCCCATTTCTGGGCTATACGAGAGGAATCATCGGCCGAGAAATTGTCCGAATTGTACGTTCGGGATATCGTGTCTTGCCATGGGGTTCCTGTCTCCATTGTCTCTGATCGGGATGTCAGGTTTACCTCTCGCTTCTGGCAAAAGTTTCACGAGGAGCTGGGCATGCGGTTTCACTTCAGCACAACATCCCACCCGTAGACCGACGGCCAGAGTGAGCGGACTATTCAAACCCTCGAGGACATGCTGAGAGCATGTGTCATTGATTTCGGTGGGAGCTGGGACTCCCATCTACCACTTGCGGAGTTCGCCTACAACAACAACCATCACTCTAGTCTGGGTGCCCCGCCATTCGAGCTGTTGTACGGGCGGAGATGTCGCACCCCGGTCTGTTGGGCAGAAGTTGGACACAGGGTGATGGGTAGTACGGAGGTGGTTTTGTAGACTACCGAAAAGATCCAGCAAGTTAGACAGCGCTTGCAGACCGCTCAGAATCGACAGAAGAGTTATGCCAACAAACGCCGATCCGAGTTGGAATTTCTGGTGGGGGACATGGTACTCCTGAAGGTCTCGCCCTGGAAGGGCGTGATCCGCTTTAGGAAGAGGGGAAAATTGGGTCGCCGATATATCGGGCCGTTCAGGATCATTACCAGTGTTGGAAAGGTAGCTTACAGGCTCGATCTGCCGGAGGAGCTTAGTCGGATACACAACACTTTCCACGTTTCGCAGCTGCAAAAGTGCATCATGGATCAGGAGGCAGTGGTGTCGTTGGATGATATTCAGGTCGATGAGCGCCTGAACTATGTGGAGAGGACCGTGGCTGTACTGGAGAAAAAGGTGAAGATACTAAGGAACAAGGAAATACCTTTGGTGAAGGTACAATGGGAGCATCGGAAGGGATCCGAATGGACGTGGGAGGTAGAGGCAGAAATGTGGGAACATTATCCGGGACTGTTCACCGCAGCAGACTTTGAAGACGAAGTCTAGTTCAATAGTGGGAGAATTGTAACGTCCCGATTCCAGGTATGAATTTAATTAAAGAATAATTGGTCTTATGTCCTATTCGGCGAGTTGGCTGCCCTACTTGCCGAGTAGCAGTGGGAATGGAATGCGTGTTTAGTGGCCTACTCTGCGAGTCCACCAAGGGACTCGGCGAGTAGGAGCTGGCAGATGAATCCCTAAGTTCTGGGGGTTTTACACCCTATTTAAAGGATCATTGGCCTCCACCAGCCTCCCCTTACTGCTTCTTGTCCCTCTTAAACTGTAAAACGTGTGTGTGTCTGTTCTTTGGTGTGTCCAAGCTTGAAGGAGTAACCTTAGAAGGAAGTACTTGAAGAAGCAAGGAAAAGCAAGGCCAGGAACTCGTGGGAAGCTAAGGGATTGCATCATACATCACTCTCTGGAAGGTATTAGACTGTTCTTTAAGCTCTTTTCACTTTGAACCTCCTTTGGATGAGTGTCATGAAGGACTCTCCATGTTTAAGCTAAGATCTGAAGTTGTAACTTCAGATCTGGACTTCCCTTGACCTCTAGATCCATAAAGTTCCCAGATTGTACAAGGATGAAGCTGTCCCAAGGTGTAAAACTCCATTAAAGAGCTTAGATTGATCATTTCGGGCCTTTAGAGCTTTGCATGTATGTAAAAATTGCAACTTTACGTGATAAACATGCCTTAGGAGCTTGGATATATAATCTGGGGCCTTTCCATGGCTTCAAAAGCATCTGCATGGATTAAGAACTGCATGGACTCGGCGAGTTGAATGAGGGACTCGGCGAGTCCGTTGAAGATGGCCATGAACTCAGCGAGTTGGATGAACAACTCGGGGAGTTCGTTGAAGATTGTCTTGAACTTGGCGAGTTGGCTAGGGCTTCTTCCGAATCATGACCGCATATGAACTCGATGAGTTAAAAGCGGACCTCGACGAGCAAATCAAGGATTTCACGACTTCTCGAATTCAGGAAGAACTCGGCGATTCGGTGACCGGCACTCGGTGAGTCGAGTCAACATAGACTGTTGACTCTGACTGTGGACTTTGACTTGGACCAAGGGTTGACCAATTAAATTCTGTGGGTTTTGGGGATTGGGAGATTTATGAAAAAGGTTGTGTGGTACTTTTAGGTGGTGGAGTTCGTGTTGGACCCGGGAGTTAAGCTTTCTTATTTCTAACGACAGTTGCGAGGTGAGTTATCCTCACTATACTAAGGGGGTCTAAGGCACCAAGGCTAGCCCATTTGATATGATATCCTAGTAGTTATATTATGTTGAGTCGGAGTTAGTTATGCATGCTAGTTTGACACGCTTGAGGGTAGGACTGTAGGACTACCTGTGATACTGATTGAGTTCCTGTATCTGCATTATCTGTTACATGTGATATGTTATGTGGGATGGGTTGAGGTTGTACTGCTCCGTGCGGTAGCCAACAAACCCTAGAGTATTCCAGATATGAGCTGAGGGCCCGGTAGGCATTCCAAACTCATGCTGAGGACTTGGGGGCATTCCAGATACGAGCTGAGGTCCCGGTAGGCATTCCAGACTCGTACTGAGGGCTCAGTGGCAATCCAAATGTGAGCTGAGGGCCCGGTAGGTATTCCAGACTACACTGTGGGCCCAGGGGTATTCTAGTCTGTAAAGCTGTGGACCCATTATGTGCTGTTCTGCTCAGTTTGTTATGATATGTTAACGTGTGGCAAGGTTATGTGGACTGTATGTGTATCGGTATTTTGGGGGTAACTCACTAAGCTCTCGGGCTTATAGTTTTAGTTTATTGTTTCAAGTACCTCAGGGGATCGCGGCAAGGCGAAGGCATGATCGTACAGCTCCTCGTATTGTGTTATGTTTCTAGGAAAACTCTGATATAAATGTATTTTGAAAACAAAGTTGTAATGTTTTGATGAATTCGACGTGTTTTTGAAACTTTAAATTTGGCTTAAATTTTTGAGTGTTACACATACATTGAGATAACAAACTTACATTGTTTACATATTGTATTTTTTCTTTGGATTACACAAATGAGACATAAGCAACAAAAATCCAAACTACATCTAAATAGTCCATCATCCGCGTCCCTTGTTACCTGCTTACTAGATCCCTGAGAATACAAGTCATTTTGAAAAGCATCAACTAAAGAGTTGGTGAGTTCATAAGTATTTTTTTTATATAAGATCGTTTACACTTGATTAGAATCAGTCTCATTGTATTTTCAGAAAATCCGATATTTTCTATGAAATCGTTTGAAGTCTTGCCTTGAAAAATCATGGATATATGTGTGTATGTCATCACTTTTGTTCATCCTTATAAGGAGTGATTTTGAAAAGTAGAGTGATTTGTAAAAATGATCCGCGTATGAAAATAGTCTTTTTGAATAGTAATAGTCAACCGTTTCAATAAAATCCCTTATTTTCATAAGGAAAATATGGTTGAAAATCTTGTTCCTCATATTGAGTAAAATTGAGTGGGCGTTCTAGTTTATCGTTATCGAAATCATAGAAAAATTGTTTTCTCCAGAAAATCATATATTTTCTGGTATAAATTATTCAAAATTCTAGTTCCAACTATGTATATGTGTAGGTTAGTTTATCGTTTTCAAAATCGTTTACAAACGTTTCCCATAGAGTCCTACGCTTTTTAATTTGTAACATAGCAGTATTTCGACTCTATACTTGTTAGGAGAAAGGGTCAACATGGAAATTGTGGACATTCTATGCGATGAAAAAGGACAGTCAACACAACAAATGCGGACCATCACCTATCTCATGTAGGACAGTCAACGCAATGTGCCAAAAGTTATTTATGAGGTTTTCCTTGCATAAATTTCTAGTTAATAAAACATATTCTAGTGAGTCGTTATAACCATACTAATCATGACGGAGGCCTGTGTTGGCATTTCTCAAGCGCCCTCGGTTTGGAAAAGACATTTGTCACCCTAGACTGGCCTGTCTAACTATAGCGAACAACGAAGGTGTAGGGTGTCAACCACATATAAATCTATACACAAATTCCCACTCTCCCTCCAGGAGACTCTGGATATAACTCCTTACAGGACTTAGACGTACACTAATATTTTCATATTTAGGTACTTTTGAGATTTTTCTGACTAGAATATTAACAACCTTTTGAGAAATCGTTAGAGATCCATTATTCGTTAGATAAATAATGAAATTCGTGCTCATTGAATAAAAATATCATTCTTGTTCCATATCGTTGATTGTGCTTGTTAACTGGGTGCTCGTGTTTGTTCCTTTTCGTTTATTGAAAAATGAGTCATTTTAGTCAAGAGAAAACGTGTCAAGTTATAATTTGTATAAATTTATAACTGCAGGTTATGACACACATTTTCTATTTATGACATATAGAACATTACTTATGTTCTTGGAGGTTTTACGACAACAACTTATGACATGCAATTATTTCTTTCGTAAAGGCTATTTTTGTATATTTTCTTGACACAAACTTTTATATTGAATATTTATAAAATACTCCCTGATAGTTTTCAAATAGTCACAAAGTTTCCATTTTCGAAAGTTACTAGAAATGGTGCCCACTTATCAAGGTCCCTTTTCATGACTTATATCTCTAGACATGAAAACATAGATAAAGGGGTTAAGTTAGACACACCCAATAGTTGGGAGGCTCTTTTTTACACAAAGTATCCTCTATTCTTTATGAAGTTGTGAAATCTTACGTTCATGAATATATTACTAAAATAATCATTTAATTAATAATATCACACACACATGCAAACATACCTATACATGCAATTATTCAAGTATTTAGGCAAGATTTGACTTGTACTCTCCCAAAAAAACATTAAAATTTTGAAAAAGGTGGAGTATGAAGCTCAACTTGAGTTAGTTGAGGAGTTGTTTGGAGTTATGGAGTGAAGATCGCAAGCTTAAATTCTTGGCTGAGATGAGGAACTTCCCTGGGAAGGATGCTTTCCTAAGGATGATCATCACATATTATTATGAATAAAATAATATGGATTCATCTTGAAATATAATAAAATATTAAATGAGTGGAGGAATTTACCTTACAACTCCAGGGAGAATTTGAGAATATTTTTCCTTCCAGCAAGATCTTTGTTCTTGCCTTGAAGATGAGTTTTGAGGGAAACGGGAAAAGTGAGAGAGAAGGTGGTGTCTAAACTCCTTTACTGTCGTTGCTTTGGAGTATAAGAGAAGGGGGGAAATCTTTGGTGCATGGGAATCTGCTGGTCCATGCATGGATATTTGGTGGGTAAAGCATGGGATACTGTAATTTGCATGGGAAATGAGGATTTCATTAAATCACAAAGTCAACTTCCTTATCCTTTTCTTGATTTAGGATATGGTTTTGCTAAATCCCAAACATTTATTTTTATGAAAAATATGTTTAAAATAATTAATTTTAGCATAAAATAGGGGTTTAATGGGTTTCAGATAGGAAAAAATACGAGTTTCGTGTGATTCCCGACGTCAAAATGCCTTAAAACGGTGAAAAAGGTCCGAAAATGACCAAGATTCGGAGTGGAGGGTTGTTCCTGTGAGGGTTCGAAGGGTCTAGGAGAAGTTTCGGAGTCAGCTTCTAATTTCCGGAGCATTTCTCAAAGTTCCGGAGCCTCTTAGCAAAATCTAGAGTCAATAGGCGAGGTTCCGAAGCTGCTGGGTGAGTTCTGAAGGGAGTCCTCAAGTTCCGGGTCAGGTGCGAAATTGGCCGGTCCGGACCGAGGATGCAAAGGCTAGCTAGGCAATTCCGAAATCAGGCTTAAGTTAAGCATTTTGGAGCTTGAACCTTACGGAGTAATAAGGAGGTCCGAAGCAGGGGTGTTCCGAAGGTGAGAACCTTCTTGGTTCCTTAGGAGGTGTCCGGACTAAGAGGGTTCAGTGACAAGAGGGTTCTGGACGAAGAGGGTCCTTTTGGGGTTTCCGCTTCCAGTTTTGAGCTGTTTTCGACTGAGGAAGGTACTTAGAGAGATTTGAGATACGTGGAGAGATTTGGGAGAGATTTCACATACTTGGAGAGATTTGGGAGAGATTCACTATACTTGGAGATATTTCACATACTTGGAGATATTTGGGAGAGATTCACCATACTTGGAGAGATTTCACATACTTAGAGAGATTTAGGAGAGATTTCACATACTTGGAGAGATTTGGGAGAGATTCACTATACTTGGAGAGATTTCATTCTAACACTATATAGATCCTTAGGAACTCATATTGAACACTTAGGTATGTTAGCACAAGTCTCACGATAGTCCTTGCTTACTTAAGGGTGAAATTTCCTAGCCAAAAAGGCTAGTTGTGACAAATGGAATTTCATGTCACACGAGACCGGGCCTATTATCTTCTCGCGTTCTCTACTTGTACTCCTCGATTGTCATGGTAGTAATGTCCTCCATTTCGTTATACGATTCGCTTTCCTCTTCCTAGTCAGTTTATCCTTCGGTTTCTGAGTCGTAGCCTCTCTCTTTCTTGTTAGGTTTCTTAAAATGTGAGATACCATCAAAACTAAAGCTCTTTTTGACTTTTGGATCGCTTGCTTCTCCTTCAGTGTTGATTTTGTCTAAATTGAACCCTTCTACATTTTTATCCTTTCTTTTCTTGAAAAATTTGGATTTTATATTGTTGAAAGGGGCACACTCTTTGAGGAGGATCATGTGGTCATGAACTACTGAAACAAAACAAAGAAACATGCATAAAACATACAAAAATGTACAAAAACTAGAAACTGTTACCCTACAATATCTACGTTGTGGAAAGGTAATAGCCACGCCATGGTTATTGAAATCACATAAAACAAAAAATTAAATTTTTGCCGATTTTACCCCATAAAAAGGATCGATTAACTAATGGAAATAATTTTTAGTAAAAATCAAACTGTTGCCCGACAACAGTGCCATAGAGTTGTTGTTTTCTAATTTCACTTAATAGTTTTAAATTTATAAATCTAACTAATTGAACCAGCTAAAGCACAAATAGGCAGTGTACCTAGTCGCGTAGCATAGTAAGGTAAGTTGGGTGTCGAACACAATGAATGGAAATTCTAACAAGAAAACAATTGCTACTAATTAAATTAAAGAAAATATAGTAAATTGGGTTTTTTTTACTGCTTTTACAAGACCAATAACTTACATTGAGTAGTTAGCATATAATCAACTATTAAGACTTTAAACTAAGCAAGCGAATAGAAAACGATTTTAATTCAAGATTAAAGAGTACTTTCGTTCAGTTCCCCCCCCCCCCCCCTCCCCCCCCCCCCCATTTTCCTATGGTTGATTTCTAATGGATTAAATATGTTTGTTACTAAATTATGAAGTTACTAGTTATGTTGTTCCATATCCTAGAATTTACTACTATGTAATTATTAAGCATAAGTTGGACACTAATTTGATTTTAAATATTATTTGGACTGTGAATGATAAAAATATTGATTACATATCTATTATCAAGGCAAGAAAATCAAGCACATATTGTGAATCAATAATGCTCTCTAAGACAATCATAGATACTAACTTTCACCACCTAACTCTACGATTTATTCAATAAATAGATCTAACAATTCAATGGTATTAAACAACTAGATATCAACTACATGCAATAAGAGTTATCATCTAACTACACAAAACTTGCAAGAAAAAGCAATAATGATTAGAGTTTTAACATGATAAGATTATTAATCTATCAAACACAAGTTAAACCAACATAATTAAATCCATAAATAGTGAAATCAACACTTTGTATTAGGGTTCATCTACACTAAACGAAAGTTAAGGGTATTAACCCATAATCACAACAGAAAAACACATAAAAACGAAGTCAACTAGATTAGACATAATGTAAACTAGAAAATCAAATGAATAATGATGTTCTTCTCCTCTAGATCTCTTCAATGCTTGATCTCTAGTTGAATTCTGATCTTCTTAGGGTTTCTGTGAAGTATTTGATTGTCCTTAGTTGCAGGTATCAACAACTTCTTCCAAAATTTGACTTAATGTCTGATATATATACATATATATATATATATATATATATATATATATATATATATATATATAGTTTTCTTAGAAATAGTCTCCACTTCATGGAGAATAGACATCCACGGTGTGGAAGAAAGTTTTATTCCATATGTTCCAAGCCTCTGCGCAAATCATTGGGAAGGTTCCATATCACCATGTTGTAACATATATGCGACCACGACGTGGCATCTTCTTTTTGTGTGTTTTCTTTCTCTTTTCTTCCTCTTGATTTATGCTTCTAACCTCCAAATTTCCACATTGTCAAATTAGCTCCTTTTCCTTCAAAAATGTTATTTTGGCTACAAATTGGATTTTAAACATAATAAGCACCAAATATCTTAATAAATTACCAAAATAAAACTAAATGTAATTAAATATTATATAAAAGAATCCAACTTGAACTCACCAATTACATTTCACCTCAATGCATATATTTGTGTCTAAAAAAATCCTAAGTACTTTCCAAGCCCTAAATACTCACAATCCTTATAAACGTTCCCCACCTATTTTGAAGAACATTCATTTTTGCATTCCTACCAAATATGCCCTTTTGTTTACCGCATTTCGTTTCAAAAGTTATCACCAAATTCCAAGTGACTCAAATTTAAAACATACTATAATAATAATAACTAGTGAAGATTTCACTACTTTGTGGGGGTTAGAAGTCATCGAGTGTTTGCAAATACACTTAATCTCCATGATCAAGCATTTTTCCTTCCATGTTTCTTTATCTTTTTTTTTGATACTACAAAACAAACATCAAGCACAGGAAATCGAACCTAAAATCCAATAATAAAAATATCACTATTCAATAATCATTAATCATTAGTTTAAATCAAAGAAACATAAACTTGAAAAATGAAAAAAAAAAATGAATAGTTGAATATTGAGATGGAAACTCTGACGATTGGATTCTTACTATCAATTCGGTGCAACTCTCTTCTTCCTCAAGCCTTCTTGTAGTATGCTACAAGATAGTTGCAGCATAACATATCACAATGCGTTTTATTGAAATATAAATGGATACTAAATTAGGGCTAAAAGATGGTACTTAAAGAGAATCAGCAACAGGTCCATTGAGAACATATAACTCTTCTGACGAATCCAACATCTGAATAATATTCTCATGCTTTCACTTCGTCAAGATCTGTAAAAAATAGGCATCATGATTGACCAACTAATATACAACTGATGGAATGCAACAAATAGCAATGTGCTTTGGTTTTTGATAAAAAAAAATCAAATAAATTATTGAAAAGAAAAACCAAAAGGTGTATACCCAAAGTACATTGCTAGTTGGTGTTTATTTTTTTGGGAAAAAAAATCAACACATTTTTTAAAAGGAAAAAAGTTGTAAAGTGAAAGTACAATGTTATTTACTCCATTTATAACAAAAGAATGGAATATGAACCAAATGGCTATGTATTTTGATTTTATTTTTTTGTAAAGAAATTGCAAAAAAAAAAAAAAGAAGAAGAAAAAAGAAAGAAAAAAGTAGTTATAAATGAAAAGTACATTGCTATATAGGACATTTTATTCCTAAAAATGGAAAATGCACTTAATGGCAATGTAGCTAGGTTTTTCAAAAAAAAGTGGTGCCCTTATGCCTTATGCAAACAAGCACCTACCTTGATGTTATTCATGTCCAGATTGTGCCCACGAAGTGGTACAAGGATCAAACCCCTATTCAAATAAAAAAAAGGATATATTGGTCATTCAACAATAATTTACGTTCCAATTCTTTTAACAAATTTAGTCACACCCCCAAACCGAATTGACGGAAACATTCGGTGGTGGAGGACGTCATGTACAGTATCACAACAATGCAAAATAGTAAATAGTAAGTAGTATTTCTCTAAACTATACCTATTATAGTTTACTAGTAATTTATGTAGTTTGAATAAATGATCATGAATGTATACCTTTGCTACCCAAAGGCATCAAACTGATTCGTAGTACTTCTTATATCTACATACATATACATAACATATAACTAAGATTTAAACGACATTTGGACAGACAACCGATACTCTAAGTCCACATCCAAACAAGGAAAAGGAAATAAAGCGAGTTGTTAGTCCTAAGCCCTTTAAACATTATTTATATAATTATATCTACATAGACATGCTCTTGTCAATATTTATAAGTTTAGAAAAGGAGTTTTGTGAAATATAAAAAGAGTTTAACGTTTGGAAAGTATAAGTGACTTGATGTCCGTTTATAAAGTGATTTGAAGCAGTTTGTTTGATGATACATTTGAAATATAAGAAATTATGTATTTTGTAGTTATAAATTACTTGTGATTGATTATATAACTAACATATTTTCTACTTGTATTCCCCCGCCCCATAAAAGCATTTAAAAGGTAAGTTAAGGGGTATGAACTCACTTGCAGTGAGTGATTCGGATGAAAGACTGGTATAGGATGCTAAGTGTTCCAAGTGATATCCCGAGCACAAACAGCGCCTATTAAGCATATAATAACATATATATATATATATATATATATATATATATATATATATATATATATATATATATATGCAAATAATTAGTGTATAAAACATCTAATCATGTAATGGAACAACCTCAGGGACTAGGAAACACTTGACATGAAGTGTTACAATCACATATGATTATATAAAGGTAGTTTACGGCCACACTTTAGGATTTTACGACCATAGGGTGGGTTTATGGCTAGGAGTACTTGAGTTTAAGAGGTGTTTACGGCCATAACTAGCATCTATTAAATTTTCAAGGTCCTATACTTGGTCTTAAGGAGTGTTCATGGCCAAAACATGCCCAAAACAAGGGTTTACGGCCATAACAAAGAGTTTACGGCCGTAAACTCTTGGAGTTTATGTAGCTAGATGATGTTTATAGGTCTTGAATCAAGTACTTCTTATGTGTAACTAGATGATAGAGGAAAAACTCACACTTGGATGAATTTATGGAGTTTATAGCCACCAAGAATAAGGAGATGTTCTTGGTATTCTTGGTGTTCTTGGTGTTCTTGAAGATCTAACTCAAAAAAAGATGATTTAATGGATGAAACCATAGAGTTTCACTAGATCAAGAAGGCTATTATGAAAGAAATAGAAGAATCAATTACATTTTTTAAGATCAAGATGAAGATCCTTATGACACTTGAGAGAGAATGGGTGTTTCTTGACTTGGAAATGTGAATAATGAAGAAAAGTGAAGGAATATGAGACTTATGGCATGAGTTTACGGACACCTTGAGTTTACGGCCATAAACTCATGTGTTGTGGCCATAAATTCCTCATGATGGATTTTGTGGCTTGTTTGATGGTTTTGAACTCAAGCAGACACTTCCTAACACTCATTCCTTGGATGTACTAGGCTTATAACACTCAAACAGACCCCTAACAAAGCTAAAAGGTAGCAGAAACAAGTCTGAATTTTGATTGAATTTGATGGCTTTTTAAGATAGAAATTTTGGGTTGTCACAGATTTACAGACCAAACTATTATAAACAGCAAGGGAATGGAATTAGATTCCATTCTGTTTCTTGCCAACTAAAATGGACTTATTACACAAGATGAACCCTAAACCAAGATGAACCAATTTCACAAGGGTATTTTGGTCATTTACCATAACTTTCTTTTCACTTCCTTTGAAATATTTACAAACCAAACAATTATATAACAAAGGAACAGAACTGAATCCAAGTCCATTCCATTTCTAGCTGACTAAGATGGGCAGGCCTACTATACAAAATTTTAAGTGCAAATTGAGATGAGATATAAACCTTTCTTGCAACGTACATCCCACTGAGATCATCAAGAGGATCTAATAGTTACAAGTTTAGCATAAGTTTTTTTTCTTTTTAAATGTTTTTGCAACACAGTATTCATAACAAAAAATATGAAAAAAATACTAATAAATTTGACCTAGTTCAGTATAGGCATGGGATTGAGTAGCTTTAACAACTTCACTGAATAGCTTTTCATATTCTACCTCATCATCACATACCCTAAGGTACAATAGAAGATCAAGAAAAATTTCATGTTAGAGGCACTGGATCAAACTATATAATCGTTCCAAATCAAATCGGTCAAAATATTTTAGGTCGGGTCAGTATTGTAACATCCATAAATTTGAGCCAATTTATAACTTTTTAAAACATTTAAAATCATTCAGTTATTACAATTTGTTTTCAAAATAGCCTAAACATCAGAGTTCCCAGAAATCATAAATCATAAATCAAGGAAGTGTACGGTCATGCCTTCGCTTCCCGCAGTCATCCATTGTACCAGAAACAATAATCGATAAATGTAAGCTTGAAGGCATAATGAGTTACCCCCAAAATACCCGTACCCACAACAATACACAATACAATAAAAAACAACATACTATGGATCCAATCATCCATCGGGATGGAATACCCCAGGCCCCTCAACCATCGGGTTGGAATGCCAACATCCTATGGGTCCAATCAACCATCGGGTTGGTTGTGACAACTACCAATTCAGGTTATTCTCGGACTCATGCATCTTTATAAAAACCATTCATGCACAACATGCCATGACCTAGTAGTGTAAATTAGGTTAAAAATCTTGCATAAACTAGGATCCAACTAAGGTCTAGGACTAATATACTTGATACTTACAATTCTAGTAAGTTGCTTAGCTACAATAGGAAATGCCAATACTATAATTAGAATAAAGCTTCAAGTTTTGTTATAATTGAAATAGGGTATAAAACACTAAAAATAAATTAAAACATTCTAATTATACTTCAACATGTTGAATATCAAACAATATTCCAAAAACCCTAAAGAGCCAAAAATCCAAAGTTATATATTATAAAGCTTAAAAACCTTATAAAATTTGGCTATAAACTTCCTAATATCAAATTGTTATTAATCAAATTATGAATTATAGTCAATGAAATAGAAATTAAATTACCGAGTATTAATCATAATTTATTTGTTGAAAACAAGATTTTTAAATAAATCAAATTGCTTAATAAGCATTTTATAAAAAAAAATGTTTTTATATAAATGATGGAGGTGAAGTTTATAAAGTTTAAAATTTTGGAGAGAGGAGGCCTAAATGCATGTAAGAACCAGCCATCTCCCCTCCCTATACACTCTCTCTTCCCAAAACACAATCATTAAGTCAAAACCCTCACTCCACCTCTTCTTTCTTCACTCTCTTACACTCCACTCTTCACACACTTCACTCTCTTCTTCCCTCTCTCTAAACTCACGAAAATCCTCTCATTCCTCTGCAAAAATTTCGAGATTGTGAAGCCCTTGAAGTGTTCTTACTTCCCTCAAGATCATAACAAAGGTAATCAACATCATCTTCTTCCATAGTTACATGATTTTACTTCTTTTCTTTCTTAGTTTTCGCTTCTTTTCGGATTCTATGCCATTCCACGGTTTGTAGATTCTCACCATAACACAATGCATGTGTTAGAGATGGTGAAAATCCGGGATCAAACCCATGCAAGGAGTGAAAAAGATGCACATATGATCATGTGACATCAAAACCTAATATTTCATGTACTTCTCCATTTCTTTTGTGTTCATGCATGACCAAAAGCATTTAAACCATTTCTAGTACATCTTGGATGCTCATTCATTCCATGCATGTGTTAGAAATCGGATCTTACCAAAGGCATGCATGATGTTCTTGTTGAAATACCCTAATAATGCACACAAGCAAACATGCAATCTGCCAGATTACTTTGTTCGACTTTGAACGGACATAACTCAGTCATTTCTTAACCAAATCATGATATTCTTTTTGTATTGGTTAGTTCCACGAGTTAAATTTCAAACCCAACTGGTCTCACTGTAAAATATTAAATATCCGATTTTTGGCTATTTTTACAAAATGGTTGCGCATACAGCTCTTTTTCTGTGATCGCTATTTTTGTCTTGCATAATCAATGGCCTTAAACCCAACCATAAATCTGAGGAAAAATACCTTAGAAACTTAACATATCTAGTGAATGATGGTTGAAATTTTGTGGCTTAAAACCTCACTGAATGGACTACACAAATTCATGAACTTCAGCCACATCTACACTTCATTCATTATTGCATTCAACTTTTCTTAAATTGTTTGGAATCATTACCCTCATTTATCTTCTGAATACATTTTTAACATTTTTCCTTTTGAAAGCCCTTGCATGCATGAGATAATCTGGAAAATTTCAAGAGCTTTTGTTATTCCTTTGATTTATTAGAATTATTGCTAAAACCAAGGGCATAAATCATATAACATACTTCCAGAGGTCAATGAATCCTAAATAAATTCATGGATGATCCTTATGGTGAATAATGACCCCTCACCAAATTTCATCAATTTTTATTACTGTTTAATATGATTTCTAATTTTCTTTTGTTTAGGACATGATAAATTACAAAACCACTTTAGAGGATGTGAGAATTGTATCTAACAATTTTCGCATACCTTAACTGTGATGGGTGACTCCAGAAAATAATTTTTGATATTTATAATGGTCTAAAAATGAGAAAAATAGTTCTGATTATCCAAAATTCATGAAAGTTTACCAGGATATCATATTATACAGTAGGAGTTTACATCAAAATTTTGAGAATTTTTCTCTACTGTAAACTAATTTTCTATTATTTTCTAAAGTTAATTGCATTAAAATGCACTTAAATACACATAAATACCCAAAATCAGTTTATACATTATGAAAACCACTTTTGATATTTTTCCCAGGATATTTATACTGTAAATGATGTTACAAAAATTTATGGTGATTTATTTTAACTGTTTAATATTATTTCTTTAATTAATGACTATTTAAAGGAATAAAACAAGGAAAAATAGAAATACCCACTGAAAAATATCTTTTATATTTTTCCTAGTCTACTTATGTATAATAACAGTTAAATAAAAATTTTGGGTAATTTTGAAAACTGTTTTCTATTTATTTCAATTTTTATTGGAATAAATGCTCAAAAATTATAAAACATAATTAAACAGCTTGGAATTCCATTTTTATATTTTTCCCAGCTTGGTATTGACTAATAACAGTTAAATAAAAATTTTGAGAATTTTTATCCCTCGAATGCTATTTTTCGTGAATTTATGTTGTTATAGAGACTTAAAAAAATTTGGAAAATTAATATTCCAAAGTTGTAATTAATCACACGACTTGTAAAATTTCAATATTGCAGAAAAAGTGTAACCAATTAATATAAAATACAATACTAAAACATAAATTGGCATTTTCCTATATGTAGAGTTTAGTATATTAGCATTAGATATCGACATGGAAACTCACTAGTGTGTATGTTTGATGTCGTAGGATCCCGGTAGTAAGACGTTGGTGCATCCCGAAGTACCGCTTGTGCCTACACGAAACATCGTGAGTATTCATGCACTCCCCTATTTTTAGTTTTTATGTTTTGGGGTGGAAAAGCATGTCCAGAAAAACTATTGTTTGCATGATGTATTTAAATTGTTTATTATTAAACTTGATTGCTATTGTATTGCTATGTATCTTTATGTATGTTTATGCAACACGGAACATGAGAACTTATCGTACTAAGGCCCTTCCCTTATCTCTAACCATTAACTCTTTGAGCCAATGGTCATTATGGATAGCGCTATTAGGAATTGACAACTCCTCACTCGCCCGAATCGCTGGAGTGCATGATACCATATTCAGCTATGGAACGATAAGCATAGATCTCGATAGGGCTTCAGTCATAGGTTTGGTTGAGACTCATTGTTTGCTCATACACATACAAACTCTTTTCTCGTTATAGCAATGAACTTGTATTCATTAATAGCAATCAACTTGTTTATCATTGAAGCAATGTACTTGTATTTACGAAAAGCATTATTGTACCCTCGATTTTATAAACTTGTGAACTCACCAACTATTTTCATAGTTGACGCTCGTTTTACATGCTTTTTCAGGAAATAATTAGTAAGTGGATATAAAGATTCATCATCATAGAGCATGATGCATCATGTTGAAGTTATTTATGAAGTTATCTTGAACCAATGTTGTTTTGGAAAAACTTGTACTTTGTTTCTTTTTAAGCTATCGGTTGTAAACTTTCAAATATTGCTATGGTGATGTATCTTTATCTTTTGCAATGAAACCGTTATCGCTGTCATATCTTGCGTTTCCGCTTTAGTGGGGTGTGACATTGGTATACCCCAGAACCACAACCATAGGGTTGGAATGCCTACATACTACGAGTCTAATCATCCATCGGGATGGAATCCTCTCGGCCCACAACCATTGGGTTAGAATGCCCACATGCTACTAGTCCGATCATCCATTGGGATGGAATACTCTCGACCTAGAACCATCGGGTTGGAATGCCCACATACTACGAGTCCAATCATCTATCAATATAGAATACTCTCATCCCACAACCAGCGCGTTGGAATGTCCACAACCAATCACACATGTGCACCTATATCAGATAACCATATAACTGTCTATAAAGACAACATACTAGGGCCCACTCATACTCAAGATGGAATACCCTCAACTACCATAACAAGCAAGTGCACACATAATAGGTGATCACCTAACCGTATACAGACAGTTAGACCAACTACAGATCTCTAAGCATAACCACATCCTATATACCAGGATACCGATCTAACATATCATACTAGCATATAACCATCCTACCTACTAGGATACCGAGCTAACATATCACAACAGTAACCATTCCAAATAACAAATTAAAGGGCTGGACTTGGTGCCTTAGACCCTTGAGTACAGTGAGGATAACTCACCTTGCAATGTCGATCTAAACTGAAGAATCGAACGCCCGATAATAAATCTGAACTATCCAATTAATGAATATTAAGTCAACAATCAGAATATCAATCTTCACCAAGCGTCCCACATAGCATAATAGTCTATTTGCTTTTTCTCTAATTTGGGCCAAGGCCCAATACCAAATCCATGATTCAAAAGTCCACATATATAAGGCCCATTATTGGCCCAATTTTCCAAATTGGGCCTAAATACTTATCGGGCCTTTCCAAAGGTCTAATCCTCCCATTGGCCCAAGACTCACCAATCCAGAAAGTCCATTATGACCCAAACATCAAAGCCCAAATATATGGCTCAATACTCGAATCCCAAAGCAAAGAAGCCCAAAATAGTCGCGTACGTGTGGCGTACTCCTGAGGTACGCTCAGCATACACGAGGCCTCGCATTGACCAAGATACGGGGATACTGGTGTACTCCTCTTCACGCGGGGTGTAACCACCCAGGTCTTAAAACTTCTAGAAGTGCTTAAGGGATTAAGCACTTGAGCTTAAACTTCAGATCCACTGCTCAAATGTGCTCTAGAACCATAAAGTCTCAAACTTTAAGACTTTGGTCAGATGAAAAGGGATCAATACATGGTCTTAATCCATTAAGACCTCCTACAAAGAACTAGGGACCAAACTAGCTTAAGGGACCTCATTTTTATGCCTTAGGACCCATTCTAGGGTCTAATAGGATAGCTCAAATCGTCCAAAACGAACCATGCATTATAATGGGAATTTATGGGACAAAAGAGTGCAAATAAGCTACCAAGGATAAATCTAGAAGCAATAGGCACAAAGCTAACAACTTATACCTTCTAGAGCTCCCAAAACAGATGATGAACCAAGATCTAGAAGCCAATCTTCCCTCCTTGACTCCTTGATGCACAAGCTTCTTCTTAAAGGCACAAAAACACACTTCCAAGCTCAAGAATGATCACTAGGAGGCTAAGGTTCTCTCAAGTATGCTAAGGGAGGTATTAAGGCTGAAAGAGATGAGAGGAAATGGTCCATAAGATGCTTAAATACTCTACAAACCCTAAAAGTTAGGGTTCCAACCTGAAACTCGTACGCCCAACGTACACATATGTACACCCAGCGTACTACTTCAATTTCCAAAATTACCACTTTGCCACTAGGGCCTCCTTTTGCCACTTCCTTACAAAACAAGGGCCAAAATGACATAATTAATAATCTAATGGATGAATTTGAAGCTGCTTGAAAATTGGATGTTACAACTCTCCCCCACTTAAATTCGATTTCGTCCTCGAAATCATTCCTTACCATCCCCAGCAACCCGACATCCTGAGGGGAACCTCCATAACCATGAAATCCAACGACTTTCGAAGGAAGCTAACCTAATGGAAATTTTTTCAATCCAGAGAAGATGAATCCATAATCCCATGCGACACACAACCCTATTTGTCACACCCCAAAACCAAGAACGGTGGAAACGTTCCGGGGTGGAGGACGTCATGTGAAGTATCATAACAGTGTAAAGTAGTAAACAAGAAAAAACATCATCCATTACATTAAATGGTAAAGTTTTAATACATGTGTGTTCTTTCATAATGTACAACAATAAAAATGAATAATCAAAATATGACGAGTCTTGACTGTGCTCCGTCTTCTCAAGGCCTGGACATCGTACCTATCTAACTGGTGACCTGAGAATACAAGTTATTTTGAAAGCGAGTATCAGCCTAAAGCTGGCGAATTCATAAGTATTTAAGTGTTATTGTCCTGTTTTGGAAAGCTATTAAGAATGTCGTATAAATCTTTAAATAGAACAGTTGATATAAGTAAGAAATGTGGTCTTCTACCAAGACCTGAATGTTCTGTAAGTAAAATGGTAGTTTTTCCTTTCTAATGACTAGTACTAAAAGTATGTAGTCTAACTCATCGTTTATGTGAATATATCACCAAATAAAGTAAAATAGGAAAATAATATGATAGTCTTCTACCAAGACCTAAATGTTCTGTAAGTAAAATGATAGTTTTTCCTTTCTAATGACTAGTACTAAAAGTAGGTAGTCTAACTCATCGTTTACGTGAATATATCACAAAATAAACTAAACAGGAAAAAGCATAATCATGTAAGTGTTATCCCTGGATTACCAGGATTAACACAACATCGCCGAAGCGAAAGGTATAACCTAATAAACATCCGAAGATTGTCCAATTAACCTCTGTAGCAAACAGAAGGTTCCAGGAATGGTTAGTCCCGTAACAGGCTCTACATCGATGTAAGAGAAATAGATAACCTAATGAACATCCGAAGATTGTCCAATTAACCTTTGTAGCGAATAGTAGGTTCCAGGAATGGTTAACCCCGCAATTAACTCCTAATATAAGTAATAACCTTAGGCATCCGTAGATGTCCATTAACCTCCGTAGCGAACAGTGGTTCCAGGAATGGTTAGTCCCATAACAGACTCCCGTTGAGTTGGGATGGGCTGGATGATTTACTGAAGGTACTAATAAATCATCTTTACGAATCGAGTTTCAAGTATTCATGGAAGTATACATAGGTAGAAGTATCCACGTAAAGGTATTCATGTAATGTGTTCATGTAAGCGTATTCAGATAAATGTAGCTATGTAAACGTACTCATGTATCATGTAATCCTAGGTAATTGTACTCATGTATCAGGTAAGGTACTGGTATGGACTCATGAATGAACTAACTCTTGTGTGATTCCTTGTAATAGGAATAATGTTTTGTTTCTTCTAACTATCCCTATGATAATTAACTGGAAAGTGATTGGTTGTTCAAGTAGATTTATGCACCCTTGATACACCAGGGTGTGGGAAAACTGAACGAAGGATGGAAACTATAACATCAATACATATATAAGAACATATGCGTATAACTGTAGTTTTGTTCAAGAAGGTAAAAATAATGGTTTTGCAAGATATTTAGGAGTTTTAAACAATAATTAAGAGTGACTTGATGTCATTTTAATAAACATTTCAAAACTAATACTTTTGTTATCAAGGTATTTTAAGATAGAAAACCATTTCATGTGTCACCTTTTGAAGTATGTGAAATCTACTGAGTGAAAACACAGTTATAAAATACATGAGATTGATTTAATAACATATTGTTTTCTACTTGTATTCCCCCCCCCCCCCCCCCATAAAAGCATTTAAAATCATTTAAAACATTGATTAAGGGGTATGAACTCACCTGTTGTGAGCGGTTCTAACGGGTATGCGTGTAAGGATGAGAAGTTCCACGAATGAAATACCGAGACACAATAAGTCCTAAGAGACATATAAGGACACATATTGACATGAATATAGTGTTTATAAACAACTATATGAAAAATAACACTTTCCGGGACTAGGAAACACCTTGACCAAGTGTTGGAATCACATGTGATTCAACATAGGAAGGTATAAGGCACACATATGAGTTTACTACCATGAGTTCACGGCCCAAGGGAGTTTACGGCCGTAAACTCATGGTTACTCATGGGTTAGTGCAAGTATGAAAGCTAGGGAATGATTTAGGGACATTAGCTTTAGCCTAGGATGAGAAACACCACTTCTTTTGGCACTTTTGGGGTGTTCACGGCCCAAATGAGTTTACAACCGTATACTCATGTCCAAATATGTTTATGAGGGTCTTAAAGGTCATAAGGGAGCATTCTAAATTCATGCCTACGCCTTAGGAAATGTATGTGGCACCAAAACACCCCTATCTTGAGTTTTCGGCCCATAGACCATTTGGTCATGTGTTTGCGGCCGTAAACACTTGTGGGTGTTGGTATTTTGGTTGTTTTGGGTCTTCGACACATCAAGGTAAAAAGCTATTATAACGACCCAAAATTTCAATAAAATTTAAACTTTTCAAAAACAACCCAATTCATTAAGTTAATACAAAAAGGTTTTCAATACATTTATTATCAGAGTATTCCCAGGTCCAATTCATAAAACATAAACACGAGGAGCAGTACGATCACGCCTTTGCCTTGCCACAGTCACCTGAAGAACCTGAAAAACATTAAACCACAACTGTAAGCCCGAAAGCTTAGTGAGATACCCCCAAAATACCAACCACATATACCATACACATAACATGCTATCTCATAACGAATCACAGAATAGCCATGCATATCGGGTCTACTGTGAGACTGGTCCGCCATGTCGGGCTTTCAGTTCACCTGGTCCACCCTCCGAGTCCAATCATGTCCTTCGGGTCTGCAGTGTGGTTGGTCCGCCCATACCGGGCCATCAACCCACCTAGTCCACTCTCTGAATCTACAGTATGACTGGTCCGCCTGCACCCGGGCCTTCAGTCGGCCTGGTCCACTATCCGAGCCTTGGCACGTGTGGTCCGCCCTCGTGGGGCCTATAGCCTATCCGGACAGCTCGCTAGGCCTTCGGAACAACCGGTCCGCCCTGGGTATCTTGGCCTACAGCACGAAGCAGGACCCACCTCAACCCAACTCCAGTCCAAACAACCATGTGCACATAAACATACAATCACATAACAATTCATATTCAGCCAAACCGATCTAGCAGATCACATAACACAACATACTCTAACAGGATACCAACCTAACCGGTCACTAGCATAGCATCATCCTATCTACCAGGATACCAAACTTAACCAGGTCTCTAACGAATACCATCCTAACTACTCGGATGCAAACATATCAAAGCAAAAACATAACAACAGATACCCGGATCTCAATCCGATAAAGGGCCGGCCTTGGTGCCTTAGACCCTATTGATATAGTGAGGATAACTCACCTCGAAACTGTCGGCTGAAAGGATAAGATCCCGTTGCTCCAAACTCCGATACGAACTCCTCCATTGAACACCAAAACACTCAACTCAATAAATACCCTTAATTACCAAAATACCCCTGGAAGATAACTGGTCAACCCTTGGTCAAAGGTCAAAGTCAACCCCTGACTGACTCTACTCGCCGAGTCAACCCGATGACTCGCCGAGTCCCCAAGCTCAGAACTTCCCTCAATCCGCGACCTAACTCGCCGAGTCACCCCGAGACTCGCCGAGTCCAACAACTCTGAGTCCAGTCGCACCCAATTCACCGAGTCATCCCTTGACTCACCGATTCTCGACTCAACCAGAAAAGATTGGGACTCTTCGACAAGACTCGCCGATTCCAAGAACAGACTCGCCGAGTCTAAGGCTATCTTCAACCTACTCGCCGAGTTGTTCATCCAACTCGTCGAGTTCCAGCTCATCTTCAAGCGACTCGTCGATTCTACCCATGTGACTCGTCGAGTACCACCGGTCTGAATCCATACAGAATCACTCCAGGCCATGCAATTGATCCAAAACATAGATCTAGCCTCCTACAACCCGTACATCACGTAAAGTGGCAAACTTTACGTGAATCCAAATAGATCTAGGCCTTATACACTTTAGGGCTAGGGTTTGGAACATGATGGCTTCACTAAGCACTCAAACACAGGGACTTTAATGCACTCTAGACCTTCCCCATCCCAGATCTGAGGTAACAACCTCAGATCTAACCTCCAAACTCCAAAACATCCCAAGATATGCTCCCCATAAACCCCAAAATGATGAATCCAAATGAGTAACAGCCCAAGAACGAGATATTACCTCAAAAGAATGTCCCAACTGCAATGAAACTCGAATCCAAGCAAAGCCCCTTGCTCCAAGCCTCCAAACTCCCAAGATTCCTTCAACAAATACCCTTCAAGTTCCCAAATGCACTTTGATCCACTCACACACGAATGCTAAGGGTTTCTGGACTTGAGGATGAGTAAAGAGGCTAGGGGAATGGATGTCAAGTTCTTTATATAGGGCTCAACCCCGAGAATTAGGGTTTTCTCCACTCAACACCTACTCGTCGAGTCCATCTTTCGACTTGACGAGTAGGCCACTTGACACGCGACCAAAGTTGCGACCCTACTCGCCGAGTTGCCCTTCAAGTTTAAACTTTTATCCCTTCAACTCTACTCTTGATATTTCGGGATGTTACAATTCTCCCCCACTTAAATTAGGCTTCGTCCTCGAAGCCTACGGCAACTCAACTCCAAAATACTCCCACAACACGCCACCTGGCCTTAACCGGACCAGGTCCCTCAAGGCATACCCATCGAAACTCGAACTCACTTTCTCTTTCCTTGCGGTGTCCAGACCATCGTCTCAAATCGGGCACTGGTTGTACCCTCTGATAGTCGTAATCAACAACCGAGTACTTCCCATGATGCATCACTGCTCCAAATGTCAACAATCACTCAACCCATATGTGCTAGAAAACCATGAACCACCGGATCCCTAATCCGAATCCCACTCTATCCATTCCATGCTGATCGAAAGACCCATTCTTCAATCTCAGAGCAACTCCCACGAGTCCTCTTCTTGCAATCACACGCACATGCTGCACCAGCCCTCGCACTCTCGAGTTAGGAAAACCCGTCACACTGACGACATCTCCAACATCCCCAGGTGAACCACCACTACATACACGACTCCCTGATCAGAATCAAGCTGGGAGTTCCAGACTCCATCCCTGCATCCATCTTGATACTCTTGGCTTTACACTCGCGAAATCCCTTCCGCGTACTCAGCAGACACCCCATCATGATGACACTCCATACCACCACCGCAATCACGTTGCTCAATGACCACCGTCGGACCACTCCGATCATAACTCTACACTGTCGCTTTCACTTCCACAAATTTACTCTTTCTCTCGGAGCTACACTCCCCTCTTCCTCTTTCCTTACTAAGGAAATCCACTTGTCTGCCTTGTCACCACGACAAGTGCCACGGTGCTCACCCAACGCTGCACCACCCCTATATAGCATAACTGCTATCCATGCAACACACATGCCCTGAATCTGCTCGCAAGGACTCTCGAGTCCATGCACCATCTCCACTAATCAAGATCAATACCCGGGGCTAGACCTTCTGATGCTAACACATCGCAACATACTCAATTCATTACCTCACACCGATCTAACGACACCTACAGAGTCTTCAGCATGACTGGACCGCCTTACCACGCCTTCAGCCAACTGGACCACTCTCATAACCTTCAGCAGACCTGGACCGCCCTCCAGAGCCTTCAATCTAGCTGGACCGTTCACCGAGCCTTCGGCCTGACTGGTACGTCTATTGGCCTTCATTCTATCCAGACCGCTCAACTAACAATCAACATTTCAAGTTACCTCTCCGGGAAATCCTCCCATGCATACTATTCTAGCCCCCCCCCCCTACGGGTTCCGAACTCTATCTCCATCATACATACTCGATCCCAGCCTGATCCGAGGCCCTACACAATCAAGCTCTTGGTTTGTGTCCCGCCCCGCACACCTGCCATTTACTCATACCAGCCAATGCCCTTGGCTGACCGAGACACTACTGAATCCCATGCAGGTAAACAACCTTTCATACTCGTCGATCCTCCGGAGAATTCTCCAATTCTCCCCCACTTTGGGCACTGACTATCAACCACCGGTCGCTATCACCGACCTCCCAAAATAACCTTGCAAAAGACCCAACACTTACTTGCAGACTGATTCTCACTAGCACTAGCAACCTTCGCAAAACACATTTCCACACCGATCATCCCGCTCGAAAGGAACCCAATGTTCAATTATCCACTCCTCAGACTGCAGATGCTACCCGACATTCAAACCAAGGCCGCATCCAATAATAATCCTCACAAAAGATAACCAGCGAAAACCCGAAACACTAACCCATAACCATGCCAAAACCTCAAGGAATAACGGATATCAAAACGAAAACCACCTAACGAGACTAGCAGATAAACGATACTCCACAATAATCATAAATAATCAAGACAACAAGAAAGAAACATACCCGCAGCTGCATCCAGCACTGCTCTAACCTCCTCCGCTGCAAGCTGAAAAGCACGACCCTAAGCCCTTGGGGGCTCCGCTCCACCCTGACCTCCACCTGTGATCCTCAACGTGGCCGGTGTTGGAGCCTGCACTGGTCATGCAGCGAGATGTGGACAGTTGACCCTCAAGTGCCCAACCTGATGACAATGATAACATATCCTCAAATCCCGAACCGACACTGACTGCCGATAATCCCTCGCATAGTGTCCCTCCTTTTCGCACTTGCAGCAAGCACCACCGGATCGACAAACTCCGGTGTGACCCCTCCCACACTTTCCACAAATGTGGTTGCCCTGATCTCCCATCCTGGAATCAACGGTCTTAGACCGTTTCGTCGCCGGCTACGACTGAACCGGAGCTTGCCTCAGCTCACGCAACTGCAACTCAATCTCTAACTCACGCCGCCTGGCGGCCTCCTGCAACTCCAACAAGGTCTCGCACCTCTGCGTGGACATAAACTGTCTGATATCTCTCTTTAGCATACTCAGATATCGGGACATCTGAGCTTGCTCCGAAGCGAACTCAGGGTAAAACATCGCTCTCTCAGTAAACATCCTGGTGATTTCCGACACCGACTCTAAATCCTGCTTTAGCTCAAGGAACTCCTGAGCCAACCTCTCCCTCTCGACCTGCGAAACATAACGAGTGTTGAACATCTCTCTGAACTGATCCCATGAAACCGCAGCTCTCTGCACATCCGAATATGATCCCGTGGTCAATCTCCACCAATCCTTTACCCCGAGCCTAAACAGGTTCAGAGCACACCTCACCCTCTGATCAGCAGGGCATGAACACGTAAAGAAACACCCCTCCACGTCTGATAACCATCTCGTAGCAACAATCGGATCCTGAACTCCATCAAAGGTGGGAGGCTTCGAATTATCGAAGTCCCGATACTAAAAACCTCTACTCGATCCTCCCCCTGCCGCTGCTACAGCCGTTGTAGCTGCCGCGGCAGCCGTTTCCGCGAGGGCCACATAGCGCTCATCAAAATACTCTACCATGGCGGTCTTGATCGAACCAAACAGTTCCGGCAGCTTGGCCCAGAACAATGCAGCAACCTCATCATGCAGGATCTCACGAATCCTCGCATCCAACTCGCGCGTACTCATCTGACCGATAACCTCAGGCGGAACTGACCTGTCCGCAACTCCCTCTCCTGCACCTGATCCTGAACCGGATCCACTCCCAGCATGCCTCAAAATCTCCAAACTAAAATAAACCACAAAACCTCAGACACTTCCCACTATCCCGGGAATCAACTCTCAACCCAACCCTAGAGGTCATGGTTTCCCTGATACGCGTATGGGTCCTGTGCTTTCAGTAGTACGGACCCATACTACCTTCCACACCTACCCATATTTGTATGAAGTACTTCCACAACACCCTAGCGAAAACATACATAACAACGCTCTATCCTCACAACTAGAGGAACACTATAAATCTCTCACAAGAAAATCCTAGGCTAGAAGGCATCATAAATCAGGCAACACATCAAGAAATCCTGAAGATCCCTAGCCTAACTCTAGCATGTTGTTCTATCAAAGCTCAATAAAACCAATATCATATATGGTATTTTGGGGTTACTTACTGGCTCCGGCTGATCGTACCTCCGCGTCCTCCTTTGCTTATTTTGAAAACCATTTTAAATTCTCTTTTGAAAACCCTCCTCGATTTGAGACTGGAGTCACACAAGTGTTCCTCAAATTCACTCAAACCAAGGCTCTGATACCAACTTGTAACGACCCAAAATTTCAATAAAATTTAAACTTTTCAAAAACAAACCAATTCATTAAGTTATTACAAAAAGGTTTTCAATACATTTATTATCAGGGTATTCCCAGGTCCATTTCATAAAACATAAACACGAGGAGCGGTACGATCACGCCTTTGCCTTGCCATAGTCTCCTGAAGAACCTGAAAAACATTAAACCACAACTGTAAGCCCGAAAGCTTAGTGAGATACCCCCAAAATACCAACCACATATACCATACACATAACATGCTATCTCATAACGAATCACAGAACAGCCATGCATATCGGGTCTACTGTGAGACTTGTCCGCCGTGTCGGGCCTTCAGTTCACCTGGTCCACCCTCCGAGTCCAATCATGTCCTTCGGGTCTACAGTGTGGTTGGTCCGCCCGCACCGGGCCTTCAACCCACCTGGTCCACTCTCTGAGTCTACAGTATGACTGGTCTGCCCGCACTCGGGCCTTCAGTCGGCCTGGTCCACTCTTTGAGCCTTGGCACGTGTGGTCCGCCCTCGTGGGGCCTATAGCCTATCCGGACCGCTCGCTGGGCCTTCGGAACAACCGGTCCGCCCTGGGTATCTTGGCCTACAGCACGAAGCAGGACCCACCTCAACCCAACTCCAGTCCAAACAACCATGTGCACATAAACATACAATCACATAACAATTCATATTCAGCCAAACCGATCTAGCAGATCACATAACACAACATACTCTAACAGGATACCAACCTAACCGGTCACTAGCATAGCATCATCCTATCTACCAGGATACCGACCTTAACCAGGTCTCTAACGAATACCATCCTAACTAGTTGGATGCAAACATATCAAAGCAATAACATAACAACAGATACCCGGATCTCAATCCGATAAAGGGTCGGCCTTGGTGCCTTTGACCCTATTGATATAGTGAGGATAACTCACCTCGAAACTGCCGGCTGAAAGGATAAGATCCCGTTGCTCCAAACTCCGATACGAACTCCTCCATTGAACACCAAAACACTCAACTCAATAAATACCCTTAATTACCAAAATACCCCTGGAAGACAACTGGTCAACCCTTGGTCAAAGGTCAAAGTCAACCCCTGACTGACTCTACTCGCCGAGTCAACCCGATGACTCGCCGAGTCCCCAAGCTCAGAACTTCCCTCAATCCGCGACCTAACTCGCCGAGTCCAACAACTCTGAGTCCAGTCGCACCCAACTCACCGAATCATCCCTTGACTCACCGATTCTCGACTCAACCAGAAAATATTGGGACTCTTCGACAAGACTCACCGATTCCAAGAACAGACTCACCGAGTCTAAGGCTATCTTCAACCTACTCGCCAAGTTGTTCATCCAACTCGTCGAGTTCCAGCTCATCTTTAAGCGACTCTTCGAGTCTACCCATGGGACTCGCCGAGTACCACCGGTCTGAATCCATACAGAAGCATTCCAGGCCATGCAATTGATCCAAAACATAGATCTAGCCTCCTACAACCCATACATCACGTAAAGTGGAAAACTCTACGTGAATCCAAAGAGATCTAGGCCTTATACACTTTAGGGATAGGGTTTGGGACATGATGGCTTCACTAAGCACTCAAACACAGGGACTTTAATGCACTCTAGACCTTCCCCATCCCAGATTTGAGGTAACAACCTCAGATCTAACCTCCAAACTCCAAAACATCCCAAGATATTTTATTCCCGGAATGAACTCTAATATCATAGAGTATCGAAATAACATTGTTGCACGTATCCACTCTCCTGATATTTCCTTAAGTGTAAATCGTGAAAAACTCAAACTTATACCCAAAGTCTGGAATTTCCCTGTAACTGTTCTAACTTCTATTGGATTGATATGGTTTGTTCAGAATGGAAATTGCGGGTTGTCACACTACTCCACCTAAAACCAGCAATATGGAAACTTGAGTTCGGACGGACTCCCTGACAGACCACTCATACTAACCATCACTATCTCCTTTCCCATTACTATTAACAGAATACTCGGCCCTGGGAAATTAATGTTCCTATCTGAAAATAGAACCATAGGTCATATTCTGCTGCCGAAGGTTCTTTGCTTCCTTTAACTCCCAAACCATTATACATATAATCAACCATCTCACAAGCACTAACACTCACACTTAGCCCAATCAGCCTCGACTGGAATCCCAGGTATGCCTACGACGGGTCTGGTCATCCTCAGGATGGAATACCATCGCATTACTCACATGTCTGGCCCAATCAACCCTCAGGTTGGAATACCAAACACGTTAGGTCCAATCAATCATAGGGTCCGATCATCCATCGGGATGTAATACTCTATATTGGAATACCACTGAATAAATAACCCGGGTCTAAACCCATAACTTGAGATCCAAGGATCTATCCTTGCATCTCCTCCAAAATCATCTGATTCGGCACAACCGAGTACAGCTCACCTGAACCCCAATAATACATCCATTTCGAACGCGATCCAACAAGAGGCCTAACCATCACAATCTCTATTCCCACAACCTATGACTAGAATACCCTTACATGGTCCTCAGCATAGATCCGGATTGCCTCTAAGCCCACAACATGAGTCTGGTATGCCCTTGCCGACCTGCTCATGACTGGAATGCTCCCTGATAACCTAGCGACAATGCTATCGTCGCTTTAGTTGGACAACACTCCATCCTGGGGATACTCACCTCCTCTATTTCCCAAGGTGGCCTAATCAGTGTCCTTCACAACATCAACAAGTGCCACAATGCTGAAACCTCACCCTACACTATCCACTTGTAGAACAAGTTGCTACCCCATAACACATATATACTCAGTACCCGATCATATGACTAACAAACCTATACAAAGTCTTCAACATGCCTAAACTGCCTTAACCCAACCACTCTGGAAACCGTTATCTGAACTGTAACCGATAGTATCTCGCATAGCTAATGTTCCATCCGAGAATTCCCAATTCTCCCCCACTTAGAGCACTAACCACAACCTGCAGGTGGCGAAGGTGATACACGACTTAACTGTCCCAATACAAAGTAACGAACTTCAAAAGAATCCGAATTCCCACTGATGATCTCTGAATTTTTTAATTACAACTGCTCGCCCTAGACTGATGATTCTTTATCCTATCTCTTATCCTCGAATGCCTCTCCGGATCCTAACCATCTATGATCCCCTGACAATAAATTATCCCTAGCATGTCCTATGTCCTAATAACTCATGCAGAAAGAAAACGAGAGCTCATAATACAATCATAAATAAATAGATAGGAGGAAAGACATATCGGTCGCTACATCTGGTACTATCCTGGCGTTCTCGGCTTTAAGTTGAAAGACACGTCCTTGAGCCTTTTGAGGTTCTGCTCTACCCTGACCCCCACCAGTAATCTTCAGGGTAGCTGGTGTTGGGGCATGCACTGGCCTGGTAGCCAATAGGGGACACTGGGCCTTCATAAGGCCCACCTGATCGTAATGGTAACAAAGTCTGACTCCAGCTCCTGGAGTCTGTTGCCTACAATCCTTCACGATGTGACCCTCCTTGCCACACTTGTGGCATCCTGAAGAAGATCGGAAAACCCCATCATGTACCTTGCCACACTTTCCACAAGTACGACCCCTCTAACTCTCATGTCTGTAATTAGTACCCCTAAATCATTTTAGCGCAGTCTGTGACTGCGTCGGGGCCTGTCTCTGCTCTCTCAATTGAAGCTCAATCTCAAGCTCACGCCACTTAGCGGCCTCCTGTAACTCTAGCAAGGTATCACAACTCTACGTGGACATGAACTGCCTAATGTCCGTCTTGAGCTTGCTCAGATACCGGGTCATTTGAGCCTGCTTCGAAGCAAACTCATGGAAAACATCGCCCTCTCGGTAAACATGCGGGTGATCTCCATCACCGACTCTGGATCCTATCGAAGATCCAAGAACTTTTGTGCTAGTCTCTCCCGCTCAACCCGCGGGATGTAACAGGTACGGAACATATCCCAAAATAGATCCCAAGTAACCGTAGCATGCTGCTCGTCCGAATATGATCCAGTAATCAACCTCCACCAATCCTTTGTTCTGGACCTCAGCAGGTTCAGAGCACACCTGACCTTCTGGTCAGCAGGACATGAACATGTGAAGTAACATCCCTCCACGTCGGATAGCCATCTCATAGCTATGATTGGATCCTGAGTACCATAAAATATCAAGGGCTTTGTGTTATCGAAGTCTCGGTACTAAAACGCTCAGCCAGTTCCCAACCATGCCACTGATATAGCTGTTATGGTTGTTGCGGCAGCCGCCTCAGTAAGGGTTGCATAGCAATCATCGAAATACTCCACCATAGCGGTCTTGATATACCCAAACATCTTCGGCAACCGAGCCCAGAACATAGCAGCAACCTCATTATGCAGGATCTCTCGGATCTTGTCATCCATCTCATCTGGCCGATAGTCTCAGGCGTTGTCGGCACCTCCTGTCCACCCTCTCCTGATCCTGACCCGGATCCAGTCACGAATCGTCATGTAACCACCATGATGAAAACAAACCGAAAAGATATCAGATACTCCTCATAACAACCCGGGAACCAACTCCCAACCAAAAGTCTAGGGGTTGTGACTTCCTTGATACATGTATGGGTTATGTGCTTTCAGTAGTACGGGCCCATACTACCTTCCACACCTACCCATGTTTGTCTCAAGTATCATCACAACATCCTAACAATATACATAATCATTGCGAGCGCTCAATCCTCACTCCTAGAGGAACACTAAATATCTCGTAACTGGCCTCCCAGCCTCAAACAACCCACCCATGAAATTTCCACCAACCCTGCAGCACTAGTGTATGCTAGCCATACATAATGTTGGACCCCATAGACATCCGAATACTCGATCCTACTCTAATCCCACAACCAAACAAGGAACAAGGAATAAATCTAAACGAAACATTCTCAAGCTATAAGATCTTAATTATGCACAACCGTGATGCATACACTAAGTAACTACAGTAATGATGTCAATTTCATATAAGGAAATCCCTAGGTTATCAGGCATCATATAATCAGGAAATTCTATCATGCAATTCTTGAAGATCCCTAGCCTAGTACTAGCATGTTGTTCTAATATATCACTCCAACCAAGGCTCTAACACCAATCCATAAAATTCGAGCCAATTTAAGACTTTTTAAAACATTTAAAACCATTCAGTTATTTCAATTTGTTTTCAAAATAGTCTAAACATCAGAGTTCCCAGAAATCATAAATCATAAATCGAGGAAGTGTACGGTCACGCCTTCGCCTTCCTGCAGTCATCCATTGTACCTGAAACAATAATTGATAAATGTAAGCTAGAAGGCTTAATGAGTTACCCCCAAAATACCTATACACACAACAATACACAATACAATAAAAAACACCATAATATGGGTCCAATCATCCATTGGGACGGAATACCCCAGGCCCCTCAACCATCGGGTTGGAATGCAAACATACTATGGGTCCAATCAACCATCGGGTTGGAATACCCCAGAACCATAACCATCTGGTTAGAATGGCCACATACTACGAATCCAATTATCCATCGGGATGGAATACTATCGGCCCACAACCATCGGGTTGGAATGCCCACATACTATGAGTCCAAGCATCTATAGGGATTGAATACTCTCGGCCCACAACCATCAGGTTGGAAATCCCACATACTATGAGTCTAATCATCCATCGGGATGGAATAATCTCGACCCATAACCATCAGGTTTGAATGCCCAAAACCAATCACACATGTGCACCTAAATCAGATAACTATATAACGGTCTATAAAGACAACATATCATAACAGTACTAGCATGTTGTTCTAATATATCACTCCAACCAAGGCTCTGACACCAATCCATAAAATTCGAGCCAATTTAAAAATTTTTAAAACATTTAAAACCATTCGGTTATTTTAATTTGTTTTCAAAATAGTCTAAACATCAGAGTTCCCAGAGATCATAAATCATAAATCGAGGAAGTGTACGGTCACGCCTTCGCCTTCCTGCGGTCATCCGTTGTACCTGAAACAATAATCGATAAATGTAAGCTAAAAGGCTTAATGAGTTACCCCCAAAATACCTATACACACAACAATACACAATACAATAAAAAACACCGTCCTATGGGTCCAATCATCCATCGGGATGGAATACCCCAGGCCCCTCAACCATCGGGTTGGAATGCAAACATATTATGGGTCGAATCAACCATTGGGTTGGAATACCCCAGAACCACAACCATCTGGTTGGAATGGCCACATACTACGAGTCCAATTATCCATCGGGATGGAATACTATCGGCCCACGACCATCGGGTTGGAATGCCCACATACTATGAGTCCAAGCATCTATAGGGATAGAATACTCTCGGCCCACAACCATCAGGTTGGAAAGCCTACATACTACGAGTCTAATCATCCATCGGGATGGAATACTCTCGACCCACAACCATCAGGTTTTAATGCCCAAAACCAATCACACATGTGCACCTATATCAGATGATTATATAACAGTCTATAAAGACAACATACTACGGCCCACTCATCCTCGGGATGGAATACCCTCAACTACCATAACAAGCAAGTGCACACATAATAGGTGATCACCTAACCGTATACAGACAGTTAGACCAACTACAGATCTCTAAGCATAACCACATCCTATATACCAGGATACCAATCTAACATATCATACTAGCATATAACCATCCTATCTACTAGGATACCGAGCTAACATATCACAACAGTAACCATTCCAAATAACAAATTAAAGGGCTGGACTTGGTGCCTTAGACCCTTGAGTACAGTGAGGATAACTCACCTTGCAATGTCGATCTAAACTGAAGAATCGAACGCCCGATAATAAATCTGAACTATCCAATTAATGAATATTAAGTCAACAATCAGAATATCAATCTTCACCAAGCGTCCCACATAGCATAATAGTCTATTTACTTTTTCTCTAATTTGGGCCAAGGCCCAATACCAAATCCATGATTCAAAAGTCCACATATATAAGGCCCATTATTGGCCCAATTTTCCAAATTGGGCCTAAATACTTATCGGGCCTTTCCAAAGGTCTAATCCTCCCATTGGCCCAAGACTCGCCAATCCAGAGAGTCCATTAGGGCCCAAACATCAAAGCGCAAATAGATGGCTCAATACCCGAAGCCCAAACAAAGAAGCCCAAAACAGTCGCGTACGCGGGGTGTACTCATGAGATACGCTCAGCGTACACGAGGCCTTGCATTGTCCAAAATATGGGGACACTGAGCGAATATGCGGGGCGTACTCCTCTCTACGCGTGGCGTAACCTCACAGGTCTTAAAACCTCCACAAGTGCTTAAGTGATTAAGCACTTGAGCTTAAACTTCAGATCCACTGCTCAAATGTGCTCTAGAACCATAAAGTCTCAAACTTTAAGACTTTGGTCGGCTGAAAAAGGATCAATACATGGTCTTAATCCATTAAGACCTCATTCAAAGAACTAGGGACCTAACTGGCTAAAGGGGCCTCATTTTTATACCTTAGGACCCATTCTAGTGTCTGAAAGGACAATTCAAATCGTCCAAAATGAACCATGCATTATAATGGGGCTTTATAGGACAAAAGAGTGCAAATAAGCTACCAAGGATAGATCTAGAAGAAATATGCATAAAGGTAACAACTTTATACCTTCTGGAACTCCCAAACAGTTGATGAACCAAGATCTACAAGCCAATATTCCCTCATTGACTCCTTGATGCACAACTTCTTAAAGGCACAAAAACACACTTCCAAGCTCAAGAATGATCACTATGAAGCTAGGGTTCTCTCAAGTCAGCTAAGGGAGTTGTGGAGGCTGAAAGAGATGAGTGCAAATGGTCCATAATATGCTTAAATACTCCACAAACCCTAAAAGTTAGGGTTCCATGCTAGCACTCGTATGCCCAACGTACACATGTGTACGCCCAGTGTACTAGGGCACGACCTAGTACGCTTAGCATACCACATGCACACCCAACATACTACTTCAATTTCCAAAATTACCACTTTGCCACTAGGGCCTCCTTTTGCCACTTCCTTACAAACCAAGGGCCAAATGACATAATAAATAATCTGAGGGATGAATTTGAAGCTCCTTGAAAATGGGATGTTACAAATATCGTATACTATTTCATTCCAAAAAAAGTCATATTTAATTTATAAAAAAAAAAAATTAAATCCACAATAACTCTATTTTTTCATTCCTATTTAACATCAAATAGCCTATATTAAAAGTTTAACTTCAAAAGAATTGTAAAAATTCATAAATTTAGCAAAATTAGACAAAAATTAACTATAATTAAAGTTCACACACATACAAACTCACTACTTATCACTATCACATATAGTTATATAAAGATATAAAACATTACAAAATGTTAATTAATAACAATTAGGTTACTTAAAATTACCAAACAACATTAGCCTATATTCAAAGTTCAACCAATTATAGAATTTCATAAATTTAACAAAATTACACAAAACTTAACTATAAAGATTACACGTTTACACGTATAGTTACTACTTATCACAGTCACAAATATTTAAATAAGATAAAACATAACAAAATGTTAAATAATAAATTAAGGGTTTTTAGAATTACGAAGCAAATATTAAGATTAGAATCGTGCTTTTTTTTATTATTTTGTTCTCGAGTCTTTGCTCTTCTTATTGCTAGAAGTTGTATGGGTTAGAGCTGAGAGGCACACAAATTAATTTTCCACCATTAGCTTTATCCTTTAATTTACAACCTAGCCTAAATTAGATAGGAGCCTTCCATACTAAAAGAAATATTTTGATCCATAAAATGTCCTATAATCATGTAATTCTTGTGTATCCATTGGGGGCACTTGCCCCCACTCTCTTGTTAGTAGGCCTTTCCGTGCCAATGTACCTATTTTTAAGGGACAAAATAGAACAAATGTAATAAATGTAACTACTATTTACTATATACAACCAAATGCTTGTAAATGAATGTAATTTATTGACTTTTTAAATTTTTTATTACCACTCAAGCTTCCGATTATGCGATAAATGGTGTCTCCTATGAAAGTATACAATTTAATGAAGCTATAATTATGAGACCAACACCAATATGAAAATAGGTTGCTATAATAATTTATCCTATAAATACACACTAAAATAATAAACTATGAAATATAAAATAGCATTACTTACTGTTGATTCATGTCTAATGCGACGTGGTTGTAAGAATAAGTTATCAAATTCCTCCTGTAAAAAACCAAAGATGAATATTTATATAAATGCATTCCATAAGGAAGAAAATTAATCTAAAATTAAAGGAGAAATGGAGGGAATCCACAATTTGCCCATTATTTAATATCATTAAAGAAACAAATGTAAACCTTCACGATCCTTCAATATGACTGTCCATGCGTTGTTTCTCTTCTCCACATTCATAAGTTAAAGTTGATAATGAAGGAAGAAATTGCAAACATAATACATGTTTAATGAAACAAAAAAGGCTAAATTTAGTGGGATTTAACATGAAATTACAAATCATTTGCAATAGTTTCACTACAACTGAAGAAAAAGTTATTGGGAATCATCAAAACACAAAATAATTTTCAAAGTCATTAAATTATGTGATTAATTATACTGTCTACCATGGTTTCAACAAACAATTAGGGTAAAACCGTTTTTAATGTAAAGAAATTGTTACCGCTAACTTATTAGAAATTGGTAAAAATATGTTTGGGTATAATCAAAACTAACATAGAATTAAACAAAAAGAAGAGTATTAACTTTATATTATCATATTTATACACATTTTTACGCAATATTTTAATAAATTTTGAGTAATATTTTCGTTAACTGCAAAGATATGTGATACTTATTGGATTAATTTACATTTTACATCCCATAAAGACACTTTTGAAGAATAAGGACCAGAATTGACAAGAATTGGAACTTTGGAGGATTGGAGCTCAAAAGAAGAAGATTTCAACTAAAAACCAAGATCATGAGGTGATATGTAAAGATCACGACGTGAGGATCAAGTTTCTAGAAGATCAGTACGTGGAAAGTTAGAATCCTTACACACGATACGGATATGTATTGAGCTCATGACGTGAGACCCTTATGTCATGACCTGAGCCACGTATTTTGGAAAATTATAAATACTCATTTGCATTATCAATTTAAAAAGCTTTTGGGAGAAATGATGTTCTGAGATATTTGAATTGGGATATCAAAAACCTATAACAAACATACATTGGAAGAAGAGTTTGCTTGAAGATTAAGTATTTGAAGATCTAATCATCATATTCAGTTTGATTTACTTGAATCATGTCAATTGCTTATGAATTTGTGTGTTTAATTTCAGTTATTAGTAGCTAAACTCGTTTAATTTCGTTTAGCTAGATGAAACCTTGAATATATGGCTTAGTTTATTAATTTATGGATTTTTTAAGTTGGTTTTGCGCTTGTATTTGATTATCATTACCTATAATGTTAAAGTTTGTCATATTGTTGCTTAAATTCAAGTTAAGTGTAGCTTAGTGACCAATAAATTACATGAACTTGTTTATCTAGTGATTTAGAGACTATTAAATTGCTAGAGCTAGGAATGATCACATCTAGATTAAGTAATAAAAGTAACAAACCTAGTTGTGTTAGAGAACATAATTGTGACCATAATTGTGTTTGTTTAATTGCCTTGAATAAATATTACATAGTTCAATTACAATTAATAACTAATTCTATTTTTGCTTGTGTATGACCATACATAGTAGTACATGAATTGGTCAAAATATTAGTTTATTGGACCAAAATAGCTAATTACATAATAATTGGTAACCAACTTTAATAATCCATAAATAGTAACTAACCATAGGAAAAAAAGTTGGATTTGAAACTAAACGACAGTGTTTTTAATATATTGATTAAAACAGTTTTAATTGAGTGATTAAGCTTTTCTGAACTTGAAAAATCAGATAAAATCCCTTTTTAATTATTGCTTGCTTTTAGATTAATTTTTAGTAGTTATTTTAATAAATTAAATATGTTCCCTGTGTTCAATACCCAATTTACTTTACTCTACTATATATTGACTAAGTAAACTGCCTATATGTACATTAGTAGAAAAGTAGTTGGTTAAAAGTACTAGGTATACTTTGTACGCATCAAATTTTTGGCGTCGTTGCCAGGGAAACGACTATTTTAGTTTTTAATTTAATTGTTTTAGGTTAATCGATCATTTTTATGGGGTAAAACCTACAAAAAGTAATTTTTTAGCATTAGTTTAATTTTTTATGAACTACTAAACTCACGACGTGAGCTCTGATATTTCAGAGTTTATTTTGTTTTTGCTTTCTGTTTTAGTTTATCTGCTATACTACAAGTTGGCACTTAGTACCACGTCGTGGTAATCATTAAGTAGGATTTTTT
The DNA here is from genome assembly GCF_052625555.1 of Lactuca saligna. Classification (NCBI taxonomy): domain Eukaryota; kingdom Viridiplantae; phylum Streptophyta; class Magnoliopsida; order Asterales; family Asteraceae; genus Lactuca; species Lactuca saligna. The sequence goes on along the minus strand of NC_136421.1, from coordinate 143,176,559 downwards.
TTTAGTTTTACTTTGGTTTTACATTTGTTTTTGTTTTGTTTCAGTAGTATATGATCCGCAGATCAAACACGCCATTGACACCACAACTTGAAGATCCAGAGTCAACTTTTCATAAAAAGAATGACACGGAGATAGGAGCTAAGCAGTTATCGCGGTCGAAATTTCTATAGCGGTCACATGCCGCTATTTGAAATCGCGGTTATCATGGTAGTATAGCGGTTTTTAATATTATGTGTAATTTATATTATATATTTATATAAAGTTTATATATATATATATATATATATATATATATATATATATATATATATATATATATATATATTAGAGTATTAATACTATATAGAATTCATATTATAAAAATGCATAGAAGAACATCACATAAACCATATATATTGTGACAACCCGAAATTTCCATTCTAAATCAAACCATTTCAATCCAATAGTAGTAGAGCAGTTACAGTGAAAATTCAAACTTTTGGAATAAGTTTGGCAGTTTTAGGGTTTTACACCAAAAAGGGGTATTAGGAGAGTGGTTGCACTAGGATTTTGTGCAACACTGTAAATTCCATTATCCTAGAATCATTAGAATCCATTCCGAGATTAGAAATATTTTCTGCCAAAAATCTCAGGACTATAAATAGAATTCTGAACCAAATTGGTTCATTAGTTGAATTCCATTTAGAGAAAAGCCCATTTCTCTCTCACGGATCTTCGGGTTTTCATCCCAGATTGTGAGTCTACTTCCCTAGATGTGTTTTAATACTTGTTATATGCTTTATAACATTGTTACATGTCCAAAATCATCCAAGATCACAAGACTTTTGGAGTTTACGGCCAAGGGTTTCTTGGGCCGTAAACCCCATTTCCAAGGGAGAAATGTGCCCTAACTCACCCCTTAAGCCTAAGGACTTTAACCCTCATATGCTTGTGACTATTTTAGACATCAAAACACTTCAAAATCATAAGTTTATAGGAGTTTACGGCCAAGAACATTTCTTGGGCCGTAAACCCCTTTTCCAAGGGCTAAAAGTGCCCTAATCACCCCCAAAGGCTTGGACTTCATGTTAGACAAATACCTTAAAGTGTTTAGGACCTAGAAAACTCATGAAAAGCTCAAGTGTTGAAGAGTTTACGGCCAAGAGTATTTCTTGGGCCGTAAACTCCCATAAAGGGGTCAAATGACACCCTAAACACTTCCTAAGGCCAAGGGACAATTTTGACTAGTACCTAGATTAGTTATGGACTAGCTAAAACATTTAGAACCCCATGTTTGAGGGAGTTTACGGCCCAAGATGTTCTATGGCCGTAAACTCCAAGAAATGGTACCAAATGGTGCCATAAATCCTCTTAAGGCCAAGTACAAAAGCTTAGAATTGTTCCTAGTTATTTGAGAGACTTGAAGGCACCATAATCACCCTCCCAAGGGAGTTTACGGCCGTAAACTCCAAGGGAAAAGGGTCTTTGGGCCATAAACTCCCCAAAGGAGTCAATATGGTGCCCAAACACTTGTATATGCCTTGAAACAATTCCCACTAAGGTTGTAGTAATTGAAAGTACCATCCCAAGCCTTGGTTGGGAGTTTACGGCCAGGAACTTACTTCCTTGGTCCATAAACTCTAATGAATATGGTCTCTTGACCTTAAACTCACATTAGGGGCATTGCACTCCTTTGTTGCAACCCTTTAGCCTCCTAGCACTTGACCAAAAGTGTTATCCTCGCGCTTAAATGTTATTACTTGTATAATTAGTGCTATAATCACTAATTATTTATATACATATGTTTTCATATGTAATTAGGATCATTGTGTGTGTCTAAGTCTCCACTTGACACCAAGCACTTGTTCGATCCTTCCGTACGATAACAGTCCGTTCAATTCCAGTCACTTACCGCAGGTGAGTTCATACCCCTTAACTAATGCTTTAAACTCTTTTTAAATGTTTTATGGGGGGGATACAAGTAGAATCATGCTACTTATTATGTCAATCACATGTGATTAGTAAGTAGGATTATATTACTTATTACATCAATCACATGTGATTAATATACAACATTAATGATCAAATGATTTGGCTACTCATTAGCCGTTTTACCAAACAATTTCCTTCAAATGACTTTTTATAAACATTTTAAATGTTTTAAACCCCTTTTTACACTGTACAGCTTACTCCGTACATTTCCTTTCAAACTTATTTACGACTGTGTTTCAAACAAATGTTTCCTTATACTTAAACTGTTTTATTAAACTTATGCCTTCAAATTGTTTTATAGATTGACACCAAGTCGATCTTTTCTTAAAATAATACTTATATTTCAAATGTCTTACAAATCTTGTTTATGCTTTTATATTATAAATTGCATGCCTCTATATGTATACTTATATAAGAAATGTTTAAAAGACTTAGGAAGGCTATCCACCCTATTTCCTTTTCGCGCCTTGAGATGTGGTCTGGTGGGATTTTGGGTATTCGTCCAAAGGTCGTTTAAATATTAGTTATATATCATGTACACATATATAGTCATAAAAGGTCCTTCCAGTTCATCCTATGCCCTTGGGTAGCAAGGGTATACATCCATGTCCATACGTACACTTAGATTACTAGAAAGCTACCATACCGGTAGTTCAGGAAGATACTAGAACCATTACTAGAACGCGATATCATACAATGAGTCAGTTCATTCATGAGTCAATACTTTCTAGAACATTTCAATACAGTACATATACGACTATACTAGGATGAGAACATATACAACTATACTAGAACGATTACATTACAATACTTGCTAGATAGAGAGAACACACATTACAGCTAGCACACGTAGAACATTACAGTACACTACTGTACTATTACATGATCGCTCTTACTTGAGTACAATTACACGATCACACTTACATATACATAGAACAGACGTCATTAGGTGCTATAGCACGGAACCAGTTCAGGATCTAACTATACTGATGAATCACACCACAATTGTGATAGTTATATCGAGTATACATGATCATACGGTAATGTGGATGCTCACGGCTTGCGTTCATGTAGGGGTCGTGGGTAGGTCCCAAAATCCCTTTGATAGGGGAGCGTATAGTCTGGGATCTAGACATCACATTATACCTTATCCCTCAAATAAGGCAGTTGAGTACCGATGTAGTTATTTTTATTAAATACTATAGTACTTGGAAGTATTACCCTAGATTTAAGGTAATAAGTACGGTTGTAGTTGGACACTACACCATAGTACTACATTGATTTTCCATTACATATTTTTAGTGATAACCTCACTTAAACATTATTGTACAAACTATATTTTTGAATAATGATAGTTATACTTTGGAAAATACATCCTCTTACAAGAGACACATACATTCAGAACAGTTAGGTCTTGGTAGAAGACTCCTTTTGTTATTAATAGGAATCATAGGGATTCTAGGGTTTTTCAAACACTTACAGTTCATATACACTTTCAATACTTTTAAGTACATATACTTACATTTTCTCACATACAAATGAAGACACTAAATACTTATGATCTCACCAGCTTTAAAGCTGATACTCGCTTTCAAAATTACTTGTATCCTCAGGTCATCATAGACAGGTACCGATGCAAGGAGAAAGGAAGATGGAGCTTGTTCAAGGCTTATCTTTCATTTTGATTTATGCTTTAGTGTTTATCAAAATTTGACAGAACACATTTGTATAATAATTATATTATTAATGCAATGGATGATGTTGTTGCTTGTTTACTACTTTACATTGTTGTTGATATTATACATGACGTCCTCCGCCCCAGAACGTTTCCGCCGTTCCTGGTTTTGGGGTGTGACAGATTGGTATCAGAGCATTTTTTATAGTGAATTAAGTATATCAACCCATAAAAGATATACTAACGATAAATACATAAGGGATTAAAAATACTCTGACCAAGAGTTTATACTTTAAATAGTAAAATATTTAAGTAGGTATACGTGCTGCATTCATACTAAAATCAGTGTCACTAGGACAGTACAAAAGTGGGCTTAGAGACATATGGTCAAAACTGGGAAGATATAGCCTAATCGCCTATATTATCCGAGGGTTGACTAGCATGTGCCTAAGTTTAAGTGTGTGGTTGCAACAATGCTAAAATCTTACCAACCCTACCACAATGAGAACAATAGAACATAACATAAAAATTTAAATAGTATAGGTGTATTTGGTGTTACTATAAGTACTTTATACTTGAGAATTAAAACGGGATCTTCATTACTAAGTTGATAGTTGCTAAGTGGATACACTAAGGCTACATGTAATTAGGATGTTATAGACTTAGAATCAGTGATAATTTTGCCTTACCCCTATTCTGTGTGAATTTGGAATTAAGGTCACTTATTCGAAGGTCTATCCTGTTTAGATTACACCTAGCTGGTATGCACTTCACAAATAGCGATGTAACTAATGAAGATTTTCTAAATAATTATCTAGATAGTTTGTCTAATAATTATTCTCTTACCTTAAATTCTCGCAAAGAAATCATAACTGGACTCCATCCCCTTGACAACCAGTATCTTCCGAATGAAGTCATAGCTGGTTGGTTTGGAGAATTACCAGAGAATGATCATCCTGTTCCCCTTGAATGATCACCATGACGAAGACCTTTCGTATGATGCTAACTCCGAACCAGAGTTTGAAAACCTACCCCGAGCAGCTCCCTTTCCCATTTCCTAACCCTCGTCCGGCTTTTCATGGCCCGACCCTGAGTGAGTGGAATGCTTGGAAACATGGAGCCAAGAACAAGATCAGGATATGCTATTTGATGGCGACTGAAGCTTTTACGACTTGAGCAATGAGGGCTTAACAGATATAGTCTTGCCAATCTTGGTCCGTAGAGAGGCCCGAAATGAGATTCAAGGCAGGACAGCCCTACATCAGATTTCAGAAATAGTCGCCTACGCTAGAATGCATACCCTCCACACCATTCATCTAGGAGATGCACACGAGAGATCAGAGAGAAGCCATGAAACCCTGCTACAAGCACTGGCCGAATCACGAGCCGAAGTCATAGAGCTCCGGGTACGCCATATGGTGAGCGAAAGACACCTACTTGACATGGAACGTCAATTGGTTGAACTACGAGTTCACCAGAGGGATGACCGTCGCCAGTAGTAGACGCTTTACTTTATTTCCTTTATACAAAGGAATCGTATTTTTCTGTCTATGCCGGATGTGGCATTTTCTATGAAATTATCTTGTACCGTAAGTACTTTAGTTAGGTCTTTATGCTGTCAAGACTATCTTCTCTGGATATGATGTAAGACCTTCATAAGGTCATTTTCCAGAATCTTTACATCGTGAATATCACAGATATTGACAGCCGGCTAACTTCTGTGTCATTCTTCATTCAAGTACTCTTGTCATTCATTCATAAGAGTCTATCTGAATCATGCTTTAGTCAAATCATTAGACTATAGCGATTTATCTCCGGAGACACTTCCAAGTCTCTTTCAGTGGTTGGATCTTGTTATTCACCAACTCACAATACCTCAGCTCGAACGACAAACATCTTGAGACCATTCTACGAACTTACTTCCACCCGTGACTAGGACTGCATCATGGGGATGTAGGTCCAACTTTCGAGAACATACTTCTACTCTTTACATGAACAATCTAAGTACATCAGGGTCAACCCAAGGTCGCTCACAAATCCTTATCTTTCGTATTACAGAATCATGTCGTCATCCGGAAACAACCAGCCAAGCAACGAGACCTCTACTTTTTCGATGGACGCCGCTACCTTTCAAACGACATTAACAGCTACTGTAGTGGCTGCCGTAACCGCGGTCATTGCGCACCGTAGCGCTAGCAGCACAGTCGATACTGCTGATGGGAATGAAGTTCCCAATCGTGATATCCATCCAGGAAGTCACCAAATAGTAACAGTCACAGGCTTGCAAAGCCAGAAAGCAGAGAACAAGAAACGAAAGCGTCAAGCCCGGAAGGAACGCAAGAGAGCCCAAAAGCTGGCTATACAACAGCAGCAAGTGGAAACCCCTTCCGTTCCCGTACCGAGCAGGCCATATGAGGGAAAACTCCCTAAGTGTGATAAATGTAGTTTCCATCATCATGGGACTTGCCATGAGATGCAATGTTGCAATTGCCTAAACATAGGGCATCATGCTCGTGACTGTGGAGCACCGAAACGACCCATCACTCAAGTCCCTTTGATATTGCCATATTTATACTTATTTTTAGGCAGTATTTAAGTACATTTTTATTAATAAATTGATAATATGTGCAGAATAGTGATATTTATGAGTTTAAATTGTTATTTTCAGTCAATACAAAGGATTTTCGAAGAGAGGGACCAGAGGTGACAAAATGGGGAACATGGGAGGCTTGGAAGACAAGAAAATAATAATTTCATAATAAGAGCTTAATTCACAATGTGGTGGTGCATCCCACGACGTGGCATGGGTGTTCTAGTAGATAAACATCGCGACGCGGAGGATTTCCTTGAAGGATACGTTTTACTTGAAGCCCACGACGTGGCGCATATAGCCACGACGTGGCGCAGGTTTTTGAGGATTATATAAGTTCTCCTATTATTACGAATAAAGGGACTTTTTGGAGAAGAAAAGGAGTTCCAGGAGACATTTCAGAAGAGAAGAAAGGTCCTGGAAGAGGGATTTCAACACCAAAAGAAGTAAAGTTTTATATTTAGTTGATTATAAACATGTTTTTCATTAGTTTTAGCTGTGCTAGTTTAATTACTATGATGAGCAGCTAAATCTAGCTACTTTTGCTTAGATAGATGAAGCTTTGAACTTATAAATAGTTATATGTTTATGGATTAATTTGAGTTGGTAAGAGTTGTTTGTGTTTGATTTGTATAACCTAGCATGTTATTATTTGCTTATCTAATTGCTAGATTGCATGTTCTGTGTAGCTTAGTGACTATGAAACTACATGAACTTGTTTACCTAATAATTTAGTGAACATTAAATTGTTAGAGCTAGGATTGACCAATCTTAGTTAGTAATTAGGCTAAATAAATCTTAGCTGTGCTAGAGAACGTAAATTGTGACCATAATTGCGTTTATACAACAAATCTTACATAGCATATTCACATTCATAATTAGTTCTGTGTTTAATTATGTGTCAACATACATGGTTTAACATGAATTAGTTACTTATTGGTAAGATAGAACTAAATTACTAATATAACTAAACCCAACTTAATAACCCATAATCATTAGCTAGCCATAAGGAAGAAGTGGATTCAACTAAGCAAGAGTGTGTTTTTTTTATTAATTTGATTAAGTTCATTTGATCTTGCAAAATCAGATAAAACCCCCTTATTAAATTTGTTAATAAATTAGGTTAATTTATTAGTAATTAGGTTAATTAGTAACACCGTTCCCTGTGATCGACACCCGACTTACCTAAGCTATACTGTAATCTGACTAGGTACACTGCCTATAAGTGCATAGTTAGTATAAGTTTGTTAGGTTATAAATATTAAAATTAGTGGGTACTTTCGTGCACATCACCTTTTCATCAAGACTGACCCTGCGCGCAAGACGAGTTATAGCGCAGAACGATTTAAGAAGCAATTTTCAAAGTGGAGTAACGAGGAGGGCACTCGTGTCCACATAACACTAGCTAAGCACCGTAATTCCGTCACCAAAGCTAGTACTAGCCAGACATGCCACCAGTGTGGTGAGACAGGGCACTTCAAGAAAGATTGCCCGATAATGCAGAATTCTGGTGCATATGGGAAGATTCTCAGGATCACAGCTACAGGAGAGCCTGCTCAGGAACCACGTTAATGTAATTAAGGCGTTTCGTTGTAACAGACTTAAAAACTATCTAGAACTAGTGCAACTAGAGTCTTACCTTTTGCGAGATCCTGTCTGTATAGGGACTCTCGTGCTGCGTATACTTGTCTTTTGTAGTATACCTTATTCGCAACAATAGTCTTGTGGTAAACCTAAAGTACTATAACTCTGTTCATGGTTGCACGGTTGTGTTTTGTCTGTAAACGTCTTATGTTCAAATCTAATGTCTTTAAGTTTCGGTATGATTTCGACATTATCATACGACTCGATTCAATTTGATCCTCACGAAAATAGCTTCATACGTACACCCCTTTCTTCTAGATCACTTTTCCAGCGAAACCGTCACATCAGAACGCCGAGGTACTCATGCCAGGAGTACCTATTAGTTATTTTCTTTCCGAAGAAATCCCCAAAGTACCACTCGTGCAGTACGTCAAGTTTAATCTAGGGATTCATGCGGTTGATCTATCACTGAAGAATGTATGCATAAGAGTGATATATAATCAAGGTTCTACAGGTTTAGAATTGATGATTCCACTTTAAATTCTTTTTCCCCGATGGGATGTGAACTTAAAGAAGAACCAGTTATTTGACTACCTTTTCAACCTTAATTATATATGACTCGTATACACGAAAGGGTGACTGTGAAACTAGGTATGAATTCTAATATGAACTTCAGGACGAAAAACTGCCTAAGTACGAGTAATCACATCGTCATGAGAACAAGCATAGAACCCAGTACGACTCCCGAAAACAGGTCGCCCTATAGTTTAAACACCCACGGAGATACAAGAACAGTTTGGACAACTTAGCGAACTACACATAAATAGAATTAGAAGACTAGGTTTCTCACCCTAGAGAACCTCGGTCATATTCTTCCAGAGATCGACGGATCGCATTGCATGTACCTCGGTTATTGAGGACTCCATCGAGATTTTTCATTAGAAATCGTTATCTCTGCCGCGCGTAGACAAAATGGTTGAGCAAATGCAAAGAAAGCAACTACTTCCAGGAATGGATCCGGGATCCGTATATCACCAGTTCGAGTGTTAGGGAAAGATGTCCGGAAGACTATCTCCTGAACTCGATACGGACACTTCAAGTCCGTAGTGATACCCTTCGGATTGGACCAATGCGCCCATAGCTTTTATGAGCTAAACGAGTAGGGTACGTCTTTCTTACCTGGATCAGTTTGTCATTTCTCCAGGTAATGACTTACTTGTCTACCCTTGTAGTAAAAAGGAACCCATGGGAGAACATCTCCTCCAGAGAAAGTTTTAACGATGTTCTCAAAGCACGAGTTTTGAAATTGAAGAGTCAAATTTCTAAGACCCACTATTAGTAGTGTGGGAAATTTTGAGTACTCTTTCGATTTGTCAAAACCGCTGAGCATGTATCGACATCAGAGACGCCGACATTCCTTCGCCAAACTCTAGGTCTTACTGACCTACCGCCTTAGTTCATTCAGAACTCCTCGCAAACTACAGAAACTCGTACGACTTTGACCTAGCAAGGGGTGGCCTTGACTGGGAAGTTACTCAAGAAAAGGAACCTTTGAGATTCCAAGTGAGTGACCAAGTTCTTTAGAATAACTCACTCTAGGAATGGCTTTATACGCTTCGTAAAGCGTGGAAAGCTAAATCCAAGTTAGACAGGACCTCCGAGATTCTTATTAGAATCGGTCATGTGCCTCGCACAAACTAGATCTACTCCGCGAACTCAGTACCATACTTTCTACTCTTCGCATCTCGATCGTGAAACTATACCTTTCAGTTAGGACTCTTGCAAGTCCACTCGTCGAGATCCTCGCCTTCGTATTAGAACCGTGGTGACCCTCGACCGAGAGGTCAAGCGGACAAAGCAACATCGTCGCCAGTTAGTGAAGGTTCGTTGGAATGCCAACCGAGAGCCCGATTTCACTTAAGTGCGCTAGAACCCATCAATTAGGAAGTTTTCTCCTCACGAGTCGATCATTCGTGCATACTTCCTTGCCTAAATTCTAATTTCGGGACGAAATTCCATTTAACAGGGGGATGATGTGACAACCTGAAATTTCCATTCTAAATCAAACCATTTCAATCCAATAGTAGTAGAGCAGTTACAGTGAAAATTCAAACTTTTGGAATAAGTTTGGCAGTTTTAGGGTTTTACACCAAAAAGGGGTATTAGGAGAGTGGTTGCACTAGGATTTTGTGCAACACTGTAAATTTCATTATCCTAGAATCATTAGAATCCATTCCGAGATTAGAAATATTTTCTACCAAAAATCTCAGGACTATAAATAGAATTCTGAACCAAATTGGTTCATTAGTTGAATTCCATTTAGAGAAAAGCCCATTTCTCTCTCACGGATCTTCGGGTTTTCATCCCAGATTGTGAGTCTACTTCCCTAGATGTGTTTTAATACTTGTTATATGCTTTATAACATTGTTACATGTCCAAAATCATCCAAGATCACAAGACTTTTGGAGTTTACGGCCAAGGGTTTCTTGGGCCGTAAACCCCATTTCCAAGGGATAAATGTGCCCTAACTCACCCCTTAAGCCTAAGGACTTTAACCCTCATATGCTTGTGACTATTTTAGACATCAAAACACTTCAAAATCATAAGTTTATAGGAGTTTACGGCCAAGAACATTTCTTGGGCCGTAAACCCCTTTTCCAAGGGCTAAAAGTGCCCTAATCACCCCCAAAGGCTTGGACTTCATGTTAGACAAATACCTTAAAGTGTTTAGGACCTAGAAAACTCATGAAAAGCTCAAGTGTTGAAGAGTTTACGGCCAAGAGTATTTCTTGGGCCGTAAACTCCCATAAAGGGGTCAAATGACACCCTAAACACTTCCTAAGGCCAAGGGACAGTTTTGACAAGTACCTAGATGAGTTATGGACTACCTAAAACATTTAGAACCCCATGTTTGAGGGAGTTTATGGCCCAAGATGTTCTATGGCCGTAAACTCCAAGAAATGGTACCAAATGGTGCCATAAATCCTCTTAAGGCCAAGTACAAAAGCTTAGAATTGTTCCTAGTTATTTGAGAGACTTGAAGGCACCATAATCACCCTCCCAAGGGAGTTTACAGCCGTAAACTCCAAGGGAAAAGGGTCTTTGGGCCGTAAACTCCCCAAAGGAGTCAATATGGTGCCCAAACACTTGTATATGCCTTGAAACAATTCCTACTAAGGTTGTAGTAATTGAAAGTACCATCCCAAGCCTTGGTTGGGAGTTTACGGCCAGGAACTTACTTCCTTGGGCCGTAAACTCTAATGAATATGGTCTTTTGACCTTAAAATCACATTAGGGGCATTGCACTCCTTTGTTGCAACCCTTTAGCCTCCTAGCACTTGACCAAAAGTGTTATCCTCGCGCTTAAATGTTATTACTTGTATAATTAGTGCTACAATCACTAATTATTTATATACATATGTTTTCATATGTAATTAGGATCATTGTGTGTGTCTAAGTCTCCACTTGACACCAAGCACTTGTCCGATCCTTCCATACGATAACAGTCCGTTCAATTCCAGTCACTTACCGCAGGTGAGTTCATACCCCTTAACTAATGCTTTAAACTCTTTTTAAATGTTTTATGGGGGGGGGGGGGGATACAAGTAGAATCATGCTACTTATTATGTCAATCACATGTGATTAGTAAGTAGGATTATATTACTTATTACATCAATCACATGTGATTAATATACAGCATTCAAATGATTTGGCTACTCATTAGCCGTTTTACCAAACAATTTCCTTCAAATGACTTTTTATAAACATTTTAAATGTTTTAAACCCCTTTTTACACTGTACAGCTTACTCCGTACATTTCCTTTCAAACTTATTTACGACTGTGTTTCAAACAAATGTTTCCTTATACTTAAACTGTTTTATTAAACTTATGCCTTCAAATTGTTTTATAGATTGACACCAAGTCGATCTTTTCTTAAAATAATACTTATATTTCAAATGTCTTACAAATCTTGTTTATGCTTTTATATTATAAATTGCATGCCTCTATATGTATACTTATATAAGAAATGTTTAAAAGACTTAGGAAGGCTATCCACCCTATTTCCTTTTCGCGCCTTGAGATGTGGTCTGGTGGGATTTTGGGTATTCGTCCAAAGGTCGTTTAAATATTAGTTATATATCATGTACACATATATAGTCATAAAAGGTCCTTCCAGTTCATCCTATGCCCTTGGGTAGCAAGGGTATACATCCATGTCCATACGTACACTTAGATTACTAGAAAGCTACCATACCGGTAGTTCAGGAAGATACTAGAACCATTACTAGAACGCGATATCATACAATGAGTCAGTTCATTCATGAGTCAATACTTTCTAGAACATTTCAATACAGTACATATACGACTATACTAGGATGAGAACATATACAACTATACTAGAACGATTACATTACAATACTTGCTAGATAGAGAGAACACACATTACAGCTAGCACACGTAGAACATTACAGTACACTACTGTACTATTACATGATCGCTCTTACTTGAGTACAATTACACGATCACACTTACATATACATAGAACAGACGTCATTAGGTGCTATAGCACGGAACCAGTTCAGGATCTAACTATACTGATGAATCACACCACAATTGTGATAGTTATATCGAGTATACATGATCATACGGTAATGTGGATGCTCACGGCTTGCGTTGGGTTGTGGGTAGGTCCCAAAATCCCTTTGATAGGGGAGCGTATAGTCTGGGATCTAGACATCACATTATACCTTATCCCTCAAATAAGGCAGTTGATTACCGATGTAGTTATTTTTATTAAATACTACAGTACTTGGAAGTATTACCCTAGATTTAAGGTAATAAGTACGGTTGTAGTTGGACACTACACCATAGTTCTACATTGATTTTCCATTACATATTTTTAGTGATACCCTCACTTAAACATTATTGTACAAACTATATTTTTGAATAATGATAGTTATACTTTGGAAAATACATCCTCTTACAAGAGACACATACATTCAGAACAGTTAGGTCTTGGTAGAAGACTCCTTTTGTTATTAATAGGAATCATAGGGATTCTAGGGTTTTTCAAACACTTACAGTTCATATACACTTTCAATACTTTTAAGTACATATACTTACATTTTCTCACATACAAATTAAGACACTAAATACTTATGATCTCACTAGCTTTAAAGCTTATACTCGCTTTCAAAATTACTTGTATCCTCAGGTCATCATAGATAGGTACCGATGCAAGGAGAAAGGAAGATGGAGCTTGTTCAAGGCTTATCTTTCATTTTGATTTATGCTTTAGTGTTTATCAAAATTTGACAGAACACATTTGTATAATAATTATATTATTAATGCAATGGATGATGTTGTTGCTTGTTTACTACTTTACATTGTTGTTGATATTATACATGACGTCCTCCACCCCAGAACGTTTCCGCCATTCCTGGTTTTGGGGTGTGACATATATAATATTCTAATATAGTAATATGGAAACTAAAAAGTGTCAAAGTGTCATTGCAACTCAAGTCGTTCGTGGTTTTAAGTACAAAAAGAGACGAGAAAGAGTATTTGTCATTTGTTGTTTTGTAGTTTGTAATTAATTAGATTTATTATCTGGACTTATTAAAACAAAAGTGTAGTGGACAAATTAAAAAAATACAGATTTAATATTGAAATACTCCACAATTGGTTTTTTTTCTTTGTAAAAGTAGCCCAATATGTGTGAAATTGAAAAAGCGGGTGTAGCGTCGCTATAGCGCTGATGAGATTCACGGTAAATAGCGGTAAATCGCGCCGATAATAGCATCACCGCTATTCGTAAATGCTATTTCAAAATAGAGGTTCAGTAATACCGCAAAACGCTATAGCACTGCTATAGCGCGCTATTGATAGCATAGCGTAGGAGAACCAAGCAGCATTCTGAAAAACAAAAGCACATTTGAAATCTTTGAGCAACCTCCTAACATAAATGAGGTTGTTTACAAGCCCAAAACAGAAATAGAAAAAAGTAGCGAACCCGAAAAGCGAGCCCAAAAGCAACATGATGGACATTGTTGACATGATGATGGAGGCATACAAGAAAAGAATACGAGAGGACATCGGTCCAAGACTTGTGCAACCCGCGATTACCGCTATTGTTACCTTCGAGCTTAAGGGACACATCTTTTCTGCGCTAAAGGATATCCCTTTTTCCGGAAAAGATCATGAAGACGCATACAAGCACATTGATGAAGTCAATGACATTGCTGACGATTTCAATATTCCAAATGTACCACGAGAGACTGTCTTGTTAAGAATGCTTCTGGTTACCGTCAAGGGAGTAGCAAAAGATTAGCTGAAGGCACTTCCCGCAAGAACAATCACCACTTGGGCACAGATGTGTGAAGAATTCCTCCAACAATTTTTCCCACCATCCAAGGTTGCTAAACTTAAAAAGGCTATAACTAATTTTGAGCAACAAGTGGGGGAGTCTTTATATGAGGCATGGGAGCGATATAAAGGGTTAATAAGAAATTGTCCCCAAAATGATCTAAACGAGCAAAAAGAAGTCCCGATCTTCTATGATGAGGTGAACGTAACGACAAAGCAACTCCTTGATTCTCAAGGACCTTTGACAAAGAAGAATCCTGCTGAAATTAAGGAACTAATTGAAGATTTTAAAAGCATCATGGTAATATCACAACCCTCGTAATGATGGAGCTAAGGGGATCGGAAATGGTGTTTTGGAAGACATGGCGGTGGTATTGGCAATGTTAAGTATCATGGATAGAAGAATGACGAAGATGGACCAATCCATACACGCAATACGTATGGGTTGTGAAAATTATAATGGGTGACATTTGACAAAAGATTGGCATTTGGACGAAAATGGGAATAGGAAAGCTCAGATATACTACTATAGTGGAGACCTCTATAATGAATATTGGAGAAAGAAGAAGAAATAGTGGTTGCCATAAGAGGGATACAAAAAGCAAAAAGAAGAGAAATGTAGGCAAACCGGTTGGGGCTTTTACCAAACAGAACAACCACAACCCGAGAAAAAAAATGGACTTAGAGTCAATGCTTCATAGATTCATGGAAGCTTCTGAAAAAAGTCACGATGCAACTAATGCTATCATGAGAAATCATCATGAAACATCCCAAAAATTCGGTCCAACAATTTCATTTTGATTATTTATAAAAACCATAAATATCATTTGTCATCTCATAAAAACATAAGTAATGTATCTCAAATCATCATAAAAAAATACTATATCAAAATCATGTGCCAAATATCAGAGTCTAAACATCCCAGGCTGAATCAATGGTGTGTGCACTGCAATCATCTCAAGCTCTTCCCCTTCTACCGGAAGTACCATAAACCAAAACTGAAAACTATAAGCACGAAGCTTAGTGAGTCTCCCCATACTACCCCATACCATACACATAACACATAACATGCAACTAAGGGATACGAGCCTCGCCCACACTCAAGGAGATACGGTCCTCCGCCCACACTCGGCTAATTATGAGATACGAGCCTCGCCCACACTCAGCTATCTCAGAGATATGGGCCTCGCCCACACTCTGCTAACTAAGAGATACTGGACTCGTCTACACTCTGCTGGTTAAGAGGTACAGGCTCGCCCACGCTCCACTATCCGGGAGATACGAGCCCCCGCCCACACCCCACTAACTAAACACACATACAAGTATCACACAGATAATAAGTATAACTATAATCTACCTATTCAATAACATACTCATATAATACTAAGATACGGGCCCAGCCTACACTTAGCTACTAATCATAAAAAGTCTAAGATACGGGCCAAGCCCACACTTAGCTACTAAACATAATCATTCTAAGATACGGGCTCAGTCCATACTTAGCTACTTTACACGAGTTGGTATTGGTGCCTTAGACCCGTTCCTACAGAAGGAAACTCACCTCGCAAAGCTGACTGTTGAAATCTCGAGTGAGGCATCTCGGATGGCTGCTCCAACGACTCCCCGACTATTAATATCACAATAACACTTAGTCAAAACCTAATAATCCTCCTTAGGGTAAAATGACAATTTTACCCCGTGGTCAAAGTCAACGCTTTGATCAAAGACAACATTTTGGGTTGACCAACTTGCCGAGTCGACCCATCGACTTGCCGAGTTCTTTAACTCAACTATCATGAAATCGCGACCCAACTCACCAAGTCGTCCCCCCGAATCATCGAGTTCTATCGGGATGCTCATGGTCGTGATTTAGCGAATAAACTCGTCAAGTCCTTTCACAGACTCGTCGAGTGTTATCTTAAGCTGAAACGGGACAACATGACTCAATTCATCAAGTTCCCTTATGGACTCGATGAGTTCCTCTATTTGTTTGGTCATCTTAACAAATTAAGCCTCTACTCTCAGATCCAAAGCCCAAACTTCATCTATACGCTGGAAATGACCCTTTTAGGGGTAAAGTTTCCAACTTTACCCGCTAATAACCCATCTTAATGGGTTTAGCTAACACTCGATTTCCTTAGGATATAGATCTTTGTCCAACATCCTTGTTACTCCAAACCAATGCATGAAAACCCAGATCTAGGTCCTAGATACCAGAAGAACACGTAAAGCCTCAGACTTTCCTTCCATGCATGGACTTTTGGGGCACAAAAGATCATAACAACACCTTAGAGCTTGCATGGGGGCTTCAATAGCATAAAGTTTGCACCTTTATGCCTTAATAACCCTTAATGATCCCAAATCTGAAAGGATCCTTTCTTGGGACGTCCAAACCCCAAGGGTCAGGCTTCTTGAACCAAAGCCCTTAAAAAGTGGAAATAAGTTGATCTAATGAATAAATGATCAAGTTAGAGACTTGATTACCAGAAAGTGAAGGGAATGAGATGTTACTTCTGGATTTACAATCTTCTCTTAGAGTCCTCAAGCTTCTTCTTCTTCTTCTACAAGATGCAAAACACACAAGAATATTCAAAATTGGCTCACACGCTCACACAATGCTCTAGGGTTTCGTAGATTAGGGTTTGGGACTTGGAGGCTAGAAATGAGGCCAAAAGGTGGGGATTAAGATGCTTAAATAGGGTGCAAAACCATGAAATTAGGGTTTCACTCTAGCACACCTACTCATCGAGTCGAGGATCTCGACTCGTCGAGTAGATAACTTAAAACTCGCGTCCAAGACTCATTTCTACCCGACAAGTCTGAGGCTTCCAAATCATCGAGTAGCTCTATCAAAATGAATAATTTATAAATAAATGCATACCAGAAACCAGGCATTACACATCAAGCATCCATTAAAATTATTAAAGCTCAACTGAGGCAATTAACTACATTAGTTAACGAGCGGTTACCTCCTAAAAATCTTGATAATAAACCACAACCACATGTCATGGCCATAACTACTGAAGAAGACACTATTTCTGAGTGCTTGGAGGCCTTAGAAGAAGAAACAAAGAAGCTCGAAGCACAACCAAAGCGGACGAAAATCATTGAAAAAATTATTGCTTAAACATCGTCATCATAACGTGAGGATTCAATCCCCACGACATGGTCTCATTCTGGGCTGAAAAATCTTTCTGGTGCTCAAGCTTATCAACCTCATTTACCGTTTCCTTCTAGAGTCAAAGTTCATCTATTAGAACAAGAACATAAGAAGTTTATGCAGCAAGTCCAGGGTATTCCTATCAATACTCCTTTTATTGAATCCTTAGCCAAGGTTCCCGGATATGCCAAATTTCTTCAAGATTTACTCGACACTCGCTAACAACTAGAGAAGACCTCCAAGGTAGTTCTTAGTAAGAAAAGTTCCATGGTTATTATAGAGGGGATACCAAGGAAAATGGGAGATCCTGGACGCCTTACACTTCCATGTGAATTCAGAAATAACATGAAGACATATGATTTAGCCGATTATGGAGCAAATATAAATTTGATGCCATATTCGTTCTACCAAAAGTTCCACCTTCCAGAATTGAAGGCTAATAGGATGACAATTTATATGGCTAATCGTTATGTGACTCATCCTCGAGGCATAATTGAGGATATATTGGTAAAAATTGGAAAATTTATTTTTTCAATCGACTTTCTGGTGCTAGATATGAAGGAGGATAAAGATGTCCTGATAATACTTAGACACCCTTTACTTAATATCGTGCGAGCCTTGGTGGATACTTGTGAGGCAAAGCTTACATTGTGAGTGGGAAATGAGGAGATGCCTTTTGGATTTGAAGATGGATTCAAGAAGGATATTGCTAAAATGAACTATTCTTTATGAACGAGGAAAATGAGCTTGAGGAGTTAGAAAAATTGATGGAAGAAGAAATTCAAACAAGAGAACAAGTCAAGCTTACCAAGCCAAGAGCTTTAACTCCAATAGTCTTTGAGGTTTTCGCCTTTAAAACTTCAAAGTCTCTATTGAGTGAAGAAAGTTTGGTATCAAGTGATGAAGAAGAAGAAATTACACAAGACTTGAGAAAACCATCTTTGGATAAGGAGGATGTTGAAGCTCGGGACCTACAAAAAGAAAAAGGAGAACATGGACTTGTTGCGAAGAATAAAGGGGTGAACTGGAAAATTGAGGAAGGAGATGCTAAAACAAAGAAGAAGAATTCTAAAAAAGCCTATTTAAGAAATGTGCAAGTATACAAGAAAAGGTGGAGGGAACAGAAGGTGCAAATGGAGATAACATTCCCAAATAATACCACATAGGGCGGCACGGAGACCGGCTCATGTCTCCATCAAAAGAAGTGCTTCTCAGGAGGCAACACGAGCTCGATTTGCATTTCCGTTTCTCATTTTCTTTTATGTCTTTATTTTGCATTTTAGGATAAATTCCTTTTTAATTCTCCAATTTTTTTAAATCAAGTGTGGAATCATAATCGCAAGTAAAAAAAACTATTTTTGGAAAAAATATATATTTTTAATATTGAATCTACCAAATAACTTAAAAGAAAAATATATAAATTTGGATTTGAGGACCAACAGCCCAACAACACAGCGGCCCATCATGGGCAACCCAATTGTCATGAGCCCAATACGATACCACAACGTCAGCAGTTAAGTCACAGACATAAGTCAGAACACAAATCACTTTTGTTTAAACTCTATCACTTACATTGCATCGTGCTTTTGCTTCTCGTCCCCACACCTGATTTTACACCAAATTTCTTCAAGTTTTTCCAATTACGATGGTGTTTGGCTTGTCTTTTGAAAGGGCAAAAGTCCTTTTTGGAAAAGGTAAATGGCAAAAGATGTTTGGTAAATATATTTTAAAAATGACTTTTGGATTTGAGATAGAAGGAAAAATGACTTTTTGGAAAAGTTAGGAAAACCTGACTTTTTGTAACTTTTCCAAAAGTTCTTTTGCCTCTCAAAAAGACAAGCCAAACACCCCCTACATGTATCACTTCGTTTTAGGTAACAATCTCGTGCTTCAAGCTTGTTAATTTTACTACTTGTGTGAATTTTAAAGTTAGGGTTTGTTCTTGAAGTACAATTGCCGAAATTGGGCTCGATTTCTATGAAATTATGATGCATGTATGTTTCATAGTCTTAAAATAACAGCCGAAACAAACCCCTATCATTTATTTGAGTTCGATTTGACCACAAATGGACCGATGGCAGTGTGCAGTTCGCATCGTTTTCACGACATGGTCTTCAAAACCATGACGTGAAAACTGGGCTTCCAGTTTATCTGTTTCTTTTAACTGCTTAGTGGTGGTGTTGGTTTTGCTTGTTGTTAATGTTCCAGGTACCATGGGACCGAGACGTGCATTTCCTGCAGAGCAAGAACATCTTGTTGTTCCTAGTTTACATCCACTATATCAATTCCCACAAAACATTTTGTAGTCAATGTTGAATAACTATTCAAATAAACTAGGTTGGTTATATAATCGGGAATTCGCTTTAGCACCTATGATTGATTGGTCTTGGATTAGTAGGGTTGGAATGGCGACGAAATTGGAGTGATATTGAAGAAAGTTATATGTAGGAGACGGGTTCACTTTTATATGTTTTGGGTGGCAAAATCTATTTTCGATTCAAGAGCCGGTTTATGTACAATTTTCCGTAGAGTTCTTTGCTACAATAAATTTTGAAAAACAGAAGACTGACCCAACATTCACCCGGGCTTTTACATTTAGATTGGGAGGTGTTTATCGAGAATGTAGCCTACGTGAGTTTTCTTAACGAATGGGGTTGTACACAGAAGTGGAGACACAATCACCACATTTCATCTTATTTTTACAGGGTTGTGTTCGAGACTTCATTACGGGGTTGCTTGATATACAATTTTGGAGATCCATTGCCAATCATGAGTATAGTTTGCGGAATTCTTGCGAAGGGAATATTCAGTCACCCATCCATTGGTTCTTGCATCGCTTGATCACCTTCACCATAAATCACAAACATCACGGTGACAAGGTGTCATCCCATAATCTTTTCTATCTTTGGAGAATCATCATGTCGGGAGTCTTTTGTGATCTTCCTTATATGCTAGCGAGATTTTTGGGAATGAAGGAGGTAAATTCTCGAGCCCGTAGTCCTATTACGGGTGGTCATTTGGTTACATAACTCGCTCATTCATATGGAATTTTGAGTCCAATTTTTGTTTGGAATTTGACGTATTTCAAGGACTATGATTTGATGACTCAATTTTTGGGTCTTACGCGAGTTGTGGTAAATGTAGGTGGGGGATATGTCATACCCTCCAGAAAACAAAGAAGAACCAGTAGAGCATCCCGAGGAGCAGCCTCGACCGCAAGGGAGGAGGAACGTAAGAGCACGTGGAGATATGGGTATGCCACAACAACCACCTCAACAATTTGAGGGTAGGGTACCAACTGGCCCATTTCAAAGTCGAATTAGTACTTATTTGGATAATCTTCGCAGTGGGGTTAACTATCATAACGAAGATATGTATGTCTTATTTTATCACGTTCGTATCGAGAGGCCACCCACCATTAGGGGTGTTGATTGGGTAAAATTTCCGGGTTTCGGGTAGAACGGATCGGGTAGTTCGGGTATATCCTTAAATAATAATACCCGATACCTGACCTATATTGTAATTCGGGTTCTCAGGTTTCGGGTATTCGGGTTTTAGGTTGGGTCGGGTATTTTCGGGTATACCCGAAAATTACTTAAGTGTCACTTATTGATTTTTTTTAAAATCTTTATTGTATTTCTGTTGTTTTAATAAAAAATTGGGTAACAAAATATTTCATATAATTAACAAGTACACATACGATAACAATACAAGTCATTATAATATTTTATGTGATTTTTGCATTTCATTTCAAATTTTGATTTAAAAAACAGTTTATGGAGTACATGATCAATGTTTGATCAAATTTGGATTAACCAAACATGTTACATGATTTAATGCAAAAGGTGAGTACATAAAAGTTATAAATAAATTTTTTTAGCATGTTATCTAAATTGCAATGACTAATTATATAGCTATATTTCAATTCACAAAGAAGAAACGACAAAAAAGAAACATGTGAATAGTTGAAAAAAAACATATCCGTAGTGCACAAAGAAAATGAAGGGGAATTTAACATCTTATTCATTTTCATTATATTTGTTGTAACATTCTGTTCAAACTTGATTTTATTTTCAACAATTTCTTTTGTATTTATTATATACCGTTCAAATAACAAAGTCATATAACATTTGGTTTAAACTATAAGGAACAATAATTATATAAAATAATGAAGCAACTTTAATAGTTATTATAACTAGTGTATTAATTAGTTTCTTTTTATAAATCGGGTATTCGGGTATACCCGAATTTTTTTAAACCTACCTAATACCTGACCTATTTAATTTAAATAGAGAGTTACCCGATTACCCGAATTTTCAAACCTGAAACCCGATTTACCCGATCCGATCTACTCGAATTCAAAACGGGTCGGGTCGGATAATTGGGTATTTTGTATTTTCAACAGGCCTACCCACCATGCCTCCTCAACATCCTTATATTCCAACTTGGGAGGAGCTATGGTCGCGACAGGGAGATGGCGTAGGGCTGAGTGGAGCTAGAAACGATGGAGATGATGATTATTGATTTTTATCATTTTTATTTTTATTTTTAGTTATTTTGTTTCCTTCGTTTATTTTGGTGTGTTTTTAATCTGGCGTGATTTAAGGAGATGTAACGAATGTTTGATGATTGTTTTTTATTTTCCATGAGTGGTTTGTTTTGTTGCAGATTTATTAGAGTATCAAGAGAGAAAAAAAATGAGAGACAAGAGAAAGCGATAGAAGCCACGTGTTTTTGAGAAAAGAATTGAAGCTCGTGATTTTTGATAAGTGTGCGGTGAATTTCGTATGCGAAGAGAGATTAGAGAAAGAGAAGGTTCTAGAAACATAAGGGTCTTAGAAGAGTCTTAATTCATTAAGAATTTCAACTGCATCTCGCTTGAATAGATGAATTGGTGCAAAGTTGCATTCTGTTGCACCCAGTTTTCACGACGTGACATCACGTCGTGAGGTCGTTGTCATCACGTTTTCTAGAATCGATCTGAACCACACTCACATCGTGAACTTCTCTAATCACGTCGTGAGTAGTAAAATATCACATTTTACTCTACTCTTTCAATCTTACAATGTGGCGTATATTTTCCCACATGCAGATGCTTTGTTTTGAAATTTTTATGCACCACACTTTTTAAAGATGTAAGTTTCTAATTCACATCTTGCTGGAATATTCACGTCTATCAATGAAGTCCAAGTTCCAATCACATACTCAAGATGTTAAGGTTTTCCACGCTTTCAAAATTTGATATCGCCACTACTACCCTGGGGGAGTATGTTCATTTTTCTCTCTTTTATTGCTTAAATTGTTTTATGCATACAATGAGGCTGTCAAATAAAATAAGTTTCGGGTAAGGGGTCGAAAAAGGATATTTGCTATAAATTTTAATTTTTTTATACAACTTTGAAATAATAATCTAAAAATTAAATCTAGTAAAAAAAACTTAAGCTGCTAGTGTTGTGTGGGATGATCCAATGTGAGATCAAATGTTTAATTCGACCAATATATGTTATAGTATATTTGTGGATTCCCAAGTTTTAGTAAAAATTCGTGAGACAGGAAAGATAATCTGGTAGTTTATATGGCAAAATAATTTTTGTAGCGTGTACCTAAAATCTATCCAAGAGAGCTTATGTAGTCATTGCACTTAGACTAATACTTGTAACAAATAAAGGTTGAAGTTAAGCTCCCTTGTGTAAGCATATAGGATTTGAGTGGAAAATGTGAGATATAAAACAAGAGAGAAAGTTACAAAAAAGTTGTAACAATTTTGGAGCTATCAAACTATGAAGATCAAAAGATCAAAAATTCTAAAGAATCAAAATTTGAAGATACCAAAAATCAAATAAAAAGGTGTTGAATTCAAAGAAATCAAAGAGCACATATCAAAGAAGAAATGAGTTCAAAGAGCTCCATTGTGGTATCAAAGTTGTAATTCTTTCTAGATCATATGTATGCTTGGGTAACCTAACTAAAAATATGTTAAGGTTAAGAAAGATTTCTGAGGATGGATTCGGAGGGTTGCAAAAATGAGTGTCGTGTAAAATAAGGGGTGAAGGTTCATAAAGATTGTGATTATTTAGGATTAGGAACTTTTTAGGAATCTCATACACAAATATGCGCATTGAGGTCTTGGAATAATAGTTGAGTTCAAAATGGATTGTCTTATGTGATATTGGTGATGAAAGTTTAACTTAAAATTAATTAGTTTTGCTTGGGGGCAAGCAAAAGATAAGTGTAGGGTATTTTGATATTGTTATATTTATACACATTTTAGGCAATATTTTACTACATTTTGAGTAATATTTTGTTTAATTTTAAAGATATGTGATACTTATTGGATTAATTTACATTTTACAGCCAATAAAGACACTCTTGAAGAATAGAGATTAGAATTGACAAGCATTTGAACTTTGGATGATTGGAGCTTAAAAGAAGAAGATTTCGGCTAAAAACCAAGATCATAACGTGAGATGTAAAGATCACGACGTGGGGATCTAGTTTCTAGAAGATCAGTATGCAGAAAGTCATAATCCATGTATAATATGTATATATACTGAGCTCATGATGTCAGACCCCTATCTCACGACGTGAGCCACATATTTTGGAAAATTACAAATACTCATTTGCAATCGATTTAAAAAGCTCTTGAGAGAGAGGATATTCTGAGATATTCCAATTGGGAGATTAGAAACCTGCAAAAAACATACATTAGAAGGAGAGTTTGCTTGAAGATTAAGAATGTGACGATACAATCATCACATTCAGTTTGATTTACTTAAATCATGTCAATTGCTTATGATTTTGTGTGTTTAGTTTCAGTTATGAATAGATAAACTCCTTTACTTTCGTTTAGCTAGATGAAACCTTGAATCTATGGGTTAGTTTATTAATTTATAGATTTTTTAAGTTGGTTTTGCGCTTGTGTTTGTTTATCATTACCTAACATGTTAAAGTTTGTGACTTTGTAACGGTCGAAATTATGGTATTTACTCTTTTCCCCTGGAATTAAATTTTGTTGCATAAAGGGTCCATACATACGCTAGGCGTACGTATGTGTACGCTTAGCGTACTAGGGAGTGTTGATCGCGGGTGTGTACCACATACACGAGGAGTACCGAGAGGTACGCTATTTGGACCTTACCCTAGCCAGCCTCCATTACTTTTAAACATTCTTGAAATCCTAAATCCTTTGTGAGTAATTCTTGAGCTTGAAAGTGCCTTAAATACCTTTTTTTTGGTGAGCTAGAAAAAAGAATGAAGTGGAAGCAAGCCTTGAATGTGGGAAAAGCTTTTGGATATTGCATTTGAAGCATCTTGGGAAGCTTGTGCAGGTAAAAAGCTCATACCTTTCTCTTGGTTACGATTAGTTGAGTGCGGGTTTGATTTTGAGTCCTTTCTTGAACCATGAATCTTCTCTTGTGATTTTGGACAACTCCAGAGGTTAAGGGTGTTAGATCTAGGTTCCCTTATTTGGTTTGAAGCATAAAAAAGATAGCTTGATGGTTGTGGTGACTTCTTGAATGAGCTTAGAGCTTAAAACGAGACTTAATGGATTAAATGAGGTATTAGGTTCTCTCATGACATGCAAGGGCATAAAGTTTCCAACTTTATGCCCTAGGACCTTAGAAACGACCTAGATCTAGATTTGGAACGTGGAGTCTTTATGTATTAAGCACTTAATGGTTATTATGCATTACCCGCTTGTACGTTGCGCGTACTGACTTGTACGTTGCGCGTACAACCGAAGAACCCAGTACACTAGGCATACTTCTGAGGTACGTTGGGCGTACGCTCTCCTATAGGTGTTGGGCTTTCAGTGGACTTTTAGGCCAATTGAACTCAACTTAGCCTTGGGTCTAGACCGATTAGGGTAGATGGGCCTTGAAAATTAATTTTGGGCTATTGATGTCATTATTGGGCCTTATTGGGCCATATGGTCTGATATTGCCATATTTTACACATTTTATGCAATATTTTAATACATTTTGTTTAATATTTTTTTTATTTGCAAATATATATGGTACTTATGAGATTGAATTATATTTTGTAGCCAAAAGGAACATTCTTGACGATAAATGACCAAAAGCGACAAGAATTGGAACTTTGGAGGTTTGGAGCTTAAAAGGAGAAGATTCTAGCTGAAAAGTCAAGCTCACGACGTGAGGAATCAGTGCTCACGATGTGAGACTGAATTTTCTAGAAGATAGACATTTGGAGGACAGAGTCCTTGTTCGATACGGATTACAACTAAGCTCACAACATGAGATGCCTTATCTCACGACGTGAGTAGAGCTTTTCTGAAAACTATATATAGACCTTGGCACTTACGATTTTAAAAGAGTTTTTTTTTGGAGACTTGAGGGTTTAGAGAACGATTTTTGGATGAAATTTAATCCAGAAAACCAAGTCCAAGCATTGAAGGAAGGAGAATTGACTAATGGTTTAGAGATTGAAGATTATAACCATCACTTTAGTTTGGTACATTTAATTATGTTCTTATTCATTGAATTTGAGTGAGTGATTTTAGCCATGAGTAGTTGAATCTAGATGCTTTTGTTTAGCTTGATGAAGCTTCAAACTTATGGATTAGTTTAATTAATTATGGATTTTTAGTGGTTGTTTATATGTTTGTGTTCGATTGTTAATACCTAGCATGTTAATATTTGATACTTAAATTGCTTTAATTCATGTTCTGTGTAGCTTAATGACTATTAAATTTCATGAACTTGACACCTAGTAATTTAGTGACCATTGAATTGCTAGAGCTAGGATCGACCCAATCTTAGATAAGTAATTGAAGTAATTAGATTTGGATGTCCTGGAGAACATAAATTATGACCATAATTGTGTTTATTTAATAAATCTTACATAGCTATTCATAATCTACACATGATTCGGTGTTTGATTGAGTGTGACCATGCATAGTTTTACATGAATTAGTGAAACATTAGTAAATTTGGACTCAAATTGTAACATCCTGTTTCAGGTTGTCCGTGATTAGTGTTGGTGGGCCACGAGTCGGGCGCGAGAAGGTTTCGGGTTGAGGCAAGTTGCTTGAAACGTAAGGGATCTCATTACCTTTCGATATGTATGAGGATTGTGGATTCAAAGTTTTATCTTTGAAGCTATGAAAGTTTGGAGGGTTGACAAGTTAAGTCCTTAAAGTCAAGAAGTTGGCAGTGAAGTACGTTGGGCGTACATATGCATACGCTTAGCGTACAGATGTGCGTGTTTCTTAAGCAAGAGCCACCTAGTACGTTGGGCGTACCAGGGGGTACGTTGGGCGTACTAGGTACAGAAGAAAACCCTAATTAAGTGAAGTGTCCCTGTAAAAAGAAAGAGATGGTCTCATTTCTGGCCACCTTCCTCAGTTATTAAACCCTCTCAAACCCTAATATTCGTTCTTGAAGTTTGTAGTGGCCATGATGAGCTTGTTTCTATTCTTGTGGACTTTTAAGAGTTGAGAAGGAGCATGGAAGGGAGTGACGTCGAAGAGCAAGTTATGGATCTGAGTTTCCTTGGGGCTAGAGCACCATTTGAAGGTATAAAGCTCCAAGCTTTCCCTCTCTTTTTGTTTTGTGCATTTTAGGGTCCATTTTAGGGTTTTTGGTCCCAAGCTTGAGACTTTATGAGTTGATGCACTCCAAAGCTTAATAACCTGTCCTTTTAAGTGTATCTAGTGATGAAGAACCATAAAAATGAGATCTTGATCGTGTGAATCTACCCATGCATGAGTTATGAGCATTTTGGGTTAAGAAAGTAAGAGTTTTTATGTGTTGTGACCTCATCAGCCATGCAAAGGCTTAAAATCAATAACTTTATGGAGTAAGAGATGTTAGGAAGTCCAAATCCAAGAGATAAGTCAAGGTCTTAACGGGTTAAGACCCATAAATTTATTTAAGCAAAACTGAGAGTACGCCCAGCGTAATCCTAGTACGCCCCACGTACTGGGCTGAGGTCCCCGATCAGACTTGTGCATGCTTGAGTACGCTAAGCGTACCAAGAGAGGTACGCCCCGCGTAACCCCTCTGTGGGTTTTTGGGCTAGGTGATCTTTTGGGCTTTAAGTGTTGGGCTGGAATCCTTGGGCCTGCTTAGTGGAGCCTGTGATCAGAGAATTAAATTGATGTCTTGGGCCTCATGTTGGGCTTGTCTTGTAGGATGAGGTTGGGCCTTGGGGAAAACTCAATTATTATTGGGCCTTGGTGGGCCTAATGGGTTAGGACCGTAATGGACTGGTAGATGGTCTATCTTTAGACCTGGTAATTGAGAAATTGGACTTAGTTCCTGATTGGGTTAATTTTGGGATTTGACACAGAGTTAGTGGTCGGTGTTTGGCAAGCAGCATGATTGGAGGTTGATTCTTAGTGCCAGGTGAGTTTTCTCACTATACTGTACCCGGAAGGGTTTTTTTGTGTGACCGGAAGGTCGGATATGTTATGAGTTGTATGCATTGTATATGATAAGTTACCGTTGTATGTGCTATGTATGTTATGTTTGATATGGGCCGGAAGGCATTATGTTATGGGCCGGAAGGCATATATGTTATTGGTCGGAAGGCGTTGTGATGTGGACCGTAAGGTTGACGCGGGTAGGACCGGAAGGTTTACCGGGTCGGGACGGAAGTCCCCTGAGACACATGGACCGGAAGGTCAGGGCCTGTAAAGGCGTATGTGCGTAAGTAGTATCTTGGGGAACTTACTAAGCATTTATGCTTACAATGTTATGTGTTATGTGTTTCAGGTACCAGTGATGAGCGCGGGAAGGTGCCGGCTTGATCAGTACACACACAGGATTTTTATGCTATGAGATCTTGGGATTGATATATGTTATGAATTGAGTTTCAAACAATGATGTTTTATGAATAATAAATGAATTATGTTCTTTATAAAATCTGAAAATTATTTTGAAAATTTACGGTGTTACAAGTTGGTATCAGAGCCTTGGTTTGAGGGATTCGGATGCACCTTCGGGCATATTTGAACTTAAACCGAGGATTTGAGAAATTTTCAAATAAAACTAAACTTTTATAAAAAGAAAAAGAGGTTTTGGAAGCAAACAGAGTGGAAGGTGTGTACGGTCAGCCAGCGCCCGAACAGTGAATCCCCAAAATACTCTTACATTATGTGTTATGAGTTATGATATGATATAAAATGCATGTTAGAGTAGGCTAGGTAATCATATTAGGACTAGAGTGGCCTGATTTGTGATGCCTTAGCTTAGGAGATTTCTGCTGCTATGAGATACTTGAGAGTGAGAAGGTAGCAGTGAGGAGCTTACGTGAGGTCTGCGGGAGATTAGACTATGCATAGGGAGATCAGAGTGCTTGTGATCTGGGATCCTAGGAGGACTTGGGGTGAATACTGATGCGTTGTGAGCGTTAGTATAGGGCCCGTACTACCGAAGACACCGGATCAGTGAGCAATCCAAGTAAGAATCCTTAGGGTACTAGGGAAACAAATGGGGATGAGAGCTCAAGGAGTAGTGTCATGGTTTGAATACCATGCGTCGTAGCAGATTGAGAATAGATGTCATGGTCTGGGTACCATGGTTCGTAGTGAATGATGCTTGTGGTTCTCCGGTTATTTGGTCATGGTTGAGTATGCGGAGATTGGGCACGATGAGGTTTTAGGCCTGAGGGCCATGGTTGAGTCAGAAGAGGCATCCCTTGAGAGGGAGGTCGAGAGCATTTCAAATATTTTTGGTAAGATGTCAGATGTAGTCGCAAGACTCAAGGATGAGTAGATATGGTTTTTATGGAGGATTACGGCTTGAGAGGAGAAATCAACCGAGAGAAAGGGGACACTTTATGTGACCTGAGTGGTGCTATTTCCGCTTCCTGTGGGGAAACATAAGAGGTATGAGACTTTGGTTTTGGGGTTAGGAGTAAACCCTGCGGGATGACATTGATGGCGATCTTCCACCAGAGTTTTTGGCAGCGTGTCTGCCACGAGAAATGATATACCATGAGCAGGTTGTTAGTTGGGACTGAGATGGGCAGGGACCAGGATGCACCCTACTTGAGTATAGTAGGACGTATGCTAACTGTAGCAATGGGTGATCCAGAAGAGTATATCGGGGCGGTGACCCTTATGTCTATGTTGGGTATTGAGTATGGGAGTGGAGTCCCTACTCATGTGATGATTCACGCGTTGGTTGGGAATACGAGGATGAGGAGTATGATGATTCAGAATTTCCAGGTTGATAGTCAGGATTATTACTGGACAATTGAGATGTTCGGTAGTGGATGGTATGAGATTTTGGAGGGACTAGAGACAGTTGTGACGGGAAGTTCTTGGGGATTTCATCGGAGATTTAGGGAATTTTGGGGTTACTTGATCCCTATGTAGGGAGATCATGGGGCGTCGTGTAGTGCCTTCCAAGAGTAGGTGCGATGTTCTGGTAGAAACTGTCTGTGGTATAGTTGTTAGTGCGTCAATTGGTGATGGTTCGAACCCTAAGTGGGGGAGAACCGAACTTTATGGAGGATACCAGAGATTTGCTAAAGGGCGGTTAGAAATCTGGATATAGAGACCTGTGGTTCGGAATCATGAGACCAGGGCTATTATTGGACAAGGCGAAGTGCAGAGTGAGTTTAGGCATGAGGTACGTTATGAGTACGGACATGTGTCTCCACGGAAGGTGGCCATTGGTCACGAATCTGGCGGTGGTTAGGGATGTTAAAGGTGGTAAGCTCATAGGGAGGGTATTGGCAACTGAGGACTTATGGTTCGGTGTATGGATTGTTACATGCCCTTTTAAGGTGTTTAGGAGATAATCGGGCGGCCAACTCCCGGGTCGATATGTGTATTCTTGTATGGGTTTTGAGCAGTAAAGGAAAGAACTTCGGATGGTCATCAACGCGTTCTGACACATTAGCGATTCCTTCGTGTTCTAATGGAGTGTTTGAATACACCGAGGTTGCGAGTTAGGTAAAATGAAGGATTATTTACGAGATTCGGAGAGAATGTATTGTTGTACCTGCAGGATGCTGAAAATCGAAGATAGTGAGAGCCTTCGGGTAGTGTCATCAAGAGGGATTATTTAGAAGAGATGGTGTTATGATGCTACGGGGAGCCGTAGTACTCATTATTCAGAGGAGGGTGTGGTGATGCTATGGGGAGTCGTGGTACTCACTAGCCAAAGGATGTTTTGATGCTACGAGGAGTCGTAGTATTCTCTAGTCAGCAAGAGGTGGTTATGAGGGAATACTCTTTTATTAGAGCACGATACATGAGGATCTTGGGCTTGAGTAGCTCTAGTATTGAGTTTTTGGGAGTCTGGTGGTTGAAACAGGGGCGAGACTGGGTTCTCCGTCCTTGACGGGAATCACTATATTTGAGTTGAGTGGTGATTGTCGCATCATAAGGGAATTGGAAAGGTGGTATTTGCGTTGGGCGCAAGTTGAGTCATAGGATAAACGTTTCATTGGGACATGAGGTTCCAATGTTGGTACGAACCAAACTCTTGAGTTGAGTTTGGCATTAATGGTGTGTGGGTACACGAAGTGCGATTCTAGAATTCTGAGACGAGTCCCATGCTAAGAGGAAGGATTATTGCTATCACCCGATATCTAAGAGGAAGGATTATTGCTATCACTCGATATCTTAGACCTGGGTAGGGTCGGTTCGCGGATACGGGAAATGCCATGGGGAACATGAGACGATTCTATCGGGAGTATAGTATCCAGTTGGAGTAAAGAGAACCTTGTGAATTATGTATCACTGGGCAAAGAGAGCTGATACAAGAGGGAATTCAGGGAGAGTTTTTCTGATGAGAGACTGGTGGAATTGTTCGAGAGAGAGGTGGTATGGTGGCATGGAGTGCCAGATCCGATTGCTTCAGATCGAGATGTGCGTTTCTCTTCCAGGTTCTGGAAGAGATTTCATGAGGAGTTGGGACACGTTTTTTGCCCTTGACTGAGTTTTCTTACAACAACAGCCATCACTCGAGCATCGGTATGCCACCCTATGAATTGTTGTGCAGAAGGAAGTGTCGGACCCCCTTTCGTTGGGGAGAGGTAGGGTAACGGTTGATGGGTAGTACATAGATAGTGCTTCAGACAACAGAGCAGATTCAGCAGGTCAGACAGAGGTTGTTGACCGTTCATAGTCGCCAGAAGAGTTATGCGGATAAGAGACGATCTGAGCTCGAATTCCAGGTCGGTGATTTTGTACTCTTGAAGGTATCTCCTTGGAAAGGAGTGATTCGATTCAGGAAGAGGGGCAAGTAGGGGCCCCGATATATCGGGCTGTTTAGAGTGATCGCGAGGGTGGGCAGGGTAGCATATCGCTTGGAGCTACCTGCAGAGTTAGATCTGATTCATGATACCTTCCACGTGTCACAACTGAGGAAGTGTGTAGCCGATGCGTCGGCAATGGTTCCACTGGATTATATCCAAGTGGATGCGATTCTGATTGTGTCGAAAGACCAGTCGCGATGGTGGATCAGAGGATCAGTGAGTTATCGGGGTTTGACATTCGAGGAGCGAATATCATGGTGATCGTTTGAGTAGGCGGTTTGGCGGTGGGTCAGGCCACAAGCGTTTCCAGATTTTGGGCTTAAGTGTATCAGCGTCGGAGTGGTTGGATTAGTTTTGATATTGGGGGTTATATGTGGGTTCAGTTGTCCATGGAAGAAGATTTCGGTATGGTATGAGATTCAGTCGGTGGTACCCTTCAGAGATATTATAAATTCATATATTGCTAAGGGGGATTTCGAGGGCGAAATCTAATTCAAGTGGGGGAGAATTGTAACATCCTATTTCAGATTGTCCGTGATTAGTGTTGGTGGGCCACGAGTCGGGCGCGAGAAGGTTTCGGGTTGAGGCGAGTTGCTTGAAACGTAAGGGATCTCATTACCTTTCGATATGTATAAGGATTGTGGATTCAAAGTTTTATCTTTGAAGTTATGAAAGTTTGGAGGGTTCACAAGTTAATTCCTTAAAGTCAAGAAGTTGGCAGCAAAGTACGTTGGGCGTACGTATGCGTACGCTTAGCGTACAGATGCGTGTGTTTCTTAAGCAAGAGCCACCTAGTACGCTGGGCGTACCAGGGGGCACGCTGTGCGTACTAGGCACAAAAGAAAACGCAAATTAAGTGAAGTGTCCCTATAAAAAGAAAGAGATGGTCTCATTTCTGGCCACCTTCCTCAGTTATTAAACGCTCTCAAACCCTAATATCCGTTCTTGAAGTTTGTGGTGGTCATGATGAGCTTGTTTGTGTTCTTGTAGACTTTTGAGAGTTAAGAAGGAGCATGGAAGGGAGTGAAGTCGAAGAGCAAGTTGTGGATCTGAGTTTCCTTGGGGCTAGAGCACCATTTGAAGGTATAAAGCTCCAAGCTTTCCCTCTCTTTTTGTTTTGTGCATTTTAGGGTCCATTTTAGGGTTTTTGGTCCCAAGCTTGAGACTTTATGAGTTGATGCACTCTAAAGCTTAATAACCTGTCCTTTTAAGTGTATCTAGTGATGAAGAACCATAAAAATGAGATCTTGATCGTGTGAATCTACCCATGCATGAGTTATGAGCATTTTGGGTTAAGAAAGTAAGAGTTTTTATGTGTTGTGACCTCATTATCCATGCAAAGGCTTAAAATCAATAACTTTATGGAGTAAGAGATGTTAGGAAGTCCAGATCCAAGAGATAAGTCAAGGTCTTAACAGGTTAAGACCCATAAACGTATTTAAGCAAAACTGAGAGTACGCCCAGCGTAATCCTAGTACGCCCCCCGTACTGGGCTGAGGTCCCCGATCAGACTTATGCATGCTTGAGTACGCTAAGCGTACCAAGAGAGGTACGCCTCGCGTAACCCCTCTGTGGGCTTTTGGGCTAGGTGATCTTTTAGGGTTTAAGTGTTGGGCCGGAATCCTTGGGCCTGCCTAGTGGAGCCTGTGATCAGAGAATTAAATTGTTGTCTTGGGCCTCATGTTGGGCTTGTCTTGTAGGATGAGGTTGGGCCTTGGGGAAAACTCAATTATTATTGGGTCTTGGTGGGCCCAATGGGTTAGGACCGTAATAGACTGGTAGATGGTCTATCTTTAGACCTGGTAATTGAGAAATTGGACTTAGTTCCTGATTAGGTTAATTGTGGGATTTGACACAGAGTTAGAGGTTGGTGTTTGGCAAGCAGCATGATTGGAGGTTGATTCTTAGTGTCAGGTGAGTTTTCTCACTATACTGTACCCAGAAGGGTTTTATTGTGTGACCGGAAGGTCAGATATGTTATGAGTTGTATGCATTGTATATGATAAGTTACCGTTGTATGTGTTATGTATGTTATGCTTGATATGGGCCGGAAGGCATTATGTTATGGGCCGGAAGGCATATATGTTATGGGCTGGAAGGCGTTGTGATATGGACCGTAAGGTTGATGCGGGTAGGACCGGAAGGTTTACCGGGTCGGGACGGAAGTCCCCTGAGACACATGGACTGGAAGGTCAGGGCCTGTAAAGGCGTATGTGCGTAAGTAGTATCTTGGGGAACTCACTAAGCATTTATGCTTACAGTGTTATGTGTTATGTGTTTCAGGTACCAGTGATGATCACGGGAAGGCGCCGGCTTGATCAGTACACACACGGGATTTTTATGCTATGAGATCTTGGGATTGATATATGTTATGAATTGAGTTTCAAATAGTGATGTTTTTATGAATAATAAATGAATTATGTTCTTTATAAAATCTGAAAATTATTTTGAAAATTTACGGTGTTACACAAATTACTTATAATATAATATTTGGTAACCAACTTTAATAATCCATAATTAGTAGTTAACAATAGAGGAGAAGTGAGTTCAAACTAAATAGACGTGTTTTTAATAATTGATTGAATTTGATAGTTAAGTACTTAAGTTTGTCTGAACTTGCAAAATCAAATAAAAACACAATTAACTTTTGCTTGTTTTAGATTAATCTTTAGTAGTTAGATTAGTTAATTAAATATGTTTCCTATGTTCGAAACCCAACTGTTAGTGGTATATTATTTGCAAAAAGGTACACTTCCTTAAGTCGTAATAGTAAGCAAATAGTTAGTAAAACTAATAAGTGTAGCAATATTTCGACATCAAGTTTTTGGCGGCGTTGCTGGGGAACGGATAATTTGGTTCTTAATTTAATTTCTTTAGTTTAATCGATCCTTATTGTGGGGTTAAACCTACAAAAAGTTAATTTTTTAGTATTAGTTGATTTTTATGAACAACCAAACTCACGACGTGAGCTTAGTAATTATGTATTTTTCTTTCATTTTTGTTGCGACAACACGAGGTGGTTTTCTTTACCACGTCATGGTGAACAGTCAGTAGGCAATTTTATATTGTTTTTGTTCAATTTTACATTTTTATTTTTGTTTTTGTTGCAGTATTACATGACCCGTGGATCTAGCACACCTTTGATACCACCTCTTGAAGATCCAGAGTCATCCATTCGTAAAAAGACGGATAAGAACGTAGGAGAAACCAACCCACCAAAGAAATCACCTTTCAAGGATCTTAAATCAGTTTTTGGAAAGAAGAAAGGGAAGAACATAGGTGAATCGAGGAATTCCTCAAAAGACGAAAGCAAGGTTGAAAGCTTTGAGCAAAATCCTAATACTCAAGAAACCGAATACGAGTCTGAAACTGAATTACAAAAAGAAGAGAGCGAACCCGAAGATGATCTAAAAGACGAGATGGCAAATATTGGCAACATGTCCATAGAGGCATAAAAGAAAAGAATTTGAGAGGACACCGGTCCCGGTCTAGTGCAACTTGCAATTCTTGCTACCGCAACATTTGAGCTAAAGGGACATATTATTTCCGCGGTTAAGGAAGTCCCATTTTACAGGAAAGTTCATGAGGATGATTACAAGAATCATGATGAAGTCAATAACATAGCTGATTACTTCAACATCTCGAATGTTCCAAGAGAGACGTTGTTATTGCAAATGCTTCCAATCACTTTTAAATGAGCTGCTAAGGATTGGATGAAGGCGCTTCCACCTGATGCAATTACTACTTGGGCGCAAATGAGTGAACAACTTTTAGAACATTTTTGCCCACCTTCTAAAGTTGCTAAACTCAAGAAGGCCATAGCAAACTTTGAGCAACAATCGGATGAGTCACTTTATGAGGCATGGGAGAGATATAAGGGATTAATAAGAAATTGTCCCTAAAACGATTTGAATGAGAAGCAAGAAGTGTCAATCTTCTATGATAGGGTAAATGTGATTACAACGCAACTCCTTGATTATCAAGGACGTTTAACAAATAAAAATCCCGATGAGATTAAGGAATTGATTAAAGAGTTTTCTAAGCATTTGCGTTAATACCATAATCCTAGACATGATGGAGCAAAAGGCATTGGGAGTGGCACTTCTGAGAATATGGCAGCTATTTTAGCCATGCTGAATATTATGGACCGAAGAATGACCAAGATGGACTAGTCAATACATGCTATTCGTGTAGGTTGTGAAAGATGCAATGATCCACATTTGGCTAAAGATTGTCACTTGGACGAGAACAGGATTAAGAATGCTCAATTATGCTACTCTAGTGGAAACAAATAAGATGAAGCTTAAAGGAAGCCAAAGAAAGAGTGTTTGCCATATGATGAATATAAAAAAATAATAAAAAAAAAAAGAAGATTTTAGGCAGATTGTCCTCGGTTTTTATCAAAAAGAGCAACCACCACCTGAAAATAAGGTCGATTTAGAGTCCATTCTAACTAGATTCATGGAGGCTTCAGAGAAACAAAATGATGATATCGATGTGGTAATAAGAGACCAACAAATTCTCATGAGGGACCAACAAACGTTTTTAAGGAATCATCAAGCATCGATGCAAAACATCGAAGCTCAACTTGGTAAATTAATTACATTTGTTAATGAGCGACTTTCTCCACAAATTCCTGATAAGAAGCCACAACCACATGTCATGGTCATCAAGACTGAAGAAGATATTATCTTTGAGTTCTTAGAAGCCCTAGAAGTAGAGCCACATCAATACGGACCACAACCGAAGAAGTCGAAGATCGAAGAAAAAATTTGTGTTGAACCATCGAACTCACATCGTGAGGATCCCATTGTCACGATGTTGGGCCAGTCTGAACCAAAATTTTTGGCTGATGTTCAAGCTTATTTCCCTCCGCTGCCAGTTTCCTTCTCAAGCCAAGATTCATCCACTGGAGCAAGAACATTTAAAATTCATGAAGCAAGTCAAGGGTATCCCTATAAATATTGAATCTTTGGCGCAAGTACCAGAATATGTGAGGTTTCTTCAAGACTTACTCGATACTCTCCAACAACTAGTGAAGACTTGCAAAGTGATCCTTAGTGAGCAGAGTTCCAGGTGATATTTAGAGAAATACCAAAGAAGATGGGAGATCTTGGATGCCTTACACTTCCTTGTGAATTCGGGAATAATATGAAGACTTATGCTTTAGCCGATTTTGGAGCAAGCATAAATGTAATGCCTTATTCGTTCTACTAGAAGCTAAATCTTCCAGATTTGAAGGTTGCAAGAATAATGATTCACATGGTCAATCCTTCAGTAACTCATCCTCAAGGAATAGTGGAAAACATATTAGTAAAAATTGGGAAATTTGTTTTTCCAATTCATTTTGTCGTATTGGATATGAAAGAAGATAAAAAAAATCCTTAGACGCCCTGTATTAAATACTGCTCGAGCCTTGGTGGATATACGGGAGTCAAAACTTACATTGTGAGTGGGAGATAAAGAAATGACGTTGGAGTGGAAGATGGATTTAAAGAATACGATGCTCCAAATGAAGTGTTAAACAAGGATGATGAAAATGAGCTTGAGGAATTAGAGATATTGATGGAAGAAGAGATTCAAGTCATTCAAAAAGTTAAGTGTACAAAGCCAAGATCATCCATTCCGATGGTTTTCAAAGTATTTGCTTACATAAATCCAACATCTTTAGAAAGCGGGGAAAGTGACAAAGATTTGGCATCGAGTGATGAGGAAGAAGTTACCCAAGTTTTGGACCACCAGCCTTTGCTACTATGGAACTAAAAAGTGAAGAAAAAGAAGATAACAAATGTGAGCTTATCGTGAAATATAAAGGGGTGAAAAGAAAGCTTGAAGAAGGTGATGCTAAAGGAAAAAAGAGAATTCTAAAAAGGCTTATCTTAAATGAGTGCAAGCGTACAAAAAACGATGGAATGATCAAAAGGTGCAAATGGTGATTGAAACTCATAAATATTCAATGTGAAGCGGCACGGAGTTCAGCTCACGACTCCATGAAAAAATAAGAGCTTCTCGGGAGGCAACCAGAGCTCGGTTTGCGATTTTTCCTTTTGTTTTTTCATTTTTAGTTGAGATTTAGGGTAAACATCATCCAAGTCATCTTACTTTTTAAAACAAGGCAAAAATCAAGTGTGGGTTCATAAATATAGAGTGGTTAAATTTTATTTAGAAAAAATAGAAGTTTTAAGAAAAAATGAAATTTTTGACAAAAAATTCTCGATAACACGTCGTGGTCTATAGCCCACTTTGTGATCATTTAATTTGGCCCGATTTTTTAGCCCATTTTTGAACTCACAGCTTGAGCTTTAAAAGTCACGGGAGGGGACCAGTTTATATGACTTCAGCCTTTGACCAAAACATAAACTACTCACTTACACACGGACGAACACAGTAGGAGCAGCCCCCACGTTGGGTTTTTGCATCAAATTTCTTCCATAATTTCTTGATTTCTGGGTTAATATTCCCTTTTGGTAAGTTCTCCATCCCTTGTTCTTGTTAATTTCTTAAATTTTATGAAGTAGAGTTAGAGTTTGTGCTTGCACCTATAATTTTTGAAATCGAGTCAATAATATACATATTATCGGCTGCATGTAGAATATTTAAACTTAGAATCAATGCCTAGGTAAACCCCATGTATG
This sequence comes from Lactuca saligna, assembly GCF_052625555.1. Lineage (NCBI taxonomy): Eukaryota > Viridiplantae > Streptophyta > Magnoliopsida > Asterales > Asteraceae > Lactuca > Lactuca saligna. The sequence goes on along the minus strand of NC_136421.1, from coordinate 143,138,339 downwards.
AAATTGTTCGATTGGTACAAATTTTTTGCTCGGTCTCGTCTGATGAATACGAACTCACGACGTGAGCTTAAGGCTCACGACATGAGGCCTGGGTTCATGAATTTTTTGTTTTGTTATTGGTCTATTTAATTGTTGGTATTTATTTTAGGTTTGTTTATTTTACAAGAAATGGATTCAAGAAGAGAAAATGTGCAGTTCCAAGGGAATGTTTTTGACCTCCACTCGTTGTACAATTTACCGGTTAACATGTCCTAAAATATGGTGATGAACTTTTCAAAAAAGTTGGGTTGGCTACATAGCAGGGAATTCGCTATCTCTCGTAGAGTTGATTGGTGAAACTAGCAGAAGTGGGGCTTACGAAAAGAATGGCTCCTTATTTGACAAAAACGTTTACTATGGATGGTTTTTCTTTCACTTGTAACGGGTGGAAGAATTTATTTGAAATAAGCGAGCCGAGTTTTCAAGAGCTATGTGTGGAATTTTTTGCATCTGTATCATTCGAGGATGCTACTGTTGATCCATACTTTTCACGGGATTTACTCTTTCGCCTCAGGGGTGAATACATGGAGTGCAGTTTGGCGGAGTTTTCTTGGTGCGTGGAGATTTATGATGAAAGTGAAATGGGCTCCCTAGCTTTTGATATCTTATTTAGGACAGTTGTTCGGGTATATTTATCGGGAGTTAGTGGATATGTTTTTTGAGCAACCATAGCAAACGGGGCATTCCATTCGGGGTCTTGCAAGAAAGTCATATTCGGTCCCCGATACATAGATTCCTTCATCGTTTGGTGACTTTTTCTATCAACCACAAGAAGCATGGAGACAAGGTGATGAGTTTAAATTTATTCTTCTTGTCGAAAATTGTAGCACTGGCGGTTTTTTGTAATACCCCTTATCATCTTGCTAGCTACTTGGGTAATAAGGCATCCATCTCTTGAGCAGTAAGCCCTATCAATGGGGGACACTTTGTAACTCACCTGGCGAGATCTTATGGTCTTTTGACACCTCGGTTGACTAGCACACTAACATGCAAGGCAGCGGATGATCTTTCTATGGGATACTTGGAGTCTTAGTATGTTGTTGTCAATATAGGTTCGCACTGGAACATTTTTGCTGATAATGATGTGGAACAACATGATCATCCCAAGCATCAGTCGCGTCCGAGGGGTAAAAGAAATATCCGTGGGCGTGGTGAGAGAGGACAGCCAGTGCACCAGACTGCATCTATGGGAGTCGCACCTTTTGGTGAGGATACTATGGCTGGTTATTTTGATCAAATGACCTTGAGCATGAATTGGATTAGAGGGACGATGAAGAATATAATCCACCACTTCAATGTTTTGCAACCACCTCATTTAGGACATCACTATCCAGTTTATCCAACATGGAGTGACTATAGGACGAGGCACAGAGTTGGAGTTGGGCCGATTGGGACTCACAGCGAAGAAGATGATGATTGATATTTATCCTTTTCTTTTTAGTTTTTTTTTATTTCTTAGTTTTCTTGTGATTGTTTTGCTTGTTTTTATTTGTTTTGTTTAGATTGTGTAACAAAACATTTTGATGACTATGTTGCTTCCTTCCACATTTTGGTTGCTTGATTGTAGAAAATTGTGAGAGAAAATAGAGATATAAAGATAAGAGAGTATACGAGTTAATCCGTGTCGTTTAGAGACAAGAGTCAAGACCTATAATTTTTTTTATAAGTGTGGGGTTAATTTCGTAAGAGAAACAAGATTAGAAATGAGAGAAAAAAAAGTCAAGCAAAGATAGGCTTTTAAAAGGGTCTTAATGTACTAAGACATTCAGTTGCATTGCACTTGTTAACATAATTATTACAAAAATGAAATCTATGAAGACCCGGTTCTCACGACGTGAGCCTTTACTCATCACATCATGAGCTCGATGCCATCGTGATTCAAAAGTTAATTTATATCGACACCACGACGTGATTTCTCCTACCACGTCGTGAGCAGTAAAATATGGTATTTTTATTCAATTATTTCAAACTTAAAATGTGGCGTATGCTTTCCCACATTGATATGTTATGCTTTGAAGATCTTATACACCACACATGTTGAATATGCGAGTTTTTGCTTCACATTTTGCCGGCACATTCACATATCTCAAAAGATCCAAGTTTCATTCACAAATTCAAGATGTTCAAGTTATCCACACGTTCAGAAGTCGATCTCACCGCTACTACCCCATGGGAGTATGTTCTTTTTTCTCCATTTTATTACTTTTAAATTATTTTATGCATAAAATGAGGGCATTGTATGTAATAAGTGTGGAGTAGGGGTCGAAAAGGTAAATTGCTAGAAATTTTTAAATTTTTAAATTTAAAATCTTTAAAAATTTAGAAAAAGATTTGAAATAATAATCTAACAATTGAATCTAGTAATAATTTAAACTTAAGTTGTTAAGTGTTATGTGGGATGAGCCAATGTGAGCTCAAATGTTTAACTAAGCCAACATATGTTATAGTATATTTGTGGTTTCCTAAGTCTTAGTGAAAAGCTATGAGATATGAAAGGTAATCTGGTAATTTATATGACATAATAAGTTTTACAGCTTGTACCTGAAATCTATCCATGAGAGCTTATGTATTCATTGCACTTAGACTAATACCTCTAACCAATAAAGGTTGAAGTTAATCTCCCTTGCTTAAGCATGTAGGAATTGAGCGAAAAAAGTGAGATATATAAAAAAAGAAAATACAAAAAACAAAGTTGTAAGAATTTTGGAGCTATCAAAGTATGAAGATCAAAAGATCAAAATTCTGAAGAAATTCAAAAGTTCAAGATACCAAAAATGTAACGCCCTATTTCGAATCAATTACTAATTCGAGGTTGTGGCCTGAAGATCGGTCATCATAAGGATTAGGGATTTAAAAAGGTAAGATTTAGACCCATTTGGATGTGGTTAATATAGATATGTGATCCAATAGTTCGATTTACACTTTGGATTCAAATGGTAAAATGGGAATGTAGTGTCTTCTTCTATGAATTATGGATTTTAGTTCGATGTGTTTTAAGTCAAAAGTCATTAGATAGGTTTGTAGAGATCCTCAATACGTTTTCGTGGATATAAAGAACGTCGAAAATGCAGTTAGAACGAAGAAGTTATGACCGTTTGAAGTATGGGTGGTTTAGGGCAAAGATGAGTACGCTCGACGTACAAAAAGGTGTACACTGGGCATGCTAATGGAATCCTAAGTATGTTGGGCGTACGCAATTAGTGCCCAAACCCTATTTTCATGGTTTAAGCCCTATTTAAGCTCCTTAACTCCCCCAAACCCACTCCATTCTCAGCCTCCACCCCTCCAACACCCCTTTCATGAAACACTAACCTTATATGAACCTTTTGAGCTAAAAGAAGGTGATTTTGAGTGTTTTAGAGTATGCATGGTGCACCTTGGAGAAGAAGGAACTTCTTGTAGAAGTTTTGGTTGCATTGGAGCTTGTAGATCTGGACTTTGTTCACCTTGATCTATCTTCTAGAAGTATAAATTCTAAATCTTGATGATGCATTTATTAGATCTAGCTAGTTTTGGATGTTATGAGCTTTTGGACATTTTAGTGCAAAAAGTTTAGATCTTGAAAGTTTGTGACCGTGTTATGGATAAGGTTGGAAACTTTATCCATCTAAACATCATTGTGATTCAGATCTAAAGGTTGGAGACTTTGACTTAATGGATTAAGTTGAAAAAGATGCACTTTTGGTCCCATTTGATGCTTAAAGGCTAGATCTTAGTGGTTTAGACCATTGTAATGGATAAAGTTGGAAACTTTATCCATTATGGAGCTTCTAGGATCCTAAAAAAATGTAATCTTGATCCTTTTATACCTTCCATGAGAGTGTCATGATGTCTTAATAGATTGATAAGTTAAGGTTTTAGCTTTTGGACCTTTTCTATACATGGAAAGTCATAAAGGTGGAAACTTTATAACTTAGAATGATGTTGTGGAACTAGATCTGAGTGTTGGATGAAAGGACTTAATAGATTAAGCACTTAATAGAAAAGTGTCATTTGGTCGGGTACACATGGAGTACCTTTGAGTACGTTGTGCGTACTCATGTGGGGTCCCGATTCTGGTTATTAAGTACGCCATGCGTACGAGCTGAATACGCTGGGCGTACTCAACCTGAAGTTTGACTTGTTGACTTTGACTTATGTTGACCGTTGACTTTTGACCAAGTTTGACCTTAGGCCAAACTTTTTTTCATAACTTTTTTTTTATCTTTTATTTATTTATTTATTTGCACTTTCAGTATTTCAACCTTCAATAAATAAATAGACAAGCAAATAACACTAACTTTGTTTCTAATACTATTTTGTGTGATTTTCTACGAAATTCATTGGAGTAATCAAAATTTTCAAGGCCACTAATAGAACACATAACTTTTGATGAAACTCATGTAACAATTTTCTTCCCATCCATCAAAGCTTTTATAATTAGGTGGGAAAATGTAAACATTCCTGGGGGAATACTCACAATGTCTCAAATGCCACAGATTGGTTATACTCCTGAAATGTTACTTATCTAATATATGTAACTATAGTCAAAGTACATAAATTAAAACAAATAATACTTAGAACATGACTCACTCTATTTTAACATAAAGGACTCAAAAGATAAATCGTCGACCAATAGACTTTTTATTGGGTCTAGATATTCACAATGCAAAACAAATTATATCCCCCAAATTACAAATTATGTCCCTCAAATTACACAAATTTGGTTTTGCCTTTTGATTTTAGTAAGACTGGAAAACCAAAAATATATTATAACAAATTAGTTTAACTAGATCTTAGAGTTCTCATCAAATCGTCTCATACGGTAACAATCAAGCAAAAATACTTAGCGAGACAGCCAGGTCTGTATCGTTTTGAAACAACATCATCCGTCCAAAATATAGTTAAAGCGAGTTTTAAGTGAACTGTGTATTAAAATTTGGTGTCATTCCTAGCAAATAGATTTAGATCTCTTTAAAACCATAAAAAACTTCAAAACATACCTCATTTTCTTTCCCTTGGAAGCCATTCATTGGCTCATGAATACGGTAATATGTCTTGTTTCATAGAAGGTAAGGATAATGGTTGTTGTAATTAGATTTGTGTTTGATTGAAAAGGAGAATTAGACCTATAATTAGTTATCAAAAGGGATGAAACACTTTCATGGTTGCAAACACTAGTTGTATACTATAATCGAAGATTAAATAAATAATTATTTAAATAAATTTTGGATTAATAAAACCATGGAAAATTATTAAATAAATCATTTACTTAGCTAAAATACCAATTACCCTCCACATATTCATTTATGTTAACATTTCCTTAGGGAATCAAAATTATCTCGGAGTATCGTGTATACAACAATACATCCCAGTTTTCTCGCATCCCTTCTCGAAACAAATCGACAATCACACTTTAAGGTGAGTATTACGGCCCCTCTTTTGTATTTATTTATTTTGGGGGAGAATACATGTACTAAGTATTATAAATTATACAAAAATATTATTACACTGCCTTTTTAATTGCTTAGGAGAATCTGGTTTGAAAAGTTGTTTGGGTTGCTGGATTTCAGAACAACTTAATTGTTAAAATGATCACGCCCTCCGGTGTTTTATGTTTGGCCCTCATATATACATAATAGTTACAAAACATTGTTTAACACTTATATATTATAAGTAAACAATATCGTTTCAAACTTCAATATCATGGTATGTTATGTTGTTAGAATAATCTTACTATTAAAATCACATATGCCTTTTTACTATGGAGTTTATGAAAGAGACATACTTTGTTATAAAAGTTAGCGACTTATACTTTACATACATGTCAAACATACTCGACTTTTATAAACTTGATACCATGAAATTTATTATGTCTAGAACTTATCCATATTTAAGTTAGGATTGAGAGTTATTCAAAAACGTTTTATAAATTTTATCAATATTATTTAAAAAAAATAAGTTTATTAAAATTTGTATAAAAAATTGGCATTTATTTGTAAGGGTTTTCCCAGGGTAGGTTTTGTACATTTTAAAAGAAGTTTCATTGATTTGGACTAGATTTGTAAAATAATTTTGAAAGTGGTGTCAAAATAATTAATTCCGTATGTAAGTTTCTTTTACCTGGTTTCATAACAGGAGGTGTATCCCTCCTTTTCTTCGTCAATTTGCACCATCGAAGAAAGAAAGCAGAAAAAATCGAATGGTCCTGTGATTATGATCGATCGAAGAAGGGATACTAATGATTAAAGGGGTGTTTAGAGATGATTACTGCAACAATGGGTGGCAGAAGGCGGTGGGGGCAGCCGGTAGTGGTGGTGTGGTGTGTTAAAGTTCATCACTAGCCCAATAAGAACAAATATTATCTAGAAGAATTTAGCTTGTTATAAAATGCTCTAGAAGATTCTAGAACATTATGGAAGACTATGGAAGACTCTGGAATATACCGGAAGAGTCTAGAATACTCAAGAATGACATGGAAGACCCTGGAAGGTTATGTATCATTCTAGAAGACACTGGAGCATCCTAGACCTCTCCAAAACATGGTAGAATATTCTAGAAACATATGGAAGCATATAGAGTATGTTAGATAGTTCTAGAGTTATCTAGTATGTAGTAAGTGTATACTAGTATCTAGAACCTTCCTAAGAGGCCTATAAATAGGTGTGGAGCTCATTTGCTCCAAACCATCCTAGAAAGCCTCAAAGAAAGCAAAACGTGTAGTAGTCTCACAAAGTGTAAGTTCTTCTTAAGTGTCATAATAAAAGTCTTGTTGTTTCCCACACAAAGAGTCGTGTTCAACAATCTGGTATCAGAGCAAGGTTTCTTGATAGTGAGAACGAGGGATTCTCTTTGTATCGTGAGTAGTATGTGACTCTGTAAGTTTAGTGCTGAAACTAGCTTGTTTGGTATTACCGAGGTACTGCCAACACGATGAGTGATCTCCAAGTCGTCGGAGGAATCAAGAAACTCAACAACAACAACTACAAAACGTGGGAAACATGTATGAAGTCCTACTTACAAGGACAAGATCTATGGGAGGTCGTTGGTGGAAGCGAAACTACGCCACCAGAGGAAGACGTTAATGGTGCTTTACGTAAATGGAAAATCAAAGCAGGCAAAGCAATGTTTGCCTTGAAGACCACAATCGAAGAAGAGATGTTGGATCATATTCAGGATGAGAACACCCCGAAAGAAGCTTGGGACACGTTTGTGATGCTTTTCTCAAAGAAGAATGATACGAAACTACAACTTTTGGAGAACGAGCTATTATCAATCTCACAATGTGACATGACGATTGCTCAATATTTCCACAAGGTCAAGTTGATATGTTGGGAGATTACTGAACTAGATCCGCAATCCGTCATTGCAGAAGCTCGAATGTAGAGGATCATTATCCATGGACTGAGGCCGGAATATAGAAGCTTTGTTACTGTTGTACAAGGATGGCTCGTTCAACCATCACTTGTAGAGTTTGAGAATTTGTTGGCCAGCCAAGAAGCTATGGCTAAGCAAATGGGAGGCATCACGTTGAAGAGTGAAGAAGAAGCACTCTACACAAGTAAAAATCGGAGGAATTTCAAGCCACCTTCTAAAGAAGGATACAAAAATGCTGACAAAGGGAAGAGTCAACCAGGAACCTCACAACCATGGAGATCTCAAAAGACCGACAATAAGAGTTCTCGGGGGAGGAGTTCAAAGGCAACTGCAACAACTATGGAAAGTGGGGCCACATGTCCAAGGATTGTTGGTCAAAGAAAAAGTCTGTGGAAAGCAATGTCGTAACTTCAAAAAAGGAAATAAAGGATGAATGGGATGCTGAGGCATTATGTGCCCTAGAAGAAAACGATTTGGCACTCATGACAATGATGGGGAGCGTATCAACTATGAGAATGACTGGATCATTGATTCAGGATGCTCCAATCACATGACTGGTGATCAGAACAAACCACAAGACGTGAAGGAGTACAAAGGGAGTCGCATGTACTTACAGCCAACAATGCACGACTTCCAATTGCTCAGATTGGAAAAACAACGATCATGCCTGGTAATAAATCTGACATGGTGTCACTACATAATGTCTATCACGTGCCAGGTATGAGGAAGAACTTGTTGTCGGTATCGCAACTAACATTGTCAGGCAACTACGTCTTGTTTGGCCCACAAGATGTGAAAGTCTATCGAGATCTTAAAATATCAGAAATGCCAACAATGGAAGGACGGAGAGTGGAGTCCGTCTATGTGCTCTCAGCGGAGTCTGCATATGTAGAGAAGACTCGAAAGAACGAGACATCTGATCTACGGTATGCACGATTGGGACATGTTGGCTATCACAAGTTGAAGGTAATAATAGAGAAATCCATGATTAAATTCTTACCTCAACTTGAAGTCAAAACAGATATTGTTTGTGTTGGATGCCAGTATGGTAAAGCTCATCAATTACCATACAAGGAGTCAAATTTTGGAGCAAAGAAGCCACTAGATTTAATTCAATCGGATGTGTTCGGTCTAGTCAAGCAGACATCAGTTAGTGGGATGCGGTACATGGTGACGTTCATTGATGATTATTCGAGATATGTGTGGGTTTTCTTCATGAAAGAAAAATATGAAACATTCTCAAAGTTTCTAGAATTCAAGACAACGGTCGAAGGAGAAGTGAGAAAGAAGATTCGGTGTCTACGCTCAGACAATGGAGGAGAATACACATCGGAAGAATTCAATCGCTATCTGAAAGAATATGGTATACATCACCAATTCACATGTGCCAACACACCTCAACAAAATGGTGTAGCTGAGAGAAAGAATCGACATCTTGCAGAAATTTTTCGAAGCATGCTACACGCGAAGAATGTCCCCGGAAGATTTTGGGCTGAAGCAATGCGAACTGCTGCCCATGTGATCAATAAGCTTCCCCAACCAAGGTTAGGTTTCATCTCACCATTTGAGACACTATGGAACATGAAACCTACTGTTAGCTACTTTCGAGTATTTGGTTGCGTCTGCTACGTATTTGTACCTATCCATTTACGTAGCAAGTTTGACAAGAAAGCAGTCAGGTGTATATTTGTTGGATATGACAATCAAAGAAAAGGATGGAGGTGTTGTGATCCAACAAGCGGAAGATGCTACACTTCAAGAGATGTAGTGTTCGATGAAGCATCTTCATGGTGGTCCTCAGAGAAGAAAGTATTACCAGACTCGGAAAATATTGAAGAAGTTTTAAAACAAAAGATGGGGGAGCAAACTGCACACATTTGGTCAAGTGTTGATACACCTGAAGATCTGAGGGACACTGATGTCATTGAGCAAGAAGTAACTCAAGCAAGTGATGTCGGTGAAAGGGAGACGCCGCCTCCACAACTTCGAAGGACGGAAAGAATCCGAAAGCCTAATCCCAAGTATGCTAATACGACCATTTTAGAAGACGGTGATAAAGAGCCGGAGACATATAAAGAAGCAATTAAGAATAAAGCTTAGCAGAAGGCAATGGAAGAAGAAGTTACAGCCTTAAAGCAGAATCAAACGTGGGAACTGGTACCAAGACCAAGAGATATAAAACCTATTTCTTGCAAGTGGGTTTATAAATTAAAGAGACGCACAGATTGATCAATTGAAAGATACAAGGCTCGTTTGGTGGCTCGAGGGTTCTCACAACAATATGGACTGGACTATGATGAAACATTTAGTCCAGTGGTGAAGATAACTACTGTACGGGTGCTGCTAGCTCTTGCAGCTAGTAATGACTGGAAATTATGGCAGATGGATGTGAAAAATGCTTTCTTACATAGAGAATTAGACCGAGAGATCTACATGAACCAACCAAAGGGATTTGAGGATGAAGTTAATCCCAATCATGTGTGCAAGCTGAGAAAAGCTCTTTACGGATTGAAGCAGGCACCAAGAGCCTGGTATGGTAAGATTGCTGAATTTCTTACCCGAAGTGGTTATTCAGTTGCACATGCAGACTCAAGCCTATTTGTCAAAGAAAAAGAAGGGAAGTTGGCAATTGTGTTGGTTTATGTGGATGATTTGATCATTATCGGGGATGACGAAAGAGAAATCCATCAAACAAGAGAAAATCTATCGGTGCGATTCCAAATGAAAGAGCTGGGAGAGCTTAAACACTTCTTGGGGCTAGAAATTGATCGTACAAAGGAAGGGTTGTTCCTCTGCCAACAAAAGTATACAAGAGATATACTTCAAAAGTTTGGCATGTTGGAGTGTAAGCCAGTATCAACACCAATAGAGCCAAATGCCAAGATATGTGCTCATGAAGGAAAAGAGTTGGACGATGGAACGATGTATCGACAACTAGTAGGTAGTCTTATCTACCTAACTTTATCTCGGCCTGACATTGCTTAGGCAGTTGGAGTTATTAGTCGATACATGCAAAGTCCGAAGAAACCTCATTTGGAAGCTGCTCGACGAATCTTAAGATATGTCAAAGGTACAATTGACTATGGTATCTTGTATAAAAGAAGAGAAGACTGCAAGTTGGTTGGATATTGTGATGTTGACTATGCAGGAGACCATGATACCCGAAGATCAACCACTGGGTATGTGTTCAAGCTTGGGTCGGGGCCAATATCATGGTGTAGTAAAAGACAACCAACAATATCATTGTCAACCACGGAAGCGGAGTACAAAGCAGCGGTCGTAACACCTCAAGAAAGTACATGGTTGGTACTCCTAATGGAGGACTTACATCAAAAAGTTGACTATGCAGTACCACTTCACTGCGATAACCAATCTGCAATTCGGCTGGCAGAAAATCTAGTATTTCATGCTAGAACAAAGCATGTGGAAGTGCATTATCACTTTATCAGAGAGAAAGTATTGATGGAAGAAATTGAGATGCGACATATCAAGACCGATGACCAAGTAGCTGACTTGTTCACCAAAGGGCTGAGTACTGGAAAATGTGAAGGTTTTCGCTATCAGCTTAACATGGTACGAAGAATGGGGGCTAGTGCTGAGGGGGAGTGTTAAAGTTCATCACTAGCCCAATAAGAACAAATATTATCTAGAAGAATTTAGCTTGTTCTAAAATGCTCTAGAAGATTCTAGAACATTATGGAAGACTATGGAAGACTCTGGAATATACCGGAAAAGTCTAGAATACTCAAGAATGACATGGAAGACCCTGGAAGGTTATGTATCATTCTAGAAGACACTGGAGCATCCTAGACCTCTCCAAAACATGGTAGAATATTCTAGAAACATATGGAAGCATATAGAGTATGTTAGATAGTTCTAGAGTTATCTAGTATGTAGCAAGTGTATACTAGTATCTAGAACCTTCCTAAGAGGCCTATAAATAGGTGTGGAGCTCATTTGCTCCAAACGATCCTAGAAATCCTCAAAGAAAGCAAAACGTGTAGTAGTCTCACAAAGTGTAAGTTCTTCTTAAGTGTCATAATAAAAGTCTTGTTGTTTCCCACACAAAGAGTCGTGTTCAACATGGTGATGATGTATGAAGTCTGGCAGCCTCATGCTACCATTTTTTTTGTTCTCCATTGAAGATGATATTAGAGGGATGGTGGAGGATGTCTCAAGGCAACAACATAGTAGCAATGGAGGGTGATGGAGGGTTGTTTTGGTGGTGGCAATCGGTGGTGACGAGATGACAGGGGGGATATCGGTTTCTCCTCCTATTTTGAGTTGGATTCGAATGGAAGGAAGTTTAGGATGATGTTGGTGTTTAATGGGGGTTACAAGGGAGGTGTAGGGTGGGTTTAGGGTGGTAGAGTGGTGATTTGGGTGGTGTATGTATGTTTGTAATTTAGAGTGGTAGAGTTGGTATAAAGAGGGAAAGATCGAGATTTGAGAGAGAGGAAAAGAAGAGTAGTTGGTGATTGAGATTTGAAGCTCTTTAGTCTTCAATTTATAGTAAAATGACACACACACATACGATCTCTTTGAAGCCATACTTCAAACCTCCATACTTGTACTATTTTGGTGTTATGTACAAGCAATAGGGTAAAGTAATGGAAGGGTGAGCAGATGGGGTCATAATGAGAAGAAGAAATGTGATTTTCTAGTCTTGTGACCCCACATTTGGGTTATACCCTCATTAAATGCTCAAACACATTCAAAATCAGGTGCATCGGGATCCGAACTTCGAGATTTTTTTTTCCCGAAAGTGCCGATATTTAGAATTTAATTCAAAGATTTTAAAAACTCAAACGGATTAATTTTTCGAGTTACGAAACTCCAGGAAAACGCGTTTAAAGTTTCGCGTCTAAATAGCCCGTAACGCTCGATTTTTCGCAAATATTCTTGCTAAAAATATTTTGAGTATGAAATTAAATATTAAGCTATAGCTTGTGTCCAAAAACACTCTCGAAATTTCCATCAGACGTGTGTAAGTAACTTAACGGATCGATTCAGTTTTACGCGATTAGAGAAAACTAGTGTTTTATTGTCTGTTTTTTAAAATTGTCGTATCTTTTGCATACGAACTTTGTTTTAGATGTTCTTTATATTTTCGAAAACAGGGGAACATGTACTATAAGACTTTTAATATTTTCTTTGCTTAAAACTGCTTAATACGAAATTTTAGTTTTTCAGACACATTAATTAGCGTTACGATTTGAGATGTTTGATTTGTTTGACAGTTTGCACATTTGGAAGTAAGGTATCATCTGATATTTTTTAATATTTGAAGTAAACTCATTTATATTATATTAGTTGCACTAAAACTGAATGAGTTAAATTACTAACAAATTTATTGTAATTTAGTCGTTCGTAGTTTATGTCCTAAATTTCGTAATGTCACAACTACCGTTAAGAATATGCATAACTATATTTGATCTAGGACATTAAAAGGATAAATGTATTTGATTAGCATGTAACTTTAACTTGGAAGCAACCAACGCAAGTAACCCACTAAAGTTGATATCACTGCTTATATATACACAAAAGCATGTGTAGTATTGTAACATCCATAAAAATCAGGCCAAATTTAAAACTTTTTAAAACATTTAGAAACCAACAGTTATTACCAATTTGTTTTCAAAACATTTCTATATCAGTGTATCCCAGAAACATATTCATAAAAGGTGAGGAGCTGTACGATCACACCTTTGCCTTCATGCGATCATCTGATGTACCTAAAACAATAAACTAAAACTGTAAGCCCGAGGCTTAATGAGTTGCCCCCAAAATATTGATACACATACAATCCACGTAACAATATCAACAATATCATAACATAACAAACTAAACAGAACAACACGAAACAGTTCCACAACTTCACAGACTAGAATACCCCTCGGCCCACAGTGTGAGTCTGGAATGCCTACCAGGCCCTCAGCTCACATGGATTGCCATTGAGCCCTCAATACGAGTCTGGAAGGCCTATCGATCCGTCAGCTCGTATCTGGAATGCTCCCAATTCCTCAGTATGAGTCTGGAATGCCTACCGTACGGAGCAGTACCACCTCAACCCATCCCACATAACTGTCGACATGTAACATAACTAATACACATATAGATAATCATACAATATCACAGGTAATCCTATAGATCTACCATACTAACATATCAATTGGTATACATCACTAACTCATACTTAACATATCAATAACTACTAGAGTATAAAATCCAATAGGTCGACCTTGGTGCCTTAGACCCCTTAGTATAATGCGGATAACTCACCTCAAAATGTTGAAGTCCCGTAGACACAATCCCAGGTGATGGATGACAGATTCCCGAACTGTCAATATCAAAACATCACCCAATTAATAATTAGGTTCCAAGCCCAAGGTCCAACTCATACTACAAAAGCCCAAAAGCCAAGTAATGGGATAAAGCCCAACATATGGCCTAATTTTCCAAATTAGGCTCAAATCTTTACAATATCATAATTAAAGGCCCAACTACTTAGTACAACCCAAACATTTGGAATTTCCAATGACCCAATATCATATAATCATCCATGCCCAAACTATGGCCCATCCATGACTCAATTTTCCAAATTGGGCCCACACCCTCATATGGGCCTTACCCCAAGCCCATCAACATATTCTAGTCCATATGATTGTTCTTGGATGGCCCATTAATAATGCAATTACCAAAGCCCAAATGAAAGGCCCAACACAAAGCCCAAGTGAAATTATAGTTTCACATAGAATGACAATTAGGGTTAAGTCTTTCTCACTTAACCCATTAAGGACTTAATCCATTAAGTCCCTTACTCTACTAAATAAGTCATATGGTGTGATGGGACTTAATACACAATTCTATTCCAATAACCCAAATGTGGGTCCCGATAAGTCCAAGCCCATAATCCCAAAATTAGGGTTTTCACATGAAATAATGATTAGAGTTAAGTGTTTCTTACTTAACCCATGAAGGACTTAATCCATTAAGTCCATTATTGCCTTAAGTTAGTTTGCCACTGATTATTATTTAATATTTCAAGTTTATTAAATAATTACCGTGTGTGTGTCCCGATCAATTTCCACAAGTTAGGGTTTCATGCCCTTAGGGTTTTCCAAACCCTAATTAGGGTTTTCCAACCCAATACTAGTTCATTAGTCCATTGCTTGGGCTTTTAGGTCACATCGGGCCTTATTGGCCCATTAGGGTTCCATTAGGCCCACTAGGGTTTCTTTAGGCCCATTAGGGTTTCATTGGTCCCATATTGTCCAAACATCCCCCAAACGAGGCCCAAACGCAATCAAAGCACACTGCCACCCGACACGACAGTCGATGGCGGCAGGAGGCGGCAACCACCACCCTACGGTGATGGTTTGAGCTTTTCTTTTCATTATACCTACTCTATTATAGTTTTACAATGCAAATCTCAAACACACACACACACACACTAAGCTACATACAACAATAAGATTACACACACACACACACAACCACCCTTGTGGTGGACGGTGGTGGTATATGGTTGCAGAAGAGTAACATCCAACCTACAGCCACCATGGTTGGCTGGCATGGTGGTTCCAATCGTTTTCCTGCCAGCCTAAAAATGCATACACACGTCGACGTGAACAGAACCACGCACACACACGTGCAAAAACACCCACCGCAACTCCACTAATTATTATCTAATTTTGAACTATAACAACATATAATAATAATAATAATAATAATAATAATAATAATAATAATAATAATAATAAAATTGCTTCTCGGGGTTCCAGGTTTATTATTTAATTATTACATTTTAAATGGGATGTTACAAGTATAGAGCAATATACTACATAGATCCCTTTATTTGCTATTATTGCCCTCCATTAGAGACTAGCACTCGAAAAAAAAATCCTTATATAAACTCATTTTTTAGTATCTGAAAGCTAATTAGGGTTTATGCAATAATAAACACAATAAACAGATAAAGACAAATGTATATGTTATTTATAGAGGAACAATACTCTGGAATGACTGTACATTCCAAAGTGATGTCCGAAATACGTTTTTCCATAACGGACGAGTTTTAGATTCCGAATTCGAATCGTAACAACCTCCTCCAACTCCAAAATGACGATAAGTACTTCACAATATGGTATCCAGAATAAATGGTCATTTTATAAATTTTATAAAAAGTTAGAATTATTATTTTCAAAAATTTCATTTATATTGATTCGTCGAATGAAATTCTCTAACTTAAATACTAGATTGCTATAATTAAATACTTTTTATTAAGATAATCTATTTATTTATTTATTTATATTTTATTTTAGAATGGCTAAGATAATCTATTAGGGGTGAGCGCAATGCGGTTCGGTGCGATTATTAGCTAAAACCTCACCACTAACCGCAAATGCGGTTAATCCATTTTCAAAACCGCTTGGTTCGGTTATTTTTGCGGTGCAGTTAGACGGTTATTTTTGCAGTGCGGTTTTTTTTTTTTTTTTTTTTTTTTTTTTTTTTTTTTTGTGTTGCGGTTATTAACCGTATGGATTTGGTGTGGTAATTTTGTGTGGTTTTTAACTACAGTTTAAAGCTCAAACGGTTTTAAGAGTTCTAATATATTATTTGTAATAATAAAAAAACCATAAGGTATAAGAAAATAAACTTAAATCACAAACAACTAATATTTTAAAAACATCAAATCAATAGTATATAACCATAAATATGTTAAAATTGTTTAATTTCATCATTTTTCAAAGGTAAATATAACAAAAAAACCAACACTTTTATCTTTTAGTATTTATCTATATTTCATCTATGAAACCTGTCTTATTTTTAATATTTAATATATTAATAATTAATAAAAAAAATGTATAAAACATATACGGTGCGGTGTGGTTTTTTTGCGGTGTTTGAAAACTAAAAACAACAACGCACTGCAAGTTTGCGGTTTTTGGAAAACAGAAAACTTCATCATCAATTTTTAGTACGGTTACGGTTTATCAATTGCAGTTTATACAATTAATTTAATTACGGTGCGGTTTTTGTTCTTCCCTATAAACCTATCATCTTTATCAAATGGGATGTATTTAGAAAAAGGCAAAACAGGCAAACAAATAAGCCCAACTTTGATTCGTCCAATCCGAAAAGAAGAGAAGCCCAAAGACCACCCAACTAGGGTTTCAGCAAAAGTATTAGAATCACCAATTTTCTTCAAAACCCCTTCTTCTTCGTCGCCTCATTTCCACACCGCCGGAGCAAGCGAAGCATCAGAAGGTCATCCATCAATGGCGCCAAAGCAGAGAACTCCTCATACATGCCGGAACCCAGATCTCATCAGGGGTGTCGGGAAATACTCCCGCTCCCAGATGTACCACAAGAGAGGACTCTGGGCCATCAAGGCCAAAAACGGCGGCAAATTCCCTACCCACGAGAAGAAGCCCGCTGACGCCCCCGTCGCCGTCAAGCCGCCGAAGTTCTACCCTGCCGACGATATCAAGAAACCCCTTGTCAACAAGCGCAAAGCCAGGCCCACTAAGCTCAGGTTGATTTACACGATAACTCTTCAGTTCTTCTCGATTGTTTTTCTAATTTTAATGCGTGTTCATTTTGATTTGATGTATGCGTTTCATGTTATATAGGGCTAGTATCACTCCAGGAACTGTGTTGATCATATTGGCTGGAAGGTTTAAGGGGAAGAGAGTTGTGTTCTTGAAACAACTTACATCTGGATTGCTTCTCGTCACTGGTGAGCTTTTCTATACCATTGAACTTACAGATTTTGTGCTTTGTTTTTAGCAGCGCCATTAGTGCTTCAGTTGCTAAACAATCTAGGGTTTTTCAGGTCCATTCAAGATCAATGGTGTTCCATTGAGAAGGGTGAACCAATCTTACGTTATTGCCACTTCAACCAAGGTCGACATTAATGGAGTAAACGTGGAGAAGTTTGATGACAAATATTTCTCCAAGAAAGTCGAGAAGAAGAATAAGAAGGGTGAAGGAGAGTTCTTTGAAGCTGAAAAGGAGGTAACTGAGTCTTTTGCGGGTTTATGCATTAAAATTTCTATTCTTTTTGATAAAAAATTATCTCAACGTTAATTCATCCTAAATACACAGTTAATTACAAGCAAAACCACATACTTTCACTAGATTACTTAGATTTCGTTGCAAGAAATATCAATTTACTTCCCATTGGTTCAATGTGATAGCATCTTACTTTTATTTCTTTTGAATTAGTATTTTATTTTTTAATTTCTTTTTCTTGTAAGTTATTGTCCTATGGAATATCTACCCAATTATAACATATCAACTACAATTATTTTACTTCGTATAGGAATAAATAAAAGTAAGACACTCCATTAAAATTAAAAGTAGGAATAAATAAAAGTAGGATACTCCATTAAACAATCAATCAAAGTACATTGGTGTAATAGAAACATTTAAAAGGTAAGATTACATAAAGATTAATCAAATAATAACGTTCTAATTTTGATTTGTTGTTTTGAATTTGAAATTTATATAGGAGAAGAGTCAGCTGCCACAAGAGAAAAAAGATGATCAAAAAACAGTTGACGGGGCTTTGATTAAATCAATTGAGGGTGTTCCCGAATTGAAGAGTTATTTGGGTGCAAGATTTTCTCTTAAGGCAGGGATGAAACCACATGAGCTTGTATTTTAGATATGATATGATTATGCATTTCAACACATTTGTTAGCATCGAGTTTCGTTTGTTTGAGTTCATCTTTGAATTGGTAGTTTTGTTTTTTTGTTGTCGTGATATTGTTATTATATACAATGTTTGGACTAAATTTAAGATTTTGAATGATGGTTTTTTGCTGTTTATTTGTGTCACATGGGATTTAAAGTATATTCTAATCTTAATTATGTAAATATAAATAAAATAAAAAAATAAAGCAAAAAATTTCAAGCAAAAATCATTTGATTTTTCAATAACACTTGGTGATGTGTGTTCTAAACTGGTGATTGATTAACGAAGTATTTTGTTGTTGAATTGAATTCCAATGCTTTTGATTTGTGAAATGGTTATAAACTAGGGTTTGCACCCGGGGTTGTTGGAATATTTGTTTAAAAAATAAAGTCATGGAAATGAATATGTAAAAAACAAAATTTTTAAGAAATATAATATGAAACAATAGAAAGTTTGGTCAAAATTTATAAAGACAACAAAATTTACTAAAACAAAATCATAAAAATTTAACTATAAAAAAGAGAAATCTTTTGTAAGTTGTAAACTAACTTCTAAAGTAGTAAAAAAAACTTAATAAAAACAGATGGGATTTATTATTATTATTATTATATAATGACTTAAGATGACATTTTCTAGAACTATTGCCAAATCTAAGGTGGTTTCATTGATTGTGTATCTGAAGGAAAGTTTGGTCAAAAGATAGTAAATGAAATTCAGGTGGTTTG
The DNA here is from genome assembly GCF_052625555.1 of Lactuca saligna. Lineage (NCBI taxonomy): Eukaryota > Viridiplantae > Streptophyta > Magnoliopsida > Asterales > Asteraceae > Lactuca > Lactuca saligna. The sequence continues at coordinate 143,119,517 of NC_136421.1, read as the reverse complement.
CTTGATTCAGATTATTTCGAAAATGCTTAAGATTTTTTACAATATGAATTCTCTAATTCGATATACGGAATATTCAAAGAAACAATATTTTGTTCACGCACGTACTTTCCGATGAAGCTTGGTGTACTATTCATAAATGATGTTGTTGTCCAGTTTGAAGCTTGATCATTATTGCTTCAGACCTTCAATATCTTAATAAAATATCTGAAAGGGAAAAGCTTGGGTCAAAATTGTGTTGATTCCAAAGATAAATGGGGTTGTTATAATGCTTAATTATTATGATTCCTAAGCTTCTCGTATATTGAAATTTGGATTTTTGTTTGTAAACCACAACTTAAATCATACAATCAGTTGCTTCTTTCCACTCCAACTACTGGGTGATGATGTTAATCCGATTATGTCAGTGCAATTCTCAAATCATACAAGCAAGTTTCTTTCGTTTATTTCATTAAAGACCTTCACCACTTTAATGTCATTTTAACCCAACAAACTTTTAGTGTTTGTTTTGAAACATCATTGATGTTTTTTTTTAATCTAAGTTACTAAACTTTTGTTTTACCTATTAAAAAGATGAACCATCATATTTGATTCGGTTCCACTAGTTATAACTAGTTAATATCCGTTCAATGAACGGGTTTATCCATAAATTAATAATCATTAATTGTTTGTATAATATAATTGATTATGCATTACATGGTGTCAAATATATAATAGTTACTGTAAAAATAATGAATCTGTTTTACTTTATTTTTTTTTTATTTCTTCATATGATAACATTTTACTATGACAAATCAATCAGATTAAATAATATTTTTTAAATTTCCTAAGGCTTTTTGCCCAAACTTTTTAAAGATTTTTTACAATATTTTTTTTTTTCTAAAAATTTCTTTTACAGTCGTTTTTACAAATTATTTCACAGCCTTGCCAAAAAAAATTCAATTTTTTAAAAACTTTTTATACAACCTTTTTAACTATTTTCAGACTTATTTTACACCATTTTTACATTTGTTTACAACTTTTATTTTATTTTATACCTTTTTAACTAATATTTTAAAACTAATTTACATTTCTTTTTAAACTTCTTTTACAATCTATGAATGTTGAAAAATAATAAGTAAAAAAGTTTAAAATGTTTGAAATTTAAACCTTTTTTTAAAACCTCTAAGAGGAATTCATCCTTTTTAACCATTTTTACTCCTGTTTCAAACTTTTTAAATCTTTTTCTTACGTTTTTTTTCATTCTTCTTAGGTGGTAAAAAGAAAGTTCAAAAATTCTTATAAAAAAGTTTAAATATGTTGTAAAGAAATATTTTAAATTTCTTTTAAAAAACTAGTAATAGAAGTTTAAAAACTTATAAAAAAAGTTAAAAATAAAATAAATCATTAAAATACTGATATATTGAGTTGGTTTTTATGGGAATGGAATAAACTTTCAAATTAAAATAGATTCTTTTTATACATAAAGATTTGAACACTATAAAAGCAAACAAAAACCCATATAAGATTTTATAATTTAAAAAATATATACAAATTCTAGTTTTTTAAAAAAAAAATAAGATTACAGTTTAATAAAAACAACAGAGAAAGATAAAGTTTTAGAGGCTATTTAGTAGGACCTGAACTTTGAAGATTTGGATTTTTAAATTAACTCTGATTTTTTTAATCTAGATTTTTAAGAGGTCCATGAGGGTTCGGAGGGAAAAACATTTGCTTGAAAAGTAAGATATTTTCGAAAACGATGTTATTTGTTTTATTCAAATAGCTCATTCTCTTAAAAATGAAGAGGTTGCTTAACAATTAGACGCTATCAAACGTGATAATCTGAAAAACTAAGACTGTCTATTAGTTTAAGAATTGAGAGGCTACCCAACCACCAATACGTTAATATGTATGAGGCAAAATTTAATATTTTTAAGCATAGCAATGAAAGAGGAAAGACTTAAGTAATGGACAAAAAGTGCATGTAGATTGGAAAAATACACAACACGCCATCTCCATGCTACACCAACACCAACCCTCTTTTTACAGACACAATACATGGATTAAGAAAAATATGGTATTAGTGTAACACTCAGAATCTAGAAGATTATTTGCGGAATAAATCTTATTTTTTAAGGATTAGGGATGTGTATGGGACGGTTTGGTTCGGTTATTGATAAAAACCGAACCATAACCATTACAATTGGTTAATGCATTTCAATAACCATTGGGTAATAGTTAATATTGGTTTTGGATAATAGTTTTAGTTGGTTAATGGTTATGGTTAATGTTTAATATCGGTTAACCATAATGGACCAAAATGATATAAAAATAAAAATAATTTTCTATAAAAATTGGAAAATATAATTCCATTGTTATAAAAAGTAAATAATTGTGTATATATAACTATATTGATAGAAGATTACTTATCATATGTAATTCAAAGTAATTTCCCTTTAAAATTTCAATTCTCAATTTAATTGCATCAAATATACTCCATTTGTCCCATATTTATTGTCTATTTTTTACTTTTGAAGTATTTATTATTTAAATTTGGCTTTAAATATTTTATTTATGTTATAAATTACATGATAAAACTTATAACAATGAAAAGACATTTAAAACACAATTTATTCATATATTTTGCATCAAGTATTATATATCAAAAAGAAAAATATTTAAGATCAAAGTTGAAAAATAAAGACTTCAAAAGTTAAAAGTGGACAATAAATACGGAATGAGGGGGAGTATTTAATATCATATTATATTAAAAAATATTTATTAGTATTATTGGTTCGGTTCGGTTAATAGTGGTTAGTTTTAGATAAAAACCATAACTGAACCATATGTATTCGGTTAATCAAAATTAGAAACCACATCATATCTTTTAGTAATGGTTCGGTTAAAATGGTCCAGTTATATTGATTAATTTGGTTATGGTTCGATTTTTCGGTTAATATGCTCACCCCTACTAAGAACCAACTCGTCGAGTTAATGGTGGGCAACTCGACGTGTTGGAGGCTTTTGGGTCGCGAGTTTTTATGAACAAACTCATTGAGTTGGTGAAGGGAACTCAGCGAGTTGGACGCTAATTGAGAAACCCTAATTTTTAGGGTTTTTCACCCTATTTAAACACCTTAAGTCTCATGTGTTGACCTCATTCCCAACCTCTATAGCCCCTAACCCTAATCTCGAAACCCTAGAGCCTCCTTGAGTGTTATGAGCTCATTGTGGGTGTGTTTTGGTGTGTTTGAAGCTCATTGAAGGAAGAGAAGCTTGGTGCAAGGTTGTGGTTCAAGTAGGATCTTTCAGATCTTGATTCTCTACTCCATTTCTAGCACATTTCGGGTATAAAGTTCTAACCTTGCTTAATGATTGCTTAGATCTGTTATTGGGTTAGTTGTATGCTTTTAGCCATGGATGGGTGGTTGTTGGGAAAATAGAAGTCTCAAATGATTAATCTTTCAGATCTAAGGTCTACATGAGCTCTTTTGGCATAAAGGTGTCAATTTTATGGATTTAAGGGCTCATGCATTCATTAAGTCTTTCATTTAGCCCTTTTTGATATTTTGAGCTTCCCTTACTCATACTCCAGAGTAAAGTTGGAACTTTACGTGGCAATCTAGCTTTATGGGGTCAGATATGCATTTTGGGGTTTTGTCATTGATGATTAAGTGCTTAATGGTTAAGCGCTCACTCTTTTAAGTCTAGGGTTTAGGTTTGGACCCTTTTAGGTGGTTTCTAGGGGTAAAGTTGGAAACTTTACCCTTCTTGATCTCATATTGGTCAAGATCTGAGTTGTGGAGTCCTTGGAGTTGATAATGTCAACTTAATGTATTAAGATGTGGGTTTCTGGCGAACTCGACGAGTTTATGGATAAACTCAGTGAGTTGGGTCAACTCAGGTTGTTGACTTTAACTTTTGACCTTCGCCTTTGACCAAGTTTTTGTAAGGGGGTATTTGAGGTAATCAGTTTTGTAATCAATAAAATTATGAGCTTAGGATAAGACCCATATGGGGTTGGACCTAATTTGGAAAATTGGGCCATTAGTGAGCTTTGTGGATCTTTAGATTTGGGCCTTAGTTTTGGTTCATGATGAATCAGGGGTAAAATGGTCATTTTACCCCAAGTAAGGATAATAGATTATAGGTTGGACTCGATTGCTAATTAGGTGTGTTGTTGGTATTGATAGCTTGGGAAGCCTGTAGGGTAGCAACTAAAGATTTCTTTCAGCGAGCTTCTGCATTTGAGGCGAGTCTCCTCACTGTTCTATGGGCCGAAGGCACCATTACCGACCCATTTGGTTTATGTTTGGGAGGAAGACCCGGGGGTAACCCTTGGCATTTTGTATGAAAGACCAGGAGGTGGCTCTTGGCAATTTGTATGAAAGACCAGAGTCTGAACTCTGAAAAATGTTAGCTATGTAGCTGTAGATTGTATACTAGTTGTCTTTGTGATGATTGCATGGAAGACCCGAAGGTGGCTCCTAGCACTTGTTTGTAAGCCCCTGGCCTGAAAAGGAAGACCATGAGGCGCCTCGTGACATAATGGAAAGACTATGGATGACACATAACACCTTTACTGATTATGGTACATGTATGCTAAGTATGGCTCATTGATATGAATGTTATTTATGGTTCGATTGGTAGGTGTGGTATGTGGTATTTGGGGAACTCACTAAGATTTGTGCTTACAATTATGGTTTATGGTTTCAGGTACTTCCGTTTTGAAAGGAAAGGGCCCAACTTGATCGCAGTGTATACACTCGTATTTTCCACAATGTGCGATATTTAGGAATTAACTCTGATAATTGTCTTAATTGAAATACTTTTAAATGTTTGGATAAAGTTACAATGGTGCTTTTCTTATAATAAAAATGAAAATTTTACGCTTGATTTTCAGGATGTTTCAAGTTGGTATAATAGCCTTGGTTTGAGGGATTTGGACATACTCTCGGGTGTGTCTGAACTCAAACTGAGGGTTTGGTGAAACTTCTATAAAATAAATATTTATTTAAAAATGATTTTCCAATCGAAGAAAGGGGTGTGGTGCATGAAACCAGCCAAGCTCAAGTAAGTGGTTCCCAGAATAACAATACACGTTTATTATGATATATGTTATGATTATGAGAATTGCATGCTAGATTATGGCTAAGGATCCGCTCAGTATTTCATGATAGAGAGATACCTTTATATGTATGATTGTATGAGCTTTAGCATCGCGTGCTAGTATGTATATCTGATAAGTGGATAGAATGGCTTGATTAGTGTATGTTGGTTATATTTTCCGTTGCCTGAATGTTGCTTGCTTTGTGCTTTGTGGGACTCTTAGTGACATGAACTGGCTGCTAAGTGAATATGCTAAGTAACATGTGACACAGGTTAAATAATCTTAGAGTGATGGATTTGACCCTATTGCACAGCTCTTGTCTGAGTCCAACCGTTCTAGGGTTGAGTATTTTACTCGAAGGATTATTTGATCTCTGTTGCACGTGACTATATTTATGAGGAAGTTAGTTCAAATTGGTGAGAGTCCTTCAGCAGCTGAGGGTTGGGTGAGGTCAGGAACCTAAGAAAGCCTAGGATATGCTTCAGTACGTTTATTGAGTTTTGGTGCATTGGTTTGCGGAAGTGACTTAGAAGATTCGGGATGATTGCTGAGGAAAGTATGGATAGGTGTGGAAGGTAGTATTGGGCCCGTACTATTGAAAGCACATGATTCATATTGCAATCAGTGAAAGTCTTGGAGAATCTAAGAAGCTGATGGGAGGAGGATTCTTAGGTATGTTCTGATTGTTGGCTTGTTGTATTTCAGTTTGGAGATGAGCACTCAGGGAGGTGGTTCAGGTTATAGATCTGGTTCTGATTCGGGTTCGTACTCTGGTGCTGGTGTTGAGCCAATTAAAGAGCAGTTGTGGGAGTTCATTTCATCGGATATTTCTTGCAGTATTTCGGATATCTTGGATGAGTGCTTGGGCGCATTCCGTGCTGAGATTATGGCTGTTTTTGGATCCCAAACTCTTTCTTTCTCGGAGTTCCGTGCTTTTGGAGCTCTTACGTTCCAGGAGGAGAGGGACCCCATTGTCAGTAGGAGATGGTTAGCGGATATGGCTAACTGTCACACCCCAAAACCGAAACAACGGAAACGTTCGAGGGTGGAGGGCGTTATGTTTAGTATCACAAGACATGCATCATAGTAAGCAAAGTAATGAACAACCATTTCATTAGAAAGAAAGTGTTTACAATGTGTGTGCTCACAAAACATAGAGTACATAAGCAAAATAACAAAACAAGACTTGGAGCTATACTGCTCCATCTTCTGAATTCCCCGCGCGAGTACCTGTCTACTGGTTTCCTGAGAATACAAGTTATTTAAAAGAGATTGTAAGCAATTAAACTGGCGAGTTCATAAGATTTTAGTGATGTATGTAAGTTGTAGAAAGTTCTTGAAAAATGTAGTTGAAATGAAGTAAGTTATAAGTTCTGTTTTTAGAAAAGTTCGCCTATTCCTCTAGAAAATCCTATATTTCCTACTTAGATAAAAGATACGTAAAAATGATTCTAAAATCCTTTCTATGAGTACTAAATGAATACAAGTTATATAAAACTCGGAGTAAACAAACAATCGACTATGCGCTTCTGCCCTAATTCCACGACCAAACAAGGAACAGGAAGTAAAGTGGATAGCACATATCCCATTGTTTGTTAGGTCCTTGTTGTATATAACTCTGGTGTATTCGCTTGTTACTCATGGATTTAATTGTAATAGTTCCTTTATATTTTATGAAAAGATTCTTTAAGAAAACCCTTATTTCTTATAGTAAAATAGTGACCACAGTGATTACTTCTATAATTACTTAGTTTATACTGGCTATATATAATCCAATATCGAATAGATAGTTAATTTGGGTGAATCTTCCCTAAGCCCACAACCAAACAAGGAACAGGAAATAAGGCGGAAAGCACACATCCAACTACCAGTTGGGTATTAATGATATATAACCATGATGTATAAACTAAGGTATTATATAGTGAATCACATAATGTCCTTTAAGTCTACACCGGTTTAATAAAATGGATTAAACCCTTTACTGGGAAGTTTCTATTTTTGTATACAGAAAGGTATGATTTGAAAAGTATGCATTGTACTAGAAGACTGTGCATTGAATTAGTGTCCTATGACCTGACCCATACCTGGTACCTCTTATGATGACTTGATGTGTACAAAACATATATATAACTAAAATCGAATAGATAATAGGTTGGGTGAATCTGCTCTAAGCCCACAACCAAACAAGGAATAGGAAATAAAGTGGAGGGCACACATCCTCTTACCTGTCGGATACTATATATATATATATATATATATATATATATATATATATATATATATCCCTTAATGTATACATGAAGGAATCATAAGGTTAGCATTATAATCCTTTTCTACTGAATGTACTAGACCTGACTGTTCTGTTTGTCATTTGTAAAGTGTAAGTACTGTAGTATTGTATAAAGTGACTACTATTGTACTGATTGCCTTAAATTGAGTATTAAGGTATAATGTGATGGCTAGATCCCATACTATACGCTCTACCTGTCAAGAGATTATGGAAACCAAACGCGACCTCTACAATAATTGCAAGCCGTGAACATCCACATTAAAATTATATGATCATGTATACCCAATATAACTATCACCTTTTGCTTAGAACAATGCGTTAGTGATTCATTGGTATAGTTAGATCCTGTACATGTTCCATGCTATAACACCTTGTTATGTTTGTTCTGTTATCGTGTATTGTATCTTCCACCCTGTTTCTCTTTATCGTGTGTTCTCTTATGTTATCGTGTATTGTATCGAGTATGAACTGACTCTCTAAACTATACCCATTATAGTTTACTAGTGTTTAACTTGAACTGTTGTTGAAAAGACTCGTTTTACAACTAAGTTATGCTCGTACTTTAAAAATGGAGTTTTGCTAAACTAAAAAGTAACATAAATTTTAAAAGAGCTTTTGAAATGTTTTGATCACTTATAAAGACATAAACAAACCTTTTGAAAGATGTTTATAACATATAATTACACAATTATCAATTGTGTTCAACTTGTATCCCCCCTTAAAAGTATTTAAAACAGTTTAAAACATTCATTACGGGGTATGAACTCACTTGATGTGGGTGATGCAAATGGGTATGCGTATAAGGATGAGAAGTTCCATCAATGAAGTCCCGAGACACAACAAGTCCTAAATGACATATAATGACACATATTGGCATGAATATAGTGTTTATATGCAACTATATGAAAGAAAACACCTTCTGGGACTAGGAAACACTTTGATCAAGTGTTGGAATCACATGTGATTAATCAAAGGAGGATAGAATGAAACCAACATGAGTTTACAACCATGGGTTTATGGCCCAAGGGAGTTTACGGCCGTAAAATCATGGTCACTCATGTATAAGTGTTAGTTTGAAAGCTTGGGAAGCTTTAGGGTCCTTAGCTCTACACTAGGATGAGAAAGGCCACCTTCATTGAGGCTTTTGGTGAGTTTACAGCCCTAAGGAGTTTACAGCTGTAAACTCATGACAATTTATGGATTTCAGTGAAGTTTAAGGTCTTACAAACATCAAGGAAGGGTTCTGGTCACTAGCTTCTCATCTTATAGGGTTTAGGGCTCAAACATGCCCTAACATTGAGTTTACGGCCAAGGAAGATCTTGGGCCGTAAACTCATGGTGTTCTTGGGGACAATGTGTGTTTCAAGTCTCTAAGCATGAGTACTAACTGGAGATGAAGTATAGGAAAGAGTACTTACGATCTAAAAGCTTGAAATGGTTGATATTGGCCAAGAGCACTAGTGTGTGTTCTTGGTGAAACTTGAAGATCTAAGAAAAGAGTGATCTCCATGGATGAAATCATGTAAGGATACTAGTTTAAGAGATGTATCAAAAAATCTAGGAAGAATACTTACATCTTTTGAAGATCTAGGAAGGAAATTGAATGATAGTTGAGAGAGATTGAAGAAAATCCGACCAAGGAACTAAGAAATGAGAAGAAATGATCAAATGCATTATATATGCACTTGAGTTTACGGCCACATGAGTTTACGACCATAAATTCATGGTCTTGTGGCCATGAACTCATTTAGATGGGGTTAAGGTTCGATTTGCTACACTGTGTTCCTAGCAGGTACTTCCTAACACTTATTCCTTAAGTGTATTACACTCAAAACTCCTTAGAATGACCTTTAACCGGGCTAGAACTCCATACTAATGAGTTTGACACTCAGTTGAGTTGATTGACTGTGTCTTCAAAGAAAAAAAATTTCGGGTTGCCACATCATCCCCCCGTTAGAGAGAATTTCGTCCCGAAATTAGCCTTCTTACAGTACTACTGGGGTTGCGCTCCGTTAATTCGTAGAATACCCAGTCGTAGACCTGGAAATTTTTCCCTAGTCTTCATGATAGGATTTCAGACTCAATCCATCTATGATTACCTTGTGTATACAAGTCGTATATGATTAGGATCAGTAAGACGGTCGGTTGTGCGACTCTGACCCAGGTCCACAACCAAACAAGGAACAAGAGTTAGGGCGGAAATACACATACTCGATCTGCATAATTATAATCATAAACCACCCTCGCATATACACTGAGTAGTGATAGGTGAGCTGTATTTTTCCGTAGCCTCTGTGCTCGAACTTGGTCTGTTGGACGAGTGGTATTTCATGACGGTCTGCCGACATCTGATGATAGGGCTTCGGAGGACAAAGTACTCTTTGCACAAGTACTTCGGGGTTTAGAATATGAAAGATAAAACTGAGGTTTAGGTCGGACAGTCGATACTAATGATGAAGGTTTCGAGAACTTGACGGTCGAGGTGATAGAAACATATGAACTTAGTATGGTGAGGACCACACCAATTCATGACGAATGAAAGTAACATACTCTTTACTGAACAAAGTTTTGGTCAATTTGAAAGAAATGTCTGTTTCACGGTGATGTATCCCTAGTGTGTTCGATAATGTACTCCTAGTGTGTTCGATAATGTACTCTTTGCAAATGTTCTTGCGCTTTCTACTTTCCCTTTGATGTTAACACTCCTATGTATCGTACCACTATGTGCGCATACATACAAATGAAAGTGCTTTGATAACTGGTGATGATACTCAATATCATGATTCTCCTTGGTACCACTATGATCGCCTGTCATATACAAGTTATGAATAATTAAGATGAATAAGACAGTCGACTGAGTAGCTCTGCCTCAAATCCACAACCAAACAAGGAACATGAATTAAGGCAGAATCACTCACTCTAAGTCTGCAACATCTTAGTTATGCACAACACTGATGTATATGCTAAACGATCGTAGCTTCTCTAAACGGATCTTTTAGTTCTCTTGAATACCGTTACCTATTTCTATATGTGAGTGATTAAGATTACTTTTAAGTGTATTCCAGCTTGGTTTTAATCTTATATAAATATAAATTACTTTTTAAACAATTTACTAGATTGAAGACATAACACTGCTCGTTGACGACTTTGGGGTTGATTCTCCTGTGGTGATCATCAGGATTTGTCTGTTCGCGCCTGAGTTCTTTGTTATCCGGCAGTCCCTGTGGTTGTGTCCAGCCTCGCCACAGCCATAGCAGGCTTGGTTCTCTTTAACACCGGGGACTTGGGAGATCGGTTGAGTCGGTGCCCTGTAGAAACGGACTGTGTGTCCCTTCCTGTGGCAGTTCAGACACTGCATTTCCCGGCATACTCCGGTGTGGTGGTAGTTGCACTTTCCACACTTCAGGAGGGTTCCAGCACATCGATTGGCAAGTGTTGGATCAGCAGGTGTTGTAGCGGTGTACATAATACTTGCTTGTTTTTCTTGCGGGGTTTCCTGGGTTGTTCGCTTCTTCTTCTTCTTCTTGTTCCCCGACATCTGATTATATTCCTTTACCTTTGATGGCTCGGGAACGAGGACTCCTACACCATGGCAGACTCCATGGTCAATGAGTCGCTGGGCCAGAAATTTTGTGCTATCGAATGTGGCTGGGTTAGAAGATAGTACATCTCCTTGGATTGGGGAAGTCAGACCCCAGATGTACCTTTCTATCTTCTTACTCTCTGGAGTAACCATTTCAGGGCATAGTGCTACGATGTCACAAAACCTGTCAGTGTAGGTCACTATGTTTGAGCCAACCATGGTATGTTCCCATAGTTCTTGTTCCAACATTTGTACCTCACCCTGTGGGAAGTACTCTTCCAGCATTAACTCTTTCAGGCTTTCCCAACCTATTGAGTTAGCCACTGATAGGGTCGGTGACTTATCATGGCTGTTCCACCATGTCAGGGCTTTGTTGGAGAAGGTACAGGCAGCAAACTTCACGTTGCTCCCTTTTGGGCATGAACAGATTTCGAAGACCGAATTTTTTTTCTCGAACCATCACATCAGAGCGATGACTCCACCATTTCCGTTAAAGGAAAGGGGTTTGCAGTTGGTAAATTCCTTGTAGGAGCACTCCTTTAAGCGCACAGGGACCTCACTTTGAGTAGAATGAACAGGCGTTCCACCTCCACTGGAACTAGCAGGATGATACTGAGCCATGGCTGTTGCCATAGCCGTCGCTACTGCAACATTCAGAGTTGCCGCATCAGTTTGTGGAGAAGGTGTTGGAGTTATCGACGTGGCGTGTCTAGCTGATCGTCGTGGATGCATCTTGCTAAAAAGGATACAAGATGAAAGGAAACGAGTCTATAGCAGTGGATAAAAGCCGAAAACTGAAAGACTGGATGTATCATGTCCTGACTTCTACATGGTTCTAGAAAGAATTCATAAAAGAATCTATACCTAATAAACTCTATGAACTTGAAATAACTATCCTCGAATGAATATCTGTTTCCTGAATAACTGTTACCAGCTGTAAGTAAGAAAATAATCCTAACACATAATGTGAGCAATGTCTCCACTCGCTCATTAATTTAACAAGATTATTATTTATTAGTGTGACGTGTCAGATGTTTTGGCTACTTCGGTTGATCCTTCTTTAAAAAAAAACTTCTCATGAGCTTGCTCTTGTTCCTCCTTGACTCTTCTGTTGTCTACAATGAGGAAGTGGTTACATCTATCTGGGTTTTACGTGCGAGAATGAATGTGACTAAAGAATCTATGGGATTTAAGGTAACTTTTTGGGGTGATCCTTACAGAGTCATGCTATAATTGTACAATGTATACAAGTTGTATATAATATAAGATTAGATAGACCTTCGAATAAATGATCCTAGTCCAAAACCGCAACCTAATAAGGAATGGTAGTGAAGCGTAGATCACAAATTCTAAGTCTATCTGAATTATATAAAACCTTGGGAGTATACATTGTAAGATTATAGACCTATCCATAAGGGTCTTTTAAGTTATCATGTAAGTTGTTTATATAGTGCCTAAAATACTCCTAAAGTATTTTAACGTAATGTACTTAATCTAGAATTCTCTAGACTGGTGTGAGGTAAGTTTTAAGACTGTTGCAACACCACATCACCCTCAAACATATGTCGGTAACATATCGAATGAATATAGTTGATCAGGCTATATTGATCCTAGCTATGATTACATAACTGTTCAGTTTTGACGATAGTGTTCAACTTTTAAATAGTTTAGTTCTGTTCTCCTTGTGATACTCGTTCTAGTATGCATACATGTATAATCAAGTAGGTATATTTTTATAACTTATCGTTATACTCTTTTAAAAATATATCATTATCTAGAGCACTTCAGCCCCATTGTATTTATAGTTGTATATCTTTTATCGATTGATATACTTAGTTCAATATAAACAATGCTCTGATACCAATCCGTCACACCCCAAAACCGGAACAACGGAAACGTTCGAGGGTGGAGGACGTTATGTTTAGTATCACAAGACATACATCATAGTAAGCAATGTAATGAACAACCATTTAATTAGAAAGAAAGTGTTTACAATGTGTGTGTTCAAAAAACATAGAGTACATAAGCAAAATAACAAAACAAGACTTGGAGCTATACTGCTCCATCTTCTGAATTCCCAGCGCGAGTACCTGTCTACTGGTTTCCTGAGAATACAAGTTATTTAAAAGAGCTTGTAAGCAATTAAACTGGCGAGTTCATAAGATTTTAGTGATGTATGTCAGTTGTAGAAAGTTCTTGAAAAATGTAGTTGAAATGAAGTAAGTTATAAGTTCTGTTTTTAGAAAATTTCGCCTATTCCTCTAGAAAATCCTATATTTCCTACTTAGATGAAAGATACGTAAAAATGATTCTACAATCCTTTCTATGAGTACTAAATGAATACAAGTTATATAAAACTCGGAGTAAACAAACAATCGACTATGCGCTTCTGCCCTAATTCCACGACCAAACAAGGAACAGGAAGTAAAGTGGATAGCACATATCCCATTGTTTGTTAGGTCCTTGTTGTATATAACTCTGGTGTATTCGCTTGTTACTCATGGAGTTAATTGTAATAGTTCCTTTATATTTTATGAAAAGATTCTTTAAGAAAACCCTTATTTCTTATAGTACAATAGTTACCATAGTGATTACTTCTATAATTACTTAGTTTATACTGGCTATATATAATCCAATATCGAATAGATAGTTAATTTGGGTGAATCTTCCCTAAGCCCACAACCAAACAAGGAACAGGAAATAAGGCGGAAAGCACACATCCAACTACCAGTTGGGTATTAACGATATATAACCATGATGTATAAACTAAGGTAGTATATAGTGAATCACATAATGTCCTTTAAGTCTACACCGGTTTAATAAAATGGATTAAACCCTTTACTGGGAAGTTTCTAGTTTTGTATACAGAAAGGTATGATTTGAAAAGTATGCTTTGTACTAGAAGACTATGCATTGAATTAGTGTCCTATGACCTGATACATACCTGGTACCCCTTATGATGACTTAATGTGTACAAAACATATATATAACTAAAATCGAATAGATAATAGGTTGGGTGAATCTGCTCTAAGCCCACAACCAAACAAGGAATAGGAAATGAAGTGGAGGGCACACATCCTCTTACCTGTCGGATACTATTTATATATATATATATATATATATATATATATATATATATATATATATCCCTTAATGTATACATGAAGGAATCATAAGGTTAGCATTATAATCCTTTTCTACTGAATGTACTAGACTTGACTGTTCTGTTTGTCATTTGTAAAGTGTAACTACTATAGTATTGTATAAAGTGACTACTATTGTATTGATTGCCTTAAATTGAGTATTAAGGTATAATGTGATGGCTAGATCCCATACTATACGCTCTACCTGTCAAGAGATTATGGGAACCAAACGCGACCTTTGCAATAATTGCAAGCCGTGAACATCCACATTAAAATTATATGATCATGTATACCCAATATAACTATCACCTTTTGTTTAGAACAATGCGTTAGTGATTCATTGGTATAGTTAGATCCTGTACGTGTTCCATGATATTATACCTTGTTATGTTTGTTCTGTTATCGTGTATTGTATCTTCCTCCCTGTTTCTCTTTATCGTGTGTTCTCTTATGTTATCGTGTATTGTATCTAGTATGAACTGACTCTCTAAACTATACCCATTCTAGTTTACTAGTGTTTAACTTGAACTGTTGTTGAAAAGACTCGTTTTACAACTAAGTTATGCTCGTACTTTAAAAATGGAGTTTTGCTAAACTAAAAAGTAAAATATATTTAAAAGAGCTTTAGAAATGTTTTGATCACTTATAAAGACATAAGCAACCTTTTGAAAGATGTTTATAACATATAATTACACAATTATCAATTGTGTTCAACTTGTATACCCACTTAAAAGTATTTAAAATAGTTTAAAACATTCATTACGTGGTATGAACTCACTTGATGTGGGTAATGCAAATGGGTATGCGTGTAAGGATGAGAAGTTCCATCAATGAAGTCCCGAGACACAACAAGTCCTAAATGACATATAATGACACATATTGGCATGAATATAGTGTTTATACGCAACTATATGAAAGAAAACACCTTCCGGGACTAGGAAACACTTTGACCAAGTGTTGGAATCACATGTGATTAATCAAAGGAGGATAGAATGACACCAACATGAGTTTACGGCCCAAGGGAGTTTACGGTCGTAAAATCAGGGTCATTCATGTATAAGTGTTAGTTTGAAAGCTTGGGAAGCTTTAGGGACTTTAGCTCTACACTAGGATGAGAAAGGCCACCTTCATTGAGGCTTTTGGTGAGTTTACGACCCTAAGGAGTTTACAGCCGTAAACTCATGACAATTTATGGATTTGAGTGAAGTTTAAGGTCTTACAAACATCAAGGAAGGGTTCTGGGTCACTAGATTCTCATCTTATAGGGTTTAGGGCTCAAACATGCCCTAACATTGAGTTTACGGCCAAGGAAGATCTTGGGCCGTAAACTCATGGTGTTCTTGCGGAAAATGTGTGTTTCAAGTCTCTAAGCATGATTCCTAACTAGATATGAAGTATCAGAAAGAGTACTTATGATCTAGAAGCTTGAAATGGTTGATATTGGCCAAGAGCACTATTGTGTGTTCTTGGTGAAACTTGAAGATTTAAGAAAAGAGTGATTTCCATGGATGAAATCATGTAAGGATACTAGGTTAAGAGATGTATCAAAAAATATAGGAAGAATACTCACATCTTTTGAAGATCTAGGAAGGAAATTTGATGATAGTTGAGAGAGAATGAAGAAAATCCAACCAAGGAATGAAGAAATGAGAAGAAATGACCAAATGCCTTATATATGCACTGGAGTTTTTGGCCACATGAGTTTACGGCCGTAAACTCATGGTCTTGTGGCTGTGAACTCATTTAGATGGGGTTAAGGTTCGATTTGCTACACCGTGGTCCTAGCAGGTACTTCCTAACACTTATTCCTTAAGTGTATTTGGCTCAAAACTCCTTAGAATGACCTTTAACCAGGCTAGAACTCCGTACTAATGAGTTTGACACTCAGTTGAGTTGATTGAATGTGTCTTCAAAGCAAAAAAAATTTAGGTTGTCACACTAACACATTCAGGAAAAGTTTCTGCCCTGAGGAGGCGAAGGTTAGATATGCTTCCTGCTTGTTGAAGGACAAGGCACAAGCTTGGTGGGAGGAGGTTGGTAGTGAGTTGGGTGATGATATGTCATGGGATGATTTATCGACTAGGTTCCGAGCTGAGTTTTTCCTGTGATTGAGGTGTAGTAGTTGGCGCGAGAGTTTCTGGATCTCTACCAGACTACTAAGACTGTGGCAGAGATCACTGCCAAGTTCCGGGAGAGGGCTTTATTAGTACTGCAGTATATAGCAAATTAGGTAATGAAGAAGGTGAGGTATCATGATATGTCACGGGATGACTTCAGGGAGTTTGTGAGTATTTCAGGGTGCGAGACCCTGAATGATATAGTTTCTAGAGCCCGAGAGCAGGAGATCAATTTGGAGCACCTCAGGAAGAGGGGATCAGATCAGGTGTATATAGTGGAGGGTCCCACGAAGATACCCAAGACATTTGATTAGTATTTGAGAGGCTAGTAGGGCCGGGGTCAGTGCAACACATGTAGGAAACTACATGATGGAGTTTATCATTCCAGGGGTTTGGGCTGCTACAAGTGTAGCATGGTTGGTCACATCAGCAGGGGTTGTCCTCAAGGGGCAAGCCGGTTATGTTTTCACTGTGATCAAGTGGGCCAGAAGAAGGCTGAATGTCCAATGCTTAGAGAAGGAGGAGTGAGTACGCCTGCTCCGATTACTATGAGGATTACCGATGGGCGAGAGGGTAGAGCAGGAGCCCCAACAGAGAGGAGTCAAGCTTTGCAGTGTCAGTCAGGGGAGGCCAGGACTCCAGCAGGCAATGTTATAGATATGTATCTTTTGCTTTCTTTTTCATTTTTATCTAAATTTTTTGTTGGAATCTTGCATCGGTTTTGGGTAAGCATATCTTTGGTTTATTTCTCTGCTTATGTTTGGGTTATATTTTCAAGAAATGTTATATGCTATTTGCATGCTATGAATCGGTAGTGGTTTAGTGAAGGGTTGTTTCTCTTGTAGCGGGTTTGGAGTGTTCTGTGTTATCTTGGTTGTAGTCGATATGGATTTGGGGGCATTGTGTGGAAGGTTTATGGTCAGGATTCAGCGATATAGTTGTCTAGTATCGCCTGGATTTAGTGGTTTTAGAAATTATGCTTGGATTGGATTTTGGAGGTGTCGAGGGAATTGGTTTGTTGTTGAGGTTTTGTCGGATTATTTTTTCTTTGGACTACATGAATTAAGTGTGGTATCATTTTATAGTATTCAGAGTTATCAGTGTTGCTGGTTTTCAGGGAGTATTCAGCTAGTCTTCAGGGGTTGTGCGGTCTTTTGAGTTTGGCTAGTAATGGATCACTAGCACTGGGAAGCACAGATTGTCCACATTTTGATCATCAGAAGGTTATAGAGATTGGGAATCCTTCTAATCTTGGGTGCCATCATAGCTTAGTCGAATCAAAGTGGGGGAGGGGGGGGGGTTTGTTCGAGTATCCAGAATCAGAAGTAGTTGTGGTAAGATGGAAGTGTTGTAAGACCGCGAGGTGACCCGTAGCATTCACTAGTAGTCAAGTAGTGTAGGAGTGTTGCAAGACTGCAGGGTGGCCTGTAGCATTCACTAGCGTTCAGATAGTGTAGGAGTGTTTTAAGAATGCGGGGTGGCCCGTAGCATTCACAAGTTCGCAGATTGAGTAGTTGTGTTGTAAGACTACGTGGTGGCCCGTAGCATTCACCAGTCCTTGTGCAACGGTGAGACTGCGACAAGTCTATGAATTGATCACGAATTTCTTCAGATGGTTTAGACCAAGGTGGGTCTATTCGCAAGGTTATGGGAGGGTCACAACATGTTGGTAGGTCATAGGACACCAAATATGAGACAAGACCACAGTTGGTCATGTAACGTTCAGTTTGGCATCGGGTCGGTGTCGTGATGGTTCAGGTAATTATTGTCAGTTGAAGTTTTCTTTTGGAAGTCATGTGGGGTGACCGTGGGGGTGCATTTTAGCCCATAAGTCGAGCAGGAATTCGGTATTTCAGATAGTTGACAAGAGTTGGGACTAGGGAGGTGTCGGTTGTTTGTGGAAAGCATCCAGGGGGCAGTGTAGTGCTTCGGGAAGTAATTTTGATTTGAGATTTTGTGTGAGAGTGGGGTAACTGGTTTATTGGGAAATGATAAGTCACTCTCAGTCAGATTGAATAATCTAAGAGTAATTGATTTGACCTTATAGCATAACTCTCGTCGGATTCTAACCGTTGCAGGGATAAATCTTCTACTCGAAGGATTATCTGAGCCTCTTGTCGAGTATAAGTGTTCTGTAGTTGTACATGGTCAGTGACTTTGTTCCCTTTAAAGCATTTTGTATGGTATGAAACTCTATAGGGTTGGCATGGTGGCGGTTAGGTGTGGAAGGTTTGACAGGGAGTCAGACCATTAAGACTTTAGGTTTCGGAATTCAAGTGAGATAGGATTGGTTTTATTCAAGGAATTGTGGTTTTGTTCTTCATCGGGCTCGAAGAACTATTCTAAGGATGGTTTCAATAGATTTGGATAGGTCGTTGTATGATCAGGGTGGGAGGTGTTATGTTTGGCCTGTTACTTGTCGAAAGTTTGGCATGGAGTTGTTTCAGCACGGGCAATTTGTCAGGGAGTCGGATCACTATGGATTTTAAATCTCAGTAAAGTAGAAGCGGTTTGCCAAGGCTAGGGGTTTGATTGTTGTCCTTGGGATGGAAGTTTTGGTTTAGATTTCGGTTGTCTAGGGAAGATTATCTTTTGCATGCAGTTTTCATTTGTGTTCCTCAGGTTGTTTGTTTTGATATGAGTGTTAGTAAGAGCGATTTCAAGGACGAGATCTAATTTAAGTG
Organism: Lactuca saligna; assembly: GCF_052625555.1. Taxonomy (NCBI): domain Eukaryota; kingdom Viridiplantae; phylum Streptophyta; class Magnoliopsida; order Asterales; family Asteraceae; genus Lactuca; species Lactuca saligna. The sequence continues at coordinate 143,100,611 of NC_136421.1, read as the reverse complement.
GGGGAGAGTTGTAACACCTGAAATATAGAAGATTATTTGTGGAATAAATTCCCTTTTCTAAGGACCAACTCGTTGAGTTGATGGTGGGAAACTCGACGTGTTGGAGGCATTTGGGTCGCGGGTTTTTATGAACCAACTCGACGAGTTGGAAAAGGTAACTCGGTGAGTTGGATGCTGATTGAGAAACCCTAATTTTTTGGGTTTTGCACCCTATTTAAACACCTTAAGTCCCAGGTGTTGGCCTCATTCCCAGCCTCCATAGCCCCTAACCCTAATCTCGAAACCCTAGAACCTACTTAAGTGTTGTGAGCTCATTGTGGGTGTGTTTTGGTGTGTTTAAAGCTGATTGAAGTAAGAGAAGCTTGGTGCAAGGTGGTGGTTCAAGTAGGAGCTTTCAGATCTTGATTCTCTGCTCCATTTCCATCACATTTCGGGTATAAAGTTCTAACCTTGCTTAATGATTGCTTAAATCTCTTCTTGGGTTAGTTGTATGCTTTTAGCCATGGATGGGTGGTTGTTAGGAAAATAGAAGTCCCAAATGATTAATCTTTCAGATCTAACGTCTACATGAGCTCTTTTGGCATAAAGGTGCCAACTTTATGGATTTAAGGCCTCACGCATGATGGGTTTTATGCATAAGAACAATCGTATGTGCTTATACAAACCCTAATGCTTGGATCTAGGTTTCTCTATTGTACATGCATTGAATCCAAGACTTACAAACCCTAATCTAGCATACATGATTTGAAAATTAACTTAATACATCAGATCTAGATGTTTAGCTCTTAAAAAACTAGCTTAGATCTTCTTCTCTTATTCTCTTGAGCTTAGAGTCACAATTGTAACTCCTCTAATGGATCACAAACACCTCAAGCAAGAAGTCAACTTTGAGAGAGGAGGGAGGATGCTAATTTTTGGCCCTAGGGTTTCCCTTGGAAGCAAGTGGCTGAAAATTGAAGACTTGGGGTCATATTTATAGCCCTAGCTGCTAGGGTTTCAGTCTAAACCCTAATGGATAACTTAACCACCAAGTAGCCCAAGGAACCTTCTGGAATAAGGCCCTTGGACAAAAATATGATGATCCTTCATCATAATTTCATTCCCCCTTAGTCCATTAGGTTTCATTAGCCCAAAACTCAACTATCATACATTTGACAGTTTATACCCCTTTATTTAATTAATCTCTTTTACTCACCAAATTAATTCCTAATTAATTTATGACCAATGCTAATTAAATAAATATGATTTATCTTTTAATATATTAATCTTATAATATATTAATGTTATAATATTTTAATAAACAACAATATCCTCTCCCTTTCCTCAAATTACCTTGTCAAGTTGCTTCGGTGAAGGCAACCCAAAAGGACCATGCACAACCGGGTCAAGTACATACTAAATATAGTTACAGACTTAGACACTAATCCATCAGTCTCCCACTTGGATAAGTCTAGTAACTATATCTCATATATGACTTTAGGATCCGATTAGCAATCATAGCACTTATACGGTTCTATCAAGTCTAATAAAAAACCTAGTCCTTCAGATAAGGGATTGTACAATCCTCTATTCTAGATATCATGTTGTCAATACTAGTTGTCCAACATTTGTTTCTCGATCTATGATTCATTAGACATAGAATTTTAGTTGAACACATCAACCTCATTCTGACCGGGCCCGACACATAAGTCAAACCAAATCATCGAGTGGCCAGATATCGCTCTTATCCTCTTAGGATAAAAGAAACAGAAAAACTTTGACTTATATGTTTTTATCATTCACTAGCTAAGCCACACACAATAATGTGTTTTATAACATCAACTTACTGATGCGTTTTCACATTATCAATGTACGATCAACTAGCAAACAATAACCATATCTCTAGGTTCAAAGATCGTATGATTTTATCATCTTGCGATCACTCATCAAAAATTAGTGATACTAGCAAGCGCGGGTTTATACCAATGCTCAAATCATATTCATAAGCACTCATGAACTTTGTAGCAAACCTTTTCTATGCCCAAAACCCTTTTAGACAATCTACAAACAATTCATGACTGTCTTCATTTACATCCACTTCCAAAATATGAGCGACTGTGGACTGTTCGAATAATCTTATTATTCAGGAAGTCAAAACATGAAAAATTAAAACAATAGATAAATAACCAACACAAGATAGTAGCTTTACTCATAAATATCACAACTTTATTTATTCATCAAATGTCAAGTACAAAATATCTATTACACGTTTCTTTTCTATCTAATCTAAACTTATATCATCCTTCAGCCCAATGCTCCTAGCGTGCTACAAGTGTTTGACCCTACTCAGTCCCTTTGTAAGGGGATCTTGTGGGTTTTCTTCTGACGATACCCTCTTCACAACGAGGAGCCCTCTTCTACCTGATGTCTGATAAAATGGTATTTTCTGTCGATATGTCGAGATCTACCATGATCTCTTGGTTCCTTGGTTAAGGTAACCGCTCCTTCATTATCATAGAAAATTTCCATTGGCTCATTTATGGATGGCATAACTCCAAAGTCTCCAATGAACTTATTCAACCATATATCCTCCTTTGACGCTTTGCTCGCCGCAATGTACTCTGATTTGCACGTTGAATCAAATACGATATCCTGCTTGGGACTTTTCCAAGTCACTGCTCCTCTATTTAGGGTAAAGAGCCAGCCCGACTGCGATCGGTAACTATCCTGATCCGTCTGAAAACTAGCGTCACTGTACCCTCGTACCCTTAAGTCATCACTCCCACTGAGGACTAGAAACCATTCCTTTGTCCTTCGTAGGTACTTAAGAATATTCTTAACTGCAATCCAATGAGCTCTGCCAGGATTCTCTTGATATCTGCTGACCATGCTCAAAGTGAAGGCCACATCAGCTATCTCTGCCTCTATACTCGAGCTTTAAGTCTTACTTAGCTTGGTATTGCTTTGGATTGGCAAATCCCCTTTCTAGGAATTTTCCATACTAAAACGGTTTAGTACCTTATCCAAGTATGTATCCTGACTGAGTCCTATCAATCTCTTTTCCCTATTTCTTACTATCCTTATTCCCAGAATATAAGCAGCCTCTCTGAGGTCCTTCATAGCGAAACATTTCCCAAGATCCTGCAAGGTTGGGACATCGTTTTCTATGAGTAGCATTGCATCAACATACAATACGAGGAAGCTCACTATACTCCCATTGGATTTGACATATACACAAGATTCATCTTCGCTTCGCAGAAAGCTAAACTCTTTAACTTTCTCGTCAAAACAAAGATTCCATCTGCGAGACGCTTGTTTCAATCCATAAATGGATTTCTCAAGCTTGCACACTCTATTTGGATGCTTCGCATCAACAAAACCCTCTGGATGATTCATGTAAACATCCTCAGCCAACTTTCCATTCAGGAAAGCGGTTTTCACGTCCATTTGCCATATTTCATAATCATGAAATGCAACTATTACGAACATTACCCTAATAGACTTTATTTTCGCAACTGGTGAGAAGGTCTCGTCATAGTCAACTCCAGGAGTTTGAGTAAAGCCCTTCACAACCAGCCGTGCTTTATAAGTGTGTACTTTCCCATCCATGTCCGTATTCTTCTTGAAGATCCACTTGCACCCAAAGGACTTACAACCCGATACATTATCAATCAAGTTCCAAACTTGGTTGTCGTACATGGACTGGATCTCACTATACATCGCCTCTTTCCATTTAGCAGACTCCGGGCCTACCATGGCTTCCTTGTAGCTGCTAGGCTCGTCCAAATTTAACAGTGTCTCATCACTAATAAACGTATCCTTTTTAGCAGTAATATGAAAACCATATAAATGGGGTTGAAAACTAACCCTACTAGAACGTCTAAGAGGTAAGGATTCGTCAACAGGTTCAACCGGAGTTACCTCCTCGGGTTGAGTGCCAGTGTTGGAGGTTCCTTCATCGCTTTGCTCTTGAATCTCTTCAAGATCAATTTTCCTCCTACTGTCTTCTTGACTTATCAATTCCCTCTCTCGGTAAACTCCTCTTCTAGCAACGAAGACAACATTGTCACTCGGTCTATAGAAGAGATAGCCAAAAGACTTCTGTGGATAGCCGATGAAATAACACTTCTCACTACAAGGTTCGAGCTTGTCGTGAGTCTCTCATCTTACAAAATCCTCGCAACCCCAAACCTTAATATGTGCCAACGAGGGAGCTTTCCCTATCCACATCTCGTCAGGAGTCTTGGTAACCTTCTTGGTGGGAACTAAGTTAAGGATGTGGGTGGATGTCTCTAAGGCATACCCCCAGAAAGCTATTGGTAACAAAGTCCGACTCATCATAGAACGAACCATGTCTAACAAGGTCCGGTTACATCTCTCAGCCACACCATTCAATTGTGGCATTCTCGGAGGCATCAATTGCAAAGAAATTCCGTATTCTTTTAGATACTCATGAAACTCAAGACTTAGGTACTCTCTTCCTCTGTCTGACCGAAGCATCTTGATTTTCCTGCCCAGCTGATTCTCTACTTCATTCTTAAACTCTTTGAACTTTTCAAAGGTTTTTGACTTTTTCTTGATTAAGTAGATATATCCATATTTGCTATAATCATCCGTAAAAGTTACGTAGAAAGCGGCAAGCATCCCTTGTGGTGGATCTAAAGGGCCCACACACATCGGTGTATATGAGATCCAATAGACCCTCACCCCTTTCACAAGTACCAGTAAAGGGTGACTTGGTTATCTTCCCAAGTAAAAAAGATTCACACATGTCATCGTCCCTAAGGTCGAATGACTCCAACACTCCATCCTTTTAGAGTTGGGCTATGCGTTTCTTGTTGACATGGCCAATGTGACAATGCCACAAGCATGCTTTGTCTAGGCTAGTAGACGAATCAATATTCAATACATTATTTCCTAAATTATCAACAACCATCACAGATTCATAAATCCCATACAAGGTAATGCATTGAAATAAAAGACACCATTCAAATAAACATTAATAGAACCATTACTATTATCAAAAGAATATCTGAAACATTGTCTAAACAATCCATGAAATGAAATAATTTTTATTGCCATATCTGGCGAATAACAACAATTATCTAAATATAATCCTAACCCATTACACAGCACTAAAGAATAAACTCTGACTCTGGTCACATGCGACGATCTTCTGTTTCCCATAATTGAGTTTATCTTCCCATGTTCCATCTCCCTACTTCTTCTTAGGCCCTGCAAATCAGAACAAATGTGGTAACCACACCCTGTATCAAGAATCCGTGAAGTAGAAAATGATGAGTTGTTATATTTAATAGAATACATACCTGCGAAGGTGGGCTTAATCTTCCCATCTTTTATGTCTTGCAAATAGTTAGGGAAGCTTTGTTTCCAGTAGCCCTTTTGGTGGCAGTAATAGCACTCTGCTTCTTTGGGGTCGGAAGAGGGTTTGACCGAACCATCTTTGGTTCCACTAGAATAGGAACCATCTTGGGGCTTACCCTTATGATGGCTCTTACATGAAGCCTTCCTCTTCTTACCCTTTCCTTGACCAATTGCCAACACAGGAGCAACCAAAGTAGGGGATGGTGCAACAGATTTGTCTTTGAGGTTGCTCTGAGTAGTCCTCGGTAGTCCTTGGAGCTTCCTCAAGGAGACCTCTTCCTTATTCATGTGGTAGGTCATTCTGAACTAGTTATAGCATGAAGGCAAGGAGTGGAGGATTATGTCGATGGCCAAATCCTCATCAAATTTAACATTAAGTTTGAGAAGACGATGAACATACCTCTGCATTTTCTATAAATGAGAGGTTAGGGATTCTCCACTCCCCATCTTAGCGGTGATAATGTTAGTAATGATCTCATAGCGCTCTTTCCTCTCGCTTTGGTGGTACCTGTCCAGCAAATCCTAATGCATTTCATACGGATACATGTCCTCATAGGACTTTTGGAGTTCGAGGTTCATGGTGGCCAGTATGACGCAATGAAATTTTGTAGCATCACGCTCGTGGGCCTCAAAGGCGGCCAACTCTTCAGGAGTAGCAACATCTGGGATGATCTTTTCAAGCTTTTCATAGAGGATATATTCTTTGTCCTCGTAGCGATTGATCATGCGAATGTACCTCATCCACTCGTTGAAATTTGAGCCATCAAATATCACCTTTTGACATAGGTTCATCTGCGAGAATGATGCAGTGCAAAAAAACAACACAAAGATAACCAAGAATGAACCTGTTGATTCTAAAAGAATAGTCAGGACAATCTCTTCAAAACCATGTTGATTCTACGAATACCGTGGGATTGGCTTCAAATCTGGGTTAACACATAGAATTTGGGAGAAAATCGAAAGTTCATAAAATTGATGATCGACCATCCAAATTACATCAAAAACAGTTAAATAAGAAGCAGAGATTAAAATGAGACCCTAAAAGTCCATGGGCCAAATACAAAAACCCAAAAACAAAACCCAAAAATTAAGGAAAAATAACAAAATTGTTCATAACTCCATTTAGAAATCGATTTATGGAATCAAAAATGGGTAAGTGCCCTTCGGGGAATTATCTAGACGTGCTCCTTGCTCCAAGCTTTGATTTGACTGGTCGTAGGCCCGAAACAGAGATTCATAGCCAAAGTTATGACCATTTCCGTGAAGCCCCTTTAGTCACACGATCGTGGGCCTCTAGGAACGCAAGGGCCCGATCCTCCACACTAGGGCCCGCATCATCCCCTCCTGGGTAGACAAAATTCGACCTCGAATGTGCACCATGGTAATCATCAGAAGAATCCCCATAAGAAGGAGGAAAATGCTTTACACTGAAACCTTCGGAACAACGAATGTGGCTTGGCAACTGTAGACGGTAAGCATTGGAATTAATCTTCTCCACAATGTCCACCGGTCCAATCTTCTTAGCTGACAGCTTGTTGTACTCACCAACCGAAAAACGATCTTTAGTCAAAACAGCCCAAACAAAGTCGCCTACTTCAAAATCAACTTGTCTGCATTTTTTATCTGCATCTTGCTTGTACTTGGAGTTAGCTTGGACCAAGTTGTCATGAACAACCTTATGAACATCATGCAGTCGTCCAACAAAATCCTGCACTTTCTTTGGAACAACCCTAGAAACAGGCAGTGACATCAAATCAAGTGGTCCCCGTGGCTGAACAGAATAGACCACCTGGAATGGACTATATCCAGTACTTTGGTTGATAGCATGATTATGAGCAAACTCAGCTTGACAAAGCTTTTGATCCCAGGTCTTCACATGATCACCCACTAAACACCGCAAAATATTACCAAGGGATCGATTGACAACCTCTGTTTGGCCATCCGTTTGAGGATGATATGCACTACTAAAATTGAGCTGAGTGCTCACCATTTTCCATAGGCTGCGCCAAAAATGACTCAAAAACCTAGTGTCTCGATCTGAAACAATAGAAGACGGCAATCCATGCAAACGGTATACTTCTTGAAAGAATAACTGGGCCACATTAACTGCATCCGTCATCTTTTTGCAAGGAATAAAGTGCACCATCTTAGAAAAACGATCAACAACCACAAATATTGAATCATTTCCCCGTTGAGTATGTGGTAAACCCAACACAAAATCCATGCTGATGTCTACCCAAGGTTGTGATGGAACAGGCAAAGGCATATAGAGTGCTGCATTGGTAGATGTGCCCTTTGACACCTGATAGATTCGACACCGTTTAACATATCTATCCACCTCCTTGCGCATTGTAGGCGAAAAATAAGATGATTGTACCAACTGTAAAGTGCGATCTCGGCTGACATGCCCTTCACCATGTAGGTCCCTAATGATTTAAAGGCGGAGACTAGAATCAGGGATGCACAATTGATTGCCTTTGAAAAGAAAACCTTCATGCAGTAGAAAATCAGACATCTGTCCAGATTGTATACCCTGCAGAACAACAGAAAAATAAGGATCAACCGTTAGCTGCTCCATGAGGACATCCATCCCCGGCACACCAACCCTCATGGAAACTAGCAAATTACTCCTCCAACTCAATGCATCAGCTACCCGATTTGACATCCCAGACTTGTGTTTCACCACGAAAGTGAATTTTTCCAAGAACGACATCCACCTCCCATGTTTGTGTGACACCTTATCTTGACTGCGAATATGTCTTAATGAATCATGATCTGTGAACAAAACAAATTCCTTATGAAATAGATAATGGCACCAATGCTTTACAGCTTGGACCACTGCATAGAACTCAACATCATAAGTGCTATAACGCAGCTTTGGCCCCGTCAACTTCTCACTAAAATAGGCAACCGGTCGTCCTCCTTGACTTAGAACTGCTCCAATCCCAACCTTGGAAGCATCCATGTGTAATTCAAACACTTGAGAAAATTCTGGCAATACAAGAATCGGTGATGTAGTAAGCTTCTCTTTTACTAATTGGAAAGCTGATTCTGCTGCTTCGGTCCATGTAAAGGTCTTCCCTTTCATACAATCAGTCACCGATGCCATAATAGAACTAAATTTTGGAATAAACCTCCTATAGAATGAAGCAAGGCCATGAAAGCTTCAAACTTCAGTGATGGTAGTTGGACTTGGCCATTGTCTGACAGCTGCTACTTTAGACTCGTCCACCTATATTCCTTCCCCAGAAACAACGTACCCCAAGAACAAGACTTTAGGAACCATAAACACACATTTCTTCATAGCTGCATACAAACTATCACGTCGAAGCACGGTCAAAACCTACCTCACATGGTTGACATGCTCACCAAAAGTAGCACTGTAAATAAGTATGTCATCAAAATAAACGACTACAAATTTACCAATAAAGGGCCTGCACAACTGGTTCATCACACGCATAAATGTACTAGGAGCGTTTGATAAACCGAAAGGCATCACCAACCACTCATACAATCCTTCACGAGTCTTGAAGGCAGTCTTCTACTCATCCCCAAGCCTAAGTCGAATCCCATAGTACCCACTCTTCAAGTCCAGTTTCGTAAAGATAGAGGCACCACTAATCTGGTCAAGTAGGTCATCAAGTCGAGGAATTGGAAATCTGTACCTCACCATGATCTTATTGATGGCACGACTATCAACACACATACGCCAAGTACCATCCTTTTTAGGAGTCAACAAAGCAGGAACAGCACACGGGCTCATGCTCTCCCGAACATGACCTTTTGAAATCAAGTCCTCCACCTGTCGTCGCAACTCCTCATGCTCTCCGGGACTCATTATGTAATGTGGCCTATTAGGCAACTGAGATCTTGGTTGTAAATCAATATGATGCTGGATGCCACGTAAAGGTGGCAAACCATCAGGTAATTCATTAGGGAAACGGAGATTCATAGGCAAAGTTATGGCCATTTTCGTGAAGCCCCTTTAGTCACATGATCGTGGGCCTCTAGGAACGCAAGGGCCCGATCCTCCACACTAGGGCCCGCATCAGAGAATGACCTAGAAGCGTTGTTGTTGTTGTTAGCAGACATCTGAAAAGAAAAAGGAACAAAGTTTGATTAGAAATGAGTCCCTAAATAAACACCCAAATGAGAAATTAGGCCTAGGACCCAATAACATTATTTACAACTTAGAAAGGGATGCCGTACTCTAAAAGTAAATAATTTGAAGGTAAGTGAATGACGATTCACTAATTCTCACCATGAAAAACGAAAATAAGATTAAGTTTTAAATGTACATGAAAATCCTAGATCTTTGAGATTCATTGAACTTTTCAATAGCATGTTTAAATCTCGATATGCACTTCAAATTTGCGACTGGGATGCCGAGGATCGCAAACAAGTTGTGAATAACCATGTGAATCAACATGGTGCACTCAATGTCTCTATCACCTACTCAATGTGCCGGTTAGCTACGAATGCTCCATTGATCTATGAAAAGCATCGAGCCACCCTTTGCCACCAATATCAATCCCAAATTAGTGTGCCGGTTAACCACGCACGCTCCACTAACGTTTGAAAAGGGTACAAAGTGTAATTCCATGGGATAACATCATTTTCACATTTTTCCCTAAAGTAACTAAGATTAGGAATTTGTAAAAACATGTTAGTTACTTTGCAATATTCATTTTACTTATAATGAGGAATTAAGTGCCCTATCCTATCCGTTCGGCTAACGACCCTCCACCAATCAAGCAAGCGGTGGGTGTGAGTGTACACCCATTTAGCGCCATTTTATAGGCAACAACCTTATACCCACCTTATAGATCGACTTCGTGACTTGTAAAACTCTAAGGGTTTGAAATTTAAATTACTCAAAGTTAAACTTTTAATCATAAAATTTAAATTTCAAAGCTTGAGGACAAGTTTTGAACTTTTCAAAACAAAGGGATCAAATAACAAATAATTTAAATTAAACAATTAATTTCATAATTATCTATATTTGACTTAATCCAATTTTAGTTACAAGATAATTACCAAATAATATAAATAATCCATATTTATCATATAAACAAACTATTATTCAAAAGATTTGAAATTGACTATTGTTTTGGCAGGGGTAATCATTTAACTATAATAAAATTCAGATTTTATCTTCAAAAAACGATTTAGGCATTAATCCCATGACAAAACAGCAACAAAATCCCGAAATATCCTCTGTCTGATAGCTAAACTCATCGAGTCCACATTGGAATTCGTCGAGTTCATCTAACTCGGCGAGTTCATCAAACAGTTAGCACAAAAAAATGATTTTTCAGCAATCAAACAGTTAAAGCATCACATACAACAGAAACCAATCAAGGCTCTGATACCACTGATGGGTTTTATGCATAAGAACAATCCTATGTGCTCATATAAACCCTAATGCTTGGATCTAGGTTTCTCTGTTGTACATGCATTGAATTTAAGACTTGCAAACCCTAATATAACATACATGATTCAAAAATTAACTTAATACATCAAATCTAGATGTTTACCTCTTCAAAAAATTGGCTTAGATCTTCTTCTCTCCTTCTCTTAAGCTTAGAGTCACAATTGTAACTCCTCTAATGGATCACAAACACCTCAAGCAAGAAGGCAACTTTGAGAGAGGAGGGAGGATGCTAATTTTTGGCCCTGGATTTCCCTAGGAAGCAAGTGGCCGAAAATTGAAGCCTTGGGGTCATATTTATAGTCATAGCTGCTAGGGTTTCAGTCTAAACCGTAATGGATAACTTAACCACCAAGCAGCCCAAGGAACCTTCTGGAATAAGGCCCGTAGACGAAAATTTGATGATCCTTCATAATTTCATTCCCCCTTAGTCCATTAGGTTTACTTAGCCCAAAACTCAACTATCATACATTTGACAGTTTATAGCCCTTTATTTAATTAATCTCTTTTAGTCACCAAATTAATTCCTAATTAATTTATGACCAATGCTAATTAAATAAATATGATTTATATTTTAATATATTAATCTTATAATATATTAATAAACAATAATATCCTCTCTCTTTCCTCAAATTACCTTGTCAAGTTGCTTTGGTGAAGGCAACCCAAAAGGACCATGCATAACGTGGTTAAGTACATACAAAATATAGTTACAAACTTAGACACTAATCCAACAATGCATTCATTAAGTCAAGTACATACTAAGTATAGTTATGGACTTCGGGTCAAGTACATACTAAATATAGTTACAGACCTAGACACTAATCCAACAATGCATTCATTAAGTCTCTCATTTAGCCATTTTTGAGCTTTTGAGCTTCCCTTAGTCATACTCCAGCGTAAAGTTGGAAACTTTACATGACCATCTAGCTTTATGGGGTCAGATATGCATTTTGGGGTGTTGTCCTTGATGATTAAGTGCTTAATGATTAAGCTCTCACTCTTTTAAGTCTAGGGTTTGGGTTTGGACCCCTTTAAGTGGTTCCTAGGGGTAAAGTTGGATACTTTACCCTTCTTGATATCATATTTGTTGAGATCTGAGTTGTGGAGTCCTTGGAGTCGATAATGTTTACTTAATGTATTAAGATGTGGGTTTCTGGCGAACTCGGCAAGGTTATGGATAAACTCAAAGATTTGGCTTGACTTTTCCCGACTTCATGGATAGTTAGATAAACTCGATGAGTTGAAGGATAAACTTGGCAAGTTGGGTCAACTCAGGCTGTTGACTTTGACTTTTGACCTTAGCCTTTGACCAAGTTATTCTAAAGGGTGTTTGAGGTAATCAGTTTTGTAATCAAGAAAATTATGGGCTTAGGATAAGACCCATATGGGGTTGGGCCCAATTTGAAAAATTAGGCCATTAGTGGGCCTTTGTGGATCTTTGGATTTGGGCTTGAGTTTTGGTTCATGATTGGTCAGGGGTAAAATGGTTATTTTACCCCAAGTAAGGATTATGGAGTATAACTTGGGTCCCGATTTATAATTGGGTGTGTTGTAGGTATTGATAGCTTAGGAAGCCTACAGGGTAGTAGCTAGGGATTTCTTTAAGTAAGCTTCTGCATTCAAGGTGAGTCTCCTCACTGTTCTATGGGTCTAAGGCACCAATGCCGGCCCATTTGGTTTATGTATGATAGGAAGACATGGGGGTGACACTTAATGTTTTGTATGAAAGCCAAGGAGGTGGCTCCTGGAAATTTGTATGAAAGATCAGAGTCTGAACTCTGGCAAATGTTAGTTATGTAATTGTAGACTGTATGCTAGTTGTATTTGTGATGCTTGCATTGAAGACTTATAGGTGGCTCCTGGCACTTATTTGTAAAACCCAGGGTTCTGGCTCCCGTCTTGACAAGGAAGACTACGAGGCGCCTCGTGGCATAATGGCAAGACTATGGATGGCACATAGTACCTTTACTGATTATGGTATATGTATGCTAAGTATGGCTCATTGATATGAATGTTATTTATGGTTCGATTGGTATGTGTGGTATGTGGTATTTGGTGAACTCACTAAGCTTTTTGCTTATAATTGTGATTTATGGTTTCAAGTACTTCCGATTCGAAAGGAAAAGGTCTGGCTAGACCGCATCACATACACTCATGTTTTCCGCAATGTGTGATCTTTGGGAATTAACTCTGATAATTTTCTTAATTGAAATATTTTTAAATGTTTGGATAATGTGAAAATGGTGTTTTTCTTATAGTAAAAATGAAAAATTTACCCTTGATTCTTGGGAGGTTTCAATTATTTAAATCCAAAATTTTAAATTGTTAACTATAACTTACAATATGTTACATACAAAACACAACCAAAGCATCCACTAAAAGGTCAAACTTGCACACATAAGAACTTAGCCTGCTATACTATGTATAAGGGTATGCCTGGTATACAAAGCAACATAGCATGGCTAATCATATCGTAACAACCAATTTTTCTGTTTGTTTCCATTGGGTTTCATGGGCTCTCTCACTTTTAAATTGTCTAATTTACCCTTAGCCAAAAAAACAACCTATACCAAATTTAGCTTGTTGAAGCTCCTTCCGATGCTGCTCCTCTAAGGTATCAAGGACTGTTCATTGCCCTCCGCACACGCCTGAAATAAGTAACCCAAAAAAATTACTTCTTGTGGAATGAAAATGAAATAATATATTTCTTATAATTTGAAATAGAATGAATAAAAACTGCTTATATGTTTATATGCTTACTTTTTAGAAAATGGTTGTCTTTGTGAGCATTCAAACACATTGTGGAATCGAATCTTGAATTATAATTCCCTCACGAACCAAACACACCCTTAGGTTGGTTGAATGTTTTTGGAAATAATGGAAATAAAGACGCGAGAGGGCATTTTTTTTCTTTTAAATAAAAATGAAGGAATGGAATCTAAATCTTCGCTATTAGCCGATGAATGACAATTCATTCAACCACAAAATCTAAAGAATTCCAATTCCTAGGATTTTGTCAACCAAATATAATTTTTTTAGGAATTCACATTCCAAGTCCTCTAAACTCCCTAGTTTCAACTATAAATTAAAAGTTGTGAAAATATAGAGTTAAGATATACCTACCCATCCTATGCATGTTGAGCTGGAACAGTGGGCATAAAATCTTTAGATTTTAGGAGAGGAACTTCCCCAAACCATTCATGGTTGAGAGCTGCTTCAGCTGTTATCCGCTGCACAGCTCCCCAAATTTATTTCAAAAAATTCTTCAAATTCATTTGTGATAGGATATAGAGCAATAAAACTTTATAACTATATAATTTTTTTAACTACAATTGAATATAATAAATACATTGTCAGGTTCATAAGTTAGAAGTTTATTCAGCAAATCAAATTCAACATCAGACATATTAGGTGATCGAGTGAAAGATGTTACTAGGAATTTTCTCCTCAAAAAATTATACATGAGAAAATTAAAAAAAAGGTAAATAAAACCAAGGGTAGTTTTGGTATAACTAAATTGGTCACATCACCAGTTGAAGCTACAAAGGGATACCAGAAAATCACTAAAGCTGGACATCTAGGAAAAAATCGCAAACATAAGAAAATATGAAAATTTAATTTTACATTAACTACTTAATTCAAGAAATTAAACACTTGTTGATGCTTGAAAAAGCTCACCTTCACCTCTGGAAGTTTAGAAAATCAAGCCAAATTGTTTCATTTGGCGTGCCAAGTATTTTGAATATCTACAATGCAATGATTAGTCACCAAAGACTATTAAGATTCAAGACTAAAATAGTAACTATTAACATATCCCTCTACAAATACGTTAAAGATATCAGAGTTGCTATCTTTAGGACGACTTGGACAACGGTTGCTAACCAACCTAGTGCTAGACCCGGGCCCTTTCCCTCATGGCCTTGAGCTGAGACTCTGGTCCTTAGCACCCGTGGACGGCCTTGCCCAACTCCTTGCTAGCTGGGCATGATTTGGGTTGGACTAAGGCCTGGCCTAATTGTTCCCTATAAATAGAATTTGTACTCTTCCTTAAGGAGGCATCTTCTCTAACCTAGAGTTTTGAATAAGATTCTAAGGACCCTTTCACCCTTAGACTTCCCCCTTCTTGGAAGATCAAGCTCCATGGCCAAACACACACCCAACACACTAAGATGGTTCCCTCCGGATAGGAGGAACCATCTCATATCTACCAACCAATATGACTTCATCATAGGAGCTTGCTCTTGGGGCATAGTCCCTGGGGAAACTCTAACGACTTTGTTGTGATGGCAGCTAGGTATATCATAGGTAACTCACTAACGCTACCATTTCCAGATCTCCGATCTAGATTCGAGACCTCAAGACCCGGTGACCCAAGCTCATATCGCAACATTTGGCACCATCTGTGGGACTCGAACCCACAAGCTATATAATATCATATAGTCAACTTACCTTGTCAATTTGATCAAAAATTTTCCCCATTGAATACTGGTTGCTCAGATAATAGCTCAACCTTGCTACAACCTAATGACCACATGTCAATTTCTGTTAAATATTCTTTTGCTCCCAATAGAAGTTTTGGTGCCCTATTATAAAGTTTAAACCAACAAATAAGATTATGATTGCAAAATTGATAGTTTCATTTTGACTTAATTGGTTAAGAACTGAATAACTTCCATATCCACTTTTAATTCATTTCCTAATGTAGTAGATAGCTCTATATCAATCAAGGCTAGCCACTCATAGTAATTCTCTATGAAAATTTTGATGTAACCAAGTCCAAGTCTAAAAATTTCCTTACTTGTTCCTTGAAGTTTCGAAGCATCCATATCCTTAAGAATTAATGCAACTTGAATAAGATCATTCAAGTTCATCAATGGGAAATCATATAGAAAAATCACATGCCACATTGTTCGCCCTTACCACATGATACCGAAAATTTTGGATCATGTTCTTGAACATAACATCCTTTGTCACACTTATCACTCGAACTATCTTGATAAGGGACCATACCTCCTCCTAATATTTTCCAACCACAACATGAAATCTTAACTTCATATGGAGAAAATCATCTTCATTCTAAAACTTCTCAATCATTTTGTATTGTGCCATGATGAACATCATTTCATTTATCGGAAAATCAAGGTGATTCATATCATTAGTTTCGATAGAATAGCTTCTTCTTGGCTTCTTTTCGAATGCATACATGTGGTTGTATGACACTCTGGCTTTGATATTTTCATAGCCTTCAAGTTTCTTTGGATCACCTTTATCCATTGTTGGTGGATCATTTTTGCGAAGCCTCAGAATACTTTGTATATGTCTTTGCTTTTCCATTCCTGCTTTAATTTCTGCCTTCTTCTCATCTTTCAAATTTTCAACTACAATCACCTTTCCATTTCCTCTATCAGCTTCAGTTGTTTTTGGTTTCGAAGAGTTGGACCTCACTCCAACAACGTCCGAACCAATAACAATCCCCTTGTAAATAGGTCTTGTCATTGTTTTCATTGCCATCACTGTAGTAACTTTCGAAACAATGGGAATTAGGATTTGAGTTAAAATCACCTTGCCAACTATTTTTGCTTTCTCCTCTCCTCCTTTTCTTACTTTTGTTTCCTTACAAACTAACTCCTTTTCTCCCCCTTGCACCCCTGTGACAACAGGTGGGGCACTAGTTGGTAACAGATTTTCAAATTTTGATAGAGGTGCGACTACTTTCATTATTTCTACTTCAAGGGAATTGAATTTCTGAGTTAAAAACTCGGGAGTTAAATCAGAAGTTGTAGTAGGCTTTGACACAATTTCCCTCAATTCTCCAAGTAACACTCCTATCTTTTCGAAATTCAGAACATCTTCACTCGCCTTTGCTTTATCCTTAGAAATTAATGACTGATAGTATTCCACAACTTTCATAACAACCCCAACAATGGTATCAATTTTCGAATGAAGAGAAGAGTAATTAGCACTCAACTCTTGGATTTCTTTCAAAATGTCAACCTTCATTTCCTCAAGCTTGCGATTGACATCCTATCACACAGTCTTGACATCTTAACAAATAGAACATGGCGTTCTTTTGCTACCATCCTAAGCTCTTTGATTTCACCATTGAATGAGTCAACTTGAACCTTGACTCTGAGCTCATTGTTTTATGGGATAATATCACTATAGCACAATAAACTTTTGCCGTTTGTCTAATTTGGTCATTAAAGGTTTTTTTTGGCATATTAGACCAGTAAAGTCATGTTTTACCTATCAATTAAGTCATTTTGGTTAAAATTAACTGGTTACCAGGTCACAAAACTGATGTGGCATTTAATAATTAATTTATCTTTATTATTTGGTAGCCACATCATTTAATCCACACAAATAATAATTTATTTTTGATTTTTAAAATTAAGATAAATGCAATTAACCCTAAATCTACAGTCTTTATTATTGGTAGCCACGTCATGTTTTACCCAAGCACTCTCCATCAACACCCAAAATTTCTTCCCTAAAATTCATCCTCTGCTGCCTCCCATAAATCCATCTCTCGCTACAATAGATTTTGCTTTTTCACTCCACCAGAAAATCGATCTCACTCACACTAGAACTCTATCTGTCCCACAAACCCATAAATCGATCTCTGATTGCAGCAAAAATTGATTCTTGATAATTTATTCGTTGAAGAAAAATCAAACCCACCATCACAGATGTTTTCTTCTTAGATGTTCAGAAATCTATGTTCTATATTTGTATTTGATTTTTTTTCTTGTATAAGACAAAAGAGGATGGGAAAGGTAGGAAATCAAACATTACTGGTGTATATATTATCTTACCTTATACCATAGACTAAGATTCTTTCATTGCTATTGGTCTTCATAAGAAGATGAAGACGAAGAGAGTATTGAAACAATCTAGAAAACCAATCAATCTTTTGGATCTGTCCCATAAGATCACCGTCTTTGGAATCAATGGAAAAGAAAGATAGAGACGGGTTAATCGGTAATGAAAAAGTCGAAATCGCTGGTGGCCACATTCAAATTCTGTTGGATGTTCACAACTAAATTTTAGTGGAAGAAATTGATGACGATAATGCATTGTTCATATTCAGATTAAAAAAATCTAGATTCGATTACCACGAAGACGACAAGTACTAGTCTTGATTGAATGCATCTAGGTATGGTATTGGATCAGGTTTCAGATTTGGATTTGGGATGAAGAAGATGAAGAAAGGGATGTCGATGAGGGCAAGAAACGAAGAACACATGTTCAGATTCAAAATTTTTGGATTAGTCATTGTCGTTGGCATCCTCCGAATGTGGATCGGTGATGGAATGGGAAAGTGTGGAGGAAAATGAACAAGAAACGAAGAACACATCTTCGCTCACAACTTGAGAGAGAGAGAGAGAGAGAAAGAGAGAGAGAGAGAGAGAGAGAGAGAGAGACGTTTAATAGATTAGAGGGGGAGAAATTTAATGACGTTTATGTTTGACGTGGCATATCCACGTATGATCGGATTAGCCAAAAAACAAATATTAATTGACACATATACAATGTGAACCGGGAAACCATTTAAAATCGGAGAAAATGACTAAAATAAAAGGTAAAACATGACTTTGCCGGTCTACTGTGCCAAAAAAAAACTTTAATGAACAAATTGGACAAATAGCAAATGTTTATTGTGCTAGAGTGACATTTTCCCTTGTTTTATCCATGATATCTATCTGTGTTTGAATACGTAACTCATGTGCCTTGAGCATTACATCTAACTCTATACCCGAAACTGATTGTTTTTCCCCTGAGTTAACTTGGGATTGAAGAATAGAGTTGAGCTTTCGATTAAGTATCTTAAATTGTTTTCCAGACATTAGTATATGATCTGGAATGTTTTCTTCTTTAGTATCAAATTCTAAGTCTGCAAATATTCCTCCGAAACCTCCTCCACCAGTTTCATCATCGGAATTAAGCTTTGGTGGATAAGTGGATTGTGATGTGAACAAAGTAGTAAATGGTTGTTATAAGATGTTTTCGAAAGTGGGTGAAGTTGTGGTGGTATAAACTTTCGAAATAAATGGTGGAAGTGAAGTGTTAGGGACAAAAGTGGTTTCAAAAGAAGAAGAAGTTATTATACCTTGAGAAATAGTTGACTTCATGATATCCTCACCCATGTTGACATTTGCACCCGTATCAGATACGTTTACAAGAATGCCTGAAGTTTTAACCTCCTCAGTAAATGTCTTAGTTATCACAACTTCGAGTGGAATTACAACTGTTGTAGGAGTAGATGTTTTGATTGGTGAATTCGACCCCAAAGGTGTTTCTTGAACAATCTCACTGTCTGATGACTCTTCGTGAATGATCAACTTTCTCTTCTTTCCCTTATTAGCTATATGTTTCACAACATCTTCAACTCTTCTTTTCTTTGAGGATGGAGAAACTGGTGCTGGGATTTCTCGAACAATAACTCCCCTCCTATTCAATTGCGCATTTCGAACTAAAGGGGATTTATCATCAAAAGATACTTTGGACTTGTGTGATAACTTCTTCAATCTTTTAAACACCCCTTATTTCGAAGGTATTAATTCCTTCGGAGAACCAGTTGTAGGCATTTCAATTTGCTTGACCACTTTCTTCGAAACTTTTTCTTTATCAACAACATGCCTCTTTGGTGATTTAGCCAGAATCTTCTTAGGACTTTATTTTGAAGGAATTTCTTCAGTTTCCTTCTTTGACTTCTTGGATTTCTTGGAAGACCCCTAATCACTTGTTGGTAAAAGAACTCCAGTTTCCACTGAAGGATTAATCTTCTGCAAATACGCCACCAAAATAGGATTCAACGGATCTATATTTTTGACCATAGCATCCGAAATTCTTGCAATGTTTGGAAATACCTCTACATCATCTTCAACTGACTTCGGAAAATGATACTTCAAGAATTCTGCTTTGGGTTCATCGACTGGAACTTGAATTCCTTCCTTCTCATAAGCATAACGTATGATCAAACTCCAATACCGAGCACACGATATCCCTTGAACCACATTTTTGTTTTCTACGCTTTTAAGAAACTCCTTCCACATCTGCGAAGCATAATCAACATTTATATCATAGTATATTCCAGCCACCATAGCATATACTTCCAAACGATCCTTGTCAATCCCTACACTTCGACCAGTTAAGCACCGAAGGTAAATGCTAAAGAGAAAGTTCCAGATACAGGGCATGCTTGATTTCTTGAAGTCATTGATCTGGGTAAGAGGTGGTTGATGACCCATCTCATTGAACATATGGATGATCTGAGCATTCGTAACCTTGTAGAATTGATGAGAATTAGGGATTTCAAGAATTTGAGTGAACAACTTCTTGGTGAGAGGAATCTTCTTGTCATTTACCATATTGAAGGTAACGACATCCATGGCCTTACTATAAGTCGTAGTGGAACTCGCCATTGACAGCTAGGACATAGGAAGATCGAAATAGTTGAACATCGTAGTTGACAAGCTTGCATGTTTGAGAGTGATAATTAACATCTGGAGTTCATCTGGATATACTGAAACATCATCTTCAACTTGGTAATTAGTGCTTTGAAGCTTCATGATTGGTTAAGATGAAACATCTTCGGTGGTATGAGTTTGAGTAGTAGCCATTGATTAGGGTTTTGAAAGCTTTGAATAATAGATAGAAATTAGGGCTTAAATCGTCTGAGAGAATTTTGAACACGTAAAGTGTTAATGATAAACCAATTTCCTTTTATATGTATGCTCATTTGAATACCGAACGATTTAATCAAAGTAATAACCACATCTCTCCTTGAAACTTGCACCATTAGCCGTTTTTAACGCCACGTTAGATAAAGCAACCTTGAAACTCACACCATGTTGCCAAACGGTCACATCAGACTGTTCGTGAGTACCAAGAAGATAAGAACCAAAACCTTCGGCATAGAAGTTGTGCTCTTTTTCTTTTGGGTTTAAAAGTGAAGTCATATGCCAGACTTTCGAAATCTTAAGACTGAGTTGGTAGTACTCAAAACCTCAAGGATTTCGTGAGTGCAGTATGCTAATGAAATAAGATACGAAGCAATAATAAAAAAAATTGGATTTGTTATGTCGAAAATAAATTTTCGACATAAATGTAGTTATATCCTGGGCAAAGATTGCTTCGTTAATTATCAAGAGAGATAATCAACTGCTTGTGTTGTTTCCCACGAATTACAATCAAATACTTGTAAAAAAGTATCGAAGGCCTTCTTTTATAAGGCTTTTGGGCGGTTAAGGATTTCGTTACATTTCAGCACTAAACATAAGTGTGATCAATTGTAACCGAAATTACTTGTTTGACTAGTGTAGTTAATGACAAGTATGCTTTGGAAAACTTTTAATGTGACAAAGATAACGAATGATACTCATACAAAAATCATATCCAGAAAAACAAAATTTTAGCTGAATCTTGTTGGGATTTAAATGTCGTGGGTTTCAAACATTTGATCATGATCACCCATAATAAAAGAATATGATTTTGAGTATCGAAAAATTGGTACTGAAACAAGTGTTTCGTGAAAATATGGAACAAAGTTCCCTGTTAATTCCTTAAAAAATTCCAAAATATTGGGTTTCACTTTCATCACGGCCTCATGATTCCAGATCAAAAACACAAATATGTAATCTATATGCTAGTTTTTTTTTATTTACAAACCAAAAAAATTTAGACTAGCTAATACGTAATAGGCAGTGTACCTAATCGACTAATAGAATAGTTTAGGTAAGTCAAATATAGAACATAGGGAACATGAATGATTAAAAGCTAAAATATCTACTAAAGTTAACTAGAACAAAACATAAGGCCAAATCAAACATTCTCAGGATATAAGATCCTAATTATGTACATCCATGATACATACACAAACAACTACAATAATGATGTCAATATCATATAAGGAAAACCCTAGGCAAGCAGGCATCATGTAATCAGACAATTCTATCAGGCAATTCCTAAATATCCCTAGCCTAGTACTACCTTGCTGTTCTAACATATCAAAATATCAAATAACTGTATCGTACACCCTGCATCCTTCTTTTCTCATTTTGAAAAACCATTTTAAAATTATTTTGAAAATCCTTTCTTGGTTTGAGACTAGATTCACACGAATGTTCCTTCAATTCACTCAAACCAAGGCTCTGATACCAACATGTAACACCCACAAAAATCATGCCAAATTTAAACTTTTTAAAACATTTAAAAACCAACAGTCATTACAACTTGGTTTTCAAAATAGTCTATATCAGATTCAACCAGAAACAAAGTCATAAAAAGTGAGGAGCGGTACGATCACGCCTTAGCCTTGCCGCGGTCCCCTGATATACCTGAAACAATAAACTGAAACTGTAAGCCTGAGAGCTTAGTGAGTTCCCCCAAAATACCCATACACATAATAATACACATATAATCATAAACAACATACTATGGGTCCAGTCAACCATCAGGTTGGAATACCCCAGGCCCTCAACCATCCAGTTGGAATGCCAACATAGTATGGGTTCAATCATCCTCGGGATGGAATACCCCGACCCACAACCAACATGTTCGAATGCCCACATACTATGAGTCCGATCATCCTCGATATGGAATACAACCCACAACCAACAGGTTGGAATGCCCAGGTCTATTGGCTTTCGCACAAAGCAGATAAGCCTCAACCGCCAAACAAACATGTGCACATATAACAAATAATCACATAATAGGATTTAGACAAATAAACCGATCTAGCTGATCATAGCAACATAATAACATCCTACCTACCAGGATACTGATCTAACAGATCATAATAGCATTTACCATCCTATCTACCAGGATACCGATCTAACAGATCATAATAGCATTTACCATCCTATCTACCAGGATACCGATCTAACAGATCATGCTAGCATAACATATCAGGATAACAATCAAAAAGGTCCAACCTTGGTGCCTTAGATCCTTGAGTAATAGTGAGGATAACTTACCTCGCAAGTAGTGTCGAAATATTGAAAATCGCTGATTGTTATCTCACCGGAAATCCCGAACTATAACACAATAGATACCAAGTCAATACAAAATAATAATCTTGACTATAGTCCACACAATGAATCACGTCCTTCCTCTGTATTGGGCCAAGGCCCAATACCAAATCCAAAATCTTGAAAGTCCTTATGTAAAGCCCATTATTGGCCCAATTTACCAAATTGTCCCTAACTCCCTAATTGGGCCTAATCCCAAGATCCATTATCAAAATTTGGCCTAAAACATTTTATTCATAAAATACAACAAAGGTCCAAACCCAATTAGCCCATAAACAGCCCAAACCCGAAGCCCAATTGTCAAAGGTCCAATAGAGGACGTACGAGGGACATTCTTCTCTTGTATGCGTGGCGTACTCATCCAGATGTTTGACCACCATCGGGGTGGTTGACCCAGTACGCTGGGTGTACTGGATTTATGCTGGGTGTATGCCAAGTTTTGCAAAAATCCTATTAATTGCTTAATAGCTTAAGCACTTAAGCCCAAATTTCAGATACAGTGACCTAACGTGCCTAGGACCCATAAAGTCATGAACTTTATCACTTTGGATGTCCATAAAACTCTTAATACTTGGTCTTAATCCATTAAGACCTTCTTACTCCATGCATGGGACACATTCAACTATTGGGACCTCATTTTTATCACTCGAAGCCCCTTCAAGAGTCTAGAAGGACAACCCTTTTCGTCCAAATCACACAATGCAACATCTTGCGACAAGAAATGGCTCTTTAAAGAAAAATGACATGATCTATACATATATGCATAAGGTTCGAATATTTTTACCTTCTGGAGCTTCTAAGGCACAACCCAACTTCAGATCTACAAGCTTGATCTTCTTCTTCAACTCCTTGATGCAACACCTTCTTCTTAAAACACTCAAAAAACACTAAATAAGCTCAAACACTCAAGGAAATGACTATGGTTTAGGGAAAATGACTCTAAGCAGTGGAGGGTAGGGTAAGGGAAGGTTAGGTGCTCATAATGTTGCTTATATAGTCCCCAAACCCTAAATATTAGGGTGTCATCTTGACATTAGTACGCCGAACGTACACAACTTTACACCCAACGTACTAAGCCGGAACTTAGTATGCTTAATGTACTCTTATATACGCGCAACGTACTCCTTCTTGGCCCAAGGTTGCAACTTTGGCCTTTAAACTTAACACCTCCAACCCCAAGGACTACAAATGACAAGGTAATAATAGAGAGAATGGGGGGGGGGGGGGGGAGTGTTTGAAAATTCCTACAAAAATCTCAGGATGTTACGATTCTCCCCCACTTGACGTAGACTTCATCCTCGAAGTCTGCTACAGTAAATACATCCGGGTAATGTTCCCACATCTCGGACTCGGGTTCCCATGTTCACTCGGATCCCCTTCGATGCTCCCATTGTACCTTTACCAAAGGTATCTCCTTGTTCCGTAGAGCCTTCATCTTCCTCTCTAGTATAGCTACGGTCCTCTCCACCTAATTCGGGTGCTCATCGACCTGGATATCATCGAACGACACCACTACCTCTTGATCCACAATGCACTTTCGCAATTGCAAAACGTGAAAGGTGTTGTGGATCCGACTGAGCTCGTCTGGTAGCTCTAACTTGTATGCCACCTTGCCAACCCTGGAAATGATCCTGAACGACCCATTGTATTGGGGACTCAATTTCCCCCTCTTCCAGAAGCAGATCACACCCTTCCAGGGCGAGACCTTCAGGAGTACCATGTCACCTAGGGGTGAGCATTTGGACCGGTAGACCGGACCGGACCGGTGAACCGGACCGGACCGGACCATTTTTTTGGATCCCCGGGCCAGTTCTCGGTTCTCAGATTTCTCTCCGGTCCGGTCCGGTTTTTTTCCCGGTTCGGTCCGGTTTTTACCGGGTTTAGAACCGGTTGGACACGATTAAGATTTTTGTGATGTTTTTTAAACACTCATAACTCATTCGTTTTATGTCGGATTGATATGAGGTTTTTTCCAACATTTAGTTTACAGTTTGTAGATGAATTTAAACTATAATTTTGTTTATTTTGGTATTATATTCATCGCGTTACAATCATTCAAAATAGAGCTATCAAAGCTGAAAAATTCAGCTTTTCAGCAAGATTTTGTAATCTGTGACGTTTTTTAAACACCCATAACTCATTCCTTTTAAGTCGGATTGACCAGAGATCTTTTCCAACATTTAGTTTACAGTTTGTAGATGAGTTTAAACTATAATGTTTATTTTTGTATCATATTCACTGAGTTACAGTCCTTCAAAGTAGAGCTATCAAAGCTGAAAAAATTCAGCTTTTTAGCAAGATTTTGTAATCTGTGACGCTTTTTAAATACCCATAACTCATTTGTTTTAAGTCAAATTGACCTCTAGTTTTTTCCAACATTTAGTTTACAGTTTGAAGATGAATTTAGACTATAATTTTGTTTATTTTGGTATTTTATTCACTGAGTTACAATCCTTCAAAGTAGAGCTATCAAAGCTGACATATTTAAGCTTTTTAGTATTATTTTATACTATAATTCCGAATCCGCGTTTAGCACATGTGATAGAGTTGTAAGTGAGTCTCAGACTAGTTTATCGACCTTGATAGTTGAAGCTTTGTTATGCACCCAAGATTGGGTGATAAAGTCTACAAATCCGATAGTTGACAACGTTGATGACATCTTGAACGATGATGATCTAGCTTTGGGTAAAAAAATTACAATCTTTATTGTTTTAATATACAATTATAACTTTTTATTAAATACTAACAACATTTTCATTTGTGTTTATATAGAGAAAAGAATATGGATGATAATGATATGGGGAAGAGGCTAGTGGAAGATTAGATTATTAGTTTATGAAGTTTGTTAGTTTGATTGATTTTAAAGTTTAAACTATGATTTTTGTTGTTACGATAATACTTTTATATGTTTGTCTTAAAATTGTTTAACTTTTGTTGGTGAACTTGATTTATACGTTAGTTGTTTTTATTTGGAAATTTAATTTTTGCAGATTGCAAGTTATAATATTATACATCAATGTATATTAGTTAGGCATGAAACGGGAACATATTAATTTTGCAAGTTATAATATTATACATCAATTAAAGTTGTACCGGTCCAAACGGGTCCAAAAACCGGAAAACCCGGACCCGAACACGGACATGGACACGACTCATTCGGTCCGGTTCATGGTCCACAAAATTCTCCATAACCGGTCCGGTCCAAGAGCCGGTCCGGTCCGGTTCGGTCAGGGCCGGTCCAAATGCTCACCCCTAATGTCACCGACCTGGAACTCTAACTCAGATTGGCATCTGTCGGCGTAACTCTTCTGCCGACTCTGAGCGGTCTGCAGCCGCTGTCTAATCACCTGAATCTTCTCGGTAGCCTACAAGACTACCTTCTTTTGTTCCATCACCCTATGTCCAACCTCACCCCCAACATATAGGGGTGCGACATCTCCGTCCATACAACAGCTTGAAAGGCGGGGCACCAATGCTGGAATGATAGCTATTGTTGTAGGAGAACTCTGCAAGGGGTAGGTGGGAATCCCAGCTTCCAACGAAGACGCCCTGAACATATCCTCGAGGGGCTGAATGGTCCGCTCGCTTTGACCATCGGTCCGCGGATGAAATGTTGTGCTAAAATGCAGCCGCATGCCCAGTTCCTCGTGGAACTTATGCCAGAAACGGGAGGTAAATCTAACATCTTAGTCGGAAACAATTAAGACCGGAACTTCGTGGCGAGCGATGATCTCCCGGACATACACGTCGGCCAACTTCTCAGCCGATGAACTCTCCTGTATGGCCAAGAAATGGGCACCCTTGGTCAATCGATCCACGATGACCCATATAGCATCAAACCCCTTTTCCATCCTCGTCAGCTTGGTAACGAAGTCCATCGTGATTTGCTCCCATTTCCACATGGGAATCTCCATGGGCTGCAGCTCGCCATGCGGCCTCTGATGCTCGGCCTTGACCATCCTACAGGTCAAGCACCTCTCGACGTACCAAGCGATTTCTCACTTCATGCACAACCAGCAGTAAATCAAACTCATGTCCGGGTACATGTTAGTGGCCCCCGGGTGAATAGAAAAGTGAGACTTGTGGGCCTACTCCATAATAGTCTGTCTGACCCCACCATACATCGAAACCCATACCAGACCGCATCTGGTAAATAATCCCCAACTATCGTGCACAAAATGGGAATTCTCGCCCCTGATTCTCTCTAGTTTCCAGTTCTCTGGTCGCATGCCCTCAACCCGAGCATCTCTAATCAAAGTCACCAAAGGAGAATCCACCACTATTCTCATACATATTGCTGGGGTGGAAGACCCCGCTAACTTGCGGCGCAGAGCGTCCACCACCAAATTCTCTTTACCAGGGTGGTAAAGGATTTCGCATTCGTAGTCCTCGACTACATCCAGCCACCTGCGCTGTCTCATGTTCTGGTTCAGCTGATCCATGATGTGTCTCAGGCTCTTGTGATCCGTGTATATGGTACAATGGACCCCACATAGGTATTGTCTCCAAATCTTGAGAGCGAATACCACCACTCCCAACTCCAGATCATGCGTAGGGTATCTCGTCTCATACAGATTGAGCCGACACGATGCATAGGCTATGAAATGTCCTCTCTGCATGAGGACCACCCCCAAACCTGTGATGGACGCATCATAGAACACCACAAAATTCTCAACTCCCTCTGGGAGAGTAAAAAATGCAGCCTCGCACAAACATTGTCGGAGGGTCTCAAATGCCCTCTGTTGCTCAGGGCCCCACCGAAAATCCACCCCTTCCTCGTCAGACGAGTGAGGGATCCTGTAATTTTGGAGAAATCTAGTATAAATCTCTGGTAGTACCCTGCGAATCCAAGAAAACTCCTGATATCTGAGGGATATCTCGACACCTCACACTGCATGATGCGTCGATTTTGGACGGGTCGACCAAAATCCCCTCCTGATTAACGAGATTTCCGAGGAACTGGACCTCTCATAACCAAAACTCACACTTTGAGAAATTGGCTTAAAACTATTCCCGTATCAGAACTCCTAATAACTCCCTGAGGTGCTCCTCGTGCTGCTCTCGGGTCTTGAAATACACCAAGATATCATCTATAAACACAATGACCGAACGATCAAGCATCGGTCTGCAAACCCGATTCATTAGGTTCATAAATACCACTGGCGCGTTGGTGAGCCCAAATAGCATCACCATGAACTCGTAGTGTCCATAACGGGTCCGAAACACGGTCTTCTCCACGTCCTCCTCTCTGACCCGAACGTGATGATACCCAGACCTCAAATTTATCTTGGAAAACCAAGATGCACCCTACAACTGATCAAAAAGATCATCTATCCTCGGGAATGGATAACGGTTCTTCACCATGAACTTATTCAACTCCTTATAATCAACGCACATCCAATGCGAACCATGCTTCTTCCTGACGAAGAGTATTAACGCTCCCAACGGGGAACTGCTCGGACAAATGAACTGCTTGCCCAACAGTTCCTGCAGCTGTGATTACAGCTCCTGCATCTCTGGTGGTGCCAACCAGTACGATGCCTTGGCGATAGGGTCCGCACTCGGCACCAGGTCGATTCAAAACTCAACCTGCCTCTCCGGAGGAATCCTTGGCAACTCCTCTGGAAACACATCAGCAAAATCCCTGATTACTAGAACCTATGAAACTGAAATCTAATCCCTCGCTCGCGTATCCACCACATAAGCTAGATAACCCGCACACCCTTACTGAATACACTGCCGAGCCCTGGCAGCTGAACAAAACCCTGATCCCACTCTGGTGGCCTTGCCATAGATAGTCAGTTCTCCCCCACTTGGGGTTCGAACTACCACCTGCTGGCCCTCACATTCAATCATGGCACCGAAACGACTAAGCCAGTCCAACCCCAAAATCACGCACACCTCCCCCATGGGAATCAATATCAAGTCTGTCGGAAAGGATACCTTGAAGATCTCCAACTCACATCCTCGGTAGACTGAAGAAGCAAAAATTCCATGTTCGTTGGTGATGGAAACTCGCAACGGACACTCTAGCTCGCCTACTGGCACACCGAACTCCTTAATGAATGTCTGAGATACAAATGACCGACTCGCCCCTGAGTCAAATAAAACCAAAGCATGAAAGGAGTTCACTAAAAACATAACTAACCACAGGTACAACAAATAAGCATAAAAATATATAATAAAAGAAATAGAGGATAGAAACATACCAACAACGACATTCGGTGCTGCCCTGGCCTCCTCGGCTGTAAGCTGGAAGGCACACCCCTGAGCCTTCGGAGGCTTTGCTTTAACTGGACTCTCATCCTCGATACTCAATGTATCCGGCACTGGAGCCTGCACTGGCTTAGCGGCTAGTAGAGGACAGTGGGCCTTCATATGGCCCAGCTGATCATAATGATAACAAAGTCTGACTCCAGGAGTCGGAGTCTGCTGCCTGCAATCCCTAGCCAAATGGCCCTTTTTGCCACATCGGTGGCACCCACTCCCTGATCGAAACATCCCTGAATGAGCCTTTCCGCACATCCTACAAGTGCAGCCTGGTTGTCCCCTAGTCCTGGTATTAGAGGTCTTAGACCGCTTTGGTGCCCGCTGTGACTGTGTTGGCGCCTGCCGCTGCTCCCTCAACTGAATCTCAATCTCCAACTCACGCCGCCTCGCGGCCTCCTGTAAATCCAAAAAAGTATCACATCGCTAGGTAGACACAAAATGTTGGATGTCAGTATTGAGCATTCTCAGATAAAGTGTCATCTGAGCCTGCTTGGAAGCAAACTCTGGGCAGAACATCGCCCTCTTTGTGAACATGCAGGTGATCTTCATCACCGATTCGCTGTCCTGTCTCAAACTCAAAAACTCCTGAGCCAATCGTTCCCGCTCAACCTGTGGGATGTAATGAGCATGGAACATATCCCTGAACTGATCCCAAGTGACAGCAGCTCTCTGATCATCAGTGTACGACCCTGTCGTCAATCTCCATCAGTCTTTGGCCCCGGACCTCAACAAGTTCAGGGCACACCTGACCTTATGGTCAATAGAACACGAAAAAGTAAAGAAACACCCCTCCACATTAGAAACCCACCACATAGGCTTTATGGGGTTCTGAGTCCCATCAAAAGTAGGTGGCTTCGTGTTATCAAATTCTCTGTACTGAAAGCCCCGATTGGCTCCTACGCCTCCTCATGCCGCTGTTACAGCCGATACAGCTGCAACGACAACCGTCTTTGCAAGGGTTGTGTATCTGTCATCAAAGTACTCCATCATAGCGGTCTTGATAGACCCAAACAACTCCAGAATCTGACCCCGGACAATCTCGCCCACCACCTATCAGATGATCTCCCTGACACGGTCCTCTGTCAACATTGGCCCCTCCTAGCCGATAACCTCAAGCGCGGCCAGGGGCCTCCTAATCGCCCTATCTTGATCATGATCCAAATCCAGTCACAAAACGCCTCGTAACCACCATACTGAAAAATATAACAGGAATATATCAGATAATCCGCATATACAACAGGGAACCAACTCCCGACTAAACCCTAGGGGTTGTGACTTCCTTGCTACACGTATGGGTCCTGTGCTTTCAGTTGAATGGGCCCATACTACCTTTCACACATACCTATATTTGTCTCAAGTATCACCACAACACCCTAACAATATACGTTCACATGGTGGTCGCTCAATCCTCACCCATAGAGGAAAGCTAACTGTCTCACGTTGACCTATCGGCCTCACATAACTCACTCATCCATGAAACTTCCACCAACCCTGCAGCACTAGTATATGCTAGCCATACCTAACGTTGGACCCTATAAACTTGCGAATATCTGATCTTACCCTAAGTCCCTAATAAACAAGAACGAAACATAAGGCCAAATCAAACATTCTCAGGATATAAGATCCTAATTATGTACATCCGTGATACATACACAAACAACTACAATAATGATGTCAATATCATATAAGGAAAACCCTAGGCAAGCATGCATCATGTAATCAGGCAATTCTATCAGGCAATTCCTAAATATCCCTAGCCTAGTACTAGTTTGCTGTTCTAACATATCAAAATATCAAATAACTGTATCGTACACCCTGCATCCTTCTTTTCTCATTTTGAAAAACCATTTTAAAATTATTTTGAAAATCCTTTCTTGGTTTGAGACTAGATTCACATGAATGTTCCTTCAATTCACTCAAACCAAGGCTCTGATACCAACATGTAACACCCACAAAAATCATGCCAAATTTAAACTTTTTAAAACATTTAAAAACCAACAGTCATTACAAATTGGTTTTCAAAATAGTCTATATCAGATTCAACCAGAAACAAAGTCATAAAAAGTGAGGAGCGGTACGATCACGCCTTAGCCTTGCCGCGGTCCCCTGATATACCTGAAACAATAAACTGAAACTGTAAGCCTGAGAGCTTAGTGAGTTCCCCCAAAATACCCATACACATAATAATACACATATAATCATAAACAACATACTATGGGTCCAGTCAACCATCAGGTTGGAATACCCCAGGCTTTCAACCATCCGGTTGGAATGCCAACACACTATGGGTTAAATCATCCTCAGGATGGAATACCCCAGCTGACAACCAACATGTTGGAATGCCCACATACTATGAGTCCAATCATCCTTGATATCGAATACTCACAATCCACAACCAACAAGTTGGAATGCCCAGGTCTATTGGCTTTCGCACAAAGAAGATAAGCCTCAACCGCCAAAAGAACATGTGCACATATAACAAATAATCACATAACAGTCTAAAGAGAGATAAACCGATCTAACTGATCATAGCAGCATATTAACATCCTATCTACCAGGATATTGATCTAACAGATCATAATAGGATTTACCATCCTATCTACCAGAATACCGATCTAACATATTATAATAGCATTTACCATCCTATCTACTAGGATACCAATCTAACAGATCATACTAGTATAACATATCATGATAACAATCCAGAAGGGTCGGCCTTGGTGCCTTAGACCCTTGAGTATAGTGAGGATAACTCACCTCGCAAGCAGTGATGAAGTACTGAAAATCTCTAATTGTTATCACACCGGAAGTCCTAAACTATAAAACAATAGATACTATGTCAAAAAGAAAATAACAATCTTGACTACAGTCCACACAATCCATCATGTCCTTTCTCTTTATTGGGCCAACGCTAAATGCCAAATCCAAAATCTTGAAAGTCCCTATGCAAAGCCCATTATTAGCCCAATTTACCAAATTGGGCCCGACTCCCTAATTGGGCATAATCCCAAGATCCATTATCAAAATTTAGCCCAAAACATCTTATTCATAAATTCCAGCAAAGGCCCAAACTCAATTAGCCCATAAACAACCCAAACCCGAAGCCTAATTGTCAAAGATCCAACAGAGGACGTATGCGGGGCGTACTCCTCTGGTACGCAGGGCATACTCATCCAGATGTTTGACCACCATCGGGGTGGTTGACCCGGTACACTGGGCATACTAGATTTACGCTGGGCATACGCTGATTTTTCCTAAAATCTTGTTAAGTGCTTAATGTCTTAAGCACTTAAGCCCAAACTTCAGATCCAGTGACCTAACATGCCTAGGACTCGTAAAGTCACAAACTTTATCACTTTGGACGTCCATAAACCTCTTAATACTTGGTCTTAATTCATTAAGACCTTCTTACTCCATGCATGGGACACATTCAGCTGTTGGGTCGTCATTTTTATCACTCAAAGCCCCTTTAAGAGTCTAGAAGGACAATCCTTGTCGTCCAAATCACACCATGCAACATCTTGGGACTTTTTGGGACAAGAAATGGCTCTTTAAAGCAAAATCGAAAGATCTATACATATATGCATAAAGTTTGAAGCTTTTTACCTTCTGGAGCTTCTAGGTCACAAACCAACTTCAGATCTACAAGCTTGATCTTCTTCTTCAACTCCTTGATGCAACACCTTCTTCTTAAAAAGACTCTAAGCAGGGTTGGGGAAAACAAATCTAAGCAGTGGAGGCTGGGGTAACGGAAGGTTAGGTCCTCAGAATGTTGCTTATATAGTCCCCAAACCCAAAATATTAGGGTTTCATCCTAACATTTGTACACCAAACATACACAAGTTTACGCCCAATGTACTAAGGCGGAGCTTAGTACGCTTAACGCACTCTTATGTACGTGTTGCGTACTCCTTCTTGGCCCAAGGTTGCAACTTTTTCCCTTAAACTTATCTTGACTCTACAATTACAACCACAAGGACTATAAATGACAAGGTGATGATAGAGGTGGTTCGGAAATACTATAAAAAATCTTGGGATGTTACACCATATTAGTTAAAAGCAATTAACAAAAGCAAATTAAACTTAAGAAGAAATAGAAAATGGTGCTCAAGACAAGATTTTAAAAAAGGCTTTCATTTAGATATGATTCACCTTGTCTCTATGGTTGATTTTATGGACAGTGCAATGGATTTATGTTTCGTTGCTTACCGATTCCTAATGTGACTAGAATTTTGTTCAAAATTCTAATCCTTTGATTTAGTGAGATTATCTATTAAATGATCAAGTGGACCAACAATCAAACAAACTAGTATTGGCTTTGAATTATGCAAGAACTGAAACAACGAGTAACATTTAGTTGGAATAAACATCAAAGCAATATACGAATGTTCATCATATATTAAACACCACATTAATTTATCAACTTATCTATTTAACCTTAGGTTTTTTTTTTTATCAAAACACTAGTCCTATAATTTCATAAGTCACGAAATCATAAGATACAAGCATATCAAGATTAATAGTTCATCTAATCCTAATAAAACTCAACAATAAATAGAAAAATTGATTGTATCAACACAATAGGATCTTTATCAAACATGCATAATGAGTAAGCAACTAATATAAATCCATAATCTCTCAGTTTAACGTGTCTTCGTATCAATACCCGTGATACAAATAAACTGAGTGCGTCAGGTTGTGAAACCTGGTGAGTACATAGTGTTTTCAATCCACAATAATATAGTTATTATGTTCATCATCAAAAAATTAACCCAATTACCCATCCCCATTATCTTCTTTATTATTAAGTATTTTCCCTAAGAATCATCTATTACTCAACATTTATTCCTAAAGATTGTCCTAAGGACTACACACGAAGTCCATCGCTACCAGGGTTTATATAACAGACACTAAGTCCATAGTTGCCAATGTTATCTATTAGGCACTAAGTCCATTGATGTCAATGTTCATCTATAGGGTACTAAATCCATAGCTGTCAACGTTCAATTGTAAGGCACTAAGTCCATAGTTGCCAATGTTCATTCGTAAGGCACGAAGTCCATAGCTGACAATGTTTGTTTGTGAGGAAAGAAGTCCATAGCTACCAGGGATTTTAGATTACATATGGTGAACATATTGTTCACAAAACCTATAGGTTGTGAGCCTGCTAGCGTTCCACTGGACTATCTAGAATAGTTCGTGCTTGTAATCTATACTCTACTAGATGACTAGGTCATCGCTTGGGTCAACCTTTCTCATCATCTTTCACCTCTCATCATCTATATCATATTTCATATCTTATCATTCATATCATCTTCCATCTACCCATCTTTACCCATCATAATTATTGGTATAAAATACGTATACAGTTTAAATCAAGTAAAACATGTATATTTTGTTCATCCAGCATAGATATAAAAAACACAGATAATATGCACACATAGCACTTAATTTATATTAAATACTTCATATCTATGTGTAATATGAAAGCATCTATGAACTCACTTGTTAAAGTGATGACTCCAAACTCGGGCAACACTTTGCTTCTAAAATTTTTATTTTCGTTCAACGAAACCTATTTATTGAGACTAATTATTAGTCTAGATTTATGAGTGATATTTTTTATACGTGTTAAACAATACTTTTCAACAACTATATACAGACAAGGGCTATACATGATGTGACAACCCCATTTTCATAGCCAGAAAAGACCGATTTTGTTTATGCTTTGTTTAAAAATCAAAGTAACATTTTAAATAAAAGTGTTGCGGAATTTGTCCCAAAACAAAATATGATAAAGATTTATCAAAAGCATTTTCGTAGAAATGTATTTCATTAAAAAGACTCGGGATGTCATGTTCGATACAGATCATAAGCGTAAACAATACAACATAGGCCTTACTATATTATTCCGTATTTACAGGCCTAAAATTCCTTAATCTCTCATCCCAAGACATCACATCTATGCTCATGCGCCACTACCTGTAATACAAGAAACTGAGTGGGTCAGGCTTGGGAGCCTGGTGAGCACATAGGGTTTTCAACCCACAATAAATAAGTTTATTAACTTTATCAAACCAATCAACCCGATTACCCGTTCCCATTATCCTCACTTTACGTCCCTAAAACATCTAACACAAGGGACCTAGTCTAAGGACTTTCATCGGGATGGGCACTACTGCTAAGGGGATTCGTCAGCAATAAATGTCCTTAAGGCAACCATGTGAGGGGTGGAGTACACCTGGTGAGCACACAATTCAAATAAACACACAGTTCAAATTAACACCTACAGGTTGCGAGTCTGCTAGCGTTCCACTGGACTGTCTAGAATAGTCCGTGGTCGTCATCTATACTCCGCTAGATGAATGGATCATCAATAACATCTATAACGAGGAATCTCATTATTTTATTTTGTCACACAACAACTATTACATCTACCCATGTTTTACCCAACACATTTTGTAGATATAAAATACATATACAGTTTATATAATTTAAAAAAAATGTATAAAATCGTTCATCCAGCATAGATAGCAAGTATACAGATAATATGCACACACAACACTTAATTTATATAAAATACTTCATATCTATGTGTAAGCTGAAAGTAACTATGCACTCACCTGAAAAGGTGGTGAATCCGAACTCAGACAGCGCTTCGCTTCTTAAAAATAATTTCCTTTGACGAAACCTAGTATTATTACCACTAGAGTTTAGTCTATTATTCGCCGAGACTAATTAATAGTTTAGCTATTATTACTATTATATAAGCGTCAAACAATACTTATATAACCCATAATAATAGCCCAAGTACTTATTATAAGCTCCTAATAACGTTACTATAATTAAATAAACGATATATTAAAAATAGCGTAGGCGTAGCTCACTTATAGCGGGTTTTATAGAAAACTGGGTTTGGCTGGAGTAGCCTTCCCGAGATGAAAATTTCTTCTTCTTGGAGCCGTCGAGCACTCCGATGCTTCCGCCTCGTGCTAGGGAGGTTCCCTAGGCTTTTCAGGGGGTTTCGGGGCTAGAGAGAGGTTCCAAAGAGAGAGTAAAGAGAAGAAAAAATGAGAAAGGTGTGAAGAAAATGATGGTGGGAGAGGTTCTATTTATAGGGTGAAAATTGGCTGATCTTGGTGCCACATGTCACCATCTAGTGGCAAGACTTGGGGAGAAAGCAATGGCCAAGATTGTGCCACATCACCCATTTTCCCACAGCACACTTTCGACTTCTAAAATCCGTAACTTTCACATACGACCTCTGTTTTTGACGTTCTTTATATCCACGTATAGGTAAAAATAAGATCTACCACTTTCATTTTGACTCCGTCGGCTAATTCTCGACCGATCATAAATTTAACAGTACAAGGAGATTATGCTGTTAAACGTCCGCGTAAAATTCATACCTTCTACATACGGACTCTGTTTTCGTATGTCTTTTTACCGTTGAGTTCCTAATAATGAGATCTTAAACTCTCATTTAGGTCACGTAAGCCAAAAACAACTCGAACTAAAATTCGAGTTTCGGGCCGTGCACTACTAAGCCGAATCTTAGAAAAATCATAACTTCCTCATACGAAGTTAGATTTGGGCATTCTTTTTATGGATGTTCTCGGTTTAACATATACTACAACTTTGGTTTAGATCATTAAGGCTAAAAAGTCCGCCATCGTAAATTCACTATTTATGTCTCCCGGTGCAGTGCTGGTTTTGCCGTAAAACTTCGGCCGGCCATAACTTCTTCATTATAACTCGGATTTTAGCGTTCTTTATATCCCTAAAATCCTTATTTCAACCAATACAACTTTATGTAAAGATGTCGGACTTATCACACACTTTAATTTTGACGCTTATTTTTATTCTTTATTAACTATATATTTATAATACACATAATTCACATTGAATTCAAATATTTCATCTTTATTACTTCAAAAAAGAGTTACAATAGTTGATCTAGACTATTACATCATCCAAAAATGCTAAGTCCTGAAACCCGGACGTTACAATTCTCTCCCCCTTAGGATGATTCTGTCCCGGAATCATGCATCAGCAAATAGATGTGGCTAGTGACTCATTATGTCACTTTCTGTTTCCCAAGTGAGATTCGGCCCATTCGAATGTTTCCATCAGACTAGCACTAAGTCGACCATCTTGCATCGTAACTTCTTAGTCTTACGGTCAACAATTGCCTCAGGCTCTTCGATCAGCCTTTAATTCTCATTCATTCTTAACTCTGAGATTGGAATTATGTCGGGAACTTCTCCTGTGAATTTCCTCAAATAACACACATGAAAAATGTTATGAATACCATCGAGTTCTTTAGGAAATTCCAGTTTGTAAGCTTGGTTCCCAATCTACTGAAGAACTTATAACGGTCCAATAAACCTTGGACTCAAATTTCCTCATTTCCCGAATCTTATAAGTCCCTTCCACAGTGAGACTTGAAGCAAAACTGAATCACCAACTTCAAAAGTCATTGGTCGTCTTTTCTTGTCAACATAGCTCTTCTGACGATCCTGAGCTGCTAACATCCTTTCCCTAATTACTTTCAACTTCTCAGCAGTCTCATGGACTATCTTGGGGCCCATAATCTGCTTCTCTCCAGCTTCAAGCCAACAAGACAGCGTACGACACTTCTGTCCATACAAGGCTTGATAAGGTGCCATCTTGATGCTCGAGTGGAAATTGTTGTTGTAGGAGAATTCTACTAGAGGTAAGTGCTCGCCCCAGTTCCCTTGGAACTTAATGGTACATGCTCTCAGCATATCTTCCAGTGTTTGAATCGTTCTTTAGCTCTGACCATCAGTTTGCGGATGGTAAGCAGTACTCAAACACAACTTTGTATCCAACTCCTCTTGTAGACTCCTCCAAATCCTCGATGTGAAAAACTATCACGATCTAACACGATTGTAAGAGGAACACCGTGAAGTCTTACAATTTCCTTCACGTAAGCATTTGCGAGCTTATCCATAGACCACTTCTCGTTGGCTTTTAA
This sequence comes from Lactuca saligna, assembly GCF_052625555.1. Taxonomy (NCBI): domain Eukaryota; kingdom Viridiplantae; phylum Streptophyta; class Magnoliopsida; order Asterales; family Asteraceae; genus Lactuca; species Lactuca saligna. Next base: position 143,062,513 of record NC_136421.1, on the reverse strand, counting down.
GAAGTGTGCACTCTTGGTGAAACGATCCACGACTACCCAAATCATGTCGTATCCGTTCTTCTTCTTGGGCAGTTTAGTCACAAAATCCATGGTGATGTCTTCCTAATTACCCATGGGTACATGTAAAGGTTCTAAACTCCCATACGGTTTCTGATGTTGTGCCTTAACTCTTGCACATGTCATGCACTCAGCCACATACTTCCCAACATCGAGCTTCATCATCGGCCACCAGTAGTAGGGTGAATCCGAACTCAGACAGCGCTTCACTTCTTAAAAATAATTTCCTTAGACGAAACCTAGTATTATTACCACTAGAGTTTAGTCTATTATTCGCCGAGACTAATTAATAGTCTAGCTATTATTACTATTATATAAGCATAAAACAATACTTATATAACCTATAATAATAGTCCAAGTACTTATTATAAGTTCCTAATAACGTTACTATAATTAAATAAACGATATATTAAAAATAGCGTAGACGTAGCTCACTTATAGCGGGTTTTATAGAAAACCGGGCTTTGCTTGGAGCAGCGTTCCCGAGACGAAAATCTCTTCTTCTCGGAGCCGTCGAGCACTCCAGTGCTTCCGCCTCGTGCTAGGGAGGTTCCCTAGGCTTTTCGGGGGGGGGGGGGTCGGGGCTAGAGAGAGGTTCTAGAGAGAGAGAGAGAGAGAGAGAGTAAAGAGAAGAAAGAATGAGAAAGGTGTGAAGAAAATGAGGGTGGGAGAGATTCTATTTATAGGGTGAATATTGGCTGATCTTGGTGCCACATGTCACCATCTAGTGGCAAGACTTGGGGAGAAAGCAATGGCCAAGATTGTGCCACATCACCCATTTTCGCACAACACACTTCCGACTTCTAAAATCCATAATTTTCACATGCGACCTCCGTTTTTGACATTATTTATATCCACGCATAGGTAATAATAAGATCTACCACTTTCATTTTGACTCCGTCGGCTAATTCTCGACCCATCTTAAATTTAACAGTACAAGGAGATTATACTGTTAAATATCCGCCTAAAATTCATAACTTCTACATCAGGACTCTGTTTTCATCTGTCTTTTTACCGTTGAGTTCCTACAAATGAGATCTTCAACTCTCATTTAGGTCGCGTAAGCCAAAAACCGCTCGAACTAAAATTCGAGTTTCGGGTCGTGCATTGTTAAGCCGAATCTTAGAAAAATCATAACTTCCTCATACGAAGTCAGATTTAGGCGTTCTTTTTATGGATGTTCTCGGTTTAACATATACTAAAACTTTGGTTTATATCATTAAGGCTAAAAAGTACTCCATCGTAAATTCAGTATTTACGTCTCCCGGCGTCGTGCTGATTTTGCTGTAAAACTTCGGCGGGCCATAACTTCTTCGTTATAACTCGGATTTTGGCGTTCTTTATATCCACGGAATCCTTGTTTCGACCACTAAAACTTTATGTAAAGATGTAGGACTTATCTCAAACTTTAATTTTGATGCTTATTTTTATTCTTTATTAACTGTATATTAATAATACACATAATTCACATAGAATTCAAATATTTCATCTTTATTACTTCAAAAAATAGTTACAATAGTTGACCTAGACTATTACATCGTTCAAAAATGCTAAGTCCTGAAACCCAGGAGTTACACATGAAACACCGGAGGGCAGGACCATTTTGGCATTAAAGCTATTCTGATATCCAACTACCCTATGTGTCCCTTTAAACCAGATTCCTCATACCGAGATCAGTTAAAATGTATTATAATAACACTTTTTATATTTTATAATACTTACATATTTTTTTATAAGTTCATAATAACGATCATGGACTTAAACATAAACTATACTACTAGGGTAAGCATAACTCACTTACAATGGAGTTTAGCGAAGAATCGGGCTCTGCATGGGCAGAACTTTTGAGCTGAAAGCTCATCTTCTCGGAGCCTTTTGGCGCTCCGGGACTCGCCTCTAACACTTAGGAAGTGCTAGGAAAAGGAAGAGGGGGTTTGGGGGTATTGAGAGAGAGTAGGACAAGAATGGTGGGAAGAGGGGACTCGCCCAAACATTCTTCCTTTCGGTCATTCTTCTCTAAAGCTTCTTCTTGGGATTTCCTAATACTTTCCACAATTGTCAAGACGACTTCAATTTTCAATGCTCTTGGCATTTTCCTTTCAAGGTTGACTTTCCAATTGAGAGCATCAGCAACAACATTTCCTTTATCGGGGTGGTAAAGTATCTCACAGCCGTAGTCCTTGAGTAACTCTAGCCAGCGTCATTGCCTCATGTTCAATTATTTATGATTAAAGAGATACTGGAGGCTCTTATGACCAGTAAAAAGCTTGCACTTCGTGCCATAGAGGTAATGCCTCCATATTTTTAAGGCAAATACTACCGCTGCCAACTCTTGATCATGAGTGGGTTAGTTCTTTTCATGCTCTTTCAATTGTCGAGATGCGTATGTTGGATAAGGTGTCTAAGTCCATAACTATTTCTGGTATGTACTTGACCCGACCCGGCATGGTCCATTTGGGTTGCATGGCACCATGCAATTAGATAGACTAAATGAGAGAAATAACACTTGGAGATTATTAATATATTATAAGTTCTAATATATTAATAATATTATTTGATTAGTTTGATCAAGAATTAATTTAGAATTAATTAAGTGATCAAAAGATAACTAATTAAATATATGGGTTGATTATGTAAATCATCCATATCTTGTATAGTGGGCTAAGAGGCTCCATGGACTATCAAGTTGGGTTCCACCCATAGGATGCTCCATGGATGCTCCATGGGAGTTACAAACCCATGGGTCATGGAAATGAAGAGTCATGACACATTAGGGTTTACATGGTGTAACCCTAGATGTGTCAACACTATATAAGAATCATATTCTCCACCAAAATCGGTTACATTAAGAAAACAAGAGGGCTTGGCCGATTTCAAGAAGTGTGCATTCTCTCAAAAGTCTTTCCAAGAGCATTTGGTGTTGTGTGAAGCATTTGAGGCATCACACTTGGGGTGCTAGGCTCATAAGGTTTCAAGGAACACAAGCAACTACAAGGTAAGTTATTCTATCTATCATTCAAGTTAAAATTGTTCCCCATGTATGCTAGATAGGAATATAGCCTTGGAATTCAACTTTGCATGATAATTAGACAAACATAGATCCAAGGTTATTAGGGTTGCATGTACACTTAGGAAGTGTTAGAATGCTCAAAACCCATTAGTGGTATCAGAGACTAGGCTTGTTTGCTTTTTATTTGTGCTTAGAAGTTGAAAAAAAAAGTCGAAAATCTTGCTTTCTACGAATGGACTCGTCGAGTCCATGGGGGGGACTCGTCGAGTTCACGTGTATCTTCAACCTACTCGGCGAGTAAGTTCATGCAATCGGCGAGTAGGGTCGACAGATTGCAGAATTTCGACTTTAGTTGCTGGAAATAGACTAGAAACATTACCCTAAACTGTTTTGGTACTTGAAAACTTGTTTTGATGGTGTAATGTTCTTTCTAATTCATTTACAACAACTAGTTATCAAAATTACAAAGTTTTAAGTGTAATTTTGATTTATGAATGTGTTCATATTCATGTTCTTGTTCTTATGATGTTTTAGATGATCATAGGAATTATTTGTAACCTATGTGGTAGATTAATTCTTGATCATAATGTGTTTTAATGGAGTCCATAACTTGTCCTCAAGTTATGGAAAACCAAGAGTCACACTTGAATTAAAACCATTAAAAAGAACACAAGAGTTAGAAAAATGAAGAGTCTTCATTTTATTACTCTATTAAACTCATAAGTTACAAGAAATGAAAAGTTTTGAAAGTTACAAAACTTGCCCTCAAGTTTTGGAACAAGTAAAGTTAAGTTAAAAACTTTAGTTCCAACCCTTAGAATTTTAAAAGTTAAAATTCAACCCTTATACTTATATTATGATGATTTAATAATTATATATATGTATAAGAACAAAGTCGTCTTACCACTAGTACGCCTCATTCACGAAGCTGGTCAATAAGGTGGGTATAAGGTTGTTGCCTATAAAATGGTGACTTAATGGGTGTCTACTCTCACCCACCGCTTACTTGACTGGTGGAGGGTCGTTAGCCGAACGGGTAAGACAAGGACTTATAAATTCTCATTCAAAGTATGATGAATATTATAAAGTAACTAAATGTTTTACTAAATTCCCAATCTTAGTTACTTTAGGAAAATGTGAATAAGGTGCTAATCCATGGAATTACACTTTACACTTTGTCTAAGTCGTTGGTGGAGCGTGTGTGGTTAACCGGCACACTAACTTGGACTTAACAAGGTAGGTAAAGGGTGACTTAAGGTTTATTATAGTATCGGTGGAGCGTGTGTGGTTTACCGGCACATCGACTGAGTGATAAACGTTAAGGGTACCAAGTGATTTGCATGGTTACTTCACACCTCGTTTTGTGATCCTCGGTATTCCATTCACAAAACTTGGAGGGAACACTCGAGATTGAAACTTGCCTTTGAAAAGTTCATTGAATCTCAAAGAATCTAGGAATTTCTAAGAACCAATCATAAAACCTAATATCTAATATTTCGGTTTTCGTGGTGGAAATTGGTGAATCGTCATTCACCTACCTTGCAAATATGTTATAGCTTGGATTACGACATACCTCTTCTAAGTTATAATATATTGTGATTGGATCCTAGCCTTAATATTACATTTGGGTGTTTTATTAAGGACTCTCTTAATATCTAAACTAATCTTGTCCTCTTCCTTCAGATGTCTTCAAACAATGCTGCTTCTGGCTCGAATCCTAATGGCTCCTTTACACTTATCAACTTGTGTGGGAAAGTCACTTTTGATGGATCCAACTTCAATGAGTGGATCAGAAACATCAGGATGATTACCCGCTATGAGGACAAAGAATATGTCCTCGACAAGAAGCTTAAGGAGATTGATGAGACCACTGCAACTCCTCAGGAGATCGCTGACTTTCAGGCACATGAAAGGGATGCTACGAAAGTAGCATGCATCATGATGGCCACAATGACAGCAGAACTCCAAAAGTCCTATGAAGATTTCTACCCTTATGAAATGCACCAAGATTTGATGGAAAGATACCATCAAAGTGCACGACAAGAGAGGTACGAAATCATCTGCTCCATGATAACAACCATGATGAAGGACGGGGATTCCGTCACGAGCCACATGCAGAAAATGCAAAGGTATGTGGATCGATTGCTGAAGCTTAATGTGAACTTCCCTGAGGAGCTTGCAATAGATATAATTTTGCACTCCTTACCATCGTGCTATGATCAATTCCGCATGACATATCACATGAATAAGGAAGAGGTCACACTCAACAAACTTCAGGGACTTCTCAAGACCCCAGAATCAGGTCTTAAGGGGAAGTCGGTTGTTAACACTCCTACTCCAAACTCCACTCCGGTTTTGGCAATCGGGAAAAGTCGAGGGAAGAAGAGAAAGAGTTCTTCGAAGGGTACCAAGGTTAGGACCCTTGATGGCTCTTCTTCAAGTGGAACCAAGAAAGGTTTTGTCACTCCTTCTTCTGACCCAAAAGAGGCTGAATGCTTCTATTGCCATGAAAAATCACATTGGAAGTGGAACTGCCCAAAATACCAGCAAGATGTGAAGGATGGGAAAGTTAAACCCAACCATGCAAGTATTTACACTATCATTTCTAATAACTCACCCCATTCGAAATCTTGGGTCCTTGATACCGGTTGTGGTATTCACATTTGTTGTGACTTGCAGGGACTAGGAAGAAGTGAGAATGTGGAGCAAGGAAGAATAAACTTAATCATGGGGAATAGGAAAGTTACACCTGTCACCAAGATTGGAGTTTATACTTTATCGCTAAGTAGTGGGTTAAATTTAGATTTGAATAAATGTTGTTATTCGCCAGAAATGGCAAGAAATATTATTTCCTTTCATGCATTGTATAAACAAGGTTTCACCTTTTCATTTGATAATGAAGTTGGTTCGATTAATGCTTTCTTTGATAATGTTCTTTATTTTAAAGCATTACCTTGTGATGGTGTGTATGAAGCTGTATCTGTTGTAGATAACTTAGGAAATAATGTTTTGTGTATTGATTCTCCTAATAATAATAACTTGGATAAAGCATCATTATGACATTGTCGTCTTGGACATATAAGCAAGAAACGCATAGGCCAACTCCAAAAGGATGGAGTCTTGGAGTCGTTTGACCTAAAGTCAGATGATAGTTGCGAATCATGCTTACTTGAAAAAATGACGAAGTCACCCTTCACAGGCTCGTGTGAGAGGGGTGAAGGTTTGTTGGACCTTGTTCACATGGATGTATGTGGACCATTCAAACATGCCACAAGGGATGCTAATCGTTATTATTTGACTTTTACTGATGATTACAGTAGATATGGATATGTCTACTTAATCAAGCATAAGTCAGAGACTTTCGAGAGGTTTAAGGAATTTAAACAGGAAGTCGAGAATCAATTGGGCAGGAACATTAAGATGCTTCGATCCGATCGAGGTGGTGAGTATCCTAGTTCAGAATTCCTCGACTATCTAAGGGAATGTGGGATTGTCTCACAACTGACACCTCCCAGGACACCGCAGTTGAATGGTGTGGCTGAGAGGCGTAATCGAACCTTGTTAGACATGGTTCGTTCCATGATGAGTCGTGCTTCGCTACCAATCTCATTCTGGGGGTATGCCTTAGAGACTGCCGCCCATATTCTTAATCTAGTCCCTACAAAGAAAGTTGCCAAAAATCCTCACGAGATGTGGACTGGTAAAGTACCTAAACTAGACCACATCAAGTTTTGGGGTTGCGAGGCTTTCGTGAGACGCGAGACTCATGATAAGCTTGAACCTCGAAGCGAGAGGTGTATTTTCATCGGCTACCCACAGCAATCCTTTGGTTACCTCTTCTACAGACCTAGTGACAATGTGGTCTTTGTAGCAAGAAGAGGAGTCTTTTGAGAAAGAGAGTTTATAAGCCAAGGAGACAGTGGGAGGCAAATTGATCTTGAAGAAATTCAAGAGTCAAGTGGTGAAGGAACTTCAAACTCTAGCCCTCAACTTGAGGAGGAAACTCATGTTGAGCCAATTGATGAATCTGTACCTCTGAGAAGTTCCACGAGAGTTAGGAGTGCACCTGAGCATTACTATGGATTCCATATTACTGCAGAAGGTGAGACACTTATTAGTGATGGGACACTAGTAAGTCAAGATGACCCTAACAGCTACGAGGAAGCCATGGCAGGCCCCGAGTCTGCTAAATGGAAAGAGGCTATGGATAGCGAGATACAATCTATGTATGACAATCAAGTTTGGAACTTGGTTGAGAATGTACCAGGTCGTAAGACTGTAGGGTGCAAATGGGTCTTCAAGAAGAAGACCGACATGGATGGCAAACTACACACTTATAAGGCTAGACTGGTTGCAAAGGGCTTCTCTCAAATTCCTGGAGTGGATTATGATGAGACCTTTTCTCCGGTAGCCAAGATTAAGTCTATTCGGGTTCTGTTAGCCATAGCTGCATTTCATGACTATGAAATATGGCAAATAGATGTCAAAAGCGCTTTCCTTAATGGAAAGTTGGCTGAAGATGTTTACATGAGTCAGCCAGAGGGTTTTGTCAGCAACGAGTACCCTAATAGAGTGTGTAAGCTTGAGAAATCCATCTATGGATTAAAGCAAGCACCTCGCAGATGGAATCTTTTCTTTGATGAAAAGGTCAAGGAATTTGGCTTTTCTAGGAGTGAAGATGAATCTTGTGTGTATGTCAAGGCTAGTGGGAGTATAGTTAGCTTTTTGGTATTGTATGTGGATGACATACTACTCATAGGAAACGACATTCCAACCCTGCAGGAAGTAAAGTCCTGGCTTGGGAAGTGTTTCGCTATGAAGGACCTTGGTGAAGCTGCTTATATTTTAGGGATAAGGATCTTGAGAGATCAGAGTAAAAGACTAATTGGACTTAGTCAGAGTACCTACTTGGATAAGGTGCTGAAAAGATTCAGCATGCATGACTCCAAGAAAGGAGAGTTACCCATCCAGAGTAGCGCCAAATTGAGTAAGACACAAAGCCCTAGCACTGAGGCTGAGATAGCAGAAATGAGTCGAATACCTTATGCTTTGGCTGTAGGATCGATCATGTATGCTATGACGTGTACTCGACCTGATGTAGCTTTTGCACTGAGCATGGTTAGCAGGTTTCAGGGGAACCTTGGCAAGGCGCACTGGACTGCGGTAAAGAATATTCTCAAGTACCTACGAAGGACTAAGGACTGGGTCCTTACCCTCGGTGGGAGTGATGACTTGAGAGTTGTAGGGTATAGTAATGCTAGCTTCCAGACTGATAGGGATAATTTCCGCTCTCAGTCAGGCTGGGTCTTTACCCTAAATGGAGGAGCAATTTCTTGGAAGAGTTCCAAGCAAGAGACAGTGGCAGATTCTACTTGTGAATCAGAGTATATTGCAGCGAGCGAGGCGGCAAAGGAGGCTATATGGCTAAAGAACTTCATCGGAGACCTTGGAGTTGTACCAGCTATTAAAGAGCCAATGGAAATTTTCTGTGATAGTGAAAGCGCTGTTGCCTTAGCCAAGGAACCAAGGGATCATGGGAGATCCAGACACATCAACAGAAAATACCATTTTATTAGACATCGAATAGAAGAAGGACTCCTCGTGGAAAAGAGGGTTTCATCGGATGAGAACCCAGCAGATCCCCTCACGAAGGGACTGACTCGGGTTAAGCATCTCCAGCATGCTCGGAGCATAGGGCTGAAGGATGATATTAGATTTAGTAGTTAGATAACCTCGAAATTTGTAAAGTGTAATTGACATTAGATGATGAATAAAAGGTGTTTTATTTATGAGTAAAGTGTTGCTATCTCTTGTCAATCGTTTACTATATTTCTTTTGCATGTTTTGACTTCCAAAATAATTTTGTTTGGTATAACATATTATTCAAACCTCCACAGTCGGTCATATGTCGGAAGTAGGTATGAATCAAGACTGTCATGATTGGTTGCAGAGGTCTAAGGTGTTAGACAAGGCTACAACAATCATGAGTGCTCATAAGTTCGGAGCATTGGACTCAACCCACGCTCACTAGAATCACTTCATGGAATTCTATCTTGAGTGATCGTGAGTCGGTAATATCATATAAGTCTTCAAACCTAGAGATATGATTTGTTACTTACAAGTTGGTTATGCATTGATTGTACGAAAACGCATTGGTAACTCGATTTTATAAATCGTGCTCTTGTGTGTAATTCAATGAGTGGTAGAACAAACATATGAGTCGAAGTTTATCTGTTCCTTCTTGGATTAGAAGCTGATATCTGGGCCCCTCGATGATTTTGTTTTGACCCATGTACCGGGCCCGGTCAGAACTAAGTTGATGTGTTCAATTAAGTTCTTTGTCAAACAAATCGGAAATCGGGAAACAAACTGTTGGACAATAAGTAAGACACTGTTCCATGTATTTGTCCGACTGATATCTAGGATAGAGGATTATATGATCACTTATCTTAAATGGCGTACCATCATCTTCCCAGTTCCGAGAAACCTTGAAAAGAGCTACGATTGCCGATCGGTTCCTGAAGTCATACTTGCAGTAATAGTTATTAGACTTATCCAAGTGGGAGACTGTTGGATAAGGTGTCTAACTCCATAACTATTTCTGGTATGTACTTGACCCGACCCGGCATGGTCCATTTGGGTTGCATGGCACCATGCAATTGGATAGACTAAATGAGAGAAATAACACCTGGAGATTATTAATATATTATAAGTTCTAATATATTAATAATATTATTTGATTAGTTTGATCAAGAATTAATTTAGAATTAATTAAGTGATCAAAAGATAACTAATTAAATATATGGGTTGATTTTGTAAATCATCCATATCTTGTATAGTGGGCTAAGAGGCTCCATGGACAATCAAGTTGGGTTTCACCCATAGGATGCTCCATGGATGCTCCATGGGAGTTACAAACCCATGGGTCATGGAAATGAAGAGTCATGACACATTAGGGTTTACATGGTGTAACCCTAGATGTGTCAACACTATATAAGAATCATATTCTCCACCAAAATCGGTTACACTAAGAAAACAAGAGGGCTTGGCCGATTTCAAGAAGTGTGCATTCTCTCAAAAGTCTTTCCAAGAGCATTTGGTGTTGTGTGAAGCATTTGAGCCATCACACTTGGGGTGCTAGGCTCATAAGGTTTCAAGGAACACAAGCAACTACAAGGTAAGTTATTCTATCTATCATTCAAGTTAAAATTGTTCCCCATGTATGCTAGATAGGAATATAGCCTTGGAATTCAACTTTGCATGATAATTAGACAAACATAGATCCAAGGTTATTAGGGTTGCATGTACACTTAGGAAGTGTTAGAATGCTCAAAACCCATCAACGTATGCTATCACCTTTTCTCTTTGGGTCAGAACAGAACCCAACCTGACTCCAGATGCGTCACTGTATATCGTGAAGTCTTCAAATCCATCGGGTAAAGAAAGTATCTGTGCTTCACATAACTTCTTCTTTAGCTTCTCGAATGCCTCATCGTGTTGCTCACTCCACGTATATGTAGCTCCTTTGTGGGTCAATGCTGTCAATGGGGCAGCTATCAAAGAAAAGCATTGGATAAACCGTCGGTAATATCCGGCTAATCCTAGAAAGCTTCTGATCTCCGTGGAACTTTTCAGACGTTTCCACTTCATCACAGCCTCGATCTTTGCATGGTCAACCATTATCCCTTCTTGGTTAACCACGTGACCAAATAAATGGACTTCTCGTATCCAAAAGTCGCTTTTGGAGAACTTGGCGTAAAGCTTCTCCTTCTTTAACACATCCAACGCTTCCCGTGGGTGCTTGCCATGCTCCTCTTGGCTTTTCGATTAGATCAGAATGCCATCGATGAACACTATCACGGATTTATCGAGGAATGGTTTACAAACCCTATTCATCAAATCCATGAATTATAGCACCTGGTTCCCGGTACGCACTCCTTGCTATTCTCATTTAAAAAAAAAATAATAATGCATTTTTCCTCGGACTTGGCGAGTTGATCAGCCAACTCGCCGAGTAGTAGTGAGATAAGGCGCGGGAATTGGACCTTTGACACGGCGAGTCGGTCCCCGGACTCGGCGAGTAGATCCTATTTGGGCGAAAACCCTAATCCGGGTGTTTGCACCCTATTTAAACGCTCTAACTTGGCCTCCTTTGTCCCTAACACTTCCAGAGAGCAGTAGAGCGAGACCCTAGCCCCCATATTGTTCTTGAGAGTTTTTTCTACTTCGTGAAGGAGGTTTGGAGCTTAGAAGAAGAATGAGGTGGTTGAAGAGTGCAAGGAAAGGAATAGATCCGAACTCTACTCCGGGAGAAGCTTCCATTCAGGTAGAAAAGTCCCTACCTTGATCTTTAGGTTATTAGTTACCATTTTTGTCCCAATTTGGTGGTTTTCAAGCCCTAAAACACCAAACTCCATGTGTTATGCTTAATGATCCAAAAGGACTTCAGATCTAGACTTATTGAATGAATTAGAAGCATAAAGTTATGTGGCTGAAGTGATTGAGGTCCCCATTGAGTGTATGACCTCATTAAGAGTTTGGTTTTGGCCTTATGAGCTTATAGGGCCATGCATGCAGGTAAAGTTTGCAACTTTACGTGATAAGTATGCTCAAGGAACATGGATCTGTGGTTTTGAAGCGTTGCATGTCTCAGATTTGGCTAATATGAGAAATGGGTCATAGGGACTCGGCGAGTTCCATAAAGATAACCTTAGACTCGGCGAGTTTGATGAACAACTCGGTGAGTCCTATGAAGATTGCCTGGAACTCGGTGAGTTGTTCTTCAAACTCGGCGAGTCGGGTCGCGAGTCGGATCAATCGTCCCAAGTAATGGGTTAAGGGTGATTCAGTGAGTGGGAAGGACTGGTCGAGTAGGACTGGGTTAATAGGAGAAGGACTCGGTGAGTCTATGCCGTGACTCGGTGAGTCCAGTCAAATGGACGTTGACTTTGACCAAGGAGTTGACCTTTGGATCGATGAAGGATCGGTCTTTTGACCTAATGGTACTTATGGGTGTCTAACTTATGTTTATGATTTATAGCCGGAGGATTTGCGATTTAGCAGTCAGACGCTCAGCAAGCAAGTTTCAGCAGCTACTTTCAAGGTGAGTTACCTTTTTAGTAGCGGTAGGTCTAAGGCCACAATGCCGGCCCACCAGTAAGAGACGTATGATAGATGATTGTCTTTCTGATATCATCTAGGTTTGCTACTACGTGATATGTTATATGCTAGCATGATATGTTGTATGTGATAGTAGTAGAGTTCGGTTGTTAGGACCGAAGGGTAGTCAGACACCCCAGATACGTCTAATAGTACGTAATGATATGTTTGCATGCTGGCTTGTTATGTTATATACGATAGAGGTAGTAGGAGGGGACCAGTCCCCGATTTTGGTTGATAGGACCGAAGGGTAGTTCAGGTACCCCAGATATGTCTGATAATATGTTATGTTATGATATATGTGATAGCAGTAGGGGTGAAATAGTCCCCGAGGATCGGTTGTAGGTCCGATGGGTAGTCAGTACCCTAGAATGGCTTCACATGGGTAGTCAGCACCCCAGAACGGCTTGACACGGGTAGGTCGGCACCCCATAATAGCCGTACTGGGTAAGTTGGGCACCACAGAATTGCCCGGAAATATGTATGATATATGATTGTATGGTATGTGGTATGATGGGGGAACTCACTAAGCTTCGTGCTTACAATTTTCAGTTTTGGATTCAGGTACCTCTTCTTCGAAGGGGAAGGAGCTAGCGCGGTAGCGGCACATCACACACACGCTTTGTATTCCACACTATGAGATCTTCCTGGGGATTTGCACTATGACATTGTTATGTTTTTATAAACTGGTTTCCAGACACGCACATCTTTTATGAAATGATATGATCGGTGAATGTTTTATTTCTAATGTTTTTCTAAGTATGTGTTTTAAAAATGAAATTTTTGGCTCGTATTTTTCGGATGTTACATGAATGTTGCTGGAGCATTGGTTAGTACGAATGACATAACCAAGAACTCGTAGTGTCCATATCGCATTCTAAATGTATTCTTCTCAATATCCTGCTCTCTTACCTTCAGCTGATGATATCCTGACCTAAGATCAATCTTTGAGAAGTAGCTTGAACCTTGCAGCTGATCGAATAGGTCAACAATCCTCGGTAAAGGATACTTGTTCTTCACCGTTGCCTTATTCAGCTCTCAGTAGTCTATACACATTCTGATACTTCCGTTCTTTTTCTTCACGAATAACACCGGAGCTCCCTAGGGTGATGAACTAGGTCGAATGACACTGTTGTCCAACAGCTCTTGAAGTTGCATCATAAGCTCCTTCATCTCCGTCGGTGCTAATTGGTAAGGTTTCTTTGCTATCGGTGTTGTACCTGGTAACAAGTCTATCCGAAACTCCACTTGCTTATCAGGTGGTAATCCGGGAAGATCTTCGGGAAAGACTTCCGGATAATCACACACAACCGGTATATTCTGCACCTCTTTCTTGTCCTTCTTAGCATCGATTACGAATGCCAAGTACGATGCACATCCTTTAGACAAACATTTCTTGGATTTCATCAGGGAGATGATTCTAGAATTCACTCTGCATTTGTCCTCGTACACCATAAATGATTCCTTTCTGGGTGGGTTTACCCTTACTATCTTCTTTCGGCACTGAATCTCAGCATCGTTGGCGCTAAGCCAATCCATACCCAAAACGATGTCGAAACTGTTTAACTCTATGGGTAATAGCTCCTCATGGAATTCGTTTCCGTTTAGGTCGATGACTACGTTCTTAATACGATTACTAACAAGTACGAACTTGCCACTAGCAACTTCTACAATCAGGGCATTATCATGTTTTTCTACAGGTAATGCTTATTTTCTACTAAATTTACACAACACAAAGGAGTAGTTGGCTCCATATCAAATAGTATATTACCAGGAAAATCATTTACAAGAAAGGTACCTGAAGCGATGTCTGCTGCCTCCTTTGCAGCCTCGAGCGTCATCTGGAAGGCTCTCACCTTCGCTTTGGTGGAATGTTGCGCCTTCCCGCATCTTTCTTCTTTGGGCAATCCTTAGCAATATTTCATTCTTCACGGTACTCGTAGCACACCCTCTTGTTGATGGTGCACTCATTGGAATAGTGCCCCGTTTTCCCACACTTGTAGCAGGTTACTTCCTCGCTACATTTTCCCGAGTGCTTCTTATTGCACTTCTCACACCATCTCAATTCATTTCCTCCTCCCACGAAATTCTTTGAACCGAACTTGCTCTTATTTTTGTTGGGTTTAGCAGACCCTTCAAATTTCCTCTTCTCGCCAACCTCAACCTTATTGGCAGCTCTTCCCTTAATCATATCCTCCGTAGACTTTGCAGCCCATATAGCTGCCTCCAGAGTATGTGCCTGACGCACTGGCACCACGTACTCCCATGGAAGTCCCTTTACGTACTTATCGATTTTTGTCACCTCATCCGGAACAAGACGCAAGGCAAACTCCATCTTTTCTATGAACTTGTTCGTGTATTCATCGATTGACATGCTTCCTTTCTTCAGGGTTAGGAACTGGTTCTCTAGCTCAAACATGTTTTGAGCTGAGGAGTACTTTCGTTTTAATTGCACTAGAAATTCTGCCCATGTTAGTTGTAGGGGCTCGTTGGGGTTTAAAGTCTTCCCCAAGGTATTCCACCAACGTACAGCGCCTCCTCGAAACTGACACACTGCAAACGTGGTCTATAGTTTTCCTCTGCAACCGTACGTCATGAAAGCTAACTCCATCTCCAAGATCTAATCCATGACCCCGATCAGATCTTCTTTTCCAGTGAAAGTTGATGGCTTGCAAGTTAGAAAATCCTTGTACTTGCATCCATTTCTCTCGACTCTGTCATCTTGGTTGTTTTGTTGAACTATTGATGGGTTGACTTGACCAACGGTTCTACTGTAGTTTCCCTCCTCAATCTGCCTTTCGTTCAACTCGGGCTATTCAATCTGTATGGTCGCATCCTCTCGATTTTGCTGGAGCAAACGTCTGGTTTCCTCCATTTGACGATCCAACATTTCCTGGATCATTGCTTGCACTCCAGCCATCATTATTGGCTTAGCAGTGGCTTCCACAACCACTATTTGCTCAATCACTGGGGGTTGGTTTCTATTTCCATTTGCATTCACGTTTCCGCTACGGGTCCTTGCCATCTTGATCTATACATCGAATAAGGTGAATTTAGATCTTTATTTAGGAATGATGTTCAAATCATCCTTATCTCTTCGAAACGTTTACATGCTAGTTCTTATATCGTAGTTGTACGTTTAGAATCCTAAACACATAAGGTTTCCAGATCCGGTCGGCAACAGACCATAGATCCGAATAATTAATAGCATATAAGGCACAAAGAATTTAGCACATAAAAGCATTTTAGGCATAATTCCTAAAATAAGCTAGTGCTCACTTCTCACAATCATCGCTTAGCATTCTAAGTTTAAGTCTAGAAATCGTACAAATTCCTAGTTCGCTTAAACTAATGCTCTGATACCAACTATGACATCCGTATTTTCATGGCCAGAAAAGACCGATTTTGTTTATGCTTTGTTTAAAAATCAAAGTAACATTTTAAATAAAAGTGTTGCGGAATTTGTCCCAAAACAAAATATGATAAAGATTTATCAAAAGCATTTTCGTAGAAATGTATTTCATTAAAAAGACTCGGGATGTCATGTTCGATACAGATCATAAGCGTAAACAATACAACATAGGCCTTACTATATTATTCCGTATTTACAGGCCTAAAATTCCTTAATCTCTCATCCCAAGACATCACATCTATGCTCATGCGCCACTACCTGTAATACAAGAAACTGAGTGGTTTAGGCTTGGGAGCCTGGTGAGCACATAGGGTTTTCAACCCACAATAAATAAGTTTATTAACTTTATCAAACCAATCAACCCGATTACCCGTTCCCATTATCCTCACTTTACGTCCCTAAAACATCTAACACAAGGGACCTAGTCTAAGGACTTTCATCGGGATGGGCACTACTGCTAAGGGGATTCGTCAGCAATAAATGTCCTTAAGGCAACCATGTGAGGGATGGAGTACACCTGGTGAGCACACAATTCAAATAAACACACAGTTCAAATTAACACCTACAGGTTGCGAGTCTGCTAGCGTTCCACTGGACTGTCTAGAATAGTCCGTGGTCGTCATCTATACTCCGCTAGATGAATGGATCATCAATAACATCTATAACGAGGAATCTCATTATTTTATTTTGTCACACAACAACTATTACATCTACCCATGTTTTACCCAACACATTTTGTAGATATAAAATACATATACAGTTTATATAATTTAAAAAAAATGTATAAAATCGTTCATCCAGCATAGATAGCAAGTATACAGATAATATGCACACACAACACTTAATTTATATAAAATACTTCATATCTATGTGTAAGCTGAAAGTAACTATGCACTCACCTGAAAAGGTGGTGAATCCGAACTCAGACAGCGCTTTGCTTCTTAAAAATAATTTCCTTTGACGAAACCTAGTATTATTACCACTAGAGTTTAGTCTATTATTCGCCGAGACTAATTAATAGTTTAGCTATTATTACTATTATATAAGCGTCAAACAATACTTATATAACCCATAATAATAGCCCAAGTACTTATTATAAGCTCCTAATAACGTTACTATAATTAAATAAACGATATATTAAAAATAGCGTAGGCGTAGCTCACTTATAGCAGGTTTTATAGAAAACTGGGTTTGGCTGGAGCAGCCTTCCCGAGATGAAAATTTCTTCTTCTTGGAGCCGTCGAGCACTCCGATGCTTCCGCCTCGTGCTAGGGAGGTTCCCTAGGCTTTTCAGGGGGTTTCGGGGCTAGAGAGAGGTTCCAAAGAGAGAGTAAAGAGAAGAAAAAATGAGAAAGGTGTGAAGAAAATGATGGTGGGAGAGGTTCTATTTATAGGGTGAAAATTGGCTGATCTTGGTGCCACATGTCACCATCTAGTGGCAAGACTTGGGGAGAAAGCAATGGCCAAGATTGTGCCACATCACCCATTTTCCCACAGCACACTTTCGACTTCTAAAATCCGTAACTTTCACATACGACCTCTGTTTTTGACGTTCTTTATATCCACGTATAGGTAAAAATAAGATCTACCACTTTCATTTTGACTCCGTCGGCTAATTCTCGACCGATCATAAATTTAACAGTACAAGGAGATTATGCTGTTAAACGTCCGCGTAAAATTCATACCTTCTACATACGGACTCTGTTTTCGTATGTCTTTTTACCGTTGAGTTCCTAATAATGAGATCTTAAACTCTCATTTAGGTCACGTAAGCCAAAAACAACTCGAACTAAAATTCGAGTTTCGGGCCGTGCACTACTAAGCCGAATCTTAGAAAAATCATAACTTCCTCATACGAAGTTAGATTTGGGCATTCTTTTTATGGATGTTATCGGTTTAACATATACTACAACTTTGGTTTAGATCATTAAGGCTAAAAAGTCCTCCATCGTAAATTCACTATTTATGTCTCCCGGTGCCGTGCTGGTTTTGCCGTAAAACTTCGGCCGGCCATAACTTCTTCGTTATAACTCGGATTTTAGCGTTCTTTATATCCCTAAAATCCTTATTTCAACCAATACAACTTTATGTAAAGATGTCGGACTTATCACACACTTTAATTTTGACGCTTATTTTTATTCTTTATTAACTATATATTTATAATACACATAATTCACATTGAATTCAAATATTTCATCTTTATTACTTCAAAAAAGAGTTACAATAGTTGATCTAGACTATTACATCATCCAAAAATGCTAAGTCCTGAAACCCGGACGTTACAATTCTCTCCCCCTTAGGATGATTCTGTCCCGGAATCATGCATCAGCAAATAGATGTGGCTAGTGACTCATTATGTCACTTTCTGTTTCCCAAGTGAGATTCGGCCCATTCGAATGTTTCCATCAGACTAGCACTAAGTCGACCATCTTGCGTCGTAACTTCTTAGTCTTACGGTCAACAATTGCCTCAGGCTCTTCGATCAGCCTTTAATTCTCATTCATTCTTAACTCTGAGATTGGAATTATGTCGGGAACTTCTCCTGTGAATTTCCTCAAATAACACACATGAAAAATGTTATGAATACCATCGAGTTCTTCAGGAAATTCCAGTTTGTAAGCTTGGTTCCCAATCTACTGAAGAACTTATAACGGTCCAATAAACCTTGGACTCAAATTTCCTCATTTCCCGAATCTTATAAGTCCCTTCCACAGTGAGACTTGAAGCAAAACTGAATCACCAACTTCAAAAGTCATTGGTCGTCTTTTCTTGTCAACATAGCTCTTCTGACGATCCTGAGCTGCTAACATCCTTTCCCTAATTACTTTCAACTTCTCAGCAGTCTCATGGACTATCTTGGGGCCCATAATCTGCTTCTCTCCAGCTTCAAGCCAACAAGACAGCGTACGACACTTCTGTCCATACAAGTCTTGATAAGGTGCCATCTTGATGCTCGAGTGGAAATTGTTGTTGTAGGAGAATTCTACTAGAGGTAAGTGCTCGCCCTAGTTCCCTTGGAACTTAATGGTACATGCTCTCAGCATATCTTCCAGTGTTTGAATCGTTCTTTAGCTCTGACCATCAGTTTGCGGATGGTAAGCAGTACTCAAACACAACTTTGTATCCAACTCCTCTTGTAGACTCCTCCAAATCCTCGATGTGAAAAACTATCACGATCTAACACGATTGTAAGAGGAACACCGTGAAGTCTTACAATTTCCTTCACGTAAGCATTTGCGAGCTTATCCATAGACCACTTCTCGTTGGCTTTTAAGAAGTGTGCACTCTTGGTGAAACGATCCACGACTACCCAAATCATGTCGTATCCGTTCTTCTTCTTGGGCAGTTTAGTCACAAAATCCATGGTGATGTCTTCCTAATTACCCATGGGTACATGTAAAGGTTCTAAACTCCCATACGGTTTCTGATGTTGTGCCTTAACTCTTGCACATGTCATGCACTCAGCCACATACTTCCCAACATCGAGCTTCATCATCGGCCACCAGTAGTAGGGTGAATCCGAACTCAGACAGCGCTTCACTTCTTAAAAATAATTTCCTTAGACGAAACCTAGTATTATTACCACTAGAGTTTAGTCTATTATTCGCCGAGACTAATTAATAGTCTAGCTATTATTACTATTATATAAGCATAAAACAATACTTATATAACCTATAATAATAGTCTAAGTACTTATTATAAGTTCCTAATAACGTTACTATAATTAAATAAACGATATATTAAAAATAGCGTAGACGTAGCTCACTTATAGCGGGTTTTATAGAAAACCGGGCTTTGCTTGGAGCAGCGTTCCCGAGACGAAAATCTCTTCTTCTCGGAGCCGTCGAGCACTCCAGTGCTTCCGCCTCGTGCTAGGGAGGTTCCCTAGGCTTTTCGGGGGGGGGGGGGGGGTCGGGGCTAGAGAGAGGTTCTAGAGAGAGAGAGAGAGAGAGAGAGAGTAAAGAGAAGAAAGAATGAGAAAGGTGTGAAGAAAATGAGGGTGGGAGAGATTCTATTTATAGGGTGAATATTGGCTGATCTTGGTGCCACATGTCACCATCTAGTGGCAAGACTTGGGGAGAAAGCAATGGCCAAGATTGTGCCACATCACCCATTTTCGCACAACACACTTCCGACTTCTAAAATCCATAATTTTCACATGCGACCTCCGTTTTTGACATTCTTTATATCCACGCATAGGTAATAATAAGATCTACCACTTTCATTTTGACTCCGTCGGCTAATTCTCGACCCATCTTAAATTTAACATTACAAGGAGATTATACTGTTAAATATCCGCCTAAAATTCATAACTTCTACATCAGGACTCTGTTTTCATCTGTCTTTTTACCGTTGAGTTCCTACAAATGAGATCTTCAACTCTCATTTAGGTCGCGTAAGCCAAAAACCGCTCGAACTAAAATTCGAGTTTCGGGTCGTGCATTGTTAAGCCGAATCTTAGAAAAATCATAACTTCCTCATACGAAGTCAGATTTAGGCGTTCTTTTTATGGATGTTCTCGGTTTAACATATACTAAAACTTTGGTTTATATCATTAAGGCTAAAAAGTACTCCATCGTAAATTCAGTATTTACATCTCCCGGCGTCGTGCTGATTTTGCTGTAAAACTTCGGCGGGCCATAACTTCTTCGTTATAACTCGGATTTTGGCGTTCTTTATATCCACGGAATCCTTGTTTCGACCACTAAAACTTTATGTAAAGATGTAGGACTTCTCTCAAACTTTAATTTTGATGCTTATTTTTATTCTTTATTAACTGTATATTAATAATACACATAGTTCACATAGAATTCAAATATTTCATCTTTATTACTTCAAAAAATAGTTACAATAGTTGATCTAGACTATTACATCGTTCAAAAATGCTAAGTCCTGAAACCCAGGCGTTACACATGAAACACCGGAGGGCAGGACCATTTTGGCATTAAAGCTATTCTGATATCCAACTACCCTATGTGTCCCTTTAAACCAGATTCCTCATACCGAGATCAGTTAAAATGTATTATAATAACACTTTTTATATTTTATAATACTTACATATTTTTTTATAAGTTCATAATAACGATCATGGACTTAAACATAAACTATACTACTAGGGTAAGCATAACTCACTTACAATGGAGTTTAGCGAAGAATCGGGCTCTGCATGGGCAGAACTTTTGAGCTGAAAGCTCATCTTCTCGGAGCCTTTTGGCGCTCCGGGACTCGCCTCTAACACTTAGGAAGTGCTAGGAAAAGGAAGAGGGGGTTTGGGGGTATTGAGAGAGAGTAGGACAAGAATGGTGGGAAGAAATGAGAGATTTCCGCCTCTATTTATAGGCTGAGAAATGAATCAAAACTGCGTGTTTATGAGCCCTACATGATGTGTTGGTGTACCAAGTGTAACCATCTGGTGGCAAGGCGTAGGGAAGAACCAGTGGTTAGGATGGTGCCATGTGTCACTCACATATAACTCCAAAAACTAATTATCTTCTAAAATTCGTAACTTTCACATATGAGCTCCGTTTTTGACATTATTTATATCCACGCGTAGGTATCGATGGGATCTACAACTTTTATTTAGACCTCATCGGCTAATTTTGAATTTATTTTTAAAGTTATATTTTAACAGGCTTAGATAGGTAAACTCCATTAAAAATGCATAACTTTGTCATCCGGCGTCCATTTTCGTCTGTCTTTATATCGTGGAGATCCTATTAATGAGATATTCAATTATAATTTAGGTTTTTTTTGGCTAAAATTGGTTGATCTAAAATTCGATTTACGGGTCGTGCACTACTAGGCTAAATCTTAAAAAAAATCATGCTTTATCATACAAAGTAAGATTTGGACGTTCTCTATATGCACAATTTCGGTTTAACGTCTACTGTGACTTTTGTTAAGACATATAAGGCTAAAAAGTTGTTTATCAAAAATTCACTTTTTATGATACACGGAGCCGTGCCGGTTTTGTCGCAAAACTTCGATGGGTCATAACTTCTTCGTTATAAGTCAGATTTAAGCGTTCTTTATATGTACGAAATCCTTGTGAAATATACTATATTTTGGTTAAGATTATTTATTCTACATAATCTGCTATTAAAAAGTCATTTTTAACGCTTATCTACGGGCGTTACAGGTGACAAAGACCCTAACCCTTGCTCTGAATTAGCGAATCTTCACTCTGACTTCCTATCCCCTGAAGGATCTCTGAATTCTAACCATTTTCAACCATTAGGATTATGAAATTCCATTGGAATTTATAGTGACCAAACAACTCATGCGACTGCCACCACTATCTTTTGTTATCGCTCTTTCCCTAGCAACGGTGGTGATTGGACCCAAAGGTTTTTCCATATACCACGGTCGATCCTACCCAATCAAATACTAACACGAATGAAATTTGACTTCATTGGAGAACTAATTAGATAATCCAACCATATACCTTCCAAACGATACCCCTGAATTGACCCCATCAAAGAACTAGAACAACAACCAAACAAACTGAAACATCCCCGGTCTGTCTCCTGACATCTTCCCTCATGAGTCCTCCCACACTTGGCACAACATCGCCAACCCTAATAGCCTTCCAAATGAGAATCCCGAGTCTTCGGCCTCTTCACCTGGCCCAATGAAATATGACTCTGCTTTGGCTTCCTCTTCCCGAGATGCTCCAAATCAATCTCATGCTATCGAGCTCAAACAATCATATCATTCAGGGTCTTGCACGATGATAAACTCACAAAATACCTTATGTCATCTCTCAACATGTCATGATAACTTACCTTCTTCAACTCCTCGTCCGTTGCATACTACGGAACCAACAACGCCCTCTCCCAGAGCTTGGCAGTGATCTCTACCATAGTCTCTGTCGCCAACTGTTGTACCTCAATAGCTGGTTCAAATTTGGCTCTATACCGGGTCACAAACTCATCCCAACTCTTCATCTCCAAGGCTTCACCTTCCAAAGCAAAGTCTACCTCCTCCTACCAATCTCTGACTCTGTCCTTAAGAAGTCAGGAGGGAAATCTGACCTTTGACCCCTCTATGCAGAAACTCGTCTTGAATGCGTTAGCCATATCTGTTAACCATCTCCTACTAGCAACGAAGTCCTTCTCCCCAAATAACGCGGGAGCTCCAAAAGAATTGAACTCGTAGAAAGAAAGAGTGTGAGCTCCAATAATAGCAAAAACCTCAGCACGAAATACACCTAGACGCTCATCTAAAATCTCCAAAATCCCTTCCTTGATTGTACCAAAGATTACAGGAGTCTACTCCAAAATACCATGGGTAATATCCGACGAGATAAACTCCTGCATACGCTCAATACCTGCACATGAGCCGAAACCAGAACCTGAACCCCCTTCTCGAGTGCTCATCACGATACTGAAAAACAACATGCAAAACATCAGAACATACCTAATAAGCCTCAACCCACAGACTTCCTAGATTCTCCAAGGCTCACCCTCATTCAAGTATGGATCCTGTTCTTTTAGTAGTACGAGCCTAATACTACCTTCCACACCTATCCATGCTTTCCTCAGTAATTACCCTAAATCCGCTAAGTCAACTTCTTAAACTGATATCCTAAGCACTCTCTAAACAACGCAAAAAAACCCACCGAAGCATTTCCTAGGCTTTCCGACCTCACCCTGCCATCGGCTGCTGAAGAGAATCATTTGAGTAAAATACTCATCCCTACAATGGTTAGACTCAAAAAGGAGCTGTGCAATAGGGTTAAATCCATCACTCTGAGATTATTCAACCTTTGTCACATGTGACTTAACATATTCACTTAATAACTAACTCACGTCACTTAAGAGTTCCACAAAAAAAAAAGCAAGCATCATTCACGCAGTAACACTCCAATCCATAGAATAACCAAAGAACATTCAAGCTCACATACTACAAGTCATGCTAGGAACTTCCACTCTTACTATAGGTTACCTTATGCATGAAAATTATACACAATACAAGATCAAATAGACTGTCAAATAAAAGACTCTACCTTAGGACCACAACCAAACAAGGAACATGAAATAAAGTCAAATGATCATTCTAGAGCTATATCATCCTAATCGTATACAACTTTTAAAGAATACACTTAGAAATTACTAATACCAATACATATTCCCAATCTAGCATATCATCCACTGCTTCTTAGGCTAATAGGCATCACATATCAAACCAATCTTTCATACAATTCCTGAAAGTATCCTTAGCCTCATCCTAGGATGCAATTCTCATAACATATAATCATAACAAACATGTATGGGTATTCTGGGAATAACTTACTTGATCTTGGCCGATTGCATGCATCACACCCCCCTTTGTCTTTACAAAAATCCTTTTAGAAATTTCTTTCCTTTTAAAAAAAATCTTTTTGAAAACTTGTTTTATTTAAGAAAATTTACCAATTCCTCAGTTTGAGTTCAGTCACACTCGAGAGTGTGCCCGAATCCCTCAAACCAAGGCTCTGATACCAACTTGTAACAACCCAAAGTTATGAGGTCAAAATTTCAATTTTAATTCAACAAAAACATTAACTATCTTTAAGTCAACATTCAATAATTGCTTATCCAAATATTCAGAAGTAATTTTATAGGAAAACAGTTATCAGAGTAGAATCCCAAAATAATCATGATGTTGAAACACGGGTGGATGCGTTGCGATCAAGCTAGACCCTTCCCATTCGAACCGGAAGTACCTTAAACCATAACCATAAAACCATAAGCACAAAGCTTAGTGAGTTTCCCACAATACCAAATACCATTGGGCTTAGCCCTCATATTAGGTCTATCCCGCATATTGGGACCAACCCACCATAATGGGCTTAGCCCTACTAAGCCATTGGGACTAGCCCGATCATAAATGTAAAAGTCACAAAGGCAGTTAGCACCTACATAACATTCAATGGGCCTAGGCCTTCCTGTTCCATGGGTCTATCCTAACATACAAATGGGCTTAGCCCATCACACAATGGGCCTAGCCCAACATACAACTAGGTCTCGCCCAACATACCATGCAAGAGTCACAAAGACAACTAGCATAACCAAAACCTAATGGGCCAACATTGGTGCCTTCAACCCACGAGTACAGTGAGGAGACTCATCTCAAACCGCTGACGATCAGATAACTGCTCGAACCGTAGAACCGAATAACCTCGTGCCAACTAATCAATAAATACAATCTTAATCAATAATTAACCCGATAACCAAAAATCCAAGGCCCACTCCATAAACCAACTCCCTAAAGCGTAAAAGACCATTTTATCCTTTTCTTACTTGTTCCATAACGAAGGCCCAACCTAAAATGCATAAAAATCCCAAAACCCAAAATGGCAACCAAAGCCCAAATCAAAAGCCCATTATCGCCCAATAAGGCCTAAACCTCAAAAAGCCCAAAATGACATTATAGGGAGTATGCCCCGCGTACCAGAATGATACGCCCAACTTACTCTCCCTTGAAGTACAGCGTAGAAATCCTTAATGCACAAAATCAACGTTACACTGAGTGTAAACTTGCGTACGCCCAACGTACTCCTCAAGGGTCAAAATATCGAAAATAAGCTCTTAATGGTTAAGAAAATGACTTATAAACTTGGATATGACCTTAATTAGATGTCTTAACATGTAAAGTTGGCAACTTTACTCCTTTACAAGGATTAATGGGAGCAAAACCTTAATAAAATCCATCATAATCACCCAAACTCATGCATGCACGACAATAACTCATTAGAATGACATCTTAATGAACAAGGGACATCCCAAAGGCCAAGATCCATCATTCTAAGCTCTTAGGGTAGCTCATACTCACAAGGATGACTCTAAGGACCAAATAGAACCCAAATTACTCCTTAAACTAGATCTAACACCTAGAGTTATCAAGATAGAAACTTTATACCTCGAGAAGATAGATCAAGGTGCACAAATGTGACATCCTCATTTTCACGGCTAGAAAAGACTGATTTTGTTTATGCTTTATAAAAAATCAGAGTACTTCTTTAAATAAAAATGTTGCCGAATCTGTTCCCAGTAAAACATGATAAATACGTTATCAAAGCATTTCCGAAGAAATGTATTTTTATTAATTTTAAAACATTTGGGATGTCATTGTCAATAAAAAAACATAAGCATAAACAAAACTTACATTCATTTACACTAGTGATCTACACCTCTTTAATCTCTCAGTGTAATGTAACTTCATATCGACACCTGTGATTCAAATAAGCTTGAGTGGGTCAGGTTGGGAAACCTGGTGAGTACATAGGGTTTTCAACCCACAATAATATAATCATTATGTTTAATCATCAAACAATCAATCAACCCAATTACCCATCCTCATTATCTTATTTACTCTTAAGGATCTACCTTAAGAATCAACTATTCCTCGTTCATTCATTCCTAAGGATTATCCTAAGGAATAGGCACAAAATCTATCGTTGATAATGGCACATTTGTCAAGCACAACTGCTAATATTATCACTTAGTCACAACTGCTAGAATTATGACATTATTTATGGGGCACATCTGCCGGTATATTCCTTTAGGCGCATCTGTCGGGGTTACGAGGTTCTTTATTAGGCGCTTCTGTCGGTAGAGTCCTTTAAGCGCATCGACCAGGGTTATCTCGCTTATTAACAATATTGTTTTCGAGAGTCCACTCGCAATACAAGTTTGTGATTGTCATCCATACTCTGCTAGATGACGGGGTCAACATTTGGGAACAAGTCTTCTCACATCGTCCACCTCTCACCCTTACCTCATGGTCTATATTACCTCTCAACTTATCATCCAACTCATATTTCATCTACCCATGTTTTACCCAACATATTATGTAGATATAAATACATATACAGTTTAAATCATATAAAACTTGTATAAAATCGTTCTCCCAGCATAGATAGCAAGCATACATATAATATGGACACATAACACGTATTTTATATAAAACACTTCATATCTATGTGTAAGATGAAAGTAACTACGCACTCACCTGATAAGGTGTTGACTCGGCACTCGGACAACACTTCGTTACTCTTAACACAATTTTCCTCGGACAAAACCTAGTATCATTACCACTAGAGTTTAGTCTAATATTCACCGAGACCATTTAATAGTCTAGCTATTATTACTATTATATAAGCGTTAAACGATACTTATATAACCCATAATGATAGCCCAAATACTTATTATAAGGTCCTAATAACATTACTATATTAAAACATAGGTTATAGTAAAGATAGGTTAGGCGTAACTCACTTACAACGGGTTTTTCTCAAAACAGGGCTTTGCTGGAGCAGCATTTATGAAACGAAAGGCTCTTTTCTCGGGACTTCAGGAGCCTCAGGGATTTCTTCGGGTGCTAGGGGATTTACCTATACTTTATAGGTTGGAAAACAGCTCTACCTTCGGGGGCTTAAGGGAGGCTAGAGAGAGTATAGAGAGAGAAAGTAAAGTTGGGATGGTGTGAAGATTGAGGGAACCCGACACCTCTATTTATAGGTTGGAAAACAGCTCTACTCGTCGAGTAGGTCCTTCTACTCGTCGATTCCATGCCACATGTCACCTTTTGGAGGCTTGCCTTAGGGAGAAAGCCTTGGCCCATATTCAACCACGTCACCCAATTTCGCACAACACCCTGTCGACTTCTAAACCCCGTAACTTTCGCATACGAGCTCCGTTTTCAACGTTCTTTATATCCACGCGTAAGTAAAAACAATATCTAAAACTTTTATTTAGACTCCATTGGCTAATTCTTGTCTAATCTTAAATTTAACAGTAGGAGGAGATTGTACTGTTAAATGTCTGCGTAAAATTCATAACTTCTACATACGGACTTCGTTTTCATCTGTCTTTTTATCATTGAGTTCCTATTAATGAGATCTTAAACTCTAATTTAGGTCTCATAGGCCTAAAACCGCTCGAACTAAAATTCGAGATTCGGGTCGTGCACTGCTATGCTAAATCTTAGAAAAATCATAACTTTCTCATACGAAGTCAGATTTGGGCGTCTTCTTATGGACGGTCTCGGTTTAACGTATACTACAAATTTTGTTTAGATCACTAAGGCTAAAAAGTCTTTTATCAAAAATTCACTATTTACGTCTCCCGGTGTCGTGCCGGTTTTGCCTTAAAACTTCGACGGGCCATAACTTCTTCGTTATAACCCGGATTTCGGCGTTCTTTATATGTACGGAACCCTTGAGACATATTCTACAAATTGGTTAAGATTATTTATTCTAAATAATATTTTGTCAAAAAGTCATTTTTGACCCCTATTATCTCTAAGTTGACTAGCCCGAATCTACGAGCGTTATAATAAAGGCTGGATCCAAAAGCTCCAAGCAATCCCACGCTTTTCCAAGAAGCTCATTCTTCTTTAAATATCACCAAAATGCTTGAAATACCACCAAACGCTCAAAAAACCACTCAAATGGGGGATAGGGTTTCTTTTCTAGGGTATAGAGGGATGGAGGCTAAAGATAATAGGGTTTGGTGATGATTTAAGGTGCTTAAATAGGGTCCAAGACCCTAAATTAGGGTTTGGGTCTGACTAGGGTACGTCCAACATACTTTTGGAACGCCCAGCGTACTCCCTAGAGCACCCGCGGCCACACTACTTAGTACACCTAGCGTACACCATTGTACGCC
This sequence comes from Lactuca saligna, assembly GCF_052625555.1. Taxonomy (NCBI): domain Eukaryota; kingdom Viridiplantae; phylum Streptophyta; class Magnoliopsida; order Asterales; family Asteraceae; genus Lactuca; species Lactuca saligna. Next base: position 143,034,222 of record NC_136421.1, on the reverse strand, counting down.
CAACGTACTGAACTTCTCCCTAGTACACCGTGCGTAAACATGTTTACGCCCCACATACTCGATTAAACCCTAAAATCACCAAACTTTCGAAGGTCATAACTTCTTCGTTATAAGTCTGTTTCCAACGATCCATAATTCCACGAAGAGGTAATGAGAAACTCTACACTTCTATCAACTCATAATTACCTTAAAACTTCCCGAAAAAAAATCAAATTCCCATAAAAGCCCGAAGTGACACTTTACTGAAATACCCCTTGGATCTAAAATACAAACTAAACTCCCGGATCATCCGAATTACATTACCCAGACCCAAAATGGGTCTAAATATCTTTCCCTCAAAGGCCCTAATCCTGACGATACTCGGTCTTCGGGTCACCACCCTGCATTAGGAAACGATTCAAAACAGCGGATAACAAAAATTGAACATGAAATATTAATTATCAAAATAGAAATAGATGATGATATCTAGGTTTTTACCTCCAATACAATGGAAGTTTAAATTCAATCTAGCAATGTACTGAATTTCTTTCACGACCTTATGTTATCCATGGATAATACCTCTATAAAACAAGAAACAAAAACAAAAATTCGTTAATTTATAATGAAGGAACAGTTTTTTAAATACTAAGAGCAATTTAGAATACTCGTTTGCTTCAAATAACTTTGGAATAGCAATTGTAGTTCTGATGAATTCCCAATTTCACCATTCGGTTAATTTGGTGTTAAATTGCTTTCTCCAATTGGGTAAATTTTTTTTTCTGTGATTAAGCGAACCTGGTGATTGATGTTTTTTGTTTTCTTCAATTTCAGAGGTACGAAGAGGGTTATGAACTAACGTTCCTGATTCTCGATGCTTCTGATTCTATTCTAGAGCTAATTTCCTTTATGATTGATGATATACAAACGCTAGATTGATGGACCGAACATCTGCCTTATCTTCAATTTTAGAAGACATTAGTCTTCATCCCGAATGAAGTAAAGTTAAATTGCAGATATTGGAATCAGCCTTATATATGGAAAAACATCGCAAGTAAATATCGTGGGGAAGAAGAAGCGGAGGAATCATGAAAGGTGGGAAAGTCGTCGGCTTCAACCGATGAAGAGAATTGTTTTTCGAAGAAGACACAGTAAATAGGCATGGAATCGATCATGATTGAAAGAAGTTTATGGTAACTGAATCACTATTGGAAGGAGGTTGAGAAACCGATTGAATGGTTGTAGGAGGATACAACCGACGATTGTGAGGAACGTGGGGGAGAAGAAGGAACTATAAATATTGAGTTATTACTATCAGGATTCCATTGAAAGAAGATCGAAGGGCTGAAATTCATGAAGCGGTTGTCCACTCCCCAACGTTAGTAATAATAATAATTAGTCTATCTGGCATGATTATATTTTTAAAAGAAATTAAAATTTAAAAACTAATCCATGTGGCTTTTTTAGGTTACGTCGTACGTAGAAAAGCATCGTCTTTTCCAATTCATTTTCCCTCTTGTCGCTTTCTCCATCACTTACGTGTCGTCTTTTGCTTGGTCAGTGCATTCTTCCATGTGGCCACCATTATCACCACTACCTCCACCGCTCTGACAATGTGCAAAAGTAACAGTAGACAGACAACAAACCTACATGCTAATTGTTCGATCACTAAGAAGCCCTAGATTCAGTGTGATGAGGAAGAACATAGTATGTATTTCCCTCTCTCCCCCTAATTATATTTCTCCCTCAGTAGTCTGTAGCAACAATCATCGGATTTTGAACACCTGGTGGAGGTGACACAAAGGATTTAACAAAAAACAAGAAATACAATGGATTGAACCTTGATCGGTTTGTTTTGGAACTCGATCTCTTTCTTTTTCTCCTTTTTGGTTGGTTTGAATCTCAATATGATGGTAAAACGAGGATATGAACTCTTTAATGTCAGAAAAATGTAATAGCAATGGGAGCTCTTTAGAGGAAATTAGGTTTGGGCTATGGATTCAAAGTTGAAATTGGGATAAGTTCCTCTTTTGAGATGATTCGATGTTGTTCTGGATGGATTTGAAGCGGAGAAAAGGGCTTCACATAAAGCACACTAGATCTTGACAACTTACGTCCAGTCGATTTCTAAAAGAGAAATCACAATCCTACTTATATATATATATATATATATATATATATATATATATATATATATATATATATACTTTTGAGAGGTTGGTGGTGGTGACTCCATCGTTGAAGCTTGAGAACTGATGGTTCGACTCCAATAACAATGGGTTGTTGATGCAAATATCAGAAAAGGTTAAGTTGTCATGGAAAATTAAGAGCTCCGGTGGTGGAGGGAACATAGTGGTATCTTGGTAGCGTTGTTGGAATGTTGGCCAGTAGCAGTTGTGGGAGAAGCTGAAAGCTGCCATTAATGATGGAAGAGCTTTTATTGAAAGTGTTTAGACCATTATTCAACTTGGTATTTTCATCAATTTTGACTTTGTTTTTTACTGAAAAATCTATGTGGATCCTACATGGCTAGGGTAACCAATTTACCCCTTCAAAATTTCCAAAAAGACTTTTTAAACCCGACAAACTTCACATTATAACATAAAAAGCCAAAAAAAAAAAACATTAGGAACCTTTTAAAATAAATGGGAAAAGTTTATAGAGCTAAATTGACATTAACCTTTATTAATCCTTCTTGTATCTATCAATAAAACCGTCTTAACTCTATGTGGATTTTTCCATTTACTTGTCTTGAAAAATGTATTTAAAGAACAGATTAATTTAATTTTAGTTAAAAAATATTATTGTCAAGTTTGCAACTAGAGTTTCACCACTTTTGTATTTAATTGGTATTATGAGATTTCTGATATAATGACTTGTGTTGGTGAAGTATAATTTCAATAAAATCACAAGGGTACCCTTAGTAGAATGTGCACAGAGAATTAGCCATAGGTTGGCTTATTTTGAACAAACTAGACAGCATATGGGCATGCTTCCTTCCATTAACCCAAACACTAGAACAATCTTGATTTGTGGGTATCCGAATGTTGGAAAGAGTTCTTTTATTAACAAAATTACAAGTGCAGATGTTGATGTGCACTGTATGCTTTCACTACAAAGGGCTCGTTTGATACTTATTAACTAGGTTAGAATTGACTGGGTTAGAAGCTGATTGGGTTAGAAGTTCTGACTGAGTTGATTTCTGACCGAAACTTGTTGTTTGATTTTGCATCTAATTGGCCATGTAAAAAGACTATATTACCCTCAAAAAAATATTTTTTTATAATAATTCATTGGGTTAATGGCTAAGGTCAAACAATTCAACATTTAGAACCATACACATAATAATATTATTGTACCCAAAATACTCTTGCTCATTAAGGAAACAACAAAACGAACAAATATATATGACTTTTATGCCTAAAATACCCATGCTTCAAGGTTTCATTAAACTTTATAAAACTTTAACTAGTATTTAATAAAATTTAACTAGAACAATATATATATATATATATATATATATATATATATATATATATATATATCAAACTTCAAACACAACACAACCCTACTAAAAGGAACGTAATCCATATTTCCACATTACTCATTCAATAATCCAAAAATTAACAAAATGCACACTAGTTCTCATGAAGGATTAAAGTTTTGCATTTATAACCAAACACATACCAATTAAAGTTAGATGTGAAGAGCATTGCCATTAATCTGATGAACACATTTGAGTGAACTTACAATAAGAACTTAAATTACAGGAAATTTTCCATAGATGACCCATACTCAACAAGCAATTCACTTGATACAGTTACATGGAGTGAAACATATGTAAGCAGTGAATACCATAAGAAAATGAACAACTGGCTCAATTAGAAGAAAATGTCAAAATATGAATTTTCCAATAACATAAATGGTAATTTTTGATTTTCAGTTTCGAGAAAGCAATGAATAAACAAATTCATAACTATTTTGAAAAAGAAAAAAAGCAACAAGTAGCTAATCTGATTTATCTGAGGAGTAATAGACCCTACAGTCGAAGGTGCAGGGACGGTCGACACCAAAGGAGGAAAGCGTTGGCGGATGGGTAGTGGCAGACTGTCAGGAAGGAATCGATGGTGCAAGTCGTTCACCAGGGACAATGGAGGTGGAAGTGATTAGGGTTAAAATTGGAACAACTCTCAATTGGAAGGAGACAGAGCTCAGGGATGCAGCGCTGGAAGGGGATGACAGAATCGTTGGGAGGAAGAGGGAGGAGGGACACAGATTATGTCGCACCTGGATGAAAACAGATGACAGATCTCCGGTTGCTAGGTCGGAGAAAGATGACAGACTTTGGGTGGTCGTCGTTAGCGGGGAGAGAAGGGGACATGGATCGTTTTTCTTCTTTGGATGCGTGTTCAGTAGGGCAAATTTGGAATTGAAGGCGTTGATAATTTTTTTTGTCACAATCCTTCTCATTTGAAGAGGGGACCGAATCAGTGAATTATGTTGGACCGAATCCATATCTTGGACCGAGTCCATGACTTTAAAAACAATATCAAACATGTTGAATTATGTCTTTTGGACCCGATCCCCCTTTTGGACTCGGTTAGAAGCTAAATCAAACGACCCCAAAGTCAAACACACGATGAGGTCGTCTTTGTCAATTTGAATCTATCTATCGCTTAACACCAACAAAATTTTACAGGATACTAAACACATCTATTAACATGTATTTTCTATGTTGTTATCTGGTTTTCCATCTTTTACTAAAACAATAAGCATTATCTTAAGAGGACAAATTATAAGAGTTGTGATTAAATGGTTTTGTTGATGCATTTACATGTTACATTGGTTTATGAGAATACATACCTTTTTGTAGTTAAGCTTCACTTGTTTTTTTTTGGGACAGATAGCTCTACCATTGTTGATACCATTAAAATGATGAGAAAGAGCGAAATATGTTCTAAGTAATTCCATGTATTTGATCAGTGGAGATTACACAAACTGAGAAATTTTCAAATTTACGAGAATAGATGACTTTTTGTAGACTTGTAAATCATATATAATTTTTTCATTAATAAGAATGAATTATTTTAAATGAAATTGTTATTGTAAGACTAAAATTCTTATTGCAAGAATAATTTGGTTGCATGAATTTTATTTCAATATTGTAAAACTAGAATTATTAAAATTTTGGTGTTGAAAAACTATTTTAAGTTGGTAAATCAGGAATTTTTTTCCAGTGCAGCAGTCTATAGATGTTAAAAACAAACACACTTCTTATTACAAGTTGTAACCATTTGCTCCATCTCTTTTGTTGCACACGGTTACAAAATATGATATAAAATAATTGAACATGAATTCAATACATATCGATTGAAGGCAAACGGGCAACAAGCTGCGCCACTAGTCCTTTTTGGATGGCAAAACCTATTCTTTTGAAAACAACATTTGTGGATCTAGGAGATATGACATTAGAATGCATGACCCGTTGGACTCTGTTGAGGAGCCCCACCGCCTCTGGTGCGAGAAAACCAAATGTATCGAATGCAAAAGGAACAAACACATGTTGATTTTCTCTACATGCATTGTCGTGCTTTACCACTTTGCACGCAGCGACTTTCAAAGCGGCATGCCCAGCTGCGAAACCTCCGCTCCCTAAAACAACGAGAGGAGATACACCAGTAAGATCCACGCACGCATGCTTCCCTCCTATCCATCCAAAGACCAAAATGTCAGCCGGTCTAAGTGTGGACCTGCCATCCTGCGGGTCCGTCAAAAAGTTCACTGGCGCTTCTTTCTTCACAGATATACCAGCACGCCGACAAGCATCAAAGAGAACATCCCGAACCACATCATGTCTATACTTGAAACCAGGGAGCTCTCTACAATGAACCGCGTGTTCCCCAAAGGTATCCAAACATGCCTTGCGACAAAATGGGCATATCTCGTCAATTGGGAATATGGGAATCATGAGGCAGTAACGAAGGATAGTTCGGTACTCCACAGGAGATATATGCTGGCCAAGACCATCAATAGGGATAGTTAGCAGAAAATCTTGAGCATGAGGCGCCCGCAGACACTCAAAGACTGCTTTCTGTCTGACAGTCATCTCGAAGTTGACTTCCATATCTTGGACGATTTTGCTAAAAAGGGCACACGCCAAAACTTTTTGGGATTTAGGGGGGGCGGTTTCCTTATTAGTGAAACCGCTACTGTCAGATCCTGGAATTGTGTCACGGAGACGAGTCATAGCACATAGATAATCCGAGTCCATACCACATATGTCACTGTCACGTAAGATGTGGTCTTGTAATGCCCAAGATTGGGCCCTCGAGGCTACAAATGCGTAGGAGGAAACCTCGTAGGCCGAGTACAAAACCAAACCACCAAAACGAATAGGTAAGGAAGCCAAGCGCCACTGAATGTCTCCAAAGAAGGGGCCTCCACATACCACCATATCCTCGATAGACCTGCGCAATCCCTTGTCAAAGAATAACGCTGCCTCTTCTATGTGTACCGGCTGACATGTTCTTAAACCAAAGAATAGTTTTGCAATGCCCATACATGATTGAAGCAAAAGGAGCTCACTCTGTGGGTCACATATTTGTGGAAGAAGGCCCATCAAATCAATAGCATTGACGGCTCTTTTCATGGCCAGTCCACTAATAAAACCTGCATCTCTGCTAACAGCCCCCCCCCCCCCCCCCAAGGAGTTTCACCCCCAAAGAAGGTCTCCCTATCTCCGTAGGGAATAAATCAGCCCGAAGCTTCCTACCATCACATGAGGGCCAAAAAATCTCCGCTTTCTTGATGTTCAACTCGAGACCCAAACCTGGACCATGCAATCGAATTATGTTCAACACTCTAGCCACCTCCCCTGAATCCCCAATGACAGTCCCATCATCTAGGTACCAAGCATGGAGAAGGAGCTTACAATTGTATCTAATCTTGTGCACAAGCAGGTGCAAAACAAGGGCAAAAAGAAGAGGGCCCAAGGGGTCACCTTGCTGCACCCCAGTGGCAGACCATATATATTGGTCTCCGATATAAAGTCTCGCTGCTTGCCCATACAAGAAATTCACCCACAAAGAAATGGAAGGGCACATCTTCTTAACCTCGTGGAGCAATGCTGAACGATCCACCAGGTTAAAGGCATTCGAAAAATCCACAATCATCATTAGAAGAGACCCATCAGCATGGAGTTCACTCAACACCCTATTGGCACTGTGTAACACAGCCTCAGCACCGCCAGATACACCAACCCCAAACTGAAAATCATTAAGGTACTTGGCCATTTCTTTACCCACACCTTTCATGACAACCTTGGAAACCAGACGTCTCTATATAGTGCCTACTACAATCGGACAGATTCCGTTGTTAGGTTTAAGTAGAGACGTGAGAGGAGCGGATGCAACAAACTCTGCCAAAATGGTTGGACATCTTCCCTCTCACCATAAATTAACAACTGAAGTGATAGCATGTATGAGATATGTGGCAATAGCAGACCCTTCTCCACAAAGGGCGTCTAGTAAGTGTTGATCCCTCAAGCCATCTCTCCCGCAAGAAGTTCCTTCAGGGAAGGATTTGATGCAACTACATACCCAATCAAAGTCGGCTACAAGGGGAGGTTCAGAAATTATAGGGCTCGGCATGGATGGGGGTGGTCTGAAAGGGTGTTTGTCCTCCAAAGCTTTAATAGTATTACCATTATATGGTGCAACACCCGATGAGCATAACACTTTCACTATTGCGGTAAAATGACTATCTGCAACCTTACGGAGGCATTGCTTGATGTTGGTGTTACTTGATATAGCCTCCTTCTGAAGGATGCCTCCACCTTGTCTCATAGCTCCAACCTCAGGATTGTCTAACATATTTTGAACTAACTTCATGATACCACCCTCTTTCCCCCATGTATCCAAGGAACAACTAAGTAGAGATATGTTACACTTATGACCCTATACTTTCATAATATCTACCGTTTTGGTACAAAGGACAAAAGGTTTGTATTTTTGGGGAATTTTTTTGGAAAATACGCAAACAAGACCTTGTGAGAAAATTTGGAGGCAACTTTATTTTGGTATGATATTCTGATCTCGTTCCAATCATATGATAACGACTCTGTAAAACGTAAAACAAAGATATAAAACCTTGATATTGAGAACCCTGGTAGGAACCTTGGTACAAAGTTAAATTAGTTTAAATGAATTCGGACTAAAATTTTATTAGGTGCCCATATAAGGTATTTAGTAATTTAAATATATGTAAGAGAAGGCTAGCTAAAAATGAAGCTTTTGATAGTTGAACGGCTCTTTATATAATACGTATAAGTCTACATAATAATTATAATAGTCATTATTCATTGAATATATATTGCCTTTATAGATAAAAGTTACAAAAGAAGACATAGTCGTTCACGCAAATATATAAAGTCGAAAACTTAATTTTCAACCATTTTTTTTTTTGGATGTCATAAGCCTTTATTGGGTGGAATCGTTGTAGGATTATGCTTTTCGAAATCATGCAAAAAGCTGCAATGTGTACATGGCTTATATTGTATTTGTATTGTATGTATGGTATGTATGTATGTATTTTTTTTTTATCAAGACATAGACCAAGACAGTCTTTACCAGATGTTATTCTACTTACTTTATATGGTTTTAGAACAAAATTAATGAAAAATATTTAAATAATTACATACCTTTGATGCCCCTCTAGGTTTTTCCTATAAGATCCGTACTTCATCATTGGCCCTCTTTATCCTCTCAAATCTCAATTGTTGGTCACCAAGAAACATTGTCTTTTGGTTGTTCCACCTGGAAAGCCTTTATTATAGAAATGTTTTTTTGTTTGGTTTACAATAATTTTGGTGATGATTATGGTTTATGTTCATTTGTCGTGTTGCTGATTTTTCTTTAAGTATTTAGTATTTAAGTTTATCTTGTTATAACATAATAATTTTAAGTTTATGATGAAATCCCAAGTTGGGTAACATGGGTTTCTGGCATTGGTTGTTAGTTGCATTGTAATGAGTTGACACATTCGAAATGAGTTACTATGTTACCATCGACTTAGTATATAAGGGCTAAAATTATTAAAGTGGTGACACATTCGAAATGAGTTGACACATTATATATCATACGGAAATGGAACCTCCTTACATTCCACTGGAATAAAATTACGTATTAAAATAATAATGAATGTTTTTAGTAACACAATTATTATTGATAGTTTGATACATTCCATCTCATTCAACATTAATTTTGAATGCTTTAATAAAATTTCCATAAATAACAATCTTGTAATCTACAATTGCAAAATCTCCCCATATTAGAAAAGATTAAAAACTTGAAACATATACACAAAATTAATTGCAAAAATATTCTTAATATGAGAAATATAAAAATACATATAGAAAATTTTCGATTGGTACCCATGTTTAAAGAAAAATTACATGATTTTTGTCTAAATCAATAATAACTATGTAAATTTATTTTTCGAGTTTTTTAGATTATCATGTTCGAAAAACCAAACAATAGCTTATAAACCGACTTTTTTAAAAAGACGTTCACAATAAATTTCAAGAAGCTTATGATTTTTTTTTCTTAAACCATTTATTTGTATTAGTTATACAAAACATAATGCCACATCAATTTACGATCATATAAACTATTTAAATAAAAATAAATTAAAACTTTATGTAAGAGCATTTCTAATGAGTGATGAGTGTTTTTATGGCTTATTAGTGATATGTGTATTTTATTTACTTGTTTTTATAGTTTATTTTTTGAATATTTTTTGTAATTTCTCATGTTTACAACCAAAATTTTTATTTTAATTAAGGTAAACGTCGCTTTCATAAAAAATCAAGTTAAAAAACTCATTTGTTCAAATTACAATTATATGAAAAGTCGGAATGATACAACAATTACGGAACTCCCATGTTTCGTGTCGGAGGGATGGAGGCTAAAGAGGATACCCTAATCTGTGAGTTTAAGCAATTAAATATGGAAGAAACACTAAATTTCATGGGCATGGGCTGCAAACACATCGTGACACCCAACTTGCCATGTCGTGGTGACCAATGAAACACGTTATTCATTAACCATGCTCCACGTTGTGGCCACCTCTCTACCACTTTGTGGTGCTCCTAGGCCAACAAAACCAACATTTGATTTAAGTACAATGCCTCTCAAAGCCCAAAGTCTTAACACCAAGCCTAAGAACCTTATTACTCAAAGTCCAAACTTGATCCTTTGAGTCTTGTGACCTTCACCAAGTCAATTACCACCTGAGCCTCCAAGTTAAGGTTATTTCGAAACAGGATGCCATAATTCTACCCCACTTAAATTAGATTTTGTCCTAGAAATAAGATCTTACAAATTACCTCTTATACATTCTACGACCCTCTTACAAGTGCTTCTGGTCCCACTTCTTTTGTACTAGCATGCATGAATCTTTTACCATGGTTTTCGATTACCACCTCAAGGCCTCCACGAGCAGGTGTAAAGTCCAATCTTGAATGAAACACGTAACAATCAATTTCTCATCTGCTGTAACACTGAATCGATACCCAATCGGACAACCGCCTTCTGAAAACAATGTACATTTAAACTTTAGTGAAAACACGCGTCCCTCCGAAGAAACGAACAATTAATCAACATTAAGAGAAACTAATTCCTTAACCAAAGTTCGAAGACTCCAAGGTCATGCTTGAAAACCTACAAAAGAAATTCATCATATAAATCTACTGTGCTGACCGAAAAATCACAGATTCGATCTGTCCAATATCTCCCTAGCCTCGTGTCGCCCTACTGATAAACCGAATATGGAATCTAAGGCCGACCACCAACGCTGACAACTTCTCATACAGACGGAAGAGTAAAACCATGAACGAGAACCAAAGAAACATATACTAAACTAGACTATACACCCACTCGGCTCTAACATCGATGGTCCGTCAACCACTAACGACGCTTGTACTCACCCCCAATCCGTCAACCACGAATGACTCTCGGTCCCACCCCCAATCCGTCAACTACTAACAACTCTTAGGCTCTTCCCCAATCTGTCAACCACTAACGAATCTCGGGCTCACCCGCGATCTTCAACCACTCACGACTCTCGGGCTTACCCCTGATCAGTCAACTACTAACGACTCTCAGGCTCACCCCCAATCCGTCAACCACTACTATAGCCACTCGAACTAACTTAGCCATAAACCGAACATGCAAAACTTAATTACCCCTTTCAGGCCTTTGGGTCGTGACTCGGACCCCAGGCCCCAATCAAACAAGAACAAAGAATGAGGTCCCCATCACAACCCTCAAACTGAGTTCCTAACATCCTAGGACCCTTAACTCGATAACAACCAATGAAATACTAACACAATCTACCACTAAGAACACTAGAAAGAATTTTCAATACTTGATAACAAACCCCATGCAGAACTCTGAGGAACTTGCAGCCGCACATAAGTCTTTAACTTAAGCAGTCTGACCGAAGAATTGGGCCTAGTCCAAAGTTCTCCCACTACGAAGTCTTCACTCCCCCCACTTGGAATATATAAATCATTCGAATGCAACCGACATGTAGCTAAAGTTCCAAATTGACTTAATTAGAATAGTACCAATCCCGCCTTAAGAAATAAATAGTAATGGGTTCGAGTTAGCTTTTTCATCTTATTGGTTTCCTTGATGGTAGGAAGTGGGTAGACTTAGTCATACGACTAATCACTACCTAAAGTGTGTTTTAACCATTGAGTGTCTTGGGTTGTTTGGTTATGAAGCCCATAGTGATCTATTCCCACTTCCCTTTGGTTTTTTCGGCTACTGCAATAATCCCAAGTACTTTTGGTACTCAACTTTTACTTTAGCACAAGTTAAGCATTTTCCCATATAAGTGGCAATATTTACCTTCATATTGGGCCACCAATATTGTTTCTTCAAATCTAGATACATCTTGTGGGAGCTTGGGTAAATGCAATATCTTGTCTTATGGGCTTCGTCTATTACCAAACTCCTGATATCACCAAATTTTAGTACCCAAATTCGATCCATGAAGTATCATGTTCTGTATTTCCTGATCTCGAATTGTTTATCCATTCCCTGCAGGTACTCATCTGTTATTTTTCCTTACTTGAGAGCCTTCAAATCGGCCTCTCTGATCTAAGTAGCCAGATTTGATTTGATTGTCATCGTTAGTGCCTTGACCCTATGAGGTTTTGTTCTTTCCTTCCAACTCAAGGAGTCTACCACGAAATTCGCTATGCCTGGATGGTAACTAATTTCACATTCATAGTTGTTCAGCAGCTCAAGCTATCTTCGTTATCTCATATTAAGTTCTTTTTTGTCAAAGATGTGCTAAAGACTCTTGTGATCTATGTAAATGGTAAACTTCATACCATAGAGGTAATGTTCCCAAATTTGAATGGAAAAAAGTACAGCTCCCAGTTCTAAATTATGGGTAGTGTAGTTATTCTCATGCACTTTGAGTTGGCAAAAAGCAAATGTGATAACTTTGTCTCTTTGCATCTGTACACATCCCAGTCCTTGGTGTGATGCATCGTAGTATAAGAATGTTCCAACTGGGAAGGATAGGATTGGCGCATTACACAACATTTGCTTCACTTTCTAAAATGCAGATTCTTGTTTTTCTCCCCAATTAAACTGTATGTCTTTCTACATCAATGTTGTTAGTTGTTTAACTATCTTGTAGAAATTTAAAAAAAAATCTCTGATAATAGTCCACAAGGCCTAAGAATTGGAGCACTTCCGTTGACGTCTTGGGTGCTTCCCAGTTCTTGATTGCCTCAATCTTGGTAGAGTCAACATGAATACCCTCGTTGTTGACTACATGTCCTAAAAAGTGTACTTCTCTGATCCAAAATTCACACTTTGAGAATTTGGTGTACAAGTTTTCTTCCCTAAATAGTTCCAGGATAAGTTTCAAATGTTGTCTGTGTTCCTTCTTGGTTCGTGAGTATATCTATATGCCATTGATGAATACAATCAAAATTTTGTCCAAATAAGGTTTGTAGACTCTATTCATAAGATCCATAAAGACTGTTGGGTGTTGGTTAATCTGATTGGAATAACCAGGAACTTGTAATGGTCGTAGCGAGCACTGAATGTTGTTTTTGGATTGTCTTCCTCCAATACCCAAAGTTGATGGTACCTAGAACTCAATTCGATATTTGAGTAATAATTGGATCCCTAAAGTTGATCGAATAGGTCATGGATTCTCGAAAATGGGGATCGATTCTTGATGGTCAGTTTGTTTAGCTCCTGATAGTCGATGCGCACCCTAAAGGACGTATTATTTTTCTCGAAGAATAATATCTAGGATCCCCAAGGTGAGAAAATTTGTCCAATGAAGCCTTTTTTGAGAAGCTCTAGAAGTTGGCTTGATAGATCTTTGATTTTAGAGAGTGCTGACATGTAAGGAGATTTGCTATTGGAGCTGCTCCAGGAATCAAATTGATTTGAAATTTGACTTCCCGAACTAGTGGTAATCCTGGTAGATCCTCAGGAAATACATCAAGATAATTACACACATGAGGTATGTCCTTGATTTCCTTCCTTTTGTTCTTTTTATCCACAATATGGGCCAGGAAAGCATAATATTTCTTGTGAAGGTACTTATGTGCTTTCATACTGATGGGTTTTTTAGCATAACAATAATTTCTAAGTGTGCATGCAAACCTAGTGCTTTGGATCTAGGTTTTCTCTAATTGAAAATGCAAACTTGAACACAAAATGAGAACCCTAGTAAGTGTCTACTATTTTCGAAATCATATAAAACTAGGGTTAGATTACATACCTTGATTGTTATACTGTAATAACAATGTCTCCCTTGTAGATCTTGAAGCTTGAGAGCTTAGTATCACAAGTGTAACTCCTCTAGTGGCTCACAAACACACAATTCAAGAGAATGATATGAGGGAGGATTAGATAAATTTTTTGGCTATTTCTTATTCCAAAGAGTGGCCGAAAATGATAGCCTTAAGGGTTCGATTTATAGTGCATCAAGATGCTATGGATAACCCTAATCTGAAATATGGTAATTATCCACCACCTTTGATTATCCATATATGATAAGATATTATAGAAACTATAGAATAATCTTTCATATACCATTAAAAAACCATCCACCCTTCCCCTAGAAAGGTTCTGGACCATTTTGCTCAACTATTGAACAATTGCACTTTTAGTCCCTACACTTATAATTAATTCCTTTAATCCCAAAATTAATTGTCATTTACCTACCCTCAAATATTTTATAGCTTGGATTATGACATCCCTCTTCCAAGTTATAAAATATTGTGTTGGGTCCTAGCCTTAATATTTTATATTGGGTGTTATATTAAGGACTTAAATCAACTAACTTGAATTTCTCCCATTTTAGATTTCTGGTTCAGACAACTATTGCCTTCCCAAATCCCTTGGAACAAGCTTTCCTAATGAACATGATTCCCCGCGATTAGAGCATGGAAATCATACTTCTCTTCCTCCACCTCTTCCAATTATTCTCCGTAACCGACAAGTTCTTAAAGAGTTCAAAGCCACTCAATCCCTATTGGCAAGCAAAGTCTATATGTGCTTACATCTTGTAGATGAAGTTACATATTGATAGGCTGGGAGAGTTGGGTGTCGAAGTCTCGAGGTAGCTAGCTATTGATTTGGTTCTTTAGTCACTCCCTGATGACATATCACAACATGAACCTTATTGATCTTACATATTTTCTTATTGCTATTGAATTGAAAATGATTTTGAGCAGTGGTAAAGCAAATTTGATAGGAAGATCTACTTCCCAAACTTCCCTGGACATTGACAATGGTGACATTAGAAGTCCAGAAAAGTTTTTTCTTCCCAATGGACAGGGATCGGCCATGGTCAAGTAGTTTGACCCAACGGTAAAGCCAAAGGCTAAGTATGAAATAGTCCTATGTACAATTACTAAAGAGTCCATTGCCAAAGGAAGGGGCATTGGTTGAAAAGCTGCCCTATTTACCTGGAAGTCCATAAGGATGGTAAAAGTCAACAAATTTGACTATGCTTCAGGTAAAGTCCATTATATGACTCTATTAAGTTCCTATTTGGAGATTCTTATTACATGATGCGACTAGGTCACATTTTAATGTTTTGTAGAATCGATGAAAGGAAGTCTAAAGGAAGAGTAAGCTAATTCTGATCGTGAAAAGATGGATTTCAATCGCAAGATCAAAAGATCAGAATTTTGAACTACTACTTAAGAGTTATGATATATTGCTTAGGAATAGATAACAACAAGTTTTTCATATGCATTTGCATTGTAAGGATAAGTTTTTTCCGTAATTTTTAAATAAAAGAAAAGTTTTGATTTTATTTATTTTAAATTTCCTTAAACGACATTTGTGAAAAATATTGTTTATATGATTCCATTGATAGCAATATTGGAAAATGGATTTGATTCTTTCATTTGTGGTAGTGTCATAATTTACCAAATAAGGAAAGATTCTCATCACCCAAGTTTTAGTTGGATAGAAACTTGGAATCATGCAACTTGTATTGTATGTTGAAGGACTAGGAAATCGGGTACACTTGGTTGTGCGCTGATCAAGTCCACCACAAAGAACGGTAAGTCTATTCATCATGATTTACTAAAGTTTAGCAAATATGGTTGTGCTTACAAGTTTAAGTATAATTCTGAAACGTTGGAAAAGTTTCAATGTATGGCAGGACGAATGAGAAGAATCAAATTAGGCAGAAAGACAAAAGTTTCTCCAATCTAAAAAGATAGGAGAGTACTTTAGTATCGTGTTTTATGATTATCTTAGTGATTGTGAAATCATATCACAATTGATCCATTAAGTACATGTTAGTGCATTCGTGTGACTAAGAAGAGGAATCGTGAATTATTGAAATGGTTAAATCAAAAGATGAATCATACTTCGTTCCAAAATTGAGTCTTAGAGTAATACTCCAAGATTGTAACTTGAGTGAAATAATCTTAAGAAGGTTTATAACACTTGTCAAATGTAGAGTAAAATATTTTCTTACTCTTGTACATTTGAAATTGGTAAGTTGTGATGTTTTGGATAAAACAAAGACCAACTAAGACTAATTGTGTGAAGTGTTTATGATGAGATTAAACTAACCTTTAATCTATAAAGATCGATTAGATCTTGAACAAGTAAGTAAACAAAAACGATATAAACACAATAATAAGAACAAGACAAGATGGAATCAAACGTGTCGAATGATTAAACAAAATCCTCAGAAGAGCTCGATTAAGAACATCAACTGTAGAGGATTGGAAGGTTACAAGAACGATCAAAGAAACCTGATATCGTCTAGATGTATCGCTATTCTCGGATCTCAAAAAAACCCTAACCTAATATGCATGCAAGCGTAAACTTATATACAAAACATAAAAGGTTCACGGTTGGACAGGCCCAAACCGTAATACAAAAAGCCTTATGCTAAACGAGCCCAAACGACGCAATCTTCAAAAATAATCTCTAGCTCAATAATCTCCCCCTTTGCGTCAATTTGGAGCGAGACCTTCACTAGTTACTTGGGCCAACAGCTGAAGCAGGTACCTTCTTCTTCACGGTACGAAACAGACATTTGGTGATGGAAAGAATGGTTTGTCTAAACCGGATGTACCAGTTAATCATATCTTCAAAGTACTTGACGTCATCAACCGAGTTCTCTTTACACCGTTTGATAATGAACAACACATGCTCCAAACAGGTTGTGGTGTAAAGATGCTTGTCAGCTAAAGCGAAGAGACATTTCTGTCCTTCCGCTCTAGTGAACATAACCGAGTTGCGTCTCGGGTCGATCCTGCCCAGTAGCATTTGATTGAGATCACTGGCCGATCCCACAGGAGCAATTTTGGGTTTCTTCTTGAAGATTGTGGCGACCTCCTGATCCATTAGGGCAACCTCCATGATGTAGCAGGCTAACATCCTTTTGACATGGTCTAGAATGGGACCATATTCAGCTTCATTAGTCAAAAGGATATTATACAGGACAATCCAATCATGAGGATTTAGATTCGGTAGATCTGCCAGGGAGATAAGATGAGCAGTTCTTGCAGATCCCCGAATCAACTTGAACCGAACTTTTACAAAACGTCCTTCAGTATAAGGTTTCAGCACCCGAACGTTTACAATCTTCTGGGTGCTCCAAGTAAGGAATTGTGGACGAGCAGCCGCCAGATAGAAGTCAATGAGCTCCCTGTCAAGCTCAGCATTCGGGTGAGGGACTTCAAAGATGTTAGAGAAGACGTGGAAGATGAACGCCTTTCGAGTCAGTGGCATATCGAACTGCGAATCGACAGTGTTGTTGCAGTCGAACGATATAACCGGCTCGAGCCATAAGATGCTGGGAGTTTCAATGGCCTCTTTGATTAAACGTTCCCTGGTCCAGGCAGGGAAGAGAGTCTTTCGGCTCTCAAGGAGATCGTGGGCTTCTTTTTGTTTGCGTTCGGCTTCAGCAGCCTCTCGCGCCACACAACTGGCATCTTCATCAACCTTGCGACTGTTCTTTCGTTTTAATATGTCAGCAATGGTCTCCTTGTCGCCTTCTTCATCTTCGTCCTCAGCTATGTTTTTGCCTTTGTCCTTCACACCCGAGCCTAAAGCATGACCAATCGGAGATGGTTCGGTCGTGTGAGTAGCTTTGGAGGAAGGAGGTGGTTTTGATCCTGTCTTCTCATCTCCCCCTTGTTTCGGAATGGACACGAAACTTGGGAGCCCTTCTACTTTGTTAAGAAGATCGATGGCTGGAGAGAGCTTTTCAGCAAGGGAACGCCTCACCGAAAAGTTTAAGATGGGATCGTGTGCTTCCAGAATGTTGGATATAACAGCGTGAACATCCAAAACACACATCTTGACCACCTCCCGTTCAGATCGAAGATCTTCCAGTTGTTGTTGGGATTGAGAGAGTTGAGTTGTCTTGACCTCAAGTGCGGTTGTTTTGGTTGCCAGATCGTCCATCAACGAACGCTCGGTTGCAAGATCCTCTTGTAGTTTGTTGAGGCGAGCATCAATGGAGGCACGAAAGGCCGAGTTGTCGTCGCTTATGGTTTGGCGTAGAGTAGCGAACGAAGGCAACTCCGATGAGACAAAGTTGGCCAATTGTTGGACAATTGGTTCCAAAGATGTCTTTGTGGCATCTGCACTTTCCTGCAGGGACTGCAGCAGGGTAGAGGCATCAGAAAATAGTTTATCGACTTTTTCGGTCGCTGCCTCATATGCCCTGGTAGATGCTTCAATTGCAGCAGTTGCTGAGGCCGCTGAATCATGTTGAGCCCTGGAGAAGGCATCAACAATCTTCTGAAGGGCAGCTTCAGACAGAGAGGACTGCTGGTTGGAAGAGGAGGCGAGAAGTAGGTCAATCTTCTCGTTGAGCTCTTTGAGATGCTTCTTGGTTACTAGAGCATCATCCTCCTCGTCACTTTGAACTTGAAACGGACTATAGTAGACCGAATCAAAGATCATGTTTTCTCCCCCAAGATAAGGGTTTTCGCCCTCAGATGCATTTTCAGGAGATGAAGGGGGTGGAGAGGTTGGGGGTGTTGTGGGTTTGGTAGGATCAGGTTGAGTGGGTGATGGTATAATTTTGGTTGGTGGTTGAGTATGGGTAGTTTCGGTTGTTTGGGTTTTGGGTTGAGGAGGTTCGGTTACATGTGGTGATTCGGTTGTAGTTGTAAAGATTGGTGGAGGGGAAGGAATTGGGGAAATTGGTAGTTCCATCTCTGGGGTAGGGGACCGAGGTGGTGTGTTGCCTCGTTGAGGAGATGCGTCCCCTTGAGAGTCGTCATAACCCGAACTCTCACCCTCAGAGTCACTCGAAGAAGAGGGTATTACAAGCTTTCGCTTCTGTTGGGTCTTCCTCTTCTTCAGTGGTGGGGATTGTGCAGCTTTCGGTTGTTTCCTCTTTTTAGGAGAAGGCCCCTTTGGAGGTTTGGACGTTTGCTTCCCTTTGTCTGCCTTTTTGCCCCTGCTCACCGGTTTTTCTGCATCGTGAATTGACCTGAGCATTTTCGGGGTCAGATCCCTTGGACCAGATGGCCTTAGCTCCTTGAGCTTCCGAATCAACCTGCTATCAGAAGGCACATCACCATACATTGACTCCGGGATAGAGCCAATAAAGGAGAATTTTGATGCATCTGAGACGATGATCTTCTTGGTATGGAAAGTACCAACAGAAGACATCGATGCACCTTCAGCAGTGGGAACATCAAATCTGTCCATGGCCCATTTTGTGATCAGGATCCAGAATCGGGCCAAAGATACCTCAGAGTGTCGGGATGAAGAGGAGAGGCTTTGAATAAGTTGTTGCCATAGGACAAACCCATAGTCCAGGTTAATCCCATTGTAAACCCCGTACATGATGGTGAGGAAGAGACAACTTGCACCATCTGATCCTGAACTTCTCTCCGACAAGCCCTTGAAAAGGACTGTAAATAAACCGTTCCATTGTGGCGGCAAGCATGACTTTTTGAATCTTGCGACAGAGGTGAGAACTTCTGTGTATCCCATGTTGTAAAACATGTTATACATATGACCAATCTGTATCGACTCCGGATGAACTCTTGAAGGGTCAGTAGCAAACCCTAGCAAGGTGCAGAAACGTGGACGAGAGATGGAGGTTTTGTGTTCTCCAATCTCGAAAAACACCCGGTCGACAGCCTTGTCGTAATATGCAGTCGCGTAGACCTGCGATAGGGCCACCATCGGCACCGATTCGATTCTGGTAAGAGCCGAAACAAGTTGGGTATACTTCAAGCACTCTATGACCGGCGACATATAGGAGTCGTACGCCAGTGGGTTAAGATCAATGACCAGACATTGTTGTAGGCGAATGGGAAGGATCTGTGAGGTAGCATGAACTGAAGAGGAATCAGCCATTGATGCAGGTGTGAAGAAGATGATGAACAGGAAACTGTTTGGGAGTATTTGCGTTCTGGAAATTTTAAAGGTTGTAAAGAGGTAAAAGGTGGTGTAGTGGGCTATTTATAGTGGGTGATAGGAGAGAGAAAAATCGTTTCAAATCTCTTATGGATGACAGTTGGGGCGTGCGATGATCACGTAGGAGAGAGAGTGTCAGGTTCCTAGGATCACGCCGCCCAACAAGCGCCGTTTCATAGGGACAAGCCGTTACTATTCCCACACGCGCATTTAATGTCACAGGACAAGAGAGAGCTTAAGGTTTAAAAGAGGATTCCCGTTAAATTACGATCAACCATTTATTAAGAAATGTTGAAAGGCTTCTTTTAATTAGGCTAAATAAGAGTGGCTTGAAAAGAAATAAAATCTCAGAAAGAAAAATAAGAACACGATCCCAAGGGAAGAAATGTTTTGGGTTTAAACAATTTCATAGGGATCACATAAAATTGGAGATTTTAATAGGGTACTTTCGTCAATTCTGTAGTGAAAACTTGAGCAATTTAATTGTTCACCGTCAATTCATTAGGTGTTGAATTTTGGGTTTCACTTAGTTCGTAGTGACACAATACTAAGATCATAAACACAGATGTTGTGTAACCATAAACCTCAGTGGTAATTTCTGAGAGTCTCAAGGGTTACTATGATGGAATGAGTGTAGTGGAGAAGTAATGTGGAGATGGTGTAAGAGAGCGAAGTACCTCTGCTGCGAAAAGAAGGACCAAGCAGGAAACTCTTAACTCATGTGAGAAAAGAGTGAGGTAGCTCACGATTAGAATAAATGAGTTGGCCTTATTGGGAAGACAAGGTTTGTGTATACCAGGTCATGAGGGCCATTATTCAAAATCTTATGAGGCTTGAGACACATACAGCAACATGCTTCTAGGGACACTTAGGTATTTCATCAAATTTATCCCCATAAACGAACACAAACACACAAGAAATGAAAAAGAAATAAATTTTTTTTGGAGTTTTTGAGATTTTAAAAAAATAAGACTTAAAAAAAAAAATTAGACATAAAAAAAAACTTTAAACAACTTGAAAATTTGACAAATGAAAAACCGAACCCGATCATTCAGTTGGTTTCGGTTGTTGAAAATTTTGAAAAACCGAACCCGAACCTTCGGTTGGTTTCGGTTCTAGAAAATTCTGAAAAACCGAACCCGAACCTTCGGTTGGTTTCGGTTCAATAAAATTTTGAGGAACCTGGAAATTTAAGCAAACAAGGAAAAGAATTTTTTTTTTTTTTTAACACGAGGAAAAACAGAATTGTACAAGAAATATACAACATTGAAAAACTACCTTTGAAGTAATGAGTGAGTCAGATAGTTGAACCGAACCCGAACGTTCGGTTGGTTTCGGTTCTTACGTTTGAGTTTGAGAGATGGTGTGAGGTACTGACTCTGATTCCATCATACCTAGTCCTTGTAATATTTTATTGAATGATGCTTCAGGAAGAGCTTTTGTAAAGACGTCAGCCAGTTGATCAGTGGTTCTTACGAAGTGAACTTCGACGTTTCCATCTTCCACGTGATCTTTGATGAAGTGATACCGTAGTGCTATGTGTTTGGTTTTGGAGTGTTGCACTGGGTTATGACAGATCCTAATTGCACTTTCAGAGTCACAATATATTGGGATCTTCTTTATATTGAGTCCATAGTCTCGAAGTTGACTTTGGATCCAAATCACTTGTGATGTGCAGGATGCAGCTGCAATGTATTCCGCTTCGGCAGTAGATAGCGACACGCACTTTTGTTTCTTGGATTTCCAGCTGACTAACTTCCCGTCAAGAAATTGACAACCACCAGTTGTGCTTTTACGGTCGAGTCCACATCCTCCAAGGTCAGCATCAGAATAGGCTTGAACAAAGAAGCCTGAGTTCGATGGATACCATAGACCTAAGGAGGTGGTTCGCTTGAGGTAGCGTAAGATGTTCTTCACTGCAAGCATGTGTGGTTCGCGTGGGTTTGCCTGAAATCGAGCACAATAACACACAGAGAACATGATATCAGGTCTGCTAGCAGTTAGATACATTAATGAGCCAATCATTTGACGATAGAGCGTGATATCGACATCCGATTTGTCTAGGGATGGGGTAAGCTTGGTGCCGAATGCCATTGGGACTTTGACTTTTGAGTCTCCCATCATACCGAACTTTGCTAGGAGAGTCTTCGTGTAAGCTTCCTGATTAATAAAGATGCCTTCGGTTCCCTGTCTTATGTTTAAACCAAGGAAAAAGTTAATTGGACCCATTGAGCTCATTTCAAACTTAGTCTCCATCAGCTTTCTGAATTCAGCTGTTAAGCTGGGATTCGTGGAGCCAAAGATGATGTCATCGACATAAATTGGAACTATCATAAGGTGGTTACCTTCCTTTTTGCAAAAGAAGGTTGGGTCAACCGAACCTTGTTTGAATTTAGACATCTTTAAAGTTTTTGTAAGCGTTTCATACCAGGCCCTCGGAGCTTGCTTGAGGCCGTACACAGCTTTATCCAAAATATAGCAATGATTTGGATGCTTTTCGTTCACGAACCCCGGAGGTTGCTCCACGTACACAGTTTCTTCGAGTTCTCCATTGAGAAATGCACACTTGACGTCCATTTGGAAGACCTCAAAGTTCTTGTGAGCAGCATAAGCCAGAAATATTCTAACAGATTCTAGCCTAGCTACTGGAGCGAAAGTCTCTTCATAGTCTATCCCTTCCTCCTGACAGTATCCCTTTACCACCAGACGAGCCTTGTTCCGTATAACATTACCTTCCTTGTCCATTTTGTTCCTAAATACCCATTTGAGACCAACAACCGAAGCATCTGGAGGAGTTGGAATGAGGCGCCAGACTTTGTTCCTTTCAAATTCGTTCAGCTCGTCTTGCATTGCTTGAACCCAATCAGAGTGATCTAGGGCAGTATTAACTGTCTTTGGTTCAACTTTTGATATGAATGAGTTAAACATGCAAAACTCAACCTTTGAAAATAAGGAAGTCTGTTTTGCCTTCAGTTGTGATCGGGTCAAAACCTTTTCAGAAACATCGCCAACTACTTGAGAGACAGGATGATCTCTGGTCCATTTGATAAGAGGAGGGTAATTCGGATCAAAGGTTGGGTTTAGTTCAGCATTAATTATTTCTTCTGGCTCAGATTGGCTATCGTAATCGAGTGTCAGATCATCATGTTCGTCCTCAATTGATGAACTTTGAGAGGCATGAGGATCAGGTGTTTCTTGTGGTACTGAGCTTCCAGGCGTTGAGGCATCTTCGGATGGAGAGGTATCTTCTGTTGGAGAATCATCTTCGGTTGGTGAAAGACCTTCGGTTGGAGTGGCAGAATTTATTTTCCCCTGGACTTGTAAGCTTGGCTCCCCCTCGACTTGAGATCTTGGCTCACCCTCGACTTGAGCGCTTGGCTCCCCTTCGACTTGAGCGTTGTTGGAAGGCGAGTCATTAGTGGTTGATCCTTCTTCATGCATTCTTCTTGCAGCATCTTCGACAATCTGCTTCATAGGATCAACTTTGTTGTCTGCTGCACCTGCTTCGGAGAGTGAAGCTTTCTCTGGTTCGTCAAAGAGCTCCAGAAATGTCTCATATAAATTGGCGACCGAAACTGTGACTTTGTTAGTTAGAGGAAAGATTTCCCCTGCAGTGTCTTCTTTGGCCTGTAGCTTCTTGACATAGGAATCGTCAAAGGTCACATAGTATGTTTCTTCCATCTTTCTCGAACGCTTGTTTAGGACCCTGTACGCCTTGGATGTGAGAGAGTAACCCAGAAAAATTCCCTCGTCTGCTTTGACATCAAACTTGTTGCGGTGTTCTTTAGAATTAAAGATGAAACACCTCGAGCCGAACACATGGAAAAATTTCACATTGGTCTTTTTGTTGTTCAGTATCTCATATGGAGTGAGCTTGAACCTCTTGTTGAGATAGGACCTATTTTGTGTAAAACAAGCAGCCGAAATAGCGTCAGCCCAAAAATAAAGAGGTAAAGAAGCGAAACTTAGCATGGTTCGGGCAGCTTCACACAAAGATCGGTTTCGTCTTTCGACTATTCCGTTCTGATGCGGCATGTAGGGAGCTGAGAAATTGTGACTTATTCCCTTTTCTGCAAGAAACTCTTCAAACTCCCTGTTCTTGAATTCGAGACCATTGTCGCTTCTGATGTTGCGAACAACCTTCTTGAGCTGTACTTCAATTTGCTTGATAAACACTTTCAGCTTTTGAGTCGCTTCAGATTTGAGCTTTAGAAAGAACACCCATGTAAATCGTGAAAAGTCATCAACAATAACAAGAATATACTTGCTACCACCGATGCTTTCGATAGATGAAGGACCACACAAATCGATATGAAGTAATTCGAGTGGTTCAACAACTTTTGTGTTGATTATAGATGGGTGACTTTGACGACTCTGCTTCCCCATTTCGCATGCAGCACATAAATGATCTCTGTCGAACTTGAGAAATGGAAGACCCCTAACATGACCTCCAGTGACAAGTCGGTTGATATCTTTAAAATTGAGATGAGATAATCTTCGGTGCCACAACCAGCTTTCGTCGGATTGAGCTTTTGACAACAAGCATATAGCTGAGTTTCCTTTGATGGGTTTGAGGTTTAAGGGAAACATTTCACCCTTTCGCTCTGACTTGAGAATCACTTTCTTTGACTTTTTCTCTATGATTTCAGAACCTTCATCATCGAACGAGACTTTGAGACCTATACCTCCAACAAGCTGAGATACACTAATTAGGTTGTGTTGGAGTCCTTCCACATAAGCCACCTTCCTTATAGTAAAGTCCCCATTTGTTATCATCCCGTATCCCTTTATGGTGCCGAAAGAATTATTTCCAAACTTGACGTTGCCACCATTTGCAAGAGGTCTGTATTCCCTAAGCTCCTCTTTCCTCCCTGTCATGTGACGTGAGCAGCCACTATCGATGTACCATTCTTCGTCGAACTGCTCGTCACTTATAACCTGCAAAAATTAGACAGATTTAGGAACCCAAAGTTTCTTGGGTCCACGTGAGCTTTGCATGGGAACGGGAACAATAAGAGAGACATCAACAAGATAAGTTCGTTTTATAAGAGTTGTTTCATCTTTCCTTTTAATGGTAAAAACTTTTATTTTGTTAGGATTGGGTGAGTTAGGTTTGGACTCTGGTTTGGATTCATTGACCTTCTGCTTCCCCTTTTGCTCAGCTGACGAATGAGATTTTTGAAAGCAAGAGGAATCAGCTTCAGAGTAAGACGGAGATGAATCGGTAGGAGTAGAAGAATTAGAAGAACGAGAAGAAGAATTAGAAGAACGAGAAGAATTTGAATGAGAGGATTTTCTGGCTGGAGACTCTAGGTGACCCTTTTGCTTTTGATCGTTGAAGGGACTGACCTTAGAGTTTTGTTATCTTTTGACTTCGGAACCGAACCTTTGCGTTCGGTTGGAGCTGTCTTTGGAACCAAAACTTTTGTTTCGGTTGAAGTCTTTTTCAGAACTGAACCTTGGCTTTCGGTTGATATCTCCTTGTGAACCGAACCTTGGCTTTCGGTTGATATCTTCTTGTGAACCGAACCTTGGCTTTCGGTTGATATCTTCTTGTGAACCGAACCTTGGCTTTCGGTTTTTGTGACTTTCAAGCTTTCCTACAGGATTGTTTTCATACTTCAGATTCTTGTCTTGATGAGAGAAATATGCATTCTGGGAATGCCAGAATTGTTTCCTTTCAGAAAGGTTCTTCCTGTATCTATTGTTCCTTTCTCTCTTCCTATTCCTCATCTGTGTAGGTTGATGATGAACATTTGCTTTCGTTTTCGGTGTCTCCTTGGCCGGTTCCTTTTGAACTACAGGAGTTTTACTTTGAGCCGAAGGAGCCGAGGGAATGTCTTCTTTTGCCGAGTGATCATTCTTCTGAGGAATATCTTTTGTACCACTGGTGCTTGGCTCATCGAAGTTGTTCGGCTTATTCAAGGGTTCAGGTATGTATCTTCCTTTGCTCTTCCAGGAAGTTCTTTCAGATAAACCAATGGTTTCGTCTGCATTATCAATTGGAGCTTCCCAGAAGTACTCATCGCAGCCATCAGCATTGTCTTCGTTTACAATGGCTACAAGTTCAGCTGTTTGATGTTCGGTTACTCCTGTTACTTTGTATACTTGATTCGGAGTGGTCCTGAACTTTTGATATACAACTACTTTCTCAACTAAAACTGGGGACTTTTGATGGGACAAACGAGCGAACTCCACTGAATTTTCAGAAATAAGATTCTTGTGGTTTTCAGGTTCGGTTTTAATAAATTCTGAGCAGTCAACCGTGTCCTCTACAGAAATTTCGCTCATGTTTTCGTCCTCGTTAAGCTCAGATGCATTTTCAACATCAATTTTGTTTTCTGAGCTTACGTTGGCGTTTAATGAGTCAAATTTTTGCATGGTTTCGGTTCTAAGTTTAAGTCTGTCATTTTCATCCAAAAGATTTTTAAGCATGTCCTTGTGGTCTTTGGATTTAATGAAGGACTCAATTTTGTCCAGTCCATACATGTAGGTCGGATTGACATCATCAGACGATATCACACTCTCACAATTGTAGGCTTCGGCATCGATTTCATCTTCCTTAAACTCTAGGAAGGGCAAAATCATGCGGTGGATCTTTTGGCCTATTTCACAATCCAAGTGAAGCTGAGTAATATTAGAATACAGACGTTTAGCAATTAAACAAAAAACATTCCGCTGTTTTAACAATTTTAAATTGTCTCTTTGCAAATAAATGTTTTCATCT
The DNA here is from genome assembly GCF_052625555.1 of Lactuca saligna. Taxonomy (NCBI): domain Eukaryota; kingdom Viridiplantae; phylum Streptophyta; class Magnoliopsida; order Asterales; family Asteraceae; genus Lactuca; species Lactuca saligna. The sequence goes on along the minus strand of NC_136421.1, from coordinate 143,007,558 downwards.
TTAACTTTAACTAATTCCGACTCTTTTAACTCTATCCACATTCTCCGCTCCTCACTCTTCGACGCCGCCCTGCTCAATTGATCAGTTAGGTTAGAATTGGTGACTCGAGTTTGAGTTAAGCTACTATCTAGATGAGAAATTCTTGTATTAACGTTTTTTAGTTCTTTCTCATATGAGGATGAGGGTACTTTGCATGAAATAAAAACATATTGTACCTTCTTTATCAGTTCATCGAGCTCACTGAACTGTTGGCTAAGTGGTTTGGCCGCAAAACACATATCCTCCTGTACCTTCGGTCCATCACTTCCTCCATCAGTGTTGTATCCCCTCATTTGAGATACGTCAGTTACCATGAAGCATCTTCCACCACTGCTTTCCTCCTTAGCCATATAAGCCTTTCCATGGGTAGGCTTCCTCACTTCCTCGTCTTCTGAGTCGGTAGACCAAACTTCCGTGCTACCGAACTCATCACCTTTAACCGAACCCTGCACAATAAGAGCATTAATAGAAGGGTTAGCGGTAGACTTTTTCTTTCTCAACTCGTCCAGTCTTTTCTGCAACACAGCTTCCTCGTCATTCCCATCATCTTTTTCAGATATCTTCTTAAGGACGCAGTCCTTAGCATAGTGGTTTTTCCCACCACAGTAGAAATAGCTTACTCCGGAATCGCCATCCACCTTCGGTTCCTTCTTGTGCTCCTCAGCCTTCGGTTCATTGTTCACCTTTTCAGAGCTGTAACTCCCCTTCCAGTTTCGGTTTTTGTTGCTGGGGAATCTCTTCTTTATGAACCTCTTGGGATTGGACACCATCATGGCATAATCCTCCGATGTGAGATCATATTCCTCCAGGTTGAGGTCTTCATCCTCCATCACAGCTTTACTTTTAGATAGGAGGGCCAACGAACCAAGACTAGTAGCAACATTCTTTTCTTGCACCACAATCTTCTCTTGGGACTTGAGAATACCCACCAGTTTCGCCAAAGAGTATGATTTAAACTGCTCATAGGCTTTAACTGTGGAAACCACTGCTCTCCATTCAGACCTCAGACCATTCAGGAAAGTAACCTTCTGTTCAATAAGCTTCCTTTCAATATCGTGTTTGATCATCTCGCTGAGAAGATGATTGAAGCGATCAAATGTCTGGGTCACGGTTTCTTCGACTCCTTGCCTGAATTCTCCAAACTCAGATAAAAGCAAGGTCTGAATAGAATGTTCAAGATCCTCGTCTGTAGAATACAGTTCACGAAGTCTATCCCAAACTTCCTTTGCCGTCGTGCATGAGCTAACCAATCTGAATGTGTCGGACTGAAGGGCGAATCTGATCAACCTTAATGCCTGGATATTGCACTGGAATTTATCCTTTTCATCTTGTGCAATATCCTTCACGTCCTTTAGCAGATCATTGTACTCTTTTTGTGTCTTGATGATTCTGGATGTTGCAGAATGAGAAAACGGTCCATTGGTGATGGCTTCCCAAATGAGATACCCATTATCCTCCGATCCAATAACGTAGTCTTCGAAGTGATGCGCCCATACTTCATAGTCATGGGTGTATAAGATTGGAGTCTTTGTCGTCGAACCAATGCTGTTGGAAATATTAATAAGGTTTGATTGTGTCGCGTCCATTATGATCGTAAAAACCTGATCAAAGATCAGACTTGTAATAAAGTAGATTAGGGCAAAATAATAAATATCAAGATACGTCAATAAAGAGATGACAGCTCAATAAATATTGATAATTGCGGAAAAACCCTAATGGAAATCTTTTTCACAGAAAAGATGTGTATCAATTACACAACCTCCTGCTCTGATGCCAATTGATGAGATTAAACTAATCTTTAATCTATAAAGATCGATTAGATCTTGAACAAGTAAGTAAACAAAAACGATATAAACACAATAATAAGAACAAGACAAGATGGAATCAAACGTGTCGAATGATTAAACAAAATCCTCAGAAGAGCTCGATTAAGAACATCAACTGTAGAGGATTGGAAGGTTACAAGAACGATCAAAGAAACCTGATATCGTCTAGATGTATCACTATTCTCGGATCTCAAAAAAAACCCTAACCTAATATGCATGCAAGCGTAAACTTATATACAAAACATAAAAGGTTCACGGTTGGACAGGCCCAAACCGTAATACAAAAAGCCTTATGCTAAACGAGCCCAAACGACGCAATCTTCAAAAATAATCTCTAGCTCAATAGTTTATATTGATAAGAATCCGCACTAACTCTTGAATATTTGCTTTATCAAGGAATGGCTCTTGAAAAGAGAATCTTATATGTTAAGAGGTCAGTGGGAGTCTTGAAGATCGTGAAATGTTTCAAGAACTAATCAAGAATAAAATATGTTGTTTATCACTAGCACACGACTTGAGGTTTATAGCCTATCATTTTGACATATTCTTGTTTTTGTGCCCATTCCAGTTAGAGTTGACTATGCATGTGAGTTCTATGAGTTCTCAGATGTTTGCATAACTACTTGGAAGCAGTGGTAGGCCCTTATGCTGCCAGGTGGCAAGAAGTTAAGATTGAACAAGTTCAGTCCATATGAGTTTAGATTTGTCATTAACCTCCTCTTGTGGTTATGTTTTTGACAAATTCACATGAATAGGAACACATACATCATAAAATTTAAGTGTCATAAGGTTTCTATCCGATTCATAAAAATGATGGTGAGCAAAACACTTTCGCTAAATAGATTTAAGTAGATAGCAATTGTGATGTTTGCATTATTAAAGTCGTTAGTGGAGCGTGTGTGGTTAACCGGCACACTAACATGGACCTGTGAGAAATGGAAAAGGTCTAAAAAAATTGAGACTATGATTACGACATCCATTTTCATAGCTCTAAAAATTGTTTAGACATACATATGGGCTATCTAATGAAAGGTATATGATTTTGATAAAGTTTTATCAAAACATCTCATATTATAAATCTAAAGTTTGGTAATAAACTCAATAAATTATTGATTTCTGGAAGACCAGCTGATTTCAGGATACATGTAAAAGCTAGTGGGAGCATAAGTGTTATGCTAATAATTATCATGTTAGTGGGAGCATGATTATTATGTTAAGTGTTGCAAGTTAGCAATGTTAATTATAGAAAAAAAATCAATTTGCAAAATGTACTTTGCAGGGTTTGAAAAGTTGTTTTGCTATAATTAAAGGAGAGGAAATTATACTTCATTCTAATTCTAAAAGATTAGATTGAGATTTTTAACCAAATTTAGTCAAGTATATGTATGAATGTTATGTTGGAATGGTTCAACATAAGGAAATTCTATATATGGAAAATTTTATTGCGTTCTCAAAATTCGATTATGATTACGACATCCCTCTTCATAGTCTGAATTGTGAGAACATGGCAAATAGAAACATTATAGAAAAAGACTAGTCAAGTATCATGTCTTTATATAAGACATTATGAATCGTATCCCATATGCTTCGGGTATAGGATTGATTACATATGCTATAATATTTCTATGTGTTCTGAATTCTCTAAATGCTTAGGGCATTAAGAGGGAAAAAGACCTGAACTGTATATTAATAAAATGATTAAGCAATTGTCAAGGAAAAATGAGGTTTACCAAATATTGGTCATGGACAATTGGAAGTATAGTGTTAATATTGGAAGGACCATATTGACATATTCTGAAAGGAGGCAACTCTTGTTCAGAAGTGATAGTCAAAATGGGAATGTGGAAATATTTCCATAAGTGGAAGTTATTCATTAGATTTGTGTAAGATTAGAAAACTTAATGCAAGAAGGATGTTCAAAGGAATGTACTTTGAATTTGAGACTTCCTTTCCATGCAATTGCTCTCCATTGGAATACTTTGTAAACGTATGTTGCCAAGTCTTTGTGACTTTTTTGCATAGTCATTACAAGAGGATCAATGCATATAAGTTTAAAATCTAACAGATTTCAATAAATGGAAATGAATCTTGTACTCTTACATTTATGGTAAGAATTTGGGATTGTGAAATGAGCATCATTGGAATCATGTTCAATTTGTCTATTTCACAAAGTAAGGATCATAGACAAACACAGTGTGCATACTTAGAGTATGACATAACTATTGTTTGGACAAACATAGTGTGCATGCTTGGAGCATGGCATGACTATTGTTTCATTTCAAGTATTAAGTTGATTATTTGAAACATTATACAATGAATAATATGTAATCAATATGGTGATAAATAAAAGGTGTTTTATTTATATTCATAAGTTTTGAGACCACATTGGATTCGATTATTCTTGTGTTTCACTTTGCATGTTTTGACTTCCCGAATAACTAGGTTATTCAAACTCTCCACAATCAATCATACTTTGGAAGTAGGTATGAATCAAGACTGTCATGAATTGGGCTTGTAGATATCTAAACTGTTTAGACATATCAAAAGTTGCTGCAACATTCATGAGTGCTCCTGAAATGAGATTCGAGTATTGGATTCAACCCACATCATCTAATCACTTCATGGATTTTATCACGGGTGATTAATGAGATGATAATATGTTATATTCTTTAAACGGAGAAGTGTGAGTTGTAGTTGCACATCAGTTGCACATTGACATATGTAAACACAACTAGTAACTTGGTTGTTATAAAACATATCGTTGTGTGTAATTTGATGAGTAAGTACAAGTGAACATTTGGGTCGAAGTTTATCCATTCCTTTTACCCTTGGATGGATAAAAGCGATAGTTGTGGGCGCCTCAATGATTTACTGATGAAAAACGAAAGTGGTTGGCCGGGCCTCGACTGATTTGATTTGTTCAATCAGTTAGTCGTCATAAATCGGAAATTGGGAAACAACAAATGGATAGAGAGAATGATTATAATCAATGTCTCAATCCATATGATATCTGGAATGGAGGAATATATGATCCCTTATCTAATGGACACATCAATTACTAGGTTAGAGTTTGAAAGCAAATTTTAAGAGCTACGATTGCTAGCCGGGTTTTGGAGTCGTACTTGCAATAATAGTTTTAGACTTATTCAAGTGGGATACTGTTGGATTAGATATCTAAGCCCATAACTATTATTGGTATGTATTTGGCCGGAGAATAACATGGTCCATTTGGGTTGCATATCATTAGGACAATTTGTTAGGATGGATTCTTGAGAGAAGGTTATATATATATATATATATATATATATATATATATATATATATATATATATATATATATATATATATATATATATATATGATTTATTAATATATTATATGTTCTAATATATTAATATGAAATCATATGTTTTAATTAGTATTGATCAAGAATTAATTTAGTGATCGAAAGAGACTAATTAAATCTATGGGGACTAATTATGGTAGTTAGTTATATTTATATGTGTTGAGCTTATGATTCATGTTGGCCCAAGTTTATGTATGGACACATAAAGAGTTGGGCCACATGAACCATTGATCATAACACCCATGGGTGTGGATTTGGGTTAAACCCATGACCCTTGGAATTCACCATATAAATATGTTGCTTCATGACAAAAAAAATGTGTGCTTCTTTTCTTAGAGAAAAATGGAGGTGTTTTGGTGCATGGAATTCGCTATCAAGAGTCACCTTTGTTCATGATGTGTTGTGACTTCATTTGAGGCTACCACACTATTGGGGCTAAGATTTTAAGGCCAAATACATCAAGACTTCAAGCTACACAAAAGGTACGTTACCCTAACTGGTATCTTGTATGATATATGACAATTGCATGCTAGTTGTAGGCTTAATACCTTGGAAACATCATTGCATGTATAATTAGTGAAAACATAGATCCAAGGTATTTAGGGTTGTATGTGACCCATAGGATGTTGTAGTATACAAAACCCAACACTACCATATCCACATTCGTAACACATTCTGTTGTCGAATGTACAATATCTGAAATAGTGACCGGTCTTACCATACTTATAACAGGTCACTTCTCCATCGCATCTTCCTAAGTGCTTCATCTTGCACTTATCACACCATCTTGCTTCTTCTCCTCCTCCTTCGAACTTCTTCGAACAAGAATTCAAGAATTTTCTCTTCTCGTTGGACCTTGAAGATCTTTCAAATTTTATCTTCTCGCCAACTTAAACCTTGTTGGCAGCTCTACTCTTGATCATCTCTTCAACAGACTTAGCAGACCAAATAGTCGCCTCAAGTGTAGGTGCCTGGTGTAATGGCATAATATATTCCTATGGTAGTCCCTTCGTATACTTATCGACTTTCATTATTTCTTGAGGTACGATGCGTAAAGAAAACTCCATATTGTCCGTGAAAGGATTAGTATATTTATTAATGGACATGTTGCCTTTTTTCAACGTCAGAAATTGGTTCTCTAGCTCTAGCAGGTTTTGGGTCGAGCAGAACTTGCGTTTGAAGTGTACCAAGAACTCTGTCCAAGTTAGTTGTAGTGGTTTATTGGGTCTCAAGATCATTCCCAAGATATTCCACCAACGAACAGCACCACCCCTAAACTAATGCACTACATAAGTGGTTTGTAGCTTGCCCTTGCAACCACACGTTATGAATGCTAGCTCCATTTCAGATATCCGGTCCATAACTCTAATTAGATCTTCTTTCCTAGTGAAAGTTGATGGTTTGCAAGTTGTGAAGTCTTTGTACTTGCATTTGTTCCTTTTGATACCTTTATCTTGGTTATTTCTTCTAACCACTGGCGGTTCATCTTGGCCAACGGTTCTATTAGAGTTTCCTTCTTCTGGATGACCTTCATTCAGTTTAGGTTGTTCATCAGGCACAGTAGGTTCATCCCTATTGTTTTACAACATCTGCCCCATCTCTTCCCTTTGTTCGGCCATCATTGCACGAATCATGGCTTAGACTCCTACCATAGTGATTGGTTCAGGTGCAACTGCTACTTCTGGTGCACACTCAATCACTTGGGGTTGACGATTTTAATTGCCATTAGACTTTCCATTAGCGTTTCCAATTTTGATTCGGGTTCTTGCCATGTCGATCTATACACCAAATCCGACATTCGGTGTGTTGTGACGAGAATTTAGATAGGAAGGCTTTATTTACAATAGACGTATAATTCTCCTTATCACTCCAAAAAGTTACGTGTCAGTTCTAATATCGTAATTAAACATTAAGAATCCTGAGCACATAAAATTTCCAGATTCGGTCGGCAACCGATCATAGATCCAATAAAATAATAGAATATGAGGCATATAATGCTATAACATAAATCATTTAGCACATAAAAGTAATTTAGGCATCTAATCCTAAAGTAAGCTAGTTCTTGTGTTAATTCAAATACACTACCTACAATATAATAGACACACTCCTCATGATCATCGCTTAGAATTCTAAGTTTATGTCTAGAAATAAATCCTTACTCCTAGTTCGCTTAAACTAATGATCTGATATCAAATGTGACATCCCCAAATTAAAGGTAATTTTAAAATTTTTATTTATGGTTATTTGAATATTAGATTATCCATTTTAAGGAATAATATTGTGGAATTTGTTCCCAGAAAAACATGATAAACATATTATCAAAGTATTTCCGAAGAAATGTATTTTGTTTATATTAAAACTTTGGGATGTAATCGTCGATACAGAAAGGTAAGCATAAATAGACCTTACTTTCATTTACACTAGTGATCTACATCTCTTTTAATATCTCAGTGTAATATAGCTTCGTATCGACACCTGTGATACAAATAAACTGAGTGGGTTAAGTTGGGAAACCTGGTGAGTACATAGGGTTTTCAACACACAATAATATAATTATTATGTTTAATCATCAAAAAATTAACCCAATTACCCATCCCTATTATCTTCATTTAAAATACCCTAAAGATTTATCCTAAGGTTCATCTCTTATATTGTATTTACCTCTCATCCCTTTACATCAAATTTCCTTATGTGTTTGTTGCTAAGGACTTTTCCTAAGGGTCATCGCCTACATCACATAGATAGTACTTATTTGAAGATTACTCCCTCAATACATGTCTAGTAAGGGTTAGGGTATCATCGCATGAATGTGTAGTTACAACATCGCTTGAACTCGGAATTCATAGTAGAGGTTAGAATATCATCGCCTGTATACGTATTTACAACATCGTATGAACTCGTAATTTATCACCTACAGGTTATGATCCTGTTGGTGTTTCCACATGACTTTGTTTATATTAAAACTTTAGGATGTCATCGTCAATATAGAAACATAAGCATAAATAGAAATTACTTTCATTTACACTAGTGATCTACATTTCTATTAATCTCTCAGTGTAATATAGCTTCGTATCGACACCTGTGATGCAAATAAACTGAGTGGGTTAAGTTGGGAAACCTGGTGAGTACATAGGGTTTTCAACCCACAATAATATAATTATTATGTTTAATTATCAAAAAATTAACCCAATTACCCATCCCTATTATCTTCATTTAAAATTCCATAAAGATTTATCTTAAGGGTCACTCCAATATCGTATTTACCTCTCATCTCTTACATCGCATTTCCTTATATGTTTGTTCCTAAGGACTTTTCATAAGGATCATCGCCTACATCGAATAGACAGTACTGATTCGGGAATTACTCCCTCAATACGTGTCTAGTAAGGGTTAGGGTATCATCGTATGAATACGTAGTTACAACATCGCTTGATCTCGTAATTCATAGTAGAGGTTAGAGTATCATCGCATGAATACGTAGTTACAACATTGCCTGAACTCGTAATTCATCACCTACAGGTTATGAGCCTGCTGGTATTTCCACATGACTGTCTAGAATAGTCTGAGGTCGCCATCTATACTATGGTATATAACTACATCGCCACATTGATGTTCAAGGTTATGGTATCTCCTCTCATCTCACATCACCTATTTATCATCACCTATCTATTATCACCTAATTATCATCACATTTCTATCATTACCTATCTCTCATCACCTACTTATCATCACCTTTCTATCATCACGTATCTATCATCGCCTAATTATCATCACCTTTCTATCATCACCTATCTCTCATCTCCCGTCACTACCCGATATATATTTATAAGTATAAAAATACGTATACCGTTTAAATCATGTAAACAAGTATAAATCGTTCATCTAACATGGATATCAAGATCACATATAATATGCACACATAACACGTAATTGATATTAAATACTTCATATCTATGCACAAGATGAAAGTAACTATGCACTCACATTAGTAGCGTGATTGGATAGAATCTAACAAGAAACAGTCAGCGGTTCATGATCATCTAGCTCGGTACGCGAAATACCTTCAATAAACGAGAGAGAAAGGAGTATTAGGTGTAAGAAATGAAAGAGCCGAACTTGCTATCTATAGGATGATTTTTGGTCTCTCACATCATGAGCCACACATGCTCACATCGTGATCCATGCCTTCTCACCTCGTAGACTTGCCATTTGCGTCCCTAGCTTCAGAAGGTGTCCGATGACTCTTCACGTCGTGAGAATCCATGCTCACATCGTGAGCTTTTAACTTATCATTCCGCAAACTTTCCATATGTATTCTAGCATTGAGAGGTGCCCGTTACACTCCTCACATCGTGAGAATCTATGCTCACGTCATGTGTCCAGTCAGATTAGGGTTTCTGACACGTGTCATGTTCTCAGACAGCTACATCTTCGGAAGGTCATAACTTTTGCATACGAGTTCTGTTTTTTATGTTCTTTATATCGATGCGTAGGTGGAGACATAATCTACAACTTTTAGTTAGATCACTAAGTTGAAAAATTAATATATCGTAAACGCACTTTCTTTTTATGATTCCCGATGTTGTGTCGGTTTTGTCGCGAAAATTCGACAGGTCATAACTTCTTCGTTATAACTTGGATTTCGGCGTCCTTTATATGTACAGAATCTTTGGGACATATAACATCAGTTAGTTAAGATGATTTATTATGAATAATCTTCTATCAAAAAGTCATTTTTTGACGCTTATTGTCGCCAATTAACTAGCCTGAATCTGCGGGCATTACATAACTCCCCTTTCTAATTCTCCATGCTAGAACGCTTTAGAACCTTATCCAAATACATACTTTGATTAAGTCAAAATTTTCTTCTACTCATATTTCTCAAAATCCTTATTCCCAGAATATATGCAACTTCTCCCATATCCTTCATAGTGAAACACTTTCCAAGCTAGGACTTAACTTACTGCATGGTTGGAATGTCGTTTCCTATAAGTAGTATGTCATCAACATGCAATACCAGGAAAGTGATTATACTCCCAGTAGCTTTGACATACACACAAGAGTCATCCTTACTTCTAGAGAAACCAAACTCTTTGACTATGTCATCTAAACAAAGATTCCATCTATGATAAGCTTATTTCAACCCATAGGTTGATTTCTCAAGATTACACACTCTATTAGGTTATTTAGCATCTTCAAAACCCTATGGATGATTCATGTAAACATCCTCAGCTAACTTTCCATTGAGGAAAGAGGTTTTGACATCCATCTACCAAATTTCATAGTCATGAAACGCAACTACGGCTAACATAACTCTAATAGATTTAATATTGGCCACCGGTGAGAAGGTCTCATCATAATCAACCCCTGGGGTTTGAGTAAATCCCTTCGCAACCAGTCAAGCCTTAAAGGTGTGCACCTTTCCATCCATGTCGCTCTTCTTCTTGAAGATCCATTTTCACCCAACTGTTTTATGACCTGGTACTTTGTCAACAAAGTTCCAAACTTGATTTTCATACATGGACTGGATCTCGTTGTCCATTACCTCTTTTCATTTAGTAGACTCAGGGCCCACTATGTCTTCCTTGTAGTTAGAATGTTCGACCAAATTTACCAGTGTACTATCATTGATAAAAGTATCACCATCTGAAGTTATATGGAAACCATAAAACTATGGCTTTATTCTAACTCGAGTGGAACGTCTCAGAAGCAACGACTCGTTAATAGGTCCAACATGAATTTCTTCCTTGGGTTGAGTGCTAGTGTTAGAGGTTCCTTCATCTCCTGGCTCTTGAATTTTTTTAATATCAATTGCACTCCCATTGTCCTCTTTGCATATGAGCTCTCTATTTGTCGAAAGACTCCCCTTCTTGTTCACTTCAAGGTTCAAGCTTGTCGTGAGTCTGTCATCTAATGAAAGCCTTACAACCCCAAACCTTGATACGTGCTAACGAGGGAACCTTCCCTTTCTACATCTCGTGAGGTGTTTTGGCAACATCCTTTGTTAGAATAAGATGAAGAATATGTGCAGCAGTCTCTAAGGCATACCCCCAAAATGATATTGGTAGTAAAGCTCGACTGATCATGGAACGATCCATGTCCAACAAGGTTCTATTAATATATCCATATCTTCTATAATCATCGGTAAAATTCACATAAAATCAATTTTCATCCCTTGTGGTGGATCTGAAGGTCCCACACACATCCGTGTGCATGAGATCCAAAAATCCCTCACCTCTTTCACACAAACCCGTGAAATGTGATTTAGTCATCTTTCAAGCAAACAAGATTCGCATGTTTCATCCGACCTTAAGTCAAATGATTCCAAAATTCATTCCTTTTGGAGTTGGGCAATGCATTTCTTGTTGACATGTCCATGAAGATAATACCACAAGCATGCCTTTTCTAAACCATTAGACGAATCAATTTGCAACACACTATTTCCTAAATTGTCTACAACCATCACAGTTTCATACACGCCATCACAAGGTAATGCTTCAAAATAAATACACCATAATAATAAGCGTGAATAGAACCATTCTCATTATCAAAAGATTATAAAAAACGTTGTCTATATAAACCATGAAATGAAATAATATTTCTTGTCATTTATGATGAGTAGTAAGAATTATTTAAATCTAAACATAGCCTACTACTAAATACTAAAGAATAAAAGCCAATCTTGGTAATAGGAAATGATCTCCTATTTCATCTTCCCATGCTCCAAATCTTCACTTATTCTTAGTTCCTGCAAGTCAGAGCAAATGTGAAAACCACACCCTGTATCAAGAACCCAAGGTTTCAAATGTGATGAGTTTTTAGATAGAATAGTGTAAATACTTGTCGAGGTTGGCTCAACCTTCCCATCCTTTATGTCTTGCAAGTACTTGGGGAAGCTTCTCTTCCAATGCCTCTTGTCATGGCAGTAAAAGCAAGTAGCCTCCTTTGGATTAGAGGTAGGGGAGCTTCACAAATACATTTGCCTTTAGGGCCATTACTTGACGACCCAACTCGAGACTTTCCCTTCCATTTCTGTTTCGAGGGAGCTTTCCTCTTCTTCCCTTTCCCTTTCCCTATGGCCAAGACAATAATAATAGTAGTAGGAGTGGAGGCAACACTATTTCCCTTCATCCTACTTTCGATGCTTCTTAGCAAGCTTTAGAGTTGACTCAATGTGGTTTCCTCCTTGTTTATATGATAAGTCAAAACAATTGATCATAATGGCTAGGTAATGAGTGAAAGACTATGTAAATAGCCAATTTCTCATCAAATTTAGCATTGAGCTTAAACATACGATCCATATAACGTTTCATGTTTTGAAAGTGGATCGTGACAGACATTCCATCCTTCATCTTGCTCGTTATGAGTGACTTGACTATTTCGTAACTTTCGTGACTAGCTTGTTGATGGTACTTCTCCATCAAGTCCTTGCACATCTCATAAGACCAATAGTCCTCATAGAATCTTTGTAGTTCAGGAGTCATAGTAGCCACCATGATGCATGACACTTTTGTAGCATCATTCTAGTGTCCCCTATATTCAATAATTTCTTCAGTAGTAGATTTAGTTCATCAATCTCGTTCAGCTCCTTTTTAAGAATGTATTCCTTGTTCTCGAACCTCAAGGCCATTTTGATGTTGCAGATCCAATCATTGAAATTGGAACCATCAAAGGTGACCTTCGAGTAGATGCTCAAGAGCCAGAAGTGGTTGGAGTTGTTGTTGGAGGAGTCGGAAGCATTGTTTGAAGTTGACATCTAAAAATGAAAAAGAATAAGATTAGATTAGATAAGAAAATTCTTGCTTAATATAACACCCAAATGAAATACTAAGGCTAGGTCACAACTAAATAATTCACAATTCAGAAGATAGATGTTGCAGTCTAATTGAAAAATATTTAAAGGTAGGTAAATGATGATTTACCAATTTCACCAGCACGAAAACGAAATTTTTAGCGAATTAACTATTAAGTGAAATTCCTAGATATTTTGAGAATCATTGAACTACTCAATGACATGTTTAATCTCGATTATTCCCTTTCCATTTGTGATTGGGATACCGAGGATCACAAACAAGGTGTGAATAACCATGCAAATTAGCTTTGTACTCTTGATATCATTTATCATATAATTAACATGTCGGTTAACCACACATGCTCCATTAATCAACGATAATTTACAAGCTACCCATTTCCACCCTTTATTAGTCCATATTAGTGTGTCGGTTAACTACACACGCTCCACTAATGACTTTTATAAAGTGCAATGTGCAATTTTATGGATTAACATCAAATTCAAATTTTCCTAAAGTAACTAAAATTGAGAACTTTATGAAAACATTTACTTTCTTCATATATTAGATTATACTTATTAATGAGACTTAAGTGTGCTATCAAACCCATTCGGACAACGACCATCCACCAATCAAGAAAGTTGTGGGTGAGAGTGGACACCTATTCAACCACCATTTTATAGGTAGTTTCTTTATACCCCCTTATAGATTTGCTTTGTGAATGAGGCCTACTAACGGTAAGACTAACTTTTCTTATATATATATATATATATATATATATATATATATATATATATATATATATATATTAACTTTTAATTTTACAATATATAAGGGTGTATTTTAAACATTTAAAATACTAGGGTTCTTCAATTTGAAAATTCCAAAATTAAACTATTCAATTAAAATTTTAAAATTTAAAACTAAGGATGTATTTTTAAAACTTTTCAAAAATACTAGGTTAAATTATTAATAATTAAATTAACAAACTAATTTTGTCTTTATCAAAAATATTAACACAATCACGAATTCATGATAAGGATAAAAAATTACTGATTAAAATATCCAATTTTAAACAATAAAAATGAATTTAAGGTAATTATCCTAATCATTCCATGAAACAATTAACAAAACCAAAAATTTAGGATCAAGCAGTGCAACTTGTCAAGTTGGGCAGTGACCTCGTCGAGTTGCATGCCAACTCGTTGAGTTTAAAGACCAACTCGACAAGTTCGATAAACAGAATAATGATTCTATTGCCTTCTCCTTTGTACAATTCACAATTTCATCATATTCAATAGAAAACTAATCCTAGGTTTTGATGCCACCGATGGGTTTTTTTATCATAACAACAATTCCTAAGTGTGCATGCAACCCTAATGCTTTAGATCTAGGTTTTCTCTAATTGAACATGCAAACTTGAACACAAAATGAGAACCCTAGGAAGTGTCTACTATTTTCGAAATCATATAAAACTAGGGTTAGATTACATACCTTGATTGTTATATTGTAATAACAATGTCTCCCTTGTAGATCTTGAAGCTTGAGAGCTTAGTATCACAAGTGTCACACCTTTAGTGGCTCACAAACACACAATGCAAGAGAATGATATGAGAGAGAGGATTAGATCAATTTTTGGCTATTTCTTATTCCAAAGAGTGGCCGAAAATGACAGCCTTAAGGGTTGTATTTATAGTGCACCAATGACGCTATGGATCACCCTAATCTCAAATATGATAATTATCCACCTCCTTTGATTATCCATATATGACAAGATATACTGGAAACTCTAGAATAATCTTTCATATACCATCAAAAAACCATCCACCCTTCCCCTAGAAAGGTTCTGGACCATTTTGCTCAACTATTGAACAATTGAACTTTTAGTCCCTACACTTTTAATTAATTCCTTTAATCCCAAAATTAATTCCAAATTAATTTATGATTAATATTAACTAATAACATGATTAATAATTAATATATTATTTCCATAAGATATTAATAAATCATTTATTTAATTTTATTAATTTATTAATAAATTTTTCCTCTTCCTCAATTAATCATCATGTCTAGTTGCACGTGTGAAGGCAACCCAAACAGACCATGATACTATCAAATCAAGTACATATCACATATAGTTATGGTCTTAGACACCTAATCAGACACATAGATGAGATGATTTAGAGGTTTTGATCACGTTTGTTTTAATAGATGGTTAGAGATTCTCCGTTGGGTAAAGTATGTCGAACGACCCTTTCACAACATAGTATATCAACATGGTGAAGGGATAACCAATCCATACTAACTATGACCTCTAAGCTGCCAATGGTCATGGGCATGAGGTTAATGTGGAAGGTGTGATCGTTTAGAGTTAATATGCATTTTTCTAATGCTTCTTGGGTACTACCAGATTCACCGTTAGACATTTCTAATACATAAGTTTCTTTTAGTTTACTGGATTTATAGTTTAGTAGTTGTCTAAACTTAAGGGTAATAAAGCTTCTATTAGCACCCAAATTGAAAAGTATAGTTGCATATAAATTGTTAACGAGAAACATACCGGTTACCACAGATGAGTCCTGGATAGCATCTTTGGCACCAATTATGAATTCCCTTCCTCTGAAATTCCCTCCTCGATTCTTCAGCTTCGGGAAATCCTTCTTGAAAGACCCATTCTTCCATATTCAAAACAATCTTGATTCTCAACGGTAGTAGTTCTTGGGTTTGCTACCGGTACTAATGCAGGTGTCGTGTTTCTATAATATTTAGAGATGTGACCCTTTCTATTGTACCTTTCACAAAACCTGCATCCTCTAGAATGATGAAAATTATACTAATTGTGCTTTGGATGTGGACCCGAATACTGTTTTTTGGGTGGTAGTTGTTGTCGTTGCGTCGAGGATGGTGTTATAGCTATGTAAGCTTTGATTGACTCCTACTTCTTCCCAGGATTTTGCCTTGATTTTCCCCTGTATCCACTCCCGAACTTTCACTTGTTGTCCTTAGACCTTGGGAGGTTAGATTTCTAGACCATAGTGCCCCGTTATATTTCTTGGTTAGTTAGATAAAAGGGTAATCGTTTGGCACTATCATATATATATATATATATATATATATATATATATATGGTTGAGAAGAAATAACTAACACTTGAATGGGCCGAGGCAATCCCCATACATACCTTTCCACCTTTTTAAACTCCAGCATCAAGAAACTGGGGCAAAGGGTGGCAAAGTTGTTGAACCGATTGGTGCAAGCCATAATATTTGTGTCCTTCATGGTTAGGTTCCATAGTTCTTGATCTATTGCATTTCGTCCCTGGGGAAGTATTCATTGATTAATAGTTGTTTCAATTCCCCCCATGGAAAACCATTTGTGGTGTTAAGGACCATGGTGTTTGCATGACTGTTCCATCATGTCAATGTTGTATCGGTGAAAGTGCATACATCAAACATGACTTTGCATTCTTCAAAAAAGAAGCTTATCATGAGCACTGACTCTATTTTCTCGATCCATCGATTCAGTCCAACTACTCCTTCATTCCTATGAAAAGACTTGGGCTTACAATTCCATAAAATCCTTATAAGTGCAAACTCTTGTGGTTCCTCGATTTCACCTTGCGTATGATATCTACCTCCAACCATTCCAGATCCCATGTTTTGATTTGCTTCATAGTTTGCCATATTATCTAGGACATGTTGGGCCACTAGTGCCTCAATGGCTGCTGAGCCCATTAGTATTGGTTCTGGTTTGGTGCTAGCATTCCAGGATTGCATCCAGTGATTTTTCTCGGAGGAAGTTTCCAGTCCTATTATCGTCAATGTAAAGATGTTGTTAGTCTTTTGAAACCTTTTTGTTAGTCATACAAGTGCAAGTGTTCATGAATAATATATTTGTGAAAATTAGTGTTAATTACCAGTGTCTCGATGAGAAAACACACATACACATACACACACACACACATATATATATATATATATATATATATATATATGTGTGTGTGTGTGTGTGTTTTCTCATCATGAGATGAATTATATGAACTTTGTTCGTGTGTTTTATTATTTACTTTTTTGTACTTCTTCAAACTATTAAGTAAGGATCATCCAGGTAGGAAAAATCGGAGGGCAAGACCATTTTGGCATATATTTGTTCTGAAATCTATCAACCTAAGGCGACAATCAATAGTGTAATTAATAATAATACCTTTATTATTAGGCTTAAACGATAAACCTAATCAGAATAGTGAGTCTAAAGCTATAGTGATAAACTCCTAAGAATATAATGATTCACTAGAGTTAATAGCTCTAATACCAATCTGCCACACCTCCAACCGACGGTAGAAAAGCCAAGTTGCACGACACCTTTTGTCATGGATCACAAATATTTATTATATTGAACAATAAATATAAGATATGACATAGCTGCTTCATTTATTATGGAAATATATTACAAACATCATTTGAGTACAATAAATGTAAATACAATTAATATCTTAAAAATAGTCGAACAATAATACTTTCAAAGAATCCCTAAAAGTTTCCCCAATCATTGCCACGTATGACTTATAATTTCTTGAGAATACATGCGGTTTTGAAAACGTCAACATAATCTTGGTGAGTTCACAGATTTTTATATTTATATCGAAAATACTTTTTGTATTGAAAGTATATATTTTATCGTATATAAGTATTTTTAACTTATATTACTTGTAGACTTTTTATTCGAAAGTTTGTGTTTTTACAAGTATTATTTCCACTTGTATAACTAGTAAAGTATCTTTATTCAAAGTGCTAATTCAACTTCAAAATTAGTGTTAAATTCTTATCCCATAATAGTGGTGTACTATATATAAGTTTTTATTATTATTAACTTATTATAGTAATTTCCCTTAAGGCATGCTGGAGGTGGTGTTGAAAAGAGTCCCCATAATCGAGCATGCGACATGACGTATTATCCCCCATCCATCGAAGCTTCATCGAACGTCGAAGAAAAAAATGTTTATACGGTTATCCCTGTTGTGACTCAACCATCAAGGTTGTAGCTAGCAACCGCAGATGGTGGTGTCAACCCCATATATATCTATATATAACTCTTTCGCTCTAAGATTAACGATTATGGATCATAGCGTTAGCAAGATATTTATTATAATATGATGAACAAAACTTTATTAACACCAAGCCAATGTGCATTAATAGTTTCCAAACTTTCAAGTTTATGTTTCCTTTTTATACTTATATTAACATATTATTATAATGTTTAGCCTTAATAGTTTCCGAGTTTCCAAGCTTCCATAGATTTATGTTGTCTTTTTATAATTATATTAATATATAATTATAATATTTAGCCTTAAAAGTTTTCAAGTTTCCAAACTTCAAGATTTACCTTGTCTTTCTATAATTATATTAATATATAATTCTAATATCTATTTATCTTTGAAGGATAGTATATAGTTCTTAATTAGGCAGAGTAACGACATAGTATTTACATATTATAAAAAAGGGTCAGAGTAATGGTATTTATCTACTATCCATTTAAAATGGACAGAGTAACCACTAGCCATAATATTATCCATAAAAATTAAGCATAGCAACTACATGTAAAATAATACTGATTCCTGATTAATAATTAACGATAATTTATAATTTACTTGACTAAGCATGTATTTTCTGCCGAAAAAATTAAAACAATATTGAAATGGGACCGTGAGCTCACCCTTATAGCGCGCTCTGATAGACCTTGGTGTTGTTTGTTGGCGCGTTGATAACTCGGGGTCACTCGGGGAGAGGGGATGGGATAATACAGTCGAGAGTGAGAGAGTGATATTGGGCTTGGGTGTGGAAACTGAGAAGGTTGGGGCTTCTATTTATAGTAAGTCCTCTAGGGAGCGCACCGCGCTTCAACGTGTTTGCTCTACCCGACGCGGACACGTGTTGCTCCCTTAGTGGCCCACGTCATCCGTATCTCGATGAATTTGTGAGTTTGTAGGGCCACAAGGCACGCTCTGCGTGTGCTACACAGGCTTCTACAGGGTAAATCTTTTGATTTTCAAAAAATCATAAATTTTGCATACAAGCTTCGTTTTCAATGTTCTCTATATCCATATGTAGCATTCGAAGAGTACTACAACTTTCCTTTAGATTGTTTGGGGCAATTCGGAATTTATGTTTAGCCCATATTTTTACAATGGGTGTACCCTAAATGATTTTGCAAAAATCATATTTTTGTCGTATAGACTCTGCTTTCGGCGTTCTTTATGTCCAAGGTTTTGTATCGAGGATTACTCCCATTATCCATTACATTGTTTTGGTTAAATCTCAATCAATCTCTCTTTAACTTTTTACGACAAACATTTTGGTGCAGGGTTGATTTTAAAATTTATAAAAATCATAACTTCTTTATACGAAATCAGATTTTTTCGTTCTTTATATATGCAGGATCGTGTCGATGCATACTTTTCAAATATGTTATTATTTGTGCATAATATTACAAAACTTTTGCGCCTATATTTTTAGTTGTTGGATGATTTGGTTGCTTTTTCTCATAAATTAGGATGCTTAACATAATATTATAATTACATTCTGACAAATGTTACAAGTTATTTCCATTATATTTGATACTTTGGCATGTTTTCTACTGACGACCGGTGACAATTTTTGGTAATTGTCACATTCTTCTCCCCTTTGAAGAAATTTTATCCTAAAATTTTAGCTTGTGGATGGGACACCGTCGAATAGTTAGGGGTACTGGCTTCTCATTTGATCCTCGCGCTCCCAATTAAATTTCGGTCATCGCTTAGAGTTCCATCATACTTTCACTATTGGGATGTGGATGTGTTTGAGTCTCTTCACTTCTCAGTCCACGATCTCAAAAGGTTCCTCTATGAAGTTGAGTTTAATATTGACTTGAATTTCGTTGAGACGGATGACAAGTGTGTCATCGGACAAGCACTTCTTAAGGTTGGATACATGGAAGACGTCGTGTACACTGTTGAGTTGTTGGGGAAATTTGAGTTTGTATGCTACCGGACCAATTCTTTCTAGAATTTCGAACAATCCTATTTTAGCATAACTTGATCTCCCACTTGAAACTCTAAAGGTTTGCGTCTCCAGTCAACGTAGTTTTTCTGACGATCACATGAGGCCTTTATTTTGTCACATATTTGGATGATATTCTCGGTTATCACGTGTATGATCTTAGGGACAATAAGTAGCATGTCACCTACATGTTTCTGATTCAGAACACGTCAGAAAAATCATATTATACCATATCACAACTAGGCTGGAACCTGTAAATTCCTTGACACACGTATGGGTCATGTGCTTCCAGTAGTACGGACACAATACTACCTTCCACACCTACCTATATTTATCTCAAAGGATGCCATGAAATTCCTGGGCCACTAAGCCCACTACAACTAGGGATACACATGCACCCTACATACACACTCCTAAGAGTGACCACTAACTCCTAGTTTCTGATAGAACTCTATCAGCCAAACTCCCATCCCATGAAACCTTCCCTAACACTGCATCCTCCTCGTGTATGATGATCATACATAATGTTGGATATGATAGACAATCAAATAATTGATTCTACACTAAGCCCACAACTAAACAAGGAACATGAAATAAGGTTAAATCAAGCATTCTAAGGCTATGGGATCCTAATCATGTATAATCATGATGCATACACTTAGCAAATATAGCAATAATTACAGTTTCATATAGCATTAACAAGAAATCCCCTATGATACAAGGCATCACAAATATAAGGCAAAACTAACATATAATTCCTGAAGGATCCTTAGTCTGTCTACTGGAATAAATTTCTAACAGATAATCATATTAACAGACATATATAAATGGTATGGGTATTTTGGGAATCACTTTATGTTTCGGGCTCCTGTTGATTGTATACATTGCATATTTTCGTTAAAACCAAAGTCGAGTATGAGATCCATGTCCACGATCCCAGGTCAACAATTAAACAAGAGCATGGGAATAGAATTATTTCAAGTCTCTAACACAACTAATTTATTAAAAGTTTTGTTGCGAAATTATTTTGTGAAAATTCTCGAATCCTAGTTTGAGTTTGGACTCACACAAGTATTCCTCCAAATCCCTCAAACTAGGGCTTTGATACAACTTGTAAAGTTCCATTTTCATAACCAAATTTTTTATTTTTAATTAAGGTAAAATGACGTTTTCATAAAAACTCAAGTAAAGAAAACTCATTTGTTCAAATTACAATTAAATGAAAAGTCAGAATGATATAATAATTACAGAACTCCAATGTTGCTAACGAGTATGTACAGTCACGCGTTTGCCTTCCTACGATCATCGACAGTACTTGAAAACATTTAATCCACAATTGTAAGCCAAAACTTAGCGAGTTTCCCTAAAATACCACAAACCACAACATTCGTACTAGCATATATGCATCAGCCTTCAATCCATGACACGTCTGCTTCCTATGCCTACAACATACAATTGGTCCACACCTGCTTACAAGATACCCTTGGCCCGCCCGAGTATCTTGGCCTACCACACAAAGCATGATTGCCTCAACCCACCACAAGATATGTCAACATATATATAGTAAACAAACAATCAAGCAAGAACATCAAAACATGCAACCTTCTACACTAGTCTTCCTGCCTACTAGCCCATTACCACATATTTGATCTCATACAATACACTACGCCACAGCTGGCCGGCTACCAATGAAAGCATAACCATATATAATCATAGGTGAGATAGATAGTCAAATAGGTAATCCCACTCTAGAGCCACAACCAAACAAGTAACATGCAAGAAATCCTAGATCAAGAGTTCTCAGGCTATCATATATGACTACATACAACCCCTAGAGCATTCAACTAGATGATCCCCGACCGAATGATACTCTAACCAACATATCACTACTACTTACATCTTATCATGCAAGGATATACATCGTAACACATAGTATAGTGAGGAAACACACATGAATTGAAGACCTGAAGAAGCACAACAACACTCTTAAGTGTTGTTTGTTTTTTGGAAAAAAAAAACATCTTTAGACCTCTTATTGTTGCACGGCGCAGCACAAGCACAACACTTTTCATCTTGCAGTTGTTTGTTTTTTAGAAGTTTTTAGAGTAAAAAACATATGTGCGTGTTCTGTTTAGCGCAACACTTGTATTACCTCTTCCAACGTCTTTTTTTTTCATATTGCTGAAATCTTATTTCACTTTTTTTTTTTTTTTTTTGTGTATTGTTCTTGAATTTTTTTCGTTTTTTTTATATTGAATAATGATAATTTCTTGATTAGATATCATTATTTTTTGCTAAAATATCTTTATTTTTTTGTTGAATTATCATTATTTTTTGCTGAAATATCATAAATTTTTGCCAAAATATCATACACTATTAAATTTTTGGTATTAAAAAACTATTTTCAGTTTATAAAATCAGCTTATTTTAATTTTTTTAATATCTGCAGCAGCATGCAGATGTTAAAAAAACAAACACGCTTCTTATTACAGTCTGCAGCCGTTTGGTCCATATCTTCTACTGTAGAAAGTTACAGAAGTGGTCTACAGAGTTGATGAATTTTTGCTTCAGAAAAACAAACAACACCTTAATTCCTCGCACCGATAAAACCCGTGAACTGGCTAATCGTTGAATAAAGATCAACCATCAATCAACAATCTAAATCCTTTAATTTTGACCCAAGGTCATACTGGTGAAAAGTCAATGGTCAACTATCAACAAAAGTCAATGGTCTAGGAAATAACAACCACCATGAGGTGGCAAGGTCTTAGCGACGTTCACCATGAGGTGGCAAGGTCTTAGCGACGTTATGTCCAAGTCAGGAGAAAACAGTCGAGAATCTAAGCACCACCACGTCGTGTCAAGCCTTTGGCTACGTCGTGCTTTCTAGTAGAATGCAAGTCAAAGTTACTATTTGAGGAAGTTTGGTAGGGGTCTTTTAGATTTTTTTCAATTATAATTTTAAAGGTTTTCTATGGATTTTTGGGGAGCTTGAGCAACTTTAAGAACACTCGAAGAACATCATTCCTCATCTCTTTCCATCTTGTTAATGTTTGGTATTCCTAACTACTTTTTTCTTAAACTAGGCAATGTTAGGAAAATTTAATCATGGTTGATATAAAAAGTAATCCTTAATTGTTTGGTTTATCTTGTAGAACTGCAAAAAATAGTGTTTGAATTTCTATCCAAGTATTTTCTTGAAAAACTTTTCTTTATTTTATATCATGAATAATGAGTTTTGATGTATATTTATTATGTTTGTTGGTTAATCTAACTCTCACAAGTACATGCTATGCATTTAAAATAAAATAATTAATAACTATTATAATTTAAAATCTTCGAATAGGATAATCGCTAGTCTTGTGCGTTGAAAATATTTAATATAAGCCTTTTTGAGAAATTATCTATGGCATCCCCCATTTTTTAGAACCAATTAAAACATTTTTCTTTACACTTTATAAATTGAGATGCGGAATTTCCCAGTTCAATAAAACATTTTTAAAATAACAAAAGTTATTTTATTAACACCCTGAGGATGCCATTCGTACATATCCAAACATATATTATTGCATAAATTATAAAAGGTCTTGAAACTACTTATTACATGCTCATCTCTTTATTCCACTCGACATCCTAACTAGACTACTCTAGCCTTGGTTCCACTATCTATGATGTATAAAAAGGAGTGGGTCAGGTTTTGGAAAACCTGGTGATATACATAGGGTTTTCATGCCCTAATAATTTATTAATATTAAATAATATCATTCCTGCAACCAATGATGTCAAAATTATATATATGAAATCTTGACCTAAGACCAACTACCCAAATCAACCAATCCTCACAAAAACTTGCCAGCAACGTAATTCACTAGCAACATCCATGTATTATAAGTCCATGCTAGCAACATAATTCACTAGACCGCCTAGAATAGTCAAGTGTTGTCATACACTTTGGTCGATGACCCAAACATACTTACCAATCGTCTGATCTAGACCCACCATTTCTGGTCATCCAAGAAAGAGGAGAAACACTCTGCTCTAATCTCACACACACTACCCCCGTCATGAGACCTAATAGACATCCAAATTAATTTCAACTATGTAGCCTTTAAAGGTCATATTATTTAACCTATGGCAAGACTTATAACTAAAGGAAATCGATTCCCAATACAGTTCCTAATCCAATTACCATGTTTATACAAATAGCACACAACATAGATAATACAGGTAAACATTTAATATTACTTAATACTATTAATATTTTTAAATTAAGATTATGTTGATAATAACTACGCACTCACCTGGAAAAATTGTCTGGTGATTGGTGAATTGGGCAGAGTTTCGCCTTATGCCTTTTCCAAAAGACTTGGATATACATAACACTAAGTCTTAGTCTAATTTCATACTTCATGGAACTATTTTTCTACACGTTTAGATTCCTCAATAATCCCAAAGTCTACTTCAAGATCTTAATAAGGAATAACTAGGTAGGATCATATCGGAGGTATGGTTCTTTTAGTATGCAGAGTATATTGTTTCGAAATCCCACGTTAAACACCTCACTAAATCCAGCCTAGACATCACTCCCATAACTAGATCAATCAGTATAACGACTTAGAATCACTGATAAATCATAATTATAGATTCATAATAATGACTATGACTATAACTAAAAGTTATACTTCACATAAACTAAGTATAACTTAACTTATAGGGGTTCTTGATGAAAACGGGTATCTACACAGGTAGAATACTAACTTGGTATATCCTACTTGAAGAGTACTACTTAGATGAGTACTAAGAGGATTGCAGGGTTTCACCATAGGCTAGAAATATAAGAAAATGGGCTAAATATCGAAAAGTTCAAAGGAATGTCGATAGAATAGTGTGAGGAATGAAGATGGAATACATTGTTATTCATAGGGCGAATTTGAGTGGTGCACGTTGTGAATCATGGAGGCGTTCCTCGCCACTGTTCGATACAAGGTAATGTGGCAGAATACAGGCCTGATGCATACTGAAAAGGAGGTGGGGCTGCATTGTCTTATCAGGCGCATCGCGCTCCTGGCGTACACACATACCGTTTTTCAGATTTTCAAAATTGTTTGTCTTCTCTATACAAACTCCGTTTTTGACTTTTTTTTTATCCTCAGAAGGCTCTTGACAAGATCTACAACTTTTATTTAAACACCATCGGCTAATTTTAAATTTATATTTTTCACATGGGCTTATACTGTTAAACCCCGTATAAAAAGCATAACACTCTCATTCAGTGTCTGTTTTTGGCAAACTTTATATTGTTGAACTTTTATTAACGAGATATTCAACTCTTGCTTAGATTATTTTGGCTAAAATTCAATCGATATAAAATTTAATTTTTGAGCTGAATACTTCTATGTTGAATCTTAGAAAAATCATAACTTACTCTCACAAAGTTAGATTTAGACGTTCATCATTGCACGCTCTCGGTTTAACAACTACTGCAACTCTCATTTAAATCACTAAGGATAAAAAGTAATTTATTGAAATTTTATTTTTCATGATCCGCAGAGACGTATCGGTTTAATCGTGATACTTCGAAGAAGCATAACTTTTTTATATGAATTTGGATTTGAATGCTCCTTATATCTCTAGAATCCTTATAATTTATACTACACTATGCTAAGATTATTTGTCCTAAGTAATCTTTTATCTTTAACGTATATTTTAATATGATTTATTATATTTTAATATGATTCATTATATTAAATACTCATATAATTTACACATAATATCCTATAAAACACGTAAGTATATAAATATATGAATAATCCTTTCTAATTCATTCATATAAATATTACAAGATTTGACCAAAGTGATTACCGACTACGACTTAATCTAGCAGGAAACATAGGCATTACGTTATCGATAAGCAATAAAAATGTCAATTTTGATAGAAGGTTATTTAGCCCAAATAATCTGACAAAGATACCGTACATTTAAAGAATGTGAAATATGACTTCATATGAAGAAGTTAGGCTTCTTTGAACTTTCTCAATTAAATCGGTATGGCTATACGTATCATAAAAAGTGAATTTTAAATAGATTGCTTATTAGCCTAAGTAGTCTGAACGAAAGTCATAGTAATCGTAAAACTAAGAGCATTAATAGAGAGAACGTCAAAATCTGACTTCGTATGAGGAAGTTATGATTTTCTAATTTTTGATCGTAACATTGTTAGCATTGAAATCGAATTTTAGATTGGTTGATTGTTAGCCAAAACAATCTAAACAAGATTCAAATTTTTCGTTAATAGGAATCATTGATATAATACAGTCGAGAATGGATATCGTATGAAAAAGTTTTGAATTTTATACGGACTTTAGCAAGCTAAGCCTACTAAAAATAAGTAATAAACATAAAGTGAGAATTAGTTGATGGAGTCTAACTGAATGCTTTAGATCTCGTCATCGATAGCTACACGTGGATATAAATAACGTCAAAAACTAAGCTTATATGAAGAATATATGAATTTTTGAAGAAAATATAATTTTTCGCGTGCAAACAAACAATAGTTATGATGCACTTCTAAACAACCATAGAATTTCGCCATGTGACAGCCTCATCATCGCCTTTGACAATGGGTCAGCACAACCAGACAGGGTGCGTGGCACACACTCCCTTTTTAGGCCTATATAATCTTTGTTGCAACTCATTCTTTTCACATATACCCCCAATTCCCTCTAGAATTAACTAATATCCTTTCTCCCTAATTTTTGGCTACTTTAACGAGGCCATGTGGTGTCATAGAAACTGCGATTAGAAGCTCTCGGGTCAGAGTTATGACCGCATAATTCCTGGTTTTCGCTATAATCTATGTAAGTTAAACTGCATTTACTTTATTTCAAATGTAACTTATATTTATGTCCATAGTCGTTATTATAAACCTATAAATAAAATTTATCAGTGATTCCAAGTCGTTATACTGATTGATCTACTTACGGGAATGATGTCTAGCCTGGATTTAGTAAGGTGTTTAAAGTGTGATTTTTAAATAGTATACTCTATATACCAAACGTACCCTACCTCCAATATCATCCTATATAGTTGTTCCTTACTTGATAGATATTCATGTAAACATTGGGATTAGTGAGGAATATAGACTATCATTAGTCACCACCAATATTAGAATAAGTCGTGTTATAAATCATACTTAGTTTGTATGCATCACAAGTATCAAGACTTAAGTCACCAGGAATATTAGAATTAATCCGCAGGAATATTATAACATTGTCGAATTTAAATCCCTATGTACTCACCAGGTTTGCCAACCTCACCCACTCAGTTTCTATGCATCACAGGTATCAAGACTTAAGCCACTGGAACTTGATTAGGATGTTGAGTGATTAGGAGAAAGCCTACAATAGTGTTCAGGACCAATAGGTCTTTATGCCATAACTTATGTATATTTATTGATTATGACATCCTTAAGACTTTATTTGAGACAATATTGTACTCAAAATGTTTTTATATATTGAGAAATAACATAGATAAAGTATCATGATTTTGAAAGCGTAAATAAAATTTCTTTTTGGTTCTGAAAATTAGAGAATGTCACAGTTGCTATCAGAGCATTAGTTTAAGTGAACTAGGAATTTTGAGGATTTCTATACTTAAACTTAGAGCTTGAGCAATAATGGTGAGAGTTGTGTCTGGAATAATTACTTAATATACCTAAACTAATAATAAAGACACAAGCATTAGAATATTTTAGGGTATAAGCCATAGTTAATACTATATGCTAATAAAAAAAAGTAGTTATAGCATGCCTTCGATTATATACCTTACTTCCTATCAGGGCACTAGCATACTTTAGTATTAATGCATTATGTGCCAATATGTGCTAAATGTTATGTGTTATACGATGCTTTAGAATGCTAATAATTAAAAGAATTTGAGGTATAATGCCAACCTTGGTTCGAAGGATAAAACCTTATATGTTCCGGTTCTAAGTTAATGTATTAGAACTGACATGTATTTTTTTAGAGTGATAAGGAGAATTATGCATCTAAACATAACTAAAACCTTCTCTATCATAATATACTCGTGATTCTGGTACCCTGAACGATTGTTCTAATGTACATAACGTCATAGTAACTGTTATAAGTTTTTTTTTGTGTAATTTATATTTATATTCATAGTCATTGTTATAAGTTTATAAATAATATTTGTCAGTGATTCCAAGTCATTATACTGATTGATCAACTTACAGAGGTGATGTCTAGGCAAGATTTAGTGAGGTGCTTAAAATGGAATTTCCAAATAGTATAATATGTAAACCAAATGGATACTACCTCCGATATGATCTTATCTAGTTGATCGTTACTTGATAAATCTTGATGTACAGATTGGGATTTTTGAGGAATCTAGACTATTAATTAGTCATAAGAAAAAATAAACTAAGACTTAGTGATGATTGAACCTAGATCACATCAAAGGAAAAGCCAAGTGCTAAATCGAAGCGTTGCCCAACTTTTTTGTCATCCACTTAATCAAGTGAGGGCCTAGTTACTTTCAGCTTACACACACATGTATATATATATATATATATAAATTTTATAGAAGATTTAATGCTATGTCTGCCTATTACCGGAATTACTTGATATATGTGGAAGATAATATGATTTACTTGCTTTAATCATATATATATATATATATATATATATATATATATATGTATATATATATATATATATATATATATATATATACACTATTGGGTAGTGATGGGTGATGAAATGATAAGATGATGATGAAAGGCCTTGACTTTTGATAAACCAGTCATCTAGCAGAATATAGATGACAACCACAAAATATTCTAGACAGTCAGTGGAAATGCAAGCAGGCTCACCACCTGTAGGTGTTAGTGAACTACATATTCATTGATGTACTCTATTTCCCCATGGTTACCTTATAGACATATATTTCTAAGGAAATCCCCCAAGTGTTATTGTCTCCCCGTTGATGATGATGATCCTTAGGATAGGTTCCTTAAGATCAAGATTTAAAGGATCAATATGTGAGAATAACAGGAATGGGTAACCAGGTAAATTATTTGATGTAAATTAATTAAAATAACTTAATTATTGTGGGTTGCAAACCATATGTTCTCACCAGGCTCCCAATCCTGAATCACTCAGTTTATTTGTATCATAGGTAACTATATGAAGGCGCTTTGATGATGAGTGATTTAAGGAGGTTGTAGGCCATTAGTAAATTAAGATCTTGTAAGGTCTATTGAGACTTGTTTATGCTTATTTATTTGTACTGACGATGAACTCCCATGGTTTTAAATATAATTGAAATACATTTCCTCAGAAATGCTTTAATAATAATATTATCATGCTATTATAAATTTATGGTCTGTTGCCAACCTAGATTTAGAAATTTTATGTGTTCAGGATTCTAAATGTTTAATTACGGTATTATAACTGACATATAACTTTTCAGAGTAATAAGGAGGATTATGAATCTAAACCTTCCTTATCTTAATATTCTCTTCTCGAATGTCTACTTTGGTGTATAGATCGACATGGTAAGAACTTGAAGCAGACTAGGCAACGATAATTACCAGCTTGAT
The DNA here is from genome assembly GCF_052625555.1 of Lactuca saligna. Lineage (NCBI taxonomy): Eukaryota > Viridiplantae > Streptophyta > Magnoliopsida > Asterales > Asteraceae > Lactuca > Lactuca saligna. The sequence continues at coordinate 142,977,904 of NC_136421.1, read as the reverse complement.
CCCTATGTACTCGAGCATGCACTAGAAGTGGTGCCAGTAGCTGAACATGTCACGATGACAGGAGTCAAAGTAATGGTCTGGGATATGATTGTCGAACAAAGGGAGGAACCTAATGCACTTGTTTTTGCAACGAGATCTGGACATAGAACAGTTAGAGGAAGGAAACTATAGTCGAACTTTCAGTTAAGCAGAGCCACGTATGCTTAAGAGAGACAAACCAGATGGAAGAAATATTTGGACATGGATGCAAGTACAAGGATTTCATGGCATTCAAGCTACTGAGTCTTTCCGAAAGCCCAAAACCTGTGGAATTCATGGATCAGATCTCTGAGATGGAGATGGTATTTGAAAGTTACGACTGTAGCAATAAGCAAAAGACCGTTCTTGCAGTCAGATAATTAAAGACTAGGGTATTAAGCTGGTGGAAGTTACTAGTTAATACCATACCCAAGGAAGAAGCTAGTAAGATGTATTGGGAGGACTTTCTGGTACAACTTAAAATGCCGTATTGCTCTGAGCAGGATCTTCTGGAGACTAACAATGAATTCGGGAACCTAAAGAAGGGCACGATGAGCGCCAACGAGTATGCTACAAGTTTTACAAAGAAATTTAAGCTTCTTCCTTATTTAGTTCCAAAAAAACTATCCAAAGTCAACAAGTTTCATAACGGATTGTCAACAGAATTTGGTCAAATGGTCAAACAAGCAACTACTTTGAAAGTTGTCATTTGGGAAACTAAGAATGTTGAGACCCAGTTAAGGGATAAGGGTATGGAAAGAGAAAATGTAGGAGAGAAGAGGAAGTTTGAGGGATCTTCAAGATCCAACAAGAAAATTAGATTCTCGAAGTCTAGTCCTAAGAGGTTTGGAGGATGAAGAAGTGAAGCAAAGTGGTGTGATAAGTGCAATAAGAAGCACTTTGGAAAATGTAGTAAGGAGGTGACCTGTTGCAAGTGCGAAAGGACAGGTCACTATGCGAACGAGTGCATATTCAATAAGAGAGCATCCTTCAACTGTAGAGAGGAGGAGCATTTGCAGAAGGATTTCCCGAAGAAGAAAGAGGTTGTGAAGCCAAATGTGTCGTTGAAGCCAAATGCTAAAGCTTTCCAGATGACTCTGGAAGCAGTAAAAGATGAAGTTGATATCGTACTTTCTAGTAAAGGATTTTCCTCCCAATGTTTTGTTCGATTCTAGAGCTAATTATTCCTTTATATCACATAAATTTGGTAGAAGACTAGCATTTCCTGTAGATAGACTAAATAGTGCTCTAGTAATAGAAGTTGCTAGTGGCAAATTGATACCTATAATAGAATGCATGAAGAATAATGTTATTGACTTGCATGGGAATAAGTTCCATGAGGAATTATTTCCCATTGAGTTAAACAACCTCGATATATTACTAGGAATGGATTGGCTTAGTGCGAATGATGTCGGATACTATCTAAAAACAAAATAGTGAGAGTAAACCCTCATAGAAGAGTATCATTTGTGGTGTATGGGGACAAATGTCGAGTGAATTGTAGAATGATCTCCTTGATGAAAGCATGGAAATGTTTATCCAAAGGATGCACATCATATCTGAAATTCGTGATTGATGCAAAGAAGGAGAATAAGGAGATGCAGAGAATGCCCATGGTATGTGACTTTCCGGAAGTATTTCCTGAAGACCTTCTTGGATTGCCCCCTGATAGAAAAGTAGAATTTCAAATAGACTTGTTACCAGGAATGGCGCCGATAACGAAAACACCATATTGATTAGCACATACTAAGATGAAAGAGCTTATGATACAACTTTAGGAGTTGTTGCACAAAGGTTTCATTAGAACTAGTTTGTCATCCTGGGAAGCTCCGATGTTATTCGTGAAGAAGAAGTACGGGAGCATGAGGATATACATATACTATAGAGAGTTGAACAAGGAAATGGTGAAGAACAAGTACCCATTGCCAAGGATTGATGACCTGTTCTACTAACTAAAAGGAGCGAGCTATTTTTCTAAGATCGATCTTAGGTCAAGATATCATTAGTTGAAGGTGATAGAGCGAGACATTGAGAATATAGATTTCAGAACAAGATATGGACACTGTGATTTTTTGGTTATCTCGTTTGGACTAACCAATGCTCCAAAAACTTTTATGGATATGATGAATAGGGTTTGTAAACCTTTCCTTGATAGATCTATAATAGTTTTCATCGATGATATTCTCATATACTCAAGGATTCAGCAGGAGCATGGCAAGCACTTGCGAGAAGTATTAGAAGTGCTAAAGAAGGAGAATTTGTATGTAACGTTCTCTAAATGTGATTTCTGGATATGAGAGGTGCAATTTTTAGGTCATGTGGTTAACTAATAAGCTATAATGGAGTTGGCAGCAATCATTTTTGTACTAAAGATACAGAGACATTATCTTTATGACACAAAGTATAAAATTTTCACTGATTATAAGAGTCTTCGATATCTCTTTGATCAGAAGGAATTGAACATGAGACAAAGTTATTGGCTAGAATTACTCAAATACTATGACTATGATATACTTTACCACCTTTGTAAAGCGAATGCCTTAGTTGACACTTTGAGTAGAAAAATAAACCTAGAAAGGAAAAGGCTAAGAGCGTTAAGGATTGAAATTGTCTCATCGATTATAGAAAGTATCAAGAAAGCTTAGAATGAAGCTTTGGAAGGAGATAACTGAAAAGAGGAACATTTAGGTAAAACGTTAGTGTCGGCTCAAACAATCAAGAATTAAAGGTTTTCCAAAACAAAATTTGGGTGCCTAAGATGGGAGGAATGAGGGATCTTTTTAAGGAAGAAGCTCACAAGACCATGTACTCAATTCATCCAGGAATCACCATGATGTATAGGGATCTGAAACTTTATTGTTGGTGTCCGACGATAAAGCTCAATGTTTCTAAGTATGTAGCTTAGTCTATGACCTGAGCGAGAGTTAAGGCGCAACATCAGAAACCATATGAGAATCTGGAACCTTTACCAGAACCCATGGGTAAATAGGAAGACATCACCATGGATTTGTGACCAAATTGCCTAGGAAAAAGAGTGGGCGATTGTGGATCAATTCACAAAGAGTATGCATTTCATACCAGCCAATGAGAGATGTTATGTGGATAAACTTGCAAACATTTATATGAAGGAGATAGTGAGAATTCAGGCTGTTTCCTTGACAATTATGTTAGACCATGATAATCGCTTTATTTCTTGATTTTGGAAGAGTTTACAAGAAGAAATGGGTACAAAATTGTGTTTGAGTACTGCTTACCATCCACAGATTGATGGTTAAAGAGAGAGAATGATTCAAACACTGGAAGATAAGTTAAGAGCTTGTACCTTGGAGTTTATGGGTAACTAGGATGAACAGCAACCATTGGTGGCATTTTCCTACAATAATAGTTACCATTCAAACATTAAGATTACACATTATCATGCGTTATATGGATAGAAGTGTCGTACGCCGTCTTGTTGGCTTGAGGCTGAAGATAAGCAGTTTATGGGTCACGGGATTTTCCATTAGATTAGAGAAGTTGAAAGTGGGTAGAAAAAGGATGCTAGCAGCTCAAAAATCGTCAAAAGAGCTATGTAGATAAGAAGTGAAAATTGATTACTTTTGATATCGGAGACCAAGTGTTTCTTAAAGTCTCACCATGGAAGGGACTTATCGGATTTGGGAAGTGATGGAAGCAAATTTGAAGATTCATTGGACCATTCGAAGTTCTTCAAAGAATTGGAAAGCAAGCTTAGAAGCTGGAATTACCAGCAGAACTAGATGGTATTTATAACACCTTTCATGTGTGTTATTTGAGAAAGTTCTCGGGAGAAGTTCCCGAGATAATATTTCTTACGGAATTAAGGATCGATGAGAATAAGAGGTTTATTGAAGAGCCCAAAAAGATTGTTTACCGTATGACGAAGAAGTTATGACCTAAAATGGTCGAATTAGTACCCGTGCGATGGAAGCATACGACAGGGCCAAACCGCACCTGGGAGACAGAGGACGACATGATGAGTCACTATATGTTTGTTGATGCATGATTCCAATGATGGAATCATCCTAAGGGGGAGAGAATTATAACACCCGCGTTTATCGCTAGACATTAATAAGATGATATAATTGTAACGATCAACAATTTTAACCTTTTATGAAATACATAAATAAAATTATTTGAGTATTATGTGATTCATGTGTAGTTATACGTAGTATACATGCTTAAAGCGATATAATAAAATACACCTCTTAAATAGAATAATAATTAGGACAAATAACCTTGATGAAAGTCGAAGTAGTCGTGATGAGGATTACGGGGATATAAGGAACAAATTAGACTTAGAACAAAGAAGTTACAATTTGTTTAAGTTTTGCGTTTGAACCGATATTGCATCAAGTATCATAAATAGTGAATCGAAGATAGATCACTTATTAGCCTAGGTGATCTAACCTAAATTTGTAGTAATTGTGCATCTAGAGAACGTGTGAATCTGACTTCATAAGAGGAAGTTTTGATTTTTCTAATATTTCTGCGTAATTGTGTTAGCACATAAATCGAATTTTTGATCGGTTAATTATTAGCTGAAACAATCTAAATGGGAATCGAAGACCTCATTAATAAGAACCCAAAAATATAAAGACAGTTGAGAACAAACATCAGACGAGAGAGCTATGAATTTGTAACGGACGTTAACAGTCTAAGCCTGTTAAAAATACAACTTTAAAAATAAAGTTAAAATTAGCCAATAGAGTCTAAATGAAAGTTGTATATCTCATCCATAGCTATGCATGATATAAAACATGTTGAAAATAGAGCTCGTATGAAGAAGATGTGAGTTTTCTAAAATGTTACAAAATTTTGCGTGCAACCGCGCGCACAGACAAGATGTGCGGCGCAAATTTGACATCCACCCGAATATCGACACGTGACACCACTCAGAAAATAACACATTAGCACCCGACCATTTGCTCGATGTGCCCCGACAGAGTGCACGACATACATATCTTTTTTTGGCTATAAATACCAGCCTTTGTATATTCTCCTCATATCTCACCCCTATAGCTCAATCAATTGAGTTCTCTCTGCATAAGATAATTCCTTAGTTTCTAGTATACCAACAAAGCCTTGTGACCGACAAGTAGTAGCCTTTGAACAGAAGCTCTACCAGTGTAATTTTTGGACTTTTTTCTGTGAAATTTATGTAAGTTAAATTACACTCAATTTTATTTTTGTGTAATTTATATTTATATTCATTGTCGTTGTTATAAATTTATAAATAAGATTTGTCAGTGATTCCAAGTAATTATACTGATTGATCTACTTACATGGGTGATGTCTAGACAAGATTTAGTGAGGTGTTTAAAGTGGGATTTCCAAACAGTATACTCTGTATACCAAACAGACCCTACCTACGATGTGATCTTAGTTGGTTGCTCGTTACTTGATAGATATTGATGTAAACATTGAGATTGTTGAGCAATCTAGACTATTAATTAGTCATAAGAAATAATAAACTAAGACTTATTGATAATTGAACCTAGGTCACATCAAAAGAAAAGAAAAGTGAAGTAGCGAAGTACAGCCCAACTTTCTAGTCACCCACTTTATCAAGTGAGTGCATAGTTACTTTCAGCTTACACATAGATATAAAGTGTCTAGAAGATTAAATGTTATGTGTGCCTATTACCTAATTACTTGGCATTTGTGGTAGATAATATGATTTACTTTCTTTAATTGTATATGTGTTTTCATATATATAATATATTGGGTAGTGATGGTGATAAAATGATGAGATGATTATGAAAGGCCTTGACTTTTGATGAACCAGTCATCTAGCATAGTATAGATGACAACCACAGACTATTCTAGATAGTCCAATAGAAACGCAGGTTGGATCTTAACACGTAGGTCTTAGTGAACTATTTGTTCATTAATGTACTCTATCCCCCTCATGGTTATCTTATGCACATATATTGATAAGGGAATCCCCCAAGTGGTATTGTCTACTTGTTGATGATGATGATCCTTAGGATAGGTCCCTTGAGATCAATATTTTAGGATTAATATATGAGAATAACGGGAATGGGTAATTAGGTATGATAAAAGGAGAAACAAGGAAGAGATCATGGGAGGACTTCCTTATGTAGTTGAAAAGAGAATACTGCTTGGAGATAGACCTTATGGAAATGAGTAATGAATTCCATAAGCTAAAGAAATGGGAGACAAGTGTCACCCAATACACTGCAATTTTTACTGGGAATATGGAATTAGTTCCTTACATGGTTCCTATTGAACTCTCAAAGATAGAAATATTTGCTAATGGATTACCAACGGATTTTGGTCCAGTGGTGAAATTAGTAACTACCTTGGAAGAAGCCATCCGGGTTACCAAATCCCTTGAAGACATAGTCAAATGGAAAGCCATTGACCAAGCTGAAGCAGAAGATAATATGAAGAATGAAGAATCCTCAGGACCCAATAAAAAGAGTAAGTTCTCAAAACTTGACCCCAACAGCAAGAACCATGGGGAAAATAAAAAGCGAAATGGTGTGAAAATGCAGAAAGAAGCATTATGAACTATACATAGAAATTGTGACCTGCTACAAGTGTGGAAAGAATGGTCACTATGCTAACAAATGTGCAACTGACCATAAGTCGTGTTTCAAATCTGGAGAAGCTGGGCATCTCAAGGATAGTTGCCCGAAAAAAATAAGTGTTCTTTGCACACACACACCTTAAATTAATCTCAAGACTATAAAGAAGGAAGCACATGTTATTATAAGGAGCCAATAGAAGGAAGCTACACATCCAAGGAATTCAAGATATAAAGTGGTCAACCCACATAGATAACCTTATAGTATGTAGCCTATATAAAAGGCATATAATATAATAGACTTTGGATGTGATTATAATCATTTTCTGAAGTTTTACAATCTCTAATTATGTTAGATGTGTTAAGTTGCTATGTGATTTTCTTGTATGGTAACATGGGGACCATGAGACAACCCTTGGGACAAATATGAGTAGCTATAAAAGGTAGTAGATACCTATCTTACCTAAAGCATATGACTCACACTTGGATCAAGAAAAGTTACAAGGTTGCTAAGGCACTAGAATTTGAGTCAGTTTTGTTTTTTTTTCTGTCATTACCTTTATTTCGGTAATGACTAAAAAGATGATTGAGATTCTGAACATAGTGGTCATTGAGTCCACGAAGCAAGATACTTGATTCTAAGAACCTTTTTTATTATAGTGTCTAGCTTAAGTTAGGATATTGAAGGAAAAGATAACTGAAGCGATCGATAGAAGTATCGGAGCCATCGCTAGAACTAAGCTACTTGTAGCTAGAAATGTTACTTGTTATGATGTGATTATATCACATTAGAATATAAACGCAGGTATATCCCGTGCTGATTCTGACTCAAAGAGACCTAAGTCTAGCCATTGCATCATACGATGGAAGGTCATTAGAACATGGCCCATTGGTATGCTTCGGTAGATGAAGTAAAGAACTTATCTTAGGTTAAGTCTATTCTAGAAGGAGCAACAGCCTCCAATACATATCGAGTGGTAATTCAAAGGTTATGACTGAAGGTCCAACAAAGGAGGAAGTGCGGATGCAAGTTGAACACTGCCAACACAAGCTCAAGAGTTTAATACTCGTTTGACATGTCATAGCTATTGTAAAAAGGATACACATAAAGATATTAGTAGTACGTTGGTATCTAGAGGAAAAGAAAATATTTAGATGAGAAACCTTCGTTGTTGCTAATATTACGACCCCCTTATGCCATCTAGCACACATATATATTGGTAGACAATTTAATGCTTGTTAGGATCTTGATCAGACTAGGAAACATACGAGAAGATCACTCGTTACAGCAGTGATACTACATTAGAAAGATTATTGTCCCTATGACACCTAGTAGGTTCTTTTAAGCAAAAATATAATAGTGATCATAGAGACAAGTCTTCTTGAGAATTGATCGTAAAGGTAGTAGCAAAGTAAGGGTTAAAACCCGAAAAGGGCATGGAATGGCTAACTTCATGGACCCTGTTATCTTTGGAAAATGTAGAAAAGTGGTTATGAGAAACCCTAATCAAAAGAGTTAATGATTATGAAATTAGGTCGCCAGAAGGTTAAGCGGTCATAAAGGAACCTAAAGCAATATTTTTTGTATAAACACGAAAGAACCGGTTAAGATGGTACTAAGTGGAAACAGGTACTAAGGAAAATCCTTGCTAGAGGATTGAGGGACGACTTGGGAGTTGTCGTTCAACGCTATTTGCAGATGATTTCGGGACATAATCATCCTAGGGGGGAGATAATTGTAACTCCCGTAAGTACAGGATAGACATTTAAAATAAAATAATTCATAATTATTATAATTTAAAATCCTCGGATAGGATAAACGTCAGTCTTGTGCGTTGCAAACTATTTAATATAAGATTTCTTGGGAAATTATCAATAAGATATAAAATGTCAATTTCTATAGAATTTTATTTAGGATAAATAATCATAACAAAAGTTATAGTATATGAGACAAGGATTTCATACATATAAAGAACGTTTAAATCTGACTTCGTATGAAGAAGTTATGTTTCTTCGAAGTTTCACGATTAAACCGGTATGGCTATACGTATCATGAAAAGTGAGTTTCAAATAGATTGCTTATTAGCCTAGGTAGTCTAAATGAAATTTGGTAATCGTAAAACCGAGAGTGTACATATAGAGAACGTCTAAATCTGACTTCGTATGAGGAAATTAAGAATTTTCTAATATATCAGCGTACACTGTTAGCATTGAAATCGATTTTTAGATTGCTTGATTGTTAGCTGAAACAATCATAACGAGAGTCGAATATCTCGTTAATAGGAGTCATCAATACAAAGACAGTCAAACGGATACCATATGAAAAAGTTATGAATTTTATACGGACTTTAGCAAGCTAAAACTACTAAAAACAAATAATAAACATAATGTGAGAATTAGTTGATGGAGTCTAGCTGGAAGTTTACGTTGATATAAAGAACGTCGAAAACTGAGCTCATATGAAGAATATATGAATTTTTGAAGAAAAAAGAATTTTCCGCGCGCACACAAATAACAGGCGCAAAACGCTTCTGACCTACCATAGGATTTTACCATGTTTCACCACTAGAAAACAACCACATCATCATCTCCGACAGCGGTCGTGGAATGAACAGACAGGTTGAAGGCGCACATTCCCTTTTTAGGCCTATATAATCCCAGTTGCAAGTCGTTATCTTCACATATACACCTCAAATCCCTCTGGAATTTTCTCATACCCTTTTTCCCTTTTCTTGTAACTCCCATAGATTCAGGATAGTCAACTTAGAGACAATAAGCGTTAAAAATGATTTTTTGATAGAATATTATTTAAAATAAATAAGCTTACATAGTTATAGTATATGTCATAAGGATTTCGTACATATAAAGAACGCTGAAATCCGATTTATAACGAATAAGTTATGACATGTTGAAGTTTTACGGCAAAATCAGCACGACACCAGGAATTGTAAAAAGTGAGTTTACAATAAAATACATTTTATCATTAGCGATCTAAATGAAATTCATATTATACGTGAAATCGTAAACGTGCATAAAAAGAACATCCAAATTTGACTTCGTATGAGGAAATTATGATTTTTATAAAATTTAGCGTAGCAATGCACAATCCGAAATTCGAATTTTGGATCAATTGATTTTTAGCCAACACAATCTAAATGAGAATCGAATATCTCATTAATAAGAACTCGACAATATAAAGACAGAAGAAAATGGACATCGGATGACAAAGTTATGAATTATTAACGGACTTTACCTGTCTAGACTGTTAAAATATAGCTTTAAAATGAAGTCAAAATTAGCCAATGGCGTCTAAACGAAAGTCATAGAGTACGTTGCCACCTATGTGTAGATATAAAGAACTTCGAAAACGGATCTCGTATGCGAAAGTTACAGTATTCAGAAGTCGGGAGTGAGCTCTTGTGAGGAGGGTGACGTGGCGCAATCTTGACCCTTGCTTTCTCCCCACAACCTCCCATCCGGAGGCGACCCTTGTCCCCTCATATGCGCAGTTTACTGGGAACACGTAACATACCTCCGAGGAATGCCCATCGTACCGAGGATCATCCTCCTATAAATAGCATGCGAGGTTCACTCATTTTCCTAACACCTTAACCCTTCTCTCTCTCTCTCTCTCTCTAACTTCTCTCTAAACCTCTCCTAACCCTTAGTACTTCCCAGGTGCTAAGAGCCGAGTCGCGGAGCGCCAGAAGTTCTACCCCCGTAGAGCCCGGTTCATAGCCAAACTCTCTTATAAATAAGTTATGCGTACCATACTATAAGTGTAGCTTATGTTTAAGTTTATTATCGTTATTATGAACTTATATATATATATATAATATATAATATATAATATATAATATATAATATATAATATATAATATATAATATTCAAAGTGTTATTATAGTATCTTTTAACTGCTCGTGGTACGGTGAATCTGGTTTGAAGGGTCGTATAGGGTTGTTGGATTTCAGAAGTGTTATAATTGCCAAAATGGTCCTGCCATTCCGTGTTTTATGTCTGGCCCTTGTCTATACATAGTGGTTGAAAAGTATTTTTTAACACTTATAAAACAATATAGCCCGTGGAGCTAATAATTAGCCGCAATAAATATTTGACTAAAATCTAGCGGTAATGATACTATGTTTTGTCGAAGGAAAATAAAATTGTTAGAAACAAAGCGCTGCCTGAGTTGGGAATCATCACTTTAACAAGTGAGTGCATAGTTACTTTTGTATTACACATAGATATGAAGTACTTAATATAAATTATGTGTTATGTGTGCATATTATCTGTGTACTTGATATTTATGTTGGACGAACAAAGTATACATGTTTAAGTTGATTTAAACTGTATATGTATTTTATACCTATGATTATGATGGGTAAAGATAGGTAGATGAAATAGATGATGAAAGAGGAAATAAAATTGATGAGAGACCTCAATGTTTAAGATGATCAGTCATCTAGCAGAGTATAGATGAGGATCACAGAGTATTCTAGACATTCTAATGGAACGCTAGCAGGCTTGAAACTTGTAGGAGTTTTCAAACTAAGTGTTCACCAGATGTACTCCAACCCCCTCATGGCTACCTTATTTGACATTTATTACTGAGAAATCCCCTAAGCAGTGTTGTCATCCATATGAAGATCCTTAGGTTATATCCCATACTTTAGATGTTTTAGGGACAGAAAGTGAGGATAACAGGAATGGGTAATCGGGTTGTTTGATTTGATGAAATTAATAAACTTAATTATTGTGGGTTGAAAAACCTTATGTGCTCACCAGGCTCATAGCCCTGACCCACTCAGTTTCCTTTATATAGGTAGTGGCAAGAGAGCACATGAGTGATGATCTGATGAGAGGTCAATGGATTATAGGCCACTAGAATAAATAGATGTGGTAAGGCCTATGTTGTCTCTGTTTATGCTTTTGATGTGTATTGATAATGACATACCGATGTTTTAATATAATGAAAATACATTTCTTCGAAAATGTTTTGATAAATTCTTTATCATATTTTTGGGAACAAATTCCACAACATATTTCTTTGAAAGTATACTATGATTTTCAAATAAAGCATAAAAAAATCGGTCTTTTCCAGGCCGTTAAAATGGGGATTTCACATTTCTCCCTAATTCCAGGCTACTTTAAGGACTCCATGTGGAGTCATAGAAACAACGATTAGAAGCTCTCAAGTTAGAGTTCTACCTACATAATTCCCGGTTTTTGCAAAAAAATCTCTATAAGTTAAGCTACATTTACTTTATTTTAAGTGTAACCTGTATTTATGTTCATAGTTGTTATAATGAACCTATAAATAAAATTTATCAGTGATTCCAAATCATTATACTGATTGATCTACTTATACGAATGATGTCTAGGCTACATTTAGTAAGGTGTTTAAAGTGTGATTTCTAAACAATATACTATATATATATATGTATATATATATATATATCAAACGTACCCTACCTCCGATATGATCGTACCCGGTTGTTCCTTACTTTGATAGATCTTGATGCAAACATTAGTATTAGTGAGGAATTTAGACTGTCATTAGTCACCAGGAATATTAGAACAGTCCTCTATATAAATCATACTTAGGTCATGTCAAATTAAAGGTTAAGGTGTTAGGGAGAGCGTTGCCGAATTCTCCAGTCACCAACCTAAGTCAGGTGAGTGCATAGTCCCTCTCATGAACATGATGTCAATACAAGTATTAATTTAAGTATTAAATACTTGTCAAAGAGTTTATATGTGAGCTATATGTTTATTGCTTGGATTATGTGTTAGGAATGTGTTTAAGGATATACGATATACGTACCAAATATGGTTCTATATGTGCTAAGAGATATATATCTTCTATTATTTGATAACCATTTCAGCCTCACACTTGCTCTATATATCTCTTACTCCTATCAACTGCAATACTTGCAACTACATCGTTGGTTTAATGCTATAAAATTTTCAAATAAATTTTCCATTTTTAAGACCACATAAAACATAATCTCACATTTCTCCAAAACACAAATATATAATTTGTTCAAAACACAAGACAACAAAACGTTTGATAATATCCCAAAATCCTCAGAAACATAATCTCTACCTGATGTGTACATTCAAGCAGGTGTCTTCCCATGATCATGAGAGGTACCTTAAACACATTTCACACAACACTGTAAGCACGAAGCTTAGTGAGTTCCTCAAATTACCACACACACAAATAATTAGCTACTAATGGCTATATCTCGATAAGGACCCTTCGGTCATGTGTCTCAGTGAAGACCCTCCAGTCTCACAACTCGGGTTTGGACCCTCCGCTACTAACTCAATAAGTCACAGAAATAACATACAACATAAATCACAAAGACAAAATGCATGATATCACATAACCCAGTATAAGCACATATAACCCTCTAGTCAATAACTCAAATAAGACCCTCCAGTAACACAATATTACCACTCAGGTAAGCATAGTGAGAAGACTCACCTCGTAGAGTAAAGCAATATATTCCACACTCGAAATGCTTGTCTAGACTCTGCCCCTTCATGACCTCTAAAATCCACAACTTTACCAAAACCCTAAAGTCAACAGAAGTCAATCAGTCAAAGTTGTCCCAACTCGCCGAGTGCAACTCATGGACTCGTCGAGTTCCTCGGTACTCAATAAATCACCAAAACCTGAGTCAACTCGCTGAATTTCTAGCCAACTCGTAGAGTCCACACAGAGTCCAGAAGATCGGGGAAACATCCTAACCACTCATCGTGTTGTAAAAACCATAAAATCTGGCAAAATTTAAACTTTTATATGCATTTCAAAATCATTAATCATTACAAAACTTGTTTTCAAAATGTATAATATCAGAGTATCCCAGAAACATAAACATAAATATGAGGAGCTGTACGATCATGTCTTTGCCTTTCCGCAATCCCCTGATGTTGTGACAACCAGAAATTTTCATTTGTACGAGCGCTACAGTCGAACACTTCAAGTAAAAGTCAAATTCATTTCTTCTAATTTTTAGCTCGGTTTAAAGTCCGTTTGGGTATTTTTAAACATTTATTCTTCAAAAGAATAAACGAAAGGAAGAATATTTAGGATTATTTTTTGCATCATTTGAGTCGCAAAACTCCAAGAGCTTGGAATTTTTGGCCCAAAATAGTGTTAGGGCCGAAAACCCAAAAGGGTATATAAATGACACTTAGTCATTTTTGTCATTTTTCCCATTTCCAAGTCAAGAACAATTCTCTTTCAAGTATCATCCAAATATTTTTCAAGATCTTCAAGATTGTAAGTATTTCCTTCCTTATTTAGTTGATCTCTTCCTTTATCTAGTGATCTTACATGATTTCATCCAGGAAATCATTCTGTTTTCTTAGATCTTCAAGTGTTCACCAAGAACACACACACTAGTGTTTTGGGCCGAACACACCGTTCTTTTCATCCACATTGTAAGGATCTATCCCTTATGATTGTTATGTAGTAAGGATACTGGATTTAGAGCCTTGAAACCGTCATTTTTCCAAGAACAAAAGGGGTTTTCGGTTAGTGCATCTCCTTAAACCGAAAACCCTAAAGAAAGGTGCCTTTAAGACCTTAAGCCTTTCCTAATGATTAGTATTGATTCTAGAACACTTCTTTGCTTGTTAAAAGCCCTTGGAAATCAACTTATACATCAAAGATCATGAGTTTTCGGCCAACCATTTGGACTGAAAACCTCTTGTACCGAAAACCACATGGACCAAAAACCACAAGAAACATTGGATCGAAAACTCCCTTAAGTGGTTATACAACCCATAGATGCAACCCTTGGTACCTCTAACACTTGAATTAAAGTGTTTTTCCATGTCTTAGGGTGTCTTAACTTGGCTAATTAATTGGTAAATGACTAATTGGATGCAACCCTTGGTACCTCTAACCTTTTAAATGATTTTAAATGCTTTTATAGGGGGGGGGGGGAATACAAGTTGAATATCATAGTTATTATATCAATCACAAGTGATTAATAACTATCAAACATATGGATTTACTATACTTTCAAACTGTTTTTCGAAACAAATGACTTCAAACTACTTATCAAACTCTTTTACATGCCGAACTTCTTAACAAACTCACTTTTATGTATCAAACCTTTTCTACTACAGCCTTCAAACTTATATATTATTAAAACCTTGTCTATTACATATATAGTTATATAAGTAAGGATCAAAGGACTTAGGACTACCAACTCACTTTATTTCCTGTTCCTTGTTTGGTTGTAGACTTAGAGTACCTTGTTGTTTGTCCGAGTGTCGTTGGATCCTTAGTTATATATTATGTATATATGTATAGATATAAAGACTTTTATCTCAGTTCAATACATTCTGTCATACAAACGATTCTACTAGTAACTATAATAGGTATAGTTAGGGATATACTACTCATTACTACTAGTTCAATGAAGAATACAAAGAGTCAGTTCATTCATGAGTCAATACTTACTATTATGAGAAACCATACAATGATACTATTATGATAAACCATACAATGATACTATTATGAAAAACTATACAACGATACTATTATGAGAAACTATACAACGATACTATTATGAGAAACTATACAACGATACTACTATAAGAAACTATACAACGATACTATGATGAGAAACGATACCTTCACTACACTAGTACATACATTACATATACAAGTATACTATCACATAAATGATCCACTGTTTCGGGGCATTGTTCACTGCCATGGCCCGGTTTGTAACCAGAATCTCCTGGAGGGTGGGTGTGAGTTTGCGTATAGATCTATACTAGATTGACTATCCAACACCTTGTTGCTAGCTACAGTGGGACCTGCTGGTCTTCGGGTGCCAAATGTCATTACTTTCGATGTCCTACATTGTCGTGTTCATAGTCAATAGCATGGTACAATTAATCACATAAAACCTTTATATAAATCCGGTTTAAGGAAGTTAGTACAATAGTAGTTACTATCATACAACACTCCAGTACTACATAAATTTACCCTTTACATTTATTTTGTGATCACTTCACTTAAACAATAATGTACAAACTATATTTTGATAATGATAGTTACCCTTGGGAAAATTATACACTTTTACAAGGAACAAACATACAAAACAGTCGTGCCTTGGTAGGAGGCTACTTTTAGTAGAAAATATAGGATTTTCTAGGAGTTACAAACATTTACAAACATTTACATACTTTTACTACAAACGTTTACAAACCCGTACTTCAAACACTATTGCAAACATTTTGATACAAGCAATGACACTAAAATACTTATGAACTCACCAGCTTTAAAGCTGACAAACTCTTTCAAAATAACTTGTATTCTCAGGTCATCAATAGACAGGTACCGATGCCAGCTTTTGAGAAGATGGAGCACATTCAAGACTTGTATTATGTTTTGAATTACATTTTTGGTGTCTTATAAACTATACAAAACACACATGTATTAAAATATATTATTAATGCAAGGGATGATGTTGGTTGCTTGTTTACTATTATCTGTGTTATGATATTGTACATGACGTCCTCCACCCCTGAATGTTTTCGTCGTTCCGGTATTGGGGTGTGACAGATTGGTATCAGACCATTGTTTATAGTGAATTGAGTATATCAACACATAAAAGATATACAAACTATAAACACATCGGGATTAAAATACTATGACCAAGAGTTTATATATTTTTAAATAGTAAAATATTTAACTAAGTATACATACCTGCATTCATACTAAAATTAGTGTCACTAGGACAGAACAAAAGTATTATGATTGTTGAGCAACACAATTAGGCTTAGAGACATATAGTCAAATCTGGGAGGATATAGCCTGATCAACTATATTTTTCGAGGAGTGACTAGCATGTGCCTAAGAATGGTTGTGGTGTTGCAACAAGTCTAAAAACTTACCAACACTACTACAATGATAACCTTAGAATAAAACATGAACCTAAAAATACTATAGGAGTATTTTCTGTTACTGTAACTACCTATCTGAGAACTAAAAAGGTCTTTACTAATAGGTCAATAGTTGCTAAGTGGATACACTTGTTGGATTAATGTTTAAGTCCATAACTATAATTGGTAAGACTTGACCCGTCTCGGCATGGTCCATTTGGGTTGAATGGCATCATGCATTTGGATAGACTATAATGAGAGAAATAACACTTAAGGTTTGTTAATATATTATAAGTTATAATATATTAATAAGATTATTTAATTACTATTTATCAAGAATTAATCTAGAATTAATTAAGTTATCAAAATAAGACTAATTAAATATATGGGTTGATTGTGTAAATCATCCATACTTGTATAGTGGGCTAATGCTCCCTAGAATGTCAAGTTGGGCTAAAACCCATAAGATGCTCCATGGTGTATTTGAACCCATTGATCCAAGGAAATGGAAAGCCATGCCAATTAGGGTTTACCCTAATTGTAACAACTATATAAGATCATATTCATTGACAAAGTTGGCCACTAAGTTAGGAAGAGAAGGGCTAGCCGATTTTAGAAATGTTCAAGTTTCTCTCAAGTTATTCCAAGTGTATTTGGTGTTGTGTGAACCATTTGAGGTGTCACACTTGGGGCACTAGGCACTCAAGCTTCTTGAGAACATTCTACACCAAAGAGGTATGTATTCTATCTTGTTATATTCATTGTTTTGTATGCTAGATTAGGATAATACCTTAGATGTTTGTATTTTCGTGTATAATAGAGAAAACATAGATCCAAGGTATTTAGGGTTGCATGTACACTTAGGAGTGTTAGAATGCTCAAAACCCAACAATGGTATCAGAGCCTAGGCTTGTTTTCTTGTTATACTTGCAAAAGTAGCTGAAAAAATCGAGTTTTGATGCTGTTTGCACAACAGACTCACCAAGTCCATGAATGGACTCATTGAGTACAAGGCGAAATTCATCCAACTTGTCGAGTTTGTTCGTGCACTCGACGAGTTGGACCCCCTGACAGCATATATTCAATTGTTTTTGCTGGAATTGGACTAGGAATATTACCCTAAGATGTTTTTGGACTTGTAAACTTGTTTTTGATATGGTAATGTTCATGCTAATCCAATTTCTAAGATAATTGTCATAATTTCAATATTTGTATTAGTTTGTATGTTCATGCTAATTTCTTGAAGATTGATGATTTGAATTATCTTGTTCTTAGATTAATAGAAAAGTTGTGTGAAATAGTTGATTTCAATCCATTTTAATCTAAGAGTTGATTCCAAAGTGTGTTTGTAACACCGTAAATTTCAAAACAATTTTTCATTTAAATATAGTGGTTTAATTCTTAAAAACACTTTTCTTAAAATCTCATTCATAATCAAATTAAAAAAAACATAACTCCATTTTCACTTGCATAATAAACCAGGATCCTCAAAACATGACTCTTTCACTGGTGTGTACAATCAAGCTGGTGTCGTCTCGTGATCCTGAGAGAAACCTGAAACACATAACACAAAACACTATAATCACGAAGCTTAGTGAGTTCCCCAAAATACCACATATAACACATATTAGCCACTCGAGGCTATAACTCTATGGGTCCGTGCACCCAAACTCTGTGAACCCTCAGGTTCTAACTCTGCAAGCATGCACAACATAAATCACATAGAAGAATGCAGTACAACAACAATATATAAAAACACTGTGTCACATAACTCTATTTACCTACTCAAGGTAAAGTATAGTGAGAAGACTCACCTTGCGTATCTCGGTAACTCGTAAATCGCTGAAATCACTAGTGCTCGATCTCCCAAGCTATAGTCCTCCTATAACACAATACATCTCTAATTAACACTTCCCAACTAAGGTTGACTAACCCTATCAAGTCAACACCGGTCAACTCTGGTCAATGGTCAACGGTCAACCCCAACTCGCCGAGTCTGGCGTGGACTCGCCGAGTCTTTATGGGGACCCAATTCCTCTGAGTCCCTTCCGACTCAACGAGTCACTCACCCAACTCGGTCACTCAACCCCTGGGTCGAAATCCCTGAACAACCCACACCAGCTCGTCGAGTCTGCCAATGGACTCGATGAGAGGATTCCATGCACAACCCCAAACGACCTTCTAAGGTCAGATCTGTTCCACTAACTCATAGATCCAGTCCTTCCAAGCTTATTTATCACCTAAAGTTCATGTCTTGGCGTTCATATCACACCTAATGACTCATAAATGTTTTTTTTTCCTCAAGCACAAAGATCCCAAACCAAAACCTCCATGGATTCATAAAAAGCTTGGACAAAGGGACACTGTGGACCTCCAATGGTCCATATCCAGAACCTAACTCACTTAAGGGACTATGGGAGCACTAGATCTAGCCACAAAAGGGCTCAATAAACCCTAAATCAACATGAACATCACCTTAACAGAAAATGGCTAGAAAATAGTACCTCAAATGTGATGTTCTGAACCTCAAATTTTCAGGATGTTAACCCTCTTGCTTCCTCTTGGCTAAAGCTTCCTTTCCCTTTCTAGACAACACCTCCAAGGTTGATAATGGCTCCTTCTCTCACTCCAAATGCTCAAGTGCACTAGGGTTTCGCTCTGGGGGCTGGTAAGCACAAATAACGGCCATAAGGCCCTTTAAATAGGCCCCAAACCCGAGAAATTAGGGTTTCATTAAACAGCACGGACTCGCCGAGTCCACCAATGCGACTCGTCGAGTTCAGTCATTAATATGGATGAGAAATCGCGTCTCTAATCGGCGAGTCTACGCACCAAGTCGCTGAGTTCTTCCTCAAAACTCAAAATAAAATGAATAAATATAATACCTGAAATTCCGGATGTTACAATTCTCCCCCACTTGAATCTGACTTTGCCCTCGAAGTCTCATCCCTGAAATAGCTCCGGATGCTGCACACGCATCTCACGCTCCGATTCCTAAGTAAGCTCCGACCCTTTCCGATGCTATCACTGGACCTGCACCAGTGGCACCTCCTTGTTCCTCAGAACCTTGATCTTCCGATCCACAATCACAACTGGTCTCTCAGCGTAGTTCAGGCTCGGATCCACCTGGATGTTCTCTAACGGCACTATCGCCGACTCGTCGGCTATACACTTCCTCAACTGAGACACATGGAAAGTATTATGAATCCTCTCCAATTCTGCAGGTAGCTCCAAGCGATACACTACCTTGCCCACCCTCGCGATTACTCTGAACGGCTCGATATACCGGGGCCCTAGCTTGCCCCTCTTCCTGAATTGAATCACTCCTTTACAAGGAGATACCTTCAGGAGAACATAGTCACCGACCTAAAACTCAAGCTCCGATCGTCGTTTATCCACATAAATCTTCTGGTGGCTCTGAGCGGTCAACAATCTTTGTCTGACCCGCTGTATCTGCTCTGTCGTTTGCAGCACAATCTCTATACTTCCCATCACAGGCTGCCCTACTTCTCCCCAGCAAATGGGGTCCGATACCTCCTCCCCTACAACAGCTCAAAGGGTGGCATATTGGTGCACTAATGATGGCTGTTGTTGTAGGAAAACTCTGCCAAGGGCAAATACGGGCCACAATTCCCCCCCCCCCCCCAATCTAATACACATGCCCGAAGCATATCCTCAAGCGTCTGAATCGTTCGCTCGCTCCGAAGTGTCACAGACATCACCTATGGAAACTCTAGCTCATTTCTCATATTCATCTTCGATACTGAGCACCAGGTCAGCTTTTAGCCCCACAGCTGAACCCCCAAAGGTCACACATAACATGATCCAAAATGTCTCACTAACTTCCTTCCCGTGACCATAATCACAGCCCAGTGACACGCAAGTCACGAAATTCTCTTTCCCTCATAAAAAATACAATCCAATCGAAGATCGACTCAGCTCCAACTTCTAGCGTCTGCTGCGCCTATTCTCCCGCGCTCCTCGTTGATCCCCCCGACAGAGACGGAGACCTCAGTCTCGCCCCGGTTTAATGCTGCGCCTATTCTCCCGCGCTCCTCGTTGACCCCCCCCCCCCCCGACAGAGACGGAGACCTCAGTCTCGCCCCGGTTTAACCACTAGGCTCCATAAACACAACACTAGGGCTACTCAAGCCTAAAACTCTTCTGCATCATGCACTTATCGGAGAACACTCCATCATCATACTCTCTTGCCGTCTAGTGCGTACTATGGCTTCCCGCAACATTACGACAGCCTCTAACTAGTGATAATACAGCTCCCCGTAGTATCACAACGCCAACTAACTAGTGAGTACTACAGATCCCCGTAGTACCACGACTCCCTCCCTCTGACTTGTGAGTACTACGGCTCCCCGTAGCATCACAACGCCCTATAACTGGTGAATACTACGGCTCCCCATGGCATCACGACTCTCTCTCTCTCTCTCTCTCTCTCTGACTTGTGAGTACTACGGCTCCTCG
The DNA here is from genome assembly GCF_052625555.1 of Lactuca saligna. Lineage (NCBI taxonomy): Eukaryota > Viridiplantae > Streptophyta > Magnoliopsida > Asterales > Asteraceae > Lactuca > Lactuca saligna. The sequence continues at coordinate 142,956,920 of NC_136421.1, read as the reverse complement.
TAGCATCACAACTCCCTCTGACTGGTGAATACTATGGCTCCCCATAGCTTCACCCTATACTCTCATTCTCATTACAATGCCACACTATATTCACTACTCCTGCACTGAAGACTATCATAGATAGTTACACACACACTTGCCCCGATATGCATTACAACTCTAGCGGCAACCGTCATAACACAGAACCTACCTCTGCGGAGATCCGCTTCCTTAAATAATCCCTCTTGATGACAATTCACGAAGGGCTCCCACTGGAACCGTAGATACATGATACATCACTAATCGTCTTAAATCCAAGACTCTAAATAACTCCGAAATCGGGACGCTATACGCGGAAACCACGGAACACCATAATAGAGCATCACAATGTCCTGCCTCTACCACGGATTCCCTCACTCCCAGCACCATACACATACATCAATACATTTCCTCTGAATCCTATAATAATTTCCTATTTCACTCAGTGCGCAACTTCAGTGCATCCAAACAATCAATTGGAATACAAGGAAGGCGCTAACTCTTCAGAACACACTGATGATCCTCCAAACCCTTTCTACTACTGCTTAAAATCCAAGCAACAATACACATCCCATCCCGGGAGTTGGCTACTCAACAATATTCTACCCATATTTCAACCCAGAAGTTCTCAACTGCCCATACCATCATTACGAGTCTTCCGCTTGAAATGACTCTGACCACCACCAGATTCCTAACCATTGACCACCCATCGTGGAGACACTCATCCTTCTCTCAGACATATACCACATGCATTATTTCACCCTGCACCTTTCCTTGATCACCAATGAACCTAATCTCATGAATTCAAGCCGCAGGTTTCTGTATTCAATCTCCTAACCGCTCTTGCACAAATCTCTGGTTCTCTCGATAAACCACCCGGTTCTCCCCCACTTAGGGTTCGAACCATCACTATCTGACACATCAACAATCTCACAAACTATTTTCACCAGCAATAACGCACCTGCCCCTGGAAAGTTCTATGCAATGCCCGATAATCCCTTTAAGGAAATCAATCGATCTCATATACTCTGAACCTCAGATGAAATCCTCAAGAACTTCTCGTCACGACTGCCTCTAGTCATTCCAAGTCTCGTACCAATCCAAAACCAAACAACTCAACTGTCTAATAACGTCACTGCCTCATAGACTGGTCCACGAAATCATCATATTCCCCCACCTCGACTCATCAACCGACGTTCCATCACATGGATCTTCCCAAGAACAGGGACCCACTCCCATATTCAATACCCAATCATAGATAGAAAACAACTACACTGATAAATTCGACTGGACTCCCCACTGATACCTCTATAATACGCCCTACTATACTCAAATAGGTGTAACGTGGTCCTCGACTATCTCAATCCCAACTGACTATCTGCTCATGGTAAATTATTGCGTCGCGGCACACCTGCTACCTGATACTCTGATGGAAAGTCATCCTCAATGACAACCTGCAGGGTTTACCCCAAAACCCAAAACTTAAACATCATGCCTCTCATGTTTCGTACACGAACATAAATAACACCACCCAGGTCATAGAAGGTGACATCTCCTCGCGGGTTCTAACTATTCTTTTGCTAAGTACCACGGTACTCATCTAGGTATCTCCCCTAGATTACTCCTCTACTCAAATCCCCCTAAAGGATTCCATCTAATTATTCTCACTCATCACATATAACAGCAATTCCTAGGCTAAGGCATCACAAATCAGGCCACTCTAGTCCTAAGATATGAAATACCTAGCCTGTCTCTAGCATGCAATAATATCTCATAAAGTGTATCATAATTATCTCATAACACAAAAGCAATGGTATTTTGGGAAATCACCGTTCGGGCTCTGGCTGATTGTACACACTGCTCTTTCTTGCTTTCTCTTTGAACTCTTATTTGCTTTAGAAAATTATTTCTTTGAAAACTTTTCTTACTTCCTCAGTTTGAGTCCAGATTTACCCGAACGTGCATCCGAATCCCTCAAACCAATGCTCTGATACCAACTTGTAACACCGTAAATTTCAAAACAAATTTTCATTTAAATATAGTGGTTTAATTCTTAAAAACACTTTTCTTAAAATCTCATTCATAATCAAATTAAAAAAAAAACATAACTCCATTTTCACTTGCATAATAAACCAGGATCCTTAAAACATGACTCTTTCGCTAGTGTTTACAATCAAGCCGGTGTCGTCTCGTGATCCTGAGAGAAACCTGAAACACATAACACAAAACACTGTAAGCACGAAGCTTAGTGAGTTCCCCAAAATACCACATATAATACATATTAGCCACTCGAGGCTATAACTCTATGGGTCCGTGCACCCAAACTCTGTGAACCCTCAGGTTCTAACTCTGCAAGCATGCACATCATAAATCACATAGAAGAATGTTGTATAACAACAATATATAAAAACACTGTATCACATAACTCTATTTACCTACTCAAGGTAAAGTATAGTGAGAAAACTCACCTCGCGTATCTCGGTAACTCGTAAATCCCTGAAATCACTAGTGCTCGATCTCCTGAGCTATAGTCCTCCTATAACACAATACATCTCTAATTAACACTTCCCAACTAAGGTTGACTAACCCTATCAAGTCAACACTGGTCAACTCTGGTCAATGGTCAACGGTCAACCCCAACTCGCCGAGTCTGGCGTGGACTCGCCGAATCTCTATGGGGACCCGATTCCTCTAAGTCCCTTCCGACTAACCGAGTCACTTCCCCAACTCGGTTACTCAACCCCTGGTTCAAAATCCCTGAACAACCTGCACCAACTCGTCGAGTCTGTCAATGGACTCGACGAGTGCATTCCATGTACAACCCCAAACGACCTTCTGAGGTCAGATCTATTCCACTAACTCATATATCCAGTCCTTCCAAGCTTATTTATCACGTAAAGTTCATGTCTTGGCGTTCATATCACACCTAATGACTCATAAATGGTGTTTTGACCTCAAGCATAAAGATCCCAAACCAAAACCTCCATGGATTCATAAAAAGCTTGGACAAAGGGACACACTGGACCTCCAATGGTCCAGATCCAGAACCTAACTCACTTAAGGGACCATGGGAGCACTAGATCTAGCCACAAAAGGGCTCAATAAACCCTAAATCAACATGAACATCACCTTAACAGAAAATGGCTCGAAAATAGTACCTCAAATGTGATGTTCTGGACCTCAAATCTTCAGGATGTTAACCCTCTTGCTTCCTCTTGGCTAAAGCTTCCTTTCCCTTGCTAGACAATACCTCCAAGGTTGATTATGGCTCCTTCTCTCACTCCTAACGCTCAGGTGCACTAGGGTTTCGCTCTGGGGGCTGGTGAGCACAAAGGACGGCCATAAGGCCCTTTAAATAGGCCCCCAACCCGAGAAATTAGGGTTTCATTAAACAGTGCGGACTCGCCGAGTCCACCAATGCGACTCGTCGAGTCCAGTCATTAATCCGGATGAGAAATCGCGTCTCTACTCAGCGAGTCTACGCACCAACTCGCCGAGTTCTTCCTCAAAACTCAAAATAAAATGAATAAATATAATACCTGAAATTTTGGATGTTACAGTGTTTTTGTAGCTTGTCCTCAAGTTATATGAAAAGTGACATTTAAGAATCATAAAACTCAAAAAAGTTGGCAAAGGTTACAAAATGAAGAGTCTACTTCTAATTAAATGGTTTTATGACTCCATAACTTGTCCTCAAGTTACGGAGGTTCAAGAGTCTCTTCATTAAATAATAATAATAATAATAATAATAATAATAATAATAATAATAATAATAATAATAATAAGTGTAACCTTAATTAGTTCCATAAGTTACAATAAAAAAAATATTATTAATTAGTTTAATGTCTTCCATAACTTGTCCTCAAGTTATGGAACTTGAAGAGTTTTTAATTAAAACTACTTTAAACTCATAAGTTATGGAATTAATTAGTTTTGAATAGTTTCAAAACTTGCCCTCAAGTTTTGGAATTAGAAAAAGTTTTCTCTTATGAATACTTTAATTCCAAGTTAAGCCCTTAGCATTTTAAAAAATTAAAATTCAATCCTTATACTCTATAATATTATAAGTTAATAATATATATATATATATATATATATATATATATATATATATATATATATATATATATATATATATATATATAAGAGTAAAACTCAGTCTTACCGTTAGTATGCCTCATTCACGAAGCTGGTCTATAAGGGGGTATAAGGTTACTGCCTATAAAATGGCAGTTTAATGGGTGTCCACTCTCACCCACCACTTCCTTGACTGGTGGAGGGTCGTTAGCCGAACGGGTAGGACAAAGACTATAAGTTCTCCCTTCATTAAAAGTATTAATGATAAATACTAAGTAACTAAATACTTATAATTCCCAATCTTATTTACTTAGGAAAATGTGAATAAGGTGCTAACCTATGAAATTACACTTGGTACTTTGCTTAAGTCGGTTGGTGGAGCGTGTGTGGTTTACCGGCACACTAGCTTGATTTAACAGGGTAGGCGAAGGGTTTCTTAAAGTTTAATCATAGGCCGGTGGAGCGTGTGTGTTTTACCGGCACATTGGTTGGATGATAAACATTTAAGAGTACCAAGTAATTTGCATGGTTACTTCACACCCTGTTTTGTGATCCTCGGCATCCCAGTCACAAAACCGGAAGGGCACACTCGAGATTGAAACATGCCATTGAGAAGTTCAATGAATCTAAAAAGATCTAGGAGTTTCAAATCCAATTAAAACTTAATTATATTTCGTTTTTCATGGTGGAAATTGGTAAATCGTCATTTACCTACCTTCAACTATTTTATAACTTGGATTACGGCATCCCTCTTCCAGTTATAAATAGGTTGTTGGGTCCTAGCCTTAATATCTCATATTGGGTGTTATATTAAGGACTTAAATCAACTAAACTTGAATGTCTCCCAAAAGATATCTAGTTCAGACATCTATGATCTTCCCAAATCTCTTGGAAGTTCACTTACTCCACCTCCTCCAATTATTCTCCCTAACCCACAAGTTCAAGGTAACTCAAGTCCTATTGGCAATCCAAGTTCTAGGTGTGATCACATCTTGGAGATGAAGTCACATATTGACAAGCCGGGAGAGTTGGGTGTCAAAGTCTTGAGAAAGTTGGTGGTTCAATCACCTTCTAAGTCACATAGCGAGTTCCTTTTTGGCTCCTATGAAACAGACTATGACATGACCCTTAATAATCTTATCTATTTGCTTTGTACTGCTGAATCAACAATGATTTGGAAGGCTAGTAAAGCAAATTTGATTAGAAGATCAACTTCCTAAAACTTTATGGAAAGGGACAATAGTGACAAAGAAAATCCAGAAAAGCATTCTCTTCCCAATGGAAAAGGATTGGCCATAGTCAACTTGGTTGACAAAATGGTAAAGAGAAAGGCTAAGTCTGAGATAGTCCCATGTACTATTACCTAAGGGTCCATATGTTTCTATTGCCAAAGTAAGGGGATTTAGTTACGAAGCTGGCAAACTTACCTAAGAATGTTAAAGTCAATAAGTTTGACTCTACTTCAGGTAAAGTCCATTGTCTAACTCTGTTAAGCTCCAATTTGGAGATTCTTATTACATAATTTGACTGAGTCACATGGTGATGTTATAAGAATCAAAGAAAAATAAAGAAAGATTAAGGAAAGTATATGTTGCTTCTGATCGCGAAGATGGACTTCAATCGCATCAGAAATTTGAAGCTGTTACACAGGAGTAATGACATATTGCTTAGGAATATATAACAACAAGGTTTTCATATGGATTATAAGGATAAGTTTTTCCGCAAAGTTTTAAAATAAAAGGAAAGTTTTTAATTTTATTTATTTTAAGTATCCTTACAATGGCATTTGTGAAAGAAATTGTTGCTTATATGATTCCATTGATGGCAATAATGGAAAATGGTTTTGATTCTTTCATTTGTAGTAGTGTCTAAATTTACCAAATAAAGAAAATTTCTCATCACCCAAGTTTCAATTGGACCGAAACTTGGAATCATGCAAGTTGTATAGTATGATGAATGAGAACTTTCAAGCATCGGAAAATTAAGACTAATTACTTGTTCACATGGATGTGTGAGTCAAGTAAAGGACTAAGGGATCGAGTCACATTCATGTGCACTTGTCAAAGTCCACCACAAAAGATGGATAAGGCTATTCGTCATGATTTACTATGGTTTAGTAAATATGGTTATACTTACAGGCTTAAGTGTAATTCTGATACATTGGAAAAATTTCGATGTATGGCAGAACAAAAGAGAAGAATCAAATTAGGCAGAAGGATAAAAGTTTCTCAAATCTGAAAAGATGGGAGAGTACTTTAGTATCATGTTATATGATCATCTTAATGATTAAGAGACCTTGTCACAGTTCATCCTCTAAATGCATTATGGTAGCTAAGAAGAGGAGTTATTTGAAGTGGTCAAATCAAGAAGATGATTCATACTACGTTCCAAAACAATTCATAGAGTCATACTCTAAGATTGTAACTTGAGTGACATATCTTAAAGAAGGTCTATTAACACTAGTCAAATGTAAGAGTAAAAGGTTATCTACTCCTGTACATTTGAAATTGGTAAGTTGTGATGTTTTAGATAAAACAGAGACCAACATAGACCAATTGTGTGAAGTGTTTGTCTTGATAAAGAATCCGCACTATCCCTTGAATATGTGACAAGAGAGTCTTATATGTCAAGAGGACAGTGGGAGTCTTAAAGGTCTTGAAAGTCTCAAGAACTAATCAAGAATAAAACCTGAGGTTCTTCACTAGCACACGACTTGAGGTTTATAACCTATCGTGTTGACATATTCTGTGCCCATTCCAGTTAAAGTTGGCTCTGCATATGAGTTCTTAGAATTCTCAATTGGTTGCATAACAACTTGGAAGCACTGGCAGGCCCTGTACTGCCAGGTGGCAAGAAGTTAAAATTGCATAAGCTCAGACCATATGTGTTTGGAGTTGTCATTATCCGTGTGTCGTGACTAAGGTTTTGACAAATTCATATGGGTAGGAACTCGTACACCATAAAAATCTAAGTGTCATAAGGTTTCTCTCCAATTCATGAAAATGATGGTGAGGAAACACTTCCACTAAGTAGATTTGTAAGTAGATAGTAATCTTTGCATTCTCAAAGCTGTTAGTAGGCACACTAACATGGACTTATGAGAAATAGCAAAGGTCTAAACAATTAAGACTATGGTTACGGAATCCTTTTTCATAGTTCTGAAATTGTTTAGACACACATGTGAGCTATCTAAGATAAGGTGTATCATTTTGATAAAGTCTTATCAAAGCAATCTAGTATCAGAAATCTGAACTTTGGTAAAAAAAAAGTCAATAGCTGATTTCTGAGTACATGTCAAAGCTAGTGGGAGCATAAGTGTTATTCTAATAATCATCATGTTAGTGGGAGCATGATAATTATGATAAGTATTGCAAGTTAGCAATGTTAATTATAGAAAACAAAGTTTCAAGTCATGAGGTTGTAGGGATTGAAAAAGTTGTTTTCCTATAAATAAGGGAGAGGAAATTATACTTCATTTCAATTATGAAAAGCTTAGATTGAGTTTATAATCATTCTAAAGAGCTTATATTGAGATTTTAATCACCTTTAGTCAAGAATATATATATGAATTTCATGTTGGATTGGTTCAACTTAAGAAAATTCTATATATTGCGTTCTCAAAAATTCGATTACGATTACGGCATCCATTTTCATAGTAAAATTTTGAGAATATGGCAAACAAAAATTATTATGGCAAAAGAATGGTCTAGAACCATGTCTTTATGTGAAACATCATGATTCGTGTCCCATTTACTTTGGGTACAAGATCGATTACTTGTGCTATAATATTTATTCTTTCTGAATTTTCCAAATGCCTTGGGGTATTAAGGAGGAAAATGTCTAGAATTGGATATGACTAAAGTGATTAAGCAATTGTCAAGGACAATCTAAGGTTTACCAAAGATTGGTTGCTCAGGGACAGTTAGAAGGATGGTGTTAATTTTGGAAGGACCATATTGACATATTCTAAAAAGAGGCAACTCTTATTCAGATGTGATAGTCAAAAGGGGAATATGAAAACCATCCCATAGGTGGAAGGTGTTCAATAAATCTGTGTAAGATTAGGAAACTTAATGCAAGATGGATGTTTCCAAGAAGTTGATCTCCATTGGAATGCTCTGTAATGTTTATTGTCAAGTCTTCGTGACTTTGTGCATAATCATTACAAGAGGATCAATGCATATAAGTTTAGAATCTAATAGATTTCAGTAAATGGCATGAATTTTGAATGCTTGCATTTGCAGTAAGGAATTGGGAGTGTGAAATTAGAATCATGGTTCAATTGGTTTATTTCACAAAGTAAAGATCATAGATAAACATAGAGTGCATACTTGGTGTATAGCAAAGCTATTGTTTAGGAAAACATAGTGTACATGCTTGGAGCATGGGATAACTAGTGTTTTAATACAAGTATAAAGTTGATAAAACCGAAACAATGAATAATGAGAAATCAGTATGGTGATAAATAGAAGTGGTCTATTTATATTCATAGGGTTTGATACCATATTTGATTCATTTATTCTTGCGTTTCACTTTGCATGTTTTGACTTCTATAATAAGTAGGTTATTCTTCCGGAATGAGTAAGCTATTTAAACCATCCACAGTCGGTCATATGTTGGAAGTAGATATGAATCAAGACTGTCAAGGGTTGGCTTGTATAGGTCCAAGTTGGTGGACAAAGTTGTGCTACAACGCTGATGAGTGCTCATAAGTTCTGAGTATTGGATTCAACCCGCGCTCATTTGAATTACTTCATGGATTTTATCACGAGTGATCATCAAACGATAATATCTTATATTCTTCACACCTGGAGATATGAGTTGTTACTATGAGTTGGTTATACATTGATTGCACGAAACCGCATTGGTAACTCGATGTTATAAAACGTGTCTTTATGTATGATTCAACAAGTAGCAGAACAAGCCATATGAGTCGAATTTTATCCATTCCTTTTACTTTCGGGATAAAAGCGATATCTATGGGCCCCTTGATGATTTAATGATGATACATGTGAGTGCTTGGCCAAGCCAAGACTAATTTGATATGTTCAATCAGTCAGTCGTCATAAATCAAAAATCAAGAAACAACAAATGGACAGAGAGAATGATTTATAATCCATGTTTCAGTCCATATGATATCTAGAATGGAGGAATATATGATCCCTTATCTAATGGACAAGTCATTGACAAAGGTCAAAGATCATCGGCAAGGTCAGAATTCGACGGAAGCTTTTGAAAGCTACGATTGCCAGTTGGTTCTTGAAGTCATACACAATAATAGTTTTAGACTTATCCAAGTGGGAGACTATTGGATTAATGTCTAAGTCCATAACTATAATTGGTAAGACTTGACCCGACCCGGCATGGTCCATTTGGGTTGCATGGCATCATGCATTTGGATAGACTATAATGAGAGAAATAACACTTAAGGTTTGTTAATATATTATAAGTTATAATATATTAATAAGATTATTTAATTACTATTGATCAAGAATTAATCTAGAATTAATTAAGTGATCAAAAGAAGACTAATTAAATATATGGGTTGATTGTGTAAATCATCCATACTTGTATAGTGGGCTAATGCTCCCTGGATTGTGAAGTTGGGCTAAAACCTATAAGATGCTCCATGGTGTATTTGAACCCATGGATCCATGGAAATGGAAAGCCATGACAATTAGGGTTTACCCTAATTGTAACAACTATATAAGATCATATTTGTTTGAGAAAATCGGCCACTAAGTTAGGAAGAGAAGGGCTAGCCGATTTTAGAAGTGTTCAAGTTTCTCTAAAGTTATTCCAAGTGTATTTGGTGTTGTGTGAACCATTTGAGGTGTCACACTTGGGGAACTAGACACTCAAGCCTCTAGAGAACATTCTACACCAAAGAGGTATGTATTCTATCTTGTTATATTCATTGTTTTGTATGCTAGATTAGCATAATACCTTGGATGTTCATATTTGCATGTATAATAGAGAAAACATAGATCCAAGGTATTTAGGGTTGCATGTACACTTAGGAGTGTTAGAATGCTCAAAACCCAACAACACTAAGGTTATATGAGATTAAAGTGTTATAGACTCAGAATTTGTAGTCTTTGCTTTACTTCCTGTTCCCTGTTTGGTTGTGGATTTGGAGTTAGGGTTACTTATTCAAAGGTCTATCATGCTTTGATTTCATATAACTGGTATGCACTATGCAAGTATCGAAGTAACTTGTAAGGATTGTCTTATAATTATCTTAAGTAGTACGTCTATTTATATTAGATTCTTATATCCCTTTTCTCGCGTAGATATCATGGCTGGATTCCATCTTCACGACAACGCGTACTTCTCGAACGAAGGCAATGCTGGATGGCTTAAAGACGATCCTGAAGATGAGCATCCAATCCCTTTGGATGATCATCATGCAGAAGGCTTCTCTGACGGTTCCAACTCTTAGCCAGAAGTCAACAACCTACCCCTAATGGCTCCGGTCCCAAATCCTAATCCCCGTCAGGCTTTTCAAGGCCCAACGCCTGCATGGTTGGAATGCATAGAAACATGGGGCGAAGAGTAAAATCAGCCCATGCCATTCAATGGAGACCAAAGTTTTTATGACACGAGTGAAGGAGGATCAGCTGACAGAGTCTTGCCAATCCTGGTCCGAAGGGTTGTCCGAAATGAAATCCAGGGCTGGACGGCTCTCCATCGCATTACGGAGGTTGATGCAAATGCAGGAATGCATTCCATGCGCACCAGACACCTAGAGCATGCTCGGGAGAGGTCTGCAACGGACCACGAGGCTCTGCTGCAAGCACTAGCTGAGACTCGGGTTGAAGTCATAGAGCTCTAGGTTCGCCAGAGAGTCTATGAACGACACCTTCTCGACGTGGAGCGTCAACTGGCAGACCTTAGGGTTCGCCCAAGGAATGCATGTCGCCGTTATAAGATGTCTAGGACATCTTTTCTTTTGATTAAGGAATAGTCTTTCTTATATGTGCTCTATGAAGCACTTCTCTGTAAATTATTCTTGTCTTTCATAATACTATCTAGTCTACTAAACTGTCAAGATTTTCCCTCATGTGGTTTGATGTAAGACCTACTGTTAGGTCATTTTTCCCGAACTCACTTACAACAGTAATACCAGTAATATCGATAGTTTCTAACCTATTGGAAAGTTTGTACTCTTGTGTTTTCAAACTCTATTGATGTATCTCTATTCAATTCATACATTGATTCTAATGCTTGGGCTATGGAGCGTTAGTCCATGGATCACTCTCATCATACTTTACAATTGATTCTTACTATCATCATCATCTCTATAAACGTTCAGTAACAGATGGCACCTCGCCTGCATCCTACTAAAGGCAGGCCGGCAAATCAAACACCACCACCTCCTCCACTAATCGATACGGTAGTTGTTAATGTTGTAGTAGCCACGGCTGTGGCAATGGCCATGGCTCAATATCACTCTATAGGGGCCTGCGGAGGTGGATCACCTGTAAACTCTACTCAAGGTGAAATCCTCGTGCGCTCGAGAGAGTGCTCCTACAAGGACTTCACCAACTGCAAGCCAAAGTCCTTTAAAGGTATTGGCGGAGTCATTGCCCTCTCGCAATGGTTCAAAATGACGGAGTCGATCTTCGAGATCAGCTCCTGTCCAGTAGGGAGCAAGGTCAAGTTTGCTACTTGCACCTTCGAGGAAAAGGCCCTGACATGGTGGAATAGCCATGTCAAGTCACTAACTCTCATAGTGGCAAATGATATGGGATAGGAAACCCTGAAAGACCTCATGATTGAGGAATACTACCCGAGGGGTGAAATCCATAAGCTAGAGAAGGAGCTATGGAGCCTAACCATGAAGGGCTCTGACATAGTCTCCTATACCGCCAGATTCAGCAAACTGGTGGCTCTATGTCCCAACATGATTCCCACGGAAGGGAAAATGATAAAGAGGTATATCTAGGGGCTGTTGCCTCGAATTCAGGGGAATGCATTAGCTTCAAACCCCGCTACTTTCGATAGTGCCAAACGATTGGCACATCAGCTCATTGACCATGGGGTTCGTACCTCGAAAGCAACAACAACCCTAGCCATCTGAGAACCCTCCAAAGCCGCTGACATCAAGCAGAAGTCCTGAGATGACAAGAAGAAGCAAAGAGCTGCTAAAAAGCAGAGGGTCGTAGCGGTTCATGCTGCGATAGTACCTGCCGCTGCTACTCCAATAAGGCAGTACGTTGGAAGTTTTCCAAAGTGCAACAAATGTAACTTACACCACAACGGTCCCTATCAGGAAATGCAGTGCTCTAACTGCAACACGGAAGGACACACTATCCGTTTCTGCAAATCTCCGGCAAGGCCGATCACCCAAGTCCCCAGTGCTGGTGTGGGCCAGGCTTGCTACGATTATGGCAAGGTGGGCCACTACAAAAGGAACTGCCCAAAGGTAGGGAATGCCGGTGGAGTGGGAAGAGTTTTGGCTATAGGCCACGAGGAAGCGGTCACTGACCCTACAGTGGTCAGTGGTACGTTTTTCCTCGATAACTCTTATGCATGCATATTGTTTGATAGCGGAGCGGAGAGAAGTTTCGTGAATCATAAATTTCCTTGCCTACTTAAACAAAAACCACACACACTTAAGGAACCATTCACTGTAGAAATGTCTAACGGGAAAACTGAGAGCACTAGCAGTATATTCATAAGATGTGCTCTAACTCTAGATATCCATACCTTTTGAATAGTCATCATGCCAGTATCCATTAAAAGTTTCGACGTCATAATCGACATGGATTGGTTGAATCTTCATCACGCCGACATCCTATGATATGAGAAAGTAGTCTGTCTAAACCTTCTGTCTAACGAAACTCTTATTATCTACAGCGACAAACCTGGCACGAGTCTTCATATCATCTCAAGTATTCAAGCACAGAAGTACTTACGTAAGGAATATCGTGCATTCCTTGCTCACGTTGTCGATACGAGCCTAGAAACAAAAGAACTAAAGAACATCTTGGTAGTGAGCGACTTTCCTGACATTTTTCCAGAAGAACTCCCAGGATTACCTACACAAAGACAAGTCGAGTTCATAATCGACATAGTCCCAGGAGCTACCCCAGTAGCCAAATCACCCTATCGATTAGTACCAGCTAAGATGCAGGAACTATCTGGTCAACTTGATGAACTACTCAGCAATGACTTTATTAAACCAAGTTTCTCACCCTGGGGAGCACCAGTCTTGTTAGTGAAGAAGAAAGACGGATCATTCCGTATGTGTATCAACTACAGAGAACTCAACAAACTCACCGTCAAGAATCGTTACCCTCTGCCTTGCATAGATGATTTATTTGACCAATTGCAAGGGGCGAGTTACTTTTCCAAGATTGATCTAAGATCCGGATATCACCAGTAACGAGTGCTAGAGGAGGGTGTTCCGAAGACATTATTCCAAACTTGTTACGAACACTACGAGTTCATGGTGATGCCATTCGGATTGACCAATGCACCCGCAGTATTCATGGACTTAATGAATAGAGTATGGGGTCCTTACTTGGATCAATTCGTCATCGTCTTCATTGATGACATACTGATCTACTCTCGAGGTAAGGAGGAGCATAGCGATCATCTGCGACAAGTTCTAGGAACCTCACGATCGGAGAAGCTCTATGTGAAGTTCTCTAAATGTGAATTTTGGATCCGAAGAGTCGAATTCTTAGGACACGTTGTTAGCCAAGAAGAAATCCACGTGGATCCTTCCAAAATTAAAGCCATTGAGAACTGATCAGCACCAAAGACGCCTACAGAAATTCATCAATTTCTAAGTCTCACTTACTACTACCACAGATTCATATAGAACTTCTCTCGGATTGCGAAACCTCTTACAACACTGACCCACAAAGGTGTGGCCTTTGACTGGGAAGAGAAGCAAGAAAAAGTGTTTCTAACGCTGAAGCGAGCCTTATGCACCGCACCCATACTACCCCTCCCCGAAGGGATAGAAGACTTCGTATTATACTGCGATGCATCCAACCAGGGGCTCGGTTGTGTTCTGATGCAACGAGGTAAGGTCATCGCCTAAGCTTCAAGATAGCTAAAGAAACACGAAGTCAACTACACCACATATGATCTTGAGCTAGGAGCACTTGTGTTTGCCCTGAAGATCTGGAGACACTACCTATATGGTACGAAAAGCACTATCTTTACAGACCACAAGAGTTTACAACACATATTCGACCAGAAGGAGCTCAACATGAGACAACGACGGTGGGTCGAGCTACTCAATGACTACGAATGCGAAATTTGTTATCATCCGGGTAAAGCCAATGTAGTAGCAGACGCCCTAAGTCGGAAAGAATATTTTGGTCGAAGGGTCAAATCATTGACCATGACTATCCATTCTCACCCCTCCACACAAATTAAGGAGGCTCAACTCGAGGCCTTGAAACCTGAAAACTATTGGATAAGGTGTCTAAGTCCATAACTATTTCTGGTATGTACTTGACCCGACTCGGCATGGTCCATTTGGGTTGCATAGCACCATGCAATTGGATAGACTAAATGAGAGAAATAACACTTGTGGATTATTATTATATTATAAGTTCTAATGTATTAATAATATTATTTAATTAGTTTGATCAAGAATTAATTTAGAATTAATTAAGTGATCAAAAGATAACTAATTAAATATATGGGTTGATTATGTAAATCATCCATACTTGTATAATGGGCTAAGAGGCTCCATGGATTATCAAGTAGGGTTCCACCCATAGGATGCACCATGGATGCTCCATGGGAGTTACAAACCCATGGGTCATGGAAATGAAGAGTCATGACACATTATGGTTTACATGGTGTAACCCTAGATGTGTCAACACTATATAAGGAACCCATTCTCCACCAAAATCGGCTACACGTGAACAAGTGAGGGCTAGGCCGATTTTTGCAAGTGTAAGATTGTCTCAAAAGTTTACTCCTTTGCATTTGGTGTTGTGTGAAGCATTTGAGGCATAACACTTGGGGTGCAAGGCTTACAAGGTTTCAAGGATCACAAGCAACAACAAGGTAAGTTGTTCTATCTTCCATTAAAGTTAAATATTGTTCCCCATGTATGCTAGATAGGAATATAACCTTGGAATTCAATTTTGCATGATAATTAGACAAACATAGATCCAAGGTTATTAGGGTTGCATGTACACTTAGGAAGTGTTAGAATGCTCAAAACCCATCAGTGGTATCAGAGCCTAGGCTTGTTTGTTGATTATTTGTGCAAACTGCTTGAAAAAAATCGTTTTTCAGCTTTTTGCTCGTATGAACTCGATGAGTCCATGAAAAAATGCAAGGTACTCATCAAGTTTGTTCTTGCACTCGACGAGTAGAGGTTGCAGTGTTCAGAATTTCAATTTTAGTTGCTGGAAATGGACTAGAAACATTACCCTAAATTGTTTTGGTACTTGAAAACATGTTTTAGATGGTGTAATGTTTATGCTAATCCATTTACAATGACAATTATCAAAATTACAAGTTTTAACTGTAATTTTTTATTCTTGAAAGTGTTCATATTCATGTCCTTTTTCTTATGATGTTTAGATGATCATAGGAATTGTTTGTAACCTATGTGGTAGATAAATTCATGATCATAATGTGTTTTAATGGAGCCCATAACTTGTCCTCAAGTTATGGAAAACCAAAAGTCACTTTGTTAAAAGCCATTAAAAGAACACATGAGTTATAAAAAATGAAGAGTCTTCATTTTTAATACTATATTAACTCATAAGTTACAAGAAATGAAAAGTTTGAAAGTTTACAAAACTTACCCTCAAGTTTTGGAACAAGTAAAGTCTTAATTAAAACTTTAGTTCCAACCCTTAGAATTTTAAAAGTTAAAATTCAACCCATATACTTTATAATATTATAAGTTAATAATATATATATATATATATATATATATATATATATATATATATATATATATATAAGATCAGGTCGTCTTACCGCTAGTATGCCTCATTCATGAAGCCGGTCTATAAGGGGTATAAGGTTGTTGCCTATAAAATGGCAACTTAATGGGTGTCCACTCTCACCCACCGCTTCCTTGATTGGTGGAGGGTCGTTAGCCGAACGAGTAAGACAAGGACTTATAAATTCTCATTAAAAGTATGATGAATATTATAAAGTAACTAAATGCTTTATTAAATTCCCAATCTTAGTTACTTTAGGAAAAATGTGAATAAGGTGCTAATCCATGAAATTACACTTTACACTTAGTTTAAGTCGTTGGTGGAGCGTGTGTGGTTAATCGGCACACTAACTTGGACATAACAAGGTAGGTAAATGGTGACTTAAGGTTTATCATAGTATCGGTGGAGCATGTGTGGTTTACCGACACATCGATTGAGTGATAAACTTTAAGGGTACCAAGTGATTTGCATGGTTACTTCACACCTCGTTTTGTGATCCTCGGTATCCCAGTCACAAAACCTGGAGGGAACACTCGAGATTGAAACATGCCATTGAAAAGTTCAATGAATCTCTAAGAATCTAGGAATTTCTAATAACCAATTAAAAACCTAATATCAATATTTCGTTTTTCATGGTGGAAATTGGTGAATCGTCATTCACCTACCTTTCAAATATGTTATAGCTTGGATTACGACATACCTCTTCTAAGTTATAATATATTGTGATTGGATCCTAGCCTTAATATTACATTTGGGTGTTTTATTAAGGACTCTCTTAATATCTAAACTAATCTTGTCCTCTTCCTTAAGATGTCTTCAAACAACGCTGCTTCTGGCTCTAATCCTAATATCTCATTTACCTTTATGAACTTGTGTGGGAAAGTCACTTTTGATGGATCCAACTTCAATGAATGGATCAAAAACATCAGGATGATTACCCACTACGAGGAAAAAGAATATGTCCTTGATAAGGAGCTTAAGGAGATTGACGAGACCACTGCAACTCCTTAGGAGATCGCTGACTTCCAGGCACATGAAAGGGATGCTACCAAAGTAGCATGCATCATGATGGCCACCATGACAACGGAACTCCAAAAGTCCTATGTGGACTTTTACTCTTTTGAAATGCACCAAGATCTGATGGAAAGATACCATCAAAGTGCACGACAAGAGAAGTATGAAATCATCTGCTCCATGATAACAACCTTGATGAAGGACGGAGAGTCTGTTACGAGCCACATGCAGAAAATGCAAAGGTATGTGGATCGATTGATGAAGCTTAATGTGAACTTCCCTGAGGAACTTGCAATAGATATAATTTTGCACTCCTTACCATCGTGCTATGATCAATTCCGCATGACATATCACATGAATAAGGAAGAGGTCACACTCAGAAAACTTCAGGGACTTCTCAAGACCACAGAAATAGGTCTTAAGGGGAAGTCGGTTGTTAACACTCCTACTCCAAACTCCGCCCCAGTTTGGCAATCGGGAAAAGTCGAGGGAAGAAGAGGAAGAGCTCTTCGAAGGGTATCAAGGCTAGGACCCTTGATGGCTCCTCTTCAAGTGGAACCAAGAAAGGTTTCATCACTCCTTCTTCTGACCCAAGAGAGGCTGAATGCTTCTATTGCAATGAAAAATCACATTGGAAGCGGAACTGCCCAAAGTACCAGCAAGATGTGAAGGATGGGAAAGTTAAACCCAACCATGCAGGTATTTACACTATCTTATCTAATAACTCACCTCATTCTAATTCTTGGGTCCTTGATACCGGTTGTGGTATTCATATATGTTCTGATTTGCAGGGACTAAGAAGAAGTGAGAATGTGGAGCAAGGAAGAATAAACTTAATCATGGGGAATAGGAAAGCTTTACCTGTCACCAAGATTAGAGTTTATACTTTATCGCTAAGTAGTGGGTTACATTTAGATTTGAATAAAGGTTGTTATTCTCCAGAAATGGCAAGAAATATTATTTCCTTTCATGCATTGTATAAACAAAGTTTCATATTTTCATTTGACAATGAAGTTGGTTCGATTAATGATTTCTTTAATAATGTTCTTTATTTTAAAGCATTACCTTGTGATGGTGTGTATGAAATTGTATCTGTGGTTGATAACTTAGGAAATAATGTTTTGTGTACTGATTCTGTTAATGATAATATCTTGGATAAAGCATCATTATGGCATTGTCGTCTTGGACATATAAGCAAGAAACGTATAGGCCAACTCCAAAAGGATGGAGTCTTGGAGTCATTTGACCTTAGGTCAGATGATAGTTGCGAATCATTCTTACTTGGAAAAATAACAAAGTCACCCTTCACAGATTCTTGTGAGAGGGGTGAAGGTTTGTTGGATCTTGTACACACAGATGTGTGTGGGCCCTTCAAACATGCCACAAGGGATGCTAATCATTATTATTTGACTTTTACTGATGATTATAGTAGATATGGATATGTCTACTTAATCAAGCATAAGTCAAAGACTTTCGAAAGGTTTAAAGAGTTCAAACAGGAAGTCGAGAATCAATTTGGCAGGAACATTAAGATGCTTTGATCCGATCGAGGTGGTGAGTATCTTAGTTCAAAGTTCCTCGACTATCTTAGGGAATGTGGGATTGTCTCATAATTGACACCTCCGAGGACATCGCAGTTGAATGGTGTGGCTGAGAGGCGTAATCGGACCTTGTTTGACATGATGAGTCGAGCGTCGCTACCAATCTTATTTTGGGGGTATGCCTTAGAGATTGTCGCCCATATCCTTAATTTGGTCCCTACAAAGAAAGTTGCCAAAACTCCTCATGAGATGTGGACTGGTAAAGTACCCAAACTAGACCACATCAAGATTTGGGGTTGCGAGGCTTTCATGAGATGCGAGACTCATGATAAGCTCGAACCTCAAAGCGAGAGGTGTATTTTCATCGGCTACCCACATCAATCCTTTGGTTACCTCTTCTACAGATCTAGTGAAAATGTGGTCTTTGTAGCTAGGAGAGCGTTCTTTCGAAAGGGAGAGAGAGAGAGAGAGAGAGAGAGAGAGAGAGAGAGAGAGTTAATAAGCCAAGGAATCAGTTGGATGCAAGTTGACCTTCAAGAAATTCAAGAGTAAAGCGGTGAAGGAACTTCAAACCCTAACACTCAACTTGAGGAGGAAACTCCTGTTGAGCCAATTGACAAGTATATACCTCTGAGGCGTTCCACGAGGATTAGGAATGCACCTGACCATTACTATGGATTCCATATTACTGCAGAAGGTGATACACTTATCAGTGATGAGACACTGATAGGTCTGGATGAACCTAACAGTTACGCGGAATCCATGGCAGGCCTTGAGTCAGCCAAGTGGAAAGAGGCAATGAACAGCGAGATAAAGTCCATGTATGACAATCAAGTTTGGAACTTGGTTGAGAATGTACCAGCTCGTAATACTGTAGGGTGCAGATGGATCTTCAAGAAGAAGATCGCCATTGATGGTAATATACACACTTATAAGGCACGACTGGTTGCAAAGGGTTTCTCACAAACTCTGGGAGTTGATTATGATGATACCTTTTCTCCAACGGCCAAGATTAAGTCTATTAGGGTTCTGTTAGCCATAGTTGCATTTCATGACTATGAAATTTGGAAAATGGATGTCAAAACTGCTTTCCTTAATGGAAAGTTGGTTGAGGACGTTTACATGAGTCAGCCAGAGGGTTTTGTCAATACAGAGTACCCTAAAGGAGTGTGTAAGGTTGAGAAATCCATTTATGGATTACAGCAAGCACCTCGCGGATGGAATCTTTGCTTTGATGAGAAAGTCAAAGAGTTTGGCATTTCTAGGAGTGAAGATGAATCTTGTGTGTATGTCAAGGCTAGTGGGAGTATAGTTATCTTTTTGGTATTGTATGTGGATGACATACTACTCATAGGAAATGACATCCCAACTTTGCAGGATGTTAAGTACTGGCTTGGGAAGTGTTTCTCTATGAAGGACCTAGGAGAAGCTGCCTATATTCTAGGGATAAGGTGTTGGGTTTTGAGCAATCTAACACTTCCTAAGTGTGCATGCAACCCTAATAAACCTTGGATCTATGTTTGTCTAAATACATGCAAAATAATAATTTTCCAAGGTTTATAACCTATCTAACATGGCATGGGGAACATTTCAACATAAAAGAGTTAGAAGAGATTACATACCTTTTGGTGAGTTTGGTTCTAAGGAGTTTGAGGGCCAAGCACCAATAGTGTGAATGCCTCAAATGGAATCACAAAAATCACAAACTCTTGGAAAACTTTGAGAGAGTATACACCTTGAATAAAATCAGCCACACACATGCACACACACACTAGTTCACTAGTTTCCTCTTTTTTTTTAGGCTCCATTTCATGCTCCATAAGCATGCTTATATAGTATGCATGGTTCGGGTGAAACCCTAATAACCCATGTCTTTTCCTTTCCAAGGATCCATGGGTTAAAGGCTCCATGGATCATCCATGGACTTCCACATAAGCCTAGCCCATTAACAAATGAGTATTAGCCCACACTATATAAAACAAATAGCCCATAATTTAATTAGTCTTCCTTTTAATCTCTAAATTAATTCATAACTAATTTAAGACTAAAACTAATTAAATAACGTAACTTCATATTAATATATTATAACTCATAATATATTAATAAACATATGTGTATAACTCTCATAAAATTATCCATAATAGTTTGGATGAGATGCAACCCAAATGGACCATGCCGGTCAGGTCAAGTATATACCAAATAAGTTATGGACTTAGACACCTTATCCAACATAAGGATCTTGAGAGACCGAAGTAAACGGCTAATTAGACTTAGTCAGAGTACCTACTTGGATAAGGTGCTGAAGAGATTTAGCATGCAGGATTCCAAGAAAGAAGAGTTACCCATCCAGAGTAACGCCAGATTGAGTAAGACACAAAGCCCTAGTACTGAGGTTGAGATAGCAGAAATGAGTCGAATACCTTATGCTTCGGTTGTAGGATCGATCATGTATGTTATGACGTGTACTCGACCTGATGTAGCCTTTGCCTTGAGCAAGGTTAGCATGTATCAGGGGAACCCTGGCAAGGCACACTGGACTGCAGTAAAGAATATCCTTAAGTACCTACGGAGGACTAAGGACTGGGTTCTTACCCTCGGTGGGAGTGAAGAATTGAGAGTTGTAGAGTATAGTGATGCTAGCTTTCAGACTGATAGGGATAATTTCCGCTCTCAGTCAGGCTGGGTCTTTACCCTAAACGGAGGAGCAATTTCTTGGAAGAGTTTCAAGCAAGAGATAGTGGTTGATTCAACTTACGAATCATAGTATATAGCAGCTAGCGAGGCAGCAAAGGAGGTGATATGGCTAAAGAACTTAATTGGAGACCTTGGAGTTGTACCATCTATTAAGGAGCCAATGGAAATTTTCTGTGATAGTGAAAGTGTTGTTGCCTTAGCCAAGGAACCAATGGATCATGGGAGATCCAGACACATCGACAGAAAATACCATTTCATCAGACATCAAATAGAATAAGGACTCTTCGTGGAAAATAGGGTATCATCGGATGAGAATCCATCAGATCCACTCACGAAGGGACTGACTCGGGTTAAGCATCTCCAGCATGCTCGGAGCATAGGGTTGAAGGATTGTAACGCACCGAACCGAGCATGTATATTTCGAATCCATCCTTCTTTTGATTATTTTCTTTTATATCCCTCGGAAAAGTTATGTTGAGTCCCAAGAAGTGTAGGGACCTAAAGTTGAAACTTTGGGCCAAAGGGGGAAGGGTACGCTAAGCATACATAAGAGTACGCTGGGTGTACTAGGCGCGCCATAGTACACTGGGCGTAAGCCTATGTACGTTGGGCGTACTCGCGTCAGCTAAAAACCCTAATATTCAGAGTTGGGACTATATAAACACCCTTATGGCTCATTCTTTACCCTCACCTCAGCCTCCATACCTCATAGAATGCCCCAAAACCCTAGTTTGTGTGGGAAGAGTGAGTTAGTGTGCATCTTGAGCTTTGGAGAGTGGAGTTAGAGCACCAAGAAGCTAGAGGAGGAAAACAAGGCCTTGGATCTGAGGTTGGGTTACACCATTAGAGCTCCAGAAGGTAAAAAGATTGAACCTTTATGCTTATTTACCTTAGATCTAGACTTTTTAGCTTTATGAAGGTCTTTTGGTCCCTAGATTTTCCAAGTTGATGCATGTGAAGTTATAGACGAAATAAGTTGTCCTTTCAGATGTGTTGAGAGGCCTTGAGTGATAAAAATCAGTCCTTTTTAGCTAAACTTGATCCATGCATGTGATAAGAATGTCTTAATGGATTAATACTATGAGTTAAGGACTTTTTAGACGTCCAATGTGATAAAGTCCAAAACTTTATGATTATATGGCATATTTGGTCGATGGATCTGGAATATGGGTTCAAGAGCTCAACCTATTAAACACTTAATAAGACTTTAGTAAACCTGCATGTACGCCCCGCGTAATATCTGTACGCCCAGCGTATGTGGTCAGCCGTCCCGATGATAGTCAACGATGAATTACGCTACGCCCAGCGTAACTGGGTGGTACGCCCCGCGTATGCTCCGTGTTGGACTTTTGGCTTGTGGGTTTTATGCTTTGGGCCGGTTATGGGTCAGTTGGGTTAATCCCTTAATGGACTGTGGATGCAATGCTGTTGGGCCAGCTTAGACTTGTAGGTTTCATGTAGGCCCAATTTAATAAATTGGTCCAATAATAGAGTTGGACAATTTGGGTCTAGTTGAGTAATTCGTATTCTTTTATCTCTCAGTCGAGGGTGTCAAGCATAGCAGTTGAAGACTCTCAGTTCAGTTCTGCACTATTGCGAGGTGAGTTATCCTCACTATACCATCAGGGTCTACGACACTAGGTCGGTCCCTTGGGATTTATTCCCTGTATTAGTATGTGTTCCATATTCATGATCACTTGGGTTGGTAACTTGATGGATAGAATGCTATTATGTTAGCCGTTAGTATGATCTGTGTTTATTGTATTATTATGTGCTATTTATATGTTGACATATATGAATGGGTTGGGTTGAGGCGGTGTCCTGCTTTGTGCGGTTGAGGCCAACATACCCGGAGCGGTCCGGATAGGCTGTAGGCCCGTAGGAGGCGGTCCAATCATGTTGAAGGCTCGAGAGCGGTCCAGATAGGTTGTAGGCCCGTAGGAGGCGGTCCAGTCAGGCTGAAGGCTCATTATGCATGCTGTTAATTATTACTCTTTTGTGATGGATGCTAGAGGTTGGTACTTTAGGGGTAACTCACTAAGCCTTCGAGTTGACATTTTATCGTTTATTGTTTCAGGTACATCAGTTGACCATGTAAAGGCGAAGGCGTGACGTACACATCCCCATTTTTTTTATGATTCTGGATTCTAGGAACTCTGATATAAAAATATTTTGGAAAAACAATTAGAACTTGTTGATGTTGAAAACTTCTAATTATGTAAGGATGGTTTTTGGAAAGTTTGAATTTCTTTTAATTTTTTTTTTTGGTTGTTACAAGTTGGTATCAGAGCCTTGGTTTGAGTGAATTGGAGGAACATACATCTGAATCCAGTCTCAAATCAAGGAAATATTTATAAAAAATGATGAAAAATGATTTCCGAAATAAAAATTTAACTTAAACAAAGGGGATGAGATGTGTACCATCAGTCGGAGCCAGTAAGTAGACCCCAAAATACCATACTGTTGTTTGATGTTATGATGTGTTAGAACCGCATGCTAGAAATAGGCTAGGGATCTTCAGGAATTGCATGATAGAATTGTCTGATTATATGATGTCTGCTAGCCTAGGGTTTTCCTCATATTAAATTGACATAATTACTGTAGTTGCTCAGTGTATGCATCAAGGTCGTACATAATTAAGATCTTATAGCCTGAGAATGTTTGATTCGGCCTTATGTTATGTTCTTGTTTGATTGAGAGCTTAGGGTAGGATAGGATATTCGAAAGTCTTTGGGGTCCAGCGTTATGTATGGCTAGCATACACTAGTGCTACAGGGTTGGTGGAAGTTTCATGGATGGGTGGGTGGTATGAAGTCGGGAGGCCAGTTATGTGATATTTAGCCTTCTTCTAAGAGTGAGGATCGAGCGTTTGTCAGTTTATGTATGTTGTTGGGGTGTTGTGGTGATATTTGAGACAAATATGGGTAGGTGTGGAAGGTAGTATGGGCCTGTACTACTGAAAGCACATGACCCATATGCGTAGCAAGGAAGTCACATTCCCTAGGGTTGGTTGGGAGTTGGTCCCCTGTTAGCATATGGGTTATTCTAGATCTTTCTGATGTATTTATTGGTATGTTTTCAATATGGTGATGACGAGGCGATTTGGAGCCACATCCGGATTGGGATCAGGGACAGGAGTTGATGGGAAGGGAGAACCAGTACAGCCCGAGGTTGAGGTTCAGTTGGGGACAGATGAGTTGAATGCCAGGATTCGCGAGATCCTGCATGAAGAGGTTGCCACTCTATTTCGGGCATAGTTACCAGAGAATTTTGGTTCTATTATGACCGTCATGGTGGAGTACTTTGACGAGCGTTATGCGGCGTTGACTGAGATGGCCGCTGCTACAGCTACATCAGCTGTAACAGCAGCGGGAGGAGGAGCCGTTAGAGCCTTCCAGTATCGGGACTTCGATAATATGAAGCCCCCAACTTTTGATGGGACTCAGGATCTGATTATTGCTATGAGATGGTTGTCCGCCGTGGAGGGATGTTTCTTCACGTGTTCATGCCCTGATAATCAGAGGGTGAGGTGTGCTCTAAACCTTTTGCGGTTCGGGGCAAAGGAATGGTGGAGATTGGTTACTGGGTCGTACACTAAGGAGCAGCGAGTAGAGATTTCTTGGGATCAGTTCAGAGAGATGTTCAGTACTCGTTATGTTCCGCGGGTGGAGAGGGAGAGACTGGCACATGAGTTCTTATATCTGCGACAGGACAAGGACTCGGTGGCAGAGATTACGAGACTGTTTACTGATCTTTTGCTCAGAGTTCGCGTCAGAGCAGGCACAGATGACTCGCTATCTGGGTATGCTCAAGGCAAATATCAGACAGTTTGTCGCGACGCAGAGGTGTAGTACTTTATTGGAGCTCCAGGAGGCCGCGAGGAGGCGAGAGTTGGAGATTGAGTTGCAGTTACAGGAGGCGAGGCTGGCCCCAGGTCAGGTGCAACCGGCGCCGAAGCGGTTTAAAACCGTAGATTCTAGATCGGGAGGGCAGCAAATCCGCACTTGTGGGAAGTGTGGGAAGGTTCATTCGGAAGTATGTCGACTGAGTACTGGATGCCACAAATGTGGCAAGGAGGGGCATTACGCACGGGAGTGCCGCCAGCCCGCCCCTGCTCCTGATATGAGGATTTGCTATCATTGTCATCAGGCGGGTCATGTGAAGACCCCCTGCCTGCAATTAGCCGGCAGACCAGTGTAGGCTCCAGCATCGGATACGTTGAGGATCACGGACGGAAAGCAGGGTGGTACAGAGCCTCTGAAGGCTCGGGGATGCGCTTTTCAGCTCACTGCTGAGGAGGCCAGAGCAGCACCAGATGTGGTGGCCGGTATGTTTCTATAATCTCTCTTGTTATATATATATATATATATATATATATATATATATATATATATATGATTGTTTATTCTAAATTATTGTGGGTACCTGTATTAGGTATGTTTTTAGTGAATTCCTTGCCTGCCTTGGTATTTTTTGACTCGGGTGCGAGTCGTTCGTTTATTTCCCCGACTCTTGGTAGCAGACTTGATCTGCCTTTAGGAGAGCTCGAGCGTTCGTTATTAGTCTCTATTGCCAGTGAGCTTGGGGATTGTGCTTCTTCAGTTTATCGGGATTGCACATTGGAAATATTTGGGATACCTTTTTCGATTGACCTGATTCCCATACCCATGAGGGATGTCTGCGTGATTGTGGGGATGGATTGGTTGAGTCAGTTCGGTTCCATGATTGACTGCGAAGGTCAGCGAGTTACAGTTCGAACCCCAAGTGGGGGAGAACTGGTGGTTTAAGGTGAGGGCACCAGATCGGGTTTCGGATTTTGCTCAGCTGCTAGGGCTCGACGGTATATTCAGCACGGGTGTAAGAGTTATCTTGCGTACGTGGAGGATACACGGGTCGGCAACCCCTCTTCAGTTTTAGATGCCTCGGTAGTCAGGGAGTTCGTCGACATGTTTCCGGAAGAGTTACCCGGAATACCTCCGGAGAGGCAGGTCGAGTTCAGGATCGACCTGGTGTCGGGTGCGGCCCCTGTCGCTAAGGCCCCGTACCGACTAGCACCACCAAAGATGTAGGAGCTGTCATCACAGCTACAGGAGTTGCTAGGGAAGCAGTTCATTCGCCCGAGCAGTTCTCCATGGGGAGCCCCGATACTCTTCGTAAAGAAGAAGGATGGATCTCATCGGATGTGCATAGACTATAAGGAGTTGAACAAGTTAATGGTGAAGAACCGTTACCCACTCCTAGGGATAGACGACCTGTTTAATCAGTTGCGGGGGGGCATCTTGGTTTTCCAAGATTGATTTGAGGTCTGGGTACCATCAGGTCAGAGTATGGGAGGAGGATGTGGAAAAGACGGCGTTCATAACTAGATATGGGCATTACGAGTTTGTGGTGATGCCATTTGGGCTCACCAATGCGCCAGCCATTTTCATGGACCTGATGAATCGGGTTTGTAGACCGATGCTGGATCGCTCGGTCATAGTGTTCATTGACGACATCTTGTTATATTCCAAGACACGAGAGCAACACGAGGAGCATTTACGAGAGT
The DNA here is from genome assembly GCF_052625555.1 of Lactuca saligna. NCBI lineage: Eukaryota > Viridiplantae > Streptophyta > Magnoliopsida > Asterales > Asteraceae > Lactuca > Lactuca saligna. Next base: position 142,930,095 of record NC_136421.1, on the reverse strand, counting down.
TATTGGGGGTTCTGAGGAAAGAACGGCTTTATGCTAAGTTCTCAAAGTGCGAGTTTTGGTTATGAGAGGTTCAGTTCCTAGGGCATCTCGCTAACCAGGATGGGATTCTGGTAGATCCGGCCAAGATCGAGGCTTTTATGCGGTGGGAGGTCCCGAGATCCCCTTCAAACATCAAGAGCTTTTTGGGTTTGGCAGGGTACTACCGGAGATTCATTCAAGATTTCTCTAAGATTGCAGTACCCCTCACTCGTCTGACGAGGAAGGGGGTGGATTTCCAGTTGAGCCCCGAGCAGCAAAGGACATTTGAGACTCTCAGGCAACGGTTGTGTGAGGCCCCAATTTTGACCCTCCCCAAGGGGGTGGAGGATTTTGTGGTGTACTGTGATGCATCCATCACAGGATTACGAGCGGTTCTCATGCAGAGGGGTAGAGTTATCGCCTACGCATCGCAGCAGTTGAATTCACACTAGTCGAGATACCCCACACATGATCTGGAATTCGAAGCGGTTGTGTTCGCTCTCAAGATTTGGAGACACTACCTATATGGGGTCCGCTATACCATCTACACGGATCACAAGAGCTTGAGGTTGTTGGGTATATTTGTGTTACATCTTGGGCGAAGTATTTTGTTTCCGGATTGGGCCTGTCCATCCGTGTCTATCTAGATTAGTTACGTAGTTATCTAGACTAATTGTTAGGGTTATAGTATATATATGCATGCATGTATGCGTATATTGATAATTTTTTCATTACGTTGATTCTTGTAACCCTAAACACCTCTATAGATTGAAGTTCTTTATCGAGCTCTTTTGAGGTGTTATTGCATTAATCATTCGACATATTCAGCGCAATACTTGTGTTCTTATTACGTTCTTATTTTATATCTTGCTTAGAATCATATGATCCTAAAAGAACTTAGTTCTAACAATTGGTATCAGAGCAGGAGACTGTGTGATCAATACACATTCCTTCTGTATACGTAATTCTTTAGGGTTTTCACTTTTATCGTATAAATAGAGGTCGTCGTCTTCATATCGACGATAACTCTATTTTTGATAAAACCCTAATCTCAAGTGTACAGGTTTGATTCTGAGCAGCTCACCATGTATCAAGAAGATTCAAATACAAACCCAATTAACATCTCAAACAGCATCGGATCAACAACCAGAGTACCCATACTCTATACTCGAGACTACGAAGTATGGGCTCATCACTTTGAAGATTACGTGGTTGGATCGGAAGACAATGGCTATCTCATCTGGGAAGCTATCACTCTTGGACCGTTTGTACATTCGGAGACAAACACAACTGTTAAGATGCAAAAAGATTACAACAAGTTGGTGAGAGATGTTCAAAAGACGCCACAGGATGAGAAGGACAAGATCTTGTGTAACGTAAAAGCCATGCGGATGATAAGATTCGCGCTGCAATCTGACACCTTTCGGCTTATAGGTTCATGCACAACTGCTAAAGATATCTGGGATAGGCTGAAGGAACTTTACTCAACTGATGAAGATCTAGAACACTCCATTCAAACTCTGTTACTATCAGAATTTGGAGTTTTCGAACAGAAACCTGAAGAGAAGCTTGTACAGACCTTTGATCGCTTCAATCATCTCCTAAGTAAGATGATCAAAGATGGGATAGAGATGAAGATGATCGAGCAGAAAGTAACGTTCATGAACTGACTGAGACCAGAATGGATGGTTGTGCTTTCCACTGTGAAGGCGCATGAACAGTTCAAATTGTACTCGCTGGCGAAACTAGTGGGGATACTGAAGTCCCATCAAAGTGTTGTAACTAAGGAAGCGAAAGTGGTCTCTAGTATGGGATCGTTGGCTCTTGTTTCTAAAGGAAAAAGTACTGTTGAAAAAGAAGAAGAAGAGTCAGACATGTCAGAGTACGAGCTTACAAGTGAGGAATATGCCTTGATGATCACAAATCCAAAGAAATTCGCAAGGAGAAAATTTCCCACCAACAAGAACCGAAACTGACAGGGAAGTTACAGTTCTGAGAAGATGAAGGATGAACCAAAAGTCTCCTCTCAAAAGGATGAAGAGAAAAAGGAGAAGAAGCTTGCAAGAGACTCCGGATACAACTGCAACTATTGTCACGGCAAAAACCATTTTGCCAAAGATTGCATGTTGAGAAAGATGGCTGAGATGAGAGAGGGTGAGGATGACGAAGCGTATTATATGCGAAAATTATAAGAAGTCAAAAAGAAAAAGGTGTCCAACAGCTCAATAAATGCCTTAATCGTACATGAGAATGCTGAGGAAGATGAGTTCGGTGGCGTAGAAGTATGGTCAACCGACTCTGAAGACGAAGACGTTAGAAGACCCGCTCATGGAAAGGCGTATGTGGCAAAGAATGAAGGTTCGGGTGGAAAATGTTTTATTGTCACTATTGGTCCATCAACCGAGAGTGTAGATTCGGAGCTGAACATGACTGAAAATAAGTGTTTTGCGGCCAAGCCAGTGAGTGAGAAGATCAACGACTACGATCGATTGATCAAAAAGGTACATTCTATTCTTGAGTCTCTTAAAATTTCAAAAACGGATTATCAAGAAGAACTAAATGAATTAAACTCTAAATTCTCTAACCTAAGTAGTAGCCTCATGCAAACCCGCTTAGCAAATTCTAACCTAACTGACCAACTCGGTAGGGTGTCTTCAAAAAGTGAGGAGAGGAGAATCTGGATTGAGCTGAAGGAAGCATAGTTAGTTAGGGCTAGGGATGAAAGTATTTATTTTCAAAGAGACAATTTAAAGTTATTAAAACAAAGAAATGTTTTTTGTTTGATTGCTAAGCGTCTTTATACTAATATTGCTCAATTACATTTAAATTGTGAAATTGGTAAGAAAATTCATAAGATGATTTTTCCCTTTCTTGAATTTAAAGAAGATGAAGTTCTAGCAGAATGTGAATCAGAAGTGTCCTCTGAAGAAACGTCAATGTCGTATAGGCTAGGTTTGGATAAGATAGAAACTTTCATCGATTCTAAGGAACATAAAAGTATGTTAAAAGATATCTTAGATGAAAATGTTAGGCTAAAGATTAAAACTGAAACTATACAAACATTCGACTTGTTAAATGCTAAAATTTTTAAGGATACTAAAATAAACGTAGATAATTCGTCCGAATTTGATGCGGAAAGCGAGATGAGTGAAATCTCAGTAGAAGATGAGGTTGATTGTTCTATGTTTATGAAAAATGAAACCGAGAATGAAAAACCTCTAACATCAGAAAATTCGGTTGAGTTTGCTCGTCTATCAAAAGACTAGAAACCAAAACTCAAGGAAAAAGCCTTGGTCTATCAAAAGGTCCAGACCATGCCAAATCAGGTTTATGCTACGACTGGAGTCACTCAAAGGCAGGCGGAAGAATTAAGAACAATAGTTGATGAAGATAACGTTGTAGGTTGCGAAGATTATTTCTGCTCTGCTCCTATTGATAACGCAGATGAAACTGTGGGACTATTTGAGAAAACCACATGGAGAGTCAAGGGTAGATACATACCAGAACCCCTCAACAAACCCTCCATTTTCAATATTCCAAGCACAAGTGGAACCAAAGATGTTCCTAAAGAACTGATGGTTGAACCTGATGTTCCTATCAAGATGGAAGAACCGAAAGTTCTGCTCAAGAGAGAGGAAGCACCGAAAGTTCAAACTAAGTCACCTGCAACCCACCAAAAAGAGAAACCAAAGGCAAGCTTCAATGTTCACAAAGCTCAGAAGGAGCTAGCTGAACAGAAACGCCTGAGAAATCAAAGATACGCCACGAATCTGAATGAACGTAAAAGGCATTGGAATTCTCAAAATCCCAACTATGAGATTCCCAGGAAAGAATCCATGGACAAGGGAAAGGAAAAGATGAAGGAAAACTTTAGTCCAAATTCCTATCATTCCAAATCCCAGAACCAAAAGTCTAGTCTCAGTCCTGAACCCACTTTCGGTCCTCGACCCACTTTCGGTCCTCGACCCAGATTCGGTCCTAAAATCAGATTCGATTCCAATCCTAGTTATGGATCCTCCAAGTCCCAAGATAAAACAAATTCTTTAAAGAACATCAATCGAAAAGGAAAGCTGGTATCAGATTCTGAGGAGGAAAATAAGAAATCCTCTACTAAACCTAGGAATCAAACGAAAAACACTAAACCATCAAAAGCAACACCAAATCATACACTACAATTTAAAGAAGATAAATCGAAAATCAAGGTGTATACCATTAAAAGAAAAGATCAAACAACTCTAATTAAACGAACTTATTTGGTTGATGCTTCTATTGTAATTCCTTTCTCTGTGAAAAACTCACCAGGACCCAAGAAACTTTGGGTTTCTAAATCTGCTTGAATTTGCAGGTAATCGGTGACGAGCAGTTTGACGAAGAATGGTATATAGACAGTGGCTGCTCGCGTCACATGACAGGAAGGAAGGAGGAACTAAGGGAGTTTCGGTCCCTGAAAGATGGTGGGTCTGTGAAGTTTGGAAACAAATCCGTTGGAACAATCAAAGGATACGGCATGATAACTAATGGAGATTTCTCAATCAGAAAGGTGGCTTATGTAGAGGGATTGCAGCACAATCTCATCAGTGTATCGCAATTAGTTGTGGGCATAGGTTTGAAGGTATCATTCGATGATGAGGGGTCTGAGATAATCGACAAACAATCTAAGAAGGTTCCACTGAAATCTGCGCGGAAGGGTGAGATGTACCCTTTGAATATTAATCCAATATGAGGGACACCAGCTATTTTTCTTCTGTCAAAGGCAAACACTGATGAAAGCTGGTTATGGCATCGATGTCTATCACACCTAAATTTCAAAGATATCAACAAATTGGTGGTTGGGGATCATGTTCGAGGCCTTCCTCTTCTCAAGTTCGAAAAGGAACAATTATGTGCAGCATGTGAGATGGGTAAGCAAAGCCGAAAAAGCCACCCAACACGCATCAATACTAAGATATTGGAAGCACATGAAGTGTTACACATTGATTTGTGCGGACCTTCTGCTATAGAGAGTATCGGTGGAAGTAAGTACATTCTTGTTATTGTAGATGACTTTTCCCGCTTCACTTGGGTTTTCTTTCTTAAACAGAAATCAGATGCAACTCCCAAGCTGAAGGTGTTCATCAAGCAAGTGGAAGTGCAATTAAGGAAGATAGTCAGAAACATTAGAAGTGACAATGGACTAGAATTCAAGAACAAGGACTTTGAAGACTTTTTGGCTGATAAGGGGTAAACTCACAATTTTTCGGCCCCCGATACACCACAGCAGAATGGGATTGTTGAAAGACGAAACCGTTCTCTATGTGAAGCAGCCAGAACCATGCTCAGTTACGCTTCTTTACCTTTATACTTCTGGGCTGATGTCATCGCTGCTGCTTGTTATACTCAAAATCGGTCATGGTTCTCCATAACTCCTTATGAGATCTTAAATAATAGGAAACCGAACGTCAAATTTTTCCATATTTTCGGTTCACGATGCTTTATTTTTAACTCTAAAGAGAACCGAAATAAGTTTGATGTTAAAGATGATGAAGGCATATTTATGGGTTACTCTCTGTCATAAAAAGCATATAGGGTGTTGAATAAGAGTTCCCGAAAAATTGAAGAAACTTATTATGTCACTTTTGATGAAAATTATATGAAGAAGGTTCAAAGGACTGACAATGCTTCAGGAGACATATTTCCAGAATCTGGACAGGTCTCGGTTCCAATATCCAACCAGTTTGAGGAATACATTCGGCTGTTCGATGAACCAGAAAAAACAATTCATTCGGAGGAAACAGCAGCAGACAACAAAGTAGATAATCTCAAGAAGGTCATAGACGAAGCCACTAAAGAGATGGAAAGCAAACCACCAAGTCCTAAGTCATCCAAAGGCTCTCCAAGTAAAGCTTCAACGTTCCAGGGGGAGAGCTCAACCACTCCAAAGACAACTGAAGTTTCTGTTGAGGGGGAGAATCCAAGTTCATCCCCAACATTTAAAAGTACAGATGATAAAGATACAACTGATCCAAAAATCACAAGTGAAAATCCAATCGAGGGGGAGACACCCACTTCAACAAGCAATACAAACTCTGATGCTGACAGAGACTTCACTTCGCCAGTCGAGGGGGAGTACGAAAAAGTAAGTGATAGTTCTACTGACGAAGGTGAAGGTGATCCGTCAGATGTCGAAATAGAAGTAGAAGCTGAATTGAATCCACAATATGATCCAAGCTATCCTCCATTAGTAAAATGGACAAAGGACCATCCCAAAGAGCAAATTATTGGTGAAACTTCCGAAAGTGTTCTTACTCGGTCTCAACTGAAGGCGAAACAAACTGCATTATTCTCTAAAATGGAATTTTGTATGTTTAATTCGTTTATCTCCAAGATAGAGCCAAAAACTGTAAATGCTGCACTTGATCATTCTGATTGGGTTCAAGCAATGCAGGATGAGCTCAATGAGTTCGAATGCAACAGAGTTTGGAGGTTAATTCCCACACCGAAAGATGCCTCTGTTGTCGGTCTGAAATGGGTGTTTCGAAATAAGCTGGACAAGGAGGGGAATGTCATTCGTAACAAGGCTCGGTTGGTAGTAAAAGGTTATTGTCAAGAAGAGGGGATAGATTATGAAGAAACCTTTGCTCCAGTAGCAAGGTTGGAATCTGTTAGAATCTTTCTTGCATATGCTGCTCACAAGAACTTCGAAGTTTTCCAAATGGATGTCAAATGCGCTTTCTTGAATGGAGAATTAGAAGAAACTGTCTATGTTGAACAACTGCCTGGTTTTGTGAATGAAAAATACCCTGATCACTGCTATGTGATGGATAAAGCTGTCTATGGGCTAAAACAAGCACCGAGAGCCTGGTATGAAACACTAACTCGCTTCTTTAAAATGTCAAAATTTAAACAAGGTTCGGTTGACCAACCTTCTTTCGTAAGAAGGAAGGCGAACATTTGATGATTGTCCAGATTTATGTTGATGATATCATCTTTGGCTCCACGAATCCTAGCTTAACAGTTGAATTTAGGAAGTTGATGGAGACTAAATTTGAAATGAGCGCAATGGGTCCAATTAACTTTTTACTTGGTTTGAATATTAGACAAGGACCAGAAGGCATTTTTATAAACCAGGAGGCATACACCAATAACTTACTAACAAAATTTGGAATGAAGGGTGATTCAAAAGTGAAGGTTCCTATGGCATTCGGCACTAAGCTAACCCCATCTCTGGAGAAACCTGCCGTGGACATAACACTTTATCGACAAATGATAGGGTCTCTTATGTATCTAACAGCTAGTAGACCAGATATTATGTTTTCTATTTGTTACTGTGCCAAGTTTCAAGCCAATCCAAGAGAATCTCACATGCTTACTGTGAAGAATATTTTTCGATATCTGAAGAAAACTTCATCTCTCGGTCTCTGGTATCCTGCAAAATCAGGATTCTTCATTCAAGCCTTTTCTGATGCTGATCTAGGAGGATGTGGACTGGACAGAAAAAGTACTACAGGTGGATGCCAATTTCTTGATGGAAAACTTGTGAGTTGGAAATCCAACAAACAAACATGTGTTTCATTATCCACAGCCGAAGCTGAATACATCGCTGCTGCATCTTGTACCTCTCAAGTGGTTTGGATTCAAAGTCAATTAAGAGACTATGGGTTAAGTATGAAAAAGATTCCTCTCTAATGCGACTCTGAAAGTGAAATAAGGATTTTTCATAATCCAGTGAAACACTCAAAAACTAAGCACATTGCACTTAGGTATCATTTCATCAAGGATCATGTAGAAGACGAAAATGTGGAAGTTCACTTTGTTCGATCTGCTGATCAACTGGCTGACATCTTTACTAAAGCCTTACCCGAATCAACCTTTAACAAAACTTACAAGGATTGGACATGATGGAAGGAGAGTCGGTACCGAATCTTCAAATCTCTCATTAAAAATTGGACAACCGAAATGGACAGACCGCCCGGTCTATTTCGGCTCTCGAATTTTAAGGAACAGAAATGGACAGACCGCTCTGTCTATCTCTGCTCCGTAATTTTCTGGAACAAAAATGAACCGAATATTCTATCTATTTCGCTTCTCTTATTAAAAGATAAGGTTTCGGTTGTATATTTTGTGCATATCTTTTGTTTGCTTTGAACTTTAAATATTTTATCTTTCTGTTTTTATTCTTTTTCAGAAAATTTCAAAAATCCAAAAATATTTTATCTTTCTATTTCTACTCTTTTTCAGAAAATTTCGAAAATCCAAAAACATTTTATATTTTTTGTTTTTTTTAGTATTATTTTATCTATCTCGATTGTTTGTTTGGTGTCTTTCTTTATTTTTCTTAGGCAATATGAGTAACAAGAAAAACCGACTGTGGAACCCAAAATCCAACACCAAAAATGAATTGACGGTGAATTATACATTCAAGATTTTACTGGTTACCTAAGGAAATCTCTTTTTATTTTTGTGAGATCTTTATGAAATCGTCTACAGCCAAGGCATTTCTTCCCAAAAAGATCCAGTTTTTTTTTTTTTTTTTTTTTTTTTGAGATTTATGATTCCAATATAGTCACTAAAATAATATATCCTACCTACCTGTTCAATAGACCACATCGGTCTCACAGCTACTTCTTCCAACGATCGGTTTTATGTTAAAACTCGAAGTTCGGTTGAACACAAGCTACCCTAAACCTATGATTAAAAGAAGCCTTTCAATGTTTATTAACAAACAGTTGATCGTATTTTTTGGGAAACCACACAAGCACTTCAAGTCTATCTTGACTTTGAAGGAGGTGATTCTTGCCCGGAATCCTCTGCTTTATGTCTCACTGACATCACTCACATCCTATACACATTTGATTGTTTTCTTTCTCTTTGTCACACTTATGCACGAAAATTTTATTTTCCAACATTCTAGGTACTATTTGGTATGAGTTTTGGTTATCCATCATAACCAAACAAGGAGTTATATGGAATTTCAAACGCCAATTAAAGATAAGATTTAGGCGCGTGAATTTGATCCGTTTCTAAACCCATGCGTGCTGACGTAGTCCTGGGAGTAACCATACTGTCACAAATCGCGCTTTTTCAGGCGATGTTTTAGCAACCTCATCATCATGATTTTCTCTCTCTAGGAAACGGTATATAAAGGGTTGAACGTTTTATTTGTCATTTACCAGTCTCAATTCTCTCAACGTAAACAACTAGTAAACACTGTTCATCTTCTTCTTCATTCATCAATGGCGACTTCTTCATCAGCACATGATCAGACTGCAACATCTTCTTTACTCACCATAAAAACCAACCAAAACATGATCATTGAACTTAGTCCGTTCTTACATGATCCATACATGTTACAGGTTGTGGAATGTTTGAAATATTCCCCCTGGTTTTAGCCCTAACCCAGGTTGAAGCCGTTCCAATGTCGCTATTATCACAAGTTTATTCTTCGGCGACATATGACAAGAACAAGGATCGCATCTACTTCACCATCCACAACAAGAAATCTTCAATTTCAAAAGTGAAGTTTTGTTCAATCTTGGGCCTTGCAGTCGATTCCTCCATTATCTCACCAGATTTCATCACGACATCACAACTGTTCTCCATGATCTACGAAATAGGGTACACGGATGTGCTTACAACGATTACAAAGGTGAAGAAATCATGTTTTACCATCCCAATGGAATGGTTTATTAACCCTATTGATTAAGGGTTTGGCCGAACGTAATGGTGGTTCCGATACTACCAGCAAGGGTTTTCTTACTCTTCTTTATGGCCTCTACAACGGGATCAATCTCGATTATGGCTCCATCATATGGTCTCAAGTGGTGCAGAGTCTAGACACTACGACACGCCATTCAGAAATCTCTTGTGGCCGCTTTTGGACTTTGATTACCAAGAAGGCTATCGATTCGTTGGAGATTCCAATCATGAAGGATGCTCTCCTTGCTACTATCAATACCTTCCATACGAAGAAAATTATTCTTTCAGATCCATGTAAGTTTCTTCACTATGGAATGATTCCTGAAACAATGTACAGATGTGTTTCAGAACAGAGCAACGTTCTGGAAGATTATAGGAAACTACCTCCCATTGGACCGAGGGTTCTAACTCCTGAGCAGCAAGTTGCATTAGACGCATTGGAGAAGCCGGTCATCCGAGGAAAGAAACCTACAAAGAAAGAGGAACCTAAGGAAGCAAAGGCCAAGTCCTCTAAACGAAAATCTGATGAAGGGGACTCTTCTAAACTGAAAAAGAAAAAGATAAAGAAGATGGCTCGTAGGCCAAGAGAACACACTTCTCCAAGAACAGAGCCTGTTGCTGAACAAACTGAGGAAGAGGATGATCACCATGTCTCGCCCCGAGATCCCACTCCTCCACGCTCCCCTACTCCACCAGCATCTCCAACACAAATCACAATTCCAACTCCACCTCCATCACCAAAACAGACAGTTGAACTTTCTGCTCCCACTGTTACTCCACCAGTTATCACTCAAACAACCACTATGCCACCTTCACCACCGATTGTTTCTGTTCCTATCTCAACTATACCATTATCAACTCCACTTGTAACCGAATCTACCACAACTACCATTCCCAAACCCACAGTAGAAGTCAATGTATTTGATACAGGGGCTACTACTGTAACTGAACCTCCAGTTATCAACTTACCACCTTCACCAACCCAATCCTCCGATTCTGCTGCCACTCTTGGGGGAGATGATGAGGATTTTGATTCTATTTACTACAGCCCTTCTCGAATTCCATCAGAAGATACAGCTGTTGCTTCTTTCAAAAGTCAGCAGATCCAAGACATTCAGGAAAATTTGGATAAACTGCATGTTGATAGCAAAGCCTATGGTGGTGTGGTTATTAAAGCTTTTTTGGAGATGGCTCTTCAACAGTACACTGATGCTATTGATAAATCTACAGAAGCTGTGAATGATTCTGCTTCTACTTGTAAGAAGGCCACCAAGGAAGTCTCTGAGGTTGTTCATACAACTCAGATTTTCCTTGACTCTTTGAAATCTCATGCTGACACCAATGCAGCAAAATACCAAGCATCCGTGGATTCCTTCTCAAAGTCTCTTCATGAAGAAACTGACAAATTTGAAGTTGTTCGTACTGAGCTAAAAACAGAAACCACCTCCTTTTTAAAATGTGTGGATTCTCGGTTTGATGCTCTAACTGCAAATCTGGCAACTGGGAGTGCTTTGAAGGAGGATCTAGTCAAACAATAGGCTACTATCGATATACAGAAGGTGCAGCTAGCCCAGGCAGAGAAGGAAATCTCTTTGTTAAAAACTCAAAGGGCGGTGTACAAAAGTTGTACAGGAGATGTTAAGGATATGTTGACTAATTTGCTGGAAGCTCATGATCCAATCCTGGCCTTAACAATTTGCAAACATCTTCAATCCAAACTCCTCCCTGCCATTGCAATACTTAGTGAGATGAAGGGTGTTTCGGAGGGGTTCATACCTCCAAAACAAGGGGGAGAGGGTAGTGCACAACAGGTAAAAACAGAACCGAAGGTTAATTTAGCTTCGGTTTCTGAGATGAAGCAAAAACAGAAATAGATTCTTATTGAAGCTGATAGTGATACAGAAGAAGAGACGATTGTTGATGCTCGTAAGAGGAAAAAGAGAGACATGGAGTTAGATGAGACTATGAAAGTGGCCAGAGAGGCTAAAGAAAGCGAGAAGAAGAAGAAGAAGGAAGTTGAAGAGGCCTTGCAGTGCAAGAAGGCTCTTTTTCCGAAATGGAACAGAGATACACTTATCAATCAAGCGATTGAGTTTCCATCTGTCTATTGGTTCGAACCAATTGCTTCATTTGACTGTGAAAAATCTAGAGACTCGCAGTTTGACATGCCCATAACCAGAAAAGCATTCACATTCCATTGCTTTGAGGCAACTGCTGAGGTTCCATATCCATATCCTAAGGTTGACAAGGAGTTGATAGAGTTTTATTTGAAGAATGGTCAACCGCAGTATTTGACATGGAGCGCACAGAAAATTACTAAAGTCAAGGTACTGAAACCTTTATCTACAGAGAGATTTTTCAATATCAATTTGAAGATCAGCCGTGGTTCAGCAAACACGGAGTCTTTTATCTCTCTGGCAGATCTTCCCAACCTTAATCCAAACGACTGGATACTGCTATACAACATTCTGCTCTCTAATCCCATGGAGTATGAGCCGATTCTTGAACATATTAAAAGAATGTTGGCCTCCTATATTCATGAGCTAGCAACCATGGATCGGGAGATAGCTAAGGTTATGAACAGAAAGCCGACTGTGAAGCCGACATCTAAGCCTAGTGACGTGAACAAAATGAAATTGGGGCAAATTGATTCAACAAATTTGACAGTTATGTTCACTAAAGGTGATAGACACAAGTTTATGTTCGCTTTGGTCGATAAGCATCTGTTTTCAACAGATTGCTTGGAGCATATCATAAATATCATACATCGATGCAAGCAGAACTCGGTGGCTGGCAAGAAGAATTTCACATACATGCTTCGGTGGTATATTACGTTTAGACATCATATTCTGGCCATTATACCGAAGGTGTTTAAAACAGTGAAGAAGTCTTCTGCTGTTAAGAAGGAATGAAGTTTCTGCTCCAAGGACGCAAAGGGGGAGATTGTTGGGTATATTTGTGTTGCGTCTTGGGCTAAGTATTTTGTATCCGGATTGGGCCTGTCCATCCGTGCCTATCTAGATTAGTTATGTAGTTATCTAGACTAATTGTTAGGGTTATAGTATATATATATATATATATATATATATATATATATATATATATATATATATATATATATGCATGGATGTATGCGTATATTGATAAGTTTTTCATTACGTTGATTCTTGTAACCCTAAACCCCTCTACATATTGAAGTTCTTTATCGAGCTCTTCTGAGGTGTTATTGCATTAATCATTTAACATATTCAGTGCAATACTTGTGTTCTTATTACATTCTTATTTTATATCTTGCTTAGAATCATACGATCCTAAAAGAACTTAGTTCTAACATAGGTATATCATGGATCACCTGAACCTGAATATGCGGCAGCGCAGGTGGCTGGATGTAGTCAAGGATTACGACTGTGAGATCCTTTACCATCCTGGTAAAGCGAATGTGGTTGCAGACGCCTTAAGCCACAAGGCGGTCAGACCATCTGTCCCAGTATCATGCATGAGGATATCAGTAGATTCCACACTCGTGAGCTTACTCCAATGAGCATAGTCGGAGGGTATGCGGAGAGAGAACTGGAAACTAGAGAGGATAAATGGTGAAAATGCCCGGTTTGAGCAGGATAGTCGGGGATTGATGACCCGTTATGGTCGGGTCTGGGTTCCGATGACTGGTGGGTCAGGGAGAATATATTGGAGGAGGCTCAAAAGTCTCGGTTCTCCATTCACCCGGGAGCAACCAAGATGTATCGGGATTTATGTTTGAGCTATTGGTGGTCGTGCATGAAGCGAGAAATCATTGAGTACGTAGAGAGATGCCTGACCTGTAGGATGGTCAAGGCGGAGCATCAGAGGCCCCATGGGAAGTTGCAGCCTCTTGAGGTTCCTATGTGGAAATAGGAGCAGATCGCGATGGATTTCATCACCAAGTTGCCGAGGACAGCAAGGGGTTTCGACACTATATGGGTCATCGTAGACTGATTGACCAAGAGTGCTCACTTCCTCACCATTCATGAGGGATCCTCAGCCAAGAAGTTAGCTGAGATATACGTTCGCGATATTGTCGCGTGACATGGAGTTCCGGTCTCTATTGTCTCAGATCGTGATGTTCGGTTCACCTCTCGATTTTGGCAGAACTTCTACGAGGAACTAGGCACACAACTGCATCTCAGTATATCTTAGCATCCGCAGATAGACGACCAGAGTGAGCAGACCATACAGACACTTGAGGACATGCTGAGAGCATGCGTTATCGATTTTGGTGGGAGTTGGGACTCCTACCTACCTCTCGCGGAATTCTCATACAATAACAACTTTCATTCCAGTATAGGTGCCCCGCCTTCTGAACTCTTGTACGGAAGGAGATGTCGCACCCTGGTCTGTTGGGGTGAAGTGGGTCATAAGGTTATGGGTCGGACCGAGGTAGTTCTGCAAACTACCGAGAGGATTCAGCAGATCAGACAGAGACTTCAAACTGCTCAGAGTCGCCAAAAGAGTTACGCTGACCGACGTAGATCGAAGCTGGAATTCTAGGTAGGAGACATGGTGTTCCTGAAGGTCTCACCCTGGAAGGGTGTGATCCATTTCAGGAAGAGGGGAAAACTGGGTCCTCGGTTTATTGGACCTTTTTGGGTGTTAGCTAGAGTTGGCAAGGTAGCCTATAGGCTGGACCTTCCGGGAGAGCTCAGTCAGATACATAACACTTTTCATGTTTCCCAGTTGCAGAAGTGCATTTTAGATGAGGATGCAGAGGTATCTATGGATGATGTTCAGGTTGACGAGAACTTGAACTACGTAGAGCAGCCGGTGGCTATTTTGGAAAGGAAAACGAAAATTCTGCGTATCAAGGAAATACCGTTGGTCAAGGTGCAGTGGAGGCATCGTAAGGGATCCGAGTGGACTTGGTAGCTAGAGTCCGAGATGAGGGAGCACTACCCAGATCTTTTCGCATCATCCGACTTCGGGGACGAAGTATAGATCAAGTAGGGAGAGTTGTAACGCGCCGAACTGAGCAGGTATATTTTGAATCCCGCCTTCTTTTGATTATTTTCTTTTATAGACCTTGGAGAAGTTATGTTGAGTCCCGAGAAGTGTAGGGACCTAGAGTTGAAACTTTGGGCCAAAGGGGGAAGGGTATGCTAAGCGTACATAAGAGTACGTTGGGTGTACTAGGCGCGCCCTAGTACGCTGGGCGTAAGCCAATGTACGCTGGGCATACTCACTTCAGCTAAAAACCCTAATATTCAGAGTTGGGACTATATAAACACCCTTATGGCTCATTCTTTACCCTCACCTCAGCCTCCATACCTCATAGAATGCCCCAAAACCCTAGTTTGTGTGGGAAGAGTGAGTTAGTGTGCATCTTGAGCTTTGGAGAGTGGAGTTATAGCACCAAGAAGCTAGAGGAGGAAAACAAGGCCTTAGATCTGAGGTTGGGTTACACCATTAGAGATCCAGAAGGTAAAAAGATTGAACCTTTATGCTTATTTAACTTAGATCTAGACTTTTTAGCTTTATGAAGATCTTTTGGTCCCTAGATTTTCCAAGTTGATGCATGTGAAGTTATAGACGAAATAAGTTGTCCTTTCAGATGTGTTGAGAGGCCTTGAGTGATAAAAATCAGTCCTTTTTAGCAAAACTTGATCAGTGCATGTGATAATAAGGTCTTAATGGATTAAGACTATGAATTAAGGACTTTTTGGACATCCAATGTGATAAAGTCCAAAACTTTATGATTATATGGTCGATGGATCTGGAATATGGGTTCAAGAGCTCAACCTATTAAGCACTTAATAAGACTTTGGTAAACTTACGTGTACGCCCCGCATAATATCTGTACGCCCAGCGTACGTGGTCAGTCGTCCCGATGATGGTCAATGATGAATTACGCTACGCCCAGCGTAACTGGGAGGTACGCCCCGCGTACGCTCCCTGTTGGACTTTTGGCTTGTGGGTTTTATGCATTGGGCCGGTTATGGGTCAATTGGGTTAATCCCTTAATGGACTGTGGATGCAATGATGTTGGACCAGCTTAGACTTGTAGGTTTCATGTGGGCCCAATAGAGTGATTAAATTGGGCCAATAATAGATTTGGACAATTTGGGTCTAGTTGATTAATTCGTATTCTTTTATCTCTCAGTCGAGGGTGTCGAGCATAGCAGTTGAAGACTCTCAGTTCAGTTCTGCATTATTGCGAGGTGAGTTATCCTCACTATACCATCAGGGTCTACGACACTAGGTCGGTCCCTTGGGATTTATTCCCTGTATTAGTATGTGTTCCATATTCATGATCACTTAGTTTGGTAACTTGATGGATAGAATGCTATTATGTTAGCCATTAGTATGATCTGTGTTTATTGTATGATTATTTGTTATTTATATGTCGACATATATGGATGGGTTGGGTTGAGGCGGTGTCCTACTTTGTGCGGTTGAGGCGAACATACCTAGAGCGGTCCGGATAGGTTGTAGGCCTATAGGAGGCGGTCCAGTCACGCCAAAGGCTCAAGAGCGGTCCAGATAGGCTGTAGGCCCGTAGGAGGCGGTCCAGTCAGGCTGAAGGCTCATTATGCATGCTGTTAATTATTATTCTTTTGTGATGGATGCTAGAGGTTGGTATTTTGGGGGTAACTCATTAAGCCTTCGAGCTTACATTTTATCGTTTATTGTTTCAGGTACATCAGTTGGCCATGGCAAGGCAAAGGTGTGACGTACACATCCCCGTTTTTTTATGATTATGGATTCAAGGAACTCTGATATAAAAACATTTTGGAAAAATAATTAGAACTTGTTGATGTTGAAAACTTTTAATTGTGTAAGGATGGTTTTTGGAAAGGTTGAATTTCTTTTAAATTTTTTTTGGGTTGTTACAAGGATGATATTAGATTTAGTAGTTAGATAGCCTTGAAATTTGTAAAGTGTAATTGACATTAGATGATGAATAAAAGGTGTTTTATTTATGAGTAAAGTGTTTCTATCTCTTGTCAATCGATTACTATATTTCTTTTGCATGTTTTGACTTCCAGAATAATTATGTTTGGTATATCATATTATTCGAACCTCCACAGTCGGTCATATGTCGGAAGTAGGTTTTGAATCAAGACTGTCATGATTGGTTACATAGGTCTTAGGTGTTGGACATGGCTACAACAATCATGAGTGCTCATAAGTTCTGAGCATTGGACACAACCCACGCTCACTGGAATCACTTCATGGAATTTATCTCGAGTGATCGTGAGACAGTAATATCATATAAGTCTTCAAACCTAGAGATATGATTTGTTACTTACGAGTTGGTTATGCATTGATTGTACATAAACGGATTGGTAACTCGATGTTATAAAACGTGCTTTTGTGTATAATTCAATGAGTGGTTCAACAAACATATGAGTCAAAGTTTATATGTTCCTTCTTGGATTAGAAGCTGATATCTGGGCCCCTCGATGATTTTGTTTTGACTTATGTACAGGGACCGGTCAGAACTAAGTTGATTTGTTCAATTAAGTTCTTTGTCAAACAAATCGGAAATCGGGAAACAAACTATTGGACAATAAGTAACACATGGTTCCATGTATTTGTCCAGCTGATATCTCGAACAGAGGATTATATGATCACTTATCTTAAATGGTGTATCATCATCTTCTCAGTTCCGAGAAACCATGAAAGTGATACGATTGCTGATCGGTTCCTGAAGTCGTACTTGCAGTTATAGTTATTAGATTTATCCAAGTGGGAGACTGTTGGATAAGGTGTCTAAGTCCATAACTATTTCTGGTATGTACTTGACGCGACCCGGCATGGTCCATTTGGGTTGCATGGAACCATGCAATTGGATAGACTAAATGAGAGAAATATTACTTGTGGATTATTAATATATTATAAGTTCTAATATATTAATAATGTTATTTAATTAGATTGATCAAGAATTAATTTAGAATTAATTAAGTGATCAAAAGATAACTATTAACTAATTAAATATATGGGTTGATTATGTAAATCATCCATACTTGTATAGTGGGCTAAGAGGCTCCATGGATTATCAAGTTGGGTTCCACCTATAGGATGCTCCATAGGAGTTACAAACCCATGGGTCATGGAAATGAAGAGTCATGACACATTAGGGTTTACATGGTGTAACCTTAGATGTGTCAACACTATATAAGGAACCCATTCTCCACCAAAATCGGCTACACATGAACAAGTGAGGGTTAGGCCGATTTTTGCAAGTGTAAGATTCTCTCAAAAGTTTACTCCTTTGCATTTGGTGTTGTGTGAAGCATTTGAGGCATCACACTTGGGGTGCTAGGCTCACAAGGTTTCAAGGATCACAAGCAACAACAAGGTAAGTTATTCTATCTTCCATTAAAGTTAAATATTGTTCACCATGTATGCTAGATAGGAATATAACCTTGGAATTCAACTTTGCATGATAATTAGACAAACATATATCCAAGGTTATTAGGGTTGCATGTACACTTAGGAAGTGTTAGAATGCTCAAAACCCATCAAAAACGTAGCGGGTGAATCCCTTAGAGGGATGAATAAGAATTTGGAAGTCAAGGGTGGCAAAGCCTTATATCTCATGGACCGGATCTGGACACCGAAACACAGTAGATTTAGAGAATTGGTCATGACCAAAGCACGCAACACTCGATATTTCATCCATCCGAGTTCAGATAAGATGTATCTGGATGTTAAAGAGTTATATTGGTGGCCTAACATGAAAGCAGAGATCGCTACCTTCTTGAGTAAATGCCTTACTTGCGCAAAGGTCAAGGTCGAATACCATAAACCCTTCGGTTTACTACAACAACCAGAGATACCATAATGGAAGTGGGAGCGGATCACTATAGATTTCATAACCAAGTTGCCAAAGACAACGGGTGGACTTGATACCATTTGGGTCATCGTCGATAGATTGACCAAGTCTGCATACTTCCTGCCTATCAAAGAAACTGACAAGATGGAGAAGCTTACAAGAACTTACATTCGGGAGATCGTACGACTGCATGGTGTTCCTATATAAATTATCTCCGATAGAGATAGTAGGTTCACTTTGAGGTTCTGACAGCCACTACAAAGTTCCTTAGGAACAAGGCTAGACATGAGTACAGCCTACTATCCTTAGATTGACGGACAAAGTGAGAGGACTATCCAAACCTTGGAAGATATGTTGCAAGCCTGTGTGATCAACTTTGGGAAAGCATGGGATACTCATTTACCCCTTGTTGAATTTTCCTACAACAATAGTTATCACATGAGCATAAAGGCTGCTCCATTTGAGGCCCTCTATGGCCGAAAATGCAGATCCCTTATGTGCTGGGCTGAGGTGGGTGATACCCAGTTAGCTAAAGGACAAGTTCTAACAACACTCTCACGAGTCCGGAGATCATACGGGAAATGATAGAGAAGATCGTTCAGATTCGTGAATGATTGAAAGCCTCTAGAGACTGACAAAAAAGCTACACAGATAAATGAAGGAAACCGTTGGAATTCTAGGTGGGCGACGTGTTTTGTTGAAGGTCTCACCCTGGAAAGGCTTGATATGCTTCGGAAAGCATGGAAATCTAAATCCAAGATACATAGGGCCTTTCGATATTCTCTTTAAAATCGACCCGGTAGCTTACAAACTTAACTTACCTCGTGAACTCAGTAACGTACATTCTACTTTCCACGTCTCGAACTTGAAAAAGTGTCTGTCCGACGAGACTCTAGTAATCCCACTCGACGAGATCGAAATCAACGAGAGCCTCAACTTCGAGGAAGAACCAATAGAGATCATGTACCGAGAGGTCAAGTAAACAAAACAAAGTCGCATCCCGATAGTGAAGGTTCGTTGGAACGCCAAGTGAGGACCTGAATGTCACACCCTAAAACCAGAACGGCGGAAACGTTCTGGGTGGATGATGTCATGTCAAGTATCACAACACATGCATTATAGTAATCAAAGTACAACCAAACATTGCATTAATAGTAATAGTTTTACATGGTTACATCAATACATCAAAGTAATACAAATAATCGAATAGATACAACGCAGTACTAAGCTATCTTCACCAACAACTCCGAGATGTACCTGTCTAATGCTACCCTGAGAATACAAGTTATTTGAAAATCGAGTATCAGCATTTTTACAAATGCTGGTGAGTTCATAAGTATTTAGTGACATTTCAATTCGAGTAACTTCGTAAAGTAATAGTTTAAGTGTTTACAGTGTATTAGAGTTCTTTCCCGAAAATCCTATATTTTCTTTAATCAAAGCAGTCTTCTACCAAGACTGGTCAGTGCTATGTGGTAAAAAGTGGTTTTCCCTTAATTGCTATCATTATCAAAATACTGAATTTGATTATTAAAGAAAGCAAGAGACGACATGGAAAATAACATATGCCTCAGCAGTGAGGACTGCTAACTAAGGCAAAGGAATCATAGACTCCAGGAAAGTATCGAATGAACGACACGCCTGGTTCAGTCTAACAAATAGAGACTCAGACCCCAGACAATATTAAATGAAAAATACGTCTTGTAAGATCGAAAACAGTGCAGACGGACCCCAGACAGTATCAGATGAAAGATACGTCTTGTAAGGTCAAAACTATGAATACAGTGATAACAGCAGATACAGTGGACATAGTGAATACAGTGAATACCGTGTGTATAGACCCTAGACAGTATCAAATGAAAGATACGTCTTGCAAGGTCTAAACAGTGTGATTCTGAAAAGTGAGATACCAGCATACAGTGTAAACTGCCGGTGAAATACCGTTACCTTAAGGCCAAAGAATTATAAGGTAACTCGGGATACTCGTAACCATACTAACCGACACTAGAGTACCAGACGCCCTACAAGCGTCTATATAATGTGACATTTGTCACCCCTTGGCTTGGTGAGCCGTGGACTGTAGCTAGCAGTCAGGGTACGGGGGTGTCAACCCCGTATAGATCTATACACACAATGTCCGCTCTCCCTACAGGAGATTTTGGTTACCAACTAGACGACGGAGAAGGCCGTGTCCTGAAGATGCATCCCAAATAGTGGGTGGAGACTTCCAAATAGTAGGTAGTGTATAAGTGTTGAACTAGAGGTAGAGACTTCCCAATAGTGGGTTTTCTAATGTAAGTATAGACTAGAGTTAGAGACTTCCTAATAGTGGGTTTCTAATGTAAGTATAGACTAGAGGTAGAGACTCTTAACTGAACTGACTAGAGAATTCCTATATGTCCATACTCATATACATAACATATAACTAATGAATCAAGCGACCTTCGGACGGCCATCCGATCCCACCAGACCACATCTCACCGAAGAAAAGGAAATAGGGCAGACGATCCTTTCTAAGTCTTTCAATCATTACTTATATGTACCTATATAAGCACAGACATACATCTAACTACGATTGAGTGTGTATCAGTAGAAGTGATCTTTATGAAGTAGGAGTGTCTAACAAGTGTAGTAGAAGCAGTCGCAAGTGAAGTAGAAGTGTCGAACAAGTATAAGCGTATCACGAAGTAGAGACAAAAATAAGTGAAGGGCGTATCAAGTATAAGTGTAGTAGAGTCGATATCAAGTATAAGCGAAGTAGAATTGTATCACTAAGTAAGAGTGTGAATAAATAAAAACGTCTATCAGGTACAAGTGACTTCAAGTATAAGTGAAAGCGTTACAGAGTAGGAGTATAAAATAAGTATAAGCGAAACAGCAGTAACTAGCAAGTAAATGTATTCTACGTGGAAGAGAATTTGTTGAAAACCTTGGAAAACCTTTATATTTAGGAAAATCGCATTTTGTATTCCTTGATAAAATAAGTGTGAAGACCTTTAGAAATCTTTGGAAACTTTATGAATCGGTTTGAAATGATTTTGAATAAAACAGTATAAGTAAGAGTTTGAAACAGTTTGAAAACCTTTTTGAAAGTCATTATAGTGTCCTACTCGGTAAAACAGTATACAGTGTGGTAAAATCTTGTGCATGCGGGTTATCAATCACATGTGATTGACATGATAACTGGCATGTTTAACTTGTATTCCCCCCCCCCCTATAAAACATGTAAAAACATTTAAAAGGTTCATTTAGGGGTATGAACTCACCTGGTGTAAGTAGGTCCGACGAAGGTGCCGTTTTGGGCGTTCGGTGTCACGTAAGGACTTGAACACACACAATGACCTATTTAACATATGATAACATATGTTTATACACAATTAGGATATTTATTACTAATTAAACAAATATACGCGCTCATAGGAGCGGAAAACACTGTTGTTAAGTGTTTGGGTGTCCCGGGTAGCCTCTAAAGGTGTGTATGGCTAAGGAATGGAGCTTACCCTCCAAGATTAAGCCCTTAATATGATGTTTAGGGCCCAGGGACTACTCACCATGAGTTTACGGCCGTAAACTCATGGTGAAGGGTTCTAGGGTTTTTGAGGCTTCTAACTTGTTCATGGAATTATTCTAAGTACTTTTCATAAAAGGCATGAGTGGGTTTAAGGCTTCTAAGGGCGCCTTATAGGAGTTTACGGCCTAGGGACACTCCTATGGGAGTTTACGGCCGTAAACTCTCATTCTTTGGGTTAAGTGAAGTTTTAAGCACCTATTACCTTTCTAGCAATTTCTAATGGAGTGTGATGCCATTTTGGGGGATTAAAACCATGATTTGGGTGTGTTTTGGGGAGTTTACGGCCTAGGCACTTGCTTGGGCCGTAAACTCCAAGTCACCCCATATTTGCTTGTGTTAATGGTCTAAACCCAAAATACTAAGTCCTTAAATTATTTGTGAAGCCTAAGGGTGGTTTGGGAGTGTTTTGGGGGCCTTTTAACAAGATTTTGAGGTGCATACGGCCTAAGCTTGTGCTTGGGCCGTAAACTCTCTTTTACCCCCCCTAAATTGATTGTTTTAAATGAGTAAACACTCCTAGGCTAAATCCCCTAATAGTTTCTAAGCTTAAGGATGAGTTTTAAGGCATGTTTGGCACCATAGTAGGGGTTTACGGCCCTAGAGTATTCCTGGGCCGTAAAATCCTTATTCCATGCCTTCTTGGACGATTTTTGGGCTATAAACACAAATCATAATGTTTAGAATAAGCTAGGGTAAGCGGACTTACGTTTTGGAAGTGTTTGGTTACGGATTCGGGACGAAAACG
This sequence comes from Lactuca saligna, assembly GCF_052625555.1. Classification (NCBI taxonomy): domain Eukaryota; kingdom Viridiplantae; phylum Streptophyta; class Magnoliopsida; order Asterales; family Asteraceae; genus Lactuca; species Lactuca saligna. The sequence goes on along the minus strand of NC_136421.1, from coordinate 142,907,274 downwards.
GGTCTAGAGAGAGTATAGAGAGAGTGTGTAAAAAGTTTCCAATGGACTCCACTCATCCTTATATAGGGTTCCGAGTCGAGGCTCAGTGGGATTTTACCCGATACTGCCGTTAAACGGGGCTTTTGGTCTCACCCGATTTAGTGGTCATAACAATAAAACTTAACATTTTCCATTTAAATGGAAATGTGTGTTATGTGATTTTACTTCCTTTTATCACGACTTAACGGCATATTAATGTGAACCAATGGAATTTTTATTAAATTGAAGCCCTCTAATTAACGGAACTTTTATACAGTGAAATATTTCGTTAATGGTAACGGGGAAAATGTAATGGGACAACTTGGGTTGTCACATCATCCCCCCGTTAGAGGGAATTTCGTCCCGAAATTCAGGTCTAGGCAAGGAAGTAGGTATGAATGGCCAAATAGAGCTAAGAGAGTACTTCCTATACGGTTTTCCTCGCATTCCCAAGTGAACTCTAGTCTGTGTTTGTCATTCCAACAAACCTTCACATACGGGATGCGGGTTCCGTCTAGTATAGCTAGTGGGTTCCGACTGGTGTATCTACGAGGTTAGGGTTCTCAATGGATTCTATCAAGATGGGTGGGGGACGAAAGTGATGTTGGGAAATCACATATCATGTCTAAGAAGTGGATCGATCGGGTGTGAATCTTGTGATACATCCGAAGGTAGTAGCGGCCTGAAAAGGGTTGGACCAAGTCTCCATGAGAATCCTCATATGGTCCTAAGCTCTCGGAAGGGCAGAGATTTTCAGAACTTACGACAGAGTGTACTTCTATGGCAAGATCATCACTGGCGTGATCGTCATTCCAAAGTTGCTAATGTTCTTACTCGTGATGTGTGTGTAGTTCTTCAGGTTGGTTCTTAGAAAGCTCGAGTGGTCTTTGGTCTAAAATTTCCTGTCAACTGGTTGATAGAGACTTTCTAGATTGTCAAGTGGGTTGCATGACTATGGTTATCTATTTTCTATAGAGTGTCTATCTCAATCCTGTGCAAATGAACCTGCACTGAAGGCTCTTGAGATGCGGAAACTCTGAGGGTCGGGGTGATAAAGTTTCACCAAACGAGTGTTGGACTATCTCGGGAGGTGGTTCTACTATCTCTGCGTGAGATAGTATTCATGGAACACCTAATAGTCCAAGGAATCTCTAAGACTGTGGTTTATTCTAGCGTGGAAAGTGTATGTTCCTGCATAACCCTTCGACTAACTCCAGGGCTGGTGTTAAGTCTATAATCTCTTCGGGATCTGGGTCACGAGGTTCAACGCAACTACTATTGCACTTTGATCAGCGATTCTTGGCCGCGGAGGTCATCCTGTGGTTCTCGGTTTTCTAGTGTTCACTTCGGAGAATGTATTTTATCGTCTACGGGGCGACGACGATTTCCTCCTTGCATTAGGGTGGAGGATGATAAGCACCACTTGTCTATAACTGGGTGGACGACGTGCCTGAGTAGTGCAAACATCTACTGCAACTACTCTTTCGAAGGTTCTGAGTTTTCTCGGTCTAGGTCAAATCTAGTGAGTATAGGTCCTCATCACTCGGAACTTTAATCTTTTCATCCACTCCTCTTAGAGTTTACTTTATCACAGCTCTCGGATTTCCGGGATATTCGCCGCGATGCTTAATTCGGGGAATCAAGCGTGAATGGATGGTCGTAGTCAATGTCCTTGACTCTTACGACTCAGGTTTCTTTATCAACCGAGGGTGTTATCTACTAGGTTGGCTCAAGCGGAACGACGACAACTTTGGATCTGTGGTCATTATAGTGGCTCAATCCGTAGGGTTCTCTTGACTCTAGCTCCCGTTCCATGGGATAAGATGAAGGGTCTTTCTAGGGAATCTACTAGATATGCTTCGGGTGGTTATCGTCTTCTCGAACGCATGCAGTGCCTTTCGCTTCGGTTCTTATATGTCTGAGGAGGGTTGGTTAACAGCGCACGGTACCCTCTCTTGGGTACTTCAGAAGGTTTGAGATAAGAGAGACAATTGACAGATCGCATTAGATTTGATCATTTGTGTTAGGTTTAGGTTCGGGAGAACCTTTATTTGCCGACATGGCTATGCGGAAAGTTCTTTTTATACAGCACTAAGAATGTACACATGGTTGCACTAAGTCGAATCATGATCAATAGAATCATCGAAGTTGGAACACTCCGACATGATGTATAATGAAGGTCGATAGAGTCATGTGCCGAACCGGCACACCAGTTCTAGGCGTCTCGGGTTTCGTCCTATGTATCACTACCGCGGATACCTGGACTGATAGAGTCGACGCGGAACTATAGAGAGTTCTAAGTGTTTCCAAATAGAGTACCTTTTCATGAATGGATTCTCACGAGGCATTTCTATAATCGCCTCACATATACTAGTCATGTATATTTAAGGTGGGGAGGACTTTGACTGAGCGACCCCGCCCTAAATCCACAACCCAATGAGGAACATGAAATAAGGCGACATTCACTCACTCTAGGTCTATCCATATTAACTATACATGGCCGTAACGTATATGTTTAGCCATTATAGTTTTACCTAATGAATTTTAAATTTTGTAACAGTGCTGCGACTTTCACCTTAATGGAGAAGTATTTACATTATGAACCAATCTTTTAATGTGCTTAGTTTAGTTATCTGAGATCGAGAGACGTACCAAAAATCTACCGAGTCTCTTGCTTCTCCCTAAGCAGTAGAGTTAGGCTCCTCCTATGTCTTTGTTGTTTCCTTCAGTTGGGCAGTCCTTCTTGAAGTGTCCCATTTCACCACATAGGTGGCAAACTGTACGAGCCGCCACATTAGTGGTCGATGTAATGAACTCACCCAGGGTTCTGCAGACGCGAGTAGTATGCCCCAACGTGTGGCACCTAGCACAATAGAGTTCCCGACAGACACCATGATGATGGTAGCTGCACTTGCTGCAGTGGGAAAGGTCTCCTAGGTATGGTCTTCTTGAGGTCGAGAGGGAAGGATTGACAGGAGTTGTAGTTGTCTCAGCTCGTTGCCCTTCGGAAGATCCTTGAGCCGAGATACTTCCCTCCTCATTCTTGAGTTTTCTCTTTAGTGGATTCGTTTGAGGTTCTTGGGCGACTGGGTATGGAAGTGTCAGTTGCTGCTATCCATTGCTAGGATCGGAAATCCCGATAGGCACCTTGCTAAACTTGGCATTGTTAGCATTCAGGTGAGCCATGACAGTTGATACGGCTGCTGAGACTGCAGCTTGGAACGTAGCTTCATCGAATAAGAGTGTAGGTTTCTTGCTAGTGGATTGGTTACGCTTCTTCGGAGGCATGGTCTTCCTACACGGAAAGGAACACATGAAAATGAGAGACAATGGTTACCCTGGACATTTCTGTCCTGAACGTATTAGGCATAAATTTTTCCCGTGCCTCGGGTACTGGTTATCTGAGTGTCGACCTACATCCCTATGATGTAGTCCTGGTAATCGAAGTGGGTGTATGAGTATCAGAAAAAGTCCACAAGATGTGAGACGTTCCTACTAAGTTACCTTTATACTGGGAAAGGTTTCACTCTCCGGCCTGGAGAGATTTGAGAACGATTTGGAACGAGACCGCGAAAAGAAGGGCTCACAAGGGCAAATGACTAAATTCTCTCAATGGAGATGCGGGGATCTGCCCTAATCGTGTATCTGGCAACGGGAAACGACGATTTTACCTAACACATAGCGTGAGTAGTGTAACCACTAACTCACTAAATTGTATTATTTTATTGGTTTATTAGTGTGACGAACATGAGGAAAAGACACTTCCCGGGTTCCATGTACTGGCTCCCTCTGTCTGCCTCATATCTTTGGCTGGAATCGGCGTTGGTTTCCTTCGGGTAGTTTCCTAGGGTTTTCTTCTCGTATGGACATATTGAATTTCTACTCCGCCTTCCTTCTGATTCCAACTCTAGGTGTCATCACTTCATGATGGATGACTGGGAATCTCCGAAGTTTAGGCGAATTTCTCACCGTTGTCCCTAAAAGAACATGGGCACTTGGTGTATTCAATAGTCTCGACCCTGTTCATTTATTTTCGAGCAGGAAATCTTCTCAATGAACCTCTTCGGGGTCGAATTCAACTCTTCTGTTATGCACTGAAGTAGGTAGGGTTTTCTATAGGGTTCGTGCGAGAATGGAAATGTCTAAAGAATCTTAAGAGGTTATTAACATTTCACTGGATGATCCATATCAAGTCCTGCTACGATTACACAAGGTATACAAATCATATATTACTTAGATCCGATAGGCCTTCGAATATGTGATACTACTCTAGAACCACATCCCAACGAGGAAAAGGAAATAGAGAGAAACCACACATTCTTAGCCTATGGGATCCTTATTATATATAACCTTGGGAGTACACCCTCTGTAGTTGTAGGTATGTCAATAAGGATCTTTTAGCTATTCACGCAAGGTTGTTCATGCATTCTAAAATACCCCTATGGTATTTTAATTCTTGTTTGGTTCTTATCTTTGGATTATGATTCTGGGTTTAGTGTGAATCTTTTAGCGTTCTAAAATACTCCTATAGTATTTTAACTTTATGTTTGGCTTTAACAATCCTAGTTGGTAAGTTTCAGACCTATTGCACACCACTATCACTCCCGAGCACACATTCATCACATCTCGAATAAATGTAGTTGATCAGGTTACATTTATTCCAGCTTACGATTACATAACTGCCCAGGTTTGACTGTAGTGCTCAACATCCGAAGACTTTTATTATTGTTCTTCTTGTGATACTTTTGCTTAAGTGTTTAGATTCTGGATGTCCTTATACTTTGGTAAAATATGGTTGTATTTTAAAGTATAATTCTTGGTCAGAGTGTTTTATCCCTTTTGTATTTATAGGTTGTATATCTTTTATGAATTGATATACTTAGCTCACTATAAACAATGCTCTGATACCAATCTGTCACACCCCAAAACCGAAACGGCGGAAACGTTCTGGGGTGGATGATGTCATGTCAAGTATCACAACACATGCATTATAGTAATCAAAGTACAACAAAACATTGCATTAATAGTAATAGTTTTACATGGTTGCATCAATACATCAAAGTAATACAAATAATCGAATAGATACAACACAGTACTAAGCTATCTTCACCAACAGCTCCGAGATGTACCTGTCTAATGCTAACCTGAGACTAGAAGTTATTTGAAAAGCGAGTATCAGCATTTTTACAAATGCTGGTGAGTTCATAAGTATTTAGTGACATTTCAATTCCAGTAACTTCGTAAAGTAATAGTTTAAGTGTTTACAGTGTATTAGAGTTATTTCCCGAAAATCCTATATTTTCTTTAATCAAAGCAGTCTTCTACCAAGACTGGTCAGTGGTATGTGGTAAAAAGTGGTTTTCCCTTAATTCCTATCATTATCAAAATACTGAATTTAATTATTAAAGAAAGCAAGAGACGACAGGGAAAATAACATATGCCTCAGCAGTGAGGACTGCTGACTAAGGCAAAGGAATCATAGACTCCAGGAAAGTATCGAATGAACGACACGCCTGGTTCAGTCTAACAAATAGAGAATCAGACTCCAGACAATATTAAATGAAAGATACGTCTTGTAAGGTCGAAAACAGTGAAGACGGACCCCAGACAGTATCAGATGAAAGATACGTCTTGTAAGGTCAAAACTATGAATACAGTGATAACAGCAGATACAGTGAATACAGTGGATATAGTGAATACCGTGTGTACAGACCCTAGACAGTATCAAATGAAAGATACACCTTGCAAGGTCTAAACAGTGTGATTCTGAAAAGTGAGATACCAGCATACAGTGTAAATTGCCGGTGAAATACTGTTACCTTAAGGCCAAAGAATTATAAGGTAACTCGGGATACTCGTAACCATACTAACCGACACTAGAGTACCAGACGCCCTACAAGTGTCTATACAATGTGACATTTGTCACCCCTTGGCTTGGTGAGCCGTGGAATGTAGCTAGCAGTCAGGGTACGGGGGTGTCAACCCCGTATAGATCTATACACACAATGTCCGCTCTCCCTGCAGGAGATTCTGGTTACCAACTAGACGACGGAGAAGGCCGTGTCCTGAAGATGCATCCCAAATAGTGGGTGGAGACTTCTAAATAGTAGGTAGTGTGTAAGTGTTGAACTGGAGGTAGAGACTTCCCAATAGTGGGTTTTCTAATGTAAGTATAGACTAGAGGTAGAGACTTCCCAATAGTGGGTTTCTGATGTAAGTATAGACTAGAGGTAGAGACTCTTAACTGAACTGACTAGAGAATTCCTATATGTCCATAATCATATACATAACATATAACTAATGAATCAAACGACCTTCGGACGGCCATCCGATCCCACCAGACCACATCTCGACAAAGAAAAGGAAATAGGGCAGACGAGCCTTCCTAAGTCTTTCAATCATTACTTATATGTACCTATATAAGCACAGACATACATCTAACTACGATTGAGTGTGTATCAGTAGAAGTGATCTTTATGAAGTAGGAGTGTCTAACAAGCGCAGTAGAAGCGGTCGCAAGTGAAGTAGAAGTGTCGAACAAGTATAAGCGTATCACGAAGTAGAGACGAAAATAAGTGAAGCAAGAGCGTATCAAGTATAAGTGTAGTAGAGTCGATATCAAGTATAAGCGAAGTATAATCGTATCACTAAGTAAGAGTGTGAATAAATAAAAATGTCCATCAGGTATAAGTGACTTCAAGTATAAGTGAAAGCGTTATAGAGTAGGAGTATAAACTAAGTATAAGAGAAGCAGCAGTAACTAGCAAGTAAATGTATTCTACGTGGAAGAGAATTTGGTGAAAACCTTGGAAAACCCTTATATTTAGGAAAATCCCATTTTGTATTCCTTGATAAAATAAGTGTGAAGACCTTTAGAAATCTTTGGAAACTTTATGAATCGGTTTGAAATGATTTTGAATAAAACAGTATAAGTAAGAGTTTGAAACAGTTTGAAAACCTTTTTGAAAGTCATTATAGTGTCCTACTCGGTAAAACAGTATACAGTGTGGTAAAATCTTGTGCATGCGGGTTATCAATCACATGTGATTGACATGATAACTGGCATGTTTAACTTGTATTCCCCCCCCCCCCCCTAATAAAACATGTAAAAACATTTAAAAGGTTCATTCAGGGGTATGAACTCACCTGGTGTAAGTAGGTCCGACGAAGGTGCCGTTTTGGGCGTTCGGTGTCACGTAAGGACTTGAACACACACAATGACCTATTTAACATATGATAACATATGTTCATACACAATTAGCATATTTATTACTAATTAAACAAATATACGCGCTCACAGGAGCGGAAAACACTCTGGTTAAGTGTTTGGGTGTCCCGGGTAGCCTCTAAAGGTGTGTATGGCTAAGGAATGGAGCTTACCCTCCAAGATTAAGCCCTTAATATGATGTTTACGGCCCAGGGACTACTCACCATGAGTTTACGGCCGTAAACTCATGGTGAAGGGTTCTAGGTTGTTTGAGGCTTCTAACTTGTTCATAGAATTATTCTAAGTACTTTTCATAAAAGGCATGAGTGGGTTTAAGGCTTCTAAGGGCACCTTATAGGATTTTACGGCCTAGGGACACTCCTATGGGAGTTTACGGCTGTAAACTCTCATTCTTTTGGTTAAGTGAAGTTTTAAGCCCCTATTACCTTTCTAGCAATTTCTAATGGAGTGTGATGCCATTTTTGGGGGATTAAAACCATGATTTGGGTGTGTTTTGGGGAGTTTACGGCCTAGGCACTTGCTTGGGCTGTAAACTCCAAGTCACCCCATATTTCATTGTGTTAATGGTCTAAACCCAAAATACTAAGTCCTTAAATTATTTGTGAAGCCTAAGGGTGGTTTGGGAGTGTTTTTGGGGCCTTTTAACAAGATTTTGAGGTGTTTATGGCCTAAGCTTGTTCTTGGGCCGTAAACTCTCTTTTACCCCCTAAATTGATTGTTTTAAATGAGTAAAAACTCCTAGGCTAAATCCCTTAATAGTTTCTAAGCTTAAGGATGAGTTTTAAGGCATGTTTGGCACCATATTAGGGGTTTACGGCCCTAGAGTGTTCCTGGGCCGTAAAATCCTTATTCCATGCCTTCTTGGACGATTTTTGGGCTATAAACACAAATCATAATGTTTAGAATAAGCTAGGGTAAGTGGACTTACGTTTTGGAAGCGTTTGGTTGCAGATTCGGGGCGAAAACGGGTCTAGAGAGAGAGAGTATAGAGAGAGAGTGTGTAACGACCCAAATTTCACATCAAAATTTTTTTGTTTAAAAACGTTACTTTAGAAAATATTAATAACTAAAACATCATTCGATCATCCATAATATAAACTGAACCATGTCTGAAAACCAAAACATGCAACTAATCAGAATATCAGAGTATCAATCCCAGAAAAGCTCGTAAATGTGGAAACCGGAGAGTATGTGTGTGACATGCTGCTACCGCGCTGGCTCCTTTCCCCTAGCTGAGGAGGTACCTGAAACCGTAAGCACAAAGCTTAGTGAGCTCCCCCATAATACCTCATACCATGTAAGCATATAACAAACAACATTCAATTAGGAGATACGGGCCACGCCCACACTCATGAAGATACGGGCCCCGCCCACACTACGCTTTCTAAGAGATACGGGCCACGCCCACACTCGTGAAGATACGGGCCCCGCCCTCACTTCGCTATCTGGGAGATACGGGCCTAGCCCACACTCCACTCTCGGAGAGATACGGGCCTCGCCCACACTCAACCGCCAACTCATATCATACAAGTATCGCACAGAAAACAAGTGTAAATAATTCTATCATACTGGCATATATCATAATCAACTGAACTAAGAGATACGGGCTCGGCCCACACTCTAATACTAACGTCTCGTCTATACGGGCCGGTGATGAGATAAAAACCTTTAAGATCGAATAGATCTTTGAAACAGGTATATAAAGAATGTAAAGCAATACTCAAGAATGGATTTGAATATGTCGAATGATTAAACTTTCAATCCTCAGCAGAGCTCGATGAAGAACTTCCACTGTAGAGGATTCTGGGGTTACAAAAAGATAACTTCTATAATTACACCGTAAAACCCTAATCAATCGGTTACGTAAAAGATGCATGCAAGCATCTATAAATACACAAACCCTAGAAAATAAGATACGGATGGACAGACCCATACCGCACAAAGAATGGACTAGGAAGCGAGCCCAAGACGCAACACCAATAACCCAACAATCTCCCCCTTTGCGTCAATTGAGGCGAGACTTCACTCCAGCTTGCTTGCCCCCGCAGCACTGGCTTTCTTGACTGTCTTGAACAGGCAGGGGATGATGGAGAAGTGTTTGACGGAAGTGAATGTACCAGTTTATCATATCATTGAAGTACTTTTTGTCACTATCTGTGTTCTGCTTGCAACGATTGATTATACCCAGAACATGCTCTAGACAAGTGGTCGTGTAAAGATGTTTGTCAGCCAAAGCAAACAGGCATTTCTGGCCTTCTGCTCTAGTGAACATGACTGAGTTCTGTTTCGGGTCAATCTTTCCCATCTTCATTCGGTTTATGTCGCTAGCAGAACCCATTGGAGTGATGATGGGCTGTTTGAGGAAAGATTTCACCGGTTGAGTTTATGATTGTTGTTGACTTTTTGACATAGCTATCATCAAAGGTCACGTAATACGTCTCTTCTATTTTCCTTGAACGTTTGTTTAATACCCTGTATGCTTTAGAAGTGAGAGAATAGCCCAGAAAAATCCCTTCATCGGCTTTGACATCAAATTTGTTGCGATGCTCTTTAGAATTGAAGATGAAGCATCGGGAACCGAACACATGGAAGAATTTGACATTCGGCTTCCTGTTGTTTATTATCTCATAAGGAGTGAGCGTGAATCGCTTATTGAGATATGACATGTTCTGTGTAAAGCAAGCTGCAGATATAGCATCAGCCCAGAAATATAAAGGTAAAGAAGCAAAACTTAGCATGGTTCGAGCTGCTTCACACAAGGATCGGTTGCGCCTCTCAACTATACCATTTTGTTGAGGTGTGTAGGGAGCTGTGAAGTTGTGGGTAGTTCCTCTTTCCGCCAGGAATCCTTCGAATTCTTTATTTTTGAACTCCAGGCCATTATCACTCCTGATGTTTCGAACTACTTTCTTCAGTTGTACTTCCACCTGCTTGATGAACATCTTTAGTTTGTGAGTCGCTTCAGATTTAAGCTTTAGAAAGAACACTCATGTAAAACGTGAAAAGTCATCAACAATAACAAGAATGTCAATGTGAAGTAACTCTAGTGGTTCAACAACTTTTGTGTTTATAATTGATGGATGACTTTGACGAATCTGCTTCCCCATTTCACATGCCGCACACAAATGTTCTCTATCATACTTGAGCAATGGAAGACCACGAACATGACCTCCGGCAACAAGTTTGTTGATGTCCTTGAAGTTGAGATGAGAAAGCCTTCGGTGCCACAACCAGCTTTCATCAGATTGTGCTTTTGATAACAAGCAGATTGCTGGATTCCCTTTGATTGATTTGAGATTTAGGGGAAACATTTCACCTTTGCGCTCTGATTTGAGAATAACTTTGTTCGTCTTCTTCTCAATAATTTCCGAACCCTCATCATCGAACGAGACCTTGAGACCAGTACCTCCAACAAGCTGAGATACACTGATGAGATTATGTTGTAGTCCCTCTACATATGCAACTTTCCTGATTGAGAAATCACCGTTTGTAATCATCCCGTAGCCTTTTATGGTTCCGAAGGAGTTGTTCCCGAACTTGACATTTCCACCGTTTGAAAGAGATCTGAATTCCCTAAGCTCTTCCTTCCTCCCTGTCATGTGACGTGAGCAGCCACTGTCAATATACCATTCTTCATCGAATTGCTCGTCACTGATAACCTGCACAAATTAAACAGATTTAGGAACCCAAATTTTCTTGGGTCCACGTGAGCCTTTCACAGGAACAGGAGCAGAAAAAGAGATGTCAACAAAAAATGTTCTTTTTATCAAAGTTGTTTCATTATTCTTTTTGATGGTGTAAACCTTAATCTTTGTGGGATCTAGAGCTTTTGGTTTAGTCTTTGATTTAACTGATGAAACCTTTGATTTTCCTTTCAGGTCAGTTGGAGAATTAGAATGAGATTGAGAAGAAGAATGATTGGAAGAATTAGTATGAGAGAATTTAGACTCAGATGATTTCTTGATTTGATATTCTAGGTAACTCTTTCGGTTTTGATTATCAGTGGAACCGAACCTAGACTTTTGGTCTCTTTTGCTCTCAGAACCGAACTCCTGCTTTCGGTTGTTACTGTGCTCTGAACCGAACTTCTGCTTTCGGTTGTTATTTTTCTCTTGAGATCCAACAGTATTTTTCTCTGACTTTAAATTTTTGTCACGATATGAGAAATAGGCATTTTGAGATTGCCAAAACTGTTTTCTTTCAGAAAGATTCTTCTTGTATCTCTGATTCCTTTGTCGTTTTTGATTTCTCATCTGTTTCGGCTGATGATGGATGTTCGCCTTTTGATTTTGACTAGTGTCAACAGGTCCACTTTGAACCGATGTTGATTCTCTTGAATCTGCCTTATCTTTAGGAACATCTTTTGTACCACTGGAACTCGGCACGTCAAAGTTATCAGGTTTGTTGAGTGGCTCAGGAATGTATCTTCCTTTTGCTTTCCAGGAAGTTTGCTCTGATAGACCAACAGTTTCATCAGCATTGTCAATAGGAGCCGACCAGAAGAATTCATCACAACCATCAGCATTGTCTTCGTTTACAATGGCTGTGAGTTCGGTTGTCTGATGTTCGGTAACACCTGTGACCTTATACACCTGATTTGGTGTTGTCCTTACCTTTTGGTAAACAACAGCTTTTTCTTTAAGTTTCGGGGACTTTTGTTGGGACAAGCGAGCGAACTCCACAGAATTTTCTGAGATGAGATTTTTGTGGATTTCAGGTTCACTTTTGACAAATTCAGAGCAGTCAAGTTCGTCCTCTACAGAAATTTCACTCATGTCATTATCCTCATTGAGCTCAGATGCATTTTCAACATCAATTTTATTTTCTGAGCTCAACTTGGCATTCAATGAGTCAAATTTTTGTATGGTTTCGGTCCTTAGATTCAGTTTGTCATTTTCATCCAAAAGGTTTTTCAGCATGTCCTTATGGTCTTTGGACTTAATGAAGGATTCAATTTTGCCTAGACCATACATATACGTTGGATTAACATCCTCAGACGAAACCACACTTTCACAATTGTATGCATCAGCATCAATTTCATCTTCCTTAAACTCAAGAAAGGGTAAAATCATGCGATGAATCGTTTGCCCTATTTCACAATTCAAATGAAGCTGAGTACTATTAGTATAAAGATGTTTGGCAATCAGACAAAAAACATTTCGCTGTTTCAAAAGCTTTAAATTGTCTCTTTGCAAATAAATGTTTTCATCTTTTATTTTGATTAACTCCGACTCCTTCAGTTCGATCCACATCCGTCGTTCCTCACTCTTCGAAGATGCCCTGCTTAATTGGTCAGTTAGGTTAGAATTGGTGACCCGAGTTTGAGTTAAACTACTATCTAGATGAGAGATTCTTGAATTAACACTTTTTAATTCCTTTTCATATGAGCATTGTGGGACTTTAAATGAGACAAAAATTGATTGTACCTTCTTGATCAGTTCATCAAGTTCGCTGAACTGCACGCTGAGTGGTTTGGCAGTAAAGCACAGATTTTGTTGTTCCTTGTCATCATTCCCACCATCAGTGTTGTATCCCCTCATCTGAGAAACGTCGGATACCATCAAGCATCTTCCTCCACTTCTCTCTTCTTTCGCTACATAAGCCTTTCCATGTGAAGGCTTCCTCACTTCATCATCTTCGGAGTCGGTTGACCAGACCTCCACGCCACCGAACTCATCATTAGCTACCGAACCCTGCACAATTAAAGCATTCATAAGAGGATTAGCAGCAGATTTCTTCATCCTTAATTCATCAAGCTTTTTCATCAACGCAGCTTGTTCATCATTTTCCTCGTCCTTTTCTGCCATCTTTTTGAGGACGCAGTCTTTTGCATAGTGGTTCTTTCCTCCATAATAAAAGCAGCTTACTCCAGAATCTCCTTCAGCCTTCGGTTCCTTCTTTGACTCTGCAGCCTTCGGTTCATCTTTGACTTTTTCAGAGCTATAACTCCCTTGCCAGTTTCGGTTTCTGTTAGTGGGGAATCTCTTCTTGATGAATCTCTTGGGGTTTGACACCATCATAGCATAGTCCTCAGATGTGAGATCATAATCATCCAAGTTGAGATCTTCGTCCTCTATCACCGCTTTGCTTTTCGACAGGAGGGCCAATGAACCAAGACCTGAAACCACGTTTTTCTCCTGTAATACGATCTTCTCTTGAGACTTCAGTATACCCACCAGTTTTGCTAGAGAATAAGATTTGAATTGCTCATGCGCTTTAACTGTGGACACAACAGCTCTCCACTCAAATCTGAGGCCGTTAAGAAACGTGACTTTCTGCTCAATCAACTTCCTTTCAATATCATGTTTAATCATCTTGCTAAGAAGATGATTGAAGCGATCGAACGTTTGAGTCACAGTTTCTTCGACTTTCTGCTTGAATTCACCAAACTCGGATAAGAGTAAGGTTTGAATGGAGTGTTCAAGATCTTCGTCCGTAGAATACAATTCGCAAAGCCTATCCCATATTTCTTTGGCAGTAGTGCACGAACTCACCAGCCTGAAAGTGTCAGATTGAAGAGCGAATCTGATTAATCTCAATGCTTTAATATTGCACTGAAATTTATCTTTTTCGTCTTGGGCAACATCTTTAACATCTTTCAAAAGATCATTATACTCCTTTTGAGTTTTAATAATCCTTGAAGTTGCAGAATGAGCAAAGGGTCCCGAAACGATTGCTTCCCAGATGAGGTATCCATTGTCCTCAGATCCTATAACATAGTCTTCAAAGTGATTTGCCCAGACTTCATAATCTTGGGTGTAAAGGATGGGAATCTTCGTTGTTGATCCAATGTTGTTCGAAATATTAATGGGATTAGATGACGACTCATCCATGCTTGATCGAATAACCTGTTTGAAAGATCAGACTTGTAATATATAATATTAGGGAAAAACGAACAAGTAATGAGATACGTCAATTATGGGGTGACGGCTCAATAAATATTAGTTAATGCGGAACAAACCCTAATAGCTTCTTTCACATAAGAGATGTGTATGAATTACACAGCCTCCCGCTCTGATACCAATTGATGAGATAAAAACCTTTAAGATCGAATAGATCTTTGAAACAGGTATATAAAGAATGTAAAGCAATACTCAAGAATGGATTTGAATATGTCAAATGATTAAACTTTCAATCCTCAGCAGAGCTCGATGAAGAACTTCCACTGTAGAGGATTCTGGGGTTACAAAAAGATAACTTCTATAATTACACCGTAAAACCCTAATCAATCGGTTACGTAAAAGATGCATGCAAGCATCTATAAATACACAAACCCTAGAAAATAAGATACGGATGGACAGGCCCATACCGCACAAAGAATGGACTAGGAAGCGAGCCCAAGATGCAACACCAATAACCCAACAGCCGGCCTTGGTGCCTTAGACCCGTTACTACTGGAAGGAAACTCACCTCGAAATAGCTGCTGGTCTGTGTGGGAATTGATCACCTACTACTGCTGCTGCTGCTCCGGAAACTCCCCGGCTGTAATTCCCACAATATACTTAATCATACACTGCTAACTGTCCTTCGGGTAAAAAGACCATTTTACCCTTGGTCTAGCCCTAAGTCAATTCGGAGTCAACTTTTAGTTGACCCGACTCGCCGAGTGGATCTCCACTCGCCGAGTCCCTGTCCAGACAATTGTCATGGGTCCCTGATTCTACTCGTCGAGTTGGGCTATGACTCGACGAGTTCATCTTCTAAACTGACATTCAACTCCTTCATCCTACTCGCCGAGTTGTATGAACAACTCATCGAGTTCATCTTCATCCGAAGAACACATATGCTAAGACTCGCCGAGTTGTATGAACAACTCGCCGAGTCTGTTCTTGATCTATGAAGATTGCCTTGGACTCGCCGAGTCAGGGCATTGACTCGCCGAGTCCTAACATGGGTGAGTTCAGCTCCCAACTCACCGAGTCACCCCCTGTGACTCACGGCTCAACTCGATACATCATGAAGGGACCAATTCGGTGACTCACGACCAGACTCGCCGAGTCACCTATACGACTCGCCGAGTCGCCGCCATGCATCCACCAAATACACCGATTTGCTCGATTTCAGTCCATGCCATTCATAGATCTGGACTTCTAGGACACAAATCACACGTAAAGTTTCCAACTTTACGTGTGGATATTCACCAATATGGATTTTAGGGCTCAAAATGCCTTAAAAGGGTAGATCTAGGGCTAACAAGCAACATGGGGCCATAAAGCTAACAGATCTGAGCTCCTGGAGCTCAATCTTGCCTAGATCCAGAGGCCAAACATCTTAATACGACATATAATGCACATACAAGCTTGGGGATTTGACCAAGAAAGACCCAAATGAAGTTTTAAGCATAGAATCATGGGGAAAACGGGTTATACCTCAAAGGAACTGCTGGAAGAACACAATAGTTGCTTGGTTTGCTTTCCTTCTTCTGGATCTACTTCTTTCCTCCTTCAAAACCTTCAAAAACACCCACAAAAGTCTCAAACTCTCAAGGAACGGCTTAAGACGAGGTATACAGGGCTCTAAGGGTGAATGGGGGCTGGCTTGGGGTAGTTAAGTCGTTTAAATAGGGTGCAAACCCCTGAAACTTAGGGTTTCATCCAACAGCGGCGACTCGCCGAGTCTAGGATATGGACTTGCCGAGTCGCCAACTTAAAACGTGACCTGGGTCGCATCTCTACTCGGCGAGTCGGACCCATGACTCGCCGAGTCCAAGGCTAAAATGGGAAATGTTCGAATAAGATTTACATACCAGAAACCAAGTGCTACAGAGTGTAAAAAGTCTCCAATGGACTCCACTCATCCTTATATAGGGTTCCGAGTCGGGGCTCAGTGGGATTTTACCCGATACTGCCGTTAAACGGGGCTTTTGGTCTCACCCGATTTAGTGGTCGTAACAATAAAACTTAACATTTTCCATTTAAATGGAAATGTGTGTTATGTGATTTTACTTCCTTTTATCACGACTTAACGGCATATTAATGTGAACCAATGGAATGTTTATTAAATTGAAGCTCTCTAATTATCGGAAGTTTTATACAGTGGAATATTCCGTTAATGGTAACGGGGAAAATGTAACGGGACAACTTGGGTTGTCACACTGAATTCACTTGGGAGTGAGAGGATCAGATGAAACTGAAATATCCTCATCTTTTTTACTTAGTTATTTGTAATAACTTAGTTGATTGAACTCTAATTTCAGTACAAAATTCCTACTAACGGGGGGATGATGTGACAACCCGAAATTTTCATTTGTACAAGCACTACAGTCAAACACTTCAATTAAAAGTCAAATTCATTTCTGTTAATTTTTAGATCGGTTTAAAGTCCGTTTGAGTATTTTTAAACATTTATTCTTCGAAAGAATAAACGAAAGGAAGTATACTTTAGGATTATTTTGTGCATCATTTGAGTCGCAAAACTCCAAGAGCTTGGAGTTTTCGGCCCAAAATAGTGTTAGGGCCGAAAACCTATAAGGGTATATAAATGACACTTAGTTATTTTTGTCATTTTTCCCATTTCCAAGTCAAGAACAATTCTCTCTCAAGTATCATCCAAAGATTTTTAGAGATCTTCAAGATTGTAAGTATTTCCTTCCTTGTTTAGTTGATCTCTTCCTTTATCTAGTGATCTTACATGATTTCATCCATGAAATCATTCCGTTTTCTTAGATCTTCAAGTGTTCACCAAGAACACACACACTAGTGTCTTAGGCCGAACACACCTTTCTTTGTGTCCACATTGTAAGTATATATCCCTTATAATTGTTATGTAGTAAGGATACTAGATTTAGAGCCTTGAAATCTTCATTTTTCCAAGAACAAAAGGGGTTTTCGGTTAGTGCATCTCCTTAAACCGAAAACCCTAAAGAAAGGTGCCTTTAAGACCTTAAGCCTTTCCTAATACTTAGTATTGAGTCAAGAACACTTCTTTGCTTGTTAAAAGCCCTTGGAAATCAACTTATGCATCAAAGATCATGAGTTTTTGGCCAACCATTTGGACCAAAAACCTCTTGGACCGAAAACCACAAGAAACATACCACTTGGACCGAAAACTCCCTTAAGTGGTTATACAACCCTTAGATGCAACCCTTGGTACTTCTAACACTTGAACAAAAGTGTTTTTCCATGTCTTAGGGTGTCTTAACTTGGTTAATTAATTGTTAAATTACTAATTGGATACATATATGTATGTTATTATATGATAAATAGGATTCGTGTCTGTGCTCAAGTCTTCACTTGACATTTAGCATCCTATACCATCCGTTCATCCAAACCACTCACTACAGCTGAGTTCATACCCCTTGATCAACCTTATAAATGATTTAAATGCTTTTATAGGGGGGATATAAGTTGAATATCATAGTTATTATATCAATCACAAGTGATTAATAACTATCAAACATATGGATTTACTGTACTTTCAAGTTGTTTTTCTAAGCAAATGACTTCAAACTACTTATCAAACTCTTTTACATGTCGAACTTCTTATCAAACTCACTTTTATTTATCAAACCTTTTCTATTACAACCTTCAAATTTATATATTGTTAAAACCATGTCTATTACATATATAGTTATATAAGTAAGGATCAAAGGACTTAGGACTGCCAACTCACTTTATTTCATGTTCCTTGTTTGGTTGTGGACTTAGAGTACCACGTTGTTTGTTCGAGTGTCGTTGGATCCTTAGTTATATATTATGTATATATGTATAGATATAAAGACTTTTATCTCAGTTCAATACATTCAGTCATACAAACGATTCTACTAGTAACTATAATAGGTATAGTTAGGGATATACTACTCATTACTACTAGTTTAATGAAGAATACAAAGAGTCAGTTCATTCATGAGTCAATACTTCCTATTATGAGAAACCATACAATGATACTATTATGAGAAACGATACAACGATACTATTATGAGAAACTATACAACGATACTATTATGAGAAACTATACAACGATACTATTGTGAAAAACTATACAATGATACTATGATGAGAAACAATACCTTCATTACACTAGTACATACATTACATATACAAGTATACTATAACATAAATGATCCACTGTTTCGGTGCATGTCTTCACTGCCATGGCCCGATTTGTAACAAGAATGTCCTGGAGGGAGAGCGTGAGTTTGCATATAGATATGTACTGGATTGACTATCCTACACCTTGTTGCTAGCTACAGTGGGACCTGCAGGTCTTCGGGTGCCAAATGTCATTACTTTTGATGTCTTACATCGTCGTGTTCATAGTCGATAGCATGGTACAGTTAATCACATAATACCTTAATATAAATCCGGTTTAAGGTAGTTAGTACAATAGTAGTTACTATAATACAACACTACAGTACTACATATATTTACCCTTTACATTTATTTTGTGATCACTTCACTTAAACAATAATGTACAAACTATATTTTGATAATGATAGTTACACTTGGGAAAATTATACACTTTTAGAAGGAACAAACATACAAAACAGTCGTGCCTTGGTAGGAAGCTACTTTTAGTAGAAAATATAGGATTTTCTAGGAGTTACCAACATTTACATACATTTACTACAAACGTTTACAAACTCGTACTTCAAACACTGTTGCAAACATTTTGATACAAACAATGACACTAAAATACTTATGAACTCACCAGCTTTAAAGTTGACAAACTCTTTCAAAATAACTTGTATTCTCAGGTCATCAATAGACAGGTACCGATGCCAGCTTTTGAGAAGATGGAGCACATTTAAGACTCAACTTATGTTTTGAATTACATTTTTGGTGTCTTATAAACTATACAAAACACACTTGTATTTAAATATATTATTAATGCAATGAATGATGTTGTTTGCTTGTTTACTATTATCTGTGTTGTGATACTGTACATGATGTCCTCCACCCCTGAACGTTTCCGCCGTTCTGGTTTTAGGGTGTGACAGATGTACCTGGAACAATAAACAGATACTGTAAGCCCGAGACTTAGTGAGTTCCCCCAAAATACCGATACAATGCACATAACACATATACAAATAACAGCATGTACTAGGTCCACAACTTTACAAAATGGATTACCCATAGGCCCACAATGTGAGTCTGGATTGCCTTCCGAGCCCACATCTCACATCTGGATTGCCATCGAGCCCACAATACAAGTCTCCCTCAGCTCGTATCTGGAATACTCCTGAGACCATAGTATGAGTCTGGCATGCCCCACCTGGCCCTCAGCTCGCATCTGGAATGCTCTCGGGTTTGTTGGTTACCGCACGGAGCAGTATTACCTCAACCCATCCCACATAATATGTCGACATATAACACAACTAATGCATATACAAATAATCACATAATACTACAGGTAGTCCTACATATCTACGTAATTGGCATAACAATTAGCATGGAACACTAACTCATACTCAACATACTACCAACTGCTAGGATATCATATCCAATGGGCTAGGCTTGGGGCCTTAGACCCCTTAGTGTAGTGAGGTAACTCACCTCGCAAGTAGTGCTGAAGTACCGAAAACCTTTGATCGTTGTCTCGCTGGAAATCTCGAACTATCACATAATAAATACCAAGTTATTACACAACATAACAATCTTGACTAAGGGTCCACACAATCCATCATGTCCATTCTCTTTATTGGGCCAAGGACCAATGCCAAGTCCATCACCTTGAAAGTCCGTATGCAAAGCCCATTATTGATCCAATTTACCAAATTGAGCCCAACTCCCTAATTGGGCCTAATTCCAAGATCCATTATCAAAACTTGGCCCAAAACATTATATTCATAAAGTCCAGCAACGACCCAAATCCAGCTAGTCCATAAACATCCCAAAACACGAAGCCTAATTGTCAAAGACCCAACAGAGGACGTATGCGGGGCGTACTCCTCTGGTACACTGAGCGTACTCGTCCTGATGTTGACCATCATCGGGGTGGTTGACCCGGTACGTTGGGAGTACTGGATTTACACTGGGCGTACGTAATGGTTTGCCAAAATCTGAATAAGTGCTCAATGGCTTAAGCACTTAAGCCCAAACTTCAGATCCAGTGACCAACTGTGCCTAGGACCCATGAAGTCACGAACGTTATAACTTTGGACATCCAGAAAGCTCTTAATACTTGGTCTTAATCCATTAAGACATTCCTACTCCATGCATGGGACATCTTAAGCCATTAGGACCTCATTTTTATCACTCAAAACCCCTTCAAGAGCCTAGAAGGACATTTCATTTCATCCAAATCACATCATGCACCATCTTGGGACTTTTTGGGACAAGAAAAGGTTCTTTAAAGCAAAATGGCAAGATCTATACATATATGCATAAAGTTTGAAGCTTTTTACCTTCTGGAGCTAGGGTTTGGGGAAAACGACTCTAAGTAGTGGAGGCTAGGGTAAGGGAGGGTTTTGTGCTCATAATGTTGCTTATATAGCCCCCAAACCCTAAATATTAGGGTTTCATCCTGAAATTAGTACGACCAACATATACAAGTGTACGCCCAACGTACTAACGTGGACCTTAGTACGCTTAGCGTACTCTTATATACGCTCAACGTACTCCTCCTTGACCCAAGGCTACAACCTTGGCCCTTATACTTGTCTTCGCTCTACACTTTCAATCCTCAAGGACTACAAATGACAAAATAGTGATAGAAGAGGGTTTGGAAATACCTGCAAAAATCTCGGGATGTTACAAAAATTGTCCCACCAATTCGTCGAGTTCACTCTGAATCCAAAAACGGGAAAACCCGACTCAACTCGTCGAGTTGGATGCCCAACTCATCGAGTTCCTCAGCCCTTACTCATTAAGCTCATTCTAGTTGATTCCAATGCTCCAAACTCCAGATCCATCCTCCTAAGATGAAGTTACCACGTAAAGTTGCTGACTTTACGATCATGCAAGGCCTCACAAGGCTAGAACACCCAAAACTAAGCTCAAGAAAGGGTTTAGGACATGAAGACGGGTCAAAGCTTCATAAAGCTTGAGACTTGAGGCCTAAAGGGCCTAGTAGTGTCCAAATATAAGGTCTTAGCTCCATAACATGCTTACAACCATTAATGACTCAAGGAGGAGCTATAAATGGCCATAAACTCTCAAATGGAGAGATCTAACAAACAAGTGATCAAGGTAATGACTTTTTACCTTTAAATGACTGCTACCACTGAGATGATGCCGGATCCAAAGAATCCTTCTTGTTCCAAGCCTTCTACTCTTCAAGGAATACACCAAAACAAACCCACTATTAGCTCTAAACACTCTCAAATGGAAGGTACTCGATCAGGGTTTATCTAAGGGTGATAAAGTGATGAGGGAGGCGGGGTAAAGGAGTTAAAGTCCTTTAAATAGGGTGCAAGCCTGAATATTTAGGGTTTCATCAAACAGACTCAACTCGTCGAGTTCAGTCCTCCGACTCGACAAGTAGACTTCATATTCCACGCATCCTGATCAACTCCTACACAATGAGTTGGGACCAACCAACTCGTTGAGTAGGTCCTCTAATGTGAATAAAACGCTCAAATTCCACATCCAGGAAATCAAGTTATTTATGGTTTTCTTATTGTTTTTATTTATTTTGATTCACGTAAATAAACTTAAATTTGATAAACCATATTAAAACTGTTTTTCTTTATTTTTTCTTATTTATGAATTGAAGCGTTAATGTTTGTTTTGTTTTTTTCAATTTTATGCTGTTACGGTTCATGTTTTTTTACTTGGATGCTCCATAGTAAATATTGTTATCAACTTTATATTTGCATTTATCATTATCATTATTTCACATTTTGTTTTCTATATTTTTTAATTTTAGCTATTTATTATTCTTTTATTGTTTTTATTTATTTTGATTCAAGTAATGAAAAATAGAAAAACAAAAAACAAAAACTCAAACACCAAAATTGTAATATACTCTAATATATTAATGTATTTTACACTTTTCATATTTATTGGTTTTTTTTTGTTTTTTAATTTTTTCGTATTATTTTTTTTAGTTTTTTTGTATTTTTTAAATATTTTTTCTTATTTTTATTTTTTTCGTTGTTTCGTTTTATTTTTTATCAATTTGATAACTTTTTTTTTTGACATTTTCCAAAAAGTGTAAAATATATAAATATATTACAATATATTTTTGGTGTTTGAGTTTTTTTGAGTTTGTATTTTTTTTTTATATTTTTTGTTATTTATGGTTTTTGTAACCTTTTTATTTGAATTCAAGTAAATAAAAAAGTTATATTTATATTTGTAATTTGGTCTACTTTTTTTTCTTTATAATTTTCTTCTTCTTTAGTGGTTATTTTATATATGTTACGACAAATTAAAATTAAAAAATCAAACGATTTATCTATTGAGAATTAATGTTTCAATATATGATATTTGTGATTTATAATTATTAACTTGTAAATTAAATCGTATTTCTATACGAGATATCAATAGTTTAAATTTAAGATAATATTTTTCAATTTGATAATAGACGGAAATAAGAATTAAAAAAAATAATATGAATCAAGCTCTACAAAAAAAATTGTTACAATATTTTAAATTAAAATTTTTTTTATTTACTTGAAACAAAATAAATAAAAAATATTAGAAAAACTATAAATAACTAAAATTTCATATATATATATATATATATATATATATATATATATATATATATATATATATATATATATATATACACACACACAATTTCAAATTTACAAAATTACACAAATGATGTTTGAGGTTTGTAGTATACTGTAAATTTGGTACAATGGTAGAATAGTTTTGTTCATTAAAATCTAACAGCTGAAAATTTAGATTCATCGGTAGGATGATATTTTATGTAATTTTGCAAAACCACAGGAAAGTGATGTGATGTTTTCCATAAAAGTCTTCAAAATGAGATATTTTAAAAATTATAAGGATCCAATTTTGTCTGTATTTAATAAATGGTCATTGATAGTAACTAGCTAAAGGAACAACGTTGATGGACTTTGCAACCACAAAAACCACTCAAGTCAAAATTTTTAAACTTTGATCAAAACTGTAGGAGAATGATGACTAGATCAAAATTGTAGCTCTATAATCTAAAAGTTGATTGAAGTTATAACACATAATTTGATCTTCATAATATGTATAGACGACATTATTGATCTAAATTATGGTTGAACGACATCTTTACTATGTGATTTCATAAACTATGAGATTTTCATAAAATTGTCTTGTATGCAATGTTTAGCTTTTCCAATAACTTAGTTTAGTTTCATTATATATTTGTGCCTTTTGTTTTTAAATATAAAATTTCTTTCAAATATATTGCATATATGTTTTATGATATTAAATGATTTTTCTTTAAATATTTTTATATTATTTTATGTTTTTCGATTAATTTGTTATCTAGTTTATAAACAAACCTAATTTTTATATTATATTTTCATTTATAAGCTATTTTATTGAATTTCGACAAAAAATTTTATGATTGCATAATAGAATTTCGATTAAAAGATTTAAAATTGCAAAATAAAAAACCATATTATGAAACAAAATATGAAACCGATTTTTTTTTTTTTTTATATAGTTAAGCTATTTCATAGTTTATAAATGACCCCATATTGTGATATTCTATGTTATATATAAAAGAGTACCAATTTGTTAAAATGTTTATTTCTACTTTTATCTTTTTATATTTATATGTATAAAGTTGTGGGTCCCATTTATTTTGTGAGTAAGTGTGGGGAAAAACGGCTGATGTGTGTTGATAGAAAATGATGTTGTCATAGCTGCGTGTTTTCCAATACCACGCATGCTGTTTTCAATTTCCGAAACTACCCTTCATTGCTTCTTTTATTACATTCATTGCCACTATGTTAATCATCATCCTTTGAAACTCCTCTTCCCCTCTCCTCTCTACACCCCTTTCCACCCTCCTCCGCTCCTCCCTTTCTAACCAAGATTACGATTCTCCGGCATGGCTACAGACCCGCCGGAGGGCTACGGCGACGACTTCCTTGAACAAATTCTCGCGATTCCTTCTTACAACATCGCCGGATGCTTGCCTGGTAACACTACCGATGCTAATGCTTCTGAAACGGTGTCTGTTCATCGTCAACAACAACAGCAGCAACCGGTGTTTCCGTTAGGTTTGAGCCTTGATAATGGCCGTGAAACAATCGGAGCGTTTGCAGGGCAGCAGCAGCAGCAGCAGAGGGTAAGTTGCTGTTACCCTAAATAAGTTATTGAATCATGTTTCTTTCGAGATAACTATTGATTTTAGGTTTCTCGGTTTACCTATTGAATTTGATATAGTAAGAGCAGCATTTCGGAGTTGTAACACCACCAAAGGGGGTGGTTGTGAGTTGTTGAGGAATTGGAGGGCTGTTTTGCAAATAACTTGTTTTTCTTGATATGCAGGAGAGAGGAGGGAGCATGAACATGACTGGATTGTTTCCTTCATTTGAAAATTTACAGTCACATTCTCTGCTTCATTCTGTTCCTCAGGTTCCTTATACTTATTCTGTGTAACTTGCTTAGTTTTTTGCTTAAATTTCGAATACATTATACACTATAAAATTTGTTCTGTGAAGTGTGTGTGTATGTTCTGGATTCTTGAGATATAGTACTTTTTACTTGACAAATTCTGATTATTCATGTATATATGATTATTCTTAAAAACATGACATTTTCAGCCATGAGTGTTGCATTCTACTTACATTTCATCATCTTACAACATTCTTCTTTGAAAAATCTTCATAATTATATAGCAATGTCATCCAAATACAAAACAATTTTCACTTAGTAGGTTTTTAAAAATATAATCTCCTAGTAGAAAGAAAACAAAAGTATATTGCTATTTCTTGCATTTATCCGTGACTTTTACCTTTTTACCCTTGCAGGCTTTTCAAGGGCAATCAACTACAAGTACAGCTGTCACTGTGCCCCATCCACCTTCTATTCGCCCTAGGGTGCGGGCCCGCAGAGGACAAGCTACAGATCCTCATAGCATAGCTGAGCGCGTAAGATATATATATATATATATATATATATATATATATATATATATATATTTATTTATTTACTTACATATATAACCTTGTTCTACCATAATAGCAACCAAATTACATATATTTGCAATAGAGGAGATTGTAACATGAAACCTAGAAAAAATGATGACGTGGCAACATTGTTGCCATATCACCTTCCACGTCATCTGTAACATTTACACATTACTGATGTGGACATTTTCTTTTGCAGCTACGCCGAGAAAGAATTGCAGAAAGAATGAGGGCTTTGCAGGAACTTGTTCCTAGCTGCAATAAGGTAAGGGAATTGTCTTTATTTTGTAAATTTCTAATAATTAAAATGAAAGATTCGTTTTTTTTTTTAATAAATTTTTTGATTTTCATTTCAAGTATTTCGTTTGTTTATAATTTGTAGGTGAAATATATAGGTTATCCCATTTGTTATAATATTGTATAGTTCTTTTTGATTTCATTTTTTTTATAAATATATAGAATTCCGTTTGCAACTTTTTGATTTTACAATCTCTAGTTTAACTATTCTGTTTGTTTATAACTAGGGGTAATAATTGAATTTTTAAAAATGGAATAATCTTTAAAAACTGCAGAAAAAGGAACATGTAAAAACGGGAAATCTTAAGCAAAAATCATGCATAAAAATAAAGATGTAAAAAAGCTGCAAACAAAAGTATCCTGTAAAAGAAACCAATTTGTTACAAGTGAATTTGTAAAAGATACACTTTTGAAAAAAAGGCTGTAAAAGAAGTTGTGTAAAAAAATCGAAGGTTTTTTAAACATAATAAAACAAAGTTAGGGAAATTTGTAAAAACAAAGTTGTATATAAATGTTGGAGAAAGTTTTATAAAAACAATTTAGACCATTACACTACTGTTCATGAGATGTTTCGAATTATAAGGGTTATTAATATGTGATTTAAATATGTAAGTATTCCTTTTGTTTATAATTTTTGTTATGTGTGTAACTCAATCTTCTTTATATATATATATATATATATATATATATATATTTAATGCATTGAATGTGTCTTGTGTAGACCGATAAAGCTGCAATGCTAGATGAAATTCTTGATTATGTGAAGTTCTTACGGCTTCAGGTCAAGGTGATTTCTCATTTTGTTTTTTTTTATAATTAAAAAATCTCAGTACGATTTTTAACAAGTTTCAACCTACTTTTGGAATTAAAAGATAAAAATAGTGTTTAGAAATGGGACAAAAGTTATAATTTTTTGTCCCACCCAAAAAAGGTGGGACATGAACTCGTTCTCGATCTCTCATCTGTACAAAAGACGTAAACACCCTTCTCATTCTCATCATCGAAAATAGCTGTGAAAAGCTTGTCTAGTCATGTCCCATGTAACAAACGCAGCTTTAGCTGCGTTTGTTACACGATCATACCGAGACTAGACAAACTTTCTAGGGCTATTGTCGATGACGAGGACGAGGAGGGCGTTTACGTCTTTTGTACAGATGAGAGATCGAGAACGAGTTCATGTCCCACGTTTTTGGGCGGGACAAAAAACTATCACTTTCGTCCCATTTATGTCACTTTTGTCCCATTTACGTCAGTCTCGGTACTTGTAGCAATACAAGTACAGCCTGTTCTGTCATGTCATATCTTGTCCTGTCTTCTGTCTTCTTCTTTTGTGTATTGTCTTCTTCTTTTGTGTATGCAATCCATAGTTGTTGTTTCTAGCTTCACTGACTGACTTAGCAGGTTCTTAGCATGAGTAGGCTGGGTGGGGCCGGTGCAGTGGCACAACTCGTATCTGACGTCCCCTTGCAATCCGTGGAGGTAACTTTCACAAACAAACAAAAAACACGACATTTTATCATTAATAGTAAAAAATTATGAAACATTGTTGTATATTTATGATAGGGGGACACGAGTGAAAATGGATATAATCAACCGGCATGGGAAAACTGGTCAAACGATGACACAGAACGTGAAGTAGCAAAGCTAATGGAAGAAGATGTGGGGGCCGCTATGCAATTTCTCCAATCAAAAGCCCTTTGCATCATGCCCATATCACTCGCTTCACTTATTTACCCGCCCCAACAACCCGACTCCAATTCCATGGTTAAGCCCGAACCATCGGCTCCTTCTTAGACCCGTAACCCATTTGCACGTGCCTACGAAACTCCCGTTATTTCCCGTCTATATCGATATATCTATTATAGTAATAGTAATAATAATTATTATTACCGTTTTACCCTTTTCGGAGCAATATGATCTTAGTTTTGGTCCCTACCCCAAAGTCGTCTTCTTCTGGATCCTGTATCCCATCTGGATTTGTGTTAAACCAGATGTGATGTTGTCCCATCTGGTTTATGCTAAACCAGATGGGATGACATCCATCTGGTTTGGTGCAAACCGGATGGGATGGTAGTTTGGTTGTCCCATGTGGGATGGTGTTTTGTTTGAGGGAAAGTATGGAAGAAAGGTAGTTTTCTTTTTTAAATTAACCTTGTAAATTGAAAGGCGAGATATGATCATTGTGTGCATTTCTTGTTTTGATTTGGGATTTTATTTAATTATGGAATTAAAATGTATTCTAAGATCTTTTGATATGGATAACTGAAAAAGTTAGCTTGTTCTTTGGTGTTTGTTAATTGTTATTGTTGGATGGATTTGGGCCGGTCTTTTTTATATTTCGGTCTTTAACTTTTGTGGTATATCTTTTAGTTTTAAATATTATTCTATGATATGGTACAAGGAAAGAGAAATGTTTTTTTATCTGATCAAAAGAATATATTAAAGTTGTTTTTAATGGATTAGGTGAAAAATTACGAGTTGATAAGCTAACTATATTACTTTGTTAAAACTGGCAAATGTAAGATTATATTAAATGGTATTTAGATGTACAATTAAAAACTAATGTTATGTTGCATGAAACATTTTTAATCAAAACAAAGCTAATTAGTAAAGTTTTTTAATTATTTTTGGGTTAGAACATCTTTGTTGCATTCAATATCATATTTGTAATATTATTCTTTTTTCCACTTTTCAATACATATTTTTTTTTTTTTGCATTAATAATGATAATAAAACATATGTAAGTTAAAATACGCAAAATATGTTGGATGTTGTTTAGAGTCCCAAAAGTTATGACCAATTATTTGGAAGCTCTAAGAGGTCGTTTCTTTTAGGAAGGAGAGTTGAGACAAAATAAAATTTCATAGATGGAAAAAAGTGCCCCTAGCAAAGAAAAGGATTTGTCTTTGTATTGGAAGCCTTGTTTTTTTGCATTTAATTGGCTTTTAATTTATAATCGAAGATGAAAATACTATGGTGAACTCGATTCTTTAAGGGTAGTTGTGGTTAAGGCAAGGGGTGTGGTGAAAACATAACAATTTGGTCCTTTGATCATCTTTGGTCAAAAGGAATTAATATGGATCAATTCCTTAGAAAAAACTTGGTAATAGACTTTTGACGAGATATTGGAAGCTTGGATAAGGGAAATTCTTTTAATGCAAGGGGTGTGGTCAAAACATAACTTGGTCCTCTGATCATCCTTTTTTTCTTTTTTGTAGGTTTTCAAGAATTTTTTGCAAAGAAACACAAAAATGATGCAAGGTGAATGCTAGATTCGAGAATGATGCATACGTGGGATCACATTAGAGGAGTTATGTTTTGAGTTCTTCCTCATTCTAGATATCACATCATTCTCCCCATAATATATGTATTCTTTGATCCAACATCTTTATGTTGTTTTGTTGCTAAGAGTTTTAAAGTTTTGTTTATTATTGCTTTTGTTGCTATGTGTTCAAAAATCATCATAACCTAAGGCCACGAGGTATGGTTTTGAGATTTTATGCGTTAAAGGATCATCAACCCATTTTCACCATTCAGTGGATATGGTGTTCACTAGTGAACAACCAATGAGAATGCACTCAATTTGGAGGTAATCAATCAAAATTCCCGTAATCGTCCGTGACCCATCTCAATCCGCGTCACATTCACCAGGAAGGGGGGCTGTGTTCACACGTGAATACCCCCTCCAAGTCACACTTTACGCGTAAAAACACCCTCCATGCCCCATGGCCTAATAAAATTGGATTGATTTGAGTGTTACGAGACACTTTGGGAAAGATTCCTATCACTAACATTAGTTGTCACTGTTGGTGATTTTATATCATCAAATATTATTTAAGTGTAATAGGATTAAATTTGTTGACCAAACGTGATCTTGTTGAATATTGAACAAGTTAGGATGGTGTAGGAGTGCACACTTGTTCAAGTTTTTCAAGATTTAAAGTACATTGCTATTTAGGGGCGAAGCCCCTAAACGAACGGGGATCCGGGGGCAGCGCCCCTGGGAGCGGGGTCCCAGGGGCGGAAGCCCCTGGCGGGGTCCAAGGGGCAGAGCCCCTGGCTGGGATCGAGCTATATTAAAAATTGCATCAAAAATCCAATTTTAGAAAGTTGACCCTTTATTCCATGATATCCGTTTAATGACAGTTTGGTAGTTTTATGACAGTTTGTAACTGTCTGTTGATAGTTTTCAGACAGGATTGATATATCCGTTTTTTGGTCAATATTCTGGTACATGTTGAAGAACATTTTCATATACATTCTCAAATTTCATTCTCTGAATTTCATCCAATTGAGTGTTCGATCTGTACCATCGAAATACTTCAATTTGATAGTGAATCACGACTTTCAGAGAATCCAAGCAATCTATTCATCCCTTTTTCTAACAAAAAATTGAAGTATTCTGTAATCATGGCAAGTGGTGATTCTGTGAAAGATATGACAAGCAAGTTTAACAAATTGAACAAGTTTGAAGGGCAAGATTTTCGTAGATGGCAGAAGAAGATGCACTTTCTCCTTACCACTCTAAAAGTGGTGTATGTTCTTAGTACACCCATGCCAGTCTTACCAGAATCTGTTGAAGATGAACCTTTGGAGGCAACAAGAAGGAGATCAAAGTGGGAAAATGATGATTACATATGTCGTGGTCATATTCTCAATGGTATGTCTGACTCTCTTTTTGATATTTATCAAAATTTCGAATCTGCAAAAGAACTTTGGGATTCTCTTGAATCCAAATACATGGCTGATGATGCTTCTAGCAAGAAGTTTCTTGTCAGTAATTTTATGGGTTACAAGATGATTGACTCCAGGCCTGTTATGGAACAATTCCATGAAATGTTAAGGATCCTGGGACAGTTTGTTCAACACAATCTGAAAATGGATGAAGCCATTGCTGTAGCTGTGATAATTGACAAACTGCCCCCTTCCTGGAAAGATTTTAAACATAATCTAAAACATAACAAAGAGGAATTAACTTTGACTCAACTTGGAAGTCATTTACGGATTGAAGAGTCCTTAAGGACTCAAGAACTTGATAACAATCCTAAAGGCAAGAACCAAGTTGGTTCCTCTTTTGTGAACATGGTGGAAGGAGAAAGTTCAAAGAATCCCAAGAAGTGTAATGGAAAAAGGAAGTTTAAAGGAAAGGATGACAAGTCTTCCAACAAGAAGGCTAAGTTGGTTTGTTGGAATTGTAACAAACCGGGTCACTTCAAGAAAGATTGTCGTCTTCGCAAAGTGAATAAGGATGGTGCTGGACCCAGTGGATCCAAGGATCCAGAAAAGCAACAAGGTCAGATATCTGTTTCATTGCAGAATTCTAAATATATTCAGAATTATATTTCTGTGATTTCTGAAGCATTTTATGTGCAGGATGATAAAGTTGCATGGTGGGTTGATTCAGGAGCAACAAGTCATGTTTGCAAAGATCTATATTGGTTCAAGGACTTTCAACCAATTGAAGATGGATCTGTTGTTAAGATGGGAAATGTTGCAACTGAACCAATCAAGGGCATAGGATCTGTTTTACTTACTTTTACTTCTGGGAAATGTTTGTGTTTGAACAATGTTTTATATGTTCCAGGGATTCGTAAGAATCTCGTGTCTGAAATTGTATTAAATAATTCTGGTTACAAACAAGTGTTAGAAAGTGACAAGTATATCTTGTCAAGACATGGTTCTTTTATGGGATTTGGATATATATGTAATGGAATGATTAGGCTTAATATTAATTATCCTTCTAGTGATAATTCTATTTTCATGGCTTCTAGTAGTACTAGCAATAATTTTCATAAGTCTAATTTATGGCATGCTAGACTAGGACGCATTAATTACAAGAGATTAAAAGACATGTCTAAAATGAGTTTGATTCCTGCTTTTGATATGCAAAATAATGAAAAATGTAAAACATGCATGCTAACTAAAATCACTAGACAACCTTTCAAAGATGTTGTTAGGGAAAGCAAGGTGTTGGATCTTACACATAGTGATTTATGTGATTTCCATGCAACACCTTCCCTTGGAAACAAGAAGTATGTTGTTACTTTCATTGATGATGCATCTAGATATTATTATATCTATTTGCTACATTCTAAGGATGAAACACTTGATAAATTTAAAATTTATAAACAACAAGTTGAGCTTCATAAAAATGAATTAATAAAAGTATTGCGTACTGATAGAGGTGGTGAGTATTATGATCCAGTTTATTTTGAATCAACTGGAATAATACATCAAACCACAGCTCCATATACACCACAACAAAATGGTGTAACTGAAAGGAAGAATAGGACTTTGAAAGAAATGGTTAATTCCATGTTGTCATATTCTAGTTTAAGTGAAGGGTTTTGGGGTGAGGCAATGTTAAATGCATGTTACATCTTGAATAGAACTCCAAATAAAAGGAGTAAGAATACTCCTTATGAACTTTGGTGTAAAAAGGTACCAAATTTGAGTTATCTCAAAATTTGGGGTTGTAGAGCAGTTGTAAGGCTCACTGAACCCAAAAGGAAAACATTGGGTGAGAGAGGTATAGATTGTATCTTTATTGGATATGCTGAGCATTCCAAAGCATATAGATTCTATGTCTTAGAATCTAATGACTCTATGTCTATAAACACAGTGATAGAGTCAAGAGATGCTATCTTTGATGAAGAAAGATTTACATCTATACCTAGACCAAGGGACATGATTCATCAATCTTCCAACAAGAGTATTACTCAAGCTGAAGATGTTTCTGGTGGTGCAACTTCTGTACCTGAACCTAGGAAAAGCACCAGAGCTAGAAAAGCTAAGTCTTTTAGATCTGATTTTCAACTATATTTAGTTGAAGGAACAAGGAATGAAACTATTTCTCAACATCAATATTGTTTTAATATTGAAGAGGATCCAAAGACTTTCAATGAAGCTATGGCTTCTAGGGATGTTCATTTCTGGAAAGAGGCAATTCATGATGAGATTGATTCTATTATGCATAACAATACTTGGGTATTGGCTGATTTACCTCCTGGTTGCAAGGCATTAGGATGTAAATGGATCCTCAAAAGAAAAATGAAGGTGGATGGCACAATTGATAAGTATAAAGCCAGATTGGTTATCCAAGGCTTTAGACAAAAGGAAGGTATTGATTTCTTTGATACTTATGCTCCTGTTGCCAGAATTTCTACTATTAGATTATTATTAGCTCTTGCAGCTATACATAATCTTGTGATTCACCAAATGGATGTGAAAACTGCATTCTTGAATGGTGACTTGGATGAGGAAATATACATGAAACAACCTGAAGGGTTTGTGATGCCTGGAAATGAACACAAAGTGTGCAAGTTAAAGAAATCATTATATGGTTTGAAACAAGCACCAAAACAATGGCATCAAAAGTTTGATGATGTTGTCTTGTCTAATGGTTTTGCATTAAACCAAGCTGACAAGTGTGTATATAGCAAATTTGATACTTCTGGAAAAGGAGTCATGATTTGTTTATATGTGGATGATATGTTAATTTTTGGTACTGATTTAGAAGAAGTTAATAAAACCAAGAAATTCTTGTCATCCAGTTTTGAAATGAAAGACCTGGGGGAGGCTGAGGTAATTCTTGGTATAAGAATTAAACAAGGAAACAATGGGATTTCAATTTCTCAATCTCATTATATTGAGAAGATATTGAAAAAGTTTAACTTTGAGAATTGTTCTCCTGTTAGCACTCCTATAGATCCTAGTCTCAAGCTTTTGCCAAATAAAGGATCTCCAGTGTCTCAACTTGAATATTCTAGGGCTATTAGTTGTTTAATGTATGCCATGATTAGTACTAGACCTGATATAGCATATGTTGTGGGAAGGCTTAGTAGATATACTAGTAATCCTAGTTCACATCATTGGCAAGCTGTGAGTAGAGTATTCAAGTACTTGAAAGGGACCATTAATTATGGTTTAACTTATAGTGGATATCCTTCTGTTTTGGAAGGTTATTCAGATGCCAGCTGGATTAACAACTTAGAGGATCACTCCTCTACAAGTGGTTGGGTGTTTCTTCTTGGAGGAGGTGCCATTTCTTGGGCATCTAAGAAACAAACTTGTATTACTAACTCAACCATGGAGTCTGAGTTTGTTGCATTGTCTGCTGCTGGTAAAGAAGCTGAGTGGTTAAGGAATTTGATTTATGAAATTCCATTATGGCCCAAACCGATATCTACCATTTCTATCAGATGTGATAGTGCTGCAACCTTGGCTAAGGCTTATAGTCAAGTGTACAATGGAAAGTCTAGACATTTAGGTGTTAGACATAGTATGATTCGTGAGCTCATCATAACTGGTGTGATATCTGTAGAGTTTGTAAGAACTCAGTTGAATTTAGCCGATCATCTAACCAAAGGGTTAGCAAGAGATCTTGTGCACAAGGTGGCTATAGGGATGGGTTTAAAGTCCACTTAAAATCTTTTATATTAAGATACCCAATTCCCATCTAATGCAATATTAGATGTTGAATTCAATGTGGAAAGCTTAATACTTGAAGATTGGAACACATTTTATGATCATCCCAAGGTATGTGTTCAGTACTGCAAGTTAAGGAGGTTGAAAATTTATTTCTTAATAGTTCTTTGAAAAATTGCATTTGCAGGTGCAAGAATAAAAGAACTACCTATATAAGCATGAAGTTTAGCTGCTTCAAAAAGTTGGGACTTGGCTTTGATATGCTTATTGAAGGATGGGACACAAGCTAGTTAAATATAGTGTCAAGTTAGAAATTATGAGAATGTAAACTGGTGTGTGTATTATCTTCATGTATTCACTTTGAATAGAAAGGGTTCAATCCTTAGAGACACCCTGATATTCGAATATTTGGATTGAGTAATATACTAATATGAAATTCAATCGTCACGACATTTCATTTATGCATCAGTTTGTTGTTGTTTATGTATTGTTTTTAAGTTTAATCAGGATTACACTTAAATGGGGGAGGTTTGTTGGTGATTTTATATCATCAAATATTATTTAAGTGTAATAGGATTAAATTTGTTGACCAAAAGTGATCTTGTTGAATATTGAACAAGTTGGGATGGTGTAAGAGTGCACACTTGTTCAAGTTTTTCAAGATTTAAAGTACATTGCTATTTAGGGGCGAAGCCCCTAAACGAACGGGGGTTTGGGGGCAGCGCCCCTGGGAGCGGGGTCCCAGGGGCGGCAGCCCCTGGTGGGGTCCAAGGGGCAGAGCCCCTGGCTGGGATCGAGCTGTCTGTTGACCCTTTATTCCATGAAAAATCCAATTTTAGAAAGTTGACCCTTTATTCCATGACATCCGTTTAATGACAGTTTGGTAGTTTTATGACAGTTTGTAACTGTCTGTTGACAGTTTTCAGACAGGATTGATATATCCGTTTTTTGGTTAATATTCTGGTACATGTTGAAGAACATTTTCATATACATTCTCAAATTTCATTCTCTGAATTTCATCCAATTGAGTGTTCGATCTTTACCATCGAAATATTTCAATTTGATAGTGAATCACGACTTTCAGAGAATCCAAGAAATCTATTCATCCCTTTTTCTAACAGTCACTTCGACACATGTTATTTATTTATTTTTAATTTTTTTTAAAGAGAGACAAAGTCTCGGTAAAATAAAGATTTTCATCATTAACATTAGTTGTCACTTATGGATAAATTGTGTTATCACATAGGGGTTGGTTAAAAAGACACTTTATTTTACCATATAGACATCCTAATTTAATTTTGAAATATTTTTATTGGTTGAAATTGTATTGTTTTTCAAAAAAACTGATTATAAGTAGTTAACTATATGTTAACTTTTTAAAAAGTGGTCGATAGATGTTTATTATGGTTAGAGATAACTTTGCAAAACCATTCCATGGTCTAATGTAATGGCCATATGTTTCTTAAATTTAGTATTTGTTTATTGATATTTGTGATTCGGCCATCGAACCCTAGAGAAAAGTGTTAGAAAAGGGGATGAATAGATTGCTTGGATTCTCTGAAAATCGTGATTCACTATCAAATTAAAGTATTTCGATGGTACAGATCGAACACTCAATTGGATGAAATTCAGAGAATGAAATCTGAGAATGTATATGAAAAATGTTCTTCAACATGTACCAGAATATTGACCAAAAAACGGATATATCAATCCTGTCTGAAAACTGTCAACAAACCGTTACAAACTGTCATAAAACTACCAAACTGTCATTAAACGGATGTCATGGAATAAAGGGTCAACTTTCTAAAACTGGATTTTTCATGGAATAAAGGGTCAACAGACAGCTCGATCCCAGCCAGGGGCTCTGCCCCTTGGACCCCGCCAGGGGCTGCCGCCCCTGGGACCCCGCTCCCAGGGGCGCTGCCCTCGGACCCCCGTTCGTTTAGGGGCTTCGCCCCTAAATAGCAATGTACTTTAAATCTTGAAAAACTTGAACAAGTGTGCACTCCTACACCATCCTAACTTGTTCAATATTCAACAAGATCACTTTTTGTCAACAAATTTAATCCTATTACACTTAAATAATATTTAATGATATAAAATCACCAACAAAAAGGACTATGTTTTGAGTGTAACTTGGGCTTGGGAATCTAGAAACACGTGCATTATATATTTTGGTTTGGTTTTGAATCGGTTATTGTTAATGTTTCTTATCCTTATATAACTTGTATTATATATAAATTACTTTGAGAATGTTTTTGGGAGTTTGACTGTAAGATTGGATTGTTGATGTTATCCATTTCCTTTTAAAATTTTATTGTTACTATTTTGACATGTACTCGGTTTGAAGGATTATTGCAGATTATTGAAGGATTAGATTTTGGATATTTAAAAGATCTTGAAATTTTGGATTTAATTGTATGTAAATTATTCACTTTAACTATTCTTTTTGATTAATTTATTTGACCATCGTATGACTTGACCAACTTTAAAACAACATGAATTTGACCGCTAGGACCTAATTCAACAATTTTGATCTTCTTATAAAGAATTTTGTTTTACGAAAAAAATGGGGTGTTTAATATTTAATGAAAAATTCAACTAAACTATATGAAGGGCATTTCAGGCGTAAACCTCACAACCTCATACATCAAAATATGCTAGTGATGGAACATTCAGACTCCATATTTCAAATGGTGTTTTGGATCCTTTCTTTGTTGGTACAAGGTTTAGGAATTTTATAAAATTCTCCAAGGCATAACCCCATAAACTTATTGAAAATGCATTACAATTCATCATGGACCGAACAATATATAATAATGTTTGGTTTATCCTCTTGACTACACCGTTATGTTACAGTGTCGTAGGTGATGTCAATTATTAAATAATCTCATATTTCCTTATATGATTGTGAAACTCTAGACTAAGATACTCACACCTTATTTGTCACACCCCCGGACCAAAACGACGGAAACGTCTGGAGGCGGGTGACTTCATTGTGTAGTATCATAACAATTGAATATAAATGAAATATAGCAAATCCAAACATCATACATCATTCTTACATTGTTTTTACAATTTGTTCATGTTCTTGAAATACACAAAAGAGACAACGTTGAATAAATTCCAAATTATGACAAAATAATCTTGAATCCCCACGTCACATATCTGATTATTGATTTCCTGAGAATACAAGTCGTTTGAAAAGCGTTAACATAAAATATATTGGTGAGTTCATAAACATTTTGTATAAAATCTGTGGTAGTTGGTAAAACCAGAAAATCCCAAATTTTCTTATCAATTGGTTGTAAGTTTTCAATCCTAATCGGGTATAGTTGCATGTGTGATTTAGTTTATCGTTTTACAAAATCGTATAAAATTGTTTTCCCCAGAAAATCCTATATTTTCCGATGAATAAGTTGGTGGTCTTAAACTGGCGTGATAAAAGCTTCGTTTATAGTACTAAAAATAGTCGTTGTCTAAAATTGAAAAGTGTAACTTGAGTAGTTTTCTAAGACATACTGTTATATTCTTAGTGAGTCGTTATAACCATACTAATATGATAGAGTGCTTGTTTCTGATGTTCTTCAGGCGTCGGTTTCATTTAAGATATTTGTCACCTTAGACTGGTCGGTCTAGCTGTAGCGAACAGTGAAGGTGCGGGGTGTCAACCCCGTATAGATCTATACACAAATTCCCGCTCCCCCCTTCCCCCGGAGACTCTGGTTGTAACTCCTACAAGACTTTGAGTTTACACTATTATATATATATATATATATATATATATATATATATATATATATATATATATATATATATATATATATATATATATATATATATATAGGTACTGTGAAGATTCGTCTGACTAGAATACTAATAGATTTTGGAGCAAATCGTCGTAATCCATTATTATTACATAAACAGAAATTGCGTACTTGTTGACTAGATATTTCGTTTTCGTTTGGAAAATATTCCTTTGTAAATTAGGCTCGTCAAAAAGACCCAATATTCTTAATGTCGGCAAAATGGTCCTTCAATTTATAATTTAACAAATAAGACCCATTTTCGTTAAAAAGTGACTCAAATCTATGTGATATGTTGAAAGTGGTCAATTCTCTCTAAAATACCCTTTTAAACTATTTTGACGTAAATACTTAGGATTTTTGTCATAGAAATTTGTAACTTGTATTTCTTGTTTCTCATACATAAGTTGTGAAGTAAGCTGCAATTCTTGAAGTTTGCTAAATTTTCGAGTTCTAGGAGTCTTCATGCCTTTAAGATACATAACTTAGTATGCAAGCATAATAAGCAACTAAATCAAAGTTTAAAAACAAGGTTTTTGACTTGCATTCTCCC
This sequence comes from Lactuca saligna, assembly GCF_052625555.1. Taxonomy (NCBI): domain Eukaryota; kingdom Viridiplantae; phylum Streptophyta; class Magnoliopsida; order Asterales; family Asteraceae; genus Lactuca; species Lactuca saligna. The sequence goes on along the minus strand of NC_136421.1, from coordinate 142,868,914 downwards.
CCAAAAACAATAAAAATCTCGAAAAAGTAGGGGTACGAAGCTCACCTTGGTTTAGCTTGCTGGGTGATTTGAAGAAGTGTTAAGGAGCTTCCAAGTTCCAACACTTGAAAGGTTCTTTGAACTTTAGAATATCCTAATAATAATTTTATGTGTAACTATAATGAAATCTTAGGAATAATGTGGAGAATCACTAGTCAAAGAAGATGGGATATTTACAAAAATCTAGGAATTTTTCTTTGAAGGAATGAGGCTTGAAGATTGAATGAGTTGAGAGCACCTCTTAGGAGTTTACTGAGTATGAAAATGAGAAGTGGAATAAGGGGGAAAGGAGTTCACGTATCTGAATGGAGGGGATAAGGGGTTATTTGACATTTTCTTGGAGGGCTGGTGGATAACCTTATTATCTATGGGTAGTATGGGTTTTACTGAGATTTGCATGGGAAAATGGGGGATTTGCATCACATCATAAAGTCAAACCCCTTATCTACTTAGAATCCCTTTAAAAATCTTGGGTATTATTTTATATAAATATGTTTAAAATAATTAATTTTGGCATAAAATAGGGGTTTAAGGGGTCTAGGATATGAAAAATACGAGTTTGGAGGAATTCCCGACGTCAAAATATCCTAAACTGAAGAAAAAGTCCGAAATGGACAAAAATCCGGAGTGTAGCCTTGCTCCTGCGAGGGTCCGAAATCAAATCCCAAATTCCATAGTGGATTTTGTAACGCCCGTAGATCTGGGCTAGTCAATTTAGAGACGATAAGCATCAAAAATGACTTTTTGATGGAAGATTATTTAGAAGGATTAATCTTAACCAAGTTGTAGTATATGTCACAAGGTTTCCGTGCATATAAAGAACGCCAAAATTCGAGTTATAACGAAGAAGTTATGACCTGTCGAAGTTTCGCGACAGAACCGGCACGACCCAGCGCGACGTAAATAGTGAGCTTAAGGTAGATAGATATCTATCCTTAGTGATCTAAACAAGAGTTGAAGATTTATTCGATAGTAGTCCAACGATAAAAAGACAGACAAAAACGGAGTTCGTATGCGAAAGTTATGAATTTCTGAAGTTCGGGACGCGAAACCCCAAAACTGTCAGAGACCACGACGTGGCAAGCAGTGCCACGACGTGGCAAGTGTCCTGACACCTCCGGGAGGCCCCCAGATGCAACTTGGGATGACGCATGCAGTGACAACCAAGCCCACGACGTGGCAAAAGGATCCCACGACGTGGCAAGGGCCAAATTATGCCCTATAAATAGATTTGAAGGGCCAGCCGTTTAGGGTTGCTATTCTCTCTCTTCTCTCTCCTGTTTTGCATCGATTTGCATGCCAAAAGTTCCCCGAAGCCCCGGTAATATTCCCGAGTCCCAAAGCAAGTCCCGAGATCCCGAAGATCCCGAGAAGTGCGGTTTCCAAGCCGAAGCTCTGCCCACGAGAAGTTCGATTTTTGTAGAGATCTTCCAGATCTGCTGAGGATTACTACTTTTGCAAGTCGTAGTGCTGTCCGATCATCTTCTGATCAAGTGAGTGTATACTACCTTTCATAAACACGATTATAATACAAGTATTTTTTGAATGTATTAAGTATATGTTTTGGGTGAGTGTGTGGTCACTTTCTTCTAACACCTAAATATTAAGTATTTGTTATGAAATACCTGCTATGTGTTTATATATTGTTTGTTTATTTGAGATGAGTATGAAATGGATGAACTATATAGGTTTTAATGAGATAAACTGTATGGATATTTTGTATCTATGAATATGTTGGGTAGGACATGGGTAGATGAGTTCCGTGAGTATGGATCAGATCAAGAGGTTAGTTTTAGATCCGTGAGTATGGATTAGATAAAGAGATTGGATTTAGATCCGAGAGTATGGAATAGGAAAAGAGATAAACTTGTCATTAATCCGGGAGTATGGATTAAGACATAGTAAATTGTCCCTAGTCCGGGAGTATGGATTGGGCACAGTTTAGATCCGGGAGTATGGATCAGAACAGGATTTAGGTATAGTAAATTGTCCCTAGTCCGGGAGTATGGATTGGGCACAGTTTAGATCCGGGAGTATGGATCAGAACAGGATTTAGGTATAGTAAATTGTCCCTAGTCCGGGAGTATGGATTGGGCACAATTTTAGATCCGGGAGTATGGATCAGACCAATAGGTAAACTTGTCATTAATCCGGGAGTAAGGATTAAGACATAGTAAATTGTCCCTAGTCTGGGAGTATGGATTGGGCACAGTTTTAGATCCGGGAGTATGGATCAAACCAAGAGATTAGTTTAGATCCGGGAGTATGGATCAGACCAAGAGATTAGTTTAGATCCGGGAGTATGGATTAGACCAAGAGGTTAGTTTTAAGTCCGAGAGTATGGATCAGGTGGAGAGATTAGTTTAGATCCGTGAGTAGGGATCAGATAAAGAGGAAAAGTTTAGATACGAGAGTTTAGATCGTGTCTTTGTGAGGATCGATGGGGTGGGATAAGAGTTGGTTTTTATATGGTGAAATTATATAATTTTGGATGTTCTATATATATTTATATGATATAACATTGTGGGATGAAAACCCTATATGCTCACCAGGCTCCCAAGCCTGACCCACTCAGTTTAATTGTATCACAGGTATCGATACGAAGCTGCTTTGCACTGAGAGATTAAAGGAGATGTAAATCACTAGAGTAAATGAATGTATGTTCTGTTTATGCTTATGTGTCTGTATCGGAACATGACATCCCGAGGTTTTATTATTTAATGAAAATACATTCTCTTTGAGAAATGTTTTGATAAGTTATTATCATATCTTGTTTTGGGAACAAATTCCGCAACCGTATCTTTAAAAGATTACTCTGATTTTATAAAACAAAGCATAAGTAAAATCGGTCTTTTCTAGCCATGAAAATGGGGATGTCACAGTTGGTATCAGAGCATTAGTGTAACAACCCGAAATTTCAGTATCATTTATTGTAACTCTTTCGTAGTACAATTCGCGCAACCAATCGTCGTTTCCAATTTCGATTTCCGATCTTCCGTTTAATTAAGTCATTATATGGTACACACTTAAAATGACTTAATGGGTGTCTTAACACATTTAGAAATCATTTTAACACCCAACTTTAGTAATCGGAATATTTCTAGAAATTACCGTATCGGGTTACGGTAACTCAATCGGGTACGACCAAAAACCTCGTCTAACGCCGGTATCGGGTAGAATTCCACCGTGTCCAAAACTTAAACACTATATAAACATGTTTAAGCCTTCATTTGAAGCCTTTGGTCAATTTCTCAATTAACACTCACAACCTCTCTCCTCAACCCAAAATCAAGGTCCAAAACAAAGAATTAAGGCTTGAAATCAAAGAGGTAACACCCCTAACTTGTTATTCAACCTCTTTAGCCTTCAATTTTGTGTTTAATTTGTGTTTTGGGACCAAGAACATGAGTTTACGGCCAAGGAACTAGCTTGGGCCGTAAACTCCTATCAATGGGGTTTTTAAGCCCTAAAACCCCTCCTTAGCATTGTTGGACATTAGATATGACTTAATGGCTTAATGGAAAGGACTTATAACATGTAAAACATTGATTTTGAGGGACAAAAGTGAGTTTACGGCCAAGACACATTCTTGGGCCGTAAACTCATATTCAAAGGGTTTTTGAGCCTATTAACCCTTCCAAATCATAGTTGGGACTTAGATATGACTTGTGGGACATTGGTTTTAGCATCTAAACACCTTAAACATGATTTTTGGGGGACAAAAGAGAGTTTACGGCCAAGACATATTCTTGGGCCGTAAACTCCTCTTAATTGGGGATTTAGAGCCTTAAAACTTGTCCAAATGCCTTGAAACTCAACCAATGGCCTTGTGGTAAAATCTAGATGCATCTAAAAATGGTTTAAAGGTTTGAAACACAACAAAAATGTCACTTATAAGAGTTTACGACCTAGGAGCATACCCTTGGCCTTAAACTCATGAAACTTTGTCAAATGATGCATTAAACCACCCCAAATGGCTTGTTCAAATTTCTAGAATCACATGTGATTGTTTTTAGCATCAAAAACTAACTTTTCTTGGGTATCATAGAGTTTACGGCCTTAGAACATGCCTCTAGGCCGTAAACTCCAAAATGTATGCAAAATGATGTTTAAATTCATGACAAAGCTTGGAAAATTAACTAGAATCACATGTGATTGTCCTTTGAAGCTCAAATCAATTTTCCTTGGCCATAGGTGATTTTATGGCTGTAAACTCCTATGGTATGGCCGTAAACTCCCTTTTAAGTGTTATAATTTCATTCAAATAATTCCAAGGCATTTTAGAAATCCATTCCAACAATCCCCATGTCCATTTAAGCCATTTAAACACCCAAAACCACACCCACATGAGTTTACGGCCGTAAACTCATGTATGTGTGTGTTCAATGGTTGTAAACTCTTTAAAATGTTTACTCTTGGGGAGTAAACTCAAGTCCCAAGTCCCTAGTGCCATTACACGTCCGAAGATGTCACTCGGGTCATTCCGAACGCTCGTTTTGAAGTGTTTAACTTCATTGGAGTGTAATGTTCCATATGATTAGTGAATGTATCTCTAATTGTATATATATGAACATTATATCATTTTACATAGGGACATCGCGAGTAATCAAACCCCGAACCAACGTCTAGTATTCAAAGCCGACACGTTTCCGAGTCCGGTGAGTTCATACCCCTACCCTTTTTCACTGTTTTCACTGTTTTCAGTGGGGGAACACAAGCAAAGTACAAGGGAATTCTTGTACTCAAAACATGTTTTCAAATGTGTGTTTCATATTTCATATGCTTTTATAACAGATTACCACAACTGATAATCATTTGAACATGCAGATCACATAATATATATTTGTGAAATAGGCCTTTAAACTGTTATGTTTTACATATATTTCACAAATAGTTTTCCACAAATTATCAGTTAAAAGCATGACATTAGACATTTGAACATAATACCTGTACACTGTTTTGTCCTCGGTAACACTCCACATACATACACGAGTGGAGGACTATCATATTATTACTAGTAAATTTGTTAATCCTGTATGATTGGAGACACGTCCTCGGAGAACACTCCACCGAGATACGCGAGTGGAGGACTACACCCATAACCAGAATCTCTGGTATTTAGAGAGCGTGACTTGAGTGTATAGACTATACGGGGCTGACTACCCCACACCTGGCTGCTAGCTACAGCCGAACCGAAATGGTTCAAGGGTGACGAAAGTCATAAGTATGTGGACTACTTATTGCCACATGTGGAATACTTATTGCCACAGGTTTCAGTCTGTTGTATGGTTACGGAACTCGCAATTAGGATAACAGAGATTTACATATAGTAATAATGAACCATCTTTTACATTTTTTACATCTTTTACATCTTTCACTTACAGTAACTATCAATCAGGAAAGTACGGGACTCTCCTGGGGAAAAACATGAACCCAATTACGATTACATCTTTAACATCGTTTACATTAGAAACCAACATGCAGGAAAGCATGGGGCTTTCCTGGGTAACACTTACATAACTAGAAAGAGTAACAAATTGGATAACATTACATCTTTTACAATTTGTAACATACAATAAGGAAAGTATGGGACTTTCCTGGTAACACATGATAAGTAAACAGAACAGTTTAACCAGTCAGATAACCAACTATACATTTTCACATGAGTAGACATGTTTTCAGTGTACAAACTTACTATAGTTTACATTTGTGAAACAATAACCAACTATTAAGAAAATATGGGATTTTCTTGGTGCATATAACATTTCAGAAACAGAAAGGAAACTCGAAACATTTTCACAAACAAAAATCGCTTATGAACTCTCCAGCTTTATGCTGATTTTCAAATCGCTTGTGTTCTCAGGTCAGCGTTAGAACAGGTACCCGAAGATTCCTTTTTGATCAGAAGACGGAGTACATGAAGATCCGTTTCATTTTGTCTATATATACTATGTATCACAACTGTACAAACTTTACTTTTGAAATAACTGTAAAACTTTATTATGTAATGTAATGGTTGTTTTACTTTACTTACTATGTGCATTGGATTTGATACTCAACGTGGAGTCAACCCCGGAAATGTTTCCGCCTTCGGTTTTCGGGGTGTGACAATTAGTTTAAGCGAACTAGGAATTTGTAGGAAATTTCTAGACTTAAACTTAGAATGCTAAGTAATGATTGTGAGGAGTGTGTCTAAAATATGTTAGGTAGTACACCTAAATTGACACAAGCACTAGTTTATTTTAGGAATAATGCCTAAAAAGCTTTTATGTGCTAACTGTTTTGTGTGATAGCTAAATTGATGCTATTATTTGTTCGGATCTATGGTCTGTTGCCGACCGGATCCTGAAACCTTACGTGTTTAGGATTCTAAGCGTACGACTACGAAATTAGAACTAGCATGTAAATGTTTCGGGGTGATAAGGAGATTTATACGTTTATCGTAATTAAAGCTTTCTTATCTTAATATTCTCTCTTGGTACACCAAATGTCTGCTTGGATGTACAAAAGGTCATGGTGAAGATTTGTAGAGAATTGAGTAAATGAAGGATATAAAGAGGGATTATGATAGTGAATGACACCTATCAGAAGATATCGTAAGAGTGGTGTCATGCCTTTACTTTATGTCTGATAAAATAACGGAACGTTTAGAGGAGTATGGTACGTCTAAAGTACACCTTCAATTGGCAAGATGATGGAACGGTTGGTGTAATTCTTGAAGTTGTCCCATCGTCTGGAATTTCCATAACCAATCGAGTTGAAGTAGAGTTGATGATTGAAGATTGAGCAATGAAGAAGTCCTAGTAGAGTCTAGGGAAATTGTTTATGATTATTTGGACACATTCGTATGTGTTAAATTGTTTTGTGATTTTCTTCTATGGTGACTTGGTCGACTGCGGGACAAGACTTGGGGCGAGTATGAGTAGGTGTGAAAGGTAGTAGATGCATATACTACCGGAAGCACAGGACTCGGACTTGGATCAGGGAAAGTCACAAGGTTACCAAGAAGCCGGTGATTGATTCCATTTTATTCTGGTATGTCATTACCATTGTTTCGGTAATAACTAGTAAGATGGTTCTTGTTCTGACCCTAGTGGTCATGTTTAAATTTGAGTTCGACTACAAGGAGTATGTTACGTGGTCTAGAGGACCAAGTTAGATGTAACGTCTGACTTAAGTCAGAAGGTTGAAGATAAATGTGATTAATAGTGCCGCGCTCGTTGTTAAAAGAAGTTTGCAGGTAGAAATGCTACATGTTGAAATGTGATTATATCACATTAGAATATGAAGGAAGGTATATTCCATTCTGGAATTTAACTTCATTAAAGACCGAGACTAAGCATCGCATCGTGCGATGAGAGGTCAGTAGAGCACGACCCATCGGTTTGTTACAATAGATAAAGGAAAGTATTTATCCTGAGAAGAAGAATGAGTCCATAATAAAGAATTATTTCGTAACTCGAGGGTTACGATTGAAAGTACAACATAGTACGATAAGTAGATGCAAGATTGGGCATCGTCTGCGGTCAAGAAAGCCATAAAGTTAAAAACTCTTTCGAGGAAACATAGAATTTACGGTTATTACCTAGGATGAAGAGATAGCGTATGGAATCATTATACAAGTTCTATTTTCGTTGATGATTCCGGGACGTAATCATCCTAAGGGGGAGATAATTGTAACGCCCGTAGATCTGGGCTAGTCAATTTAGAGACGATAAGCATCAAAAATGACTTTTTGATGGAAGATTATTTAGAAGTGTTAATCTTAACCAAGTTGTATTATATGTCACAAGGTTTCCGTTCATATAAAGAACGCCAAAATTCGAGTTATAACGAAGAAGTTATGACCTGTCGAAGTTTCGCGACAGAACCGACACGACCCAGCGCGACCCAGCGCGACGTAAATAGTGAGCTTAAGGTAGATAGATATCTATCCTTAGTGATCTAAACAAGAGTTGAAGATTTATTCGATAGTAGTCCAACGATAAAAAGACAGACGAAAACAGAGTTCGTATGCGAAAGTTATGAATTTCTAAAGTTTGGGGCGCGAAACCCCAAAACTGTTAGAGACCACGATGTGGCAAGCAGTGCCACGACGTGGCAAGTGTCCTGACACCTCCGGGAGGCCCCCAGATGCAACTTGGGATGACGCATGCAGTGACGACCAAGCCCACGACGTGGCAAAAGGATCCCACGACGTAGCAAGGGCCAAATTTGCCTTATAAATAGATTTGAAGGGCCAGCCGTTTAGGGTTGCTATTCTCTCTCTTCTCTCTCCTGTTTTGCATCGATTTGCGTGCCAAAAGTGCCCCGAAACCCTGGTAATATTCCCGAGTCCCGAAGCAAGTCCCGAGATCCCGAAGATCTCGAGAAGTGCGGTTTCCGAGCCGAAGCTCTGCCCGCGAGAAGTTCGATTTTTATAGAGATCTTCCAGATCTGCTGAGGATTACTACTTTTGCAAGTCGTAGTGCTATCCGATCATCTTCTGATCAAGTGAGTGTATACTACCTTTCATAAACACGATTATAATACAAGTATTGTTTGAATGTATTAAGTATATGTTTTGGGTGAGTGTGTGGTCACTTTCTTCTAACACCTAAATATTAAGTATTTATTATGAAATACCTGCTATGTGTTTATATATTGTTTGTTTATTTGAGATGAGTATGAAATGGATGAACTATATAGGTTTTAATGAGATAAACTGTATGTATATTTTGTATCTACGAATATGTTGGGTAGGACATGGGTAGATGAGATCCGTGAGTATGGATCAGATCAAGAGGTTAGTTTTAGATCTGTGAGTATGGATTAGATAAAGAGATTGGATTTAGAGCCGAGAGTATGGAATAGGCAAAGAGATAAACTTGTCATTAATCCGGGAGTATGGATTAAGACATAGTAAATTGTCCCTAGTCCGGGAGTATGGATTGGGCACAGTTTAGATCCGGGAGTATGGATCAGAACAGGATTTAGGTATAGTAAATTGTCCCTAGTCCGGGAGTATGGATTGGGCACAGTTTAGATCCGGGAGTATGGATCAGAACAGGATTTAGGTATAGTAAATTGTCCCTAGTCCGGGAGTATGGATTGGGCACAGTTTTAGATCCGGGAGTATGGATCAGACCAATAGGTAAACTTGTCATTAATCCGGGAGTATGGATTAAGACATAGTAAATTATCCCTAGCCCGGGAGTATGGATTGGGCACAGTTTTAGATCCGGGAGTATGGATCAAACCAAGAGATTAGTTTAGATCCGGGAGTATGGATCAGACCAAGAGATTCGTTTAGATCCGGGAGTATGGATTAGACCAAGAGGTTAGTTTTAAGTCCGAGAGTATGGATCAGGTGGAGAGATTAGTTTAGATCCGTGAGTAGGGATCAGATAAAGAGGAAAAGTTTAGATACGAGAGTTTAGATCGTGTCTTTGTGAGGATCGATGGGGTGGGATAAGAGTTGGTTTTTATATGGTGAAATTATATAATTTTGGATGTTCTATATATATTTATATGATATAACATTGTGGGATGAAAACCCTATATGCTCACCAGGCTCCCAAGCCTGACCCACTCAGTTTAATTGTATCACAGGTATCGATACGAAGCTGCTTTGCACTGAGAGATTAAAGGAGATGTAAATCACTAGAGTAAATGAATGTATGTTCTGTTTATGCTTATGTGTCTGTATCGGAACATGACATCCCGAGGTTTTATTATTTAATGAAAATACATTCTCTTTGAGAAATGTTTTGATAAGTTATTATCATATCTTGTTTTGGGAACAAATTCCGCAACCGTATCTTTAAAAGATTACTCTGATTTTATAAAATAAAGCATAAGTAAAATCGGTCTTTTCTTGCCGTGAAAATGGGGATGTCACAGATTCAATAGGTTTTGGAGCCAACAGGCGAGTTCCGAAGCTGCTTACTAAGTTCCAGAGTACTTCCCTCTGATCCGGAGTCAGGTGCGAAGTCCGCAGGTTTGGACTGGCTAGCAATTCCGAAGCGAGGCGAGGCAGAGCGGGGTCTTCCGAAGCTGCGAGGATGTCCGAAGTAGGGGAGTTCTGAGATGCGATTCCTCTTTGTTCCTTAGAAGGCATTCCAGACTAAGAGGGTTCCGGACCAAGAGGGTCCTTTTGGGTTTTCTCCTTCGATTTTGAGCTGTTTTTTACTGAGGAAGGTACATAGAGAGATTTAAGAGAGATTTGAGATACGTGGAGAGATTTCATATACTTGGAGAGATTTGGGAGATATTTCATATACTTGGAGAGATTTGGGAGAGATTTCATATACTTGGAGATATTTGAGAGAGATTTGATATACTTGGAGGGATTTGGGAGAGATTTCATATACTTGGAGAGATTTGAGAGAGATTTGATATACTTGGAGAGATTTGGGAGAGACTTGATATACTTGGAGAGATTTGGTAGAGACTTGGGAGAGACTTTGTCGGGGGCCTTTATTAATGTTTTTCTTCGTAGAGCAAGGACCTTAGACTTAGTTACACCCTATTTTGAGTGTCATACACCCCCGAAGGGCATGCAATTCATTACGTCCCTCAATCTGATTAGGGTTTAGAATTTTTGAACATTTGAAACTTACAAATGATACTTTGTGTTAAGATCTTTGAGTGGTACATTAGTAACTATAGAGTAATTCCTAACATGTAAGCAGTATTTGACTTGACCAGTTTGACCCGTTGACTTTGACTTGACCGGGAATTTGGCGGTTCTCACATTATTGAATCTTAGAATCTTAATCCTTTTGTTCATTTGATCCTTTACTTTGTTTTGGTATGTCTTGAACACCTCAAAGGTTTCATACTTATGTTTAATTAACCATAAATAATCAGTAAAGGTAATGAAGTATATTGAGCATGCCTTATGGACACTCTCAATATGCCAAACACATAAGTGTGTATGAGATACAATATATCATTTTCCTGTTTTTAGATACCTATAGATGTGGTATTTGTTAGGTTTCCTAATAAACAAGACTCACAATCTGTTGGATTAAGGTGTCTAATGTAACGTCCCAAAAATATAGATAAAATTTTCATTTTTAAATCATCAAATCCATACAACCATTTGTTCCAAAACTAGTCCGAGTAAAATGTATCTTTTAAACATCAGAGTAAAATAATAACAATCAGTGCAGAAAAGGCATCAATGGATGTTGTGTAGTCAAGTCGGGCCCTTCCCGTTGAAACTGGAAGTACCTGAAAATGTTTAAACCACAAACCCTAATCACAAAGCTTAGTGAGTCCCTCAAAATACCACATACCATATAACAGGCTCAATCCAACATATAAACGTGCCCAATCAAACATACCAATGGGCCCAACCTAGCATATCAATGGGCCCAACCCAACATACCACCATGCCTAACTCAACATATTAATGGGCCCAACCCAATATACAAATGGTCCCAACCCAACTTACAAATGGGCCCAACTCAATATACAAATATAAGATTCACAGAGACAACTAGCATCCTACATAATATAATGAGAAGACTTACCTTAATCCTGAAGACAAGATAAATCACACACTCGAGCCGACGATATCAAGTCTCCTCTTGGTAAACATATACATAATAAAACCCTAATTAACAATTAAGGTAATAACTAACCCACAAAAGGTCTAGGCGCACAACTGTTGGGTTTTTATTCAAAAAATGTTTTATAAACATAAAGATGGCAATATAAGACTTTCATTTTGAACAAAAAAAAATAGTTTTATTCCCACCAAAAGATCATTTTGCAAGACTTAGAAAGATGAAAACAACCATAGAAAGGAAAGAAAAACAACATTTGAAGACTTTGTTTCCTTTTTGCAATTACGAAGTTGATGAAGATGACTTTTAGCCTTCTTGTAATAATACAAACACTCTTAAGCTTTAAGTCAAGATCCAAGTAATGACTTAGAGAGAGATGAAAATTTTAACATCTTCTTATTTTGATCTTAACTCATTAAGAGCCAAAACAGGAGAGAATATGGAGAGGAGAAGACTAAAATTACGTGGTTTTGGCTTGCGGTTTCATATTTTGTTTCATAATATGGTTTTTTATTTTGCAATTTTAAATATTTTTAATCGAAATTCAATAAAATAGCTAATAATTGAAAATATAAATAAAAATTAGTTTTGGTATAAACTAGATAACAATCTAACCGAAAAACGTAAATAATATAAAAATGTTTATACAAAAATCATTTAATATCATAAAACATATATGCAATGTATTTGGAAGAAATTTTATATTTAAAAACAAAACGTGCAAATATGTAATCAAACTAAACAAGTCATTAGAAAAGCTAAACATTACTTACAAGACAATTATAAAATGTATAGAGAAAATCATTTAATATCATAAAACATATATGCAATATTTTTAGAATGAAATTTATATTTAAAAACAAAAGTACAAATATGTAATCAAACTAAACAAGTCACTGGAAAAGCTAAACATCGCATACAAGACAACTTTATGAAATATAGTAGTTAATGAAATCACATAGTAGAGATATCATTCAACCGTCATTTAGATCAATAATGTCATCAACATGTATTTTGATTGTGATTGATTTATACAAACATCATCTATACATATTGCGTATATCAAACTATTTATTATAATTTCAACCAAATTTTATATTATAGAGTAAATTACAATTTTGGTCTAGTCACCAATCAAATACAATTTTGATCAAAGTTTAAAATTTTGATGTGAGTGGTTCTTGTGGTTGCAAAATCTATCAACTTGTTACGTTAACCAGTTATAGTTAATGACCTCGTGTTATATATATATATATATATATATATATATATATATATATATATATATATATATATATATATATATATATATATATATATATATATATATATATAATGACAATATTGCCTATAATTTTGTATTTTTTTATTTTGTGCTTCTTAATTACTACAAAAATAGGCCCCACTTACCCTACCCAACGCAACCCTGGTTGATTTTTCAATGAGGAGCACTCGTATCATTTTTAAAAAATTGGACTAAAATTGTATATTGGTGTCAAACAAATAGGGATCAAAACTCTAATTTACTCTGGAAATTACTTAGATTCTAGTAATAATCATAAAAATATCATATTTTTTAGGGCGTCTGCGATGGCTAACCCATGTTATAACGCATGTAATCATACAACGAATTTTGATCTCTAAATAAATGACATATCCAATGGTTAACTTGATTCTAATAATTTTAAAAAAAAAATTAATTAATTTATCTTCATCTATCAAGAATGTTTTATAAAACTCCATCATTTAATTAGTCATTTTGAAACATGAATCATATATTAATACGGTAGTATAAATACAACTATATTGGGTCTTTAAATAATCAGTCACTTTTCATATATGTTTTATGATATTAAATGATTTTTGTATAAACTTTTTTATATTATTTTATGTTTTCGGTTAGTTTGTTATCTAGTTTATACCAACCACGACATCTGGAGCTGCTCTGGCATCCTCTGCTGTCAACTGAAATGCTCTTCCTCGAGCCCTCAGAGCTTTGACCTTCCCATGCCGGCCATTAGTAATACGCAGGGTTGTAGGAGCCGAAGTCTGAACCGTCCTAGATGCAAGCTGAGTACACTCGACCCTCAAATGACCCGTCTAGTTGGAATTGAAGTAAACCCAAAATCCCTTTGGGAAATCCCTAGCCTAATGTCCCTCATTGCCATACATGTAGCAAGCAGTGCCAGACCGACATGGTTCTTTATGCCCCTTGACGCACCTACCACAAGTGCAGATCTTTTGGCCTCCTGCTCTCGAGTCAGCGGGCTTAGAACACTTAGTTCCCCAATGCGACTGCATTGGTCTTCTATCTCTCACGTGGATCTCCCTCTCCTTTCTAGTCTGGGTCTCCAGTTCAAACTTTCTCCTCTTAGCATTTGGTGCAGCTCAGCTAATTTCCAATATGAAGTGTTCGCCATAAACTCGCGAATATCCCTCCTCAGAATACCCATATATTGACTCACACATGCTTGCTCAGTAGACATGTGCTGTAGACAAAATAAGGCCCTCTCATGAAACATCCTCGTGATCTCAGTCACCGTCTCTATCTTTTTCTTGAGAGACAGGAACTCTTGGGGAAACCTCTCTCTCTCTCTCTCTCTCTCAACCACCGATACAAACTTATTCCTAAACATTTCAGTAAATCTCTCCCAGGTCACCATAGAATGCTTTGCAAGGGTATAATCAGTTGTCACAAATTTCCACCAATCCTTCGCTCCCAAGCGAAGCAAATTCAATGTGAAACAAACCCTTGAATTTTTCGGACAAGAGTAAGTGTAAAAACAACCCTCAACATTAGAAATCCATCTCATCGCAGAAATCGAATCTTGGGTCCCATCAAAATTGGATGGCTACGTGTTGTTGAATTCTCGGTACCACAACGTATCACCCCCTGCAGTCTCGTACCAACAACATCTACGGTGGTTGTAGCAGCAGCCACCTCAGTGTGTAAAATCCCAAAATTCAGAACCAAAAGTTTCATTTTTAAGTTCATCAAATCATATAATAAACCATAATGTTTCTCTCAAAACCATGTAAACATAAAATAGTTCAGTTGTGCCATCCAATGATACATATAAATCATCATTAGAGTCATAATCCCAAAATCACTAATGCGGAAAATCATGGTGTGATGCGATGTGATCAAGCCGTCCCTTTCCCCTTCGAGCTGGAAGTACCTGAAACCAAAACTAAAAACCATAAGCACGAAGCTTAGTGAGTTTCCCCCAACATACCATATACGAATAATAAACATACTATCAGGCATATATGGGTGCCCGACCTACCTTGCCGAGCATACATGGGTGCTCAACCTACCCATGTTAGACATACCGGGGTGTCCGACCTACCCCTGTCAGGCATACCTGGGTGCTCGACCTACCCATCGATTTTATTCCAACCGATTATGGGGTCTATTTCACCCCTATCATTACCACATAAATCATGTATATCACACATAAGAATCAAATAATACATACCACCTTAATAATTAACACAAAGACAATTACTAAGCCATATCAATACTAGTGGACCGATATTGGTGCCTTCGACCCACATGTTCTACGAAGGGAGAATCACATCACTGTGTATGCCGAAATTGTACTCCTTGGATGGCTCTTAACTGCTCCCCCTAAAGCATAATAAATTCCCTAATCATTTATTAGGTCCAAATAGGAATCCTTTATCACCCAAACTTCTAATTCATGCCCCAAGGCAAGGTTTCCAAATCCTTGTCCTATTGGGCCTCTTTCTCCCAAGGCCCAACTCCTAATTAAATTAAGGCCCCAACCCATTCATTTAAGTTTCAAGGCCCAATAAGGCCTAATACCATATATATTAGGTCTAGGCCCAGAAGCCTTAGTCCATAGTGGGTCATGAGGCCTAACTATTTTCAGGCCCAACCTCCTAAGGCCCAAATACCCATTTAACCATTCTGTATGCGTACGCGCGGCGTACCTGACATGTACACCCAACATACGTTGAACTTAACCAATTCGGGGAGATTGATCTAGTATTCGCAGCGTACTGGCCAGTTTCCTTAGAACTCCTTTGTGACTTAATCCATTAAGTCCTAACGTCCAAAACATAGATCCTAGTCCTTTAATATGTCTTAAGCCATAAAGTTACAAACTTTATGTCTTTGCATGCATGGATGGGGGTTAAGACATGATTTAAGTCCTTAAGCACACTTTGTGACCATCTAACGCTTGAATGGTTGTGGATTACCCATCAAGGCCTAATTTTTATGGTTCTAAATGCTTTCAAGAGCTTAAAAGGACAACTCTTATGGGTTGAAACTACCAGAACACAAGAAGTCTCATCCATGGAGTCAAAATGCCACATAGAGCACCCAAAACAACAACAAATAATGAAATGGTCAAGTTTGAAGCTTGATACCTCAAATGAGTCAGAGAAGATGCCAAACTCCTGGATCTACAAGCCCCTTTCACATTATTGCTCCTTGTTCTAACTTTTTCTTCTGGTGACTTGAATGTTACATAGTGACGACGACATAGAGCTCATCCAAAATCTCAATCACCGTGGTCTTAATAGACCCAAACATCTCTGGAATAGCCCCACTGATTGCTCTGTCCACCTCAATGCTACCGATCTCATCACTACTGATACTCGACCTCTCGGTGTCGCTGGAGCCTGAACCTTGGGAAACCACCATACTGGAACACATATGAAAACCATCAGAATTAGGCTAAAGTGCATACAAAAACAACTACACACTCCTAAAAGTTCCTTCGTTCCTTAAGATTCCTTCTTGAGCCGCCTACGGATCTGTTGCGTTCAGTAGTACTGACCCAATTCTACCTTCCACACCACCCCATATTTTTCTCAAGTCGTTAACTCAAGATCCTAAGTCACAAGGACTCTATTTCTCATCTATACACTTGCCCTGTTGGTTCCTCGGAACCACTAATAAGCGTCTAGGCACTCATTCTAGACTGCTCCACAACACCGCTCCACCTCAAAATATCTCCACTGTCCTCGCCATTTGCTTTGCGCATGCCAATCGTACACAATCCCAGACTCGATAGACATTCAAATAAATGATTATACCTCAAATCCACAACCAAACAAGGAACATGAAGAAATGCAAAATCAGGCATTCTAAGGCTATAAAATCCTAACTATGTACATTTATATAACATACACCAAGCAAATAGCAATGACAAATTCAATCTCATAAGAACAAACTCCTAGGCTAAAGGCATCATAAATTAGACAACCATATCACACCATTCCTGCAGGATCCTTAGCCTACCACTAACTAGCATGCAATTCTATCAACTCATAAAATATCAGCTCTATATTACTCATAATATAAATTGAGATATTTTAGGAAACTACCTCTCGAGCTCTAGTTGATTGTACACACTGCTTCACTGGATTTTTCTCCTGTAAAAATATTCATTTCTTTGAAATATTTTTATGAAAATCTCTAGATCCTTAGTTTGAGTTTGGAATTACCCTAGAGTTCATCGATATCTCTCAAACCAGGGCTCTAAAACCAAATTATCACACTTCAAATTTCAAACAAAAATTTTCATTTTTAAATCTCCCAAAATATTGTTCATAAACCAAGTCACCGGAAAAAAACACAAGTGTCAAATATAAATCATCATCACAAATATCACACTTGTAACACCCAGCTAAAACAAGTACACTATTTTTTTTTTTTACAAAAGTGTACATATCATTAACCTTTTTCACAAGTTAATATCATACATTGTTAAACACTACAGGACCAAGAAAGGTTTATAAAACAATATTTACAAAATTAAGTTAAGTTTTAAAAGTTGATTTCAAAACATGACTACATCTCCACTGCTTCCCCTCGATCCTTATGCCTGTAACCTGAGAACATATACAATCAATAATATAAGCATAATTCTTAGTGAGTAATAATTGTTGTCATAATAATGTATCAATTCCATCCGGTTAATTTGAGATAGTATTTCTCAATTATAATATTTGTTTCATTATCCCAATGACAATCTCATATGGAGATTGTAATATGATCAATACTCACTGATAATGGAATACTCGTATGTATAATTTCGGTCATCATTACCAACTCGTCTTCAAATACAATTTTATGAAATCTACTCAATAATATCATATGGAATGCTCGTTTCCATAATTTTGGTCATCATCACTAACTCGTCTTCAAATACAATCTCGTATAATCATCTCAATAATCTCATTGATCGGTACATTCTCAGACATTCATCTTATTAATTTCACCAATCATCTCACTTGTACACTTGACCTCTATAATTATGTCACTTGTTTCTCACTTAATCACCATACTTTCTAAAATCCTTATTTAAGTTCATCTCTATCTTTTAATCATAACATCTCAACCAAATTAACATCAATAATTCTAACAAACTAATCAAAAATAAACATCTAACATCATGAGTAAAAGAAAGTTTCTCACCTTAGTTATGGTTTGTGAGGATAATACTCCAACAATTTCTCCTCCCTTCCAAGAGTCCTTCCTTGATTCCCTATTTAATCAAGTTTCAAAATCGCTACTTGTTAAACCATTCATATGATTTGAATCTATGATCATGATCAATATAACATCTAAAAATCTTTAACTCTATGTTTCTCCATTATCTAACATCCATAACTAACTTTCTCATACAATTTTTACTATCATATAAATTAATAGCATCATATGTCTTAACTTATTTAGATCATGTCTTCCTTTCAAAAAGTTTTTACATCAAGCATCACACACAATATCTTTCATTCACATGATACTCAAATCGATGGAAATAAACATAATTAGGTTATTTAACCTAAATCCTAAATCATCATCATCAACTAGACATGTACCCTTCATCTAGGGTTTCATCAAAACTAACAACAAATCTTACTCAAAATGGAAATCAAATGTGTTAAAACATGTAATTCTTACCTTAATTCACAATTGGTTGCATATATCAAGTAATCTCCTCAAGAACTGACTTTTAGGGATTAATCGGGGGTTTTCACACCTTAAGCGTGTGTTTTTAGGTTTGGATTCGAATGCCCCTGTTTTAAGATGTAATTGTTTTTTTATGGTCTGCTCGTGCTAACATCGTGAGCATCTCAGCTCACGTCGTGAGTTTCCTTTTTCCCGAACTTTTTTTTATGACAAAGAAAGCTCTGTCGTGAATAAGATCAGGCATTGCACTTTGCTCACGTCGTGGGCACCTCTTTTCACGTCGTGAAACATCAAAGTAGGTTACTACTATTGTTCACATATGTATCTTGATCACCCTTCTTACGCTATCACGTCGTGAGCTTCTCTTGCTCACGTCACGATTCGTTGTTTTTGCTAGATTTCACACATTTTTTATTCTTAAACTATCCTCTGAACTGTAATACCTAAAGTTTCAATTCTTTTACCTAAGAACACTTAATTAGGCATAATTTATCACAACATATGTCACAATTTATATTCATAATAAACACAATTATAGTATAAGTCTCGATGCTAAGAAACATGTATTACAACAGTGCCACAAAAAGCCAAGTAACAAATCTCCCAACGTGTGTGTATAAGCAGACCTTAGCCTTCCCACGATCCTTAGAAGTACCTGAAACACATATAATCAACAACTATAAGCATGAAACTTAGTGAGTTCCCCCAGATACAACATACAACAAAGAAAAAATAAACAACTATGAGTTATCAGTAACGCTGGGGACTATCAGTAGGCCCAGTCACACATAAATAATATAACACAATAATAACAGTTAGACCTAGTTGATCATCAAAAATACAACTATTCTACCACATAGGTAAGAATAAGTGAGGAGAGTCACCTGATATTGATGAAAAATAAATCTCACACCCGAACTGCCAGAACTAGGCTCCGCTTAATAACACAATAATTAACCCTAATTAATAATTAAGGTCCATAACACAAGTCACAAGTTCAAATCCCACAACTATGCCCTATAAGGGAGAAAATACCATTATGCCCCTTCCATGGTCCAAAACCCTAAATTTTGACCAAAAGTCAAAAGTAAGCAAAATTCAACTGCCCAACGCGTATGCTGGGCATACACCCCCTACACACTGCGTACTCATAGAATCAGGTGGGTCGGGTTCATGCCTGGATATGCTGGGCGTAGCCAGAAGTACGCTGGGGATATGTTTTCTAATCCCAAAATCACTTCAAAATGTCTTAATCATTAAGCTATGCAATCCAAACATAGATCTGGCCTCCCTAGAACATCTTAATCCATAAAGCCCATAACTTTAAGTCTTTACATGGCTAAAAAGAGCTTAAAGCTTAAAACTGTAACTTAATCCATACTCAACACCACCAAGCTCTTGCATGGTTGGAAAGGGACCATACAACAACCATTTTTATGATTCTAAGCACTCTAATACGTCTAAAAGGACAAACAAAATACTCTGGAGTACCCCATACTCATAAAGGTATAAGCTTCGGGACAAAAAGCTCATAAAAACCCATCTAAAGAGATCTAAGAAGAACATTAGCAAGGTATATACTTTATACCTTTAAAAGATGCATAAAATGAAGTAGTTTCTACATCCACAAGCTTGCAAGCAACATCACCTTCTTTCTCAACAAGAATGCACAAACGCAACAAAAAAACTCCAAGATCTTCACTTTCAAGGCAAGGGTTCGATATTAAGGCTAAAAGAGTGTGGAAGCTGATTATGGGAGGTCCAAGGGTGAGTTAATGTCTTCAAATAGGGGTGAAACCCTCAAATTTAGGGTTTAGAGGTTAAGATAGTATGACCTGCATACCACATGTATGCTTAACGTACAAGCATGGCTTCCACATTCCAACTTTCTCCCAAGTATGTTGCGTGTACCTCACGTACGCCCAACGTACGGGTTGAAGTGTGATACTTTTAACAACAAGGGGACAATAATGTAAACCTTAATTAGGCCAAGGGATAAAATGGAAATACCTAAAATTTGATGTTACAATTCTCCCCAACTAGAATTAGACTTCGCCCTCGAAGTCAGCCTCAGAATACAGATCAGGGGATTGCTCACGCATCTCAGACTCGGGCTCCCACGCCCACTTTGAGCCTTTCCAGTGTTGCCACTGAACTTTGACCAAGTTTACTACTTTTTTCCTCAAAGTCTCCACTCTTCGATCCAGAATTGCCACAAGCCTCTTGATGTAATTCAGGCGATCGTCGACCTGAATGTCTTCCAAAGGAATCACAGTTGTCTCGTCACATATACACTTCATGAACTAGGAAACATGGAAGGTATCATGAATTTGCCTTGAATACTTCGGCAACTCCAACTAGTAAGCCACCTTGCCTACACGGGCCAACACTATGAAAGAGACAATAAACCTGGGTCCCAACGTCCCCCCTGCTTACTGAAGCGAATAACACCCTTCCAGAGTGATACATTCAGAAGCACCGAATATCCTATCTGAAACTCAATCTCAGAGCGTCGCCGATCCGTATAACTCTTCTGGCGGCTCTAGGTCGTCAAAAATATCTGTCTAACTTGTTGGATAAGTTTGGTCATCTTGAGTACTATGTCCTTGCTCCCTATGACTCTCTGGCCGACCTCTCCCCAACAAATAGGAGTCCGACACCTCCTCCTATAAAGAAGCTCAAAGAGAGGCTTTCCAATGCTGGCATGATGGCTATTGTTATAAGAAAACTCAACCAATAGGAGATAGGAGTCCGAACTCCCACCAAAATCAATGATGTAGGCACGCAACATATCCTTGAGCGGCTGGATATTTTTCTTGCTCTGTTCGTCGGTCTGTGGATGATAGGTAGTACTAAAATGCAATCGGGTTCCCAACTCTTCATGAAACCTCTTCTAGAATCTGGAAGTACACCGAACATCCCAGTCTGACACAATCAAAGTCGACACCCCATGCTGAGCCACCACCTCTCGGACATAAATCTCATCAAGATTCTCTACAAAAGAGCCCTTGATTATGGATAGGAAGTGAACACTCTTCATCAAACGATCCACTATCACCCAGATAACATCAAAACCTCCCACAATCTTCAGAAATTTTGTATTGAAATCCATGGTGATCTGATCCCACTTCCACAGTGGAACCTCTAAGGGATGCAACTTGCCATGAGGGTGCTGGTGCTCGGTCTTGACCTTTCGGCAGGTCAAGCATCACTCCACAAACCAAGCCACATCCCTCTTCATACACAACCACCATTAACTATTCTTCAGGTCAAGATACATCTTGGTAGCCCCTGGATGAAAGGATAATCTTGACTTGTGGGCCTCCGCCATCAATACCCGTCGTGCCCCACCAACATAAGGCATCCAAACACGCCTGTGAAGAATCCAAATCCCCTTGCTATCGATATCAACTGTTTTAATATGACCAATCACTCGCTCACTTTTCCAATTTTCTTCCTTTATGGCTTCTGACTATGCTTCTTTGATCATTTCCAACACCGAGGTCATCACATTCATCCTCATACACACATCCTGAATCGGGGTACTAATCGCCCTCTGGTTGAAGGCATTGGCCACCATATTAGCCTTTCCTGGATGATACAGAATCTCATCATCATAATACATCTAACCACCTCCTTTGCCTCATGTTCATGTTAAGATGATCCATAACATATCTCAGGATCTTATGGTTCGTGTGGATGGTACACCGAACACTATAAAGATAGTGGCGCCAAATCTTGAGAGCGAAAACTACCGCCGCTAACTCCAAATCATGAGTGGGATACTTTGCTTCATAGGGCTTCAGTTGCCTCGAAGCGTATGCAATCACATGCCCCCTCTACATCAACACAACACCTAACCTTGCAATAGATGCATACTCAGTAGACCACAAATCCTAAACTCCCTCAAGGAGGGAAAGTACTGGTGTCTCACACAGTCTCTAGTGAAGAGTCTCAAATGATGCCTGCTTCTCAGGCCCCTAACTGAACACATCATCCTTCATTGTCTCGAAGCGTATGCAATCACATGCCCCCTCTACATCAACACAACACCTAACCTTGCAATAGATGCATACTCAGTAGACCACAAATCCTAAACTCCCTGAGGGAGGGAAAGTACTGGTGTCTCACACAGTCTCTAGTGAAGAGTCTCAAATGATGCCTGCTTCTCAGGCCCCTAACTGAACACATCATCCTTCATTTTCAACTTAGTGAGAGGAATAACAATTTTGGAGAAGTCTCGAATGAATCTCCGATAATATCCCGCCAAATCGAGGAAGCTACGAATCTCAGATGGAGACTTCGACACTTCTCACCGCATCACTGCCTCTATCTTGGATGGGTTGACCAAGATACCATTCTGGTTGATGAGGTGTCTCAGAAACTGAACATTGCGCAACCAGAAATCACCCTTGGAGAGCTTGGCGTACAACCTCTCTATCCTCAAAACCCCAAGAATCTCACACAAATGCTCCTCATGTTGCTCTCTGGTCTTTGAACAGACCAAGATGTCATCGATGAAGACAATCAATGACCGATCCAACATAGCCCTACACACTCGGTTCATGAGATCCATGAACACCACCGATGCATTAGTGAGTCCAGAAGGCATCACCGCAAACTCATAATTCCCGTAATGAGTTCAAAAGGCTGTCTTTTGTATATCCTCCTCTCGTAATCTTATCTAATGATAGTCAGACCTCAAATCGATATTTGAAAATCAAGATTCCCCTGCAACTGATCGAAGAGATCATCTATCATCGACAATAGATAAAGATTCTTCACCGTCAACTTGTTCAACTCCCGGTAATCAATATACATCCGGTGTGAACCATCCTTCTTTCTGACGAAAAGAACCAATGCTCCCCAAGGAGAACTACTCGACCGAATAAACCATTTTCCTAACAGCTCCTCAAGTTGAGAGGATAACTCTTGCATCTCAAGAGGTGCAAGACGGTATCGTGCCTTGGCAATTGGCATCACGCTAGGGATTAGATTGATCCAAAACTCCACTTGCCTCATAGGAGGCACACCCAATAAATCCTTGTGAAAGACATCAAGGAAATCACGTACAACAGGAACATCAGAATTGGAAACTGATACCATCTCCTCATCCCGAGTATCCACCACATATGCCAGATAACCCATACACCCATGCTGCATACTCTGCCTCACCCTGACGGCATAACAGAAATTTGATCCCGACTTAGTACCTTCATCGTAGATGGTCAACACTCCCCTACTAGGATCTTTAACTGTCACCAACTTCCTCTCACAATTATTCAGAGCCCTAAATCGGCCTAACCAATCCATGCCCACGATAACACATACATCTCCCATAACAATAGGGATAACATCTATCGGATACCCAACATCAAATATCTATAGTACACAACCCTGATAGATGTCAGTTGCGGAGACCGGGTGCTCATAAGGTGTAGAGACTCTCAATGGCCTACTTAAGGCCTCCCGCACAATATTAAATCCATGACAAAAAGACGATGATAAAAAAGACCGACTCGCACCCGAGTCAAACAACACAAGTGCGAGTATAAAATTCACAAGGAAACTACCTAACATGAACAATATCATAAGCAAGATAAATAAATCAGCAGAAATAGAAAGATCACAAACTAGCCACGATGTCTGTAGCTTCCATGGCTTCTTCTACTATCAACTAAAATGCTCTGCCTTGAGCCCTCGAAGCCTCGGCCATCCCCTGCCGTCCATCCATAATACGCAGGGTTGCAGGAGCCGGAGTCTGAACCATCCAATATGCAAGCTGAGGATACTCGACCCTCAAATGACCCATCTAGTTACAATTGAAGCAAACCCAAAGCCCCTTGGGGCAATCCCTAACACAATGCCCCTCATTGCTACACTTGTAGCAAGCAGTCCCTAACCGGCTGGGTCCCTCATGCCCCCTTCCGCACTTACTGCAAGTGCAGCCCTTCTGGCCTCTAACTCTCGAGTCAGCAGGCTTAGACCGCTTAGTCATCGGTTGTGACTGCACTGGTCTCCTATATCTCACCTGGATCTCCCTCTCCTCTCTAGCCTGGGTCTCCAACTTAATCGATGACATGGATATCCCTCCTCAGAATACCCATATACCAACTCAGACATGCCGGATTAGTAGACACACGCTTAGGACAAAACAGGGCCCTCTCATGAAACATCCTCATGATCTCAGTCACCATCTCTATCTTCTTCTTGAAATACAGTAACTCCTGGTCCAACCTCTCTCTCTCTATCTCTATCTATTTATATATATATATATATATATATATATATATATATATATATATATCACACACACACACACAACCGCTAGTACACAATTATATCTAAACATCTCAGTAAATCTCTCCTTGGTCACCATAGAACGTTCTGTAAGGGTATAATCAGTTGTCACAAATTTCAACCAATCCTTTGCTCCTAAGCGAAGCAGATTCAACGCGAAACGAACCCTCAGATTCTCCGGAAATAAGCAAGTGTAAAAATAAATCTCAAAATTAGAAATCCATCTCATCGCAAGAATTGGATCCTGTGTCCCATCAAACTCAGGTGACTTCATGTTGTTGAACTCCCAGTACCACAACGAACCACCCCCTTGCGGTGTTACAGCAGCAACAACTACGGTGGCTACCAAAGCAACATCCTCAGTGACAGCGACATAACACTCATCAAAAGTCTCAATCGACGTTGTATTAATAGACCCAAGCATCTCTGGAATAGCACCTCTGATTTCTTCTGCCAAATCGGCGGCAACAATCCTCCGGATCTCATTATCACTGGCACACAACCTCTCGGGGTCGCTAGAGCCTGAACCTCGGGTAATCACCATACTGGAACATACAAGAAAACTATCAGAATCAGGCCAAAGTGCATACAAAAACATCCACACACTCCTGCAAGCCACTTAGTTCCTTACGATTCCTTCTTGAGCTGCGTACAGATCTGGTGCTTTCACCAGTACGGGAGCAATACTACCTTCCACACCAACCCGTATTTATCTCAAGTCGTCCTTTCAAGACCCTAAGTCACAAGGACTCTATTTCTCAAGATCATCTATACACTCCCCCTGCAGGTTCCTCGGAACCACTACTAAGCATTTAGGCACTCATTCTTGACTGCTACACAGCAGTGCTCCGCCTCACAAGATCTCTGCTATCCTTGCCATTTGCTTTGCACATGCGAGTCGTACACAATCTGAGACTCGATATACATTCGAATAAATGATTCTACCTCAAATCCACAACCAAAAAAGGAACATGAAGAAAGGTTGAATCAGGTACTCTTAGCTATAAAATCCTAACGATGTACATTTATATAACATACACCAAGAAAATAGTAATGATAGATTCAATCTCATGAGAAAAAACTCCTAGGGAAAAGGCATCACAAATAATGCAACCATATCACACCCTTCCTGTAGGATCCTTAGCCTACCACAAACTAGCATTTATCTCTATCAGATCATAAAATATTAGCTTAACATTACTCATAGTATAAATTGAGATATTTTGGGAAGCTACCGTTCGAGCTCTAGTTGATCGTACACACTGCTTCACTGGGTTTTTCTCCTATAAAAATCTTATTTTCTTTGAAAAGTTTTTATGAAAATATCCAAATTTTTAGTTTAAGTTTGGAATTACCCTAGAGATTATCGAAATCCTTTAAACTAGGGTTCTGATACCAAATTGTAACACCTCAAATTTCAAGCAAAAAATATCATTTTTAAATTACCCAAAATATTGTTCATAAACCAAGTCATCGGAAAAAACACTAGTGTCAAATACAAATCATCATCACAAATATGAGAGTGCAAATCTCCTAACAAGTGTGTATAATTAGACCTTAGCCTTCCCACAATCCTCAAAAGTACCTGAAACACATATAATCAACAACTGTAAGCACGAAACTTAGTGACTTCTGCAGGATACAACATAAAACAAAGCATAAAAAAACCTATAGGTATCAGCGACCCTAGGGACTATCTACGGTCCCAATGGGCAAACAACATCCCCTATGGGTTATCAACAACCCTAGAGACAGTCTCAGTTACACATAAACAATATAACATAATAATAATAGTTAGACCCAGCTGGTCATCAAAAATACAACCATTCTACCACACAGGTAAGAATAAGTGAGGAGACTCACTTGATACTGATGACAGATAAATCTCACATCCGAACCGTCGGAACTAGAATATGCCTAATAACACAGTAATTAACCCTTATTAATAAGTAAGGTCCATAACATAACTCACAAGTCCAAATCCCACAACTATGCCCATTAAGGGAAAAAAGACCATTGTGCCCATTCTATGGTCCAAAACCTTAATTTTGACCAAAAGTCAAAAGTCAGCAAAAGTCAACTGCCTAGATACTCTAGAGTAATCCATACTTACAAACGTCCAAACTTTGGGACAAAAAGCTCATAAAAATCCATCTAAAGGGATCTAAGAAGAACATTATCAAGGTATGGACTTTATACCTTCAAAAGGTGCACAAGATGAAGTAGTTTTTGGATCCACAAGCTTGCAAGCAACACCAACTTCTTCAAGGACCTTATTTCTCAACAAGAATGCATAAAAGCACCAAAAAGACTCCAAGAGAACTCAAGAATTAAAGATGATTAAGAAGATATTAAGCATTAATCTAGTTGGTTTGCTAATTAAACTTTTGTATAACTTATTTTACTTTGATCTAATGTGTTTTTCTACTACAATGAGAGGCTAATAATCTTTTACTTTTGTTTAGTGAAGATTAGCTTGATACTTATGTGTTGATTTCAATTATTGGATGATTATTATTGATCTACTTGTGTTTGATATATATATATATATATATATATATATATATATATATATATATATACACACTATCCGTCTACCCGCGCAAAGCGGCGGGCGGCGACTAATTTGATCTCTTTAAAGTTAAAACCATATTGCGTTCACTTCGAGAAATGAATATTAAATGACAACTATTTTTCAAGAGCATTACCATATCATATTAAGGGGATGTTTGGCTAAGCTTTTTTAAAACAACTTATTAGGTTCCACATCATTATAAGTTAAAAAAATGTTTGGATTAAAATAACTTATTTCGGTGGGGAACCTCTAATACGTCATTTTTTCATAAGTTACCTTACACTTACTTATTAACTTATAAGCTAATAAACTAATAAGCAAAAAGCTTTTTTTGCCAAACACCCCCTAAATGGTTATTACTTCCATTTATACATACCTAAACCACTTGTACTGTTTATCGTCCTCTTTTTTTTTTCCCTTAATTCCTTTATTAATTTAATGTCATACTAAGTAAAATGCTAAAATATATAAATAATATTTTATAAAAGTTAACCTTTAAAATATCAGGTGTTGTGATTCAAAAGTCGATAAATAGGCCTTTGAGGAGGCTAAAATACCCAGGTGTCAACTTGTTCATTGTGATTTTACACCAAGTTTGGTCACAAATTAAAACATTTTCAGCGATGGTATGTAATTCAAGGATTCCTATTGATTTAGGTTCTCAAAACCTTAAAATATTGAACAAAATGTATATAGAACCTTATAATAAGGACAATAATCACCGTAATCAGGAAGTCCATGTGATGAAACTTGATATTATAAGGACCAATGATGAAAAAGATTTTATTTTTAGACTAAACAAGATGAAAAATATACAAAATACCTTAATCATGTCAAATCTTGTGTTTAACCGTTCTTTATTGCAAAAGTAAGATGCCAAAATATACAAACTAATGATAATACAATGCTCTAACTGGCCCTCTTGGTTGAGTTCTTTGAACCTGAAAAGTCAACACATTAAGGAAACATAGTAAAAACCTTTTTAAGAACAAACCTGATATAATAAAGCCTTCACCCAATATATTTATAAGATAAAAATATAAAAAGTTAAAAATGATGAAATCAATTACAAGTGAGGATTAAAATAAAAACCTGTTAAGAAAGAGCCATCTGCAGAAGGGATATTTGAATCAACATGTATTTTCTGATGGTTTCAAATTTTAAATTATCCGAAATTCAGGGAAGGAGATAGAATTTGTTGAGAAATATAAGGATTCAAAACACAGGATAAAATTTAATATTATTTTATTGATGACTAGTTGTACTATTAGGTTAATGATTTGAATGTCTTAAAAAAATAATATTATTATATTCAATCTATTTTTAGAAATAGTGAGATTTCTTTTATAAGATAGTAAAGATATATATATATATATATATATATATATATATATATATATATATATATATATATATATATATATATATATATAAACCCTAACTTGTTTTAGTTCTAGTTTATATTGCTTATAAATCAGATTTTATGTGTTAATTGACCATATTAATTGCATGAATCTATCTCCTAATTGTTTATGAGCGTTAAATAGTTAGAGCTAGGATTAATCACATCTTAGTTATAAGTAATTAAAGCTAGTAACTTTAACTGTGTTAGAGAGAATAATTAGTATTCATTTGTGTTTGGTTGCTTAACTTGATTATAGAAGAGTTACTAATATCATTCATAGTACAATTGTGATATTATCAATTTAGTGTTTAACCTGAGCATGACCATTGCCTTGTCATCCATAAATCGATTGGTCTAGTAATTTGACCATACGAGTTAGATAATTGCTAATCAATATAATCCATCTACTAGAAATCAACCATATGAGAAGGTGAAATCGTATCTACACATAAGTATTCTTTTAATTCTTGAAGTTGCTTCGTTTTCGTTGTTTGATTGTTTTCTAATTGATATTAAGTTAATATTATCTTGAAAAATCAGTAAAAAACCCCCAAATTAATAGTTTGTTTTATAGTTTAATGAGAAGTCTTTAATTTATTAAATTGAATTCCGTTTCCTGTGACTAACACCCAACTTACCTGAGCTACACTATTAACTGACTAGGTACACTGCCTATAGGTACATAGATAGTAAAAGTTTGTTAAGTTATAACTTTAAAACTAAGTAGCTACTTTGTGTACACATCAAGTTTTTGGCACCGTTTCCAGGTAAGTTGTACATGAATTAGACCGAGAAGATGAGGGATATAACTCAGACAAAGATTTGAAGAGGTTTGGAATATGGTTAGATCACATCTTGCCTTAAGATTAAGAACAAGATGAGTTAAATATACTAGAGCTAGAAGATGAGGAATTTAATCCAGAAAAAGATTTAGAGGAGTTGGAAAGATTGCTTGCAGAAGGCTCAAATGAAGAACAAGAATAGTTTGACTTTCAAGAACCATGCCATGATATTATCATTACCACAAAATAGATTCCTGATCATTTGGATTGTGTTTCGAAGCATGGGGCGATGATTCCATCTTTGAAGAAGGATCTAAAGCACGATCCTTTTCTGAAAAGTGTCCATCCGGTCCCCACAATTGTCAATTTTCTGGAATTTGATAGATGCTCGCTCGATTGGCAGATTTTTGAAACAAAAAGTCAAATCTTACGAATCTGTCCCAAAAAAAAAACTAAATACAACGGATGGACTGACATTGATTTTATTATAAGTTTATTAAGTTGAGAGTCCAACTCAAGACTCGCACAAAAAGAAGCCCTTCTCGGGAGGCAACCCGATTTTTAGAGTTTGTGTTCCTTTTGATTTGTTTTTTTCATCTTTAGTTTTATTTTTAGTCTAACCAATTGATCATGTGTTTCTCTAGTCTTCTAAATTTGTTTTGTAGTTTTAAAAAGAAAAGGGCGTGAAGCAGTAAAGGAGCTAAATGGATGAAGAAACCGTGTAACTTTGAAGATCATAATCGAAGACCATGTTCTTAGATAAGTGTGGGGTTCCCAGAAAATGAAGATAAGTACATTTCGAAGAATATTTAATAAAAAAAAGAAGATTGGGAATCGTCTTAGACGTTACAGAGAGTTAATGCCTTGCTATTGATCTTCAAAGTCAATCTGAGAAGGAACCATGATGTGGACATCATCAAGACGTCGTGGCAAAAGTTTTTATCGCAACTGTATCTGACTACACCACGATGTGGCCATCTACATCACGTCGTGGCGAAATTATTTTGCTCGACCATTACGACTTCCAACTTTATACCACATCATGGCGGTGCTTTCCCATGACATGGCAACGGTTCAACACACTTTTGAAGAATGGTTCTTTGGTTTATTTCGATCTGACACATTTGTGTTCATAAGAAGAAGGATCAAAGTATTGTTTCCAGTCAATATTACGAGAAGTATGGTCTTTCCATACACTTTCAGAATTCGATCTCGCCACTAGTACCGAAGGGGAGTCTGTTCCAATTCTTCATATTTAATTTATATGTTCTTTATTGTTTTAGTATGCAATGGGGAGGGCATTGCTGATGGGGAATCTAGGTTACAACTACAACGCCATAAGTGGAAAAACAATTTAATTTATTAGGACACATGCAACCTAGTTTGATCTATGTCTTTCACATATATCAACATACTATGAATCTCTAGCATATTGAACCATCCTATGAATAAACTAATTCACAAGATAAGAAAACTAACCTTTAGATTGTTATTGTAAACAATCTTGAATCCTTCTTCTTCAAAACTTTGTTATCTAGCACCATAAGCGTCGTGCCTCTGATGGTTCACACCCAAGGCTAGCAATTAATGAATATGGAGAAGGAGGAGGAGAATTTCGGCCAGAAGTCTCTTAGGGTTAGGAGTGCTGAAAATGTGAAGGCCAAGGCTCCTTATATAGGTGAGGCAACTTAGAGCCAAAGATAGGGTTTAAGGGTGGAAACCCTAAACCCTTTGCTTGGTAATGAAGCAGCCCACAAGCGTCCATCCAAGAGCCTTTGGACAAAATTTCTAGGCTGTTTCTAGAAGATTTCGTCCAACCTCTTTACAAGGAGGTTCTAGGGCTTCTTCCTCAACTATCAATAAATTGAAAACAACCCCAAAATTAATTCAAATTAATTTCTGATTAATTATTAATCATATATCATAATTTCTAATTAATATATTATTTTTTATAATATATTAACAAATTATATATTTCAATTTATTTTCCCTCTCTCTAAGATAATCCTATCCAATTTCTAGCTTTGAAGGAAACCTAATAGGACTATGTTACTATGAGTTTAAGTTTATACCAATTATAATTATGGACTTAGACACCTAATCCAACAGTCTCCCACTTGGATAAGTATAATAACTATAACTGCTAGTATAATCTTCAAAATTGATTAGCAAATTGTAGCTACCGAAATCCGCTGTCAAACTCTGATCCAGTTAGTTACGTGTCATAAGATAAGTGATCATATAATCCTCCATTCTGCAAGATATGATTCGAACATGAGACATGGAACATAATTAATCTCATTGTCTAATATTTTGTTTCCCTATTTTTGATTTGTAATGACATAGAACTTCAAATCGAACACATCAATCATGCCCTCGACGGGATCGACACTATATGTCAACACCAAATCATTGAGGGGCCCAAATATATCGGTTTTCCCATTAAGGAAAAAGGAACATATAAACATTGACTTATATGCTTGCATTATTTACTCATCAAATCATGCACAACAATATGTTTTATAACACCAAGTTACTAATGCATTTACGTATCATCAATGCTCAACCAAATTGTAAACTGCTACTCATATATCTCCGTTTAAATATTATAAGATATTATCATCTCAGAATTACTCTTGATAAATCCCATGAAGTAATTCTCTAAGCGTGGGTTAATCCAATACTCAAATCTCCATTTCAAAATACTCATGAATATTGCAGCAATACCATTGCCATGTCTAATACTCTTTAGACAATCTACAATCCAATTCATGGCAACCTTGATTCACTACTTCCAAAAGTACGATCGACTGTGGATGTTTGAATAATCCAATTATTCGGGAAGTAAAACATGCAAAATGAAACACAAAATAAACAATAGACATAAGGTAGTAATCCAACTCATAAATAAATCTCTATTATTTAATCACCAAAAAGTCAATTACATTTATTCAGTTACAAGTTTCAAAATAATTATCTAACTACTAAAACAAATATCATCTTTCAGACCAATGCTCCTAGCATGTTGAACATGATTGACTATACTCAGACCCTTTGTGAGGGGATTTTCAAGATTCTCTTTTGATGATACCCTCTTCATGACGAGGTGACCTTCTTCTACTTTATGTATGATGAAATGGTATTTTTTGTCGACATGTATCAATCTGCCATGATCTATTGGTTCCTTTATTAAGGTAACCGCCCCTTCATTATCATAGAAAATCTCCATTGGCTACTTGATGGTTGGAACAACTCCAAGGTCTCTGATGAAGTTCTTCAACCAAATAGACTCCTTTGATGCTTCTCTCGTAGCTATGTACTCAGATTCACTGGTAGATTCAGCCACCGTCTCCTGTTTGGAACTTTTCCAGGTTATCACTCCTCTATTTAGGGTAAACACCCAACCAGGTTGAGAATGGAAGTTGTCTCTGCCTGTTTAAAAGATGGCGTCACTATACGCAGTTACTCTCAGTGTAT
The DNA here is from genome assembly GCF_052625555.1 of Lactuca saligna. Lineage (NCBI taxonomy): Eukaryota > Viridiplantae > Streptophyta > Magnoliopsida > Asterales > Asteraceae > Lactuca > Lactuca saligna. The sequence goes on along the minus strand of NC_136421.1, from coordinate 142,835,832 downwards.
CACTTCCACCAAGCACAAGGACCCAATCCTTAATCCTTCGCAGATACTTGAGAATATTCTTAACTACTATTTAGTGAGCTCTTGCTGGATTTACCTGATAACGACTGACCATCCTTAAAGAAAAATCCACATCAGGGCGAGAACATGTCATAACAGACATGATAGATCCAACTCTAGAAGCATATGAAACTCTACTCATTTTTTCTATCTCTGCATCAGTACACAGACTCTGAGTCTTACTCAGTTTGGTATTACTCTTTATAGGCATTTCTCCTTTGTTGGAATGTTCCAAACTAAAACGCTTTAGAACCTTTTCCAAGTATGTACTTTGATTAAGTCAAATTAGCCTTTTACTCCTCTGTCTCAAAATCCTTATCCCTAGAATATAAGTAGCCTCTCCCAGATCCTTCATAACAAAACAATTTCCAAGCCAAGACTTAACCTCTTTCAAGATTGGAATGTCGTTTCCTATGAGAAGTATGTCGTCAACATACAATACCAGGAAGGTTATTATAATCCCACTAGCTTTGACATATACACAAGATTTAACTTTATTTGTAGAGAAGCCAAACTCTTTGACCTTCTCGTCAAAAAAAAAAAAAAATTCCATCTACGAGAAGCTTGGTTCAGTCCATAGATAGATTTATCCGGCTTACACACTCTATCTGGATACTTTGCATCTACAAAATCCTCTGGCTGACTCATGTAAACATCCTCAACAAACTTCCTATTTAGGAAAGCGGTTTAGACATGCATCTGCCAAATTTAATATTCATGAAACACAACTATGGCTAGCATTACCCTATTAGACTTTATCTGAGATACTAGTGAAAAGGTCTCATCATAGTCAACCCATGGGGTTTGACTAAATCCCTTTGTAACCAGTCGAGCCTTGAAACTGTGTACCTTTCCATACATGTCAGTCTTCTTTTTGATGATCCATTTGCACCCAACTGTCTTACGACCTGGTACATTATCAAACAATTTCCAAACTTGGTTGTCATACATGGATTTGATCTCTCTGTTCCTTCCCTCTTTCCATTTGACTGACTCAGGGCCTGCCATTGCTTCCTTTTGGTTAGAAGCTACATCAAAATTTACCAGTATATTAACACTGATAAACGTATCACCATCTGTAGTAATATGGAAACCATAGAAATCAAGTGGCATTCTAACTCTAATGGAATGCCTAAGAGGTAATGATTCGTCAATCGGTTCAACTGGAATTTATTTCTCAGGTTGATCCCTAGCGACTTCAGCGGTTCCTTCATCCTTTGATTCCTGAATTTCTTCAAGATCAATTGTACTCCCACTATCCTCTTTGCATATGAGGTCTCTCTCTCACTAAAGACTCCCATTTGTGTTCTAAAGACCACGTTCTCACTAGGTCTGTAAAAAAATATCCAAAAGACTTTTGTGGGTAGCCGATGAAAATACATCTCTTACTTCGAGCTTCAAGGTTGTCGTGAGGCTCTCGTCTAACGAAAGCTTCACAACCCCAAACCTTGATATGTTCTTATGAGGGAACCTTCCCTATCCAAATTTTGTGAGGTGTTTGATGACCTTCTTAGTTGGGACAAGATTAAGAATGTGGGCGACAATCTCTAAGGCATACCTCCAAAATGAGATTGGAAGAGAAGCTCGACTCATCATGGAACAAACCATATCCAAAAAGGTTCGTTTACGCTTCTCAGTCACACCATTAAGTTGTGGTATCCTATGAGGTGTCAATTGTTAAACTATTCCACATTCCTTGAGGTACTTATTGAACTCGATACTAAGATATTCACCACCTCTATCGAATCTAAGCATCTTTATTTTCCTGCCCAATTGATTCCTGACTTCTTGTTTAAACTCTTTAAACTTTTCAAAAGTTTTTGACTTATGCTTGATTAAGTAGATATAGCCATATCTGCTATAATCATCATTAAAAGTCAAATAGAATTGATTTGCATCCCTTGTGGTAGATCTGAAGGGTCCACACACATCTTTGTGTATGCGATCCAACAATCCTTCAACTATTTCACTAGAACCAGTGAAAGGTGATTTTATCATCTTTCCTAATAAAGAATACTCTTATGTTTCATCTAACCTTAATTCAAATGATTCAAACACTCCATCCTTTTGAAGTTAGGCCATGCATTCCTTGTTAACGTGTCCAAGACGCCAATGCCACAAGCATGCGTTGTCTATATCATTAGACTAATCAATTTGGAGAACACTATTACCTAAATTGTCTACAATCATTATAGTTTCATACATACCATCATAAGGTAAAGCTTCAAAATAAAAAACACCATTTATATAAGCAGAAATAGAACCATTCTCATCATTAAAAGAATATCTAAAACCTTGTTTAAAAAAATATGAAATGAAATGATGTTTCGTGTCATCTCTGACGAGTAGCAAGAATTTATTAAATATAAAATTAATCCATTACTGAGCACTAAGCCACAAATTCCAATCTTGGTGATAGGTGAAGATCGCTTATTCCACATGATCAAGTTCATCCTTACATGCTCCACATCCTCACTTCTTTTAGCCCCTGCAAACCAGAACAAATTTGAAAATAACATCCTATATCAAGGACCCAAGAACGAGAATATGATGAGTTATTAGATAAGACAGTGTAAATACTTGCTGAGGTTGGCTTCACCTTGCTATCCTTGATATCCTGCAATTATTTCGGGCATCTTCGTTTCCAATTCCCTTTGTCATTGCAATAGAAGCAAGTATCCTCTTTTGTGTCAGAGACAGGAGGAACATCACAACTGGATTTTCCTTTGGGTCCTGTACTTGACGAACCGGAGTGGGACTTTCCCTTCCAGTATTGTTTAGGAGGACCTTTCCTCTTCTTCCCTTCCCCTTTTTCCTATGGCCAGAACATGAGCACTAGTAAGAGTGGAGGCAATACCTTTTCTGTTCATTCATGCTTCAGCTATTCGCAGGAGATTGTGCAATTGAGACAAAGTAGTTTCATTGTTGTTCAAATCATAGGTCAAAAATGAATTGATCATAACAAATAGGCAAAGAGTTCAACACTATTTCGATTGGCAACTCTTCATCAAAATTCACATTGATCTTGATTAGTCTGTCCACATATCATTGCATTTTCTGAATGTGGCTACTAACAAACTCTCCCTCCTTCATTTTGCTAGCAATGAGGGACTTTACCACCTCATACTTTTCCTGAACAACGCACTTATGGTATTTCTCTGTAAGGTCATTGTTCATATTATATGACCAGTAATCCTCATAGTGTCTTTGCAATTCCGAAGTCATTATGGCCACCATGATGCACACAACCTTTGTGACATCATTATAGTGTTTCTTGTAGGCGACCATTTTTTTAGGAGTGGCCTTCTCTTCATCAATTTCATCCAATGGTTTCTCGAGGACATATTCCTTGTCCTCAAAATGAAGGGCCATTTTGATGTTGCACATTTAATCATTATAGTTGGTGCCATCCAGTTGCACCTTCAAACATATGTTCAATAGAGAGAAGTTGTTGTTGTTGTTGTTGGAGGAGGAGGAGGAACCAGAAGAATCAGTTGGAGTAGACATCTATAGAAGAATGATAGTTTTAGTTAGATAAGAATAATCCTCAATATAACACCCAAAATGAAATATAAAGGCTAGGATCCAACTAAATAACTCACAACTTAGAAAAGAGATGTTATAATCTAATTGTAATTATATAAAGGTAGGTAAATGAAGATTTACCAATTACACCATCGAAAAACGAAAATCAATTGAATTAGATTTTTAGTGGAATTCCTAAATCATTTGAGATTCATTGAAACTCTTCAATAGCGTGTTTAATCTCGATTATGCTCTTCCATTTGTGACTGGGATACCGAGGATCACAAAGAAGATGTGAATACCAATGAAAATTAGATTGGTACTCCCGACGTCATTTATCATCTCATTTAATGTGCCGGTTAGCCACAAAAGCTACATTAATCAATGATAATTTTTGAGACACCCATTTCCTCTCCTTATTTGTCCCTATTAGTGCACCAGTTAACCACACACGCTCCACTAACGACTAATAAAGTGCAATGTGAAATTCATGGGTTAGCATACAAATTCACATTTTCCTAAAGTAACTAAGATTGAGAATATAAAAATAAATGTTTTGTTACTTTATAATTCATTATAATTATCAATGAGAATTACTTTTCCTATCAAACCCATTCGTCTAACGACCCTCCACCAATCAAGAAAGCGGTGGTTGAGAGTGGCCACCCATTCAACCACCATTTTATAGGTTGTTTCCTTATACCCCCTTATAGATCAACTTCATGACTTAGGTGTGCTAGCGGTTCGACTAACTCGTCTTATACATATGTTAATATTAGACTTTTAATGTTACATATATTATAAGAGTGTATTTTTAAAACTTTTTGAAAATACTAGTTTACATTTTAAATTTCGAAAATTAAGCTTTTAATTTAAATTTAAAATAAACTTTATAATATTTGAAATTAATTATGAAGTCCAATTAATATTCCAATTAGTTATTTAAACACTTAAAAGATCAATCATATTAATCACTAAAGAATCAATGAAGTCAAATATAAATCTCCTAACTTCTAGGTATTCAAATTATCATGATATATTCATTAAAATAGGATCTGACAAGTAAATATAGCAGATAATTTTCCAAGAAATCAAATTAGGCAGATTTGCATTAGATTTTTCGGATCTAACTGAGCGCACGTCGTAAGCCTCAAAGCTCACGTCGTGAGATACGATTAAACCAAAACCAAGTTGTTAGAACAAAGTTCTTTCAGGATCGTATGATTCTAAGCAAAATATTAATAAGAACATAAATAAGAACACAAGTATTGCGATGAAGATGTCGAATGATTAATGCAAAATACCCCAGAAGAGCTCGATAAAGAACTACAATCTGTAGAGGTATGATTAGGGTTACAAGAATCAACGTGAATGAATAATCTATTATATACGCATACATGCATGCATATCTTTATAATAAAACCCTAACAACTAATCTAGATAAAGGAAACTATTCTAGATAACTACGGATGGATAAGCCCAATCCGTTTACAAAACAAATAATCCAAGACGCAACACTTAAAATATTCAACAATCTCCCCCTTTGCGTCTTTGGAGCAGAATCTCTATCCACTTTTAATACCAGTGGTCTTCTTCACCGTTTCAAATATCCTCGGTATAATGGCCAGAACATGTTGTCTAAACGTTATATACCACCGAAGCATATCTGTAAAATTTTTATTGTCTGATGTTGAGTTCTGCTTGCATCGATGAATGATGTTGATGATATGCTCCAAACAATCTGTTGAAAACAGATGCTTGTCTACCAATGCAAACAGAAACTTAAGCCTGCCACCCTTAGTGAACATGACAGTCAAGTTAGTTGAATCAATATGCCCTAACTTCATTTTATTTACATCACCGGGCTTAGATGTAGGCTTGACTGTCAGCTTCTTATTCATCACCCTTGCTATCTCCTAATCCATTGTAGCAAGCTCATGGATATAGGAGGCCAACATCCTTTTAAGATGTTTCAAAATCGGCTCATATTCTCCTTGATTTTAGAGCAGAATGTTGTATAGCAAGATCCAATCATGAGGATTAAGATTGGGAAGATCTGCCAGAGATATGAAATATTCCGTGTTTGCAGTACCACGGTTAATCTTGAAATGAACATTCATAAACCTCCCGGCAAGTGATGAGTTCAGTACCTTGACTCTTGTAATCTTCTGTGCACTCCAAGTCAAGTACTGCGGTTGACCATTCTTCAAGTAAAAAGCAACTAACTCCCTGTCAACCTTCAAGTTTGGAAAAGGAACCTCAGCAGTGACCTCAAAGCAATGATAAGTGAACGCTCGTTTGGTAATTGGCATGTCGAACTGCGATTCCTTTGAGTTTTCACATTCGAAAGAAGCAATCGGTTCCAACCAATATATGGAAGGAAACTCAATCGCTTGAGTGATAAGAGTATCTCTGTCCCATTCTGGAAACAAAGCCTTCTTACAATGCAAAACATCCTCTGCCTCTTTAGTCTATTTCTCCTTCTCTTCAGCCTCCCTTGCTACTTTCATAGTCTCATCAAGCTCTCTGTCTCTTTTCTTTCGCTTGAGAGCTTCGACAATCGTGTCTTCAGGATCAGAGTCACTGTCATCTATGATTTGCTTTCCAGAACCCGAAGCTACATTAACCTTCGGTTCTGTTTTGACTTTGCTCTCCTCTCCCCCTTGTGTCGGAAGAAAGAGTTTCTCCGAGACACCCTTCATTTCACTGAGTAGAGAAATGACAGGAAGAAGTTTAGTTTGGAGATGCTTCCGAATAGTTAAAGTCAGAATTGGATCATGGGCTTCAAGAAAAGCAGTCAACATATTCTTCACATCACCAACACAACTTTTAAAAATTGCCCTTTGAGTTTTGAGCAATGAGATCTCCTTTTCATTCTGGGCCAGTTGTACTTTCTGTAAATCAATGGTTGCCTGGTGTTTTATCAAGTCCTCTTTCAAGGTGCTTTCTGCAGTTAAAGTAGCAAAACGAGAATCCAAAGATTGAAGAAAAGAAGTGGATTCTGTTTTGAGATCAGCACGAAGGGCATCAAACTTAGTAGTCTCCTCTTGAAGAGTTTGAGAGAAGGAGTCAACAGAAGCTTGGTACTTTGCTGCATTAGTATCAGCATGAGCTTTAAGTGAGTCAAGGAAAATCTGAGTTGTATGAACAACCTCAGTAACCTTCTCTGTGGCCTCAGAGCATGAAGCTGTAGACTTATTTACTGCAGCAGTGGATTGATCAATAGCTTCAGTATATTGCTGAACAACAGTTTCTACAAAAGCTTTCATGACTACCCCACTGTAAGCTTTGCTGTCTGCAAGCAGTCTGTCAAGCTTGTCATTGATATCTTGAAGCTGTTGATGGTTGGCAGGAGCATCAGTGTCTGTATCAGTTGGAATCCGGTAAGGACTAAAGTATAAGGAATCATACTCTTCATCATCACCTCCCAAAGAAGTAGCCCATGTATCAGATACATTGACTTCAACTGGCGGGAGATGGTGGTTTAGAAACAGACGGATCAACCATAGAAGTAGCCCGTGTATCAGATACATTGACTTCAACTGGGATTTGGGGAATGGTAATAGTGATGGATGCTGTTTCAAGAGAAGTTGTGATAGGTGTATTGGAAATAGGAACAGAGGTATAGGTAGTGGAAGTGGGTATAGAAGAAGTTTCAACCGGAAGGGTTGGTATATCTGTGGGAACAGAAAGTGGAGCTTTCTGTTGTGGTGATTGAGTGGGGGTGGAAAGTTTTGTGGGTTGAGGAGATGGAACATGAGTACCTTTAGGAGATGATGGTGGAGTTGGAGATCTCGGTGGTGTAGGCTCTCTGGTGAACACTTTAGGATTCTCAGTTTTTGGTGCTTCATCTTCTACAGTGTCAGGTTCAGGAGACACATTTCTGTTAGGACTTTTAGCCATCTTTCTAATCTTCTTCTATTTTGTTTGAGAAGAAGCTTCCTCACCAGCCTTACGTTCAGAGACTTTCTCCTTTTTCTCCTTCGTCTCCTTCATCTCCTTCACTTCTTCCTTCTCTGTTTTAACCACCCGCTTGCCTCTGGGTGCAGGTTGTTCCAAAGCATCGAGGGCAGCTTGTTGTTCTGCAGACAAGACCCTTGGACCGACTGGAGTCAATTTGTGATAATCATCCATCACCGTGCTTTGTGCTGTGACACACCTGTACATCGTTTCAGGAATGGATCCATAATGTGAAAACTTACGTGGGTCAGAAAGAATTATCTTCGTGGTGTGATAAGTAGTGATAGAAGCAAGAAGAGCGTCTGTCATAACCGGAATCTCCAGGGAATCCATAGCTTTCCGTGTAATTATGGTCCAAAATCGATCACATGAGATTTCAGAATGACGAGTTGTGGTATTCAAACTCTGCACCACCTGGGACCAGATTATTGTGCCATAATCCAGATTTATCCCATTATATAAACCATAAAGCATGGTGAGAAATCCTTTGCTAGTGGTATCAGAACCACCACTTCTTTCTGCTAAACCCTTGATGAGCAGGGTCAGCAACCCATTCCACTGTGATGGTAGACATGATTTCTTGACCTTCGCCACTGTTGTAAGAACATCGGTATACCCCATTTCGTACAACATTGTGAAAATTTGAGTTATAGTGATGAAGTCTGGAGAGATGATGGAAGAATCAACTACAAGCCGTAAAAGGGAACAAAACTTCGTCTTTGAAATTGAGGAGTGCTTATTGTGAATACTGAAGTAGATGCGATCCTTGTTCTTGTCATACGTTGCTGACGAGTATACTTGAGAAAGTAGCGACATCGGAACTGCTTCAACTAGGGTTAGGGCCAGTACCAGTGGAGAATACTTCAAACACTCCACCACATGCATCATGTAAGAGTCATATGCGAATGGACTCCTTTCGATGATTAGATTCTGGTTGGGTCGTATTGTAAGCAAGGAAGATGTAGCAGTTTGATCTTGTGCGGAGGATGAGGTTGCCATTGTTGAAGAACAAAGAAGAAGATGAACAGTTAAATCTTTGTGTGAGAGAGATAAGCTGTGACTTGGTAAATGACAAAGAAAACGAACACCCCTATTTATACGGTTGCCTAGAGAGAGAAACCGTGATGATGAGGTTACTAAAACGTCGCCTGAAAAAGCGCGATTTGACAGGGTGGTTAATCCCAGGAAAACGTAAGCATGCGTGGGTTTGAAATAGATCAAATTCACGCGCCCAAATCTTATCTTCAAACCATTTAAAATTCCCTGTTATCTCGTGTTTGGTTACAACGGATAACCAAGACTTATACCAATCAGTAATTAGAATGTTGAAAAACATTAGTTTTCGTGCATAAGAGTGTGAAAGATAAAGAAATAAAACAAGTATGTATGGGGTGTGAGTGTTGTCCTGTTAGAGAACAGAAAGCAGATGATTCCGGGCAAGAATCACTTCCTTCAAAGTCAAGAGAGGCTTGAAGTGCTTGTGTGGTTTCCCGAAAATACGATCAACTGTTTGTCAATAAACAATGAAAGGCTTCTTTTAATCATATGCATTGGGTGGCTTTCCTCCAACCAAACATCGAGTTTTAACATAAAACCGATCGTTGGTAGAGGTACCTGTGAGACCGATGTGATCTATTGAACAGGTAGGTTGGATATATTATGTTGATGACTTATAGGAAGCAGAAATCAAAAAAATAAACTGGATCTCTTTGGGAAGAAATATCTTAGCTGTAGAGGATTTCGTAAAAGATCACGCAAAATAAAAAAAATTTCCTCAGGTAACCAGTTAAAGCTTGAGTATTTCACTCACCGTCAATTCATTATTGGTGTTGAATTTTGGGTTTCACTTAGCACGTGGTAATCGTATCTAAGATCATTAACACAGATTTTGTGTAACCATAAACCTCAGTGGTAAAGACCGAGAGTCTCAAGGGTTACATTAGTGAACCGAAGGTAGATGGAGAATATAAGTAGATGGTTAAGGAACTGAATGTACCTTCTGCTAGATAAGCATGACAGAGCAGAGAAACTCTTAACTCAAATGAGAAGAGTAAGGTAGCTCTAGACCGAGTGAGTTAAAATAGCCTGATTTGGAAGAAACGATGGGTATCAATCGAGTCTTTAAGGCTTACTCGAGATCATAGAGGCTTTAAGACAACATACAACAGCATGCTTCTAGGGACACTTAACTAGTTTGAATAAAAGTTAAATCATACCTGCTTTGAGAATTTTCATCGGTTATTCTTGTATCGTACCTATTAATAACAAAACAAACAAGCAACAAAAAACAAACAAAAAAAATGTTTTTGGATTTTTGAATATTTTCTAAAAAAAATTAAAACAGAAAGATAAAATATTTTTGGATATCTTAAAAAAATTAAAAAATAAAGATAAAATAAAATTTAAATTAAAATAAAAAATAAAAAATAAAAATAAAGATTAAAAACAGAGATTTCAGACGATTAGTGAGAGCAGACATAGCGAAGCCGAGATTCACCGAGATGAGATATACAGAGCGTTCTGTTTAATTCGAAAAGCCTAGAGCAGAGATAGACCGAACGCTCTGTCTATCTCTGTCGTCCTTATTTTAAGGAGAAAATTGAAGATTCAGTACCGACTCTCCTTCCATCATACCCAAGCCTTGTAAGATTTTATTGAAGGTTGTTTCTAGTAAGGCTTTAGTAAAAATGTCGGCCAGTTGATCAGTAGAACGAACAAAATGAACTTCGACATTTTCGTCTTCTACATGATCCTTGATGAAATGGTACCTAAGTGCTATGTGCTTAGTTTTCGAATGTTGTAATGGATTATGACAAATCCTGATTGCACTTTCTGAGTCACAGTAGAGAGGGATCTTTTTCATACTTAGTCCTTAATCTCTCAACTGACTTTGAATCCAAACAACTTGAGACGTACAAGATGTGGCAGCGATATATTCTGCTTCTGCTGTAGACAAGGAAACACAAGTTTGCTTCTTTGATTGCCAACTGACAAGTTTTCCATCAAGGAATTGACATCCTCTGGTAGTGCTTTTCTTGTCCAATCCACATCCTCCAAGATCAGCATCTGAAAAGGCTTGTATGAAGAATCTAGATCTTGCAGGATACCAGAGACCAAGAGTTGATGTCTTCTTCAGATATCGAAAAAATTCTTTACAGCAGTTATATGGGGTTCTCTTGGATTAGCTTGAAACCTGGCACAATAACAAACATAGAACATAATATCTGGTCTACTAGCTGTTAGATACATGAGGGATCCTATCATTTGTCGATAAAGAGTTATGTCTACAGTCGGTTTTTCCAGAGATGGGGTCAACTTGGTACCGAATGCCATTGGAACCTTTACTTTTGAATCACCCTTCATTCCAAACTTAGTCAGCAGATTTTTAGTGTATGCTTCCTGGTTTATAAAGATACCCTTTGATCCCTGTCTAATATTCAAACCAAGGAAAAAGTTAATCGGACCCATTGTGCTCATTTCAAATTTAGTCTCCATCAACTTTCGGAATTCAGCAGTTAAGCTAGGATTCGTAGAGCCGAAGATGATATCATCAACATAAATTTGAACAATCATTAGATGTTCACCTTCCCTCTTTCGAAAAAAGGTTGGGTCAACCGAACCTTGTTTAAACTTTGATATTTTTAGAAAACGAGTAAGAGTTTCATACCAGGCTCTTGGTGCTTGCTTTAGCCCATAGACAGCTTTATCTAGTACGTAGCAATGATCCGGGTACCTTTCATTCACAAAACCGGGTGGTTGCTCAATATAGAAAGTTTTTTCTAATTCTCCATTCAAGAATGCACATTTGACATCCATTTGGAAAACTTCGAAGTTCTTGTGAGCAACATATGCTAGGAAGATTCGAACAGACTCTAGTCGTGCCACAGGAGCAAATGTTTCTTCATAATCAATCCCTTCTTCTTGACAATAGCCTTTTACAACCAACCGAGCCTTGTTGCGAATGACATTTTCTTCTTTATCAAGCTTATTTCTAAATACCCATTTCAATCCAACAACAGAGGCATCTTTCGGTGTGGGAATCAATCTCCATATCTCTGTTTCTTTCAAATTCATTGAGCTCATCCTGCATTGCTTGAACCCAATCCGAGTGATCGAGTGCAGCATTTACTGTTTTCTGCTCTATTTTGGAGATAGAAGAGTTAAACATACAAAATTCCACTTTGGAGAATAATGTTGTTTGTTTTGCCTTCAGTTGAGATCTAGTAAGAACACTTTCAGACGATTCACCAATTATTTGCTCTTTGGGATGGTTTTTTGTCCATTTTACAAGCGGAGGATAGCTTGGATCATATTCTGGATTTAATTCTGCTTCAACTTCAATTTCAACATCTGACTTATCCGCTTCACCTTCGTCAGTTGAACAATTACTTGTTGTTACCTTCTCCCCCTCGACTGGCGAAGTGGAGCCTATGTCTTCAACAGAATCAGTAGTAGGATTCTCCCCCTCGATTGGAGGTACGCTTGGTGTTTTTGGTTCTATTGTTTGAGTATCAGATGTGGCGGAATGGTAATTCTCCCCCTTGACAGAAAGTCCAGATGATTGGAAAGTGTTATCATCCTCCCCCTGGAACGTTGAATCGGAGGTTGAAGTACTTGGTGTTTCGGTTTCCAATGATTTGGCACGTTTATGACTTTCTTCATATTATCTACCTTGTTTTCTGCTGCTCTTGCTTCCGAATGGATTGCCTTTTCTAGTTCATCGAACAATCGAATGTATTCATCAAACCAATTTGATATTGGAACCGAGACCTGTCCAGATGTTGGAAAGATGTCTCCAGAGGCATCTTCTGTCCGTTGAACCTTCTTCATGTAATTATCGTCAAAGGTGACATAGTAGGTCTCTTCGATTCTTTTGGAACGCTTGTTTAATACTCGGTATGCTTTTGATGACAGAGAGTAACCCAGAAAGATCCCCTCATCGGCTTTGACGTCAAATTTATTTCGGTTTTCTTTAGAGTTAAGGATAAAGCACCTTGAACCGAATATGTGGAAAAACTTGACGTTTGGTTTCCGATTGTTTAAAATCTCATAAGGAGTTAATGAGAATCGCTTGTTGAGGAAGGACCGATTCTGGGTATAGCAAGTCGCAGCAATGGCATCAGCCCAGAAATATAGAGGTCGAGAGGCATAGCTGAGAATGGTCCTGGCTGCTTCACACAACGATCGGTTTCATCTTTCAACGATTCCGTTTTGTTGTGGAGTATAAGGAGCCGAAAATTTGCGTGTGATCCCCTTATCGACCAGAAAGTCTTCGAAATCCTTGTTTTTGAATTCCAGCCCATTGTCACTTCTGATGTTTCTCACCATCTTCTTTAGTTGAACTTCCACTTGCTTGATGAACATCTTCAGCTTAGGAGTTGCATCTGATTTCTGTCTAAGAAAGAAAACCCACGTGAAACGTGAAAAATCATCTACAATTACCAGAATATACTTACTTCCTCCGATGCTCTCTATAGCAGATGGTCCACACAAGTCGATATGTAATAATTGAAGTGCTTCCATGATTTTGGTATTAATGCGTGTTGGGTGGCTTTTTCTGCTTTGCTTTCCCATTTCACATGCTGCACACAAATGCTCCTTTTTGAACTTTAGAAGAGGAAGACCTCGAACGTGATCACCAATTACCAGTTTGTTGATATCTTTAAAGTTCAGGTGAGATAGACGTCGATGCCAAAGCCAACTTTCATCAGTGTTTGCCTTTGATAGCAGACAGATAGCTGGTGTTCCTCGAATTGGATTAAGATTCAAAGGATACATTTCTCCTTTTCTTGCCGATTTTAGCTGAACTTTCTTAGTTTGTTTTTCGATAATCTCAGATCCTGTATCATCGAATGATACCTTCAAGCCTGTGCCCACAACTAATTGCGAGACACTTATGAGATTGTGCTACAATCCCTCCACATAAGCCACCTTTCTGATGGAAAAGTTTCCATTAGTTATCATTCCGTATCCTTTGATTGTTCCATAGGAGTTGTTTCCAAATTTCACCGAACCGCCATCCTTTAGAGACCGAAACTCCCTTAATTCCTCCTTTCTTCCTGTCATGTGACGCGAGCAGCCACTGTCGATATACCATTCATCGTCGAACTGCTCATCACTGATTACCTGCAATTTCAAGCAGATTTAGGAACCCAAAGTTTCTTGGGTCTTGGTGAGTTTTTCATAGAGAAAGGAATTACAGTAGAAGCATCAACAAAATAAGTTCTTTTGACGAGAGTTGTTAGATCTTTTCTTTTGATAGTAAATACCTTGATTTTCGTCTTATCTTCTTTAAATTTTAAGGTATTCTTATTAGTTAGTTTAGTGTTTTTCGTTTGATTCTTAGGTTTTGGGGAGGATCGCTTATGTTGATATTGGAACTTGGAGGATCCATATCTAGAATTGGAACTGAAACCGGTGTTAGAACTGAATCTTGTGTTAGGGATGAACTTGGGACGTTGACCGAAATCTGGTCTAGAACCGAAACTTGGTTGAAAACCGAAATTTGGTTTAGAACCGAACCTCGGTTGAGAACGGAAAGTCGGTTTAGAACCGAAACTCGGTTGAGAACCGAATCTTGGTTTAGAACCGACACTCGACTTTTGGTTTTGGGATTTGGAATAATAGGAGTTGGAATCAAAATCTTCCTCTAACTTTTGTTTCCCTTTATCCTTCGATTCTTTCCCAGGAGATTTATAGTTGGGATTTTGAGAATTCCAATGCCGTTTCTGTTCATTTAGATTCGAGGCATATCGCTGATTTCTGAGTCTTTTCTGTTCAGCTAGCTCCTTCTGAGATTTGTGAACATTGAAACTTGACTCGGATTTCTCCTTCATTCTCTTGTCTTCCACTCTGGTTTCGGTGCGTTCCTTAGTTTGAACTGCCGATGCTTCCTGTCTCTTGAGTGGACCTTTCGGTTCTTTTCTTTCGATTGGAGCGTCAGGTTGCATTGAGGGTTCTGCTGGAACATCTTTCGTTCCGCTTGTTCTGGGAATATCGAAACTTGAAGGTTTATTGATGGGTTCTGGTATGTATCTCCCTTTGACTCTCCAAGTGGTTTTCTCAGACAAACCCACAGTCTCATCTGCATTGTCAATTGGAGCAGACCAGAAATAGTCTTCGCATCCTTCAGCATTATCCTCTTCAACTATCGTCCTTAATTCAGTTGTTTGTCTGTGAGTGACTCCAGTCACAACATAAACTTGGTTTGGTACTGTCTGTACCTTCTGATTAACCACAACCTTTTCTTTGAGTTTCGGTTTCTGTTCCTTTAACAGACGAGCAAACTCAACTAAGTTTTCCGAAATAAGAGGTTTTTCACTCTTGGCTTCATCTTTCACAAACTCAGAACAATCAACAATATCCTCTACTGAGATTTCACTCATTTCACTCCCTGTTTCAAATTCAGATGTATTATCTATTACAATTTTATTTTCCTTGACGATTTTGGCATTTGATTCATCGAATGTTTGTATAGTTTCGGTTTTAATATTCATCCTATTATTTTCATCTAAGATATCTCTTAACATACTTTTATGTTCCTTAGAATCGATGAAAGTTTCTATTTTATCTAAACCTAGCCTATATGACATGGATGTTTCTTCAGAGGAAACTTCTGATTCACATTATGCTATAACATCATCTTTCTTAAATTCAAGAAAGGGAAAAATCATTTTATGTATTTTCTTTTCAATTTCACAGTTAAGATGCAATTGAGCAATATTAGTATAAAGACGCTTAGCAATTAAACAGAAAACATTTCTTTGTTTTAATAATTTTAAATTGTCTCTTTGCAAATAAATACTCTCATCCTTAGCCCTAACTAACTCCACTTCCTTCTGCTCAATCCAGATCCTTCTCTCCTCACTTTTTGAAGACACCCTGCCGAGTTGGTCAGTTAGGTTGGAGTTTGCTAAGTGGGTTTGCATGAGGCTGCTACTTAGGTTGTTAAATTTAAAGTTTAGTTCATTTAATTCTTCTAGATATTCAGTTTTGGAAATTTTAAGAGATTCAAGGAGAGAATGTACCTTTTTGATCAATCGATCGCAGTCGTTGATCTTCTCACTCACTGGCTTGGCTGCAAAGCACTTGTTCTCAGTCATGTTCGGTTCTGTGTCTGCACTTTCGGTTGATGGTCCAGCAGTGACTATCAGGAATTTTCCACCAGAACCTCCAGCCTTTCCATGCGTGGGTCTTCTAACCTCTTCATCTTCAGAATCAGTTGACCAGACTTCTACGCCGCCAAACTCGTCTTCCCCTGCATCTTCTTGTACAATTAGAGCATTCATGGAGCTGTTGGAAGCCTTCTTCTTTTTGACTTCTTCAAGTTTTCGCATATAGTACGCTTCATCGTCTTCACCCTCTTTTTTCTCAGCCATCTTTCTTAACATGCAATCTTTGGCAAAGTGGTTCTTACCGTGACAGTAATTGCAGTCGTAGCCAGAGTCTCCCGCAAGTTTGTTTTCTTCCACCTTTTGGGATGAGCCTTTCGATTCTTCTTTTACCTTCTCGGAACTGTAACTTCCTTGCCAATTTCGGTTCTTATTGGTAGGAAATTTTCTTCTAGCAAATTTCTTTGGATTGGTTATCATTAGAGCATACTCCTCACTTGTAAGATCACATTCTGACATGTCTGACTCTTCCTCTTCTTCAATAGTACTTTTTCCTTTAGAGACAAGAGCCAGTGATCCCATGCCAGAGACCACTTTCGCCTCCTTAGTTACAACACTTTCATGTGACTTCAGTATGCCAACTAGTTTCGCCAGAGAGTAGGATTTAAACTGTTCATGTGCCTTCACAGTGGAAACCACAGCCATCCATTCTGGACTGAGCTCGTTCATGAATGTAACTTTCTGTTCAATCACCTTCCTTTCAATTCCATGCTTGATCATCTTACTTAAAAGATGATTGAACCGATCAAAGGTCTGAATGAGCTTTTCTTCAGGTTTCTGTTCAAATGCTCCGAATTCTAAGAGCAACAGAGTTTGAATAGAATGTTCCAGATCCTCATCAGTTGAGTAGAGTTCCTTCAACCTATACCAGATTTCCTTAGCAGTTGTGCAAGAGCCTACAAGCCGAAAGGTGTTAGATTGTAAGGAGAATCTTATCATTCGCATGGCTTTGACATTACATAGAATCTTGTCCTTCTCATCTTGCAACATCTTTTGAACATCTGTTACCAACTTGTTGTAATCTTTCTGTGTCTTGACAATGGTGTTTGTTTCTGAGTGCACAAACGGTCCAAGAACAGTAGCTTCCCAGATGAGATAGCCATTATCCTCGAATCCAACCACGTAATTTTCAAAGTGATGAGCCCACACTTCGTAGTCTTGAGTGTAGAGTATGGGTACTCTGGTTGTAGAACCGATCCTGTTTGAGATGTTAATAGGGTTTGAATGCGTATCTTCATGAGACATGGTGAGCTTCTAGAATCTTACCTGTAAACTTAAGATTAGGGTTTTATCAAAAGCATAGTAATCGTCGTTAAGAAGACGATGACTTCGATAAAAGCAGAAACCCCAACTATTTGTGAATACAGAAGAAAAGTGTATCGACGAACACAATCTCCTGCTCTGATACCAATTGTTAGAACAAAGTTCTTTCAGGATCGTATGATTCCAAGCAAAATATTAATAAGAACATAAATAAGAACACAAGTATTGCGATGAAGATGTCGAATGATTAATGCAAAATACCCCAGAAGAGCTCGATAAAGAACTACAATCTGTAGAGGTATGATTAGGGTTACAAGAATCAATGTGAATGAATAATCTATTATATACGCATACATGCATGCATATCTATATAATAAAACCCTAACAACTAATCTAGATAAAGGAAACTATTCTATATAACTACGGATGGATAAGCCCAATCCGTTTACAAAACAAATAATCCAAGACGCAACACTTAAAATATTCAGCACAAGTTTCATTTCTGATTCACCTATGTGCAAATACATGAAAGAAATCCCTAGGCTCTGATACCACTTATGAGGAATCTAGGTTACAACTACAATACCATAAGCGAAAAACAATTCAATTGATTAGGGAATATGCAACCTAGTTTGATCTATGTATTTCACATATAACAACATACTATGAATCTCTAGCATACAAAACTTTCCTATCAATAAACTAATTCACAAGATAAGAAAACTAACATTTAGATTGTTATTGTATGCAATCTTGAATCCTTCTTCCTCAAAACTTATGTAGCTAGTAGGGGTGTTAAAAAATATCCATATCTAAAATTCCGATATGAAATTCCGAAATTCCGAATCCGAATTATCCGAAAAATCGGATATCTGAATTTTCGGATATCCGGTTTTTCAGAATTGGAATCGGATAGTGTTTTCAAAATTTCGGATAATTCGGATATTCAATATCCGAAAATTTTGATTTTAATTTATACATTATTTGTTATTTTGTTCACATATGTCTTATAATATGAATGTTAATAACTAAAACATGTTCATAACACCCTTAATTAATTATCTCTATAACTTCATATGCCTTTCAAATTAAAAAAAAGGTCTTTCTAATTTAAAAACTTCATATATATTTCAAATTTTAACAAAATTTCAAATTTTTGGATATCCGATTCCGTATCCAAAATTTTAAATTTGAACACCCCTAGTAGTTAGCACCACAAATATCGTGCGCCTGATGGTTCACACCCAAGGCTAGAAATTAAGGAATATGGAGAGGGAGGAGGTGAATTTCGGCCATAAGTTTCTTAGGGTTAGGAGTGCCGAAAATGTAAAGGCCAAGGCTCCTTATATAGGTGGGGTAGTTTAGAGCCAAAGCTTGGGTTTAAGGGTGGAAACCCTAATCCCTTTGCTTGGTGACCAAGCAGCCTACAAGCCTCTATCCAAGAGCCTTTGGACGAAATTTCTAGGCTCTTTCTAGAAGATTTCATCCAACCTCTTTACAAGAAGGTTCTAGGGCTTCTTCCTTCACTATCAATAAATTGCCAAACAGCCCCTACACTATAGATGAGTCCAATTAACCCCAAAATTAATTCCAATTAATTTTAGATTAATTGTTAATCTAATATCATAATTTCTAGTTAATATATTATTCTCATAATATATTAAAAAATTATATATTTAAATTTATTAATCAAAATAATAAATTATTCTCTCTCTCCAAGTTAATCCTATCCAATTGCTAGCTTTGAGGGCAACCCAGAAGGACTGTTCTACTCTCAATTGAAGTTTATACCAATTATAGTTATGGGCTTAGACACCGAATCCAACAGTTGCATAATTTAAGTGTGGGTAGGGTGGTGAATCTAGGCAAACAAGAATTCTAATTAAAAAAAATTGAAAAATGACTAGGATAAAAAAATTATTATTAGAAAATTTTGAAACAATTATCTGAAAAAGTATATAGTCAAATAAAATTGTTATGTTCAGATCTAGGTTGCTAGTGTTTTGTGGGATGATCCAATGTGAGTTTCATTGTTTATATCTGCCAATAGATGTGATAATGTATTTATGTCTTCCCTATCTTAGTGATATCATGGAATAAAGCACAACCATGCTTAGTTTGAGGGTCACAATATGTTTAGCATTATGTACCAGAAATGTATACAGGAGAGATTATGTAGTCATTGTACTTTAGAATAATACCTTTAACCAATAAGGGTTGAAGTTAAGTTTCATTACTTTAGCATAGGCTTTTAATGATTTTTAGTTTGAGTGAAAAAGAGTTAAAAAAGAAAAAAAATAGAAAAGGAAAAATACAAAAAAGTTGCAAAAGGTTGGGAATAAGAGTCTACAAAGCAATGAAGATTAAGAAATATATGAAGAAAAGCTCCAAATTATGAAGACTCAAGAATAAGGCAAAATTTGCCTAGTTATTTATTGTATTTTTTTTTCTAAGTTGTTTTTCCATAAGAATTCTTGGTGGTTTAACCAAAAATACCTTGAGGTTAGAAAGTTTTCTGGGGATGGATTTGGAGGGATGCATAAAATGAGCGTTGTTCAAATGAAGTGGGCAAGTATTTATGAATATTGTGAGTATTTACAATCGGAAGGTTCTTCGGAAAATTTAGACACAAATACATGCATCACGGTCTTGGAGTATTGAAGAGGCTCAAAATGGATTGTCTTGTGCGATGTTGGTAGCTAAAACCTTCATATGATAATAATAAAGTCAGTTTTGCTTGGGGGAAGCAAAGAACAAGTGTGGGGCATTTTGATATGTGCATAATTAACAATATATTTAATGCATATTTCTAATACTTTTAGCTATAATTATGTTTAATATGGAACAAAAGCTACTTGATATGTTTGTTTTGTAGCTACAAAGACTTACTCGGGACAAAAAGGAAGCACACGAGGAGCTTGAAGAAGGAAACAGTAGCTAAAACGAAGAAAACAAGAAATAAGACTGAAGACCACATTGTGGTGGGTCAGCCACGACATGGTTAATGGACAATTTGTGACCCTTATGTTGATGTGGAAGACACGGGAAAAACTCGAAGGCCACGTTGTTGTGGCATCCAACCACAATGTGGTGGCTAAATTTCCACAAATATAAAATACCAGTTATTAGGTCCAAATTGAGGGGATGCATTCGGTTCTCTGAGGTTATTTGCGTCTAATAAACCCTTAGAAACCCATAGTAATTCAAAATTCAAGAGAGCTCAAGGATTGAAGAAGATTTAGAACATATTCAACATTGATCTAGTTGGTTTGCTTATTAAACTTATGTCTAGCTTATTTTACTTAGATCTAATATATTTTTCTGCTACAATGAGAGGCTAATCATATTTTACTTATGTTTGGTGAAGATTAGTTTGATACTTAAATGTTGATTTCAATTATTTGATGATTATAATTGATCTATTTGTGTTTGATATATATATATATATATATATATATATATATATATATATATATATATATATATATATATATAACCCTAGCATGTTTTAGTTCTAATTTATATTGCTAATAAATTAGATTTTATGTGTTAATTGACCATATTAATTGCATGAATCTATCTCCTAATTGTTTATGACCATTAAATAGTTAGAGCTAGGATTAATCACATCTTTGTTATAAGTAATTAAAGCTAGTAACTTTAACAGAGTTGGAGAGAATAATTAATATTTATTTGTGCTTGGTTACGTAACTTGACCATAAAAGAGTAACTAATATCATTCATAGTCTAATTAGGGTATTATCAATTTAGTGTTTAAGTTGGGCATGACCATTGCATTGTCATCCATAAATCGATAGGCGAAGTAATTTGACCATAAGAGTTAGATAATTGGTAATCAATATAATCTATCCACTAGAAATCAACCATATGAGAAAGTGAAATCGTATATAGACAGAAGTATTCTTTTAATTCTTGAAGTTGATTTGTTTTCGTTACTTGCTTGTTTTCTAGTTGATATTAAGTTAATCTGATTTTGAAAAATTAGTAAAAAGCCCCCACATCATAGTTTTTTATATAGTTCAATTAGAAGTAGTTAATTTATAAAACTGAATTCTGTTGCCTGTGATCAACACCCGACTTACCTGAGCTACACTGTTAAATGATTAGGTACACTGTCTATAGGTGCATAGATAGTAAAAGTTTGTTAGGTTATAAATTTAAAACTAAGTAGGTACTTTGTGCACACGTCACTATCAACATCTAATTCCTAAAAGCTCAAAGCTTCAAATGATGTATAAGGTAAGTTTATCAGTTATCCCTTTGCTATAAAAATCCTGTTGAACATGAGACATGGATCACAATCAATCTAATTTGGTGTTCAACTTTGGATAACGCACGTTAAATGTTTATCTCTCAACACATAAGAGGAACAATTCCCATCTTTACTACATAAGTGTCTTGCATAGTTCACACCATACGTGAAAATAGCTTTTATACCTGCCCGGTTAAGGATCAGCCTTTGACCATATCAAAGCACAATATTCCCCACACTTATGTCCTATTATGTATCCCAGGTGTTAAAGATACAAATATAGTACCTTTTAATAAACTATCACTTATAACTACGATCTATGAGTTGATCTTGATGTGGGTTAGTTCTGTACTAGTTCTCTAACAAGTAACTATAAAACTCGGGTACAACCACTTGCCTACTTTCATCTAGTAAGAGTCAACCAATCAAATTCACATTAATCTTACTTCTTCATTGCTCCTATAATTATAACCAACAATGAACATTTAGAATAATAATATTATTCATGGATTAAACATGTTAATATAGAACACAACAAGTATTAATGTGATGATCATATCCTAGTATATAAAACATTGTCTTATAGTTGTTTTTATAATGTTTCAATATCTAAATAGTAAATTCAAATCAAAATCCCATTTATAGAATGATAAAGTCCTATAGTACATACTTTATTATTGGGTTTGACTAAATTAAATTTGTGTGAATTCTGCAAATATTATCATCTCGATTTTTAACTTTACTCTTTGTATAGTTAAATATCTTTGAGTATATGATTGGTGCTCTTTCGTGACATAGATTCTAATAGATTGAATAAGTATACTCTCTATGTCACAAAGATTTCTATGTGATCCTTGAACGACATAAATGAACACAGCTTTTCAATGAACTCGTTCATCCAATCATATTTGACTTTAACTTTTAAAGCAGTGTATTCTTATTTTGTAGTAGATTGTAACATTATGTTTTTCTTGGAACTCATTCCAACTAAACTTACTCGTCATTCGACAATGAAGTCATAATCTAATTATAATTCATAATTATCTATATTGGTTTAGAAATTAGAATCATATGTAGCTCCTTACATGAAGATTTTTTTTAAACTAATTATCTCAATTACACTCTCTTAGTTCTTCTTAAGTACTCTTAGAATGTTCTTATAGTCATCCAATGACTTAAAAATGTATTCAACTTGTATCTCATGATATGACATAAATGATGGATTCATTTTCCAATAAAATTGAATATAAATCATTTCATATAGCTCAAACTTATGTGCTAGGTCCTTTTGAGATGCCCTAAAAAAGGTGTCATATGACAATGCCAAGAATCCTCCAAAGGAATCTTGTATCCTAACCTATTTTAATATATTTTTAATTCATTCAAAAGAGTTTAAAACTTTCAACATTCATATTTATTTATCGCTATAGATTTTACATTCCAAGAATTTATCTTGTTACTCCTAAGTCTTTCATTTTAGAAATACTTTCTGAGTCAAGGTAGAAACAACCTTGCATAGTTGAAATATTATTTCGAATGATTAAATATGTATTCATACATGATTAGGAATATCACTATCCTCCCACTAGTTCTTAGTAAACACATATGTTCTTTTGATTTTGATATAAAATCATACATTATATCTTCATATTAAAATGACTATTCCAACCTTGAGATGTTTGCTTAATATCCAAAAGTGGATCTTAAGCATTACACATTTATTTAGGATAACATGGATTAACAAAACCTCTAGGCTAATCTATATAAATATCTTCTATTAGATATCTATTAATAAAAAACAATTTTTCTTGATATCTATTTGCTATGTCTCATATTAAGAATACGAAGTAATAGTAAATAATATACTTGTTGATCTAATCATAGCTACTTATGAAAAGGTTTGATCATAGTCAATGTCATGAGTATGATAATGACCATAGTCAGTGACACGAATATGATAAAATCCTTTAATGATAATCCTTGCTACATGTGTATGATATATATATATATATATATATATATATATATATATATATATATATATATATATATATATATATATATATTCTAAAAGAATCTTTTACTCCTTTTAGCCTTGCTATAGAGAGGAAGATTAATCAAGCCTATACTTGATTACTATACATGAATTACATCTCAATGTTCATGACTCTAAGTTATTTATCAAATTCAAGATTTTATATAAAATCTTGGTAGTTGATGGATTTTCCAGAAACCATCAAGAAGAACTCATCAATGAGAGATTCCTCATTTCTCAAGTCAATGTTGATTTCAAGCGTTAATGAGAACAATTTGTGTTTGTTAATAATTATTAATCAAATTCAACAATTCCTTATTGAAACTAGTGCCAACAATTGCTACATCAGGTTATGGTTCTTCTTCTACAAGTTTGATGTACCTCCCACTTGCTTTACCTCTAAAATCTTGCTTTCTGCTGACTCAACATTTAGATTAATCTAAATTCCCTTTTAGAATATTCTACATATATGTATTTTTTTTGGTGTTTGTATTCAAGATACAATTAATAGCGATTAAGGTATAACCCCAAGAGCATTAAGGAAGATAATTTCTACCAATTAGAAAGTAAACTTTATCCAGTAAGGTCTAATTCATCATTTATTAGCACTTAAAAATTTAGATGATATTAATAGATTGTATCTCTACTGTATGTTTGAAAATTCAACAAAGATTTCACAATTATTCTTTACCATGTAAAATATAATTATAACTAATATAGTTCTCAATAGAGTTGATTTGGTATCTTGCATTAAATCTTAGAAATTCATTAGAAAGGAAGTCATACATCACAGTATATAGTTCCTTAATGATTATTTCCTCTACAGATTAGTGAAAATATCACTAGGATATTTTATATATAAACAAGATTCACATATGTCAAATAAACTATGTTATTTGTCTTCAAAGATCACTTTCTTGAAGTTGGAATATGTGTATTTCATTTATATAATTAAGATAACAATATCACATATAAGTTTGATTCAAAATTTTTGAAGTCAAAAGTGCTTGCATATAGAACCTAATTTTATTTATTATAATTTTGATTTTTACTTTATAATTCTATTAAGAGATCTAGTCTCATCTATAGAAGTTAATCATTTTAGTATACGAATATTGTCATTATGAAAAATGATCAAGTAAATAATCAAACATTTAAATAAAATAACCGAGACACATATATTTAGACATGCTAAATTTAAAACACACATTTTTCCAAAACAAACATTCTTTAATATTACAAGTAATTTATGTTCTAAGCATAAATAATGAACTAAACTCCGAGAGTGTAGTTCCAACTTGCTTACGCTTAGCTGGTTACTCTTCTGTAAATATCTACAATCAAGATACAAAGATTAGATTAACATTTAAGTACCAGTTACTTGATTTTTATATGAAAAGTATAAGTTCTATTTAGTAGATACCTAAAGTAACAATATCTTCCAGGCTTTTGTTTCAGATAAGAGAATCAATTTCTCTTCAATATCTAGTTTCTCCATAAAAGAAACAAGATCCATCTATGTGGGTCTTCTTGGATTTCTTGGGATTTTTAGATCACACAAAGTGACTCTTTTCAGCCTTGCATTATTGCATTGTTTGAACAAGTTTGAAACAAATATCTATGTCTTTATTGGAATATTGCTTAACCTATTATATCACCTGATATATATATATATATATATATATATATATATATATATATATATATATATTAGCCAAGACTTCCTGGAAGTCAGGAATAACTATTCCTAGTGTGATGTTAGAAGTATCTTGAGCATCACAATGATGCCTTTACTAGGTATCATGTTCATGTTTATTGCTCAAAGCAAGTTGCTTAGGACTAGGACCTTTAATTGTATACAATTTTACATTTGTCACAAGATTGTCTCTCAAGACATGAACCCTTTCATCAAAGTTGTATCTATTGATCGTTATTGTTTTATCAAGTCATTTAAAGAAAACAACTATTCATGGTAATGAGAGTGGATTATTTATATCTACAAAATTATAACAAAATTCACTTAGTATTTTCAAATTTTAATTTTTAATAATTAATACCCTTTTAGTTTTCAAAAAATTAAATATCACAGTGTAGGATCCAAGTTGCAAAACAAATAAATGGTTATGTATCATTTATCCCATCCATTTGAATTCAACATGGTAGATATCAATTATCAATTATCTATTTCTATATAATTCCTAGATTTATGGGATCGCTAATATCAAATTTAATATACATGTTTGATCCTATATATGCCTCAAAAATCTCTTGCTTAGGTATCATTTATCACAATAGATTTCCGATCAAATCATCCATTTTGAAAAACTTATGTAATCGGCGTATAAATTGGTTATAAAATCGCAAAAACACCTCGACCATCAAAAGATAACACTAAGCGGTTATGTATCCTTTTTTCCACTAGTGCATACCAGAGATGTGGGAGTGTTCTTCAAAAAGGATTACATTGATTTAAGGTTTTTAAGGGGTTTGTGATGTTTTAAAATTCTACTTTAAAAAACTTATTATATCATGGTTATTGCATGCATCCAATAAACCAGGGTATAGTTAAAAATCTTATTTTATATAAAATAACATTTTAACAATGTGTTCTTATAAAAGTTTTTATAAAATTGAAGCAATCAAATTTTAATATCTAGTATTAAGTTCAACGTTTGAGCGCTTTAGAACATTTGTAAACCTTTTAATAAAACTTCATTTTGTAAATTACGGTTTGGAGTTCGGTAAGTTTATCAATCTCTATTTTAAACTTATATAATTTTAAGATAAAATTGCAAGAATGGTCCCTATGGTATGTCGAAAATTGTCACTTTATAGGTTTGGAGTAGCACCAATGGTCCAAAAAGTTTCATTTTGTTGCGAGTTTGGTCCATTTTGGTTTTAGTTTTTAAAAAATGATGATTTTGCCATTTGTAATTTGTTTTTTTCAATTTTTTATTACATAAATAAAAAAAGAAAAGAAAAGAAGAAAAATATGCTCTCTCTCTCTCTCTCTCTCTCTCTCTCTCCTTAAAAACATTGACCTGATATTTATCACCCTCTTCTTCCGACGAAGAAAGAAGGATACCAACCACCACTTCACAACCCCTCCCCATCTCCATCTGATCATTTAGCACCACCAAACACCCATCCTTTCGCCCACTGCTCCATCGTTCTCATAAAACATGCTCTCTGGAAAAGGGAGACAACGTTGTAGTGGAGATCAAGGAAAGGATTTGCACACCATTTTCGTTAGAAAGTCATTTTTTATTGTCTTCGTCCCTTTGTTCCACATCTACAAATGAGACCGACAAAGATGTTTTCCATTACACAAACCATAGCTATCGCCAGATCTTTGGGGGAAGGTTGTCTTAGTGGTGATGGTGTTTCCGGATAGAATACAAACTCAGACCTTCAAATGCATTCTTGAGAATACAATTTCAATATCTATTCATCAAGAACATGAACCATGATAGATCCAAAGGGTTTTCCCTTTTGAAACCCTAAATCAAAGTTAGAGGTTTTGGAGTTATGAAGGGTTTTCTGAAGATTTCAGGTTAAGTTCATCAAGACTCTAGAGATTTCAGGTTAATTTCTAGGGTTTTCTCATCGGTGATCATTTTTGGAACACAAGAACCAAATTCAATAATGAATATGACAATAATTTTGAATTGCTTCACTATGAACAACATTTTAGATCCTATGTTTTGGGCTTGTATTTGTTCATACCAAGAACACAAGAACACATGCATCTTAAGTTTTGGGTTTATATTTATTCGAGTTCCGAAGAACCTCCCACTTGCAAATCATTATTCCTAAAGTGGGAGTTTGAGACCCACTCATCCACTTGCAATTTTTTCTCGACGGAAATCAAATTTGAGACCCATGTGTAATTTTTTTGCTCGCCAGAAAATCATATCTTGCTAGAAATAGATAAATTTTACGAAGACTGAAGTTTCCGACTAGTGTTGGTGGCGGCGGTGATGTTGACTGGTGGTGGTTATGATAGTGGCAAAGGATATTGGAGTTCGAAGGTGTATGGAGAGAGAGAGAGAGAGAGAGAGAGAGATTTTCTTTTATTTATTTATTTATTATTTAAGTAAGAAAATAATTGAATATCAAAAAAGCAAAAAAACAAATGGAAAGGGGCAAATTCATCATTTTAACATTTTTTAAACTGTTTTGGACCAAAACTATGACAAAATGAAACTTTTGGACCACTGGTGCTTGTCCAAACCTGTTTGGCCCAAAGTGGCAATTTTGGACATACCAATGGGACCATTTTTGGAATTTTGTCTAATTTTAATTTCAAATTTTCACCGGTTACTAGTTTTAACGATAAAGCTTGTTTTATTTTTAAAACTATTTTACCACCTTATGTTAAAAAGGTAAATTTCATCAAAACCAAACTCCTTTGTGATGTTTATTTATATTCAAATATTATTTTGTATTTGAAAAACTAATTTATCAACCATAACACCATAATAACAACATACATATAAAACAACACAAACATATTAAAACATATGTGCATAAACCAACCAGCGAATGATATTTTATGAGCCATCACAAAATGCCAAGTCCATTCCTAAAGGGACGTTTAAAGTGACAAGAAAATCTTCTAGTAATGTTGTTGTAGGAGCTCCCACTTGAGATAACACTCATTTCTTGCAAAAGGTTGAAAAGCTTCTTGAAAGTAATAATTCACCAACATGCATGTAACATCTTGTTTTAAGGTACTTTCATTTATAACCCTCATATTAGGATTTATTGCATTTTGTACCTTATAATGTAAGACTTGTGGATGGGAGGGGTTTTTATTGCCACTTTTGGATTGTTGGGGCGGAGGTACATACTCTAGCCGTACACTTTGTGTATGCATGGCATGTGCGGTGAAGTCCCAAACCCTAATCTTTAGGGTTTAGACCCTATTTATTGATCGATAACTCCTAACCTTGGCTCCTTCCACCAACCTCCATCCTTTCAAACGTCCTTGCAACCCTAATCCACCTTGTTAAGCATTTCTACGCTTGTGTGTGTTTTGTGCCTTTGAAGAAGAAGGAAGGAAGTAGAAACCATCTTGGAGGAGTGAAGCACTTTAGATCCAGAAACACACCATCATTTGGCATAACTTGGAGGTATAAAGTTCTGAACTTGGTGAAGTTTCATTTAGAACTTCTTTTAGTCTTGATTTTAGGTTCTTTTTGTCCTAAATGTGGTTTTTCTTGAGCATAGCATGTTCTTGACCCAATAAGTCGTCCTTTCAAATCTTAGGAGGGGTATTAAGTCATAAAAATGTAGTATTGACAGTTAGTTTCACTCAATGCATTCCTTAGAAGGTCTTAATGCATTAAGAGGTTGAGTTAAGCACTTAATGAACATGCAAAGTCATAAAGTTGGAAACTTTATGACTCCTAACCGTATTTTGGTCTTGGATCTGAAAGATGAACGTGGCTACTTAAGGCGTTAAGCTCTTAATGGAGATTTGAGAGGTCCGGGTGTAAGCCATGCATACCTGGAGTACGCAGCACGCATGAGGTCAACCATCCCGAATGCAGTCAAGGCCTGAGTACGCCCAACATACCTTCGGAGTAAGTCCCGCATACGCGTTCTGTGTCGACTGGGCTGAGTTGACTTGGTTGGGTTGACTCAGTTGACTTGTTAGCTTTGACCAAGTTTGAAGAAGGTTAATTTAGGAAATTGTTATTATTTTATTAATGGGAAATGTTTAGATATTTAGGACTTGGTTGGAGTTGGTATTCAGGACCAGAGTATTGATCAGTTTTCTTCGTCAGGCTGTGAGGTGAGACTTTCTCACTATACTTATGGGTCGAAGGCACCAAGGTTGGCCTGATGGATTGTATATCCAATTACATTATAGTATGCTATTATGTTATAAACATATTTTAGATTGGTATCTTGGTATATAGGATGTTAGCATGCAGTAGTGATCTGTGAATCTGCCTGTCTATATGATGCATGGTTATATGTTTATTTGTTATGTGTATGTACACATGTTGTCACACCCCTGAACCAAGGATGGCGGAAACATCTGGGGGTGGAGGACTTCATGTATAGTATCACCACAACGTGTATATTAGTGCTCGAAGTAAATACAACCATCATAAATATAATTGAAAAAGTTACACCAAAGTATATGTTTACACGATTCAAATCAAATACATTATGATACGAAATGAACTGTTTGACGATTATCGTCCCATCCTCAAAACGTTAATGATTTCCTGTTTCACTGAATTCCTGAGAATACAAGTAGTTTTGAAAAGTGTCAACACAAAGGTTGGTGAGTTCATAAGCTTTTGATAGTAAGAGTTTGAAAATCGATCTTTGTAAAGAGATGTATGTTACCAAGAAATATCCAATATTTTCCTTATAAAAGTTATGTGGTCCTAAATACCAGGACCGAAAATGAACAAGTATTTGTCATACTTAAAGATATAAAAGTGGTTTCAAATTGGCGTAAAAACCCTTTCTGATTTGAGAAAACCCCCGTAATGAATGGTGTGTAGTCTTAAATGCAAAGACTGAAAGTATACAACAATATCTGTAATTATTGATATAAAAAGTGATTTTAAATCGACATAAAACCCTTTTTAATATGAAGGCGTACAAGTATTTTTCCATACTTAAAGTAATTTCAGTGAGCTAAATCGACATAACTCACTAATTTAAAGTTAGAACCCGTAAATCTTATGATTTGTTAATACCACATGTGAGCTATCATAACCATACTTGACTTAGACGGCCTCGTAATGCGACGTTCTTCAGGCGTCGCCGTTAAATGACACTTGTCACCACAGACCTTCCGGTCTAGCTGTTGCAAGCAGCTCTGGTGTGGGTATGTCAAACCCAATATAGATCTATACACAACTATCACGTTCTCCCTACAAGAGACTCTGATTACAATTTACAGGACTTTTTGAATTGGTTACTTTGGAAGTAATCCGAAGCGAATGACTCACAAATTTATTCATTAACAGATTTACGTGAACTAAACTGAAAACATTTGGTAAATAAGTTTGAAAAGTAAATGATACATAAACTATACCTATTATAGTTTATCTAAAACGTTTGTAATGTATAAGAAGTCTTTTATGAAAATGCATTAGTGTTATGAATCCATAAACTATGCTTATTATAGCTTAATATACGTGTTCTAAATGAATGAATAATTTTATCATGAATGACTAAGTTTCAGTTTATGATGATAAACTAACAAGGAAACACATTCAATATTTAGAACTTATTGTTAAACACTTTTCTCAACATAATACAAAGTGTTATGAAAGTTATATGCTAATAACTAATTTTTAACCTTTCTACGCTGTTTTAGAAAAGTCATAGAAAAATCATACGAAATCGAAAACTAAATCCATAAATTCTGAGAGTTCCCAAAATGTGCTTAGTTTAATCATAATTTTATCACGATTTTTAATGACCTCCAACATGGGTGAAAAAGTCCATAATCACAGACTGGTCCGGATTGGTGTTTGAAATGATAGGCAGTTTTGTAAAAACCACCATAAATTGTAGAAAAATTGTATGGAGATGTGAAAGTAGTCATTTTAAATCTAAGAATTGGGAACTACTTACACCTAAAAAAGTTTTGAAAAAAAAATGTTTAAGTTGCCCAAAACAGTCCGTGAATGGAGTTGAACTTTTCTGATGAAGGCTGTTAGAAAAGTTTAGTTATGTTCTTGATGTTTTAACTTGTATCCCCCCCTTAACACTTAAGAAAACATAAAAATGTAGGGGGTATGAACTCACCTTGAGTGATTTCAGTAGATGGATGATGGAGAAAAGAAGTGTTCAACTCAAGAACACTTGGGAGATGCTTGAAGATTTGAGGATCTAACAACAAATATGACGATATTTGTGTAAGCATTCTATGATTTGGATGAAGGATAGTAGAATATCTAAGTGTAGGAGGAAGATACTTACCAAATGTGGAGGAAAAATATAAGATCAACCCTTGAATCTTGAATTTTTAGAGAGAGGAAGTGAGAGAGAAAATATGTTTGATCTTTGGTGGAAGAATGAGAAAATGAGAGAAGTGTGAGGAGAGAGCAGAGTTTTCTAGCCTTTGACCAATTGTGGGGTTGGAAAAAGGTGGGAAAAGTACAATGAATTGACTAGGTATGGGATGATGGGGAATAGTGACATGGAGTGGGTATGGGAGGTTGCTTGTGTCATAGATTAAAGCAAAGTCAACACTCCACCTCTTGTACTTCTGGTGCTGGGCGAGAGGCAAAATGAAGCGAAGAGGGTAAGTCGCGAAATGGGCCGAAGGGGTAGGAGGCGAAATGGACCGAAAGAGTATGAGGCGAAATCGATCGAAGGGACCTTCGGTTCCTTGTGCGAGGTTCGATCCAAAAGGGGAGGTTCGGTTCTGACTAGTTCGCTTCTGACAGGTTCGCTTCGGATGCCTTCGCTTCTGATAGGTTCGCTTCTGATACTTTCGCTTCTGATGCCTTCGCTTCTGATGAGTTCGGTTCCTAAGAGGGGTTTCGAGTCCCTAAGAGGGTTTGGCTCCTTAAGGGGGGTTTCAGGTCCCGAAACCTTGCCCACATGTGTAACGATGTCTGCTTTCCCATTTTCCCACTGATGGCATTCTTTGAGGTCCGGACACATCTTGTCCGAGCCTGGATGAAGGGAAGTAGTGAGTTTCCGTGTGCTTCGTTCGTGACATTATTTTCTGAACCCATCGACCTCGGTGTCCAGATCTGGTTCATGGAATAACGTGTCCCACCGTCCGTGCCCTCTAGGTTCTTATGATTAGTAAAGATTGTATGCTTCATGTCGTAGAGATGGTGCCTCTAGACCTCTAGGGCAAACTCTACTGCTCCTTGTTCAAGGTCATGCGTTATCTAGCCTACCTCGTACATCTTTAGCTAACTTAAGTCATAAGTAATAACTTCTCCTAAGAGCGTTGCATAGGGCCTACTGTAGTGTTCCTCGATTGCTTATATCGATAGGAAACATGTGGGTTTGGTTTACACGACTAGACCTTTTCGGATGGTAGGACGTTCACTTGTTCTCCTGGGCAACCTTGGCCCGAAGTTCATGGCAGGACTCGTAACTGGTCCATCTATTATCAACTTGCGTATATAGGTCGTATGTGCTTCATATTGGCAAGATAGTTGAATGGGTGACTCTGCCCCAAATCCACAACCAGACAAGGAACAGGAAATAGAGCGGAAGCACACATCCAATGTCCGTAGAATCTTAATTATAAATTAACCTCGCGTATACATGTAGTAGTGGTAGACTAACCATACCCATCCCAAGCTTCTGTGCTTGAACCTTGTCTGTTGTATGCGTGACATTCCCGAAGGTCTCCTGTAAATACTTGTGATAAGGTTTCGGGAAGTATAACACTCCTCTGGTGCGTGTTTTGGAGTTTCACAGCGAGAGATGAATCGGAGATCTGTGCTGGATGAGTTTATGGGAGACAAAGGTTCCGATATTCGGTGGGTTAGGTGACGGGTCCTTTCGTAGCTGTTAAACTGGGAAAATGAGGACTATACCAATCGAAATTGAATGATGACACCGTATCTTATTAGATACAGCATGTGTTAAGCTGTATTCATAAGAAGAGATCACTAGAGTGATAGAGTATCTTGTGTTTCTTTTCAGGGTGTTCCGTTTTGTTTGATATTATTATTACTGTAGATGATTCATACCACAATGTCAAGCACTGGTAGTGGGTGTGTTTCGATAGCCAGTAATGATACTTGATATCATGATTCCTGATAGGTCTCCCTACGATCGAGCGGTATGTGAACTTCGTATGTAAGTTGATGTTGGTGAAATCGTCAAGTGGGTGGCCCCACTCAATTCCTACTACTAGACATGGAATAGGAGTCAGGATGGAATTATTTGTTTCAAGACTTCAATATTTGGATTATAATTAACCCCGATGTATGTACAAAGTCATCACATCTTACAGGTAATGATCCTAAGGTCATATATGAATGTCATTGGTTTGATTTGAACGAGAGAGTATTTTAACTCTTTTTGAAAGACGGTGATTTCAGCGAACATACCAAATTCATTACAAACATATGGTACTTAAACATTTTTTGTCGTTGGAAACATTACAAAAGTCCTAATATGGTTCCCTGTTACCCTTGTTGGTTCGTTTGTCACACTCCTCCGGCTCCCCCGTCATTCCTCTTAGTTGGACAGTTTCTCTTGAAGTGTGCTGTTTCGCCACATAGGAAGCACACTAGAATTACTTTGGTATTGGGGGTTGAAGCGATGTACGGAGTTGGGGCCCTACATAAATGGACGGTATGCCCTTTCCTGTTGCAGTTTTTAGAGTGCATCTCCCGAAAATCCCCATTGTGATGGAAGCCACATTGGTTACACCTTGGGAGTGATCCCTTATATGGTCTGGCCGACGTTTGGGTGGCAGACCCCATGGCTAGTGTCGAGGCATGTTTCGTGACTGTTGTTGTAATTGTAGGGGTAGCTACGGGTTGTTTTCTTTTAGAGGATTTCTAAGATTGGTTGCGCTCCTTTTTGTTCCAAAACTTCCGCTTCTTGTTCGTATGTTTGTGGTCTGAGGCATTTTCGTTGGCAGACACCCGTTGGTGTTCCTGATTGTTACAACAATCTGCATTGTAAGTACCGCTTCCGTCTCTGCTGGCGTTGTTAGCATTAATTGCACCGTGACGGCTGTCACGGCTGCCGTGATTACAACTTGAAAAGTAGCTGAGTCTATCTGCAGAGTTGGCGCCTTGCTAGTTGGTTGGTTGCCTCTTGGTGAAGATACAGCTCTGATTCATGATGAAAAACGACTTCGTTAGTGGAAATGATTATCTTAAGTGCATCTTTACGATTTATATTTACGCATATAAATTTTTGCACATTACTGTACTATTCCTAGTGTTTCCGCTAACGTTCCTGAAATGGAGTTATGGCAGTGGGTAGGAGTAGGTTTCATACGAGCGTTAAGCTTTACTCCTCTTAGAATCATGTTTGTCCGACCACGCTTGGCTGAGGAGTTTTTATGGGACGCGGTGTATTAGTGCCTGACGATTGCACCCCATAGGTCTATGAAGAAGCAACTTCTCAACAAAATGTTTAAAGGCGAGACGATAATTAGTTTTTAGAATGGCTATACATCGCTAGTTATCTAACTAAGTTTATCTTATATCGATTTGTAACGTAATTTGGTTTTTAAGGGTTTTCTGAAAACAATTCATAACGAGAGTCTTTATATGGTAAACTCATGTGTTTTAGTAGTTCTGTATCCAAGTGAAACCTTATACTTGACCCAAGCTAGGTCCTTATTATGACCAATTGATGTATGCTTAGTTATATAATTAAGACTAAATAGACCTTCAAGTCTGTTAGGTACATCCTAAACCCATCTTGTTAATATGACTCTAGTTATCATGGTTTTAGTGAAAATTTTGACCTCGATGCAGGTCTACCTCACATTTGTGCATGGACGAGTTTTGGTAGTAACTAGATCTCTCGATTAGTATGACCACTTAATTTGCAGTGTCGTGCTTTTACCTATAATAGAGTAGCACTAACGCATACTCATGAACCTAATTTACCAGGTCTTGTGAGCGGTATGAACTCTACTCACGATGATCCATCCCTTGTGATGCCTGAGGCAAGGTCGATGCATCTTGTAGCCTTGCCAATCGACGCTTGGATGCAATCATCCTCTCTTTGAATGACATGTGTCTACCCTGTTCCTCTCTTTCATCTTCACGAGCGGCAATAAGGTACTAAAAAGAGAGTTGGTCTCGGGAATAGTAGTCTAATTCTGAGTCCCGGGTACGTGAGATGGTAGGGTCCGTAGTAGCGTGTAGTTTTCTGAACTCGGGTTGTAGTCTTCCTATTTTAATCCACGATGTTCGCGATCCATCGGGTCTTCGTCGGGAGGGCTCTGTCAGTCGATCCCCCGTGGTTGAGGTCATAGCACCCTCGTTGGTCTCCACATGGTGGTTGTTGTCATTTCTATCGACATTTAACCCTCGATCACGATTGCCCAACGGGGCACAGGTTCGATGTAGTCGAAATGGTTCGTGGAACCCTTGCTATGCATGGAGGATTGATTACCTCCGGTTTCGCTTCTGATTCTTCTCATAACCATTCACCATTTGTCGAGTTCGGATTAGGAAAGTAAGGGTCGTCCGATAAGTAGGATCTCGCTATGTTGTACTTGCGAGAATAGGAGTGGAAGAGATAATTACTAGGCGTCTAACTCTATAATTAATTACTAATAGGGGGTGATATTAGTTACTTCTATAATGACATAGTGCATACTAATTACATATAACAAGATACGATAGACCTTCGAATAAGTGATCCTACCCTCAGTCCACATCCAAACAAGGAAAAGGAAGTAAGGCAATGACCACAAATTCTAAGTCTATGATTTCTAAGTTATATATAACCTTAAAGTATCCACTTAGGGAATATAGACCTATTATTAAGGATCTATTTAGTTTTCATATAAGTGATGATATTACAAAATACTCCTATAGTATTTTAAACTCATGTTCTGTTCTAATGTTCTCATTGTGGTAGTGTTGGTAAGTTTTTAGACTTGTTGCAATATCACAACCATTCTTGGGCATGTGCTAATCACTCCTCAGACCAGCATAGTTGATCAGGCTATGCCACTACCAAGACTGACCATACATCCCCGAGCTTACCCGTGATATTCAACAATCATTACTTTTGTCTTGTTCTAGAATGATCCTGACCTTAGTACGTATGCATGCATATATACATTTAATAGGAAATTATTTATTTCTAAAAGTATAATTGTTTTGAAAAACTTTAAATTAGAGACCTTAGTCCCAATGCATTTATAGTTTGCATATCTTATGTGGTTCGATATACTTAGTTCACTATAAACAATGCTCTGACACCAATCTGTCACACCCCCAAACCAAGGATGGCGGAAACGTCCGGGGGTGGAGGACTTCATGTATAGTATCACCACAACGTGTATATTAGTGCTCGAAGTAAATACAACCATCATAAATATAATTGAAAAAGTTACACCAAAGTATA
This sequence comes from Lactuca saligna, assembly GCF_052625555.1. NCBI lineage: Eukaryota > Viridiplantae > Streptophyta > Magnoliopsida > Asterales > Asteraceae > Lactuca > Lactuca saligna. The sequence continues at coordinate 142,799,486 of NC_136421.1, read as the reverse complement.
TGTTTACACGATTCAAATCAAATACATTATGATACGAAATGAACTGTTTGACGATTATCGTCCCATCCTCAAAACGCTAATGATTTCCTGTTTCACTGAATTCCTGAGAATACAAGTAGTTTTGAAAAGTGTCAACACAAAGGTTGGTGAGTTCATAAGCTTTTGATAGTAAGAGTTTGAAAATCGATCTTTGTAAAGAGATGTATGTTACCAAGAAATATCCAATATTTTCCTTATAAAAGTTATGTGGTCCTAAATACCAGGACCGAAAATGAACAAGTATTTGTCATACTTAAAGATATAAAAGTGGTTTCAAATTGGCGTAAAAACCCTTTCTGATTTGAGAAAACCCCCGTAATGAATGGTGTGTAGTCTTAAATGCAAAGACTGAAAGTATACAACAATATCTGTAATTATTGATATAAAAAGTGATTTTAAATCGACATAAAACCCTTTTTAATATGAAGGCGTACAAGTATTTTTCCATACTTAAAGTAATTTCAGTGAGCTAAATCGACATAACTCACTAATTTAAAGTTAGAACCCGTAAATCTTATGATTTGTTAATACCACATGTGAGCTATCATAACCATACTTGACTTAGACGGCCTCGTAATGCGACGTTCTTCAGGCGTCGCCGTTAAATGACACTTGTCACCACAGACCTTCCGGTCTAGCTGTTGCAAGCAGCTCTGGTGTGGGTTTGTCAAACCCAATATAGATCTATACACAACTATCACGTTCTCCCTACAAGAGACTCTGATTACAATTTACAGGACTTTTTGAATTGGTTACTTTGGAAGTAATCCGAAGCGAATGACTCACAAATTTAGTCATTAACAGATTTACGTGAACTAAACTGAAAACATTTGGTAAATAAGTTTGAGAAGTAAATGATACATAAACTATACCTATTATAGTTTATCTAAAACGTTTGTAATGTATAAGAAGTCTTTTATGAAAATGCATTAGTGTTATGAATCCATAAACTATGCTTATTATAGCTTAATATACGTGTTCTAAATGAATGAATAATTTTATCATGAATGACTAAGTTTCAGTTTATGATGATAAACTAACAAGGAAACACATTCAATATTTAGAACTTATTGTTAAACACTTTGGTCAACATAATACAAAGTGTTATGAAAGTTATATGCTGATAACTAATTTTTAACCTTTCTGCGCTATTTTAGAAAAGTCGTAGAAAAATCATACGAAGTCGAAAACTAAATCTGAAAATGCTGAGAGTTCCCAAAATGTGCCTAGTTTAATCATAATTTTATCACGATTTTTAATGACCTCCAACTTGGGTGAAAAAGTCCATAATCACAGACTGGTTCGGATTGATGTTTGAAATGATAGGCAGTTTTGTAAAAATCACCATAAATTGTAGAAAAATCGTATGCAGATGTGAAATTAGTCATTTTAAATCTAAGAACAGGGAACTACTTACACCTAAAAAAGTTTTGAAAAAAAAATGTTTAAGTTGCCCAAAATAGTCCGTGAATGGAGTTGAACTTTTCTGATGAAGGCTGTTAGAAAAGTTTAGTCATGTTCTTCATGTTTTAACTTGTATTCCCCCCCCCCCTTAAAACTTAAGAAAACATAAAAATGTAGGGGTATGAACTCACCTTGAGTGATTTCTGTAGATGGACGATGGAGAAAAGAAGTGTTCAACTCAAGAACACTTGGGAGATGCTTGAAGATTTGAGGATCTAACAACAAATATGACGATATTTGTGTAAGCATTCTATGATTTGGATGAAGGATAGTAGAATATCTAAGTGTAGGAGGAAGATACTTACCAAATGTGGAGGAAAAATCTAAGATCAGCCCTTGAATCTCGAATATTTAGAGAGAGGAAGAGAGAGAGAAAATATGTTTGATCTTTGGTGGAAGAATGAGAAAATGAGAGAAGTGTGAGGAGAGAGGCGAGTTTTCTATCCTTTTACCAATTGTGGGGTTGGAAAAAGGTGAGAAAATTATAATGAAGTGACTAGGTATGGGCTGATGGGGAATAGTGACATGGAGTGGGTATGGGAGGTTGCTTGTGTCATAGATTAAAGCAAAGTCAACACTCTACCTCTTGTACTTCACTCACTCTTCTTGGATAAGGTTTATCCCCAAAAACGTGGTTAATTAGTAAATATGGGGCCTTATATGTAAAAATAAAGTTTTGGGTGAAAATCCCGCATTAAAACAGTTAAAAATGGGCCTAAAACGCAAAACTAGTCGAAAACCGGGAAGAAAAGGGCTTCCAGTGAGACCTCTCGGTCCTGGCCGGAGGTTCGGTCCCTTCTGGTGCTGGGCGAGAGGCGAAATGAAGCGAACAGGGTAAGGTGAGAAATGGGCCGAAGTGGTAGGAGGCAAAATGAACCGAAAGAGTAGGTGGCGAAATGGACCGAAGGGACCTTCGGTTCCTTGTGCGAGGTTCGGTCCGAAAGGGGAGGTTCGGTTCTGACTAGTTCGCTTCTAGCAGGTTCGCTTTGGATGCCTTCGCTTCTGATAGGTTCGCTTTTGATACTTTCTCTTCTGATGCCTTCGCTTCTGATGAGTTCGGTTCCTAAGAGGGGTTTCGGGTCCCTAAGAGGGTTCGGCTCCTTAAGAGGGGTTTCGGGTCCTTAAGCCTATTTTACTCGTTTTGACCCCGTTTTATGCCGTTTTTGACCCGGTTAAGGGTCGGGATAGCCCGAAAGACCATAAAAAGTTTAAGGAACTTTTGAGAGAGATTTGGGAGAGATTTCACATTCTTGGAGAGATTTCTCATACAATGAGAGATTTGAGAGAGATTTCACATACTTAGAGAGATTTCTCATACAAAGAGAGATTTGGAAGAGATTTCACATTCTTGGAGAGATTTCTCATACAAAGAGAGATTTGGAAGAGATTTCATATTCTTGGAGAGATTTTTCATACAAAGACAGATTTGGGAGATATTTCACATACTTAGAGAGATTTCTCATACAAAGAGAGATTTGGGAGAGATTTGACATGCTTGGAGAGATTCTAGATAAAGAGAGATAGAGTGAAAATGATTGAGAGAGGTTTCGTGTGTGACATTTGCGAGTGTCCGGCTTCGCAATGCAAGGTCTGTAAACCCCGTTAAGCCATGTTTAAGGACCTTACACACTCCCGATAAGTATGCAAAATTGTTTTATTGGTTTGGTTCGTTACTTACCACAATTTTAGGTTAAAGAAATCTAGATGTATGAACTTTTCAATTTATGACTTCTCATTAGAATAGCGAGTTGTATAGTATTTACCTAACATGAGCCCTAGTACATAAGGGTTAGTTTGGTTGATCGGTCTGACTTCTTGACTTTATTTGACTTTGACTTGACCAGAATTTGATGGTTGTCACACATGTTATGGTTGATTGGGTTGAGGCAGCCCTGCTTTGTGATGAGGACCAAGATACACATGGTGGTCCTGATAGACTGTAGATCCCACAAGGTGGTCCAGTCAGGCCGAAGGCCCGATGGGCGGTCCGTATAGGCTGAAGGCCCTGCGAGGTGGTCCAGTCATGTCGAAGGCTCAGGAGTGGTCCAGATAGGTTGTAGGATTTGTGAGGCGTCTAGTCAGGATGAAGGCTCGGTTATGTATGTTGTTGTTTGATTTGTTGTATGTGGTGGTACTTTGGGAGAACTCACTGTGTTTTGGCTTACGGTTTTTAGTTGTTGTTTCATGTACTTCTAATGATCGCGAAAAGGTGAAGGCGTGACCATACACGTCCTCTGTTTATGGCTTTATGATTTTGGGATACTCTGATATGGATAAACAATTTGGAAACAATGATTTTGTAAACATTTTATAACTATGGGTTGTTTTTAAAAGTTTAAATTTGCTGTTATTTTGATGTTATAAGTTGGTATCAGAGCCTTGGTTTGAGTGAATTAGAGGAACACTTGTGTGAATCCAGTCTCAAACTAAGGAAATGAAAAGGTTTTAAAGATGATTTTCAAAATTGTTTTCGAAATAATCAAGAGAGGATGTGATGTGTAGGATCAACCAGAGCCAGTAAGTTGATCCCAAATTACCATACTGTTATTTGATATCGTGATATGTCAGAACAACATGCTAGCGATAGGCTAGGGATCTTCAGGAATCATATGATAGAATTGCCTGATTATATGATGCCTGATAGCCTAGGGTTCTCCTTATATGAAATTGACATCATTACTATAGTTACTTAGTGTATTCATCAAAATTATACATAACTAAGATCTTATAGCATGAGAATGTTTAATTTAGCCTTATTTCTTGTTCCTTGTTTAGTTGTGGGATTAGGGTAGAATCAAGTATTTGACTATTTATAGGATCCAATGTTATGTATGATTAGCATACACGAGTGTTGCAGGGTTGATGGAAGTTTCATGGATGATTTATGTGGGGTCAGCCAACCAGCTGAGGAATGTCTACCCTTTTCTTAGGAAGTGAGAATAAGATGTATGTGTATTTTCATGAGTGTCGTTAGGGTGGTTGTGATGATCCCCTGAGCAAATACGGGTAGGTGCGGAAGGTATTAAGGGTCCGTACTACTGGAAGCACAGGACCCGTACATGTAGCAGGGAAGTCACAACCCCTAGAGCTTTGTTGGGAGTTGGTTCCCATGATATGATATGCGTTTATCTGATATCTACCTGGTTTATTTTTAGTATGGTGGTTACGAGGCAATTTGAGTTGGGATCTAGATCAAAAGCCGTGATAAGTGGACAAGATGGGTCGGGATTGACTAAGGATGCGGTTAGAGATATCATTTGGGAGGAGGTTGTTTCTATTGTTCAGGAGCAGATACTGGAGCTATTTGGGTCTATTAAGACTGCTATGATGGAGTTCTTTGATGACCAGGATGCTGCAATATTAGAGACTACTGCTTCTGTAGCTACCGCAACCGTTGCTGTTGTGGGGATTGGCGTTGGGAGAGCCTTCCAGTACTAAGACTTCAAAAATATGAATCCCCTGGTATTTTACGAAGTTCAGGATCCGATCATAGCAATGAGGTAGCTGTCTAACATCGATGGATGTTTCTTTTTGTTATCTTGCCTAGCTGACCAGAAGGTGAAGTGCGCTCTGAACCTTCTTCGGTCCGGAGCGAAGAGGTTGGTTACTAGTTCATACACCCCAGAGCAACGTGCTACAGCTTCATGGGAGCAGTTATCTAATATGGGATGCTCAAGATATGTTCCTTTGGTAGAGAGAGAGAGAGAGGCTAGCCCAGGAGTACTTGGATTCGAGGCACGGGACCGAGTCACTGAAGGAGATCACTAAGATAATTATAGAGAAAGCTATGTTTTTCCCTAAATTTGCTGCTTCTAAGCAAGCTCAAATGACTCGGTACTTGAGCATGCTCAAGACGGATATCCTCCAGTTCGTATCTACTCAGCGCTATGGATCACTCCTTGATTTGCAGGAGGCCATGAGATTGAGATGGATCTCCAGACGAGGGAGTAGAGGAAGGCCCCGACGCAGTCGCAACTTGCGCCGAAGCGGTTCAAGGTATAAAAACTGACATTGACTAGTAGGAAAGCCTAATCGTTCTAACTTCTCAGTATACACATCCATTTTCAAGATATAGACACTGATAGTGACTCCCTCCTATAACTTGTATCCCACTAGGGATTTGATACCCTTTTATGTCTCTTTTTATGAAAATCCAAGATATAGTAATGAAACTAACACCATCTCCATCTATTTCTCTTTTCCTCTTTTTTCATCATGCTTTGTTTTTTATATGTTTATCAGATTTATTTTGTTTTTATTATTATAGAGTTGTTGATCTTCAAGTTTTTTAGTTGCGAATCCATTTGAAAACCATAGACTTAACACAACTAAGCTACATTTTTAGTAAGATTCTATCATTTTGGATAGATATGTTATATATTTAACATTTTCGTTTCATTTGTATAATTTTTGTTTATTTTTTTACATATCCATTGAGTGCTTCTAAATCAACAACAAACTTGTATATGGGCGCCTCATTAGATTCATTGAGGCGTTTTCATGATCGTATCGAATAACCTTAGTAGACCACTTTATTGGAGCCTTATGAATATGTTCCTTAATGGCATGAAGATTCTTTTCAAACTTGACTATGATTCTCATGTTATGAGGCTAATAAATTTAGTTCATCCATTGAACTTATACTTTTCGAGGATAGAGTATAGTGAAAATTTTGAAATGGATGAATTTTTGTTCATGCCGTTGAGTTGGATTTTAGTGATTCAAAAAATAGTCCTTATCAAAATTAATTATCCAATTTGTATAAACCAATTTTTTAAATAAGAGTAAGATCCATATTTCACTCGAAAACCTTGTCTTTTTTTTTTTTTTTTTGGAACAGCAGGCATTCATTAAAAAAGAAACTAGCCAGGGGCTAGAAGAATGAGTACAAAAGAGAACAAAGAAAACGAAAATACATGAGATCAAAAAAGATTATAGCCTACTATAACATTCAAGGATTGGGTCACTGCACCAATTTGTCCACCTTAAATTTTGTCCTGACCGCTTCCGAGCATTGAGCCACAAGTGAGAGAGGACTTGTACCTCAGATGACAGACCCGATTTGGAACTCGAAAAATCCGCATGAGCCTTCCGGTTTCTGAATCTCCAAATGACCCACAAGAAGCATAGCATTATAGCTTCGCGAAACACCTTCAGACTTTGATGCCCGCCAAGCCGATTTTTACAGTTTAACAGCTCTCTACAAGTGTTGGGGGAGTGTTCCAGCAGCCGCCACCAATTGCTCAACTACAGCCAAACTTATCTAGATACCGGGAATCCCATAAAGATATGGTCTTCCGACTCAGGAGCTTCGTTACACATTCGACTCAGGAGAGATTCTCCATACATGGAAGTTTTCCAAGCCCAACTCGCCAAGCTAGTACATTTAGTTTACCCGGGACCAGAGGATTCCATACCCATGCATCGTCACTTTTGTGGGGGAGGATCAGATTGTCGATATGAACCCTTAGCGAAGATACAGAGTAAACCCCAGATGATTCTAGCGACCAAGTCCATTTTAGAGAGCCATCCGTATTTACTTCCTGTTTAAAATGGTCAACGAAAGACACCTGGTCCTTTTCTAGCCATTTTGGAAGGTTAACAATCGACCCCCAGCAACCACTTCTTCTTTTTGCTGACAAAGGACGAGAGAAGCCACCATCAGGGCCATGAATTGCTTTAATTACCGGAGCCCATATACTAATAGGGTTTCTCTTAAATCTCCACCACCATTTCCCCAGAAGAGCATAGTTTTGCGCTTTCAAGCTGCCAATTCCGAGCCCACCCCTTTCTTTAGCTGCTAGAATCTTTTCCAAGCGATCCAAGCAATTTTTTTATATTCGGAACAGCCACCCCAAAAAAACCTCATTCGGATCCTTTCAAGACTTTTGATAACCTTTACTGGAGCTTTGTAAAGAGAAAGATAGAAAGATCCAAGGCTACCCAGAATAGCCTTGCATAAAGTCAAACGACCCCCATATGACAATGTGGAGGCTTTCCATCTAGATAATTTCGCCTGGAATTTTTTAATGATGGGTTTCCAGTGAGTTATTCTACCCATGGAAGCACCAACAGGAAGTCCTAAGTAGATAAATGGGAAAGACCCCATGGAGCAATTGAGACTTCTGGCCACCAAATCTAGCTCGCTGTCCTGAGTACCGACACCATATAATTTGCTTTTTGACAGATTTATCTTGAGACCTGAAGCTAGCTCGAAACACCTTAGGATTCTGATCAGGTTTTTTAAATTTTCTTCCGACCACTTGCCCATAAAAACTACATCATCTGCATACTGCAGGTGGGAAATTACAGGTCCATGCCTGGGAAGCTGAATACCTTCAAATAAACCTTTCTCTTTAGCTATTTCCAATGCTATGTTCAGTCCTTCTGCTGCAATAATGAAAAGGAACGGAGACAACGGGTCACCCTGCCTTACTCCACGTTCCATAGCAAATTCTGAAGTAGCCGCTCCATTGATAATCACCGAGGTCATAGCTGATGATAAACATCCTTGGATCCACGATCGCCATTTAACCCCAAAATCCATTTGTTCCATGATTGAGTCCAAGAACTCCCAGCTAAGGCAGTCGAAAGCCTTTTCAAAATCTACTTTAAAAGTGAAAGCTTTCTTTTTATTCTTTTTTAGCCAATTGATCACTTCATTTAGGATAAGAGGCCCGTCTAGAATGTGCCAGTTTTTGATGAAAGTCGTCTGTGAAGAGCTAACCACTAGATGAACCACCTTTTTTAGACGTTCTGTTAGGACCTTTGATATCGATTTGTATAGACAACCTAGCAGGCTAATTGGGTGAAAGTCAGTTATTGTGATTGGATCCTGGACCTTCGGGACAAGGGTGATAAAAGATGAATTGCATCCTTTGTCGATGTGCCCGGTAGCTTCAAAGTGTTTCACTGCAAGATAGAAGTCACCTCCAATCACTTCCCAGTGATGTTTCAGAAAGGCGAAGGAGAAGCCATCAGGGCCAGGAGCCTTATCCGAGCCACATGCCCAAATGGCTGATTTGATTTCTTCAAAACAGAATGGCTCCTCTAAATAAGTGATTGCGGAGGGGGGGAGCTTGTTGAATTTTGGGTTGAGGAATTTCGGGCGCAACTTGATGGGTTAAGCAAATCTCCCAGCGAAATGTTTTGTGAACATCTCCTTTATTGCTACTGGATCGTTAATCCAGAATCCATTCTCCTTTATTCCATTAATCCTCTGAGATCTTCGATGCTTGTTTATTAAACCATGGAAGAAAGCGTTGTTTTCATTTCCATCTAGAGCCCATTTAGTTCTAGACTTTTGTTTCATATCTTAGATACGCCTGGATTCGAGCTCCATAATTTTTTTATAAGCATTTTGCCGACTTTGCATCTGTTCTTCATTTGCTTGACCCAACTCCGCCAAGAGATCAATGCCATTTAGCTTTTCGGTGAGCTCAACTATCTCCTTTCTGGCCTTTTCTATCGTTTCCTTTCTCCATGTTTTGATATGCTCTTTTAAATTTTTTAATTTGCCTGCAACAAGAGATAGGGGGGATAACAAAAATCTATGCATTGGGTTGTTACTAATTGACCATCCTCTTCTTAATATGTCCTCGAACCCAAGGTCTTTTATCCAAGAGTTGTAGAACTTGAAAGACTCGAAAACCTTGTCGTAATTGAAAAAATGAACTATTTAGGTAGATAACCATTTTACCAATTTCAAAATCTATGAAATTCATAATTACTTTTGGGATTTATTGACATCCCTTATGCCATTTGGCATATTTAATCCATTCCATGATAATCCCTACTTGTGACAGGATTTTCCTAAATCAGTAGCTAGATATTAAATCGATCACAAAAAAACATGTGATATCTGGACCAAACATCTCGGGTATCACAAACACCACATTACTATCCTTAAAGTCTAGCCGACATATTTGGCTTTTCAATTTTCCACAACATAGGAAATTTGGTTCTACCATGTGTTTCAAGATGAATAACATTAGATTTATTTTTTCAAATCGAGTTTTTGTTTTTTTAGTTAAAACATTTTAAGATTTAAGTTGTATAACACAAAGAGTATTTTAAACCATTTTAAAACTCGCTTATAAAACCATTTTTATAGTTTTACAATTTTACTTACAAGTTGCATTTGTTAACTCATTAACAAATTGTGTTTAAATTGTTTCTAAAGATTTTATAACATTCGATCCTAGACAAAATATAAAAATATCAAACACAACCACAGTTTTTTTTCCATGAGCTAACATGTAGAAAAAGAAACTAATTCATTTTAGGCTCCCACTAAAATCGACATCACCAAGTGATACCCGGATAGACGCCACTCCAAGACTTCAATTAACATGACTCTAGTTAGTGTCCTTTGGTCTTTAAAATACAACTTGGTAATACATTTTTCCGATTCTATTCATATACTATTTACACAAATACATAGTAAATCAAAATGACGCTTAGACCGGACAATTACAAGGGAAAAATATATTAAACGACATATATGCTGCACAAATATTTACAAACTATTTAAAAAGTAAATCAAAACTACACATCACAACACATAGGTCTATTGAAGAGATTTGTTATAACATTCATACCTAAATCGAAATGTGTACAAAATAATGGTGTGCCTAAGCCAAGCTAAGTGTCTATATTTGGAGTATTTGATTAAGATTGATAAACACAAAATTGGCACTTTCTTAAATGAGTGTTTGATTATGTATTTCAATTTCATCGAAAATAATTCTAATGACATAAACACATAAACACTCTCCATATGTATGTAAGTATGATTCCATGTCAAAACTATCCAAATATTTATAACATGAATCAAATATATATATATATATATATATATATATATATATATATATATATATATATATATATATATATATATATATATATATCAAATCATAAACTAATTTGAAATTATTTATGAAAATTATTTTTTATTAAAATCAATGCATGTCTTGTATATACAGATAATTTGATGGTTATGTATAAAAGACATAATGCTTAAACAATTTCACAAAACACTTATTTTGGTTGTGTTTGGTGTGTCACAGCTAGTAGATAAGCTGATTTATTTTTCAAGTTTTTTTAAGTTGTTATATTTGGCAAGCTAAAAAGTAGCTTATGTTGGATTATAACCCAACTATTGAAAATGCCATTTAGACTAGCTTTTGATGAGCTTTTAAAAAAATTCCGAATATATCTCTTAATTAATTATAGAAAACGCATTCTTTTAAATATCATTTTATGTTATTTCATATCTTTCAGCTAGCTTATCATCAAGTTTACCAAACGTTATTTTTTTTTTCCAGCTAGCTTTCCAGCTATTAACAATCTTTTTATATAACAACTATCATTTCAATTATCATCTAACTTTTCAGGTAACAACTTACTTTTCAGCTAGTTGTTCAAACATAGCCTTTATGTGCAAGAATGATGTACATGTGTGTAACATCTACTTTTAAGGTATTCCTCTTTTGAGTTAATTATTTAGATCTTAAGTTTGAGAGGTTTTGGGTGGCAACGACGTAGTGGTGGAGGATCACCACGGTGCGATCACGTCATTAAGTGGACATAAATTTTTGTTTACCACAGCATGGCGAAGCATTGGTCACGACACTTCGGCGGATGGGGTTTAAAACACTAGAAACCGAGGTTTGAGCCCTATTTAAAGGCTTTAACGTCTAGTGCTTCCTTATTTGGCAGCACCCACTCTCTAAGAATGAAACCCTCCCAACCCCAATGTCACACCCCGCTAAAGCGGAAACACGGGACATGACAGTACAACTGCTTTCGTAACAAAAGTTAAAAGACAATACCAACCATAGTATTAAAAGCTTTACAATTTTCAATAAGTTTGAACAACTTTTAAAAGTAATTACAACGTATAAAAAGAATCACACATATGAATGCTCCTACAAGTGATATGTCTGTATGTGTCACGTACTCGATGATTCCTGAAAAAGCATATAAAATGAGCGTCAACTATAAAAATAATTGGTGAGTTCATAGGTTTACAAAAATATTGATTTCATGAATCGTAATCAAAGTTTTGATAGAAGTTTCCCTAAATAAAAGTACATTGCTAAAATGAGTAAATAAGTTTGCATAAAAAAGTTCGTTGTCATCATGAGAAATAGAGTACGTTGCCAAAATGAGATGCAAAATTCATATTCTCATGGGAAATAAAGTTCGTTGCTAAAATGAGTAAACAATTTTCATTGCTAAAATGAACATACAAGTTTCGTTACTAAAATGAGCATACAAGTTTCGTTGCTAAAATAAGCATACAAGTTTCGTTGCTAAAATAAGTATACAAGTTTCGTATGTGCATAAAGATTCCATCCATGAGTTCACAACCTAAGCCTAATGACTAAATTGTGCCCTATTAAATACTATGTGTATCGCAAACATAGTGAATAAAATGGTAAAATGCACTCTGCGAATTGTGCGAGTGAGGAGTTGTCTAACTCCTAATAACGCTATCCATAATGACCATTGGCTCAAAAGAGTTAATGAGTTGTGTCAAATGATTCCAGTGACTTAACTGTGATACATGCATCATGAATTAACATAACATACATATACATTCAAAATATAGCAACCAAGTTTGATAGGAATCAAAATAAATGCAACGAACATAAATAATTTAGGATATGCTTTTCCACCCAAAAACATTTAAAAACCGAAAATAGCGCGATGTGTGATTACTCACAATGATGTGTGATGGTGTTTGTGATGCTTTAAGCTAACTTCCTTCATGTCCTACTACCGATTCTCTATGATAAGGTTATACACTAGTAAGTCTCTAGTCGAAAATCTAACACTAATATACTTAATTTCTACAATAGAATTATGCCAATATTGTATCAAAATTATGTTTTGTATAAGTATTGACATTAAAAGCAATTTCCAGTTCGTTCTTTACTTGTAGTAACCCAAAAAAACTATTAGTTCGTCATTGTCAAACGTCAACATCAAAACAATAAAATCCCAAAAACGAATTCCAATCCTTCCCTTCGAAGTCGACTCCAAATCAATCTTGCATACAAGCTTCAAAATTAGTATATAGCATTGGACATCAAAACAATCAATTTCATCACTTCACTACTTGACCAAAATTGGCCCGTCAAAATTGATTTTTAATTCATCGACATCAAAATCCATTCGCGATTCCAAAATCCAATACAGTCGAACTACCAATCAATCGACTTCAAAACTAATCTTTCATCAAACCATTTACATTACTCTTCCAAGCATACGATCATACCTAATCGCCATCGATCTTGTTCCCAATACAATGACCACTGATTTCAACCAATCGACCATCGAAATCGATTCCTCAGTCAATCAATAACAAGACTTTCATTTTTAAAATCCAAAATCGTCAATTGTGAGCCTTTCGAAATTAGAATCAACTCAAAAAACAAACAACATCCAAAATAATTTTGTAACAACGTGAAAATTTAAAACAAATTTTCATTTTTCAAACAACAGAAAAATATCATTTAATATTCTCAATAAATGTTGAACAGATGTCATCATAATAAAAAAATATCCCAAGATCACAAAATACAATCCTATGTTAGTGTGTACAGATCATGTCGGCGCCTTCTCGCGATCCTCGCTAGTACCTGAAACATGTAACACATAACACGGTAAGCATAAATGCTTAGTGAGTTCCCCAAAATACCACATACAACACATATTAGCCACTCGAGGGTATTACTCTGTATGACCCTCTGGTCAATGTGTCTCAGTGGGACCCTCCGGTCCCATAACTCTGTGGACCCTCTAGTCCTAACTCTGTAGACCTTCCGGTCCTAACTCTGTGGACCTTCCGGTCCTAACTCTGTAAACTCTGAATCATACATAGCACAAATTACATCATACAAAAGCATACAAGGTACTATGTCATATAACTCTAATTACCACTCTAGGTAAAGTATAGTGAGAAGACTCACCTCGAGTAACTCGGATAATCTCGCACACGAATATAATGATCTAGTCCCCGCCTAATCACATAAACAACATCCTCAAATAAATACTGGCTCTCAAAGGCTAGATTAAATCCCTTTCTACAATCCCATAGAAGGGTAAAAGATCATTTTACTCCTCCTTGACCCAAAAGTCCAAATGTTGACTAAACCCCTAAAAGTCAACGAAAGTCAACAGGGGCAGTATGCGGCGCGTACCAGCTCTTGTACACAGGGCATACTCCGGCAATCCATAATCGGGGTCTCAAACCCTTACGCTGCGCGTACTGAGATTTACGCCCAATGTAAGTTTCAGTTTCATGTTCTTATGGATTTTTGGTCTTAAACGGTTAAGACATAAACTCAAACTCCAGATCTGACTTTTCTAAGGTCACTTAACCCATAAAGTTGAAACCTTTAAGCATTTTCATGGCTGTAAGGGTCACCATTCACTTCAAACATATAACCTCTGTCTCCATTAAGCCCTAACTCATGCATGACTTAATATTTTCACGTCCAAGATTGGATTTTTATGAACCAACAACTCATATACTCTGAAACATGGCAGATCTAAGCTTATGGAGCCCATTTGCTCATAAAGTCTCCACCTTGGGACCAAAAACCCTAAAAATTGGTCCATGAAGCACAAAACAAAAGGATAAGGAAAGCTTTGAGCTTTTTACCTCTAGGTGAAGCTTCTTTCTTTCTAGAACCCAGATCCAAGCTTGTACTCCAACTTCTAGCCTCCATAAGAACCTCCTCTTCTTCTTCACTAACACACAAAGGCACTTCAAGCTCAAGAACACTCACACACTAGCTTTAGAATGATAATATTTCCCTATTAGGGTTTCTCTCTTCGAAATGGTGGCTGAGGATAAGATCATATCATTCCTGTTATAGTCCTCCAGTCACATTAGGGTTTTGCATCTAGGTCGGTTACACCCGGCGTAACTTTGGTACGCCCGATGTCACACCCCCGAACCAGACGGCGGAAACGTCCGAGGGTTGTCGTGACTTAATTGAATACCATAACATTGAATATATATGAAACATAACATCATTCATCACCATGCATTAATATAGTACAACTGATAGGGTTTACACTGAGTAAATTGTTTTAATATTACATTCCCAAAAATAAAATTGTTCGATCATAGATAAACAAACTGCAAGCCATCACTGAATACATTTCCTTCGGTTTACTTGTTACCTGAGAATACAAGTATTTTGAAAAACGTCAACATATGAAATGTTGGTGAGTTCATAAGCGGTATTTGAAAAGCAACGCTTTGTATTATTTTGAAAATCACCAGAAAATCTGATATCTTCTGAAAAGAGTTTCTGAAAAAGTTTGTGAAGATCCATGAGTATGCTTGTTTGTTTCTATAGTTGTAAAAAGTGTTCATTAAACTTGTGTACATTTCGAAACTGTATGTATTGAAAAACCTTAGGAAAACCCGATGTTTTCCTAACACTTTGAATACCATCGTGGCATGTGAAGTCATTGATTCCAGGCGACGTTGGATTATTACGCATGGTGAATTATTATAAACACGCGTTACAGAAACGACCAGTTTACAATTATACTAACGATCTCGTAGGCGTCGTCCGTACTATTCATGTAATCCAACCTCCCTGATTTCTTGTAGTCCCACATCCGAAGAGAAAGAGAGCACGAAGACCTCGATAACTCCATTAGTCGGTTGGGGATAAAATGAGTGCGAAGGCCCTTGGCCCGACTCGCATGTGAATAACCGACTTTACTAGCAGTACCAAAGGACCCTTGGGGACCAATAGTATAAAAGCCATTGAAAGTCCTTTTATGCTGTGTTGGATCATGTAAGACCCAACAACTCGTAAGATTGAAGTCTTCGGGCCTAAAGATCAGGTCATTGGGCTAGCTAGGCCCAACAAACAAAATTTTACACTTTGGGGCCCAAAGATGGTGCGTCGACGTCTTTGCACTCTCACGTGTGTATTGAATTCCCAAATATTACTTGTATGAATCGATTTATTGTCGTGTTAGTAGTTTCAGGTTTGTTATTGATTCAAAACTGAATCAATTCGTTTGATAACGATTTTTGGTGTTGTTGTGTATTGAAATTCGTCGGTAATCGCAGTGCCAATATTTGATCACGATGGATGTATTGAATTAGCATTGAAATTTTTCTATTTACAGTCCCTCTTTATTTTGTAAATTTACTTTTTCGACCCTTAGAATAAATAAATTTCCGATTTAGTCCTTAAACTATTTTTCTTGGCATTTTAACACCAAAACTAATTGCAATTGACATTTTCCAGCATATTCATAGTTGAAAACAGTTTTAATCCGTAAAAATACAGTTTTCTCGGTTGTAACCCCTCTTTTTCGCAATTTTTACATTTTTGGCCCAAATTGGAAAAAATTTCAACTTTGGTCCTTTTAGATTATGAAAAGCATTTTCAACCATAGAAAAGGATTTGGAACACTAGTTGTGACAACCCCAAATATATTGTCGTTACAAACCCTATTTTCACTAACAGAATACGTCACTATATGCTATTTCTAGGTATCGTTTGGGTCGTCAATAAACAAATATCTAGTTAATTATATGTTCCGACATTATCATAAGTAATTATAACTTGTAAATGTTAACCCCGTTTAACTAAATAGAGTTATATTACTTTTCAACCACTTCACCCGGGTAAAAAGTTTTAACCCCGTTAAACTTTAGCATCGGGTAGCCGTGTATCGGGTGCAATACCCGAGACATATAAAAACGATTGAACACTACAA
This sequence comes from Lactuca saligna, assembly GCF_052625555.1. Lineage (NCBI taxonomy): Eukaryota > Viridiplantae > Streptophyta > Magnoliopsida > Asterales > Asteraceae > Lactuca > Lactuca saligna. The sequence goes on along the minus strand of NC_136421.1, from coordinate 142,783,214 downwards.
TTGAACTCTTTTACCACACTTTCACCTCTCTCTCACTACTTTCTCTCTCTAGACCCGAAATCGACCCCAAATCCGTGAATTTCCGACTTCCAAACGTAAGGACTCATTCCCTATCTTAATCTAAACATAGTTTACTGCAATTAGAGTCCAAAATCATAGAAAACAAGGAACAAGAGAGGAGTTTACGGCCTAAGAAGCCCCTTAGGCCGTAAACCCCCAAAATCATGCCAAAGACCTTGTTTTTCCTTCCTTTAAGCTTATGGACTAATTAAGGTATAAACCCAGGAGACTTTGGACACTAAAACACAAAGAATTGAAGCTCAAAAACGAGTTTACGGCCCAAGCTTGTGCTTAGGCCGTAAACACCTCAAACACCCCAAAAACCCATGTTTAAAGTCCCAAAAACTCATCTAGGGTGTTAGGTAATTTAGACTTGACAACAAGGAAGGCTTAAATGCATCAAAAAACATCAATTGATGGCAAAAAGAGAAGTTTACGGCCAAGGCTAAGCTTGGGCCGTAAACACCCATGTTTTTGTGTCAAAAAGTCCCTAAACCACTCAAATGCATGTAAGGATTTTAGCTAAGGCCTTTGGAAGTGTGTTGTACCATTAAACTTCCCATTTTGAGGCAAAATGAAGAGTTTACGGCCAAGGATACTCTTGGGCCGTAAACTCCCCAAATTTCATGCCAAATTGTCCTAAAACTCATTGTAAGGCCTTCTAGGATTTATCTAAGGTGAATGAGAACATGTTGTACCATTTAAACATCCACCTTGATGGATTTAATGGAGTTTACGGCCCAAGAACAAGTCTTGGCTGTAAACTCCCCAAAATGTCACAAAACAAGAGTTTAATCCCTCCATATTGGCCCAAGACACATACCATTAAAGTAAGGAAGTGAAATAAGGCCTTAAACAAGCAATTTGGAAGACCACATGAGCTTACGGCCAAGCCTAGGGGGCTTACGGCTGTAAACTCCCAAGGAGTGGCCTTTAGGCCGTAAACTCCAAGGGAGTGAGCTCATGGACCCTTCCGTAAATCCCCCTTAGCCTTAAACCACTCCCGGGAACCCCTTCTAGGCCCTAAAACCCCGAATTGATGCTAGAATGCCTCAATACTTAAACGGAAAGCATAAAATGATTAATTTATTGTAAAACACATATTTTCATATGACATTAGGGTCCTAAGGGTGTACAAGTCATTATTTGGAACAAAACGCTCAGTCGACACTCTTACCCGATTTACCTGATTCACCCGATTTACGCGACTTCAGGTGAGTTCATACCCCTTCAATGAACCTTTCAAATGTTTTATATGTTTTAGGGGGGGAGATACAAGTTGAATATACATGTTTATGAAAAGTTATACAAGACAATTTTTCATATTACAGAATTAATCACATGTGATTCACAACCTGTTGTTCAAATCACATGTGATTTATCACTATGCTTTATAAATAAGTCAATGGTTTTCAAAACTATCTTGGATAAACAAACAAGCTTTAAATGTTTCTTTTGTACAACACTTTTGTTTAATAAAACTCCTTATAAAAATGTAACCACACTAATATATTTATATAAGTAATACTTGAAGGACTTAGGACCGATAGCTCGCCTTATTTCCTGTTTCTTGTTTGATTGTGGACTTAGGGTAGTGGTTATCCGTCCGACTGTCATTGATTTCTTAGTTATATATCTCGTATATTAGTACGGATTACGAGTACTTTTTATTTCCTTAGATGCCTAAATCACTAACCTGACTAAAACCACACACACTAATTTAACTATAATAGGTATAGTTAAGGTCTCTATCCCTTGTTTTGACTACTACTCTACACTACTATAATTCTCTATAATATGAATCTATACACTAATAAGAGAATACCATACAAGCTATACAAAAGGTTACTACACTATAATACAAGAGAATGTACTAATCAAGAGATAATTCATTAATCCACTACGAGATACTTTATACGCTACACACTACGCCCGAAGTTTTCCAATAGGAAGACGACACTATATGTATAGATCTATACGGGGCAGATGCTATTACATCCCGACTGATAACTTCAGTCCGAGCCACTCAGGTCCAGGGATGCCTTTACTCTACTACACTATGCATGACTGGGAAGGTCATGAGGATCCGCTATTACTCACACTATTGGTAACATACAAGAAAGACACTAACCGCATTAAAATACTAAGGAAAGATGAAGTAATATCCAGAAGTAAATAAGTATCTAATACTAAAGGATGCTGAACTGCTATTATGTACTCCAAGAATAACTCACTATATTGTCTTACTTAATGGGTGAGTCACTATTACACTTCTACGATAAATGGTTTTCAAAGATAGAAACAATATATTTCTTAAAGATTTTCATTTACTACACAGTTCTGGAAAATATAGGATTTTCTAGGTTTTACCACTACTTATGATTACAACCTTCAGTGTTCATACTAATGATTCTAATGCTTTTTCATATAAGTACTCACACTAAACTCTTATGAACTCACCAGCTTTATGCTGATATTCTTTTCAAAATAACTTGTATCTTCAGGTCAAAGGTAGACAGGTACAGCTGCAGCATTTTTGGAGAAGATGGAGTATACAAGACCCATCTCTTATTTTTGTTTACTTTTGGTGTTTGTCAAACATTAGAAAACACACTTGTAAATACACTTACTATGTAAATGAAATGGTTGTATGTGTCTTGCTTTTACTATTATACAATTGTGATGATACTGTACACTACGTCATCCACCCCGAAACATATTCCGCCGTTATCGGTTTTGGGGTGTGACAGATTGGTATCAGAGCATTGTTTATAGTGAATCAAGTATATCAACCTATAAAAGTTATACGAACTATAAACACTTCGGGACTAAAACACTCTGACCAAGAATATATACTGTTAAGTATCTAAAGGATTTAACTAAGTATATATATACACACATCACTATAAAACACAGAAGTCAGTGTCATCCTAGAACAAAACAAAAGTATTAAGATTGTTGGATAGCACAATTGGGTTTAGAGACGTATAGTCACATTTAGGGGGATGTAGCCTAATCAACTACGTTTTCCTGGGAGTGACTAGCATGTGCCTAAGCTTGGTTGTGGTGTTACAACAAGTCTAAAACTTACCAACACTACCACAATAATGTTAACATTGGAATACTATAGGAGTATTCTGTACCTCTAAAAACATACATCTGTAAGAACTAAAAAAAGGGGGGGGGGGTCGTTACTGATGGAGCAATAGTTGCTAAATGGATACTTTCCGGTTACATGTGACTAGGGCGTTATAGAATTAGAATCTGTGATCTTTGCTTTACTTTTTGTTCCTTGTTTGGTTGTGGATTTAGAGTTAGGTTCACTTATTCGACGGACTATCCTGCCCCAGTCACATGTAATTAGTATGCATTATGCAAGTATTGGTCCAACTCGTGACGACCATCTTATAAATAATTTAGGTTAGTACGCCTATTAATCTTCTTTTCCCCTTTTCTCGTATAGATACCATGGCTGGCTTCCACCCTCCTGGCGACCTGTACTACCCAAACCAGGGTAATGGGGGATGGCTCAGTGAAGAGTCGGACGATGATCACCCAATCCCTTTGGATGACCACCGAGCAGAAGGCTTTCCGGATAACTCCGAATCCGAGCCAGAAGTTAATAATCTACCTCCCGGAGTTACGAACCCTAACCCCCGCCCGACATTTCAGAGTCCCACTCCTATGTGGGCCATGTCCCTGCACAGATGGAGCGAAGAACAGGTTCGACCCATGCCATATAATGGAGACCGAAGCTTCTACAACATAAACGAAGCAGGATCAGCAGATCGGGTCCTGCCCATCATGATCCGAAGGATTGCCAGGAACGTCGAGCAAGGTCAAGCCGCTATAGGCCGAGTTGTTGAAGTGGATGCCAACTCAAATCTCAACACAGTTCGCATCCGCCAACTCGAAGAAGCCATGGATAGGACAAGGAGGACCAATGAGGCTCTGCAGCACCAGCTGGTTGCATCCCGAGCCGAAGTTGCAGAACTCCGTGCACGCCAAAGGACTCATGATCGACACCTTCAAGAAGTTATGCGTCAGCTAGCAGATCTGAGGATTCGCCCGACAAGTAACCGTCTCCAGTAGAGGACGTCTAGTTACCTCAATCTTTTCTTTAATGGATTAACCTTTTCACTCTATGTTCCGTAGATCTATTACCTGTAAATATTCCTAGCTTGAAAGTACTCTAGTTAAACCTCTAAACTACCAACATTTTCTCTGTGGTACGATGTAAGACCTATTGCTAGGTCAAATTTTCATGAACTTGTGTTGCATCATTAATACCACTATATTGGCAGTTGATTTCCCTATTGCTATAACTCTCATCCTGATCTTGGATTATGTTGATTTAATCCACGAAACACTCTATTTATATTCGCAATAGGCTCTTACTATTGCTATCATTTCTATAATTCTTCCAGTAAAGGATGCCTCCACGAAAGCGTCCCACCAGAGGAAGGGACGCAATTCAAACCCCTACTCCACCACCTCCTCCTCCGCAGATCGATCCGGTGCTATTCCAAACAGCAGTGACCGTGGCCGTGACAGCAGCCATGGCCCAAATGAATTCTGGGGATGCGAGCGGTGGTAACTCCAGGTTCGGCGAAGTCCATCAAAGGGTGCAGGGGTGCACTTATAAGGATTTCATGAACTGTAAACCTACCTTCTTCGACGGTACCGGAGGAATTCTGGCATTATCCCAATGGTTCGAAAGAACCGAAGCAGTGTTCGAGATGTGCTCTTGTCCCGAGGAGAGCAAAATCAAGTTCGCTACTGCTACCCTCACTAACAGGGCCTTGACATGGTGGAACGGCCATGTTAGTTCACTCTCCTTGGTCACAGCCAATGCTATGGGCTGGGACACCCTGAAAGACCTCATGAGAGGAGAGTACTGCCCTAGGGGCGAAATTCAGAAACTTGAGGAAGAACTCTGGAACCTCAAGATGAAGGGGACTGACATAACGGCTTATACGGCCACGTTTTGCGACTTGGCGGCTATGTGCCCCAACATGATCCCCTCGGAAAGCAAGAAGATTGAACGGTACATCTGGGGTTTAGTCCCTCCGTATCGAGGAAATGTTCTAGCTTCACGCCCTACAACTTTTGACAGCGCCAAGGAATTGGCCCAGAGTCTGATCAACCACGAAATCTCCTCCACTCCAGCGACAACAACCACAACAATCACTGCACCACCCGCTTCATCTGACAGAAAGAGGAAGCGATGGGATAAGAAGAAGGGCAAGAAAACTCAAAACTCCTCAAAGGACCAGCAAATTGTGGCGGTCCATGCTGCCACCACCCCGACTACTCCAGCTGCTCCAGCCCCACCGAAAACTTACAGTGGAAACTTGCCCAAGTGTCCCAAGTGCCCTTTCCACCACAACGGCCCCTGCCGTGAACTGCAGTGTTCCAACTGCGGTCGAAAGGGCCATATTGTCCGATTTTGTAAGGCCCCTCCCAAACCTATCACGCAGGTTCCTAGTACGGGAGTGACCCCAACTTGTTATGGTTGTGGGGAGGCGGGTCATTTTAAGAGAAACTGTCCAAAGACCACAAATGCTGGAGGAACTGGAAGGCTACTCGCTATCGGCCACAATGAAGCGGTAGCAGACCCACGGTAGTCACGGGTACGTTTCTTCTCAACAACTCCTATGCCTGTGTCTTATTTGATAGTGGTGCAGAAAGAAGCTTCGTAAACCATAACTTTAAATACTTACTCAAACAAACCCCTCAACCACTAAAAGAAACATTCGTCGTAGAAATGGCTAATGGGAAAACAGAAAGCTCTAGCGAAATCTACATAGGTTGCACTCTCATGTTAGACGATCACTCATTTCCAATCGATCTTATGCCAGTCTCAATCAAAAATTTCGATGTCATTGTTGGTATGGATTGGTTGAGTCTCCATCGCGCCGATATCCTATGTTCCGACAAAGCCATTCGTCTGAACCTTCCGAATCACGAAACCCTCTTGATATATGGAGATAAGCCGAGTACGAGTCTTCGTATCATCTCCAGTGTTCAGGCTCAGATGTACTTACGCAAGGAATATCGCGCCTTTCTTGCCCACGTCATCGACACTAACCAAAAATCGAAAGATCCAAAAGACATTCCCGTAGTATGCGATTTCCCTGATGTCTTCCCGGAGGATCTTCCCGGCCTACCTCCCAAACGTCAGATTGAGTTCAGAATCGACCTAATTCCAGGAGCTACCCCCGTAGCTAAGTCGCCCTACCATCTAGCGCCTGCCGAAATGCAAGAACTATCTGGTCAACTCAACGAACTGCTCAGCAAGGGCTTTATAAGACCGAGTTTCTCACCTTGGGGAGCTCCGGTCTTGTTCGTGAAGAAGAAAGACGGATCGTTTCGGATGTGCATCGATTATAGAGAACTCAATAAACTCACGGTTAAAAATCGCTACCCTCTCCCTCGTATCGACGATCTGTTTGATCAACTACAAGGAGCAAGTTACTTCTCCAAGATTGACCTTAGATCTGGGTAGCACCAATTACGGGTACTTGAGGAAGATGTTCCGAAGACAGCTTTCCGAACCCGTTACGGACATTTTGAGTTCGTAGTGATGCCCTTTGGACTGACTAACGCCCCCGCAGTAATCATGGATTTGATGAATAGAGTGTGTCGTCCATACCTGGATCAGTTCGTCATCGTCTTCATTAACGATATCCTCGTTTACTCTCGGAACGAGGAAGAACACAGGGATCACTTACGACGAGTCTTGGAAACGTTGCGATCCAAAAAGTTATATGCGAAGTTCTCTAAGTGCGAGTTCTGGATCCGAAGAGTTGAATTCTTAGGTCACGTGGTTAGTGAAGAAGGAATTCATGTGGATCCCTCCAAGATTAAAGCTATTGAGAACTGGTCAGCGCCGAAGACACCTACAGAAATTCATCAATTTCTAGGCCTCGCTGGCTACTACCGTAGATTCATTCAAAACTTTTCTCGGATTGCGAAGCCTCTCACCATGCTGACACAGAAAGGGGTACCGTTCGACTGGGAAGAAAGACAGGAGAAGGCATTCCAAACCCTGAAGCGAGCCCTATGCACCGCACCAGTATTATCCCTTCCCGAAGGGACAGAAGATTTTGTTGTATACTGTGATGCATCCAATCAGGGGCTCGGTTGTGTCTTGATGCAACGGGGTAAGGTTATCGCATATGCCTCGAGACAGCTAAAGACCCATGAGGCGAACTACACTACTCACGACCTCGAGTTAGGAGCGGTTGTCTTTACACTAAAAATCTGGAGACACTACTTATATGGGACGAAGAGTGTGGTGTACACTGATCATAAAAGCCTTCAACACATAATGAACCAAAAAGAACTCAACATGAGATAGCGTCGATGGGTCGAGCTACTTAACGATTACGACTGTGAAATTACATATCACCCGGGAAAAGCCAATGTAGTAGCAGATGCACTGAGCAGGAAGGAGTATACTGGTCGAAAGACCAAATCGTTGACGATGACTATCCATTCGCATCTCTCCACACAGATCAAAGAGGCTCAGCTGGAAGCCTTAAAGCTCGAGAACGTGTTGGGAGAATCTCTGCGCGGAATGGATAAAAATCTGGAGGTTAAGGGTGACGGAGCCTACTACTTCATGGACCGAATCTGGACTCCACGCCATGGAGGTTTTAGAGATTTGGTTATGAGGGAAGCGCATAACACTCGCTACTCCATCCACCCGGGTTCAGATAAGATGTATCTGGATCTCAAAAAGCTATACTGGTGGCCAAACATGAAAGCGGAGATCGCCACCTTTGTGAGTAAGTGCCTTACTTGCGTGAAGGTCAAGGTCGAATATCAAAAGCCTTCAAGACCCCTTCAACAACCTGAGATACCAGAATGGAAGTGGGAGCGGATCACAATGGACTTTATAACCAAACTTCCCAAGACGGCGGGTGGATTAGATACTATTTGGGTCATTGTTGACAGATTGACTAAGTCCGCACACTTCCTACCCATTAAAGAAACGGACAAGATGGAGAAACTCACTAGAATGTATCTTAAAGAAATAGTACGACTACATGGCATCCCAATATCTATTATCTCAGACAGAGATAGTAGGTTCACCTCTAGATTCTGGCAATCGTTGCAAGAAGCACTAAGGACGAGGCTGGACATGAGTACAGCCTACCATCCGCAGACCGACGGACAGAGTGAGAGGACGATTCAAACCTTAGAAGATATGCTGCGAGCTTGTGTGATTGACTTCGGCAAATCATGGGACACACACTTACCTCTTGTGGAATTTTCTTATAATAATAGTTATCATACGAGCATCAAGGCAACCCCATTTGAAGCCCTCTACGGCCGTAAGTGTAGATCCCCTATGTGCTGGGCTGAGGTGGGTGACACTCAGCTAGCTAAAGGAAGGGTTCCTGATAGCTCTCTCACTGGTCCGGAGATCATTCGAGAAACGACCGAGAAGATTGTACAGATACGCGAACGACTAAAAGCCGCTAGGGATCGACAGAAAAGCTACGCCGACAAACGAAGAAAACCTTTGGAATTCCAGGTGGGAGATCGAGTCCTGTTGAAGGTCTCACCCTGGAAGGGCACAATACGCTTTGGAAAGCGTGGAAAGTTGAACCCAAGGTACATAGGGCCTTTTGAGATTCTCGCCAGAATCGGCCCCGTATCTTATAAACTCAACCTACCTCACGAACTAAGCAACATACACCCTACCTTTCACGTCTTTAACTTGAAGAAATGCCCGTCAGACGAGACACTCATAATTCCCCTTGACGAGATTGAGGTCAATGAGAGCCTCAACTTCGTGGAAGAGCCCGTGGAGATTATGGATCGAGAAGTAAAACGAACGAAGCAAAGCCGTATCCCAATTGTGAAAGTTCGGTGGAACGCCAAACGAGGACTGGAATACACTTGGGAACGCGAAGACCAAATGAAACTCAAATACCCCCATCTCTTCGCGTAGTAGTATTGTAATCCTTATCTGTATGAATTCTAAATTTCGTGATGAAATTCCCCTAACAGGGGGATAATGTGACAACCCCAAATATACTGTCGTTACAAACCCTATTTTCACTAACGGAATGCGTCACTATATGCTATTTCTAGGTATCGTTTGGGTCGTCAATAAACAAATATCTAGTTAATTATATGTTCCGGTATTATCATAAGTAATTATAACTTGTAAATGTTAACCCCGTTTAACTAAATAGAGTTATATTACTTTTCAACCACTTCACCCGGGTAAAAAGTTTTAACCCCGTTAAACTTTAGCATCGGGTAGCCGTGTATCGGGTGCAATACCCGAGACATATAAAAACGATTGAACACTACAATTGAACTCTTTTACCACACTTTCACCTCTCTCTCACTACTTTCTCTCTCTAGACCCGAAATCGACCCCAAATCCGTGAATTTCCGACTTCCAAACGTAAGGACTCATTCCCTATCTTAATCTAAACATACTTTACTACAATTAGAGTCCAAAATCATAGAAAACAAGGAACAAGAGAGGAGTTTACGGCCTAAGAAGCCACTTAGGCCGTAAACCCCCAAAATCATGCCAAAGACCTTGTTTTTCCTTCCTTTAAGCTTATGGACTAATTAAGGTATAAACCTAGGAGACTTTGGACACTAAAACACAAAGAATTGAAGCTCAAAAACGAGTTTACGGCCCAAGCTTGTGCTTAGGCTGTAAACACCTCAAACACCCCAAAAACCCATGTTTAAAGTCCCAAAAACTCATCTAGGGTGTTAGGTAATTTAGACTTGACAACAAGGAAGGCTTAAATGCATCAAACAACATCAATTGATGGCAAAAAGAGGAGTTTATGGCCAAGGCTAAGCTTGGGCCGTAAACACCCATGTTTTTGTGTCAAACAAGTCCCTAAACCACTCAAATGCATGTAAGGATTTTAGCTAAGGCCTTTGGAAGTGTGTTGTACCATTAAACTTCCCATTTTGAGGCAAAATGAAGAGTTTACGGCCAAGGATACTCTTGGGCCGTAAACTCCCCAAATTTCATGCCAAATTGTCCTAAAACTCATTGTAAGGCCTTATAGGATTTATCTGAGGTGAATGAGAACATGTTGTACCATTTAAACATCCACCTTGATGGATTTAATGGAGTTTACGGCCCAAGAACAAGTCTTGGCCGTAAACTCCCCAAAATGTCACAAAACAAGAGTTTAATCCCTCCATATTGGCCCAAGACACATACCATTAAAGTAAGGAAGTGAAATAAGGCCTTAAACAAGCAATTTGGAAGACCACATGAGCTTACGGCCAAGCCTAGGGGGCATACAGCCGTAAACTCCCAAGGAGTGGCCTTTAGGCTGTAAACTCCAAGGGAGTGAGCTCATGGACCCTTCCGTAAATCCCCCTTAGCCTTAAACCACTCCCAGGAACCCCTTCTAGGCCCTAAAACCCCGAATTGATGCTAGAATGCCTCAATACTTAAACGGAAAGCATCAAATGATTAATTTATTGTAAAACACATATTTTCATATGACATTAGGGTCCTAAGGGTGTACAAGTCATTATTTGGAACAAAACGCACAGCCGACACTCTTACCCGATTTACCTGATTCACCCGATTTACGCGACTTCAGGTGAGTTCATACCCCTTCAATGAACCTTTCAAATGTTTTATATGTTTTAGGGGGGGGGGGAGATACAAGTTGAATATACATGTTTATGAAAATTTATACAAGACAATTTTTCATATTACAGAATTAATCACATGTGATTCACAACCTGTTGTTCAAATCACATGTGATTTATCACTATGCTTTATAAATAAGTCAATGGTTTTCAAAACTATCTTGGATAAACAAACAAGCTTTAAATGTTTCTTTTGTACAACACTTTTGTTTAATAAAACTCCTTATAAAAATGTAACCACACTAATATATTTATATAAGTAATACTTGAAGGACTTAGGACCGATAGCTCGCCTTATTTCCTGTTTCTTGTTTGATTGTGGACTTAGGGTAGTGGTTATCCGTCCGACTGTCATTGATTTCTTAGTTATATATCTCGTATATTAGTACGGATTACGAGTACTTTTTATTTCCTTAGATGCCTAAATCACTAACCTGAATAGAACCACACACACAAATTTAACTATAATAGGTATAGTTAAGGTCTCTATCCCTTGTTTTGACTACTACTCTACACTACTATAATTCTCTATAATATGAATCTATACACTAATAAGAGAATACCATACAAGCTATACAAAAGGTTACTACACTATAATACAAGAGAATGTACTAATCAAGAGATAATTCATTAATCCACTACGAGATACTTTATACGCTACACACTACGCCCGAAGTTTTCCAATAGGAAGACGACACTATATGTATAGATCTATACGGGGCAGACGCTATTACATCCCGACTGATAACTTCAGTCCGAGCCACTCAGGTCCAGGGATGCCTTTACTCTACTACACTATGCATGACTGGGAAGGTCATGAGGATCCGCTATTACTCACACTATTGGTAACATACAAGAAAGACACTAACCGCATTAAAATACTAAGGAAAGATGAAGTAATATCCCGAAGTAAATAAGTATCTAATACTAAAGGATGCTGAACCGCTATTATGTACTCCAAGAATAACTCACTATATTGTCTTACTTAATGGTGAGTCACTATTACACTTCTACGATAAATGGTTTTCAAAGATAGAAACAATATATTTCTTAAAGATTTTCATTTACTACACAGTTCTGGAAAATATAGGATTTTCTAGGTTTTACCACTACTTATGATTACAACCTTCAGTTTTCATACTAATGATTCTAATGCTTTTTCATACAAGTACTCACACTAAACTCTTATGAACTCACCAGCTTTATGCTGATATTCTTTTCAAAATAACTTGTATCTTCAGGTCAAAGGTAGATAGGTACAGCTGCAACATTTTTGGAGAAGATGGAGTATACAAGACCCATCTCTTATTTTTATTTACTTTTGGTGTTTGTCAAACATGACAAAACACACATGTAAATACACTTACTATGTAAATGAAATGGTTGTATGTTTCTTGCTTTTACTATTATACTATTGTGATGATACTGTACACTACATCATCCACCCCGAAACGTATTCCGCCATTATCGGTTTTGGGGTGTGACACTAGTAGTCCCCTGTTTTACAGAAAAATACAGTTTTAGCCCTTCAAAACAGGAAATTTCGCATATTGGGCCCTATTAGGCCAAAAATGTCATTTTTAGCCCATTAATCTTGAAATTTATATTTTTAATCCTCCAAGAGAATATATTTCCAGAAAACGCTTTATTGAAACTGGTTTGACTACTCTTATCCATCAGAATTCGCGATATGTCAATTTGGGTCCTTTAACTTATATATATATATATATATATATATATATATATATATATATATATATATATATATATATATATATATATATATATATTACATTTTGTGTCCAAAAAAAAAGAGTTTTTAGCCCAAAGAAGATGTTATTAAACCTCTTAGATATTTTTCTTGGAATACTTTGTATGTTGTGATATAATTCATGCTAGTATCATTCAACATAAAATACATCTCGATTTTTAGGAATTTATGGCTAGATCTAACATCATAATCACACAAAAACACACATATAAGCATAGAAATCATACAAGGCATACAAAACACATATAGATCTAAACTTTCACTTGTATTCCCCCCCCCCCCCCCATAAAACTTATAATACAGAAAAATAGGAAGTATGAAGCTCACCTTAGGGTGTGGTTTCGGTTTTTGAAGAAAAGATGGAAGGAAGTTTGGTGATTTTTGGCCCTAGCACCCCTTGATGAAGATCTCGCGTTTATGTAGTTCTCTAGGAGTATGATCACCAAATAAACTTGTTTAGAATAAATGATCTTATATGAGAGGGGAGTTTTGTAACTTAGACATGGGAAAACTTACCAAAGGATGATGATTATCTTGTGAAATCTTCTTGAAATACAAGCAAAGTTTCGAGATTTTGAATGGAGAGGAAGAAGAGAGAAGTCTTGAGTGATTTAGAGAGATTTTTTTTGTGGAATGTGTGTGTTTGGGGAGACTCTCGGCCAAAGGAAAAGAAAGAGAGGAAAGAGAAGTGAGTGAAGTGATATGTGCATGGAAACATGTGTTTGTGCATGGAGATCCATGAGAGAATAAAGAGGTGGCAATGAAAGTCAAACCCCTCCTTTCTTCTTGGATTTGGGCCTTGGGCCGAGAATTTGGAAGGAAAAGGAAAAATTTGGGCTTTAATGCCCTCAAGCCCATGTATAAGTTAAGTTGGATGAGTTTTAACCTAAAAAAGAATATAATATGATTTTCACACTATGTTGGGCTAGTTTAGGTTAATCATGGTGCAAAACTTTTAATTTATTTCATTCTAGGCCCAATATGGCCCAAAAGGTTGAAATAAATGAATGTGGGTCCAATTAGAGCCCATTTAAGGGTTCTAATCCCATGATAGTCAAATTGGAAGCTTATTGGTCCATTTGGGCCCAATAAGGAAGTCCTAGTCCAAAATGGACCTAAAAAAGAACTTCTAGGGTTTCCAATTGTTTGTTGACTATTTGAAGTACTTGTATGATGTATTTTATTGAAGTTTTTGAAGGCATCACACATACTCTTAAGTTTTTAGTTCAACATTTTACTTATGTATAGTGATTACAAGACACAAAATTTCCAGTTGTGACATCATCCCCCCGTTAGAGGGAATTTCGTCCCGAAATTCTGTTTGAAAGCTAGATTTGAGAATGCTAGAATAGGTGAGGGTACTTTTGCTTCATTTGGTCTTCGCGTTCCCACGTGAATTCTGGACCACGCATTGCGTTCCACCGTACTTTCACAATCGGGATGCGACTTTGCTTAGTACGCTTCACCTCCCTATCCATGATTTCAATTGGTTCTTCAATGAACAGGAGATTCTCGTTGATTTCGATCTCTTCAAGGGGAATGACGAGTGTTTCATCTGATAGACACTTCTTTAGATTACAGACATGGAACACGGGGTGCACACTGTTCAGCTCTGCGGGTAGTTGTAGTCTGTATGCTACCGGACCTATTCGGGCGACGATTTCGAAAGGTCCAATGTATCGTGGGTTTAGTTTTCCCCGCTTCCCAAAACGAATAACTCCTTTCCAGGGCAAGACTTTTAACAGTACTCGATCTCCGACTTGAAATTTTAAGGGCTTTCGCCGTTTATCGGCATAGTTCTTTTGTCGGTCGCGTGAGGCTTGCAATCGAGCTCTGATTTGAATGATCTTTTTTGTGGTTTCACAAATGATCTTCGGCCCCATTAGCGCCTGATCCAACGTGAATGCTTTTGCTAGCTGGGTGTCACCTACTTCAGCCCAACATAATGGTGATCTACACTTACGCCCGTACAGTGCTTCGATAGGAGCGACCTTAATGCTTGAATGATAACTGTTGTTATACGAGAATTTGGCTAAAGGCAAATGGGTATCCCATGACTTCCCAAAGTCTATCACACATGCGCGAAGCATGTCTTCAAGCGTTTGAATGGTTCGTTCGCTTTGACCGTCCGTTTGTGGATGATACGCGATGCTCATGTCGAGATGAGTTCCTAGTGCCTTATGGAGAGATTGCCAAAAAGGCGAAGTGAATCTACTGTCCCTATCCGAGATAATAGACGCTGGTACTCCGTGGAGTCTCACGATCTCTCGAATGTACAAACGTGTCAATCTTTCCATCTTGTAGGATTCTTTTATAGGCAGGAAATGGGCAGACTTCGTCAGTCGGTCGACTATTACCCATATGGTGTCCAGTCCGTCCGACGTCTTCGGTAGCTTGGTCACAAAATCCATAGAAATCCCCTCCCATTTCCACTCAGGGATTATCGGTTGCTGTAATAATCCTGAGGGTTTCTGGTACTCCACCTTTACCTTGGCGCACGTAAGGCACTTACTAACATAGGTCGCAATTTCCGCCTTCATGTTAGGCCACCAATAGTGTTGTTTAATATCCAAATACATCTTGTCTGAACCGGGATGAATGGAGTATCGTGTATTGTGGGCTTCCTTCATAACAACTTCTCTAAATCCTCCGAGTTTAGGGACCCAAATACGGTTCATGAAATAGTATACTCCATTCTCCTTTGCCTCTAGGTTCTTCTCCATTCCGCGCAGTGCTTCACTTGCTCTATTTTCCGTCTTCATGGCCTCCGATTGGACTACTGCAATTTGAGTGGCCAGGTGAGATTGAATGGTTATTGAGAGAGTTTTCGCACGACGATTAGAGTACTCCTTTCGACTTAATGCGTCAGCTACCACGTTGGCCTTGCCTGGGTGGTACTTGATCTCACACTCATAATCGTTTAGCAATTCAACCCATCTTCGTTGCCTCATGTTCAGCTCCTTCTGGTTCAAGATGTGTTGGAGACTCTTGTGATCCGTGAAGACGGTGCACTTCGTACCGTAAAGGTAATGCCTCCAAATCTTTAGGGCAAAGACTATATCTCCCAATTCTAGGTCATGGGTCGTATAGTTTACTTCGTGCGTCTTTAGTTGGCATGATGCGTAGGCTATCACTCTCCCATGTTGCATGAGAATGCAACCGAAGCCCTGATTTGACGCGTCACAGTAGACTACAAAATCTTCTGTTCCTTCCGGTAGAGATAGTACAGGGGCGCTACAGAGAGCTTGCTTTAAGGTCCGAAACGCAATCTCTTGTTTGTATGTCCATTTGAATGGTACGCCCTTTTGCGTAAGCGAGGTAAGTGGCTTGGCAATCTTAGAGAAGTTTTGAATGAATCTCCTATAGTAGCCTGCTAGACCCAGGAATTGACGAATTTATGTGGGCGTTGTCGGGATTGTCCACCCTTCAACAGCTTTGACCTTAGAGGGATCCACATGAATTCCATCTTGGCTAACTACGTGACCTAGGAAGTTCACACTCCGGAGCCAGAACTCACACTTGGAGAGTTTTGCGTATAGCTTCTCCGATCGCAGCGTTTCTAGGATTTGTCGGAGATGTTGGCCATGCTCTTCTTTGTTTCGGGAATAAATGAGAATGTCATCAATGAAGACAATGACAAAGTTTTCTAGGAATGATCGATAGATCCGGTTCATCAGATCCATAAATGCAGCAGGTGCATTTGTTAGACCGAAGGGCATTACAACAAATTCATAATGTCCGTAGCGGTTTCGGAAAGCAGTTTTTGGAATATCCTCTTCTCGGACATTGAGTTGGTGGTATCCGGACCGTAGATCTATTTTAGAAAAATAACTAGCTCCTTGGAGCTGGTCGAATAGATCATCGATTCTTGGGAGTGGGTAGCGATTCTTGACTGTGAGTTTATTTAACTCTCTGTAATCGATACACATCCTAAAGGATCCGTCCTTCTTTTTGACAAAGAGCACTGGAGCTCCCCATGGCGAGTAACTAGGTCGGATAAATCCCTTGTCCAGAAGTTCACTGAGTTGGCTAGACAATTCCTGCATTTCAGCAGGAGCCAACTGATAGGGTGATTTAGCAAGAGGAATTGCTCCTGGAACGAGGTCGATTTGAAACTCAACCTGTCTCTCTGGGTGTACTCCTGGAAGATCTTCAGGAAACACGTCTGGAAATTCACATGCTACCGGGATATCTTGAATGTTAGTCTCTTCCTTGGTTTTATCCACTATGTGAGCCAGAAATGCCGAATCCTTCTTTCGTATGTGCTTTTGTGCCTTGATGCACGAGATGAGGCGAAGGTTCATGCTAAGTTTGTCTCCGTAAATTACTAGGGTTTCGTGATTTGGGAGACGAAGACGAATGGCCTTCTCGTGGCACATAATTTCAGCATGGTGGGGACTTAGCCAGTCCATGCCGATGATCACATCGAAACTCCTAATTGATATTGGCATTAGGTCTATTCGAAAGACGTGTTGATTAAGGGTTAGGGTACATCCGATGTAGATTCCCCAGTGGATTTGATTTTCCCATTGTCCATTTCCACCGTATAGGTTTCATTTAGCTTTTGGGGCTGTTGTTTTAATAAATGTTTAAACTTATCGCTTACGAAACTTCGCTCCGCTCCGGTGTCAAATAAGATGCATGCATAAGTGTGGTTTAGGGTAAACGTACCGGTAACAACTGAGGGGTCCTGAATCGCCTCTCCCTGACCCATGGTCAGCATCCTTCCTGTTCCTCCGTTTCCCGAATTATTGTTGTTAGGGCAGTCTCGGCGGAAATGCCCAGTCCTTCCACACCCATAGCAGGTGTGGCTAGGTCCTGCATTGCTGCCGCCGGTGATGATGTTGTTGTTGTTGTTGCAATGGTTGTTGTTGTTGTTTCCCTGATTTTGGTTCCGGGGAGGGTAAGTCCTGCAGTACCTTGCAGTGTGTCCCCTTCGGTTGAAACTGGTGCACTGAAAATCCTTGCATTCTCCATTATGATGGAGACCGCACTTATTGCACTTGGGAAGATTACCGGAATAAGGTCTGGGAGCATTTGGTGCAGCTGAGGTTGGAGTATGTAGTGTGGCTGGGACCGGTGTGACGACAGCGTTAACCGCCACTGTCTGCTGCTTTTTAGAGGTCTCGGGGCCCTGACGCCCCTTCCTCTTATTGTTCTTCCCCTTCTTTCCATCACCTTCCTTCTTTCTCTCAGCCTCCACCGGCTTCTCGCCCTTCTTGTTGTTATGGTCATACAGCTTTTTTGCCAATCTTTTTGCACTGTCAAATGTTTCGGGGTTTGCAGCTATCACATTCCCTTGAATTGGTGTTGTTAGTCCCCAGATGAATCGCTCAATCTTCTTCCCTTCCGAGGTGATCATACCCGGGCACAACAGAGATAGTTCACTAAATCTCGATATGTAGGCATCAATATTCGCGTTCTGCACAGTGAGGTTCCACAGCTCCTGCTCCATCTTCTGTATCTCGCCTTGTGGGCAGTATTCAGCCATTAACATTTCTTTCATCTCCGCCCACGGCATAGAGTTGGCTACAGGGAGCGTCATGGCTTCTACATGTCCGTTCCACCAGGTGAGCGCTTGATCGACAAAAATGCAGGCCGCGAACTTCACTTTCATCTGCTCAGGACAATCGCATATCTCGAATACCGACTCCACCTTCTCGATCCATCGCTTCAGAGTGATCACCCCTCCAGTGCCATTAAAAGTTCATGGTTTGGCATTTGTGAAGTCCTTGTAGGTACATGTTTTGGTGGGTCCTTGATTCATTCCGTTGTTCGAACTTCCGGCTCCTTGTCCATTGACTCCTTCGTTGTTCCCTTGAGGAATTTGCGCCATTGCTGCAGTGACCGCAACAGATACAGCTGCCTGGAACGCGGCTGAGTCAATTTCGGGTGGAGTTGGTCCTGGGTTTCCGCGAGTAGGTCGGAGAGGCATCTTTCTGTCACGAAACGGAAAGATGTTGAGTGTATGTGGTTTCCGTGAGGTTGTGATCCTACTGACTAGGTGCATGGTACGAACTTAAACACTACTACCATTGAACATTCAATCATAATTTCTCAACACATAGCAATTTGTAATATCATAACAAAACACTTAAAAGTTTATTAATATTATCCGCATTTGATACAAGAAAATTTTGCTCAGAAGAGCATACCTGAGTGACACTAGTTCGACAGCATAACGGCTCTATGAGTAGTGTAGTCACTTAAACATAGAGTCGGGGTACATAGCATAGTTCCTAACGATCTACTAAGATAAGTCTATCCCTAACCGCGATGAGCTGCATACGGAGGTGGTGCCGAGGATGTGGATGCTCCCTGAAGGCGAGCCACCAAGTGTTCTGCGTCCTGAAGTCGAGACTCCCACCGAACCTGCCTCATGTGAAACTCCCGAAGGACGTCACGCGTCTCCTGTTCTGCACGCTCGACCCTAGTCCACAACTGGCGTACATGATCAGCAGTGTCCTGGGCAAGGTCTCGCTCGTGTTCCGTAACCGCCTCACCATGACTGGAAGGGCTCGATCAGCCGGTCCTCCGTCTCTCAGGTCAAAGAAATCGCGTGACATGCCGTACGGGGGTCGCTGTCCCTGCTGTCTGCTCCACCTCCAAAGATCAATACCCCAGGGAGGTGTAGGACCAGTGGGGCCTACACGGGAAGCAGGCACCCTGATCAGGTAAGGGGGGTCGATGACTTCGGGCTCCGCGTCCGAATCACCCCCTTCACTGTCATCAGTTTCCTCCTCGAAGCTTCCTTCATCTTCCTCTGGTTCGGCAGGCTCGCCCTCGACTCCTGCCTCCGGTTCCCCGTCAGATTCCTCTTCGGGGTCTTCCTCAGGCTCCTCCTCCTCTAGCCATCCGTTGTTTCCCTGGTTAGGGAAGTAGGGATCCCCGGGATGATGAAAACCAGCCATGCTGTCTGCGAGAGTGTGTAAATGCGCTAACATTATTCCTACGGTCCCACAACTATTGCATACCATAACATCGAATATATATGAAACATCCGAAGGCTGTCGTGACTTAATTGAATACCATAACATTGAATATATATGAAACATAACATCATTCATCACCATGCATTAATATAGTACAACTGATAGGATTTACACCGAGTAAATTGTTTTAATATTACATTCCCAAAAATAAAATTGTTCGATCATAGATAAACAAACTGCAAGCCATCACTGAATACATTTCCTTCGGTTTACTTGTTACCTGAGAATACAAGTATTTTGAAAAACATCAACATATGAAATGTTGGTGAGTTCATAAGCGGTTTTTGAAAAGCAACGTTTTGTATTATTTTGAAAATCACCAGAAAATTCGATATCTTCTGAAAAGAGTTTGTGAAGATCCATGAGTATGCTTGTTTGTTTCTATAGTTGTAAAAAGTTTTCATTATACTTGTGTACATTTCGAAACTGTATGTATTGAAAAACCCTAGGAAAACCCGATGTTTTCCTAACACTTTGAATTCCATGTAGTTGTTGTACCATCGCGGCATGTAAAGTCATTGATTCCAGGCGACGTCGGATTATTGCGCATGGTGAATTATTATAAACACGCGTTACACAAACGACCAGTTTACAATTATACTAACGATCCCGTACTATTCATGTAATCCAACCGCCCTGACTTCTTGTAGTCCCACATCCGAAGAGAAAGAGAGCACGAAGACCTCGATAACTCCATTAGTCGGTTGGGGATAAAATGAGTGCGAAGGGCCCTTGGCCCGACTCGCATGTGAATAACCAACTTTACTAGCAGTACCAAAGGACCCTTGGGGACCAATAGTATAAAAGCCATTGAAAGTCCTTTTACGCTGTGTTGGATCATGTAAGACCCAACAACTCATAAGATTGAAGTCTTCGGGCCTAAAGATCGGGTCATTGGGCTAGCTAGGCCCAACAAACAAGATTTTACACTTTGGGGCCCAAAGATGGTGCGTCGACGTCTGTGCACTCTCACGTGTGTATTGAATTCCCAAATATTACTTGTATGAATCGAGTTATCGTTGTGTTAGTAGTTTCGGGTTTGTTATTGATTCGAGACCGAATCAATTCGTTTGATAACGATTTTTGGTGTTGTTGTGTATTGAAATTCGTCGGTAGTCGCAGTGCCAATATTTGATCACGATGGATATATTGAATTAGCATTGAAATTTTTCTGTTTACAGTCCCTCTTAATTTTGTAAATTTACTTTTTCGACCCTTAGAATAAATAAATTTCCGATTTAGTCCTTAAACTATTTTTCTTGGCATTTTAACACCAAAACTAATTGCAATTGACATTTTCCAACATATTCATAGTTGAAAATAGTTTTAATCCGTAAAAATACAGTTTTCTCGGTTGTAACCCCTCTTTTTCGCAATTTTTACATTTTTGGCCCAAATTGGAAAAATTTTGCAACTTTGGTCCTTTTAGATTATGAAAAGCATTTTCAACCTTAGAAAAGGATTTGGAACACTAGTAGTTCCCTGTTTTACAGAAAAATACAGTTTTAGCCCTTCAAAACAGGAAATTTTGCATATTGGGCCCTATTGGGCCAAAAATGTCATTTTTAGCCCATTAAGCTTGAAATTTATATTTTTAATCCTCCAAGAGAATATATTTCCAGAAAACACTTTATTGAAACTGTTTTGACTACTCTCATCCATCAGAATTCGCAATATGTCAATTTGGGTCCTTTAACTTTATATATATATATATATATATATATATATATATATATTACATTTTGTGTCCAAAAAAAAAAATTTAGCCTAAAAAAGATGTTATTAAACCTCTTAGCTATTTTTCTTGGAATACTTTGTATGTTATGATATAATTCATGCTAGTATCGTTCAACATAAAATACATCTCGATTTTTAGGAATTCATGGCTAGATCTAACATCATAATCACACAAAAACACACATATAAGCATAGAAATCATACAAGGCATACAAAACACATATAGATCTACACTTTCACTTGTATTCCCCCCCCCCCCCCCCCCATAAAACTTATAAAACAGAAAAATAGGGAGTATGAAGCTCACCTTAGGGTGTGGTTTCAGTTTTTGAAGAAAAGATGGAAGGAAGTTTGGTGATTTTTGGCCCTAGCACCCCTTGATGAAGATCTCGAGTTTATGGAGTTCTCTAGGAGTATGATCACCAAAGAAACTTGTTTAGAATAAATGATCTTATATGAGAGGGGAGTTTTGTAACTTAGACATGGGAAAACTTACCAAAGAATGATGATTATCTTGTGAAATCTTCTTGAAATACAAGCAAAGTTTCGAGATTTTGAATGGAGAGGAAGAAGAGAGAAGTCTTGAGTGATTTAGAGAGATTTTTGTTGTGGAATGTGTGTGTTTGGGGAGACTCTCGGCCAAAGGAAAAGAAAGAGAGGAAAGAGAAGTGAGTGAAGTGATATGTGCATGGAAACATGTGTTTGTGCATGGAGATCCATGAGAGAATAAAGAGGTGGCAATGAAAGTCAAACCCCTCCTTTCTTCTTGGATTTGGGCCTTGGGCCGAGAATTTGGAAGGAAAAGGAAAAATTTGGGCTTTAATGCCCTCAAGCCCATGTATAAGTTAAGTTGGATGAGTTTTAACCTAAAAAAGAATATAATATGATTTTCACACTATGTTGGGCTAGTTTAGGTTAATCATGGTGCAAAACTTTTAATTTATTTCATTCTAGGCCCAATATGGCCCAAAATGTTGAAATAAATGAATGTGGGTCCAATTAGAGCCCATTTAAGGGTTCTAAGCCCATGATAGTCAAATTGGAAGCTTATTGGTCCATTTGGGCCCAATAAGGAAGTCCTAGTCCAAAATGGACCTAAATAAGAACTTCTAGGGTTTCCAATTGTTTGTTGACTATTTGAAGTACTTGTATGATGTATTTTATTGAAGTTTTTGAAGGCATCACACATACTCTTAAGTTTTTAGTTCAACATTTCACTTAAGTATAGTGATTACAAGACACAAAATTTCTAGTTGTGACACCCAGCGTACCTAGGCGAGTCTGCATCCAAAATAAGTGCTTGAGTACGCGCAACGTACTCTTCAGTACGCCCAGCATACTCATTAGCCATGCATTTTCTTTAAGGGACTAAACTTGAAAACATGCTAGAGAAGAAGGGTTAAATAGATATACCTGAATTTCGGGATGTTACAAATTTAATTGAAACCTGTTCGTCCATGACTATATGTTTTCGATTCCAAACATACTTTCAATTATCAATTTCTCTTAGTTCGATCTTAAAACAACACATCGAACCAGTAACCCCATCAAATTCTCAATCTTCCGTTGAAATCCTTCTGTCAATTCCAAAACATTCAACTCCAATACAAATTTCGACTTCAAGAACAAACATTAGTCGAATCCAAACTTTCTATTCACTGAACAACATTCAAAAATTGATGTTGACTTTTTACTTTGACTTCTCTTTTTGGATCGACTCAAGTGAACGATCCCAAATAAATATCAATCGAATGTAATTTTGACTCCAAACAATTCAGTTTTTGACTCCCAATTTCAAAATCGACATTGATCAACACCAGTTTTAATTAAACTCAAGAATCGATACCTAATACTAGTTGACATTGAATATGACTTCAGGTACATTCAACTCCAAATCAAAGAATATTAGGATATGAAAAATCAAAATCAACCTTGTTCATTCTCAAACGATTCAACCAAATGTAACCAAAATTGAAACACGAAAAGTGATTCACAAAATAAATGGAAGCAAAATGGGATATGCGAACTGATAGAAGATATCTTATAAACAATAGATTTTGAATTAGGCTAAAAAAACAGTAAGCAGAATATGTTTTGGGCTGAAATGAAAAGGATGAATTGTAACGAAAATGTGTTTGGGCTAGGCTTCGAAATATGTATCATATGAAAAGTAATATTTTCGTTCAAAAAAAATTGATTTCAGCTTTAAAAAGAAATTGTAAGACTGTAATTTTGATTTTTGTTTGATCTAAAGAAAAAATAATTGGATCAATCAATGGGGTTTGGAACAGTTTTGATCCAATGAGATAAATCGATCAAAAAACGAAAAACACAAAATACGAATCGAAATCATGGATGTTTTGGAATCCATTTGAGAATTTGTGATACCTTTTTGACGATCCGAGTTCCATTTTCAACGAACGAATCAAATTTAGAAGATCTTGGTACTTTTGTTGGAACGAGAAAATCTCTAATTTAAACATTTACCACCCACGATATTTAGTGTACAACTCATTCTTTGTGTTATTTGTGTTCTTCATCGATCCAAGAACATCTTCATAAGAACCACCAACACTTTTGGGTTTTGACTTCAAATTCAATGCAACAATTGGAGATTGTTGCTTTGGAACCCAGATTTGCTTCATAGATTTAGGATTCACAACAACATTTGATGATTTTTATGAGTAAACCTACTTGTTTTTACGTTTAATATTCTTCTTCTTTTTCTTTTTCATCTTTATGCATCTTGAAGATTTGATTTCAAGAACACCTTCATTCTTGACAACTTCAACTTTACAAGTTTGAATAAAATCCGTTGGAGTTTGGTACTTGTGAATTTCTTGGATTAACGGCTTTCGATAAGGAATCATTCCTTCAAATGAATGATAAGAACACAAAATATCATCAGTTTGACCTCCAATCGAGCAAATGTTTTTTTGCATCTTCATGAGATTCAACTTGAATCTTCTTGTCATGAACTTCAAGAGCATCAAGAACATCACATTGAAGTCCATAATCTTGAACTTCAACATACTTAAGAGCATGGTGATCACTTGGGTTTTCAATTATAGAAATATATTTCTTATTAAACAAATCTCATTCTTCTCTTTTTTTTCTACTACGAACTAATATGGACAAGGAAAACCATGCAATCTTACAAATTGGTTGAAATATCAAGCTTCCATGATCATCCTTCAAACCTCCATAACAAACCATAATACCCCATGAAATCAATCCGCTTAACAATAACCCATAAAATTGATTTTCATTGACTTTGTATTTGACATCTTCAATGATCACAACCCAAGAATCATACTCCAAGAACATCATGATCACCAAAACTTGGATTTTTTTAGAGAGAGAAAGTGATTTTGAATGAGTTTTCTATAGAGTGAAAGCAAAATTCACTTGAATTCTAATGAAGAAAATCGAATTATGAGTAGAATCAATGAAGAATTCGATTTATAGAATCCAAACTCTCTAAAACACGAAGATCAAAGATCAAATGAAGAATCAACAAATCTAAAATGTCATCATGGATCAATTCTTGATCAAATCAAGAACACCCGATCTGATACCAATTGTAGTGGTGTTGATTATGATGATAAATGTGGAATATAAAGATCTAGTAACTCATCATACAAATCATGAAGACGTGGAGTAAATAAATTTGGTTTAAAGCTCTCATTAGTTTTTGATAGAAAGAGTACAAATGAGTTTGCAATAATGGGAGTCACTTACTTCCTAGCTATAGGAAAAACTCAACCCATTTACACATACAAGAGGGTAAGCCACATCCAAGGAGAACTTTGCACCCTAACATGTTTCAAATGGTTAAATATTCAAAACTAAGTTAAATAAGTTATAAAATTGTCCAAACTTTGTATTTCAATTCTAACTAAAGTCAAAGACATTAAAATAAATTTTCTTGAATTTTTTATTTGTCTAACTGTTTTTCACCATTTTAATGTCTTGAATAATCACAAAATCATGAAAAATTAGTAAATGATCATTAAAAATTCTTAGATCTTTTGTGTAACTGTTTCACAACATCCTAAACTCGGAAAATTATTAAATGCCACTTTTGATTAATAAAACCTTGTTTTTGTAATTTAATTATGTTTTACATCAAGAAATTCTAGTTAAATATAAAATAATAATTAAAAATCACACCACTTTTTATATGTGTTCTAGTTATATTCAAAGACTTCTAAAAATGCTTCATGAGTTTTAGATATTTATAGCTTTTTTTCCCATATTCAAGGACTTGAATTCTCATAAATTCATGGAATAATAGTAAAAAGTTAATACAAATTATCAATATTTTCATACAACTTTTATACAATATATATAAGCTTGGAAAAATATCAAATATATTTTCATATAGTTAAGTATGGGTTTCATCTATATATTAAATGAGAGAAATATAGCATAAATAGTAAATTCATCTTATAATTGTTTAAAAATTTTGTACAATTGTTATTTAATATATAAAACTGGGAAAAATATCAAAATTTAACCTATTTTTACGATATTATGTATTTATTCTATTAAAAATACAAACAAATATCAAACAGTTTATAAAATTTCTAAAATTTTTTATTTATATTTAAAATGTAATAAAAGATGCTATAAGGATTCCTTTTGATTTTTAGAATATTATAATTATTTTTCATTATTTATTCTCATAAATAAGCATTAAATCATGAAAAATTACTAAACAGTAAGCAAAATTCACCAAATGCTTTTTTTTTATGATAACTACGTAATTTAAGATATTCAGATGAAGTTCTATAATTTTTTGTTAAGTGTAACTAGTTTTCATCAAGTTAATCCCTTAAACATTCATTAAATAAGAAAAAAAATAAGAAATTGTCATGGAAAAATATATAATTTCTTTTCATGAAGTTTTTATTATGTCCAAAAGATGTTGAAACTCTTAAATATGGTTTTGGACATTCATAACAATATTTTACTGTTTATTTCTCTTCAACAAAAATAAATACGAAATCAACCAAAAACAGTCATAGAAATGCATGCAACTTCACGGAACATATTTTCTTAGTTTATAGGTCTTACCAGAAATTTCCCAAAATTTATTAACCATAAAAAGTGTTTTATATGAATTATTTCTCTATTTTCTTGAAAAATTACAATAAATCGAGAAAAACGAGTTATTTTCTGAATTTTATTAAAATGGAAGAGAAACAAATTTATATTCTAAGGAAGAGAATTGAGGGGACGAGTGAGGGTTTCCTTCTCTTCCATGTTGTTAATTAAAATCAGGTTCATAACATCCAATAGTTATTTTCTGAAATTTATAAAAATGGAATATAATCAAGAAAATTGAGGGGATGAGAGAGGGTTTCCTTCTCTTCCATGTTGTTAATTAAAAATTTCTTTCCTTGATTATATTTCATCACTTAGTTATTTAAATTTTGATATAATGAGGTTCATAACAATTTTATGGAATTTTGGATGTTAAATTACATAAATTTTAAATTTTTAATGCCTTTTGGGTTTTAAGGAATTTGTTAATCTTTGGATATCAAGATAGATTGAATTTTGTACATATCAAATTATTTTTGAGTATTATAACTCTTTTATAGTTATAAATAATGGTTGTAATTCATTTTTTTTGGTTTATTGGTTTTTCTATGTAGTGGTTGTGAGATTTAGGTGAAATTGAAGAACAAAGTATACTAGTCATAGTTTCAACTTTGACTTAAGTTCCTATGAGACTCGGATCTAATTTATACTACTAGGTTAAGTTCATGATATGTCTACATGATTCATGCAAAGATTTTCAAGTCAAGAAATGACCTGAATTTGGATAGTCGCTACAGTTAAAGTAGTTGTAGAATTCACATATCAATGTGAAATCTAAGTACACTATCCTTCGGTTCTACTTGTTTCCAAGTTTCTAGTAGGTTATAACTTAGCTTCTAGTTACTAAGTCTATTATGTGTCGTGCCTATACGTGCAACTAAGTTTAGTCAAGTCTAGAACTGATTCGAATTTTAACGGTTGTCACACTCTAGCCTTTATAATTGATTCTTTGAGCTTATTCCTTTGTTTTTGTACAGTTTGGAGTAGAAGAAGATTTCTCTTTGTTCAAGGAAGCAAAGGTGCAACTTAGATCCATAGTTTCCATAAAGTTTCTAGCCCATTTGAGGTATAAAGCTCCTAACTTGATTATCATATCATCAGATCTAGTTTTGAGCACTTTTATGAGGTTTTTGTCCCAAAGACTCCATGTTCTTGGAGTTGGAGTGAACTACATAACCTCTTGGTACATTTGAGGACTTTTAGACCTTGCAGTTAGTTAGAAGTGTTTCTTGCATGACCTAATTTGGGGTTCATGCACTTAGTGTAACCATTAAGAACTTAGGTTTTAAGATCTTGACTTAATAGGATGTGTTAATGGATAAAGTTGGAAACATTATCCATGAATACCCTTTGAAGGATTAGATCTAAGCTTTTGAGCTCTGGAAATTATAGCTTAAGTGCTTAACCTATTAAGTTGGTTTTTTCTATGGCCATAGTGTGGCGAGTTGTAGACCCACATGTCACAACTGGGAAATTTTAGACTCAGCAAAGTCTAAACCCTAACCTAGTACAAGTGAAAACTCCATTGCAATCCTTGTTTCATTGTATTCTCTATAGCCTTAGGGCTTGTTTATATAGAGCTAACAAAGAAGTATGGATTGAAACCTAAGCTAAATTAGGAAGGTATAATCTAACACTTGTCAAAAGGTTAAGGCTTAAAACATAAATAACACACCAAAGATGTGTTTACTGCCAAAAATAATTGAAGGGCAAAGGTTTCAAGGATTTGGAATAAAGATCAAAGGGAGGTCACGGCCAAAACAAATAAGTATAAAAGGGGTTCACGGTTAGAATTGGGAATTAAATGGTGTTCACGGCAAGTGTGACCATAAACTCATTCTTTGAAAGGCTTGGCCGTAAACCCCCTCTTCTTGAATTTAAGGATTGAAACTCCATTTCTTTTGATTTAAAACTGTAAAAACTTCATTTTTAAAAGTATAGGACCGTAAACGCTTCAAATATCTTCATATCTTATCCACAATTAACTTCCCAATGTGATTTCTACCGTAAACCTCACGTTCACCGCCTCAAGAGTTTTCTTCATACTTAAGATACATAATAGAGATCATTTGCTACATTTTTCACATTCAGTAAACTATTTCCTCACAATTCTCTCTCAAAACTCAACTTCATTCTTTGCAAATTTGAAGATCAACACCTCGTGGAGTCATATTTTCTTCAAACCAAATTCCCTTAAGACACCATAGTAAGTAATATTCATATTATTCGGTGTTTATGAAAAACTTATGTTATAAAGATCATCTTATTCACACACTATTTTGTGTTTAAAAACATTAGGATCATGACATCTTTCCCGTATTATAGCCCGAAGGTCATCACTTTCATCTCGATATCTAGTCAAAATCGTACTTAAGGTGAGTTCATACCCCTACGTTTTCACGATTTTTAATTGTTTTAAGGGGGAATACAAGTAAAACACTATTAATCTTGTGTTTAAAAATATAAATTGTTTATTTATTTTTTTTACTGTGATATATCGTTAAACGTGAAATTTACTAAATTTGCAAAATATTGTTACTATTGAATTTACAAACGATTTATCAAAAACATGTTGAGATGCAACAATTTTCATTCCAACACAGAAAACAAACTTATAAACTATAATAGGTATAGTTTATGGAACAAAGAAATTATTTTACAAAGTTACATACTATTTACTAAAAGGTTTTTCACTTTATGTAAACTAGTTAATACAGGATTATGAACAACTTGATGTACCAAATATGGTACCCGTTAAAATTCTAATTATAGCCAGAGTCTCCTGGAGGAAGAGCATGAGTTTGTGTATAAATCTATATGAGACTGATAATTATGCGCCCTGACTGTTAGCTACAGTTGGAACGAAAGTTCAGGTGTGACAGATGTTATTACATTTATGACGCCTGAAGAATATCGTGTAGGCCATTAGTCATATTAGTATGGTTATAATGAACATTCACAATAAGTATTAACTAGTTATTTACATAAAGATATACTTTTACACAATATTAAGGGGAATAACTATGTGATTACTTAGTACTTACATCAAGGTTATATAAAATTAATGTCCGGTAGACAATGGAGTGTGTGATTTTCGCCTCATTTCCTGTTCCTTGTTTGGTTGTGGGCTTAGGGAAGATTCACCCAATCGATTGTCTAATTGATCTCGATTTTATATAACTTGTATGTACTAAGTAATCATAGGAGGGTATTAACTTCATATCAAGTTTACAGTGCAAACACGTCTTCAGTTAGTTTTACTTATGAATAAAACTAAGTATCATTAAATTAAGATTGTCAATAATACTTGTACTTTTCGGTCTTGGAAAGTTTAAAACTACAATTAGGTATTATGGAAAATATAGGATTTTCCAGGATAAACATCATTATTTCATAAAACAACACTTTACAGTTGAACAGGTGGAACTAGGAGCATATTTACAAAGGGTTCAACACTTATTTACAAACTAGTATAACATAAATTACCTTTAATTGTTAATTCTATGATTTCTTTAGTTTATACATCAGAGATATATATAAATAATATCCAATAAACAGTGGAATGTGTGGTTTCCGCCTTACTTCCTGTTCCTTGTTTGGTTGTGGGCATAGGGCTGATCTACACATTTAACTGTCCATTCGATATTAGTTTATATATAACTAGTATAAACTAAGTAATCATAGAAAGAACTAGCATGGTCACATTCTTATAAAGAAAATATAGGATTTTCTAAATAAACATGCAAACTTTTCCAAAGACTAAAGGATATAATTTCTATCACAAAAATACTTATGAACTCACCAACTTTAATGTTGACACTTTTTTGAACCACTTGTATTCTCAGGAATGTTAGTAGACATGTACCCTCTCAGGTGTTGCGAAGACGGAGTATTATGTATTAAATTTTGTTATAGTCTCAATGTAAATTAAGCAATGTTTTGAAAACAATGTAATTATATATTATAAATGCAATGGTTGTTGTTGCTTTGATTACTATTATACAATTGTTGTGATATTGTACATGACGTCCTCCGCCCCCGAATGTTTTCGTTGTTCCGGTTTGGGGGTGTGACAGGCACGATGGTGGGATGAAAAATGAGTATTTTGTCTTTTAGTCACCATGACATGACCATGGGGTTGGCCACGACGTAGTGACTTGACTGTTGACTTTGACTGTAGACCGTTGACTTTTGACCAGGTCGACATTTGTTCAACTTGATGGTTTTAAGTTGTAGACTGAGGATTGACCCCTAATTGGTGTGAAGTGCTTCGTAACACCAACCTTTACTTCTCTAGGAGTTGTGGTGTTCATCTGCTCGACTGTAAGGTGAGTTTCTTCACTATACTATATATTGAAGTATGTATCCTAGTGTGTCAGGATGCGGATGGACTGTTGTATGTTGTTAGGCAGGTAGACTTGTAAACTGTTACTTGTAATGTTAAATTGTCTGTTTATTTGTAATATGCATATGTCGATATATTTGAGAAAGACTGAGGCATCTAGCTTTGTGCGAATGGCCAATAGTGTGGCAAGCATAACTTTAGGTTGAGGGCCAGAAAAAGGTGAGTTGAAGACAAGATCAACATTAAGTGTTGTAAGTCAAGACATTCATAAAGGTCAGGTGGATGTCAATATTAACTACAATGTTATGAGACTAGACATCCTTTGGGTTGGTGTGGACCCAGATGCATATATGCCTCTCTCTCTCTCTCTCTCTCTCTCTATATATATATATATATATATATATATATATATATATATATATATATATATATATATATATTGTCATATGTGATACTTTGGAGAACTCACTAAGTTTTGGCTTACAGTTGTGGATTAAAATGTTTTGAGGTACTTTAGATGGTCATGAGAAGGTGAAGGCTTGAATGTACACACTCATTAGAAGTTTTTTTGATTCCATGGTTATTATGATAGTATGAGTTTTGGATGATTGTATTTTGGAACTTATGAGATTTCTTGACTTGGATTTTATGCAAATGACATTTTTACCTTAATTAAAATGAAAATATTTGTTGTGAAAAAATGGGACGTTACAATGCGGCTATTATAACATATGGTTCTTAAGAAAACATTTTAGCAACAGAAGCATGAACATAAAACTTCATCACCATGTCTCACCCATGGAACCATACACATCAAAATTTACAAAAAAAAAAAGAAACTAGATGAAGGTTAAAAGGTTATAATACAAAAAAAAGGTTGATTAACCTTTAGAATCCAAAGTATATTTCATTTATCGGTAGTCCACGTGAAATTAATAACATTTATTCTAGAATATGTTATCCCAAAAACTGCAAGAACAGCTTTCTTATTCTCTTTGTTAAAATAGAGCACATATAAGAGCTGGTGTGTATGTTGAATTCTTAAGAGACGAAATCACCAAAACATAATGTGTGTATTCTTTTCTTAGGCCAAGAGTGAGTGGGAAATAGAGAGAGATATAAAGATATAGAGATCATGAGTTAGTAAACGAGAACTGGAATTTATCTCTTATGGTTGGTTATTAACTTGCCTTAATCATATGGTATGTTACATGGAAAGAGATATCATGAGTTAGTAAATAAGAAACATAATTTTATCTCTTATGGTTGGTTATTAACTTTCCACAATCATATGGTAGGTTAAATGGAAAACATTAAACACCTATAATAGAGAGTTATGATCCCTTGACCTATTAAAAATCAAGTTATAAGTATATCCTAAATAATACTAGTTTATAGTGAAGCCATTATATAAAATATGAATTATAAAACTATTCCATCATTAATTTTTTCTTTCTGATTTAGAACATAGATTGTACTTTCTGTGTAACACATAAGCACATGCATATCTAGCAATGTTAATAAATTGTTGTGTCATTAGGCATATTCCCGAGAATCTCAAACCTAGACGTAACAAACAAGATAGAGATCACTCATTTGGTAAAAATTCAAAATATATTTTAATTATTTTAAGTTCTATTTTAAAGGACAAAATATTATATTAAACTAGAAAGGTGCTAGAAATTACAAAGTATATAAAAAAGAGCTAGGATTTTTTATCTGAGTAACCTAATCTATGTTTCTTATGACATATACTCAAAATCCAAATCAAAGCTTGGTAAACAATGTATTCAGGAAAAGAGTCATTTTCTTTTCTTAGTGGGGATGATATCTCCATATTTAGTCATACATTTTAGGCAATATCTTAGTGTTTTTAGCTGCATTTTAATAAGTAATTGTCATAACTGATACTCAATGTGTTTATATTTTGTTTTGTATCAGTGAAGACATGTTCGAGATAAAAGGAGCTAAAATGCAGATCTGGAAGCTGGAGTACTAGAAACAATCACTAAAGACGAAAATTTGATAAAAAGAATACCTCCATGGAATGGTTGCATACATGCCTCGCCCCGATGATTTGTCAGGTTAAAGGAGTCTCATAGATGAAGTACAAGAAGACTTGGAGGGTACATGTAGGAATCGACACCGCATCATAGTAATCACCTCACCATAGTGTAGTGGCACAAGTTATGGAACATTACAAATACGATTCTAAATTCATTATCTGGAGATATGATATGATTATCCTCAACTAAAGCTGACTAAGGAACCCTTAGAAACCTAAAGGAGGCTAGAGAATGACTTTAGAGCGAGATTTGAAGAGATTAAGCGACGAGAACACGTTAATCATTATGTTTGATTTATTTAATCATGTTTAGCGAAGATTACTATGTTTTTAACTATTTTCTACTCTAGTTATGGTCTAATAACCCTTTACCTTCGTTTAGTTGTAACACCCTGTTTTGGGATGTTCCTTAATTTAGGGCCCATGGACCGTAATTCTATCATGTAAATGCATTGGGCTTTGAGGAAGTAAAGATTGGACCTTATTGAGGGTTGATAATATTGGTTATGAGGTCTAAGCCCTTGATTCATGTGTGGGAACCAAATGATAAAATGGGAAAAGTTATACATTAGGCTTCTTGCATGGATTATGGTTTTTAGTTCGATATGTGTTAAGCAAAAAGTAACTAGATAGAATTATGGGGATCATCATTACCTTTCCATGTATATAAAGAACACTAAAATCGGAGTTGACATGAAGAAGTTATGGATGTTTGAAGTTGAATTGGAAGTTTGGGGTTTTGCCCTATGTAGGGTGTAAGCAAGGTATGCAAGGTGTAGCTTGTTGAATGTTGATCACGTTTTTAATTAGCTACACATGATGTAACTTAGGTTATGCAGGGTGTAACTACTATTGACTAAAACCCTAATCCTAAGGTTTTGAACCCTATTTAAGGGCTCTAACTTCTTGGAACCCTTCCTATTATCAGTCTCCATCATATCATATCATTCTTTTGAAACCCTAGCCACCAATTGTGAGTTTTGGAATCATTAATGTGAATTTTGTGTGCATTCTTGAAGGAGTCCATTAGAGAAGAAAGGGTGAGCTCCAAGCTTTGTAGATCCGGACTTTTCACTTCATCACCTATCTCTAGAAGGTATAAATATTCCATCTTAATGTTCTTTTTGTTAGATCTATTTAGCTCATGTGTTTTTATGCATTTTGTGCAGTAATCTTGGTCCTTGTGAGTATACGTTACTTCAGACCATTTGAATGCCTTCTTTTGATGGTTTTGAGGCTATAGAGTCATAAAAATGAAAGCTTGGGTACTCTCATCTATCCATGCATGAGTTCTTGAGAAAAAAGTGTCGTCTTGGACATTTAGTTTGATTGTGTGTTCGTCTTGGCCATGCAAAGGGTTAAATTCAGAGACTTTATCCATTAAGACATTCATTTCGATCAGATCTAAGAGTTTGAGAGGTTGGATTGCTGTATTAAGTTTTTAATAGAAGTTTTTGGCATCAGAGGTTGTATGCAGGGCGTAGTTTAGTTACACATGGAGTAAGTAAACTTAGTATTGACCACTGAGTTTTTGACCGGTTTGAATTTTGGTTAACCATGGTGGGACTGAGTATGAGAATGGAAAATTGGTCTTTTTCCCAAAGGAGGTTTAATTATGACCCAAGACTTTTTGTGGGTTAGTCATTTCCTTAATTGTTTATTAGGGTTTTATTATTGATATGTTCAACAAGGGGAGGCTTGATATTGTCAGCTTGAGTGGGTGGTTTATCTTGTCTTCAGGGTTAAGGTGAGTCTCTTTGCTGTACTCGTGGGTCAAAGGCACTAATTTCAGCCCACTAGATTATGTTTAGGATTCTAACCATCTTTATGACTCTTGCATGTGTATGTATGTATTATATGGGCGAGGCCCAATTATATGGGTGGGCCCTGAATGATGTGGGCGGGGCCCGAATGATATGAACCCGGTCCCGAATATGTGGGTTGAGCCTGAAGCATGTATGTTAGACTGGGACCATTCTATATATTATGTGGTATTTTAAGGAACTCATTTGTGCTTACGATTTGTGATTTAACATTTTTTAGGTACTTCTAGTTTCAAAGAGAAGAGTCCGACTTGATTGCACCACATCCCCTGATGGCTTTTTCCGCAATGGTCACTTTTGAGATACTCTTATGTTTGAAAACTACACTTTTACTTTATTTGGTTTTGGAACAATTGGTTATATGACTCGATGTTTAAAATGGAATTTTTGTCGATATTTTCGGGATGTTACAAGTTGGTATGCGAGCCTTGATTTGAGGGATTCGGGCACACTCTCGGGTGTATCTGAACTCAAACTAAGGAATTTATAATTTTTTTAAAAGAAAATAAATTTTCTAAAAAGATTATTTATGATTCTTTTTTACAAAATAAAGGGGTGCGATGTGTGTAATCAGCCGAGCTCAAGTAAGTGATTCCCAGAATACCCATACATGTTGTTATGTTATATGTTTTCATGCTAGAAGATAGCATATGGATATGATCAGGGTTGCATGCTAGAATGCCTATTAGGAAGGATTCCTTTTGATGTTTTGTGGTCTGTATATTTCTACTACTCGAATACTGCTTTCTTTGTGCTTTGTGGGACTCTTATCTATGTGAGTTAATTATTATATGAATATGTTAAGTTACATGATGCAAAGGTTAAATGATCTTAGAGTGATTAATTTGTCCCTTTTGTGCAATGCTCGTCTAGTCTAACCGTTGTATGGTTGAGTCTTTTAGTCGAAGGATTATCTAGGATTCATTGCATGTAATTGTATTCATGAAGTAGTAAGCTGAAATTAGTAGGAGTTTTTCAGCAGCCGATGGCAAAGTGAGGTAGGAATCCTAGGATAACCTAGGAAGTGCTTTAGTGGGAATGGTACACTATTTAGCGAGTTTTAGGAATACTATTTTGAGAACATGACCTAGAGGATTCGGGATGATTCTTGAGGGAGGTTTGGATAGGTATGGAAGGGAGTATTGGGACCGTACTATTGAAACCATAGGATTCATACTCGAATCAAGGAAAGTCACGGAGATTCTAAGAAGCATGAATGAGTATTCTTTGAGTATGTTTGGATCATTATATGGTTTCCTTTCAGTTTTGTGTTGAGAACTTGTGGAGAAGCTTTTGGTTTTGGTTCAGGTTCAAGATCTGGCGTTGAGTCGATTAATGAGAGGATTCGAGAGTTCGTTTCGTCTGAGATCACTTGCGGTATTTTGGATGCGACTCCTGCAATGTTGGTACCATCAAGGATGGGATCATGGACAACTGGATGAGCAACTTGGGGTTTTATGTGCTAAGATTGCGGCTGGTCACATTGGGGTGCAAATTGTCCCTTTTTGAGAGTTCAAGGCTTGCGGAGCCCCAAAGCTCTTCGGGAAGAAAAACCTTATTGCTAGTAGGCGGTGGATTGCTGACATAGAGAATGCTTAGCAAACTAGTTACTACCCTAGGGGATCAAAAGTGGGATTTGTGTCTTTCCTTCTAAGGGTTGGAGCCCGTAACTTGAGAGATAATGGTGTTCCTTCTTTTAAAGCTAAGGTCGTGGCGGCCATGTCTTGGGCAGATTTTGTGTAGAGATTTGGGGTGGATTTTGCACTAGCCATTGAGGTGCAGCAGTTGACGAGGGAGTTTCAGGACCTTCACCAGACAATTGAGATTGTGGCAGAGATCACTTCTAAGTTCACGGAAAGGACTTTATTGGTTCCAAAGTATGTTGTGGATGAAGAGATAAAGAAGAATAGGTTCCATGATATGCTGCGGGATGATAGTAGTAATTTCGGGCTTGTCGAGCTGCAAGACTTTGGTTGATATTGCTGGAGCCCGAGAGTAGGAGATTGAGCTACAACCTCAGTCGAAGCGTAGGCCAGAGTGGATTCAGACTGTAGTGGTCCAGGAAAAGAGGTCCAAGATTCATGATTCATGATCGGGAGGCCATTAGGGTCGGGGCCAGGGCCGTTGTGTCAAGATTGGGAGAACTCAAGAGGGGAGTTGTCGTGAAAAAATGAGGGCTTGCTTCAGTTGCAGCCAGGCTGGTCAATTTAGATGGGATTGTCCTTAGGGTTTGAGTCTGATTTGTTTTTACTATAGTCAGGTGGGCTACAAGAAGGCCGATTGTCTGAGGTTGGCGAATGGAGCAGTGAAGGCACTTGCTCCAGCTATGCTGAGGATTACAGATGGTCGGGGGAGGGGGCGGTGGAGTGGAGGCTCCAATGGTGAGGATTCAAGTATTTTAGTTACAGACCAAGGAGACTCGAGTTCCAACTGATGAAGTTATAGTTAAGTCTCCACCCAAGGATCGTAGTTTCTTTATTATTGTCTGTTTATTATCATTCGAGTGATGATCATATGCCATTTTACATACCGAGAGCCATGCTTAGAAGATATTTGGATGAGTCAGGTTTAGGCTTTGATGTGAGATGTCGACCAATAGCAGAGTAACCCTTAGGTGGAAGAATACTGAGTGTTCTGCTTAAAGGATCGACACCTGGACTGATTTGATGGTTTCAGTGCATTGAGTTCGAGGAAGTTCCAGTGTGAGCATATTGGATCTGAATGTGGGATTCGTAGGGATCGTTCTTGGTTCCGAGGCAATGAAGGATTGGTTGGATCGTAGGTGTAAGGATAGTTGTTGTCAGATTCATACCTTCAGTGCGTGGTTCATGCATGTTCGCTTAAATTTCACACAATAACAAGTGAGTTGTTGGAGGTTATCTATCTGTTCCGATAGTGGGTTTATTCATTCTTACTCATTAGTTGAGTTTATTCAAGGATTTGGAATTGTATCAGGAGAAGCAAAGTGTTTAACTTATTTATGGGCCGAGTGTACCATGGATTCAACCAAACCTAAGGCTCTTCGAATTGTAACATTTCAAGCACATTTTCAAGTAATTCCTACATAACCGTATTGTTGCCTTGATATAAAAAAATTGCACATTCTTAAATTAAAATATCATAATTAAAAACAATCAGGTACATTGCTAATTTGCTATTACTTTCATTTAAATCCATTGTAAAGACCCCCAAAATTCCACTAATAATTAAGATTATGATAATAAAAATTTAAATTAACATTTGAAAATACAATAACCTAAAGTATATTGCTAAACCATTTTTGGTGCATAACATACCGACTGTAACCGTGGATGCTTTGTAAACTGTCATCATACTTATTGGGAATTTATTAAATAACATGTAATCTTATTGGTGCTTAATTGTTGGCTTGCATCTGGATCCTCGACTGCCTTCTTCATTGTTACACGTGATAACTTCACAAAAATAAGGTTTTTTTTTTCACTGTGTCGATAAAAAGAGGTACACGAGAGAGTAAAAGGGGAAGGATGACCTTCAAAGGAGGCACCCTAGCTTCAAGAAGCCGACTACTTGGGAATTTTCCACCACCTACCTTTGCCTTCCTGATTTCCCAAATATATCAGGACTTTATTTGCCGAAATTCCTGTTGAAGACCAGTTTATCTTGGTTTTTGTTGTTGTTGATGCAAAGAAAGCTGATGTTAGTCTAATAGATCCTTTTTTCCAAATGCAAGAGAACAACCCACAAAAAATGCTCAAAAGTCTTACTGACGATTGAGGCAGAAGAACAAATGTTCCAAGCAATGGATATGAAAATCTTTTGCAAGTAGTTATATATGTGGAATATCAAAACCTATTGTATAATCCACTTTCAAGATCTATTCTAGATTAACTTATATATATATATATATATATATATATATATATATATATATATATATATATATATATATATATATATATATATATATATATATATGGCTACGTTATAATGTGGATGATATCTATTTTGTGGTTGTAAGGACAATTCTAGACCAACATATGAATAGAATGAATGATCTTGATTTGAGGGTCTATGATATTATAATGGGATATCATGTACCATATAATCACTCAAATTTTAGTATAAGAGTATTTTAGTAAATTAAACCACATTTAAAAAAATGGAAATTTTCTGATTTTAAGGGGTAATTAATTCTATTCATTTTGAAAATATATTTTTAATATATAATAATTCTTTTATTTCAAACATTTTCACAAAATATGTTTACTAGATTCTTGAAAAATAATAACATTCTAACAGAATGCATATTCTGTCAGAATGAACTTCTTGAAGAATAGCAAATTCTTGAGCTATCGGTTGAAGAATACCAACATTCTTATATATTTGTAGACATCTTTACTTAAATACATATCCATAAATATTCTTATAGATTAAAAACCTTATAACACTTATACATATATTCTAACAAAACGTTATAAAAATGAGTAAACTTAAATAAAGATTCATACAACATTTTTATATATTCATATACATTCAAACTATTTCTATGTATCGAATCATTATTGGTTTCTTAAATGTCCAAATATTTGGTTTTATGGATTCAATCTTGGATTCTTTAACCATTATTGGCTCCAACGGTTGTCAAATAAACATATAAAGAATGTCAATATAAACTATAATCAACATTTTAATATAATGTTTTGATGTGTGTTCTAATAAATTGTTCAGTTAAATATTCTAATAGAATGATAAAGTAAAATATTCTAATAGTTACCCACAACTCTATTAAGACTTACTATTCTTTGGTGCAACATAAAAAATTCAACTCCTTCACTTGGATAGGAAGTGAGAAATTTCACCTTATGAAAAGATGAAGCCATGTGTATTGTATGTAGTACAAAATAATCAAAATGAGACTGAACCTTTGATTGATTTATGTTGTTCAGAGTGTCTTGCTAGTATTAGGACCAAATGTATATATAAAAGAAAGTACACACTTGTTTTAAAGTGTCTTGTCAAAGTCTTTGATATGAAATCCAATCTTCTTTTAAACCATAATTTGCCGCAAACAGTAGAATCTCTACACACCTCTCTTATGATAATCATTTCTAATAAGAAACGAACATTTTTTTTTTCCATGGATGAGTGTTTTAGTCAATCACGAAAGAGATGGTCAGAACATTTTGGTAGAATTATTTGATGACATTGAGTATTAGAAAAAACCCTTTCATCAAAAATTTAAAAAAAAAACATTGAAAAGCAGAAAAATCATTTGTACATTAAAAATCAAACCTTATATTAAAACTCGAACATTCTTTGGGACATTACATCAAACACTTGGGGTGCCTATTTAATCATAGCAAAATCATTTTTTTATGCAAGTTGAGGAAAAACAATAAATATAAGATCGTGTGGAGAAAAGAAAACAAATCATACGAAACAATTTTTAGATTCTAAAATTATTGAAAAGCTAAGTGCCTTGTAGACATGAAAAAATCGGTTTGAAATTGCTTTAAAAAAAGACACAGACTTCTGATTTAAGATGTGAATTGACTAGCAACTTCAACTCTTTTACCTGAGATGCTTAAAATGGGTATATGAGGGTAGTCAACTTGATGATGATGGTGGCCTTCTACGGACATGATGTTGCTCGATGATGATGTTGGTTGGTATGTCGATATCTCCTTTATTCATCTTTTCGTCAAAACGTACACATACACATAGAGAAGAAAGAGGAGGTAGATGCAACAAGGAGATCGTATATTAGGGTAGGGAAGGAAGTCAACTCCGGAGGTGGGGAAAGAATGAAGACGACAAATTGTTATAAAAGGGCCGGTGGGTGGATTTTAGGATTCATAAAATGATTTCACAGATTTAAAGGTAATTAAAGATTTTCTTTTTTAACCATAATTAATAATGGCTAGTATTACAAAAATACCCTCATAGATTTATTTAATGATTTAATATTTTTTAATTTCTAATTGCTTCCTACATCCACACAATAGATATGCATTCACATTTGAACTTTTCTCTCTCTCTCTCTCTCTCTCTCTCTCTCTCTTATATATATATATATATATATATATATATATATATATATATATATATAATGATATCCATAATCATAATTCAATTTTTATGGAAACTAATTAAATTCATCACTAAGATTAGCAATAATATTTTTTCAGAATGAATTTACATCTACGTTTTCATGTATGAGTTCGTATTTTGTTGAGTAAATTACACGAATAGTCCCTATGGTTTACAGTAATTTACGCGTTTGGTCTATAACTTATTTTTTTAACTCAGAAGGTCCGTAGTGTTTATTTTTGTTACGCGCTTGGTCTCTGTCTTACCTAAAAAAAATACTATTTTTCCCTTAATTTGTAAATTTATTTAAATAAACACACCTCCAATCCCAGCCCTCACCTTACCTTACGTACTCCACAATTTTTCTCTATTTAATTAATAAAATTTTAATGTAAGACAAGGATCAAATGCATAACAAAAACAAACAGTATGGACCAAGCGCGTAACAAAAAAAAATAGTAGGGACCTTCCGAATTAAATAAAATAAGTTAGGGACCAAACATGCAAATTACTCCAAACCATAAGGGTGCATTTGTGTATTTTACTCTATTTTGTTTCATGACTCAAATCACTCAAAATACAACAAAGTTGCCTTGAACATGGAGAACAAGACTGTGTTCTAGCAGAATGCGAGTTTATTCTAGAAGAATGAGAGTATATTATAGTAGAATACACTATCGTTCTTTATATTCCATGCAACTTTATTATATTTTAAGTGTGTGGATCCATAAATAAAATATGAACTCATACATGAAAACCTAGATACAAATTCATTCTGAAAAAATGTTATTGCTAACATTAATAACGAATTTAATTAGTTTTCATTAGAAGAAAATTATAATTATGGATACCTATATACGAATTTATTTTGAAAAAAATGTTATTGCTAACATTAATGACAAATTTAATTATTTTCCATAAAAAAAAAAATTATAATTATAGATATAAGAAATATAAGAAACATAATAAATATAAGAAACATATGAACCTAACCTATCAAACATGTAAATCTTGCATATTAGTTACTAACCAAAACGACAAAAACACCATGAACATTCAACACAGACCTAACGACAAAACCCACTTTAAAATAGAAAAAACCCTACAAAAAATCCGACCCATGGTTCATCACGGATTCACAAGTAAAAATGCTACCAACAACTAATCCTCCATTATATTTAGAAGACAAAATATTCTTCCATTTTTTCCATATCTTCCTATTAAGAGTAAAAAAGCTTCCACATCTTCCTATTAAGAGTAAAAAAGCTATCAACATCTAATCATCCCTTATATTTAGAAGCCAAAATATTCTTCCATTTTATCTAC
Organism: Lactuca saligna; assembly: GCF_052625555.1. Taxonomy (NCBI): domain Eukaryota; kingdom Viridiplantae; phylum Streptophyta; class Magnoliopsida; order Asterales; family Asteraceae; genus Lactuca; species Lactuca saligna. Next base: position 142,741,252 of record NC_136421.1, on the reverse strand, counting down.
ATCAGATCATCTTATATTATCAAACTTACCTACCGTAGAAAAATCTAGTTCTAACTGATTCAAGAGAATTGACAACCATAATAGGGACACGAAAAATAGAAAGAAATAAAAAAATAAGTATCAAGACCACCTAGCTAGAATAGTATTTAAAAACGTTAAATGGCCACCAATTGAAGGTACTTAACCTCCCAACAAAAGAGATTTTTGTTGAACCGATATATAACCTATTTCCAACCATCAATCTTGGACATATTTAGCCCCACCGATAAATAAAAGACAAAGTTGTAGGCCTTACAGTTGATCGCAACAACCATGACTTCAATTACGTGAAAAGGAATACCCACTCCATAAAGATTACTGCCCACAAGGTTAAATTTTCAACCCCGAAATCAAGAAGTTAAAAACATACAAAATTTGAATAACATCATTAGTGTTATCCCGTCATCCCTCGATCACTCCTCTGTGGTGTAAAATAAGTGGGAGATATAAACCTCCGAGTTTGTCACTCTAGCCGGACAAAAAACACCATGGATAACCACCACCTTCTACATCCTATAATTTAAGTCTTTCAACGCAATAATAATAATAATAATAATAATAATAACAACGGTAGCCTTGTCTAATAACGAAAGTAGAAATGAGTATATGCACCGGGGAACCGGCCGGAACCGGAACCCGATGGAACCGGTCGGGCCGGAACCGGGACGTTATTTTTGTGGATTTTTGGAACCGGGAACCGGTAGGAACCGGACCGATATAACCGGAACCTGTAGAACCTGCAAAAACTGGAACCGTATGATGCTATTTTTCGAGGACCGGTTCCAACATTTGAAGACACGACAAGAACCAGTAGGAATCGGGTAGAACCGTCGGGCCAGTTCGGTTCTTGATTTTGGCCGAAGCCGGTTCCCAGTTCCGCTCCGGTTCCGACCGGTTCGATCCTTTTGCTCATCCGTAAATGAACGTTTTATGTGCAAGGCAAAACGGTCGGTATCTTTGCTCTATCAAAATTCATTCTGTAATTGTATTAATAATTAACATATTATATGTCATTAAAAATACATTATTAAATAGTTAACATATTAAATATGTTACAAGAACCGTAATATTGAAATACATATATATTCTTTTATATAAAAAAGGTTATTGATATTTTAACACATTTATACGACTTTGCCCTGTTTAACCAACTTTCTTTACAAAAGTGTTTGGTACGAAAGTGTTTGGAAACTTTTAACTTCTAACGTTTGACAAAACGCTCTGTTTTGAAAAAAAAAAAAAAAAAAAAAAAAAAAAAAAAAAAAAAAAAAAAAAAACTTTGTTTGACATTACAAGCTTTTAGCGTTTGGTTTAAACAAAATGTTCTAAATCTTAAAGCTATATAACGTAGCGTTTAACAAAACGCTACCAACTATCAGCTACACGATATACGCTACCTGCTACTAGTTAGTTTTAAGAAACACACCATCTATTTTTTTTTTTTTCATTTTTGATCCATTATGAAATAAAATATAACTCATTTTCTGATAAATAGATTAAGACTTCCATTAAAAACCCATCATGGTTCACATGCAAGAACTCAGACATTTTAGTTTCATGAAAGAATAAAAAGATATTTTAAAAATTGAAAAAGGCTAACAAAGGATTTTAAAACATTAGTATCGAGAGATTATATATACAAACTACTGCCTTTGATCAATGATTAGTACTGATGTTCGTACTCTGTATTTGTGAGAAGACATGGACTAGGACACATCATTCACGAGAAAGTCACGACCAAGAAAGAATGGCAAAAAATAGCCAAAAAGTAAAATGGATTGAAATCTTAATCTCATGATACATGTTCTTTATAAGACCTAATCCAAACTTAAAAAAATATTTTGTTCACACCAATTGGTGAAATATAATTTGCAAATTGTTGAAAATAATGTAAAATATAATTTAAACACTATATTTAACAATAAAAAACATAGTTTAAACATAATCTATTATATCTAACTTATATAGTTTGTCAAATTTTATATTTATTAGATTTACAAACTTGGTTCACATTTTTGTTGTTATAATAAATTTATAAATTGTATATGATATTACACAATTATAACAAAAATAATTGTTATATATATTATTATTTACCGGCATCAAATTTGATTTGTTTAAACTTTAAAGAAACTTTAACACCAAATATATTATATATTATAGAATTTATAGTGGGATTAGTGATCTCCCGAACAAAATATTCATATTCAAATTAAGTTTTTAGAACGAAATATCTAAAATATAAATCTAACTATTATGAGATAACACTTTGAATACATCTTAATTTCCAATCACCATTAATATATATATATATATATATATATATATATATATATATATATATATATATATATATATATATATATATATATATATATATATATATATATATATGGTTAGGTTCATTTGAGACCACCTATATTTTGTGAGACCGTGAGACGCATTTTTTTATTTTTTTATAATTTTTTTTATTTTTTTTAGTTAATTCATGTTCCGAAAATAATATTTAACAAAATAATTTTTTGATTTTTCCATTTATTTTGCATTTTAAAATTATTTTTAGAATATGTACAGTGTAATATTCTATTTAAAATATTTCACGTATTTTAAAAAAAATATATATATTTTTTTATTTTTTTTAGTTAATTCAAGTTCCGAAAATAATATTTAAAAAAAAGAATTCTTAGATTTTTCCATTTATTTTGCATTTTAAAATTATTTTTTAGAATATATCAGTGTAATATTCTATTTAGAATATTTCATGTATTTTTCAAAAAAAAAAAACGGATTTTTTTTTTTATATATTTTTTTAGTTAATTCAAGTTCCGAAAATAATATTTAAAAAAAGAATTTTTGGATTTTTCCATTTATTTTGCATTTTAAATTATTTTTAGATTTAGTCTCACGGTCTTACAAATTAGAACGGTCTCAAATGAACCTGAACTTATATATATATATATATATATATATATATATATATATATATATATATATATATATATATATATATATATATATATATATATATATATATATATATATATATTAGGTGAAAACCCGTGAGACCCACGGGTGTTAATGTTAAATAGAATTTACAACAAATATTAGATTAATAGTAATCTTGTTGAAAGATTGAAATGATTAATATAAATAGATATGTGTATACTTTGTAATAGTATGAAAATTCGAATCGTTGCAAACTGCATTTTTACACTTAATAACAACACTTTCTGAAATCTTGTCGGGGGCGCTATACGAAAGATTGGTTTTAGGCACTGTGTTTATCCTTCTTACACATTTGTAGCATGCATCGTAATACCAAGGTAGATTGTGTCTTATATTGACGATGGAACCAACTAATAGAAATTTCATTTCCTATATCAAATAAAATGTAAAATTAAAAAAAAAAAAAACATACAATGTTTAAATACAATTAAAACATATAAACTAAAGAAATATACCTTTAGTGGTTATGTGATATCACAAATAGTTTTTAAAGGGAAATCCCCTTTAAAACCATCTATTTAAGAAGAATAGTAGCTTGTGAGTGTAGTTATGTTTTTTTCAGACATACCATCATTATTATCAACTTTCAATCTGTAATGTTTAACATTATTTTATTAAATATAAGAAATTGTATTCATTTAAATAAAAAAAACAATATAAAAAAGTTTAATTAAAAATCAAAATAAACTAAGTCTTTCTTAAACTCATTAATTTCGAAAATGTCAGAATTAATGAACATTTTGGTTACATCAAAATGACTTTGGGCTTGACCAATTCCTGTAAAAAGAGATTAGTGAATAAAAGTAGATTGAGAATAATATATATATATATATATATATATATATATATATATATATATATATATATATATATATATATATATATATATATATATATAAAGTGTGACTACAAACCATTTCAAACGTTAAGTTTCACAAATTGCATCACTATAATAACACATGTAAGCATGGGGTTACTTTTCAGGTACTCTGACATTTGGTGTGCTTGACTTCCAAATATAGTAACATTGAAGTATACAGACCTAAATAAAAAATGAATTCAATTAGTATGAAAAAATATGATTAAAAATAATAAATAAATGAAATAAATATCATCTCACTGTAAGTTGCTAATAGTCATCTTTATGTAATGCTCGGATAGGTTAGGATTGTATGTCTCAAGTGGCTGAAATGAGACAATTTGCCCACTACACATCTACACAATTTTAATACAAAATAATATATAAGATTAATTTAAATACTAACATACTAACATGTATAATAAATTACACAAGTTATAAAAGTGAATGGAATAAAATTAAATAACTAACCAAAGAATGAGTCTCTTGGATATTTAATTTTGTTCGATGATAGAGTTAAAATCAACATACACAAAACCATTAACTGGACCTGAAAAATCTTCACATTTTTTACAATACTTTTCCAATCCAAAGTTAAGGTCTGTTTCTGACCGCTAACACTAAAACCATTTCTAACAGCCGTCATGTTTGGTTTTAGAATGATATAACTTTGACCTTCCTTTAAAAGGTCACCAAATCTGGAAAAATTTTGGTTGAAAACACGAAAATGGTATTTGTTATCCTGCTAAAAGAAATAAAAAAAATATTATTGATTGAAACATATGTAATATTTAGTGGGTTTAAAAAAATATAACCAACCTCCTCGTCCATGACGATCATTTCAATCGATAAAACCTGGTTATTCTCTATAAAATTCCAAATCTTTAACACCCGTATTTTGAGATGTGAATCATTAACAATATGTTCAATGTCTTTTAGGTATAGTTTATTGCCTATATTTATTTCTTGCAAACAATTGATAACATATTGAAATTAATATCAATTTTGCATTTTTCATTTCAATTGAAAGCATATGATTTAATAGCGATGTACTACATCACATATATAGATACTGTTTACACTTAACAAAATTTATTATTATTAACTTTTTTTTTATAATTAAACAGTTAGTATTAAATGCAATATATATATATATATATATATATATATATATATATATATATATATATATATATTACATCACATATATAGATGGAAAATATTATCGTTTTACATACTGTTACATATACATTCACTTTCTGTTTATCAAAATATGCAAAGTACATCTATATACAATCAAGGCTATCCTTTCCTATGATTGTAAACACTTGTTATTTGATAAAAACTGAATACATAACTCCTAAAAAATTCATTTATTTGATGAAAAGTTAAAACAAAACTCTTGCAAAATTTCAATGTTTGCATGTTATTGAATCTATTTCCAGATATAAGGTATATCAAATTAAAGCATACCTAAATTTAATTTCATTAATAATGACATGCCATGGCTGATTTGAACTCATCAAGGGTAAATCTGATGACCTCTCAACTCTTTTTTTTTTCTTTCTCAAAAACAATGTACAAAGGCTCAAAAGAGTTATTTCTAGATAAAGATGGAAATAAAAGAAATGGGTCATTAGAAATCGGGGAAAAAAGAAACAAACTTAAAAACCAAACATACAAACAGATAGATGTACATATACACACTGTAAAAAGTGAGTACACCGAAATTGAATTATTTGATAAAAAGTTAATACAAAACTCTAGCAAAATTTGATTGTTTGCATGTTATTGAATCCGTTTCCAGATATAAAGTAATAACCCAAGGAATGACAACAAATTTTTTAAATTTGATGAATAAATCAGTATATCAAATTAACAGAGCATACCAGAATTTCGATTTTATTAATAATGACATGCCATGGCTGATTAGAAATCATGGAAGAAAGAAACAGGGACAAATACATTCACATACAAACAAATAGATGTACATATACACACACGGTAATAGATACATATACAATGTTTAAACCATTGACATAAAGAATGACTATAAACAATATATTACATCGCTATTGCAAATATATACATACATTAACAGTGACAAATAGATTCAGATACAAACAAATAGAAGGCAACTTCAAGATGAATGCATTGAATAATTATAACAAAAAATTTTAATAGCATACCTTAAAGAATAACAGAAGGTGAGTTGAAGATTTGATAACAGTGATAAATAGATTCAGATACAAACTGTAGCACCTGGTTCTTGGTACATATTCTTTGTAATTAACTCTTTAAATAATTGCATTTTCGGCCTTGGACTCGGTGAGTGGAAGGACCAACTCGCCGAGTAGGAGCTGGATAAGACGCATGGTTTAAGCTATGGACTCGGCGAGTCAGTCCCCGAACTCGGTGAGTAGACCTTTTCTAGACAAAAACCCTAATCTGAGGGTTTGCATCCTATTTAAACACTTTAACCTGGCCTCCTTCATCCCATTTACTCCCAGAGGACCCCCATAGCAAACCCTAGCTGTTGTTGAAGAAAAATAGAGCATTTGAAGTGAGTTTTGTCACACCCCTAAACCAGAACGGCGGAAACGTTCGGGGGCGGAGGACGTCATATTCAGTATCATAACAGTTCATAGAAAGGAAAGTACACACCACCATATATATTAAGTTTTTCAAAATGTTTACATAATTGTATTTGTTACATGATCAACAGATAAATACATAAACATCTTTCAAAAGAAGTAATTAACGTCAGCACGTTAATCCCCAAAAGTTGATCTCCAAAACCTGCTTAGCGGTTCCCTGAGAATACAAGTTATTTCAAAGAAAAAGTGTCAACAATTAAGTTGGTGAGTTCATGAGTAGTGTTTTGAGAAAATGTACGCCATTCGAAAGTTCGTGTATGTTTTCCAGAAAACGCAGTATTTCAAATGTAAAGAGTTGTGATTTGTTGTGTTGAAAGTGAATGTATTAGATCCAGAAAATCTCATATTTTCCTTAATGGTTGAGATACGAATTGTTGTGTTTTCCAAGAAAAACCCTTATTTTCTTATAAAAGTATGAAATGCATATGAATGTTCGTGTTATAAGTTGTAAATAATTGCACCAGGAAAATCCCTTATTTTCCTATTAGTTGTTTGGTTTGTATATAGGAAAAACCCTTATTTTCCTAACGTAACTGGCAGTCTCTAAGACCGAAAATCGCAAGAAACCGACGTTCTTAAAAGTTGTGTCATATTTTATATAATAAAGCTATACGAAGATCGCATTTGTTAGATGAAGAATAGTTTTAATAGCCACTCGTTCATAAAAGCATAATACCATAATAATTGTATATCCGATGAGTTTTATAACCATACTAAACATAATATGCATGTAACGACGTTCTTCAGGCATCACAGCGTTATGACAAATGTCACCCCAAAAGACGGACTGTAGCTAACAGTCAGGGCGCGGGATCATGACTTCCCGTATAGATCTATACACATTTGACACGTTCTCCGAATGGGAGACTCTGGTTATAGACAGGACTTGCAACATTACTTTCTAATAAAGAAAAGTAACGTTTGAAGATATACACGTCTCATGGATTCTCAACTAAGCCTGTATTAAAGTGATAGTTTTGTATGCAAAGTTTATCCTTTTTCACAATGTTTGACAAAGCAAAATCATAAGTTTTTAGAATGTATCAAAATGACTTAACAATGAAAGGTACTTTGAAATCATTATATACTTTGTATAAGTCTAATGCACACAAAGTATGACAAGAGTTTTCCATAATAGTAATGAGTTCTAAGTGATTTATTCGGTAAAACAAGCGAAGTGAAACTTTATAAAATAGACGATAATAACCGCATGTTTACTTGTATTCCCCCCTAAAAGAGTATAAAAGCATTTAAAATGTATTTAAAGTGTGTTTGAAAGGGGTATGAACTCACTTGATCGATTGAAGAAAGCGCGATGAGAACCGAGCAGAACTTCGACAGGAAGAGTTGAAAACGTGGGAAAATCTCGGGATTCTCAGGAATCTCGGGAACACAAAACCTTCCTTCCGGACTTGAAGGTGAAAACCAGGGCTTTGGGAGGGTCTCGGGGGATTAAACGTAGAGTTTCGGTGCGAGAAAGAAGGGAATTGAGCAACTTTGTCCGGCACCCTCGCATCCTTTATATAGGGGCTGGAGGGCACACGTACGCAGGGCGTACTCCCGTACGCGATGCGTACGGGACGTCATCGCTGACCGTATCCTCGGTTGGAGCATTGGGCGACGTGGCCGAACCGGAGCCTAGCATCCGGGTACGCGGGGCGTACGTCGGTACGCTGGACGTACGAGGGATCGGACCGGTGACTCCTTCTTCGGATAATACCGGGCTTTAATTTAATTTATATTTAAATTAATTAACAAACTTTAAAAATTCATATCTTTCTCATACGAACTCCGTTTTCGACGTTCTTTATATCCACACGAAGGTGAGACTACGATCTACAACTTTCGTTTAGACTCCGTTGGCTAGTTTTGACTTTATTTTTAATATTATATTTTTAATAGGTCGGGACAGGAAAAGTCCGTTAAAGTTCCATAACTTCTTCATCCGACGTCCGTTTTCGTCAGACTTTTTACCGTTGTGCTAGAATTGTTGATCCCTTTGATTCTCATTTAGGTTGTTTTGGCCAAAAGTCTCTCGATCTCTATTTCGAGTTTTTAGCTGTCTACTACTACATCTGTAACTTAGAAAAATCACAACTTCCTCATACGAAGTCAGATTTGGACGTTCTTTTTATGTACGGTTACGGTTTGACGATATCTATGACTTTCATTTAGACACCTAAGGTAAAAAAGTGTTTTATTGAAACTTTGCATTTTTACGTAACTTCGTATTGCCGGTTTTTGTCGGGAAACTTAGAATGGTCATAACTTCTTCGTTATAACTCGGATTTTAGTGTTCTTTATATGTATGAAAACCTTGCTACAATATCTACCACTTAGTTACATTATCCCCCCATTAGAGAGAATTTCGTCCCGAAATTCGCATTTTGACTGGAACTCCAATACTTGCGGGCAGGCGTGAGTGCTTATGGTCCATTTGTTCCTCTTGTTCCTTTATGAATCTAGATCCTAATGTGCGTGTTTCAGCGGACCTTCATTACTCCGCCTATCACTTCGACCGATCGGGATCGTGCGGTTTTGGGTTTATTTACTTATGTTCTTCTAAATGTTAGCATATTCACTCGATGAATTAGGGAAGCTATGTTTTGAAATTCATGGTTGGATTCACTGCTAGTTTCTGAGCTTGGATTTGACTTGTTGTAAGCGTGGTATTTCTAAATGATCTGTTGGGGGATACTACGAGAAGGTTGTAAAGATTCCTCACATGAGTACTTCGGGGTTTTGGAAGTAGAAACCAATTGGTGTTTGTGTCGGGTTTGTCATTATAAATCGATCGAGTTTCGTTAGTCGATGGTTAAGGTGAAAGGGTCTTTTATAACACATGGAACTGGTATGGGTAGGGCTACACCAATCCACGTCGAATGCTGATGTCGGTACTTGTCATTGTAAGACGTTCGTTAGTGAAATAGTGCATTCTACGTGTGTGTTTTCAGTGCTTTTTAGTCTATCTCCATTATTACTACTATGAAAGTTTTGTTTAATGGTTGGGGTGTTTGTTCGAGTAGATTTTTTTTTAAACTTGTGACTCACGGAACTCCTCTGCATCCCTACTATCAAATGGAACGTACGTAACTAAGTTATCAAGGAGAAATGTACCTAGAATAACCGTGGGGTCTGCAATAGCCTCCTCTTGGCCCATTGCGAATACTCGGACTCCTCCACCAGCATTTATGATGTTTGACTCCAGGTAGTCCCTTCGGAAGTGTCCCGCTACTCCGCACTCATAACAAGCACGGTCTATTCCTATATTTGTGGCTGGAGTAGTTGGTTGGGCTAGTTCTCTGCAGTGGCGGATGGTGTGTCCCTTTCTATTACACCTAACGCAATGCATTTCACGGCAGGGTCCGTGATGATGAAAGTTGCATCAGTTGCATTTAGGCTGGTTGTCGTTGTACGACCTTTTGGATGTAGGAGTATGGTTACTCATGAATTAAGGGAAAAGGATAGGTACTTTTGTTCTATCTGTCTTCCTTGTCCCAATCGACAGAAAGGGCATGCGTTGGGCTTTTAAGTTTATTTGCATGGCAGCACAATCACTCGTAGTCTTGGGAAGTCTCCGTCCTGGAGTTCATAGTAGAAACCATACCAGGTTCATCAATCATAGTCTCAGGTATATGAGCCGTATATAAATAGGCTTGAAACTGTGGGTCTTTGGATTGAACTTGACGTACTACACGTGTGGTACTTCGGGGCGGTTTGTTGAATTTTTCTTCGGAAAGGGTGAGAAACAATAAGTGCTCTATGCACGAGTACTTTGGTATTCTGGAATGATGGCTTTGTTAGCAAGAAAATTTCGGAGGAAGAGATGTACGTATGAAGGTGTTTTTGGTGGGGATCAAATTGAATCAAGTCATATGATAATGTCGGAATCATAAGGAAACTTAAAGACATTAGATTTGAACGTAAGATGTTTACAGACAAAACACAACCGTGCAACCATCAACAGAGTTACAGCACTTAAACTACTATAAGACTATTGCTACGAATAAGGTATACTATAGTAGGTTCTTTTGTTGCTTCTTTCCATTCTGAGGTCAAACTCCTCCGGATTCGCCGTTGTCCTTCTCTGTTGGACAGTCCCTCTTGAAGTGTCCCATTACGCCACATAGATGGCATATTCGAGAGATTTTGACATTGGTGTTTGAGGTAATGTGTTGGGTCCGAGTCCAGCAGCAATTGGTAGTATGTCCGTTCTTGTTGCATTTAAAGCAGTGTAACGGACGACAACTACCTAGATGATGGAAGCCGCACTTATTGCATTCCGGTAGGTTTCCGGCATACTGCCTAGCTGGTGTAGGGACAATTGGGATACCAGAAGGGATGGTAGTAGGATGTACAGATGTCGTGGCTGCGAAGGTTGCCACATGTTGTTGTCTTTTGCTCGTCCCTTGGGGTGATTTTCCTTTAGCTTTAGCCCAGAGCTTTCGTTTGTTATTCTTGGGCTTGGGATTCGGGGTTTTGTGGTAGTTTGTTGCCCGTTGAGGTATTTGATTGTTACTTGGATTGGAGTTATTGTTAACAATCCCGCTAACATTCGCGCTGTTAGCGTTAAGGTGGGTCAGAACAGCTAATACGGAAGCCGAGACTGCAGCTTGAAAGGTAGCTGCATCAATCTGAAGAGTTGGTGTTTGGTTGATGGGTTGATTGTTTTTCCTTGGCGACATGATTCTGTTACATGGAAGGAAAATGAATTTGTGAGTGAGAATGGTTGAACCTGGATGTACCTTGATCGCTTAAGTAAAGAGTAGAAGTATGTTCTTGAAGTTTTGACCTACATCTCTATGATGCAATCCTAGTACAGAGCTATTGTATGCTATAATGGCTACCACTGTGGCTATAACTGTAGCTTGCAAAGTGGCGGTGTCCAATTATAGGAATGGGGTTGCGTTGGTAAGTTGGTTATTTCCAGTCCTTGCTGCACCGCTAACGTTTGCTTGAGACAGTGCAGCTGTTACTGCCGTAGCGATAGCAGATTGCACTATGTTAGGGTCATATTGAGGGGTTGCGTTTCTACATGCTGATCTACGGGGAGACATTGTTCTGATAAGGAAGTAACAAGAAGAACTATAAGTGTTAATGATTCGAAAGTCACGCATTAGTGTTTTGTTATATCAGAAGTTTGGTTTACCCCTGAATAGGGTTTTGAGTTCGACTCATAAGGAGAGTAGATAAACTCATGAATTGGAGAGGTATGCAAAGGGTTTAATAAAGGAAATACATCATATATTATAAAACATGGTGCATTACATTTTGTAGTTAGGAAAATTTGACCTATCTAAAGGTCTCCGATTACAAGGTTAAGAAAAGTAAGGACTTTATCCGAGGTCTTATGCTATGACAAAATTTTGAAAGTCAGACAGGTATTATTTTTTACGTGAGCTGGCTACATGGGTCTTAGATTTTGCCAACTGACGCTCCATCTCGAGCATACGTTGTTCATGTCTTGCCTGGCGTGCCCGAAGTTCTATCACTTCATTTTGAGTTGCCGCTAGCTCTCTCTGCAACACTTCATTTCGATTTACGATTCTCTCGTGAGCTAATCCTAACTGTCGGATGCGAACTGTGTTGACTCCAGTGTTCGCATCATTTTCCTTAGTTCGATGGATGGTCGTCCGTCCTTGTTCACTAATGTGAGAAATCCAACGAACCAATATAGGTAGGGCTCTATCTGCTGAGCCTCCCTCGCTTAGGTTGTAGAAGCTTCGGTCTCCGTTGAATGGAAGGGGTTGATCCTGTTTGCGGCTCCACCTATTCAGGTTAGTTGCCCAAAGGGGCGTCGAGCCATGAAATTCCGGTCGAGGATTAGGATTTTGAATTGGAGCCGTTAAGGGTGGGTTATTGTTCTCTGGATCTGAGTCTGATTCTTCTTGCATTCCTTCCTCAGGATCATTCTCTATCCCTTCTCCATTACCTTGGTTGGGGTAGTAGGGGTCATTGGGGTGATGGAATCCTGTCATTGAGTCTGTACGAGAATAGGGTTAAGAATCGACTATAAGCTAAAGCACATGGAATTTACTCTTAAGTTTAAGGGTTGAAGTCACTCGAATACTCCCTTAGTATTCTTTAACAATATGCATTTGGTAAGTTTTAAATTTGTTGTCCATAGCAGACACTCCTTGGCATACGTTAGTCGGCCCTTGGACAAATGTAGTTGATCAGGCTACATTCTTCCCAGTTCCGATTACATGTCCCAAGGCATACCTGCACTGCACAACTTATTTATAATACTTCTATATTGTTTTAATTATGATACTGACCATGTTATTAATATAAAATGAATGCATGCCTACTTTACAAAAACTAAATAAATTTAATTTTAAAAGTATGACTCTTACTCAGAGTGTTTTTGCCCAGTTGCGTTTATAGTTGTATACCAAAAATGGTTTTTATATACTTAATTCACTATAAACAATGCTCTGATACCAATCTGTCACACCCCCAAACCAGAACGGCGGAAACGTTCGGGGGCGGAGGACGTCATATTCAGTATCATAACAGTTCATAGAAAGGAAAGTACACACCACCATATATATTAAGTTTTTCAAAATGTTTACATAATTGTATTCATTACATGATCAAAAGATAAATACATAAAAATCTTTCAAAAGAAGTAATTAACGTCAGCACGTTAATCCCCAAAAGTTGATCTCCAAACCTGCTTAGCGGTTCCCTAAGAATACAAGTTATTTCAAAGAAAAAGTGTCAACAATTAAGTTGGTGAGTTCATGAGTAGTGTTTTGAGAAAATGTACGCCATTCGAAAGTTCGTGTATGTTTTCCAGAAAATGCAGTATTTCAAATGTAAAGAGTTGTGATTTGTTGTGTTGAAAGTGAATGTATTAGATCCAGAAAATCTCATATTTTCCCTAATGGTTGAGATACGAATTGTTGTGTTTTCCAAGAAAAACCCTTATTTTCTTATAAAAGTATGAAATGCATATGAATGTTCGTGTTATAAGTTGTAAATAATTGCACCAGGAAAATCCCTTATTTTCCTATTAGTTGTTTGGTTTGTATATAAGAAAAACCCTTATTTTCCTAACATAACTGGCAGTCTCTAAGACCGAAAATCGCAAGAAACCGACGTTTTTAAAAGTTGTGTCATAGTTTTATATAATAAAGCTATACGAAGATCGCATTTGTTAGATGAAGAATAGTTTTAATAGCCACTCGTTCATAAAAGCATAATACCATAATAATTGTACATCTGATGAGTTTTATAACCATACTAAACATAATATGCCTATAACGACGTTCTTCAGGCGTCGCAACGTTATGACAACTGTCACCCCAAAAGACGGACTGTAGCTAACAGTCAGGGCGCGGGATCATGACTTCCCGTATAGATCTATAAACATTTGACACGTTCTCTGAACGGGAGACTCTGGTTATAGACAGGACTTGCAGCATTACTTTCTAATAAAGAAAAGTAACGTTTGAAGATATACACGTCTCATGGATTCTCAACTAAGCCTGTATTAAAGTGATAGTTTTGTATGCAAAGTTTATCCTTTTTCACAACGTTTAACAAAGCAAAATCATAAGTTTTTAGAATGTATAAAATGACTTAACAATGAAAGGTACTTTGAAATCATTATATACTTTGTATAAGTCTAATGCACACAAAGTATGACAAGAGTTTTCCATAATAGTAATGAGTTCTAAGTGATTTATTCGGTAAAACAAGCGAAGTGAAACTTTATAAAATACACGATAATAACCGCATGTTTACTTGTATCCCCCCCTAAAAGAGTATAAAAGCATTTAAAATGTATTTAAAGTGTGTTTGAAAGGGGTATGAACTCACTTGATCGATTGAAGAAAGCGCGATGAGAACCGAGCAGAACTTCGACAGGAAGAGTTGAAAACATGGGAAAATCTCGGGATTCTTGGGAATCTCGGGAACACAAAACCTTCCTTCCGGACTTGAAGGTGAAAAACGGGGCGTTGGGAGGGTTTCGGGGGCTTAAATGCAGAGTTTCGGTGCAAGAAAGAAGGGAATTGAGCAACTTTGGCCGGCACCCTCGCATCCTTTATATAGGGGCTGGAGGGCACACGTACGCGGCGCGTACGGGACGTCATCGCTGACCGCATCCTCGGTTGGAGCATTGGGTGACGTGGACGAACCGGAGCCTAGCATCCGGGTACGCGGGGCGTACGTCGGTATGCTGGGCGTACGAGGGATCGGACCGGTGACTCCTTCTTCGGATAATACCGGGCTTTAATTTAATTTATATTTAAATTAATTAACAAACTTCAAAAATTCATATCTTTCTCATACGAACTCCGTTTTCAACGTTCTTTATATCCACGCGAAGGTGAGACTACGATCTACAAATTTCGTTTAGACTCCGTTGGCTAGTTTTGACTTTATTTTTAATATTATATTTTTAATAGGTCGGGACAGGAAAAGTCCGTTAAAGTTCCATAACTTCTTCATCCGACGTCCGTTTTCGTCAGACTTTTTACCGTTGCGGTAGAATTGTTGATCCCTTTGATTCTCATTTAGGTTGTTTTGGCCAAAAGTTTCTCGATCTCTATTTCGAGGTTTTAGCTGTCTACTGCTACATCTGTAACTTAGAAAAATCACAATTTCCTCATATGAAGTCAGATTTGGACGTTCTTTTTATGTACGGTTATGGTTTGACGATATCTATGACTTTCATTTAGACACCTAAGGTCAAAAAGTTTTTTATTGAAACTTCGCATTTTTACGTAACTTCGTATTGCCGGTTTTTGTCGGGAAACTTAGAATGGTCATAACTTCTTCGTTATAACTCGGATTTTAGTGTTCTTTATATGTATGAAAACTTTGTTACAATATCTACCACTTAGTATACTTAATTACGGTTTTATAAAATTTTAAATTTTGACCTGAATTTTGCTGTTGTTACAAGTTTGGTGTTCTTTTGATCCAAGGAAAGAAGAGAAGCTTGAAGGAGAAAGAAAGGACTGAAGGGGATCTAAATTTGTGCATCATTTGCAGCTCATTCAAGGTAAAAAGTTTGTACCTTGATCTTCCAAATGCTAGATCCCATTTTGTGTATTTTTAGGGCTTTATGAGCCACTTTAGCTGGCCAACCATGAATGCAACCATGGTTGGCGATGAGGGTGCAGATCTAGGACCCTTGAGGGGTCACAAAGCAAAAATGGGTGATTTCCCACCCAAGAAAAGTTCCATGCAACTCAAGGACTTTTTTAGGACCTTTTGAGCTTAAAGTCCCTTGCAAGCACGTAAAGGTTGTAACTTTACGTGCTAGAACAGTCCTAAGAGCATAGATCTATCCTTTGATCAAGAGTTGTACATCAAAAATCGAAGATCTAGTGAGAATATGTATCAGACTCGATGAGTCCAAGTTTGAGTCCCAAATCAGTTGAGGGTCAAAAGGACCCAGTTGAGTGTGGAAAGGTGTTAGGGAGTCCTGGGGAGTGACCTAATGTTCTGGACTAAGCCATTGTTCGGGATATTCATGGGACTCGGCGAGTGCATGAGTAGACTCGGCGAGTCCAAGGCAATCTTCATATGGATGAAGATGAACTCGACGAGTTGTTCATACAACTTGGCGAGTCACGGGCAGGACCTGTTTATCAGTTAAAGATGAACTCGACGAGTTGTTCATGAAACTCGGCGAGTCGAATGAAGATTTAGTCGATGTTCATTGTAAGGAAAACTCATCGAGTCATCGCCTAACTCGACGAGTAGAGATGGGCATAACGTAGAGATGCACACAAAAACCGGTTTCACTATTCAAAACCGGATCCAATCCGAAACCGGATTGGGTCAAAACCGGTTTTGACCAAACCGGATCGGATCGGATTTAAAACCGGATTTTCAATCGGATCCTAATCCTATATTCCAAATCGGATTTGATACCGGATCGTAAACCAGATTCGCTAAAAACCGGATCCAAATCCGCCCCAAAATCCGATTAAAACCCACTAAAATCGGTTTAAACCGGTTTCAAATCGGATTAGAATCGGATTCGGATTTTGGTTAGAACCGGATCGGATTTTGACCGGATTCGGATCGGATTTTGACTGGATCGGATTTTTGATGACGTAAGCGAAACCGGATCGGATTCGGATCCGGATCGGATTCGGGTTTTGTGCATCTCTAGGCATAAGGACATTTGGAAGGATAGGGACTAGGCGAGTTGGTGAGCCGACACGGTGAGTCAGGTCAACTGGTAGTTGACTTTGAATTTGACTTGGTCGGGGGTAAGATGGTTATTTTACCCTAAGGACAATTAGAAGTGTTTGATTGAGTGTTTTGTGGGAATTACAGCCGGAGGATTTCCAGAGCAGCAACAACAAATAGTCAGTTCCCACGCAGATCAACAGCTACTTCGAGGTGAGTTACCTTCCAGTAGAGGTGGGTCTACGGCCACAATTCTGGCCCATCAGTAGGAGTTGTATGGTTAGATGATTGTCTATGTGATGTTCATCTAGCTTGCTACTACCGATATGTTTATGTGCTAGTATGATATGATGATATGTGCTAGTGATAGTAGGGGGAGATAGTCCCCAGAGTACCGGTCGATAGGGCCGAAGGGGTAGGCATGCCCAACCATGCTAGATAGATTATGTGATATATGTTATGTGGTAGTAGTAAAGGGGTGAAATAGTCCCCAGCATCCGGTTGAGAGGACCGTAGGGGAGACCAGCAACCAGATATGCTAGTTTGTATCCGGTCGACATAATCGAAGGGGAGACCAACACCCAAATATGCTAGTTAGTATCCGGTCGAGAGGAACGAAGGGGTCGGTCGGGCACCCAGATATGCCTAACAATATATGTATGTTGTATTATTGTATGGTATGTGGTACGATGGGGGGGGGGGGGGGACTCACTAAGCTTCGTGCTTACAGTTTATAGTTTTGATTTCAGGTACCTCTTCATCGAAGGGGAAGGAGCTGGTGCGGTAGTGGCACATCATACACGCACACTATTTTCCGCCTTACGAACTTGTTCTGGGATTTGTACTCTGAGTTTTTTGGTTGTTTTTATATTTTGGTTTTCAGACACGATGAATGTTATGAAATGGTTTGATCAGACAATGTTTTATTTACAAATGATTTCTAAAGTACTGATTTAAAAACGAAAATTTTGGGACGTGAAATTTGGGTCATTACAATTTGGTATTAGAGCCCTGGTTTGAGGGATTCGGACGCACCTTTGGGGGTGTTTGGTCTTAAACCCAGGGATTTAAAAGATTTTTACAAAGAAAATGATTTCCTGAAAGATAAGATAAAAGAGTTTTGAGAAAGAACAAGTGTGTGATGTGCGCAACCGTCCGAGCTCAAGTAAGTATTCCTCAAAGTACCCATACAAGTTTATGTTACGTTTAAACAGTTTCAGTAGAATAACATGCTAGTGTAGGACTAAGGATCTAGGAGTGATGCCTAATGTGCCTGTTTTCCGTGCTTCAGCTAATGTGAATTGCATGTTAGTATTGAGTAGACAATAGTAGGATAGTCTGTTTAGGTTATGACTGATAGTATGAGCTTAGCATTGTATGCTAGTACAGTTTCTCACTAAGAGAATAGACTTGCTTGAGTAGTTTTCCTGCATCTGAATGTTGCTTGCTTTGTGCTTGTGTGGGGCTCTGAGTGATGGGAGTTAGCCATTAGGTGAACACGTCACGTCACGTGTGGTCAGGGTTGAATAATCTCAGAGTGTTGGACTTGGCCCTATTGCGCAGCTCTTGTCTGAGTCTAACCGTTGTAGGGATGAGTCTGTTACTCGAAGGATTATTTGAGCCTCATCACATGTGATGGTATTCAGGTAATGGCTAATTGGCATTACAAGGAGGCCTTCAGCAGCTGAGGACCGGTTTAGGTAGGGCAATAGATTTTCCCTAGGGTAAGCCTAGGAAGAGGATAGAAGTGATCAGTAGTGGTAAAAAGGGATCTGGTAGAGTCAAGGCAGTCCTTGAAGAAGGTACGGATAGATGTGGAAGGTAGTATGGGCCCGTACTACTGAAAGCAGATGATCCGTACCCGAATTGAGGAAGGCTGAGACAAGACTAGAGAACTTATAGTAAATGTGATCCCTCAAGAGGTATCAGTATCACTAATGGTTGGTATTATGTATTGCAGAATGGTGGTGGTAAGCCCAAGACCATCAGTTGGTAGTTCGGGAGAGGGATCGGGTTCGGGATCAGGTTTCGATCCAGTAGACGAGAGGCTATGCGAGTTCATTGCGTCAGAGATCACCAGAGGCATCCTTGAGTCGACCCCCATCATCTTCGGGACGATCAAGGAAGGGATAGTTGAGCTGATGGAGGATCGCCTCAGGGCGTTTAGGAGTGACCTGACATCTGGCCAATTAAGATCTCGTACACTGTCCTTCAAGGACTTCAAGGGCAGTGGTGCGCCGGATATCCATGGGGCAAAGGACCCCATTGCTGCCAGATGATGGATCGTGTACATTGAGTCTACACAATTGACTAGCTTCGGCCCCGAGGGGTCGAAGGTGAGGTTTGCAACAGGGTGTTTGAGGGACAGAGCTAGAGACTGGTGGGAGTCTGTTGGTGACTCATTGGGAGCCACGGCTGTTGAAGACTTGATATGGCTAGACTTTGTGACCCAGTTTCGAGCGGAGTTTGCCCCTGCGGTGGAGCTCTAGCAGTTAGCTAGAGAGTTTCCGTATATAAGGCAGACGATAGAGACTATGGCGGAGATCACCTCCAAGTTTTGGGAGAGGGCATTGTTGGTGCCCCAGTATGTGGGTGATGAGGACATGAGGAGGAACCGCTATCACGACATGCTACGAGCTGATATTCGGGAGCATGTCAGTTTTTCCGCTTGCCCTACCTTAGATTCCATGATTGCCAGGGCAAGGGAAAGGGAGATTGACCTGGAGCACATCCGGAAGAGGGAGGCAGAGGAGAGGCAGATTACGGGGGCTTCGGGGAAGAAGCCCAAAGGACCAGACGCAGGGCCGAAAGGCCAACAAGGGCGAGGCCACTGCAGGAAATGCGGCAAGACACACGAGGGAGCGTGCAAGTTGAGATCGTCAGGCTGCTATAAGTGCGGCAAGATGGGGCACTTCAGTAGGGATTGTACCGCCCCTGCACCTGTGATACATACGTTAGAGTTGCTGTGTTTCCACTGCAACCAGAGGGGCCACAAGAAGGCCAATTGCCCCCAGCTGACAGCAGCAACGCAAGTGAAGGCGCTAGCTCTAGCGACCCTGCGGATTACTGATGGCCGGCAGGGCAAGGCAGAGGCTCCAGTGGTGAGGAGCCGGGCATTTCAGCTGACTACCGAGGAGGCACGTACTGCACCTGATGTGGTGACGGGTATGATTCTTTCCCTCTAATTTATATATATGATGTTATGATGCTGATATGTGCTCTGTGTATATGCGTTTAGGATCGTTCCATGTGAACGGTATCCCAGTTCAAGTATTGTTCGACTCGGGTGCCACCCGATCGTTTGTTTCTCTTGCGCTTAGCAAGAAGTTCACTGAGTCTCTGGGCATGTTGGATTTCCCTTTAGAGGTAGAAACTGCTGACGATCGATCGGTGTGAGTATCAGCAGTGTTCAGAGACTGTGTTCCGAGGCTATTTAAGGAGCGCTACTTGGTAGACTTGGTTCCCATTCCGTTGCGTGGGAACAAGGTGATTATAGGCATGGATTGGCTCAACCCCAATAGGGAGGTGATAGATTGCGCTCAACAGCTGGTGCAGATTAGGACCCTAAGTGGGGGAGAGTTGGTAGTTCAGGGCGAAAGGCCACATCGAGGGCCAACGGTATGTTTGGCAGCGAGAGGTAGGCCCTACCTTCAGCAGGGTTGCGCAGGATATGTCGCGTATGTTATGGATACCCTTGAGGCGGGTAAGGCGATGGTGAGTGAGGTTCCGGTGGTGCGAGATTACGCAGATGTGTTTTGAGAGGAGCTTCCTGGTATACCTCCTGAGGGACAAGTAGAGTCTAGGATCGACCTAGTCCTTGGTGTGGCTCCGATAGCCAAGGCACCGTATCGGTTGGCTCCACCTGAGATGCAGGAATTGTCTACACAGCTGCAGGAGCTGTTAGACAAAGGATTCATTAAACCAAGCAGTTCACCCTGGGGAGCCCCGATTTTGTTTGTGAAGAAGAAGGACGGGTCACATCGAATGTGTATAGATTATCGGGAGCTGAACAAGATAACGGTGAAGAACCGTTACCCCCTCCTGAGGATTGATGACCTCTTTGCCCAGCTTTAGGGAGCATCTTGGTTCTCCAAGATCGATTTGCGTTCAGGTTATCATTAGATGAGGGTCAGAGAGGAGGATTTGCAGAAGACCACATTTAGACGCGTTATGGCCATTATGAGTTTGTGGTGATACCCTTTCGGGCTCACCAATGCTCCTGCCGCATTCATGGACCTCATGGACCGCATGTGTAGATCGATGTTAGACTGGTCTATGATAGTGTTTATTGATGATATCTTGGTTTACTCCAAGACACAAGAAGAGCACGAGGAGCATCTGTGAGAGGTTCTGGAGACTTTGAGGCAGGAGAACTTGTATGCTAAGTTCTCCAAGTGTGAGTTCTAGTTGCGCGAGGTGCAGTTCCTTGGACATCTCGTCAACCAGAACCGGATTTCAATGGACCCGGCCAAATTGGAGGCCGTGATGAGATGGGAGGTTCCGAAGTCTCCATCTGAGATTCGGAGTTTCCTAGGATTAGCAGGCTACTATAGGAGATTCATTCAGGATTTCTTCAAGATAGCCGTACCTCTGACGCGGCTGACGAAGAAATTTGTGGTCTTTCGATGGGGGCCTGAGCAGCAGGCAACATTTGAGAATTTGAGGCAAAGATTGTGCGAAGCGCCAATCTTAGCCCCGCCAGAGGGCGTAGAGGATTTTGTTGTATACTGTGACGCGTCCATTTCAGGTTTGGGCGTGGTGCTGATGCAGAGAAGGCATGTCATTGCTTACGTTTTGAGGCAGCTGAAGCCTCACGAGGCGAACTACCCAACACACGATTTAGAATTGGGGGTGGTTTTCTTCGCCCTCAAGAGTTGGCGGCATTATCTCTATGGAGTCCGGTGTACCATTTACACGGACCACAAGAGTTTGAGGTACCTCATGGATCAGCCGAATTTGAACATGAGGCAGTGTCGGTGGTTGGACATGGTGAAGGATTATGACTGTGAGATCCGGAAGGCAGTGCCGATCAGAGGCATGTGCATGAGGATGACAGTGGTGACTCCGTTGTTAGATCATATTCGAGAGGCTCAGCATGAGGCTAGGAAGGAGGAACATCGGAAGAACGAGCGTATAGTGGGTCAGGTTTCCTCCTTCGATTATGATAGCCAAGGGTTACTGACACTACACTGTAGGGTGTGGGTGCCATACCATGGGGGTGTGCGCCAGGTTCTGAAGGAGGAGGCACACAAATCTCGGTTCTCCATTCATCCTGGGGCAACGAAGATGTGTAGGGATCTTCGTATGGACTATTGGTGGCCCTGCATGAAGCAGGATGTAGCATCGTTTGTGGAGCGGTGCTTGACCTGCAGGAAGGTCAAGGCTGAGCATCAAAGACCTCACGGCAAGATGCAGCTGTTGGATGTTCCACTGTGGAAATGGGAAAACATCACAATGGATTTTATCACCAAGCTTCCCAGGACCGCGCGGGGAGTGGATTTGATTTGGGTCATCGTCGATCGACTGACCAAGAGCGCCCATTTTATTCTGATTCAGGAGAGCATCTCGGCCGAGAAGTTGGTCGACATCTATATCCGGGAGGTGGTGGCACAGCACGGTGTGCCAATTTCTGTGATTTTAGACAGGGATGTGCGGTTCACATCCAGGTTTTGGAGGAAGTTTCATGATGAGTTGGGTACTCATCTACATTTTAGCACCGCCTTTCACCCGCAAACGGATGGTCAGAGTGAGCGAACCATCAAGACCCTAGAGGATATGTTGCGAGCATGCGTATTAGACTTCGGAGGTAGTTGGGATACCTACCTTGCATTGGCAGAGTTCTCCTATAACAATAGTTATGCGATCATTAATCGTCCTCCCTTCGAGATGCTATATGGGAGGAAGTGCAGGGCCCTGATATGTTGGGGCGAGGTTGGCCAGAGGGTATTGGGGAGCACTGAGCTAGTGCTCAAGAAGATAGAGAAGATTCATCAGGTCCGGAGCAGGCTTCAAATTGCTCAGAGTCGGCAAAAAAGCTATGCTGATAAGCGCCGATCCGACCTAGAGTTCCAGGTCGGGGATATGGTTCTCCTGAAGGTTTCGGCATGGAAAGGCGTCATTCGATTTAGGAAGCGGGGCAAGTTGGGCCCAAGGTACATTGGACCATTCAGGGTTGTAGCCCAGGTGGGCAAGGTAGCGTACAGGCTGGATCTGCCAGCAGAACTCAATCATATCCACAACACTTTCCACGTCTCCCAGCTACGGAAATGCCTGCTGGACGACACATCGATGGTACCCCTAGAGGATATTCAGGTTGATGACAGCTTGAATTACATTGAGAGGCTAGTGGCAATCCTGGACCGAAAGTCGAAGGATTTGAGGAACAAGAGGGTGGAACTCGTGAAGGTGCAATGGCAGCACCGGAAGGGGTCGGAGTGGACTTGGGAGCCAGTGGAAGAGATGGTGGAGCACTACCCCGAGCTGTTTCAGGATCGAGCAGCAAACTTCGAGGACGAAGTCTAAAATAAGTGGGAGATATTTGTAGCACCTGGTTCTTGGTACGTATTCTTTGTAATTAACTCTTTAAATAATTGCATTTTTAGCCTTGGACTTGGCGATTTGAAGGACCAACTCGGCGAGTAGGAGCTGGATAAGACACAGGGTTTAAGCTATGGACTTGGCGAGTCAGTCCCCGGACTTGGCGAGTAGGCCCTGTCTGAACAAAAACCCTAATCCGAGGGTTTGCACCCTATTTAAACACTTTAACCCGGCCTCCTTCATCCTATTTACTCCCAGAGGACCCCCATAGCAAACCCTAGCCTTTGTTGAAGAAAAATAGAGCATTTGAAGTGAGTTTGGTGTTCTTGTGATCCAAGGAAGGAAGAGAAGCTTGAAGGAGCAAGAAAGGACTGAAGGGGATTCGAATTTGTTCATAATTTGCAGCTCATTCAAGGTAAAAAGTTTGTACCTTGATCTTCCAAATGCTAGATCCCATTTTGTGTAGTTTTAGGGCTTTATGATCCATTTTAGCTAGCCAACCATGAATGCAAGCATGGTTAGGGATGAGGGTGTGGATCTAGGACCCTAGAGGGGTCACAAAGCAGAAAGGGGGTGCTTTTTCACCCAAGAAAATCTCCATGTAACTTAAGGGCCTGTTTTAGGACCTTTTGAGCTTAAAGTCCCATGCAAGCATGTAAAGTTTGTAACTTTACATGCTAGAACAGTCCTAGGAGCTAAGATCTATCCTTTGATCAAGAGTTGTACATCAAAAATCGAAGATCTAGTGAGAATATGCGTCAAACTCGGTGAGTCCAAGTTTGAGTCCCAAATCAGTTGAGGGTCAAAAGGACCCAATTGAGTGTGGAAAGGTTTTAGGGAGTCCCAGGGAGTGACCCAATGTTCTGGACTAAGCCATTGTTCGGGATATTCATGGGACTCGGCGAGTTCATGAGTAGACTCGGTGAGTCCAAGGCAATCTTCTTATGGTTGAAGATGAACTCGATGAGTTGTTCATACAACTCGGCGAGTCAAGGACAGGACGTGTTTATCAGTTAAAGATGAACTCGACGAGTTGTTCATGCAACTCGGTGAGTCGAATGAAGATTCAGTCGATGTTAATTGGAAGGAAAACTCATCGAGTCATCGGCTAACTCGACAAGTAGAGATGGGCATAAGGACATTTGGAAGGATAAGGACTCGGTAAGTTGGCAAGCCAACTCTGCGAGTCAGGTCAACTGGTAGGTGACTTTGACTTTGAATTGGTTGGGGGTAAGATGGTCATTTTACCCTAAGGACAGTTAGCAGTGTTTGATTGAGTGTTTTGTGGGAATTGCAGCCGGAGGATTTCTGGAGCAGCATCAACAGATAGTCAGTTCCCGCGTAGATCAACAACTACTTCGAGGTGAGTTACCTTCCAGTAGCGGTGGGTCTACGGCCACAATTCCAGTTAATCAGTAGGAGTTGTATGGTTAGATGATTGTCTATGGATATTCATCTAGGTTGCTACTACCGATATGTTTATGTGCTAGTGTGATATGATGCTATGTGCTAGTGACAGTAAGGGGAGATAGTCCCCAGAGTACCGGTCGATAGGGCCGAAGGGGTAGGCATGCCCAACCATGCTAGATAAATTATGTGATATATGTTATGTGGTAGTAGTAAGGGGTGAAATAGTCCCCAACATCCAGTCGAGAGGACCGAAGGGGAGACCGGCACCCCAGATATGCTAGTTAGTATCCGATCGAGAGGACCGAAGGGGTAGGTCGGGCCCACAGATATGTCTGACAATATATGTATGTTGTGTTATTGTATGGTATGTGGTACGATGGGGGAACTCACTAAGCTTAATGCTTACAGTTTATAGTTTTGATTTCAGGTACCTCTTCGTCGAAGGGGAAGGAGCTGGCGTGGTAGCGGCACATCATACACGCAAACTGTTTTCCGCCTTACGAACTTGTCCTGGGATTTGTACTCTGATTTTTTTTGGTTGTTTTTATATTGTGGTTTTCAGACATGATGAATGTTATGAAATGGTTTGATCAGACAATGTTTTATTTACAAATGCTTTCTAAAGTATTGATTTAAAACGAAATTTTTGGGACGTGAAATTTCGGTCGTTACACAAACAGATAGAAGGCGACTTCAAGATGAACACATCGAATAATCATAACAAAAAATATTAATAGCATACCTAAAAGAATAACAAAAGGCGACTTGAAGATTTGATATTACGTTCTATTTTTCTCTGAAATTTGGATTCGCTGTGAATGAAAGTAACCGTGAGAATGTATTTAAAATAATTTGATTAGGTAAGTTACGCTTTTTAAGGAATTGATAAGTATATTTGAAAGATACGTTTATCGTTTTAAATTAAATAATGATTATTTACTTTCCATTTGTTTGAATATCGCAGGAAACAGTCAAAATGATGTCCAGAAATTAAGCAATCGATGTGTTAAATGAAGGGTAATATCGAAAATTTACATTATGAAAAAGAGTGGGAAAATTCGATTGGGAGGTGCTATTTGACTGTCACGTGTACAAATTATGCTTATTTATTAGATTAGGGGATATATATATATATATATATATATATATATATATATATATATATATATATATATATATATATGAGAGCGTTGAATCGAGAATATTTTTTCCACGAGAACATTTGAGAATAAAATTTACATTTTAATTTTCAAAGGTGGCATAATTGTAAATAACTTAACAATTGGTTCCAAACATATCAAATTTAAAAAAACAATGAGGTATAATTATAAAAAGGAATATAAATTGGTTCCAAACATACATCATTGGAATCCACGATTTACAAAAACAAAAACCCTCATTTCTCTCAACAGAAAACACTAGTCTCTCTCTAACATTTCATCTATTTTCAACGAAAACGAAGAAAGTATCGTCAAAAATAGAGAAAACGCCATTAAAACTTCATCGAAAGGTATCAAGCATATTCGATGTTTTTTTGCTGAATATCACCCGATTTTCAAGAATATCGAGTTTTTTTTTTGTTTTTTTATTTTTTTATTTTTAATGAATATCACTTGATTTTCATGATTATCGAGTTTTCCTACTGTTAGTTTCATCAATATACAGGAAATTGACATTATTCAATTTTTTTTTTGAAATGAAACCCTAGTTTCGATGTCGAACAATTTACTAAAGGTTTTTTGTTAAATAACACTCAATTTTACCAATGTTAATGTTTAATTTCTCGATTTATTGTTCTGTTATTCATGTATTGTGTAAGTAAAGTCGGTTTGAAATTGTAGATGTTACTAAAACGTTTAAAAAAACATTCCAAAAAGAGGATACATCCATAAAACATGCATGAAGGTGATAAATCATATGATTGTGTTCAATCATATATATGATTTGCCACTGAATTCTTACTTATAATGAGTGTTTGCAATCATATATGATTTGTTGATGTTATAATCTCCAAAATGATTGAATCACATGTGATTACATTTATACATAGAACAAAGACTGAATCACATGTAATCATAATCTATATAAACAATATATTATTTAATTGTCATGACTTGAAATAATCATATATGATTTTCTTATAATACATATATTTGTACATATCGGAAACCAATAACGAGCAGCCATGACCTAAGGAAACGAGTACTAAAAAGTTTACAAAAGCAACAGCCAGAAGAGCAACTCAAAATGGTAACTACTAAATCACTCAATAATCAGTCCCGATTCATATATTTTATGTGTATAATCAAATATAATTTTCTAATTATATCTGTATTTTATTCAGAAAAAAACAAAGAAAAGCCTACACTGGAAAAAACCTACCGAAAGCAAAACTACAAGAAAGTCACCCAACAATATAGTTGAAAAAGGTATATTTCAGTCACAAATGATTATAAAAAGACAAACAAACACTAAGTTATTAATCACGTATGATTGAAGTCTTGTATGTACCAAAACAGATTCAAGAACATGTGATTCTTATCTGTTGTGAACATTCTTTGTACACAAAATATATTTAATCACATGTGATTAAAATTGACTTTGTGATTTTCTGATTATATATATATATATATATATATATATATATATATATATATATATATATATATATATATATATATATTAAAAAATCCAAAACAAAAGGACAAAAATGTAAAAAGGAGAGTGTAAGAGAAGAAATACATAGAAAAACAGAAGAAAATAATGAGAAATGAATAAATTAATTAAATATAATTATACACATAAATATAACACAATCTTTTTTTAATCAAATGTGATTACGATCTTTTATCTATACAAAATATATACAATTACTTGTGCTTAACATCTATCAAATAACAATGTATGTTTTATTATAATAACATTATTTTATATATTTATATGTCTCAGAGAAATCTAAGGGAAAAGGAAAAACAATCATTGAAGAAGAAACAACAGAAAAAAGGTCTAAACAAATACAAGAAAAAGGTACAACTTAATTACATGTGATTATAATCAATTTTAAAAACTTATTACTTAAAATATCAATTCTGATTCATATATTTTATGTGTATAATTAAATATGATTTTCTAATTATTTATGTATTTTTTTTTCCAGAACAAAACAAAGAAAAGCCTACATAGAAAAAACTTACCGAAAGCAAAACAACAAGAAAATCACCAAGAATGATAGTTGAAAAACGTATATTTTAATCACAATTGATTATAAAAAACACTTTGTTATTAATCACATATGATTGATATCTTTATGTACCAAAACATATTCAAGAACATGTGATTATTATCTGTTGTGAACATTATATGTACACAAAAGATATTTAATCACATGTGATTAATATATATATATATATTTTAAAGATGTGAAAAATTTTAACAGTACTTGATTTTGATTGGACCAAATTCACAGGGGTATTTTTGTCTACACAAGCTTTTTTTTAATCGGTTAACGCTGTTCCACTGCATTCGTTCTCCACCGCCCTTCATCCTCCAATAGATACACTACACTGCATCTTCATATACAGTTTAACTAGATGCTTCCCAACCGACCGCCTTAATTGGGCTTTCCAGAGAACACCACCGCTTCGTGCATTCCTCCTGACAACCAACTTAATCATCCAAAAGTCTCAAATGTTTACTAATCGAACACCGCATCATAGATTTGTATATGTTTCGTGCCCTACCCATCGCCGTCGTGCGTCTCGGTTGGAGGAATCGTCTTCTCCATGGTCAGTCGGTCACAACGCACTGTGTGGTCGGCTACATAGGGCGTCCGCTTAGTACTAATTATTCTCCTTATTGTTTGAATTGATTTCTTACACCTACTTCTCACAATCTTCTAAATCGATTGAAACTTATGATTTATCTCCATCATCACCACTGTCTGCTCTATTTCTCGCCATCAAGGTAACGTTCACGTTCTTTCTCTATGTCATCTTCATCTGTTTAACTCGATCGTATGCTTTCTTCTTCAAAGATTTCTATTCAGCAACAACATATTGTAGAGAAAGATGAAGAAATCGTCAATGCAGTCGGCGTGCGGTGGTACGATTCTTGACCTAATGTTGGTTTCCTTTTTCAATTTCAAAGAAGTTTCATTCTCCATTTGCTTTTTTGATGCTCTAAACATAAGCTCTTGTATTATTTTTTTATTATATATATATATATATATATATATATATATATATATATATATATATATATATATATATATATATATATATATATTGTGGTTTTCTGTTCAGCAAGAACCAATTGATTTGTGGTTAAATGGCTTTTTTTTTCTGACACCGAGGGGTAGACTACATACTGGCTAAAGCATTGAAACCTGGAGTGGAAATAGTTTTGTGTTTCTTTGAATCGCAGCAGTGTTGGATCGGCTTAGAATTCATTGGAATATCAATTATATCTTAATGTCGATGGTTTCTGCCATCTCTAATTCTTTGAATTGTGCAGAAAACATCATTTGAAGTGACCTATATTATCAGTCTTTCATTTTCAGTGTATACTTCTTTCTCCATCATAACCTTTGCACAAACTAAGTATTGTTGATTGTTTTTGTATTAATATGGTACCTATTTTTGGTCTACACAGTTGAGTGGTGATATAGTAGGGGAATCTAATTTAGTGGCAGATATACACGAAAGGAAAGCCGAGATGATTGATGAATTTTGTCAGGTATGTCTGTTTTTGGAATGAAAGTATTATTAGCATTACTTCGAAAGCAAACATAAATGCATTCTAAGTTATAGTGTACTTTTTATCCCAACAAAAAATATGTTGACAAGTATCTCACAAATATATGAAGATAAGGACCCTAAGTGATAGAACTGGTTATAGATTTTCAGTTGTTATTGCTACTAATGGTTGTTTTTGGGGTATTTGTTTGGTGATCAACCACACTCCATTGATTCGGTTTGGCAATAGAATGCAAATCAGGGAAAGTCAATAGACATAGGTCAGTTCTTCTATGTGTTTTTGTTGGATTGTTAACGTATCTGAGTAATTGTGTACCCAAAGTAGAAGAAAAAACCCCTACAACTAGCTTCCACTACAACATCTGTAACAAAAACAAGCATTACGTCATTCTTTCTGCACTCGGTAGAAAAGAAACACCTATATACACTTTATGTTCACCAATGTTAATGATTTTTTTTCTGTGATAGATTTGTCCAAATTATGTTTTACGGTTTTACCCTTACTTATTACTTCTTGATGATGTTCTTCCAGAATCCTACTATGTTGGTGACCTCAGTGCACTTCATTCATCGGATGGTTTTTGAACATTTCAACCTCCTAATGCAAGCAAGATATGTATTCTTTCTTCAAACTTTCTTTGGGACAATTTAGGGACTTGAATTCATCAACTTAAGAATATCTTCGCTACATATACATTAACAATTAGTTATCTTTTCATGTGATTATTTTTTGTATTAGATGGAAATATATGATATAGTTCTGAATCTATCGAAGTGGAAAGCACTTTATTTTTAATTTAGTGTCAGTGCTATATGCTGTTTGTTTGTTGCCGATACAAGTTTTAACTTTTTCAAATAGATTCAGAGTTTTTTTAACTACTAGCATCTGGGAATACACAATCAACATTTTTTATCCATATATTTTGATGTGCATGTTATTATTGCTGAAGAAAAAGTGAAAAATTAAAAACTATTAAACATCATACATGTTCTAAAAATGACACTTTTTATAAGTTTGGTAGTAACGATTGATTTACCCTGATTGGTTGGGGTATTCTGACAATGACAAATCCTTAGATCCTTTTGTCGTAAGAAGGTATATCAGTTATATTAGTGTTATATTTAATTCTTTTCATGTGTTGTCTACGTGATTGACAGTCTTTTGATCTGCCGCAGCTTTTCCTGGATTGTGTAAAAAAAAGGACAACAATGAAAAGGATAATAAACGAAGGGAACATTGTTAATTTGTATTATAATGAAAACTATTTTTTATTTGTCTGTTGTTTGTGTGATGTGTGCATGGGCTAACTGATGTTTTCTTCAATCTTTCAACTGAAGTACTAACAAGATGAATATTTGCTTATTTGGGTCTACCAACTAAGGTGTAGTGTAATCACATAAGTGCAATCAATGCTTGATTTGTACAGAACACTAAACAGATAACGCATGAGGAACTGTCATAACCTATCATAGATGACTAAGGACAACACCATGAAAAATTTCCTTTAAGTGGCAAATCCATAGCCCGCAAGGACCAGCTTAACAGATTCTTAAATACACAGGAAATAACATTACAACCGATATCATAAGAACACTTCTGCTCCTTCTGCCCCCCCGCGAAGCGGGGGTTACCAATCTAGTTAAAATTGACATTGTGAACATTATAAGTTATACACATTATTTAAAAACATATTCCTTTAATGACAGGTGTTTAAAATAGGTATTGAAAAATATATATGCTTATTTATTAACTATTTTTTATCTACTTATTATGACTTTATTACTTAATAAAATCTTTTACAGGAGTAGAGAAGAAAAAAGAATAAAAAAAAGCTGAAGATTCAGCTTATGAAACAAAAGAGATTAAAAAAAGAAGAAGAAGACTCTAAATAAGCATTTTGATACAATTAGAAATGGGTATAGCTTTGTTAATACCACTAGTATTATTGGTAATTTGATAAAAAAAAAAGAGGGGATAACCTTCATGTCATGGATCCAGGGATAGCCTAAGATAATATTATTGGTAATTTGATATCTCTGATGATATTCTTGGTTATACCATTTAATCCTACTTGGATTGAGGATTATCGTAGTAACTCAGAATCAGGGATGTTCATCTGGTTGAGTGTTTCTGATAGGATAATGTTGCTGAGATTCCACCATCTATCAAGATCCTTTGAACAAAGTGATTAGACACATATGGTGTTATGACTAGACCATCAAATCCACCAGAGTCAGATCCAAATATGTATGAATTTTTCTTGCAATGAGAAAACCATCAATGTTTTACAAAAACAAAGATAACATCAGCTTAGAAAATAATATAACAAAGTGTGCAAAAATGGTTATGATCACTACTAGAAAAACAACCTTTTACGACGCTCATTGCACGTCGTAAAACGCTCAGACGACGTGCAAATGCGCGTCAAGAAAGGCCATGTCATAAAGAGAGACGACACGCATTTACGACGCGCGGTTATGACACGCAATGCGTATCAAGGAAGGCCCTATCATAAAGGAAGACAACACGCATTTGCGTGTCGTAACCTTACGACGCTCGTGTTTATGACACATAATGCGTATTAAGGAATTTGCGTGTCATAAACTTCAGTGACCATTTACGATATGCATTTACGACGCATCTTTACGATACTCATTTACGCATAATACAAAAATATGTAAACAAATATATACCAAAACAATCAATTTCATCCATTAACATCATGTCAAAAAATTGGAATACATTGATATTAAGGGGATCTAATTGTACATTATTATTAAGAGGTTTTCCCTAACTATATAACCTACTACTACATTGCTATTAAGGGACATCTTCTGCAATGTAATGCTATAAAAACGAAAAAGATATAAACAAAGATGATAAACATCAAATTCCAACTAAGTAGAGTTGCATCTTGCCTTTCATAATTCTTTAAGACTAATGAACCCCTACTCCGATAATTCTTGTGACCTGATCAAATAAAAGTCAAAAAATTAATATGCTAATATAATTATTAGAAGAATAAATATGACTTGCAACTTCACTACTTGAAGATGCATCAACTCATCTAATGTTGAATATTTTTCTACAAGTATCATGTACTTGGGGCATAAAATTATTTAAGTAGTAAAAAGAGTAAATTATGCATTTTTTTCAAATCAAATCAATTAAGTATGGTGCTATTTCTTGCATTTTAACCAAAAAAAGCCTAAATGCATGAACTAGCAAGTTACTTCAACTTATTTGTTGTAAAAGAAACTTAAATTCAAGAAATAACAAAGTAAGTTGTTATTTACTGTATTTGGTCTTGAAAGCAATTAAGTGATAGTGGTAGGGTAAGAATACTTACAGAACTTGCAAAGACATGATGTTAGTTAACTGTATTGGGATTGGAACAGTCAAACTGTAATTGTTGAGCCTGCTATCTTTAGACAAGCAACACAAGAAACTTATAAAGTTGTTTTTTATCAAATGCAAGTCAAAAAGTCAAAGGATTATGTAAGTAAACATAAAGAAATCACGACTATAAGGGTTTATATTAAACCTTTCTACTTTGAAAGTACATTGCTATAATTAGGTGGCCAAAAATAACAATGTACTTTCAAACACAGTCTCATTTAGCTTGAAACAGTTTCAGGTGGGACAAAAAATAACCAAGCAAACCTAAGATGTGATTACTTTCAATAGTCACACACACATACACCCCCATATAGATAACATCAAAATAATAATAATAATAATAATAAATTAATTGAACTCATACAGCATGATCTTGTTCCTACCTTGTTACTTTGAAGCCTGATATTGTTGCCACTGGAAGACGACAATCTTGGGCTTGTGCCATGGTTTTCACCTGGT
Source organism: Lactuca saligna (assembly GCF_052625555.1). Classification (NCBI taxonomy): domain Eukaryota; kingdom Viridiplantae; phylum Streptophyta; class Magnoliopsida; order Asterales; family Asteraceae; genus Lactuca; species Lactuca saligna. The sequence continues at coordinate 142,707,973 of NC_136421.1, read as the reverse complement.
GCAATTAAAGCAGAAGAGATGGGCAAAACGGTCCAAAACTGAAACTTTATTATTATTATTATTATTATTATTATTATTATTATTATTATTATTAAAAAAACAGGGAGAAAAATGTTATACTTTTGGGTTAACGGATCCTTCCCTAGCCATAGGATTTGTGGTCATAGATTCAAGCCTAGCACCAGCACAAATACCTATTTATATTTTACATAAAATTAATTCAGGAAAATGGTGATTAAATTAATTTTTAGAGAATAAAAAAAAGGTAATTGAAAAAAATGTCCTCAAGATGTGATTTTCTAAAGAAGGATTTCCATTTGCTTTGTGGAGGCTTTATCTCTTGGCTAGAAAGCTCATTTAAACTAGCTTTTAGGGCTTCTGCACTTGCCTTTGCTTCTTCCACTTTCCTTTACCAACTTAATTAGTCTTGCAATTTGAATGTCTGTAGCCATTATGACATCAACTCTTGTTTTTCACTTAATGGGGAAAGAACTTAATTTTATAAGCTATATACATGAGCATTTCTTTTTTACCTCATTGGTGGTAGTATTGCTAAGACAAAGGCTTGCATGATACCTAAAGAAACCAGATAGAAGAAGAGAAACTATTGCCAAGAATACGATTACATGTATCTGAGTGTCGTAAGAGTTCACCAATCACTGTTGAAACAAACAAAAACTTGTCACGTTAACAAATACAACACATTAATATTAAAAAATATATTTTATCTTATAATGTGTAAATCACCACAAACAAATAAAAGATTCCAGAAGTAACCGGAACAACATGTGGAGTTAGACTCCTAAATGATTTTTTTTGGAAGAGTATCCTGAATGAATTTTCAATGCCATAATATGCTGCAATTAGAACACAAATATGGATTGAAAACATAAGATTGAAATATGAGCATGAAATGAATAAACATAGATATATTATATGGAGATAAAAGGCACCTGTTAAAATATATACAACTTCTAGTTCCTTCAATCTTCCAGCAAGAACTAAGCCAATTGCAACTGTTCCATATACACAAAGAAAGAAATGCCTACAAATTGAAAGAAAGAATTTTGCTATTTTAGGTTTAAAAAAAGGCTTCATTCTTATACTTTAATGGCTGTAAGTAAACTAAAAATGAGATTTTAAGTTTTAACTCACCAAAATAGAAACATTACGAAGTACAGTGTGTTTTTCTCCCCTATGCAATTATTCTGAAACAATGAGAAAAAATGATTAATTTATTATTATTTTTGTTCTTTATTGTTTGAAAATACATTTTTTAATTTTTTATCAGATGAAAGTAAAAAAAAGTCAAACCATCCATCCACAGTGATGGTCAAACCCAGCAACACGTTGGTTGTTTCTTTAACCAAAGTATCTTTAAAACAAATTTTAGGGAATCACTAGGATGTTTACTGAGAGGGCGATGTTTTGCCCTGAGTTCGCTTCGAAGCAGGCTCAGATGTCCCGATATCTGAGTATGCGAAAGAGAGATATCAGACAGTTTGTGTCCACGCAGAGGTGTGAGACCTTGTTGGAGTTGCAGGAGGCCGCCAGACGGCGTGAGTTAGAGATTGAGTTGCAGTTGCGTGAGCTGAGGCAAGCTCCGGTTCAGTCTCAGCCGGCGACGAAACGGTCTAAGACTTTTGATTCCAGGATGGGAGATCAGGGCAACCACGTTTGTGGGAAGTGTGGGAGGGGTCACACCAGAGTTTTTCGGTCCGGTGGTGCATGATGCAAGTGCGGAAAGGAGGGGCACTATGCGAGGGATTGTCGGCAGTTAACGTCGGTTCGGGATTTGAGGATTTGTTATCATTGTCATCAGGTTGGGCACTTGAGGGTGAACTGCCTAGAGCTCGTTGCAGGATCGGTGCAGGCTCTAGTACCGGCCACTTTGAGGATCACAGGAGGAGGTCAGGGTGGAGCGGAGCCCCCAAGGGCTCAGGGCCGTGCTTTTCAGCTTTCAGCAGAGGAGGTCAGGGTAGTGCCGGGTGCAACTGTGGGTATGTTTCTTTCTTGATATCTCGTTATCTTGTGATTTTTATGGTGTGTTATTTTATGCCAGTCGTGTTGTTTGGGTTTCGTGTTGGTATTCGTGTTTCCTTGAGGGTTTGGTATGGTTATGGGATAGCGTTTCGGATTTTCGCTGGATATCTTTTGTGAGGGTTATTAGTGAATGCGGCATTGTTTTGAATGTCGAGTAGCATCTGCAGTCTGATGAGTGGATAAGTGAAGATTGGGTTCCTTTCGAGCGGGTTGATCAGTGTGGGAATGTATTTTTGCGAAGGTTGCTAGTGCTAGTGGGAATTAGTTCGCGTGTATATGATGGGTTTTGTGCAAGGTTATTTTGGGAGGTCGGTGATAGCGATCGGTGGTTGATAGTCAGTGCCCTAAGTGGGGGAGAATTGGAAATTCTCCGGATGATCGATAGGCTTGAGAGATTGTTTAGCTTCTTCAGTTTTAGCGTTATTCTTTTAGCTAAGAGTAGGCTAGTAAGGATGAGTAGCAGGCGTGCGGGGCGGGATACAGACCTGTCATTGACTGTGAAGGGCCTGGGATCAGGCTTTGATCGTGTATGTATGACGGAGATAGAGTTCGGAACCCCTGGGGGGCTAGAACAGTATGCATGGGAGGATTTCCCGGAGAGGTAACTCGAAATGTTGAATGCTAATTGAGCGGTCTGGATAGACTGAAGGCCCGAAGGCGTACCAGTCAGACCCAAGGCTCGGAGGACGGTCCAACTAGATTGAAGGCCCTGGAGGGCGGTCCAGGTCTGCTGAAGGTTATGAGACTGGTCCAGTTGGTTGAAGGCCGGGTAAGGTGGTCCAGTCATGCTGAAGACTCTGCATGTATTGTTAGATCGGTGTAGGGAAATGGTTTGAGTATGTCGCGTTATGTTAGCGTTAGAAGGTCTGGCCCTGGATAATGATCATGATAGGAAGTCGAGCGTGGACTTGAGAGTCTTTGCGAGTGGATTTAGAGTATGTATGGTGCATGGGATGGCGGTTATGCCATAAGGAAACGGTGTATTATTGGATGAGCACCGTGGCATTGTGGTAGTGTCAAGACTGCCAAGTGGATCTCCTTGGTAAGGAAAAAGGGAAAGGAATGTAGCTCCGAGAGGGAATGTAAGTCACGAAAGTGAATTAGTAGTGTGGAGATATGATTGGGGGGTGTTCCAATTATGGTTATGGCGTAGTGTGTGTGGAGGTGGTATGGAATCACATCCGGTTTGGATGTCTGCTGAGGTCACGGAAGGAAATTCCGAGGGTTTAAAGGCAAGAGGCTCGTAAGGATGCAGGGATGGAGTTTTGGATTCCCAGCTTGATTTCAGTGAAGGAATTGTGTAGCAGTGGTTCATCCTGAGGGATGTTTTGAGGGTTGTCAGTGGATGGGTTTTTCTAACCTGAGGGTGCCAGAGCTAGTTCAGCACGTGCATGAGATTGCAACAGGAGAACTCATGGGAGTTGCCCTGAAGAACGTGTTTTTCTTTCAGCTTGGAATGGATAGAGTTGGACTCGGATCGGGAATCCGATGGTGCATAGTTATTTATAGCTCACATGGGTCGAGTGATGGTTGTGATTTGGAGCAGTGTCGCATCATGGGTGGTACTCAGTTATTATGTGTGGTTATCAGATGGTAAGGCTGGTGTCCGGCTTGTGACAGTGGTTAGGACACCGCGAGCAAGGAGAAAGTGAGTTTATGGTTTCCATGGTTGTACTTTGAGGAGCCTGGTTGGGTTAATGCCAGGATTTGTAATGCGAGAGAATTTATAGAGTTGAGTTATCGCAGGCTTCGAGGATGAAGCCTAATTTAAGTGGGGGAGAATTGTAACATCCTGGAATATCAAGAGTAGAGTTGAGAGGCTAAAAGTGAAATTGTATAACGGCAACTCGGCGAGTCCATGGATGGACTCGACGAGTAGGTTCGCGACTTTGATCGCGTGTTAAGTGGCCTACTCGGCGAGTCCATGGATGGACTCGACGAGTAGGTTCGCGACTTTGATCGCGTGTTAAGTGGCCTACTCGGCGAGTCCAAAAATGGACCCGACGAGTAGGTGCTGAGTGGAGAAAACCCTAAATCCGGAGGATGAGCCCTATTTAAAGGACATTATACCCTCTCCCCAGCCTCCTTTATCTCCCTTGAAGTCCAGAAACCCTAGATACGTGATTGTGGAGGGTTGGAGTGCATTTGGAGCTTGGGGAAGTGCTTATTGAAGAAATCTTGAAGGAGAAGGGACTTGGATCAAAGGGCTTTGCAAGGATTGGGATTAATCTTCTCCTGGAGCTTCCTTTTGAGGTATTATTTCATTTTTTGAGCTGCTATTATCTAGATTCATCATTTTTGGAGGTGTTAGAGATCATATCTTCTGATGTATTGGAGTTCAGAGGTTGGATCTGAGGTTGCTACCTTAGATCTGGAATGGAGAAGGGGTTTGAATGCATAAAGGTCCCTATCTTTGAGAGATTGATGGAGCTATCTTGTCCCAAACCCAAACCTTAAAGTGAAAATGCCTAGATCTTCTTGGATTCACGTAAAGATTGCCACTTTACGTGATAGATGGCCGTAGGAGGAGTAGATCTATGGTTTGGATCATCTGCATGGCTTGGAAAGCCTCTGTATGGATCCAGACCCGGTGGTACTCGGCGAGTCACATGGGTGGACTCGGCGAGTTGCTTGAAGAAAGTCTGGAACTCGGCGAGTTGGAAGAACAACTTGGCGAGTTGGATGAAGATGGCCTGGAACTCGGCAAGTTGGAAGAACAACTCGACGAGTAGGTTGAAGATAGTAATAGACTCGGCGAGTCTGGTTGTAGGGTCCAAGTTTCTTTTGGGAAGGCTGTGACTCGGTGAGTCAAGGGATGACATGGGGAGTTAAGTCGCGAATTAAAGGAGGTTTTGTGTATGGGGACTCGGCGAGTCATCGGGTTGACTCGGTGAGTAAAGTCATTCAGGGGAAGACTTTGACTTTGACTTTGACCAAGGGTTGACCAGTTAATTTCCAGGGGTAATTTGGTAATTATTGGTATTTATTGGATTCAGTCTTTTGGATATTGACAGTGTTGGAGTTCGAGTCGGAGGTTGCAGCAACGTGATCTTATCCTTTCAGTCAGCAGTTGCGAGGTGAGTTATCCTCACTATATCAACAGGGTCTAAGGCACCAAGGCCGACCCTTTATCGGATTGAGATCCGGGTATCTGTTGTTACGTTATTGCTTTGATATGTTTGCATCTGGATAGTTAGGATGGTATTCGTTAGAGACTTGGTTAAGGTCGGTATCCTGGTATATAGGATGATGTTATGCTAGTGACCGGTTAGGTCAGTATCCTGTTAGAGTATGTTGTGTTATGTGATCTGCTAGATCGGTTTGACTGAATATGAATTGTTATGTGATTGTATGTTTATGTGCACAGGGTTGTTTGGACTGGAGTTGGGTTGAGGCGGGTCCTGCTTCGTGCTGTAGGCCAAGATACCAAGGGCGACCGGTTGTTCCAAAGGCCCAACGAGCGGTCCGGATAGGCTGTAGGCCCCACGAGGGCGGACCAGACGTGCCGAGGCTCGGAGAGTGGACCAAGCCGACTGAAGGCCCGATGCAGACGGACCAGTCATACTGTAGACTCAGAGAGTGGACCAGGTGGGTTGAAGGCTCAGTGCAGGAGGACCAACCACACTGCAGACTCAAGGGACATGACTAGACTCGGAGGGTGGACTAGGTGGACTGAAGGCCCGACACAGCAGACCAGTCTCACAGTAGACCCGATATGCATGGTTGTTCTGCGATTCGTTATGATATAGCATGTTATGTGTATGGTATATGTGGTTGGTATTTTGGGGGTATCTCACTAAGCTTTCGGGCTTACAGTTGTGGTTTAATGTTTTTCAGGTTCTTCAGGACACCGTGGCAAGGCAAAGGCGTGATCGTACCGCTCCTCCTGTTTATGTTTTATGATATGGACCTGGGAATGCTCTGATAATAAATGTATTGAAAACCTTTTTTGTAATAACTTAATGAGTTGGCATGTTTTAGAAAAGTTTAAATTTTGTTGAAATATTGGTCATTACAAGTTGGTATCAGAGCCTTGGTTTGAGTGAATTGGAGGAACACTTGTGTGACTCCAGTCTCAAATCGGGGAGGGTTTTCATAAGCGAATTTAAAATGGTTTTCAAAATAAGTAAAGGAGGACGTGGAGGTACGATCAGCCGGAGCCAGTAAGTAATCCCAAAGTACCATACATGATATTTGTTTTATTGAGCTTTGAAAGAACAACATGCTAGTGTTAGGCTAGGGATCTTCAGGATTTCATGATGTGTTGCCTGATTTATGATGCCTGTTACCCTAGGGTTTCCTTGTGAGAGATTTCTAGTGTTCCTCTAGTAGTGAGGATAGAGCGTTGTTATGTATGTTTTCACTAGGGTGTTGTGGTAGTACTTCATACAAATATGGGTAGGTGTGGAAGGTACTATGGGCCCGTACTACTGAAAGCACAGGACCCATACACGTATCAGGGAAACCATGACCTCTAGTGTTGGGTTGAGAGTTGGTTCCCGGGATAGTGGGAAGTGTCTGAGATTTTGGTGATTTATTTCGGTATGGAGATTTCAAGGCATGCTGGGAGTGGATCCGGGTCAGGATCGGGAGCAGGAGAGGGAGTTCCGGGCGGGTGCATACCGACCGAGGCTGTTGGTCAGATTAGCACAGGCTATTTGGATGTGAGGATTCGTGAGATCCTGCATGATGAGGTTGCTGCATTGTTTCGGGCCGAGCTGCCGAAACTGTTTGGGTCGATCAAGACCGCCATGGTGGAGTATTTGTTGGATTAGTGTCTAAGTCCATAACTATTTTGGTATGTACTTGACCCGATGGTGCATGGTCCTTTTGGGTTGCCTTCACCAAAGCAACTTGATTGGAGAAATAAATAAAGAGAGAGAGGTTATTATGATTTATTAATATGTTATAAGAATAATATATTAAAGGAGAAATCATATTTGCTTAATTAATATTGGTCAATAATTAATTAGGAATTAATTTTGTGATCAAATGTAATTAATTAAACTAGAGGGGCTGATTTGTAATTATGTGATAGTTACAAAATAAGGTAAGGATTATCTTATTATTAAGGGTGAATGAATTTAAGGTGATAAGGCCTTAGAATTCGACTATGATAAGGATTCAAGGATTATCTTATGGGTTGCTTTGTGGATAAGCAACTAGATAAGGATAATGACTGAAACCCTATCTCTACACCTATATAAAGACCCTAAGGCCTTAGAATTTGTGTACTTGTTCCCAAGGAGTCCTGAGGACGAATTCTAACCTCTCTCCTCTCTCTTTATACCTTCTCCATTTGCTCTTGGTGTTTGTAAGCCATTAGAGGAGTGACACTTGTGACTCTAAGCATTCCAAAGTCAAATCAAGGAGATTTGGGATTGTTATTGCTACATAACAATCAAGGTAACATTATAAACTCATTCTTATGTTAATATGATTATTTATATGCTAGAATTAGGGTTTATAGTCTTGGATTCAAAGCATGTACAATAGAGAAACCTAGATCCATGCATTAGGGTTTGTATGAGCACATAGGATGTCTCATGACCAAAACCCATCAGTGGTATCACAGCCATTGGTTTGGTTTCAATTGTATGAACTTGATATATTAGGGTTTATTGCCAATAAACCCTAAGAGGCTAGGGTTTTTCGAGATTAGGGTTTGCAAACCCTAATTTGCAAGAGTTTGAATAAGATCTTCAAATCCTTTCCTTAAACCCTTAAATTTCGAAATCTAGGGTTTGTTATAATCCCTTGATTTTCGAAATTTGCCTCCTCCCCAAGATAAGATCCTAATTTTTAGGGATTTGGATTATCCCATATCTTGTAATTATCCTCTAATTGTTATATATGGTAATTCAAGATCTTGCATTATCCATCCATATTTTCGAAATCTATATAGATATTTAAGGGATTACGATAACTTAAATGTATAAATGGTAATTATCCTCATTATTTAGATAATCCCTTATGATTTAATAATTAAATTAATAGTCTAATTCAAGATAATTATTAAATCAAGAGTTTTAATATTTAAAATTTTAATTTAAATGTCATAAATTCAAAATGTTAAGATAGATTAAAACTAAATTGTTTTGAAATGTTTCAAAACTTGCCCTCAAGTTTTGAAATTTAAAAGTTGATTAAAAAGGTTTAATTAGGAGTGTTAAATTCTAAAACTCTAGTATTGTTTTGAAAAGTTCAATTCACACCCTTATGGTTTTATTAATTAATTAAGGTGTATAATTAAAGAAAGTTTAATGAATCCATATAAAGTTTGGTTTACAATTTAATTGTATTAAAAGTATAATTATTAAATTAGACCGCCTAATATTTTAAAATTGTAAAATACACCCTATACTATATATAACATTAAAAGTATAACATTATATATATGTATGAGTAAAAGTCAGTCTTACCGTTAGTAGGCCTCATTCACGAAGCTGGTCTATAAGGGGTCTTTAAGGAAATTGCCTATAAAATGGCGATTGAATGGGTATCCACTCTTACCCACCGCACTCTTGATTAGCGGAGGGTCGTTAGCCGAACGGGTAGGATAGGACGAAACCTTCCATTATAAGTATAATGAAATACAAAGTAACTAAATGTTCTCTAATTCCCAATCTTAGTTACTTAGGCAAAAGTGAATTGATGCAATTCCATGAAATTACACTTTGTGCCCTTGCGAAGACGTTAGTGGAGCGTGTGTGGTTTACCGGCACACTAAATGGTTCTAAGCAAAGGTTGCAAAGGGTGACTCAATGTTTGTCATAGTTCGGTGGAGCGTGTGTGGTTTACCGGCACATCGAATAGGTGACTGTAACATGTGAGGGCACCATGTAATTTTGCATGGTTATTCACACCCGCTTTGTGATCCTCGGCATCCCAGTCACAAACAAGAGGGGCATATCGAGATTTAAACATGCCATTGAAAGTTCAATGAATCTCAAAGGATCTAGGAGTTTTCATAGATTTAAAACTTAAATTTCTTTTTCGTTTTTCATGGTGGAAATTAGTGAATCGTCATTCACTTACCTTCAAATATTCTTCAATTAGGGTTACGGCATCCCTCTCCCGAGTTGTAGAATATTGTGTTGGGTCCTAGCCTTAGTATTTCATTTGGGTGATTTACTAAGGACTCAATCTATCAACTAACTTGAATTTGTTTTTCTCCCGTTCTATAGATGTCAAAGTTCGACAACTATGGTCTTCTCAAATCCTGTGGAACAAGCATTCCACATGAAGATGATATTCCACGATTTGATCGAGGAACAAGAAATCATGCTTCACTTCCTCCTCCTCCTCCAATTATTCTCCCTAACCCACAAGATTGTAGAATTGAAAGGTTCAATATTACTCAAGCCCTGTTGGCAGGTAAACATAAAGAAGGAAAGTCGGTGTGTGCACACGTCTTAGGGATGAAGTCACACATTGATAGGTTAAGGATGATGGGATCCGTTGTCGGTGAAGAGATGGCTGTTGATTGGGTTCTTCAGTCACTTCCTAACTCGTATAGTGAGTTCGTAAGAGAGTACTATATGATGAACCATGACGTAACCCTTATTGGTCTCACCTATATGCTTATTGCTGCTGAATCAACAATGGTTTGGCGCAATAGAAAAGCAAAGTTGATTGGTGAATCTGCCTTCAAGACCTCTATGGATATAGACAATGGCAATGAAAGACATGCAATGATCGAAAAGTTTGATCATAAGAGAAAGGCGATGTCTGAAGTAGTTCCATGTGTTGTTCCAAAAGAGTCAATTTGCTTTTATTGCCAAGAGAAGGGGCATTGGAGATGAAGTTGCACTATTTACCTAAGAGATCTAAGAGATCGGAGAGTCAAAAGTATGACTACGCTTCAGGTAAAATCTATTATCTAACTCCGTTAAGTTCCTATTTATTGATTCTTAATACATGATGTGATAAGATTGCATTTGAATGTTTTGCAGGATCGGTGAGAAGAAAGGAAGCTTGATAAGAGAGCAAGATGAATCTAATCACAAGAGATCGATCTCGATCGCATGGACTTGAAGATTGGATTTTGAGCTTAGATAGTTATGATAGAGTTGTTAGAAATTTTCCTTTTACATAGTTTTCAATAGATTTTTCATTGTAAGGACAAATGTTTTTCCGCTGCTTTTATAAATAAAATAAATTTTGTTTGACTTATTTATTTATTTATTTACTTCCTTGCAATGAAATCGTTATGAAAATTGATGTTTGCATATTTCTACAACAAATGGATATGATTTGTTAATTATGTTATTTATGGAATTGTCTAGAATTTACCAAATAGGGAGAGTTTCTCGTCGCCCAAAGTTTCAATTGGACAGAAATTTGGAATCACGCAACTCGGTTGCATGATGAATGAGAAATTTCATATTTGATAATTAGACTAATTCGTTGACAAAGTGTCAAGTGAAGGACTAGGAGATCGATTACACAAAGTTGTGTGTTGATCAAGTTCACCATAAGAGTAACAAAGATATTTGTCATTATTTACTAAAGGCTTAGTAAATATGATTACACTTACAAGATTAAGTGTAATTCTGAATTGATTAAAGGGTTTAGATCAATAGTAGAACGAATAAGAAGAATCAAGTAGGCAAAAAGATAAAAGTTTCTCCATTCTAAGAAGAAGGGAGAGTAGCTTTTATGCTTTATAATGGGTCTTAATGATTAAGAACCATGTCTCAATTGATCCTCTAAGTAAGTCTTAGTACAATTATATGTTTAAGAAGAGCAATCAAGGATTGAAGAAATGGTTAAATCAAGAAGTCTATCATACTTCGTTCCAATAACAAGTCTTAAAGTTAAGATTGTGGCAATGAGTGAAAAGTATTAAATGTTTATAACATTCATAAAATGTGGAAAGTTGTGATGTCTTGAATAAGACAAAGACCAACTTGGACCAATTTATGAAGTGTTTTGATAAAAGCTACACTAACTCTTGAATATTTGGTTGTCAACAAATGTTTATTGACAAGAGAATCTTATATGTCAAGGAGTCAGTGGGAGTCTTAATGGTCTTGAAAATTTTCAAGAATAAATCAAATAAACCTTATCAATCATCACTAGCACACGAGTTGAGTTTTACAACCTATCGTGTTGACGATATTTTGATTATGTGCTGTTCCAACTGAGTTAATTATGCATGTGAGTCCTATGAGTACTCATTTTGAACGCATAAAAGGCAAAGCACCTTGATCAATGAAAGGTACATTGATAGGAAAAGGGTGAGATGCTTAACTACTTGGAAGACGTGGTGGGCAGCTGTGCTACCATAAGGCAAGAAATCAAGATTAAAAAAGGCTCGGTCCATATGAGTTTGAATTTGTCGTAAACTTTGGTTTTAACAAATTCACATGGCTAGGAACAAATACACCATTTAAATCTAAGTGTCATAAGATTTCCTCCTTAATGAAAATGATTGTGAGGAAATGCTTTCACTATGAAATTTTTTAAGAAGATAGTGATTGTAAAATTGCATTCTCGAATTCGATCATGGTTACGGTATCCCTTTCCATAATTTGAATTGTGAGGTTTGGCAATTAGTCTTAATTGTTGAGATGCACATATGAACTATCTAAAGGCAAAGGTGTATAAGTTCAAGAAGCCTTGATAAAAGATTATCAAAGCATTAAGTATTAGAAACATGGAAATTCAATAGGTATTGTTTTCTGAAAGTTAAGATGTTTATGAATACATGTTGAAGCTAGTGGGAGCATAAGTGTTATGTTTTATAATAATCATCATGATAGTGGGAGCATAAATGTTATGATTGTATGATTATTAAGGCACGTATTGCAAGTTGGGAATATTAATTATAGAAAACAAGAGTTATACCTTGCAAAGTCGTAAGGGTTGTAAAGTTGTTTTGCTATAATTAAGGGAGAGAATATTATGCTTCATTTCAAATCTAAAGGATTAGGTTGTGGAATGTTAATAAATTTAGTCAAAGGTACATAGTGTGTTCTTAAATTTTCGATTATGATTACGACATTCCTCTTCACAATTCGAATTTTGAGAACATAGAAAATAAAACATTGTGCATCGTGTTCGATACGCTTCGGGTATAGGATCGATTGCAAATGCTTTAATGTTTGACCATTCTAAAATTTTCCAAATGTCTAGTGCATTTAGAGGGAAAAGGGACTAGAATTGGTTTTGACTAAAATAATTAAACAACTATCAAAGGACAATCCAAAGTTCGATGAGGATTGGTCGCTTGTGAGTAGTTGGAAGTATAGTATTGGAAAATATGGAAATGTTTCCATATTGGATGGACCATATCGACATCATTACAAATAGAAAAGATTCTATTAAGAATGAGTTGTCATGAGGAAAATATGGAAGCGTGTCCATATTGGGAAGTAAATATTGAAAATCTATGTCTAGATAGAAACTTTTATGCAAAAGGATGTTCAAAGGAATGTACTTTGAGTGAGAGACATCATATCTAAGGAATTGTCTTGTAACAATCTACGTTAGAGGACTTTGTAATAACATTGGCAATAGTCTTTGAGACTTTGGTGCAGTGACATTACAAAAGGATCGTTGCATAAAGTGTTAGAATCTAGTATATTCTATAAATAACAAGAATCTGATATTCTTACACATAAGAAAATGGATTTGGAGTTGTAAAATGAGAATGATTGGAAATGTGTTCAATTTGTCTATTTCAAAAAAGTGAGAACCATAGGTAAGCATTGTGTGCATGCTAGGTGCATGGGACAAGTGTAATAATTCAAGTAAGAAGTTGATTACCCGAAATGACAAATAATGAGTAATCAATATGGTGATAAATAAAAGGCGTTTTATTTATACTCAAAGGTTTGAGGCCATATGGGATTAGTATTTCTTGTGTTTCACATTTGCATGTTTTGACTTCCAGAATAATTGAGTTTATTAAGAATAATTGAATTATTCAAACAGGCCACAGTCGTTCATATGTTGGAAGTAGATATGAATGAAGACTGTCGTGAATTGGTGTGTGGATTGTCTAGAAAAGTATTAGACATAAGCAAATGTTTGCTGCAACGTTCATGAGTGCTTATGAATATGATTTGAGCATTGGATTAAACCCACGCTTACTTGGATCACTCCATGAATTGTATTACGAGTGATTGGTGAGACGATACCATCTTATATTCTTGAAACCGAGATGTGTGAGTTGTATCTTGCAAATCGGTTGCACATTGATAATATGTAAACGCACCAGTAACTTGGTGTTATAAAACATATTGTTGTGTGTAATTCGGTGGGTGAGTGCAAGCAAGCATTGTATCAAAGTTTATCCGTACCTTTTATCCAAAGAAGGATAAAAGCGATATCTTTGGGCCCCTCGTTGGTTTAGTGATGACAAACGTAAATGCTCGGCCGGGCTAGGGCTAATTTGATTTGTTCAATTAGTCTGTCGTCATAAATCGGAAATCGAGAAGTAGTACAAAGAGAATGATTTGAAATCATATCTCATACGATATCTAGAATGGAGGAATATATGATCCCTTATCTAAGGACACGCGTATCTGATAGGATCAGAGTTGACAGCGGCTTTGGAAAGCTACGATTGTAGATCAGGATCTGAAGTCATATGCAGAATAATTATTAGACTTATCCAAGTGGGAGACTGTTGGATTAGTGTCTAAGTCCATAAGTATTTTGGTATGTACTTGACCCGATGGTGCATGGACCTTTTGGGTTTCCTTCACCAAAACAACTTGATTGGATAAATAAATAAAGAGAGAGAGGTTATTATGATTTATTAATATGTTATAAGAATAATATATTAAAGGAGAAATCATATTTGCTTAATTAATATTGGTAAATAATTAATTAGGAATTAATTTTGGGATCAAATGTAATTAATTAAACTAGAGGGGCTGATTTGTAATTATGTGATAGTTACAAAATAAGGTAAGGATTATCTTATTATTAAGGGTGAACGAATTTAAGGTGATAAGGCCTTAGAATTCGACTATGATAAGGATTCAAGGATTATCTTATGGGTTGCTTTGTGGATAAGCAACTAGATAAGGATAATGACTGAAACCCTATCTCTACACCTATATAAAGACCCTAAGGCCTTAGAATTCATGTACTTGTTCCCAAGGAGTCCTAAGGACGAATTCTAACCTCTCTCCTCTCTCTTTATACCTTCTCCATTTGCTCTTGGTGTTTGTAAGCCATTAGAGGAGTGACACTTGTGACTCTAAGCATTCCAAAGTCAAATCAAGGAGATTTGGGATTGTTATTGCTACATAACAATCAAGGTAACATTATAAACTCATTCTTATGTTAATTCGATTGTTTATATGCTAGAATTAGGGTTTATAGTCTTGGATTCAAAGCATGTACAATAGAGAAACCTAGATCCAAGCATTAGGGTTTGTATGAGCACATAGGATGTCTTATGACCAAAACCCATCAGTATTTTGATGAGCGCTATGCGGCTCTCATGGAGATGGCTGCCGCCGTGGCTACAGCGGCTGTAACAGCGGCAGGGGGAGGAGCTAGTAGAGGTTTTCAGTATCGGGACTTCGATAATACGAAGCCTCCCACCTTTGATGGAGTTCAGGATCCGATCATTGCTATACGATGGTTATCAGACGTGGAGGGGTGTTTCTTCACATGTTCATGCCCTACTGATCAGAGGGTGAGGTGTGCTCTGAACCTTTTAAGGCTCGGGGCAAAGGATTGGTGGAGGTTGACCACGTATTCGGATGTGTAGAGGGCTGCAGTTTCTTGGGATCAATTCAGAGAGATGTTCAGCACTCGTTATGTTTCGTAGGTTGAGAGGGAGAGGTTAGCTCAGGAGTTCCTTGAGCTGAAGCAGGATTCAGAGTCAGTGACGGAAATCACTAGGATGTTTACTAAGAGGGCGATGTTTTGCCCTGAGTTCGCTTCGGAGTAGGCTCAGATGTCCCGATATCTGAGTATGCGAAAGAGAGATATCAGACAGTTTGTGTCCACGCAGAGGTGTGAGACCTAGTTGGAGTTGCAGGAGGCCGCCAGACGGCGTGAGTTAGAGATTGAGTTGCAGTTGCGTGAGCTGAGGCAAGCTCCGGTTCAGTCTCAGCCGGCGACGAAACGGTCTAAGACTATTGATTCCAGGATGGGAGATCAGGGAAGCCACGTTTATGGGAAGTGTGGGAGGGGTCACACCAGAGTTTTTCGGTCCGGTGGTGCATGCCGCAAGTGTGGAAAGGAGGGGCACTATGCGAGGGATTGCCGGCAGTCAGCGTCGGTTCGGGATTTGATGATTTGTTATCATTGTCATCAGGTTGGGCACTTGAGGGTGAATTGCCTAGAGCTTGTTGCAGGACTGGTGCAGGCTCCAGAACCGGCCACTTTAAGGATCACAGGAGGAGGTCAGGGTGGAGCGGAGCCCCCAAGGGCTCAGGGCCGTGCTTTTCAGCTTTCAGCATAGGAGGTCAGGGCAGTGCCGGATGCAGCTGCGGGTATGTTTCTTTCTTGATATCTCGTTATCTTGTGATTTTTATGGTGTGTTATTTTATGCCAGTCGTGTTGTTTGGGTTTCGTGTTGGTATCCGTGTTTCCTTGAGGGTTTGGTATGGTTACGGGATAGCGTTTCGGATTTTCGCTGGATATCTTTTGTGAGGGTTATTAGCGAATTTGGCGTTGGTTTGAATGTCGAGTAGCATCTGCAGTCTGAGGAGTGGATAAGTGAAGATTGGGTTCCTTTCGAGCAGGTTGATCAGTGTGGGAGTGTATTCTTGCAAAGGTTGCTAGTGCTAGTGGGAATCAGTTCACGTGTATATGATGGGTTTTGTGCAAGGTTATTTTGGGAGGTCGGTGATAGCGACCGATGGTTGATAGTCAGTGCCCTAAGTGGGGGAGAATTGGAAATTCTCCGGATGATCGATAGGCTTGAGAGATTGTTTAGCTGATTGAGTTTTGGAGGTATTCTTTCAGCCGACAGCAGGCTGGTAAGGATGAGTAGCAGGCGTGCGGGGCGGGATACAGACCTATCATTGATTTTGAAGGGCCTGGGATCAGGCTGGGATCATGTATGTATGATGGAGATAGAGTTCGGAACCCCTGGGGGGCTAGAACAGTATGCATGGGAGGATTTCCCGGAGAGGTAACTCAGAATGTTGATTGCTAATTCAGCGGTCCGGATAGACTGAAGGCTAGAAGGCGTACCAGTCAGACCGAAGGCTCGGAGGATGGTCCAGCTAGACTGAAGGCTCTGGAGGGCGGTCCTGGTCTGCTGAAGGTTACGAGAGTGGTCCAGTTGGCTGAAAGCCGGGTAAGGCGGTCCAGTCATGCTGAAGACTCTGCATGTGTTGTTAGATCGGTGTAGGGAAATGGTTTGAGTATGTCGCGTTATGTTAGCGTTAGAAGGTCTGGCCCCGGATAATGATCATGATAGGAAGTCGAGCGTGGACTTGAGAGTCTTCGCGAGTGGATTCAGAGTATGTATGGTGTATCAGATGGCGGTTATGCCATAAGGAAAAGGTGTATTATTGGATGAGCACCGTGGCATTGTGGTAGTGTCAAGATTGCTAAGCCGATCTCCTTGGTAAGGAAAAAGGGAAAGGAATGTAGCTCTGAGAGGGAATGTAAGTCACGGAAGTGAATTAGTAGTGCGAATATATGATTGTGGGGATGTTCCAATTATGGTTATGGCGCAGTGTGTGCGGCGGTGGTATGGAATAACATCCGGTTTGGATGTTTGCTGAGGTCACGGAAGGAAATTCCGAGGGTGTAACCGCAAGAGGCTCATAAGGGATGCAGGGATGGAGTTTTGGATTCCCAGCTTGATTTCAGTGAAGGAATTGTGTAGCAGTGGTTCAACCTGAGGGATGTTTTGAGGGTCGTTAGTGGATGGGTTTTCCTAACCCGAGGGTGTCAGAGCTAGTTCAACACGTGCATGAGATTGCAAGAGAACTCATGGGAGTTTCCCTGAAGAATGTGTTTTTCTGTCAGCTTGGAATGGATAGAGTTGGACTCGGATCGGGAATCCGGTGGTGCATAGTTATTTATAGCTCACATCGGTCGAGTGATGGTTGTGATTTGGAGCAGTGCCGCATCATGGGTGGTACTCAGTTATTATGTGTGGTTATCAGATGGTAAGGCCGGTGTCCGGCTTGTGACGGTGGTTAGGACACCACGAGCAAGGAGAAAGTGAGTTTATGGTTTCCATGCTTGTGCTTTGAGGATCCTGGTTGGGTTAATGCAAGGAGTTGTAATGCGAGAGAATTTCTAGAGTTGAGTTATCGCAGGCTTCGAGGATGAAGCCTAATTTAAGTGGGGGAGAATTGTAACATCCCGGAATATCAAGAGTAGAGTTGAGGGGCTAAAAGTGAAATTGTATAAGGGCAACTCGGCGAGTAGGGTCGCGACATTGATCGCGTGTTAAGTGGCGTACTCGGTGAGTCCAAAGATGGACTCGGCGAGTAGGTGCTGAGTGGAGAAAACCCTAAATCCGGAGGATGAGCCCTATTTAAAGGACATTATACCCTCTCCCCAGCCTCCTTTATCTCCCTTGAAGTCCAGAAACCCTAGATACGTGATTGTGGAGGGTTGGAGTGCATTTGGAGCTTGAGGAAGTGCTTGTTGAAGAAATCTTGAAGGAGAAGGGACTTGGATCAAAGGGCTTTGCAAGTGGGGCTTCCTTTTGAGGTATTATTTCATTGGTTGTGCTGCTATTATCTAGATTCATCATTTTTGGAGGTGTTAGAGATCATATCTTTTGATGTATTGGAGTTTAGAGGTTGGATCTGAGGTTGCTACCTCAGATCTGGAATGGAGAAGGGGTTTGAATGCATAAAGTTCCTTGCCTTTTAGAGATTGATGGAGCTATCTTGTCCCAAACCCTAACCCTAGAGTGAAAATGCCTAGATCTTCTTGGATTCACGTAAAGATTTCCACTTTACGTGATGGATGGCCTTAGGTGGAGTAGATCTATGGTTGGGATCATCTGCATGGCTTGGAAAGCCTCTGTATGGATTCAGACCCGGTGGTACTCGGTGAGTCACATGGGTGGACTCGGCGAGTTGCTTGAAGAAAGTCTGGAACTCGGCGAGTTGGATGAAGATGGCCTGGAACTCGGCGAGTTGGAAGAACAACTCGGCGAGTAGGTTGAAGATAGTCGTAGACTCGGCGAGTCTGTTCTTGGACTCGGCGAGTCTGGTCGTATGGTCCAAATTTCTTTTGGGAAGGCTGTGACTCGGTGAGTCAAGGGATGAATCGGCGAGTTAAGTCGCGAATTGAAGGAGGTTATGTGTATGGGGACTCAGCGAGTCATCGGGTTGACTCAGCGAGTGGAGTCAGTCAGGGGTAGACTTTGACTTTGACTTTGACCAAGGGTTGACTAGTTAATTTCCAGGGGTAATTTGGTAATGATTGGTATTTATTGGATTCAGCCTTTTAGGTATTGACAGTGTTGGAGTTCGGGTCAGAGGTTGCAGCAACGTGCTCTTATCCTTTCAGTCAGTAGTTGCGAAGTGAGTTATCCTCACTATATCAACATGTCTAAGGCACCAAGGCCGACCCTTTATCGGGTTGAGATCCGGGTATCTGTTGTTATGTTATTGCTTTGATATGTTTGCATCCGGATAGTTAGGATGGTATTCGTTAGAGACCTGGTTAAGGTCTGTATCCTGGTATATAGGATGATGCTATGTTAGTGACCGGTTAGGTTGGTATCCTGTTAGAGTATGTTGTGTTATGTGATCTGCTAGATCGGTTTAACTGAATATGAATTGTTATGTGATTGTATGTTTATGTGCACAGGGTTGTTTGGACTGGAGTTGGGTTGAGGCGGGTCCTGCTTCGTGCTGTAGGCCAAGATACCCAGGGCGGACCGGTTGTTCCGAAGGCCCAGGGAGCGGTCCGGATAGGTTGTAGGCCCCACGAGGGTGGACCAGACGTGCCGAGGCTCGGAGAGTGGACCAGGACGACTGAAGGCCCGATGCTGGCAGACCAGTCATACTGTAGATTCAGAGAGTGGACCAGGTGGGTTGAAGGCCCGGTGCAGGCGGACCAACCACACTGCATACTCAAGGGACATGACTAGACTTGGAGGGTGGACCAGGTGGACTGAAGGCCCGACACGGCGGACCAGTCTCACAGTAGACCCGATATGCATGGATGTTCTGCGATTCGTTATGATATAGCATGTTATGTGTATGGTATATGTGGTTGGTATTTTGGGGGTATCTCACTAAGCTTTCGGGCTTACAATTGTGGTTTAATGTTTTTCAGGTTCTTCAGGACACCGTGGCAAGGCAAAGGCATGATCGTACCACTCCTCCTGTTTATGTTTTATGATATGGACCTGGGAATGCTCTGATAATAAATGTATTGAAAACCTTTTTGTAATAACTTAATGAGTTGGCATGTTTTTGAAAAGTTTAAATTTTGTTGAAATTTTGGTCGTTACAAGTAGGTATCAGAGCCTTGGTTTGAGTGAATTGGAGGAACACTTGTGTGACTCCAGTCTCAAATCGGGGAGGGTTTTGATAAGCGAATTTAAAATGGTTTTCAAAATAACTAAAGGAGGACGTGGAGGTGCGATAAGCCGGAGCCAGTAAGTAACCCCAAAGTACCATACATGATATTTGTTTTATTGAGCTTTGATAGAACAGCATGCTAGTGTTAGGCTAGGGATCTTCAGGATTTCATGATGTGTTGCCTGATTTATGATGCCTGTTAGCCTAGGGTTTCCTTGTGAGAGATTTCTAGTGTTCCTTTAGTAGTGAGGATAGAGCGTTGTTATGTATGTTGTAACTAGGGTGTTGTGGTAGTAGTTCATACAAATATGGGTAGGTGTGGAAGGTAGTATGGGCTCGTACTACTGAAAGCACAAGACCCATACGCGTATTAGGGAAACCATGACCTCTAGGGTTGGGTTGAGAGTTGGTTCCCGGGATAGTGGGAAGTGTATGGGATTTTGGTGATTTATTTCAGTATGGAGATTTCAAGGCATGCTGGGAGTGGATCCGGGTCAGGAGAGGGTGTTTTCGGGCGGGTCCGTACTGCCCGAGGCTGTTGGTCAGATTAGCACAGGTGATTTGGATGCGAGGATTCGTGAGATCCTGCATGATGAGGTTGCTGCATTATTCCGGGTCGAGCTGCCGGAACTGTTTGGGTCGATCAAGACCACCATGGTGGAGTATTTTGATGAGCGCTATGCGGCTCTCACGGAGACGGATGCCGCGGCGGCTACAGTAGCTGTAGCAGCGGCAGGGGGAGGAGCTAGTAGAGGTTTTCAGTATCGGGACTTCGATAATACGAAGCCTCCCACCTTTGATGGAGTTCAGGATCCGATCGTTTCTATGAGATGGTTATCAGACGTGGAGAGGTGTTTCTTCATGTGTTCATGCCCTGCTGATTAGAGGGTGAGGTGTGCTTTGAACCTGTTAAGGCTCGGGGCAAAGGATTGGTGGAGGTTGACCACGGGGTCATATTTGGATGCGCAGAGGGCTGCGGTTTCTTGGGATCAGTTCAGAGAGATGTTCAACACTCATTATGTTCCGCAGGTTGAGAGGGAGAGGTTCGCTTAGGAGTTCCTTGAGGTGAAGCAGGATTCAGAGTCAGTGACAGAAATTACTAGGATGTTTTACTGAGAGGGTGATGTTTTGCCCTGAGTTCGCTTCGGAGCAGGCTCAGATGTCCCGATATCTGAGTATGCTAAAGAGAAATATTAGACAGTTTGTGCCCACGCAGAGGTGTGAGACCTTGTTGGAGTTGCAGGAGGCCACCAGGCGGCGTGAGTTAGAGATTGAGTTGCAGTTGCGTGAGCTGAGGCAAGCTCCGGTTCAGTCTCAGCCAGCGACGAAACGGTCTAAGACCGTTGATTCAAGGATGGGAGATCAGGGCAGCCACGTTTGTGGAAGTGTGGGTGGGGTCACACCAGAGTTTGTCGGTCCGGTGGTGCATGCCGCAAGTGCGGAAAGGAGGGGCACTATGCGAGGGATTGCCGGCAGTCACCGTTGGTTCGGGATTTGAGGATTTGTTATCATTGTCATCAGGTTGGGCACTTGAGGGTCAACTGCCCACAGCTTGTTGCAGGACCAGTGCAAGCTCCAGCACCGGCCACTTTGAGGATCACAGGAGGAGGTCAGGGTAGAGCGGAGCCCCCAAGGGCTTAGGGTCGTGCTTTTCTGCTTTTAGCAGAGGAGGTTAGGGCAGTGCCGGATGCAGCTTCGGGTATGTATCTTTCTTGATATCTCGTTATGTTGTGATTTTTATGGTGTGTTATTTTATGCCAGTCGTGTCGTTTGGGTTTCGTGTTGGTATCCATGTTTCCTTGAGGGTTTGGTATGGTTATGGGATAGCGTTTTGGATTTTCACTGGATGTCTTTTGTGAGGGTTATTAGTGAATGCGGCGTTGGTTTTGAATGTCGGGTAGCATCTGCAGTATGAGGAGTGGATAAGTGAAGATTGGGTTCCTTTCGAGCGGGTTGATCAGTGTGGGAATGTATTTTTGCAAAGGTTGCTAGTGCTAGTGGGAATTAGTTCGTGTGTATATGATGGGTTTTGTGCAAGGTTATTTTGGGAGGTCGGTGATAGCGACCGGTGGTTGATAGTCAGTGCCCTATGTGGGGGAGAATTGGAAATTCTCCGGATGCTCGTTAGGATTGAGAGATTGTTTAGATACTTGAGTTCTGGCGGTATTCTTTCAGCCGAGAGCAGGCTGGTAAGGATGAGTAGTAGGCGTGCAGGGCGGGATACAGACCTGGCATTGATTGTGAAGGGCGTGGGATCAGGCTGGGATTGTGTATGTATGATGGAGATAGAGTTCGGAACCCCTGGGGAAGCTAGAACAGTATGCATGGGAGGATTTCCCGGAGAGGTAACTCGGAATGTTGATTGCTAATTGAGCGGTTCGGTTAGACTGAAGGCCAGAAGGCGTACCAGTCAGACCGAAGGCTCGGAGGACAGTCCAGCTTGACTAAAGGCACTGGAGGGCGGTCCAGGTCTGCTGAAGGTTACGAGAGTGGTCCAGTTGGCTGAAGGCAGTCCAATCATCCTGAAGACTCTGCATGTGTTGTTATATCGGTGCGTGGAAATGGTTTGAGTATGTCGCCTTATGTTAGCGTTAAAAGGTCTGGCCCCGGATAATGATCATGATAGGAAGTCGAGCGTGGACTTGAGAGTCTTCGCGAGTAGATTCAGAGTATGTATGGTGCATGGGATGGCAGTTATGCAATAAGGAAACGGTGTATTATTGGATGAGCAACGTGGCATTGTGGTAGTGTCAAGACTGCCAAGTGGATCTCCTTGGTAAGGAAAAAGGGAAAGGAATGTAGCTCAGAGAGGGAATGTAAGTCACGGAAGTGAATTAGTAGTGCGAAGATATGATTGGGGGGGTGTTCCGATTATGGTTATGGCGCAGTGTGTGCGGCGATGGTATGGAATCACATCCGGTTTGGATGTCTGCTGAGGTCACAGAAGGAAATTCTGAGGGTGTAAAGGCAAGAGGCTCGTAAGGGATGGAGGGATGGAGTTTTGGATTCCCAGCTTGATTTCGGTGAAGGAATTGTGTAGCAGTGGTTCGTCCTGATGGATGTTTTGAGGGTCGTCAGTGGATGGGTTTTCCTAACCCAAGGGTGCCAGAGCTAGTTCAACACGTGCATGAGATTGCAAGCGGAGAACTCATGGGAGTTGCCCTGAAGAACGTGTTTTTATATCAGCTTGGAATGGATAGAGTTGGACTCGGATCGGGAATCTGGTGGTGCATAGTTATTTATAGCTCACATCGGTCGAGTGATGGTTGTGATTTGGAGCAGTATCGCATAATGGGTGGTACTCAGTTAGTATGTGTGGTTATCAGATGGTAAGGCCGGTGTCCGGCTTGTGACGGTGGTTAGGACACCACGAGCAAGGAGAAAGTGAGTTTATGGTTTCCATGGTTGTGCTTTGAGGAGCCTGGTTGGATTAATGCAAGGAGTTGTAATGCGAGAGAATTTCTAGAGTTGAGTTATCGCAGGCTTCGAGGATGAAGCCTGATTTAAGCAGGGGAGAATTGTAACATCCCGGAATATCAAGAGTAGAGTTGAGGGGCTAAAAGTGAAATTTTATAAGGGCAACTCAGCGAGTCCATGGATGGACTCGGCGAGTAGGTTCGCGACTTTGATCGCATGTTAAGTGGCCTACTTGGCGAGTCCAAAGATGGACTCGGCGAGTAGGTGCTGAGTGGAGAAAACCCTAAATCCAGAGGATGAGCCCTATTTAAAGGACATTATACCCTCTCCCGAACCTCCTTTATCTCCCTTGAAGTCCAGAAACCCTAGATACGTGATTGTGGAGGGTTGGAGTGCATTTGGAGCTTGAGGAAGTGCTTGTTGAAGAAATCTTGAAGGAGAAGGGACTTGGATCAAAGGGCTTTGCAAGGATTCAGATTAATCTTCTCCTGGAGCTTCCTTTTGAGGTATTATTTCATTGGTTGTGTTGCCATTATCTAGATTCATCATTTTTGGAGGTGTTAGAGATCATATCTTTTGATGTATTGGAGTTTAGAGGTTGGATCTGAGGTTGCTACCTCAGATCTGGAATGGAGAAGGGGTTTGAATGCATAAAGGTCCTTGCCTTTGAGAGATTGATGGAGCTATCTTGTCCCAAACCCTAACCCTAGAGTGAAAATGCCTAGATCTTCTTGGATTCACGTAAAGATTGCCACTTTACGTGATGGATGGCCTTAGGTGGAGTAGATCTATGGTTGGGATCATCTGCATGGCTTGGAAAGCCTCTGTATGGATTCAGACCAGGTGGTACTCGGCGAGTTGCTTGAAGAAAGTCTGGAACTCGGCGAGTTGGAAGAACAACTCGGCGAGTTGGATGAAGATGGCCTGGAACTCGGCGAGTTGGAAGACCAACTTGGCGAGTAGGTTGAAGATAGTCGTAGACTCGGCGAGTCTGTTCTTGGACTCGACGAGTCTGGTCGTAGGGTTCAAGTTTCTTTTGGGAAGGCTGTGACTTGGTGAGTCAAGGGATGACTCAGCGAGTGAAGTCGCGAATTGAAGGAGGTTCTGTGTATGGGGACTCGGCAAGTCATCGGGTTGACTCAGCGAGTGGAGTCAGTCAGGGGTAGAATTTGACTTTGACTTTGACCAAGGGTTGACCAGTTAATTTCCAGGGGTAATTTGGTAATTATTGGTATTTATTGGATTCAGTCTTTTGGGTATTGACAGTGTTGGAGTTCGGGTCGGAGGTTGCAACAACATGATCTTATCCTTTCAGTCAGCAGTTGCGAGGTGAGTTATCCTCACTATATCAACAAGGTCTAAGGCAACAAGGCCGGCCCTTTATCGGATTGAGATCCGGGTATCTGTTGTTATATTATTGCTTTGATATGTTTGCATCCGGATAGTTAGGATGGTATTCGTTAGAGACCTGGTTAAGGTCGGTATCCTGGTTTATAGGATGATGATATGCTAGTGAGCTGTTAGGTCGGTATCCTGTTAGAGTATGTTGTGTGATGTGATCTGCTAGATCGGTTTGACTGGATATGAATTGTTTTGAGATTGTATGTTTATGTGCACATGGTTGTTTGGACTGGAGTTGGGTTGAGGCGGGTCCTGCTTCGTGCTGTAGGCCAAGATACCTAGGGCAGACCGGTTGTTTCGAAGGCCCAGCGAGCAGTCCGGATAGGCTGTAGGCCCCACGAGGGCGGACCAGATGTGCCGAGGCTCGGAGAGTGGACCAGGCCGACTGAAGGCCCGATGCGGGCGGACCAATCATACTGTAGACTCAGAGAGTGGACCAGGTGGGTTGAAGGCCCGGTGCTGGCGGACCAACCACACTGCAGACTCAAGGGACATGACTGGAATCGGAGGGTGGACCAGGTGGACTGAAGGCCCGACACGGCGGACCAGTCTCACAGTAGACCCGATATGCATGGATGTTCTGTGATTCGTTATTGTATAGCATGTTATGTGTATGGTATATGCGGTTGGTATTTTCGGGGTATCTTACTAAGCTTTCGGGCTTACAGTTGTGGTTTAATGTTTTTCAGGTTCTTCAGAAGACCGTGGCAAGGCGAAGGCGTGATCGTACCGCTCCTCGCGTTTATGTTTTATGATATGGACCTGGGAATGCTCTGATAATAAATGTATTGAAAACCTTTTTGTAATAACTTAATGAGTTGGCATGTTTTTGAAAAGTTTAAATTTTGTTGAAATTTTGGTCTTTACAGTATGACTCAAAATGTTAATGATAAGTATCACCTGAAAGTTCAAATGTTCAAAAATCCTTAGATCCTAATTAGGATAAGGGAAGTAACAACTCTATAAAACACTATCACGTGCCCTTCGGGGGTGTATAACACTCAAAATTGGGTGTAACTAAGTCTAGGGCCCTTGCTCTATGAAGAAAAACATTAATGAAGGCGCCCGACAAAGTCTGTCTAAATCTCTCCCACTCTATCCCTCTCTCTCCCAAATTTCTCCAAGTATATCGAATCTTTCCCAAATCTCTCCAAGTATGTCGAATCTCACCCAAATCTCTCCAAGTATGTGAAATCTCTCTCACATCTCTCCAAGTATATGAAAGCTCTCCAAGAATATGAAATCTCTCCAAGAATATGAAATCTCTCCCAAATCTCTCCAAGAATATGAAAACTCTCCCAAATCACTACAAGTATGTGAAATCTCTCCTAAATCTCTCCAAGAATATGAAATCTCTCCCAAATCTATCCAAGTATATGAAATCTCTCTCAAATCTCTCCAAGTATGTGAAATCTCTCCCAAATGTCTCTATGTACCTTCCTCAGTCGAAAACAACGCAAAATCAAAGGAGAAAACCCAAAAGGACCCTCTTGGTCCGGAACCCTCTCTACTTCGGACCGTCTGATGGACTAGGGAGAAGCCTCTCATCCATACCACATCATTTTGGAGTCTTTAGGATGCTTCGAAACCGTGCACCGGAAGGCCATCGCTTAGAAATTGTGTTGAAATTTAACCCCACTTCACACCAGACTCCGGATCCGAGGGAAATGCTCTGGATTTGAGAAGATGACCTCAGAACTCGCCTAGTTGACTCCTGGATTTGCTAGGAGGCATCGGAACTCCCCTAAACACTGCGGACGCTCACAGGAATAAGGCTACGCTTCGGTTTTTTGTCCATTTCAGACTTTTTCTTCAATTTAGGATATTTTGACGTCGGGAATTCCTCCAAACTCGTATTTTTCACATCTTGGACGCCTTAACCTCCTATTTTATGCCCAAATTAATTATTTTAAACATATTTATATCAAATAATACCCAAGATTTTTAAAGGGATTCTAAGTAGATAAGGGGTTTGACTTTATCATGTGATGCAAATCCCTAATTTCCCATGCAAATCTCAGTGAAACATGTATTATCCAAAGAGAACTAAGCCTTGTACACCAGTCCTCCAAGCAAATGTCAAGTAATCCCTTATCCTTCCTATTTAGATACATAAGTTACTCTCCCATTTCCCCACTACTCATATTCACATTCAGAAGACTCCTAAGAATGCTCTCAACTCCTTCAAGCTCCAAGTTTCACCCCTTCAATGAAAATTCTCAGATTTTTGTAAGTATTCATCTTCTTTAACTAGTGATTCTCCACCTTATTCCTAAGATTTCATTATATTTACAAATAAAATTTTCTTAGGATTTTCTAAAGTTCAAAGAACCTTCCAAGTGTTGGAACTTGGAAACTCCTTACACTTGTTCAAAACACCCAACAAGCTAAACCAAGATGAGCTTCATACCCCACCTTTTTATAAGTTTTTTATTGTTTTTGGGGGAGAGTTAAAGTCAACTCTTTTTTTAAATTCTTGAATAATTGCATGTATATGTATGTTGAGATGTGTGTGTAGAAATATTATTATTTTATTTTAACTTTTCATGAACATGAGATTTCATAAATCTCATGAAGTTCAGAAAATATTCTCATCACCACATAAGAATACTTTGTTTACAAAAGGAGCCTCCCAAATTGTTTAGAGTGTCCAACATACCCCTTTTATCCATGGCTTCTTGTCTAGAAGTAAAAGTTGTTGAAATATATATTGATATCTTGACACTGTTTCTATAATTGTTTTGAAAATTTGAACCTTATGTCATATTAGTGACTTTTTTCAAACTATTAGTGATTATTTATGAATATTTGAGATAAATAATTTCACCAAGAAAATATACAAATAGAGCCTTTATGATCGAAAATTTTGCATGTCATAAAGCTACTGTCATAACGTCACACAAGTCATAGTTTACACAAATCATAACTTGACACCTTCCGACATATAGGGTCTCACTTAGTAATTTATAAAGGAAAGAGCCATTTTTTAAACTTCTCTAATATTGGGTCGATTGATAAATATGCGAATCGGATTATTTTCAACAAACCAAACGCAACGAAATGAAGCGAAGCGAAACGAAATGAAATATCTAGTCAACGAGTACAACTACTATCATAGTAAATAATGGATTTCACGATTGATCAAAAATCTGTTAGTATTCTAGTCAGAAAAATCTTCACAGTACATATATTTATATATAATAGTGTGCGCCTGAAGTACTGTAAGAGTTATAACCAGAGTCTCCTGGAGGGGGAACGTGAATTTGTGTATAGATCTATATGGGGTTGACACCCCGCACCTTCGCTGTTCGCTACAGCTAGACCGGCCAGTCTAGGCCTCTAGGGTGACAAATGTCTTAAACGAAACCGACGCCATGAAGAACATCATAACTGGCACTCCGTCATATTAGTATGGTTATAACGACTCACTAGAATATATCAGAAATGTATTTATACAGATTTCACTTTTGGTTTACAAACAAATATGTTTTGGTTTGTTCAAATGAAATTTTCTACACAAGTGTTATGGTTTTCAAAGCTACTATTTTATACATCAGAAAATATAGTATTTTCTGGAGGAAACAATTATATACGATTTCGAAAATGACTAACTAAGACACACATGCAACTATACTCGAGTTGAAACAAGACATACAACTATTTTGATAAGAAAATATTGGATTATCTGGATTTCTAAACTATCATCAAAGTTTTATACAAAAATGCTTATGAACGCACCATCATATTTTATGTTGATGCTTTTCAAACAACTTGTATTCTCAGGAAACCAATAAGCAGGTTGTGGATCGCGGACTCAAGATTATTTTGCTGTGTTTTGGGAATTATTTACTGATGTTTCTTTGTGTAAAATTTTAGAACAAAAGCATGATGTAAAACAATGTAAGTTTGATACAGATGTATGATGTTTAGATTTTCTATTTTTCGTTTATAGGCATTTGTTATGATACTACACAATGAAGTTACCACCTCCGGACGTTTCTACCTTTCTGGTCCGGGGGTGTGATAGATTGGTATCAGAGCATTGTTTATAGTGACATAGAATATATAGCGATACAAGATATACAACTATAAATACAATGGGAGTAAAACACTCTGACTAAAAGTATACATACTTGCTAGGATTATATGATAACAAGAACAAACAATATAACTTAAACGTTGAACACTACAGTCAAACATTGGCAGTTATGTAATCATATCTATGATAAATATAGCCTGATCAACTATATTTATTTAAGATTGACCAACATGTGTTTGGGGAGTGATGGTGGTGTTGCAACAAGCCTAAAGCCTCCCAACTATAAATACAATGGGAGTAAAACACTTTGACTAAAAGTATACATACTTGCTAGGATTATATCATAACAATAACAAACAATATAACTTAAAGGTTGAACAGTACAGTCAAACCTAGGCAGTTATGTAATCATATCTGGGATAAATATAGCCTGATCAACTATATTTATTTAAGATATGACCAACATGTGTTTGGGGAGTGATGGTGGTGTTGCAACAAGCCTAAAGCCTCCTAACAATATAACTTAAAGTATACATACTTGCTAAAAGTTTTAACAAGATAACTTAAAACACTCTGATTAAAAGTATACATACTTTCTAGGATTATATCATAACAAGAACAAATAATATAACTTAAAGGTTAAACACTAAAGTCAAACCTGGGCAGTTATGTAATCATATCTGGGATAAATATATCCTGATCAACTATATTTATTTAAGATATGACCAACATGTGTTTGGGGAGTGATGGTGGTGTTGCAACAAGCCTAAAGCCTCCCAACTCGTTATCCCAAAAGTTTTAAGAACCAAACCTAAAATAATTAAGATACTATAGGAGTATTTGGACATTCTATCTATTTTCTCGTACACATGTATTCTTGCACAGGAAACATGGCAGGCTTTCACCTTCCCGGAGACCCATATTTTCCCAACTAGGCGAATGGGGGTTAGATTGTGGAAGACCCATAAGAAGACTGCGAGGAACCCATGGAGGATCCCGAAGAATTGGTAGAGTTTGAAGAGAAGGACATCGATAAAGAGATCGAGGAAGATGATGAGGAAGAGGTTGAGGAGGACGAGGAATCATACATTGAGTATAAAGTTATCAACCCTCCCTAGATGGCAAAGGTACACCGCATAGGATGGGCTACAATAGCCCTACACCTCCTTAGGCTAAAACTATTGAGAGATGGGGCCAACGCCACGGTCAGCAACCACCATTTGGGATGAACTGAGGTTACTACAACCTCCAACATGGAGGACCATCAGACCGCACACTCTCTGTCGTGGTCAGACGTATTAGGGACATCGGTGACCAGGCTCAAGTTACCACCGATCGGGTGATGCAGATGTGGGTGACCATGCAGATCACGGATGCTCGCACGCGAGACCTTGAGCGAGACTTCTATCCAATGGAACGACTCATAGAAGATCTTGCTACTGCACGAGAAGAGATCAGAGAATACCAGGAGCGACACATCACTCTGGAGGAACGTGTACATATCGTTGAATGCAAGTTAGCGAAGCTCCAGGGTGCGTCTACCTCATCGTTAGCACCACCAGGCCCTACTCGTCTATGAAATCCCCATTTTCACGGCTAGAAAAGACCAATTTTGTTTATGCTTTATAAAAATCATAGTATTTCTTTTCATAAAAATGTTGCGGAATTTGTTCCCAGTAAAACATGATAAATACGTTATCAAAGCATTTCCGAAGAAAAGTATTTTTATTCATTTTAGAACATTTGGGATGTGATCGTCAATACAGAAACATAAGCATAAACAGAACTTACATTCATTATCACTGATGATTTATATCTCCTTAATCTCTAAGTGTAATCTGACTTCGTATCAACACCTGTGATATAAATAAACTGAGTGGGTCAGGTTGGGAAACCTGGTGAGTACATAGGGTTTTCAACCCACAATAATATAATTATTATGTTTAAACAATAAAGCAATAAACCCAATTACCCATCCCCATTATCTTCTTTATTCTTAAGGATCTACCCTAAGAATCAGCTATTCCTCGTTCATTTATTCCTAAGGATCATCCTAAGCAATTGACACGAAGTCCATCGTTGCCACGGTTTACAAAACAGGAACTAAGTCTGCATAATCGCCAGGGGTTAGGCATCAAGTCTGCATGATCGCCAAGGTTTACACAATGGGCACTACGTCTACATAGTTGCCAGGGTTTAGGCATCAAGTCTGCATGATCGCCAAGGTTTAGGCACCAAGTATGCATGATCGCCATGGTTTAGAATACACCGGGTGAACACATCGTTCACAACACCTACAGGTTGCGAGCCTGCTAGTGTTCCACTAGACTGTCTAGAATAGTTTGTGGTTGTCATCCATACTCTGCTGAATGACGTGGCCATCGTTTGGAAAAAGGCTTCTCACATCATCCACCTCTCACTCTCACCTCGTGGTCTATAACACCTCTCAACTCATCATCAAACTCATATTTCATCTATTACATCTACCCATGTTTTACCCCAACATTATCATAGATATAAAATACATATACAGTTTAAATCATTTAAAACATGTATAAAATCATTCATCCAGCATAGACAGCAAGTATTCAGATAATATGCACACATAACACGTAATTTATATAAAATACTTCATATCTATGTGTAAGATTAAAGTAACTATGCACTCACCTGAAAGGTGGTGACTTAGTACTCGAACAGCACTTCAATACTCTCAAAACAATTTCCTTCTATAAAACCTAGTACCAATACCACTAGGGTTAAGTCTAACGATAACCACGACAAATTAATTAGTCTGACTATTATTATTATTATATAAGTGTTAATAACACTCAATATAACTCATAATAATAGCCCAAATAATTGTTTTAAGGACCTAATAACATTCCAATATTTATTTGAATGTTATATTAAAAATTGCGTAAGCATAGCAAACTTACAAAGAATTTTATCGAAAACTGGAACTTATTTGGAGTAGCGTTTCGAAACCGAAAGACACTTTTTCTCGGGACTCCGGGAGCCTCGGGGCTTCCCTCGGGAGCTAAGTGGTTTAACTAGGGCTTAGGGGGTTTAGAGGAGCTAGAGAGAGAATGTAGTGAGAGAAAGAAGGTGGAAAGGTGCAAGAAATGAGGCTGCCCTCGGTTCCCTTTTATAGGCCGAGAGGCCTCGCTACGCTGGGTGTTCAGAAGCCCTACGCGGGGCGTAGCGTCGGATAAGGCGGACAGGTGGTGCTTTTCGGGTGGGGCTAC
This sequence comes from Lactuca saligna, assembly GCF_052625555.1. NCBI lineage: Eukaryota > Viridiplantae > Streptophyta > Magnoliopsida > Asterales > Asteraceae > Lactuca > Lactuca saligna. The sequence continues at coordinate 142,676,339 of NC_136421.1, read as the reverse complement.
GTGTTTGCTTCTCGGACCACACAAGACCGAAGTACGCTGTGCGTACCTGGTTCCGGATGTTGGGTGTAATGCGATGGCCATGTGTATGAATCTGAAGCGAGTACCGAGCCAGCGATGGAGGGTCTAGATTGTGCCACATCATCGATTCTTCATCAGGTCTCGCAATTTCATGCTTCAACTTTAAAAATTCATAACTTTCAAGTACGAGCTCCTTTTTGGACATTCTTTATATCCACCCGAAGGCGGGAACGTACTCTACAACTTTCGTTTAGACTCCGTCGGCTAATTTTGACTCGATTTTAAATTTTGTATTATTAACAGGCGGAGACAGGATTGGTCTGTTAAATTCTCATAACTTCTTCATCCGATGTCCGTTTTCGCTCATCTTTTTCTCGTTACGCTACTCTTAACGAGATCCTCGATTCTCGTTTAGGTCGTGTCGGCCAAAAATCACTCGATCTAATATTTGAATTTCGGGCTGCACACTGCTAATCCGAAACTTCGAAAAATCATAACTTCTTCATACGAAGTCATATTTGGGCGTTCTTTTTTATCGATGTTCTTAGTTTAACGTATTCTACGACTTTCATTTATATTGCTAAGGCTAAAATTCGCTTTATCGTAAATTCACTATTTACGCTTCCCGGTGCCATGTCGGTTCTGTCGCGACATTTTGACGGGTCATAACTTCTTCGTTATAACTCGGATTTCAGCGTTCTTTGTATGTACGGAAACCTTGTAACATATTCTACAACTTGGTTAAGATTATTTATTCTAAATAACATTTTGTCGAAAAGTCGTTTTCGACCCCTATTGCGTCTAAATTGACTAGCCCGGATCTACGGGCGTTACAATTATCCCCCCCTTAGGATGATTACGTCGCGGAATCATCAACGAAACAGAGCTTACATGATGACTCCATTCATTATTTATTCATACTAAGTCATAACTTCGATGTTTCTTCGAACGTGTATCTAACTCTTAGACTCCTTGAATACAGGGGATGCTCGATCCTACATCCGCCCTCTCTCTCACATTAGACTCCAAATTATGACCTTCAAGTCACAATGTCAATCCTCAGTTGATACGAACTTAAGATAAGTTCTCTTTATTACAATGGAACGATGTGTTATATCCTAATGACCTATTATCGTATGAAACAATGCTTAGACTCAGGTCTCTTAGAGTCAAATTCCGGAATGAAATATGCCTTCCTTCATGGTCTAATGTGATATAATCAAATTTTAACATGTAGCATTTCTAGCTACCAACTTTTTTTTTAACAACGAGCGCGATACTTCTATTGATCGCTTTGATTTCAATCGTTTGGTTTAAGTCGGACGCTACATCAAACTTGGTTCTCTGAACCACGTAATCTACTCATCGTAGTCGGACTCAATGCGATATGATCACTAGGGTCGGGATAACAACAATTTTCTTAGTCATTACCGAAACAATGGTAATGACATACTTGAATAAAACGAGGTCAATTACTAGCTTCTTGGTAACCTTGTGACTTTCCCTGATCCAAGCGTGAGTCCTGTGCTTCCGGTAGTATATGCATCTACTACCTTTCACACCTACTCATACTCATCCCAAGTATTGTCTCACAGTTTTCCAAGTCACCATGCAAGAAAATCACATAACAGTTTAACACATCAGATACAAAATGAAGCTTTATTATTTCTCGAAATTATTACATAGGTGTTCAAGTTCATCCTAGACTATGAATCTAATAGGCTACATCATACGATACTATGGCTACTGCATAACTTGATCTTCGGATATGAAGTCCTCATCCTTGATTCCTAGCACGGTTTTCTTCTTCGTCGAGGATCATGTGGAATGCCCTTGGCCTCGGTGGTGTTTCTGGTCTTGCTGCTTTATTTTTCCCCGGGCAGTCCCTAGAAATATGCCCTTATTTGTTACATCCATAACACACCTTCTTATTGGATGCACACTTGCTGGCATAATGCCTTGTCTTTCCACATTTGTAGGAAGTCACCTCCTCGCTACATTTCCCGAAGTGCTTCTTTTTACACTTCTCGCACCACTTGGTTTCACCTCCTCCTCCTTCTTCAGTCTTTGAGAATTTCTTTTCCTTGTTGGATTTTGAAGATCCTTCATGCTTCCCTTTCTCACCAACTTCAGCTCTCTCCAAACCTTTTTCCCTAATCTGGGTCTCAACATTCCTGGCTGCCCAGATGGCTCCTTTCAAAGTGGTTGCTTGCTTGACCATTCGTCCAAAGTTTGCTGGTAATCCATGGGCAAACTTATTGACCTTGGAGAGATCAGTTGGAGCTAGATAAGGAACAAGCTTCATTTTCTCCGTAAAACTTGTAGCATACTCGGCGACACTCTTCTTTCCCTTCTTTAGATTCTGAAACTCGTCTAGAAATAAATCCATATTCCTAGTTCATTTAACCTAATGCTCTTATACCAACTGTGACATCCCATTTTCACGGGCAGAAAAGATTTTGTTTATGCTTTATAAAAATCAGAGTATTTCTTTTCATAAAAATGTTGCGGAATTTGCTCCCAGTAAAACATGATAAATACGTTATCAAAGCATTTCCGAAGAAAAGTATTTTTATTCATTTTAAAACATTTGGGATGTCATCGTCAATACAGAAACATAAGCATAAACAAAACTTAAATTCATTATCACTAATGATTTATATCTCCTTAATCTCTCAGTGTAATGTGACTTCGTATCAACACCTGTCATATAAATAAACTGAGTGGGTCAGGTTGGGAAACCTGGTGAGTACATAGGGTTTTTAACCCACAATAATATAATTATTATGTTTAAACAATAAAGCAATAAACCCAATTACCCATCCCCATTATCTTCTTTATTCTTAAGGATCTACCCTAAGAATCAGCTATTCCTCGTTCATTTATTCCTATGGATCATCCTAAGCAATTGACACGAAGTCCATCGTTGCCACGGTTTACAAAACAGGAACTAAGTCTGCATAGTCGCCAGGGGTTAGGCATCAAGTCTGCATGATCGCCAAGGTTTACACAATGGGCACTAAGTCTACATAGTCGCCATGGTTTAGGCATCAAGTCTACATGGTCTCCAAGGTTTAGGCACCAAGTCTGCATGGTCACCATGGTTTAGAATACACCGGGTGAACACATCGTTCACAACACCTACAGGTTGCAAGCCTGCTAGTGTTCCACTAGACTGTCTAGAATAGTTTGTGGTTGTTATCCATACTCTGCTGAATGATGCAGCCATCGTTTGGGAAAAGGCTTCTCACATCGTCCACCTCTCACCCTCATCTCGTGGTCTATAACACCTCTCAACTCATCATCAAACTCATATTCCATCTATTACATCTACCCATGTTTTACCCCAACATTATCATAGATATAAAATACATATACAGTTTAACTCATTTAAAACATGTATAAAATCGTTCATCCAGCATAGACAGCAAGTATTCTGATAATATGCACACATAACACGTAATTTATATAGAATACTTCATATCTATGTGTAAGATGAAAGTAACTATGCACTCACCTGAAAGGTGGTGACTTAGTACTCGAACAGCGCTTCGATACTCTCAAAACATGTTCCTTCGATAAAACCTAGTACCAATACCACTAGGGTTTAGTCTAACGATAACCGCGACAAATTAATTAGTCTGACTATTATTATTATTATATAAGTGTTAATAACACTCAATATAACTCATAATAATAGCCCAAATAATTGTTTTAAGGACCTAATAACATTCCAATATTTATTTGAATGTTATATTAAAAATTGCGTAAGCATAGCAAACTTACAAAGAATTTTATCGAAAACTGGAACTTATTTGGAGTAGCGTTTCGAAACCGAAAGACACTTTTTCTCGGGACTCTGGGAGCCTCGGGGCTTCCCTCGGGAGCTAAGGGGTTTAACTAGGGCTTAGGGGGGTTTAGAGGAGCTAGAGAGAGAAAGTAGTGAGAGAAAGAAGGTGGAAAGGTGCAAGAAGTGAGGCTGCCCTCGGTTTCCTTTTATAGGCCGAGAGGCCTCACTACGCTGGGCGTTCAGAAGCCCTACACGGGGCGTAGCGTCGGATAAGGCGGACAGGTGGTGCTTTTCGGGTGGGGCTACGTGTTTGCTTCTCGGACCACACAAGACCAAAGTACGTTGGGTGTACCCGGTTCCGGACGTTGGGCGTAATGCGAAGGCTAGGTGTCTGAATCTGAAGCATGTATCGAGCCAGCGATGGAGGGTCGAGATTGTGCCACGTCATCAATTCTTCATCAGGTCTCGCAATTTCATGCTTCAACTTTAAAAATTCATAAAATTCGCGTACGAGATCCGTTTTCAACATTGTTTATATCCACGCGAAGGTGGGAACGTACTCTATAACTTTCGTTTACGCTCCATCGGCTAATTTTGACTCGATTTTAAATTTTATATTATTATAAGGCCGGGACAGGATTGGTCCGTTAAATTCTCATAACTTCTTCATCCAACGTCTGTTTTCTCCCATCTTTTTCTCATTACGCTACTCTTAATGAGATCCTCGATTCTCGTTTAGGTCGTGTCGGCCATAAATCACTCGATCTAATATTCGAATTTCGGGCTGTCCACTGGTAATCCGAAACTTCGAAAAATCATAACTTCTTCATACGAAGTCAGATTTGGGCATTCTTTTTATCGATGTTCTTAGTTTAACGTATTCTACGACTTTCATTTATATTGCTAAGGCTGAAACTCGCTCCATCGTAAATTCACTATTTACGCTTCCCGGTGCTGTGCCGGTTTTATCACGAAATTTCGACGGGTCATAAGTTCGTCGTTATAACTCGGATTTCAGCGTTCTTTATATGTACGGAAACCTTGTTACATATTCTAAAACTTGGTTAAGATTATTTATTCTAAATAATCTTTTGTCGAAAAGTCGTTTTCGACCCCTATTGCCTCTAAATTGACTAGCTCGGTTCTACGGGCGTTACTCGTCACGATTAGTACCTATTTATTTGCTACCATATCGATTTTCCTTTGTGCACTTTCCTATGTATTACTGATGACATGATTAAGTGATCTCACTACTCATGGAGTCATGACTTTGCTAGATTCTATTTCACTACAAGCATTGTATGCCATATGAAGACAAATTTCCATGTGCTCAGAAGATTACTATAAATGAAAAACATATATATATATATATATATATATATATATATATATATATATATATATATATATATATATATATATTACCTATTGTGTGGACTAACACTATTTTTACATGTTGATTTTATGCACACACTTATTCATATAACCAAACCACCAATACTATTCTATGATCAAGAAATTGTGAAACAAATTACATTGGATAGTCATTGTCCTTGTGATCCCTGACAGAAAGATACCGAGGAGACCGATCCAAAAGAACAACAACCCAGCACCACCGCCACTGCCCCCGCCGAAGATGAACTTTGCGGCCTTTCAAGCGGCAGTTTTGGCAACAATAACCATAGCGTTAGCCCATATTCAAAACGAAAATAAAGGTGGTAATGGTCAAGGGACGAGAAGCTCCCATCAAGAGATGAATCAAGGACCTATAAGGGCCTGTACCTACAAGGAGTTTTCCAATGCAATACCCCGTACTTTCAACGGGACTGGAGGAGTCATAGCTTTGAAACAATGGATCGAGAAGGTTGAGTCGGTGTTAGAGATATGCGAGTGTCTGTGAAATTCGCGGCCTGCACCTTCATCGACCATGCGTTGTCATGGTGGAACAGACACATTAAGGCCATGACACTTCCTGTCGCTAATTCCATGTCCTGGGAAGCTCTCAAAGAAATGCTTTCCGCTGAGTGTTGTCCCCGAGGGGAGGTACAAAAACTTGAACAAGAACTATGGAACCTTACGGTGCAGAATTTGGACATTGACGCCTACATATCAAGGTTTAATCAACTTACGCTTTTGTGTCGTGGTATGATTACATCCGAAGAAAAGAAAATCCAACGATTCATCTGTGGATTGACGCCTCTTATTCAAGGTAATATGATTTCCTTGAAACCTGAGACTTATGACAGTGCAAAGCGCCTAGCCAAGAAGTTGTATGATCACGACAAAAAGAAAAGTACCAAAGCAACCGGGGGAGAAAGCAAACAATAAGAAGGGAACAAGAAGAACTGGGAAAACAAGTGCAAAGGATGACATAATTCAAGTCCATCTAAGAAACCATAGACAGGCGCAGTCCATTCTACTACTACTCTAGTCGCACCAACCCCAACCGCTCCAGCCTCAACCACAACAACATCTGCAAAGTCATACGCAGGATCCAATCCCAAGTGTGACAAGTGTAACTATCATCGCTACGGGGCATGCAAAGATTTCCAATGCACCAACTACATTAAAAAAGGACGCACTATCCGGTATTGCAAGATGCCCCCACAACAAAACAAGCAACCCAAGGACAACAATGTCGGAGCTAGCCGTGCCTGTTACGGGTGCGGGGAAACCAGCCATTTTAAACATAATTGTCCTAAGAACAACAATAAGAACTCAAGAAGAGTTTTAACCATGGGGAAAGGAGAGGCGGTGCAAGATCCAACAATGGTGACTGGTACGTTTCCACTCAACAACTCTTATGCGTGCATTTTATTTGATAGTGGTGCTGAGCAAAGAGTTGCAAGTCAAAAATTCAAACACCTACTCAATCAAAATCATTACAAATTAAACAAAACTTATATGGTCGAAATGACCAATGGTAAAACGGAAGCAACCAATGATATCTATGTAGGGTGCACACTAACGTTAAATAATCACACCTTCCCTATCAGTTTGATGCATGTTAATATTAGGAGCTTTGATGTTATTGTTGGCATGGATTGGTTAAGACCCCACCGTGCTTAAATTATATGTCACGAGAAGGTTATTTGTTTTCACATACCCAAAAATGAAACTCTAATAGTTTATGGCGATAAACCTGGGTCAAACCTCCGACTCATTTCTTGCATCCAAGCACAAAAGTGCTTGCATAAAAAGAATCACACCTTTCTTGCTCATGTTGTGGATAAAACCAAGGAGAGAGAAAAGCATTAACAATATTCTTGAAGTACGTGACTTTCCCGGCGTATTTCCTGGGGAATTGCCTGGAATACCTCCCGAGCGCCAGGTCGAGTTTCGAATCAACCTTGTACAAGGAACCACCCCAAGCGCCAAATCACCCTACAGGTTAGCTCCTACCGAAATGCAAGAGTTATCTAGTCAACTGAGCGAGGTTCTTGACTAAGGATTCATCAGGCCGAGCTTTTCACCTTGGCAAGCTCTAATTCTGTTTATCAAGAAAAAAGACGGATGTTTCAGAATGTGCATAGATTATCGAGAATTAAACAAGCTCACCGTCAAGAATCGATACTCACTTCCCCGAATCGTTGATCTATGCGATTAACTTCAAGGAGCAAGTTACTTTTCCATGATAGATCTGAGGTCCGAGTACCATCAACTAGATTCCGAGAGGAGGATATTCCAAAGACGGATTTCAGAACCCGTTATAGGCATTTCAAATTCGTAGTCATGCTTTTTGGTCTCACAAACGCGCCGACAACCTTTTTGGACCTAATGAACCGTGTCTGTCGGCCATTTCTTGAAAATTTTGTAATTGTTTTCATCGATGATTTACTTGTTTACTCTAAGAGTAAGGAGGAGCACAGCCTACACTTACGACAAATTTTGGGGACACTGAGAGCAGAGAAACTTTACACAAAGTTCTCCAAATGCAAATTATGGATTCGTAGAATGGAATTTTTGGATCATGTAGTCAGCGAAGAGGGGATACATGTGGACCCTACCAAGATCAAGGCTATTGAGGGATGTACAACCCCAAGAACCCCAACAGAAATGCGACAATTTTTAGGCCTCGTAGGTTATTACCGAAGGTTCATCCAAAATTTTTCCAAAATCGCCAAGCCTCTCACCACTCTCAACTAGAAGGGTGTACCTTTCCATTGGAATGACAAACAAGAAGCTGCCTTCTAAACCCTGAAACAAGCTCTCTGTAGTGTTCCAGTGTTGTCTTTGCCAAAAGGAACTAAAGACTTCGTAGTATACTGCGATGCTTCTAATCAAGGGTTAGGCTATATGCTTATGCAGCGTGGGAAAGTGATAGCTTATGCATCAAGGCAACTAAATACCCATGAAGTAAACTAAAACACCCATGACATCGAGTTAGGAACTGTGGTCTTTGCCTTAAATGTTTGGAGGCACTACCTATATGGTACAAAGTGCAACATTTTCACAAACCACAAGAGCCTCCAACATATCCTAAATCAAAAGGATTTGAACATGAGATAACGGAGATAGGTCGAGCTGCTGAACAACTACGAGTGCGAAATCAAGTACCATCCAGGAAAAGAAAGTGTGGTAACCGACGCCTTAAGCAGAAAGGAGTACTCGGGTCACTGAGTAAAGACATTTTTAATGACCGTCCATTCCCATCTATACTCACAAATCAAAGAGGCTCAGCAGGGAGCCTTGAAGCCGGAAAACGTCACCAATGAGGCATTGCACAGAATGGAAAAGAATTTGATGGTCAAAGAAGATGGAGCCTATTATCTTATGGACCGAATCTAAACATCGAGGTTCGGTGGATTTCGGGACGTGGCAATGTATGAGGCTCGCAAAACATGATACTCTATCCATCTGGGTTCTGACAAGATGTACATGGATATCAAACAATGTTATTGGTGTACGAACATGAAATCTGAGATTTCCACTTACGTTAGCAAGTGTTTCACTTGTGCCAAAGTTAAAGTGGACTTGGGTATACTTCAACAACCCAAATTACCCGAGTGAAATGTGAGAGGATAACAATGAATTTTATAACCAAATTGCCCAAGACAACAGACAGCCTGGATGCTATCTAGGTGATTGTTGATCGATTAACAACGTACGTCCATTTCCTACCAATAAAGGAGACCTAGAAAATTGAATGATTAACACGTATATACCCAAAAGAGGTAGTCACACCTCATGGAGTCCCCATATCTATTATCTCGGATAGGGATAGTAGATTCACCTCTCGTTTTTGGCAGTCGCACCAGAAAGCATTGGGAACCCGACTGTATATGAGCACTGCTTACCATCCTCAAACCGAAGGACAAAGTGAACGAACTATTCAAATCCTAGAAGACATGCTCCGATCATGTATAATAGATTTTGGCATAGATTGGGATACATACATGCCCTTGGTTGAATTCTCATATAACAACAATTATCACACAAGCATATTAGTCGCCCCCTTTGAGGCCTTGTATGGTCGGAAGTGCAAATCACCCCTTTGTTGGAATGAAGTAGGTAACACCCAGCTGGTAAAAGGACAATCGCCAAACAACACTCTCTCGGGGCTAGAAATCATCCCAGAAACTACATAGAAGATAATCCAAATCAAAGCCCGACTCCAAGCATCGTGTGATCGAAAAAATAGTTATGCTGATAAACAACGGAAATCCTTAGAGTTCCAATTCAGAAATCGAGTGCTATTAAAGGTCTCTCCGTGGAAAGGGATGATCTATTTTGGGAAATGAAGAAAGTTAAACCCGCGATACATCAGACCATTCGAGATTCTTTCCCGAATTGGTCCTATGGCCTATAAGCTGCAACTACCCTCTGAGCTCAACAATGTGCACCCCGTGTTCCACGTATCAAATTTGAAAAAGTGTTTATTGGATGAAACCCTCGTTATTCCTCTAGAAGAGATTGAGATAAACGAGAATCTCCTATTCGTTGAAGAACCAGTCGAGATAATGGAAAGGGAAGTGAAGTGCACGAAACAGAGTCATATTCCTATTGTGAAGGTTCAATGGAATGCAAAGTGCATACTGGAATTCACTTGGGAGCGTGGAGATCAAATGATACAGAAGTACCCCCACCTATTCGCTAACCCATGAAGGCTACTTTAGAACAAGTTTCGGGACAAAATTCCCTTTAACGGACGGATGATGTGACAACCGACAAGCTTCTGGTCAAGTCAAGGTCAACGGTTCAACTTGGTCAACTCAACTAGTGTTTGTATGTTAGGAGTACTTTATGTTAACTAATGTATGACTCTAAATCTTAATGCGAAGTATCACCTGAAAGTTTAAATGTTCAAAAATTCTAAGATCCTAATCAGGATAAGGGAATTAACAACTCTATAAAACACTATCACGTGCCCTTTGGGGGTGTATAACACTCTAACTAGGGTGTAACTAAGTCTAGGGCCCTTGATCTACGAAGAAAAACATTAATGAAGGCCCCAGACAAAGTTTCTCTAAATATCTCTCACTCTATCCCTCTCTCTCCCAAATCTCTCCAAGTATATCGAATCTTTCCAAAATCTCTCCAAGTATATCGAATCTCTCCCAAATGTCTCGAAGTATGTGAAATCTCTCCCACATCTCTCCAAGAATATGAAATCTCTGCAAGAATATGAAATCTCTCCCAAATCTCTCCAATAATATGAAATCTCTCCTAAACCGCTCCAAGTATATGAATTCTCTCCAAGTATGTGAAATCCCTCCCAAATCTCTCCAAGAATATGAATTCTCTCTCAAATCTCTCCAAGAATATGAAATATCTCCCAAATCTCTCCAATTATGTGAAATCTCTCCCAAATCTCTCCAAGTATGTGAAATCTCTCCCAAATCTCTTTATGTACCTTCCTTAGTCGAAAACAACCCAAAACCGAAGGAGAAAACCCAAAAGGACCCTCTTGGTCTGGAACCCTCTTGGTTCGAACCCTCTTTACTTTAGAACCTTCTTGGTCCGGAACCCTCTCTACTTCGAACCCTCTGATGGACTAGGGAGAAGCCTCTCAACCGGATCACATCATTTTGGAGTCTTCAGGTTGTTTTGGAACCTCGCACCGAAAGGGCCTCGCTTAGAACTTGCTTCGGAATTTAAGTTGGGTTCGCACCCGACTCCAGATTTGAGGGAAATGTTCCAGATTTGAGTAGATGACTTCAGAACTCTCCCAGTTTACTCCCGATTTTGCTAGGAGGCTCCGAAACTCCCCTAAACACTTCGGACCCTCGCAGGAAGAAGGTTAAACTTCGGATTTTTGTCGATTTCGGACTTTTTCTTCAGTTTAGGATATTTTAACGTCGGGAATTCATCCAAACTCTTATTTTTCACATATTGGACGCCTTAAACCCATAGTTTATGCCAAAATTAATTATTTTAAACATATTTATATAAAATAATACCCAAGATTTTTTAAGGGATTCTAAGTAGATAAGGGGTTTGACTTTATGATGTGATGCAAATCCTCCATTTCCCATGCAACTCTCAGTAAAACATGTATTGTCCAAAGAGAACTAAGCCTTCTACACCAGTCCTTCAAGAAAATGTCAAGTCATCCCTTATCCTTCCTATTGAGATACGTAAGTTACTCTCCCATTTCCCCACTTCGCATATTCACATTCAGAAGACTCCTAAGAATACTCTCAACTCCTTCAAGCTCAAGTTTCACCCGTTCATAGAAAATTCTCAGATTTTTGTAAGTATTCATCTTCTTTAACTAGTGATTCTCCACCTTATTCCTATGACTTCATTATATTTACACATAACATTTTCTTAGGATTTTCTAAAGTTCAAAGAACCTTCCAAGTGTTGGAACTTGGAAAGTCCTTACATTTCTTCAAAACACCCAGCAAGCTAAACCAAGGTGAGCTTCATATCCCACCTTTTTCTAAGTTTTTTTTATTGTTTTTGGGGGAGAGTAAAAGTCAACTCTTGTTCTAAATTCTTGAATAATTGCATGTCTACGTATGATGAGATGTGTGTGTAGAAATATTATTATTTTATTTTAATTTTTCATGAACGTGAGATTTCACAAATCTCATGAAGTTAAGAAAATATTCTCATCACCACATAAGGAATACTTTTTTTACAAAAGGAGCCTCCCAAATTTTTGAGTATGTCCAGCATAACCCCTTTATCAATGGCTTGTTGTCTACAAGTAAAGTTGTTGAAATATATCTTGATATATTGACACTATTTCTATAATTCTTTTGAAAATTGGAACCTTATGTATTAGTGACTTTTTGCAAACTATTAGTGATTATTTATGAATATTTGAGATAAATAATTTCACCAAGAAAATATACAAATAGAGCCTTTATGAAAGAAAAATTTTCATGTCAAAAAGCTGTTGTCATAAAGTCACACATGTCATAGTTTACATAAATCATAACTTGACCGCTTCCGACAGACGGGGTCTCACTTAGTAATTTATGAAGGGAAGAGCCATTTTTCCGACTTCTCTAACATCGGGTCAATTAATAAATATGCAAAGCGGATTATTTTCAACCAACGAAACGCAACGAAATGAAGCAAAATGAAACGAAATATCTAGTCAACGAGTACAACTACTATCATTTAATTAGTAAATAATGGATTTCACGATTGTTCAAAAATATTTTAGTATTCTAGTCAGACAAATCTTCACAGTTCATATATTAATATATAATAGTGTACGCCTGAAGTCCTATAAGAGTTATAACCAGAGTCTCCTGGAGGGGGAACGAGAGTTTGTGTATAAATCTATAAGGGGTTGACACCCCACATCTTCGTTGTTCGCTATAGCTAGGCCGGCCAGTCTAGGGTGACAAATATCTTAAACGAAACCGATACCTAAAGAATGTCATAACATGCACTCTGTCATTTTAGTATGGTTATAACGACTCACTAGATTATATCAGAAATGTATTCATACAGATTTCACTTTTGGTTTACAGACAACTATGTTTTGGTTTGTTCAAATGAAACTTGTCTACACAAGTGTTATGGTTTTCAAAGCTACTATTTTATACATCAGAAAATATAGGATTTTATGGAGCAAGCAATTATATACGATTTCAAAAATGACTAACTAAGACACACATGCAACTATACTCGAGTTGAAACAAGACATACAACTATTTCATGAAAGTTCATTATTCAATTTATCAGGACCCTCGTTTACTTAGTGCTCTTTAATTATGGTACAAAAAGGGTTCGTAGTAATATTACTAAGGATAAAATCCGAAGGCACTGAAAACATATGTACGTTGGATAGTTCATAGTCCTAGTAATCACTAGTTCCAAATCGATTTAACATCTATTACGTCGAGGAATTTTGACTTCGTCAGTCGACATGGTTTGGTTTGGTCCTCACCATACCAGTTTCCTTTGCTGTGTAAAGATTTTTCCCTGAAACAACCATCCAATGAAATTCTTTCAATCCATAACGTAAACGCTTATATCGTCTCTCGCTTCAAAGCCTCAGAAGTACCCATGCGAGGCGTACCACACCTTCTAGCCTACCTAGTAGTTAATGGACTTGAAGCGACATCAAAGATGTTCCAGAAGCCCGTACCCACCTGTAGTATATCAAATAGATCACTTAGGAAGACCACTCGTACCGCAAGTCAAGTTCGAGAATAGAGACTAAGAACTCATTACGTTAACCTATCACTAATAATTGTATACACGAGAGTGATATATAATTTTGACTCAACAAGATTTAGGATGTGTGATTCCGCCCTATCTCCTGTTCCTTGTCTGGTTGTGCACTTGGGGCAGAGCCACCCATCTGAACGTCTTGTCAATCTTAATTATATACGACTTGTATACACGAGGTGATGATGGACAAGCCAAGTATGAGTCTTACCATGAACTTCAAAGCAAAAGCCTTCATCTTAAATTCAACTAGAAGTAGCTTAACATGACACAATGACAGTGGGCTAAGCTACTAAGTGATTACAAATATGAAATTTTTTATCATAAACCCAGTAAAGCCAATGTAGTGGTTGACACCCTTATTCGGAAAGAGCACTCAGGTCGTAGATTCAAATCATTGACTATGACAATCTATTCACATCTGTCCACACAAATTTAGGTGGCTTCGTAGGAAGCCTTGAAACCTGGAACTGTGACAGGTGAAACCCTGGAAGGAATGAATATGTAACAGCTCGGATTTCCAGGTATCTTTTATTCATATATTTTTTTTGGTGTTTTGTGAGGGGACTCGGCGAGTTGGAGCTTAAACTCGCCGAGTAGGATCGCGGTTCTGGATGCGGGTTTCGCACCTGGACTCGGCGAGTCCAAGGAATGGACACGGCGAATCCGTGCTGTTTAATGAAACCCTAATTTCCCGGTCCTAAGCCCTAATTAAAGGACCTTATGGCCCTTCATTGCGTCTACCTTGATCCTTGAGAGCACCAAAGCAGCTAAGGGTTCCTGTGAGTGAGATAAGAGGCCATTGTTCACCAAATTTGTGCGTATTTGCAAGAAAGGAAGGGGAAATTCAAGCTAGAAGAGTTGGGGAGCTTGGATCTACTTCCATTTCGCCAGGGGAAGCTTTTTGAGGTATCTTTCAGAGCTTGTTTCCGTCTTTTTGTTGATATGGTCAAATCTAGGGTTTCTTCCTGCCTTTTTTCTTTGTAATTGAAGTGTGGGAGGTCCCATGGGGATATGGTACCTAGATCTGGACCTTAGCAGGTCCAGAAAGTCCCTAATGCCATGCTTTATGTCCTTTCTTTTGGGTTGGAAACTAGGGTTGCCATCTTAGAGGTCATTTCTCCAAAAAGAGCCTTGTAGGTGTTGCATGGCAGCCAAGACTTGTGACTTTACATGATGAATGAGCTTAGGAGGGCCAGATCTATGAGTGGATGGAGCGGATCTGACCTCAGAAGCGAGATTTAGTTGATGCATGGCATGGACTCGCCAAGTCTGAAGAACAGACTCGGCGAGTAGCATGAAGATTATCCTTAACCACTCAGTGAGTGGTCTTGCCGAGTTATGGTTGACTCAGTGAGTCATGGAGAGTTAAAGAGGGTTGACAGGTGGACTAAGTCGAGCTGGAACTCGCCGAGTTGTTCTTGTGACTCGGTGAGTTGAGTCGTGGTGGCCCCGTGATTCACGCCAGGTGGAACTCATCGAGTCAGGGGAGTACTCGACGTGTCAAAAAAGAGAATCCTAGAGAGTTGGTGAAAACGCTTAGACTCACCGAGTCGCTCTAGTGCACTCGCCGAGTCCGGTCAAGTTGACCGTTGACCAGAGTTGACCAATGTTGACATGATAGGGGTAGTCAACCTTAGTCGTAAAGGTATTAATTAGAGATATATGATGTTATAGGAGGATTATAGCTCGGGGGATCGAGCACGAGTGATTTCCAGGATTCGCGAGTTATCGAGATATTCGAGGTGAGTCTTCTCACCATACTGTACCCGGAAGGGTTTGACTGTGTGACCGGATGGTCGAATATGATATGAGATATATGCATTACGTGTGATAAGTTAATCATTATATGTGTCATGTATGATATGCTTGATATGGGCCGGAAGGCATTATGCTATGGGCCGGAAGGTGAATATGTTATGGGCCGAAAGGCGTTGTAATATGAACCGTAAGGTTGACGTGGGTAGGACCGGAAGGTTTACCTAGTCGGGACGGAAGTCCCCTGAGACACATGGATCGGAAGGTCAGGGCCTGGAAAGGTGTATGTGCGTAGGTTGTATTTTGGGGAACTCACTAAGCAATTATGCTTACAGTTGTTGTGTTATGTGTTTCAGGTACTAGTGAGGACCGTGGGAAGGCACCAGCGTGATCGTACACATTATCGGGAAAAACTATTTTATGATCTTTGTGATGTATTCGGTTGTGACAATATTGTTTACTCTGAATTTAAAATATTAATCGATGTTTTGATGTTTGCAAAATTGAAAAATTGGTTTTAAAATTTACGTCGTTACAAGTTGGTATCAGAGCCTTGGTTTGAGGGATTCGGGTACACCTTCGAGCGTAACTGAACTCAAACTGGGGATTTGAGAAAATTTTAAATTAATAAATCAATAAAATTTGATAAGTGGATTTTTGAAACAACCATAGAAGAAGTGTGTACGGTCAGCCAGCACCCGAACTGTAAAATCCCCAAAATACTCTTACAATATGAGTTATGAGATATGATATGATATGATACGCATGCTAGTAGACTAGGTATTCATATTAGGACTAGAGTGGCCTGATTTGTGATGCCTTAGTCTAGGGAAACCTGCTTCTATGAGGTGCTTTGAGAGTGAGTGGGTAGCTAGTGCATGGCAAGAATAGAGTACTCAGGATCCGAGGTTTGGGGAGGAGGACTTGGGGTGAATGCTGATGCGGTGTAGTTGGTAGTATTGGGCTCGTACTACTGAAGACACCAGTCAGTGGGCAACCCAAGTAAGAATCCCTGGGTATCAGAGACTGAGTAGGGCTGCGTTATCGAGTGCGATTATGCTCGATAGAGTCTCTGATATTTTTATGTTGTATTTCAGAGACATCATGGTTGGACCACGCCACAAACCTGGTACGAGTAGAGTGACTGACGAGGAGCTTCATCAGATGATTCATGAGGAGGTGGCTGCAGCGATCTGGGCTGAGATTCCGGAGATGTTTGGGTCTATTAAGACCACACTGATGGAGACATTTGATGAGCGGTACGCCGCGTTGACTGAGGCCGCAGCCGCTGCAGCTACCGCAGCTGTGGCCGCTTCCAGACCAAAGGGAGGTGACACGTTGCTGTTCCGGGAGTTCAGCAACACGAAGCCACATGAGTTTGATGGGATGCAGGATCCGATTGCTGCGATGAGATGGATTGCTGATATCGAGGGATGCTTATACACTTGTTCATGTCCGGAGCATCTGAGGGTACGGTTCGCCTTGAACCAGCTCCGCCTGGGAGCAAAGGATTGGTGGAATTTCGTGACGACGAACTTCACTCTGGCAGAGGTTTCAGCTGTGACTTGGGAGAGGTTTACTACTATGTTCAGAGACGAGTACGTTCCCCCGGTGGAGAGGGAACGGTTGGTTCAGGAGTTCTTGACCCTCAAGCAGGGTAATGATTCTGTCACGGTGATCACGCGAAAGTTTCATGAGAGGGCGATGTTCTGCCCCGAGCAGGTGTCCACGGAGCAGTCTCGGATGAGTCAGTATTTGGGTGTGCTGAGGAGGGATATCCGGGAGTTCGTATCGAACTCGTCATATCAGACTTTTGCTGAGCTTCAGGCGAATGCCAGGAAGCGTGAGATCGAGTTGGAGACCCAGGCTAGGGAGGAGGTCGAGTCTCAACGGGTGGACTGGCGGACGGCTCAGTCTCAGCCGACAGCCAAGCGGACCAAGTCCGCCGATTCGAGATCAGGAGGTCAGAAGGGCCGCACTTGCGGAAAGTGGGGCAACGGTCACGAGGGGGCATGTCGATCGGGTGATTGCTACAAGTGTGGCAAGGAGGGGCACATTGCTAGGGATTGCCCCAAGGGATTCATGGTTTTCTTTCATTGCAACCAGACCGGCCATCGGAAGGCTGAGTGCCCCCAGCTTTGCCAGGGATCTACGCCTGCTGCCAGGGTTACCGAGACTCGGCCAGTGAAGGCCGAGGCTCCGAAGGCTCGTGGAAGAGCTTTCCAATTGACTACGGAGGAGGTCCGCACGACGCCTGATGTTGTAGCCGGTATGTATTCTTTCATGTATTTACTTTTATGCTAAGATATTGTGCTTATATTATGATATGCGTAGGTACTTTTCTTGTGAATTTTGTACCTGCTTTGGTATTATTTGACTCGGGTGCGAGTCAGTCTTTTGTATCGTTGGCTTTTAGCCAGCACATAAGTATTGATCGAGAGGTGATGAGTCGACCCCTGCGAGTTTCTATAGCAGATGAGAAAGCGGTATATGCCACTGATGTGATGCGAGGATGTGTGCTCGAGATTTTTGGGGTTGAGTTCCCTATAGACTTGGTTCCTATAGCTATGGGGGATGTCTGCGTCATTGTGGGCATGGACTGGTTGAGTAAGTTTGGGGCAGTCATTGACTGTGAGAGACAGTTGGTGATGATTCGAGACCCTAGTGGGGGAGTGCTTACGATTTATGGCGAGGGGACCCAATGTGGGTCGGCGTTTTCTTCGGCTGCCAATGCAAGGCAGAGTCTGCAGCAGGGCTGCAATGGATTCATAGCCTATGTGATGGATACTCAAGTGGCCGCGGGGATGCCTAATTCAGTTGATGACGTTCCTGTTGTATGCGAGTTTTCGGATGTGTTCCCCGAAGAGTTACCAGGTGTTCCTCTGGAAAGGCAAGTGGAGTTTCGTATCGATTTGGTTCCAGGAGCGGCGCCCATCGCCAAGGCGCCTTATCGTCTCGATCCACCGGAAATGCAGGAGTTATCCTCGCAGCTTCAGGAGCTATTGGGAAAGGGGTTTATTCGACCAAGTAGCTCACCTTGGGGAGCGCCGATTTTGTTCGTCAAGAAAAAGGATGGTTCATACCGGATGTGTATCGATTACCGGGAGTTGAACAAGTTGACGATTAAGAACCGATATCCGTTACCTAGGATTGACGATCTGTTCGATCAGTTGCAGGGGGCATCTTGGTTCTCCAAGATAGACTTGAGGTCGGGTTATCATCAGATGAGGGTTCGGGATGAAGATATCCAGAAAACTGCTTTGAGAACTTGTTATGGACATTATGAGTTTGTGGTGATGCCTTTTGGGCTCACCAATGCCCCGGCTGCGTTCATGGATCTTATGAACCGGGTGTGCCGACCGATGCTGGATCGGTCGGTGATCGTATTCATTGATGATATTTTGGTGTATTCGAGGTCTAGGGAACAGCATGAGGAACATTTGAGGGAAATTCTTGGGGTATTGAGATCGGAGAGGCTGTATGCCAAATTCTCCAAGTGTGATTTCTGGTTACGAGAGGTCTAGCTCCTCGGGCATCTTGTTAACCAGAAAGGGATATTGGTCGACCCAGCCAAGATTAAGGTGGTGTTGAGGTGGGAAGTGCCGAGATCACCCACTGAGATCAGGAGTTTTCTGGGTTTGGCTGGATATTATCGCAGGTTTATCAAGGACTTCTCCAAGATTGTCGTGCCACTTACTAGGATGACCCGGAAGGGTGCTGCGTTTTCATGGGGACCGGAGCAGTAGTCATTATTCGAGATGCTTCGTCAGAAATTGTGCGAGGCTCCGGTGCTTGCACTCCCGGAAGGGATGGAGGATTTTGTGGGGTACTGTGATGCATCTATATCGGGTTTGGGGGCGGTGCTTATGCAGAGGGGTCATGTGATAGCGTATGCTTCGAGGCAGTTGAAGCATCATGAGTCGAGATATCCCACCCACGACCTGGAATTGGGGGCTGTAGTGTTTGCCCTCAAGATCTGGCGGCATTATCTGTATGGGGTTCGGCGTACCATCTACACGGACCACAAGAGCCTGAAGTACTTGATGGATCACCCAAATCTGAATATGCGACAGAGGAGGTGGTTGGATGTGGTGAAGGATTACGATTGTGAGATCCTGTACCACCCGGGCAAGGCTAATGTGGTAGCCGAGGCGTTGAGCCGTAGGGCGGAAAGCGCCCCGATCCGAGATATTTGTATGAGGTTAACGGTAATGACCTTGATTTTGGATACTATTTGAGGAGCTCAGGCTGAGGCTGCGAAACCAAAACACCAGAAGAGGGAGCGGGTTGTAGGTCAGGTATCGGGATTCGTCACGGATGGTCGAGGGCTTATGACTTTTCAGGGTCGGATTTGGGTACCGTTTGTGGGTGGTGCGCGTGCTATTTTGATGGAGGAAGCACATCGATCGAAATTCTCGATTCATCCCGGGGCTACGAAAATGTATTTGGACCTAAGGAAGGAGTATTGGTGGCCCTGTATGAAAAGGGATGTTGCATGGTTTGTTGAGAGATGCTTGACTTGTCGGCAGGTTAAGGCCGAGCACCAGCGACCGCACGGTAAATTGCAGCCGCTAGATATTCCCGAATGGAAGTGGGAACAGATTCCCATGGATTTTATCACCAAATTGATGCGGACTGCGAGGGGAGTCAATGCGATTTGGGTGATCGTAGATAGATTGACGAAGAGCGCTCACTTTCTAGCCATCAGCGAGAGCTCTTCTGCGGAGCAGTTGGCAGAATTATACGTGAGGGAGGTGGTATCGCGACATGGGGTGTCAATCTCGATTGTTTCAGATCGTGATGTGCGTTCCACTTCCAGGTTCTGGAAGAAGTTTCATGAGGAGTTGGGTACTAGGCTGCATTTTAGTACCGCATATCATCCCCAGACAGACGGTCAGAGTGAGCGGACGATTCAGACGCTCGAGGACATGCTCCGGGCATGTGTGTTGGATTTCGGGGGTAGCTGGGATGCATATTCACCCTTGGCAGAGTTTTCCTACAACAACAGCCATCATTCGAGAATTGGTATGCCACCCTTTGAGTTGTTGTATGGGCGGAGGTGTGGCAGCCCCATCTGCTGGGGTGAGGTGGGGCAGCGGGTGATGGGTAGCATGGAAATCTTACTCCAGACGACCGAGCAGATTCAGCAGGTCAGGCAGAGGTTGTTGGCCGCTCAGAGCCGACAGAATAGTTATGCAGACAGATGCCGGTCCGAGCTTGAGTTTCAGGTCGGCGACCTTGTACTTCTGAAGGTCTCTCCTTGGAAAGGAGTGATTCGATTAAGGAAGAGGGGCAAGTTGGGGCCCCGATATATTGGTCCTTTCCGTGTGATCGCGAGGGTAGACCGGGTAGCCTATTGTTTGGATTTGCCAGCAAAGTTGGGGCAGATTCAAGACACTTTTCATGTGTCACAACTGAGGAAGTGTGTAGTCGACGAATCGGCAGTGGTTCCATTAGAGGATATTCAGGTAGATGCGAGCCTGAATTATGCCGAGAGACTAGTGGCCATCAGAGATCGGAAGATCAAGGTTTTGAGGAAAGAAGGAGGTACCCCTGGTGTTGGTTCGGTGACAGCATCGAAAGGGATCAAAGATGACCTGGGAGCCAGAGCGTGAGATGCATGAGCAGCATCCGGAGCTATTTGCAGAGCGAGACTTCGAGGGCGAAGTCTAGTTCTAGTGGTGGAGAATTGTAACAGCCCGGATTTCCAGGTATCTTTTATTCATATATTTTTTTTGGTGTTTTGTGAGGGGACTCGGCGAGTTGGAGCTTAAACTCCCCGAGTAGGATCGCGGTTTTGGATGCGGGTTCTCGCCTGGACTCGGCGAGTCCGCGCTGTTTAATGAAACCCTAATTTCCCAGTCCTAAGCCCTATTTAAAGGACCTTATGGCCCTTCATTGCGCCTACCTTGATCCTTGAGAGCACCAAAGCAGCTAAGGGTTCCTGTGAGTGAGATAAGAGGCCATTGTTCACCAAATTTGTGCGTATTTGCAAGAAAGGAAGGGGAAAGTCAAGCTAGAAGAGTTGGGGAGCTTGGATCTACTTCCATTTTGCCAGGGGAAGCTTCTTGAGGTATCTTTCAGAGCTTATTTCCATATTTTTGTTGATATGGTCAAATCTAGGGTTTCTTCTTGCCTTGTTTGCTTTGTAATTGAAGTGTGAGAGGTCCCATGGGGATATGGTACCTAGATCTGGACCTTAGCAGGTCCAGAAAGTCCCTAATGCCATGCTTTATGTCCTTTCTTTTGGGTTGGAGACTAGGGTTGCCATCTTAGAGGTTATTTCTCCAAAAAGAGCCTTGTAGGTGTTGCATGGCAGCCAAGACTGTGACTTTACGTGATGAATGAGCTTAGGATGGCCAGATCTATGAGTGGATAGAGCGGATCTGACCTCAGAAGCGAGACTTAGTTGATGCATGGCATGGACTCGCCGAGTCTGAAGTACAGACTCAACGAGTAGCATGAAGATTTTCCTTAACCACTCGGTGAGTGGTCCTGCCGAGTTATGGTTGACTCAGTGAGTCATGGAGAGTTAGAGAGGGTTGACAGGTGGACTGAGTCGAGCTGGAACTCGCCGAGTTGTTCTTGTGACTCGGCGAGTTGAGTCGTGGTGGCCCCACGATTCACGCTAGATGGAACTCGTCGAGTCAGGGGAATACTCGACGTGTCAAAAAAGAGAATCCTAGAGAGTTGGTGAAAACGCTTAGACTCGCCGAGTCGCTCTAGTGCACTCGCCGAGTCCGGTCAAGTTGACCGTTAAACCAGAGTTGACCAGTGTTGACTTGATAGGGGTAGTCAACCTTAGTGGTAAAGGTATTAATTAGAGATATATGATGTTATAGGAGGATTATAGCTCGGGGGATCGAGCACGAGTGATTTCCAGGATTCGCGAGTTATCGAGATATTCGAGGTGAGTCTTCTCACTATACTGTACCCGGAAGGGTTTGACTGTGTGACCGGAAGGTCTAATATGATATGAGATATATGCATTATGTGTGATAAGTTAATCATTATATGTGCCATGTATGATATGCTTGATATGGGCCGGAAGGCATTATGCTATGGGCCGGAAGGCGAATATGTTATGGGCCGGAAGGCGTTGTAATATGAACTGTAAGGTTGACGTGGGTAGGACCGGAAGGTTTACCCAGCCGGGACGGATGTCCCCTGAGACACATGGACCGGAAGGTCAGGGCCTGGAAAGGCATATGTGCGTAGGTTGTATTTTGGGGAACTCACTAAGCAATTATGCTTACAGTTGTTGTGTTATGTGTTTCAGGTACTAGTGAGGACCGTGGGAAGGCGCCGACATGATCGTACACATTATCGGGAAAAACTATTTTATGATCTTTGTGATGTATTCGGTTGTGAAAGTGTTGTTTACGTTGAATTTAAAATATTAATCGATGTTTTGATGGTTGCAAAAATGAAAAATTGGTTTTAAAATTTACGTCGTTACAGAACACCATTTTAGGTGATCGTCGACTGATTAACCAAGTCCGTGCACTTCCAACAATTTTAAAGAAACAAGCAAAATAGAGAATCTAACTAGAAAGTGTGTCTGAGAGATTAGTTAGACTGCACGGTATTCTAATACCTGTTATCTTCGATCGAGATAGTAGAATCACTTCACGATTCAGGCAGTCACTTTAGAAATCTCTAAGGACTAAGCAAGACATGGAATAGCCTACTATCCACCAACCGACAGACAGAATGAGAGAAAAATTCAAACATTAGAAGTCATGCTGAGAGCATATGTGATCGACTTTGGTAAAGCATGGGATGTATTTTTTCCAACTAGTCGAGTTCCGTACTACCGAGAAGAGAGTATGAATCCGGGAGCAACGTAAAGCTTCCAGAGCTAGACAGAAAAGCTATGACTTCAATAAGAGTAAAACCTTGAAATACCAGGTTGGTGACCACGTCATGAGAAGGTATCACACTGGAAGGGCATGATATGCTTTGGAAAGCTTGGAATACTAAATTCAAGGTGCATAGGACCATTCGAGATTCTTACTAGATTTAGTCCAGTGGCTTATAGACCTCGGCTACCTCGAGAATTCAATGAAATACACCCTTGTATGACGAGACTATTCTTATCCCACTCGATTAGATCAAGGTAACTGAGAGCCTCAACTTTGTGGAAGAATCTATATAAATCCTAGGAAGTGAAGTCCATAGGGCAAAACAAAATCGTATCCTGATACTGAAGGTCCGCTAAAATGCAAGGTGAGGACTTGGATTCACTTAAGAACTGCGGGATCAAATGAAACATGAGTGTCTGTATCTTTTCCCATTCGTCCATGTGTATCTCTTAGACTAAATTTCGGGATGAAATTCCCTAGCCTTAAGACAACAAGCTACAAATGGATCTTCAATGGAATTTGGTTGATCCAACACCTGGTCTTAAGACATCAGGCTATAAATGGATCTTCAAAAAGAAGATTGAAATGGATGGGAATGTACATACATTCAAGTCTAGGTTGGTGGCAGAATATTTCACTCAGGCTTAAGGAATTGTTTATGAGGAAACGTTATCACTAGTAGCCAAGATAAAGTCTATCAGGATACTTCTAGTCATAGATGTTGTGACAACCCGAAAAATTTATTCTAATTAAAGTCAATGTTGATCAATCAAAAGTCAAACTTATTTCCATTATTATCTTAGTATAGTTAGGCTAATGAAATTATAGGTATAAAAACCAAGTATCATGAAGTGTTTTTTTGTTTAAGAAGTGAAACAAGTTGAACCGAGAACCCATGCGTAGCCAAGAACTTGAGACCGTAAATCCCCCTTCATGCGAGGTTCATGACCGCAAACATGGGCCGCAAACCCTCGGACCGTGAACAACCTTCGGGCCGCATACGAGATTCACGACTGTGAACCTCCGGTCTTATTCCTTCGGTGCGGTTTCCAACCAATGTGTCCCATCAAATTTGAACCCTATTTAACGGCCGAACCTTGAACTTCACCTCACTTCTTCATCTCCAGCCGTGAACCCCTGCTTATCACTCTAGATCTTCAACCACAAAACACCATTATCTCTTAACTAGCATCCACTTTCCTTTGAATCTCCTTAGGATATTTTTAGGATCTTCAAGTATTCATCATTCATCAAGCTTGTTGGGTCGTAAACACAAGAACACCAAGTGTTCTTGGGCCGTGATCCCTCTCGCAATCTTCAAACTTTGCTTCTAAGACCTTTATTTGTAAGTTAAACTTGCAGATTAGCTCGTTTTCCTATATTCTTATGTGTATATTCATTAATAAGTATACATACATACATATATATATATATATATATATATATATTGTATGAATCGTGTTTAGGACTAGTTTTGCTAGCAAGACTTCACTGGTGTAGCTATCATTGTATACTAAATCTTCAATCAAATCCCCAACATAAGGTGAGTTCATACCACTTTAATCTACCTTTTTATATGGTTTTAAATGCTTATTAGGTGGGGGGGGGGGGGGGGAAATACAAGTTGAAGACAATTATATTGTGTTAATATTTACTTGTGATACCAATCACACAAAAGGTTTTATTATGCTTTTAAATATTGTGTATACAATAAAAGATTTCCAAATACTTAAGAAATGAATTAAAGTCACGTAAACTCTTTAAAGTCCTGTGAACTCTTTTTAAACACTGTTAAACTCTTTTAAAATGTTTTATAAGCTCTTTAAACTTATATTTGTCAAAATCATGTTTATATATGTATTGGTATATAATTAAGACTTAAAGAGCTGAGGACTAATGACTTGCCTTATTTCCTTTTCCTTGTTTGGATGTGGGCTTAAGGTGGAGTTATCATTTCCTTCTTAATTATATATATTATACATATAGGACATAAAAGGTTACTTCAATTAATATTGTTAGCTTTGTATCACGCAGAGCAAGGGGGTACATTCATGAGCGATCATGGTAATCAAATAGAAAGTATAAATTATAATAGGTATAATTTATAAACAAACCAGAAATCTATTTTACTAGATAAGTTCACAAGGCTAAACTACTTTGTTGAGATAAGGAGATAATTCAAATTTTACCTAAACAAATTAAACTGAAAATGTGAGATACTATTACACGGCATAGCAATATACTTGCTAGGTTACGTTTTGTAACTAGAGTCTCCTTGAGTGAGAGCGTGAGTTTGTGTATAGATCTATACGGGATTGACCATCTCACACCTTGCTGCTAGCTACAGTGGGACCTGCAGGTCTACGGGTGAAAAAGGTCATACCTTTTTCGACGTCTGAAGAACATCGTGTTTTATACTAGTCAATCAAGTATGGTTGTAACCTTAATCACATTTTAACACTAATTAACTAGTTTAATACTAGGGTAGTTATTACACCAGTAGGGTATCTTTAAGAAATACTACTGCATCAATCATTTCCCATCAACAAAACAACAAACATTCCACTTATACTTTAATGGTGAGTTAAAATTATGTTATACTATGTTATAAGTACGATAGCACATATACAAAACGGTTTTATGGAATTAAAACTGCTTTTCACTTGTAAAGCGGAAAGTATAGGACTTTCGAGGACGAAATCAATCACATTTTAACCCTAATTAACTAGTTTAATACTAGGGTAGTTATTACACTAGTTGGGTATCTTTAAGAAATACTATTGCATCAATCATTTACCCTAAACAAAACAACAAACAATCTTCTTATAATTTTATGGTGAGTTAAAATTATGTTACACTTTGTTATAAGTACAATAACACATATACAAAACGCTTTTATGGCATTAAAACCACTTTTCACTTGTAAAGCGGAAAGTATAGGACTTTCGGAAATGAAATCAATCACTTTCTTAAAACTATTGCAACCATAAATGAAACTAATACTTATGAAATCACCAACTTAAATGTTGATCCTCTCTTTCGGAATAACTTGTATTCTCAGGGAATCCAGTAGACAGGTACACTCCCAAAGCTTTTGAGAAGACAGCCTAATGTCGTGTTGTGTCTTTTGTCTTTTACTTTATCTACTTTTCATGTAAAATGTTTAATGTTTGAACACCTATATAAAAACTGATACACTATTAATGCAATGGTTGTTGCACTTTGATTACTATAATGCATGTGTTGTGATACTTGACATGAAATCACCCACCCCCGGATGTTTCTTCCGTTCTGTGCCTTTTATGAGTATAAGGTATGGAAAATGTATGTTAAATGGCTTTCCATATTGGTAAAATTTTAGAGGAAGTGTACATGACACAACCTAATGGGTTTGAAGATTCCAAATATCATAATAGAGTATGTAAGCTTGAGTGGTCCAATTATGGACTTAAACACTCATCTCGAAGCTAGAATCTATGCTTTCCTGAAAAAGCTAAAGAGTATGGTTTTTTCAGAAGTCCTAATGAGTCATGTTTATATTTTAAAACTATTGGGATTGTTGTTGTCTTCCTGGTATTATATGTATATGACATACTACTCATTGGAAACAGTGTCTCTGAGTTGCAAAGTGTAAAAGCTTGGCTTGAAAAATGTTTTGCCATGAATGACTTAAGGGAAGCGACATATATACTTGGTATAAGAATCTATAGAGATAGATCAAAGCGTTTAATAGGAATTAGTTAGGGTACATATGTTGAAAAGATATTGAGATGATTCAATATGGAAATTTTCAAAAAAGGAATTGTTCCTAAGAATAATAGTATTAAATTGACTAAGTCTCAAAGTTCTAGTTCTAGTGATGAACATGAAAGGTTTTGAGCACTATAACACTCCTATGGTGCACATATAACCCTAGATGATTTGGATCTAAGTTTTCTCTACATATACATGCAATATTGTTTTCCAAAGCATGAAGCCTAAACGATCATACAAAATTTGATAATTGAATCATAAGACTAGTTAGATTGTTTACCTCATTTGTAGCTTGTTATCTTTGGCCTTTAAGAACTTAGCACCTCAAATGTGATGCCTCTAATAAGTAACAAACACCACCAACAATTGGATGACTTAAGGGACAGGTTCCAATGCATTAATATCGGACGTATGAATTCTATGAACACAAGGGGTAACCGATTTTTAACCATGTGGTCATATATATATATATATATATATATATATATATATATATATATATATATATAGTGTAGGAATCCAAGAGTCATGGGTAAACCCTAATCCATACACTTGGGTTATGATTCATATCTCATGTGGGCTAACTCTTCATGGAAACTTGCATAAACTTAGCCCATCATGGATCAATAGCTCAAACCATATATATATATATATATATATATATATATATATATATATATATATATATATATATATATATATATATATATATATATATATATATATATATATATATGAAGTGATATTTTCCACACGATGTCCGATGAAGTGATATTTTATGTCGATGTGCCTGGATCTGCCATGATCCCTTGGTTCCTTGGTTAAGGCGACCACACCCTCATTGTCATAGAAAAAAATCCATAGGATCCTTTACATATGGTACAAATCCAAGGTCGCTAATGAAGTTCTTCAGCCATATCGCCTCCTTCGACGCTTTGCTTGCTGCTATGTACTCTGATTCGCACGTTGAATCAACTACAATCTCCTATTTGGAACTCTTCCATGTTATTGCTCCTCCATTTAGGCTAAAAACCCATACCGATTGAGAGCACAAATTATCTCTGGTGGTCTAAAAGTTGGCGTCACTATACCCTGTCACTCTTAAGTCATCACTCCCACCGAGGGTAAGGACCTAATCCTTAGTCCTCTGTGGCTATTTGAGAATGTTTTTAACCACAGTCCAGTGAGCTTTACTAGGATTCCATTGAATATCCTGACCATGCTTAAATTAAAGGTGACATTAGGGCGAGTACAAGTCATAGCCTACATGATCGAGCCAACCATGGAAGCATATGGTACTCGACTCATCTCTCCTATCTCAGCATCTGTACTCGGACTTTGAGTCTTACTCAGTTCGGTAATGTTTTGGATAGGTAAGTCACCTTTCTTGGAATTTTCCACATTGACCCTTTTTAACACTTTTTCCAAGTAGGTACTCTGACTAAGTTCCGTTAGTCTTTTACTCATGTTTCTCAATATCCTTATCCCTAAGATGTAAACATCTTCTCTAAGGTCCTTCATAGCGACACACTTCCCAAGCCATGACTTAACCTCCTGTAAGGTTGGAATGTCATTTCCTGTGAGAAGTATGTCATTCACATACAACACTAGAAAGATAATTGTACTCCTACTAGCTTTGACATATACACACGACTCATCCTCGCTTCTCAAAAATCCAAACTCTTTGACTTTCTCATCGAAATAAAGATTTTATCTGTGAGATGCTTGTTTCAATCCAGAAATGGATTTCTCAAGCTTACATACTCTATTAGGGTACTTTGCATTGACAAAACCTTCTGGCTGACTCATGTAAACAACTTTATTCAACTTTCCATTAAGGAAACGGTTTTGACATCCATTTTCCAAATTTCATAGTCATGAAATGCAGTTGTGGCTGGCTTAACCCTTATAGATTTAATCTTCGCAACCAGTGTTAAGGTCTCATCATAGTTAAGTCCAGGAGTTTGAGTAAAGCCCTTCGCAACCAATCACACCTTATACGTGTGTACTTTCCCATCCATGTCAGTCTTCTTCTTGAAGATCCACTTGCTCCCGACCGAATTACGACCCGGTACATTTTCAACCAAGTTCTAGACTTGATTCTCATACATGGACCGAATCTTGATGTCCATAGCCTCTTTCCATTTCACAGACTTTGGGCCTGCCACGACTTCCTTGTTGGTGTCAGGTTCATCCAAATTTACCAGTGTGCTATCACTGATAAATGTATCACCCTCAGATGTTATATGGAAACCATATAACACAAGTGGATCACCAACTCTACTGGAACGCCTCAGAGGTACAGACTCGTGAAAGACTCCTCTCATTGCAATGAAGAAAACATTGTCACTCGGTCTATAGAAAAGATATCTAAAGGACTTCTGTGGGTAGTCGATGAAAATACAACACTCACTACGTGGTTTGAGCTTATCGTGAGTCTCGCTTCTCACAAAATCCTCGCAACCCCAAACCTTGATGTGTTCTAATGAGGGAACCTTCCATTTCCACATCTCGTGAGGTGTTTTGGCAACCTTCTTAGTTGGGACTAGATTAAGGATATGGATGGCAGTCTCTAAGTCATACCCCCAGAATGAGATAGGGAACAAAGCTCGACTCATCCTTGAACGAACCATGTCCAGCAAAGTTCGATTGCACCTCTCAGCCACACCATTAAGTTGTGGTGTCCTGGGTGGCATCAATTGTGAAATAATTCCACATCCCTTAAGAGAGTCTAGGAACTCGATACTAAGATGCTTACCACCTTGACCGGATCGGAGCATCTTATCTTCCTGTCCAGCTGATTCTCCACTTCTTGTTTAATCTCTTTGAAGTTTTCAAAGCTTTTTGACTTATGCTTGATTAAGTAGATATAGCCATATCTTTTGTAATCATCAGTAAAAGTCGTATAGAAGCGTTTAGCATCCCTTGTGTGGTTCTGAAGGGTCCACACACATCGGTGTGTATGAGATCCAACAAACCCTCACCCTTTTCACAAGTACCAGTGAAGGGTGACTTGGTCATCTTTCCAAGCAAACAAGATTCGCAAGTGTCATCCGACATTAAGTCGAATGACTCCAACACACCAGCCTTTTGGAGTTGGCCTATGCACTTCTTGTTGACATGTCCAAGACGACAATGCCACAAGCATGCCTTGTCCAAAATATTGGATGAATCAATGTGCAACACATTATTTCCTATGTTGTCTACAACCATCACAGTTTCATATACACCATTACAAGGCAATGCTTTAAAATAAAATACACTATTATGAAAAGCATTAATAAAATCAGTTTCATTATCAAATGAAAATCTAAAACCTTGTTTGTACAAACCATGAAAGGAAATAATATTTCTCTCCATGTCGGACGAGTAGCAAAAATTATTCAAATCTAATTCTAACCCAATATTAAGCAATAAAGAATAAACTTCAATCTTGGTGACATTTTCCTATTCCCAATGATCAGTTCATCTTCCCGTGCTCCACATCCCTACTTCTTTTTAGTCCCTGCAAATCAGAACAAATGTGTAACCCATAACCTATATCAAGGACCAAAGAACAAGAATGTGACGAGTAATTAAGTAGAATAGTATAAATACCTGAATGGGTGTGCTTAACCTTCCCATCCTTCACATCCTACATGTATTTAGGGCAGCTTCACTTCCAGTGCCCTTTATCATGACAATAGAAACACTTTGCTTCTTTATGATTGGTAGAGGGATTAGCAGAGCCAGCTTTGGTCCCAATAGAATAGGATCTATCATGAGACTTTCCCTTGCGACTCTTAGAAGGATCCTTCTTCTTCTTCCCTATCCCATGTCCAATTGCCAGGACCGGGGTAGCAGTAGTAGGAAATGGAGTAGATACAATAAAACTTCCTTTTAGACTACTTTCAACAGTTCTCAAAAGGCCTTGAAGCTTGCTAAGAGTGATCTCCTCCTTGTTCATATGATAAGTCATACGAAACTGATCATAACAAGGAGGCAAAGAGTGTTGAATAATATCAATGGCCAACTCTTCATCAAAGTTAACATTTAGAAACCTTTGCATTTTCTGCAAGTGGGCTGTGATGGACACTCCATCCTTCATCTTTTTTGTAATCATTGAGGCAATGATTTGATACCTTTCATGATGAGCAGTTTGATGGTATCTTTCCATCAAGTCTTGATGCATCTTGAAAAGGGTAGCAGTCCTCATAGGATTTTTAAAGTTCAGCTGTCATAGTTCAAGCATGATACAAGACACCTTTGTGGAATCCTTGTCATCTGCCCTATACTCAGCAACCTCTTCAGGAGTAGCAGTGGTTTCATCAATCTCCTTAAGCTCTTTGTCGAGGACATATTCCTTGTCCTTGTAGCGAGTGACCTTCCTAATGTTCCAAATCCATTCATTGAAGTTTGAACCATCAAAGATGACCCTCCCACACAAATTCATGAGGGAGAAAGAGTACAAAGGGTTTTGTAAGGTCCTGAAACGGATCTTACAAGTGATCAAACAACAAAAACAATCCATAACAATCAAGAACAGAGTAGAAAACATAATATCAACAAGCTTGCACACACTTCTATTAGCAAAAATGTCTGGTACAACTTGTGGAATAGCAGCCAAGACTCTGAGGCATCAACAAACAATAAACGACCTAGCAAACCCCTATTTATAATAGACTTGGGCCAGCCTTTGGGTTTACGGCCGTAAACAGGCTTACTGTCGTAAACTCTGGCCTGGTCCGTAAACAAACACACACACTACCAAAATTGCATATTTAACCAAAAGACCCTATTACAGTGAAAGCCTAGACCAAACCATTGATTAGACCCTTCAACCTCCCCCTTGGTTTCGTGCTAGCTTGAACTTAATCTTTGTTCCCGATCATCACATCTTCAAGCCCCATCGCTCCATTCCACATTCTCTTGTTTATAATCTTAGCAACCATTGTAGTGTATTCTTTCGTGGCTGACTCAAATATCTCCTCAGCAACTTGGATCTGATAATGGCTTAAATGATGAATGTCCCATTTCCTAAACTGGAACAGATACCTTCTGTCATACAAACGAATGCATCCCTCCTTTAGCTTGATAACAACAGATGTTGTGGTCTCATCAAATACCCAATAGAGCATAGAACATAAGGATCCATCCGGATAACTCTGAAGTACTAGAAGTTGTTTGACCTGATTTCTAGTAGGCCACATCACCATCTGGCGGGGATGACCAGTTTTGGGATGAATGATGTCTGGATAGTGCTTTATCACGGATTCAGCAGTCTTCATAGATGGAAAGCCCATCTCTACTTGATCTTCCAATAAATGTTTGAAATTAGTTGCTTGTTGATTATATGTTGGTTTAGAGAAAGGAGATTGAGACAGCTCTGAAAGATCCACCCTGGTCCAAGAGTTAAAGTCATGACAGTCTTTATAGAGCTCTGCATTATCGCTCTTTCTCTGTACAATCCACATTTTCAAGGGATCATGAAAACCCAAAGATATAATTCATGACCTATCACCATACATGTCTCTAAACCTTACGGCCTTGAGATTCGTGCAGTAATTGTGGATTTGTTCCCGGGTGCGTTTTTTTCGGAACTCCTCTTGAATAAGAGTTGTCCCTTCTCAGCGGCATTAGCTTGTATGTCTCTGATAATCTCTGCGACATGTGGAGCCTGGGCAGGCTCTTCTTCAAAGCGGTTCATCACCTGTGAGGTCTCAGCAGTTGACACAACAATGGGGTGAGCCTGAGAATGAAGATTAATTCTATACTCATCAGCAGATGTCTTGTACTTAACACCCAGATCTTCTTCAAGCTTCTTCTTGAGATCAAAATAGTTGGAGGTCAAAAGATTGAAATGAGCTTGGAGCTCACAGATCTGCTTGGTCTTTGTAGCTCTATCTTCTTGGAGATCAAAAACTTGAAGCTTCAAATTAGTATTCTCACTTAGAAGATCTTCAACTCGGATGCCGAGCTCAATGTTTTTCTAATCAAGCACATTTACTTTCTTCTGAAGTTTGTCGATCATAGAATCTTCATCTCTTGGCTGACCTTCTCTAAAGGCAATTCCTTTGGCCTTAGAAGCAGTTGTAGCGGTTTGTTCTTGAGCCAGATACTGAGCCAAACGCACGCAAGCTTCTTCGAGAGCTCCCCTTGGGGGAGAAAACCCTAGTGGAACAGAGGAGCCACCAGTTTCAAAAATTGTACTAGGGCCTTCACTTAATGGTTCTGCAGTTATGATAGCAGGAGTGGTAGTTGGAGTAATAGGCACACCTTTAGATAAGCTAGAATCCAGAAGCCCGAACCTAGGATCTCATCATCTACTTTTGGATGGCGGTTGCACAGTCTGGTCTGTTGATTGATCATCTTGAAGTGGTTCAGATGTAGGCAAAACACTGTCAAAGGGAGGAATCCTTGACACTGTCACCGTCGGAGTTGTAGAACCAACCGGTTGCTCTTGCGAAATGGCGGTTGAGTAAAAAACGTCTTCATTTTCCCTTGTCTCCGTTGCTGGGATAGCAACATCACTGACATTATCCAGTAGAGTGTTAAGATTTATGCTTGTTAAAAAATCATCATTGCTTCCGAAAGTTGTTGGGATGTCATCTTGATCAAAACCAGTAAGATCAAGGTCTTCAAATTGCTCAGCTTCAGTCACATTAATAGAAGATCCCTCATTATATTCGCTTTGAATGTGCACTAATCTTAGAACATGTTCCTCGGCTACAACCACATTAGGAGCGGTTGTCTCCTCCCCTTCTTGATCCGAGACTGTAATCACGTCTCCTTCCAAGATTATCTTTTTAGACGAGGTGTGTTCTGATGACACTTTGTTAGAGGAATTATGAGACTCAGAAGCCTCATTCGGTTCAGCGAATCGTCCAAATTTGACCAACAGGTAGAGTCCTTGAAAAGTGACCTTTACTTTACGATTCTGTTTGATTAGCCCAATGGTGTGTAGGCCCAAGGACTTCATGTCGAGCGTATCACCCTCCTTAACCATTTTTGGGAACTGTTTGTTTATGAAGAGCTAAATGAACCTGGGATACATAAAAAATGTATCCCTAGTAGTGTCATTGATGTTAACCACAAATCCATCCAATATAAACCTTGAGAAATTGAAACTGATTCCCGTAGCAAGAGAAAATATAGCACTAGTGTTTCTCAATGAGATTTCATCTGCACCAGATCTCCTATATGAGATGGAGCTCACAAACACATGAGCTAAAAATATCTAGTAAGGCGGCAAAAGCTTCTTCATCGTTGGTGGGGAGACACCCTCATATCCCATCTTCCTTAGAATCTTCTGAGTGTCTTCAATGTCGATCTTGGTAAAAAAGCTTGGAAGGTCATTGATCAGTAATGTTTCTCTGATGAATTGCTCAGTAATTATTATTTTGCATCCTTGAACAACGTCATCCACAGTCACGACACCATCGTCATCTCTCGTCATCTTGGCAGTTTGCCAGAACTCGTGAATGATTTTCTAATAGACAGCAGTGTTCATGGTAATGGCAGAGGCCAGGCAGCATTCTCGCAATCCATGGATCATTGATATAAAGTCCAGATGAGCCACCGGAGGATCAGCAAGAACCATCGTTAGGTTGTGCATATCTACATATTTTAAAGCCGCAATTTTATCTGCACTAAAACATACCAAGTAAGACAAGAAAAATATGAGCAATTAATATTTTAAATTATTTAATTCTGGCCCCAAAAATGAATTAATAATTTTTAAATTAAATTTTAGGTCAAAATTGGAGATTGCGGTCAACGAGGGTTTACGGCCGTAAACACGTAACCGTATGCTTATGGCCGCAAACGGAGTTTACGACCGTAAACTCCAAAAATCGGTTTTTCGTTGATTTCAAGCTCAAAAATCATCAAATCATTGAAACAAGCCCATATTCCCGGTGGAAAACGTGATACCTTCAAAGCTATCTGAGTAATTTCACAAAAATCGATAGAAAAAATTTCAAGGAGTGAGAGAGAGAGAGTGGGAGAGTTTGCGGCCGGAATCAAAGAAGTGAGGAGGATTCCGACTGTAAACTCCTTTTATACCTTGATTCCCTTTACCTGATGACCACACAGTGTAAGGCACAGTCCAATACAGTCCAACATTTTTCAAAAATTTCAAAAACAAAACTTTTTGAGGATTAAAATTAAAACTAAAATTAAAAATAAAATAAAATAAAATAAAATAAAATTTTAATCTGCAAAATTTGAAATTAAAAATAACCGTTAAATTTTAACACTTAATTAAATAAAAAATAAAAAATAAAAAATAAAAAATAAAAAATAAAAAATAAAGATAAAAAATAAATTAAAAATAAATTCAAATAAACTATACAACTTAAAAATTTAATTACCGAGAATAAATTTGTGACGCAGAGATCAAAGTTGTTAGACAGTCATATTCCACTTGTCGGTACCCTTATCTTCACGTCTTCGTCTGATCGATCGCCAGTATTGTGGTCCACTTAAGCACAAAACATTTGTGACATAATTTGGACAATTTACCAATGACATGACACACACACACACATACACACACACACACACACACACACATATATATATATATATATATATATATATATATATACATAATTATTATTATTATCAGCCCTTATTCTTAAATAAAATTTTCCTATGACCATTTAACGAACTACAACCAGGGATATTGTTGTCCATCTAAATTGAGCAGCGAGATCTACAAACAATCTGTATGTGTTCATTTTTATTTGTACTAGAATGTGTTCCACTTCCTGATATGCCCCAGCCATCAAGGACTTCCAAAATACTCCTTACACCGAGTGAGCAGACAATTATTAAGAGAGAAGATAGATTTAGAATGGATATGCGGTACATCCAAGTCGAATCTCTTCCAATCATGCAAAGGATGAAACATATGACTAACTGAAGTTTTAGAGGGATTGAGAAGAGAACTTTGCATATACTGTGTACCAGGTCGGATTATGAGTCACGCAAAGGAGACAGTATGTGGCTAACAAATAAAAAGAATTGCATAGAGAGAAGATGTAGAGAGATAGAACTACATATGTTACAGTCTAGGTCGGATCTGTCGATCACGCAGAGGAGGAAACATATGACTAACAGACAAAAAGCAAGAAAATAACCTTCTACAGACCTAGTTTATCGGAATTCCCCAGTCACCCCATCAAAACCGTAATTAAGGACAAAATCCACACATCGAGGAAAATTTAATCCACAGCTCTAGATACGGGTTATTTTAATGTGACCGGTAGATTCTCATGTATATTTCCCTGCTCAACCTATCCGAGCGTCGTGATGTCAGGCTAAACGGATCTAACTAGGTTAATGTTTGTCAAGTCCTTGAATTTATTAAGTTCAACTCTCCCTAGTCGAGTTCATTTAAAAACTTTCGTGCCTACCAGCGCATGGAGCACAGAGCGTAGACGATTCAATTTAGGTACGTTACGCAGATTCAAATTGCCCGTTATCAATTGCTAATATGATTTCCCGTCACAACACCTACAAACAAAACTGTCAGCACTATAATTTTTTTTGATTTTCTGGTTTTTTTCATTGTTTTTGGATTTTTGGAATTTTTTTATTTTTTTTGGGTTTTTTTGATTATTTCTCCCTCTAAATTTTTGCATGGTTCAGAATGAAAAATAAAATGAAATAAAATGCGCAAATTTAAACTAGCCTACCTACAAAAATAAGATTAAATTTTAAAATTTAAGAAGAATTAAGAAAACAAAAAGAACAAAATAGAAAAAAATAAAATAGAAAAACTTAATCCTCAAAACGAATCATTTTCAGAAATCTCACAAGCACATCGAAGCGAGCTTTGTTAAAGGGCTTAGTGAACAGATCCACCGCATTATTAGCAGTGGGAACCTGTTCCAGCCAGATAAGTGAGCGTTCATAACAATCTCTGATGAAATGAATTTTAATGTTGATGTGCTTGGTTTTAGAATGTTGGACTGAATTTTTGGCAATTTAAATTGCGGCCTCATTATCACAATAGATGGGGGTTTCTAAGTAATTCAAACTGTAGTCCAACAGTTGATGTTGGATCCAGATAACTTGAGAACAACAGGCAGATGCAACAACATATTCTGCCTCCGTTGTTGAGGTTGAGACAGTGTGTTGCTTCTTGCACTGCCATGATAGTAGCCTGTGACCAAGATATTGACATCCTCCTGAAGTAGATTTCATGTCAAGCTCACAGCCTCCATAATTACTGTCAGCAAAAGCATATAAATCCAATTCAAAATACTTTCGATACTAAAGACCCAATTTTTTGCTGCCTTTGATATACCGAAAAATTCTTTTGATAACAATAAGATGTGAAAGTTTAGGATTAGCCTGATAACGTGCGCATTGACAAACTACAAACATGATGTCTGGACGGCTAGCAGTAAGATACATCAGCAATCCGATCATCGATATGTAGAGAGTGTGATCTACGGAATCGCCATTAGGATCAGGAGTCAGAAGAGGTCTTTCAGCCATTGGTGTCGATGCAGATTTAGCGTCATGAAACCAGAACATCTCAATAATATTTTCCACATACTTGGCTTGATGTAGCAGGATTCGGGTTATGGTCATTTCCCCCAATGAACTCATCTCGAACCGCTTTTTCATAACACTTTCGAATTCCTTGCAAAGCTGCGGACTGGTCGACCCAAAAATAATGTTGTCAACATAGATTTGCACCAGAATCTGATCATTACCAACATGCTTGATAAACAAAGTTTGATCGATAGTGCCACGAGAGTATCCATGCTCGAGCAAGTGCTTTGTTAGAGTCGCATACCTTGCTCGAGCAGCTTGATGTAACCCATACAATGACTTGACCAACTTGTAGACATGATTAGGAAACTTCGAGTCAACAAACCCAGGGGACTGATCAACGTAGATTTCTTCCTTCACCTTGCCATACAAGAAGGCTGTCTTGATGTCTATTTGGTAAATAGTGAAGTTCATGTAAGAGGCATATGTGAGGAAGATACGAATAGCCTCCAAGCGAGCCACTAGAGCATAAACCTCGGTGTAATCAAGACCCTCAGCTTGTCGAAACCCGCGAACCACCAATCTAGCTTTATTTCGCACAATAACCCTTGAATCATCCTGCTTGTTGCGATAGATCCATCGTGTGTCAAGAGACTTTTTCCCCTTTGGCAACTCAACCAACTTCCAAACCCTGAGTTTTTCAAATTGATGTAGTTCTTCATGCATTGCATTTATCCATTTGGGCTCATTTAGAGCCATTTCAACATTCTTGGGCTCTATTTGAGAGATAAAGCAAGAGTAAAGACATGTATTGATATCTCCACCCTGACTTCTGGTTTTAAAACCGTCGCCCAGCTAACCAATGATGTTTCCGATCGGATGATCACGTTGAATCCTTGAAGGTATCTCTTGGCTGATATCATTAAGAGAGACAAGAAGAGTTTGAATGTTGACATCTCCTTCATTTGCTGATTGAGACGCTCCAGACGGCTCTACTACAAACTCATTTGAAATGCTTTCAGGAAAGAGTAGTTCCATAAAGGTTTAAGAGACAGCGGAAGCATCTCTAGGAATGAACTCTCTTTCTATAGGACTGAGTGGCGTAGTTTCAGCATCAGGAGTATCATTTTGAGCTAGAGATTTTGGACTATCATGTTGCACAGATGACTCCCCCTCATATGGTGAAGAGGATATATGTGACAACCCGATATTTCAACTACATGTAAACGACCTAAAAAGTCAAGTATTGTAACCACGTTAGTTGTAATAAAATTAACATCGAAAATAAAATATCCAAAAATCACTAATTAAATTACCTATTATGTTAGATGTCATTAAACCGTGATCGTACGTAAAAAAAAACGCCCAAATCCGACTTCGTATAAGAAAGTTAGGAATTCTTGAAGTTCGGCTTAACGGCAGACGGCTAAAAACTCGAATCAGAGATCGAGCGACTTTTGGCCGGAATGATCTAAATGAGAATCGAAGGTCTCAACAATGGTATTTCAGTAGTAAAAAGTCTGGCAAAAACCGACATCAGATAAAGAAATTATGAATTTCTAAAGAAATTTTCTTACCGCGACCTTTTAAAAATAAATAATAAAAATAATTTCGGAATTTACTGACGGGATCTAAACGAAAGTTGTAGAGTATGGTCTCACCTTCGCGTGGATATAAAGAACGTCGAAAACGGAGTTCGTATGAAGAAGATATGAATTTTTGAAATTTATTAAATAATTTATATATAAATTTAATTAAAAACCCTTGGTATTATCCGAAGGGGAGTCACCAGATAGGGCCGAGTTACGCCCAGCGTAACCCCTGTACGCCCAGCGTACGAGACGCCTTGGCCTCGGATCGTCCACGCTGCGCCTGTGTGAGGCTATGCCCCGTCCCATCCGAGCTCCGAGGCAGTCGAGGACTCGGTCACACATAACCCACGTGTACGCCCCGCGTACACGCGTACGCCCAACGTACGAGGTCGGTTCCCAGCCCGTATAAAAGGGATGTTCGGGTTCCGGAAAAATCACACCATTCCTCTCATTTCTCTTACATTCTTGCCTTGTTTTCCGTGCCCGTGCTACCCCGAAACCCCGATCACTTTGCTCAAGTCCCGAAGGACGTTTGCGCTCCCGAGATTCCCGAGAATCACGAGGAAATCCACTTTCTTGAGCGGAAATTTTGTCCGGTTTTCATCCCGCAACCTCCGATCTTACAAGTGAGTTCATACCCCTATAATTCAGACTTTTAAATGTTTTATGAATACTTTTACATGATTTTAAGGGGGGGGGGGGGGGGAATACAAGTAAAACACTCGATTATTATTGTGTGTTATATAAACTTTCACTATACGCGTTTATTCAAAGGAATCATATGTGATTTAAAACTATTATAGGGAAACTTTCATATGAAAATTATAGCACGACAACATTTTATCTTTTGAAATGAGAAACGATTTATGTATTTATATAAATCAGATACCTTTCTTATACTACATTTCTGTGTGTCGGTTTGGCACTACAAAAACTACACCTTTCATAACAAGTGCACATTTTCACTAAGGGTTTATTATACAAACGAAACACACTTTTAGGAAACTATAATAGGTATAGTTTTACGAGAATACTATGAACTTTTACATACATGGAAATACTATTTCAAGAAGCCACTTTCATATACAATAACGAACGAACGTTTTCACACGTAAAACTGTTTTATACTAAGTTTTGTGAGACATTAACTTCACGTACGTTCGAGTACACATTTCAAGTCCTGTATTATATACCAGAATCCCTTGGAGGGGGAGCATGGTGTTTGTGTATAGATCTATACGGGCTTGACAACCCGCGCCCTGACTGTTAGCTACAGTCCACCATTTGGGGTGACAAACATCAGAGCATTTCGACGCCTGGAGAACGTTGTGTATAGGCATTTCTAGTCAATAGCATGGTTATAAAACTCACATAGAGTATTAAAAACACAATGATTTACGGGGTTTTTCAGACGTATTGGAAATTTTATACGTAAATACTTTTACTAGAAACAAACATTGGTCTTGAAAGAAGGCTACATTTATACTAGTAGAAAATATAGGATTTTCTAGGAACAAACAAATAAGAACAAAAACATTTCATTTTATACAAACATTGTCATTAAATACTTATGAAACTCACCAGCTTAAATGTTGATCTACTCTTTCAAAACTACTTGTATGTCCCAGGGATTCAGTAATTACAGGTAACAAACAGGTTTTGGAGAAGGGAAGCTGTGGCGCCAGTTTAATTTCATATTTTGACATCATATTGTAATTGGTTTTGAACATGTACTCTTTTAAACAATGTAAACTTTCAATTATATATATGATGTTTGTATTGCTTTATTTACTATGTATTCATTTGTTACGTTACCACATGAAGTCATCCGCCCCCGAACGTTTCCGCCGTTCCGGTTTGGGGGTGTGATAATATCATTGGAGGTCTATAGACAACTTCTTTGTCTTCTTCTTCATAAACATTTTTCGAACCAGAGACAGATCCAGATGACCTACCTGAGGACACATTTATTGATTCGAAAAGCGATGTGTAGTCAAACAACCAATCCGGACCCACTCTAGCATCCATCTCATTTCCTCCAACCAACGCACGTCATAAGATTCCACAATCTACTTTGTCTTCTTATTGTAGACCCTATAAGTGGTGAGAGCAGCATACCCTATGAAGTAACAATCATCGGTTTTGGCATTAAACTTCAGATTTGTCTCTAGGTGAAGAAGGGTGCAAGGGCAGCCAAATACACGAAAATGATTGACTGAAGGCTTGTGACCATATAGAATCTCATACGGTGTCTTCATCTGAGCTTTGTTGATCAACACACGATTCTGAATGTAGCAAGCAGTGTTTATCGCCTCGGCCCAAAAGAAAACTGGTAGTTTTGAGTCACACGACATCGTCCTTGTAGCGTCTTTTAAAGTCCTGTTTCTCCTCTCAGCAACACCATTTTGTTGAGGAGTGTGAGCGGAGCTGAATTGAGGCATAATACCCTTTTCTACCCAAAAATGATTGAGAATATAATTCTTGAACTCTGTTCCATTGTCGGTACGAAGCGCCTTCACCCGGTTGTTAGTTTGGCTCTCAATTAACACAATGAATTTCTTAGTTAGATCAGCAACTCCAGCTTTGTTGGATAGAAAGAAAACCCGCGTAAAATGAGAGAAATCATCAATCACAACAAGACAATATGAATTTCTGTTTATACTGAGAACGTTAACTAGTCCAAACAAATCCATATGTAGCAATTGAAGCACCTGACTGATTGAGTTGACCTGTTTTGGCAGGTGTGGTTTCCTGTGATGCTTACCTTGTGCACATGACACACACTTTTCAAAAGTTATAAAGTCTTTGATAGGCAACCCGCGCCCTGATTGTTAGCTACATTCCACCATTTGGGGTGACAAACGTCAGAACATTCCAACGCCTGAAGAACATTGTCTATAGGCATTTCTAGTCAATAGCATGGTTATAAAACTCACATAGAGTATTAAAAACAAAATGATTTACGGGGTTTTTCAGACGTATTGGAAATTTTATACGTACATACTTCTACTAGAAACAAACATTGGTCTTGAAAGAAGGCTACATTTATACTAGTAGAAAATATAGGATTTTCTAGGAACAAACAAACAAGAACAAAAACATTTCATTTTATACAAACATTGTCATTAAATACTTATGAAACTCACCAGCTTAAATGCTGATCTACTCTTTCAAAACTACTTGTATGTCCCAGGGATTCAGTAATTACAGGTAACAAACAGGTTTTGGAGAAGGGAAGTTGCGGTGCCAGTTTAATTTCATATTTTGACATCATATTGTAATTGGTTTTGAACATGTACTCTTTTAAACAATGTCAACATTCAATTATATATATGATGGTTGTATTGATTTATTTACTATGTATTCATTTGTTACGTTACCACATGAAGTCATCCGCCCCCGAACGTTTCCGCCGTTCCAGTTTGGGGGTGTGACAAATTGGTATCAGAGCAATGTTTATAGTGAACTAAGTATCTCGAACCTCATAAGATATACAAACTATAAATGCTTAGGGACTCAAAGTCTCTGACAAAAGTTTTCGTACCTAAAATCCTTATTTCATATAAATAGATTATTTTAGGTTATGAAAATCCAAAATACATGCATACAACGACACATTTTCATGATGACAACTATACAAAAGTATTAAGACAAGTTGGACACTACGATTAGTTCTCGAGATATGTAATCAAATTTGGGACGAATATAGCCTGATCAACTATGTTCATCCAAAATTATTAGACTAACGTATATCGAGGAATGATCGTAGTGAGCAACAAGTCAAAACTTAAGAAAATAGACACTAGTATCTAACGTACAATTTAAATACTATAGGAGTATTTGGTGCATACAATAGATTAATTAGTATTACATGTCTCAAGTTTTGTTCAGATCTTATAACCCTATTCTCGTATAGTCAAATGGCTGGATTTCACCCGCATCGGGACCCCTACTACCCGAACCAAGGCAACGGGGGATGGATAGAGGAGGATCCGGAAGAGGACGAAGAGCCTATCGAGTTGGATGGAGGGACGACTCTGGTACAGACTCGGAACCAGAGATAATCAACCCTCCAGCCATGAGGAGGAACTTCCAAGGACCGACTCCCGTTTGGGGAAGTCACCTCGTCCACTGGAGCCAACAACAAGGGATACGCTCTCCTTACGGTATGTGTCGAGACTTCTACGACATCAGGGACGGAGGTTCAGCCGACCGAGCACTTCTGGCGATGGTAGATAAACTGGCCAACCATTCCTCCCAATCGGGGGTTCAAGCAAACTGAATCCGAGAAGTCAACGTGGAAGTACAAGTCCACACGGCCGATATCCGCCGTCTGGATATGTTGCAGAATGACATCCACCTCCGCGCCGAAGCATTCTAAGCACAAACGAATGCACCCCTCGTAGAGTTGAGGGAACAACAAACCGCCTTCGATAGGCGTATTATGGAGTCGAAACAATTGGATGCGGAGTCGAGCTCCAAGCGCAACACACGTCGCAAGTAGTACTTTAAATTTGGTTATAAGATAGGACTTCGGCTAAAAGTTTTTATTTCCTTTAAATTCTTGTAAACGGAGACCCTTTTAAGGGTCAAATTTTCGTGATTGTTGTATCATCTATCCTATTAATATAATTCGCACGCTATTAATACTACGTTGAGTATCGCGTTCAATCTCTAAAATATTATGGAAAAACCATATGCTTGTTCATGTATTCGGATTTACGAATAACCTTCGCTCTTCTATCTGTGAGACTCATACTATCATCTGTTGTTGAACTATAGCAATTTAGTTCAAGAGACACATTCGTTATTCATTTATTCTTATCCATATCGTCATCTTTTAAACGTATAGTTAAAGATGCCGCCACACAGGAATCCCAGGCGTAACCCTAACAACGAAACACCGACACCACCACCTCCACCTCCTCAATTTGATGTTGTCATGTTCCAGGCAGCGGTCACTGCAGCTGTGGTAGCTGCCATGTCATAGATCAATACCCCTGTTACTACGGGTTCAAGAATTGGCATACATCCTTCCAACCATGGCGATAGTCATGGGCAACCCCGAGAGTGCACCTATAAAGACTTTACGAATGCGAAGCCCCAGATGTTTAATGGAATGGGTGGTGTGATGGTTTTAAGGCAGTGGATTGAAAGAACGGAATCAGTATTTGAAATCTGCTCCTGCCCCAAGCACAGCAAAGTCAAGTTTGCAACTTACACATTTACTGATAGGCCTTTAACTTGGTGGAATGGCCACGTTAAGGTACTTACCCTGATAGTGGCAAACTCGATAAGCTGGGAGAGCTTGAAAATCATGTTGGTGAGGGAGTACTGTCCACGAGGAGAGATTCAAAAACTCAAGCATGAACTCTGGACTCTGGGAATGATTGGTACCGACATAGCAACTTATACCAATAGATTCTGCGAGCTGGCAATCCTTTGCCCATATATGATTGCTCCCGAGAGCAAGAAAATAGAG
This sequence comes from Lactuca saligna, assembly GCF_052625555.1. Taxonomy (NCBI): domain Eukaryota; kingdom Viridiplantae; phylum Streptophyta; class Magnoliopsida; order Asterales; family Asteraceae; genus Lactuca; species Lactuca saligna. The sequence continues at coordinate 142,631,957 of NC_136421.1, read as the reverse complement.
CGATACATTTGGGGACTGTCGCCCCAAATTCACTCAAGTGTGTTAGCTTCAAAACCTGACACTTTTGAAAGTGCCAAGGAGCTAGCACAATCGCTTATTGATCACGGAAATCATCAAAACTCAACAACTTCTGCACCAGAACCACACAAGGGAAACAACAATAACAACAACAACAACAACAAGAGAGGGTGGAATAAGGGGAATGGTGGGTCTTCCCAAGAATCCTCGAAGAAACAACAACTGATTGCCGTAAACGTTGCGACGGTACCTACTACCGTTCCTACAAATCTCTACCAAACAAAGCCTTATGTGGGCAACCTCCCAAAGTGCACCAAGTGAAATTACCACCACCACGGACTGTGTCGGGAAATGCAGTGCTCCAACTACAACAGAAAGAGGCACATTGTCCGTTTCTGCATGGCCCCCGCAAAACCGATCACTCAAGTTCTCGGTGCTGGTGTAGGCCAAGCATGTTACGGTTGTGGCGAGGTGGGCCACTACAAAAGAAACTGCCCAAAGGCAGCAAATACCGGTGGAGTGCGATGAGTATTAGCTATTGGTCACGAGGAAGCTGTAGTTGATCCTACAGTAGTTGATGGTACGTTTCTTCTCGATAATTCATATGCATGCATCCTATTCGATAGCGGAGCAGAGAGAAGCTTTGGGAGCCAAAACTTTATTCACTTACTTAAACGTAAACCTATCATGTTAGAAGAATCATTCACTGTAGAAATGGCAAATGGGAAAACGGAAAACACTAATTGCATATACATAGGTTGTCCATTAACTTTAGACTGCCACTCTTTCCCAATCAACCTTATGCCAGTCCAAATAAAAAGTTTCGACGTTATAGTTGGCATGTATTGGTTAAGCCCTCTTCGCGCCGACATCATGTGCTTTGAAAAAGCCGTTCGTCTAAATCTCCCTAACCATGAAACATTAGTGATCTACGGCGACAAATCAAGTACAAACCTTCGCATCATTTCGTGCATCCAAGCTCGAAAGTGTTTGCGGAAGGATTATCACGCATTTCTTACACACATCGTCGATACGAGTCGGGAGGTAAAAGATATAAACAACATCCCAGAGCTACGGGATTTCCCCGATATCTTCCCAGAAGAACTACCGGGATTACCACCACAACGCCAAGTCGAGTTCAGAATCGACTTAATTCCAGGGGCTACCCCTATAGCAAAATCGCCTTATCATCTGGCACCAGCAGAGATGCAAGAACTTTTTAGTCAGCTTAACGAACTACACCAAAAAGGATTCATTAGACTAAGTTTCTCACCTTGGGGAGCACCGGTCTTGTTCGTAAAGAAGAAAGACAGATCGTTCCAGATGTGCATCGAGTACCGAGAGCTGAACAAAGTCACTGTCAAGAATCGTTACCCACTACCCCACATTGACGACCTATTTGATCAACTTCAAGGAGTGAGCTACTTCTCGAAGATAGATCTATGATCCGGATATCACCAATTACGAGTGCTAGAGGTAGACGTTCCCAAGACAGCTTTCCGAACCCGTTATGGACACTACGAATTTGTAGTGATGCCGTTCGGATTAACCAACGCACCAGCAATATTCATGGACCTAATGAATAGAGTATGCTGTCCTTACTTGGATCAGTTCGTCATAGTATTCATCGATGATATACTTATCTACTCCCGAAGTAAAGAAGAACATAGTCAACACCTACGGAGGGTCTTAGAAACACTACGATCAGAGAAACTCTATGCGAAGTTCTCTAAATGTGAATCTTGGATTCGAAGAGTCGAATTTTTGGGTCACATTGTTGGCGAAAAAGGGATATACGTGGACCCCTCCAAAATTAAGGCCTTTAAGAACTGGTCGGCACCAAAGACACCTACAGAGATTCGTCAATTTCTAGGCCTAGCTGGCTACTATCGCAGATTCATAAAAAACTTCTCTAGCATCGCGAAACCTCTTACTACATTAACCCAGAAAGGCGTGGTCTTTAACTGGGAAGCAAAACAAGAGAAGGCGTTCCAAACTTTGAAACAAGCCTTATGCACCACACCAATACTATCCCTCCCCGAAGGGATAGAAGATTTTGTAGTGTATTGTGATGCATCGAATTAAGGGCTTGGTTGTGTTCTTATGCAACGAGGGAAGGTTATTGCTTATGCCTCCCGTCAGCTTAAGACACATGAAGTAAACTATACGACACACGATCTCAAGTTAGGAGCAGTGGTATTTGCTTTAAAGATCTGGAGACACTACCTGTACGGAACAAAGAGTACTATTTACACCGACCACAAGAGTCTTCAACACATTTTCGATCAGAAGGAGCTCAACATGCAACAACGACGATGGGTCGAGTTACTCAATGATTACGAATGCGAGATTCGTTATCATCCTAGCAAGGCCAATGTAGTAGCTGACGCCCTCAGTCGAAAAGAATACACTGGTCGGAGAGTCAAATCTATGAATATGATCATCCATTCCCACTTATCCACACAAATTAAAGAAGCTCAACTGGAAGCTTTACAACCCGAGCATGTGACGGGTGAATCCTAAGAGGAATAGAAAAGAATCTAGAAATCAAGGGTGGCGGAGCTTATTATCTCATGTACCATATATGGACACCAAGACATGGTGGTTTCAGGGATGTGGTCATGACTGAAGCGCACAACACGAGGTATTCCGTTCACCCAGGTTCAGATAAAATGTATTTGGATCTTAAGAAACTATACTGGTGGCCTAACATGAAAGTAGAGATTGCTACCTTTGTAAGTAAATGTCTTACTTGCGCTAAGGTTAAGGTCGAGTACTAGAAACCTTCAGGATTACTACAACAACCAGAGATACCGGAATGGAAATGGGAACGGATCACTATGGATTTCATAACCAAGTTGCCCAAGATAACGGGTGGACTTGATACCATATGGGTCATCGTCGACAGATTAACCAAATTCGCGCATTTTCTACCAATCAAGGAGACTGACAAGATGGAAAGGCTTACAAGAACTTACATAAGGGAAATAGTACGATTGCATGGGGTTCCGATGTCCATTATCTCCGATAGAGATAGTAGATTTACATCAAGGTTCTGGCAGTCACTACAAAGTTCCCTAGGGACTAGATTAGACATGAGTACATCCTACCATCCACAAACAGACGGGAAAAGTGAGAGAACGATACAAACTTTGGAAGATATGTTGAGAGCCTATGTGATTGACTTTGGAAAGGCATGGGATATCCATTTACCTCTTGTCAAATTTTCATACAATAACAGTTATCATACGAGCATAAAGGCTGCTCCATTTGAAGGCCTCTATGGCCGCAAGTGCAGATCCCCTCTGTGCTGGACCGAAGTTGGCGACACACAACTAGCTAAAGGATGAGATACTGAAAACACTCTCACCGGTCCGGAAATCATATGAGAAACGACAGAGAAGATCGTTCAGATCCGTGAACGGTTGAAAGCATCTAGAGACCGACAGAAAAGTTACGCTGACCAACGAAGAAAACCTTTGGAATTCCAAGTAGGAGACCGTGTTCTATTGGAAGTCTCGCCATGGAAAGGCTTAATAAGCTTTGGAAAGCATCGAAAGCTAAATCCAAGGTACATAGGGCCTTTCGAGATTCTCGCCAGAATCGGCCCTGTAGCTTACAAACTTAATCTACCACGTGAACTTAGTAACATACACCCAACCTTCCACGTATCGAATTTGAAAAAGTGTCTGTCCGATGAGACTCTTGTTATCCCACTCGACGAGATCGAGATCAACGAGAGCCTCAACTTTGTGGAAGACAGATGAAACAAACGAAACAAAGTCGCATACCCATCGTGAAAGTCCGCTAGAACACTAAGCGAGGACCTGAATTCACATGGGAACCGAAGATCAGATGAAACAAAAGTTCCCGCATCTTTTTCTCTGATTCACTTGTATCTTTCTTGCTTTAAATTTCGGGACGAAATTCACTCTAACGGGGGGATGATGTGACAACCCGATATTTCAACTACATGTAAACGACCTAAAAAGTCAAGTATTGTAACCACGTTAGTTGTAATAAAATTAACTTCGAAAATAAAATATCCAAAAATCACTAATTAAATTACCTATTATGTTATATGTCATTAAACCATGATTGTACGTAAAAAGAAGGCCCAAATCCGACTTCGTATAAGAAAGTTATGAATTTTTCAAGTTCGGCTTAACGGCAGACGACTAAAAACTCGAATCAGAGATCGAGCAAATTTTGGCCGGAATGACCTAAACGAGAATTGAAGGTCTCAACAATGGTATTTCAGCGGTAAAAAGTCTGGCAAAAACCGACGTCAGATAAAGAAGTTATGAATTTCTAAAGAAATTTTCTGACCACGACGTTTTAAAAATAAATAATAAAAATAATTTCGGAATTTGCCGACGGGATCTAAACAAAAGTTGTAGAGTATGGTCTCACCTTCGCGTGGATATAAAGAACGTCGAAACGGAGTTCGTATGAAGAAGACATGAATTTTTGAAGTTTATTAAATAATTTATCTATAAATTTAATTAAAAACCCTTGGTATTATCCGAAGGGGAGTCACCAAATAGGGCCGAGTTACGCCCAGCGTAACCCCCGTACGCCCAACGTACGCGAGGCCTTGGCCTCGGATCGTCCATGCCGCGCCTGTGCGAGGCTATGCCCCGTCCCCTCCGAGCTCCGAGGCAGTTGAGGACTCGGTCACGCATGACCCACGCGTACGCCCAACGTACGAGGTCGGTTCCCAGCCCCTATAAAAGGGATGCGGGGGTTCCGGAAAAATCACACCATTTCTCTCATTTCTCTTACATTCTTGCCTCGTTTTCCGTGCCCGTGCTACCCCGAAGCCCCGATCACTTTGCTCAAGTCCTGAAGGACGTTTGTGCTCCAGAGATTCCCGAGAATCACGAGGAAATCCACTTTCTCGAGCGGAAATTTTGTCCGGTTTTCATCCCGCAACCTCCGATCTTACAAGTGAGTTCATACCCCTATAATTCACACTTTTAAATGTTTTATGAGTACTTTTACATGCTTTTAAGGGGGGGGGGGGAATACAAGTAAAACACTCGATTATTATCGTGTGTTATATAAACTTTCACTATACGCGTTTATTCAAAGGAATCATATGTGATTTAAAACTATTATAGGGAAACTTTCATATGCAAATTATAGCACGACAACATTTTATCTTTTGAAATGAGAAACGGTTTATGTATTTATATAAATCAGATACCTTTCTTATACTACATTTCTGTGTGTCGGTTTGGCACTACAAAAACTACACCTTTCATAACAAGTGCACATTTTCACTAAGGGTTTATTATACAAACGAAACACACTTTTAGGAAACTATAATAGGTATAGTTTTACGAGAATACTATGAACTTTTACATACATGGAAATACTATTTCAAGAAGCCACTTTCATATACAATAACGAACGAACGTTTTCACACGTAAAACTGTTTTATACTAAGTTTTGTGAGACATTAACTTCACGTACGTTCGAGTACACATTTCAAGTCCTGTATTATATACCAGAATCCCTTGGAGGGGGAGCATGGTGTTTGTGTATAGATCTATACGGGCTTGACAACCCGCGCCCTGACTGTTAGCTACAGTCCACCATTTGGGGTGACAAACGTCAGAACATTTCGACGCCTGGAGAACGTTGTGTATAGGCATTTCTAGTCAATAGCATGGTTATAAAACTCACATAGAGTATTAAAAACACAATGATTTACGGGGTTTTTCAGATGTATTGGAAATTTTATACGTAAATACTTTTACTAGAAACAAACATTGGTCTTGAAAGAAGGTTACATTTATACTAGTAGAAAATATAGGATTTTCTAGGAACAAACAAACAAGAACAAAAACATTTCATTTTATACAAACATTGTCATTAAATACTTATGAAACTCACCAGCTTAAATACTGATCTACTCTTTCAAAACTACTTGTATGTCCCAGGGATTCAGTAATTACAGGTAACAAACAGGTTTTGGAGAAGGGAAGCTGCGGCGCCAGTTTAATTTCATATTTTGACATCATATTGTAATTGGTTTTGAACATGTACTCTTTTAAACAGTGTAAACTTTCAATTATATATATGATGGTTGTATTGCTTTATTTACTATGTATTCGTTTGTTACGTTACCATATGAAGTCATCCTCCCCCGAACGTTTCCGCCGTTCCGGTTTGGGCGTGTGACAATATCATTGGAGATCTATAGACAACTTCTTCATCTTCGTCTTCATAAACATTTTTCGAACCAGAGATAGATCCAGATGAGCTACCCGAGGACACATTTATTGATTTGAAAAGCGATGTGTAGTCAAACAACCAATCCGGACCCACTCTAGCATCTGTCTCATTTTCTTCCAACCAACGCACGTCATAAGATTCCACAATCTACTTTGTCTTCTTATTGTAGACCCTATAAGTGGTGAGAGCAGCATACCCTACGAAGTAACAATCATCGGCTTTGGCATTAAACTTCAGATTGGTCTCTAGGTGAAGAAGAGTGCAAGGGCAGCCAAATACACGAAAATGATTGACTGAAGGCTTGTGACCATATAGAATCTCATACGGGGTCTTCATCTGAGCTTTGTTGATCAACATGCGATTCTGAATGTAGCAAGCAGTGTTTATCGCCTCGGCCCAAAAGAAAACTGGTAGTTTTGAGTCACACAACATCGTCCTTGTAGCGTCTTTTAAAGTCCTGTTTCTCCTCTCGGCAACACCATTTTGTTGAGGAGTGTGAGCGGAGCTGAATTGAGGCATAATACCCTTTTTTGCCCAAAAATGATGGAGAATAGAGTTCTTGAACGCTGTTCCATTGTCGGTGCAAAGCGCCTTCACTCAGTTGTTAGTTTGGTTCTCAATTAACACAGTGAATTTCTTAATTAGATCAGCAACTCCAACTTTGTTGGATAGAAAGAAAACCCGCGTAAAATGAGAGAAATCATCAATCACAACAAGACAATATGAATTTCTGTTTATACTGAGAACGTTAACTGGTCCAAACAAATCCATATGTAGCAATTGAAGCACCTGACTGATTGAGTTGACCTGTTTTGGCAGGTGTGGTTTCCTGTGATGCTTACCTTGTGCACATGACACACACTTTTCAAAAGTTATAAAGTCTTTGACAGGCAAACCACGAACCATCTCATTCTTTTCAAGATGATTTAAGTTCTAGGTGTTAGCATGACCGAGTCTTCGATGCCACAACATTGCATTTTGTTCTGAGATCTTTGAAAAGAGGCACCTAACTTGTTCTAGAAGTTTGCTATTCATATCGATGATGTAAGAATTCTCATCCCTTTTAGATTTTAGAAGAATCCACTCTTCTGGGATGACAAAGTCTGGCTTGAGAATCATCCATTCCTTATTAGTGAAATGTGTAGAATAGCCTTTATCGCATATCTGAGATACACTCAACAAACTATGCTTCAATTTGGGAGCAGAGTTGACATTTTCGAAACTTAACACCCCATTTGTGACAGTTCCTCTTTGAGTGATCTTGCCTCCTTCTCCACCCGCAAATGAAATATATCACCCATTAAAAGATTGAATGTTGTTCAATTGGGCTATATCTCCTGTCATATGCCGGGAGCAACCGCTATCGACGAACCAAGGTCTGACGACATTCCCCCGCAACTTTCCCTGCAAAATGTGAGGGTTCATTTTGATTTGGGAACCCAAGTCATTACTTTCCTGTGTTGTCCCGATGCCTTTTCAAATTTATCATTATATAATAACTTCTTAGTGGACATAGATATAGATTGGAGCCTATTTTGGGCAACCATTGATAATTAGGTCTTTTAACAGTCCAGGGTGATTTTGAAATTGGATTTTTATTAGTTTGCTTAGAGCACTAGGATTTTCTACTAGAATTGGTTGAAGACCCATTGCTGCTTCTTGATGAAACCGAGCATGGCTTGGCCATGTTCGGTTTTGGTAAACTGTTTGGGACTCTATTATGAAAGACCCTTTTATGCTTTTGAAAAACAACCCGTTTACTACTACGATCATCCTTCCAATCATCATTCCGAGAACGAGTTCTAGAGGACTTTCTAGTTAAAGACCTTCCTCTGGATTCGTTCTTTCCTCTTGGTGACTCAAAATGTACAAACATTCTATTGGGATAATTCCTAGCTATATGACCACCAATGCCACAATTGAAACAAATCTATTTGTTGTTGTTAAAACTTGTACTACATTTCCCATATTTGTTTTCCTTACCAACACCCTTGCTTTTCTCACACGAACATGAACAAGAATTGGATTGTGAGACAAGTGAGGGTGCATCAGATGGAGATACTTGTGAAACTGGTGGTTTTTCATTATTATCATCACAAACATTAGAATTGCCAACCACATCATTAAACTATTTAAAACCATTCAAAACAGTATCAGAAGGTGCAAGAACATCACAAAAAACATTGTCACTAGCAACATCAGAAAAATTAAAGTTTTATTTAAAACTAAAACTTCAAGTTTAGACTTAGTTTTATTTTCAGAAACATATCCTTCAACTTCGATCTTTGACTGATTCAAGGATTCATCTGCAGGAGAAGTATAAATGTTAGTACTTTCAACATTAATAAATCCTCCTGAAACAAAACCCGATGGCTTGCTGTAAACCATGGATGGTTCATTGGCAATCTCCTCTTCTAACTGTGGTTGAAACCGATATGTATGATTGAAAGGAGGAGGCACTTTATTATACCCTAGACCCTTTGACTGATTACATTTAAATTTCATGCAGTGGTCTATCATATTAACAACTACCTCACTTGATACATCAAATTTTCGAAAATGAAAATCAGTAGTTTCAAATTTTCCCTTTAATGTTTCAATTTCAGTCAATAACTCAACGTTTTTTCTCTTTATGTAATCACAATTCTCACATTTATTACTATAGTCCTCCTAAAGTCTTCTAAAGTACTATATTTTAGATTCTAACTGGGCCTTAAGAGGTTTTTGTCCTTTTCTAAGTTGGTAACCCTCATACATAAGGTCCTCTACTTCATTACGTAGTGTTTCAATTTTCTCAAGGAGAGATTTAACATAATCACTACAAGTTTGAGAGCATAAGGGTAGACTTACCTCATTTTTGTTTGGTTCAGGAGAAGAGGATATCATCAATTCAAACTGCAGCTCCATCATTTGATCTTCAGCTGCTACAACCTCAACAGGAGCATCATCACCAACCTGAGCCAAATGAGCATTTTCAGGTCTTGATATGTTAGGGCCTACATTTGATCCTCCTACTCAAAGGATTGAGCAACGATCACCTTCTCGCTGTTTACTTGTGCACCGCTCCAATTGTTTCCTACTACAACTATCGTCCGATCATTGTTCAATCTTCTATCTGGCTTCGGGCACTCACGAGCAAAATGACCTGGCTCATGGCAGTTGAAATAAGGTAGCTTTCCCTTGCTAAACCCTACCTTCTTGTCAGCACTTATCCCGTAGTTGTTCTTCCCGGTCTTATTTGCAAACTGTTTTTCCCTGAAAACTTCCATGGCAATTTGCCATGTGATATTAATTTCTTCTACGTCTTCAGGATGAATTTGATCAAGATTAGCAAAAGACAATTGGGGCGGAAGATCTCCAGCTACAAGAGCATTGTAGCAGTTAACAAGCCCTGTAGCAAGATCAAGATTTTCATCACCCTCCTTTCCGTTTGATAAGGAAGCCACATTAGAGGAAGAAGCAGCTTGAGTAGCAATGAACGAATGAGCAGGAAGTAAAGTGGCTGATGGAGTTGAAAAAGACTGAGCTTGAACTTGCTAAGCATAAAAAGGTTGACCTACAGAAGGAGAGGTGAAAGATGAAAGAGCATTGTTAGAGGAGATCCCAAGGTTTGCAGCTAAGTATGAATTCATGTGATTTATCTCCCGCTGTTTGTGATCAATATCATAGGCCTTGATGACCGCCATCATTTCAGCAAGAGAGATCTGGTTGAGTTCCTTAGTTTTCTTGATCATAGCTATATTCATGTCCCATGATTTTGGGAGAGCATGCAATAGCTTCTTGTTTATTTCAGACTTGGTATAAACAATCCCAACCACAGTCATCTCAGTGGTAAGAGTGGTAAATCGCTGCAGCTGTTGCTCAAGAGTTTCTCCAGGAATGTAGTTGAACATGTTAAACCGTTGTCGCAACATATCTTGGCGACTCTCCTTCATGTCTTCATTCCCTTCATAAACCTTGATCAGGGCTTCCCACAAAGCCTTAGTAGAAGTGTACTCCCTAAAGCCTTGAGCAATATCAGGGGACAAGGCCATAGTCAGAGTGGCCAAAGCCCTTTCCAGCTCCTCCACCTTTTCAAAGTCCTCATCGGTGTAGTTTTCAACCGCTTTATCAACCACTTGTCCCACAACAATGGTGATTATTCTAACAGGATTTTTTATGATACTTCTCCAGATTTTGAAGTCCTTCATTTTGATGTACTTCTCAATCCTGTACTTCCATTCCGAAAATCCTTCAGCGGATAGTAGTCTTGGAATTCGAGTGGTTGTTCCCAATACTAAATCCAACTCGTGGTGGTGAATTTGACTTAATGACTGCATTTAATATTAATTAGAAATTAAATTATTTGAAAAATAAATTAAGTTTCAGATCAGACAAAGTTTCTTGGTCAAAAGCTAGTTTACGGTTGTAAACTCTGTTCACGGTCTGGAGTTTATGGTTATAAAGTATTTGCAGTGTAAGTTTACGGTCCAAGAATCCAAGTTTTCAGTTGTTGAAAAATCCTTATTCACGGCCTAAGAACCAGGTTTACGGTTCAAGAACTGAATTGAGATTGCAGTCGTAATCTGTGTTTACGACCGTAAGCTATGGCCGTAATCTCCCAGAAATTCGAGAAAAACCTAGTTTTTGAATTAGGATTGAAACCCTTTTGTAGCAAACACCAACTACAGTCATAAACAATGAGGAATACAGTCAAAATTCGATTGTAGAAAGCTTTGACACCGGTTTTTCTCTGATACCAATTGTAAGGTCCTTAAATGGATCTTACCAGTGATCAAATAGCAAACACAATCAATAAAAATCAACAACAAAGTAGAAAACAGAATAGCAACAAGCTTGCACATGCTTCTATTAGCAAAAACGTCTGGTACAACTTGTGGAATAGCAGCCGAGGTGTGGTGACTCCGCTCTTGGAGCAGATTTGAGAGGCCCAACAGGAGGCTATGAAGGAGGAACATCGTAAGAGCGAGCATATTGTGGGACAGGTTTCCTCCTTCGATTATGATAGCCGAGGGTTATTGACACTACATCGTAAAGTATGGGTAGCCTATCATGGGGGTATGCACAATTATCCTGTTGGAGGAGGTGCACAAATCCTGATTCTCAATTCATCCCGAGGTGACGAAGATGTATAGGGATCTTCGACCTGATAACTGGTGGCCCTGCATGAAGCGAGACGTCGCTTGGTACGTATAACAGTGTTTGACATGTAGGAAGGTTAAGGCCGAGCACCAGAGGCCACACAATAAGATGAAGCCATTAGAAATTCCCATGTGGAAATGGGAAGATATTACTATGGATTTCATCACCAAGCTTCCCAGGACTACACTGGGAGTGGATTCGATTTGGGTCATCAATGATCAGTTGACCAAGGGTGCCCACTTCATACAGATCCAGGAGAGTATATCGGCCGAGAATTTGGCCAATATCTACATCCGAGAGGTTGTATCTCGGCACACAGTGCCAGTCTCAGTAATTTCGGATCGAGACGTACGATTTACTTCCAGATTATGGAAGAAGTTTCACGATGAGTTGGGCACCTGCTTGCACTTCAACACGATGTTCCATCCACAGATGGATGGTCAGAGTGAGCGGGCAATCCAGATTCTGGAGGATATACCAGGGGCATGCGTTCTAGACTTTGGTGGTAGTTGGGATACCTACCTTCCATTAGTTGAGTTCTCCTACAACAACGGATATCACGTGAGTATCAAACGCCCTCCTTTCGAGATGTTGTATGGGAGGAAGTGCATGACCCCAATATGCTGAGGTGAGGTTGGTCAGAGGGTCATGGGGAGTACCGAAGTGGTACTCAAGAGTACAGAGACGATCCAGCAGGTTCCTAGCAGGCTTCAGATTGCTCAGAGTCGACAGAAAAGCTATGCTAGCACGCGTCGATGGGATATGGAGTTCTAGGTTGGGGATATGGTGCTCCTGAAGGTGTCGCGTGGAAAGGTGTCATTCGATTCAGGAAGTGTGGCAATTTGGACCTCGGGTACATCAGTCCTTTCAGGGTTGTAGCCCGGGTGGGCAAGGTGGCATATAGACTGGATCTACCAGCCGATCTTAGCCAGATTCATAGCACCTTTCACGTCTCCCAGCTGCGGAAATGCTTGGTAGATGATTTTGCAGTAGTACCTCTCGAGGATATTCAGGTGGATGATAGCCTGAACTACATCGAGCGGTCGATAACCATTCTAGATAGGAAGACGAAGAAGCTGAGGAATAAGAAAGTAGAGCTAGTGAAGGTGCAATGGCAGCACCTCAAGGGCTCCGAATGGAATTGGGAGCCGGAGGATGAAATGAGAGAGTACTATCACGAGTTATTCTCAGCAACAACAATGAACTTCGAGGACGAAGTCTAATTCAAGTGGGGGAGATTTGTGGTATTCGGGTTTTTCCAGTGAGAAGAGAAGAAAGGAACATAAAGAAGAAGCAAGGATCCACCAAGAGCTTGTAGATCCAGAGGGTTGACACCATTTCTGATTCTTTTGAGGCAGGATTCATCAGGGCAGTTACTAGGGAACACTTCCACGAGTTAGACACGTAGTATCACAAGGTGAGTTGCCTTCCAGTAACGGTGGTTCTATGGCCACAATGCCGCCCCACTAGTAGGAGTTGTATGTTAGATGATCGTCTTTGCAATGTTCATATAGGTTTGCTATTAATCTGATATGTTTGCGTGCTTGCTTGATATGTTATATGTGATAGTAGCGGTAGGGGGTGAAATAGTCCCCGATAGTTGGGTGAGTTAGACCGATGGGTAAGTCAAGCACCCTAGAACGGCTTGACTTGGGTAGTTCAAGCACCCAAGAACTATCTGGCATTATTTATGTGTTATATTATTACATGGTAGTGGTAGGGGTGAAATAGTCCCCAATAGTCGGGTGAGATAGACCGACAGGTAAGTCAAGCACCCCAGAACAGCTTAACCTAGGTAAGTCAGGCGCCCCAAAAATTACTGACAGTGTACTATTATATGTGTTTGGTATGATGGGGGAACTTACTAAGCTTCATGCTTATAATTTTCAATTTTGCTTAAGGTACCTCTTTAGCAAAGGGGAAGGAGCCAACACGGTAGTTGTACATCACACGCACATCAGATTTCTGCTTTATGTAATCCATGGGAGCGTACTCTGATTTTATCACTATTTGATGTTTTAATTTATAGACATGTTTATGAAGGGTTATGGATTGATATGAATTCGACAAGTGTTTTCTATAAACGATTTTTAAACTACTTAATTAAAAAACAAAATTTTTGGACTCGAAGTTTGGGATGTTACACATTTCCCAACCTATGAGTCTATTTTAGTTATATGTAAGAGTATACACGATCATATTTATCTATAAAATAAAATATTACATTGTTACTCTATTTATTTGTCTATGTTAATTTCTAACTGTGGTCAGTGATGAAGTTTTTACCAGTTGTCACATTCTTCCTCTGTTTAAGGAATTTCGTAAAGAAATTTAGCTTGTGTTCGGGATCCGTTCGACAAAATGAGGGTACTTGCTCTTCATTTGATCTTCCCATTCCCAAGTTTACTTTTGTCCTCTCGTAGACATCCTTTGTACATTTACTATGGGGATGCAACTTTGATTGAGCCTTTTTGCTTCCCGATCCATAGTATTTATCGGTTCCTCGACAAAGTTCAGTTTGACATTGACATGAATCTCATTGAAAGGAACCATAAATGCATCATCAGAGAGACACTTCTTGAAATTTAACACAAGGAAGACGTTGTGCACGCCTTTGAGTTCTTAGGGAAAATTGAGCTTGTAAGCTACTGGACCAATCCTTGTGAGGATTCAAAAGGTCCTTTGTACCTTGGATTTAGCTTACCTCACTTCCTAAACCTTGTGACTTCTTTCCAAGGAGATACTTTTATCGTTACCATGTCTCCAACTTTGAATTCAAGGGATTTGCATATGATATCAACGTAGCTCTTATGACGACTCGGAGCGGTCTTCAAATGCTCTCGTATTTTCATGATCTTCTCAGTTGTCTCTGATGGGTTTTAGCCATAAGAACTTTCCTATGTGCGCATGCAAAACCCTAATGCTTGGATCTAGGCTTTCTAATTAAACATGCTTTGAATCCAAGACTTCTAATGGCTAATTAGGTTAAATAACAACATTGAAATAGATCTAGAATCATACCTTTGGATTCCTTGTTGATCTTGTTGTCTTGGAGCTTCTAGAGTCACAAATGTCACTCCTCTAATGGCTTACAAACACCAATAGCAAGCAAGATGATTTAGGAGAGAGGAGAGGGGAGGAATTCGGCCAGAGTATCTCTACTTTGGATGGTGTGTCGAATTCCCTCACCCCTAGGGTCTATTTATACTTGTAGACTCCTTAAGGGTTACAACCTAAACCCTAATTGGATAATCTTCTCTTAAGGCTATCCAAATCCATTCCATAGATAAGCCTTTGGACGATTTTAGCTATCCTATATCTCATAGAATTCGTCCCAAGCATATCCGAATGGATTTATAGTCTAAAGTTTAACTATCAAACAATTGACAGTTTATACCCCTTTATTTAATTAATCTCTTTAAGTCACCAAATTAATTCCAATTAATTTATGACTTATATTAATAAAATAACCATATATTATTCCTTATAATATTTACTCTCTCTTAACAAATCATCCATCAAGTTGCTATGGTGAAGGAAACCTAAAAGGACCATGCACAACCGGATCAAATACTTGCCTAATATAGTTGCAGCCTTAGACACTATTCCAACAGTCTCCCACTTGGATAAGTCTAGTAACTATACAAGTACAATTCGGTTTGCAATCGTAGCTCTCAAAGACGCTATCAACTCTGATCTAATCAATCTTGTCCTTTAGATAAGGGATCGTACAGTCCTCTGTTAGATATCATGCTGACAATCCTATGGAATGGTTAGTCAAGCATTTAGATTTCTCGATCTCTGATTTATTTGACATAGAACTTAATCAAACACATCAATTCAGTTCTGACTGGGCCCGGCACATAAGTCAAATCAAATCATCGAGTGGCCAATATATCTCTTCTACCCTCTTAGGATAAAATTTACAGATAAACTTCGACTTATATGCATTTACTTATTCATTAACCAACTATACACAACAATGCGTTTTATAACACCAAGTTACTGATGTGTTTTTGCATTATCAATGCACAATCAATTAACAAATAATAAATCATATATCTAGGTTTTAAGACTATATGATATTATCGTCTTGCGATCACCTTTTATATCGTATTCCATAAAGTGATTCCAGCAAGCGCGGGTTTATTCCAATGCTCAAAACCAGTTCATAAGCACTCATGAACATTGCAGCAACCCTTGCTATGTCTAACACCATTTAGACATTCTACACACCAATTCATGACAATCTTCATTCATATCTACTCCCAACATATGAACGATTGTGGACCATTTGAATAATTCGATTATTCCTAATAAACTCAATTATTCTGGAAGTCAAAACATGCAAAGTGAAACAATAGTTAAACAATTAACAAGTGACAGTAACTTTATTCATAAATAAAACTCCTTTATTTAATCATCAAATGTTAATTACATTTATCTATTAAATGTTTCTAATACTATCTAATCTATACTAATATCATCCTTAAGCCCAATACTCCTAGCATGCTGCAAGTGCTTAACCCTACTCAGTCCCTTCGTAAGTGGATCTGTTGGGTTATCTTCTGATGATATCCTCTTCACTACGAGTTGTCCTTCTTCTACATGATGTCTGATGAAGTGATATTTTCTGTCGATATGTCGAGATCTACCATGATTCCTTGGTTCCTTGGTCCAGGCAACCGCACCTTCGTTATCACAGAAAATCTCAATGGGCTCCTTTATGGCCGGAACAACTCCAAGATCACCAATGAAGTTCTTTAGCCATATTGCCTCCTTCGACGCTTCGCTCGCTGCGATGTACTCTGATTCGCACGTTGAATCAGCTACGGCTTCCTACTTGGAACTTTTCCATGTCACTGCTCCTCCATTTAGGGTAAAGACCCAGCCCGACTGAAAGCTGGCGTCACTATACCCTTGCACCTTCAAGTCATCACTCCCTCCAAGGACTAAGAACCATTCTTTCGTCCTCCGAAGGTACTTAAGGATGTTCTTCACCGCAATCCAATGTGCTTTGCCAGGGTTGCCTTGGTATCTGCTAACCATGCTCAAAGCGAAGGCTACATCAGGGCGAGTACAAGTCATAGCGTACATGATTGAGCCAACTGCGGAAGCGTATGGTACTCGGCTCATTTCTGCTATCTCAGCTTCGGTACTCGGACTTTGAGTCTTACTCAACTTGGCATTTCCTTGTATCGGTAGTTCTCCCTTCTTTGAGTTTTCCATACTAAAACGTTTTAGTACCTTCTCTAAGTAAGTATTCTGACTAAGTCCAATTAGTCTCTTACTTCTTTCTCTTACTATCCTTATTCCCAAAATGTAAGAAGCCTCTCCGAGGTCCTTCATAGCGAAACACTTCCCGAGCCAGGACTTAACCTCCTGCAGAGTCGGGATGTTGTTCCCTATGAGTAATATGTCATCGACATATAGAACGAGAAAGCATACTATACTCCCACTGGCTTTGACATATACACAAGATTCGTCTTCGCTTCGTACAAATCCAAACTCTTTGACTTTCTCATCGAAGCAAAGATTCCATCTGCGAGACGCTTGCTTAAGTCCATAAATGGACTTCTCAAGCTTACACACTCTATTCGGATGCTTCGGATCCACAAACCCCTCTGGCTGAGCCATGTAAACATCCTCAGCCAACTTTCCGTTAAGGAAAGCGGTCTTGACATCCATTTGCCAAATCTTATAATCATGAAATGCGGCAATTGCTAGCATCACTCTAATAGATTTAATCTTCGCAACTGGTGAGAAGGTCTCATCATAGTCAACTCCGGGAGTTTGAGTAAAGCCCTTCGCGACCAATCACGCCTTATATGTGTGTACGTTCCCATCCAGGTCGGTCTTCTTTTTGAAGATCCATTTGCACCCAACGGTCTTACGTTCGGGCACATAATCAATCAAATTCCAAACTTGGTTATCGTACATGGATTGGATCTCGCTATCCATTGCCTCTTTCCATTTCGTAGACTCCGGGCCTGCCATGGCTTCCTTATAGCTATTAGGTTCATCAAGATTTACTAGTGTACCATCACTAATATACGTGTCCCCTTCGGTAGTAATATGAAAACCAAAAAACTGGGGATGAACTCTAACTCTATCGGAACGTCTGAGAGGTAAGGATTCGTCAATCGGTTCAACCGGAGTTTCCTCCTAGGGTTGAATGCCAGCGGTAGAGGTTCCTTCATCTATCGACTCTTGAATCTCTTCAAGTTCGATTTGCCTCCCACTGTCTCCTTGGCTTATGAGTTCCTGCTCTCGGAAAACCCCTCTCCTCGCAACAAAGATAACATTGTCTTTCGGTCTATAGAAAAGATATCCAAAGGATGTTTGCGGGTAGCCGATGAAAATACATCGCTCACTTCGAGGTTCAAGCTTGTCGTGAGTATCTCGTCTTACGAAAGCCTCGCAACCCCAAACCTTGATATGTGCCAACGAGGGAGCTTTCCCTGTCCACATCTCGTGAGGTGTTTTGGCAACCTTCTTAGTAGGGACTCGGTTAAGGATATGGGCGGCAGTCTCTAAGGCATACCCCCAAAAGAAGATAGGTAGTGAAGCACGACTCATCATAGAGCGAACCATATCCAATAAGGTTCGATTACGCCTTTCTGCCACACCATTCAACTGCGGTGTCCTAGGAGGCGTCAATTGCGAAACTATTCCACACTCCTCGAGATAATCGTGGAATTCAAGACTTAGGTACTCTCCTTCTCGATCGGATCGAAGCATCTTGATATTCCTGCCCAATTGATTCTCCACTTCATTCTTGAACTCTTTGAACTTTTCAAAGGTGTCTTACTTTTGCTTGATTAAGTAGATATACCCATATCTACTATAGTCATCGGTAAAAGTCACATAGAAGCGGTTCCCATCCTTCGTGGTTGATCTAAAGGGTCCACATACATCGGTATGTATTAGGTCCAATAGCCCCTCACTCCTTTCACAAGTACTCGTGAAGGGTGACTTAGTCATCTTTCCAAGTAAACAAGACTCGCATGTGTCATCTTCCCTAAGGTCGAATGACTCCAACACTCCATCCTTTTGGAGTTGTGCTATGCGTTTCTTGTTGACATGTCCAAGACGACAATGCCACAAGGATGCTTTATCCATACTAGTGGAAGAATCAATATTCAAAACATCATTTCCTAAGTTATCAACAATCATAACAGTTTCATATATTCCATTACATGGTATAGCTTCAAAGTAAAAGACACCATTTAGATAAGCCAAAATAGAACCATTCTCATTATTAAAAGAAAATCTAAACCCTTGTCTATATAAACCATGAAATGAAATGATGTTTCTAGCCATTTCTGGCGAATAGCAACAATTGTTCAAATTTAAAACCAAACTATTCCTAAGCACTAAAGAATACACTCCAATCTTGGTCACAGGCGACGATCTTCTGTTCCCCATGATTAGATTGATCCTTCCTTGCTCTACATCCCTACTTCTTCTTAGTCCCTGCACATTAGAACAAATGTGATAACCACAACCGGTATCAAGAACCCAAGAAATAGCATGATTAGAATCGTTAGATTTGATTGTGTATATACCTGCGAAAGATGGCTTGATCTTTCCTTCTTTGATCACTTGCAGGTAATCCGGGCATCTTCTCTTCCAATGTCCTATCTTGTGGCAGTGGTGGCACTCTGCCTCCTTTGGGTTGGAGCAGGGCTTAGCGGGATCAACTTTGGTCCCACTAGAAGAGGCACCATCTCGGGCTTTCACCTTGCGATAGTTATTCGATGAAGCTTTCCTTTTCTTTCCCTTCCCTTGACCAATAGCCAAGACAGGAGCAGCGGACGGATTGGGAGTAGGTGCAATAGACTTGTCCTTGAAGTTGCTCTCAGCGACCCTCAAGAGACCTTGGAGTTTGCTTATGGTGACCTCTTCTTTGTTCATGTGGTAGGTCATCCTAAATTGGTTGTACATCGGAGGCAAAGAGTGAAGCACCATATCGATCGCCAAGTCTTCACCGATGTCAACATTTAACTTGCGAAGGCGGTCGACATACCTTTGCATCTTTTGCAGGTGCACGGTAAGAGATTCTCCATGACCCATCTTAGCGGAGATCATGTTAGTGAAAATCTCATAACGCTCTTGTCTCGCGTTTTGGTGGTATCTCTCCAACAAGTCTTGATGCATCTCGTATGGATACATGTCCTCGTAGGACTTTTGGAATTCGGAGTTCATGGTGGCGATCATGATGCAATGTACCTTCATTGCATCTCGCTCATGAGTTTCAAAGGCGGTGATTTCTTCGGGAGTAGCAACTTCGGGGTTGATTTTCTCGAGCTTCTCATCGAGGACATACTCTTTATCCTCATAGCGAGCAATGGTGCAAATGTATCTTATCCATTCGCTAAAGTTCGTTCCATCGAAGGTGACCTTTTGGCAAAGGCTCATCAACGTGAAAGAACTAGCAGCAGCGTTGTTTGTGTTCGACATCTTCAATTAGAAAAAGGACAAAGATAGATTACAATACTAATCCCTAATTATCACCCAATAAGAAAATTAGGGCTAGGATCCAACAATAACATTTACATACTAGAAAAGGGATGCCGTAATCTAACATGCAAATAAATTGAAGGTAAGTGAATGATGATTCACTAATTCTCCATTACAAAACTTAAACTATTAGTCCTAAGTGTTATTGAGAATTCCTAGGTTCGGATGAGATTCATTGAACTATTCAATGGCATGTTTAAATCTCGATATGCCCCTCTTGTTTGTGACTGGGATGCCGAGGATCTCAAAGCGGGTGTGAATTACCATGCAAATTCACATGGTGCCTTCATTGTAACGATCACCTATTCGATGTGTCGGTAAACCACACACGCTCCATCGAACTATGATAAACAATGAATCACCCTTTGCCACCTTTGCTTAGAACTAATTAGTGTGCCGGTAAACCACACACGCTCCACTAACTTCTCAGCAAGGTGCAAAGTGTAATTTCATAGGATTGCATCAATTCACTTTTCCTAAAGTAACTAAGATTGGGAAAAAAAAAATTAAACGTGTAGTTACTTTGTATTTCTTATTATACTTTTAATGAGAAGATGAGGTTGCCCTATCCTACCCGTTCGGCTAACGACCCTCCACCAATCAAGCAAGCGGTGGGTGTGAGTGTACACCCATTAAGCACCATTTTATAGGCCGCAACCTTATACCCACCTTATAGATCGGCTTCGTGAATGAGGTCTACTAACGGTAAGACTAGCATTTAGTTATACATATATATATTATTCTAGTAATATCATATTAGTATAGGGTTGTATTTTAAAACTTTTTCAACATCTAGGGTTTGAAATTTAAGTTGTCTAAATTAAAACTTTTAATCACAAATACAAATTTCAAAACTTTAGGGTAGGTTTTAAACATTTAAAACATGAAGGATCAAATAACAAATAATTCCAATTAACAATTAATATCTTAATTATCTTTATTTGATTCATCCAAGATTTCTTTTAAGATAATTATCAAAATAATTAATCATTTATCACATAAGGAAATTAAATATTTTATTAGATGATAAATATCTTTAATTAGATCAAGATAATAGTCATATATATCAAAAAATCGAATTAGGGTTGCCTAATCTAGACGCTCGGACTCGCCGAGTACAGGCCTACTCGCCGAGTCCACTTTGGAACTCGCCGAGTACATGACTCATAAACCCAAAATCGAATTTTTCAGGTTTGTTTCAGTTAATCAAGCAACAATTTAAAGAAAACCAAGCTAGGCTCTGATACCACTGATGGGTTTTAGCCATAAGAACTTTCCTATGTGCGCATGCAAAACCCTAATGCTTGGATCTAGGCTTTCTAATTAAACATGCTTTGAATCCAAGAGTTCTAATGGCTAATTAGGTTAAATAACAACATTGAAATAGATCTAGAATCATACCTTTGGATTCCTTGTTGATCTTGTTGTCTTGGAGCTTCTAGAGTCACAAATGTCACTCCTCTAATGGCTTACAAACACCAATAGCAAGCAAGATGATTTAGGAGAGAGGAGAGGGGAGGAATTCGGCCAGAGTATCTCTACTTTGGATGGTGTGTCGAATTCCCTCACCCCTAGGGTCTATTTATACTTGTAGACTCCTTAAGGGTTACAACCTAAACCCTAATTGAATAATCTTCTCTTAAGGCTATCCAAATCCATTCCATAGATAAGCCTTTGGACGATTTTAGCTATCCTATATCTCATAGAATTCATCCCAAGCATATCCCAATGGATTTATAGTCTAAAGTTTAACTATCAAACAATTGACAGTTTATACCCCTTTATTTAATTAATCTCTTTAAGTCACCAAATTAATTCCAATTAATTTATGACTTATATTAATCAAATAACCATATATTATTCCTTATAATATTTACTCTCTCTTAACAAATCATCCATCAAGTTGCTATGGTGAAGGCAACCCAAAAGGACCATGCACAACCGGATCAAATACTTGCCTAATATAGTTGCAGCCTTAGACACTATTCCAATAGTCTCATGGATGATTTTTGGGTCTGTTAGTAGGGTATCTCTAACTAATTCCTTTGCTATCTGATTATCTCCTTCTTCTGCCCAAGATATTGGTGATCGGCGCTTTTAACCATAGAGAGCTTCAAATGTCGAAACCTTGATGTTGGTGTGATAAATATTATTATATGAGAACTCGATCAAGGGCATATGAGTGTCCCATGCATTTCCAAAATCTATGACACATGTACTAAGCACATCCTTCAACGTCTAGATTGTCCTTTCACTTTGACTATCGGTATGAGGATGATAGGGTGTGCTAATGTCTACACAGGTACCAAGAGATTTCTATAGGGTTCGCCATATTCATGAGGCGAATCTATTATCTCTATATGAGATAATGGATAAGAGCACCCCATGTAATATGATTATCTCTCATAGGTACGTCCTGGTCAACTTCTTCATTTTATATGTCCCTTTTATTGGTAGGAAGTGGGTGGATTTGGTACGTCTATCGACCACTACCCATATAGTGTTGAAACCATAAGATGTTCTTTGTAGTTTTGTTATGAAGTCTTGTTGGGTATATTATGTTGCATAAATGGTCCTTATGTATAGTCTATTTTGTAAACGGGTTGGGCCAGTCCTCCAGTATTTAATTCTAGGGTTAGAGTATTTAAGATGCATGCATGCATAATATTTGTAGTATCTCTGATTTTTATCTTCTAACCCTAATCACATCTCTACAGTAGCAATTCTTCATCGAGTTCTTCTGAGGAATTACCTTTTATTCATTCATCATATTTTGGATCATCGTTGTGTTCTCGTTATTAATCTGTTTGAATCTAAACGATCTTTCAAGGATTTTCATCCTAACAATTGGTATCAGAGCAGGAGATTGTGTAATCTATACGTGTCTCTTCTGTTTATCTAGTTATTAGGGTTTCTGTTAATATTGGATATAGTTTAATCGTCATCATCGTGTTCTTGACACTACTCTTTGATCTCAATATTACTCTAAAACTTCTTTAGTCAACATTTCTAATTCTTAACAGGTTTCAAAAAAAAATATCATCATGCAGCACGATGATTCTCACATCAACTCCATAAATCTCTCCAGTAGGATTAGATCGACAACAAGGATCCAGATTCTCTTTCCCAATGAGTATGAGGTTTGGGCACTCCACTTTGAAGATTACATTCTCGGGCTAGAAGATAACAGTTATTTGTTATGGTAAGCCATTACTCTTGGTGATTTTTTTCACAAAACAACCAAAAGAGTAATTAAAACTCAGAAGGACTACATTCAATTTCTTCTTGATGAAAAAGATGTTCCTTAGGATGTGAAAAAAAAACCTACTCAGCAATGTTAAAGCAATGGGGATCATTTGATTCCCTTTGCTTGCTGATACCTTTCATCTGGTCAGCTTGTGTGACACTGCGAAAGCTATCTAGGATAGGCTTAAGGAACTTTACTCTACTGATGCTGATCTTGAGCACTCTACCCAAACAATCTTGCACTCAGAGTTTGGTGCCTTCACACAAAATCCGAAAGAAAATCTGAGTCAAACATTCAATCGCTACAATCATCCTCTAGGAAGATGATGAAACACGGAATTGAACGTGATGTAATCGAACAAAAATTCACGCTCATGAACGGGCTTAGACTCGAGTGGATGGCAGTGGTTTCAACCATCAAGGCACATGAGCAGTTCAAAAACTATTCCTTAGCCAAGCTTGTTGGAGTCCTTAAAGCACACGAAAGTGAAGTGACAAAAGAAGCGAAAGTTGTTTCTGGAATGGGATCTCTAGCTCTCAATGTGAAGGGCAAGACTATTGCAGAAGACGGGTCTAAGTCTGATCATTTTGAATGCATGCTTACAAACGAAGGGTATGCTTTAATGGTTTCTAATCCCAAGCGGTTTGCAAAGAAGAAGTTCCCCTCAAACAAGAACCAAAACAGGCAGGGCAACTATAACTCTGAAAAGGTGAAAGAGGAGAAGAAAAATGGTTCTCAAAAGGAGGAAGAAAAGAAGGAGAAGAAGCTCATGGGTAACTCCGGCTATGACTGCAATTATTGTCATGACAAAAAATCACTTGGCCAAGGAGTGCATGTTGAGAAGGTTAAATGAGTAGAAGGAAGGAGAAGATGATGAGGCTTACCAAATGAAAAAGTTAGAGGAGATCAACAAGAAAAAGAATGTTGATAACTCTATGCATGCTTTAATTGTGTTGGAAAATGTTGTTGAATAGTAGTTTGAAGGAGTTGAGGTATGGTCAACAGACTATGTAGATGAAAAGGTTCGTAGGCGCACACATGGCAGGGCGTTCATTGCGAATGAAGGTAGTTCGCAGTTTGGAGGAAGGTGCTTGATGGTGACAAACGAAAGGTCACACATTTAGGGGAATGCTACTGAAAGTGGAAGAGGAGATGATAGTTGCTTCGCAGCAAGACCAGTTCCTAAACAAATCAATGTGTACGAATAGCTGGTCAACAAGGTAACTCTAATTCTTGAATCTTTTAAATATAACTATGTCTAAATATGAAACTGAAATAAATGACCTAAAATTCACTATTTCTAGCATTAGTGTTAGATTAAAATGGACTCGTTTGACAAACTCTAACCTAACTGATCAAATTAGCAGGGTTTCATCAAAGAGTGATGATAGGCACATATAGATAGAGAAGATCGAGTTGGATTTGTCTAAGTCTAGGGATCAAATGATTTATTTGCAACAAGACAATTTAATGCTTTTGAAACAATGTAACATTTTTGTTTAATTGCTAAAAGGCTTTATTTCAATATTGCTTGGTTGCACCTTGATTGTGAGATTGGTAAGAAAATTCACAAGATGATCTTACTACTTCTTGAATTTAAGGAAGATGAAATTGATGCCGATTGTTATAAATGCAAATCCATCATTTCATTTGAAGAAACTTCTGGTGCTTACAGCGTTGGACTGGAATGAATTGTATCACACATTAAGTCCAAAGACCATACAAACATGTTAAATCAAATTTTGGATGAAAATGACAAGAAGAAAATACTATCTGATACTATACAACGGTTCGACTCATTGAATGCCAAATTGAGTTCAGATAATAAAACTAATGTTGAAAATACATCTGAATTCGATGAGGATAATGATATTAGTGAAATTTTTGTAGATCACGAGATTAATTACTCAGAATTTCTGAAAAATGAAACTGAACATGCGAAAGCTTTAATTTCAGAAAAATCAGTTGAGTTTGCACGTGTTTCTGAAAATAAGCCTGAAATTTTAAAAGCTAAAGCAATGGTTTTTCTCAAAGTGCAAACTGTCCCTAACCAGGTTTTTTCTACTAAAGGACTAGATAAAAACCAAACAGTTGAATTAACATCCCTCGTTGATGATGACAATAAAGATGGATGTGATGAGTATTTTTGGTCTGTTCCTATAGACAATGCAGACGAAACGAACGGTCTATCAGAAAAGACATCGTGGAGAGTGAAAGGAAGATATGTTGCTCAAGATATGAGAAAGGAATTCCAATTAGAACTAAGGAAAGTCCAAGCGAACCTAAATCAGTGAAGGACGATTCTCATGTAAGAAAAGCAAAACCAAGGGCAAACATCCACAAGTCCTCAGAGCAACTTGCAGTGCAAACACGGAAAAGAAATGTGAGATATCAGAGAAATCTCAATGAAAGGAAGCAATTTTGGCAATCCTAAAATCCCAACTATGTTCGTAATGAAAAACCTTTCAATCGAAATGCGAAAGCCCCTTCGCATGTGAACCCCAAACAATATTTGCACTGTCACATTCAGAGTCCACAGGACTCTAGACAAAAAGTTATTCAAAAAACTACTTTTTCAAAGAAGCCTATGGAGAAGCCAAAACCTCATCACTCTCAACCCATGAAAGCATCATCCAAAGAAGATAAAGGATAAGAAAAGTTAATTACAAATCTTGAAGTTTAATTCAAGAAATCAAATACTAACTCAAAGAAAGATGAAAAAAAGTTCGCAAAAATTCAAATCAAATATAAGAAAAAACAATCTTTTCCAAAATAAACAAACGAAAAAGGTAAAAGGATAAAAGTTTTCACTATAACAAAGAAAGATGAGACCACATTAGTTAAATGTACTTATATGTCTGATTTTGCAATTGCTTTTCCCCTTTCTGTAAAAGGTTCAAAAGGATACAAGCAACTTTGGGTTCCTAAATTTGTTTGATTTTTGCAGGTAATAAGTGACGAGCAATTCGACTCTGAATGGTATATCGACAGTGGTTGCTCGCGTCACATGACTGGGAGGAATGAGGAGTTGCGAGAGTTTAGTTTTCTCAAAGATGGTGGAAATGTGAAATATGGAAATTACTATTTTGGAAAGATAAAAGGCTATGGGATGATAATGAATGGGGATTTTTTGATTCATAAAGTGGCGTACGTAAAAGCCTGCAACACAACCTCATCAGTGTTTCACAGCTGGTTCTAGGAACGGGTTTAAAGGTATCTTTTGATGACGAAGGGTCTAAAATCATCAAAAGAAAATCAAAGCAATCCTTCTTATGTCGAAGCATAAAGGAGAAATGTATTCATTAAATTTGAATTTGATATATGGGAAGCCTGCCATTTGCTTACTCATGAAAGCTCACTCTGACGAAAGATGGCTATGGCATAGAAGACTTTCGCACCACAACTTCAAAGATATCAACAAGCTGGTTCTTGGTGATCAGGTGTGTGTACTTCCTCTCCTTAAATTTGACAATGATCATTTATGTGCATCATGTGAAATGGGGAAGCAGAGTAGGTTAAGTCATCCAACGATACTAAACATGAAAGTCATTTAACCAGTGAAGTTGCAATAAGATCGAGATTGAATAACGAGACAAGAGTTAAGTTTGATTGATGAACACAGGATGTAAATATAATCTATTTGACTCAAATTAGCTTTCAATCAGTACAACGAGTTTAGACAGGTTTATACGAATGAGCAAAAAGGTGAAGTACTTATCTACTCTAGTACACTTCCCTATTTATAGGAAAGATGCAAGCGAACAAAAAAAATACAAGCGACTAAAACATTAAACTTCATACATTATGATCCCCTTGCAATACGTTTACAATCTAACAAAACTATTAATAAGATTCAATACCTCACATCAAATCTCGACCTCTACATTCTCCCCCTTTATTAGCAGTAACGAATCAAGTCATTAATATCTTTGAAGACTGATGATGATCTCAGCATACCACTTCACAATCTTTCGCATATCACTTTTTTCCTTCTCATCATTTTTGGTACAGCTATTCATACGAATCAGAAGATTTGTGTAATGAGGTGTTGTAAACTTTTCAACATCACACACAGGGAAAAAAAACTTCAAATTGTTTCACTTTGTATTCTTTCAAATGAACACAATTCCCAGTGGCTTTAAACAGATTTCTCCATCTTCAAATTTGTTTAGACTAGCCTTTTCACATGAATAGTTTGTGGAACATAAATTTCTCTGTCCACATCCTAAGCCATTTCAATATTTGTTAACGACAAAGCTCCATAATACCCATCAATAAAAAATTTCAAATGAGCAAAACCAATAAATAAAATATTCTTTGCTCGTAACTTGCAGATTCGAAACATCGACATTTTTCATTATCATGACCACCACTATCAAATCGTGAAGATTCATAATGGGAAAGTTTGCAACCGAAAAGTCAAATTGAACAGTGTTTTCTCAGACTGCATAATAGCGATAATTCTCTAACATACCCACAAACAAAACGTCTTTAGATATGCCAAGAACTCGAACTATATTGACTAAAGACCATACATCCTCCTCCTTTTTCCCAAGTACAACATTTAAACGAAACTTTAGTCGTTTATATTCATTCTTATCCTTGTACTTGTCAGCAAGTGCGAACTGCTCATCTAGGAACATCATTCTATTCACTAGAAAATCTAGTTTATTTAGATTTGAGTTCACAATATCGAAACTTCTTTTGAGAAATTTATCAAACTCATGTATACCTCTAGTTGCTGTAAAAGCCTCAATATATTCATAGTGATATAGCTAAACTGGATCACCTTTGTTCAGACCAGGAGGATCATTTGCATGTTGCCTCAGAATACTTTGAATATGCCTTTGCTTTTCCACTCCTTTTGGAGCTGCTTTGACCTCTTCTTTCGAAGGTTCAATGACGACACCTTTGCCTTTATCAACATCAGTTAGCTTGGGCTTAGAAGAGCTTGAATCACCATCCGCTGACCCAATAACTATTGCATTTGCTATTGGTCTAGTTGTTGTTGTAGTTGATGACGAAACAATTCTTGTTGATGTTGTAGGTAAAGATGTTGGAATATGAGTAGTTAAAACTCTTCCAACCACCTTGGCATCACCTTCAACCTTTCCAGAACAACTTCCAGCATTTATTTTCGTAGATGTGCCAACACCCCCCTTTTCTCCCCCATAGCATCCCTGTGTTAACAGGTGGAGCATTCATTGGCATGAAGTGGGAAAACATAGCAAATGGAGCCAATTCAGAGTGAATTGAAGACTCTAAATTTTGAAATTTTTACGTTAACAACTCAGGACATTGAACATATATTTCGAATATTCATTCTTGGCCATAAGAACTTTCAG
Organism: Lactuca saligna; assembly: GCF_052625555.1. Taxonomy (NCBI): domain Eukaryota; kingdom Viridiplantae; phylum Streptophyta; class Magnoliopsida; order Asterales; family Asteraceae; genus Lactuca; species Lactuca saligna. The sequence goes on along the minus strand of NC_136421.1, from coordinate 142,603,439 downwards.
CTCCCCCAAAATTTTTTCAACATTTTCAAATCCCTTGTCTACATCATCTCCAAGTTTATCAACTTTCGGAGAAAGTGTGGTATGCCATTCCACAACTTTTGTGATTGCATCATCCAGTATATCCACCTTATTATGAAGATTAGAATAACTATGACCCAACTCAGCAACTTCCATCGCCATATTATCACGAAGTTCTTGAATCTTGAGATTCACATTCTCACGAACAATTTTAACTTCCTGAACAAAAAGAACATGTATCTATTTGGAAACTACCTTTAATTCTTTCAGTGCACTATAGAGGAGTCAAAATGAGCTTTGAGCCTAGATTCAAGATCTCTATTTACATTCTCAAGTTTACTTTGAGCATCACATCCACACTACAAGAAAATTGCGAAATAACTATGGAAAAATTCCGTAGCTAAATCATGATATTCTGTAGCTAAACATGATTAGAGACGGAATTTTCTATGGAATCATTTTGTAGCAAAATTCTTCGTTAGTAAAGGTTTGTTACGGAATCCGTAGGACCTTTGCAATGGAATTTGTAACAGACTTATTCCGTAACAAAATAACTATGAACCACACCCGTAACAATACCATAGCAACTTAACTACAATTTTTCTCTATAGCAAGTCTATAGCTAATTAACTATGACCCAATCTGTAGTTACTCTGTAGCAAATTAACTACAAACAAACCCCGTAGCTAATTTCCGTAGAAAATCTACCACGGGTAATGTCATAGCAATTATTTTGTATTGAATTTACAACAATCTAATTCTGTAGCAAATATGTCATAGTAAATTTACTACAATCTACTTTCGTATCAAACTTACTATGCTACAGTGTTGTTGCAAATTTCTCATTGTCAATTTACCACAATCAACTTCCGTTGCAAAAAAAAAAATGGCGAAGCACATTCCATAGCAATAAACAATTAAATACATTACATAAATTCTTAATACAAACATAGTTTATCATCAAATGAAATACCACTTTGTCCAAAAAAGCAATCAAATTACTCTAATAGTCAAACCGAACTTGAAATCTTAAACATGCAATCAATAAAAAAAATGTATCACTAATTATTTGTGCTTCTCATAGACCATGTTTCTCACGTTATTTGACCCATCCTTTGTTGCTTTTTGGTTTCCTTAACATGTCTTTGTAACAAAAGATGCATGTTCTTTAGTGGCCTTGTTGGAGCAACTTTTACTTTGAATGGAGACATCTTTCCTGTGATATAAGTGAATTAGAAATCCAAAATTATAAGTTTGAAATAACAAAATACATAGGGGTCCTTTAGTGATTATAAGTAAATAAAAACATATACCATTTACAAAAGATTGAAATTTATCCATTTGTAATAACAATACTCTTGCAGGAATTTTGAAGGAACGTGATACCATTAAAATTCATAATCTTTTAAACCAATGCACAGGGGCCTAAAATTACTGCTGAACAAATCAGATTATAAGCATTATTCCATTACATTTTCAAGATGTGAAATATATACCAAGAAACAAAACCCTAACTAGTAATGATATTTCAATATCCACAAAAATTACATAGATAAACAAAACCTAATCCAAATAATAAATATATGTCTAGCAACATAAAACATACTATTGCCAAAAAAATGATCTAACTGATATTCCAACCCCTGTCAAACGTATATGATGATAGAAACAATAAAGAGGTAAGATCCATCTATATTTATGTCTACCAGCAGAAACCATATATGATGAAGCATATAAGACCATCTACTGAAGAATAAAAGAGAATAAAAACCATGTTGTAGTTAGGTCTAGTCCGTTTTAATATTTGAAACTCAATGGTTGTGGTTAAAAAATCGTGTAGTTGTAGATAAAGGTTGAAGCGATTATGGTACTTTTCTTACTGTTGTTGATATCTAAAGAAGATGATCGAAGGAAGGATAAAAGCGGAGAAAAAAACATACCTGCAGGAAACAAAAGAACCGGAAGCAGCAGCCCTGGAAGTAAAGGACACACGGCCAACACACAGACGTATAGTGAAATTGTGTGGAGAAGTTGTGCCTAAATAATGGGGAAACGGTTTTACTGGAGTGGATATAGGGAGATTGTTTTTCGAGGAGCGGGATTATAGGGAATTAAAGTTGGTTTGAATATTTTGGAAGATTTGTTTTGCTGGGAATGGTGATAGAAAATTAAAAAAAATATATTATTTTTTCATTAATATACATCTAATGAGTGAAGATATATATGGAAGAAATAATTTACGTATGTTATACATGGGAAGGATTTCACCTATATAAGGAATGGGTTAAGTGGTCAAATCTTTGCTAGAGGGGCAATTTGGTCATTCTCAAGTTTTTTTTGGATCCACATGCATACATTACAATATTACATACATATATATTCTTAGCATACATTACATACATATATATTTTTAAAAAGAGAAATGAAAAGGAACAAAAAGAACAAAAGTGTCGTTTATATAAACATTTGGGATTTGATGAATGAATTTGTGATGTTTGATGATTATACAAAAAAATGCCATTTTTTACCATTTCTTATGTGAAAAGAAATAAAGATAATTAAGTCCTATAAAATAAAGATTAAAAATGCAATTTATTTATTTACTTCTATATTTAATTATTTATTTACTTCTATCAGGTTAAATACGAATTCGAAAGCACCATAATCGAACTAACGAGATGTGACACCCCGATAAACTATATTTCTCAGGTTTTGGCGGATCTTGTTACGTGGTTGCTACTAAAAGCTAGGCTCGTAATTCAAGAATGGCTTCGACCTTCTACATCGGGCGTGTTCTACAAAACTAACTTGTAGCGGGTAGCGTTTGATTTTGTAGCGTTTTGTTGAAAGGTAATCCATGTAGCTTTTGATTTTGGAGCGTTTTTTAGGCTAAAAGCTAAACGCTCTTATCATAGAACAAAGTTTTTTCTTTTTTACTAGCGTTTTCTTAAAAGTTGGAAGTCAGAAGCTTCCAAACGCTGCATGTCGAAAATATATATATATATATATATATATATATATATATATATATATATATATATATATATATATATATATATATATAAATTTTAGTCTCAAACCGTATGTGTTAGTCTCTAGTGTACCAAACATTAAAATCAATCAAATTATTAGGGACTCATTCATTGGCCATTAGGGATCGTTTAATTTTTAAAACTTTGCTTGAGAAGTCTCAAAACACTTAAAGTTGCATATTTGAAAAATATATTGCATAATATTTATGGTTTTTATTTTATAGTATAATAGCTACCACCTATGATTCTGTCGCAAATTCTGTAGCAGCATAGCTACGAATTTTGACTCTGTAGCAAATGTCATAGCAAGCTAGCTATGAACTTAGATTCGGTAGCAAATTTTTATAGCAAAATAGTTACAAATTGTGATTTTGTAACAATTTTTGTAGCAAAATAGCTAAAAACTTTTACGACTTATAATTACCTAGCAAATTTTGTAGCATGATAACTACGGACTTCGATTACGTAGTAAAATTTCGTAGTTATTCAGATATTAGCTACACAATGTAATTCTATAGATAATTTTGTAGCAAATATACCTACGTCTAACTATTCCATAGCATAATCCATAGTAAAATAGCTACGGTTTTAATTCAGTAGCAAAATTCCGTAGCTATTCAAATATTAGCTACAAAATGCAATTCTATAGAAAATTCCATAGGAAAATAACTACGACAAGCCATTTCGTAGCATATTTCGTAGCAAGATAACTACAGATTGTACTTCTGTAGCAAATTTCCGTAGTTATTTCAACTTTTTCTTGTATGGCCACTTCAATTCGTAAGACAGAATGATGACTAACTGCGTTTTCTTGAGACTGCAAAAGTGAATTGAGTTTTCGATTCAAGATTTTAAATTTTTTGTCAGACATGATCATATAATAGAAATCTTTTCTTCTTCAGAATCAAATTCAAGTTCTGCAAATGATCCCTGAAACTCTTCTTCTTCTGATTCATTGTCTTGAACCGGTGTGCTATCAGTGAAATAGGATGGGAATAAAGTGATGAAAGGTTGTTGTAGGACAGTATCAAATGTAGGAGAATGAGTGGTAGTAGGAATTTAAGATGTAGTGGGTACGAGAAACGGTGGTAATGAAACAGTAATGTCAAAAAATGATTAGTCGAAGGTAGATGAGACAACAATAGAAGGGTTACCTTGAGCTGCATGTGTTGAAACTCCTTCACCCTTATTGACATTTGCATCCATATCAAATATGTTTGTAGTGATGCTTGAGTTTCGAACCTCCTCATGAAATGACTCAGTATGCGAAACCTTGGGTGGTATGAACTTCTTCTCCTTAGTAGTCAAATTCATTTATTTTTCACTATGATTGATGGTTGTGTCTAATTGAGAAGTTTTCACATTGTGATTAACATTTCTAGTCTCCTCTGAGTTAGAATTGACTGGAGAATCCCTCACAGGTGAAGAATGGCTCAAAATTGTTGTTGTAGGTGGTGTGTCAGGAACCACTTCATCATCCGTGGAAGTTTCATGGATAACCAACTTTCGTTGTTTCTTTGGCCTTTCTGTTTCTTCGAAATATGCTTGGCCGTGTCTTCGTCGCATCTTTTCTTTGAGGCTGGATACATGGGTGTACGAGTTTCACGAATTATCACCCCTTTACTGTTAAATTGTGGCTTGTGAATATAGGAAGGTGAGAAACTAGATGACCTTTCGAGTGAACGACGAGAACGATGAGCCATCTTCTTAAGACATCTAATAACTCTTGTATTCGAAGGTACTACTTCCTTTAAAGGATCAACATTTTCAGTTACAACAGGCTTTGTTACAATAACCAGTGGATCCTATTTCTTCGAAGCTTTGTCCCCCTTAGAACTTTTCTTCGAAACTTTTGCAGGACTAGTAGGAGGAGAACTATCCTGAATTTTCTTCTTGGACCCTCTTTTCTTTTCAACGAGCCTTCAGCAGATATATCCAAAAACTTTCCGGTTTCATGAAGGATTAATTTTGGTCAATTATTTGACCAAAATAGGATTGAAAAGATCAACCTTTTGAAGCATCACATCAGAAATTCGAGCTACATTCGGAAAAATTTATGCATTATCTTCTACTGTCTTTGGATAATGGTATGTAGAAAACTCATCCACTTCATCAGTATCAAAAACCTGAATCCATTCCTTCGCGTAAACAAACTCCAATATCAAGCTCCAAGATCGAGCACACAAAACCCCATCAACAACATTCGTGTTCTCAACACTATTGAGAAATACCTTCCAAAGCTGAGATGCGTAATCTACTTGCAATTCGTAGTAAATGTTATCAACCATTGCATAGACTTCTAATATACCCTTGTCTAACCCAACGGTTCTTCCGGTTAAACATCGAAGATAGATGCCAAACATAAAATTCCACAAGCAAGGTAGACCCAATTTCTTGAAATCAATAATCTTTGTAATCACTGGTTAATGACTCATCTCATTAAAAAATGTGAATGATTTGAGCATTGTTAACCTTGTAAAAAGGTTCAACACTAGGGATATTCAGAATTTGAGTAAGTATCTTCTTGGATAACCTGAATTTCTTGTCATTCGTGAGTTGAAAAGTGACAATCTGCATCATGTTGTTGTAAGTTGCAGTGGAACCAGCAAGTGACAACCAGGAAGGAGGAGCTACAAAGGATTTAAACATTGCAATGAATAAGACATAATGATGAAGAGCAACTATGAGCATTCGTAATTCCTCTGGATAAGCATCAAGAACACCAAGAACATGATAATTTCTACTTTGTATCTTCATGATTGGATGAGAGGTAATTTCTTGAGTGGTTTGGGATTGATTGGCCGCCATTGTTAGGGTTTTGTGTTCTTGAAGAAATCAGAGAGAATAAGGAAATCAATTACTGAAGAATTTGAAGTATGCGTAATGTTGGAATTGATCCTCTAAAACCCTTTTTATAGTAGAAGATAAGTTTGAATTTGAAGAGGTCACCGTATTCAATGTCGCTGACGTGTTCCCTAGAAAATAACACCAGTCTCCAAAAAAGTAGGCATGTGTGTACTTTATAGCTTCACTTTTTGTTCTTGAATACCGGGTTGGAACACCAAACAACACTTCTCATAGCCAGATAGCGTGCCCCAAGAGAACAAGAACCGTCAGTAACCTTCGGTATTGAGGATGGGCTCTTGCACTTTTGGGTTTAAAAGCAAATTCATGTGCCAGACTTGCGAAATCATCAGCCTGAGTTGGTTTTACTCAGAACCTCAAGGATTTAATCAGTGCAATGTGTGCCAAAGAAGAAGATTAGAGGCAAAAGAAAAAATTGGATTTGTGATGTCAAACATATGTGACATGAATGCAGTTATATCCTAGGAAAAGATCACTTCATTATTCATCAAGAAAGATGATTAACAGCTTGTGTAGTTTCCTGTGAATTACAATCAAATACTTGTTGAGAAGTATCGAAGGGCTTCTTTTATCAGGTTTTCAAGGGTGGCTTAAAATTTCGTTACACAACACATCTAAACATAAGAGTGACAAGTTGTAAACGAAATTACTTGTTTGACCAGTGTAGTCAGGGACAAGTAAGCGTTGGACAAAATTTTCAAGTAATGAATGTGAATAATGATACTCAATCGAAAAACATATTATTTAATAAAAATATTCTTGAATCTTGTTGGGTAACAAATGTCGTGGTTTCGAACATTTGATCAAGATTATAACAAAAGAAAGAATATGTTTTTGAGTATCAAAAATAGGTATAGAAACAAAAGTTTCGTTAAAATCTGGAACTAAGTTCCATGTCAGTTCCTTTTGTTTCATAAGTTTGGGTTTCACTTTCATCATGGTCTCATGATGTTAGATCGTAAGCACATATTTTTGATATGTCTAGATCCTGATTGGTTGCTACCAGAAATCTCTTGGATATATGTCATTGTGTGTGAATGTGTAAGAATGTTAGTATTAAAAATAATTGGTTTATGAAACGAAAGCACCTCTGCTATGTTTGGACCAAGCAGTAAACTCTTAACTCATATGAGAAGAGTAAGGTAGTTCAGTGATAAATGAGAATATAGCCTGATTGGGAAGAATCCTCAGAATGAGAAGTTCATTAAGCTTTCGTAACCCATTGAATCATGGAGGCTTGGGTCAACATGTTGTAGCATGTTTCTAGGGCCATCCTAACTAGGACATAGTTTTGAAAGTTTACCTTTCCCTGAAGCAGCAAGCATGAACCTCCAAAAAATCTTCATAAATTCCTACACTACAAAACAAAAACAAAAAAAAAAAATTGGATTTTCATTTTTGAGTTTTTGAATTTTTGAATAAAAATATCAAAATACAAAAAAGAAAATATTTTTGGAGTTTTTGATTTGATAAAAAAATATAAAAGTAACGAAAAAATCATTTTGGTATTATTGGAATTTTTGAAATTGGAAAACAAAATTAACGAAAATTTAAGAAATAACAAAACTAACGAAAATTTAAGAAATGACAAAACCAAAAAAATTTAAGAAAAGAAAAAACTAACAAAACTTTAAGAAAAGCCCATGTGCCCAATTTATGAAAATGAAGCATGTCGAAGCGTTGACTATGAATAGTAACCGCTGAATCATGAACAATAACCACTGAATTGACATATTTTCGAAACTTTTGACTTGTCATTCTAATGAATGTACTAGGAACTAAATTTGCATCCAACATTCCTAAGCCATTCATGAATCTTACAAAAGATTTCTCATCTAAAGGTTTTGTAAAGATATCAGCAAGCTGATCAGTTGTCTTTACAAAATGTACTTCTATGTTTCCTTCATCAACATGATCCTTTATAAAATGATAATGCCGACCAATGTGTTTTTGTTTTCGACTGTTGCACAGGGTTATGGTGGATGCGAATGACACATTGTGAGTCACAATAAAATGTAGTTTTCTTTATGTTGATTGCATAATCACGTAATTGACTTTGTATCCAAATGATTTGTGAAGTACAAGCTGCAGCAGCAACATATTCTGCTTCTACTGTGGAAATCAAAACACATTTTGCTTTTTTGATTGCCAGCTTACTAACTTCTCATCCAATAGTTGACATCCACCACTTGTGCTTTTTCGATCAAGATTACAACCTCCAAAATTAGCATCTAAAAATCCTTGAATAAAAAACCATGTTTTTGAAGGATATTGTTCCTTTAAGATAACAAAAAGTATTTTTGACTGCAGTGAGATGTGGTACCCTGGGATTTGACTGATAGTTGACACAATTTCACAGTGAAAACATGATATCAGGTCGACTTGCTGTAAGATAAAGTAATGAACGTATTATGCTTCAGTACAATGTCAGATCAATAGCTGGTTTATCTGTCGAAGGAGTTAGTTTTGTTCCAACTATCATTGGTACTCTGAGCTTTGAGTTATTCGTCATATTGAACTTTTCAAGCAGATTTCGTGTATACTTTTCTTGATTAATGAATACTCTCTCTCTCTCTCTCTCTCTCTCTCTCTGCTTTGACGAATATTTAACCCAAGAAAGTTGTTGATTTTTCCCATCATGCTCATCTCAAACTGGTTTTTCATCAAAATTTCAAATTATTTTGACAAAACAGGGTTAGTAGAACCAAAAATAATATCATCGACATTGATTTAATCAAGAATGAGATGATCACCAACTTTCTTTCGAAAGAGAATGGGATCAACTAATGCTTGTTTAAAATTTGATTGCCTTAAGAAATTGGTAAGAGTAGCATACCAGGCTCTTGGTTTTTGCTTTAACCCATAAACAGCTTTGTCTAAGATATAACAATGATCAGGAAATTTTTCGTTAACAAAACCTGGAGGTTGTTAAACATATACTATTTCTTCAAGTTCTCCATTGAGAAAAGCACATTTGACATCTATTTGATAAACATCAAAATCTTCGTCTGCTGCATAGGCCAAAAATATTTGAATTGCCTTGAGTCTTGAGACAGGGTGAAGGTTTCCTCATAATCTATACCTTCTTGTTGCGAATAACCTTTAACTACAAGTCTAACTTTATTTCGAACAACATTGCCTTCTTTCTCAGTTTTATTTTTAAAGATCCATTTTAATCCTATTACTAATACATCTTTTGGTTTAGGAACTATGCCAAACTTTATTTCGTTCAAATTTATCCAATTCAAATTGCATAGAAACAACCCAATCAAGATCTTCCATAGCAATCTTGACTGTTTTCGGTTCAATTTTCAAAATAAAAACATTGAACATGTAAAATTCTATATTTACATTAAGTACCTCATTCTTTGCACATAATTGAGCTCTAGTTTACACTCCTTCATGTGGATTTCCTAAAACATATTATTTCGGATGCCTTTTAATCCATTTATCCATCGGAGGATATGAAGGATCAAAATCCAATGGTGCACCTTCGAATGTTTCTTCAGTTTTAGATACTTCACTTGCATTCGAAAAATTATCATTAATATAATGAAAAGTATCAGTTTGATCATATGAAACATTTGTATTATTTCCAACTTGCTCCCCCTCAATAATTGGATTAATATTTTGATGCTCCCCCTCAACATCATCATTCATTCTTTCTCTATCCCCCTCGAAAGTATGCTCCCTCTCAACATGTTCATTCGTCTTATTTGGCAGACTTTCATTATTAGTGAAAGAATTGGTTGATGACAAAACATCATTGTTATATTGTGTAAGAGTGGAATCATCGGAATGTTTCGATGCTTCAGACACACGATTGCCATCTACATTAACTTTGACATCAATGATACAATCTGGAACACCAAAAATCAAATCATAATCAAAATCTAACAAATTCAAAGATTGAGATTCATTATTTGATTCATTCATTATTGGTTGTTGTTTAAAGATTTTATCAACTTGTTTAACATAATAATTGTCAAATTTGAGATTTAATGTTTCTTTGATATTTCTAGTTTATTTGTTTAACACCCTGTAAGCAACCAAATTGTGCGAATATCCTAAAAATATGCCTTCGTCAGCTTTTGGCTCAAACTTCGAAAGAGAATCTTTGATATTCACGATAAAGCACCTGCAACCATAAACATGGAAAAACTTAACATTTCGTTGACGGATGTTGATAATTTCAGAAGGAGTGATGTTAAAACGATGATGAATAAAGGATTGATTTTGAGTAAAACATGCAGTAGATACTGCTTCAGCCCATAAGTATTGAGGAAGATTCGTATATGTGAGGATTGTTCGTGCAGATTCACAAAGTGAACAATTTCGTCTTTCTACAACACCATTCTGTTGAGGAGTGTAAGGTGAAGAGAAATTATGCGAAATTCCTTTGTTTGTAAATAAGGAATGAAGAACATTATTCTTGAATTCAGAACCACTGTCACTCTTGATCTTACGAAGCTTCTTCTTCAAACTTAATTCAATGTGCTTTATGAAGTCGATCAATGTTTGAGCAGCTTCAGACTTGAGTCGTAGAAAATATACCCATGTGAATCTTCAAAAATCATCAACAATGACTAACTAATATGTATCTCTTTTTGTTGAGAGTTTCAATAGTTGAGGGTCCACATAAATCAATATGAAGTAATTCAAGAGGCTCGACAATCTTCGAATCAATCACAATAGGATGACCTTGTTTGCGCTTCTTTCTTTGTTCGCAAGCCGCACAGAAAGTATCATTATCAAATTTTAACACAGGAAAACCTCTTACTAGATCTTGTACTACCAATTTTGATTTAAATTTTGAAAATTCAAGTGTGATAATCATCTATGCCAAAGCCAGCTGACGTCAGACGAAACTTTTGAAAGTAAGCAAACTGAAGGAATTCCAACAAATGGACTGATGTCGAGAGTGAACATGTCTCCTTTTCGTTTGTCTTTGAGTAGAATTTCCTTTGTGTCAATGTTCGAAATCACACTGCCTTCTTCGTTAAACACAACTTGATTGTCAGTGCCAACAATAATTTGTGAAACAATTATCAAGTTATGTTGAAGACCTTCGACATTTGCAACTTTTTTACTGTAAAATTCCTATTTGTGATTTTGTCGTATCCTAGAACACGGCATTTGTTGTCGTTGCCAAACTTTACAACTCCAGCATTCTCCAAAGTCCTAAAATCACGAAGATTCTCACTTCATCCAGTCATGTGACGTGAGCAACAACTATCAATATACCATTTGTCATCATATTGCTCGTCACTCATTACTTGCAATTAATGAAAGAATTTAGGTCCCCAAGGCTGTTTGGGTCCTTGGTGATTAGTTTGAAAGATACTGTGAAATGAAGATCATGTGATCCAATGATGAACTTTAGACTTGAGATTATCTACTAAGTCTACTTTGTTAGTTAAAGACACAAAAAAGTAAGTATTCGTAGGTTTAACATCTTCAATGACTTTTTCCTTTTCCTTTTCACTTTGTTTCACATGAACCGTTGTCTTTGGAAGAGCTTTCCATTGTTTGACAAAAATATTCGACTCTTATGAGGAATAACTTCCATTCGAATATTCATTCAAATACTTCTCATACTCCTCTTTGATCACCTCTTGAGAAAATTTCGCAGATTGAAATCTATTTTCCTTACCATCCAACCAATGATTGATATTCTTCACATTTTTTTCCCTTTAAAAAATTTACGGGTTGTTTTGAGGGTGGATTTGGAAAAGGAGGTAGATCCGGCTTATCATTTTTGAATTTGCGTCTACGAAATTGCAACTTAACATAGTGTCTTGTTCATTTTCGTGTTGAAACATGAGGAGTATAGCTATTTTTAAAATGATTTTGATAACCAGCATTATTTATTTGAAAAGCCTTTTGAGAGTTCATTAATTGATTTAGATGTGAAACAAGATGATAATTCTTCTGTTCATTTGATGAAGTCTTTAGAAAATTCTTTTATTGTTTAAACATCTTTTGATTTTTCAGATTTTTCAACCCAAACTTGTTTTGATTTTTCTGTAACTTTGACATTTGTTTGTTTTTTAGGTTGAGATTTGTCAGTTTTAACAATCCATGTTCGACTTGGTTTTTGTCATTCAAAAGTGTAAGAGTTTTTGGTCATATTGTTTTCAATGGTACTTTGATTCGAGAAGAACACATCCCTTGAAGATTTCCTATTGTCCTCTTCAAACAGTTTGTTTATTTCGGGTTTAACACTTTTTCCATTACCCGTTGTAACAAAAACTTGGTTGGGAAAAACGACATCATCCGAACACTTGAAGTTTGAATAAACCACATAATTGGGTTCAGGATAGTGAGAACCTTTTTCTTTCACGACTTTGTCGAATTCCATTGTTTCTTCCTACACCTGATCTCCATCTATATGATGTATGATGTTTTCTTTCGAAACATTTGGAGCACTAGTCTGAGTTGACACTTCTTCATCATAGTTACTATCCGTTTGACTATTTTCGACATTTACATGATCATGATCAATAACTTTCGAAGTTGAAGGTTGGTAATTTTCAATTTTAACCTCAGAATCATTACATTTTCTTTGCCTTTAGCCATTACAGCAACATTAATGATAAACAACTTCCTCCTTTTCAGTTTCACTAATATTATCAGAATCATCTTCAATATCAAAATAATTATTTTTAGGATCAGTTTTTGAATTCTCAGTTCTTTTCAAAATCTTAATTAGTTCGTCCTTGGTCAAGGTATCATTTACAATCAACTAATTCATTAGCATTCAAACATTCATCAATTTTTACTATTCCATATGCATATATATTGTCTAGAATTTTATCAAAATCATTAATTGTATTTGTTCACAATCATTGGAAATAGAATGAATTTTCTCCCTTTCGTATGCTAAAAAGGGAAAAAGTTTAATATGCTGTTCTTTGCTAATGTCCAAAGAGCGATGTAAATTAGTCAACTTGGCATATAAACTCTTAAAGGAATTACAATAAATGTTTTTCTGGGCTAATAACATTCGAACCTCATTATTCAAATTGTCTCTATCACACTTGAGATTAGTTATTTGTAACTCTAGATATTCTATTCTTATTTTCTTCGAATCCAACTGCTTTTGTGTCTCTAGTAACAGAGTACTAAATTTCTTAGCCTCATTACTAGTAGAGATAACCAAATTATCAAAATAATCAACAATATCATCAAAAGAAATTAACTCAAAATCATATGTATTTAGAGGAATATTGAAAGAATGAAGTAAAGAACGTACCTTCGTGATCATTGGTGATTTATCTGCACTTGTCGATACAAAACAACGACTTGTCACGAATTCTTCATCTCCCCCCTCATACTTTGCATGCATGGCTCCACACATAGGATATGCATTTCTTCATCATCTGAGCCTGAGGACCAAATTTCGTATGTGTCATCTTATTCATCTGTTCCATGGGCTATCAAAGAAAAACCGTTAGCTTTTGCGTGAACTTCTTCTAGCCTCTCCATGTAATAAGCTTCATATTTCACCTTGTTCTTCTTCTAATCTCGCTTACGAAGCATGCAATCAGATGACATATGATTTGCCCCATTGCAATAAAGGCAGTCAAAATCCAGCATCGCCTTTAAGCCTTTTCTCTTTCTTTTCCTCTTTTTCACGAACTTCGTTCTTTTCTACCTTCTTTTCATCAACTCTAGTTTTCCTAACAATACTTCCTTTCATTTCATTATTTTTCGACCTTGCATTGAATGGCTTCTTAAATAATTTCTTTACTCGGTTGTTTGAGTAAAATGCAACAGCCTCATCATCAAAATTTACAATCAGACCCTCATCATCCGGATCTTCGTTCTCAGTAACTTCTCTCTTTGCTTCTCTTCCAATTACATTCGAAACTAAAGCAAGTGGACCTCCCAAACTAATCTTCATTTCTTCAGCAATTTCATTAACTTCGGATTCATGAGTTTTCAACAGATTGTACAAATCATCAACGAAAATTTATCAAAACTTTGTTGAGTTTTCACCATTAAACTTTCGTTTCGCCATTCCTTGCGAAGTCCCATTACAAATGTCAGATTAAACTTCATTGTTGACCTGGTGATTCCATATCGACTACACTATTCAGACGATCATAGTACAATTTGATAGTTTCACCATCTTTTTGTTTGAATTCTCTTAATTCAACCAGACAGTTTTTCACGGAATTGAATTTTGTTTTTTCATTCCTTTGAAACTTTTCCTTCAAAGTAGTCCAAATGGATTTAGCACTTTTACAACAACGGACATAATTGTAGACAACAGGAGGTAGAGTACCTCTGAGTTCACTCATACATTTCTTCTCATTCTTCTCCAATATATCAGTTATCTCTTGAACAATTTGATTATTGGAAGAAGTTCCAATATTCTGAACCGCAGGAGGTGGATGAACACCACCGGTAATACACTTCCATAAGTCTTCATCGATTCCCTTCAAGTAATCTTCCATCTGATCAGATCAGTCTTCCATCTGAACCACCCACTGATCATAATACTCGGGGATCAGCATCAAAATTTTAGTCGATGAACCAAGGAGATTAGAATAAGAAGTCATCCTGTTCATATTGAAGTTCGCCGTTAACGTGCAGACAGAATTTTGAGAAAAAATTGAATTTGCACAAAATTAAACAGACAAAATTTTTTATAAACACCAATTGAACACTCGAATTAGCAACTAGACCGCAGAATCGACTCACAACAGTAGATCTAGAATGAGTGTCTTATGTAAGAAAGCGGAAAATTGAAATCTAGAATAAGACTCAAACTTTTGTGAGAATTCAGAAAAACAGATCAAATCTGTATGAATCCTGCTCTGATACCAAATGAAGTTGTAATAAAATCGAGATTGAATAATGAGATCAGATTTAAGTTTGATTGATGAACACAAGATGTAAATATAATCTGTTTGGCTGAAATTAGCTTTCAATCAGTATAGAGAGTTTAGACAAGTTTACACGAATGAGCAAAAGGCGAAGTACTTATCTACTATAGAAAACTTCCCTATTTATAGGAAATATGAAAGCGAACAAAAAATACAAGGGACTAAAACATTAAAATTCATACATTATGATGTCCTTGCAATAATTTTACAATCTAATTAAACTATTAATAAGATTCGACACCTTACAACAAAACTCGACCTCTACAACCACTGGAACTTCTACATATTGACCTTTGTGGTCCTTCTACAATCGAAAGTGTTGGTGGTAGTAAGTATATTCTTTTCTTAGTTGATGATTTTTCACGTTTCACTTGGGTGTATTTTCTTAAATAGAAATCTGAAGCTACACCAAAACTCAAGGATTTCATAAAGCAGACAGAGCTTCAACTGCGAAAGGTGGTTCACAATGTTCGCAGCGACAATGGTTTGGTATTCAAAAACCAAGCATTTGAAGAGTTTCTTGCTAAGAAGGGAGTATCACATAATTTCTCTGCTCCTTATACTCCACAACAGAATGGTGTAGTTGAAAGGCGTAACCGCTCCTTTTGCGAAGCTGCGAGAACCATGCTATCTTTCGCATGTCTGCCTCTCTATTCCTGGGCTGATGCGATTGCTACTTCCCTCTTCAACCAAAATCGATCTATCCTGAATAAGTGATTTTCCATCACTCCTTATG
Organism: Lactuca saligna; assembly: GCF_052625555.1. Taxonomy (NCBI): domain Eukaryota; kingdom Viridiplantae; phylum Streptophyta; class Magnoliopsida; order Asterales; family Asteraceae; genus Lactuca; species Lactuca saligna. The sequence goes on along the minus strand of NC_136421.1, from coordinate 142,587,894 downwards.
AAATAATAAATAATCGCAAACCTAACGTTAAGTTTTTTTATGGATTTGGTTCCAGGTGTTTCATCTTCAACTCCAAGGAACAACGAAACAAATTCGATGCAAAAGCTGACGAGGGTGTATTTTTTGGATATTCGCTGACCTCTAAGGCATATAGGGTTCTCAAGAAATGATCTAAAAAGATGGAAGAAACCTACTATGTGACGTTTGACGACAACTATCTAAACAGGATGCAGTCAAATGAGAGTCAATCAAAGGATTTCTTTCCTAAGCCAAGTCTATTCATGATTCCTATCTCCAATCTGTATGAGGAATTCATGTTACTCTTTGATGAGCCAGAATAGGCTATATCATCAGAATCCAAAGAAACAAACAATAAAGAGGATGAATTAAAGAAAATAATCAATGATGTTGCGAAAGATCTAAATAGTAAACCTCAAAGTCCGAAAGAATCTCAAACGGCTAGCACACCTCTCCAGGGGGGAGGATCCTGATTTAACTAACTGTGCAAGCTTTCGGGGGGAGCAATCCATTCCACAAGATATGAACACTCAATTATAGGGGGAGGGTTCTACTTCGTCAATCAAACCACCAATAGTGACTCACGAACCGCCATTTGAAGGAGGCTATTCAATTCCTGAAGAAGAGGATCTATCATCATTCGAGGGGTAGAATAAAAATGCGAATGATGATTTGGATGTACAATCAGAGTTTGAGGAGTTAAACACAGAATTGGATCCCTCTTATGATCTGAATTACCGTCCTCTAACCGAATGCACCAGAGATCATCCGAAATCTCAAATAATTGGTGAATCTTCTACTCGAGTGCTTACAAGATCCCAACAAAAAGCGAAATGAACTGCATTATTCTTTAAAGTGGAATTTTGTATGTTTAATTCATTCATTTCCAAGATTGAACCCAAAACCATCAACACTGCTCTTGATCATTTTGATTGGGTGCATGCGATGCAAGACGAGCACAATGATTTCGAACGGAACAAAGTTTGGATGTTAATTCCGTCTCCACCTAAAGCATCAATTTTTGGTTTAAAATGGGTAGTTCGTAATAAGCTGGATAAAGAAGGGAACATGATCAGAAACAAGGTGAGACTCTTTGTCAAGGGATATTGTCAGGAAGAAGGTATTGACTATGAAGAAACCTTCGCACCAGTTGCATGGTTGGAACTGGTCGCTTATGTTATCCTGACCTGAGATCAATCTTTGAGAAATAGCTCGATCCTGGTAGCTGATTGAATAGGTCATCAATCCTTGGCAATGGATACTTGTTCTTCACCATTTACTTGTTCAGCTCTTAGTAGTCTATACACATTTTCATGCTTCCGTCCTTCTTTTTCACGAATAACACCAAAGCTCCCCTAGGTGATGAACTAGGTCGAATGAAAATGTTGTCCAACAACTCCTGAAGTTGCGTTATAAGCTCCTTCATCTCTTTCGATACTAATTGGTACGGTGCATTCGCTATCGGTGTTGTTTGTGATAACAAGTCTATTCTCAACTCTCCTTGTCTATCAAGTGGTAATCCGGGAAGATCTTCGGGAAAGACTTCCGGATAATCACACAGAACTGGTATACCCTTTTTCTCCTTCTTTTCATCGGTCATGAATTCCAAGTACGATGTACATCCCTTAAAAAAACATTTTCTGGCTTTCATTAGGGAGATGATTCCAGAATTTACTTTGTGTTCGTCCCCGTACACCATAAATGACTCTTTTCCAAGTGGGTTCACCCTTACTATCTTCTTCCTGCAAATAATCTCAGCATCATTGGTGCTAAGCCAATCCATTCCCAAAACGATGTCAAAGCAGTTCAACTCTATGGGCAACAGCTCTTCGTGGAATTCATTTCCATTTAGGTCGATGACGATGTTCCTAATGTGATCACTAACAAGTACGAACTTGCCACTGGAAACTTCTACAATCAAGGTATTATCAAGTTTTTCTACGGGGAATGCTAGTTTCCCACCAAACTTATGTGACACAAAGCAGTAGTTTGCTCCGGAATCAAACAGTATATTGGCAGGTAAACCATTTACAAGAAAGGTACTTGAAGCGACGTCTGCTGCCTCCTTTCGCAGCCTTGAGCATAATTTGGAAGGCTCTTGCCTTCGGCTTCAGTGGAATGTTAGGTCTTCCTACCTCCTTCTTCTTCGGGTAGTCCCTCGAAATGTGCCCTTCGTCGTTGCACTCAAAACATACCTTCTTAGTGAATGTGCACTCGGTTGCATAGTGTCCGGGCTTTCCACACTTGAAACAGGTGACCCCTCCATCACATTTTCCTTGGTGCTTCTGCTTGCATTTGTTGCTCCATTTTTCTTCGGCTCCTCCTCCTCTCGAACCAGACTTCAAGAATTTACTCTTCTTACTGCAGCTCGAGGATCCATCAAATTTCCTTTTCTCACCAACCTCATCCCTCTCCAGACCTCTTTCCTTCTGTTGGGTCTCCACATTCTTAGCTGCTCAAATCGCTGATTTCAGAATGGTTGCCATCTTGATCATCGGGCCAAAGTCGGATGGAAGTCCATTTGTGAACTTCTCAATTTTGGAGAGTTCGGTTGGAACCAGGTATGGAAATAACTTCATCTTCTCAGTGAACGTAGTAGCATAGTCATCAATACTCATCCTCCCCTTCTTCAAGTTTTGGAACTCATTGTTCAAATCAATCAAATCTATCTTTGAACAGTACTACGTCTTTAGTTGTTCTAAGAACTCTTTCCTTGATGTTTTCAAGGCTTCTCCTTATGGCATCGTATCAGCCAATAATTTCCACCAGCTCATGACTCCGGTCTTCAATTGCCTAATTGCAAAGACAGTCTTTTGTTTCTCGCTACAACTCTAGCTCTTGAATACCATCTCCATTTCGGAGATCCAATCCATAATCTCAACAGGCTTTGGGCTTCCTAAGAGACTTGGTGGCTTCGTACTGTAATGCCTCATTTATGATACTTATTTGATCCAATTTTATATCATTTATGTTAGTGACTCGATGAGTGGCCACCCTAACTCGTCGAGTTGATGCGAGGTTGGGACGCGGGTTTAAGTAATCTACTCAACGAGTACACACTTGGACTCAACGAGTAGGGGAATCTAGATGAAACCCTAATTAAAGGGTTTGCACCCTATTTAAACAACATTATAAGCTTCAGGTCTAGCCTCCATTACATCCAGAGCATTACTTTCGAAACCCTAATTCCCTTTTAGCAAACTTAAGCTTTCTTAGTGACTTGGAGGGTTTTTGGTGCATTGTGTATCTAGTAGAAGGGTTGGAAGGAAGAAGGATCAAGGGAGAAGGACTAGATCCAGGACCAAGATCAGTTTCTCTTCACTTTCAGGTAATCAAGCTCAAAACTTGACTTGTGGTTTTATAGATTTTCTCCTTTGCCCCCTTTATGGAGTTTTGGGGTCAATAAGCTTGATCCTTAATACATCGACGTCCCAAGTTGATTCACCTCCAGATCTAGACTCTAGAACCAAGTTCATGGCATAAAGATGCAAGCTTTATGGCCACATTAGCCCATGCACTCCTTTAGACCTCATTTTGAGTCCTTGAAGCTTATACTTCCATGCATGCACGTAAATTTCATAACTTTACATGCTAGATCGATCTTAGAAGCTCAGATCTACCTTCTGGATGAGAGTTATATACCAGAAATCGAGTTATAGACTTGGACAATAGGCGACTTGATGAGTTGTTCTTGGAACTCGACGAGTCCGGGGCTTCAGTCCCCAATCTGTTGTGGTTCAAGGAGCCCAGTTGAGTGATAACAGGAATTTAGATAAGTCTAGAGGAGTGATTTGACGTATTAAGACATAGCCATGATATGGAAACCATGGGACTCGACGAGTGTAAGAACACACTCGGTGATTCCAAGGCAAACTCCTTACCCACAAGAACACACACGACAAGTTGTTCATACAACTCGGCAAGTCGTAGGCTGGACATATTCATATGATGAAGGTGGACTCGACAAGTTGTTCATACAACTCAGCGAGTCAGATGAAGATTGATTCAATGTCATTAAAGAAGGAGAACTCGTCGAGTATTTGCTAAACTCGACGAGTAGAGTCGACTGGAAGTTGACTTTGACCAAGATATTGACTTTGACTCAGAGTAAAATAGTCACTTTACCCTAGGATTAGTTATCAGCGTTTGATTAAGTGTCTTTATGGGAATTTTAGCTAGGGAGTTACCAGAGCAGCAGTCAGATAGTTCCCGGTCAGCATTCCAGCAGTCAGCCTTACGAGGTGAGTCTCCTTTCTAGTAGGAATGGTTCTACGGCCACAATGTCGACCCGTTTAGATTATTGTAGTTCAGTATGCTTGATGTCTTTGTTATCAAGCATGTCTATGTGTTATGAGTTCCGAACTGCGGTCCGATGTAGTATGCACTAAATGTGTTTATGTTATATATTATGATTATGTTATGCTATGTTCAGTCAGTTCCGGACTTCGGTCTGATGCAGTGGGCAAGGCCCTAGTTAGTTCTAAACTTCAGTCTGATGCAGTGGGCAAGGCCTTAGTTAGTTCTCGACTTCGGTCCGATGCATTCGGCAAGGCCCTAGATAGTTCCATACTTTAGTCTGATGCAGTGGGCAAGGCCCTAGTTAGTTTCGGACCTCGGTCTGATGCAATGGGCAAGTCACATGCAGTGGGCAAGGCCCTAGTTAGTTTGTGGGACTCTGAGTAATGGGAGTTAGCTATTAGGTGAATACGTTAAAGTCACATTCATTCAGGGTTGAATAATCTTAGAATATTGGATTTGACCCTATTACATAGCTCTTTTCTAAGTCTTAACCGTTATAGGGATGAGTCCCTTACTCGAAGGATTATCCGAGCCTCGTTGCATGTGATAGTATTCAGGTGATAGCTAATTGGTATTATGAAGAGGCCTTTGGCAACTGAGTACTAGTTGTAGTCAGAAGTTCACTAGGGCAAGCCTAGGATGAGAGTAGTAGAGATCAGTAGCAGTAGAAGGGACTTGGTGGAGTCAAGGCAGTTCTTGAGGAAAGTACGGATAGATGTGGAAAGTAGTATGGCCACATACTATTCAAAGTAAAGGATCCGTACTCGAATCAAGAAAGGTGGAGATAAGACCAAGGAACTTGTAGTAGATGTGATCCCTTTAGTTAAATCAGTGTTTCTGATGTTGTCGTTATGTGTTTTTAGAATGGTGGATTTGCGCCCCTAACCAGCGGTCGGCAGTTCCGGTGCCAGAGAGGGATCAGGTTCAGGCTCGGGAGTCGAGCATTTGTTTGAGCAGATTAAGGAGTTCATTTCCTCAGAAATCACACGCAGCATACTTGAGTAGACTTTTGTGATCTTCGGTACGATCAAGGAGGGTATTTTGTCGCTTTTGGATGAGAGGATGAGTACATTCCGAGCTGAGGTGGTGGCCATGATGGGGTCGCGCACGCTCACATTCAGGGAGTTTAGAGCCTATGGAGCTATCGATTATCATGGGGATTGAGAACTTATTGCGAGTACCAAATGGTTGACTGATGTGGCAAACACTTTCCGCACTTACAGATGTCCCTACGGGGATAAGGTCTGACTTGCATCATGTCTTTTGAAGGGCAGGGAACGTAATTGGTGGGAGGAGGTCAGACATATCATCGTGGGTGATGCATCTCTTGATGCTATGACCTAGACGGATTTCATGACCATGTTCAGATCCGAGTTCTCACCTGTTATTGAGGTGTCAAAGCCTGCTAGGGAGTTCCAGGATCTCCAGCAGACGATAGAGACAGTGGCGGAGATTACCGACAAGTTCAGGATGAGGGCTCTTCTCGTTCCTCAGTATGTGGCAGACGAGGAGCTGAAGAAGGCATGATACCATGAGATGTTGAGGAGTGATATCAGACAGTTTGTGAGCCGTTCCAGCTGTAAAATGTTGGATGACATGATTCCGAGGGCTATTGAGAGGGAGATTGATTTAGAGATGAAGAGGAAGAGGAAGCCAAAGGTAGTATCTGGCATAGGGAGTTTGGGCAAAAAGCCCAAGGTATCCGATCACAGACCTAGGGGACAGTAGAGGCAGAGTCGGTGTGGAAACTATGGGAGGTTGCACGATGTACTGTGCAAGGCAGGTAGCTCCGGATGCTACAAGTGCGGTTGGACTGGGAACATGAGCAAGGATTGTACCGCTACTACCACTACGACTCCCACGTCAGCATCTGATCTGATTTGCTTTCGTCCAATTAGAGAGGCCACAAGAGGTCCCAGTGTTCGAGCTTAGCAGCAGCAGGGAAGGTGGCGGTACCTGCCCCTACTACTTTCAGGATTATAGACGGCCATCCAGGTCGGGCTGAGTTGTCACTAGCGAAGAGTAGAGCTTTCTAGATGACAGAAGAGGAGCCGCGAGCGAATCCTGATGTGGTGATGGTTATGTATTTTCCTCTTATCTCTGTTTGTAGTATTGATTGTTTGTCATGCTTATGTGGTTTTGTATAGGGTTGTTCTTAGTGAACGACATTTCAGCTACAGAATTGTTTGATTTGGGGGCTACCCGATCATTTGTCTCGCTTGCACTTAGCAAGCGATTTATTAGAGTTCCAGGGGAGCTGGATTACCCAATTGAGGTTGACATAGCGGATGACAGGACCATCAGGGCCGTGAGGGTATATAGGGGGTGTTCGTTGTGATTATTTGATGAGCAGTTCTCAATTGATTTGGTTCCTATTCCCCTGCGAGGGAATAAGGTTATAGTGGGTATGGAAGGGCTCAGCCCCGATGGGGAAGCGGTCGATTGTGAGCTACAGTTAGTGAGGGTTCGCACTCCTAGTGGTGGAGATTTAGTGATTTAGGACGAGAAGCCATAGCACGGACCAATTCTTTCCTCCACAGTGAGAGCGCGGTGCTACTTTCAGCACGGTTGCATGGGGTACGTCGCCTATATTATGGATTCCCGAGAGAAGGGTAAGGTGACAGTTGATGACGTACCGGTGGTACAAGAGTACCCAGATGTATTTCTAGAGTATTTTCCTGCAATACCTCCTGAGAGACAAGTTGAGTTTAGGATTGACTTGATTCTTGGTGCGGCTTCGATGGCCAAGGCACCATATCAGTTGGCTCCTCCAGAGATGCAGGAGTTGTCTACGCAGCTGCAGGAGCTTCTAGACAAGGGTTTTTTCAGGCCAAGCAGTTTACCATGGGGAGCCTCGATCATGTTTGTGAAGAAGAAGGACGGTTCGCATCGAATGTGTATAGACTACCGGGAGTTGAACAAGGAAATGGTGAAGAACCGTTACCCACTTCCGAGGATAGATGAGTTGTTCGATCAACTTCAGGGAGCATCTTGGTTTTCCAAGATTGATCTACGGTCTGGATATCACCAGATACAGGTCAGGTCAGGGATGAGGATGTTCACAAGACCTCTTTTAGGACCCGCTATGGTCATTATGAGTTCGTGGTTATGCCGTTTAGCCTCACCAACGCTCCAGCCGCGTTCATGGGTCTCATGAACCGCATGTGCAGGACGATGCTGGATCGGTCTGTGATAGTATTCTTCGACAATATCTTGGTTTATTCCAAGACTCAGGAGCAGCACAAGGAGCACGTGAGAGTGATGCTAGAGACACTGAGGAGGGAGAAACTTTTCGCGAAGTTTTCCAAGTGTGAGTTCTAGTTGTGAGAGGAATAGAAGGGTATACTTGTAGATCCGGCCAAGATAGATACCGTGATGTACCAGGAGGTCCCAAGGACTCCATCTGAGATTCAAAGCTTCCTAGGTCTGGCAGCGTATTATAGGAGATTCATTCAGGATTTTTCCAAGATAGCAATACTGCTCAGTCGACTAACTAAGAAGTCAGTGGAGTTTCAATGGGGTCCTGATCAGCAGTCAGCATTTGAGACGCTCAGGCAGTGACTATACGAGGCATCGATTCTTACCCTGCCAGAGGGAGTGGATGACTTTGTAGTCTACTATGACGCTTCGATCATAGGTTTGGGAGTAGTGTCGATGCATCGAGGGCATGTGATATCTTATGCCTCTAGACAGTTGAAGCCTCACGAGGCTAACTATCCGACACATGATTTAGAGTTTGGGGCAGTGGTGTTCGCCCTCAAGATTTGGTGAAATTACCTCTATGGGGTCTGTTGTACCATTTACACATATCACAAGAGTTTGAAGTACCTTATGGATCAGTCGAATATGAACATGAGGCTGTGTTGATGGTTAGACATGGTAAAGGATTACGACTGTGAGATCCTTTACCATCTAGGCAAGTCCAACGTTGTGGCTGATGCTCTGAGCCGCAAGGTGGTGGCGACCCCAATCATAGATATATTTCTGAGGATGACAGTGATTACTCCATAGCTGAAGCAGATCAAAGAGGCATAGGTTGACGACCTAAAGGAGGAGAGGCAGAAGTGTGAGAGGATCATGGGCCGAGTAGCATCCTATAATTATGACAGTCGAGGATTATTGACCTTGCATGAGGGTCTGGGTACTGTACCGGGGCAGGGGGAGGGGGCGGTACCGCAGGTGTTGATGGATGAGGTCCACAAGTCTCGGTTCTCCATCCACCCGGGGGCGACGAAGATGTATAGAGATCTTCGACCCGATTATTGGTGGCCCTGCATGAAGCAGGATGTAGCATGGTATGTAGAGAGATGCCTGACCTGCAGGAAGGTCAAGGAAGAGCACTAGAGACCCCACGACAAGATGCAGCCGTTCGATATTCCCATGTGGATATGGGAGGATATCACCATTGATTTCATTACTAAGCTTCCAAGAACCACACGTGGAGTTGAGTTGATTTGGGTCATCATGGATCGGTTGACCAAGAGTGTGCATTTTATACCGATCCATGAGAGAATCTCAGCTGAGAAGTTAGCCAATATTTATGTGCGAGAGGTAGTGGCACATCATGGAGTGCCTGTTTCGGTGGTGTCAGACCGAGACGTCCGGTTCACTTCCAGGTTTTAGAGCAGTTTCATGACAAGATGGGTACTCGTCTTCATTTCAGCACCGCTTAGCACCCTCAGATGGATGGGCGGAGCGAGAGGATGATTCAGACCCTCGAAGACATGCTACGGGGATGTGTCCTAGATTTCAGTTGCAGTTAGGATACGTATCTTCCATTAGCGGAATTTTTGTATAACAACATTTACCACACCAGTATTGACCGTCCTCCCTTTGAGATGCTTTATGCAAGGAAGTGTTGGACCCCAGTCTGTTGGCGTGAGGTCGGTCAGAGAGTCATGGGGAGTACGGAGGTAGTACTCAAGACCACAGAGTTGATACAGCAGGTCTGTAGCAGGCATTAGACTGCACAGAGTCGGCAGAAGAGTTACGCCGATAATCGGTGCTCGGAGTTTGAGTTCCAGGTGGGAAATATGGTCCTCCTGAAGGTGTCTCCCTGGAAGGGTGTCCTCTGATTTCGGAAGTGGGGCAAGCTGGGCCCCAGATTCATTGGTCCCTTTAGGGTTTTGGCCCGAGTGGGTCGGGTTGCGTATCGGTTATCTCTTCTGGCAGGGCTCAGCCAGATCCACATCACTTTCCACGTTTCTTAGCTGTGGAAGTGCTTAGTGGATGAGTCAGCATTTGTACTGCTGGAGGATATTCAAGTTGATGGCAACCTGAATTACATCGAGAGACCCATTGCGATCTTGCATCGTAAGACAAAGACCTTAAGGAACAAGGTGGTTCAGCAAGTAAAGGTGCAGTGGCAGCAGCGCAAGGGCTCAGAGTAGACATGGGTGCTCGAGGAGGGGATGAGAGAGCACTACCCAGAGTTGTTTGCAGAGACAATAGACTTCAAGGACAAAGTCTAAGATAAGTGGGGTGTAACGCCCCGTTTGTGATACATATTTGATCTTCTTTTATATCATTTGTATTAGTGACTCGACAAGTGGCAGCCTAACTCATCGAGCAGATGCGAGGTTGGGACGTGGGTTTAAGTAATCTACTCGCCGAGTCCGCGCTTGGAGTCGACGAGAAGGCCAGTCTGGATGAAACCCTAATTAAAGGGTTTGCACCCGATTTAAACTATATTATGAGCTTTAGGTTCGGCCTCCATCACCTCCAGAGCATTACTTTCGAAACCCTAATTCCCTTTTGGAAAACTTGAGCTTTCTTAGTGACTTGGAGGATTTTTGGTGCATTGTGTATCTAGTAGAAGGGTTGGAAGGAAGAAGGATCAAGGGAGAAGGACTAGATCCAGGACCAACATCAGTTTCTGTTCACTTTCAGGTAATCAAGCTCAAAACTTGACTTATGGTTTTATAGATTTTCTCCTTTGCCCCCTTTATGGAGTTTTGGGGTCAATAAGCTTGATCCTTAAGACATGGACGTCCCAAGTTGATTCACCTCCAGATCTAGACTCTAGAACCAAGTGCATGGCATAAAGATGCAAGCTTTATGGCCACATTAGCCCATGCACTCCTTTAGACCTCATTTTGAGTCCTTGAAGCTTATACTTCCATGCATGCACGTAAAGTTCATAACTTTACATGCTAGATTGATCTTAGATGCTCAGATCTACCTTTTGGATGAGAGTTGTATACCAGAAATCGAGTTATAGACTTGGATAATAGGCGACTTGACGAGTTGTTCTTGGAACTCGACGAGTTCGGGGCTTCAGTCCACAATCTGTTGTGGTTCAAAGGAGCCCAGCTGAGTGATAACAAGGATTTAGACAAGTCCAGATGAGTGATTAGACGTATTAAGACATAGCCATGATCTGGAAACCATGGGACTCAACGAGTGAAAGAACACACTCGGCAAGTCCAAGGAAAACTCCTTTCCCACAAGAACAGACTTGACAAATTGTTTATACAACTTGGCGAGTCGTAGGCTGGACGTGTTCATATGATGAAGGTGGACTCGACGAGTTGTTCATAAAACTCGGCGAGTCGGATGAAGATTGATTCGATGTCATTAAAGAAGGAGAACTCGTCGACTCTTTGCTAAACTCGGCGAGTAGAGTCGGGTAGGGAGTAGAAGAGAGGGTAGGGACTCAGCGAGTTGGCGGCCCAACTCGACGAGTCAGGTTAACTGGAAGTTGACTTTGACCAGGATATTGGCTTTGACTCAGGGTAAAATAGTCACTTTACCCTAGGATTAGCTATCAGTGTTTGATTAAGTGTCTTTATGGGAATTGTAGTCGGGGAGTTACCGGAGCAGTAGTCAGACAGTTCCCCATCAGCATTTTAGCAGTCAGTCTTATGAGGTGAGTTTCCTTTCCAGTAGGAATGGGTCTATGGCCACAATGCCGGCCCGTTTAGATTATAGTAGTGGGCAAGGCCCAGTATGTGCTATATATGATATTGTATGGTATGTGGTAGTTTGGGTGAGCTCACTATGCTTCGTGCTTACAATTTCCAGTTTTGGTTTCAGGTACTTCAGCTAGCAAGAGGAAGGAATCAGGATGATGGCATGACACACACCACAGATTTAGCCTGGGAGTTACACTCCGATATTTTGACACGATCATGACATCAGATTTGATTTGATACATTTATTATGACATTCTGAAATACAAGACTTATGGTTTTGTTATATGATATTTGGATATTATAGTCTTAGTAATGTTTTCAAATGAAATTTTTGGCTTGTATTTTTGGATGTTTCATGCACCCAAGAAATTCTTATACATCCGCCCATCCTTGTCGTTTCCCCTTTCCGTGTCATTCCTTCGTTCTCCATGAGTTCCAACTTGACTCACATGTCGGCTATAGTTCCCTTCCTCCGATTGCTCGAGAATCAGCTCGGGTTGCTCAATGGGCATGGGAGGTTCATCCCTATTTTCGTGCAACATCTGCCTCATTTCCTCCCTTTATTCTGCTAACATAACACAAATCATGGTTTGTACTCCATCCATGGTGATTGGCTCGGGTGCAACTTCTACTACAACAGGTATTTGCTGAATCATTGGTGGTTGGTTCCTATTCCCATTTGCATTCCCATCTCCACTGCGGGTTCTTGCCATTTTGATCTATCCACCGAATAAGGTGAATTTAGATATTTATTTAGGATAGACGTTTAAATCATCCTTGTCGCTCCAAAACATTTACATGTTAGTTCTAATAACGTAGTCATACATTTAGAATCCTAAACACATTAGGTTTCTAGATCCGGTCGGCAACAAACTATAGATCCAAACAAATAACATCATATTAGGCACAAAGTATTTATCACATAAAAGCATTTTAGGCAAAATTCGTAAAATAAGCTAGTGCTCACATCTCACAATCATCGCTTAGCATTCTAAGTTTAAGTCTAGAAATCCTAAAAATTCCTAATTCGCTTAAACTAATGCTCTAATACCAACTGTAACATCCCCATTTTTCATGGCCAGAAAAGACCGATTTTGTTTATGCTTGTTTGAAAACCAGAGTAATATTTTACATCAAATTGTTGCAAAATTTGTTCCAAAAATAAAAATATGATACAGATTTATCAAAGCATTTTCGTAGAAATGTATTTCATTAAAAAGACTCGGGATGTCATGTTCGATACAAATCAAAAGCATAAACAGTACAATAGAAGTCTTACTACATTATTTCATATCTACAGGCCTATATCCGTAATCCCTCATCCAAAACATCACATCTATGCTCGAGTGCCACTACCTATAATACATGAAACCGAGTGGGTCAGGCTTAAGAGGCTGGTGAGCACATAGGGTTTTCAACGCACAATAAATAAGTTATTTAATTTCTTCAACCAACAATAACCCGATTACCCGTTCCCTTTATCCTCACTTTATGTCCCTAAACACCTATCATAAGGGACCTAGCCTAAGGATCCTCATCGGGATGGACACTACTGCTAAGGGGATTCCTCAACAATAAATGTCCTTAAGGAAACGATGTAGGGGATGGACTACACCGGTGAGGACATCGTTCACAAACAGCTATAGGTTGCGAGCCTGCTAGCGTTCCACTGGACTGTCCAGAAGAGTTCGTGGTTGTCATCCATACTCTGCTAGATGACATAATCAACAACAACAACATCAAGGCCTATCATCATTTTATCACACATCATCTATTACATCAACCAATGTTTTACCCCAACATTTTTGTATATATAAAATACATATATAGTTTAAATCATTTAAAACATGTATAAAAATCGTTCATCAGCATAGACAGCAAGTATTCAGATAATATGCACACATTACACGTAGTTTATATTAAATACTTCATATCTATGTGTAAGATGAAAGTAACTATGCACTCACCTGATAAGGTGGTGACTCGGTTGTAACATACAAATTTTCAAACCAATTTAAACTTTTAATACATGTCAAGTTCATCAAAACATTACATCTTTGTTTTCAAAATATTAGATATCAGAGTTTTTCCTAGAAACATAAACATAACAGGAGGAGTTGTACGATTATGCCTTTGCCTTGCCGCGATCCCCCTGATGTACCTGAAACAATAAACTGAAACTGTAAGCTCGAAAGCTAATGAGTTACCCCCAAAATATTGATACACATACAGTCCACATAACCATGTCATGATAACACATCATCACAACTGAACAGAACAGCACATAACGGGTCCACAGCCCTAAAGACTGTAATACCCATGAGCCCATAGTACGAGTCTTCATTAGCCCGTAACTGGAATTCTCCTGAGCCAACAGTACGATTCTCTCTTAGCCCGTAACTGGAATGCTCCTAGGGTTTGTTGGCTACCGCACAAAGTAGTACAACCTCAACCCGTCCCATATAACAAACACATAAATCATAAGAATCGAGCATGCAATAATCACATAACATCACAGGTAGTCATGCAGACCTACCTAATAGGCATAACCACTAACATGCAACACCAAATCATACTCAGCATCTATCATAGTTCAAGGTAACACATTAAATGGGCCGGCCTTGGTGCCTTAGACCCCTTAGTATAGTGAGGATAACTCACCTCGCAACTGACATCAGAAACTAATAAGCTTCAACTCCCGAATCACCATCACGAACTTCAATACCCTCTAGAAGATGATAACTACAACAGATCTCAGGTCCTTCAAGCTCCTTGCTTTTGAATGCTTGATCCTCTAAGCTCCTTTCTCCAAGAAAATCCTCCTCCAAGCTAAATATTGCACAAAATGAGCTCACACAAGATTAGGGTTTTAGAGGGGCAAGAAGCAGTGAAGGGGAGGCTGGGGGATGGCTAATGATCCTTTAAATAGGGTAAAATACCCCGAAGTTTAGGGTTTCATCTGCCAGCTCCTACTCGTCGAGAACTCGGCGAGTAGGTCACTAAATGCACGATCCCACCTCGCTACTACTCGATGAGTAGGGCACCCTTGACTCATTGAGTAGGACTTAAAACCAAAGAAATTCTTACTTACATCAATACTTGAGAATCGGGGCATTACAATTCTCCCCCACTTCAACTATACTTCGCCCTCGAAGTCCTCTGGGGAAAACAACGTTGGGTAGTGCTCGTGCATCTCTACCTCCGGCTCCCATGTCCACTCGGATCCCATTTGATGCTCCCACTGCACCTTCACCATAGGTATTTCCTTGTTTCGCAAAATCTTCTTTTTCCTCTCCAAGATGGCCACGTGCCTCTCCATGTAGTTCAGGCGCTCATCGACCTGAATATCATCCAGCGATACAACCGCCTCCTGTTCCATGATACACTTCCGTAATTGCGACACATGGAACATGTTGTGAACCCGGATAAGCTCCTCTAGAAGCTCAAGCCTATAAGCCACCTTGCCAATCCTGGAAATGACCCTGAATGGACCAATATATCGAGGGCCCATTTTTCCCCTCTTCCTAAAGTGGATCACACCCTTCCAGGGCGAGACCTTCAGGAGTACCATATCACCCACCTGAAATTCCAAGTCAAATCGGCGTCTGTCAGCATAACTCTTTTGCCGACTCGGAGCGGTCTGCAGTCGCTGCCTGATCTACTAAATCTTCTCGATAGTCTGTAAGACCACCTCCGTCCGACCCATCACCATGTGACCAACCTTACCCCAACAAAGTGGGGTGTGACACCTCCGCCCGTACAACAGCTCGAATGGTGGGGAGCCAAGACTAGAATGATAGTTGTTGTTGTAGGCAAACTCCGCGAGCGGTAGGTGAGAATCCCAACTTCCACCAAAGTCAATTACACACGCCCTCAACATATCCTCGAGGGTCTAAATAGTCTGCTCACTCTAGTTATCTGTCTGTGGGTGGAATGTTGTGCTGAAGTGCAATCGCGTGCCCAGCTCCTCGTGAAATTTCGGCCAGAAGCGGGAGGTAAACCTGACATCCCGATCTAAGATAATGGAAATGCGAATCCCATGGTGAGACACGATCTCGCGAACGTATACTTCGGCCAACTTTTCGGCCGATGAACTCTCCTGTATGGCCAAGAAATGGGAACTCTTGGTCAACCGATCCACGATGACCTAAATGGCATCAAACCCCTTCTCCGTCCTTGGTAGCTTTGTAATAAAGTCCATCGTGATATGTTCCCATTTCCACATGGGAATCTCTAGGGGCTGCAGCTTGCTATGCGGTCTCTGATGCTCGGCCTTGACCATCCTACAGGCCATGCACCTCTCGACGTACCAAGCAATCTCGCGCTTCATACACGGCCACCAGTAGCTCAAACTCAAATCCCGGTACATCTTGGTGGCCCCTGAGTGAATAGAGAAGTGAGACTTATGAGCCTCCTCCATAACCATCTGCCTAACCCCACCAGTCATCGGAACCCAAACCCAACCACATCGGGTCAACAATCCCCGACTATCCTGCACGAACCTGGTATTCTCACCCTTGATCCTCTCCAGGTTCCAATTCTCCAGTCGTATGCCCTCTATCTGAGCATCTCTGATCAAACTAAGAAGCGGGGAATCCACTGCTATCCTCATACATGTCGCAGGGGTGGAAGACCCAGCCGACTTGCGACTCAAAGCACATTCGCTTTACCAGGGTGGTAAAGGATCTCACAACCATAGCCCTTGACTACATCCAGCCACCTACGCTGCCTCATGTTCAGGTTCGGTTGATCCATGATATGTCTCAAGCTCTTGTGATCCGTGTAAATGGTACAACGGACCCCATAAAGGTAATGTTTCCATATCTTGAGGGCAAACACTGCCGCCCCCAGCTCCAAGTCATGCTTAGGGTATCTCGCCTCATGCAGCTTCAGCTGCCGCGATGCGTAGGCTATAACTCGTCCTCTCTGCATGAGGACTGCCCCTAAACCTGTGATGGATGCATCACAGAAGACCACAAAATCCTCAACTCCCTCCGGGAGTGTCAAGACTGGTGCCTCACACAAATGCTGACGGAGGGTCTCAAACACCCTTTGCTGCTCCTCGTCAGACGAGTGAGGGGTACTACAATCTTGGAGAAATCCCGTATAAAAAATCCGGTAGTATCCTGCCAACCCAGAAAACTGTTAATATCTGAGGGAGATTTTGGGACCTCCCACTGCATAACTGCCACGATTTTGGCTGGATCGACCGAGATTCCTTCCTGGTTGACGAGATGTATGAGGAACTGGACCTCTTGCAACCAAAACTCGCACTTCGAGAACTTGGCGTACAGCAGTTCTCATCTCAGGACTCCCAATAACTCTCGCAGATGCTCCTCATGCTGCTCTCGGGTCTTAGAATACACTAAGATATCATCTATAAACACTATGACTGAGCGGTCAAGCATCAGTCTGCAGACCTGATTCATCAGGTCCATAAACACTGCTGGAGCATTGGTGACCCAAACGGCATCACCACGAACTCGTAATGTCCTTAACGAGTTTGGAACGCGGTCTTCTCCACATCCTCCTCTCTGACCCTGACCTGATGATACCCAGACCTAAAATCTATCTTGGAAAAATAAGATGTGCCCTGCAACTGATCAAAGAGATCGTCTGTCCTCAGGAATGGGTAACGGTTCTTCATCATTAGCTTGTTTAACTCCTAGTAATCAATGCAATTTGGTGCAAACCATCCTTCTTCCGGACAAAAAGAATTGGTGCTCCCCATGGAGAGTTGCTAGGTCGAATGAACTACTTGCTCAACAGTTCCTGTAGCTGCAACGACAGCTCCTGCATCTCTGGTGGCGCCAATCGGTACGGCACCTTAGCGATAGGGGCCGCACCTGGCACCAGTTCGATACTGAACTCGACCTGCCTCTCCGGAGGTATACCTGGGAACTCTTCCGGAAACACATCTTCAAACTCCCTAACCACTGGTACATCGGAAACCGAGGTATGGTCCCTGATTCACGTATCTACCACATACACTACATAACCTATACACCAATGTTAAATGTACTGTTGAGTCTTGGCAGCTGAATAAAACCCCTGATCCTATTCTGGTGCCCTCACCATATATAACCATCGCTCCCCCAGTTGGGGTTCGAACCACCACTCGTTGGCCCTCGCAATCAATCATAGCACCGAACCGATTGAGCCAATCCATGCCCACAATCACGCACACCTCCCCCATGGGGATCGGAATCAAATCTATTGAAAAAGACACCCCAAAATCTCCAAGTCACATCCTCGATAAACTGAAGAAGCAGAAACCCCATGTTCTTTGGCAATAGACAATCACAACGGACACCCTAACTCGCCCACTGGCACATGGAATTCCCTACTAAAAGACAGAGACATGAAGGAT
Organism: Lactuca saligna; assembly: GCF_052625555.1. Taxonomy (NCBI): domain Eukaryota; kingdom Viridiplantae; phylum Streptophyta; class Magnoliopsida; order Asterales; family Asteraceae; genus Lactuca; species Lactuca saligna. The sequence continues at coordinate 142,570,293 of NC_136421.1, read as the reverse complement.
CGACTCGCCCCCGAGTCAAATAAGACCAAAGCAGGCAAAGATTTCACCAGAATTGTACCAAATCACAGGTTCAACAGATAAGCATATAACTAGAAAAATAAAACGAGATGAGGATAGAAACATAACAGCAACCACATATGGTGCTGCTCTGGCCTCCTCTGCCGTGAGCTGGAAGGCACGACCCTGAGCCTTTGGAGGCTCTACCCTAACGGGTCTACCATCCATGATCCTCAAAGTAGCCGATGATGCAGCCTGCACCGGATTGGCGGCGAGTAACGGGCAATTGGCCTTCAAATGGCCAACGTGGTCACAATGGTAATATAACTTTATACTCGGTATCGGAGCGGTCTGGTGAAAATCCTTTGCATAGTGCCGCTCCTTGCCACACCTGTGGCACCCATTACTGGCTCGGAAAATCCCGGAATGAACCCCGCCGCATTTCCCACAAGGGTGGCTCTGCTGACTCCCAGACCTCAAATCAGCGGTCTTAGACCGCTTCGGTACCGGCTGCGACTATGTCGAGGTCGAGCGTTGCTCCCTCACCTGCAGCTCAATCTATAACTCCTGCCATCTGGCGGCCTCCTGCAACTCTAGAAGAGTATCACATCGTTGGGTAGATACAAACTATAGGATATCAGTCTTGAGTATACTCAGATAACAGGTCATCTGAGACTGCTCAGAAGCAAACTCTGGGTAGAACATCTCCCGCTTAGTGAACATACAAGTGATCTCCGTCACCAAATCCCCATCCTTTCTCAAACTCAAAAACTCCTGTGCCAAACATTCACGCTCAACCCGCAAAATGTAACGGGTGCGGAACATATCCTTGAACTGCTCCCAAGTAATAGCAACTCTTTGATCGTTAGTGTATGCCCCAGTCGTAAGTCTCCACCAGTCCTTGGCCTTGAACTTAAGCAGGTTCAAAGCACACCTGACCTTCTGGTCAGCAGGACACAAGCAGGTGAAGAAACATCCCTCCACATTTGAAATCCATCTCATAGCCTTGATGGGATCCTGCGTTCCATCAAAATTAGGGGGCTTCGTGTTATCGAAGTCCTTGTACTGAAAACCCCTACCAAGTCCTCCTCCTGGCGTAGATATAGTTGATGCAGTTGCTGCGGTGGCTATCTCTGTGAGGGCTGTGTAGCGCTCATCAAAATTCTCCACCATGGTGGTCTTAATCGACCCAAACATTTCTGGCAACTCGGCCCGAAACAACGCAACAACCTCATCGTGTAGGATCGCTTGGATCCTGTTATCCATCTCATCTGGCCTCATCTGGCTGATAGTCTCAGGTACTGTCAGCTCCCCCTGTCCGCCCTCTCTTGATCCTGATCCTGATCCCAAATCGGATCCAGTCACAAAGCGCCTGGTCATCACCATTCTGAAACATAACACAAGGTGTCAGAATAACTTTTACGAATATTGGGGACCAACCCACCACAAAACATTAGGGGTTGTGACTTCCTTGTGACGCGTATGGGTCCTATGCTTTCAGTAGTACGGTCCCATACCACCTTCCATACCTACCCATATTTGTACCAAGTATCATCACAAAGCCCTAACGATACACATAATCAAATCGAGCACTCATGCCCCACTCCTAAAATACCTCGAAGCAGGGGCGGACGCAAGATTTCATAGTAGGGGTTGCACAATAGTAGAAAAAATAAAATTAAAATTAAAATTTTCGAAAATTTTTCCACTGCAGCCGGAAAATTTAGGGGTTGCCGGTGCCACCCCGGAACCCCCCTAAATCTGCCACTGCCTCGAAGTCGGCAGACTCATCCCAAACAACCTATTCACCCACGAAACTTCCTCCAACCCTGCAACACTAGTGTATTCTAGCCATACATAACGTTGGACCCTATAGACTTTCGAATATTCAATCCTACCCTAAGCTCCCAATCCAACAAGAAGAACATAAGGCCAAATCAAACATTCTCAGGCTATAAGATCTTAATCATGTACGGCCGTGATGCCTACACTAGATAACTACAGTAATGATGTCAATTTCATATAAGGGAAACCCTAGGCTAGAAGGCATCATTTATCAAGCAATCCTAGCATGCAATTCCTGAAGATCCCTAGCATGGTACTAGCATGTTGTTCCAACATATCACATAATCAAATAATTGTATGCTATTTTGGGGTCTACTTACTAGCTTCGGCTGATCGTACACCCTGCATCCTCCTTTCCTTATTGTGAAAACCATTTTTAAAACCATTTTGAAAATCATTCCTTCATTTGAGACTGGATTCACAAGAATGTTTCTCCAATTCACTCAATCCATGGCTCTGATACCAACTTGTAACATCCAAAATTTCAAACCAATTTAAACTTTTTAATACATGTCAAGCTCATCAAAACATTACAACTTTGTTTTCAAAATATTAGTTATCAAAGTTTTTCCCAGAAACATAAACATAACAGGAGGAGTTGTACGATCACGCCTTTTCCTTGCCGCGATCCCTTGATGTACCTGAAACTTTAAGCCTGAAAGCTTAGTGAGTTACCCCCAAAATACCGATACACATATAGTCCACATAACCATGTCACGATAACATATCATCACAACTGAACAGAACAACACATAACCGGTCCACAGCCCTACAAACTATAATACCCACGAGCCCACGGTACGAGTCTCCCTTAGCTCGTAACTAGAATGCTACTGAGCCCACAGTACAAGTCTCCCTTAGCCCGTAACTGGAATGCTCCTAGGGTTTTTTGGCTACCGCACAAAGCAGTACAACCTCAACCCGTCCCATATAACAAACACATAACATCACAGGTAGTCCTACAGACCTATCTAATAGGCATAACCACTAACATGTGACACTAAATCATACTCAGCATCTATCATAGTTCAAGGTAACACATTAAATGGGCCGGCCTTGGTGCCTTAGACCCCTTAGTATAGTGAGCATAACTCACCTCGCAACTGATGTCGGAAACGAATAAGATTCAACTCCCGAATCACCAACACGAACTTCACTACCTTCCAGAAGATGATAACTACAACAGATCTCAGGTCCTTCAAGCTCCTTGCTTCTAAATGCTTGATCCTCCAAGCTCCTTTCTCCAAGAAAATCCTCCTCCAAGCTAAATAATGCACGAAATGAGCTCACACACGATTAGGATTTTAGAGGGGCAAGAAGCAGTGAAGGGGAGGTTGGGGGATGGACAACGATCCTTTAAATAGGGTGAAATACCCCGAAGTTTAGGGTTTCATCTACCAGCTCCTACTCGTCGAGTCCCTTTACGGACTCGACGAGTAGGTCACTAAATGCGCCATCCCACCTCGCTGCTACTCGACGAGTAGGGAACCCTTGACTCGTTGAGTAGGACTTAAAACAAAAGAAATTCTTACTTACATCAATACCTAATAATTGGGGCGTTACATCGGTACTCGTATAGTGCTTTGTTGTCTCAAATCAATTTTCCCTTGACAAAACCTAGTATGAATACCACTAGGGTTTAGCCTAACGTTAACCGCGACTAATTAATAGTCTAGATGTTATTACTATCATATAAGCGTTAAACAACACTATTATATAACTCATAACAATAGCCCAAATAATTATTTTAAGGTCCTAATAATGTTAATATAATTAATTAGAAGCTATTTTAAAAATAGCATATGCGTATCTAACTTATAGCGGGTTTTCTTGAAATCCAAGCATCGCTGGAACAGTGTTCCCGAGCGGAAAAGCTCTTTTTCTTGGAGCCTTCTGGCACTCTGGGACTCGCCTCTAGCTCTTGGAAGTTGCTACGGATTAGGGAGGAGAGGTTTGGAGTATTGAGAGAGAAAGAAGGGTGAAGGTGTGAGTTTCGGGTGTGATTTACGCCTCTATTTATAGGCTGAGTTTGGTGCGAACGCAGCTATTAACAAGCTATTCGATGTCCGTTTTTGTCAGTCTTTTTATTGTTATGCTACATTTAACGAGATATTCAATTCTCGTTTAGGTTGTGTCAGTTAAAACTCACTCGATCTAATATTCAAACTTCGGGTTGTACACTACTATGCTAAAACTTCGGAAAATTATAACTTCGTCATACGAAGTCAGATTTGGGCGTTCTTTTTATGGACGCTCTCGGTTTAACATATTCTATGACTTTCGTTTAGATTGATAAGGCTAAAAGTCATTCTATCATAAATTAACTATTTACGCTTCCCGGTTTCATGTCGTTTCTGTCGCGAAACTTCGACGGGTCATAACTTCTTCGTTTTAACTCGGATTTCGGCGTTCTTATCCCTAGAACTCTTGTTTCGACCACTACAACTTTATGTAAAGATATCAGGTTTCTCTTACACTTTAATTTCGATGCTTATTTTTATCCTTTATTTATTAGACATTTATAAATAGGTAATAAGCACATAAATGCACATAACTCACATAATACTCAAATAATTCATCTTTATTACTTCAAAAAAGGTTACAATAGTTTACCTAGACTTATTACATCAGGTACTAATGCTTAGCCCTGAAACACTGGCATTACAATTCTCTCCTTTTAAGGATGATTCCGTCCCGGAATCATGCATCAGCAAACAGATGCGGATAGTGACACATCATGCCACTCTCTATTTCCTAGGTGATATTCGGCCCATTCGAATGTTGCCATCGTACTAGCACTAAGTCGACCATCTTACGTCGTAACTTCTTGGTATTACGGTCAACAATTACCTCGGGCTCTTCGATCAGCCTCTTATTCTCATCCATTCTTAACTTTGAGATTGGAATTATTTTGGGAACTGCTGCCATGAATTTCCTCAAATAACACACATGGAAGGTCTTATGAATACCATCTAGTTCTTCGGGTAATTCGAGCTTGTAAGCTTGGGTCCCAATCCTCTGAAGAAATTTGAATGGTCCAATAAACCTTGGACTCAACTTTCCTCGTTTCCTGAATCTTATAAGTCTCTTCCATGGTGAGACTTTAAGCAAAACTGAATCCCCAACTGCAAAGGTTATTGGTCGTCTTTTCTTGTCAGGACAGCTCATTTGACGATCCTAAGTTGCTAACATTCTTTCCCTAATTACCTTCAGCTTTTCAGCAGTCTCATGGACTATCTCGGGGCCCACAAACTACTTTTCTCCAGCGTCAAGCCATCAAGACGGTGTACACCACTTCTTTCCATACAAATCTTGATAATGCACCATCTTGATGCTCGAGTGGAAAATATTGTTGTAGGAGAATTCTACCAGAGGTAGGTGCTCATCTCGGTTCCCTTGGAACTCGAGGGTACATGTTCTCAGCATATCTTCCAATGTATGAATTGTTCTTTCACTCTGACCATCAATCTGTGGATGGTAACTCGTACTCAAACACAACTTCGTACCCAATTCCTCTTGTAGACTTCGCCAAAATCTCGACGTGAAACGACTATCATGATCCGATACAATTGTTATAGGAACACCGTGAAGTCTTACAATTTCCTTCACGTAAGCATTTACAAGCTTATCCATAAACCACCTCTCGTTGGCTGCTATGAGGTGTGCACTGTTAGTTAAACGGTCTACGACTACCCAAATCATGTCGTGTCTGTTCTTCATCCTGGGCAGTTTAGTTACAAAATTCATGGTGATGTCCTCCCATTTACCCATGGGTACAGGTAAAGGTTCTAAACTCCTATACGGTTTTTGATGTTGTGCATGAACCCTTGCACATGTCACACACTCGGCCACATACTTCGCAACATCGAGTTTCATTGTCGGCCACCAATAGTAGGGATTTAGGTCCCTATACGTTTTTTTACTACCAGGATAAATCAAGTACATGGTCTTGTGTGCTTGTTCCATCAGAAGTTCTCTTATTCCTCTTGCCTTAGGTACCCAAATTCGATCTTGGGATACCTTTAGTCCTTGATTGTTTGTACCAAACACTAACGTTTTGCCCAAACGTTCTTTCTTTCGGTCATTCTTCTTTGAAGCTTCTTTGTGAGCTTTCCTGATACTTTCCACAATCGTTGAGACAACTTCTATTCTCAATGCTCTTGGTCTTTTTCACTCGAAGTTGAATTTTCGACTGAGAGCATCAGCAACAACATTTGCTTTACCGGGGTGGTAAAGTATCTCACAGTCGTAATCCTTGAGTAACTCTAGCCAACGTCGTTGTCTCATGTTCACTTCCTTCTGATTAAAGAGATACTGGAGACTCTTATGATTAGTGAAAAGCTTGCACTTCATGCCATAGAGGTAATGCCTCCATATCTTTAGGGCAAATACTACCGCTTCCAACTCCAGATCATGAGCGGAGTAGTTCTTTTTTCGCTCCTTCCATTGTCGAGATGCGTATGCTATCACCTTTTCTCTTTGGGTCAGAACACAACCCAACCCATCTCCAGATGCGTCACTGTATACCGCGAAGTCTTCAACTCCATTGGGTAGAGAAAGTATCAGTTCTTTGCATAACTTATTCTTTATCTTCTTGAATGCCTCTTCGTGTACCTTGCTCCATGTATATGTGGATCCTTTGTGGGTCAACGTTGTCAATGCAGCAGCTATCGAAGAAAAGCCTTAGACAAATCATCGGTAATATCCAGCTAATCCCAGGAAGCTTTGGATCTCCGTGGGACTTGTTGACCGTTCCCACTTCATCATCGCTTCGATTTTGTTGGGTCAACCATTATCTCTTCTTGGTTAACCACATGACCCAAGAATTGGGCTTCTCGGATCCAAAAATCACACTTGGAGAACTTTCCATACAAGCTTTCCTTCTTCAAGACTTCCAATACTTTTGTAGATGTTGGCCATGCTCCTCCTAGCTTTTCGAGTAGATGACAATGTCATCTATGAACACTATCACAGCTTTATCGAGAAATGGTTTATAAACCCTATTAATCAAATCCATGAACGTTGTTGGTGCTTTGATTAGTCTGAATGACATAACCAAGAACTTGTAGTGTCCATATATTGTTTTGAATGTAGTCTTCTCAATATCTTGCTCTCTTACCTTTAGCTGATGATATCCTCACCTAAGATTGATCTTTGAGAAATAGCTCAAGCCTTACAGCTGATTGAATAGGTCATCAATCCTTGGCAATGGATACTTGTTCTTCATTGTTGCCTTGTTCATCTCTCAATAGTCTATACACATTCTCATGCTTTCGTCCTTCTTTTTTCACGAATAACACCAGAGCTCCCCAGGGTAATGAACTAGGTCGAATGAAACCATTGTCCAACAACTCCTAAAGTTGTGTCATAAACTCCTTCATCTCTGTCGGTGCTAATCGGTACAATGCCTTCGCTATCGATGTTGTTCCGGATAACAAGTCTATTCTGAACTCAAATTGTCTATCAGGTGGTAAACCAGGAAGATCTTCGGGAAAGACTTCCGTATAATCACACACCACTTGTATACTCGGTACCTCCTTTTTCTCCTTCTTTGCATCAATCACGAATGCCAAGTACGATGCACATCCCTTGGACAAACATTTCTTGGCTTTCATCAGGGAGATGATTCCAGAATGTATTCTATGTTTGTCCCCATACATCATAAATGATTCTTTTCTGGGTGGGTTCACCTTTACTATCTTCTTCCTGCAAAGAACCGCAACATTTTTGGCGGTAAGCCAATCCATTCCCAAAACGATGTCAAAACCGTTCAACTCTATGGGTAACAGCTCTTCGTGGAATTCATTTCCATTTAGGTTGATGACAATGTTCCTAATGCGATCACTAACAGGTACAAACTTGCAACTAGAAACTTCTACAATCAGGGTATTATCAAGTTTTTCTACGGGCAATGCTAGTTTCCCACCAAACTTATGTGACACAAAGGAGTAGTTCGCTCCGGAATCAAACAGTATATTGGCAGGTAAACCATTTACAAGAAAGGTACCTGAAGCAACGTCTGCTACCTCCTTCGCAGCCTCGAGCGTCATCTGGAAGGCTCTTGCCTTCGGCTTCGATGGAATGTTGGGTCTTCCTGCCTCCTTCTTCTTCGGGTAGTCCCTCGAAATGTGCCCTTCCTCATTGCACTCACAATAGACCTTCTTAGTGAACTTGCACTCATTGGTATAGTGTCCGGGCTTTCCACATTTGAAACAAGTAACCCCTCCATCACATTTTCCTTGGTGCTTCTTCTTGCATTTGTCGCCCCATTTTGCTTCGGCTCCTCCTCCTCCTCTCGAACCAGACTTCAAGAATTTACGCTTCTTGCTGGACCTCGAGGATCCATCAAATTTCCTTTTCTCACTAACCTCGGTCCTTTCTAGACCTCTTTCCTTTTATTAGGTCTCCACATTATTAGCTTCTCGAACTGCTGATTTCAGAGTGGTTTCCATCTCAACCGTCGAGCCAAAGTCGGATGACAGTCCATTTGTGAACCTCTCAGTTTTAGAGAGTTCGGTTGGGACCTGGTATGGAAATAACTTCATCTTCTCAGTGAATACAATATCATAGTCGTCAATGCTCATGCTCCGCTTCTTCATGTTTTGGAACTCATTGTTTAAATCAATCAGATCTATCTCTAAACAATATTGCGTCTTCAGTTATTCCAAGAACTCTTCCCATGACATTTTCAGGGCTTCTTCTCATGGCATCGTATCTGCCAATAACTTCCACCAGCTCAAGACTCTGGTCTTCAGTTGCCTAACTACAAAGACGGTCTTCTGTTTCTCGCTACAGCTGCAACTCTCGAATACCATCTCCATTTCGGAGATCCAATCCATAATCTCAACATGCTTTGGGCTTCTTGAGAGACTTGGTGGCTTCGCACCCAAGAAATTCTTATACATTCGCCCATCCTTGTTGTTTCCCCTCTCCGGGTCATTCCTTCATTCTCCTTTAGTACCAACTAGACTCTCATGGAGGCTATAGTTCCCTTCCTCCGATTGCTCTGGAATCAGCTCGGGTTGCTCAATGGGCATGGTAGGTTCGTCCCTATTTTCGTGCAACATCTGCCTCATTTCCTCCCTTTTTTATGCTAACATAACACGAAGGGTGCAACTTCTACTACAACAGATATTTGCTAAATCACTGGGGGTTGATTCCTATTCCCATTTGCATTCCCAACTCCACTGCGGGTTCTTTCCATTTTGGTCTATGCACCAAATAAGGTGAATTTAGATATTTATTTAGGATAGACATTTAAATCATCCTTATCGCTCCAAAACGTTTACATGTTAGTTCTAATATCATAGTTCTACATTTAGATTCCTAAACACATAAGGTTTCCAAAGCCGGTAGGCAACAGACCGTAGATCCCAACTAATAACAGCATATTAGGCACAAAGCATTTAGCACGTAAAAGCATTTTAGGCAAAATTCCTAAAATAAGCTAGTGCTTACATCTCACAATCATCGCATTGCATTCTATGTTTCAGTATAGAAATCCTACAAATTCCTAGTTCGCTTAAACTAATGCTTTGATATCAACTGTAACATCCTCATTATTCACGGCTAGAAAAAATCGATTTTCTTTATGCTTGTTTGAAAATCAGAGTAATATTTTCCATATAACTGTTGCAGAATTTGTTCCCAAAACAAAAATATGATAAACATTTATCAAAGCATTTCCGTAGAAATGTATTTCATTAAAAAGACTCGGGATGTCATGTTCGATACAGATCAAAAGCATAAAGAGTACAATATAAGCCTTACTACATTATTTCATATCTACAGGACTATATCCGTAATCCCTCATCCAAAATATCACATCTATGCTCGAGCGCCACTACCTGTAATCCATGAAACCGAGTGGGTCAGGCTTAACAACCTGGTGAGCATATAGGGTTTTCAACACACAATACATAAGTTATTTAATTTTATCAACCAACAATAACCCGATTACATGTTCCCATTATCCTCACTTTACGTCCCTAAACACCTATCATAATGGACCTAGCCTAAGGATCATCATCGGGAAGGATACTACTGCTAAGAGGATTCCTCAGTAATGAATGTCCTTAAGGCAACCATGTGGGGGATGGAGTACACCGGTGAACACATCGTTCACAAACACCTATTAGTTGCGAGCTTGCAAGCGTTCCACTGGACTGACTAGAAGAGTCTGTGGTCGTCATCCATACTCCGCTAGATGACAGAATCAACAACAACAACAACATCGAGGCCTCTCATCATTTTATCACACAATGTCTATTACATCTACCCATGTTTTACCCCAACATTTATGTAGATATAAAATACATAAACAGTTTAAATCATTTAAAACATATATAAAAATCGTTCATCAGCATAGACAGCAAGTATTCAGACAATATGCACACATAGCACGTAGCTTATATTAAATACTTCATATCTATGTGTAAGATAAAAGTAACTATGCACTCACGTGATAAGGTGCTGACTCAGTACTCGGATAATGCTTCATTATCTCAAAACAATTTTCCCTTGACAAAACCTAGTATCAATACCACTAGGGTTTAGGCTAACGTTAACTACGACTACATAATAGTCTAGCTATTATTACTATTATATAAGCGTTAAGAAACAATATTACATAACTCTTAATAATAGCCCAAATAAATATTTTAAGGTCCTAATAATGTTACTATAATTAATTAGAAGCTATATTAAAAATAGCGTAGGCGTAGCTCACTTACAGCGGGTTTTCTAGGAAACCGGGCATCGCTGGAGCAGTGTTCCCGAGCGGAAAAGCTCTTTTTCTTGGAGCCTTCTGGCACTCAGGGACTCGCCTATAGCACTTGGAAGTTGCTAGGGATTAGGGAGGAGAGGTTTGGAGTATTGAGAGAGAAAGAAGGGTGAAGGTGTGAGTTTTGGGAGTGATTTACACCTCTATTTATAGGTTGAGTTTGGTGCGAACGCAGCGCATTTGCGAACATGGCGTGTTCCCTAGACAAACACAGCACATTCAATGCCACATTTCACCATCTTGTTCCAAGCCGTGGGGAAGAAGGTGTGGCCCAAATTGTGCCACGTGTCACTCGCAGATTACCCGAAAAACTAATTATCTTCTAAAATCTGTAACTTTCGCATACGAGCTCCGTTTTCGACGTTCTTTATATCCACGCGTATGCAGGAACGTACTCTAAAACGTTCGTTTAGACTCCATTGGCTCATTTTGACTGTATTTTAAAATTTATTTTATTAACAGGCCAGGATAGGATTGGTCCGTTAAAAATTCATAACTTCTTCATCCGAAGTCTGTTTTCGTCTATCTTTTTATCGTTACGCTACTATTAATGATATCTTAGATTCTTGTTTAGGTTGTGTCGGCTAAAAATCGCTCGATCCAATATTCGAACTTCAGGTTGTGTACTGCTAAGCCGAAACTTCGAAAAATCATAACTTCCTCATACGAAGTCAGATTTGAGCGTTCTTTTTATGGATGCTCTCGGTTTAACATATTCTGACTTTCTTTTAGATCGCTAAGGCTAAAGGTTGTTCTATCGTAAATTTACTATTTATGCTTCCCGGTGTCGTGTCGGTTCCGTCGCGAAACTTTGACGGGTCATAACTTCTTCGTTATAACTCGGATTTCGGCATTCTTTATATCCCCATAATTCTTGTTTCGAACACTACAACTTTATGTAAAGATATCGTGTTTATCTCACACTTTAATTTCGACGCTTATTTTTATCCTTTATTTATTATACATTTATAAATAAGTAATAAGCACATAATGCACATAATTCACATAATACTCAAATAATTCATCTTTATTACTTCAAAAAGAGTTACAATAGTTTACCTAGACTTATTACATCATCTACTACTGCTTATCCCTCAAACACAGACATTACAGCTAGGTTCCAACCTAATCCTCGAGAACCTCACATGACGGCAGTCAAGAACATTTTTAGGTATCGAAAGCGAACATCCTCTCTTGGAATCTGGTACCCTTCGCATTCTGGGTTCTTGATGGCAAACTTGTCAGTTGGCAATCCAAGAAGCAAACCTATGTATCCCAGGTTATTTGGATTCAAATCCAGTTTCATAATTATGGCTTGAGTATGAAATGAATCCTGTTATAATTTAACTCTAAAAGTTTTATTGGCATTTGTCACAACCCAGTGCAATACTCAAAGACGAAACATATACCACTAAGCTATCACTTCATTTAGGATCATGTATAAGATAGCAACTTTGAAATTCACTTCGTGAGATCCGTTGATCAGTTAGCTGACATAATCACGAAAGCCTTACTTGAGACCACCTTCAATAGAATTCTTCAAGGCCTAGGAATGATGGATGTTGAATTTGTACCAAAACCACTTTCACAACAATAAAGTTAACACTGCGAATCGGTGTGAACGCTCGCAGTAGTTCGCAGTCAACTGTTCATTTACAGTCCACTTCATCACTGCGAACCGGTGCGAACGCTCGTAGTAGTTCGCAGTCTACTTTAAAACTGCGAACTGGTGTGAACGCTTGCAGTAGTTCGCAGTCTACTATTCATTTGTGGTTCGGATTTTCCAATATCTTTTTGTACTTTATGTATAATGTTTCTTATCTTTGTTTCGTTTTTCACACTTTTCTATTTTTAATTCTTTTTCAGAAAACTTCAAAAATTCAAAAATAATTTGTTTATTTCTTTTTGTATTTTATTTTTTCCGAAAATTCCTGAATTACACAAATATTTTTTTGTTTTTTTTATTCGTTTCTTTTATTTTATTTTATTTTCTCAAATATTGAAAATCCAAAAATATTGTTCTTCTTTTGTTAATTAACCATTTGTGCAGGGTTCAAGGATAAATTTTTAACACGAATGATGGGGCAGGTATAAATCTCTTTATTTATGAACTAGCTAAGTGTCCCTAGAAGCATATTGTTGCATGTTGTCTAAAGCCTTGACGACCTTATGTTGAAGCCTTAATGAATCGATAATACCAATCGTTTCTTCGCAATCAAACTGTAATTTCACATATGTCTTGAGCTACCTTACTCTTCTTATAATGAGTCAAGAGTTGTACGCTTGGTCACTTTCTCATAGCAAAGGTACTTTCGTTTCCTTACACCATCTTACACTATTCTCCATCGCGTTCGCTTTCATAAAAGTAACCCTTGAGACTCTCAGCAATTACCACTGAGGTTTATGATTGCAAAACATTTATGTTAATGCTCTTAGTTTCATTCCACCACGAACTTAGTGAAACCTAAAATTCAACACACTTAAATGAATTGATGGTGAACAATTAAGCGTTCAATATTTTCACCAACGAATTAACGAATGCCACATTCGTGGTCTGTACCCAAAAATTTCTTTTTACTTTGCGAGATCTTTATGAAGTGCTCTTGTCCTAAGAAATTTCTTCCCAAAAGTTCCAGATTTATATTTTTCTGATATTTCTACAACTTTCCTTGTCACTAATATCTTTCTCAACCTACTCATTTAACTAACTACACTGGTCACACGAGTACTTCATTAGAACGTTCGTACTTATATCAAGTTTTGCAGTTTGGTTGAAGATAAAGCCATCCATTTTGCCTAAATAAAAGACACCTTTCAATGTTTTTTAAAAAACCATTTATCGTATTTCAACGGGAAACCACACAGACACTTCTTAGTCTCTCTTGACTTTGAAGGAAGAGATCTATGCCTAGGATCCACCTTTTCGTGTCTAATTAGAACTCACTAAAATCCCTTAGAATTTATTGTTTTATTTCTATTTGTTTGGCACACTCTTGCATGAAGATTCTAGTGATCTTCCCAAAGTATGGTTCGTGGTTTTCATGGTTCATCTTAGTTTCGCAAGGTTCTCATTAACATCTAATTACAAATGGATATGGTTCACTACGAATGCCTTATCTATGCCATAATTGTGAAAGGGCAACGCTGACGCATCAATTTCCTGAGGATAAGAGTTCAAAAGGGCGCGTGAAATTTTGAAAGGACGTCTACTTTTTCGCCATATGACGTATGTTTCTGACATGAACAGTTCTCAAATTGCGCTTTTTGAGGCAACGTTTCAGTACTCAATGATATCTCTCTCCAGATTTTTCTCAACAATCAAATGGTATAAAAGGTTGTAGGCATATCATTTCACCTTACCACTCACATAATTCTCTCAAAGATTTACGTTGATTCATTGTCTCTCTACTGTTCATCATCTTTTTTCTCAAGAACTCAACAATGTTGGGCTCTTCTGAAATTCCATATGTTCAAGAGCACACAGGGCAATCTCAACTTCTCACTATCAAGCCTCAACAAAACCTGATCATCGATGTTGATCCGTGCAAATATGAAAGCCACCTGCTTATGATCATTGAGTGCTTGAAGTATTCTCCACTTATCATATCCCTAACCAAGACGGAGAGCGTTCTGATGTCAATGCTATCAAAAGCATACTCTTCTGCATGTTATATCAAAGAGGAACAAGTTATATCAAAGAGGAACAAAGGATTACATTCGAGATCCTCAATCACAAAACACCCATCTCCAAATCATGATTCTGCTCTATTCTAGGGCTTCCTCTATCAGACAACATGATTAACCCAGAATATGTGTCCAACGGGACCCTTTTGAAGATTTTTTACCAACTGGCCTATAATAAACCCTAACCGCTGTCTCTAAGTTCCGAAAACCAAATCTTCCACCACAGTGGAATGGCCTCTTCACTCTACTGTTCATGGCATTCTCTGAAAGGGTTACTGGGTCTGATTGCGCCAGTAAGTTGTTCATGGCGATCATCTATGGGATTTACACTGGTTTGAACATCGACTATGGTGTTGTTCTCTAGGCCCAATTGATTCAAAGCACCTTATCCACCACTCATCACAGGAAAATCTCTTTTGTACGATTTTGGTCCATTATTTTTACCAAAGGGCCATCACCAAGTTGAAGCTTCGTGTTATGCAAGATGCCTTAATGTCCAACATTTCAACCCTTCACACCACTGGAATCATTGTTGCATACATTTCCAAATTTGCTTTTGTTGGCCCCATCCATGAAGCCATGCTTCGTCATGTGCCTCCTACCAGCAAAGTCCTTGACGGATATCGTATTATTCCCACCTCAAGGTTTTGTCCCTTAACTCCTGGTATGCAGTTGATTATTGTTGAGGTGGATAAACCAAAAATAGGGGTAACAAAGGGCGCAATAAGAGAGAAACGAAAAAGGGTGATAACGAAGGTCTATCTAAGCTTGCGAACAGTCCCAAAAAGAAAAAGGCGAAAGCTGCTCCATCTGCAACTGTACCTAAAAAGCGAAAGAGCGTTGCTCGCAAGATCAAGTCCCCTACTCCATCTGAAATCGAACATTCACACTCGAACACATAGTTAAACATTCACAATGATGAAGAACATTACATTTGCATTGAGGAAGATCAGCATGTTCGTAACGAGGAGGACCCACCCTTTCACAACGAGGAAGAAGAACCTGTTCACAACGAATTTGTTCCATCTCCTCCTCCTTCACCTAAAAATATAACCACTTCCACCCCAATTAATATTGCACTATGCCCTCCACCAGTTTCATTTCAACCCTAGAGTACTATTTATCACTCTACTCCTCTATTTACAGAGTCAACCACCACACCCAAAACATCAGTTGAACCTCATGTTTCAGTCAAAGCATCTGATGCGGGGGCTGAACCTTTAGGTTTCACAACAAGTTACAATACACCACCCATTTCTCCTCTTTTCCAAAAATGATCCGAACATGATATACGGTGATGGTGAAGAAGACTTAGCATGTTACACCTACAGCTCGTTCAACGTCAGGGATGACAATGATGATGAGGCTCTGATTACTCAACGCCAATTCAAAGTTCTTATTGAGAAGCTCGACTCGTTGATAAGCTCTTCTCGTGATTTTTCTTATGAAGCTTGCTCTAAGGCTGCCGTTGAAGCTTTCTTTCACTCACTTATTAAAGAACATCAGGCCAATTTGGATAAGGCCAATCAAGTTGTTTCAAATTCTCCGGCTTTATGTGGTGCAATGGCTACCAAAATGGAAGCGCTTATTTCTGATGCTAAGAAGTTTATAACCAAGTTCCAATCATCTGCTGGGTCTAACACGCTTATGGCTAATGAGGCTATAGTTGGTCTCAATACCATCTTACAAAGGGAGAAGGAGGCTCTAGCTCAAGCTCACACTGAGTTGCAAAATGAGAATGATAACTTCAAAGCTTCTATTTCTGCGAAAATAACAAAGCTTTCAGAATGTCTTGCAGCTAAAAATAATCTTATGGATCAACTTGCTGCTCACAACACAACTATCAAGGTTCATAAAGCCAAACTTAATCAAACCACCAAAGAGATTAAAGGTCTTCAGTCCGAGCGAGCTGTGGTCAAAAGTTGTGTTGGGTATGTGCATGCTCTCCTCTCCAATATCCTTGATTCTCATGATCCAATACTCATTATTTCAATTCGCAGGCATCTAGTTGACAAGTTTCGTCCTGCCATTGCTATGCTAAGTAGGATTGAGGGCGTTTCGAAGACTCATGTCATTCTGAAATAATGGGAGATCTACTAAAGAAGTCTTTAGCCATGCCAACTACTTCAGTCAAACCAATTCTTTCAGTAATGCCAAAGGTTAAAAGCGAATCCGAGCCCAAAGGAAAGGTGAATATTTTCTCAGATAATCCAATCATTGATAATAATGAAGCCAAGGAGCCAGATGAAGAAGAACTCAAAAGGAGAAAGGCTCGTGAGGCTGAGATAGATGGACATTAGAGAATTGCTCGTGAGGCCGAACAAAAAGAGAAAGAAGAGAACGAAGCTCAGGTCACACTTGAAAGCAGGAATATCCTATTTGTTGAGTGGATGCTTAAACAAATTCAAAATGAAGTTGTATACTTGCCAAGTCAATATTGGCTAGAACCAGTTGTGTTGGTCGAGCTTCAGAAGACACAAGATTCGCAACTGGAACTTCAAATAACTCCTAAGGCCTTCAAGTTTCGTTCTTTTGTAAAGGTTGCGAACACCCCATATATTGACAGTGGAGCTGATCATCTCCTCTTCTTCTTCTATCTCAAGCACATGAAGCCATAGTACGAAACAGGGAGTGCGAGCAAGATCGTTGTAGTGAAAATCACATCTCCCATCAAAACTTATGTATTCCCAAATGTGAAGTTCAAAGTTGCGACAGGTTCTGCAAGTCAGGTTCATGAATTCACTCTCAATAACCTGCCTTGCCTCAACCACTATGACTGGATTATGCTTTAATCTACTGCAGAGGGATGGACAGAAGTACGAGCCTATCATTGCCCATCTCAAACTGATGATAACTTCCTACATTCAAGAGATAGGTAATATGGATGTGGAGGTAGATTTTGTACTATGGAGGAAGGCCTCAGTTATTCCTAAAGAGTCTCTAGAAGGTTTTGAGAAGTTGAAGATAGGAAATATTTACAAAGAAGGATGGTATGTGGTATTTCAGGTTAGAGAATGAAGTAATGCAAACTTTCGCAAGACCTATTTCTACATTCCGGATAAACATTTATTCAGTACTTCCTATCTTGAGTTCATTTTGGATCTGGTCACCAAATTCAAAGGCAATAGCAAAGGAGATGTAAAATGCTTCTCATACATGATCCTATGGTACATCCAGGTTCGCAAGGCTTTGTTGAATTTCATGTTGGATAAGGTGTCTAAGTCCATAACTTATTTGGTATATACTTGACCCGACCGGCATGGTCCATTTGGGTTGCATCTCATCCAAACTATTATGGATAATTTTATGAGAGTTATACACATATGTTTATTAATATATTATGAGTTATAATATATTAATATGAAGTTACGTTATTTAATTAGTTTTAGTCTTAAATTAATTATGAATTAATTTAGAGATTAAAAGGAAGACTAATTAGATTATGGGCTATTTGTTTTATATAGTGTGGGCTAATACTCATTAGTTAATGGGCTAGGCTT
This sequence comes from Lactuca saligna, assembly GCF_052625555.1. Lineage (NCBI taxonomy): Eukaryota > Viridiplantae > Streptophyta > Magnoliopsida > Asterales > Asteraceae > Lactuca > Lactuca saligna. The sequence goes on along the minus strand of NC_136421.1, from coordinate 142,552,485 downwards.
ATGTGGAAGTCCATGGATGATCCATGGAGCTTTTAACCCATGGATCCTTGGAAAGGAAAAGACATGGGTTATTAGGGTTTCACCCTAACCATGCACACTATATAAGCATGCTTGTGGAGCATGAAATGGTGCCTAAGAGGAAACTAGTGAACTAGTGTGTGTGTGCGTGTGCTTGTGTGTGGCCGATTTTATACAAGTGTGTATACTCTCTCAAAGTTTTCCAAGAGTTTTTGGTGTTTTGTGATTCCATTTGAGGCATTCACACTATTGGTGCTTGGCCATCAAACTCCTTAGAACCAAACTCACCAAAAGGTATGTAATCTCTTCTAACTCTTTTATGTTGAAATGTTCCCCATGCCATGTTAGATAGGTTATAAACCTTGGAAAATTATTATTTTGCATGTATTTAGACAAACATAGATCCAAGGTTTATTAGGGTTTCATGCACACTTAGGAAGTGTTAGATTGCTCAAAACCCAACAGTGGTATCAGAGCCTAGGCTTGCTTGTTTGATACTTGATGCAAAATAGTGAAAAAAAGTCGAAATCATTGTTGTCTGCATGGTGGACTCGCCGAGTCCATTGGGGGGACTCGACGAGTCCAAGGCAAACTTCAACCTACTCGACGAGTAAGTTCATGCACTCAACGAGTAGGATCGAAAAGTGCAGTTTTTCGACTTTTGCTGCTGGAAATGGACTAGGAACATTACCCTAAACTGTTTTGGTGTTATAAAACTTATTTTAGTTGGTGTAATGATTGTTCTAATCCATTTTCAATAGCATATATCAAAATTCCATGATTTTATGTGTTCATATATTTCTTGAATTTTTGATGATCATGTTCATGTTCTTATGAATTTAGAAAATGATAGGAATTATTTGCTAAACTGTTTAGAATTAATTCTTGATCATTTATGTGTTTTAATGGAGTCCATAATTTGCCCTCAAGTTATGGATTTCCAAAGGTCACTCTTATTTAACACACACTTAAAACACATAAGTTACATGAAAATGAAGAGTCTTCATTTTTATGAACCTTTAATTCATAAGTTATGAAATGAAGAGTTTTGCAAAGTTACAAAACTTGCCCTCAAGTTTTGGAATTTGCAAAGTTTCACACACTTTAATAGACTTTAATTCCAACCCTTAGAGTTTTAATAGTTAAAATTCAACCCTTATACAATTTATAACATTAATGGTTAATTATTATATATATGTATAAGAATAAGTCATTTTACCGTTAGTAGGCCTCATTCACGAAGTCGGTCTATAAGGTGGGTATAAGGTTGTTGCCTATAAAATGGCGACTTAATAGGTGTATACTCTTACCCACCGCTTGCTTGATCGGTGGAGGGTCGTTAGCCGAACGGGTAGACCAATGACTTTAAATCCTCATTAAAAGTATAATGAATATTATAAAGTAACTAAACTCTTTTAATTCCCAATCTTAGTTATTTTAGGAAAAATGTGAACATGGTGTTAGTCCATGGAATTCACACTTTGTACCTTACCAAGTCGTTGGAGGAGCGTGTGTGGTTAACCAGCACACTAACTAGGACTAGTAAGGATCACGAATGGTGACTTAATGTTTGTCATAGATCAATGGAGCGTGTGTGGTTAACCGGCACATTGATTAGGTGATAATATTAAGGGTACCAAGTGAATTAGCATGGTTATTCACACCTTGTTTTGTGATCCTCGGCATCCCAGTCACAAAACTTGAAGGGCACAATCGAGATTGAAACATGCCATTGAAAAGTTCAATGAATCTCAAAAGAATCCAGGAATTTCAAATCCAATTAAACCTAATAAATCATTTCGTTTTCATGGTGGAAATTGGTGAATCGTCATTCACCTACCTTTCAAATATATTATTACTTAGATTACGGCATCCCTCTTCTAAGTGTAATATATTGTGATTGGGTCCTAGCCTTAATATTACATTTGGGTGTCTTATTAAGGATCCTAAATATCTAATCTAAACTTACTCTCTTCTTTCAGATGTCTTCCAACACTAATGCTTCAGGCTCTAACCCAACTGGTTCTTTCTCTCTCATGAATCTTTATGGGAGGGTCATCTTTGATGGTTCCAATTTCATGGATTGGATTAGGAACATCAGGATGGTTACTCGTTATGAGGACAAGGAATATGTCCTCGATAAGGAGTTAAAAGAACTTGATGAGTCTACTGCTACTCCTAAGGAGATCGTTGAATTCAGGACTCATGAGAGAGATGCTACTAAGGTGGCATGTATCATGATGGCCACGATGACAGCCGAGCTCCAAAAGTCATATGAAGATTTCTACCCTTTTGAGATGCACCAAGACCTGATGGAAAGGTACCATCAGAGTGCTCGTCAGGAATGGTATGAAATAATCTCCTCCATAATAACTACCCGCATGAAGGACGGTAAATCCGTCACGGGCCACATGCAAAAGATGCAAAGGTATGTGGACCGTTTGCTGAAGCTGAATGTTAACATCCCTGAGGAGTTGGCAATTGACATCATTTTGCACTCCTTGCCTTCTTGTTATGATCATTTTCGAATGACATATCATATGAACAAGGAGGAAGTTACCCTCAGCAAGCTTCAAGGACTCTTGAAGACCGCGGAATCCGGTCTTAAGGGTAAAGCGGTTGTTACCTCTACTACTCCTACTCCAACATTTACCCCTGTTTTAGCTATTGGGCAAGGCAAAGGGAAGAAGAGGAAGCACCCTTCGAAGGGTACCAAGGGAAAGTCTCTTGAAGGCTCCTCATCAAAGACCAAGAGCGGTTCTGCCACTCCTTATTCCATTCCCAAGGATACTGAATGCTTTTATTGCCATGAAAAAGCACACTGGAAGCGAAACTGCCCTAAGTACTTGCAGGATCTAAAGGATGGGAAAGTGAAACCCACCCATGCAGGTATTTACACTATATTGTCTAATTACTCAACATATTCTAACTCTTGGGTGCTTGATACAGGATGTGGTATTCACATATGTTCTGATTTGCATGGCCTAAGAAGAAGTGAGGATGTGGAGCACGGGAAGATAAACTTAATCATGGGGAATAGGAAGGCTTCACCTGTTTCCAAGATTGGAGTTTATACTTTGTTGCTTAATAATGGGTTAAAATTAGATTTGAATAAATGTGTGTACTCGTCTGAAATGGCGAGGAATATTATTTCTTTTCATGCTTTGTACAAACAAGGTTTTACCTTTTCGTTTGATAATGAATGTGGTGGTATTAATGCTTTCTTTAATAATGTGTTTTATTTTAAATCATTACCTTGTGATGGTGTGTATGAAACTGTGTCGATTGTAGAAAACTTAGGAAATAATGTGTTGTATATTGATTCTTCTACTAGCCTAGATAAAGCATCATTGTGGCATTGTCGTCTTGGACATGTAAACAAGAAATGCATAGGCCAACTCCAAAAGAGTGGAGTCTTGGAATCATTTGACCTTAAATCGGATGATAATTGTGAATCTTGTCTACTTGGAAAGATGACAAAATCACCCTTCACTGGAACTTGTGAGAGGGGTGAGGGTTTGTTGGACCTAATACATACTGATGTATGTGGGCCATTCAAAACTGCCACAAGGGATGCTAATCGGTATTATGTGACTTTTATTGATGATTTTAGTACATATGGGTATGTCTACTTAATCAAACATAAGTCAGAAACCTTTGAAAGGTTTAAGGAATTCAAACAGAAAGTAGAAAATCAATTGGGCAGGAACATTAAGATGCTTCGATCCGATCGAGGTGGTGAGTATCTTAGTACCGAGTTCCTTGACTATCTTAAGGAGTGTGGGATTGTCTCACAATTGACTCCTCCCAGGACACCACATCTGAATGGTGTAGCTGAGAGGTGTAATCGAACTTTGTTGGACATGGTTCGCTCTATGATGAGTCGAGTTTCGTTACCAATCTCTTTTTGGGGGTATGCCTTAGAGACTGCCGCCTATATCCTTAATCTAGTCCCTACAAAGAAGGTTACCAAAACACCTCATGAGATGTGGATTGGGAAGGTTCCCAATTTGGACCACATCAAAATTTGGGATTGCGAAGCTTTCGTGAGGCGTGAAACTCATGATAAGCTTGAACCCCGAAGTGAAAGGTGTATTTTCATCGGCTACCCAGAGAAATCCTTCGGTTACCTATTCTACAGACCCAGTGAGAATGTGGTCTTTGTAGCACAAAGAGGGATCTTTCGCGAGAAAGAATTTATAAGCCAAGGAGACAGTAGGAGGCAGATTGATCTTGAAGAAATTCAAGAACCAATTGGTGAAGGAACCTCAGACACTAGCAATCAACCTGAGGAGGAAACTCTTGTTGATCCAGCTGACGAGTCTGTACCTCCAAGGCGTTCTACACGGGTTAGGAACACACCTTCGTTTTATTATGGTTTTCATATTACTACAGAAGGTGATACGTTCATCAGTGATAGTACACTGGTAAATTTGGATGAACCTAGCAGTGTTAAGGAAGCCATGGCAGGCCCGGAGTCTGCTAAATGGAAGGAGGCTATGGACAACGAGATACAGTCCATGTATGACAATCAAATTTGGAACTTGGTTGACCATGTACCAGGCCGTAAAACAGTCGGGTGCAAATGGATCTTCAAGAAGAAGACAGACATGGAAGGAAAAGTGCATACTTATAAGGCTCGACTGGTTGCGAAGGGTTTTACTCAAACTCAAGGTATTGATTATGATGAAACCTTCTCGCCGGTAGCAAAGATTAAGTCTATTAGGGTTATGTTAGCCATTGCAGCATTTCATGATTATGAAATATGGCAAATGGATGTCAAAACCGCTTTCCTTAACGGAAAGTTGGCTGAGGATGTGTACATGAATCAGCCAGAGGGTTTTGTCAGTGCAGAGTACCCCAATAGAGTACGCAAGCTTGAGAAATCCATTTATGGATTAAAACAAGCATCTCGTAGCTGGAATCTTTGTTTTGATGAGAAGGTAAAAGAGTTTGGCTTCTCGAGAAGCGAAGATGAGTCTTGCGTGTATGTCAGAGCTAGTGGGAGTATAGTTAGCTTCTTGGTATTGTATGTGGATGACATACTACTCATAGGAAATGACATCCCAACCTTGCAGGAGGTTAAGTCCTGGCTTGGGAAGTGCTTTGCTATGAAGGACCAAGGGGAGGCTACCTATATCCTAGGGATAAGGATATTAAGAGAAAGGAGTAGAAGACTAATTGGACTTAGTCAGAGTATCTACTTGGATAAGGTGTTGAAAAGGTTCAACATGGAGAATTCCAAGAAAGGAGATTTACCGATCCAAAGCAATACCAAACTAAGTAAGACTCAGAGTCTGAGTACAGAGGCAGAGATAGCTGAGATGAGCCAATTACCGTATGCTTCCGCAGTTGGCTCGATCATGTATGCTATGACTTCTACCCGTCCTGATGTGGCATTTGCTTTGAGCATGGTCAGCAGGTATCAGGGGAACCCTGGCAAGGCTCATTGGACAGCGGTAAAGAACATTCTCAAGTACCTGCGGAGGACTAAGGATTGGATCCTTACCCTTGGTAGCAGTGATGACTTGAGAGTATTAGGGTATAGTGATGCTGGTTTTCAGACTGATAGGGATAATTTCCGCTCTCAGTCGGGCTGGATCTTTACCTTAAATGGAGGGGCAATTTCTTGGAAGAGTTCCAAGCAGGAGACGGTGGCTGATTCGACTTGTGAATCAGAGTATATAGCATCGAGTGAAGCAGCGAAGGAGGCGATATGGCTAAAGAACTTCATCGGAGACCTTGGAGTTGTACCAGCTATTAAGGAACCTATAGAGATTTTCTGTGACAACAATAGTGCGGTTACCTTAGCCAAGGAACCAAGAGATCACGGTAGATCTCGACACATTGATAGAAAATATCACTTCATAAGACACAAGATTGAAGAAGGACTCCTTGTGACAAAGAGGATATCGTCGGATGAGAATCCTGCAGATCCCCTTACGAAGGGACTGACGAGGATTAAGCATTTTCAGCATGCGAGATGCATCGGGCTACGGGACGATATTAGTTTTACAGTTTAGATAGTTTTCCTGAAACTTGTAAAATGTAATCGACGTTTGATGATGAATAAAATTTGTGATTTATTTATGAGTAAAGTGTTACTATCATTGTCAATTATTTACTATTGTTTCAGTTTTGCATGTTTTGACTTCCAGAATAATTAATTTATTCAAACCTCCACAATCGATCATACGTCGGAAGTAGGTATGAATCAAGATTGTCATGAATTGGGTTTGTAGATGCCTTAAAGGTGTTTAGACATGGCGATGGTTGCTGCAACATTCATGAGTACTCATAAGTTATGAGTATTGGTATAAACCCACGCTCACTTGTATCACTTCATGGAATTTATCTCGAGTGATCGTGAGACGATAACATCATATAAATCTTTAAACCTAGAGATATGAGTTGTTACCTATGAGTTGGTTGTGCATTGATTGTACGTAAACGCATCAGTAACTTGATGTTATAAAACGTGCCTTTGTGTACAATTTAATAAGTAGTAGAACAAGCATATCAGTCGAAGTTTATCTGTTCCTTCTAGAAATAGAAGCGATATCTGGGCCCCTCGATGATTTTGTGTTGACCCATGTACCAGCCTTGGTCAAAACTAAACCGATGTGTTCAGTGAAGTTCTTCATCAAACAAATCGGAAAATTGAGAAACAACTGCTAGACAATAAGCAAGACATAGTTCCATGTGTTTGTCCGGCTGGTATCATGAGAATAGAGGATTATGCGATCACTTATCTAAAATGGCGCTTCATAGTTCAACAAAGTCTTCATAGTTCGAGGGAGTTTTCGAGAGCTACGATTGCTGGTTGGTTCCTGAAGTTATAGGCAAATACAGTTATTAGACTTATCCAAGTGGGAGTCTGTTTGATAAGGTGTCTAAGTCCATAACTTATTTGGTATATACTTGACCCGACCGGCATGGTCCATTTGGGTTGCATCTCATCCAAACTATTATGGATAATTTTATGAGAGTTATACACATATGTTTATTAATATATTATGAGTTATAATATATTAATACGAAGTTACATTATTTAATTAGTTTTAGTCTTAAATTAATTATGAATTAATTTAGAGATTAAAAGGAAGACTAATTAGATTATGGGCTATTTGTTTTATATAGTGTGGGCTAATACTCATTAGTTAATGGGCTAGGCTTATGTGGAAGTCCATGGATGATCCATGGAGCTTTTAACCCATGGATCCTTGGAAAGGAAAAGACATGGGTTATTAGGGTTTCACCCTAACCATGCACACTATATAAGCATGCTTGTGGAGCATGAAATGGTGCCTAAGAGGAAACTAATGAACTAGTGTGTGTGTGCTTGTGTGTGGCCGATTTTATACAAGTGTGTATACTCTCTCAAAGTTTTCCACGAGTTTGTGGTGTTTTGTGATTCCATTTGAGGCATTCACACTATTGGTGCTTGGCCCTCAAACTCCTTAGAACCAAACTCACCAAAAGGTATGTAATCTCTTCTAACTCTTTTATGTTGAAATGTTCCCCATGCCATGTTAGATAGGTTATAAACCTTGGAATATTATTATTTTGCATGTATTTAGACAAACATAGATCCAAGGTTTATTAGGGTTGCATGCACACTTAGGAAGTGTTAGATTGCTCAAAACCCAACATTTCATTCCTAAGGTTTACGAAGTACAGAATCGAACTTAGCTTTGAAGGACTCTCGATCATTTTATGTTAAGGGGGAGATTGTTGGGTATATTATGTTGCGTCAATGGGCCTTATGTATAGCTATTTTAAAAATGGGTTGGGCATGTCCTCCCGGATTTAATTCTAGGGTTAGAGTATTTATGATGCATGGATGCGTCATATTTCTAGTAACTCTGATTTTTATCTTGTAATCCTAATCACGCCACTACAGTAGCAAATATTCATCGAGTTCTTCTGAGGCGTGACCTTTTACTCATTCAACATGTTTTGGATCATCGTTGTGTTCTTATTATTAATCTGTTTGAATCTAAATGATATTTCAAGGATTTTCATCCTAACAAGTCCATCAAAATATATTCCCACTCATGTTCTAGGATTTCTAGTTGTTGTATCAACCCAGATGGATTTTGATGCTCTACCTTGACTTTAGAGCAAGTCACGAACTTGCTTACGTACGTAGCAATCTCTGCCTTCATGTTTGGCCACCAACAGAGATTCTTGAAGTCTAAGTACATCTTGTCTTCTCCAAGGTGAATGGAATCCCTTATCTTGTGAGCTTCATTTATGTCTAGTTTCCTAGTATCACCAAATTTTGGAACCCAAAATTGGTTCATGATATATCTTTCTCCATTATCCTTAATTTCAAGTTTCTTTTCCATTTCTCATAGATCCTCTTTACTTGTGCTTTCTTCCAGGAGCGCATTCCTTTGAGCATCCAGAATCTGTGTTGTCAAATTTGACTGAACAGTCATGGTGAGTGTTATAACCTTTAGAGGTTTGACTTGATCCTTTTGTCTTAAGGTATCAGCCACTATATTGGCTTTGCCTGGGCGATAAAGAGTCTCACATTCATAATTGCTCAACAATTCTAACCATCTTTGTTGTCTCAGTTGAGTTCCTTTTGATCGAGGATGTGTTAAAGAATCTGTTGATCCGTGTAGATTGTGCATTTTGTTCCATAAAGATAATGATAATATATTTTTAGGGGAAAAACTACAACTCCCAACTCTAGATTGTGGGTAGTGTAGTTTTTATCATGCACCTTGAGTTTTGTAAGGCTTAATCTATAACTTTCTCTCTTTGCATCAATACACATCCTAATCCCTGATGTGAATTGTCACAATACACGATGAAGTCTTTGGTTCCTTCTCGAAGGGATAATATTGGTGCACTGCACAACATTTCCTTCATTTTTTGGAATGCAACTTCTTGTTCGTCTCCCCAAAACAAAATTTATCTCTTTCTGCGCTAATGTTGTGAGAGGTTTGGCTATTCTGGAGAAGTTCTCTATGAATCTCCTATAATATCTTGCAAGACATAGGAATTGACGCACTTTAGTTGGTATCTTAAGCGCTTCCTAGTTCTTCACGGATTCAATCTTGGAAGAACCAATGTGGATTTTGTTATTACTAACTGCATACCCTTAAAAGTGTACTTCTCTAAACGAAAATTTTCACTTAGAGTATTTGGTGTACAAATATTGTTGATAAATACGATCACGAATTTGTCCAAGTAGGTTTTGCACACATGGTTCATGATATCCATGAAAATTGTTGGGGCATTAGTCTCCAAATGGCATAACCAAGAATTCATAATAACCGTAATGTGTCCTGAAAGCTGTTTTTGGAATGTCCTCTTCCATGACTCTGAGTTAATGGCATCACAATCTTTGGTCAATCTTGTAGAAATAACTTAATCCTTGAAGTTGGATAAAAAGATCGTCGATTCACGGAAGTGGATACCGATTCTTGGTGCTTAATTTTTCAACTCGCGAAAGTCGATGCACATTCAGAAAGATTCATCCTTCTTCTTTAAAAATAGTACCGACATTATCCAAGGAAAAAAGCTTGGTCTGATGAAGCCTTTGTCAAGAAGTTCCTATAGTTGGATGGTGAGTTCAAGCATCTCTAACGGTGCCAATCTATATGGAGAATTTTATACTGGGGCTGCTCCTTGAATAAGATCCATCCGAAATTCGACTTGACGTGTTGATGGTAATTCTGGTAGATCCTCATTGAGTACATCAGGGTAGTCACACACTTGAGGTACTTCCTTGATGTCTTTCTTCTTGTCTCTCTTATCAACAAAGTGGGCTAGAAAAGTCTACTACTTATTCTTCATATATTTCATGGCCTTCATACAGGAAATGATTCTAAGGTTTTTACTAGGCTTGTCTCCATAGAAGAATAAGGACTCTCTACTTTGCAAGGAAAAGTGCACTACTTTCTCGAAGAACAAAATTTCAGCGTGATGAGGGGATAACCAATCAATGCCTATTATTGTTGGATTAGTGTCTAAGTCCATAACTATTTTGGTATGTACTTGACCCGATGGTGCATGGTCCTTTTGGGTTGCCTTCACCAAAGCAACTTGATTGGAGAAATAAATAGAGAGAGAGGTTATTATGATTTATTAATATGTTATAAGAATAATATATTAAAGCAGAAATCATATTTGTTTAATTAATATTGGTCAATAATTAATTAGGAATTAATTTTGTGATCAAGTGTAATTAATTAAACTAGAGGGGCTGATTTGTAATTATGTGATAGTTACAAAATAAGGTAAGCATTATCTTAAATATAGGGTGAACGAATTTGAGGTGATAAAGCCTTAGAATTCGACTATGATAAGGATTCAAGGATTATCTTATGGGTTGTTTTGTGGATAAGCAACTAGATAAGGATAATGACTGAAACCCTATCTCTACACCTATATAAACACCCCTTGGCTCATGAATTCGTGTATCCCTTCCCAAGAAGTCCTAAGGACGAATTCTAACCTCTATCCTCTCTCTTTATACCTTCTCCATTTGCTCTTGGTGTTTGTAAGCCATTAGAGGAGTGACACTTGTGACTCTAAGCATTCCAAAGTCAAATCAAGGTGGAATTGGGATTGTTATTGCTACATAACAATCATGGTAATATCTTAAACCTAATTATATGTTAATATTGATTTCCATATGCTAGAATTAGGGTTTATAGTCTTGGATTCAAAGCATGTACAATAGAGAAACCTAGATCCAAGCATTAGGGCTTGTATGAGCACATAGGATGTCTTATAACCAAAACCCATCAGTGGTATCAGAGCCTAGGATGGTTTCAATTGTATTGATGCATTGTATATCTAAAAAATTCGATTTTTTGGTGTTATGGAGGCTGGACTCGCCGAGTCCATAGCTGAACTCGCCGAGTCCAGGGTGACTCGACGAGTCCAGGCTTGACTCGACGAGTCAACTCGTCAGATAATGCTTATCTTGGGATTTCTTGCTGTTTTTGCATATGGATAGTTACCTTATCATGTTAGATCAATGTTAATCCGATTATATGATATATTTGACTATATTTTTGATCTAATTGAAGATATTTATCAATTAATAAGATAATTGTTTCCTTATAAGATAATTGATTAATTATTTTGAGTAAATTGATAAATTGTTTTGCAAGAACTCATTAAATAAATCAAATATGGATAATTGTGTGATTAAATGTTAATTTAAAATTATTTGTTATTTGATCCTTGTTGTTATGAAAATTTCATATTTTCCCCTTTAGGTTTTATAGTTTAAATTTGAACCCAAAAGTTTTGAAGTTTTGAAATTTAAATAGTTAAAACCCTAATGTTTTGAAAAAGGTTTCAAAACTTGCCCTCAAGTTTTGGAATTTAAAAGTTGATTAAAAGTTAATTAGGAATGTTTAATTCTAAAACCCTAGTAATTTTTTGAAAAGTTCAAATACACCCTTATGGTTTTATTAATTAATTCAGGAGTATAATTAAAAGAGATTTAATAAATCCATAAAAGTTTAGGTTAACCATTTAATTGAATTAAAAGTGTAATTGTTAAAGTTAACCACATAGTATTTTAAAAGTATAAAATGCACCCTATACTATATATAACATTAAAAGTCTAACATTATATATACGTATGAGTAAAAGTCAGTCTTACCGTTAGTAGGCCTCATTCACGAAGCTGGTCTATAAGGGGTGTTTAAGGAAATTGCCTATAAAATGGCGATTGAATGGGTATCCACTCTTACCCATCGCACTCTTGACTAGTGGAGGGTCATTAGCCGAACGGGTAGGATAGGACGAAACCTTCCATTATAAGTATAATGAAATACAAAGTAACTAAATGAATTTCTAATTCCCAATCTTAGTTACTTAGGCAAAAGTGAATTGATGCAATTCCATGAAATTCCACTTTGTGCCCTTGCGAAGATGTTAGTGGAGCGTGTGTGGTTTCTCGGCACACTAAATGGTTCTAAGCAAAGGTAGCAAAGGGTGACTCAATGTTTGTCATAGTTCGGTGGAGCGTGTGTGGTTTACCAGCATATCGAATAGGTGATTGTAACATGTGAGGGCACCATGTAAGTTTGCATGGTTATTCACACCCGCTTTGTGATCCTCGTCATCCCAGTCACAAACAAGAGGGGCATATCGAGATTTAAACATGCCATTGAAAGTTCAATGAATCTCAAAGGATCTAGGAGTTTTCATAGATTTAAAACTTAAATTTCTTTTTCGTTTTTTCGTGGTGGAAATTAGTGAATCGTCATTCACTTACCTTCAAATGTTCTGCAATTTGGGTTACGGCATCCCTCTCCCGAGTTGTAGAATATTGTGTTGGGTCCTAGCCATAGTATCTCATTTGGGTGATTTACTAAGGACTCAATAAATCAACTAACTTGAATTCATTTTCTCCCATTTTGTAGATGTCAAAGTTCGACAACTATGGTCTTCCCAAATCCCGTGGAACAAGCATTCCACATGAAGATGATATTCCTCGATTCGATCAAGGAACAAGAAATCATGTTTCACTTCCTCCTCCTCCTCCAATTATTTTCCCTAACCCACAAGATTGTAAAATTGAAAGGTTCAATGTCACTCAAGCCCTTTTGGCAAGTAAACATAAAGAAGGAAAGTCCGTCTGTGCACACGTCCTAGGGATGAAGTCACACATTGATAAGTTAAGAATGTTGGGATCCGTTATCTGTGAGGAAATGACTGTTGATTGGGTTCTTCAGTCACTTCCCAACTCATATAGTGAGTTCGTAAGAGAGTACTATATGATGAACTACGACGTGACCCTTATAGATCTCACCTATATGCTTATTGCTGCTGAATCAGCAATGATTTGGCGCAATAGAAAAGCAAAGTTGATTGGTGAATCTGCCTTCGAGACCTCTATGAATATAGACAATGGCAACGAAAGACATGCAATGATCGAAAAGTTTGATCATAAGAGAAAGGCGATGTCTGAAGTAGTTCCATGTCCTGTTCCAAAAAAGTCAATTTGATTTTATTGCCAAGAGAAGGGGCATTGGAGACGAAGTTGCCCTATTTACCTAAGAGATCTAAGAGATGGGAGAGTCAAAATTATGACTACGCTTAAGGTAAAATCCACTATCTAACTCCGTTAAGTTCCTATTCATTGATTCTTAATACATGATGTGACAAGATTGCATTTGAATGTTTTGAAGGATCGGTGAAAAGAAAGGAAGCTTGATAAGAGAGCAAGATGAATCTAATCACAAGAGATGGATCTCAATCGCATGGACTTGAAGATTAGATTTTGAGCTTAGATAGTTATGATAGAGTTGTTAGAAATTTTCTTTTTACATAGTTTTCAATGGATTTTGCGTTGTAAGGACAATTTTTTTATGCTGCTTTTATAAATAAAATAAATTTTTTGTTTGACTTATTTATTTATTTATTTGTTAATTTCCTTACAATGAAATCATTATGAAAATTGATGTTTGCATATTTCTACAAAAAATGGATATGATTCTTAGTTATGTTATTTATGGAGATGTTAAGAATTTATAAAATAAGGGAGAGTTTCTCATCGCCCAAGTTTCAATTGGACAGAAACTTGGAATCATGCAACGTGGATGCACGATGAATGAGAAAATTCGTATTTGGAAATTAGACTAATTCATTGACAAAGTGTCAAGTGAAGGACTAGGAGATCGAGTACACAAAGTTGTGTGTTGATCAAGTTCACCATAAGAGTAACAAAGATATCCGTCATGATTTACTAAAGGCTTAGTAAATATGATTACACTTACAAGATTAAGTGTAATTCTGAATTGATTAAAGGGTTTAGATCAATAGTAGAACGAATAAGAAGAATCAAGTAGGCAGAAAGATAAAAGTTTCTCCATTCTAAGAAGAAGGGAGAGTAGCTTTTATGCTTTATAATGGGTCTTAATGATTAAGAACCATATCTCAATTGATCCTCTAAGTAAGTCTTAGTACAATTGTATGTTTAAGAAGAGGAATCAAGGATTGAAGAAATGGTTAAATCAAGAAACCTATCATACTTCGTTCCAATAACAAGTCTTAAAGTTAAGATTGTGACAATGAGTAAAAAGTATTAAAGGTTTATAACATTCATCAAATGTGGAGAGTTGTGATGTCTTGGATAAGACAAAGACCAACTAGGACCAATTTATGAAGTGTTTTGATAAAAACTACACTAACTCTTGAATATTTGTTTGTCAAGAAATGGTTAATGACAACAGAATATTATATGTCAAGGAGTTAGTGGGGGTCTTAATGGTCTTGAAAGGTTTCAAGAACAAATCAAATAAACCTTATCGATCATCACTAGCACACGAGTTAAGGTTTACAACCTATCGTGATGACATTATTTTGATTCTGTGCCAATCCAATCAAGTTAATTATGCATGAGAGTTCTATGAGTTCTCATTTTAAACGCATAAAAGGCAAGGCACCTTAATCAATGAAAGGTCCATTGATAGAAAAAAGGTGAGATGTTTAACTACTTGGAAGACGTGGTGGGTAGTTGTGCTATCATAAGGCAAGAAATCAAGATTAAGAAAGTTCAGTCCATATGAGTTTGAATTTGTCGTAAACTTTGGTTTTAACAAATTCACATGGATAGGAACAAATACACCATTTAAATCTAAGTGTCATAAGATTTCCTCCTTCATGAAAATGATTGTGAGAAAATGCTTTCACTAAGAAAGATTTTTAAAAGATAGTGATTGTAAAATTGCATTCTCGAATTCAATTATGGTTACGGTATCCCTTTCCATGATTTGAATTGTGAGGTTTGGCAATTAGTCTTAATTGTTTAAGACACACATATGAACTACCGAAGGCAAAGGTGTATAAGCTCAAGAAGCCTTGATAAAAGATTATCAAAGCATTAAGTATTAGAAACATGGACTTAAGAAATTCAATAGGTATTGTTTTCTGAATGTTAAGATGTTTATGAATACATGTCAAAGCTAGTGGGAGCATATGTGTTATGTTTTACAATAATCATCATGATAGTGGGAGCATAAATGTTATGATTGTATGATTATTAAGGCAAGTATTGAAAAGTTGGCAATATTAATTATAGAAAAACAAGAGTTAAACCTTGCAAAGTAGTCAGGGTTATAAAGTTGTTTTGCTATAATTAAGGGAGAGAATATTATGCTTCATTTCAAATCTAAAGGATTAGGTTGTGGAATGTTAATAAATTTAGTCAAAGGTACATTGTGTGTTCTTAAAATTTCGATTATGATTACAGCATTCCTCTTCACAATTCGAATTTTGAGATCATAGCAAATAAAACATTATGCGTCGTGTCCCATACGCTTCGGGTATAGGATCGATTGCAAATGCTTTAATGTTTGACCATTCTAAAATTTTCCAAATGTCTAGCGCATTTAAAGGGAAAAGGGACTAGAATTGGTTTTGACTAAAATAATTAAACAACTATCAAAGGACAATCCAAAGTTCGACGAGGATTGGTCGCTTGTGAGTAGTTGGAAGTATAGTATTGTAAAATATGGAAATGTTTCCATATTGGATGGACCGTATCGAAATCATTACAAATAGAAAAGATTCTATTAAGAATGAGTTGTCATGAGGAAAATACGGAAGCGTGTTCATATTAGAAAGTAAATATTGAAAATCTATGTCTAGATTAGAAACTTTTATGCAAAAGGATGTTCAAAGGAATGTACTTTGAGAGAGAGACATCATATCTAAGAAATTGTCTTGTAACAATCTCCGATAGAGGACTTTGTAATATCATTGGCAATAGTCTTTGTGACTTTGGTGCAGTGATATTACGAAAGGATCGTTGCATAAAGTGTTAGAATCTAGCATATTCTATAAGTAGCAAGAATTTGATATTCTTACACTTATGAAAAAGGATTTGGAGTTGTAAAATGAGAATGATTGGAAATGTGTTCAATTTGTCTATTCCACAAAAGTAAGAACCATAGGTAAACATTGTGTGCATGCTAGGAGCATGGGACAAGTGTAATAATTCAAGTAAGAAGTTGATTACCCGAAACGACAAATAATGAGTAATCGATATGGTGATAAATAAAACGTGTTTTATTTATACTCAAAGGTTTGAGGCCATATGGGATTAGTATTATTCTTGTGTTTCACCTTGCATGTTTTGACTTTCAGAATAATTGAGTTTATTAAGAATAATCGAATTATTCGAACGGGCCACAGTCGTTCATATGTTGGAAGTAGATATGAATGAAGGCTGTCGTGAATTTGTGTGGATTGTCTAGAAGAGTATTTGACATAAGCAAATGTTTGTTGCAACGTTCATGAGTGCTTATGAATATGATTTGAGCATTGGATTAAACCCACGCTCACTTGGATCACTCCATGAATTGTATTACGAGTGATTGGTGAGACGATAACATCTTATATTCTTGAAACCGAGATGTGTGAGTTGTATCTTGCGAATCGGTTGCACGTTGATAATATGTAAATGCACCAGTAACTTGGTGTTATAAAACATATTGTTGTGTGTAATTCGGTGGGTGAGTGCAAGCGAACATTGTATCAAAGTTTATCTTTTCCTTTTATCCAAAGAAGGATAAAAGCGATATCTTTGGGCCCCTCGATGGTTTAGTGATGACATACATAAATGCTCGGCCGGGCTAGGGCTAATTTGATTTGTTTAATTAGTCTGTCGTCATAAATCAGAAATCGAGAAGTAGTAAAAAGAGAATGATTAAAAATCATATATCATACGATATCTAGAATGGAGGAATATATATGATCCCTTATCTAAGGACACACGTATCTGATAGGATCAGAGTTGACAGCGGCTTTGGAAAGCTACGATTGCAGATCGGGATCTGAAGTCATACGCATAATAGTTATTAGACTTATCCAAGTGGGAGACTGTTGGATTAGTGTCTAAGTCCATAACTATTTTGGTATGTACTTGACCCGATGGTGCATGGTCCTTTTGGGTTGCCTTCACCAAAGTAACTTGATTGGAGAAATAAATAGAGAGAGAGGTTATTATGATTTATTAATATGTTATAAGAATAATATATTAAAGGAGAAATCATATTTGTTTAATTAATATTGGTCAATAATTAATTAGGAATTAATTTTGTGATCAAGTGTAATTAATTAAACTAGAGGGGCTGATTTGTAATTATGTGATAGTTACAAAATAAGGTAAGGATTATCTTAAATATAGGGTGAACGAATTTGAGGTGATAAGGCCTTAGAATTCGACTATGATAAGGATTCAAGGATTATCTTATGGGTTGTTTTGTGGATAAGCAACTAGATAAGGATAATGACTGAAACCCTATCTCTACACCTATATAAACACCCCTTGGCTCATGAATTCGTGTATCCCTTCCCAAGAAGTCCTAAGGACGAATTCTAACCTCTATCCTCTCTCTTTATACCTTCTCCATTTGCTCTTGGTGTTTGTAAGCCATTAGAGGAGTGACACTTGTGACTCTAAGCATTCCAAAGTCAATTCAAGGTGGAATTGGGATTGTTATTGCTACATAACAATCATGGTAATATCTTAAACCTAATTATATGTTAATATTGATTTCCATATGCTAGAATTAGGGTTTATAGTCTTGGATTCAAAGCATGTACAATAGAGAAACCTAGATCCAAGCATTAGGGTTTGTATGAGCACATAGGATGTCTTATAACCAAAACCCATCAATTATAACGTTGAAAATTCTAATGACCATATGCATGAGGTTCACGAGAAATGTGTTTTATTGAGCTCTAAAGTGAAATTCTCTAGTACTTCTCGGGTGCTACCAATTTAACCATTGGCCATCTCTACAATATAGGTTTCCCTATGTTTACTAGATGGGAGATTTAGTAACTTCCTAAATTCAGGGGTAATATAGCTTTTATCGGAACTAGAATAAAAAAGTGAATTTACATATAGATCGTTAAATAAGTATGTACCACCAACCACTATTGGGTCATGGACATCATCCCTTTATCCTATTACAAATGCCCTTCCTATGGAATTTCCCCCTTATCCCTTTAACTTTGGGCATTCCCTCTTGTAATGCTTAACCTCTCCACATCCAAAAAAAAAGCTTTATTTCATGTTGCTATTGTGGCTCCTTGATTCGTCATAGGTGTTGATGCAGGTGTTGAGAATATGCACTTTTGAACAAAGTGGCCCTTCTTGCCATAGTTGCTACAAATCAAACAAGAACTATCATGTGTATAACTGCATTGATTGCACTTTCGACTACCTCATGTATACTACCTCGGGGTGGTAGTCTCGACTGTTGTTGTGTAATTGCATACGCTAATACCATTTCATGCTTCTTTTCTGATGGCTTCTATTCCCTTTCCTTGGAATCTCTTATAAACGTCCTATTGTTACTCCCCGTCTTTGGGAGATTAGCCTTTTGGACAATGGTGCCACGACTTATCTCTTGGTTCGTCAAGCTGAAGGCCAACCTTTTTGTCACTATCATAAGTGGTTGAAAAAGAGGAGGTAACTAATCCTTGAATAAGTTGTGGCATTCCTCAAATGCATCTTTCTATCTTCTTGTATTGCAGAATGACCGTTCTAGGAAACAAGGTAGTTATATCATTAAAATGGTTCGTGTATGCATCCACATCCACTTCTTTCATCTCCAAAATCCATATTTCTTGCTCCATCTTCTAAATCTCCGCATGTGGAAAATACTCCTCTATCATGAGCTATAACATCTGAAAATTATTAGGTAAAAAATTCATTTTTAATTCAACCAAAACATTAATAATCTTTAAGTCAACATTCAATATCCTTTTTCTGAATATTCAAAAGTAATTTATAAGAAATTGATTATCAGAGTAAATTCCAAAATCATCATAATGCGGAAACATGTATGGATGCGTTGCGAGCACGCCAAGCCCTTCCCTTTCAACTTGAAGTACCTGAAACCATAACCATAAAAACCGTAAGCACAAATCTTAGTGAGTTCCCTAAAATACCACATACCATACATACAAGTGCCATAGGCTATCCCCATGGTCTTTCCTTGTAATGTCGAGGGCCAAATCCCGGTCTTATATACAAGTGCCATGCTACCCCCATGTTCTTTCCTTGCAATGTCGAGGGCCAAATCCTGGTTTTACATACAAGTTCCATGGATACCCCTGTGGTCTTTCATACAATTGTTGAGGGCCAGATCCTGGTCTTTCATGCAAGTATCACAGAGACAACTAGTATTCTACATAACAAAGTAATGGGCAGGAATTGGTGCCTTCGACCCATTGATACAGTGAGAAAACTCACCTCAATCCGCTGATAATCAAATAACTTCTCAGACCGATGACTAGGATAACCTTGCACCAACTAACAATAAACACAATCTTAATCTATAATTAACCCGATAATCCAAAATCTGAGGCGTACTCCATAAACCAACCTCCTAAAGGGTAACATACCATTTTACCCTTTTCTCACTTGTTCCATAACCAAGGTTCAGCCCAAATGCATAAAAGCCCAAAATGGCAACCCAAAGCCCACATCAAAAGCAACAAAAGACCATTATGGTCTAATAACCCGATTAGGCCCAAAACCATCATGAACCTACTTCCAAGAAAACCTTAAGTCCATCCATGGCCCATAGTACAAAGTCAAAAGGCCCAACAAGGCCAAAGTCTCAAAAAGCGAAAAATAGTAAACTGGGGAGTATGCCCCGCGTACCAGAATGGTACGCCTAGCATACTCACCCTCGATGCACAAAGTACAAACGCCTGATGAACAAAACCATCATTACACTGCGCGTACTTCCTGCGTACGCCCGTCATACTTATCAGGGACGAAAACTCCACATAAAGCTCTTAATTTTGAAGCCAATGACTTCCAGACTCATATATGACCCTAATGAGATGTCTTAACATGTAAAGTTGCCAACTTTAATCCTCTTCATGGCTTAATGTGACCATATCCTTAATTACATCCAAAATTAACATCCAAACTCATGCATGGTCCAAAATAACTCATCAATATGACATTTTCATGAATAATGGACCTCCTAAAGGCTAAGATCCATCATTCTAAGCTCTTGGAGTAGCTACTACTCACAAGGATGACTCTAGGGACCAAAAAGAACCCAAATTACTCCTTAAACTATATTTAACACCTTGAGTCATCAAGATAGAAACTTTATACCTCCAAAATTTAGATCAAGATGCAACAAGCCTAGATCCAAAATCTTCAAGTGATCCCACACTTCTCCAAGAAGTTCCTTCTTCCTATATGAACACCCAAAAACATGAAATACAACCAAAATCTCTAAGACCACTCATATGGGGGTTAGGGATTTGTCTCAATGGTTTGGAGGGATGAAGGTTGAAGATAAAAGGGTTTGGTGGTGAGTTAAGGAGCTTAAATAGGATACAAGACCCTAAAGTAGGGTTTAGGACTGACTGGAGTACGCCTAACGTACTCCATAAGGCATGCACGATTATATTGCTTAGTATGCCCATCGTACAACATTGTACGCCCCATGTACTGGCCTTAACCCAAAAACCATGAATCTTCTTAAAGACATAACTTCTACGTTATAAGTCCTTTTCCGACGATCCTTACATCTACGAAGAGGTAACAAGAAGTTCTACACTTCTATCAACTCATAGTTTTCTTAAAACATTCCAAACAAAAATCCAATTTCCATAAAAGCCCGAACTGGCACTTTACCGAAATACCCCTTGGTTCCGAAACACACCGAACTCCCGGATCATCCAAATTACCTTACCCACACCCAAATGGGTATAAGCCTGATGATACTCGGTCTTCGGCTCAGCACCCCACATTAGAAAATGATTCGGAACAGGGCATTACAACTCTCCCCCACTTAAATTAGATTTCTTCCTCGAAATCACTCCTTAACACTCTCTTGGAAACAAACGCTTTGAACAAATCCCTCTAGTGCTGAACGAATCACTTAACCTATAATTGACAATCTAACGTGATACTGCTAAAACCCCAAAATCCCATCATTTGCTTAATCTCCACATAGGTGGAACCAATCCAAAAGATAATCACAAGAGTCTCGACCAGAGCCAAATCGGTACATAACTCATAACTGGAGATCCAAGGATTTACACTTGCATTTCACATGAAATCTTATGATCCACTACATCCATTCACTAAACCGGGATGTAAGAATTCCCAACCACCATTGAGACTACCAGTCTCACACCTGGTCCAACCACCAGGTTACTAAGAGTCCAACAGATAAGGCAATCCTAGTTTGTGTACCACACTATGCCACTCCCTGAGTAGATAATCATCTTACTAAAACCATAATCCAATTCCTTGACCTAACCAGTCTCTAGCAGGTCTCACCTTCATTGCCAAAATCACACGGGCCTTGCCCACGGGTCTCACCCAGTCTATACTAACAAACAGGCCATGCACACAGGTCTCACCCTATTGAGAGTTGTACAGGCCCAACCTCGCTTCAGACCCCAATGGTCCTCCTCCCATAACAGAGACATGCTCTCTGATTCCTACTATACGCCTTGCCTGAGGATCGAGCTGATCCTCCTTTATACTCACTACTAACCCCAATGATGGTTCGCCTCAATCTGGTGAATGCCACAATCCTATCACATTCTTACAACACATACAAACTATCATGGTATCTCACTTTCTTCATATGCTCGTCCTGCGGGATCAACAAAGCTCTCTCTCTCTCTTTCTCAAAACTTGGCAACAATCTCTGCCACAGTCTCAATTTTCTATTGAAGGTTCTGAAACTCCCTTGCCAACTACTGCACCTCAATAGCTGGTGCAAACTCAGATCTAAATCGAGTCACAAACTCATCCCAAGTCATTGTTTCTAAGGCTTCACCTCCCAAAGCGAAGTCTACCACCTCTCACCAATCTCGGGCTTCGTCCTTCAAAAGACAGAGGCAAATATGACCTTCAAACCCTCGAGGCAGAAACTTATTCTGAACGTGTTATCCATATCTTCTAACCATCTCCTACTAGAAATGGGGTCCTTCTCCCCAAAGAACTTGGGAACTCCATAAGCATGAAACTTATGGGAATAAAGAGTGAATGCTCCAACAATATCCATAATTCAGTATGGAATGTGCCCAGACGCTCATCCAAAATCTACAAGATCCCCTCCTTGATTGTACCAAATATCACAGGAGTATACTCCAAAATACCGCATGTAATCTCCGACGAGATGAACTCCTGCATCCGCTCATCAATCGGCTCACTAGCTGCACCTAAGCCTGAACTATATATCCTGAACCTCCTCCTAATGTGCTCATTGCCACACTGAGAAAAACACTCATAAAAATAATCACAACCTACCTAGAAATTCACTTCCCACATGCTTCCTAGATTCTCCAAGACTCTCCTCGATTCGAGTATGGATCCTGTCCTTTTAGTAGTATGGGTCCAATACTACCTTCCACACCTATTCATACTTTCCTTAAGAATCATCCCAAATCCTCAAATTCACCTTCTCAAACTAATATTTCAAATGCTCACTAAACATCACAACTAAACCCACTGAAGCACTTCCTAGGCTTTCCTAGGTTTTCGACCTCACCCTTTCATCAGTTACTAAAGAACTCCCCATAATGTTAGTTAACCACCTCATGAATACAATCACATGCAACAAAGATCAGATAATCCTTCAAGTAAAAGACTCATCCCTACAACGGTTAGACTCAAACGAGAGCTGCACAATAGGGTAAAATTCATTACTATGAGATTATTCAGCCTTTATCACATGTGACTTAACATATTCACTTAATAGCTAACTCGCGTCACTAAAGAGTTCCAAAAAGTACCAAGCAAGCAGCATCCGTGCAGTAGCACTCTAATCCATAGAATAACCAAAGAACATTCAAACTCACATAGTACAACTCATGCTAGGAACTTCAACTCTTACTATCGGTTGCCTTATGCATGTAAATTATACACAATACAAGATTAAATAGGCTATCAAATAAAAGACTCTACCCTAGGACCTCAACCAAATGAAGAATAGGAAATAAGGCCAAATCAATAATTCTAGGGCTATATGTAACCACATATAAGTTTTAAAGCATACACTTAGCAGAAACTAATACAAATACATATTCCCATTATAGCATAGCATCCAATGCTTCCTAGGCTACAATACATACCATGACAATCTGTCATACGATTCCTAAAAGTATCCCTAGCCTCATCCTAGCATGCAATTCTCATAACATATAATCATAACAAAGATGTATGGGTATTCTTGGGAATCACTTACTTGATCTTGGTTGAATGCACGCATCACATCCCCTCTATATTTACAAAAATCATTTTAGAAACTTCTTACCTTTTACAAAAACCTTTTTAGAAATTATTTTTCTTTTTAAGAAAAGTTACCAATTCCTCAGTTTCAGTTCAGTCACACTCGAGAGTGTGCCTGAGTCCCCAAAACCAAGGCTCTAATACCAACTTATAACATCCGGAAATTATGAGGTAAATTTTTCATTTTTAATTCAACCAAAACATTACTTATCTTTAACTCAACATTGAATATCCTTTTTCTGATTATTCAAAAGTACTTTATAAGAAATTTTTTATTAGAGTAAAATCCCAAAATCATCATAATGCGGAAACATGGGTGGATACGTTGCGATCATGTTGAGCCTTCCCTTTCAACCGGAAGTACCTAAAACCATAACCATAAAAATCGTAAGCACAAATCTTAGTGAATTCCCCAAAATACCACATACCATACATACAAGTACCATAGGCTACCTACATGGTCTTTCCTTATAATGTCGAGGGCTAAATCTTGGTCTTACATACAAGTGTCATGGGATACCCCCATGGTCCTTCCTTGCAATGCTGAGGGCCAAATATCGGTCTTACATACAAGTTCCATTAGCTACCCCCACAGTCTTTCATACAATTCCCAGGGGCCAGATCCTGGACTTTCATGTGATTTCTAGGGACCAGATACTGGTCTTTCATGCAAGTATCATAGAGACAACTAGCATTCTACATAACAAAGTAATGGGCCGACATTGGTGCCTTCGACCTATTGATACAGTGAGAAAACTCACATTAATCCGTTGATAATAAAAAAAACTACTCATACCACTGAATCGGATAACCTTGCACCAACTAACAATAAATACAATCTTAATCAATAATTAAGCAGATAATCCAAAATTCAAGGCCCACTCCATAAACCAACCTCCTAAAGGGTAAGAGACTATTTTACCCTTTTCTCACTTGTTCCATAACCAAGGTCCAGCCCAAATGAACAAAAGCCCAAAATGGAAACCTAAAGCCCACATCAAAATAGCAAAAGCCCAATATGGCCCAATAATCCGATTGGGTCCCAAAACCATCATGGACCTACTTCCAAGAAAACCATAAGTCCATCCATGGCCAATAGTACAAAGTCCAAAGGCCAACAAGGCCCAAGTCTCAAAAAGCCAAAAATAGAAAACTGGGGAGTATGTCCTACGTACCAGAATGGTACGCTCAATATACTCACCCTCGATGCACCAAGTACAAATGACACATGAACAAAACCATTATTACGTTGAGCATACTTCCTGCGTATGCCCATCAAACTCTTCAGGTACAAAAAATACATATAAAGCTCTTAATGGTTAAGCCAATGACTTTCAAACTCAGATATGACCCTAATGATATGTCTTAGCATGTAAAGTTGGCAAATTTACTCCTTTGCATGGCTTAATGTGACCAAATCCTTAATTACATCCAGAACCAACACCCTAACTAATGTATGGTCCAAAATAACTCATCAAGATGTGATTTTTAGGAACAATAGATCTCCCATAGTCCAAGATCCATCATTCTAAGCTCATAGAGTATCTCATACTTAAAAGGATGAGTCTAGGGACCAAAAAGAACCCAAATTACTCCTTAAACTATATCTAACACGTAGAGTCATTAATATAGAAACTTTATACCTCTAAAATGTAGATCAAGATGGAACAAGCTTGGATCCAAAAGCTTCTAGGAATCCCACACTTCTCCAAGAAGTTCCTTCTTCCTCTATGAACACCAAAAACATGCAATACCACCAAAAGATCAAATACGACTCATATGGAGACTAGGGTTTTGTTTCTAGGGTTTAGAGGGATGAAGGGTGAAGATAATAGTGTTTGGTGGTGAGTTAAGGAACTTAAATGGGGCCCAAGACCCTAAATTAGGGTTTGTGTTTGACTGGAGTATGTCCAACATACTTTTAGTACGCCCAGCATACTCCATAAGGCATGTGTGATCATATTTCTTAGTAAACCCATTGTGCATCATTGTGCGCCCCGCAAAGGCACCTTAACCGTAAAATCATGAATCTTCTAAAGGCCATAACTTCTTCGTTATGAGTCTGTTTCTAACGATCCTTGTATCCATGAAGAGATAACGATAAGCTCTACACTTCTATCAACTCATACTTTCCTTAAAACTTTCTAAACAAAAATCCAATTTCCATAAAATCCCGAACGGACACTTCACCGAAATACCTCTTGGCTCCAAAATACAAACCGAAATCCCGAATCATCCAAATTTACTTAACTACACCCAAATAGGTCTAAATATATTTTCCTCAAAGGCCCTAAGCCTGATGATACTCAATCTTCGGGTCACCACCTCGTATTAGGAATCAATTCGGAATAGGGCATTACATGAGCTGCTTCATTTCACTTCAAAACATGCCATAGCAATTCAAATGCCCATTTTCTTCAAATAAATATTCCTCTAGGTAAGGGTTGCATCTGGTAGGGTGCAGGTAGCAAATTTTACTTTGCAATCCTCTGTACAAAAACTATTTTCAAAGACGGATACCGCTTTCTCTATCCACCGGGTTAAACCGGGTACACCTATATTCCCGTAGATGGGTTTTGGCTTACACTTCATAAAATATTTATACGAACATGACCTAGGTAGACCTCTACTGTCTTCCTGGGAACTTCCTCCTTTACTTCCTCCTCTTGACCTCGTATTCCTATTGGTTTCGAAATTAGCCATTGCAGCAGCTACTCTTTGGGATACTAGTGCTTCAATAGTTGTTGGGTTCATAGGTTTCAGGATCAGGGTTGGTCTGGGGTCCTTGGTTACTTCTTGTACGCGGCATGATTCTATAGTAATTTTAATTTAATTATTAGATATAAATTGTGAGAGTCAGAATAATTCGATCATCTCAAAGGAAAATATCAATCATGTAAGTTTGTTATATCGCATGTAATCATTTCACAATGCAACATATTCATTCATGAAAAAAATATATTTCATATATTTACATAAGTTTGATTACAAGTTCAACTTTGTACAAAATGATATTTACAATCACACAAAAAGAGTGCTTTGAACATGAAAAACATCTATTTTACATACAAAAGATATAGAACTATACTATTGTTTTCTTACAACTTTTTCGTCATTCAAACCCAAAAATATAGCTACTAGCATCCATCACTAGAGTTAACTACAAAATCCCAAAATAAACCACCACCAATGCAACCATTTGTGCCATCTAGAAATGAAGATAATAAATAATCACTTTTGAAGTAACCTCTGCTCTAACACTTCCACATGATGCTTCGACTCTCCTAGCTAAAGCTGATGCGACTGAATTTGAGAATGAGACTCCTTGAGATGATAGTATCCATGTAGGACTCTAATCTCATCAATATCTCGACCCTAATCTATCGCATGAACTCTATCATTCAGCAATCTAACATCCCTCCTCAATGAACAAAGATCCTCCTATGTGTGATATTTCCTATCTACATGTCGAGCTACTCGTGGAACTAATACAGATATCACCATATTGGTCAAATACTCTAGGATTGGATCTTTTAATGGAGAATGGGATGATTCACCTACATCTTAAACTCCAATGTTGTCCTCCTCAATCCACTCATCAACCTAAGGAGTCCATCTATGGGTGGAGCGTGGCCTTTTTTAGGCTCTAGGTGAAAAGGGAGGTGATATTGCTCTCTTTTGGGAGGGTATGAGAGTGGTTTTCCTAAGGGTATTATTTTTTTTAGACCTATGATATGAAGTCTAAATGAACTATGAAAAGGTGATGGTGTGCATGATAGAACCTCTATTGATGGTCGTGGCTTTGAGGCACTTTCTCTGGTTGTTTGATCCTCATTTGTCTCAGCACGATCCATGGCATCATAATTGGATGATGAATCTGGGTATGGAGAATTATCATATAGATTCTCTTCATTTATTGCCTCAGGAGACTCCTCATATTCGAGGGGTTCCTCCCCCTCGAAGGTCTTCTCCTCTCTCTCTCTCTCTCTCTCTCTATATATATATATATATATATATATATATATATATATATATATATATATATATATATATATATATATATATATATATATATATATATATATATAGGTGTACATGGTAATGGAATCCCTGGGTCATACTCATCCTCCGTCCCTGGTGTATAATGTACCACTTGATCATCCTCTGTTATGGGAAATGATACCCACGCCTATATGCCATCCATCCACTCGCCTTTGATGGCCACGATGCTCTGATATCACTGCATAATACATCTAATTATATGTATGCAGCTGATAGACCGTGTCTCTTACAACTGTCAAAATGGATCATGTCGGATATCCATCCCTAGACCAGACATTTTAAAGCTAAGTGTAGAATCCTCAAGCAGTATGTCTTGACCAAATCCTCTAATGCAAGAATCTCAACTAATTGAACTAAGTCAATGATCCATAAATCCGTAAGCGTTTAGTTTTACAACTACCATATCTAGGTCCAGACGTACTTCGTTCAACCATAATAAAACTTAGTTGCAAATTCTAGGTCTAGTTGTGGTACGACTTTTGTATTGTACTAACCCTAGGTATCATTTTTGACCTAAAATCTTGATTTATGATTTATATGGATGTTATTTATGATATTCAGATATATTTATCAGAGCTTATATATATATATATATATATATATATATATATATATATATATATATATATATGATTTTTATTTTATTAATTGTAATTCGTTAATTCTATGTTTTGTACTTCAACACTATCAAGTAAGGATCAGCCATGTGAGAAGTTTCGAAGGGCAAGACCATTTTAGCATATATCCATTCTGAAATCCAACAACCCAAGTGACATTTCAAACTAGTCACTTATCCCATAAGTAGTCTATCAGTAGTGTAATTAATAATGATTCTTTTAGTTATTAGGCTTAAGGGTTAAACCTCATTAGAGTATATTCCCTAGGTTATACAGAACTTCCTAAAGAATTACTAGCTTGCTATAACCTGTAGCTATGATACCAATCTGTCACACCCCCGACTGGCGGCGGAAATGTCTGATCATGCGACGTTAGGATGTTGGATCTTGGAGGCAAGTATATTGAACAATACGCAAAAATATAACACATACATTTCTTTTATTCATTAATAATAATAAGTTTCATTGTTTGATAGCCAAGAACACTTCCTAATCATAAACTAAACAAGTAAGGCTTCTTTCAGCTTCTTGTTAACTTCCTTCAACACTTTACTACCTCTGATACTCATTTCCCTGAGAATACATGGGTTTTGAAAACGTCAATGTTATGTTGGTGAATTCATAGTTTCTATGGTTTTATACTTTTACAAAAATTTTATCATTTCTTCTTTTAAAATATTCCTATTCTTTATATCTTATTTTCCCAGAATAAATTACTCCTTACGTATTTATCCTATAACTTTTCCTTTTATAGATTTTATCGATTTTTCTTATTCTTTTCATACTATGACTACTTTCAAGGCATTCACCTCACGGTATTTTAATTAATTAATTAAGGTTCATGGACAATGTTACAATGAGTTCCTATAATCGAGCTATTTTATTTGATAATTTCCTAGCCACCACGCTTCATCGGACATCAAAAGACTATTAAGTTATTGTAACACCCGCAGATTCAGGTTAGTCAATTAAGATATAATAAGCGTTAAAATGACTTTTTGATAGAAGATTGTTTAGGATAAATAATCTTAACCAAAGTGGTCTGAATCTGACTTCATTAGAGGAACTTATGATTTTTCTAAGATTCATCATACAAGTATACAGCTCAGAAAACGAATTTTGATCGGTCGCTTTTTAGCAAAAACGATCTAAACAAGAATTGAAGATCTCGTTAATAGGAATTCGTCGATATAAACACAATTAAGAGAGAGTTGTGAATTTTTAACGAACTTTAATAATCTAAGTCTGTTAAAATATAACTTTAAAAATAAATTCAATATTAGCCGATGAGGTCTAAACAAAAGTTGTAGATCTCTTTGAAAGCTACGCCTGGATATAAAGAACATCAAAAGTGGAGATTGTATGCGAAAATTATGAATTTTTGAATATTGAAATTTTACCCCGTTTTTTACTGCCTACGCAAGGTAACGACATGACAAGCATGTCTCACTACGTGAGACACATGGATCACGAAGTGAGAGGCTCCTAAATAGCCTATACATAGATTATTTTACCTTATTTCTTCATCACAATTCACTCCCAAACATTCCTCTCTCTCTCTCTCTCTCTATAGATCCCATTTTCTAAATTTCTCAGGATTATAGAGTATCTTAGCGAGGCTCTGAGGCGTCAAAGAGCCCGACAAATAAAAGCTCTGGAGTTAGAATTCTGCTAGTACAATTCCCACCTTTTTGCTAGAAATCTTTTTAAGTTAAGATACACTTATATTACTTTAAGTGTAACTTGTATTTATATTCTTAATCATTATTATGAGCCTATAAATAAGATTTATCAGTGATTCAAAGTCATAATACTGATTGATCTACATATGGGGGTGATGTCTAGGCAACATTTAGTGAGGTGTTTAAAGTGGGATTTGCAAATAGTTTACTATGTATAACAAATGGACCATACATCCGATATGATCTTGCGTGGTTGCTAATTACTTGATAGATCTTGATGTAGACTTTGGGATTGTTGATGAATCTAAGTCCATAGGATAATAAGTTCCATGCAATATGAAATTTGACTAAGACTTAACGCTATGTAAATCTAGGTCTTTGGGGAAAAGGTGTAAGGCGAAGCAATGCCTGATTTACCAATCACCAGACATTTTGTTAGGTGAGTGCATAGTTACTTTCATCTTACACATAGATATGAAGTATTATACGGATACTTTCTATGTGTGCATATTGTATGAATTTTCAATACTTATGCTCAATATGAATACTTGGTTATACTATATTTAACTATTTTATAATACCTAAAGTGTATTGGGTAGTGAAGGATTATATGAAGTAATATATAGTAAGGGATTGTAGCCAGCATGGTATTATTGTATTCCTAAGGATTAGTCATCTAGTAAGGTGTAAACGATGTCCACAGACTAATCTAGACAAGTCTTATCAACATGGACAGGTTTGCAACTTGTAGATGTTTTATTAAGTCCTCTATGGGCAATTCCACAACCTGTAGTTGTTGCTAAATTATACATGGAAAGGCTTACAACCTGTAGGTGTTAATCAATTATACATGGAGAGGTTTACAACCTGTAGGTGTTAATCAATCAAGCATGAGTGGGTATACAAATCGTAGGTATTTTTAATTCAGACATGGACGGGTGTACAACTTGTAGGTGTTAGTAAATTATCTTGCGGGCAGGTCTACAACATGTAGGCATTAATGAACCATACACGGATATGTCTTCGACCTATAGGTGTTACTAAATTATAGATGGGCAGGTCCCCGACCTGTAGATGTTAAGGAAACCTCACACAGAAAGGACTCTGAACTGTAGGTATGAATGGATTATTTATGTGGGGTACTCCATTCACTCCATGACTATCTTATTACCACATATTGCTAATGGACATGCGTAGCAGTATTTCTCACTTAGAGATCCTTTACGATAGATCCCTAGAGATCATAGATCTAGGATCAGGGAGTGAGACTAATGGGAATGGGTAATCGGGTGAACAGTGGCGGAACTAGAAAAAAATATTAGGGGTAGCACAAAATCTTTTCCACGGAAGATCTAAAGACGACCTCTTACACTCAACTTGAATAAATCTGGTTTTGGAAAAATGGAATAATTTGATTCGGTAATTGTGGGTACTGATTATACAAGCAATGTAGCTTCATGGTTAATAATGTCAATACCAAAAGTTCATACTAATGCTTATACAAGAAATGTAGCTTTCAATACCAGAAGTTCTTGGCTTGGTAACATGAAGGTAAAATGGTCTTTACAACATATGGTTCACAATGCAAGGCTTATTTGGAGCTTTGATGCAAAAAGGGTATCATAAGACCTTGGGAGACAATAAAACTCATATAGAAAGAATCTAAGTTTTATGATTAAACATTATGTGTAGAATGAAATAGGTGTAATGTTTACATGTATCTACCTGTAGGATGTTTCCATTGATGAAGATGTTATTGCAATTAAGATCCGTATGAATGATCATCGCTCATAAATCATGATTGTGTACTCCAATCCCTTTATCTTCTCATAGGAATTTCATCGAACAGTTGGTGGGCCACTGAGAATTTGTTGGTTGGTTTAGGCGAGATTAGTTACGTAACATCCAAATGAACAGATCTTAAACTCTAAGGGGTACTGTGTGAAATTCAAGAAACATAGTTGAAACACCAGCTTAGCATTCAAGTAATTAGAATTTGAATTCAAGTTACGGTGATTCCAAAAGATGAAATTGAGCCTCGATCTTATAAAAGACAATCAAATTGGAATTCTAATATTAATTCTCAAGCAACGCATACCTGTTATGAATATTTTTTATCTGATTCTTCATCTTCTTTGGCAACAAGGAGTATCACCTTGAATCATCTACCAGTAGCACCGATCCAACATAAAAAAAAAAATTACATTTCTCGGATGAGTTTAAGGGGTAACACAGGCTACCCCTGGCTCTTAACTGGTTCTGCCGTGCGGGTGAAATGTTTAATGTGAGTTATATAATTCTAACAAATTGATTATAATATTATGGATTGAAAACTCTATGTACTCACTAGGTTTCCCAACCCGGCCGATTCAGTTTATCGTATCACACATAACGATTTAAAAGATACATTCTTCTAAGAGATTCGAGGATTATTAGGTCACTAATTTAATTACTGTTAGACTTGTAATATTTCGTTATGCTTATGTTTCTGTATTGACAATGACATCCCAATGGTTTAATATAAATAAAATACATTTCTTCGGAAATGCTTTGATAGTATCATTATCATGTTTTTTGGGGACAAATTCCACAATATTATTCCTCAAAAAGGATACTATGATTTTAAATAAGAATAAACAAATCAGTCATTTCTGAACGTAAAATTGGTAATGTCACAGTTATACATGTCGGGAAGTAGCTAGCAACAACAGGTGTAGGTGTAGGTGTCAACCCCATATAGATATATACATACCTTTATCGTTCACTTAACACTAACGATTATTGGCTTTGGATTAGTTAAACTTAATCAGCTAAAGGATAAATTATAATATTTATTTAAAAACTGTTTTGTTTAACCTTAAAGTGCGATTATTTATCTTTATTATTCTTCCCTTTAGATTTTCCATTAGTATGATTTCCTTACATATTTATACATACACACATACAAACACACACACATACACACACACACACACACACATATATATATATATATATATATATATATATATATATATATATATATATATATATAATGATTTTGATATTGATATAATACTAGGGCAGAGTAACATCTAGATATAATGTTCATCCTTAAATTTGGCCAGCATAACGATTAGGTACTATGTTATTCTAGCGAATTGGCCAACATAACAACTAGGTATAATCCTTCAACGACTAGGTACTATGTTATTCTAGCGAATTGGCCAACATAACAACTAGGTATAATCCTTCAGTGCAATTTTTAGCATTATAACAACTAAGCATAATATCATTCTTAAAGTTTAAAGTTTAGGTAAGGTAGCGAATTGGCCAGCATAATATCAATGACTTAACGATCAACTTTAAAAACTTTTATGGGATTATATGTTTAATGGTTCAATGTGGTCCAACTTGTTGCACAAATAGGTAGCAACCAGTTAACCTATGTAATGTGATTTTTTTCATGAATTAAAACGTTAATTAAAGTAAATATTTGAAGACTTTTTTTTCTTTTTTATAAACCGTGAAAGTTGTTGATAACGTTTTTTCTAATTTAATTTTGGCACAAGTTTACTTTTCATTGGTGACTTTTTGTGTCTTTTGTTTCTTGCGTTTACATTATATATATATATATATATATATATATATATATATATATATATATATATATATATATATATATATATATATATATATATATATATATATATATATATATATATATATATAGAGGGTTAGGTTCATGTGAGACGGCTTAATTTTGTGAGAACGTGAGACGCATTTTTTTATTTATTTTTTATTTTTTTTAGTTAATTCAAGTTCCGAAAATAATATTTAAAAAAAGAATTTTTTGATTTTTCCATTTATTTCGCATTTTAAAATTATTTTTAGAATATGTACAGTGTAATATTCTATTTAGAATATTTCACGTATTTTTCAAAAAAATATGATTTTTTTTTATTTTTTTTTAGTTAATTCAAGTTCCGAAAATAATATTTAAAAAAAGAATTTTTAGATTTTTCCATTTATTTTGCATTTTAAAATTATTTTTTAGAATATGTCAGTGTAATATTCTATTTAGAATATTTCACGTATTTTTCAAAAAAAAACGATATTTTTTTTTATTTTTTTTATTTTTTTTAAATTTTTATTAGTTATTTAATGTTCCGAAAATAATATTTAAAAAAAGAATTTTTAGATTTTTCCATTTATTTTGCATTTTAAAATTATTTTTAGATTTGGTCTCACGGCTTTACAAAATTAGAATGATCTCAAATGAACCTGAACCTATATATATATATATATATATATATATATATATATATATATATATATATATATATATATATATATATATATATATATATGTTCAGGTTCATTTGAGACCATTCTAATTTTGTAAGACCGTGAAACCAAATCTAAAAATAATTTTAAAATGCAAAATAAATGGAAAAATCCAAAAATTCTTTTTTTAAATATTATTTTTGGAACTTCAATTAACTAAAAAAAATAAAAATAAAATCCTGTTTTTTTTTTTTGAAAAATGCGTGAAATATTCTAAATAGAATATTACACTGACATATTCTAAAAAATAATTTTAAAATGCAAAATAAATGGAAAAATCTAAAAAAAAAAATTTTTTTTTAGTTAATTCAAGTTTTGAAAATAATATTTAAAAAAAGAATTTTTAGATTTTTCAATTTATTTTGCATTTTAAAATTATTTTTTAGAATATGTCAGTGTAATATTCTATTTAGAATATTTCACGTATTTTTCAAAAAAAAAAAAAAACGGGATTTTTTTTATTTTATTTTTTTTTTTTTTAGTTAATTCAAGTTCCGAAAATAATATTTAAAAAAAAAAAGTTTTTGGAGTTTTCCATTTATTTTGCATTTTAAAATTATTTTTAGATTTGGTCTCACGGTCTCACAAAATTATATATATATATATATATATATATATATATATATATATATATATATATATATATATATATATATATATATATATATAAGGTGGGTTCAATTGAGAAAATAAAAAAGGTTGAGAATGGAGGAATCATTCTCAGCCACTCATTTAATCAAATCATAAAAAGACATGGTGGCAAACTTGTAAATATGTTAATAACCTTCAATCTTAAATACATATCGATAACAGTTCGTTCATCATCAAAATTTCCCTCCAACCTTCAATAATCATCCAGATTTCTTCAACTAAACCGAAATTTCTTCGTTGTTCATGAAATTGGGATCGGAGTTATGGACTCACAGTCACAGTCGACATTGAAGGACTCAGAATCGGTACTCACAGGTTCCCAATCGGATTTTCGGAAATCAAAATCAAAATGAGAAATCGATCAGACATAGGATGTCGCATATGAAGTCGAAATCGGAAGTATATGATGATTTGGAATTGATAACTTGATGTTTTTAATATTTTTAAAATAGTTAACTTCTATGCACTCCAACTGTTTAATGAAATTTATAAACTAAATTACCACGTTATATTCACATATGAATATGTTTTCTCACCTGAATCAGTATATAATTATTAAAAACACAAAATAAATATGCACGTTTGTATGTTATTCATATGTGAATAACATATAAAAATTATATATATTTGTCAAAATACCTTCAAGTATTCATAAGTAAATATATTCACAAGTGAATATACACTGTAATATTCATATGTGAATATACTGTGTAATACTCGTAAGTGAATATATCATCTAATATTCAACAGTGAATATAATATGTAATATTCACATGTGATATACCATGTAATTCTATGTAATATTCACATATGAAATATTATTTAATACTCATAAGTGAATGTATATCATCTAATATTCACAAGTGAATATACTATGTTAATATTCACAAATGAATGCTTCGTCCAATATTAAAATATGAATATATTATGTTTATTATATGCTATATTCATATGAATGATACTTAAATTATAAAAAAAAAAATCATACTTTTTATTCATAAGTGAATAACGAATGTACTGTAATAAAATCTGATGCATTTTTATTCATTTATGAATAACGATAGCTGAAAATATAAAAAAAATAAATTTTTTATTTTATCTTAAAACTATATCAATATGGATGTCAATTTGTATAGAATAAAAAACCATGAATTTTGGTATATTTAAAATCATTTTTTGATAAAAATATCTTCTAAAAATTTTTAAAAAAACAAAAAAAAAACTATGTTTTTGGATATATTTAGGTAACGATTAACATAGTTTAAGGAAATATGTTTTGTTGGAAAACACATTTGCATTTCTTTCTCATTTTCGCCGGTACGTTGGAGGCTTTTGCGGCAAAAATAAATAATTGGCTGAGATTGATTCTCCCATTCTCAACCTTTTTTTTTTCTCAATTAAACCCTCCCATATATATATATATATATATATATATATATATATATATATATATATATATATATATATATATATATATATATATATATATATATATATATATATATATATATATATATATATATATATATATATATATATATATATATCAGTTTTTTTGAAGAAAAAAAATCACACAAAGAAACTCGTGGAGATTGCAGGAAAATATACGTTCACTATATATATATATATATATATATATATATATATATATATATATATATATGTATATATATATATATATAGTGAACGTATATTTTCCTGCAATCTCCACGAGTTTCTACGTGTGATTTTTTTTTCTTCAAAAAAACTGACTTAAGGCTTTAAATCAGTCATATGGAAATGCATTCACAAAAAAAATCTTGAAAAAAATGTGGACACATGCGAGTTATTTTTGACGTACAGATGTACTTCTGACGTTTGCGCATATACGTACTTTTCATGTGTGGACATTTTTTTCGAGATTTTTTTTACGAATGCAATTCTATATGGCCGAATTAGTGCCTTAAGTCTTTTGTTTTTTTTTTTTTAAATAGTCACTCGAAAAAGCTCACGGAGTTCGCAGGAAAAGATGGGTTCGCAAAAGGTTCTAACATTATATATATATATATATATATATATATATATATATATATATATATATATATATATATATATATATATATATATATATATATAGACACACACCCACAAAATTGCAAGAATAGTCCCGTGGTTAGGTGAAAATTATCATTTTGGACTAAAACAAAATTGACTAACATTCTTGGTCCACAGGTTTTCATTTTGTTGGGAGTTGGTCCAATTTGTTTAACAAATATTATAAATGACAGATTTTCCATTGGTATTTTTTTTCATTTCTTTTATTTATTTGAATATTTTCTTATTAAAAAAAAATAAAAAAAATAATTTGTTTCTTTCTCCATCTCTTTCTCTCTCACCAGTACATATCTTCATCTAATTTTCACTTAGAAAAAATACCAACACAACCACCACTGACCAGAATTATAAACGTAACCATGACCACCGATCAGTACCACCACCGCCTTCAGTCCGACCGTCGATATGCGTTACGTTTCCCGACCACCATCAGAAAATCAGAAAGTTGACGCCATCTTCCTCAGTAAACTCATTTCATGTCACCTTCTCAGGCGACCATCTTCGTCGGCAAACCCTTTAATTTTGACGACGATCTGATATGTGTTGCAGATCCGTAATGAGGGAGGGCATGAGGCAACGACAGTTACAAAACGAACAAAACATAAGGATGACAAGATTGAGAAAGATGTTGGCACCATTGTTCGATAAAAGTGAGCATACCAAGTATAAATTTTGACGGACCGATCTGAACTCATGTGAAGGATGAAATGTCAGAGATGGAAAGAAATGAAGGCGGCGACGAGCTAGGGTTTGCTGACAAAGATGGCAGAGCTGGTAGCCCGAAGACATACGCCGGTGAAGAACATATATGGTGGCTAAAATCCATATCAATGAAGATGACGACGCTAGGGTTGTTGACGAAAACCATTGCAGATCCAGCTCTAATACTAGGGGTTTCAATACACCATTTTATGTTTTCTGTAAAAGCTAAGATATAGTGACACATCAAACTATGTAACACGCACAATAGGAAAATGGGGTGTAGAATGGATGGCAGAAACATCAATGAAACGTACAAGATGTATGTGATATATATATATATATATATATATATATATATATATATATATATATATATATATAATGGTTTATCGAAGAAATTATAGGCCAAATCAATGAATACTCATTGTTATTCGGTAAATAGATATCCATCAAACGTTAATCATTTAAAGACTCCTCAATAGGATTGGTCTAGTAAACCCTTTGATTATTTTGGTCTACATATATTTGGGTTCCCTGCTTATTTTAATCTTAATGATTGTAAACTGGAGCCAAAGGGTATGAAGTGCATATTTCTAGGATATTTAAGGGAGGTGAAAATGTTATCAACTATGGTGTACAAAATAAGGAGGAACTCCAAGATTTATTATTATTATTATTGTAGATATGGCCTTTGAAGAATATACTATGTGTGATTAGAGAGAACAAAGTACAAATATTATAAGGAAATATGATCATTGTGTTACCTAAAAGGTAAAGTTTGAAAAAAAACTCCATATAGATTTTTGAAAGAAAACAAACAAATCCATGATGAATATTCTAGGTAAGACGAGTCTCAAAAAGAACATAGAGAGGAATAGCCTAGTTGAGGGGAGATTAAGAATAAATAAAAGGATTTGTAATCTATAGCAAAAGAAGAAAATGAGGAACATTTACAAGCCAACCAAACATTATGGAAATCTTAAGGATAAGTAAGATCCTAATACAACCCTAATTTGTTTAAATCATAATAGGTTTTACGCAAAGGTTTTACTCATATTCATAAAATATTATGTTTATGTTACGTCAGCATAATCATAGTAAATATGCAAAAGCTAAGCATTGTTTTGAAAACCATATTGTAACATAGAATGGATAAACTAGATTTCATGCCCCTCTGAGAATGTCCAGATATCCGAATAATGTCAGTTGCTTTCCCTTCGAACCTAAGGGACATGTAACTAAAAACAAAAAGTAGAAATTATAAGCCTAAGCTTGCTGAGTAATCACAACACTCACCCGTTATATATATCATATGCAATACACATAACATATATAAACATCAAGTAATAAATCACATATTACTTACATTCTATCACATATAACTAAACACATATGTATGCTAGCATTTTGTTCTCTGGTCACAACTAGAACATCCCTCTGAAAGGTTATTCTTTAGTTGACATGCATATACCACCTTCATCAAAGCAGCTTTGTGTGGTCGAACACCTTCCCAGAGAGGCTTCGTGTGGTCTTAATTACTACCTCAACATAACTAGAACTTCCCTCTGAGAGGTTGATCTCTAGTTATACCGTGTCCCCCGACCACCTTCCTCAAAGAGGCTTCGTGTAGTCGATACATAACATAATCACATAGTCCATATAATAAATAAGCTGATGAGAACTCACCCGAACCAGCACAAAACAGGATAAAACCACTGAAGTGGTTAAGATCAATTTTCTAGCTCCATGAATACCTACACCCCATACCAAGAACTCTACTTAGATCATGCCCAAAAAATACTCATATTGTACTTTATTTATACTTCTACATCATACGTTTCTTAAATTATCATGTTGTACACACACCGTCTCTTATATTATTATATAAACGCTAAACCACACACTTTATATATTGTTTTATACATACATTAGGGTATGAATGATTCCAAACATATTTTTCGGTTTACACACACTGAATGCACATATAACCTTAACTTGGGGCTTACCTCTCATTTTAAACACTCATACCCAACCAAAATTTTAATACATGATGTGCGTTATGTTTTTTGATGGGTTTTGAGCATTACAACATTCCTATGGTGGACATGCAACCTTAATTACTTTGGATCTTAGTTTTTCTATATTGAACATGCAAGTACAAACTCCAATGCAATAATGATAGAACCCGTTTCGATAAAACTACATCATATTACTCCAAAACATGTTACATGCATATTCGTAAACAATATTTTACATTGATAGTTTAATTACAAAAGACTAGATACAAACCGACTTTTAAGATTTTTACAAAATTATATATATATATATATATATATATATATATATATATATATATATATATATATATATATATATATATATATATTACATAACTTCTCAGAAAATTAAACACTAAATACAAAAATTGTAGTATTATTTATTCTACATCTTCTACCTGTACATGACTATACTGGATGCTTATCACCTGAAATAGTTTAAACATTGGGAGGGATAATCGGGGTGACGCTTAGTGAGTTCAATAGCAGTTACAATATAACGTTATGCCATATACATATCAATATAACAGAAGCAAAGAGGGACAAAGAACAACAAAGACATATGTGTATCTTATGACAGACTTTCCATATAAACCAAAAATTTGATTCAATGATTTACAATCAATGAGACATAATAATTTTAACTTGATATATATCAATAAAGCTTCAGCCCAAATGGCACAGAAAATACAATTTCCGATTATCATTTTGCTAGCATATACACACTTTCGGCCCTACATAGCCCTATGCCAATACCAAAAGTTATACAAGTCATGCTCTACATGGCCAAAGGCATAAATCCGATATAACACAAGAAAGTACATTGAATATATAACACATTACATACAATTGTCCCTATATTGAACTCACTGTGAAATAGTCGATTGATAAAATGATAATTTGAGCAACACTTCGCCTTTAAATATGACTTTCTTTGACGAAACCGGGGATTTTTGTTGAAAACTAGACCTTTCACGGGCAGAGTTTCTACTTGAAAATATTATTTTCTCAGGTCTTCGAGGCGTCGGGACTTGCTTCGGTGTCGAGGATGATTTGTAGGCTTCAGGGGGTGCTAGGGTAAATTAAGAGAGAGTAGATAGTGTGAAAGAATCAATTTTGTAACCTAAACCCAGAGACCTTCGCTTACTATTTATAGTAAGTTGAAACCTCGCATTACACGGGGCATAATATAAGTACCTGGGGCATAAGCTTCGCAGCCTTGTACGTTGGGCGTAAGCCAAGTACACGAGCTGTACCAGGCGAAGTGTCGATGGTTCGGAACCCGGGCCTCTGACGTGGCTGTTGCGTGTCGATTATGTGAAGAGAAGGCGACGTGGCCGACTCTTGACCTTGTTTCCGAGTATGTTGGGCGTACGAACGAAGTATGTTGGGCGTACTTCTCCGGTCCAGTTTCGTAATTTGTGCCACAAACTTCAAAAATTCATATCCTTCACACATGAGCTCTGTTTTTTACGTTCTTTATATCCACGCTTAGGAGAATTTATGTTCTACAACTTTTGTTTAGACTCTGTCAGCTACTTTTGAATTCATTTTTAATATTATATTTTTAACGCTCCGGGATAGGAAAAAATCCGTTAAAAATTCATAACTTCTTCATCTGACATCTGCTTTCAACTGTCTTTTTACCGTTTTACTACTATTAACGAGACCTTCAATTCTCATCTAGATTGTGTCAGCTAAAAATCACTCAATCTTTATTTCGAGTTTTTAGCTGTCTACTGCTATACCGAATCTTAAAAAAATCATAACTTTCTAATACGAAGTAAGATTTTGATGTTCTTTTTATGAAAGCTCTCAGTTTAATGAATACTATAGCTTTCATT
This sequence comes from Lactuca saligna, assembly GCF_052625555.1. Lineage (NCBI taxonomy): Eukaryota > Viridiplantae > Streptophyta > Magnoliopsida > Asterales > Asteraceae > Lactuca > Lactuca saligna. The sequence continues at coordinate 142,511,157 of NC_136421.1, read as the reverse complement.
TAGATCATATAGGCTAAAAAGTACGTTATCGTGAACTCACTTTTTACGTCATTCGGCATCGTGGCGGTTCTGTCGCGAACATCAATAAGTCATAACTTCTTCGTTATAACTCGGATTTCAGTGAGTTTTTCGCCTAAATGTTTCTAACGATATAATATACAACTTTCAGTAACATTATTTTTATTTATTTCCAACTTTATATTTTTGTTAATTTTGATAGTTGACTTTTGAACGGAATCTCATAAGACTTCCCATCACTTTCTGAATGATTCCAAACATAGTTTTACTTCAATCTCATAAAACTATCTTGTTAGAACTCAATGCTTAAATTCACATATTATTTAATAATATTTACTTTTAATCTATAAAGCTTACTAAAACACGATAATTATACATGGTTAATAACGTGTATGTTACAAATAACCCTATGAAGTATCATACAATTTTTGAAATCATGTATAAAACTAGAGTTTGATCATTACCTCACTTCTTATATTGTACTAACAAGACAATTCTTGAAGTCCTTGGAACTTGAAAGCTTAGTGACCCAACTCTAATGGAGTCACAAACACTTAACACATCAAGGATGACAATGGGAGACTAGAAATCAGCCAGGGTTTCTATCTAGAATGCATAGGCTGAAGTTCCAAGTATATAGAGGTCTTTATATAGTTGTGTGGGCTTCTAGGTGTGAGAACAAGAACGATCTTATGCGCAGGGACAAGGTTTGAAAACTCAAACCTTGAGTGAATGCTTAAGATCAATGTCTGCTTGCTAATAAATGTTCTAGTCAAGCTTGGATAGACCAGCCAAGTCTAAGTTAAGGTGTTCAATAAATGATCAAGACATAAATGAAGAGTGAGAATAAAGATCAAGTTAAAGTTAATAAATGAAGAACAAGAAGAATGTTTGAAAGAATATTCAGAAGGATGAAGTAATTTGAATATATCTAAAAGTGAGTGAAGTAATCCATTCTTGATTTAACATTAAATGATCCTTTAAATAGGAGTGCATAAAACATTGTATTGACCAAATACCATCAATGGACTAGATAAAAGAGTTACATCTGACACTCTGAATATCTAAGTTGACTAAAGATAAAGTCCTATGACTAGTCAAATCAAGTAAAAGAAAATTACAATAAATACAAAGAGACAAAATATCGATATCGGAACAAGAAACATTTCGGACATAAACATCCATTTCGGAATGCCTTCACTCTATCTTCACTTCACCAATTAGACTTCAAGTTCGGACATAAAGGAATTCTGTAACACTCTTCACTTCGGAACTATCTTGACTCCAGAAATGACAAATGGGTTTCGGATTGCTAGAGGTTCACTTTTAGGTTCCAATAATCTCCCCCTAAGTGAACTTATCACTCTAGTCATCTTTAGATAGATTCCTTAATGAAACTATACGCTCTAAACAACCATTCTCGGACTTCAATGTACCGATACAACTGACTCACAAACTTTGATTTGACGTGCTTTAGAGCTTTAGACTTATTTGCACGACTGATGAACTTCTTGAGTGCTTTTGTAGGAACCAGGTGTTTGTTAAGGACACGAAAAAAGTCCTTCTTGTTTGTCTTCTTGGTCTTGTATACAAACCCTAGAACTGGATCATCAATAGGGTTTTGGATAGTATACCAGCTTCCAGAAGCACGTAATCTATCTTGCCAACAAAATCTTCGGTTCTGAAAAGATAGGCTAGTTCATAGTCACGTCGATAGAACTCTGTAACATAGTCTTTGAGGAAGCCCAGGGATGCATGGTAAGCACCCATACTGATATCATCTTTTTGAAGACCTCGTAAGTGAGCCACTAAAGTTTGAATGTCATTTAGATTCATTGTCGGAAAGTCAGCATCAGTGATCGTCTGATAGGATGGTTTGTTACTGCAACATGGTATCGGAAGAGTGGGCAGTTGATTTCAAACTTGATGAGGACCTTTCTTCTGTACCTAGAGATCTTAGTAGTTTTCTTCCTCATCCAAACTTCCTTTAGAGGAAGTGTATTCTTGTCATATAAAGTTTTAAGCCTTTCATGCTCTGTACGGATGGTGACTTCCAGATTGTCATTGGGATGCATAGGAGCAAATTTGATGTAGAATTTGCTGAAGGGAGAGAGAGAAGATCAAGTTGTTCAAAATCATCGGAAGGAATGTCGTAGTACATAAAGGGTACTAAGTCAACATCCTTAAAAATTCCTTCATGAAAGAGAGGAGAGATATCACACATCACATCAGGGTTGTCTTTAAGCTCTTGGATCTGGATGTTGTCCTCTAAAGCCTTGTGTATTTCTTCCTGAGACTATCCAAGCGCATTGGTGGAGGTTCGAAATCCGTGATAGGCTTCTTTCCTTTGTCTTTTCTTTTATTCAGGACTGAGATAACATGCATCACGTTCTCATCCACTGTGACTTTGGGAGGGGAGAATGGAAGAGGTTCATCTGGAATGTTGTCTGGGGTCCGGAGATAAGAACTTTCATTGATTGGAGTAATTTTTAGCTGCAGAATAGGAGGTAACATGGAAGGTGTGGCCCGGAAGGCTTGAGCAGTAAGGAATGATTTTTCCTTAGCCATCTGAATACCTATTTGGAGAACATCTGGTAAGGAAGATGGCCACAAGACAGCTGACCAAATTCGTTTCTCTTCCTCAGTCATTTCCTTAGGAAAAAGCTTCCGAGGAGCTCCAATAGCCAGAACTCCATTGATGAAATATTTATCTTTGTCACTGTTGTCTTCATCATTATCAGAGCTGTTTGCTAGAATTCTAGAAACAACTTGGATTTCATCATCGGAATCTTCATCTCGGAGTTGAAAATAGGTGGTTGGCTGCTATGGTTGGCTCGGACCTTCCAACCCTCTTGCATCGGTGGCTTTCGGAACCGGTGCAAGTGATAAGGAATCCTTGACGTCGTCAAAATTTTCATACACCTTCTGAAGACCGGTAGACGAGTGAGCGTATCGCAAGCTTGTGAAGTTGGCGCCTAGGAGGAGAGATGATCGAAGAGATGTCCAAGGATAGCAAGCATCTCATCAAACTTCCGATTCGAAACATCAATAATGTTCCAAGTGGATCAGAGCATTTTGATGAGGACTTGCTGGATGATTAGGTTCATTTCATCCTTTTTCCTGATTTCCTTCTCCAATCTTTGAATTTGTTTTTCACGGCGCACGTGGGTCTGCTTGATGAGATCGTTTGTAGCAGCCACAAAATCATCATGGACCTTGAGCATGGTGGTAATGGTGTCAAGATAATGATGGGTTTTATGCATAAGGACAATCCTATGTGGTCATACAAACCCTAATGCTTGGATCTAGGTTTCTCTATTGTACATGCAATGAATCCAAGACTTATAAACCCTAATCTAGCATACATATATCAAAACTAGCATATAGAATCAGATCTAGATGTTTACCTCTTTAATGGAAGCTTGATTCTTCTTTCATGGAGCTTAGAGTCACAATTGTAACTCCTCTAATGGCTTACAAACACCAAAAGCAAGAAGGAAACTATATGAGAGAGGTGGGAGGATGCTAAATTCGGCCCTAGGGTTTCCTTGGAAGCAAGTGGCTGAATTTGGGAGCTAGGGGTCCCTATTTATACTGTTGGATGCTAGGGTTTCAGTTAAAACCCTAATGGATAACTTAGCCATCAAGCAACCTAAGGAACCTTCTGGAATAAGGTCATTGGATGAAAATATGATTATCCTTCATCATAATTTCGTTCCCCCTTAGTCCATTAGGTTTCCTTAGCCCAAAACTTAACTATCATACATTTGACAATTTCTACCCCTTTATTTAATTAATCTCCTTTAGACACCAAATTAATTTTTAATTAATTTATGACCAATATTAATTAAATAATATGATTTCTATTTTAATATATTAATCTTATACTATATTAATAAATCATAATATCATGTCTCTCCTTAAATTACCTTGTCAAGTTGCTCGGTGAACGCAACCCAAAAGGACCATGCATGACCGGGTCAAGTACATACCAAATATAGTTACGGACTTAGACACTAATGCAACAGTCTCCCACTTGGATAAGTCTAATAACTATATCTCACATATGACTTCAGGATACAATTAGCAATCGTAGCTCTTACACGTCACTGTCAACTCTGATCAGTAACTCGTCCTTCAGATAAGGGATCGTATAATCCTCTGCTCTAGATATCATGCTGACAATACTTATTTTCCAGCACTTGTTTCTCGATCTCTGATTTGTTCGACATAGAATCCAGTTGAACACATCAACTCCATTCTAACCGGGCCCAGTACATAAGTCAAACCAAATCATCAAGTGGCCAAGATATCACCTTTATTCTCATAGAATAAAAGGAACAGATTAACTTCGACTCATATGTATCTATTGTTTACCAATTAAGTCATGCACAACAATGTGTTTTATAACATCAAGTTACTAATGCGTTTACACATCATCAATGCATAACCATTCAGTAAACAGTAACCATATCTCTAAATTTTAAGACTATATGATATTATCGCTTTGCGATCACTTTAGGTGAAACACCAAAAAGTGATACCAGCAAACGCGGGTTTATTCCAATGCTCAAATCATATTCATAAGCACTCATGAACTTTTCAGTGAACCTTTTCTATGCCCAAAACCTTTTAGACAATCTACAAACAATTCATGCCAGTCTTCATTCACACCTACTTCCAAAATATGAACAACTGTGGACTGTTCGAATAATCTTATTATTCAGGAAATCAAAACATGCAAAATTGAAACAATAGATAAATAACCAACACAAGATAGTAGCTTTACTAATAAATAACAAAAATTTATTTATTCATCAAAATGTCAAGTAAAAAATATCTATTACAAGTTTCTTATCTATCTAATCCAAACTTATATCATCCTTCAGCCCAATGCTCCTAGCGTGCTGCAAGTGTTTGACCCTACTCAGTCCCTTCGTAAGGGGATTTGTCGGGTTTTCTTCTGATGATACCCTATTCACAATGAGAAGTCCCTCTTCTACCTGATGTCTGATAAAGTGATATTTTACATCGATATGTTGAGATCTACCATGATCTCTCGGTTCCTTGGTTAAGGCAACCGCTTCTTCATTATCACATAAAATTTCCATTGGCTCCTTTATGGATGGCATAACTCCAAGGTCTCCAATGAAGTTCTTCAATCATATATCCTCCTTTGATGCTTCATTCGCTGCAATGTACTCTGATTCGCATGTTGAATCAGCTACGGTCTCCTGCTTGGAACTTTTCCAAGTCACCGCTCCTCCATTTAGGGTAAAGACCCAGCCCGACTGCGATCGGTAACTATCCTGATCCGTCTGAAAACTAGCGTCACTATACCCTCGTACCCTTAAGTCATCGCTCCCACTGAGGACTAGAAACCATTCCTTGGTCCTTTGTAGGTACTTAAGAATATTCTTAACTGCAATGCAATGAGCTCTACCAGGATTCCCTTGATATATGTTGACCATGCTCAAAGCGAAGGCCACATCAAGGTGAGTACATGTCATAGCGTACATGATAGAGTTTATTGCGGAAGCGTAAGGTACTCGGCTGATATCAGTTATCTCTGCCTCTGTACTCGGGCTTTGAGTCTTACTCAGCTTGGTATTTCTTTGGATTGGCAACTCCCCTTTCTTTGAATTTTCCATACTAAAACGCTTTAGTACCTTATCCAAGTATGTATCCTGACTGATTCCTATCAGTCTCTTTTCCCTGTTTCTTACTATCCTTATTCCCAGAATATAAGCATCCTCTCCGAGGTCCTTCATAGTGAAACATTTCCCAAGCCAGGACTTGACCTCCTTCAAGGTTGGGACATCATTTCCTATGAGTAGTATGTCATCAACATACAATACGAGGAAGCTCACTATACTCCCACTGGCTTTGACATATACACAAGATTCATCTTCGCTTCGCAGAAAGCCAAACTCTTTAACTTTCTCGTCAAAGTAAAGATTCCATCTGCGAGATGCTTGTTTCAATCTATAAATGGATTTCTCAAGCTTACACACTCTATTTAGATGCTTCACATTGACAAAACCCTATGGATGATTCATGTACACATCCTCAACCAACTTCCCATTAAGGAAAGCGGTCATATTTCATAATCATGAAACGTAGCTATTGCAAGCATTACCCTAATAGACTTTATCTTCGCAACTGGTGAGAAGGTCTCATCATAGTCAACTCTGGGAGTTTGAGTAAAGCCCTTCGCAACCAATTACGCTTTATAAGTGTGCACTTTCCCATCTATATCCGTCTTCTTCTTGAAGATCCACTTGCACCCGACTGTCTTACGACCCGGTACATTAACAACCAAATTCCAAACTTTGGTTGTCATACATGGACTGAATCTCGCTGTCCATCGCCTCTTTCCATTTAGTAGACTCTGGGCTTGCCATGGCTTCTTTGTAGCTGCTAGGTTCGTCAAAATTCATTAGTTTTTCATCACTAATAAACATATTCCCTTCAGTAGTAATATGAAAACCATAAAACTGGGGTTGACACTAACCCTAATAAAACGTCTAAGAGGTAAGGACTCATCAACAGGTTCAACAGGAGTTTCCTCCTCGAGTTGAGTGCCAGCATTAGAGGTTCCTTCGTCACTTTACTCTTGAATCTCTTGAAGATCAATTCGACTCCCACTGTCCTCTTGGCTTATCAATTCCCTTTCTCGGAAAACTCCTCTTCTAGCAACGAAGACCACATTGTCACTCGGTCTATAGAAAAGATATCCAAAAGACTTATGTGGGTAGCCGATGAAATAACACTTCTCACTACGAGGTTCAAGCTTGTCATGAATCTCTCGTCTTACAAAAGCCTCGCAACCCCAAACCTTAATATGTGCCAACGAGGGAGCTTTCCTTATCCACATCTCGTGAGGAGTCTTGGTAACCGTCTTGGTGGGAACTAAGTTAAGGATGTGGACGGCCGTCTCTAAGGCATACCCCCAGAAAGCTATTGGTAACGAAGTCCGACTCATCATAGAACGAACCATGTCCAACAAGGTCCGATTACGTCTCTTAGCCACACCATTCAAATGTGGCGTTATCGGAGGCGTCAATTGCGAAACAATTTTTCATTCTTTTAGATAGTCGTGAAACTCAACACTTAGGTACTCTCCTCCTCAGTCTGACCGAAGTATCTTGATTTTCATGACCAGCTGATTCTCCACTTCATTCATAAACTCTTTGAACTTTTCAAAGGTTTCTGACTTTTGTTTGATTAAGTAGATATATCCATATCTGTTGTAATCATCCGTAAAAGTCACGTAAAAGTGGCAAGCATCTCTTGTGGTGGATCTAAAGGGCCCACACACATCAGTGTGTATGAGATCCAATAGACCCTCACCCCTTTCACAAGTTCCAGTAAAGGGTGACTTGGTCATCTTCCCAAGTAAACAAGATTCACACGTGTCATCGTCCCTAAGGTCGAATGACTCCAACCTTCCATCCTTTTAGAGTTGGGCTATGCGTTTCTTGTTGACATGGCCAATGCGACAATGCCACAAGCATGCTTTGTCTAGGCTAGTAGACGAATCAATATTCAATACATCATTTCCTAAATTATCAACAACCATCACAGATTCATAAATCCCATTACAAGGTAATGCATTGAAATAAAAGGCACCATTCAAATAAACATTAATATAACCATTACTATTATCAAAAGAATATCTGAAACCTTGTATAAACAATCCATGAAATAAAATAATTTTTATTGCCATATCTAGCAAATAACAACAATTTTCTAACTCTAATCCTAACCCATTACTCAGCACTAAATAATAAACTCCGACTCTGGTCACAGGCAACGATATTCTATTTCCCATAATCAAGTTTATGTTCCCATGTTCCATCTCCCTACTTCTTCTTAGGCCCTGCAAATCAGAAAAAAAATGTGGTAACCACACCTTGTATCAAAAACCCATGAAGTAGAAACTGATGAGTTATTAGATTTGATAGAATACATACCTGCGAAGGTAGGCTTAATCTTCCCATCCTTTATGTCTTGTAGATACTTAGGGCAACTTCGTTTCCAGTGGCCCTTCTGGTGGTAGCCATAGCACTATGCTTCTTTGGGGTCGGAAGAGGATTTGACCGAACCATCTTTGGTTCCACTAGAAGAGGAACCAAATTGGGGCTTACCCTTATGGTGGCTCTTACATGGAGCTTTCCTCTTCTTTCCCTTTCCTTGACCAATTACCAACACGGGAGCAGCCACAACAGGGGATAGTGCAACAGATTTGTCTTTGAGGTTGCTCTCAGCAGTCCTTGGAGCTTACTCAAGGATACCTCTTCCTTATTCATGTGGTAGGTCATTTTAAACTGGTTGTAGCATGAAGTAACGAGTGGAGGATTATGTCGATTTCCAAATCCTCATCAAACTTAACATTAAGTTTAAGAAGACGATAAACATACCTATGCATTTTCTGTAAATGAGAGGTTAGGGATTCTCCACTCCCCATCTTAGCGATGATCATGTTAGTAATGATCTCATAACACTCTTGCCTCACGCTTTGGTGGTACCTGTCCAGCAAATCCTGATGCATTTCATACAGATACATGTCCTCATAGGACTTTTGGAGTTCAAGGTTCATGGTGGCCAGCATGATGCAATGAACTTTTGTAGCATCACGCTCGTGGGCCTCAAAAGCGGCCAACTCTTCAGGAGTAGCAACATCTGGGATGATCTTTTCAAGCTTTTCATCGAGGACATATTCTTTGTCCTCGTAGTGAGTGATCATGCGAATGTACCTCATCCACTCGTTGAAATTTGAGCAATCAAATGTCACCTTTCGACATAGGTTCATCAGCGAGAATGACCCAGAAGCGTTGTTGTTGTTGTTAGCAGACATCTGAAAAAGAAAAAGGAACAAAGTTTGATTAGAAATGAGTCCCTAATTAAACACCGAAATGAGAAATTAGGGCTAGGACCCAACAACATTATTTACAACTTAGAAAGGAATGTCGTACTCTAAAAGGAACTAATTTGAAGGTAAGTGAATGACGATTCACTAATTCTCACCATTAAAAACAAAAAATAGATTAAGTTTTAAATATATTTGAAAACTCCTAGATCTTTTTAGATTCATTGAACATTTCAATTGTATGTTTAAATCTTCATATGCACTTCAAATTTAAGACTGGGATGCCGAGGATCGCAAACAAGTTGTGAATAACCTTGCAAACGAACATGGTGCACTCAATGTCTCTATCACCTAATCAATGTGTCGGTTAGCCACGCACGCTCCATTGATCTATGATAAACATCGAGCCACCCTTTGCCACCAATGTCAATCCCAAATTAGTGTGCTGGTTAACCACGCACGCTCCACTAACGTTTGACAAGGGTACAAAGTGTAATTCCATGGAATAGCATCATTTTCATATTTTCACCTAAAGTAACTAAGAATGGGAATTTGTAAAACATGTTAGTTACTTTGAAATATTCACTATACTTGTAATGAGGTATTAAGTGCCTTATCCTATCCGTTCAGCTAACGACCCTCCACCAATCAAGCAAGCGGTGGGTGTGAGTGTACACCCATTAGGCGTCATTTTATAGGCAACAACCTTATACCCACCTTATAGATCCGCTTCATGAATGAGGCCTACTAGCGATAAGACTAGCTTTAATCTTATACATATATATATATATATATATATATATATATATATATATATTAATCTTGTAATAATATAATAGTATAGGGTTGAATTTTAAACTTGTAAAACTCTAATGGTTTGAAATTTAAATTACTTAAAATTAAACTTTTAATCATAAATTTTAAATTTTAAAACTTGAGGACAAGTTTTGAACTTTTCAAAATAAAAGGGATCAAATAACAAATAATTTAAATTAAACAATTAATTTCATAATTATCTATATTTGACTTAATCTGATTTTAGTTACAAGATAATTACCAAATAATATAAATAATCCATATTTATCATATAAATAAACTATTATTCAAAAGATTTGAAATTATCTATTGTTTTGGCATGGATAATCATTCAATTACAATAAAATTCGGATTTTATCATCAAAAAATGATTTTGGCATTAATCCCATGACAAAACAGCAAAAAAATCCCGAAATATCATCTGCCAGACACACAAACTCGCCGAGTCGAGCCAACTCGCCGAGTCCAGATACTGACTCACCGAGTTGAGTCGGGCAAAGGCAAGGAAAAATGATTTTTTAGCTATCAAACAGTTAAAGCGTCACATACTACAGAAACCAATCAAGGCTCCGAAACTACTGGTGAGTTTTATGCATGAGAACAATCCTATGTGCTCATACATGCCATAATGCTTGGATCTAGGTTTCTCTATTGTACATGCAATGAATCCAAGACTTATAAACCCTAATCTAGCATACATATATAAAAAATAACATATAGAATCAAATTTAGATGTTTACCTCTTCAATGGAAGCTTGATTCTTCTTTCTTGGAGCTTAGAGTCACAATTGTAACTCCTCTAATGGCTTACAAACACCACAAGCAAGAAGGCAACTATATGAGAGAGGTGGGAGGATGCTAAATTCGGCCTAGGCTTTCCCTGGAAGCAAGTGGCCGATTTGGGAGCTAGGGGTCCCTATTTATACTGCTGGATGCTAGGATTACAGTCAAAACCCTAATGGATAACTTAGCCATCAAGCAGCCCAAGGAACCTTCTAGAATAAGGCCCTTGGATGAAAATATGATGATCCTTCATCATAATTTCGTTCCCCCTTAGTCCATTAGGTTTCCTTAGCCCAAAACTTAACTACCATACATTTGATAATTTATAGCCCTTTATTTAATTAATCTCTTTTAGTCACCAAATTAATTCCTAATTAATTTATGACCAATATTAATTAAATAATATGATTTCTCTTTTAATATATTAATCTTATAATATATTAATAAATCATAATATCCTCTCTCTCTCCTTAAATTACCTTGTTAAGTTGCTCTGGTGAAGGCAACCCAAAAGGACCATGCATGACCGGGTCAAGTACATGCCAAATATAATTATGGAATTAGACACTAATTCAACAAATAATGCTCAACTGAAGTATCATACTTCGCTTCAACTTCTTCAATGCAGTGCTTAAGCCGGATGGAGATTATGTGACAACCCGAAATTTTCCATCCAGTCCAGTCTAACACTTCATAAAAAGTCAAACCCATTGCAGTTATCTTTTAGAACAATTAGGAGTTTATTTGAGCGTTCTGAGCCTTGTACACTTAAGGAATAAGTGTTGGGGTTTATTGGCTGAAATAATAGCTCAAAGAACAAGTCTACAACATCTTGACCAGGAGTTCACGGCCACAACAAGGGAGTTTACGGCCGTAAACTCCATGTGGGCCATAAACTCCTCCTATAAGGTCAAGTTCTGGCCATTTGTTTCATTCCTTTCCTCCTCTTGGCCCAAATCCTCTCAAGTATCATCCCGATCTTCGTCCCTGATCTTCAAATCTCGTAAGCTTATTGCCTTAACTAGTTGATATCTTGAATGAACTAGTAATCTTACATGATTTCATCCGTGAAATCATTCTATTTTGTAGATCTTCAAGTTTCACCAAGAACACACACTAGTGTTCTTGGCCAAAACCGACCATTCAAGCTCCTAGATCGTAACTACTCTCGTTCCAACTCATTGTACACTAGTTTTAACATTTTTAGGGCTTAGAAAACATAAGGAATCATAGGAATCAAGGAGTTTACGGCCAAGACATGTTCTTGGGCCGTAAACCCCTTTTAAGGGTGCAAATCACACCCTAACACCTTAGTAAGCCTTGGATATTAGCATAGAACCTTAAACCATTGAACTAAGGACTTTAATTCACGAAATGGTACTTCTTACCATGAGTTTACGACCGTAAACTCATGGGAAAGTGGTCCCTAGGCCGTAAACACCATACAAGGCCATTCTTGGACCTTAAACTCACCCAACCTCTTGTTTAAGCCTTGGAACACTTAACCACTTAAGTTATAATTGTTTTAAGCCTCATTTGGTGACCCAATTGAGAGTTTACGGCCAAGAGTAAACTCCCCTGGGCCGTAAACTCCAACAAACATGGTCCATTGACCATAAACTCCCGTATAAGGCCTTGCACTCCTTTGTTGCAACCCGATAGCCTCCTAACACTCTGACCAAAGTGTTTTCCTCACATTAGGGTGTTGATACATCTTTAATTAGTGTTATAATCACTAATTATATATATATATATATATATATATATATATATATATACACACACACATATGTCTTCATATCTTATTAGGATCATTGTGTGTGTCTAAGTCTTAACTTGACACCGAACGGTTGTCCGACACTTCCATCCGATCCACTCACTGCAGGTGAGTTCATACCCTTAATTAATCTTTTAAATGTTTTTAAATGATTTATGGGGGGGGGGGGGGGGGAATACAAGTTGAAACATGTTTAGTTATTACATCAATCACATGTGATTAATAACTAGCATGCAAATGGATTTACTATACGTTAACTGTTTTACCAAACAGATTTCTTCAAATGACTTTCTTAAAAATTTTTACTTGTTTAAAACTCTTTATCAAACTGTCTTACATACTGTAAGTTTCCTTTCAAACTCTGTTACAAATGCATTTTCAAACAAAGGTTTTCCTTATACTTAAACTGTCTTATCAAACAAAATACTTTCAAATCGTTTTATAAACTGACATCAAGTCATCGTTTCTTAGTATTAAACTTTTCAAAGGTTTTACAAAACTTCTTTTATGCTTTTATATTATAAAATGCATGCCTAGATATGTATAGTTATATAAATAATGTTTAAAGGACTTAGGACGACTAGCTCGCTTTATTTCCTTTTCCTCGTTGGGATGTGGCCTTAGGGAATCGGTTGCTCGTCCGAATGTCATCTAAATATTAATTATATATCATGTATACATGTATAGGTATAAAGGTTCCCTGATTCAGTTCAGCACCTTTGGGTAGCAAAGGTGTACTCTTGGTTATACTCATACGTCACTAGTAACTATAATAGGTGTAGTTAGGAGATACTATTTACCATTCGAAGTACAAGGAATCACACAAGATTCAGTTCATTCATGAGTCTATACTAATACATTACATGTTACGTGAATACGTTTACATAGATACGCTTACATGAATATGTTTACATAGATACGCTTACATTAATACGTTTACATGATTACACTTGCATGAATACGCTTACATAGATACGCCTACACGATTACACTTATGATACACGATAACAAAGATAACATAACAAGGTGCTATATCATGGAACAAGTTCAGGATCTAAGTATACCAATGAATCACTCTGCATTGTGATTATTATATTGGGTATACATGATCATAGTAATGTGGATGTTCACGGCTTGTAGAAATGCAGGTTCGTGTTTGGTTGCCAAAATCTGATGATAGAGAGCATATAGTATGGGTTCTAGCCATCACATTATGCCTTAACGCTCAATTAAGGAAAATTAGTACAAAGTAGTCACTTATTACAAATACTACAGTACTTACACTTTGCATACGATAGTTGCAAATGGATTAAAAACCTGGGTAATATATTATTAATACCTTTACCATGTGCCACATTCACATAATCGACGAGGTAGAAAATAATATTAATAGGCGTACAGTCTAGTTTTGGTAGAAGGCTACTTTCAAAACAGTCTAGTCTTGGTAGAAGGCTACTTTAAAAACAGTCTAGTCTTGGTAGAAGGCTACTTTCAAAACGGTCTAGTCTTGGTAGAAGGCTACTTTCAAAACTGTTAGGTCTTGGTAGAAGACTACTTTTTATACTAATAGGAATCATAGGGATTTGCTTGGGATTTCAAACGTTTTCAACTACTTTCAAACATTTTCATACTTATACAAACTTTTCTCCAAATGTTTACAAGTCTTTACTTTCCCGTTTTACAAATCAAAGACACATTAATACTTATGAATTCACCAGCTTTATTGTTGATACTCGCTTTCAAAATAACTTGTATTCTCATGTCACAAATAGACAGGTACAACAACCAGGTTTTGTGAAGACAGAGAAATCAAGACTCCTCTATTATTTTGATTATTTATTTTGTTGTCTTATACTATGAAAGAACACACTTGTATTGAAAATTATTCTAATAATGCAATGGATGATGTTGTTGCTTGTTTACTACTTTACATTGTTGTGATACATTACATGACATCCTCCGCCCTAGAACGTTTCCGTCATTCTCGGTTTTTGGGTGTGATAGATTGGTATCAGAGCATTGTTTATAGTGAATTAAGTATATTAACCCATAAAATAGATACTTACTATAAATACAACGGGATTACAAATACTCTAACCAAGAGTTTATACTTTTAAATAATAAAATATTAAACAAAGTATACATGCCTACATTAATACTAAAATACGTGTCACAATGACAAGAACAAAAGTATTACGATTGTTGAATATCACAGATATGCTCGGGGATGTATGGTCAGTCTTGGGAGTGGCATAGCCTGAACAACTATGCTGGTCCGAGGAGTGATTAGCACATGCCCAAGAATGCTTGTGATGTGCCAACAAGTCTAAAAACTTACCAACACTACCACAATGAGAAATATTATAACATAACCTAGGTCTAAAATACTATAGGAGTATTTGGTGTTACTATAATTACTTACTTGAGAACTAAAAAAGATCTTCATTACTAAGTTAATAGTTGCTAATTAGATACACTAAGGTTATATGTAACTAGGATGTTATAGACTTAGAATCTGTGAAATTTTTGCTTTACCCCGGTTCCTTGTGAATTTGGAGTTAAGGTCACTTATTCGAAGGCCTATCCTGTTTTGATTACATATAACTGGTATGCAATTTACAAATAGTAATGTAACTAATGAAGATTTTATAATAATTATCTAGATAATTCGTCTAATAGTTATTTCCTTACCCGAATTCTCGCATGGATAACATGGCTGTACTCCATCCCCACGGCAACCCGTACCTTCCGAATGAAGCCAATGCTGGATGATTTGGAGAAGAACCCGAGAATGATCATCCAATCCCTACAAATGATCACCATGTTAAAGATCTTTCTGATGATGATAACTCCGAACCCGAGGTTGAGAAACTACCTCCGGTAGCTCATATTCCAAATCCTAACCCTCGTCTGGCTTTTCATGGCCCAACGCCTCAGTGGCTAGAATGCTTGGAAACATGGAGCGAAGATCAAGATCAACCTATGCCATTTAATGGAGACCGAAGCTTCTACAACATAAACGAAGGGAGCTCAGCAGACAGAGTTCTACCAATCCTAATCAATAAAGTTGCTCGGAATGAAATTCAGGGCAGGATGACTCTCCATCGTATCGCAAAGGTTGATACCAATGCAGGAATGCATACCATCCCTACCAATCGCCTTGAACACACTCATGAGAGATCTGAGAGAAACCATGAGACCCTGATACAAGCACTAGCTGAAACCTAAGCCGAAGTCATAGAGCTCCGAGTACGCCAGAGGGTGTACAAAAGATACCTGCTTGATATGGAACGTCAACTAGTTGGACTAAGGGTTCACCAGCATAACAGTTATCAAGGAGAAGCGTACCAGTCACCACCGTAGGGTCAACAACTGCTTCTCCGTGGCCTATAGCCATAACTCTTCCCGATCCACTAGTATTTCTTGCTTTGGGGCAGTCCCTTTTGTAGTGGCCCACTTCGCCACATCCGTAGCAAGCCTAGCCCACACCAACGCCCGGGACTTAGGTGATTGGCCTTGCCGAAGATTTGCAGAACCGGACAGGGTGTCCTTTTTGTTGTTGCAGTTAGAGCACTACATTTCACGGCAGGGGCCGTTGTGGTGAAAGTTGCATTTGTTGCTCTTTGGCAAACTTCCTGCGTACTGCTTCACCGGAGCAACAGCAGGTTCGATCGCACCATGAACCGCCACGACTTTCTGCTTTTTAGCAGCTCGTTGTTTCTTCTTGTCATCCCAGAACTTACGCTTATTGTCAGCGGGTTTGGAGGGTTCTGAGATGGCCAGGGTTGTTGTTGATGATGGGGATTGGACTCCATGATCGACGAGTCATTGTGCCAATCGTTTGGCACTGTTGAAGGTAGTAGGGTGTGAAGCTAATACATTTCCCTGATACGGAGGCAGCAGTCCCCATATGTACCTTTCGATATTTTTCTCTTCGGTGGGAACCATGTTGGGACAGAGGGCCACCAGTTCACTGAACCCGGCGGTATACGCGACTATGTTAGAGCCCCTCATATTTAGGCTCCACAGTTCCTGTTCCAACTTCTAGATCTCGCCCCTCGGGTAGTACTCCTCAATCATGAGGTCTTTCATAGTTTCCCAGCCTATGTCGTTTGCCACTACAAGAGTGAGTGACTTGACATGGTTGTTCAACCATGTCAGGGCTTTATCCTCAAAGGTGCAAGCGGCAAACTTAACCTTACTCGCGGCAGGGCAGGAACAAATCTCGAAGACCGACTCCGTCTTCTCAAACCATTGCAAAAGGGCAATGACTCCGCCAGTCCCCGAGAAGGACTTTGGCTTGCAGTTAGTGAAGTCCTTGTAAGAGCACTCTCTCGGGCGCACAAGGAGTTCACCTTGAGTAGAGTTAACAGGGGTTACACCTCTGCTGGTATCAGTGGAGTGATATTGAGCCATGGTCGTAGCCACAGCCGCAGCCACTGCAGCATTCAAAGTTGCCGCATCGAATTGTGAAAGAGGTGGTATTGGAGTTGGAGTACTCGGAGGATTACGCCTTGTTGATTTGCAAGGAGGCATCCTTCAACTATAAGTTTAAAGGAAGATGTACATGGTGGTTAGAATCAATTGTAAGCCTAATGAGAGTGTTCCATTGGCTAAATCACCATAGTCCAACATTTGAATGAGTGTACGTTTTGAAATAGCAGTATAACAGAAGAGTAGGAAAAACACAAGAGTAAAGGTTTTTCCAACAGATTAGATAACTGCCAATATTACTAGTATTACTGATGTAAACGAGTTCGGGAAAAACAACCTAACAGTAGGTCTTACATCAAACCATATGAGGGAAAATGCTTGACATCTTAGTAGGCTAGATAGTGTACTGAAAGATAGGAATATTTTATAGACAAGTGCTTCATAGAGCACGCATACGAAAGGTTATTCCTTAATCAAAAGAAAAGATGTGCTAGACATCTTTTAACGGCGATGGGAATTCCTCGGGCGAACCCTAAGGTCTTCCATCTGACGGACCACTTCTTGGAGGTGTCGTTCATGAGCCCTCTGGTGAACTCGAAGCTCGATGACTTCAGCTCGTGAGGCAGCTAGCTGTTGCTGCAGAGTCTCATTGGTCCTTCTGGTCCTTTCCATCGCTTCTTTGAGATGGCGAATGCGGACCGTGTTGACACCAGTGTTGGCATCAATCTCCACTACTCGGCCGATGGCTACTCAACCTTGCTCCACATTCCGAGCAATCCTACGGACCATGATGGGTAGGGCTCGATCAGCTGAGCCACCCTCGCTTATGTTGTAGAAGCTTCGGTCCCTATTGTAGGGTAAGGGTTGACCTTGTTTGTCGCTCCATCGATTCAAGTTTGTTGCCCACAAGGGTGTGGGACCCTGAAATGCTGGTCAGGGGTTGTTAATTAGGGCTTGACCTACTTGAGGTAGGTTGTTGACTTCGGGCTCGGAGTCAGATCCATCCGAGAAGCCTTTTGCGTGATGATCATCCAAAGGGATTTGATGCTCATCATCGGACTCTGCTTCAAGCCATCCAACATTGTCGTGGGGTGGAAAGTACGGGTCGTCATGATGATAGAATCCAGCCATGATATCTACACGAGAAAAGGGGTATAAGAATCTTATATAAATAGACGTACTACCTTAGATAATTATAAGATGATCTTTATCAGTTATGTCAATACTTGTGTAGTGTATACCAGTTATATGAAATCGAGGTAGGATAGACCTTCGAATAAGTGGTCCTAACTCCAAATCCACAACCAAACAATGACAGGAAGTGAGGCAAAGATCACAGATTCTGAGTCTATAACACTCGAATTTCATATAACCTTAGCATATCCACTTAACGACTATTGACCTACTTGATAGAGACCTTTTTAGTTCTCAGATAAGTGATTATAGTAACACAAAATACTCTATAGTATTTTTAAATTTATGTTCTGTTCTAGTGCTTTCATTCTAGTAGTGTTGGTAAGTTTTTAGACTTGTTGCCATATCACAACCATTCTAGGGTACATGTTAATCACTCCTCGGACCAGCATAGTTGATCAGGCTATGCCACTCCGAGGACTGACCATACATCCCCAAGCTTACTTGTGATATTCAACAATCGTAATACTTTTGTACTTGTCATTGTGACACTGATTTTAGTATGAATGCAGACCTGTATACTTAGTTAAATATTTTAATATTTAAAAGTATATGTTCTTGGTCAGAGTGTTTTAATCCCATTGGGTTTATAGTTAGTATATCTTCTATGGGTTGATATACTCAATTCACTATAAACAATGCTCTGATACCAATCTGTCACACCCCAAACCGAGAACGGCGGAAACGTTATGGGGCGGAGGAAGTCATGTACAGTATCACAACACAGTATAATAGTAAACAAGTAAACAACATCATCCATTGCATTAAATATATAATTTTAATACATGTGTGTTCTGTAGTATATAAAACACCAAAATATGAATCAAAATATAAAAGGAGTCTTGTATGTGCTCCATCTTTTCAAAAGCTGGCATCGGTACCTATCTACTGATGACCTAAGAATACAAGTTATTTTGAAAGAGTTTATCAGCATTAAAGCTGGTGAGTTCATAAGTATTTAGTGTCTATGTTTGTATCAAAATGTTTGAAACAGTGTTTGAAGTACGAGTTTGTAAACTTTTGTAGAAAAAGTATGTGAATGTTTGTAAGTATTTGTAAAATTTTGAAACTCCTAGAAAATCCTATATTTTCTACTAAAAGTAACCTTTTACCAAGGCACAACTATTTTGTATGTTTGTTTATTGTAAAAGTGTGTAATTTTCCCAAGTGTAACTATCATTATCAAAATATAGTTTGTACATTAATGTTTAAGTGAAATAATCACCAAATAAATGTAAAGGGTAAATTAATGTAGTACTATAGTGTTGTATTATAGGAACTACTACTGTACTAACTACCTTAAACCGGATTTATATCAAGGTATTGTGTGATTAATTGTACCATACTATCGACTGGAAAACACGGTAATGTAAGTCGTAAAAAGGTATGACGTTTGGCACCCGCAGACCTGCAGGTCCAGCTGTAGCTAGCAGCAAGGTGTCGGATAGTCAATCCAATATAGATGTATATGCAAACTCACGCTCTCCCTCCAAGAGATTCTGGCTACAACTCGGGCCATGACAATGAAGGCATGCTCCGATACAGTGGATCACATTTATGTTAAAGTATACTTGTTTATGTAATGTATTGTTTCTCATCATAGTATCGTTGTATATGTTCTCATCGTAGTATAGTTGTATATGTTCTCATCATAGTATAGTTGTATATGTTCTCATAGCAATAAGTAATGACTCATGAATGAACTGACTTTTGTATGCTTCATTAAACTAGAAGTAGTAAGTAGTATAACTCTAAACTATACCTATTATAGTTTATTAGTGAACTTGTTTGTATGATTGAATGTACTGAACTGAGATAAAAGTCTTTATATCTATACATATATACATAATATATAACTAAGGGTTCAACAACACTCGAACAAACAACCGGGTACCTTAAGACCACAACCAAACAAGGACAGGAAATAAAGTGGGTTATCTCTCCTAAGTCCTTCAAACCTTATTTATATAACTATATATGTAGTAAACATGGTTTTAACAATATATAAGTTTAAAAACTATAAAAGAAAGGTTTATTATCCAAAAGTTAATTTGATAAAGAGTTTGACATGTAAAATAGTTTGATAAACAGTTTGAAGTCATTTGTTTGGTAAAACAGTTTAAAGTATGAAAAATCCTTTTGTATGCTAGTTATTAATCACATGTGATTGATCTAATAACTAACATGGTTTAACTTGTATCCCCTCCCCCCCCCCCCCATAAAGCATTTAAAAACATTTAAAAGCATTTCAAAAGTTGATTAAGGGGTATGAACTGTTGGGTTAGTGTCTAAGTCCATAACTATTTTGGTATGTACTTGACCCGATGGTGCATGGTCCTTTTGGGTTGCCTTCACCAAAGCAACTTGATTGGAGAAATAAATAAAGAAAGAGAGGTTATTATGATTTATTAATATGTTATAAGAATAATATATTAAAGGAGAAATCATATTAGTTTAATTAATATTGGTTAATAATTAATTAGGAATTAATTTTATGATCAAGTGTAATTAATTAAACTAGAGGGGCTGATTTGTAATTATGTGATAGTTACAAAATAAGGTAAGGATTATCTTAAATATAGGGTGAACGAATTTAAGGAGATAATGCCTTAGAATTCGACTAGGATAAGGGTTTCTAAGACTTATCTTATGGTTACTTGGTGGGCAAGCAACTAGATAAGGATAAGGACTAAAACCTAATCTTTACACCTATATAAACCCCCTAAGGTTCATGAATTCGTCTAAGCCTTCCCAAAAAGTCCTAAGGACGAATTCCTATCTCTCTCCTCTCTCTTTATACCTTCTCCATTTGCTCTTGGTGTTTGTAAGCCATTAGAGGAGTGACACTTGTGACTCTAAGCATTCCAAAGTCAATTCAAGGAGGAATTAGGATTGTTATTGCTACATAACAATCAAGGTAATATCTTAAACCTAATTATATGTTAATATCGATTTCCATATACTAGAATTAGGGTTTATAGTCTTGGATTCAAAGCATGTACAATAGAGAAACCTAGATCCAAGCAT
This sequence comes from Lactuca saligna, assembly GCF_052625555.1. Classification (NCBI taxonomy): domain Eukaryota; kingdom Viridiplantae; phylum Streptophyta; class Magnoliopsida; order Asterales; family Asteraceae; genus Lactuca; species Lactuca saligna. The sequence goes on along the minus strand of NC_136421.1, from coordinate 142,490,236 downwards.
TAGTGTTTGTATGAGCACATAGGATGTCTTATGACCAAAACCCATCAGTGGTATCAGAGCCTAGGATGGTTTCAATTGTATTGATGCATTGTATATCTGAAATATTCGATTTTTCGGTGTTCTAGAGGTTGGACTCACCGAGTCCATAGCTGAACTCGCCGAGTCCAGGGTGACTCGACGAGTCAACTCGTCAGATAGTGCTTATCTCGGGATTTCTTGCTGTTTTTGCATATGGATAGTTACCTTATCATATTAGATCAATATTAATCCGATATATGATATATTTGACTATATTTTTGATCTAATTGAAGATATTTATCAATTAATAAGATAATTGTTTCCTTATAAGATAATTGATTAATTATTTTGAGTAAATTGATAAATTGTTTTGCAAGAAATCATTAAACAAATCAAATATGGATAATTATGTGATTAAATGTTAATTTGAATCATTTTTTATTTGATCCTTGTTGTTATGAAAAGTTTCATATTTTCCCCTTTAGGTTTTATAGTTTAAATTTGAACCCAAAAGTTTTGAAGTTTTGAAATTTAAATAGTTAAAACCCTAATGTTTTGAAAAAGGGTTCAAAACTTGCCCTCAAGTTTTGGAATTTAAAAGTTGATTAAAAGTTTAATTAGGAATGTTAAATTCTAAAACCCTAGTAATGTTTTGAAAAGTTCAAATACACCCTTATGGTTTTATTAATTAATTAAGAAGTATAATTAAAAGAGATTTAATAAATCCATAAAAGTCTAGGTTAACCATTTAATTGAATTAAAAGTGTAATTGTTAAAGTTAACCACCTAATATTTTAAAAGTGTAAAATGCACCCTATACTATATATAACATTAAAAGTCTAACATTATATATATGTATGAGTAAAAGTCAGTCTTACCGTTAGTAGGCCTCATTCAGGAAGCTGGTCTATAAGGGGTGTTTAAGGAAATTGCCTATAATATGGTGATTGAATGGGTATCCACTCTTACCCACCGCACTCTTGACTAGTGGAGGGTCGTTAGCCGAATGGGTAGGATAGGACGAAACCTTCCATTATAAGTATAATGAAATACAAAGTAACTAAATGTTTTACAAATTCCCAATCTTAGTTACTTAGGCAAAGTGAATTGATGCAATTCCATGAAATTACACTTTGTGCCCTTGCGAAGACGTTAGTGGAGCGTGTGTGATTTACCGGCACACTAAATGGCTCTAAGAAAAGGTAGCAAAGGGTGACTCAACGTTTGTCATAGTTCGGTGGAGCGTGTGTGGTTTACCGGCACATCGAATAGGTGATTGTAACATGTGAAGGTACCATGTAACTTTGCATGGTTATTCACACCCGCTTTGTGATCCTCGGCATCCCAGTCACAAACGAGAGGGGCATATCGAGATTTAAACATGCCATTGAAATGTTCAATGAATCTCAAAGGATCTAGGAGTTTTCATAGATTTAAAACTTAAATTTATTTTTTTGTTTTTCATGGTGGAAATTAGTGAATCGTCATTCACTTACCTTCAAATATTCTGCAACTAGATTACGGCATCCCTTTTCTAGGTTGTAGCGTATTGTGTTGGGTCCTAGCCTTAGTATCTCATTTGGGTGATTTACTAAGGACTCAATCAATCAATCAACTAACTTGAATTTGTTTCTCCCGTTTTGTAGATGTCAAAGTTCGACAACTATGGTCTTCCCAAATCCCGTGGAACAAGCATTCCACAAGAAGATGATATTCCATGATTCGATCGAGGAACTAGAAATCATGCTTCACTTCTTCCTCCTCCTCCAATTATTCTCCCTAACCCACAAGATTGTAAAATTGAAAGGTTCAATATCACTCAAGCCCTTTTGGCAAGTAAACATAAAGAAGGAAAGTCGGTGAAGAGATGGATGTTGATTGGGTTCTTCAGTCACTTCCTAACTCGTATAGTGAGTTTGTAAGAGAGTACTATATGATGAACCACGACGTGACCCTTATTGATCTCACATGTATGCTTATTGCTGCTGAATCAGCAATGGTTTGGCGCAATAGAAAAGCAAAGTTGATTGGTGAATCTGCCTTCAAGACCTCTATGGATATAGACAATGGCAATGAAAGACATGCAATGATCGAAAAGTTTGATCATAAGAGAAATACGATGTCTGAAGTAGTTCCATGTGTTGTTCCGAAAGAGTCAATTTGCTTTTATTTCCAAGAGAAGGGGCATTGGAGACGAAGTTGCCCTATTTACCTAAGAGATCTAAGAGATGGGAGAGTCAAAAGTATGACTACGCTTCAGGTAAAATCCAATATCTAACTCCGTTAAGTTCCTATTCATTGATTCTTAATACATGATGTGATAAGATTGCATTTGAATGCTTTGCAGGATCGGTGAAAAGAAAGGAAGCTTGATAAGAGAGCAAGATGAATCTAATCACAAGAGATGGATCTCGATCGCATGGACTTGAAAATTGGATTTTGATCTTAGATAGTTATGATAGAAATTTTCCTTTTACATAGTTTTCAATCGATTTTGCATTGTAAGGACAAATGGTTTTCCGCTGCTTTTATAAATAAAATAAATTTTGACTTATTTATTTATTTGTTTACTTCCTTGCAATGAAATCGTTATGAAAATTGATGTTTGAATATTTCTACAACAAATGGATATGATTCTTAGTTATGTTATTTATGGAAATGTCGAGAATTTACCAAATAAGGAGAGTTTGTCATCGCCCAAAGTTTCAATTGGACTGAAATTTGGAATCACGCAACTTGGTTGCATGATGAATGAGAAATTTCATATTTGGAAATTAGACAAATTCATTGACAAAGTGTCAAGTGAAGGACTAGGAGATTGAGTATACAAAGTTGTGTGTTGATCAAGTTCACCATAAGAGTAACAAAGATATTCGTCATGATTTACTAAAGGCTTAGTAAATATGATTACACTTACAAGATTAAGTGTAATTCTGAATTGATTAAAGGGTTTAGATCAATAGTAGAACGAATAAGAAGAATCAAGTAGGCAGAAAAAATAAAAGTTTCTCCATTCTAAGAAGAAGGGAGAGTAGCTTTTATGCTTTATGATAGGTCTTAATGATTAAGAACCATATCTCAATTGATACTCTAAGTGAGTCTTAGTACAATTGTATGTTTAAGAAGAGGAATCAAGGATTGAAGAAATGGTTAAATCAAGAAGTCTATCATACTTCGTTCCAATAACAAGTCTTAAAGTTAAGATTGTGACAATGAGTGAAAAGTATTAAAGGTTTATAACATTCATCAAATGTGGAAAGTTGTGATGTCTTGAATAAGACAAAGGCCAACTAGGACCAATTTATGAAGTGTTTTGATAAAAGCTACACTAACTCTTGAATATTTGGTTGTCAACAAATGTTTATTGACAAGAGAATCTTATATGTCAAGGAGTCAGTGGGAGTCTTAATGGTCTTGAAAGGTTTCAAGAACAAATCAAATAAACCTTATCGATCATCACTAGCACACGAGTTGAGGTTAACAACCTATCGTGTTGACAATATTTTGATTATGTGTTATTCCAATTGAGTTAATTATGCATGTGAGTCCTTTGAGTTCTCATTTTGAACACATAAAAGGCAAGGAACCTTAATCAATGAAAGGTACATTGATAGGAAAGGGTGAGTTGCTTAACTACTTGGAAGACGTGGTGGGCAGCTGTGTTACCATAAGGCAAAAAATAAAGATTAAGAAAGTTCGGTCCATATGAGTTTGAATTTGTCATAAACTTTGTTTTTTAACAAATTCACATGGATAGGAACATATACACCATTAAAATCTAAGTGTCATAAGATTTCCTCCTTCATGAAAATGATTGTGAGGAAATGCTTTCACTAAGAAAGATTTTAAGAAGATAATGATTGTAAAGTTGCATTCTTGAATTCAATTATGGTTACGGTATCCCTTTCCATAATTTGAATTGTGAGGTTTGGCAATTAGTCTTAATTGTTTAAGACACACATATGAACTATCTAAGGCAAAGATGTATAAGTTCAAGAAGCCTTGATAAAATATTATCAAAGCATTAAGTATTAGAAACATGGACTTAAGAAATTCAATAGGTATTGTTTTCTGAAAGTTAAGATGTTTATGAATACATGTCGAAGCTAGTGGGAGCATAAGTGTTATGTTTTATAATAATCATCATGATAGTGCGAGCATAAATGTTATGATTGTATGATTATTAAGGTACGTATTGCAAGTTGGCAATATTAATTATAGAAAACAAGAGTTATACCTTGAAAAGTCGTAAAGGTTGTAAAGTTGTTTTGCTATAATTAAGGGAGAGAATATTATGCTTTATTTCAAATCTAAAGGCTTAGGTTGAGAAATGTTAATAAATTTAGTCAAAGGTACATAGTGTGTTCTTAAATTTTCGATTATGATTACGGAATTCCTTTTCACAATTCGAATTTTGAGAACATAGCAAATAAAACATTGTGCATGGTGTCCCATACGCTTCGGGTATAGGATCGATTGCAAATGCTTTAATGTTTGACCATTCTAAAATTTTCCAAATGTCTAGCGCATTTAGAGGGAAAAGGGACTAGAATTGGTTTTGACCAAAATAATTAAACAACTATCAAAGGGAAATCCAAAGTTCGACGAGGATTGGTTGCTTGTAAGTAGTTGGAAGCATGGTATTAATGGACCATATTGACATTATGATGAATAGAAAAGATTCTATTAAGAAATGAGTTGTCATATGGAAAGTATGGAAATGTATCTATATTGAAAATCTATGACTAGATTAGAAACTTTTATGCAAAAGGATGTTCAAAGAATGTACTTTAAGTGAGAGACATCATATCTAAGAAATTGTCTTGTAACAATCTCCGTTAGAGGACTTTGTAATATCATTGGCAATAGTCTTTGTGACTTTGGTGCAGTGACATTACGAAAGAATCATTGCATAAAATGTTAGAATCTAGCATATTCTATAAGTGTCAAGAATTTGATATTCTTAAACTTATGAAAAAAGGATTTGGAGTTGTGAAATGAGAATGATTGGAAATGTGTCCAATGTGATCTATTTCACAAAGTAAGAACCATAGGTAAACATTGTGTGCATGCTAGGAGCATGGGACAAGTGTAATAATTCAAGTAAGAAGTTGATTACCCGAAACGACAAATAATGAGTAATCGATATGGTGATAAATAAAAGGTGTTTTATTTATGCTCAAAGGGTTGAGGCCATATGGGATTAGTATTATTCTTGTGTTTCACTTTGCATGTTTTGACTTCCAGAATAATTGAGTTTATTAAGAATAATCGAATTATTCAAACGGGCCACAGTCGTTCATATGTTGGAAGTAGATATGAATGAAGACTGTTGTGAATTGGTGTGTGGATTGTCTAAAAGAGTATTAGACATAAGCAAATGTTTGATGCAACATTCATGAGTGCTTATGAATATGAATTTGAGCATTGGATTAAACCCACGCTCACTTGGATCACTCCATGAATTGTATCACGAGTGATTGGTGAGACGATAACATCTTATAATCTTGAAACCGAGATGTGTGAGTTGTATCTTGCAAATTGGTTGCACATTGATAATATGAAAACGCACTAGTAACTTGGTGTTATAAAACATATTGTTGTGTGTGATTTGGTTAGTAAGTGCAAGCAAGCATTGTATCAAAGTTTGTCCGTTCCTTTTATCCAAAGAAGGATAAAAGCGATATCTTTTGGGCCCCTCGATGGTTTAGTGATGACAAACGTAAATGCTCGGCCGGGCTAGGACTAATTTGATTTGTTCAATTAGTCAGTCGTCATAAATCAGGAATCGAGAAATAGTATAAAGAGAATGATTAGAATCATATCTCATACGATATCTAGAATGGAGGAATATATGATCCCTTATCTAAGGACACGCGTATCTGATAGGATCAGAGTTGACAACGGCTTTGGAAAGCTACGATTGCAGATCAGGATCTGATGTCATACGCAGAATAGTTATTAGATTTATCCAAGTGGGAGACTGTTGGATTAGTGTCTAAGTCCATAACTATTTTGGTATGTACTTGACCCGATGGTGCATGGTCCTTTTGGGTTGCTTTCACCAAAGCAACTTGATTGGAGAAATAAATAAAGAGAGAGAGGTTATTATGATTTATTAATATGTTATAAGAATAATATATTAAAGGAGAAATCATATTTGTTTAATTAATATTGGTCAATAATTAATTAGGAATTAATTTTGTGATCAAGTGTAATTAATTAAATTAGAGGGGCTGATTTGTAATTATGTGATAGTTACAAAATAAGGTAAGGATTATCTTAAATATAGGGTGAACGAATTTAAGGAGATAATGCCTTAGAATTCGACTAGGATAAGGGTTTCTAAGACTTATCTTATGGTTACTTGGTGGGCAAGCAACTAGATAAGGATAAGGACTAAAACCTAATCTTTACACCTATATAAACCCCCTAAGGTTCATGAATTCGTCTAAGCCTTCCCAAAAAGTCCTAAGGATGAATTCCTATCTCTCTCCTCTCTCTTTATACCTTCTCCATTTGCTCTTGGTGTTTGTAAGCCATTAGGGGAGTGACACTTGTGACTCTAAGCATTCCAAAGTCAATTCAAGGAGGAATTAGGATTGTTATTGCTACATAACAATCAAGGTAATATCTTAAACCTAATTATATGTTAATATCGATTTCCATATACTAGAATTAGGGTTTATAGTCTTGGATTCAAAGCATGTACAATAGAGAAACCTAGATCCAAGCATTAGGGTTTGTATGAGCACATAGGATGTCTTATGACCAAAACCCATCATGAACTCACCTGCAGTAAGTGGTTTGTTCGAAAGTATCGGACAAGGTGCTAGGTGTCAAGTGAGGACTTGAACACACAAAATGGTCCTAGTTATCATATGATAAATATATATGTATCTAATTAGTCAATTTACAACTAATTAATCATGTTAAGACACCCTAGGTCATAGAAACACTTTGATTCAAGTGTTATAGGATCCAAAGGGTTGCATCTAAGGGTTGTAGGGTATGACATTGGAGTTTATGGCACATGAACCACCCCCTTATGGATTTTACGGCCCATGACCATTTCCCCAAGAGTTTATGGCCATAAAATCATTGTAATAAGTGCCATTTTGTGTTTTGAGGTCTTACAAGTCATGATTGGGCATCAAATGATCAAGTTTAAGCCTTAGGAAGGCATTAGGGGCACACTAAGGCTCCTTTGTGGAGTTTACGGCCAAGTGACCATATTCTTATGTGTTTACGGTCGTAAACTCTCTTAGGGACATGTTTTGATTGTTGTTTAAGGTCTTAAACACTTCTAGGAAGGATCAAGGTTGGCATCCAAGGCTCAGGAAGGATCTAATGTCCATTTTACCACCTAAAAAGGGGTTGGTTTACGACCCAAGAACATCCTTGGCCATAAACTCCTTTGTTCTTATGTTATTTGATGATTTTCAAGTGTTATCAAGTTCATATTAAGCACACAAGAAGCTAGGGCAAGTGTACTTACAAGATAGAAGCTTGATTTGGTGTTTAAGGTCCAAGAACACCAGTGTGTGTTCTTGGTGTTTTGAAGAACACTTGAAGATCTAGCTATAAATAAATAATGAATAGATGAAATGATGTATAACTACTAGATTTTAGGTTATAACAACAAATCAATTCGAGAAACACTTACGTTTTCGGAAGATCGGGTGAAGAACGACATGATAGTTGAGAGAGAATGGAGGGTGTTCTTGCAAATGGAAGTTAGAAATGAAGAGTTTGGGGAGTAAACTCATGCCTAAGGCATGATTTCACGGCCATGGGAGAGTTTACAGCCCAAACTCCAAAAGTTTGGCCGTGAACTCTTGGTTAGGATGCAATGGGTGGGTTTGCTACTTCACGACCCAAGACGGTACTTCCTTTCCTTCGTTCGTTTAAAGAATAGACACTAAAAACACTCAAACGGATTTTTAAATTGGCTAACAATTATTAGAAATGTAATTGAATTTTAATTGAAGTGATTGACTTTAGAGTTTGACCGAATGAAAATTTCGGGTTGTCATATCTATCTTTGTACGAAGAATCACTCGGATGTTTCAAATGTTCAGAAACGCTAAACCCTAACTAGGGTGAGTGATTTAACGACTCTATAAAGCACTATTACATACCCTTCGGGGGCGTAAATCACTAATAAAAAGGCATAATGAGGTTTACGAACCTTGCCTTATGGGGCCAAACACTAATAATGGCCACCGGTAAAGTCTCTCTCAATCTCTCTCACTCTATCTCTCTCTCCCAAATCGCTCTCTACTTTTCATAAACACTTGGACCATCCCGACACTTCAATTAGTTGAAAATCCCTTAAAACGGGAAGAAAATACGAAAAATAGCACAATAGGAGCGAAACCCTCTCAAGAAGCGAACCCTTCTGAGGCGACTTTCGTGTCTAACCGGGAAGACTCGCACCATATCCTTAGACCAAACCCTTCTCTCGCATCAGACATTCTCGCATAGCAACAACCGAGAAGGTTCGCTTGGTCGACCATGTTCGCTCCTAACCGCCAACATTCGCTTTGGACCCCTACTCTCGGAACGAACCTCGCCTTCGCTTAGGAGCCTACCCCTCACGCGAACCCACTCTCGCTTCAGCAGCTCTCATTGCAAACCTTCCCTTCACGACCAACCTTCTCACCCTCGCAGATTCGTTTCTCAAGCTCGGGTTTTAACCACTTTCGCTCCTTAAACCCGTTTTTGATGTGGGAATTCCACCAAATTCTTAATTTTAACATTTTTAAACCATTTAAACTGATATTTTATCTCTATTTTGAAGGTTTATTTAAATATAAATCCTATTTCACTTTGAATAAAATATCAAGAGTACATAAAGGTACTTTTTAACTTTCTCATAATGTTATGACACCAACCACTCTCATATCCTCTTTATGACAACTTTATGTCACTATTCACATTTGTACCTAGTCAAATCAATATCTTTTATCCAACACTCCATCAGATTTGTCCTTTACCAAATCTACTCAAGAAATCCTTATTTCTTCACCTATAAAATCTCATTTGTATCCTTCAAACACAAACTTTTTCTCTCCCTCTTTCTCTCTCTCTCTAGAACCAAAAACTTCCAGGAGGTCATGAGTTCTTCCCCCACTTTTGGTAAGTTCTTCATTATCACTCTTAAATATTCTACACTCCTTCATTCAAATCGTGGATTTCTTACACAAATATCATCATATTTGTTCTTAGGAATATTCAAATCCTCAAGCATCTTTCAAGTGTTCTTGAATTGAAACTCTTCACCTTCAACCTTCCATTCTTCAAGCAATCACAGAAGGTGAGTTCATACACCCTACATTTTCATGTTTTCTTCAAGTTTTAGTGGTGATGGGGGGGGGGGGGGTACAAGTTGCAACACCAAAAACATAATCTAAACTCAAACAACAGCTTTCAACAGAAAAGTTATGGTCTATTCATGAGCTGTTTTCACCATCTTAAACTTAATATTTTTCAAAACTCTTTAATATGCATTTATTTCAGGTTTATACCTTTCTAATGACTACTTGTACATGCTCATACGATTTTTCTACAATTTATGGCGATTTTTATAGAACTGTCTATCACTTCAAAAATGATTTCGGACCAGTCTGTAAAGATTGACATTTTCACATTGGTTAGAGACCACTAAAAATCAAAATAAAAATCATGAACAAACTAGACAAAATTTCTAAACTCTTAGAGTTTACGAATCTCGTTTTCAACTTACAATGATTTTTCTACAATTTTTCTAAAAACAATGACTGAAATGTTAAAATTAGTAAAGGCAATCTACAAGTTTACTAACATTTTGTAACATGTTGAGCAAAGTGTACAACAATGTATAGCTACATATTGAGTGTATGTCATGTTAGTTTACCTTAACGTAACAGAGCTAGTCATTCATAGGGGTTTCCATCCACTAGAAACACATATGATAAACTATAATAGGAATAGTTTATAGTATAATAACACTACAAACATACTAAGGAAGGTACACATATGATAAACTATAATAGGTATAGTTTATGGTACATTAACACTACAAGCATACTAAGGAAGTCACACATATGATAAACTATAATACGTATAGTTTAGGGTACATTAACACTGCGAACATACTAAGGAAGGTTTCACTCACTCTACACATAAACTCGTTAAATCCGGTTGTGAGACACTACTTCATTGTACTCTTAGAGTACGGGTTAAAGTCATGTATTATAACTATAATCTCTTGTAGGGAGCGTGTGATGCTTGTGTATAGATCTATATTGGGATTGACAATCCCACACCCTAAGTTGCTTACAATAGCTAGACCGACATGTCTAGGGTGACAAATGTTAAAACATTCCGACGCCTGAAGAACGTCGTAACATGCTTACTATATCAGCTTCACGGTTATAATAACTCACATAAGGAAACAACGACACATATAGTTTACGAGGATTCGTACATTTCAAAAAGGGTTTTCATTCACACTACACGTAGAGTCGTTGGATCAAACTTGTGAAATACTACTTCATTGTACTCCTAGAGTACTGGTTAAAGTCTTATATTATAACCATAATCTCTTTTAGGGAGAGCGTGATACTTGTGTATAGATCTATATTGGTACTGATAATCCCGCACCCTAAGTTGCTTATAATATCTAAACCGATAGGTTTGGGGTGACAAATGTCAAAACATTCCAACGCCTGAAGAACGTCGTAACAGACTTACTATGTCAACTACACGGTTATTATAACTCACATAGGGAAACAACGACACATATAGTTTACGGGAATTCCTACATTCATAAGGGTTTTATTTATTCAAAGCCGCACTTACTATAATAAGTATGGAAGATACTTGTACAATTCGGTCTTTAAGCTCTAAGACTACAACTCATTCTATAAGGAAAATATTGGATTTTTCTTGAACATACAATACATTTACAAAAAAAGAAGTTCTAATTAAGTACTACTGGGGTATACTATTTCCGAGAATAAACATTCACTCTTATTGGTCTTAGGGTAGTTAAGACTACATATCGTCTAGAATGGTTAGATTCCATCCATGATTGCCATGTGTATACGACAGGGTTATGCAAAATTTAGACACGATCGACTTGGAAATGGTTGGGCCCACCTTAGATCTTGTTCCTTGTGTGGTTGTGGGCTTAGGGCAGACCCATTATATTTGGCGGTTTATTCGATCTCGATTTATATATAACTTTATACACAGGGGGATTATAGATGGAAGCTATAGGACTTTCTAGAAGTACACTATTTTATGACACAGAAACTTACATAACTGGAGTAAATTTTACTCGAGAGCATGCATGCATAAGGGTTGTATCATTATAAAACTACATTGTTTTCAAGTACAAAAAAACTTTCATTTCGAAAAGCATGCATTCAAATGGTTTTTATACATATTAAAAATCTACGTAAATATTACTGCTTAAGAATACGCGAACATCTATACATTTTGGTCCGAAAGGACTAAGACTACATTCCATTTTACTAAGAAAATATAGGATTTTCTGGAGGAACATACGAACATTTTTAAGGAACAACGAATCATTTTTTTTATAAAACAAAATGCTTATGAACTCACAAACTTAAATGTTGACACTCTTTCAAAATTACTTGTATTCTCAGGAAACCAGTAGACAGGTACCCGCACAGGTTTTTCAAGAAGATGGAGCATAATAGCTCCTAGTCTTAGTTTTTACTATATGCATTTAGAGTCATTCAAGCTATGTTTCGAATACAATGTAAAGACTATATATTCAATATAATGGTTGTTGATGCTTTGATTACTATTATTCATTTGTGATGATATCGTACATGACATCCTCTGCCTCCGAACGTTTCCGCCGTCTCGGTTTGGGGGTGTGACATAAATGGGGTGCAAACCCTAAAAATTAGGGTTTGCCTCTGGCTTGAGTACGTCCTGTGTATGCATGGATACGCCCAACGTACGTAGGGGTTATCCCGAAACGTGCATGCAAAGGGAGTACGCCGTGCGTACCTTGTGTACGCCCAACATACTCTTGGCTAATCCTTGATTAATTGAAATAATTGCTAAGGTTCATACCTGGCAACTCGGGTGTTACAATCTCACACCTTATGTTGAAACCAACCTTCTTAGGAGGATGTAGAAGTGTTAAGCATGGTGGATGTCTATAGATTCAACCAGGAAGTTACAATTTCAAATAAAAACTATATTGTACATCTTGATTAGAGGGTTTTTAGATGTGGGAAATGGCAAAAAAAGGTAATGTACCGTGTAGGCTTGCGATAACATCAATGATATCGTTTAACATGCGTAAGATTTACTTATTTGTTAACTATAAGTTGACTTATGTCGTGTATTGAGCTGCATACCGAACCGAAATGGTGTACCATTTACCGCCTTCTCCTCAACGGGAATTAGCAAAGGATGTATTGGTGGTGTTACCCCCTTTGCAACTTAAATATTTATATGTCTTTCTTAAGTGTATGTGTAATGTTATATGTTATCCACTAATATAGTATCTAATTACTTTGACCTCTAAAAAAATCCAAGCATCACACACCATCCTAACTTGGAGCTTACAAAATACGAATTCTTAATATCCAAATACGGGTGTGACATGTCCATAGATATCCCTTGTTACATAGATCTCCAAGAATCACACACCATCCTAACTTGGAGCTTACAAAATATGAATTCTCAATATCAAAATACAAGTGTGACATGTCCATATATATATATATATATTCCTTGTTATATAGATCTCCTAGAATTACACACCATCCTAACTTGGAGCTTACAAGATAGGAATTCTCAATATCCAAATACAAATGTGACATGTCCATAAATATCATTTGTTACATGGACCACAATGAAAAAAATTTCACTTCAAAGAGAATTCATATAAAAAAGGAATTAAGGTTATTTTTTATATATTTAACTGAGTATCCTATTTTAAAGCTAAAAAATATGACTTTTTATAAAGGATTGATATTTCGTATAAAAACAGATTTCATGGATTTTTACATCTATGGCCTATAGAAATTGTAGCTATTTTGTTATTTTATTTTATTTTTTAGGTATTTTATGGGAAAACCTTAAAAAAGGCAATTACGATTATTTTCACATAAGAAAAAACTTTTTATTAAGGGTTTAGGTTATTCTATTTTGTTGTATTTTATTCTCATAGTCAACCTTTTCTTACATATAAAAATCGGTTACAAATGAATAAGAAATTCGTTTATAAATGGAACAATTCAAACTATGATAATTGCCCTCTCTTGGTTGTATCTCCCACCCCTCCACCTTCACAAACACATTTTCAATCTCAATTCTCAAAATCAACTCACACCATTTAAATCCAATGCCAAATGTCCCACCTTTTTGATTCCAAATACTTCCAAATTCCAGTCGACTTCAATCTCGGGATGAATTTCATCAACCCCACGTGTAATTGCTGTTTTTCATTCCGCTGTTAGAGCGAGAGTGCAAGTAATAAGAGGGAGGGAGTGAGAGAGAGTTAGAGAGAGAAAGAGAGAGGAGATGGTCATCTTGCATAGCTTTCAGCCATGGATATCCCCAAGAATTCAAAATATCTCAAGGATTTCTCGTCCCAAGAGGTCAGGCATTATTAATTCTAATCCGTAAACTCGATTGCTTCTCATAACTTCATAACAGACAATCGACTTCATGTAGTAGTTAATTTCTGCCACTCATTATAATCTGGGCTTGTATCAATTGTAATCACAAATCCACAAGCGTGCCTGTCATGATCAAACTTGCTTTATTTGGGTGTCTTTGTATTGTGATTCGTCTGTGTGAAGTTTCGTGGATTCACGCATTTTTACAAGCAACTGGTGTGCAATAAAAAGCTAGAATTACATCCCTTCTGTAAATGTCTTATTTTCCCTTTTCTTCTAGACATCATCAGACGTATACGATACCACTATTCTACACTTTCTTGATTAGTTTCTTCTCATACTCATCAATAAGCAATCAAAGTACATGTACTCTACTCATCAATAATCAATCAAATTAGATGTACTCTAATTTTAGTTACGACAGCTTACATTTAATTGCAAATTCTAGCAGCCACAGTATTCTAGAGGTTTGATGACAAAATTAACCTTCATTTATATAAACAATACCCAATAAAGGAAGTGGGTTTTTCTTTAATGATGTATAAATGGATGCTTTATAAGCTTTTAATCCAAGTCTCAACTATGAAGAAATTGGAGAATTAGTTTTTGCGAGTGGAAATATTGAGCACTGTGGAATGTTAGTGCAGTTTTTCAACTCAACTTTCATTGAAGTTTTCATTGTTCAATGTGGGGCCCATTATCGTTCATCATATTGCCACTTAGTAGTTATATCATTTCATTTCTTCCTATTACAACTTTGTACTTTGAAAAAAGTGAAAGTACATTTCTTGAACAGGGTAGTACTTTTTAAAGTACAATATCTTCATAAGAAGAAAATGAATAGAAAGATCCCTGTTGAAAGTACATTATCATTTTTTATTTTTTATTTTTTGCATTTAGCTCTTTGGTATATTTGATACAATGATTTCAGAGAATCAAGTCAAGATTCATGTTGCTGGATTCATTCTTCAGCTTTACATGTAAATGGCATGTTTAAGAATCATCAAGGTGAGTTTAAAGCAACTTATATTATATCATAAGAACTTCTTAATAACATTAGCAATGTACTTTCATATAGTTTTTTATTATATCATCTTTCTTTCTTTCAGAAAATCTACTTTGAAAAATCGACTCATTTATAATAGGAAGATATAATTAATTAATTACTATTTCTTGCATTTATAGCCCAACAGTAAAAAGTAAAAAGTTACTTATGATGATCTTATACATGTTATCTTTTTCATTTGTTAGGAAAGCGAAAGGTCAATTCAATAAAAGCATCACATAAGACAGGTGTCTCAATGAACATGTATGTCACGAAAAATATTGACTCACAGCTCTTGAAGGTGAAATTACCAGATTACCCTCAGGTGAGCATAATGGCAATCCATAATGCAAGGTCCATGTTTCAATGATCAACTTTATGTATCACCAACAAGAAAAACTCACTTTATTATAAATACAAATGGTTATAGAAAAATAATAATAAAAAGATTCATGACATTTAAATAGAAATTAGGAAAATCAAGTTGCAAATATTGATAAAGTGACAAATTTCAACAGATGAATTAATCATGCAGGTGGATCGAAAAAGGATGATGATAGCTGCATTAGCATCTTGCTTAGTTGTCAAACTGATACAACAAGATCATGGGAAAACAGTGATTGCTTCTGTAAAAGATCTACTTTCAAGGGTAATTCAGTCATTTGGCACTACAAGTTTGCCTTTTGCATGCATATCTAATTCTTTGGATAAACCAACACCTCTGCAATTGGATGTATCTTTGCCTTCATTTCATGACATCAAATGGGGATTTTCACGCATCATGTACTTATTCAACATACAACTTGAGAGAAATGTTTCCACGTAAGTTTAACAAATTACAGAAAAGTCCTTGTACTTCCACCATATTACTGATTTAGCCACTTAACTATTGTCAATAGTGATTAAAAAACCATTACACTTCTTTTTATCCTTCTTACTAAAAAACCATTTTCCCTATGTACTTTCACCATTTTATCAATTTAGACAGTGAACTGTGTTTTATGATTGTTAAAGTATTTGTTTAGTGACTAAATTACCCTTGGATTTAGCCACTTAACTATTTTTATTTGTAGGTTTTTGATTGTGCTACTTTTAGCTTGCTTTTCGTTTGTTCTTATTGGTGGAACACTCTTCTATAAGTACAGGTACTTGTTATATAGTATTTTAGTCAAAGACTTTTATTAAATTATTGTTTTATTATATTTAGTTATTTGATTATATTAATATCAGACTTTCATTATAATGCAGGCGTAATACACAGTCATTTGAAGATTGTCTTTGGGAAGCTTGGGCATGTTTGTGTTCTTCATCAACACATCTGAAAGTGAGATTTCATTTTAATAATTCTCTATTTTATTTTTTCTGAAATAAAACAAACTATTTATAGCTTTTTGTGAAATGATATTTAATAAATCTGTTTTTTTTTTATGCAGCAAAGAACTAGGGTTGAACGTGTTATTGGTTTTGTTCTTGCTATATGGGGCATTTTGTTTTATTCTCGCCTCTTGGGAACAATGACAGAGCAATTCAGGGTACTTTCTTGAATCATATGCGCAAAAGACGAAAATACCCTTGTCCTCATTAAAATTAGTTCTCCAATCCTGTCAAGTGCAAATAGGACTAGGACTTATCTCAATGGGACAAAAGTTGCAATTTTTTGTCACACCCGAAAAGTTGGGACATGACATGTGTGAAAAAGACGAAAATGCCCTTCCAATCCTTATCATTAAAAGTGATCCTGGAAAACTTCTCCAGTCCAACTGTGATCAATGTTAATGTGACAATAATTGAAACTTTTGTCCCCCACAAAAAAGGTTGGACATTACATGACCTTCTCATATGTGAAAAAAGACGAAAATGCCCTTCCAATCCTCATCATTAAAGGTGATCCTGGAAAACTTCTCCAGTCCAACTGTGATCAATGTTAATGTGACAATAATTGAAACTTTTGTCCCCCACAAAAAAGGTTGGACATTACATGACTTTCTCATATGTGAAAAAAGACGAAAATGCCCTTCCAATCCTCATCATTAAAGGTGATCCTGGAAAACTTCTCCACTCCAACTGTGATCAATGTTAATGTGACAATAATTAAAACTTTTGTCCCCCACAAAAAAGGTTGGACATTATCACATTACATGACCTTCTCATATGTGAAAAAAGACGAAAATGCCCCTGTAATTTTTCATCATTGAAAAAAGTGTAGAAAGGTTAAAATGATATGTGTATTTGTACAGCATAACATGCAAAAGCTTAGAGAAGGAGCACAAATGCAAGTTCTAGAGACTGATCATATAATAATTTGTGGAGTTAATAGTCATTTGAGCTTCATATTGAAGCAATTAAACAAATATCATGAGTTTTCTGTGCGATTAGGTACAGCTACAGCTAGGTAATAATGTCTTAAAAAAATATTTAAAATTTTATATATATATGACTACATGTAAGTGAATTACATCTTTTTAAAAAAAAATGTATAAATAGGAGGCAAAGAATTCTTCTTTTGTCTGATATCCCAAGGAAGCAAATGGACAAAATTGCTGATAGTATTGCAAAAGATCTTCATCATATTGATGTCCTTACAAAAAGGTATTTATGTTAAATCAAGGGTATAATATTAGCAATACATACTTTCCTTTTTTTTTTTTAAATAAAGAAATAAATTTTCTTCCATTTTTGGTTTCTTTCTTGTTGTGCAGTTGTAGTCTAAGTTTAACAAAATCATTCCAAAGGGCTGCAGCCAATAAGGCACGTGCTATAATAATATTGCCAACTAAGGGTGATAGGTAAGATTCTTTTTAAGGGTAAATCGGTAAATGTAAGAAATAGCAAAACATACTTTCATTGATTTGTTTATTAAAACATCTTAGTTTCGTTTCTTCCTATTATGACATTGTACTTTGAAAAATCTACTCAGTTATAGTGATTTCATCTAGGGGTAATTTCAAAAAAGACCTTATGTTTTGTGTTTTTTCCAGATTAGACCTCAAGTTTATTTTTTTCCTGAAAAAGACCTTTTATTTTTTTCATTTTTTCCGAAAAGCCCTCAACTTTGTATTTTTTTTTTTTTTTTCTGAAAAAAACCTAAATGTTTCCAAATAAACCCTCAACCTTTTTAGTTTTTCTCGTAAAAACCCTCACATAACAATTTTTTTGGAAAAAAATAACTAAAAGGTCCAAATAGGGAAAAATGAAAAAAAATACAAGGTCTTTTTCGGGCAAAAAATAACTTTGAGGTTTAATCCGGAAAAAAACACAAAATATAAGGGTTTTTTTTATAGATTAACCCAAAAAAAAATTGTAAAATGTGAGGGTTTATTTGGAAGCCTCTAGAAGGTTGAGGGCTTTTTCAGAAAAAAACAAAAGGTCTTTTCAGTCTTTTATTTTTTTGAGGTTTAATCCAGAAAAACACAAAGTATAAGGTCTTGTTTGATATAAATTATGTAAAAATTTCAATTTATAATGCCACTATTAAGAAAAATAGTGAAACTACAATGTTTAAGTAGATACATTTTTCAATGTATAATGTCAAATAAGAAAAAAAGTTGAAATTTCAATGCTATAAATATAATCCACAAATAAATAAAAGTAAATTTGGTATTTTTGATTTGTTTTTGGAGTTGTTAGGTATGGAATAGATACAGATGCATTTTTATCAGTTCTTGCTCTTCAACCTATTTCAGACATGGAATCTGTTCCTGCAATTGTTGAGGTTAAATTTTATTCTTTATTTTTTTTTTTTAAGTGTATAACCAAAATATTTTTATAATTTGTTTTTAGGTTTCAAGCCCAAATACATGTGAGCTTTTGAAGTCAATCTCAGGGTTGAAAGTAGAACCTGTGGAAAATGTAACATCCAAGTTATTTGTTCAATGCTCTCGACAAAAAGGGCTTGTAAAGATCTATAGACATTTGCTAAATTACCAAAGTACCCTCCATTTTCTTTTTATCACTGTTGAAATAGCTAAATCAATAGTAAGCTAATCTAATTCATTTGTTTTTCAGAAAACGTATTCAATCTTTCCAGTTTTCCTCATCTAGCAGGATTAAAATATGGTCAACTAAGAATTGGATTTCAAGAAGTTAGTTTTTCTTTTTCTTTTTCCTTTAAAATGTATTTAAAACTTGTTATATATTGTTAATTTCTTTTTCAGGCTGTTGTTTGTGGTCTTTATAAAAAAGGAAAGATAAATTTCCATCCAATGGACAATGAAGTTGTAGATGAAGATGACAAAGTATGAACATATATATAATATAATAAATCTATAAGTGATTATAATATAATATAAGTTAACTTGTGATTACATTTTTAGGTATTATTCATTGCACCTATAACTGGGAAGAACAAAACACCAATTTCATATTTTAGTTCAATAAAAGAAGAAGACGAAATTGACCCTCATAAACTTGAAGTTATAAAAAAGATTGGTGAAGAAGCTCCACATAATGCACTTCAAATGGCAAAGTCACGTTTGGATAAAATTGTAAAACGTCCAGCAAAACCAGGTTCTAAGGTATATTTTTTTTTTCATCCAATAATACTTTTTTAATTTCATTTAACATTTTTTTTTAAATGATAAATGTAGGCATCAGATTGGAGTGTGGGACCCAAAGAATGCATATTATTACTTGGATGGAGATCAGATGTTGTTGATATGATTCAAGAATATGATAATTACTTAGGTCCTGGAAGCGTTGTTGTAAGTTAAAAATTTTTACTTGAACAGAACGGAATGGAATTGCTCATTCCATTGCTGGAATGGAATTACAGTTTTAATTTTCGTGTAGGAAATTCTTTCAGATGTGCCAATTTCAGATAGAGAAAAAACATACAAATATTCAGGTCAACACAAGATAAAACATGTTAAAGTCATCCACAGGGTAATTTTAATTTCTCAAAACTTTCATATTTTCTTCTTCTTCTTTTTGATCTCAATTCGGGTCTTTGTGGGCCCCACATTCAGCTCAATATTTTCCTTTTTTTTTTTAATAAAAAATAATTGGCTAAACAGATTGGGAACCCAAGGGATTATGATACTTTAAAGGAAACAATTGAACACACTCAAAAGTCTCTTAAGAAAGGAGAAGATGTTCCGTTTTCTGTAGTTGTTATATCTGATAGAGAGTGGTTGCTTGAAGGTATTAAATTTTTATTTTATTTTGAGCTTTTGATTCTTTTCTTATTAAGTTAAAAGTATAAATCTCTAATAAACAAATAAATAAATGAAATGAAAGTATTTATTGCATTTAACATTTTTCTTTAATTCTGTAGATCCATCAGGGGCAGATAAACAGTCTGCATATTCTCTACTTCTTGCTGAAAGTATTTGTCTGAAGCTTGGTGTTAAGGTGCGTTTTTTTTTTTTTTTTTTTTTTTTTTTTTTTGTTGAAAGTATTTATGCAACAGTGTTTTTACCTTAAAAAATATTGTTTTTTTTTTGGTCATAACATGAAACATAGTTGACTGGTTTGCTTAAAAAATCAACTTTGCTGCATAAATTGACTTTTTTGGTAATTTAACTTTGACTTTGACCTCTTCTTAACTATAGGTTCAAAATCTGGTTGCAGAAATTGTTGACTCAAAACTAGGGAAACAGGTATAAATTGTTTTACATAATACATATCATTTCAATTAGGATTTAATGATAAGAAAAAAGGTGAAATAAGTTTATTTATTGCATTTATCCCTTTTTATGTTGAAAATTAATGTTATCACTATTTAGATTACAAGAATCAAGCCATCATTGACTTACATAGCAGCTGAAGAAATAATGAGCCTTGTCACAGCTCAAGGTTATATATATATAAAAACTCTTTTTTTTTTAATGTATAAAACTTTTTTCTTTTCTTATAATTTTAACTTTATATCTGTTATGAATATTAGTGGCCGAAAACAGTGAATTGAATGCAGTTTGGAAAGACATCTTGGATGCTGATGGAGATGAAATTTATGTGAAAGTAGTAACACTTATCCTTTCTGGTTTCAAATTTGAAAAAAAAAATAATAATAATAATAAAATAAAATCTTGTTTTTGTAAATCAGTTTTTGTTATTTTTTATTCAGGACATAGGTTTGTACATGAAAGGGGATGAACATTTGTCTTTTTCTGAGCTTTCTGAAAGAGCAAGATTGAGGAGAGAAGTAGCCATTGGTTATGTCAAAAACAACAAGAAGGTGAAACTGAAACATACACATACACATACACTTCTTTTATTACTATATATAACTCTTTTCATTTTTTATTTACTTACTTAATATAGAAACAACTAATTAAAAAGGTCTTTTACATTATCTTTATCTTCCTATTTTAGGTTATAAACCCTGTTCCCAAATCAGAGCCTCTTCCTCTTGAACTCACGGATTCTCTGATTGTTATATCAGAGCTTGAAGGCGAACAACCGGTTCTCTTGTAAATCTTGACTTCTTCTCCAAGAAATACTTCCATAAAATCAAGCATCAAAGACAATTTTAACAACAAATTATAATTGTTGTTAAGAAAAAAAAGCAAAAATGATTCACGTACAAATTGATTTTGAGTTTGATACATTTGCGGAAAAGTATGGTGTAAAGTGCAATTATTGGAACTTTTGAGTGTAAAAAGGAGGGAAAAAAAAACATTAGAAAATGAGAAATGAAAGTGGTCATTTTTGTTGTAGCAAATGAGAGAAATAGCAATGTACTTTTGTTTACTTATATATTATAGTATTCTTCTTTTACTTATTTTTATTATAGTATTTCACTTTCTGTTTATCTATGATGGTGTTGTACTTTGAGAATTTACGATATCGTAGCATTGTACTTTTAATATTTTTATGGTTTTATTTTGTGCAATGTGTAATATTTCTTATAAAAGATGAAAGAGTGTCTAATTCATAATAAATGTTTGTATCTTTAAATTGTACATGGGTGTCTTCAATGATGAAAAAGAGTCTGCATAAAGCATGATTATTTTGCATTTATTTGAATGGGAAATGAGTGAGATGAGTCCAAACACATAACAAATGCACATGGCTATAATAAGCCCATATGTGATGCATATGCCATGGTTCACATGTCCCCTACCTAAAGAGTGTTTGGAACCCTTTTTGTTGTTGTTGTTTGCTTTGTGTTAGGATACAAAGATACTTGATGTTATAAACAACTTAAAGAACATGATGATTGGTGAATAGATTTCTAAGAGGGCGTTTGGGATTGCTTATTTAAAACAACTTATGCTTTTTAATAAAAATGTTTATTGGTTTACCTAGTATTAAAACAAAGTTTAAAGAAAATGTTTGGTTTAGGCTATCCGATACCAAAATGTTACAAGTTAATAAGTTACTTTTTAGTGTTTATCAAATTGTGCTTATACGTGTAATTAGGAAATAACTTATCAAACACTCTTTATTTAAGTCAATAAATACTTATGAAATCATTATATCTAAATCTTCAAACGCTTAAAACTCCTTATTATCGGTATCAAACTGCAGTCTACTCTAATAAATAAAAACCATTTTTACCACTTGTCATTCTCTTATTCATTATGTCACATGTCATTTTTTTATAATTTTAGATTAAATTATATCAATGTATCATTTTGTAATTTTTTTTAATATTTTATTAAATTAAATATAATATTCAAATGTAATAAATATAATAATAAATAAATATCAAATTTATTAGTGCAACTTTCCTTATAATTTTTAAATTTCTAAATTAAATCCAATTATTTTAATTGTTTATTTATTTATATTTTAAAAGAGAAATGAACACTTTAATTATAATAGCTAAATATTTTTCTCTACTTTCTTATAAATTCAAACTTTTAAAAATTTTATATCTTCGTATTTATTTTTATTTTTTTGAATAAACTCATGTAACACATGAGTATCATAACTAATAAGTTAATAAAGGACTCATGTCATATGGTTCATTCTACATCCATATTTCACCCAATGTTAAAAGTGTATTTTGTCTTTTATATCTTCCACATGGTTCATTCTACATCCATATTTCACCCAATGTTAAAAATGTATTTTGTCTTTTATATCTTCCACAGTAACCCGTAGATCTGCACATAAAAGAAAATATTATATATAAATATGATATAATTCACTCAAAAAAAAAAATTTACTTTCGTTAATATGTGTCATTATTATATGATCTTATATTGTCTTTCAGTAAAATATTAAATACGTATAACATATAAAGGTTTATAATAACGATTATTATTAAATAATTATTATAAAATCTAAACCCAAATTATATGTTATTAAGTTAATAATTTTTCTTATAAATATTAGATGTTTCATAACTATTTTTAATTATCAATTTCATTTTTTTTTTCTTACCCATGGCTTGCTCGGGTTTTAACCTAGTTTCAAATAAATAACTCCAACCACCCCTTAAATATAACATTTTTTTAGAACCGAAAAATAGACAGAGGGTAACTCGATCCGAAGGATCAGGAATGTCTGGCGGGCCACCAAGAGGTGCAGCATTCACCACCAGAGGGAACGAAGAATCGTACTCGCACCAATCCAGGAAAAATCCCCCAAACGTGCTCAGCACAGAGTCGAACTCTTGACCTCAACCACTGAGGCCTATAACCTAAGATGCATCACAACCAGCTAAGATGGTGATCACTTGCATATGACATTTTGGACTTAAATAGCCAAAGACATTCTACATATAATTTGTCTTTGATAGTGACTAAATCACGCCTGGACCTTACTATAAATGTGACAACCCGAAATTTTCTATCCTGTACAATCAAGCACTTCATTGAAAGTCAAACTCATTTTTGCTATCATTTAGCATAATTTAGAGTCTGTTTGAGCGTTTTGAGCCTTGTACACTTAAGGGATAAGTGTCGGGGTTTATCTGCTGAAGTTATAGCTCAAAGAACAGGCCTATAACACCTTGATCAAGAGTTCACGGCCACCACAAGGGAGTTTACGGCTTAAACTCCATTTGGGCCGTAAACTCCTCTTATATGATGAAGTGTTGGCCATTTTGTTCATCCCTTTCTTTCCCTTGGCTGAAATCCTCTCAACTATCATCCCGATCTTCGTCCCCGATCTTCAAAACTCGTAAGTTTCTTGCCCTAACTAGTTGATATCTTACATGAACTAGTGATCTTACATGATTTCATCCGTGAAATCATTCCATTTGTGTAGATCTTCAAGTTTCACCAAGAACACACACTAGTGTTCTTGGCCAAAACTGACCATTCAAGCTCCTAGATCGTAAGTACTCTTGTTCTAACTCGTTGTACACTAGGTTTAACATGTTTAGAGCTTAGAAACATCAAGAATCAATGGATGAATGAGAGTTTACGGCCAAGGATCTCCCAAGGTCGTAAACTCCCTTTAAGGGAGCAATGATGCCCTCTTGTCCTTCCAAATGATTAGAACTTAGCCCAGAACCAACCACCATTGAACTAGGAACCTCAAACAACGAAATGGTACTTCACACCATGAGTTTACGGCCGTAAACTCATGGGGAAGTGATCCCTAGGCCGTAAACACAAGTTAAGGTCATTTCTTGCACCTTAAACTCACCTAGCCTCTTGTTTCGCCTTGGAACACTTAACCACTTAAGACATCTTGCCTTTAAGCCTCAAATGGAGACCCATTAGAGAGTTTATGGCCAGGAGTAAACTCCCCTGGGCCGTAAACTCCATTAAGTATGGTCAACGGACCATATACTCAATAACAATGCCTTGTAATCCTTTGTTGCAATCCAATGGCCTCCTAACACTTTGAACAAAGTGTTTTCCACACATTAGGGTGTTTATACTTGTCTAATTAGTGTTATAATCACTAATTGTTTATATACATATGTCTTTATATGTTATTAGGATCATTGTGTGTGTTTAAGTTTTCACTTGACACCAAGCACTTGTCCGACACTTCCATACGATCCACTCACTGCAGATGAGTTCATACCCCTTAATTAACCTTTTAAATGTTTTTAAATGTTTATAAATGCTTTTATGGGGGAATACAGGTTGAATCATGATAGTTATTATATCAATCGCATGTGATTAATAACTAGCATACAAATGGATTTACTACACTTTTAGCTGTTTTACCAAACATAGTACTTCAAATGACTTTCTCAAACGTTTTTACATGTTAAAACTCTTTATCAAATTATCGGACATACTGTATGTTTCCTTTCAAACTCTGTTACAAT
Source organism: Lactuca saligna (assembly GCF_052625555.1). Taxonomy (NCBI): domain Eukaryota; kingdom Viridiplantae; phylum Streptophyta; class Magnoliopsida; order Asterales; family Asteraceae; genus Lactuca; species Lactuca saligna. Next base: position 142,465,335 of record NC_136421.1, on the reverse strand, counting down.
TGTGTTTCAAACAAAGGTTTTCTTATACTTAAAACTGTCTTATCAAACAAACTACTTTCAAATCGTTTTATAAACTGACATCAAGTCATCATTTATTAGTTATTAAACTTTTCAATGGTTTTACAAAACTTCTTTTATACTTTTATATTGTCAAATGCATGCCTATATATGTATAGTTATATAAGTAATGTTTAAAGGACTTAGGACGGCTAGCTCACTTTAATTCCTTTTCCTCGTTTGGATGTGGCCTTAGGGTATCGGTTATTCGTCCGAATATCGTCTAAATATTAGTTATATATCATGTATACATATGTAGACATAAAAGTTCCATCAGTCAGTTCAGTACCTTTGGGTAGCAAAGGCATGCTTTCGGTTATACACGAACATTACTAGTAACTATAATAAGTATAGTTAGGAGATACTACTTACTATTACCAGTACAAAGAATCACACAAGAGTCAGTTCATTCATGAGTCTATACTAATACATCACATACTATATGAAGAGATACAATTACAGAAATACTAACACATTACATACTATATGAAGATATACAATTACAGAAATACTAATACATTACATACTATATGAAGAGATACGATTACATACAATTACAAGACATACATTTACAGAGATACAATTACAGAGATACAATTACATAGATACTATTACATAGATACTATTACATACGTTTCGAGACTTACCATTCCACCCCCAAGGCTGTTAGCTACAGTAGGGAAAATGCACATCGATGGGTGTCTACGGTTGTACTGTTCGGCGAGTTACCACGCCGTGAATATCCTAGTGCAAAAGGATACAATTTTAGTTTTTATATTATTTTCCTTCTAACCCTTACTTTGTGACACATTCACACGAATGATGAGGTAGAATATATTTGATATAGATATACTATTTTCCTTATTACCTTTATTTTATGACACATACACATAAACGATGAGGTAGACTATAGTTTTTTAATAATAATACTTATACAAGGGAAAAACCGTCACATTTACAGGGATGCATACTTTCAAAATAGTTGGGTATTGGTAGAAGACTACTTTTTATACTAGTAGGAAAGTTGGGATTTTCTAGGGTTTTCAAACGTTTACAATTACTTACAAACATTTTCATACTTATACAAACTTTTCTCCAAACATTTACAAGTCTTTCTTTACAGTTTTACAAATCAAAGACACATAAATACTTATGAATTCACCAGCTTTATTGCTGATACTCGCTTTCAAAATAACTTGTATTCTCAGGTCACAAATAGGCAGGTACGACGACCAGGTTTTGTGAAGACGGAGCAGTCAAGCCTCTTCTTTTATTTTGAGTATTCATTATGTTGTTTATTACTATGAAAGAATACACTTGTAATTAAAATTATACTATTAATGCAATGGATGATGTTGTTGCTTGTTTACTACTTTGCATTGTTGTGATACATTACATGACGTCCTCCGCGCCAGAACGTTTCCGCCGTTCTCGGTTTTGGGTGTGACAATAAAACAAATGATTTTTTGTTTTTGAAAATTGATTTTATAAGACTTCCGCTATTTTTAAAGAGTGAAACATTTATGGTATATTCTTTATAAGCATTCAAAACGACCCAAAAGGTGCACTAACTTCCTAAAGGTAAAGGTGAGGAAGAAGAAGATGGGAAGGGGTGGTGATGAACTTGCATCAACGATAGGAGTCTTCCTCATCAGATCGTTCGATAACAATGTATGTTTTGGGGTTGAACCAACAATTTTTTATGAGCCTCACCACCAGAAACAATATCTAAATCTGTAAACATGTGTGTTGAATCTAAAATCAAGGTGCACTAACTTTTTGAGATAATTTCCTCCTTGTTCAACAAATAAACAAATACACACAAATTAATGTTGATTTCATAAGTGTGTGCTAATTTCGCCATCGGTTTGACTTGGAAACTGAATCAAAAGTGTGTATGTTTATTGTGTGTGTGTGTATATATATATATATATATATATATATATATATATATATATATAAAGAGAGAGAGAGAAAAAGAGAGAGAGGTGGAGGTGGGTGGGGATGGTATTAAATTAATTATAAAAAATACAAAAATGAAAATGAAAATACATAACCGTCATTTCAAGTTTTTTTTAGACTAAAATCAAAAGAAGTTTTGTTTTTGGATCTTCCATGCAAATCATAAACGTTTTGAACCTCATCCAAAAATTTTTATGAAACCACTAAGTACCAAAATTACAGTTTTTTCTTATTTAAATTTCTCATCATTCTCTAGATTGAGTGATTGACGATGGTTGTTTTTGAAGAAAACATAAAAGATGTCGTTATTATAATCTAGCAGAATCTAAAACTTATGCAAAGTACAGGGACCAAAACTGTATATATGTAGCAACATTTCTGCATATACATCCGACGGAAAAGAATGAAAACCTAAAAGGAGAACGCAGAGATGGCACACGGTGGCTACGACAAGCGACGGGTCGCCGGACGGAAACCGGTGAATAAAGCTACCAATCACCGTCCAAAAGCCTTGGGTGTCGAGAAGAAACCTAAAGCCAAGCTCGTCTCTCTAAAACGCCAGATTCGCTCTACGGAGCGTATGATTCGTAAGGTATTTTGTACACACTGTTTCTTCAGATAAATTCGTCTATAGAAAACGCAATAACCTCTTGCTCAAGTGTAGATATTGTTGTTCGGATTCTTTGGATAATAAAATATGTACTTAGATTTTATCATGTCCTCCCTCTGTTCAAAACAAAGAGGTACACTTTGGATGTGTTGATAATATATTAATACGCCACTTTTCTACATTCAGATTGATGCGTATTATGTATCCTCCGTAGATTATTCGATAACTGCATAAAACTTGATATTAATGGTATTTTGGTAGCGAAAACTTGATAATACACCATTATCACCAACATATTTTCAGTAGTTTGTCACACTACATGGTTTCCAACTTCCAAAGACAATCACTTTTGACAGAGACGCCAAATTCATATCTATCTTTTGCTATACCATTCACATACATTGGATTTGATTTCAAAAAGTTTCACGATTTCTGTTAAATTCCAGTTCTATTCCCTTAAAGTTATTTGATCCTTCTTTACTGGATGAAATAAGCCCATATTTTTCTTTTCATGATATATTTAAAGGACACAAGGCCTGAAGTGAAAGAAGCCCTTACAAAGAAATTAGAAGGATTGAAGAATCAACAACAGCTTCTGGATAATCTTGCTTTGGAACACAAAATATTCTTGCGTTACAGAAAGATCAAATTTTTTGGTAAAATTTCTTCATTTAAATTCAAGAAATAGCAAAGTATTTCCATTAATGTTTTGTTTAACAGAAAGAAGGAAGGTTGAGAGAAGAATAAGACGTTTGGAGAAACAACAGCGGGCAGCATCCGGGCAGGCTCAAGAAGCTGAGCTGGCTGACCAGCTTTCCAAATTGAAAGAAGATCTTGAGTATATCAGGGTAATAATCTCTCTTTTATGCAATCATAAATAAGGTTAAATGCACTTTCATTCATTTGTTTATTATAAATTATAATTATAATAATAATATTTTGATTTTGAATCTGCAGTTTTTTCCAAAGGCAGAAAAATACGTATCATTATTTAAAAAAGGTGATAATACAGAGACTGTTAATAAGAGAAACAGCTTACGCACACAAATCAAGGCAAATATAGCTGCTGCTATAGCTAGTGGGAAAGATTTGGAAGGTAATTAATTTCTATTTTTCATTTTTTGTTTCAGAGTTTCGTCCATTTTTTTAAAAAAATATTTAAGATGACAGATTTGCCCTTGCAAGGGTAAACCCATCATTATAAAAAGTTTCTGGACCAAACTTGTAACAAAATCAAAGTTTTGGACCGGTGGTGCTCGTCCGAAACCTTTTAGACCAAAATGGCAATTTTCGACAAATCACAGGGACTGTTTTTGCAATTTTGTCAAAATAAAATTAAAGCAAAAAAATGAAAGTAGGATGCTATAAATTATAATAAAGAAAATACTTGAAAGTAGGTTGCTATTTCTTACAATAAACTGTTTCAGAAACTGGAAGTGAAGACGATGGGTTGGATTTAAGTGATGATGATTTCTTTCAAAGTGGAAGCTCAAGTGATGAAGCTGATGCAGATGATGAGTGGACTGATAAAAGTGCAAGGTTAGAATCGTCTTTTCTCAATTCATACACCAAACTTTTTTTTTTTAAAATTTTTATATAAAAATAAAAACATTTTATAGGGAACAAGCATCTAGTGCTTCTGGAAAAGCAGCTTCCGGTATGTCCAGCGATGAAAGAAATCAGGTTAGCCTGTTCTGTCTTGTACTGTACTGTATACTGTATTAAAAGGCGTGTAAATATATTTATTTTTATTAATTTATTAATTTGTTTATTGAATTTAAATAGAGACATATTTCGGCACGTGCACTCATGCCACCTCCTCGGGCATCAAATAATCAAAATCCAAATCACATGAGATCGTTCAACAAGAACACATCATCATCATCCTTTCATAGGGTTGACATGTCATCATCGTCTCGTAGAGTTGACATGTCATCATCCAGTAATACATCGACAAGTGTCGAACGCCCGTTTTTTAATAACCGGCGACCCGTGGAGTCGGGCACGGGTAATAGCGGGAGTAATTTGAGCTCCAATTCGGATGCTCGCAAACCCAAAAGAAAGAGGCGACCCAAGAAGAAGAAGCAACAGGGTTGATTCATGCTAATGAATTATGATGGTGTCTAAATTTTTTTTTAAAAAAATGTTGTTTTGTTTTTATAAATTTTAAAAGATTTGTAAGTCGAAATGAAGGTTTTGTGAAAGTTGATTTCTTTATAGAGTGTAAACGAATCATATTCGCGGTTGTACGAAATTGTTCTTGGATTTTTCATGTTAATTTTCAAGTTAATACTTTTTTTGGAATGTGTTGATTTTTGAAAAAAACGAATTATGAAACCGATACAAATCGAATTTTAAATATTATAATACATGGTTACAAGTGGGTCACTTAACTGCCTTTCCAAGATCATCTATATCGTCCCCAAGATGATGTATCTAAACTTTTTTCCCCCTCAGGTTATAGTTTCCCCATCTTTCACATTTCAAACATCATCTTCGTTTTCTTCTTAAAAATAGAAAAGTAAGATGCAAAGAAATTTCATTTGGTTTTATCATTTGTGTACAAATCACTAGTTAGAAATAACACCATCCCTTGCACCAGCATTGTCACTTCCTCTCCATATCTTATGATAGGAGCCAATTCGAGATGACTAATCTCCAAAGAATTAAGATGAAGAAGGCATACTAAAATAACATAATGATTTCAATAACTTTTCTGCTTAACTTCCCAAACGTGAAGCTTACAATTATATATAGATAAAGTGCATGAAATGATACTACAAACTAGGAAGCATTAAACGTGGACTTCTAAGAAAAGGTAACCACTTTGATGGGCAGTTGCATGATCCAATATTTATTTCTCCACGTGACTATTGTTGATTCAATCCAAATAACAGGCAGGCTTCTCTTATCATCTGGATCGGCCTTCATTGTTGTTGGGTCGGGCCATGGTGGTTAGGGCTGTAAACGAACTGAACGTTCGACGAACCGTTCGTGAACTGTTCGGTGGAAAGTTCGTTTATGTTCGTTTATTTAATAAATGAAGAAACATGAACAAAAATTTTGTTCATTTAGTTAAATGAACGAACATGAACAATGATCTCGTTCGTTCATTTATGTTCGTGAACGTTCGTTTATGATGTTTATTTAAGTTCGTTTATGTTCGTTCGTTTATGTTTATTTATATTCATCTATATTCAATTATTTTTTATTATATTGCTATATTATATGTTCGTTTATGTTCATATATGTTCAATTGTGTTTTTTTATCTTTGTTCGTTTATGTTCATTTAGCATGTTCAAGAACATAAATGAACGAACATGAACAAACTAATTTGTTAAACGAACGAACATGAACAAGAAAATCTCGTTCGTTTATCCGTTCGTGTTTGGCTAACTTAAACGAACGAACATGAAGAAGACTTTGTTCGTGTTCGTTTGTTCGTTTACAGCACGGTGGTCTTGAGTACCACGTTAGAATCGTATCATCTTATTATCAACAAAATTATTTTTTTTTATTAAGGTATTGGCCCACTTTGTATGTCTATCGAGTTGGCTCGTTGCATAAATCCTTTCATAACTTGGAAAGACAAAAGTGAGTTGGATTTTTCTGAAAACGCAGGTTGAATTGTCTAAATACCATATTTATGTTTTTCAAACACTCATCTAATAATACTTCTAACTCTAAATCTTTTGTCCAAAGTTCAAACCTGGTACACCCAAAATATTATTAGTGTTCTGCGATTGATCTCCCATATGAGCCTTGGGGTGGGCAAACATGAGCCGCTCATATGATACAGTCTGTTTTTTTTTTTTTTTAGTTTATTTTTTTTGTAAAACTTAAATCCTCAACCACTTTTTTATATATATATATATATATATATATATATATATATATATATATATATATATATATATATATATATATATATATATATATTTCCAAAAGACTTGAATCCCCTACCACAATAGTAAAATTTATACCTTGAAACGTATTTGAATTCTTTAAAATCACATCATAGTTCTTTAGATGATTTTGTGATCTTTCTTGTTGACCACTCTTATATTGTTTTACTAGGCCTAATCTATACTATAATATAAAAGAAATATATTTTTCGTATTTGAAATTTTAATGATTTTTCAAAAAAAAAAATCAATGATTATAAATTGGTTACTTAGTTTTAAATAAGTGCAAATAATTAAAAAAAAACATCTACATAGACATAAAATTAAAACATTTAAAATTAGTTAACAATAGTAATTAATTATAATAACCGGTTTTATCATGAATACATTAAATAATTTTAAAACTTTCTTTGTTCTTCCTATAACTCTTTAAGAATAATATATAATAGATCTATCTATTGTTTATATATCTATTAATTATAATATAAACCATTATCCTTTATCCTTATTCATTTGAAACATCCAAACATCTTCAATTTATCTTTTAACTACTACATATATTGAAAGAATTTTCAATTAATGATTATTAATTGGTTTATTAGTGTGACATAAATGAAAAATGTTATTAGTATTAAAAGGATTGTAGTTTACTTATCTTGGAAGGAGAGCCTTCATTTTGAGTCGAAATTCCAATATCGGTTGAAGCACAAGTGATGTCCAAAATGCATGATGGGAACAAAGTCAATGTTCCTCAAATCATATGTCGTAATGAACAATTTTTATCGTACAACAGTCAGTTTTACATTAATAAGGTTACTAACTTCATAATATCTTGGCTTATGTTTTATATTTTTTTCAATCACTTTCTTTTTAGATTTTGTATTAAACTTGGACTTACAAAAAGATTTGTGGTTTTGTTTTGTAGGGTGATGAGTAATTCGGTTACCATGGGTGTTATAGATGTGCATATGTGGATTGTTATGGGTCATAGTGGTAGAAATATCGTTAGTAGATTGATGGAACCAAAATGATAAATAATAACCATCGTTTGATTTGTTTTTTAAGTATATGTTTGTATTAGAAATCTAGAATTTATATGAATTAGATAATTTATAATCAATATAAAGAGTGATTATTTGTTAAATTAAAAACTTAAATATAATTTTAAATCATGATTATCAATATTGTAAGAAAATGTACAAATTTAGTTACAATTTTGATTGCAAGTAAAGAGCATTGATATGTTTTGTGATTATATAACCAATTTGAAGTAGAAAAAAATAATTATATTTAAAGAATAGTTTAAAAGTAGGTTAGATTTGCTGTTAAAAAAAAATGTTAAAGCAATAAGTAGAAAAAAAAATTATATGTAGATATTTATTTGACGTAAATTATATGTAGATATTTATTTGACCATGAATTTTTGTGATCTCCTCCGATCTCGCACACTTCTTACCAAATAGGATATCGGGATTCAATTTTTTAAATTTAAATTTCATCCCTTCTGTCTCTCTTGATTGTTATCATTTCATTCACCAGAAGTAACCCTAAATATATCCTCTCTTCCCTCTCTCAAACTTAATGGGTGTCAATGGGCAACTAGAGTAATAATGACAAGAGGTTTGTTTGCCTTTTCATCTTCTTGTTAAATTTCTAAGGTTTGTGCTATGTTTCTTGGTGGGTCTTTTCTTGGGACCTGTTGCGCTATTGAATGAGAGTAAAGCTACTATGCTTTATGTTTATTTCCTTCGTGCCTTTTTTACTTTGTTGAATCAGAAAAAAAGATATTAGTATGATAGTGTTAATTTTTTAATCTTTCTTTCATACATTTTACTCAAAAAAATTAATCTAATTTGGGGATGAAATTTTTAACATCTCCTAGTAATTGTTGTTGATGATGCTAAATTCTTAAGCAAAGCTTAATCCCTACTATTTGTATAAGATTGGGAAAATAAAAAATCATATACTTATATTTTATCTATCAATATATTTATAATTATATTTATTTTCAGAGGTCCGGATTATGGGTATACACCTATTAGAAATGAAGAATGAAAAGTAAGAAATTTTGTTGACAGACAAAGGTAATTAAGAAAAATAAAAAACATTGATGGTATGTCTGTTTTTTTCTTTTGAGTTTAGTTTCTATAAATTCTTGCTCTCTTGATTAAATGTTTTCTTGTCGTTTTTTTATCGGTGGTTGACCATTATTTGGCAACTGAAGCTTCAGATTTTAATATGTAGATGTATTATTCGATACGTTTTGATTCTTTAGCATTACCCTATTTTATACTTTTCTTATGAACATGCATGAACACATGTAATTTATTGTTAAGTTGAAAGGAAAAACAAAAATTACAATGTTGCATCATCTTCCACTTTAATTCAAATGTATACCACCACTATTAAAAAACCAATTGTCTTTCTATTTTTGCCTTCAAGTGTTTGATGAAAGTATTAAGAGAACTTTGTTTTTGCTATGATGTTATTTCAGGAGACTCAAGTGGGATATGTATCGAAACTGCAATAAAGGTTCTTGCACTCTGTGGAGTCCACATAGTTATGGTTGTTAGTGATATATCCGTAGGAAGAGAGGACAAAGAAGCAATCCTAAAACAAATCCTAACTGCAAAGGTTTTATGCTGATAAGATGTTCTTGAGGCGTGGTCGTTCGACTTTTTTTGTCACACTGCCTTCTCTACAAACCCTTGGATTAAGTTATCATTTTTTTTCTGTTTTTTCTAAAATGTGAAAAAATACGTTGCCATTTAGTGACATCAACTGCTATATGTTGCACTATTTATTCAATTTTTTTCTTTCTGTTTTTGTATTTAAATTATTTAATTTTTTTATTCGTTCAACAATTTAAACAGTAAAATAACATATTGTTAAAAATATTCATTAATTCATAAATAAAGTTTACCAAAAACATTTTTTATTGATGACTTTCTGCAGCCATTGATTCTAACAAACTCATTTTAATGGGGACTTTTTGGATCCAAAATTTGACCAAATAGTCCTTGGATAAAGGACTAATAACAACATTAACATTGTCAATGGACTATGGACTATAATTTCACAAAATACACTCATCTTCACATAAATGATAAATTTTATACAAAGCAATTAACAATCAAAAACTAACATGACTACTCATTAGCTTTTTCCTAATGTATGATTATTATTATTATTTATTATACTTATGCAAATGAGTGGATTAATAAGAGAAGGAAAAACACCATGTGAAGTTGAAGTAGAAATAAACTTACTTCTATTAAGTGATATATTATTACGTGTGCTTTATATGTATATTTACCAAGCCATATTTTGTATTTAACCTAGTCAATAGAATTAGCTGTATATTCCTAGATAATCTCTAAGTCAGTTTGTAACCTTGACTATATATGCCAATCGTATCTTGTACTCATTCAATTCTCAATACAACAAAGCATTACTTTAGATGGTATCAGAGCAATCTTGCTCATACGAGTCAAATCGATCCTACCCTATTCTCTAAAATCAGTCGATCACAATCACAACGATGGCTTCCAAAACTACCGCTCAAATCACCGCCTCCACTCACCTCATAATCAAACTTACGCCAAACAACTATCCGGTTTGGAGAAAACACGTTGAATCAACCTTAATCAGTCTTGACCTAGACGGTCACCTCACCTCCGCACCACCGACGACCACCCTCACAGACAAAGAGGGAAAAACTAATGCAAATCCATAGTATCGGCCATGGTACTGCAAGGATCAAATGATTTTTAGTGCAATTTAGGGAGTTGCTCAGATTCAATCCAACCCCTGGTGTCATCTGCTACAATAGCCCGTGAGGCTTGGAATCGACTCAGCTCTAGTTACGCCTCTACTTCCAGGTCTCTCATAATCTCCCTCAAATCTAAACTTGTGAAGAACCCTAAAGGATCACGATCGGTCACAGAATTTCTCCAGGATATGCGTGCTATCGCCGATTCCCTGGCCCTTGCCCAGAGCCCCGTCACCGAAGAGGACCTCATGGTCCATATTCTCTCACAGCTTAGCGACGAATATCACACAATTGTTGCTGCTCTCAAGGTACGAGAAAATCCCATCGAATACTCAGAGATGTTTGGCAAACTTACTGACTTTGAACGTAGCCTCAAAGAAGCCTCTCCTCCTTCCGATATCCTGCCTACCACGGTGAATTACACTACCCGAAATCAAGGATTCAATAATAGGTCATCCAGTAACAACTCTTACAATCGCCATACTCGATCACCACCGTCCTATCAGTCTCGTGGCTCTCAGCAGTCACAATGGAATAACAATAACAACCCTGGTGGTAACCGAAACACAAAAAGCAACCAGTTTTGTCAATTCTGTAACATCCCAGGTCACCTCACCAAGGATTGCCGGAAACTAGCACGCTTCCTCCGCGACAATAACATCACCACCGACCGCAACAGAACTTTACCGCCTACTGCCAATGTCACCACGTCCTGCCCAGCCTCTCCAAAGTGGCTTTTCGATACCGGGGCATCCAATCATGTTGCATCAGATCCTACCTCCCTTCATCACGTGTCGGAATACGGAGGACCCGATGAGATAGTGCTTGGTGACGGTACCTGCTTACCTATCACACATACTGGTCATTCATATATTCACACATCTCACAAACCATTAATTTTATCTAATGTGCTTCATGTTCCTAAATTAAACAAGAATTTAGTTTCTGTTGGTGAATTATGTGATACTAATCTTGTTTCGGTGGAATTCTTTCCATCTCATTTTTATGTGAAGGATCTGGACACGGGGGCGCGACTCATGCGAGGAGAGAGAACTAATGGCGTTTACCTCACTCAGTTACCTAAAACACATTCCATTCATGTCACCTCCAAGACCTCACCACTTATTCTTCATCACAAACTTGGCCATCCTTCACATCAAGTCTTCAAGCAACTTGTTTCTAAGTTAGGTTTTAAGTTTTAGTCTGAGTTTGATGTTCATTGTTCATCTTGTTCAATTAATAAAAGCCATAAATTGCCATTTGGTCAAAATTCCTTTGTTGCTACAAAACCACTTCAACTCATTTATTCTTATGTATGGGGACCGGTACAAAAATCTGTTGATAAATTCTCTTATTATGTTATCTTTGTCGATTATTTCACCAAGTATACATGGCTATATCCTTTGGCTCACAAAAGTGATGTTGCTCTCATCTTTCCACAATTCAAAGTGTTAGTCGAAAAATTCTTCCAGCTACCCATTGTCTCCTTATTTAGTGACAATGGAGGTGAATACATCGGTCTTACATCCTACCTTCAACAACATGGTGTATCTCACTACACAACTCCACCCCACACTCCCGAACAAAATGGTATTGCGGAAAGACGTCACCGTCACATAGTTGAAACCGGTTTAGCTCTCCTCCATCATGCTCACATGCCATTAACCTTCTGGTCCCATGCGTTCCAAATAGCCGTGTACCTTATCAACCGCCTTCCAACACCTATACTCCAAAATAAATCCCCCTTTGAATGCCTCTTTAACCAATCACCAAACTATCATAAACTACAGCCCTTTGGTTGCCTATGTTATCCGTGTCTCCGCCCTTATACCACCTCCAAATTACAACCACGATCCGCCCCATGTTTATTTCTCGGATATTCATCATCTAAGTCCGCATACAAGTGCTATGATACTCAAAACAAAAAATTATACCATTCCAGACATGTGGAGTTCATTCCAACAACATTCCCTTATACCACCGAAAACCTTCCTGAAATACTCCCTACCCCTGACACTCACTCGACTCACTCACACTTGAACAAAACCCTCTACACACTAACGACCTGCCCACCTCTCCAAATACAACACCGCCACCTACACCTTCCCCTCCTCTCTTCACTGCTCCCATTACAGCCGATACTATCCAACCAGAACCCATCACCGACTCCACTGTTGCACCCGAGGCTGAACCAACCACCCTACCCAGCAACCACCATCTCCAAGCAACTCTAATCCACCATCACCAACAATACAACCACCTCCCACAGCCTCACCGCTTCCTGCCCATCAGCATAGAAAACCCAATACCAAATACTACAACCAATCATTTGTTAACTCCACCACTTTACACCCCATTTCGAACACCATCGAACCAACCACCCATACCCAAGCTCTAAAGGATCCTCAATGGCGCACTACCATGGACCATGAGTTCAACGCTCTATTACACAATGGTACCTGGGAACTAGTACCCAAATCCTCCCACACTCCAATAGGATGCAAATGGATTTTTCGCATTAAACGAAACCCGGATGGCTCCATCTCCTTCCATGTGACGTAAAGCCAAAAGAGAAGTAGTTATTTTGTTGATCTCAATGTGATGCTACACCTCCAATCCTACATAAAACCTATATAATACCCATTCCCCATATATAGACGAGAGATAATCCAAAAATTGTACTTAGGAAATGCATAAAAAGATAATGGTAAACAAAACAAGAACTTAGTTGGAGGTCTTGAGCTGATTGTTATTTTTTCCTGATATACAAACCCTATGTACCTCTCATTACTAAAAAAATCTTATAAAATCTTAACAATATGATAATTCCTTATTTGGTAACTGGATCTTAGAAATTAACGTTATTATTTACTTCATAATTTTCTCACCAAAATATATCATTTTCGTGTATATTCTAACTCAGATTCTCCTTAATTGCTTCGGCTCCGATTGTAAGTAACCTCTCTTCTTTTACTTGAGAAGTTTGTGGTCTTGAAACAGGTAATTATATTTCTTAATTTTTTACTTCTGGGATAATAACGACGAAAAATTCAACATTTCTACAATTTATGCTCAAACTAACAAATGAAATTAAGTGTTTGAAGGGGCACTAATTTAACAAGGATTCATACATTTTTCAATGTTGAATTCCATTTTCTTAAAGGCTTTTCAACACCAATTTCACTTCAAACTTTAGAATCGGCCCTTTCTCTGTTTCTTCTTGCTTTGCTATAATCGATAGTTATGTAACTGTGATAGGTTAACAAATGGATATTGTTTTGAAGGCATTCGAAATCGATTGTTTGCAAGAATCTTTGTTGCCTTCATTTGTATTTGTTGTCTCCCAATGGCATCCCATATTTCATTTGTTCTTGACTTAGGATAGATGATGTTTCATAACTATTTTTAATTATTTATAAATTTTAAATAATCAATATAAAATTCGAAACAAAATTTATATATTATTAATTTAATAAATTTTTATAGATATACGATATTTCATAACTATTTTTAATTACCAATATTATTATTATTTTTTGCCCGTAATTTCTACGGGTGGTTGTAACATAATAAAATCATAAAAGCGACCTAATAAACCTAAAATATGCATCACTAACTTTCACATACTTTTTCGATGGATAACACCCCTTTAATAGGTGGATCATAGTTAGGAAAACTCTATTATTGGAAAATTTTGCCCCCCCTAAAACCATTGATGTTTGGCCCAAATTCTAATCTTTACTTTTATACATTTGTGACGTTTTCAACCCTTATATTATTACTTTTCTCATGCATTGTCCTCTTCCTTTCTTTAAAGTGTTAAAAACCATCTCAAAAGTTTGTCTATTTCACATTTTACCTTTAACTATAATGCACTAAATCACGAGTTTTTACAAATATCGACAATGGCATAATATACATACAAATTTATAAAAAGAACCTCAAATTAAGAGCAAACGAACATGATTTTAAAGTTGAACGACTAAAAAGGATATTTGTAAACAGTTGAGGGACCATTTATGTAATTTACTCAAAACAATGTCCGGCTTGATCCGCACCCTATTAATCAGCAATTCAGCTAAAATATTTTCTGAATGTGAGGGATAAAATCCATGGAACCCGCGAAACCACGGATTGCATTCCTCATAATCTCAATAGTAGTAATAATTTCCGATGGTTTGATCTTTAGAGGTTTAGCAGAAGGTGTGACTTTTGAGGAAGCAAAACAGCTGAGAGATGAGGTAAGATTTTTCCGTATTCATATATCTCCCCATGTGTATTGTTCATCCATTTGATATTGTTAATGTTAAAAGCTGAAATCGTTGATGGTGATTGTTGATTGTTGACTAATTCACATTTTTCTTCGAACATCCCATGTTCTCGATTTGATAATCGGGAAGAAATTATCGTTTCGCCTAATTGCCCTTTGATTCGTTATATATCCCTCCTCTGGACGTTCTGAAATTAACGAAGATTAAGAACATGTTTGATTCATATGAGAATATGAAATTCCTTATAATGAACATAAGGTTTTTACAGTAGATGAAGTCTAGCTGGGGTTTGGGTAAATTGAAACCCTTTCAGAAATATATTCTTCTGATGAACTGGTTTATGATAAGAAACTCTTTGAGAAGGGTGTCTTTACTCTTTACTCTTTACTCTTTAATCTATGGTTTTATAATAAAACTTGTATCAAAAACTAGAAAAATCGAAAGCAATTCCCTTTTGTGATTTAGGTTAGTGGAATGTTTTATCATGCATTTGATGGATATATGGATCATGCTTTCCCACGTGATGAATTAAAACCTCTATCATGTGAAGGAGAAGACACACTTGGTGGATATGCTCTAACTTTGGTAAGTAACATGATAACATCTACATTCTTATTAAATATAATTTCATTTTCCTCTTTTTTTTATTATTAAAAATATATATATATATATATATATATATATATATATATATATATATATATATATATACTTATGAATTTACTATAATTCCACCAGTACAGATTGACTCCTTAGACACTTTGGCTTTACTTGGTGACAAAGATCGATTCACTTCTTCTGTTGAATGGATTAGTAAAAATCTTAGATTTGATATTGTGAGTATCATGGAATTAGTATTATTATTTTTGTATATTTGATTAAATAGATTAAGTAATAAAAAAAAATGATTTTGTATTTATTTACAAATTTTCAGAACAAGACAGTTTCCTTGTTTGAAACTACTATCCGAATTGTTGGTGGTTTGCTTTCTGCTCATCTTATTGCAAGTGATTATGCAACGGTATTAATTCTTAGTTTTTAAATTTTAATTTTGTAACATGTCTTTTTTTTTTATTAAATTTAAAAATACTTATGAATTAAAAGTTTAAAATTATTACAGGGTATGCGTATTCCTTCATATGATGATGAACTCCTTCATCTTGCTGAAGATTTAGCTCGTAGATTATTACCTGCATTTGATACTCCAACAGGTTTTTTTTTTTAATTTTTTTTTTTGCATTTAATATGATGTTTTGCTAAACAAATAGACATTTTTTAAAAGGTATTGTTTTTGTTTTGTTTTGTTTTTGTTTTTGGTTTTTTTTGTTTTTGTTTTTGTTTTTTTTTTTTTTTTTTTTTTTTTTGTTTTCTGATCTTTTTGAAGCTATTTACTGCAGGAATTCCATTTGGATCTGTTAATTTGTTGCATGGAGTTGATGAAAATGAAAGTAAGGTATGGATTTATGATTTATTTTTTCTTTTGCTACCTTGATTTTTATATTTATCATCACATATAACAAATTATTTTAGGGTTAATCTCAAAAAAACCTTATATTTTTTGCGTTTTTTCCGGATTAAAACATCAAATTTCTTTTTTGCCTGAAAAAGACCTTGTATTTTCCCCAAAAAGCCCTCAACTTTGTATTCTTTTTTTCTTCCGAAAAAAACCCTCAACTTTTTTAGTTTTTATCGAAAAAAGCCCTCACATTTTACAATTTTTTTCGAAAAAAATGAAAAATACAAGGTCTTTTTCAGGCAAAAAGTAAATTTGATGTTTTAATCCGGAAAAAAAAAGCAAAATATAAGGTCTTTTTTGAGATTAACCTGTTATTTTATGAAACTGTTAATGATTTTTATATTTATCATTAACTCCTAACCTTTTACAAATTTGTCCTCATTTATTTTTTCTTGAATCCTTTTTAAAACATCCTTACTTTAAAAAAGAACAAGCACCTATCTCTCCCTAAGGACTATATCCTCTTTAAATTTTAAAACTTTATAGATTTGTTTTTTGAATTTTTATAAAATATTATGACATTACAATTTTGTTTTATTTAGATAACATCAACAGCTGGTGGAGGCACTCTGACATTAGAATTTGGTGTGCTTAGTCGATTAACAAATGATCCAAGTAAGCCACTTTTTTCTTTTTCACAATTTCCAAAAATAAAATAAATTTTTTTCTCTAAATATTTTTTTTACAACTTCTTAACATAATCAATAGTTTAATATACATAACCTCTTCATCTTGTAAAATGCAACAATTTCCATTTTCAAAGGTCTTGTATTTATTTCAACATCTTTATATTCCACTCTGATTATCTAAAAATGTAAAATTTTGTCCAAAAAGTTGTATTTTTATAAATTTAATCAAACACTTCTAACAAACTTTGGGCCCACATAATTTAAAATTCCTACAAAGCTTTGTATTTTTATACATGAGATGGATCTTGCATCCTTTTCCTTAAATACTTGTGATTACAAAGTTGCACAAATTGTGAATTTTTTTTCAATTTTTAATTTTTGATTTTTTTTTTTTTTTTTTTTAGTTTTTGAGGAAGTTACAAAGAATGCAGTTAGAGGAATATGGGCAAGGCGTTCAAGAATAAATTTAGTTGGTGCTCATATTGATGTTTTCACTGGAGAATGGACACAAAAGGTAAATAAATTATTATTGTTATTATTATTATTATTATTATTATTATTATTATGAAATGTTAAAATTATAGCTTTGTATTTGGATTATTAAACTACATTTCTATTGTTTGCAATTAGCCTTTGATTATTTTTTCATCAAAACATAAATTCATGTATTATTAAGCTCCTTTTTTTTTAATCATATGAAATTTCTTTCAGGATGCTGGAATAGGGACAAGTATTGACTCTTTCTATGAATATCTATTGAAGGTAAAAAAAAAAGGTTATAACAAATAATACATATAAAGCAAAAAGCATAAATTTTTTATATTCAAGAAATAAATATCCCTTCAGGCATATCTACTATTTGGAGATGAAGAATATCTATACATTTTCCAAGAAGCTTATGGAGCAGCTATGCACTATCTTTTTCATGACCCTTGGTAAAATATTACATTTTTCAGTTTTTTTCTTTATATTTATTTTTTTTATAAAAGATAAATTCATACATGATGACAATTTTTAAAGATGTGTAGGTATGTAGAAGTCAACATGAATTCTGCTGCACTTGTTTGGCCTTTATTCAATAGTCTACAGGCATTCTGGCCAGGTCTTCAGGTAATAAATTTTTTTTTTTTTAATTTTTTTTTTATAAAGTATTATAAGTCAAGGGGTATTTTTGTAAATCTGACTACTGAAATTGGAAGGTTTTAGCTGGGGATATTGATCCTGCTATTCGAACACATACAGCTTTTTTTAGTGTATGGAAAAGATATGGATTCACTCCAGAAGGCTTCAATCTTGCTTCCTTTTCTGTTCAGGTAACTTAACTTTTAACTTTATGAAAAGGGTAATTTCGTCTTTTTTGTGTTTTGAAATTTGAAAATTGTTCTACAGCATGGTCAGAAGAGCTACCCTCTGCGTCCAGAACTTATAGAGAGCACTTATTGGCTATACAAAGCTACCAGGGATCCAAGGTTTCATACATAATTTTATTTTTTGTAATTTTTGTGAAAAAAGACGTTAATGCCCTTCTCATCCTAGAAAGTAAGATCTATTGTCTTTGAAATAGTATGGTGGTGTTATAACTTATAATAAACAAAAAGAAAAAAGAAAAAATGCAAGTATGTTGCTATTTTTTGCTTGGATTCAGCCAAGAATGGGGGTGAGTAAAAAGACAAGAATGCCCTCCAAAATAACAATAACCCTTGTTGTGCAGGTATCTTGATGTAGGAAGAGATATTGTTACAAGCTTACAGTATGGGGCCCGCTGCACTTGTGGATATTGTCACATATCAGATGTTGAGTTTCACAAGCAGGAAGATCACATGGAGAGCTTCTTTTTAGCTGAAACGGTATCATATGATGAAATTACTTTTTTGCCCCTAGCCAGCTGTTTTGTTTCACTTTCACTTGGCATTACACTGTGTCTTCTGGCATACACCGGAGTAGGACTCTGGAGGACTAATGAATGACAATGGGATAATAAAAAATTCAAAAAAGACATAAATGCCCTCATCATGATGGATATTGACAATGTTTGATGCTGTGTAGGTCAAGTATTTGTGGCTTCTTTTTGATCTGGCTGCTGGCCCAGATAACCTAGTTGAAAACGGGCCCTACAAGTGCGTTTCTTGAATTGCTCCACACTGTTTAAAAAAAAGAAGGGTATTTCTGACATTTAGCCTTTTTATTTTTTGTCTACATTGATTCCATTTACAGGTATATTTTTAGCACTGAAGGTCACCTCTTGCCTATGACACCAAAAATTTCTTTAGCCCATGAACATTGTTTGTATCTTGGAGCATACTGTAAAGCTAATAATTTTGGACAAGAATACCCTCGGTCTTATATCTTGAAAGATGACATGCAAATGCAAGCTACTAATAATAGTAGGTTTCAAAGAAGTCTTGGATCCTCAAGCTATGTCACTCAATATGGTCTCTATAAAACCACTTCTATATCAGGAATTATCAAGGTTAGTATATACTTTTATTTTTATCTTTTATCTTTATCTTTAAATTAAACTAATCATTGACACTTTTAAATTGATAAATAATACCAATGTACATTCCATGTCTTTTTATCACAAAAAACATTTTGTTTTTTTTCAAAAAGTTTTATTTCATTTTTGTGAAATTTTGTATTTTTTTTTGTTGACATGGTGCTGATGTAGACATATGATGTGATTGATTTATTGAAACAAGATGTTAAAATTACCAAATTGTCCTTGAGATTTACTAGATTTTACATCGATTATTTTTAATATTTATAAATACGTATGCTATTTAATTATGAGTAAATTACACGAATGGTCCCTGTGGTTTGGGGTAATTTACGTGTTTGGTCCCTAATTTATTTTTTTAACTCGGGAGGTCCCTACTATTTGTTTTTGTTACGCGTTTGGTCCCTACTATTTGTTTTCGTTACACGTTTGGTCCCTGTCTTACCTAAAAAGACTATTATTTAAATAGAGAAAAATGTTGGGGTAGGTAAGGTAAGGTGAGGGGTGTGAGATTGAGGGTGTGTTTATTTGAATAAATTAAAAAATTAAGGAAAAATAGTCTTTTTAGGTAATACAGGGACCAAGTACGTAACAAAAACAAACAGTAAGGACCTTCCGAGTTAAAAAAATAAGTTAGGGACCAAACACGTAAATTACCGTAAACCATAGGGACCATTCGTGTAATTTACTCTTTAATTATTCTATTAAATAATTATACATAATTAATTTTTTTGATCCTTAACCTTACACTATGAAGTTTGAATTAGTAGGTGATTATGAATTTTTTTTTTAATGAATTATCATTTTTATGAAAGAAAAATTGTTAATTCCTTTTAAATGGTTTAACATTTTTATAAAAAAAATGTGTTTCAGGGGCTTTGTCCCGGGCTAACCCATGAGCAAAAGTACGGTTTATCATATGTTCCTTCACCACCAACGGTCCATGAAGATGGGCCCACGGCCCAAAGAGAGAATGATGCTGGTCAAACCCAGTCAATGGTGATGCTTCATGTGTCAAATGAAGTCAATGAGGAGTCAACTCTGACCAATTAAAACTAGTAAATTTGTTAAAGTGTGATTCCAAGTATTTAAATTTGTAGATTATATTATATACATCGATTTTGTGATATTGAGCCATTGGGTTACCCGAGGGTGGATTTTATACCCTCGTGTGTTGTATATTGAAAATTTAAACTAAATTTTTTTTGGTGTTATTTGGTTCTAATATAGCTAGTTTTAAAGATTATTTAGTTGCGATTAAAGTAGGAGTAGCACTATTTTGTTTGGTATTATTTTCATTTTCTTGAAGGTTGTAATATGATTTTTCTTGATTTTTTTTTTGTCTTTTAGTGCATTGCGGACTATATTCGTATATCTTTGCATAGTAGAGATGGACCAAATTTGGAGTAGTAGAGATGGATCAAATTGCAGGAGTAGAGATGGAGTAAATGTCTGCATGAAAGAAGACTATTTGTTTTGTTAACATAGTAAATTAAAATCTAATTACTCTGATTTAAAAAAAAACTTTTTAAATAATTTTATGATTTTATTATAGATAATTAACAATGTATATCAACTTTTATGTATTATTGTATAAAACAAGAAAAATAAAATGGTAAGAACTAATGTATATATTTGATAAAACCCAACAAGTTTTGGTTGTAAAGTTATATCTATATATTATAATTAGGGATAACGGAATCAAACACATAAAATGGATGGAAATAAAATTTGATTTTAACTGAAAATTTTCAAAATTTTCGTTTTATTTTTCCAGTTAAATCCATTAGAAATTATCCATAAATATTTTTCCCAAGAAATGAGCAATATTGCATTAAATAATGTTATATAAAATTTTGCATAAATACATAAGACAATATTAAGATTTTTTTTTTCATATCAATATAAACAACTCCAACGATCATTATTTTAATTAAATATTTATTTATAAATTTGTCACAAACGTTATGATTGTGTCGTCGAACTTTTTTTCTTTAAGTACTGTAATTTTTTTTCAAATTGTTTTTATAGATAAAGTTGGAATAAATCTAAGTTAAAAAAAAAACAAAGATATATATGTTTTTAGGCTAGAAGAAGTCTGAAGATATTTGAAGAATATTGTCCACATCTACGCCAAAAAGAGGACGCACATACATTTTTAGGTCTCCAGTGTTCAAAAAAACAACCAGTCTGCAAAACATAATATCTGTATGTGGTATGTACGACGCAAACAGAAGAGGCCAAAAAGATCTGTAGATAAAAAAACAAACAACACCTTAATTACTCTATCTTGGATATGAAATCGGTTGATGCCATTTACCCTTTTGCTACTTGTCTTAGACCTCAATGTAGGAAATAGCTACTTACTTTTACTTTTTATTTTTTTTTTATTTTTTTTTGTGTGTGTTTTTATTACAATGATGTATTATTATTTTTCCAATTGCCGATTGTACTTTCATTTATTTTTTCTTATATAACATTGTATTTTGAAAAAAAATCTATCAAAGTATAAATTGTCCATTTTCTTGTTTTAATTAAGACATTTATCTGAAAATCTACTGTGAATATGTTCTTTTCAAGTACATTTTCTAAGTATAATTTTATACTAGGAAGAAATTAAAGGTGGTATTGTTATAGAAGGAGCGCATATATATAAAAGCAACTATATTTTGGTTACTTTGCGTTTTAACCACTGATTATTTTATTTTGGTCAACTAAAGCAAACTTTTTTTAAAAGAAATTTCCAATGCAACACTGAGGTAAGAGATTGAATGATTTTGGACAAACCGTAAAAGCATAAAGGACTAAGGTTGAAAATTGGTCCTTCAGTTATTGTTCAAATGGTATATATATCTCAACCGTTAAAAAAAAAAAAATAATAAATCCTTTTGGAAGTCCAACACCATTTAACTTTCAAAACAGTATATGTTATAACAGGTTTCTTAGGTTTTATTAAACTTGGTTTTTTTACAAATTTGTCCCAAGTTTTAACTTTGTTACAAATTTGGCTTGAGGTTACTAAACATGTACAAAGAATGTGTCAAAACGAAATCCTAAAAACGTGTAAAACTGAAGTTGTGAAAATATATTAAAAAAAGTTGTAAAAAATTAAAACAGATTATGAAAAAAGATAATAATAAGTGGGATAACCCATGAAACTGACTTGGGTCTTGGTATGAATACAAATTTGGATGTTTATGATTTTGGGCCTCCAAAAAAGAGTTAATGACTTGATACATATATAAAAGATCTTTGAAGGACTAATTTTAGCCTTAACTCAAACGTAAAAGCCACAACACTTGACATTGTTGTTTTAAAATCGTTTATTTTTACATATATAAAAAAAAAAATGAAAAATTAATCATCCTCTTACTATTTCTTCCTATAAATCCTCCTACCAAATTGAATAGTGACACGTGTATCATTTAATACTCATTTAATGATATTTTAACACATTAATACGGTTTTTCACTCATTAACAATAAATTAAAACTCTTACAAGCAACTTTCCAAAAAAAGATAAATAATCCATACATTACTATTTTTTAAACATTGACATTCTAACAATTTTAGAAGATATATTACATTTTTACATATTTTCAAGAAATTTGTTCTGAATTGTAGATTGCAAATAAAATTTAAAAATAAAATTATTCTATATGTCAGATCAAATCCATGATAAATAACCCATACATTACTATTTTAAACATTGACATTCTAACAATTTTAGAAGATTCATATATTACATTTTTACATATTTTCAAGAAACTTGTTCTAAATCGTAGATTGCAAATAAAATTTAAAAATAAAATTATTCTATATGTCACATCAAATACATGATAATTGTTTAACTTTCTAGAAAAAAATAGTATTGAATTAGTTGTATTATGTTCTATTGATATTTTTTTTTTATAAAATTTCAATTCACTGAACAAATAAACCCCACCGATGTATGAGATATGGACATTCATAACCTCTTGTTAAGTTTTTTTCCAACTTACTTTTAGTTCATTAGTATTTAGTGACTTCAACTTTTATTGTTATGAATAGACAAAATTGCAAGAATCTCCATGTGGTATGTCAAAAAATGCTACTTTAAGCTAAACACGTTTGGACTAGCACCAATAGTCCAAAAGTTATCATTTTGTTGCAGTTTTAGTCCAAAACAGCTTAAAAAAATCTAAAAATGATGGATTTACCCTTTTCCATTTGTTTTTTGCTTTTCTTTTTGTTATTTAATTATTTTATAACTAAAAAATATAAAAAATAAAATAAAATATTTCTCTCTCTCTCTTTTTTTTTCTCTCTCTCTCTCTCTCTCTCAAGATAACAACCAATATACCCTCTCTTCCATCATCTTCCTCACCGAGCTCTCCATTAAAAACACATCATAATCTCTACAAGTTGAAGCCGAAAAAGATGAATCACCGAACCAATTCATCAATTCTTCAAATTACAAACATCTTCTCAAAACCCAGACCCTCACATCGAAGGAAAATTCAATCTCTTGAAAATCTTCCGACATTACCACCGTTCGACCACCACCCGCCACCACCATAGTCCGTCATCTCCATCTCTACCTAAATCAGATCAGATGAACATACACACAAAATCAGATCAGACAAACACACACATACATACACTAAATCAGATCAGATCAGATAATCACACACATACACACAATAAATAAGATGAACACATATACACACTAAATAAGATGAACACATACACAAATAAAATTTGATGAAAACACACAGATTAACACAAACATCCATCAATTTTACAATAGATTTAAGACAAACGCACACATAGATTAAATACACACACAAACTCGAACAAGACCAACAAGAGATTAAACACATACACACAAACACCACAGTAGATCTGAAAAGCATTAGACACACACACAAACGCCACAATATAGAAAGGGTTGCACTAAGGTTTTTACAAAGGTTGTCATCAGAGAAGAAGGGAGAGGAAGTCGTTTTTGGCAAACCTCCATAAAGAGAAAGGGTTTCTCTACCTTCACCTTCTTCTCCTTCGTTGAATCACATTTGAGTGTATGTGTCTGCTTAGAAATCTAAAGAAGAAATGAGGTGCTGCAAACCCTAGCAACTCGAAACCACCCCCGCTATGATCTTCAACCCGTCGTTTGGGAGGGACATAGATCTGAAGAAAGGGGGCGACTGGTGAAGGAAGAACTGATAAAGAGAGACAAACTGATTCGGGTTTGTTTTCATGTTCATCGATGTAGAGTTTGCAAAGGCGAAGTCTTCGTCAGAGCAAAGGGGATAGAGGATGACGGCGATAGTGGTGGATTCTGGACGAGCGATTTCTTGCGGGCACAGTTGACACAATCGATGCACAAATCTTGAAGGTGGATTTCACATATGAAGTTGGATTTGGGGCAGGAGCATTATGGTGAATTTCCGATTGAGAAGATGCATCTTTTTTTTGAGCTTCTTTGATTGAGGTTCCTCCCGTTAATTTCTTTTCAACCAACAAGAGAGAGAGAGAGAGAGAGAGAGAGAGAGATATTTTATTTTATTTTTTATATTTTGTAGTTATAAAATAATTAAATAACAAAAAGAAAAGCAAAAAACAAATGGAAAAGGGTAAATCCGTCATTTTTAGATTTTTTAAACTGTTTTGGACCAAAACTGCAACAAAATGATAACTTTTGGACTATTGGTGCTAGTCCAAACATGTTTGGCCCAAAGTAGCATTTTTCGACATACCACAGGATCCGTTTTTGCAATTTTGTCTTATGAATCAGAAACCAGAAATTTCTTTATATTGCATCTATTGTTGAAACTTTTTCTCAAATAATAACTTATGTATATAAAGTATCGAATCATCAATAATTCTCAACAAATACCTAATTAATTACTAAATTTTAGAAGCTATAACTTTAGCACATTTCAAAGTCTTCTAAAAATAATGATTTTGATAGTGCGGTGGATATGTAAATGTCTTTATATTGGTATCTAAATTCTGAGTTGATATTAATATCATATTTAACGAACGTGGTTTTATAATTAATAAAACATAAATTAGATTAGTAACAAGAAACTATATGTTGATTAATGTATTATTATTTTTTTCTTCTATTACTAAGAGAAATTTTTATGGTAGGGTTGATGTAAACGCATGGCCGCACTTTTAGTGTAAACGTTTTATGTTTTGTACATTTATGTTTTTATATTTGGATCATGTGTATAACACGACCAAGTTTTATATATAAAACTTCTATATTTTTCGCGTTAATGAGAAGATGATCTTTATGAGAAAATATTACTCTTTCATGGTATCAAAGCCATTTTAAATTATATATTCTTAAAACATCTCATATTTCCTTTCTTTTCATCTTCCTCACGACTTTACTGTAACCAATGTTCCTTCTTCACTTAATGTAATCCGTCCTTTGTACATCTATTTCACTTTCCTTTCACCATGACTATTGGAAAACCTTATGAAATTGCAAATATTAAAGCGTATATTCCATCAATTATAGATCTTGAGCATTTTAATTATGATGCATGCCGCAAGTTATTTGAAACCCTTTACAATTGTTTTTGAGTCTCAGATCATCTCTCTCTTGACTAAATGACAAAGCCCTAGCCACTTCTGACGAGGTGCAATAGAGTCGAATTGACTCTATCTTTAAGATGTTGATTCAAATGACATTCTCACAACCACTTCTACAGATGATTTTCAAGAAAAACATAACTATTCAACAAGTACAAATGAACCTCGTAACACTTTTTTGCAACAATAAAGATGTTAAATCCGTTCAGCTTGACAATGAATTTTGCAATAACGTTATTGGTGATTCGACGATCGTAAAAATTATACCCGAATCAAGATGATATTCGAATTATTTGAAACATTGACATTATTTTCTTTGAAAAAGAATATGTCACGTATACAATCAAAAAAATTTCTCCCAAATATGACTATATAACAAGCCCAAACCTTCATCGTATGTCTCTTCCCTCGTTTATGGAGACAATATCTATACTTATACTCAAAGAACAATGCATGAATCAAGTTCACTCTTACACCCTTCAAGTCACTAACATGGATCATTTATCTTATTCTACGATTCTCGATACCAAACACTTGCACAAAACTAACAATAACTATCACGGTGGAGGTCAACATGATGGTTGTGGCTGCTAGAGAAAAGTTATGGTGGTTGAAATTATGGATGTAATGGTTATGGAGGATCCATTCGACATCAACAAACCATAACATAACAAGGGTGGGAGTACGACCGATACCTTGGGCCTAACCCTACCTACCAGTCTTCTCCCTTTTAGTTATGCGTAGCAACAACAAGGCCTCTTGCTTACCCTATCAGCATTGACACAAGCTTTTTGGCCTCACCAACGACAAAACTAGCCCATAATAGTTGACCTAAAACTCAACCTTTCAGTTAGCATACAACCTACCTTTTGTTATTTGTCAGTACCATTATCTTAACAACATCTTCGACTGAGTTTTTACAACATATCATTGTCACCATGGACCTCCAGTTCTCTATGATAGCTCTTAGGGATCTCAATTTCTTCCTTGGCATTTCCATTTCACATGACTGAGTTGACATTGTATCACAATTTTGATAGCGTGATATAGTTTCTCACATTGACTCAACTAAGTCTTACATATGAAGTTCAACATATTTCTTTATTTATTCATGATCATTGGGAACCCTACTTCACAGATCTTAAGAGAATCCTTCCTAGGGCTTTATAACCTAGTGTAATGTTGATTGGGTTGGTTATCCCAATACCTGGCGATCCGCATTGGGTTATTGTGTCACAATCTTCGAACTTGGTCTTCCAAATGATATGACACTTGTAACACTCATTATTAATGTATTTTATATTTCAACCTCTTAGTATGAAATTTGTTACAAAATTGGTCCCAAGCCTCATTATGGGAGACAAATGTTTTTACGCGTACGTTGGGCGTACTTATGCATACGCCGGGCGTACGTGGCTGATGTCTAAACCCCAAATTTTAGGGTTTGAGCCATATTTAAACATCATTATCTCCTAAAGAACTCTTCCCTCATCATCCCCCATCTCCCAAATTGTCCCTTGCAAACCCTAATCCATTGTGTGAACATCTTTGAGCTTTAGAGTGTATTTTTGGTGTTCTGAAAGGAGGAAAAAGGAAGTGAAATCATCTTTGGAGCTCAAGGCAACTTGGATCCAAAAGTGTCTCTGTAAAGACAATGAATATCAATAGATTCTATATTTGCAATATGAATTAAAGATGAAAAACAATGAAGATCAAAAGAGTGTCGAATGATTATTATTCACGACAATAGAATAGTTCTCAAGGAGGAACTACTTTGTACTTGCCTCTAAAAAATGTAACCTTAAAAGATTACATGCACGCTATATATATATATATATATATATATATATATATATAGAGAGAGAGAGAGAGAGAGAGAGAGACTAAACTACACAACGGTTCCAATCATGGACATGCCCATTTCGGAACAGTTGACACAACATATTATTAACCCTAACAATCTCCCTGTTTGCGTCGATTAAGAAGAGAGTCTTCACTGTTGCCCTTGCATTTCAAAAACATTAGGAATAATTTTCAGAAGGGATGCCCTAACATTTTGATAGCACAAAATCATATCCGATATACATTTCAATTCCGAATCAGTGTTAGTTTTGTTCACATTAGCCCTTGCGAGAATCTGATTCATTATGCTTGTGGAATACAAATGTTTGTCTCTTAAAAAGAACATGCGATTCTTCAAATCACCATCCTCCTTCTTCTTATACATGATACTCCAATATTCCTTGTCGATCAATCCTCCTGGAAAATCTTGGATATCCTCGGGTTCTTTAAATGGCTTCACTATTGGTCTTCTATTCAGAACTGAGGCGATCTCGATATCCATCTTTACAATCTCCAGGATGTAGCATTTAATCATCTTCTTCAGATGGTTGAAGATGGGCATGTATTTTTTTCACATCCTTCACAACTATGTTGAATAATGAAATCCAATCATATGGATTCATGAAAGGGAAATCAGCCAAAGTAAACTCATGAAGCACATGATTTGAACCCTGAAATCCTTTGAAGTGAATGTTTGAAAAATCTTTAGTTTCCACAGGAAGTCCAACCTTTAAACCTACGATCCTCTTTAAACTCCAGGACTCATACTGAGGCTTCCCATACTTGAGATAAAATCTGAAGAGTTTTCTATTGATCGCGTTGTTGGAGATTTGAGTCTTCTCAATCTTTTGGAAGCTTCAGAACAAAAATACTTTTGCAGTGAGGGGAAAGTCTAACTAGCATTCGATATCATTGCAAGTATCAAATGATGTCTTCGGTTCCAGCCAGTATAATTCTAAAAGATCAATGGTTTCCTTCTGAATTCTTTGAATAGTAAAATTAGGAAACAAGGATTTTTTACTTTCTAAAATGAAAGCTAAATTTTTGACTTCAACCTCTTCTGCCTCAAGCTTTTGTCGAAGAGCCATGAGATCATCAAGCTCTTTATCTCGTTTCTTTCTTACAAGCTCCTCTGATTCGGATAACTCTTCTTCTTCATCGTCTTCATCAGTTTCTTTTCCCTTGCCTTTCTTTGATCTAGAAGCTTCATTACCATTCTGATCAATTTCATATTTCACTTTAACTTCCTTTTCCCCCTTGTTTCGAAGGATCACCACTTCCCGAAACACCAAGGATCAGATTCAGCAAGGCGAACACTGGATTAAGTTTTTCCGAGAGAACAAGGCATACTGTATCATTGAATGGATGAGATCTGGTCTCAACGATTCTCAACAGTCTTTGATGAATTTCTGAGTTGAAAGACTTTATAGAAAACTTCTCCTCTTGAAGCCTAGCAACTTCTGATTTAGCATGCTTCAATTTCTCATTCAGAAAATTTTCCTTCTGAGTTTTCTCTGCTAGGGCATCCATGATTTTATTCTCTGTTACTAAGTCAGCCTTTAAGTTATCAAACTGAGTGGTGATGCTGGAGTTTAGATTGATGTTGTCCAGCTTAATGTCAGCACGAATCTTGGACAAGGATTACTTCTCAGCCTTCAAGGAAGAACCAAAGGCTTCTATAGCCTTGTTCATATCTGCTATACTCTTATCCGAAGAAGCCCTAAAATCAGCCATGAATTATTTGACTTCGGATTGTAAGAGTAGAACCTTGTCCATAGTTTCAGTGATTTTCTTGTCTGAGGCTTGAGCAACATTAGTTGAATCTTCAATGACCTTTGAATTTGCAGAAGTGATCATCTCCATAGTTACTCGATGGGTGGTCAGAAGACTTTCCTACTTAGAAGACGAAAAGGCTTGAGAGGAATCCAAAAGTGAGTCAAGCTTATCTTGTAACTGTGCGAACTGTCCCTTTGTCATAGGAACCTCATCTTCATCACTACTGATGTTAAAATTGAAGGGATAAAAAGCGAAGTCTTCTATGGGTTCTTGTTCATCTCCGAACAGTATCTTGTTAACCTCATTGAAAGGAGAAGTAGTTGATGTGGTTGGATCAGAAGTCACAACAATATTGCAATTTTCCCTCGTATCAAATATTTTGACAGGGATGCATGAAGTTTATATCTCCTCCAAAACGGATTTGATTACAGGGACTTCCGGTGAAGTGGAGACTGATGATGTAGTGGGATTGGTTGAATCAGTAAAGATGGGTGAGGATAGACGGATGGAAATCTGAGGAAGAGAAATTCCCACGGAACTAGTTGGTGGTAGAGGGGGGATGAATGATATCGGTATTATGGATGTAGTGGGTGAGGAAGTCATAGGTAAAGTTGGCGGATTAATAGGTGGTGATGGTGGAGTAGTAGTGAGGTTCATAAATGGTTCTTTTAGAATTTTTCCAAAAATATCAGAAGTTGGAATAGAGGAGGTCGGTGGAGAAGATACCTTCAGAATATGTTCTGTAGAGGTTGGCTGTGAAGTTGCAACTATATCTTATTTCTCATGTCTGAGTGTATCATCCTCTTGTACTTCCATAACAGTTCTTGGTTCTGATTAATGTTGAAGTATTGGGGATGGAGATCTCGGTTTCTTTGTTGGATTCATTGTTTTCTTTGGAACCTTAACACATTCAGAAGGAGCATTTTTTTTGCCTTCCCTTTGCCACCACACGTAGGTTTGTTGCTTTCTTTAATTAACTTCTATAGTTCAGCATGCATTGGTCGGAAACCTGGAGAGGGTAGCTTCCGATACTCCCTCGTAATGGTGTTGTCAAGTGGAAACTTTTCCAACATTTCAGTCAGAATTGAACCAACAAAAGTGAAGTTTCTGGGATCTGACATAAAAAATGTAGACGTTTGGAGTGTTGGAATCTCTGTCATTACAGAATCTTTCATCAGAGGAATTTTAAAGTGACCAAGAGCCCTATTGATCACTATCGACCATAATCGAGCACATGAGATCTTATTTTGGTGAGAAGAAGAAGTGGTGCTCTGAATCAGTTAAGTCCAAATAATTGCCCCATAGCCAAGATTGATACCATGGAATAAGTCATAGATCAAAGTGTAGAACATATTGCTTGCACTGTCAGACCCAAAACCCTCTCTGACAGGCTCTTGAACAGTAGGGTGAATAACCCATTCCATATCGGGGGTAGGAAAGACTTCCTAAACTTGAAGAGTAAGAAGATGTTACTGGTGTACCCCATTTAGTAGAACATCTCTATCATGGAGGTAGTTGGAATCGAGTTAGGGTCGACACTGACCTCTGACGTAGTAAGCCCTAGAATTTTACAAAAGTGGGGCTTAGAGATCGATGTTTTGTGATTTTCCACTTCAAAGTTGATAACATCATCCGTCTTATTGTAAATTGTAGTTAAGAATGCTATTAAAAGATGAACAAGAGGAACCGTTTCTGCCATGGTTAACGTCTTCATCAGTGGAGAGAATTTGAGATAGTCAATCATGGGCTGAATCAGTTCATTGTAGTGTGAGGCGTCAAGGTTAATGATCATGTTCTGGTTAGGCTTGACAGAAAGCTTGATGACAGAGGCAGACTGGTTGGCAAACGGGATGTTTTTAGATGAACCTACCATTTCTGTTGTGAGAGACGATGAACAGTAGAGGGCAAGAGGGTTTTTGCTTTGAGACTTAGAGAATTATGTTTGTGGTGAGAGAAAGAAAACTGTTTGAAAACCCATTTTATACGGTGTATGATGAGTGGTGAGAGAAATCACCGTTTCATATTCATGCACGTCGAGATAATAGCCAATAAAATCGTGCCATCTAATCAATTACTGTCAGAAATTGTTGCAATCAACCACACAGTGTCAAAGATTCAAAAATCATGCTAAGATTTGAAGTTATCCAAAAGTCATTAGATGTTTCGGGTTCACCGTATTCTGAACTAGTCATTTAAGAAATGTTGATTTACCTTCCATCTTTGTAAACATCCATTCGGAATTATAACTAGACTTGGTAAAATCACAAGGATTTTAGTGCTAGAGTGTGCAAAAAAAGAAAAAAAAGAAATAAAGAAAATAATATATGGGATTTTGTGATATGAAACACTATTGATATGAAAAACTGATTGATCCCGGGTAATGATCTCTTCCTTCTAAGTCAAGAGAGACTCTAAAGTGCTTGTGTGGTTTCCCGTTGAATTACGATCATCATTTTTTTGAGAAACTATAAAATGCTTCTTTTATTAAGGATTAAAGGGTGGTGGTTTCATCTTCAACCAGATTCCAAAACTTAACACAAGTTTGAAGACCTAAAGGAAGTACTTATCTGACCAATGTAGCCATAAAAAAGTAAGCTTTGGATTTTCTTTAAAGTGACTGGATATTGTGGAAATCTAAAAAAAAAAAAAAAAAAAATATAAAAATTGGATCTTATTGGGAAGAAATTTCTTAGGACGAGAGCAATTCATTAAGATCACTCAAAAAGAAAAATGAGATTTCAAACATTTAAAGGTATAAACCAAAAGGTTTTATTTGTCAATTCCATGGTTAATTTTCTAAAACAAAAACATGTTCACCGTCAATTCAGAAATGGTGTTCAGAGTTTTGGGTGTCACTCAAACTCATGGTAATAACGATTTCAAGATCATAAACACAAATGTTTTGTAACCTAAACCTCAATGGTTAAACCTGATAGTCATAAGGTTACGATACATAGTAATAGATTGGTAGAAAATTGGTTGGGAGTTTCACGAAAATCATGTTCATAATGATTTTGAGATCATGAACAAGAGTTTTGTAGCCCTATACCGAAACTGGTTTTGTTCCAATAATCAAGGGACTATGTGGAGGTTGAGATAAGACATGGTAGAAAGAAGTGATTAAGTTAACCGTCAATTCATTGTTGCAGACTTAAACTCAGAAATGAATTTATAAATGATAATATTTTTGATATTTTTGATTTTGAAAAGAAAATACAGAAACACATAAAATAATTTGGTATTTTTGATTTTCTGAAAAGAACGAAGATAAACAGTAACTTCAGAATGGAAACAAATGAATAAACAAAAGAAAATGATAAAAGACTTACAAAAGTACAAGGTTTCAAAATCATAGTGTACAGTAACTTCAGAATCATTACGATGATCGGAGCAATTCAGAAGTAAACCAAGAATTCCGAACCATTCTGTAGCCCGGAACAAGTCAGAATATGAACAATGGATTATGAACCATTCCGATGCTCGGAACCATTAGGAATGTGAGCAGTAATTTTCAACCAATGATCATTACGAAGAGGATTTCAGAACAGAGTCGGCTTCAATCATCCCAAATACTTGTCAAATACGACTAAATGATGCTTCAGGTAGGGCATTTGTAAAGATATCAGCTAACTGATATGAGGATCTAACAAAATGAAATTCTACATTTCTATCATCGACATGATCTTTTATGAAGTGGTATCTCAATGCTATATGCTTTTTCTTGGAATGTTGCACCAGATTGTGACAGATTCTTATTGCACTTTCGGAATCACAACACAAGGGAATCCGCTTCATGTTGATACCATAATCTCTTAACTGATTTTGAATCTACACCACTTGGGAAATGGATGATGCTGCTATGATGTATTTAGATTCTACTTTGGATAAAGACATACATGTTTGTTTCTTGAATTTATAGCTAACAAGCTTGCCATCCAGAAGTTGACATCCACCTAATGTACTTTTCTGATGAAGACCACAACCCCTAAGTCTGTGTTGGAATAAGCTTGCACAAAGAAACCCAAATTTTAAGGATACCCTATTACGAGAGATGTTGTTCTTTTGAGGTATTAGAATATGCTCTTCACAAATACCATATGAGGTTCACATGGACTCGTCTGAAACCTGGCACAATAACATACATCAAACATTATATCAGTACAACTCGATGTTAGATACATTAAAGATCCGATCATCCGACGAAATAATGTGATATCTATTGTTGGCTTGTCCAAGGATGGAGTAAGTTTCGTTCCCAAGGCCATAGTAACCTTAACCTTTAAATCACCCACCATTCCAAATTTTTCTAGCAAGGTCTTTGTGTAGGCATCTTGGTTGATAAATATGCCCTATGAAATGTTTAAACCAAGGAAAAAATTAATTGGACCCATTGAACTCATTTCAAATTTAGTTTCCATTAGTTTTCAGAATTCAGTTGTTAATATAGGATTAGTGGATTCAAAAATAATGTCATCAACATAAATCTGAACGATCATTTAATGGTCATCATCTTTCTTGCGAAAGAAGGTTGGGTCAATCAAACCTTGTTTAAATTTTCATTGTTTAAGAAAATGAGTCAGGGTTTCATACCATGTACGAGGTGCTTGTTTCAGACCATACACTGCCTTGTCCATTATGTAACAATGATTGGGATATTTTTCATTAACAAAACTTGGTGGTTGTTCCACATAGACTGTTTCATCGAGTTTGACATTCAGAAATGCACACTTCACATCCATTTGATAGACTTCAAAATTTTTGTGAGCGGAATATGATAGAAAGATCCGAACAAATTCAATTCTTGCCATCGGTGCAAACGTCTCTTCGTAATCTATTCATTCCTCTTGACAATATCCTTTAACTACCAGGCGTGCTTTGTTTTGAATAATGTTTTCTTGATTATCCATTTTATTTCTGAACACCCACTTCATGCCAACAACCAAAGCATTTTCTAGAGTGGGAACCAATCTCCATACTTTATTCCTTTCAAACTCATTTAGCTCCTCTTACATCGCTTAAACCCAGTCTGCATGATCAAGAGCACCTTTAACACTTTTAGGCTCAATTTTCGAAATAAAAGAGTTAAACATGCAAAATTCCATTTTAGAAGACAATACAGTTTGCTTTGCTTTTTGTTGAGCACTAGTGAGAACCCCTGATGAAGAATCTCTGATCACTTGAGATGGAGGATGATATTTGGTCCATTTTGTCATTGGAGGATAGTTCATATCATAAGCTGGATCAATTTCAGCAAAAAACTTCTTCGAATTTCGATTGTACATCTGAGTCATTATTTTCACTATTCTCCCCCTGGAAGTTTGCATGTGATCCAACATTCGGAATTGAATTCTCCTATTGGAGAGGAATATTGATAATGAAGTTCTTATTGAAACTATCCCCTTGGATTGGAGCATCAAAAGTTTTTGGCTGAGGTTCATTCGGAATTGGTTGCTCTGGAGGAATCTCTATTTCTTCAACAGCTTCATCCGCAATCTTGATCAATTCATCCTCTTGATTGTATTTTGTGATTGATTCTGAGGAAATTTGCTTTGTCAGGTTCATCAAACAAATTTAGAAAATCCTCATATAAATTCATAAGAAGAATAGTCTTAAAATTTGTTGATGGAAAAATTTCCTCAAATTGACAATCTTCTTTTTGATATTTCTTCATATAATTGTCATCAATTGTAACGTAGTAGGTTTCCTTAATCTTCTTTGAATTCTTGTTCAAAACTTGATAGGCCTTTGATGTCAAGGAATACCCCATAAAAAAAAATCCTTCATCAGCTTTCACGTCGAATTTGTTCCGATTTTCTTTGGAATTGAATAAGAAGCACTTAGAACCAAACACATGAAAGAATTTAACGTTAGGTTTCCAGTTGTTCAGAATTTCATATGGAGTAATCAGAAATAGTTTGTTGATGTAGGAGAGGTTCTGAGTAAAACAAGCGGTGGGAATGGCATCAGCCCAGAAATACAAATGAAGATTCGTAAATGACAACATTGTCCTTGCAGCTTCACAGAGAGAGAAGTTTCGTCTTTCAACTAAACAGTGCTGTTGTAGAGTGTAAGGAAAAGAGAAACTATGAGAGATCCCTTTTCCGGTCAAGAATTCTTCAAACGTATGATTTTTGAAATCCGAACCATTATCAATACAAATTTTCCGAACTGGCTTTCGTAATTGTAGCTCGACCTGCTTGATGAAATCTATCAACTTCTGAGTTGCATCAGATTTCTGTCTTAGAAAGAATACCCATGTAAATCTAGAAAATTCATCGACAATAACTAAAATATATTTATTACCACCAATACTTTTGATGGATGAATGACCACAAAGATCAATGTGTAATAGTTCCTGTGGTTCAATTATTTTGGTATTTATAATGGATGAATGACTTTTCCTTCTTTGTTTTTCGAGTTCACAGGTAGCACATAAGTGTTCCTTTTTTATTTCAAAAGAGGTAGCCCGCGTACAAGATCACCAATTACAAGCTTGTTGATATCCTTAAAATTCAGATGAGAAAGCCGTCTATACCATAACCAACTATCATCTGAAGAGGCTTTCGTAAGCAAGTAGATAGAAGGTTTTCCTTGGATCGGATTGAGATTAAGAGGATACATCTCTTGCTTCCTTCTAGACTTCAGAAGAATAGCTTTAGATTTCTTTTCATTGATTTCTGAACCTTCTTCATCAAAAGACACTTTAAGACCTATACCTACAACCAATTGAGAAACACTGATTAGATTATGTTGTAAGCCCTCAACATAAGCTACCTTCTGAATTGTGAATTCTCCATTTGTGATCATGTCATATCCTTTTATCTCTCTAGTGGGCTTGTTTCCATTCTTCACTTTTTCGCCATCCTTTAAAATGCGAAACTTTCGCAACCCTTCTTTCCTTCCTATCATGTGACGAGAACAATTGCTATCGATGTACCATTCTGAGTCATACTTTTCGTCACCCATAACTTGCAAAATTTAGAGAGTTTTAGGAACCCAAACCAACTTGGGTTCTTGTGAGGATTTCTTTTGAATAGGAAAACTTTTGTTTTGTCAACCCAAAAGGATTTTCTTCTTAAAGCATAGTTCATCCCTTTTTTGATTTTAAAAACTTCAACTTTGTTGTCATAAAGATTAATGTCACAGCTAGAAATTTTTGTGCCTTGTAACTACAACACTTAAGTCAATTTGTGAATCAAAGACATAAGAGCATGTATGATGCATACTCTATGACAACAAAATTTCAAACAAACACCCCATGCAAGCATTTCAAGTAGTCAACAAGCAATTGGAAACCCTAGGAGTTCTTGTTTAAGTCCATTTTGGACTAGGACTTCCTTATTGGGCCCAATGGACCAATAATCTTCCAATTTGACTATCTTGGGCTTAGAACTCTTAAATGGGATCTAATTGGACCCACTTCCATGTATTTGAATATTTTCGGCCATATTGGTCCTAGAATGAAATAAATTAATTATATGAGCCATTTTGGGGCATAATTAACCCAATTGAGCCTTAATAGGTCATAAAAATCACACTTATATTTATTAGGACAAAAAATCACTCAATATAACTATGAAAGTGGGATTAAGCCTTTAAGGCCCAAAAATCTCCTCTTTCCCTCTCCATTCTCGGCCCAAGCCCACAAAGAGGAAATAGTTGACTTTGTGTGTGCCACCTCACAATTATTCAAGGGATTTCCATGCATTTTCCATACTTCCATGCAACACTCTCTTCTTTTCCCTCTCTCTCTTGCTCTCGGCCGACTTCAAGCACACACACACACATTTCACTCACCATTCTCTCAAGAAACTCCCTCATTTCTCCTCCATATTTTCGAAGATCTAAGAAGAGTTCAAGGGATTCTTCCATAAAAATCATCATCTAAGGTAAGAAATCTCTTAGATCCATAATCTAACTACTTCATTTCATCCAAAAATCACCTCTTAATTCATTCAAACTCATGATCTAGCACCTAAGAAGCATCCAAGTTCGAGATCTTCCAAGGAAGGTTGCTAGGATCGAATTCTTCTCATCATTTCCTTCCAAAACCGAAACCACACCCAAGGTGGTCTTCATACCCCCTCTTTTTTGGTTTTTATGGGTTTTTATGGGGGAGAATACAAGCAAATGTGTAGATCTATGAGTAAATGTATGCCTTGTGTGATTTTTATGCATGTATGTATGATTTTATGTGTTATGTGATGAATATGTTGGCTAAAAATACCTAAAAACTGAGATCTACAACAAGAGGAATGAAATAAACTTAAATTATACCATTTTACAATAATCAAGTCAAGAAAAATAAATTATTTGATTAGGATGGACATTTTTAGACATAAAACCCAATTTTGGGCTCAAATTGTCAAAAATACAAAAACTAAGGGCCCAAAATGACAAATGAAAATTTATGGAGGTTGAAAAGAGTCCAAACAGTTTTTAATATAATTTTTCTGAATAACAACACTTTTGAGGGGCTTAAAATGTAAATTTTAAGCATAATGGGCTAAAAATGGGCTTTTCTGCCCAATATGCCCCAAATTGCGAAATTTGTGAAATAGAGGGGCTGAAAATGCAAGTTTCCGTAAAACAGGGGATTAAAAGTGTATTGAAACTATTTTAAAGGTCAAAAATTCTTTTCAAATTCAAAAGGGATCAACAATGCAAAATTTTTCCATTTTCAGCCAAAATTGTAAATATTGCGAAAATGGGGGTTCCAACCGAGAAAACCTCATTTTGAAGGACTTAAGCTGTTTATTAAGTAAATCTTGGCTGAAAATGTATTTTCAATAAGTTTTGATGCTAAAGTGTCAAGAATAATGGTTTAGGGACTAAAATGGAAATTCTTTTATATAAAGGATTAAAAGTGTAAATTTTATCCAAGTAGGGTCACAAAAAGGTAAACTTTTACTTATAAACAAATAAAACCCATTAGATAAAATACGAGCACTACGACTACCGGCGAAACGTAATATCAAATACACCTTCAACACCAATGTCGTTACCAAACGATTTGATTCGGTCTCGAATCAATTACAAAACAAAAATCAATAAACATTAGTACTTCAATAAAACACATGAAATTTACGAGAAGTCAATACTCAATCTTTGGGCTTGAAAGTTTCAAATCGTTCTTGTTGGGCCTAGCTAGCCCAATGACATGATCTTAAGGCCCGAAGGGAACGCGCTTACATGTTATTGGGCCTTCTATGACCTAATTCCATGTAAAAGGACTTTCAATAGCTTTATTGTGCTGTTGGGCCCCAAGGGTCCATTGGTACTGCTAGCAAAGTCGAGAAGTCAAATGCGAGTCGGGTCAAGTGCCTTTCGCATTCACGATAGCCTTGAACGACTTAGGAAATAACGGGGGCTTCATACCTTCCTTTCTCCTTAGTTGTGGGGCTATGAGAAGTCAGGGTGGTTGGATTAAGTGAGTCTTATGGACGACGCCTAAAGGATCGTTTGTAATTGGTAGTTATAAACTAGTCATTTTCGTTAATGCGTGATTATAACGACTCACAACCCATAATTAATCCAATGTCACCTGGGTAATCATAAACAATCGTCGTATCGGTATAACAATAAATAAGACATGTAATTCTATGTACTTGGAAAACATCGGGTTTTCTCGAGAAATCAACACTTTTAACTATGTGATGTATACAAGGTTTAACAATTATACACGCTTACAAAATCGACAAGCATACTACGGATATCCACACTTTTTCTTATATACCATACTTGTTTCAGAAAATATCGGATTTTCTGGGTTTTCAAACTTCACAAAAATCATTATTTTTTCAAACATGACTTATGAACTCGCCAACATTTCATATGTTGACGTTTTCCAAAATACTTGTATTCTCAGGTAACAGGTAAATCGAAGAATAGGTATCCAGTGATGTCATGGTGTTTTGTTTAAATTAGTATCGAACGGTTTAAGTTATGGAAATGTAATGTTCAAAACAATTTACTGAATGTAAGCAATATCTGCTGTTATATTTCAATGCATGGTGATGAATGATGTTATGATTCATGTATAATCATTGTGATGGTATTCAATTGAGTCACAATAGCCCGCAGACGTTTCCGACGTTTGGTTCGGGGGTGTGACAATTAACTTCAACAACATTAACTTTTTTTGAATATATTCTT
The DNA here is from genome assembly GCF_052625555.1 of Lactuca saligna. Classification (NCBI taxonomy): domain Eukaryota; kingdom Viridiplantae; phylum Streptophyta; class Magnoliopsida; order Asterales; family Asteraceae; genus Lactuca; species Lactuca saligna. Next base: position 142,425,754 of record NC_136421.1, on the reverse strand, counting down.
TGAATTTCGGAGCCATTCTTTTTCCTCATTTTTCGATTTTTCTTTCTACACTTTGAGAGTAATTTCTTGTTCCGAAGCAATTATGTATTTACCCTTAAAATATATTGATTTGGTAATTGGTTTCAGAATCTATGACTTTTGTGAACAACTTTGATTGGAAGAACAACTTGACTTTTGTTTCAGAATATATGATGAATCATTATTTTGATTAGAAAATCTTGATGTATTGACAAAATTCTGATTAGAATTCATTTTCTTCCAAAAATGCTTTCTTTCACTCAAATTCTTTTTATATCTAGCATTCAATTGTTTTTTCTTTGCGATTAATTCCTCAACAGAATTATGAATATTAGCTTTTGGTTTTTCCTTTCTGATTAGTGTATCATTCTTTTCTGATGAAGTTTCACTAGAAACATCTTTTGTACCTCTTGGTCCTGCCTTATCGTAACAAAAGTCCACACGAGCCAATGGTTCTAAGATGTATTTCCCTTTTGTTTTCCAATAGGTCATTTCTGAAAGATCTTTTATTTCATTTGAGTTGTCCATAGGCTTTGATCAAAAGAATTCATCACACCCATTCTCATTATCATCAGCAGCCAATGATGTTAATTCGGAAGTATCATTTTTGTTTAGTCCTTTCTTAACAAAAACTTGATTTGTAATAGTTTGAACTTTAGGAAAAACAGTTGCTTCTTCTATAAAAAATTTTGAACTTTTATTTTCAACAATTCGAACAAATTCGATTAAGTTTTCAGAAATTAATTTGTTCTTTGGTTCATCAAAATTTTGCACAAAAGCAGAACAATCAATTTTATCCTCTACAAATATTTCACTCATTTCTCTTTCATCGAATTCAGAAATATTCTCAGAATCAAGAGTATTTTCCGAATTCAATTTTTTGCATAATAATTCATATTATGCATAACACTTAATGTGATTTTTTTTATAATCTTTTTTAGTTAAAACTTTTTTCAACATGTTTTTATGTTCTTTGGACTGGATCTATTCTTCTATTTTCTCAAGTCCAACCTTGTAAGAATCTGAAACATCATCTGAAGAAACAATTGACTCACATTTACAATATTCAACATCAATTTCATCTTCTTTCAATTCAAGAAATTGTAAAATCATTTTATGCAAACCTTTACCAATTTCACAATCCAAATGAAGTTGAGTAATATTAAAATATAAAGATTTTGCAATCAAACAAAAAATGATTCTCTATTTCAAAAGAGCTACACTATCTCTCTTAAGGGAAGTAATATTATCTCGTGATCTAGTAAGCTCAACCTCAAACGCTTCTATTTTTATTCTTCTCTCTTCATTCTTAAAGGTTACCTTGTTAAGTTTGTCATTAAGATTAGAATTATTTATACGAGTTCTTTTTAAGCTATCACTAAAATCAAAAATTGTATAATGTAAATCATCTAATTCAGAATCATAATGGGATGAAGGAATATTAAGAGATTTAAGAATTTAATGTACCTTATCAATCACCTTCTTGCACTTGCTGACCTGCTCCACAACAGTCCTCGCATCAAAGCAGCTCTCTGATACTTTTCCACCGTCAGTTGCATATCCTCTAGATTTTGAACTGCTAGCCTGAACCATCAAACAATTACCTGCATAGTCTTCCTTATCGAACTTCACCATAAAGGACCCGGTATGGGTAGGTTTCCTCACCTCACCGTCGTCCGAATTTGTGTACCATACTTCAACTCTACCGTCATCACTTTCCTCTTGCACAATCAACATAGGTTTCACATTTGATGTATGTTCTTTTCAAAGCTTGTCTATTTTTTGAATGTATTAAGCCTCATCTTTTTCCTTTTCCTTCTTCTCATTCTGCTTTTGAAGCAAGCATTCCTTTGTGAAAAGATTCTTTCCGTGGCAATAGTTACATTCATAACCAGAATCATCCAGTAACTTCTTTTCTTTCTTTTCCTCATCATTCTGAGAGTTCTTGAAACTCTCCTCACTTGGCTTTTTGGAACTCGAGCTTCCCTACTTATATTTGTTTCTGAAGCAAGAGAAATTCTCCTTATAGAATTTCTTTAGTTTAGATAGCATTAATGTTTTTTCTTCTTTTGTGAGTTCATCATCCGAAATGTTAGATTCAGAATCATCAATAGTAGACTTTTTACCTTTGGCAACCAATGCTAGATATCCAACACTTGAGACGAGCTTTGCTTCCTTGGTAACATCATCTTCGTGAGACTTCAAAATACCCAAAAGTTTTACCAATGAATAGCTTTTGAATTGTTCGTGTGCCTTAACAGTGGAAGCTATTTCCTTCCATTCGGATCTGAGACCATTCATGAGCGTAACCTTCTATTCAATAACACGTCGCTCCAGATTGTATTTAAGCATTCTGCTTGACAGGTGATTTAAGTGATTGGATGTCTTTTCCAAGTTCTCGTCCAATTTTTGCACAAAAGATCCAAATTCCGACAGAAGTGTTATCTGCGCCGAATGTTGCAAGTCATCATCACCCGAATACAATTCCTTCAATTTATCCTAGATACCTTTTGTTGTATCACATGCGCTAACAAGATGGAACATGTCAGGAGGAAGAGCAAAGCGAACACTTTTCATTGCTTTTAGATTGCATATCAGCTTGATCTTCTCATCCTTTGTTGGACTGTCCGCAATGATTTCATCATAATCCTTCTTGGTTTTGACTTTTTTCTTCATTACTAAATAATTATATGTTTCTTTTGTTATTGCATGCCATATTCTAGAGCCATATTCTTTGATTCCCAGAACGTAATCTTCAAAATGAAGGGCCCATACCTCATAATCTTCTAGAAATAGGATAGGAATCGTAGTTGTTGAACCGATGCTACTTGGGAGATTGAATGAAAGAGAGTGAATATCATCGTTAGCCATAATAATGAGAATTCAAGAAAACAAAAATATAGAATCAATTGTGTAAACTATAATCGAGTTCAAGGGAAAACTAGAGATCTAGATATGGAATCAACAATCGATTGAGACAATTGTGACAACAAGAATAGATCTGAGAAAAATATAAAACCCTAATGCAAAACCCTTTACTCGATAGAGGAATGGCGAATTAATTACACTATCTTCTGCTTTGATACAAATTGTAAAGATAATGAAGATCGATAGATTCTATATTTACAATATGAATTAAAGATGAAAAACAATGAAGATCAAAAGACTGCAGAATGATTATTTTTCACGAAAATAGAATAGTTCTCAAGGAGCAACTACTCTATAATTGCCTCTAAAAACAGTAACCCTAAAAGATTACATGCATGCTATATATATATATATATATATATATATATATATATATATATATATATATATATATATATATATATATATATAGACTAAACTACATAGTGGTTCTGATCATGTATAGCCCATTTCGGAACAATTGACACAACACATTATTAACCCTAACAGTCTCACCCTCAAGCATCCTTTGAAGTTATAAAGTTTGAAACTCGAAGAGTTATTTGCTTAGACTTTCTAGCTTAGAGTTTGTGTTCATTTTTTGTCCTATAAACTTGATGTTCAAGAGTATGACTTACTCTAACCAAAAGAGTTGTCCTTTTAGACGTTTTTAGGTGCAAGGGACCATAAAAATGTGACCTTGGTCCTTCTATCCCTTCAATGCAAGAGTTATGATGTCTTAACGGAATATTAAGTTAGGGTTTTAGCTTTTAGACACTTTTTAGACATGGAAAGTCATAAAGGTGGAAAATTTATGAGTTAGAATGATGTTTTGGGTCTAGATCTGAGTTTGGATGAAAAGTATTTAAGGGATAAGCAATTAATGGGAGTAATTGGATCCAGATAGAGTATGCAAGGCATACCAAGTGGTACATTGTGCGTGCTAGGCTGAAGCCCCGATATTTGAATAGGTTGCGACTATGCCCAACGTAGTAACTAAGTATGTGGGGTGGACTCAGTCAACTTGAATTTCCTTGACTTTTGAATTTCTAAATTTTGACCTTGACCTGGGGTTTGACTAAGTTTGACTTAGGGGTATTTTGGGTATTTTTAGTATTGGGTTAAGTTTGGGTCACTGTTATTGTATAAGTGACCGGTAGAGTCAACAGTTGGAGCAATGATCATTTTGGACTGTGAGGTGAGTTTTCCGCACAATACTTGTGGGTCGATGGCACCAATGTTGGCATACTGGATTATGTATCTTGGTTACTGTATTATGTTATGCTGGTTATATGATTGATTGGTATATCAGTATGATTACCTGTGTATCCGAATATATGATAGATTAGTAGATCTGTGTGATTACCTGCATTTGCTGGCTATTGAATGTTACTGTATATGTTGACAAATTATTGTTATTGTTGGGTTGAGGCGGTCCTGCTTTGTGCTGAAGGCTAAGATACCTGGGGTGGTCTGGATAGGCTGAAGGCCCGAGAGGTGTTCCAGTCAGGCCGAAGGCCTGTAAAGCGGTCCAGATAGGCTGTAGGCCCTTCGAGACTGTCCAATCATTCTGAAGGCTCATATTAGCATGTTGTTATCTATATGGTTGAGTGTGGTCCTTTGGGGGAACTCACTAAGACTTGGCTTACAGTTTAATTGTTATGGTTTCAGGTACTTTAGAGGACATGGGAAAGATGAAGGCTTGATTGTGAAATTCCTTCGATTTTTTTTTTGAGATTTGATTTTAGGATACTCTGACTTATGTTTTTGACATTTAGAACTTATTATTTGTAAACATTAATGGTTTTTGGTTTGGTTTTGAAGATAAATTTTTTATCTTGTTATCTGGGATTTTATATGTTGGTATCAGTGCCCCGGTTTGAGAGAATTGGATGAGAACTTGTGTGAATCCAGACTCAAACTATGGATCTGTAAAAGTTTTCAAAATTGTTTTTGAAAGTAATCAAGGAAGGATGAGATGTGTATGAACAATCAGAGCAAGAAAGTATACCCCAAGTTACCCACATTGTTATTTGTTTAGCCTATAACACCCCAATTTTTTTTTTTTTTTTTCAAATGCTATGGTTCTAAAAACATTCAGGACTTAACCCATATTTAACAAAAACTGCTCCCTTAAAAACATTTAAAGATAGAATTATTGGGTGTTACCATTAAGCATCAATACAACCATAACAAACTAACAAGAATTACATCAATATAATTAACAAGGAACTTAACAATTCCACTCCATTTTCTATCAATTGACTTCTAACTTCCATCTATCATCCTCTCTCCTTAAGTGTAACCTAAGATACATAACATTAAAAATAGATACATAAGACAATAATGTCTTGTGAGCTACGTGGATTTGTGACCCAAAAACATTCATCACATTTTCGTCAAAAACATTTCATTTTTGCAAAACATATATTTTCAAGCATTTTCAAAGAAAACTCTTTTCATACATATCATAAACATCATTTCATATATTTTCATTTCATTTCAAAAGATACCTTTCCGCATCCCATTCTATATCAAAACATTTCATTAGTCATAACATAATTTAAGACATTTCTTTTCACATTCTGTTCCTTATTTCATTAAGGGCTAGTTCCAATGTTAAACCATTGCCATTTTTATGATCAGGGCCTAGCAATATCCCCAAGTCTATACGAATGTGGAAAGAACAAATAAATCCACCAAGGTATCATTTCCATTAGGACATCTATCTCGCGAAGGGGAGGCGTCACCCCGATAGATTTCTCTATATCCAGTTACGAGAACATCACGACTCGAGCAATATATTCATTTCATTACTTTCCGATTCTTTTAATTCTTTTCATTAATTTCCATTTCTTTTCATTACTTTCCACTTATTTCATTACTTCCCATGCTTTACACATTTCATACATTAGTATCAAAAACTCATTTCAAATGTAAAGCATCCATATTTCAAAACATCTCAAACACATTTCCCAAACATTAATTATTCCAAGACATTCTTTTCTTTCAAAAACATTCTTACATTCAAGGCATTCTTTCAAAATATCCTTTCTAAAAGAACATTTGACACTTTCATTTCAAAACATTTCATATATAACATGTAAATATGTCGTTAAAATGACCAAAATACCCCTCATATGTTCCATTACTAAATTTTATTGTTTCATATTATTCCTTATGCAAAAATATGAATGTAGGCGAAAACCGAATGTAAATCTAAGTCTCTATGCAAAAGTTACACAAAAATTACATGAAATTGATCAGGACCTTCCACACCTGTGGAATGATTTGCCTTGCCATTCCACGGTCATGGAATGAGGTCTGCACACGCAAAATTCTTGAATTTTCTCAATATAACACCCTACCATGCATAGTTCTTGAAGACCCTTTTCCAATTCACATTGTATCATTTATTTAGGTTCTCGCACATGTATTGGAGGTGTTTTATCATCTTAAAACATTCCGCTTAACCCATTAAGTGTTCATTGAAACCTTAAGATCATGATGATTCAAGTTGTTAAAAGAACGGTAAACTAGTCCATTTTTCACTTGAACATTCCAAATCTCACAAGGCTTGTTTCCAACTTATTAAACACTCAAATAAATGTTGTCAAGAACATAAAATATTCATTAATATCATTGTAAGTACATAAACTAACCATGAAGTCCTCAATTCCATTCTATGTCCCAAATTGCCCTTTAGGCTAAAACAATCACTAGAACCACTTATTGCTCAAGAGATCCTTCATGTTTATGTTCCAATTCCATCTCTAAAGTTTCAATTCATATCCATGAATGTCATTCACCTCTTAGATGTCAATCAACATGTAGTTATCCATAGATTTTCCAAAATTCCCTTATGGCTAATTATTCCATAAATTCAACTATAGATCACTCAAGCCTTCATATTCTTGTATTCAGATCATGTTATTAGTATCAAATCATGTTTATGAGCATTATATACTCATCAAATGCGCACATACCAAGGGTTACATTGTTTTCATCACCATTTCCCCCAAAATCATCTAAAACCAATGTTTATACTTGATTCTTCCATTATTGATGATTTTGAGCATTCCAATTGGATTTGTTGCGATCGAATAACATCTAGGTCATAGAATCCAATCTCATTTCATCATTAATTGAACTATCCCCAATTCAGGTTTTGTAGGGTTAATGAGGGTTTTCACCCAAATCCTCAAATCCATCAATGGGGTGATTGGATTGAGATTCAGATCATCAAAATAATTCAAGGGAGGTTAAAAAACCAAACCCTAATCCTCAAATTAGATGAAAATCACATATAAATCTCAATCCATAGATGAAATTTGAATTCTACACTAATGGATGAATAAAGCATACCTTGAACCACTTAATTTCTTCACAACTTGCATGAATTCTACACTATAGGACGTGAGGATCTCGTATGTGCTTATGCTAGTATGTATTGTTAGGGTTGTTGTAATAATCCTTGAGAAAAATATGGGTAGGTGTGGAATGTAGTATGGGCTCGTAATACTAAAAGCATATAAGCCATACACATAACAAGGAAGTCGTAAACCCTAGGGCTTTTTTGGGAGTTGGTTCCTCTATTGATATGTGTGTTACCTAGTATATCATTGGTATATTTTCAGTGTGGTGACGACGAGATGATTTGCGGTTGTATATGGGTAGGGATCGGGAGTTGGCAGTGAGGGTGGGTCAGCTGTGTCTAAGGAAAATATTAGGGAGATTCTCCATGAGGAGGTTGTGGCCATTGTCAGGGGCAGATAACGGAGCTATTTAGGTCTATTAAGACTGCGATGATGGAGTTCTTTGATGGCATATATGTTGTTTGTCTGAGGCTGCTGCTGCAATCACTGTATTCATCACAGCTGCAGGGATTGGTAATGAGTGGATTTTTCAGTATCGGGACTTCGACAATACGAAGCCCCTGACTTTTGATGGAGTTCAGGACCCGATCATAGCCATGAGGTGGCTATTTGATGTTGAGGGATGCTTTTTTCGCTTACTCTTGCCTAGCTGACCAGAAGGTCAGGTGCACTCTAAACCTTCTAAGGTCTAGAGCGAAGGATTGGTGGAGACTTGTTACGAGATTGTATTCTGTTGAGCAGAGAGCTATTATGACTTGGGAGCAGTTCTCAGAGTTGTTTCATTCTAGATATGTGCCGCGAGTGGAGCGCGAGAGATTGACCTAGGAATTTTTAGATCTGAGGCAGGGGACAGAGTCGGTGATGGAGATTACCATGATGTTTATAGAGAGGTGCATGTTTTGTCCTGAGTTTACTTCAGAGTTGGCTCAGATGACCCATTAATTGAGCATGCTCAAGACAAATATCAGGAAGTTTGCTTCTATCCAATGTTATGACACCATGTTAGAGTTGTAGGAGGTTTCTAGTCAGTGTGAGATTGAGATAGAGCTTTAGTTAAGGGAGCAGAGACCGGTCCCAGCGCATTCGCAACCGTTCTAGATCGGGAGGGCAGAGGGGCCGAACTTCTTGAAAGTACGGCAAGGTTCATGATGGGGATTTTCGCCCAACCAGTGGATGCCACAAATGTGGCAGGGAGGGGCACTATGCGACGGAATGCCACCAACTAGCCCCAACTCTGAATTCCAGGATTTGTTATCATTGTGATCAGGTTATCCATATGAAGGTCAATTGTCCATTGCTCACCGCCAAGCTGGCATAGGCCCCGATGCCAACCACTTTGAGGATCACTAATGGGCGCCAGAAGAGGGTGGAGCCCCTGAGGGCTCGAGGTTACGCTTTTCAGTTCACTTCCGAGGAGGCCAGAGCAGCTCCAGGTGTTGTGAATGGTACATTCCTAGTGAGCACCTTGCCTGCTCTTATGTTTTTTTTGACTCGGGTGTGAGTCGTTATTTTGTATCTCGATCTTTCAGTAGGGGTTTTGATATGCATATTATGGAGTTAGGGTGTTCGTTGCGAGTTTCTATCACCAACGAACATGGGGTTTCTGCGTCATCAGTGTATCAAGGTTGTGTATTACATATCTTCAGGGTGCCTTATCCGATTGATATGATCCATATTACAATGGGGAATGTTTGCATTATTACGGGTATACATTGGGTGAGCTGGTTTGGTGCCATGATTGATTGTGAGGGATAGCGCGTGGTAGTTTGAACCGCAAGTGGGGGAGAAGTGGTTACCTATGGAGAGGGCACCAGGATGGGTTCAGGGTTTTGTTTAGCAGCCAGGGCTCGACAATATATTCAACATGGGTGTGCGGGTTACTTGGCTTATGTGGTGGATACACATGTTGGGGATCAAATTTCAGTTTCAGAGGTCCCGGTTGTTAGGGAGTTTGCAGATATGTTTCCGGAGGAGTTACCTGGAATGCCTCCTGAGAGGCAGGTTGAGTTCTGGATTGACTTCGTTCCAAGTGCTACCCCTATTGCCAAGGCGGCGTACCACTTGGAGCCACTTGAGATGCATGAATTGTCATCTTAGCTGCAAGAGCTACTAGGAAATCACTTCATTAGCCCGAGAAGTTCTTCGTGGGGAGCGCCGATATTGTGCGTCAAGAAGAAGGATGGTTCACACCTGATGTGCAATGATTATCGGGAGTTTAAAAGTTAACGGTGAAGAGCCGTTATCTCCTTTCATGATTGATGACGTCTTTGATCAGTTGCAAGGTGCATCTTGGTTCTCCAAGATAGATATAAGGTTTAGGTATCATCAGGTTAGAGTGAGAGAGGAGGACATGGAGAAGATCGCATTTTAGACTCGTTATGGGCATTACGAGTTTATGGTGATGCGATTTGGGCTCACCAATGTGCTTGCAGTGTTCATGGATTTGATGGATCGGGTATGCAGGCTGATGCTCGATCGTTCCATTATTATTTTTATTGATGACATATCGGTGTATTCAAAGATCAGAGAGCAGCATGAGGAGCATCTCTGCAAGCTTATAGGGTGTTTTGAGGCGATAACGTCTTTATGCTAAGGTCTCGAAGTGCGAGTTCTGGTTACAAGAGGTTAAGTTCCTTGGACACCTCGTTAACCAGGATGAAATTTTGGTCGATCCGGCCAAGATCGAGGCCGTGATGCAGTGGGAGGTTCCAAAATCTCCCTCAGATATCAGGAGTTTATTGGGTTTGGCAGGGTACTATCGGGGATTTATTCAGGATTTCTCCAAGATTACAGTACCCCTCACTCATCTGAAGAGGAAGGGGGTGGATTTCTGATGGGGCCCTGAGCAGCAGTCGACATTTGATACTCCTCGGCAGAGATTATTCGAGGCCTCGGTATTGACCCTCCCATAGGGAGTTGAGGATTTCATGGTATTCTATGATGCTTCCATCATTGGCTTGGGGGCAGTCCTCATGCAGAGGGGGCGTGTGATTACTTACGCTGCACGGAAGCTGAAGCCACACGAGACGCGATATCCCACCTATGATCTGGAGTTATGGAAAGTGGTTTTTGCCCTCATGATTTGGAGACACTATCTGTATGGGGTCCGTTGTACTATCTCCACGGATCACAAGAGTCTGAGGCATATTATGGACCAGCCTAACCTAAACATGAGGTCGTACAGATGGCTGGACGTAGTCAAGGATTATGACTGCAAGATCGTTTACCATATATGTAAAGTGAATGTGGTGGCAGATGCTTTGATCCGCAAGTTGTAACGCCCGTAGATCCGGGCTAGTCACTTTAGAGACAATGAGTGTCAAAAATGACTTTTTGATAGAACATTATTTAGAATAAATAATCTTAACCAAGTTATATTATATGTCACAAAGGTTCTGTACATATAAAGAATGCCGAAATCTGAGTTATAATGAATAAATTATGACCCATCGAAGTTTTACGACAAAACCGACGCGACACCGGGAATCGTAAATAAGTGAATTTATGAAAGAAAAAATACTTTCTAGCCTTAGCGATCTATACGAAAGTTTTAGTATATGTTAAATTGAGAGTGTGCATAAAAAGAATGTCCAAATCTGACTTCGTATGAGGAAGTTATGATTTTTCTAAAATTTAGCATAGCAGTGCATAACCATAAATTCGAATTTTAGATCGGTCGATTTTCAGCCAAAATAATCTAAATGAGAAATGAAGATATTTTTAATAGGAGTTAAACGATAAAAAGACAGATGAAAACGAAGCTCGTATGTGAAAGATATGGACGAAGCTTAGTCTCTACTCTTCGAGCGCGACGAATTCGATACAGTTTTGTAATTCCGAGATAGAATGAGAATTAGCCAATGGTGTCTAAATGAAAGTTGTAGTACTCATAAATACCAACATGTGGATATAAATAACATCGAAAACGAAGCTCGTATGTGAAAGATATGGACGAAGCTTAGTCTCTACTTTTTGAGCGCAACGAATTCGAATACAATTTTGTAAATCTGAGATACAATGAGAATTAGCCGACGGGCTCTAAATGAAAGTTGTAGTACTCGTAAATACCAACGCGTGGATATAAATAACGTAGAAAATGGAGATCGTACGTGAAAGATATGGACGAAGCTTAGTCTCTACCTTAGGAACAAATGTGACATCCCCAAAATCACGGCCAGAAAAGACCGATTTTGTTTATGCTTTATAAAAATCAGAGTACTTCATTTTATAAAAAGGTTGCGGAATTTGTTCCCAGAAAAACATGGTAAATACGTTATTAAAACATTTTCGAAGAAACGTATTTATGTCATTTTAAAACATTTGGGATGTCATCGTTAATACAGGAACATAAGCATAAACATAACTTACAATTATTCACACTAGTGGTCTACATCTCTTTAAATCTCTCAGTGTAATGTCACTTCATATCAACACCTGTGGTATAAATAAACTGAGTGGGTCAGGTTGGGAAACCTGGTGAGCACATAGGGATTTCAATCCCACAATGTTATACCATATATATAGTTTAAAATTCACAAAATATACAATTTCACCATACATATATATAAACAACTCTTATCCCACCCCGTCGATCCTCGCAACGAGGCTATCCATACTCTCGGACCTAAGATTAGTCGTTTTACCTACTCCATACTCTCGAATCAGAAATGAACGAATTTACCAAATCCATACTCTCGGACTAGGGACGAATGACTAATCCATACTCTCGGATTAAAGATGAATGATTATGCCTAATCCATACTCTCGGACTAGGGACAATAGCTAATCCATACTCTCGGATTAACGACGAATGATTATGCCTAATCCATATTCTCGGACTAGGGACAATGACTATGTCTAATCCATACTCCCGGATAAGTGACATATACTAACTTCTATTCTCTGAGTTTAACTCACTTGTACTCGTAAGAATATACTACCCAATATTCCTCATATTTAATTTAGGTCTACTCTTTATCCTAAATTATCAAATATAATCAGGTATGTTCTTTAACACGAATTTCAAGCAACATCAATTAACTCACACATAAACATATAATTAATACTTCAATCAATACTTGTATTAAAATCATGTTCATGAAAGGGACTATGCACTCACCTGAGAAGGTGGTGACTCGGTACTCGGACAACGCTTCGTTTACTTTAAAATAATTTCCTTCGACGAAACCTAGTATTATCACCAATAGATTTTAGTCTATTATTCGCCGAGACTAATTAATAGTCTAGCTATTATTACTATTATATAAGCGTTAAAAAAATACTTATATAACCCATAATAATAGCCCAAGTATTTATTATATGTTCTTAATAACGTTCATATAATTAAATAAAAACTATATTAAAAATAGCGTAGACGTAGCTCACTTACAGCGGGTTTTATAGAAAACCAGGCTTTGCTTGGAGCAACATTTCCGAGCCGAAAAGCTCTTCTTCTCGGAGCCGTCGAGCACTCCGGGGCTTCCGCCTCGTGCTAGGGAGGTTCCCTAGGCTTTTCGGGGGATTTCGGGGCTAGAGAGAGGTTCTAGAGAGAGAGAGTAAAGAGAAGAAAGAATGGGAAAGGTGTGAAGAAAATGAGGGTGGGAAAGGTGGTATTTATAGGGTGAAAATGGCTGAACTTGGTGCCACATGTCACCATCTAGTGGCAAGACTTGGGGAGAAAGCAATGGCCAAGATTGTGCCACATCACCCATTTTCGCACAACACACTTCCGACTTATAAAATCCGTAACTTTCACACACGACCTCCGTTTTTGACGTTCTTTATATCCACACGTAGGTAAAAATAATATCTACATCTTTCATTTTGACTTCGTCGGCTAATTCTCGACCGATCTTAAATTTAACAGTACGAGGCGTTTAGACTGTTAAATGACCGTGAAGAATTCGTAACTCCTTCATACGGACTCCGTTTTCGTCTGTCTTTTTACCGTTGAGTTCCTATTAATGAGATATTCAACTCTCATTTATTTCACATAAGCCAAAAACCGCTCGAACTAAAATTCGAGTTTCGGGCTGTACACTGCTAAGCCGAATCTTAGAAAAATCATAACTTCCTCATACGAAGTCAGATTTGGGCGTTCTTTTTATCGACGCTCTTAGTTTAACATATTCTACGACTTTTGTTTAGATTTCTAAGGCTAAAAAGTCTTCTATCATAAATTCACTATTTACGTCTTCCGGTGCTGTGCCGGTTTTGCCGTAAAACTTCGGCGGGACATAACTTCTTCGTTATAACTCGGATTTCGGCGTTCTTTATATGTATGGAAACCTTGTGACATATTCTAAAACTTGGTTAAGACTATTCATTCTAAATAATATTTTGTCTAAAAGTCATTTTTGACCCCTATTGCCTCTAAATTGACTAGCCCGAATCTGCGGGCGTTACAATTATCTCCCCCTTTGGATGATTACGTCCCGGAATCATCAACGAAACAAGGATCGTATAATGACTCCATACGTCATCTCTTCATCCTAGGTAATAATTATAACTTCTTTATTCCTTCAAGTCTATCTCTTAGACTTATTGACTGTAAGCAGTACTTGATCGTGCACCTGCTCTCTACCTCATATTAGACTCCAAATTATGACCTATCATCATGTGATGTACGTTTAGACTCAGGTCTCTTAAATTCTAAAATAGACTAAGCCTTCCTTCATGTTCTAATGTGATATAATCATACTTTAACATGTAACATTTCTAGCTACCAACGAGCGCGATACTTCTATTGATCGCTTTGATTATTAATCGTTTGGTTTAAGTCGGACGCTATATCAAACTTGGTTCTCTGAACCACGTAACCTACTCATCGTAGTCGGACTCAAGGTGATATGACCACTAGGGTCGGGATAACAACAATCTTCTTAGTCATTACCGAAACAATGGTAACGACATACTTGAATAAAACGAAATCAATTACTGGTTTCTTGGTAACCTTGTGACTTTCCCTGATCCAAGTGTGAGTCCTGTGCTTCCGGTAGTATAGGCCTATACTACCATTCACACCTACTCATACTCGTCCCAAGTATTGTCCCGCAGTTTTTCCAAGTCACCATACAAGAAAACCATACAACAACTTAACACATCAGATAACAAAACAAAGGTTTTATATTATTTCTTGAAACTGTTACATAGGTGTTCAAGTTCACCCTAGACTATGCCTCTAACGGGCTACATCGTGAGGTACTATCTACACAATTACTCCATAACTCGATCCTCGGATGTCAAGCCTTCACTCTTGAATCCTTGCATTGTCATCTGCTTCGTCAAGGATCATTTGAAATGCTCTCGCCTTTGGCTTTGGTGGTACATTTGGCTTTGTAGCCCCTTCTCTCTTTGGGCAGTCTTGTTTGAAGTGTCCTTCTTCTCCACACTTAAAGCAGACTTCTCTCTTGGTTGTGCATTCGCTGGCGTAATGACCAGTCTTCCCGCATTTAAAGCATGTCGTATATTTAGAGCATTTCCCAATGTGCTTCTTTCTACACTTGTCACACCATTGCGTTCCTTCTTCAAACTTCGAGAATTTTCTCTTCTCGCTGGACCTTGAAGATCCTTCAAACTTTCTCTTCTCGCCAACCTCCATCTTGCTGGAGGCTCTTCCCTTGATCATATCTTCGACAGACTTGGCAGCCCAGATAGTTGCCTCTAGAGTAGGTGCTTGACGCACTAGCACCGCGTACTCCCATGGAAGTCCTTTTGCGTACTTGTCGATTTTCGTCAGCTCATCCGGAACAAGACGCAAGGCAAACTCCATCTTCTCTGTGAAGTTGTTGGTGTATTCATCGATTGACATGCTTCCCTTCTTCAGGGTTAGAAACTGGTTCTCTAGCTCAAGCAGGTTTTGAGCTGAGCAGTACTTTCGTTTGAATTGCACCAGAAATTCTGCCCATGTCAGTTGCAGAGGCTCATTAGGGCTCAGAGTCTTCCCCAAGGTATTCCACCAACGTACAGCGCCTGCTCGAAACTGACGCACTGCAAATGTGGTCTGTAGCTTCCCTCTACAACCGCATGTCATGAAGGCTAACTCCATCTCCGAGATCCAATCCATGACCCCGATCGGATCCTCCTTTCCAGTGAAAGTCGATGGCTTGCAAGTCAGAAAATCCTTGTACTTGCATCCATTCCTCTCGACCTCGTCATCTTAGTTGTTTTGTCGAACTATTGGTGGGTTGACTTGACCAACAGTCCCACTGTAGTTTCCTTCCTCAGTCTGCCCTTCGTTCAACTCGGGCTGTTCGATCTGAATAGTGGCTTCCTCACGATTTTGCTAGAGCAAACGTCTAGTTTCCTCCATTTGACGATCCAACATCGCTTGGATCATCGCTTGCACTCCGGCCATTGTGACTGACTCAGGGGCGGCTTCCATCACCGGTATTTGCTCAATCACTGGGGGTTGGTTTCTGTTCCCATTTGCATTCACGTTTCCGCTACGGGTTCTTGCCATCTTGATTTATACACCGAATAAGGTGAATCTAGATCTTTACTTAGGATTGACGGTTAAATCATCCTTATCACTCCGAAACGTTTATATGCTAGTTCTAATATCGTAGTCGTACGTTTAGAATCCTAAACACATAAGGTTTCCAGATCCGGTCGGCAACAGACCATAGATTCGAACAACTAACAACATATCAGGCAAAAGTATTTAGCACATAAAAGCATTTTAGGCATAATTCCTAAAATAAGCTAGTGCTCACACCTCACAATCATCGCTTAGCATTCTAAGTTTAAGTCTAGAAATAAATCCATATTCCTAGTTCGCTTAAACTAATGCTCTGATACCAACTGTGACATCCCCAAAATCACGGCCAGAAAAGACCGATTTTGTTTATGCTTTATAAAAATCAGAGTACTTCATTTTATAAAAAGGTTGCGGAATTTGTTCCCAGAAAAACATGGTAAATACGTTATTAAAACATTTTCGAAGAAACGTATTTATTTCATTTTAAAACATTTGGGATGTCATCGTTAATACAGGAACATAAGCATAAACAGAACTTACAATTATTCACACTAGTGGTCTACATCTCTTTAAATCTCTCAGTGTAATGTCACTTCATATCAACACCTGTGGTATAAATAAACTGAGTGGGTCAGGTTGGGAAACCTGGTGAGCACATAGGGATTTCAATCCCACAATGTTATACCATATATATAGTTTAAAATTCACAAAATATACAATTTCACCATACATATATATAAACAACTCTTATCCCACCCCGTCGATCCTCGCAACGAGGCTATCCATACTCTCGGACCTAAGATTAGTCGTTTTACCTACTCCATACTCTCGAATCAGAAATGAACGAATTTACCAAATCCATACTCTCGGACTAGGGACGAATGACTAATCCATACTCTCGGATTAAAGATGAATGATTATGCCTAATCCATACTCTCGGACTAGGGACAATAGCTAATCCATACTCTCGGATTAATGACGAATGATTATGCCTAATCCATATTCTCGGACTAGGGACAATGACTATGTCTAATCCATACTCCCGGATAAGTGACATATACTAACTTCTATTCTCTGAGTTTAACTCACTTGTACTCGTAAGAATATACTACCCAATATTCCTCATATTTAATTTAGGTCTACTCTTTATCCTAAATTATCAAATATAATCAGGTATGTTCTTTAACACGAATTTCAAGCAACATCAATTAACTCGCACATAAACATATAATTAATACTTCAATCAATACTTGTATTAAAATCATGTTCGTGAAAGGGACTATGCACTCACCTGAGAAGGTGGTGACTCGGTACTCGGACAGCGCTTCGTTTACTTTAAAATAATTTCCTTCGACGAAACCTAGTATTATCACCAATAGATTTTAGTCTATTATTCGCCGAGACTAATTAATAGTCTAGCTATTATTACTATTATATAAGCGTTAAAAAAAAATACTTATATAACCCATAATAATAGCCCAAGTATTTATTATATGTTCTAAATAACGTTCATATAATTAAATAAAAACTATATTAAAAATAGCGTAGACGTAGCTCACTTACAGCGGGTTTTATAGAAAACCAGGCTTTGCTTGGAGCAGCGTTTCCGAGCCGAAAAGCTCTTCTTCTCGGAGCCGTCGAGCACTCCGGGGCTTCCGCCTTGTGCTAGGGAGGTTCCCTAGGCTTTTCGGGGGATTTAGGGGCTAGAGAGAGGTTCTAGAGAGAGAGAGTAAAGAGAAGAAAGAATGGGAAAGGTGTGAAGAAAATGAGGGTGGGAAAGGTGGTATTTATAGGGTGAAAATGGCTGAACTTGGTGCCACATGTCACCATCTAGTGGCAAGACTTGGGGAGAAAGCAATGGCCAAGATTGTGCCACATCACCCATTTTCGCACAACACACTTCCGACTTATAAAATCCGTAACTTTCACATACGACCTCCGTTTTTGACGTTCTTTATATCCACACGTAGGTAAAAATAATATCTACATCTTTCATTTTGACTTCGTCGGCTAATTCTCGACCGATCTTAAATTTAACAGTACGAGGCGTTTAGACTGTTAAATGACCGTGAAGAATTCGTAACTCCTTCATACGGACTCCGTTTTCGTCTGTCTTTTTACCGTTGAGTTCCTATTAATGAGATATTCAAATCTCATTTATTTCATGTAATCCAAAAACCGCTCGAACTAAAATTCGAGTTTCGGGCTGTACACTGCTAAGCCGAATCTTAGAAAAATCATAACTTCCTCATACGAAGTCAGATTTGGGCGTTCTTTTTATTGACGCTCTTAGTTTAACATATTCTACGACTTTTGTTTAGATTGATAAGGCTAAAATGTCTTCTATCATAAATTCACTATTTACGTCTTCCGGTGATGTGCCGGTTTTGCCGTAAAACTTCGGCGGGACATAACTTCTTCGTTATAACTCGGATTTCGGCGTTCTTTATATGTACGGAAACCTTGTGACATATTCTAAAACTTGGTTAAGACTATTCATTCTAAATAATCTTTTGTCTAAAAGTCATTTTTGACCCCTATTGCCTCTAAATTGACTAGCCCGGATCTGCGGGCGTTACAACAAACAAATAAGGAAATGCGATATAAGGAGATGAGAGGTAAATATGATGTAGGAGACGACCCTTAGGACAAATCCTTAGGGAAGGTACTTTGGAATAAAGAAGATAATGGGGATGGGTAATTGGGCTGATTGTTTGATGATTAAAAATAATAATTACGTTATTGTGGGTTGAAAACCCTATGTACTCACCAGGTTTCCCAACCTGACCCACTCAGTTTACTTGTATCACAGGTGATGTTGTGAAGTTACATTACACTGAGAGATTATGGAGATATAGATCACTAGTGTAAATGAATGTAAGTTCTGTTTATGTTTATGTTTATGTATTGACGATGACATCCCAAATGTTTTAAAAGGAATAAAAATACATTTCTTCGGAAATGCTCTAATAATGAAATTATCATGTTTTTCCGGGAACAAATTCCACAACGTTTTTATTGAAAGAGATACTATGATTTTTATAAAGCATAAAAAAAATCGGTCTTTTCTGGCCGTGAAAATGGGGATGTCACAAAAGTCGACTGGATCTTCTGTGACAACCCGATATTTCGGTTCTATGTAATGACTTAAAAAGTCAAGTATTGTAACCACTTTTGAAAATAATGAAATTAACTTTGAAAATAAAATGTACAAAAAGTCTCTATTTTGGTTACCTACTATGTTAGATATCATTAAACCGTGAGCTTACATAAAAAAAACATCCAAATCTGACTTCGTATGAGAAAGTTATGATTTTTCCAAGTTCGGTATAGCGGTAGACAGCCAAAAACTCAAAACAGAAATCGAACGACTTTTTGGTCGGAATGACCTAAATGAGAATCGAAGGTCTCAATAGTGGTATTTCAACGGTAAAAAGTCTGGCAAAAACAGACATTGAACAAAAAAGTTATGGATTTCTAACGAACTTTTCTTACCCCGATATTTTAAAAATAAATAATAAAAATAATTTCATAATTTGACAACGAAGTCTAAATGAAAGTTGTAGAGTGTAGTCTCACCTACGCGTGGATATAAAGAACATCAAAAACGGAGTTCGTATGAAGAAGATATTAATTTTTGAAGTCTACTAAATAATAAAAATATAAAATTTAATCAAAATTCGGTAATATCCGAAGGGGGAGTCACCGGCCCAATCCAAGTTACGCCCGGCGTAACAGCGGACGCCCAGCGTACGTGAGGACTAGGCCTTGGATCGTCCACGTCGCCCCCTATGCGAGGTTATGCCCCGTCCCATCCGAGCTCCGAGGCAGTCGAGGATGCGGTCACGCATGACGCACGCGTATGCCCAGCGTACCGAAGCGGTTCCCAGCCCCTATAAAAGGGATGTGAGGGTTCCGGGGGATTTACTCATTTTCTCTCATCTTTCTTGCGATTTTGCCTTGTTTTTTGTCACACCCCGAACCAGACGGCGGAAACGTCCGAGGGCTATCGTGACTCAATTGAATACCATCACAATGCATATACATGAAACATAACATTATACATCACCAACATTTGGAATGATACAACTGGTAGCGTTTACATCCATTACATTGTTCCAAAACATGACATTCTCAAAAATAACTATTTGATACTAAATTAAACCACAGCAAAACTTCTTAGAGTACAATTCATCCTCCACTTTATCTGATACCTGAGAATACAAGTATTTTGAAAAACGTCAACATATGAAATGTTGGTGAGTTCATAAGTAATGTTTGAAATCCAATGTTTGTAATGTTTTGAGAAACACCAGAAAATCCGATATTTTCTGAAAATAGTAAAGTCAAAAATGTGTGAAGATCCATAGGTATGCTTGTTTGTTTCTATACTTGTAAAAATTGTTCATTTAAAATTTGTGTGCATTCCGAATCCGTATGTATTGAAATACCCTAGGAAAACCCGATGTTTTCCTAATTCGTACATTGAAACAATTGCAACGTGTGAAGTTATCGGTACCAGGCGACGTGGATTATTGTTGAGCATGATTATTTGCTACAAACACCCGTTACACAAACGACTAGTCTATAGCGATACTAACGATCCCGTAGGCGTCGTCCGTACTAATCGCGTTCTCCAACCGCCCTGACTACGTGTAGTCCCACACCCGAAGAGAACGAGGACACGAAGGCCTCAGTAACTCCATTAGCCGGTTGGGAATAAAAGGTACGAGGGGTCCCAGACCCGCCTCGCATGAAAATGTAGACTTTACTAGCAATACCAAAGGACCCTTGGGGACCAGTAGTATACGAGCCATTGAAAGTCCTTTTACGTTATGTCGGGTCGGTAAAACCCAACACTTCGTAAGAGAGAGGTCTTCGGGCCTTAAGATCAGGTCATTGGGCTAGCTAGGCTCAACGAACAAGATTTTACACTTTTGGGGCCCAAAGGTGGTGCGTAGACGTCTGTGCACACTCGCATGTATAGTGACTTCCCAATTGTTATTAGTTATTGATCGTAGTGTCGTTATGTCATAGTGTCGTCGTGTTAGTAGTTTCGGATTTTTATTGGTTCGAGACCGAACCAATTCGTTTAACAACGACTTTTGGTGTTGTAATGTATTGTATTTCGTCGATAGTCGTGGTACCATCATTTGGTCAAATTGCATGTATTGAACTAGCCTTGAGAATTTTCTGTTTTCAGCCCCTCCTTGTTTGTAAAATTTACTTTTTCAACCCTTTATTTAAATACTTTACGGTTTGGTACTTAAATCAATTTTCTTGACAATTTAATACCAAAAATTATTGAAATAAGTATTTTCCAGCATATTTTTCATAGAAAACAGCTTAAGTCCCTGAATTTCAGTTTTTCTCGGTTATAACCCTTCTTTTTCGAAAGTTTGACAATTTTGGCCCAAATTGAAATTTTTTTGCAACTTTAGTCCCTTTTAAATTTAAAAAGCATTTTAAACCTTTGAAAAGGACTTGGAACGCTTATAGTCCACTGTTTTACAGAAAAATACAGTTTTGGCCCTCCAAAACAGAAAATCTCGCATAATGGGCCTCATTGGGCCTAAAATGTCATTTTTAGCCCATTAAGCTTGAAATTTATGTTTTTAATCCTCTAAATGAGTATATTTCCAGAAATTGCTTTATTGAAACTGTTTTGACATAGTTCAACCATCAGAATTCGTGATTTGTCAATTTAGGCCCTTAAAGTTTGTATTTTTCGCATTTTAAGTCCAAAAATGGTGTTTTTAGCCCAAAGAAATTGTTACTAAACCATTTAGCCATTTTTCTAGAAATACTTTGTATGTAGAAATATAATTGATGCTAGAGTCTTTTAACATAAGGTATATCTCGGTTTTGAGGGGTTTTATGGCTAGATCCAACATTATAACACACAAAAAGCACACATATAAGCATGGAATCATACAAAGCATACAAAATACATATAGATCTACACTTTCACTTGTATTCCCCCCCCCCCCCCCCCCCAAAAAAAAAAAAACTCATGAAAACCGAAAATAGGGGGTATGAAGCTCACCTTGTTTGAAGCTTTCGGTTTTTGGAAGAAAAGATGGAAGAAAATGAAGTGATTTTTCGGCCTTAGCACCTTTCCTTGGTAGATCTCGAGTTTGGTGACTTCTAAGGTGCATGATCACAAGTTGGAATATATTTAGAAGAGGTTTTTGATGGAGTAAAGTAGCTAGATCATGGATATAAGTAAAAACTTACCTAAAATGATGATTAACTTGCAAGATCCTCTTGAAAGCTCCTAAATTTTGAGATTCTTGGAGTGGGGAGGAAGGAGTGTTCTTGAGTGATCTAGAGAGAATGGGATGGATTTTTGTGAGTGTGTGTGTGTTGTGTTCGGCCGAGAGTGAGAGGGAGGAGAGAAGAGAGTGATTTTTGAAGTGATATGCATGGAAGAATGAGACGAGTTGCATGGATATCCAATAGGTAATAATGATGTGGCACACAAGTCAACTCTTCCATCCTCTTGGGCTTGTGCATTGGGCCGAGATTTTTGGAAGGAAAAGGGAAAATTTGGGCCTTTGCCCCTAAGCCCACTATTAGAGTTAATCTTGGGTATGTTTTAAGTCTAAAGAAATGTGGTAGGATTTTTATATTTTTATTGGACTAGTTTAGGTTATTCATGTATCAAGGCTTTTAATTCGTTTCATTCTAGGTCCAACATAGCCCAAAAATGTTGAAACAAATAGATGTGGGTCCAATTAGAGTCCATTTAAGAGTTCTAAACCCAAGATAGTCAAATTGGAAGTTTATTGGTCTATTAGGCCCAATAAGGAAGTTCTAGTCCAAAGTGGACCTAAGTAAGAACTTCTAGGGTTTCCAATTGCTTGTTGACCATTTGAAATGATCGTATGGTGTATTTGATTGAAATTTTGTTGTTACAATCATGGGTGTTACACATGTTCTTAAGCTTTTGATTCACTTTAGCTTGAGTGTATAGTTTACAAGACACAAAATTTCCAGTTGTGACATCATCCCCCCGTTAGAGGGAATTTCATCTCGAAATTCTGTTTGAAAGCTAGATTTGAGAATGCTAGAATAGGTGAGGGTACTTTTGCTTCATTTGATCTTCGCGTTCCCAAGTGAATTCTGGTCCACGCTTTGCATTCCACCGTACCTTCACGATTGGGATGCGGCTCTGTTTAGTATGCTTCACCTCCCTGTCCATGATTTCGATTGGTTCTTCGACGAACAGGAGATTCTCATTGATTTCGATTTCGTCACGAGGATTGACAAGGGTTTCGTCTGATAGGCACTTCTTTAGGTTAGAGACATGAAACACGGGGTGTACACCGTTTAGCTCTGCGGGTAGTTGTAGTCTGTATGCTACTGGACCAATTCGGGCGACGATTTCGAAAGGTCCAATGTATCGCGGATTTAGTTTTCCCCGCTTCCCAAAACGAATGACTCCTTTCCAGGGCGAGACTTTTAACATTACTCGATCACCGACCTGAAATTCTAAGGGCTTTCGGCGTTTATCAGCGTAGCTCTTTTGTCAGTCACGCGATGCTTGCAATCGAGCTCTGATTTGAACGATCTTTTCCGTGGTTTCACGGATGATCTCCGGTCCCATTAGTGCTTCATCCGATGTGTGTGTTTTTGTTAGCTGGGTGTCACCTACTTCAACCCAACATAATGGTGATCTACATTTACGCCCGTACAGTGCTTCGATAGGAGCCACCTTGATGCTCGAATGGTAACTATTGTTGTACGAGAACTCGATTAAGGGTATGTGGGTATCCCAAGACTTTCCAAAGTCTATCACGCATGCGCGGAGCATATCTTCGAGCGTTTGGATGGTTCGCTCGCTTTGACCATCCGTTTGTGGATGATAAGCGGTGCTCATATCGAGGTTTGTTCCCATCGCCTTATGGAGTGATTGCCAAAATCGGGACGTGAACCTACTGTCCCTATCCGAGATGATAGATGTTGGTATTCCGTGAAGTCTCACGATCTCTCGAATGTATAAACGCGTCAATCTCTCCATCTTGTACGATTCTTTGATTGGCAGAAAATGGGCAGATTTCGTCAGTCGATCAATTATTACCCATATGGTGTCTAATCCATCCGACGTTTTGAGTAGCTTGGTCACGAAATCCATAGAAATCCCTTCCCATTTCCACTCAGGGATTGCCGGTTGTTGTAACAATCCTGAGGGTTTTTGATATTCCACCTTTACTTTGGCGCACGTAAGGCACTTACTGACGTAGGTCACGATTTCCGCATTCATGTTAGGCCACCAATAGTGTTGTTTAATATTCAAATACGTCTTATCAGAACCGGGATGAATGGAGTATCGCGTCTTGTGGGCTTCCTTCATGACAACATCTCTAAACCCTCCAAATTTAGGAACCCAAATACGGTTCATGAAATAGTATACTCCATTCTCCTTTGCCTCCAGGTTCTTTTCCTTTCCGCGCAATGCTTCGCTTGCTCTATTTTCCGTCTTCATGGCCTCTGACTGGGCTACCGCAATTTGAGTGGCCAGGTGCGATTGAACGGTTATCGAGAGAGTTTTCGTACAACGATTAGAGTACTCCTTCCGACTTAAGGCATCAGCTACCACGTTGGCCTTGCCTGGGTGGTACTTAATCTCACACTCATAATCGTTTAACAATTCAACCCATCTTCGTTGCCTCATGTTCAACTCCTTTTGGTTTAAGATGTGTTGGAGACTCTTGTGATCCGTGAAGACGGTGCACTTTGTACCGTAAAGGTAATGCCTCCAAATCTTTAGGGCAAAGACTACAGCTCCCAACTCTAGGTCATGGGTCGTGTAGTTTACTTCATGCGTCTTTAGCTGGCGGGAAGCGTAGGCGATCACTCTCCCACGTTGCATGAGAACGCAACCTAAGCCCTGATTTGATGCGTCGCAGTAGACTACAAAATCTTCCGTTCCTTCAGGCAGAGATAGTACATGTGCGCTACAGAGAGCTTGTTTCAAGGTTCGAAACGCAATCTCCTGTTTGTCTGTCCATTTGAATGGTACGCCCTTTTGTGTAAGCGAGGTAAGTGGCTTAGCGATCTTAGAGTAGTTTTGAATGAATCTCCTATAGTAGCCTGCTAATCCCAAGAATTGACGAATTTCTGTGGGCGTTGTCGGGATTGCCCATCCTTCTACAGCCTGGACTTTAGAGGGATCCACATGGATTCCATCTTGGCTGACTACATGACCTAGGAAGTTCACACTTCGCAGCCAGAACTCACACTTAGAGAGTTTGGCGTAAAGTTTTTCTGATCGCAGAGTTTCTAAGACTTGTCGGAGATGTTAGCCATGTTCTTCCTTGCTTCGAGAATAGATGAGGATGTCATCGATAAAAACAATGACAAAGTTGTCGAGGAACGGTCGGCAGATTCGATTCATTAGGTCCATAAATGCGGCAGGGGCATTTTTTAGACCAAAGGGCATTACGACAAATTCATAATGTCCGTAGCGAGTTCGGAAAGCGGTTTTTGGAATATCCTCTTCCCGGACTTTGAGTTGGTGGTATCCGGACTGTAGATCTATTTTAGAAAAATAACTAGCTCCTTGGAGCTGGTCAAATAGGTCATCGATTCGTGGGAGTGGGTAGCAGTTCTTGATTGTGAGTTTATTTAATTCTCTGTAATCGATGCACATTCTAAAAGATCCGTCTTTCTTTTTGACAAAGAGCACCGGAGCTCCCCATGGCGAGTAACTAGGTCGAATAAATCCCTTGTCCAAAAGTTTGCTGAGTTGACTGGATAATTCCTGCATCTCAGCAGGAGCCAGCCGGTAGGGTGATTTAGCGAGAGGAGTTGCTCCTGGAATAAGGTCGATTCGAAACTCGACCTGTCTTTCTGGGAGTACTCCCGAAAGATCTTCAGGAAACACGTCCAGAAATTCACATGCTACGGGAATGTCTCGAACGTTAATCTCCTCCTTGGTTTTATCCACCACGTGAGCCAGAAACGCCAGATTGTTCCTTCTTAGATATTTCTGTGCCTTGATGCACGAAACGAGGCAAAGGTTCATGCTAGATTTGTCTCCGTAAATTACTAGGGTTTCGTGATTTAGGAGATGAAGACGAACGGCCTTCTCATGGCACATAATTTCGGCATGGTGGGGGCTTAACCAGTCCATGCCGATGATCACATCGAAACTCCTAATTGACACTGGCATTAGATCTATTCGAAAGACGTGTTGGTTAAGAGTTACGGTACATCCGGTGTAGATTTCCCCAGTGGATTCGGTTTTCCCATTGGCCATTTCCACCGTATAGGTTTCATTTAGCTTTTGGGGCAGTTGTTTTAATAAATGTTTACACTTATTGCTTACGAAGCTTCGCTCCGCTCCGGTGTCAAATAAGATGCATGCATAAGCGTGGTTTAAGGGAAACGTACCGGTAACAACAGAGGGGTCTTGAATGGCCTCACTCTGACCCATGGTCAACATCCTTCCTGTTCCTCCATTTCTGAAATTGCTGTTGTTAGGACAGTCTCGGCGGATGTGTCCAGTCTTCCCACATCCGAAGCAGGTGTGGCTAGGCCCTGCGTTATTGCCGCTGGCATGGGTGTTGTTGTTATTGCGAGGGTTGTTGCTGTTGGTTCCCTGATTTTGGTTATGGGGAGGGTAAGTCTTGCAGTACTTTGCAGTGTGTCCTCTTCGGTTGCAACTGGTGCACTGAAAATCCTTGCATTCTCCATAGTGATGGAAACCGCACTTGTTGCATTTGGGAAAATTACCGGAATAAGGTTTGGAAGCATTTGAAGTGGCTGAGGTTGGAGCATGTGGTGCGGTAACCGCATTAACCGCCACTGTCTGCTGCTTCTTGGAGGTGTCGGGGCCCTGGCGCCCCTTCCTCTTATTGTTCTTTCCCCTCTTGCCATCACCTTCCTTCATCTTCTCAGTCTCCACCGGTTTCTCTCCCTTCTTGTTGTTATGGACATACAACCTTTTTGCCAATCTTTTCGCACTGTCGAATGTTTCGGGGTTTGCAGCTATCACATTCCCTTGAATTGGTGATGTGAGTCCCCAGACGAATCGCTCAATCTTCTTTCCTTCCGAGGTGATCATACCCGGGCACAGCAGAGATAGTTCGCTAAATCTCGATATGTAGGCATCGATATTCACGTTCTGCACAGTGAGGTTCCATAGCTCTTGCTCCATCTTCTGTATTTCGCCTCGTGGGCAGTACTCATCCATCAACATTTCTTTCATCTCTGTCCACGGCATAGAGTTGGCTACAGGGAGTGTCATGGATTCTACATGTCCGTTCCACCAGGTGAGCGCTTGATCCACAAAAGTGCAGGCCGCGAACTTCACCTTCATGTGCTCAGGGCAGTCGCATATCTCGAATACCGACTCCACCTTTTCGTTCCATCGCTTCAGAGTGATCACTCCTCCCGTGCCATTAAAAGTTCGTGGTTTGGCGTTTGTGAAGTCCTTGTAGGTACATGTCTTGGTGGGTCCTTGATTCATTCCGTTGTTCGAACTTCCGGCTCCTCCATTGTTCCCTTGTTGAATTTGCGCAATCGCTGCAGTGACTGCAGCAGATACAGCTGCCTGGAAAGCGGCTGAGTCAACTTCAGGTGGGGTTGGTCTTGGGTTTCCGTGAGCTGGTCGGGGAGGCATCTTTCTGTCACAATACGGAAAGATGTTGAGGGTATGTTGTTTCTATGAGGTCGTGATCCTACTGACTAGGTGCATGGTACGAACTTAAACACTACTACCATTGACCGATCAATAATAATTTTTCAACACATAGCAATTTGTAATATCGTAATAAAACACGTAAACATTTATTAATATTATCCGCATTTGATACATGAAAATTTTGCTCGTAAGAGCATACATGAGTGATACTAGTTCGACAGCATAACGACTCTATGAGTAGTGTAGTCACTTAAACATAGAGTCGGAGTACATAGCATATTTCCTAACGACCTACTAAGATAAGTCTATCCCTAACCGCGATGAGCTGCGCCCTACTATAACGGTGAAATCATATGCCGAAGTGCTGAGCCAACAGCTGCGCCATCTCTGTCATGTCTACAATGACCTCATCCCCCTCAAGCTCTGCTTGCACGGCTCGTGCTTCCATGGCGAATAGTTGTTGCCGTAAGTCGGCAATCACGGCTTCTGGGGGGCGATTATCCCTCGCGGGGTTCACTGGTGGGGCGTGGGGATCCTGTTGCACTTCGCTAACAGGAGGTGCGACGTGACCCATGTCCGGGGCCTGATCCTCCTTCATGTCATCATCGGTCTCCTCGAACTCGTAGTCGGTGTCCATGTACTCGTCAGATTCAATGCCGTGGACTCCCTCTTGATTCCCCTCTGGTTCGTCTTCGAGTACCCCATGTGCCCCTAGGGCTTGGAGGAACTGAATGCCCTGATGCTCTCCCTCCATGAAGACTGGGAGAAAGTATACGAATAAGCTATCACTTTCCTATGACTCTAACGCTATGGCACAAGCTAAACAGACGTTCTCTTTTCGGTGGTAGGGGTATAGTTTTAGATTCCCTAGAAATCCCGATCCCATCAGGACGTGTGTTAGTTTTACTTTGGAGAGAATGTAGTTGATCAGGCTGCATTCACTCCTTGGTATCACTAAGAACAGTTCCCGAATTAACCGAGACACTAGTATTATTTTTGTTTGGTTCGGCGTTATGTTCCTATTCCTAGTCAAAGCAAGGGTGTTTTATTCACTTGTTTTGTTCAGAGTTATGTTAGTCCCTCTTTTTGGTTTATAGTTGCATATCCATGTGTGGCTAGATATGCTAGTTCACTATAAACAAAGCTCTGATACCAACCTGTCACACCCCCGAACCAGACGGCGGAAACGTCCGAGGGCTATCGTGACTCAATTGAATACCATCACAATGCATCTACATGAAACATAACATTATACATCACCAACATTTGGAATGATACAACTGGTAGCGTTTACATCCATTACATTGTTCCAAAACATGACATTCTCAAAAATAACTATTTGATAATAAATTAAACCACAGCAAAACGTCTTAGAGTACAATTCATCCTCCACTTTATCTGATACCTGAGAATACAAGTATTTTGAAAAACGTCAACATATGAAATGTTGGTGAGTTCATAAGTAATGTTTGAAATCCAATGTTTGTAATGTTTTGAGAAACACCAGAAAATCCGATATTTTCTGAAAATAGTAAAGTCAAAAATGTGTGAAGATCCATAGGTATGCTTGTTTGTTTCTATACTTTTAACAATTGTTCATTTAAAATTTGTGTGCATTCCGAATCCGTATGTATTGAAATACCCTAGGAAAACCCGATGTTTTCCTAATTCGTACATTGAAACAATTGCAACGTGTGAAGTTATCGGTACCAGGCGACGTGGATTATTGTTGAGCATGATTATTTTCTACAAACACCCGTTACACAAACGACTAGTCTATAGCGATACTAACGATCCCGTAGGCGTCGTCCGTACTAATCACGTTCTCCAACCGCCCTGACTACGTGTAGTCCCACACCCGAAGAGAACGAGGACACGAAGGCCTCAGTAACTCCATTAGCCGGTTGGGGATAAAAGGTACGAGGGGTCCCAGACCCGCCTCGCATGAAAATGTAGACTTTACTAGCAATACCAAAGGACCCTTGGGGACCAGTAGTATACGAGCCATTGAAAGTCCTTTTACGTTATGTCGGGTCGGTAAAACCCAACACTTCGTAAGAGAGAGGTCTTCGGGCCTTAAGATCAGGTCATTGGGCTAGCTAGGCTCAACGAACAAGATTTTACACTTTTGGGGCCCAAAGGTGGTGCGTAGACGTCTGTGCACACTCGCATGTATAGTGACTTCCCAATCGTTATTAGTTATTGATCGTAGTGTCGTTATGTCATAGTGTCGTCGTGTTAGTAGTTTCGGATTTTTATTGGTTCGAGACCGAACCAATTCGTTTAACAACGACTTTTGGTGTTGTAATGTATTGTATTTCGTCGATAGTCGTGCTACCATCATTTGGTCAAATTGCATGTATTGAACTAGCCTTGAGAATTTTCTGTTTTCAGCCCCTCCTTGTTTGTAAAATTTACTTTTTCAACCCTTTATTTAAATACTTTACGGTTTGGTACTTAAATCAATTTTCTTGACAATTTAATACCAAAAATTATTGAAATAAGTATTTTCCAGCATATTTTTCATAGAAAACAGCTTAAGTCCCTGAATTTCAGTTTTTCTCGGTTATAACCCTTCTTTTTCGAAAGTTTGACAATTTTGGCCCAAATTGAAATTTTTTTGCAACTTTAGTCCCTTTTAAATTTAAAAAGCATTTTAAACCTTTGAAAAGGACTTGGAACGCTTATAGTCCACTGTTTTACAGAAAAATACAGTTTTGGCCCTCCAAAACAGAAAATCTCGCATAATGGGCCTCATTGGGCCTAAAATGTCATTTTTAGCCCATTAAGCTTGAAATTTATGTCTTTAATCCTCTAAATGAGTATATTTCCAGAAATTGCTTTATTGAAACTGTTTTGACATAGTTCAACCATCAGAATTCGTGATTTGTCAATTTAGGCCCTTAAAGTTTGTATTTTTCGCATTTTAAGTCCAAAAATGGTGTTTTTAGCCCAAAGAAATTGTTACTAAACCATTTAGCCATTTTTCTAGAAATACTTTGTATGTAGAAATATAATTGATGCTAGAGTCTTTTAACATAAGGTATATCTCGGTTTTGAGGGGTTTTATGGCTAGATCCAACATTATAACACACAAAAAGCACACATATAAGCATGGAATCATACAAAGCATACAAAATACATATAGATCTACACTTTCACTTGTATTCCCCCCCCCCCCCCAAAAAAAAAAAACTCATGAAAACCGAAAATAGGGGGTATGAAGCTCACCTTGTTTGAAGCTTTCGGTTTTTGGAAGAAAAGATGGAAGAAAATGAAGTGATTTTTCGGCCTTAGCACCTTTCCTTGGTAGATCTCGAGTTTGGTGACTTCTAAGGTGCATGATCACAAGTTGGAATATATTTAGAAGAGGTTTTTGATGGAGTAAAGTAGCTAGATCATGGATATAAGTAAAAACTTACCTAAAATGATGATTAACTTGCAAGATCCTCTTGAAAGCTCCTAAATTTTGAGATTCTTGGAGTGGGGAGGAAGGAGTGTTCTTGAGTGATCTAGAGAGAATGGGATGGATTTTTGTGAGTGTATGTGTGTTGTGTTCGGCCGAGAGTGAGAGGGAGGAGAGAAGAGAGTGATTTTTGAAGTGATATGCATGGAAGAATGAGACGAGTTGCATGGATATCCAATAGGTAATAATGATGTGGCACACAAGTCAACTCTTCCATCCTCTTGGGCTTGTGCATTGGGCCGAGATTTTTGGAAGGAAAAGGGAAAATTTGGGCCTTTGCCCCTAAGCCCACTATTAGAGTTAATCTTGGGTATGTTTTAAGTCTAAAGAAATGTGGTAGGATTTTTATATTTTTATTGGACTAGTTTAGGTTATTCATGTATCAAGGCTTTTAATTCGTTTCATTCTAGGTCCAACATAGCCCAAAAATGTTGAAACAAATAGATGTGGGTCCAATTAGAGTCCATTTAAGAGTTCTAAACCCAAGATAGTCAAATTGGAAGTTTATTGGTCTATTAGTCCCAATAAGGAAGTTCTAGTCCAAAGTGGACCTAAGTAAGAACTTCTAGGGTTTCCAATTGCTTGTTGACCATTTGAAATGATCGTATGGTGTATTTGATTGAAATTTTGTTGTTACAATCATGGGTGTTACACATGTTCTTAAGCTTTTGATTCACTTTAGCTTGAGTGTATAGTTTACAAGACACAAAATTTCCAATTGTGACATTTTTCGTGCACATGCTATCCCGAAGCCCCAATGTCCATACTCAAGTCCCGAAGGTCGTTTGTGCTCCCGAGATTCCCGAGAATCCCGAGAAAATCCGCTTTCTCAAGTCAAAGTTCTGCTCGGTTTTCATGTCGCTTTCTTCGATCTTTCAAATGAGTTCATACCCCTATAAACTTTGTTTTTTTAAATGCCTTATAAATGCTTTCTATACAATATTAAGGGGGGAAATGCAAGTAAAACACACGGTTATTATCGTGTGTAACTTAACGATTCACTATATAAACTTTTTATCTAAATAATCATATGTGATTCATAAACTACTACATGAGTATTCTCGTATGCAATATATACTTCCAAAGGAACTTTGTCTTGTGGAAATAAAATCTCTCTCTCTCTCTCTCTATATATATATATATATATATATATATACAAATCAAATGCTCCATTTTACATTAGGTACATGTGATCAGTTAAGTCACTTTACGTGTTATACTTTACATGAGTGAGCATTACACTAGGGTTTACTTGAGGAACGAAACACACTTTGAGAAACTATAATAGGTATAGTTTACGAGGAAATCACGAAAATTTACATACTAGGTACACAACATCAAAGAAGATAATTTCATATACAAGAACAAATGGACATTTTTATATGTAAATCTATTTTATACTAAATTTTGTGAAACATTTCACGTACTTTTAAGTATGAATTTTAAGTACTGTATTATATACCATAATCCCTTGTAGGGGGAGCGTGATACTTGTGTATAGATCTATACAGGATTGACAATCCCACACCTAAGCGATTAGCTACAGCTAGGCCGGCAAGCCTGGGGTGACAAACGTTATAACTTTCAACGCCTGTTGAACGTTAATATAGGCATCCTGCTCAGATAGCATGGTTATAAGACTCACATGGAGTATTAAAAACACATTGATTTATGGGGTTTTTCAAATGCCTTAACGATTTACACATGAGACTACTATTTTAGGCATGAAAGGCACTAATGCATTACAGTTTTGGTACAAATCAAACAATCATCTACTATGTAGAAAAGATGGGATTTTCTTGAAACATTTAACATGAATAAAACATTTTCATTCTTTTTCATATAAACAATGTTACTAAATACTTATGAACTCACCAGCTTAAATGTTGATCTACTTTTTCAAAACCACTTGTATTTCTTAGGGATTCAGTAATACAGGTAAACTGCAGCTTTTGAAGAAGGGACGCTACGACGTAGTTTAAATTTCGTTTTAAACATCATGTTGCAATTTATTTTGAAACAAGTACCTTTCAACAATGTCAACTTCCAAATTATATATGTGATGGCTGTATTGCTTTCTTTACTATGTATTCAACTGTTACAATACTACATGAAGTCATCCACCCTCGAACGATTCCGCCGTTCTGGTTTGGGGGTGTGACAGATTGGTATCAGAGCATTGTTTATAGTGAACTAATTATATCAAACCACATAAGATATACAAACTATAAATCGTTAGGGACTCAAAGTCTCTGACAAAACGTTTTTACACCTAAAACCTTGTTTCATTTAAATGATGTGTTTTGGTCATACGACATCCTATGTGCTCATACAAACCCTAATGCTTGGATCTAGGTTTCTCTATTGTACATGCAAGTTATCCAAGACTATAAACCCTAATTCTAGCATTCAAGTGATCGTATTAACATAAGAATATGTTTATAATGTTACCTTGATTGTTATGTAGCAATAACAATCCCAAATCTCCTTGTATTGACTTTGGAAGGCTTAGAGTCACAATTGTCACTCCTCTAATGGCTTACAAACACCAAGAGAAAATGGAGAAGATATGAGGAGAGAGGGGAGGTATTGAATTCGTCCCTAAGAAGCCTTGGGAAGGTCTTGGACGAATTCATGAGCCAAGGGGGTTTATATAGGTGTACAGATAGGGTTTCAGTCATTATCCTTATCTAGTTGCTTGCTTACCAAGCAACCCATAAGATAATCCTTGAATCCTTATCATAGTCGAATTCTAAGGCATTATCACCTTAAATTCGTCCATCCTATACTTAGGATAATCCTTACCTTATTTTGTAACTATCACATAATCACAATTCAACCCCTTTAGTTTAATTAATTACACTTGATCACAAAATTAATTCCTAATTACTTATTGACCAATATTAATTAAACAAACATGATTTCTCCTTTAATATATTATTCTTATAACATATTAATAAATGATAATAACATCTCTCTCTATTTATTTCTCCAATCAAGATGCTTTTGTGAAGGCAACCCAAAAGGAGCATGCACCATCGGGTCAAGTACATACCAAAATAGTTATGGACTTAGACACTAATCCAAAAGTCTCTCACTTGGATAAGTCTAATAACTATTATGCGTATGACTTCAGATCCTGATCTGCAATCGTAGCTTTCCAAAGCCGCTGTTAACTCTGATCCTGTCAGATACGCGTGTCCTTAGATAAGGGATCATATATTCCTCCATTCTAGATATCGTATGAGATATGATTTCTAATCATTCTCTTTGTACTATTTCTCGATTCCCGATATATGAAGACTGACTAATTGAACAAATCAAATTAGCCCTAGCCTGGCCGAGCATTTATGTTTTTCATCACTAAACCATCGAGGGGCCCAAAGATATCGCTTTTATCCTTCTTTGGATAAAAGGAACGGATAAACTTTGATACAATGTTCGCTTGCACTTACTCACCGAATCACACACAATAATATGTTTTATAACACCAAGTTACTAGTGCGTTTTCATATTATCAATATGCAACTGATTAGCAAGATACAACTCACACATCTCGGTTTCAAGAATATAAGATGTTATCATCTCACCAATCACTCGTGATACAATTCATGGAGTGATCCAAGTAAGCATGGGTTTAATCCAATGCTCAAATTCATATTCATAAGCACTCATGAACGTTGCAGCAAACATTTTCATATGTCTAATACTCTTTTAGACAATCCACACACCAATTCACGACAGTCTTCATTCATATCTACTTCCAACATATGAACGACTGTGACCCGTTCGAATAATTTGACTGTTCTAAACCAATTAAATTATTCAGGAAGTCTATGCAAAATGAAACACAAGAATAATACTAATCCCATATGGCCCCAAACCCTTGAGTATAAATAAAACACCTTTTATTTATCACCATATTGATTACTCATTATTTGTCGTTTCAGGTAATCAACTTCTTACTTGAACTATTACACTTGTCCCATGCTCCTAGCATGCACACAATGTTTACCTATGGTTCTTACTTTGTGAAATAGATCAAATTGAACACATTTCCAATCATTCTCATTTCACAACTCCAAATCCTTTTTCATAAGTGTGAGAACATCAAATTCTTGCCACTTATAGAATATGCTAGATTCTAACGTTTTATGCAATCATCCTTTCGTAATATCACTGCACCAAAGTCACAAAGACTATTGCCAATTATATTACAAAATCTTCTATCGGAGATTGTTACAAGACAATTCCTTAGATATGATGTCTCTCACTCAAAGCACATTCTTTGAACATCCTTTTGCATAAAAGTTTCTAATTGTAACATCCCGGAATCGCAAGAGTAGAGTGGAAGGGCTGAAAGTGTAAGTTTTAGAGGGTGACTCGGCGAGTCCATGGATGACTCGGCGAGTCGGGTCGCGGTCATGGTCGCGTGTCAAGTGGCCTACTCGGCGAGTCCATGGGATGGACTCGGCGAGTAGGTGCTGTATGGAGAAAACCCTAATTTCCGAGGTTGAGCCCTATATAAAGAGCATTATACCCCTCCACAGCCTCCCTTATTCCCACCTTGAGTTCCAGAAACCCTAAGTTCGTGGAGAGATCATTTGTGGAGCAAATTAGAGCTTGGAAAGGTGTTGTTTGAAGAGATCTTGAAGGAGAAGTGGCTTGGATCAAAGGGCTTTGCTTGGATTCGAGTTTGGCTGCTATTGAGGCATCTTTTGGAGGTAATATCTTCGTCCTTAGGCTGTGCATTCCTAGTTTCTTCATTTTGGGGTTGGTGGGGAGTATGTCTTGGAATGTTTTGGAGTTTGGAGGATAGATCTGAGGTTGCTACCTCAGATCTGGAATATTGAAGGCCTAGAGTGCATTAAAGTTCCTGTATTTGAGTGCTTAGTGAAGCCACCATGTCCCAAACCTTGGTTTTAAGGTGAATATGGCTTAGATCTCGTTAGATTCACGTAAAGTTTGCCACTTTACGTGATGGATGGATTGTAGGAGGTTGGATCTATGTTTTGGATTAATTGCATGGCCTGAGATGCTTCTGTATGGATTCAGAACGGTGGTACTCGACGAGTCACATGGGTGGACTCGACGAGTTGCTTGAAGATGGCCTGGGACTCGACGAGTTGGAAGAACAACTCGGCGAGTAGGTTGAAGATGGCCTTGGACTCGACGAGTCCATTTGGACTCGGCGAGTCTTGTCAAGGGTGTCCCAATATTTCTGGTTGAGTCGATGTATCGGTGAGTCAAGGGATGACTCGGTGAGTGGGTGCGAGTGGAATCAGAATTGTATGGACTCGGCGAGTAGAGTCAGTTAGGGGTTGACTTTGACTTGTCCATGGTTGACCAGTTGTCTTCCAGGGGTATTTTCGTGATTAAGGGTATTTATTGAGTTGAATGTTTGATGTTTAGTGGAGGAGTTCGTGCCAGAGTTCGGAACAGCGGGATCTTATCTTTTCAGCCGACAGTTTCGAGGTGAGTTATCCTCACTATATCAACAGGGTCTAAGGCACCAAGGCCGGCCCTTTATTGTATTGAGATTCGGTTATGGTTGTTATGTTATTGTTTGATGTGTCTGCATCCTGGTATCTAGGATGGTACATGCTAGGAGGCCTTGTTAAGGTCAGTTTTCCCGATATACAGAGTGATGCTATGCTAGTGACCGGTTAGGTCGGTAACCCGGTTAGGGTAATGATATGCTATGTGATCTGCTTGCTCGGTTTGTTGACTATGACTGTTATATGAATGTATGTTTCGTGCACATGGTTGTTTGGACTGGAGATGGGTTGAGGCGGGTCCTGCTTTGTGCTGTAGGCCAAGATACCCAGGGCGGACCGGTTGTTCCGAAGGCCCAGCGAGCGGTCCGGATAGGCTGTAGGCCCCACGAGGGCGGACCAGACGTGCCGAGGCTCGGAGAGTGGACCAGGCCGATTGAAGGCCCGATGCGGGCGGACCAATCACACTGTAGACTCGGAGAGTGGACCAGGTGGGTTGAAGGCCCGATGCGGGCGGACCAATCCCACTATAGACTCGAAGGACATGACTAGACCTGGAGGATGGATCCGTTGGACTGAAGGCCCGATACGGCGGACCAGTCACACGGTAGACCCGATATGCATGGTTGTTCTATGTTCTGTTATGTTATGTATGAATTATATGTTTTGGACCTGAAGGTCATAGCCTGGAAGGGCGTATACGTGGTTGGTATCTTGGGGGTATCTCACTAAGCTTTCGGGCTTACAGTTGTGGTTTAATGTTTTTCAGGTTCTTCAGGAGACTGTGGCAAGGCGAAGGCGTGATCGTACCGCTCCTCATGATTTTGTAGCAATGTGATTCTGGGAATGCCCTAATGACTTGTATTGGAAACCTTTTTGTAAACATTTTAATGGAAATCAGGTTGTTTTGAAAAATTTAAATTGGTTGTATTTTTCGGACGTTACACTAATCTAGACATAGATGTTCAATATTCAATTCCCAATATGGACACGCTTCCATATTTTCCATATGACAACTTATTCTTAATAGAATCTTATCTATTCATAATAATGTCGATATGGTCCATTCAATACCATGCTTCCAACTACTCACAAACAACCAATCCTCGTTGAACTTTGGATTATCCTTTGATAGTTGTTTAACTATTTTAGTCAAAACCAATTCTAGTCCCTCTTTCCTCTAAATGCGCTAGACATTTGGAAAATTCTAGAATGGTCAAATATTAAAGCATTTGCAATCGATCCTATACCCGAAGCGTATGGGATACGACGCATAATGTTTTATTTGCTATGTTCTCAAAATTCGAATTGTGAAGAGGAATGCCGTAATCATAATCGAAATTTTAAGAACACACTATGTACCTTTGACTAAATTTATTAACATTTCTCAACCTAAGCCTTTAGAT
The DNA here is from genome assembly GCF_052625555.1 of Lactuca saligna. NCBI lineage: Eukaryota > Viridiplantae > Streptophyta > Magnoliopsida > Asterales > Asteraceae > Lactuca > Lactuca saligna. Next base: position 142,387,957 of record NC_136421.1, on the reverse strand, counting down.
TTGAAATGAAGCATAATATTCTCTCCCTTAATTATAGAAAAAAAACTATTCCATCCTTACAACTTTTCAAAGAATGACTCTTGTTTTCTATAATTAATATTGCCAACTTGCAATACTTTCCTTAATAATCATACAATCATAACATTTATGCTCCCACTATCATCGACATGTATTCATAAACATCTTAACTTTCAGAAAACAATACCTATTGAATTTCTTAAGTCAATGTTTCTAATACTTAGTACTTTGATAATCCTTTATCAAAGCTCCTTGAACTTATACACCTTTACCTTAGATAGTTCATATGTGTGTCTAAACACTTAAAACTAATTGCCAAACCTCACAATTCAAATTATGGAAAGGGATACCGTAACCATAATCGAATTCGAGAATGCAATTTTACAATCACTATCTTCTTAAAATCTTTCTTAGTGAAAGCATTTCCTCACAATCATTTTCATGAAGGAAGAAATCTTATGACACTTAGATTTAAACGGTGTATTTGTTCCTATCCATGTGAATTTGTCAAAACCAAAGTTTACGACAAATTCAAACTCATATGGATCGGACTTTCTTAATCTTGATTTCTTGCCTTATGGTAGCACAACTGCCCACCACATCTTCCAAGCAGTTAAGTAGCTCACGTTTTCCTATCAATATACCTTTCATTGATTAAGGTGCTTTGCCTTTTATGCGTTCAAAATGAGAACTCATAGGACTCACATGCATAGTTAACTCAATTGGAACAGCACAAAATCAAAATATTGTCAACACGATAGGTTGTAAACCTCAACTCGTGTGTTAGTGATGATCGATAAGGTTTATTTGATTTGTTCTTGAAACCTTTCAAGACCATTAAGACTCTCACTGACTCATTGACATATAAGATTCTCTTGTCAATAAATAATTCTTGACAAACAAATATTCAAGAGTTAGTGTAGTTTTTATCAAAACACTTCATAAATTGGTCCTAGTTGGCCTTTGTCTTATCCAAGACATCACAACTTTCCATATTTGATGAATCTTATAAACCTTCTTAATACTTTTCACTCATTGTCACAATCTTAACTTTAAGACTTGTTATTGGAACGAATTATGATTGACTTTTGATTTAACCACTTCTTCAATTCTTGATTCCTCTTCTTAAACATACAATTGTACTAAGACTCACTTAGAGGATCAATTGAGATATGGTTCTTAATCATAAAGACCTATCATAAAGCATAAAAGGTACTCTCCCTTCTTCTTAGAATGGAGAAACTTTTATCTTTCTGCCTACTTGATTCTTCTTATTCGTGCTGCTATTGATTTAAACTTTTTCAATGAATTCATAATTACACTTAATCTTATAAGTATAATCATATTTACTAAACTTTTAGTAAATCATGACGAAAATCTTTGTTATTCTCATGGTGGACTTTGATCAACAGACAACTTTGTGTGCTCGATCTCTTATTCCTTTCACTTGACACTTTGTCAATGAATTAGTCTAATTTCCAAATATGAAATTTCTCATTCATCATGCAACCAAGTTGCGTGATTCCAAATTTCTGTCCAATTGAAACTTTGGTGATGAGAAACTCTCCCTATTTGGTAAATTCTCAACATTTCCATAAACACCATAAATAAGAATCATATCCATTTGTTGTAGAAATATGCAAACACCAATTTTCATAACGATTTCATTTCAAGGAAATAAACAAATAAATAAATAAGTCAAACGAAAATTTATTTTATTCATAAAAGCAGCGGAAAACATTTTTCCTTGTAAAATCCATTGAAAATTATGTATTTCAAAAGGAAAATTTCTAACAACTCTATCATAACTATCTAAGCTCAAAATCTAATCTTCAAGTCCATGCGATCAAGATCCATTTCTTGTGATTAGATTCATCTTGCTCTTTCACTAAGCTTCCTTTCTTTTCACCGATCCTGCAAAACATTCAAATGCAATCTTATCACATCATGTATTTGAATCAATGAATAGGAACTTAACGGAGTTAGATAGTGGATTTTACCTGAAGCGCAACCATACACTTTGACTCTCCCATCTTCTGGACTCTTCAGGCTCTTTGGGCAGACTTGTATCCAACGCCCTTTCTTTTGGCAGCAAACGCAGGTTGCTTCTCTTAGAACGTCCTCAGAAGCATGGTTGGTTGACTCTCCCAACAAATACGCTCCATTGCTTCGCCAAATCATTTCTGATTTAGCAGCAATGAGCATGTAAGTTAGGTCAATGAGGTTGTCGTCATGATCCATCATATAATACTTTCTTTTGAACTCATTATATGATTCAGGAAGTGACTGCAAAACCCAATTCACAGCCAACTTATCCGGGAATGACACACCCAACATTATCAACCTATCAATGTGTTATTTCATTCCTAGAACGTGGGCACACACGGGTTTACCATCTTCATGTTTTATTTCCAATAGGGCTTTAGTGATGTTGAACCTTTCAATTCTTCGATCTTGTGAGTTAGGGAGAACAATTGGAGGAGGTGGAGGAAGTGAAGCATGATTTCTTGTTCCTCGATCGAATCGTGGAATACCATCTTCATGTGGAATTCTTGTTCCACGGGATTCGGGAAAACCATAGTTGTCGAACTTTGACATCTACAAAACGGGAGAAAAAACGAATTCAAGTTAGTTGATAGATTGAGTCCTTAGTAAATCACCCAAATGAGATACTAAGGCTAGAACCCAACACAATACGCTACAACCTAGAAGAGGGATGCCGTAATCTAGTTGCAGAATATTTGAAGGTAAGTGAATGACGATTCACTAATTTCCACCATGAAAAACGAAAAATAAATTTAAGTTTAAAATCTATGAAAACTCCTAAATCCTTTGAGATTCATTGAACATTTCAATGGCATGTTTAAATCTCGATATGTCCCTCTTGTTTGTGACTGGGATGCCGAGGATCACAAAGCGGGTGTGAATAACCATGCAAACTTACAAGGTGCCCTCACATGTTACAGTCACCTATTCGATGTGTCGATGAACCACACACGCTCCACCGAACTATGACAAACATTGAGTCACCCTTTGCTACCTTTTCTTAGAACCATTTAGTGTGTCGGTAAACCACACACGCTCCACTAACGTCTTCGCAAGGGCACAAAGTGTAATTTCATGGAATTGCATCAATTCACTTTGCCTAAGTAACTAAGATTGGGAATTTGTAAAAACATTTAGTTACTTTTGTATTTCATTATACTTATAATGGAAGGTTTCGTCCTATCCTACCCATTCGGCTAACGACCCTCCACTAGTCAAGAGTGCGGTGGGTAAGAGTGGATACCCATTCAATCGTCATTTTATAGGCAATTTCCTTAAACACCCCTTATAGACCAACTTCGTGAATGAGGCCGACTAATGGTAAGACTGACTTTTACTCATACATATATATAATGTTAGACTTTTAATGTTATATATAGTATAGGGTGCATTTTACACTTTTAAAATATTAGGTGATCAAATTTAACAATTATTCTTTTAATTCAATTAAATTGTAAACCTAAACTTTTATGGATTTATTAAACTTCTTTTAATTATACACCTTAATTAATTAATAAAACCATAAGGGTGTGATTTGAACTTTTCAGAACATTACTAGGGTTTTAGAATTTAACATTCCTAATTAAACTTTTAATCAATTTTTAAATTCCAAAACTTAAGGGCAAGTTTTGAAACGTTTTTCAAAACATTAAAACTTAAAAACTTTTGGGTTCAAATTTAAACTGTAAAACCTAAAGGGGAAAATATGAAACTTTTCATAACAACAAGGATCAAATAACAAATAATTCAAATTAACATTTAATCACATAATTATCCATATTTGATTTATTTAATGATTTCTTGCAAAACAATTTATCAATTTACTCAAAATAATTAATCAATTATCACATAAGGAAACAATTATCTTATTAATTGATAAATATCTTCAATTAGATCAAAATTATAGTCAATATATATCATATAATCGGATTAATATTGATCTAACATGATAAGGTAACTTTCCATAAGCAAAAACAACAAGAAAACCCGAGATACCCTCCATCTGACGAGTTGACTCGTCGAGTCAAGCCTGGACTTGTCGAGTCAGCATGGACTCAGCGAGTTCAGCTATGGACTCGGCGAGTCCAACCTCCAAAACACCAAAAAACGAATTTTTTGAACATGTAATGCATCAATACAATTGAAACCAAGCTAGGCTCTAATACCACTGATGTGTTTTGGTCATACGACATCCTATGTGCTCATACAAACCCTAATGCTTGGATCTAGGTTTCTCTATTGTACATGCAAGTTATCCAAGACTATAAACCCTAATTCTAGCATTCAAGTGATCGTATTAACATAAGAATATGTTTATAATGTTACCTTGATTGTTATGTAGCAATAACAATCCCAAATCTCCTTGTATTGACTTTGGAAGGCTTAGAGTCACAATTGTCACTCCTCTAATGGCTTACAAACACCAAGAGAAAATGGAGAAGATATGAGGAGAGAGGGGAGGTATTGAATTCGTCCCTAAGAAGCCTTGGGAAGGTCTTGGACGAATTCATGAGCCAAGGGGGTTTATATAGGTGTACAGATAGGGTTTCAGTCATTATCCTTATCTAGTTGCTTGCTTACCAAGCAACCCATAAGATAATCCTTGAATCCTTATCATAGTCGAATTCTAAGGCATTATCACCTTAAATTCGTCCATCCTATACTTAGGATAATCCTTAACTTATTTTGTAACTATCACATAATTACAATTCAGCCCCTTTAGTTTAATTAATTACACTTGATCACAAAATTAATTCCTAATTAATTATTGACCAATATTAATTAAATAAACATGATTTCTCCTTTAATATATTATTCTTATAACATATTAATAAATGATAATAACATCTCTCTCTATTTATTTCTCTAATCAAGTTGCTTTGGTGAAGGCAACCGAAAAGGACCATGCACCATCGGGTGAAGTACAACTATTTGTGATGGTTGGATTGCTTTCTTTACTATGTATTCAACTGTTATGATACTACATGAAGTCATCCACCCTCGAACGATTCTGCCGTTCTGGTTTGGGGGTGTGACAGATTGGTATCAGAGCATTGTTTATAGTGAACTAAGTATATCGAACCACATAAGATATACAAACTATAAATCCTTAGGGACTCAAAGTCTCTGACAAAACGTTTTTACACCTAAAACCTCGTTTCATTTAAATAGATTATTTTGGGTCGTAAAAGTACGAAATACATGCATACAACGATATATTTTCATGGTTAGAACTATACAAGAAGTATTAAGACGAGTTGGACGCTATGATTAGCTCTCGATATATGTAATCTAATTTGGGACGAATATAGCCTAATCAACTATATTTATCCGAGATTGGACTAACGTATATCGAGGAATGATGAGCAACAAGTCAAAACTTACCAAAATAAACACTAGTATCAAACATACAAATTTAAATACTATCGGAATATTTGGTGCATACAATAGTTTAATCGACATGTTTAGTGTTACATGTTTTCAAATTTTGTTCAATTCTTATAACCCTATTCTCGTATAGTTAAAATGGATGGATTCCACCCACCAGGGGATCCTACTACCCGAACCAAGGCAATGGAGGATGGATAGAGGAGGATCCCGAAGAGGATGAAGAACCTATAGAGTTGGATGAAGGGGATGACTCTGTTACGGACTCAGAACCAGAAGTAGTCGACCCTCCAGCTATTAGGAGGAACTTCCAGGGACTTACTCTCGTTTGGGGAAGTCTGCTCCACCATTAGAGCCAACAACAAGGGATACGTTCTCCCTACGGTATGTGTCAGAACTTCTACGACATCAGGGAAGGAGGTTCAGCCGACCGAGCACTCCCGGTTATGGTGGGCAAACTGGCCAACCAGTCCTATCAATCCGGGGTCCAAGAAAATCGACTTCGCGAAGTCAACGTGGAAGTACAAGTTCACACTTCCGACATCCGTCGATTGGATAGGTTGCAGGATGACACCCACCTCCGCGCCAACGCATTCCAAGCACACATGATTGTAGCCCTCGCAGAGATGAGGGAACAGAAAGATGCCTTCGATAGGCGTCTTATGGAAGCAAAGCAATCAGACGTGGATTCAAGCTCCAAGCACAACCTATGCCGCAAGTAGTGCTTACTAAAACTCAAAATTTTGTTATAGATTAGGAACTCGGCTAAAAGTCTTACTTTTCTTTAACTTCTGTATCGGAGATCCTTATAAGGGTCAAAAATTTCCTTAACTCCAAATGTAACTCGACATGTGTTTCTTATATATGAAGAAATTCAGTTGTGTATAAGTTCTTTGACTACCACTCAGATTCATAAGTTATCTAAAATTGTGCAAACTTTTATTATGAGTCAAACTCTAAACCATGGGTAGTTCAGTTGAATTTATAAATTGATAAAAATGACAAATTTATTAACACACTAAAAACTTATGTTCTTCATTCTATTTCTTTATCATCACAATGTCGCCCCGTAGATCTACACATCGTGTCAACAACGCACCACCTCCACCATCACCCCCTCCCACATCGGAAAATGCCGCATTGATAGCTACGGTAACAACTGCAGTAACAACAGCAATGGTTCAAATAAGAATCAATGGTTCTGATGGGGGAGTAAACAGTTCTACAAATGGCCAACGTCAAGGTCGCCCAGGGGATTATGCATACAAAGATTTCATGAATAGAAAACCCATTACTTTTAATGGGGCCGGAGGAATAATGGCTCTATCCTAGTGGATAGAGAAAACTGAAGCGGTTTTTGAAATATGTTCTTGTCCGGAAGGGAACAAAGTGAAGTTTGTTGCCTGTACTTTCTCTGAAAGAACTCTGACATGGTGGAATGGCCATGTGAAGTCACTAACGCTAGTAGTGGCTAACTTTATGGGCTGGGAGAACCTAAAACAAATCTTACTGCAAGAGTACTGTCCACAGGGCGAATTGCAAAAGCTCGAACAGGAACTTTGGGGTCTTACCATGATAGGCTCAGATATCACGACCTATACCAACAGATTCAGTGATTTGGCAATCCTTTGCCCATGAATAGTTGCCCTAGAGAGCAAGAAGATCGAAAGGTACATCTAGGGACTGTCACCCCAGATTCGAGGGGGCGTTCTAGCTTCCAAGCCAATCACCTTCGATAGCACCAAACAGTTGGCACAAGCTCTCGTAGACCATGGGGTCTGCCAAAACTTCGCAACCACCACACCGGAGCAACCCAGAGGAAGCAAAAACAACGAAAATACCAACAACAACAACAAGAAGAGGTTCTGGAACAAAAGGAAGGGTCAACCTTCACAGGAACCTTCTAAGAAACAACAGATCGTGGCAGTCCATGTCGCTACTGCCCCCGCTACTGCACCAATTATCACTACACCAGCAAAGCCATAAGCTGGAAACCTTCGGAAATGCAGCAAATGCGATTTCCATCTCAACGGAAATTGTCGGGAGATGCAATGCAACAACTGCAACAAGAAGGGGCACACTGCCTGTTTCTGTATAGCACCAGCACAACCGATCACCCAAGTCCAAGGAGCAGGTGTAGGCCAGGCATGTTATGGATGCGGTGACGCTGGACACTACAATAGAGACTGCCCTAAAGCAAGGAATGCTGGCGGCATAGGAAGAGTGTTGGCAATAGGGCAGAACGAAGCAATAGCTGATCCCACGGTGGTTACAAGTATGTTTCTCCTCAATAACGCTTATGCATGCATGCTCTTTGATTGTGGTGCAGAGAGGAGTTTCGTGAGTCATAAATTCAAGCATATACTAAAAAAGAACCCTAAAACACTCAATAAGATATTCACAGTAGAAATGGCAAACCGTAGAACCAAAAGCACGAATGATATGTACATAGGTTGCACACTAACTCTAAATGAACATTCATTTCAAATCAATCTAATGTCGATTACTATAAAGAGCTTTGATGTCATCATCGGTATGGATTGGTTAAGCCTACACCATGCCGATATTCTTAGTCACGAAAGGGTCGTTTGCCTAAACCTGCCAAGCGGCGAAACTCTTGTCATTTGTGGTGACAAACCCCGTCCCAAATTACAAATCATCTCTTGCGTCAAAGCCAAGAAATACCTACGTAAGGAGTACTATGCCTTCTTAGCCCACATAGTAGATAAGGAAAAAGAATCGAAGAGCATCAAAGACATTCAAGATGTTTGTAATTTTCCCAATATCTTCCCTGAAGATCTCCCAGGAGTTCCACTAGAACGACAAGTCGAGTTCAGAATCGATTTGATTCCCGGAGCTACCCCAGTAGCTAAGTCACCGTATCGTCTGGCGCCAGCTGAGATGCAAGAATTATCTAGCCAATTAAACGAACTGCTCAACAAAGGGTTCATCAGGTCGAGCTTCTCACCTTGGGGAGCACCGGTCTTGTTCGTAAAGAAGAAGGATGGATCTTTCCGCATGTGCATTGATTACCGAGAACTTAACCAGCTTACTATCAAGAACTGATACCCACTACCCCGCATTGACGACTTATTCGACCAACTCCAAGGAGTGAGTTATTTCTCAAAAATCGACTTAAGATCCGGGTATCACCAACTACGAGTCTTGGAAGGAGATGTTCCCAAAACAACTTTTCGAACTCGTTACGGTCACTACGAGTTTGTAGTGATTAACAAACGCACCAGCGGTGTTCATGGACTTAATGAACAAATTGTGTCGTTCATTCTTGGAAAAATTTGTGATCGTGTTCATAGACGATATACTTATTTATTCAAAGAATAAAGAGGATCATAGTCAACACCTCCGACAAGTCTTGGAAACGCTAAGAAAAGAGAAGCTATACGCAAAATTCTCCAAGTGCGAGTTTTGGATTCGGAAGGTAGATTTCCTAGGTCATGTGGTTAGCAAAGACGGGATATACGTGGACCCTTCCAAAATCAAAGCAATCGAGAGCTGGTCAGCTCCAAGAACCCCAACGGAAATTCGACAATTCTTGGGTTTTGCTGGCTATTACCGTAGATTTATACAAAACTTCTCAAAGATTGCTAAACCACTCACCACCCTGACATAGAAGGGTGTAACTTTCAATTGGGAAGGAAAACAAGACACTGCATTCCAAACGCTTAAGCAAGCACTATGCAGCGCACCTATATTGTCCTTGCCAGAAGGAACAGAAGACTTCGTAGTCTACTGTGATGCATCTAACCAAGGTCTTGGATGCGTACTAATGCAATGAGGAAAGGTCATCGCTTACGCCTCAAGACAACTCAAGATGCACGAAGTCAACTACACTACCCACGATCTTGAACTAGGAGCAGTCGTTTTCGCGCTAAAAATCTAGATGCACTATCTTTATGGCACGAAATGCACGATCTTCACCGATCACAAGAGCCTTCAGCACAGCCTTAACCAAAAGAACTCAACATGAGGCAGAGACGATGGGTTGAACTACTGAATAACTACGAATGCGAGATTCGCTATCATCCAGGGAAAGCGAATGTAGTAGCAGATGCCCTTAGTCGGAAAGAATACTCAAGTCGCCGAGTGAAATCCTTAACCATGACGATCCATTCACATCTGTCCACACAAATCAAGGAAGCTCAGAGGGAAGCCTTGAAACAAGAGAATGTGGTAGGTGAAGCCCTAAGAGGAATGGACAAAAATCTTGAAGTCAAGGGCGACGGAGTCCATTACTTCATGGATCGGATCTAGACACCAAGGTTTGGTGGATTCAGATATGGAGTCATGAACGAGGCTCATAAGTCTTGATACTCCGTGCATCCAGGTTTGGACATGATGTATCTCGACCTCAAGAAACTATATTGGTGGCCGAACATGAAAGCAGAGATCGTTACCTATGTAAGCAAGTGTCTGACCTGCGCTAAGGTCAAGGTAGAGTACCAGAAGCCATTGGGATTTATGGAACAACCCGAAATACCCGAGTGGAAGTGGGAACAGATAACGATGGACTTCATAACCAAATACCATAGACAGCGGGTGGACTAGACACCATTTGGGTAATCGTTGATAGGTTAACAAAATCCGCACACTTCCTACTAATGAGAGAAACCGACAAGATGGAGAAGCTAGCTCGAACCTACATCCGAGAGATTGTGGGATTACATGGTGTACCAATATCCATTATCTCCGACAGAGATAGTAGGTTCACCTCGTGATTTTGGAAATCGTTACAAAAATCTCTAGGGATGAGGATCGACATGAGTACTGCCTACCATCCACAAACCGACGGTCAAAGTGAGAGGACCATACAAACCTTGGAAGATATGCTAAGAGCTTGTGTAATCGATTTTGGTAAAGCATGGGATACCCATTTACCACTAGTCGAATTTTCATATAATAATAGTTATCACTCCAGCATTAAAGTTGCTCCATTTGAATCCCTCTACGGACGAAAGTGCATATCACCACTATGCTGGACTGAAGTAGGTGACACACAACTAGCCAAGGGACAAGTACCCGACATCACTCTCACTGGCCCGGAAATCATAAGAGAGAAAACCGAAAAGATTATACAAATTCGGGATCGACTAAAGGCTTCAAGACACAGAAAAAAGAGTTATGTAGACAAAAGATGGAAACCCTTGGAGTTTCAGGTAGGGGACCGAGTGCTATTAAAGGTCTCACCTGGAAGGGGTTAATACATTTCGGAAAATATGGGAAACTAAACCCAAGGCATATTGGACCATTCGAGATCCTTGCAAGGATCGACCTGGTAGCCTACAAACTTTTCCTACCACAGGAACTTAATAATGTACACCCTACCTTTCATGTGTCAAACTTGAAGAAATGTTTGTCCGATGAGACCCTCGTCGTCCCTCTAGACGAAATCGAAATCGATAAGAGTCTCCATTTTATAGAAGAACCAATTGAAATCATGGATAGGGAAATTAAAAGAACAAAACAAAGTCGCATACCCATCGTGAAGGTTCGCTGGAATGCAAAGCGAGGACCTGAATACACCTGCGAACGCGAAGATCAAATGAAAAACAAGTACCCACATCTTTTTCCCTAATCCACAAGTGTTTTTCTTACGTTGAATTTCGGGATGAAATTCCCTCTAACGGGGGGATGATGTGACAACCCGATATTTCGGTTCTATGTAATGACTTAAAAACTCAAGTATTGTAACCACTTTTGAAAATAATGAAATTAACTTTGAAAATAAAATGTACAAAAAGTCTCTATTTTGGTTACCTACTATGTTAGATATCATTAAACCGTGAGCGTACATAAAAAAACATCCAAATCTGACTTCGTATGAGAAAGTTATGATTTTTCCAAGTTCAGTATAGCGGTAGACCTAAATGAGAATCGAAAGTCTCAACAGTGGTATTTCAACGGTAAAAAGTCTGGCAAAAACAGACATCGAACAAAAAAGTTATGGATTTCTAACGAACTTTTCATACCCCAATATTTTAAAAATAAATAATAAAAATAATTTCATAAGTTGACAACGAAGTCTAAATGAAAGTTGTAGAGTGTAGTCTCACCTACGCGTGGATATAAAGAACGTCAATAACGGAGTTCGTATGAAGAAGATATGATTTTTTGAAGTTTACTAAATAATAAAAATATAAAATTTAATCAAAATTCGGTATTATCCGAAGGGGGAGTCACCGGCCCAATCCAAGTTACGCCCGACGTAACAGCGTACGCCCAACGTACGCGAGGACTACGCCTCGGATCGTCCACGTCGCCCCCTATGCGAGGCTATGCACTATCCCATCCGAGCTCCGAGGTAGTCGAGGATGCGGTCACGCATGACGCACGCGTACCCCCAGCGTACCGAGGCGGTTCCTAGCCCCTATAAAAGGGATGCAAGGGTTCCGGGGAATTTACTCACTTTCTCTCATCTTTCTTACGTTTTTGCCTTGTTTTTCATGCACATGCTATCCCAAAGCCCCGGTGTCCATACTCAAGTCCCGAAGGTCGTTTGTGCTCCCAAGATTCCCGAGAAAATCCGCTTTCTCGAGTCAAAGTTCTGCTCGGTTTTCATCTCGCTTTCTTCGATCTTTCAAGTGATTTCATACCCCTATAAACTACGTTTTTTTAAATTCTTTATAAATGATTTCTATACAATATTAAGGGGGGAATGCAAGTAAAAAACATGCGGTTATTATCGTGTGTAACTTAACGATTCACTATATAAACTTTTTATCTAAATAATCACATGTGATTCATAACTACTACATGAGTATTCTCGTATGAAATATATACTTTCAAAGACACTTTGTCTTGTGGAAATAAAATGTGTCTATATATATACATATATATATATATATATATATATATATATATATATATATATATATATATATATATATATATATATATATATATCAAATGCTCCATTCTACATTAGGTACATGTGATCAGTTAAGTCACTTTATGTGTTATACTTTACATAATGAGTGAGTATTACACTAGGGTTTACTAGAGGAACGAAACACACTTTGAGAAACTATAATAGGTATAGTTTACGAGGAAATCACGAACATTTACATACTACGTACACAACATCAAAGAAGATATTCTCATATACAAGAACAAATGGACATTTTTATACGTAAATCTGTTTTATACTAAATTTTGTGAGACATTTCACGTACTTTTAAGTATGCATTTTAAGTCCTGTATTATATACCATAATCCCTTGTAGGGGGAGCGTGATACTTGTGTATAGATCTATACGGGATTGACAATCCCACACCTAAGTTGTTAGCTACAGCTAGGCCCGCAAGCCTGGGGTGACAAACGTCATAACTTTCCAACGCCTGAAGAACGTTGATATAGACATCCTGGTCAGATAGCATGGTTATAAGACTCACATGTAGTATTAAAAACACATTGATTTACGGGGTTTTTCAAATGCCTTAACGATTTACACATGAGACTACTATTTTAGGCATGAAAGGCACTAATGCATTACAGTTTTGGTTCTTGAAACATTTAACGTGAACAAAACATTTTCATTATTTTACATATAAACATTGTCACTAAATACTTATGAACTCACCAACTTAAATGCTGACCTACTCTTTCAAAACCACTTGTATTTCTCAGGGATTCAGTAATACGGGTAAACTGCAGCTTTTGAAGAAGGGGCGCTAGGGCGTAGTTTAAATTTCGTTTTAAACATCATGTTGTAATTTATTTTGAAACAAGTACCTTTCAACAATGTAAACTTCCAAATTATATATGTGATGGTTGTATTGCTTTCTTTACTATGTATTCAACTGTTACAATACTACATGAAGTCATCCACCCTCGAACGATTCCACCATTTTGGTTTGGGGGTGTGACATCTTCAAATAGGGAGATGTGTATGAGGATATCAGTGGATTACCCACTTTTGGGATTGATCATGGAGGCTCAGGACGAGGGTTTTAGGGAAGAGAATTGGAAGAAAGAGAGGATTAGGGGTAAGATTTTCATATTTGTCTATGACAGCCGTGGGTTATTGAACCAATGTGGATAATTCTGGGTTCCGATGTCTGGTGGGGTAAGACAGATTGTGTTAGAGGAAGCTCATAAGTCTCATTTTTCTATTCATCCGGGGCCACCAAGACGTACCAGGATTTGAGATTGAGCTATTGGTGGCCATGTATGAAGAGATAGATAGCCTAGTATGTGGAGAGATACATAACTTGCAGGATGGACAAGGCTTAGCATCAGAGGCCGAATGGCAAGTTGCAGCCTCTGGAGGTTTCCATGTGGAAATGGAGCAGATTTTAATAGATTTTATCACCAAATTTCCAAAGACGGCAAAGGGTTTTGATGCTATCTGGGTCATTGTGGATCGATTGACCAAGAGTGCCCACTATTTGGCTATTCGGGAGAGTTCTTCGGCTGAGAAGTTGGCCGATGTGTATGTCTGCGAGATCGTTGCTTGCCATGGGGTTCTAGTCTCCATTATTTTAGACTGTGATGTTTGGTTCACCTCCCGTTTTTGGTAGAAGTTCCATGAGGAACTGGGCACGAGGTTTCACTTCAACACTGCTTATCATCCGTAGACCAAAGTCTAGAGTGAGCGAATGATACAGACCCTTGAGAATCTGTTGCGGGCCTGTGTTATCAATTTTGGTGGGAGTTGGGACTCCTACGTACCTCTTGCAGAGTTTTCCTACAACAACAATTATCACTCTAGCATTGGTGCTCCGCCTTTCGAGCTCTTGTATGGGAGGAGATGTCGTACCACAGTTTGTTGGGGCGAGGTCATTCACAGGGTTATGGACAGAACTAAGTGGTCCTTCAGACCATAGAGCTGATTCACCAGATCAGGCAGAGACTGGGGACAACTCGGATTCATCAGAAGAGCTATGCCGACCGGAGCCGATCCGAGTTGGAGTTTTAGGTCGGCAACATGGTATTACTAAAGGCCTCACCTTGGAAAGGTGTGATACACTTCACAAAGAGGGGGAAGTTAGGTCCCCAATATATCGGGCCTTTTTGGGTGATTTTTAGGGTCGGCAAGGTTGCTTATAGAGTGGATCTTCCTAAGGAGCTCAGTCAGATTTACAACACTTTCCATGTTTCGCAACAGCAAAAGTGCGTTTTCGATGGGGACGTAATGGTTTCCTTGGATGATATTCAGGTTGATGAGCACCCAAATTATGTCAAAAGGTCGGTGGATATCCTGGAAAGGAAAATGAAGGTTTTGTGTAATAAGGAAATACCTTTGGTAAAGGTATGGTGACAGCACCAGAGGGGCTTCGAGTTGACCTAGGAGCCGGAGGCCTAGATGTGTGAACATTATTCAGAGCTATTTGCTATAGTAGACTTCGAGGACCAAGTCTAGATCATGTGGGGGATAAGTGTAACATCCTGGTGTTTAGGTACTTCTAAATCAACCGTGGAATATTTTTATATTGCATTTCGGTCCTTATGTTGAAGGAAGTACCCATTGGAAGCCCTAGTGGCAAAGTTGTAATTTTGGAGAAGTATGAATACGCCATGCGTACATGCGTACACTTAACGTACTGGGGCATGCCCTAGTATGTTGGGCTTACATCAATGTATGCGGGGCGTACTCACCAGGTGTGGAAACCTCAAATTTTAGGGCTAAGCCCCTTTATAGTCATCCTTGTAGCCTCACTTCCCTCACCTTTTTAGCCTCCCCTCTCCTTGTGATGTTTTTGGAAAACCGTAGCCCTTGACTGTGTGTTTTGAGCTTAAGTGTGTGCTTTTAGTGTGTAGAAGAAAGAATAAGGTTCATTGAGGATAATTGGTGTGGAAGCTAGCTTGTAGATCTGAGATCCTTGCCTCCTTGGGAAGCTATA
The DNA here is from genome assembly GCF_052625555.1 of Lactuca saligna. Taxonomy (NCBI): domain Eukaryota; kingdom Viridiplantae; phylum Streptophyta; class Magnoliopsida; order Asterales; family Asteraceae; genus Lactuca; species Lactuca saligna. Next base: position 142,372,646 of record NC_136421.1, on the reverse strand, counting down.
GAAGGTATATAGCTGTAACCTTTACTTGTATTTTCTTAAGATCTTGCCATGGGAATTTTTATATGCTTAAGTCCCTTTTCTTGTCCTTGATGAGTTTGAGCTACTTTAAGACCAAAGGATCTGTGCTTTCAGAAGATTTTAAGTGTTTTAGGTTGTAAAAATGCTATCTTGGCCCATTTAGTGGTTGCATGCGTGTTATAAAGGTCTTAAGTGGTTAAGACAAACTAGGGTTTTGGGTTTAAGGACTTATTAAGGCATGCATAACCATAAATTTGGAAACTTTGTGGTTTAGGACACCTTTTTTTGGCTTAGATCTGAATTGGGACGTTTGGACTTGATGTATTTAGAGCTGAACGGAGGTTTGCATGGCCACATCATACATTGGGCGTAGTCTGTCAGCTGCCCGATTTTATGCTATCTGTTCAGTTTTGCGATGTGTGTTTTCTTCATTGGACTTATGGGTCGAAGGCACCAAGGCCTACCCTTTGTATTTTTATCCTCGTTTATCGTATGATTGTGAATTGTGGTGATATGTTAGATCTGTATCATGGTAGATAGGATGTTAGAATGTGGTAGTCATCTGTAAATCTGCCTGTTTGTTTGATGTTTGGTTATATGTTTGTTAGTTATGTGTATTTCGACATGTTGTTGTTGGTTGGGTTGAGGCAGTCCTGCTTAATGTTGAAGGCCAAGACACCCAGGGTGGACCGTACAGATTGTAGGCCCTTCGAGGCAGTCTAGTCAGGCCGAAAGTCCATAGAACTGTCCAGATAAGCTGAAGGCCAATGCGGCGGTCCAGTCATGCAGAAGGTCCTGTGAGTTGTCCAGATATGCTAAAGGCATGTGAGGCGGTCCAGTCATGCTGAAGGCTCTATATGCATGTTTTTTGTTATTGTTATATGTATTATGTATTGGTAATTTAGGGGAAAGCTCAATAAGCGTTGGCTTAAAGTTTTGGGTTATGTTTCAGGTACTTCAGAGGATCGCGAAGGCATGATCGTACACATCCTCATGTTTAGACTCATGATTTTTTGGAAAACTATGATATGGAGAATGTTTTGAAAACTATGTTGTAAACGATTTATGTTATTGGTTGGTTTTAAAACTTTCAAGGATTTTACTGATGTTAAAAGTTGACTTCTAATTTCCATCTATCATCCTTTCCCCTTAAGTGTAACCTAAGATACATAACATTAAAAATAGATACATAAGACAATAATGTCTCGTGAGCTATGCGGGTTCGTGACCCAAAACATTTATCATCTTATCATCAAAGACATTTCAATTTTGGAAAACATATATTTTCAAGAATTTTCAAGGAAAACTCTTTTCAAACATATCATAAACATTATTTCATATATTATCATTTAATTCAAAAGATATCTTTCCATATTCCATTCTATATCAAAACATTTCATTGGTCATAACATATTTCAAGACATTTCTTTTCACATTACATTCCTTATTTCATTAAGGGCTAATTCCAGTCTTATATTGTTTCCATTTTTATACTTAAGGCCTAAAATATCCCCAAGTCCATACCAAGGTGGAAATAAAAAAGAAATCCACCAATGTATCATTTCGATTAGGACATCTATCTCATGAAATGGAGGCACCACCTGGATAGAACCCTCTATATCCCGTTACAAGGACATCATGGCTCGAGCATTATATTCATTTCATTACTTTCTGATTCTTTCCCATTCTTTTGATTACTTTCCATTTCTTTCCATGCTTTAAACATTTCGTACATCAGTATCAAAAACTCATTTCAAAAGTAAAGCATCTACATTTCAAAACATTTCAAACACATTTTCCAAACATTCGATCTTCCAAAACATTCTTTGCTTTCAAAATCATTCTTGCCTTCAAGGCATTCTTTCAAAATATATTTTCTAAAAAAATGGACACTTTCATTTCAAAACATTTCATATATCAAACATTAGTGTTTCTTTATTACAAAATCATTTTGCCATGTACCCCAAAGTGGGAAGATGCCAACACGTACTTACCCAATCATTCGTAGGCTAGCCAGTCTTCTTCTAGCTCATTTCTTTAGAGCAAAACTATCAAACAACATGTATATAATATGGACATATGTCATTAAAATGAAAAAAAACCCTCATATGTTCCATTACTAAATTTTTTTGTTTCACATTATTACTTATGCAAAAATATGAAAGTAGGTGAGAACCGCGCGTAAATCTAAGTTTGTATGCAAAAGGTATGAAAAATTTACATGACATTAGGAATGATTTGCATTGCCTTTGTACGGTCGTGGAATGAGGTCTGCGCACACAAAATTCTCAAGTTTTCTCAATATATGTAACAGCCCAAAAACCAGAATAAAAATTTTCATTTTCAAATAGGAAATTACATCCATAATTTGTTTTTAAATCCATTACATAATAAACATGTCCAATTATCAGAGTAATAGCCCATCCAAATACCCTATTCCATAAACTTGTTCTTAGATGACCCATCAAGAATTCAAACATCTAAGCCCAATAGAAAAGCCCAACTTAAAACTCGCCACAATTAGGGTTTTCACATAAACTAACGATTAGGGTTAAGTGTTCTTACTTAACCCATTAAGGAATTAATCTGTTAAGTCCATCACCCCTACCAGGCCAATCATACAATGTGATTGGGCATAAGTCATAACTTCATTCCAATGGTCCAAAGCGTGGGTCCCAACAAGTCTAAACAACAGTCTCCAAGATTAGGGTTTTCTAAACCCTAATAAGGGTTTCCAACCCAACACAAGCCAATTAGTCCAATGGTTAAGTCCTTACATTAATTAGAGTCTAATAAGTCGGGCACTACCCACTGCAACCTCAGGCGGTGGTGGTCGACAGTGGTTCACGGTGGCATCCACCACCTCGAGGTGGTGGTTACTATTTTAGGCCCAAAAACATCACAAGCTTCTCACCCATCAGCCCAAACACATACACAAGCCCACAGCCACCCAAGGTGGCGGCATAATGGTGGTATGAGGTGGCAACCTCATGGTGATGGTGGTGGGTTTTCCTTGGTTTTCCAGCCACAAATTGCTCATGCAACACAATACCGAAAGCAACTTATATACTTGAACACACAATCACACAACCACTCCCAATGTGGGTGACATCATCGAAAAATATGAAAATAGTGGCCAAGGGCCACCGGTGGCAAGAAGATGACAACCACCATGGTTGGCTGCCATGGTGGTTCCCATGTTTTCCAACCATCAGAAAAACACACACACACACACAAACATATTCATCTAGAAAAAGCATCACACCTACACAAGTCCCGCTAAAATGCGCACTCAACACAGCCACATAGGGTGACAGACGGTAACTGGAGCGCAGAAGAAGGTAGTCGCTCAGGGCGGCAGCAGCGATGAACATGGCTAGGGCGTAGCACTGATGAAACGGAGAAGAAGAGATGAACCCACAAACAACAACAAGAACATCAGCAGAAAAATGTTATCCGCTCTTGTTCCTCGTCTTCACCAGCGACGAAGTGATGACATGCTGTTTGAAGGCTCACATTGTCGACAAGAGTATCGGTAGAGAACGGTGGTCGCTTGGTGGCCGTAAGCTGGTCAGAAAAGCAAGTGAAATGGATGGTGGTGGCTGAAAGGTCAGGCATGGCGACTCCTTTGAGTTATAGGTTTAGGGTTTGAATGAGAACTAAGGGTTTAGGGAGGTAACGGGCTTATGCCATATCCATTTCAGAAATTAAGCCTTTATACACTTTCAGTCCCTTCCTTACAAATCCTTTGCATTTCGAGTCCAAAATTTACTAACCAGCCCCTAGCATCCAAAAATCTATTCATAACTAGTCCATATGATACCGTTTAACCCTCAATATCCAAAAGTATTACTTTTAACCCTCATGGCTAACATTGATTCCTTATAATGGAGTTAGGGAAAAATAAATTTTAATTTACATCTCGGGGTTTAGGTTTTATTAATTATTTCATTATTTTATTTAAATTTCAAACGTAATGTTACAATTCTCCCCCACTTAAATTAGATTTTGTCCTCGATATCATCCCTTACCATTCCCGACACGCCCAACAACTTGAGCAACTCATCCACAACCTCTAGCATACCCCATCCTTTCCAAGGCAATTAAAACATACCCTCGTAGGGTTCTAAAAGCCGAAGATGAATGAATTCCTTGCAACATGATCACATGTACTCAATCTAAAATCTGAAGTCTCGAGATGGTCTGACTCCCTGAAAGACCCCCATATTGAATCATTATTGTTGAATCCAACCCTCTTATCTCCCAACTGGCCACTCAAATTCTGATAAATTGAGGTTCCCACTAGAAAACAGTGGCACAAACCAAATTCCTTGCAGAACACTTGTACTTGACAGAAGGCTCACATAATCCTTCAAGTAGAAGATTCATCCCTACAACGGTTAGACTCAAACGAGAGCTGCGCATCAAGGTCAAATCAATTACTCTTAGATTATTTAATCCAAAATGCAAGTGACTTAGCACTTTCAATCAACAAGCTACCCCACACACAAATGAATGCCCAAGTTACTACTATTGCTCGAAGCATCACGTTGCCTCATGGCTGTTTTCCAAAATCCACCGACACCACCCTGGTCCCAATTCGTTTCCAATCAACTGAATTACCAGGTTCCAGCCCGATTGCTAAGTTAAAAGACTCCCACATAGTCGCCCCTCGTGTCTCCTAACAAAAATTCTCACAGGCAATGACTACCCAAACCATCTCGATACTAACCCGATGCTAAACTGAATGCTACATGATCAACTGTAGTCTTTCCTCATACGCGGTTTCTCGCGACCTACCGGTTCCTAATTCCATCATGATGTAGCCCTCTCACATCCTTACGAACTGACCTAACTTGGACTAAACCATCTGAAGAAATCCGCGAGCAAGTCATAGATCTACCGCAATCTCATCGCCGAATAGGGATCACTGAGTACTATGGGCCACCCCGCAGTATTACAACACTTCTCATGTTATCTGATCTCTAGTGAATGCTACGGGCCACCCACAGTCTTACAGCACTTCTACACTAATTGCTAACTCGTGAATACTACATGCCACCCCGGAGTCTTAGACCACTTTTACACTAACTACCAACTAGTGAATACTACAGGCCACCTCAAAGTCTTACAACACTTTCACTTACCATAATTGCTACCCAATGCCTTATCACTAATCTATGAATTCGAACACTCCTAGAGTTAAGCATAAACTCGACCTAACACCCAAGCGGAACTCGAGCTATGCCTGGGACCCCGACTTGGTTCCCCGAAGCCTACTATAAATCACCAAGAGAATACAATCTCAATCTTGGTAAGTTTCTCAGACTTCCAACTCATGCAATTCTCAATGCTAACAACCATTTCGGTCGCCTTCCTTTCCGACAGGGATGCAAACCTTATCCAAGTTTCAAAATCGCTCCTACTTCAGAATGATTCTCCCCCACTTTGATTCGACTAAATTCTCACAACATACGAGGATTAAAGAGTTCCTAATCCTTCTCACTTTCCAATGAACGATCCGATGACAACCAACGCTTACCGACTAGTGCTCCATCACTAGCCAATCCCAAAAAGACCACACAACTTTTAAAGACCAGATGAACACATCCCAAATCCCAGTGAAACCGATAGCCCCTGATGCTTGAAATGATATCACACTCAAATCTTGAAGTCCAAAATACAGATGCTCTAACCCATATCTTAGCAACGGGCTACTTCCCTTGGCGCTTCCATCAGCCAATCAGTAATGGTTACTAAAACCATTGAATCCTAATAATGTTGAATAACCATCCTGTGACACCGTGACATCATACTTCCACATAATACCCTTGAACCGATCATGACCGTAAACCAAGATAATACTGAACACTCCAAACCCACAAATAGGGAAATGACCATTCGCTAACCACTAATATTACACGACATGCAAATGGCATATGACATCACTTGAAGATATAACCCCAAACACAAGAAGGGAAACAAACCCAGAGATACACTTACCCAAACCCTTGGAACGAAAATCTGCATTGTGTAGTTTTTTGCAAGTGTTGCACAGAATCCGGGCCTGCTGGCCTCTCAAAATCTTATCTGAAATCTTAGGTCTCTTCCCGGAACCCTCCAATATATGCACCTGATTTGGTCCCCTCTTCCCAATGTGCTTCAAATCAATTTCCTACTCTCGGGCCCTAGAAATCATATCATTCAAGGTATCGCACCCTAAGATACTCATGAACTCCTTGATATCATTTTGCAGTATATCATGATACCTCACCTTCTTTATTTCCTCATCTGCTGCATAATACAGTACCAAATAATCCCTCTCCTAAAACTTGGCAATGATCTCTGCCATAGTCTCATTAGATTGGCGGAGATCCAAAAACTCTTGTAGCAACTGTTACGCCTCAATCATCAGGGCAAACTCCGCCCAGAATCACGTCGAGAAGTCATCCCATGACATAGCATCAACTGTATCATCACCCAACTCACTACCAATCTCTTCCCACCAATCACGTTCTTGGCCTTTCAACCGGCAGGAAGCAAGTCGGACCTTGTCTCCCTCGGGACAACGATTGGTACAAAAAGCGTTGGTGACATCTACCAACCACCTGCTCGTAGCAATGGGGTCCTTAGCCCCAGGATAGTCTAGAGCTCCACAAGCTCTGAACTCCTGAAACGTCAATATACGCGTCCCCATCATAGCCATCACTTCAGAGCAGGAAACACTCATCCTCTCATCAAGGATCTCTAGAATGCCCTCCTTGACCGTACCGAAGATCAAAGGATTCTGCTCAATGATACTACACATAATCTCAGCTGAAACAAATTCTTTTATCTAATCATCAAGCTGCTCGACTCTAGAGCTCGAGCCAGCTCCCTCACCGACACTAGAACTACCAATTAGCCTAACACGTAGCATCACCATACTCGAAGATATACCATAACAATCATCAGAATACTCATCATAAATCGAGGTATCACACACTACAAGTTCCCTGGTTTTATCTCAGCCCTCCTTGACTTGCCATGCATATTTTTTTTGTAACTATATCACATAAATGTAACATCCCAAAATTCAGATACAAAAATTTAATTTTTAATTAACTAAATTACAAAAATGGTAATCTGAAAACATCAACAGTGTCATCCTAATCATAATCAAACCCCAAGTGTTAAAAACCACAACATGTCATAGGAAACAATATTAGAGTACAATCCCCAAAGATCTCATAATGCGGAAAATCATAGTGTGAGGCACTGCGATCATGCCGACTCCTTTCCTTTTGAAGAAGAAGTGCTTGAAACCAAAACTAAAAACCATAAGCACGAAACTTAGTGAGTTCCCCCAGCACCACATACCAAACATATCAACTGATCCATACATTCCATACATAACAGCGAGCCATACATATCATTCATATATCATAATCTATAAAGGTGCTATGTGCCGCATATAGTCTTGCCATTATGCCACGAGCCACCTCGTGGTCTTACTTGCTAGGTCAAGGGACACAACCCTGGGTCTTACAGATAAGATTCAAGAGCCACCTCCTGGTCTTCCACGAAATCATCACAAAGACAACTAGCATACAAACTATACTACTTAACCAACTACTTGCCAGAGTTCAGACTCTGGTCTTGCATACAGTGTACCAGGAGCTGCCTCCTGGTGTTTCATACATAATGCCAAGGGCTAACTCCTGATTCTTCCTACTATACATAAACCAAATGGGCCAGTATTGGTGCCTTTGACCCATAAAAACAGTGAGGCGACTTACCTCGCGTTACTGATGTCCTGCAGACACAACTATAACTGTTGGCTGACAGATCACCGAACTGTCAACATCAAAACAACACCCAATTAATAATTGGGTTCCAATACATAACCATAAGTCCATGCTTAGGGTAAAAATACTACTTTACCCTTAGCCTAGCTTGATCCCAGCCCAAGGCCCAAACACACACTGAAGACCCAAAAGCCAAACAATGAACCAAGGCCCAACATATGGCCATATTTTCCAAATTGGGCCCAAACCCCTCACATGGGCCTTACCCTAAAGCGCATCCAAATACCCTAGTCCATAAACTTGTTCTTAGATGGCCCATCAAGAATTCAAACATCTAAGCCCAACAGAAAAGCCCAACTTAAAACCCAACACAGTTAGGGTTTTCACATAAAATAACAATTAGGGTTAAGTTTTCTAACTTAACCCATTAAGGAATTAATCCATTAAGTACATCACCCCTACTAGAACAATCATACAATGTGATCGGACATAAGTTATAACTTCCTTCCAATGGTCCAAAGCGCGGGTCCCGGCAAGTCCAAACAACAGTCTCTAAGATTAGGGTTTTCTAAACCCTAATCAGGGTTTCCAACCCAACACAAGCCAATCAGTCCAATGGTTAACTCCTTACATTTATTAGAGTCAAATAAGTCGGGCACCACCGACTTCCACCTCGGGCGGTGGTGGTTCACGGCGGCAACCATCGCCTCACGTTGGTAGTGGTTACGATATTAGACCCAACAACATCACAAGCTTCTCACTCATCAGCCCAAACACATACACAAGCCCACATACACCCAAGATGGCGAAATAATGGCGATATGAGGTGGCAGCCACCACCTCATGGTTCCGGTGGTGAGTTTTCCGGCCACAAATTGCTCATACAACAACACAATACCGAAAGCAACTTATATACTTGAACACACAGTCACACAACCAATATGGCTGACATCACCGGAAAATACAAAAACAGTGGCCAAGGGCCACCGGCGGCAACAAGATGACAGCCACCATGGTTGGCTTCCGTGGTGGTTTCTACGTTTTCCAAGCATCAGAAAAACACAGACACACAAACGCATTCAGCTAGAAGAAGCATCACACCTATACATGGTCTCCTGAAATGCACACTCAACACAGCCACATCAGGTGGCAGGCAACAACCGGAGCGTAGAAAAAGGTAGTCGCTCGGGGCGACAGTAGCGATGGATGTGGCTAGGGTATAGCACCGACGAAACGGAGAAGAAAGACCGAACCCACAAACAACAACAACAAAATCAGCAGAAAAATGGTATCCGCTCTTGGTCCTCACCTTTGCCGGCGACGGGAGTGATGATGTGTTGGTTAACAACTCACATTTTCGGAAAGAGTATCGGTAGAGAACGGTGGTCACTTGGTGGCCGTTAGCTAGTCGGAAAAACAAGTGAAATGGATGGTGACAACCGAAAGGTCACACATGGCGGTTGCCTTGAGGGGTAGGTTTAGGGTTTGAATAAGAACCAAGGGTATAGGGAGGTGATGGGCTTAGGGCCCGTCCATTTCTAAAATTAAGCCATTATACACTTTCAGTCCCTCCCTCACAAATCCTTTGCATTTCGAGTCCAAAATTTACTACCCAGCCCCTAACATCCAAAAATCTATTCATAACTAGTCCATATGATACCGTTTAACCCTCAATGTCCAAAAATATAACTTTTAACTCCTATGGCTAACACTAATTCCTTATTACAAAGTTAGGGCTAAATAAAATAAAATTTATATCTTGGGGTTTAAGTTTTGTTATTTATTTAATTATTTTATTTAAATTTCATACGGAATGTTACAATTCGCCTCCACTTAAATTAGATTCGTCATCGAAATCATCCCTTAGCATTCCCGAAACGCCAAAGAACTTGACTAATTCGGCCACAACCATTTTTTGACATATTAACGAATAAAAAACATAACAAATCACTTAAAGTGGTATTGTGCGTCGAGAAAAAAAAAACTTATCAATTCTTTTATTTAATATCATGTCTCGAGTTTTTAAGTTAGTATACTTCTAAGAATAGAAATTTAAAAATAAATCTTTTACAAAAAAATAGTAGATATTCGGTCTTGGTTAGTACCTAGTAACAATCAGTAAGGAGTAACTTTCTCAAAGAGAGGTCATGAGTTCAAGTCTCACTAGGAGACATAGGTAGTGTTTAGGATTAGATTAGGAGTGGGATAATTTACCGTTTCAAAAAAAAAAACCATTAGCGATTGGCTGGTCTTGATCTTATTTGTAAGTATATGAAGCATCGTCAATTTAAAATGAGATTTTTTTTGAAAGGAAAATGATATATAATAAATGTAAAAATTAGCAAGTAATTAGATGGCGAAAAAAGAAATAGAACAAATACAAAGTATTAAGTGGGTTGCAAACATAAGAAAGAAAAAACACTTCACCCATTTAATCTCCTTTTTCTTACCACTATGTTTTAACCAAACAAAAACTAGAGATTTGATATAATTAGCAACAAATGTTGGTGATATGGATCTTTGATTGAATATCCGATCATTCCTCATTTTCCACACTAACCATAGCATCTCATAGCAAATTAAAGCCAACAATTTTCTTTTCTTTTTGCAACTAGGTAGAAGCCAAATTAAGCAAATCACTAACATTATTGATTGAGAAAAACCGTATATCACACCACCTAAATATCCATTCCCGAGTAGTGTTAGCAAAACTACAACTGGTAAGGATATGATCAGTACATTCGACAGCCATGTTACATTGGCCACAAGTAAGGGAGTTGATGATGACTACCTACTGATTCAGAGCTAAAAATGATGGGATTCTGCCAACTTTTGCTCTCCACGCGAATGTTAGAACTTTCAGTGGAGCTTCCTTAATCTAGTCGATACGATTAGAGGGAAAACTCATATTTCTGCGTTTTCCTTGATGAATCAATTTCTCTTGCAAGAATAATGTGTCAGTCCCCGAGCTTACTCTTAATAATAATGTTAAATGTCACCCCTTTCTTTTCAATATCCAATTTTGCCCCTGCTATATTGTTCCAAACACCCACAATTATCTTTATAGACAAGTGATCCGCAGGTTTATCACTCAGATTGTGGATACTAGTGATGACTTAAAAGTTAAGTCTTATCCAACTTGTCTCCACCACCATTTCGCCATTAAAGCAAGATTAAGTGCTTGTAGTGATCCCCCCACCCCCCCACCCCCCCCCCCCTTTTCGGTGCTATTATTTTTTCTTATGTTGATTTTCTGCCTATAAGTATTATCACCCCATAGAAATTGCCTTCTGATTTTCTCTAGAGAATTAATCACTCCACATGGAGCTTTGAAAAGGGAGAGAAATATGTAGGAAGGTTTCCCAATGCTAAATTGATGAGTGTGAGTATTCCTCCAAACGACAATGTTTTAGCTTTCCAAATGGAGAGATTGGAATAAAACCTGTCCACAATAGGCTTCCAATTTTTTATATGCTTCATGTTAGCTCCGACCGGAACACCGAGATAGGTGAATGTAAGACTTCTAGCCTCGCAATGTGTTATTCGATCTTTTTAATAGGTTTTATGTAACACTGTAAAATTTTAAATAAAATTTTCATTTTTAAATCCACACAGAACACAGTTTAACATTTCTCATACTCAATTTATAAATTGTTTCAAACACAAGACATAAAATTGTTTATCACATATCCCAGAATCCTCAAAACACAAATCAACTAGCTGGTGTGTACAATCATGTCGGTGCCTTCCTGCGATCATGAGATGTACCTGAATCACATTTCACACAACACTGTAAGTATAAAACTTAGTGAGTTCCCAAAAATATCACACACAAATAATTAGCCTCTCATGGCTATATCTTGATAAGGACCCCCCGTTCATGTGTCTCAGTGAAGACCCTCCAGTCTCACAGCTCGGGTTGGACCCTCCAGTTTTGTATCTCAGTGAAGACCCTCTGGTCTCACAACTCGGTTTGGACCCTCTAGTCTTGTATCTCAGGAAGACCCTCCAGTCTCACAACTTGGTTTGGACCCTCTGTTCCTATCTCGTTAAGGCACAAAATAATATACGACATAAATCACAAAGACATAATGCATAATATCACATAACTCAGTATAAGCACATAAGAACCTCCGGTCAATAACAAGGATAAGACCCTCCGGTCGCACAATAATTACCACTCAGGTAAGTATAGTGAGAAGACTCACCTCTTAAGTAAAGCTAGTATGTCTCGCACTCAAACTATCGGTCCAGACTCCGCCTACATATATCACAGTCATCTCTAATTAACAATTTATATTAACAACTCCAGAGATGTTAAGCTAACTCCTCTACCAAATCTCAGAAAGGGTAAAAGACCATTTTACCCCTCCACAGTCTCCAAAGTCCACAACTTGGCCAAACCTAAAAGTTAACTGAAGTTAACAGTCCTAGTCGACTCAACTCGTCGAGTGTGTCTATACGACTCGTCGAGTTCCTTATATTCTCAGAAAGTCGGGAAAACTACGAGTCAACTCGCTGATATATCTCACAAACTCGTAGAGTTTGTACGGTGTCCAAAATATCAGGAAAAACCCTAACCAACTCATCGAGTTCCTTCAGCTTTTTCTCTCATTCAGATGCTTTTAAGTGAGATTAAGGCCCCAAACTTTAGATCTAACCCTCTAGGGCTAAGATACCATGTAAAGTTGCAACCTTTACGTCCATGCATGGCATTTAGGGACTAACTTTTTCAAACCAAGGCTCAACAAGGGCCCTCCAACTCGTCGAGTTGGGCCCTCTAACTCATTAAGTTGGGCCCAAAAATCCACACAACCGTCTCAATCTCTACTCGATGATTTGGGGCCTCCAACTCGTCGAGTTTCCTAATCAATATGAATATAAAACAATTTAAATTTATACCTGGGAGTCGGGATGCTACAATTCTCCCCCACTAGAAACAGACTTCGCCCTCGAAGTTGCTCTTTCGAAACAACTCTGGGTATTGCTCACGCATCTTGGACTCCAGCTCCCAAGTCCACTCGGATCCCTTCCGATGCTGCCACTGAACCTTAACCAATGGTACCTCCTTATTTCTCATGACCTTCACCTTCTTATCTAAAATCGCCACCGGCTTCTCAATATAGTTCTGGCGATAATTAACCTGAACGTCCTCTAAAGGAACCACTTTCATCTCATTGGTTACACACTTCCTCAGCTCGGATACATGGAAGGTGTCATGAATCTGGCTCAACTTTGCAGGCAGCTCTAACAGATTAGCTACCTTACCTACTCGAGCAATAACTCTAAAAGGACCAGTGTATCCAGCGCCCAGCTTGCCCCTGCTTCCTGAATTGGATCACCCCTTTCCATGGGAATACCTTCAGGAGGACAAAATTGTCGACCTAGAACTCTAGCTCAAAACGTCTCCGGTCTGCGTAACTCTTCTAACGACTCTGGGCTGTTTGCAACCTCTATCTAACCTGTTGGATTTGCTATGTCGTCTTCAGCACTATCTCAGTGCTCCTCATCACTCTCTGCCCAACTTCCTCCCCCCCTCCCCAACATATGGGAGTTTGGCACCTCCTCCCATACAAAATCTCAAAGGGAGGCATCCCAATACTGGAGTGATGGTTTTTGTTGTATGAAAACTCAGCCACAGGAAGGCAGGTGTCCCAACTCCCACCGTAGTCCATAACACATGCACATAGCATGTCCTCGAGCATCTGAATCGTCCGCTTGCTCTGCCGATATGTCTACCTGTGTTACGTGGTGCTAAAATGTAGCCGCGTAACCAACTCCTCATGAATTTTCTTCTAAAACCTAGAAGTGAAATGCATATCATGATCTAACACTATCGATGTTGGCACCCCATGTTGTGCCACCACTTCTTCAACATAGAACTCGACCAAATTCTCCGCAAAAGAGCCCTCACTTATAGATATGAAGTAAGCACTCTTTGTCAACCGATCTAAAATCACCGATATCGCATCGACACCCCTCGCAGTCCTCAATAATTTGGTAATTAAATCCATGGAGATATGTTCCCACTTCTACAACGGAATCTCTAAAGGCTGCAACTGGCCATGGGGATGCTGGTGCTCTACCTTGACCTGATGGCAGGTCAAACATCTATCGACCACCCATGCCACATCTCTCTTTATACAGGGCCACCAATAATCCATTTTCAAGTTAAAATACATATTGGTAGCCCCAGGATGAATCAAGAATCTCGACCTATGGACCTCCTCCATAAAAATCCATCAGGCCCCACCCATATATGGCACCCATATTCGCCCATGAAAGGTTATAAGTCCCCAACTATCAGTCTTAAACTTAGAAATCTACCTGATTACCCGCTCTCTCCTACGGTTCTCTGATCTCATGGCCATCTCTTGAGCCTCTTGGATGGTATCCAAGACTGGAGTCATCACCGTCATCCTCATACACACGTATCGGATTGGAGCACTCGTTGCTCTACGACTCAGGGCTTCGGATACCATAATAGCCTTGCCAGGATGATACAAAATCTCACAGTCATAGTCTTGTTGGGTTTTGAGCAATCTAACACTTCCTAAGTGTGCATGCAACCCTAATAAACCTTGGATCTATGTTTGTCTAAATACATGCAAAATAATAATTTTCCAAAGTTTATAACCTATCTAACATGGCATGGGGAACATTTCAACATAAAAGAGTTAGAAGATATTACATACCTTTTGGTGAGTTTGGTTCTAAGGAGTTTGAGAGCCAAGCACCAATAGTGTGAATGCCTCAAATGGAATCACAAACACCACAAACTCTTGGAAAACTTTGAGAGAGTATACACCCTTGTATAAAATCGGCCACATACACACTAGTTCACTAGTTTTCTCTTAGGCTTCATTTCATGCTCCATAAGCATGCTTATATAGTGTGCATGGTTAGGGTGAAACCCTAATAACCCATGTCTTTTCCTTTCCAAGGATCCATGGGTTAAAAGCTCCATGGATCATCCATGGACTTCCACATAAGCCTAGCCCATTAACAAATGAGTATTAGCCCACACTAAATAAAACAAATAGCCCATAATCTAATTAGTCTTCCTTTTAATCTCTAAATTAATTCATAATTAATTTAAGACTAAAACTAATTAAATAACGTAACTTCATATTAATATATTATAACTCATAATATATTAATAAACATATGTGTATAACTCTCATAAAATTATCCATAATAGTTTGGATGAGATGCAACCCAAATGGACCATGCCGGTCGGGTCAAGTATATACCAAATAAGTTATGGACTTAGACACCTTATCCAACAGACTCCCACTTGGATAATTCTAATAAATGTATTTGCCTATAACTTCAGGAACCAACCAGCAATCATAGCTCTCGAAAACTCCCTCGAACTATGAAGACTCTGTTGAACTATGAAGCGCCATTTTTGATAAGTGATCACATAATCCTCTGTTCTCATGATATCAGCCGGACAAACACATGGAACTATGTCTTGCTTATTGTCTAGCAGTTGTTTCTCGATTTTCCGATTTATTTGACGAAGAACTTCACTGAACACATCGGTTTAGTTCTAACCAGGCCTGGTACATGGGTCAACACAAAATCATCGAGGGGCCCAGATATCGCTTCTATTTCTAGAAGGAACAGATAAACTTCGACTGATACGCTTGTTCTACTACTTATTGAATTGTACACAAAGGCACGTTTTATAACATCAAGTTACTGATGCGTTTACGTGCAATCAATGCACAACCAACTCATAGGTAACAACTCATATCTCTAGGTTTGAAGATTTATATGATGTTATCGTCTCACGATCACTCGAGATAAATTCCATGAAGTGATATAAGTGAGCGTGGGTTTATACCAATACTCATAACTTATGAGTACTCATGAATGTTGCAGCAACCATTGCCATGTCTAAACACCTTTATGGCATCTACAAACCCAATTCATGACAATCTTGATTCATACCTACTTCCGACGTATGATCGATTGTGGAGGTTTGAATAAATTAATTATTCTGGAAGTCAAAACATGCAAAACTGAAACAATAGTAAATAATTGACAATGATAGTAACACTTTACTCATAAATAAATCACAAATTTTATTCATCATCAAACGTTGATTACATTTTACAAGTTTCAGGAAAACTATCTAATCTGTAAAACTAATATCGTCCCTCAGCCCGATGCATCTTGCATGCTGAAAATGCTTAACCCTCGTCAGTCTCTTCGTAAGGGGATCTGCGGGATTCTCATCCGACGATATCCTCCTTGTCACAAGGAGTCCTTCTTCAATCTTGTGTCTTATGAAGTGATATTTTCTGTCAATGTGTCGGGATCTGCCGTGATCTCTTGGTTCCTTGGCTAAGGTAACCGCACCATTGTTGTCACAGAAAATCTCTATAGGTTCCTTAATAGCTGGTACAACTCCAAGGTCTCCGACGAAGTTCTTTAGCCATATCGCCTCCTTCGCTGCTTCACTCGCTGCTATATACTCTGATTCACAAGTCGAATCAGCCACCGTCTCCTGCTTGGAACTCTTCCAAGAAATTGCCCCTCCATTTAAGGTAAAGATCCAGCCCGACTAAGAGCGGAAATTATCCCTATCAGTCTGAAAACCAGCATCACTATACCCTAATACTCTCAAGTCATCACTGCCACCAAGGGTAAGGATCCAATCCTTAGTCCTCCGCAGGTACTTGAGAATGTTCTTTACCGCTGTCCAATGAGCCTTGCCAGGGTTCCCCTGATACCTGCTGACCATGCTCAAAGCAAATGCCACATCAGGACGGGTACAAGTCATAGCATACATGATCGAGCCAACTGCGGAAGCATATGGTAATTGGCTCATCTCAGCTATCTCTGCCTCTGTACTCAGACTCTGAGTCTTACTTAGTTTGGTATTGCTTTGGATCGGTAAATCTCCTTTCTTGGAATTCTCCATGTTGAACCTTTTCAACACCTTATCCAAGTAGGTACTTTGACTAAGTCCAATTAGTCTTCTACTCCTTTCTCTTAATATCCTTATCCCTAGGATATAGGTAGCCTCCCCTAGGTCCTTCATAGAAAAGCACTTCCCAAGCCAGGACTTAACCTCCTGCAAGGTTGGGATGTCATTTCCTATGAGTAGTATGTCATCCAAATACAGTACCAAGAAGCTAACTATACTCCCACTAGCTCTAACATACACGCAAGACTCATCTTCGCTTCTCGAGAAGCCAAACTCTTTTACCTTCTCATCAAAACAAAGATTCCAGCTACGAGATGCTTGTTTTAATCCATAAATGGATTTCTCAAGCTTGCATACTCTATTAGGGTACTCTGCACTGACAAAACCCTCTGGCTGATTCATGTACACATCCTCAGCCAACTTTCCATTAAGGAAAGCGGTTTTGACATCCATTTGCCATATTTCATAATCATGAAATGTTGCAATGGCTAACATAACCCTAATAGACTTAATCTTTGCTACCGGCGAGAAGGTTTCATCATAATCAATACCTTGAGTTTGAGTAAAACCCTTCGCAATCAGTCAAGCCTTATAAGTATGCACTTTTCCTTCCATGTCTGTCTTCTTCTTGAAGATCCATTTGCACCTGACTGTTTTACGGCCTGGTACATTGTCAACCAAGTTCCAAACTTGATTGTCATACATGGACTGTATCTCGCTGTCCATAGCCTCCTTCCATTTAGCAGACTCCGGGCCTGCCATGGCTTCCTTAACACTGTTGGGTTCATCCAAATTTACCAGTGTACTATCACTAATAAACGTATCACCTTCCGTAGTAATATGGAAGCCATAATAAAACGAAGGTGTGTTCCTAACCCGTGTGGAACGCCTCGGAGGTACATACTCGTCAGCTGGATCAACAGGAGTTTCCTCCTCAGGTTGATTGCTAGTGTCTGAGGTTCCTTCACCAATTGATTCTTGAATTTCTTCAAGATCAATCTGCCTCCCACTGTCTCCTTGTCTTATAAATTCTTTCTCGCGAAAGATCCCTCTTCGTGCTACAAAGACCACATTCTCACTGGGTCTGTAGAATAGGTAACCGAAGGATTTCTGTGGGTAGCCGATGAAAATACACCTTTCACTTCGGGGTTCAAGCTTATCATGAGTTTCACGCCTCACGAAAGCTTCGCAACCCCAAATTTTGATGTGGTCCAAATTGGGAACCTTCCCAGTCCACATCTCATGAGGTGTTTTGGTAACCTTCTTTGTAGGGACTAGATTAAGGATATGGGCGGCAGTCTCTAAGGCATACCCCCAAAAATAGATTGGTAATGAAACTCAACTCATCATAGAGCGAACCATGTCCAACAAGGTTCGATTACGCCTCTCAGCTACACCATTCAGCTATGGTGTCCTGGGAGGAGTCAATTGTGAGACAATCCCACACTCCTTAAGATAGTCAAGGAACTCGGTGCTAAGATACTCACCACCTCGATCGGATCGAAGCATCTTAATGTTCCTGCCCAATTGATTTTCTACTTCCTGTTTGAATTCCTTAAACCTTTCAAAGGTTTCTGACTTATGTTTGATTAAGTAGACATACCCATATCTACTAAAATCATCAATAAAAGTCACACAATACCTATTAGCATCCCTTGTGGCAGTTTTGAATGGCCCACATACATCAGTATGTATTAGGTCCAACAAACCCTCACCCCTCTCACAAGTTCCAGTGAAGGGTGATTTTGTCATCTTTCCAAGTAGACAAGATTCACAATTATCATCCGATTTAAGGTCAAATGATTCCAAGACTTCACTCTTTTGGAGTTGGCCTATGCATTTCTTGTTTACATGTCCAAGACGACAATGCCACAATGATGCTTTATCTAGGCTAGTAGAAGAATCAATATACAACACATTATTTCCTAAGTTGTCTACAATCGACACAGTTCATACACACCATCACAAGGTAATGCTTTAAAATAAAACACATTATTAAAGAAAGCATTAATACCACCACATTCATTATCAAACGAAAAGGTAAAACCTTGTTTGTATAAAGCATGAAAAGAAATAATATTCCTCGCCATTTCAGACGAGTACACACATTTATTCAAATCTAATTTTAACCCATTATTCAGCAACAAAGTATAAACTCCAATCTTGGAAACAGGTGAAGCCTTCCTATTCCCCATGATTAAGTTTATCTTTCCGTGCTCCACATCCTCACTTCTTCTTAGGCCCTGCAAATCAGAACATATGTGAATACCACATCCTGTATCAAGCACCCAAGAGTTAGAATATGTTGGGTAATTAGACAATATAGTGTAAATACCTGCATTGGTGGGTTTCACATTCCCATCCTTTAGATCCTGCAAGTACTTAGGGCAGTTTCGCTTCCAGTGTGCCTTTTCAAGGCAATAAAAGCATTCAGCATCCTTGGGAACGGCAGAAGGAGTGGCAGAACCGCTCTTGGTCTTTGATGAGGAGCCTTCAAGAGACTTTCCCTTGGTACCCTTCGAAGGGTGCTTCCTCTTCTTCCCTTTGCCTTGCCCAATAGCTAAAACAGGGGTAGATGTTGGAGTAGGAGTAGTAGAGGTAACAACCGCTTTACCCTTAAGACTGGATTCCGCGGTCTTCAAGAGTCCTTGAAACTTGCTGAGGGTAACTTCCTCCTTGTTCATATGATATGTCATTCGAAAATGGTCATAACAAGAAGGCAAGGAGTGCAAAATGATGTCAATTGCCAACTCCTCGGGGATGTTAACATTTAGCTTCAGCAAACGGTCCACATACCTTTGCATCTTTTGCATGTGGCCCGTGACGGATTCACCGTCCTTCATGCGGGTAGTTATTATGGAGGAGATTATTTCATACCGCTCCTGATGAGCACTCTGATGGTACCTTTCCATCAGGTCTTGGTGCATCTCAAAAGGGTAGAAATCTTCATAAGACTTTTGGAGCTCGGCTGTCATCGTGGCCATCATGATACATGCCACCTTAGTAGCATCTCTCTCATGAGTCCTGAATTCAGCGATCTACTCAGGAGTAGTAGTAGACTCATCAAGTTCTTTTAACTCCTTATCGAGGACATATTCTTTGTCCTCATAACGAGTAACCATCCTGATGTTCCTAATCCAATCCATGAAGTTGGAACCATCAAAGATGACCCTCCCACAATGATTCATGAGAGAGAAAGAACCAGTTGGGTTAGAGCCTGAAGCATTAGTGTTGGAAGACATCTGAAAGAAGAAAGTATGTTTAGATTAGATATTTAGGATCTTTAATAAGACACCCAAATGTAATATTAAGGCTAGGATCCAATCACAATATATTACACTTAGAAGAGGGATGTCGTAATCTAAGTAATAATATATTTGAAAGGTAGGTGAATGACGATTCACCAATTTCCACCATGAAAACGAAATGATTTATTAGGTTTAATTGGATTTGCAATTCCTAGATTCTTTTGAGATTCATTGAACTTTTCAATGGCATGTTTCAATCTCGATTGTGCCCTTCAAGTTTTGTGACTGGGATGCCGAGGATCACAAAACAAGGTGTGAATAACCATGCTAATTCACTTGGTACCCTTAATATTATCACCTAATCAATGTGTTGGTTAACCACACACGATCCATTGATCTATGACAAACATTAAGTCACCCTTCGTGATCCTTACTAGTCCTAGTTAGTGTGCCGGTTAACCACACACGCTCCACCAACGACTTGGTAAGGTACAAAGTGTGAATTCCATGGACTAGCACCATGTTCACATTTTCCTAAAATAACTAAGATTGGGAATTAAAAGAGTTTAGTTATTTTATAATATTCATTATACTTTTAATGAGGATTTAAAGTCATTGTTCTACCCGTTCGGCTAACGACCCTCCACCGATCAAGCAAGCGGTGGGTGAGAGTATACACCCATTAAGTCGCCATTTTATAGGCAACAACCTTATACCCACCTTATAGACCGGCTTTGTGAATGAGGCCTACTAACGGTAAAACGACTTATTCTTATACATATATATAATAATTAAACGTTAATGTTATAAATAGTATAAGGGTTGAATTTTAACTATTAAAACTCTAAGGGTTGGAATTAAAGTTTATTAAAGTGTGTGAAACTTTACAAATTCCAAAACTTAAGGGCAAGTTTTGTAACTTTGCAAACCTCTTCATTTCATAACTTATGAATTAAAGGTTCATAAAAATGAAGACTCTTCATTTTCATGTAACTTATGTGTTTTAAGTGTGTGTTAAATAAGAGTGACCTTTGGAAATCCATAACTTGAGGACAAATTATGGACTCCATTAAAACACATAAATGATCAAGAATTAATGCTAAACAATTCAGCAAATAATTCCTATCATTTTCTAAATTCATAAGAACATGAACATGATCATCAAAAATTTCAAGAATTATATGAACACATAAAATCATGGAATTTTGATATATGCTATTGTAAATGGATTAGAACAACCATTACACCAACTAAAATAAGTTTTAAAACACCAAAACAGTTTAGGGTAATGTTTCTAGTCCATTTCCAGCAGCAAAAGTCGAAAAACTGCACTCTTTCGATCCTACTCGTCGAGTGCATGAACTTACTCATCGAGTAGGTTGAAGTTTGCCTTGGACTCGTCGAGTCCCCCCCATGGACTCGGCGAGTCCATCATGCAGACAGCAACGATTTCGACTTTTTTCACTATTTTGCATCAAGTATCAAACAAGCAAGCCTAGGCTCTGATACCACTGTTGAGTTTTGAGCAATCTAACACTTCCTAAGTGTGCATGCAACCCTAATAAACCTTGGATCTATGTTTGTCTAAATACATGCAAAATAATAATTTTCCAAGGTTTATAACCTATCTAACATGGCATGGGGAACATTTAAACATAAAAGAGTTAGAAGATATTACATACCTTTTGGTGAGTTTGGTTCTAAGGAGTTTGAGGGCCAAGCACCAATAGTGTGAATGCCTCAAATGGAATCACAAACACCACAAACTCTTGGAAAACTTTGAGAGAGTATACACCCTTGTATAAAATCGGCCACACACATGCACACACACACTAGTTTACTAGTTTTCTCTTAGGCTTCATTTCATGCTCCATAAGCATGCTTATATAGTGTGCATGGTTAGGGTGAAACCCTAATAACCCATGTCTTTTCCTTTCCAAGGATCCATGGGTTAAAAGCTCCATGGATCATCCATGGACTTCCACATAAGCCTAGCCCATTAACAAATGAATATTAGCCCACACTATATAAAACAAATAACCCATAATCTAATTAGTCTTCCTTTTAATCTCTAAATTAATTCATAATTAATTTAAGACTAAAACTAATTAAATAACGTAACTTCATATTAATATATTATAACTCATAATATATTAATAAACATATGTGTATAACTCTCACAAAATTATCCATAATAGTTTGGATGAGATGCAACCAAAATGGACCATGTCGGTCAGGTCAAGTATATACCAAATAAGTTATGGACTTAGACACCTTATCCAACAAGTCTTTCACTACATCCAACCACCTCACATGTCTCATATTCATGTTGGGCAGATCCATAAGGTATCTTAGGCTCTTATGGTCCGTGTATATGGTACATCAGCCACCATAAAGATAGTAGCGCCAAATCTTGAGGGCGAATACTACCACCCCAAACTCCAAATCATGGGTGGGATACCTCGTCTCGTGTGGCTTTAGCTGCCTCGATGCATATGTTATCACATTCCCCCTCTGCATCAACACGACACCCATTCTCGATATGGATTTCATCACAGTAGACTAAGAGGTCCTCTACCCCCTCTGGAAGGGCTAACACTGGAGTTTCACACAATGTCTGGCGAAGAGTCTCGAATGATGCTTGCTGCTCAGGCCCCCAAGAAAAAATAACACCCTTCTTGGTCAATTTGGTGTGAGGAATAGAAACTTTGAAGAAATTTCTGATAAACCTATGATAGTAGCCTGCCAGACCCAGAAAACTCCTAATCTTGGATAGGGACCTCGGCACCTCCCACTACATAACTGCCTCAATCTTGGTGGGGTTGACCAAAATCCTATTCTGGTTAATGAGGTGTCCCAAAAACTGGACCTTTTCGTAACCAAAGATCACACCTTGAGAATTTAGCATAAAGCCTCTCCATCCTCAACACCCCTAGAATCTCCTGAAGGTGCTCATCGTGATGTTCCCTAGACCTTGAGTACACAAAAATATCATCGATGAACACGATCACCGACTAATCGAACATGATCCTACACACCCGGTTCATGAGGTCCATGAACGCTTCCGGTGCATTGGTGAGCTTGAAAGGCATCACCACAAACTTGTAGAACCCATAACGAGTCTGAAAGGCCGTCTTCTAGATATCCTCCTCGGAGACCCTCATCTGATGATACCCAGATCTCAAATCAATCTTGGAAAAGCAAGATACTCCCTGTAACTAATCAAACAAATTGGCAATCCTTGGTAGTGGGTAACGGTTCTTAAACGTCAACTTGTTCAACACTCGGTAGTCGATGCACATCCGGTGTGAACCATCATTTTTCTTGATAAAAAGGATCGACGCTCCCCACGACGAGCTACTCGGTCTAATGAAACCCTTACCCAACAACTTTTAGAGCTGCAAGGATATCCTGCATCTCGGGCGACGCAAGGCGATATGGTGTCTTGACAATCGGCACCGCCCCCAGAATCACATCAATCCGAAACTCTACCTGTCTCTCAGGAGGCACACCCGAAAATTACTCGGGGAAAACATCCGGTGGCTCACATACTACTAGAGCATCGGAAACAAAAATCAGCCTCTCCGTGACAACCCACATATCCATTACATACTCTAAAATCCTGTGCATCCCTGTTGTAGACTCTGCCTTGCCCTGGCGGTAGAGCATAAAGTTGATCCCAATCTAGTTCCCTCACTATAGACAGTAAGTACTCCCCCACTAAGGTCTCGTATGGTCACCATCTGACATTCGTAGTCAATCACGGCTCTAAACCGACTCAACCAATCCATGCCCACTATGATACATACATATCCCATCGCTATCGACACCAGATCTATCAGAAACTCAACATTGAAGATCTCTAAAACACATCCACAGAATACATCAGTGGCGATCTCGTCGGCTATAGAAACCCTCAGCGGCCGACTCAAAGCCTAGCTTCTAACACTAATGCAAAGACAAAATGATAAAGACACGAAGATTGACTCTCACCCGAGTCAAATAACACCAAGGTAGGCACATAATTCACAAGAAAAGTACCTATATGAACACAATATAAGCATAAACAAATCTCAAAATAACATGAATAAGCAGATACCCACCAGCAACAACGTCAGGTGTTGCACGGACTTTCTCCGCAGTCAGCTAGAAGGCTCTCCCATGAGCTCTCGGAGCCCCGACCTTCCTCGGTCGGCCATCAGTAACGCACAAAGCAGCAGGATTAAAAGCCTGGGCTGGTCCCTAAGTGAGCTGAGGACACTCGGCCTTTCGGTGTCCAGTCTGGTTGCAATGAAAGCAAACCGAAAATCCCTTGGGGCAGTCCTTCTCCATATGCCCATCCTTACCATATTTGTAGCAAATCCCTGCTCGGTAAGATCCCTCATGACTCTTGATGTACTTTCTACAAGTACGGCCCTTCTAGCCTCCTACTCTCGAATCAGCGGGCTTAGCCCGCTTGGTCGACTGCACTGGTCTCTTGTCTCTACCCTGAGACTCTCCCTCCTCTCTATTCTGTATCTCCAGCTCTATCTCCCTTCTCCTGGCATTGGTTTGTAGCTCAACCAATATCCGTTATGATGAGTTCACCATGAATTCTCGAATATCTCGCCTCAAAATGCTCAAGTACTGGCTCACACGTGCCTGCTCCGTAGACACGTGCTGAGGGCAGAACAAGGCCCTCTCATGAAACGTCCTCATAATCTCTATCATTGTTTCTGTCTTCTGCTTGAGAGACAGAAACTCTTGGGCCGATCATTCCTTCTCCACCTGAGTAACATACTCATCTAGGAATAACTGGGTAAACCTCTCCCAAGTCACTGCAGCATGGTTTGCAGGAGAATAATCAGTCGTCACAAATTCCACCGGTCCTTCCCTCCTAAGCGAAGCTGTTTCAGTACAAATCGAACCTGCAGGTGCTCCGGGCATGAACAAGTATAGAAACATCTTATAGAAGCAATCGGGTCCTGAGTCCCGTCAAACTCTGGTGGCTTTGTGTTGCTGAACTCTCGAAACAACAATGAATCACCCCCCTGTGGCCTCACAGCTGCAAGCGCTATAGTAGCTGCGACAAAAGTAGCCTCTGTGACAGCAGGATATTGCTCGTCAAAAATATCAATCAACGTGGTCTTAATAGACCCGAGCATCTCTGGAATGGCTTCCATGATAGCTGCGGCGACCTCCTCGGCAATGATCCTACGGATTTCCTCGTCACTAGTACTCCCCACCCCCACCCTGGGGTGGGGGGTGTTGGGGGTAATCATCATAGTCTCTCTGAAACAGAAACACATAAATCATCAGGGACTGGCTAAAGCGCACACACAATTATCCACCCCTATATGCTCCTTAGTATCCTAAGGTTCTGTTGGGCTGAAGATTATTTTGAAGATTGCGTCTTTTGGGCTCGATAGTATAAGTTACTTTGCATTCCGGTTTGGGCCTGTCCAACCGAGAACCTTTTATGTTTTGTATATAAGTTTACGCTTGCATGCTTATTAGGTTAACGATTTTAGAGATTAACGACATAGCGTTTCATCTAGAGTATAACAGGTTTCTTTAATCGTTCTTGTAACCTACCAATCCTCTACAGTTGATGTTCTTAATCGAGCTCTTCTGAGGATTTTGTTTAATCATTCGACACGTTTGATTCCATCTTGACTTGTTCTTATTATTGCGTTCATACAGTTTTATATTTACATACTTGTTCAAGATCTAATCGATCTTTGTAGATTAAAGGTTGGTTTAATCGCATCAATTGGTATCAGAGCAGGAGGCTGTGTAATTGATACACATCTTTTCTGTGAAAAAGATTTCCATTAGGGTTTTTCCGCAATTATCAATATTTATTGAGCCGTCATCTCTTTATTGACGTATCTTGATATTTATTGTTTTGCCCTAATCTGCTTTATTACAAGTCTGATCTTTGAACAAGTTTTTACGATCATAATGGACGCGACACAATCAAACCCTATTAATATTTCCAACAGCATCGGTTCGACGACAAAGATTCCAATCTTATACACCCATGACTATGAAGTATGGGTGCATCACTTTGAAGACTACGTGATTGGATCGGAGGATAATGGGTACCTCATATGGGAAGCCATCATCAATGGACCGTTTTCTCATTCTGCAACGTCCAGAATTATTAAGACTCAAAAGGAGTACAATGATCTGCTAAAGGATGTGAAGGATATTGCACAAGATGAAAAGGACAAATTCCAGTGCAATATTAAGGCGTTAAGGTTGATCAGATTCGCCCTTCAGTCCGACACATTCAGGTTGGTCAACTCATGCATGACG
Organism: Lactuca saligna; assembly: GCF_052625555.1. NCBI lineage: Eukaryota > Viridiplantae > Streptophyta > Magnoliopsida > Asterales > Asteraceae > Lactuca > Lactuca saligna. The sequence continues at coordinate 142,346,352 of NC_136421.1, read as the reverse complement.
GCAAAGGAAGTTTGGGATAGACTTCGTGAATTGTATTCTACAGACGAGGATCTTGAACATTCTATTCAAACTTTTCTTTTATCTGAGTTTGGAGAATTCAGGCAAGGGGCCGAAGAAACGGTGACCCAGACGTTTGATCGCTTCAATCATCTTCTCAGCAAGATGATCAAACATGATATTGAAAGGAAGCTTATCGAACAGAAGGTTACTTTCTTGAATGGACTGAGGTCTGAATGGAGAGCAGTGGTTTCCACAGTCAAAGCCCATGAGCAGTTTAAATCATACTCTTTGGCGAAACTGGTGGGTATTCTCAAGTCCCAAGAGAAGATTGTGTTGCAAGAAAAGAACATCGTTTCTAGTCTTGGTTCGTTGGCCCTCCTATCTAAAAGTAAAGCTGTGATGGAGGATGAAGATCTCAACTTGGAGGAATATGACCTCACGTCTGAGGATTATGCCATGATGGTGTCCAATCCCAAGAGGTTCATAAAGAAGAGATTCCCCAGCAACAAAAACCGAAACTGGCAGGGGAGTTACAGCTCTGAAAAAGTGAACAATGAACCGAAGGCTGAGGAGCCCAAGAAGGAACCGAAGGTGGATGGCGATTCCGGAGTAAGTTGCTTCTACTGTGGTGGGAAAAACCACTATGCTAAGGACTGTGTCCTTAAGAAGATGGCTGAAAAGGATGATGGAAATGATGAGGAAGCCGTGTTACAGAAAAGATTGGACGAGTTGAGAAAGAAGAAGTCTACCGCTAACCCTTCTATTAATGCTCTCATTGTGCAGGGTTCGGTCAATGATGACGAGTTTGGTAGCACGGAAGTTTGGTCTACCGACTCAGAAGACGATGAAGTGAGGAAGCCTACCCATGGAAAGGCTTATGTGGCTAAGGAGGAAAGCAGTGGAGGAAGATGTTTCATGGTGACTGACATATCCCAAATGAGGGGATACAACACCGATGGAGGAAGCGATGGACCGAAGGTACAGGAGGACATGTGCTTTACGGCCAAACCACTCAGCCAGAAGTTCAATGAGCTCGATGAACTGATAAAGAAGGTACAATCTGTTTTTATTTCATCCAAAGTACCACCATCCTCATATGAAAAAGAACTAAAAAATGTTAATACAAGAATTTATCATCTAGATAGTAGCTTAACTCAAACTCGAGTCACCAATTCTAACCTAACTGATCAATTAAGCAGGGTGGCGTCGAAGAGTGAGGAGCGGAGAATGTGGATCGAGTTAAAGGAGTCGGAATTAGTTGGAGTTAAAGATGAAAACATTTATTTGCAAAGAGACAATTTAAAATTGTTAAAACAGCGGAATGTTTTTTGTTTAATTGCTAAACGTTTGTATTCTAATATTACTCAGCTTCACTTGGATTGTGAAATAGGCCATAAGATCCATCGCATGATTTTTCCCTTCCTAGAGTTTAAGGAGGATGAAATCGATGCCGAAGCCTACAATTGTGAGAGTGTGATATCGTCTGATGATGTCAATCCGACCTACATGTATGGACTGGACAAAATTGAGTCCTTCATTAAATCCAAGGACCACAAGGACATGCTTAAAAACCTTTTGGATGAAAATGACAAACTTAAACTGAGAACCGAAACCATGCAAAAATTTGACTCTTTAAACGCCAACGTAAGCTCAGAAAACAAAATTGATGTTGAAAATGCATCTGAGCTTAACGAGGACGAAAACATGAGTGAAATTTCTGTAGAGGACACGGTTGACTGCTCAGAATTTGTTAAAAACAAGCCTGAAAACCACAAGAATCTTATTTTTGAAAATTCAGTGGAGTTCGCTCGATTGTCCCATCAAAAGTCCCCAATATTAGTTGAGAAAGCAGTTGTGTATCAAAAGGTTAGGACCACTCCGAATCAAGTATACAAGGTGATAGGAGTAACCGAACATCAAACAGCTGAACTCACAGCTATTGTAAACGAAGACAATGCTGATGGCTGCGATGAGTACTTCTGGGAAGCTCCAATAGATAATGCAAACGAAACCGTTGGCTTATCTGAAAGAACCTCCTGGATGAGTAAAGGAAGATACATACCTGAACCCTTGAATAAGCCGGACAATTTCGATGAGCCAAGCACCAGTGGTACGAAAGATATTCCTCAGGAGGATGATCGTTCGGCAAAAGAAGATACTCCCTCTGCTCCTTCGGCTCAAAGTAAAACTCCTACAGTTCAAAAGGAACCAGCCAAGGAGACACCGAAAACGAAAGCGAATGTTCATCATCAACCTAAAAAGATGAGGAATAGGAAGAGAGAAAGGAACCATAGATACAGGAAGAACCTTTCTGAAAGGAAACAATTCTGGCATTCCCAGAATGCATACTTCTCACACCAAGACAAGAATCTGAAGTATGAAAACAATCCTGTAGGAAAGCCTGAAAGTCACAACAACCAAAAGCCAAGGTTCGGTTCACAAGAAAATATCAACCGAAGGCAAAGGTTCGGTTCTGAAAAAGACTCCAACCGAAACCAAAGGTTCGGTTCCAAGGACAGCTCAAACCGAACGCAAAGGTTCGGTTCTGAAGTCAAAAGAAAACAAGACTCTAAGATCGGTCCCCCCAACGATCAAAAGCAAAAGGGTCATCTAGAGTCTCCAGCCAGGAAGTCCTCTCAATACAAACCCTCTCATTCTAATTCTTCTTGTTCTTCTAACTCTTCTACTTCCACCGATTCATCTCCATCTTGCTCTAAAGCCAATTCCCCTTTTTCTCAAAAATCTCATTCGTCAACTGAACAAAAGGGAAAGCAGAAGGTCAATGAATCCAAACCAGAGTCCAAACCGAGCACACCCAATCCTAACAAAATAAAAGTTTTTACCATTAAAAGGAAAGATGAAACAACTCTTATAAAACGAACATATCTAGTTGACATCTCTCTTACTGTTCCCGTTCCCATGAAAAGCTCACGTGGACCCAAGAAACTTTGGGTTCCTAAATCTGCCTAATTTTTGCAGGTTATAAGTGACAAGCAGTTCGACAAAGAATGGTACATCGATAGTGGCTGCTCACGTCACATGACAGGGAGGAAAGAGGAGCTTAGGGAATACAGATCTCTTGCAAATGGTGGCAACGTCAAGTTTGGAAATAATTCTTTCGGCACCATAAAGGGATACGGGATGATAACAAATGGGGACTTTACTATAAGGAAGGTGGCTTATGTGGAAGGACTCCAACACAACCTCATTAGTGTATCTCAGCTTGTTGGAGGTACAGGTCTCAAAGTCTCATTCGATGATGAAGGTTCTGAAATCATAGAGAAAAGGACAAAGAAAGTGATTCTCAAGTCAGAGCGAAAGGGTGAAATGTTTCCCTTAAACCTTAAACCCATCAAAGGAAACCCAGCTATATGCTTGTTATCAAAAGCTCAATCCGACGAAAGCTGGTTGTGGCACCGAAGGCTCTCTCATCTCAATTTTAAAGATATCAACCGACTTGTCACTGGAGGTCATGTTAGGGGTCTTCCATTGCTCAAGTTCGACAGAGATCATTTGTGTGCTGCATGCGAAATGGGGAAGCAGAGTCATCAAAGTCACCCATCTATAATCAACACAAAAGTTATTGAACCACTCGAATTACTTCATATCGATTTGTGTGGTCCTTCATCTATCGAAAGCATCGGTGGTAGCAAGTATATTCTTGTTATTATTGATGACTTTTCACGATTTACATGGGTATTCTTTCTAAAGCTTAAATCTGAAGCGACTCAAAAGATGAAAGTGTTTATCAAGCAAATTGAAGTACAGCTCAAGAAGGTTGTTCGCAACATCAGGAGCGACAATGGTCTTGAATTCAAGAACAGGGAGTTTGAAGAGTTTCTTGCAGAAAAGGGAATTAGTCACAATTTCTCAGCTCCCTACACACCACAACAGAACGGAATAGTCGAAAGACGAAACCGATCTTTGTGTGAAGCTGCCCGAACTATGCTAAGTTTCGCTTCCTTACCTCTTTATTTTTAGGCTGATGCTATTTCGGCTGCTTGTTTTACACAGAACAGGTCCTATCTCAACAAGCGATTCACGCTCACACCATATGAGATACTAAACAACAGAAAACCCAATGTGAAATTTTTCCATGTGTTCGGCTCAAGGTGTTTCATCTTTAACTCTAAAGAACACCGCAACAAGTTTGATGTCAAAGCCGACGAGGGAATTTTCTGGGTTATTCGCTCACATCCAAGGCATACAGGGTCCTAAACAAGCGTTCGAGAAGGATTGAAGAGACATACTATGTGACCTTTGATCATAGCTATGTCAAGAAGCTACAGGCCAAAGAAGACACCGCTGGGGAAATCTTTTCTCTAACTGGCCAGGTCACAGTCTCGATCGCCAATTTATACGACAAATTTCTAGAGCTCTTTGACGAACCGGAGAAAGCTTCACTCTACGAAGCAGGTGCAGCAGACAACAAAGTTGATAATATGAAGCAGATTGTCGAAGATGTTGCAAGAAAAATGCAGGAAGGAGAATCGACCACTAATGACTCTCCATCCAACAACGCTTCAGTCGAGGGGGAGCCAAGCTCTCATGTCGAGGGGGAGCCAAATTCTCATGTCGAGGGGGAGCCAAGCTCACAAGTCCAGGGGGATCCAAATTCTACAACATCAACCGAAGGTCCTTCATCAACCGAAGGTGCTTCTCCAACCGAAGATACCTCTCCAACCGAAGGTTCTTCAACGCCTGGAAGCTCAGCACCACAAGAAACACCTGAACCTCATGTTTCTCAAAGCTCATCAATTGAGGGGGAACATAATGATATGACGCTCGATTACGACAGCCAATCTGAGCCAGAAGAAATGATTAATGCTGAACTAGACCCAACCTTTGATCCGAATTACCCTCCTCTTGTCAAATGGACCAGAGATCATCCTATCTCTCAAGTAGTTGGTGATGTATCTGAAAAGGTTCTGACCCGATCACAACTGAAGGCAAAACAGACATCCTTATTTTCAAAGGTTGAGTTTTGTATGTTTAACTCATTCGTATCAAAAGTTGAACCGAAGACAGTTAACACTGCCCTAGATCACTCTGATTGGGTTCAAGCAATGCAAGACGAACTGAACGAATTTGAAAGGAACAAAGTCTGGCGCCTCATTCCAACTCCTCCAGATGCTTCGGTTGTTGGTCTCAAATGGGTTTTTAGGAACAAAATGGACAAGGAAGGTAATGTTATCAGGAACAAGGCTTGTCTGGTGGTAAAGGGATACTGTCAGGAGGAAGGGATAGACTATGAAGAGACTTTCGCTCCAGTAGCTAGGCTAGAATCTGTTAGAATATTTCTGGCTTATGCTGCTCACAAAAACTTTGAGGTTTTCCAAATGGACGTCAAGTGTGCATTTCTCAATGGAGAACTCGAAGAAACTGTGTATGTGGAGCAAACTCCTGGGTTCGTGAACGAAAAGCATCCAAATCATTGCTATATTCTGGATAAAGCTGTGTACGGCCTCAAACAAGCTCCGAGAGCCTGGTATGAAACGCTTACAAAATTTTTAAAGATGTCTAAATTTAAACAAGGTTCGGTTGACCCAACCTTCTTTCGCAAAAAGGAAGGTAACCACCTTATGATAGTTCAAATTTATGTCGATGACATCATCTTTGGCTCCACGAATCCTAGCTTAACAGCTGAATTCAGAAAGCTGATGGAGACTAAGTTTGAAATGAGCTCAATGAGTCCTATTAACTTTTTCCTTGGTTTAAACATAAGACAGGGACCCGAAGGCATCTTTATTAATCAGGAAGCTTACACGAAGACTCTCCTAGCAAAGTTTGGCATGATGGGAGACTCAAAAGTCAAAGTCCCAATGGCATTCGGCACCAAACTTACCCCATCTCTAGATAAACCGGTTGTCGATATCACGCTCTATCATCAAATGATAGGCTCACTGATGTATCTAACTGCTAGCAGACCTGATATCATGTTTTATGTGTGTTATTGTGCTCGATTTCAGGCAAACCCACGCGAACCTCACATGCTTGTAGTGAAGAACATCTTACGCTATCTCAAACAAACCACCTCCTTAGGTCTATGGTATCCATCCAACTCAGGCTTCTTCGTTCAAGCCTATTCTGATGCTGACCTTGGAGGGTGTGGACTCGACCGTAAAAGCACAACTGGTGGCTGTCAATTCCTTGACGGGAAGTTGGTCAGCTGGCAATCCAAGAAACAAACGTGTGTGTCATTGTCTACTGCCGAAGCGGAATACATTGCCGCTGCATCCTACACATCACAAGTGATTTGGATCTAGAGTCAACTTCGAGACTATGGACTCAATATGAAGAAGATCCCACTATATTGTGACTCTGAAAGTGCAATTAGGATCTGTCATAACCCAGTGCAACACTCTAAAACCAAACACATAGCACTGAGGTATCACTTCATCAAAGATCACGTGGAAGATGGAAACGTCGAAGTTCACTTCTTAAGAACCACTGATCAACTGGCTGACGTCTTTACCAAAGCTCTTCCTGAAGCATCATTCAATAAAATATTGCAAGGGCTAGGTATGATGGAATCAGAGTCAGTACCTCACACTACCTCTCAACCTCAAACATAAGAAGCGAAACCAACCGAACGTTCGGGTTCGGTTCAACTATCTGACTCGCTCATTACTTCAAAGGTAGTCTTTCTCTGTTGTATATTTCTTGTACAATTTTGTTTTTCCTTGTGTTAAAAATATTTTTCCTTGTATGTCTAAATTCCTTGGTTTCTCAAAATTTCTTCAAAACCGAAACCTACCGAAGGTTCGGGTTAGGTTTTTCAAAATTTTGTTGAACCGAAACCAACTGAAGGTTTGGGTTCGGTTTTTCAAAATTTTCCTAAACCGAAACTAACCGAAGGTTCGGGTTCGGTTTTTCAAAATTTTCTTGAACCGAAACCAACCGAACATTCGGGTTCAGTTTTTCATATTCTTTCCAAAGTTTTTTTTTTAAGTTTTATTCTTTTTCTTTTCTTTTTACTTATTTTTTTTTAATCTCAAAAACTCCAAAAATATTTTTTTTAATTTCTTGTGTGTTCGTGTTCGTTTATGGTGATAAATTTGATGAATTACCTAAGTGTCCCTAGAAGCATGCTGCTGTATGTGTCTCAAGCCTCATAAGATTTTGAATAATGGCCTTCATGACCTGGTATACACAAACCTTGTCTTCCCAATAAGGCTAACTCATTTATTCTAATCGTGAGCTACCTCACTCTTTTCTCACATGAGTTAAGAGTTTCCTGCTTGGTCCTTATTTTCGCAGCAGAGGTACTACGTTCTCTTACACCATCTCCATTTTACTTCTCCACTACACTCGTTCCATCATAGTAACCCTTGAGACTCTCAGAAATTACCGCTGAGGTTTATGGTTACACAACATCTGTGTTTATGATCTTAGTCTCGTGTCACTACGAGCTGCGTGAAACCCAAAATTCAACACCTAATGAATTGACGGTGAACAATTAAGTTGCTCAAGTTTTCACTAAAGGATTGACGAATGTACCCTACTAAAATCTCAAATTCTATTTTGTGTGATTCCTATGAAATTGTTAAACACCATAACATTTCTTCCCTTGGGATCCAGTTTTTAATTTTCTTCTGAGATTTTATATTTTTCCAAGCCACCCTTATTTAGTCTAATTAAAAGAAGCCTTTCAACATTTCTTAATAAATGTTTGATCGTAATTTAACGGGAATCCACACTTAAACCTTAAGGTCTCTCTTGTCCTGTGGCATTAAATGCGCGTGTGGAAATGGTAACGGCTTTTCTCTTTGAAACGACGCTAGTTGGGCGGCGTGATCCTAGGAACCTGACACTCTCTCTCCTACGTGATCATCGCACGCCTCAACTGTCATCCATCTGTCACTCAAGAACCCGGTTCATATTTCCATACGAGATTTGAAACGATTTTTCTCTCTCCTCTCACCCACTATAAAAAGCCCTCTACACCACCTTTTACCTCTTTACTGCCTCCAAAATTTCCAAAGAGCAAATACTCCCAAACAGTTTCCTGTTCATCCTCTTCTTCATACCTGCATAAATGGCTGACTCATCTTCCGTTCATGCTACCTCACAAATCCTTCCCATCAGCCCACAACAATGTCTGGTCATTGATCTTAACCCACTGGCGTACGACTCGTATATGTCGTCGGTCATAGAATGTTTGAAGTATTCCCAACTTGCTCCGGCTCTCTCAAGAATTGAATCTGTGTCAATGGTGGCCCTATCGCAGGTTTACGCGACTGCCTACTACGACAAGGCCGTCGACTGGGTGTTTTTCGAGCTTGCAGAACACAAGACCTCAGTCTCTCGCCAACGCTTCTGCACCTTGCTAGGGTTTGCTGTTGACCCTTCAAGATTTCATCCGGAGTCGATTCAGATTGGTCATCTGTATAACATGTTTTACAACATGGGATACACAGAGGTTCTCACCTCTGTCGCTAAGTTTAAAAAGTCTTTCCTGCCGCCACAGTGGAATGGCCTATTTACAGTCCTTTTCAAGGGCTTGTCGGGAAGGAGCTCAGGATCCGATGGTGCAAGTCGTCTCTTCCTGTCAATAATGTACGGGGTTTACAATGGGATTAACCTGGACTATGGGTTTGTCCTATGGCAGCAGCTTATCCAGAGCCTCTCCTCATCATCCCGACACTCTGAGGTGTCGTTGGCCCGGTTCTGGATCTTGATTACACGATGGGCCATGGATAAATTTGATGTTCCTACTGCTGACGATGCATCGATGTCTTTTGTCGGTACGTTCCATACCAAGAAGATCATCGTCTCAGATGCATCGAAATTTTCCTTCATTGGCTCCATCCCGGAGTCAATGTATGGCGACGTGCCATCTGACAGCAGGTTAATTCGGAAGATCAAGGAGCTTAGGCCATCTGGTCCAAGGGAACTGACATTGGATATGCTTAGGTCGATTCACGATGCAAACAAACCGGTGATCAGGGGCAAAAAGGCAGAAAAAGGGAAGCATGCGTCCAAAGCTCCAAAGGGACCTTCTCCCAAAAAGAGGAAACAACCGAAGGCTGCACAATCCCCACAGCCGAAGAGGAGGAAGACTCAACAGAAGCGAAAGCTTGTAATTCCCTCTTCTTCGAGTGACTCTGAGGGTGAGAGTTTGGGCTCTGACGGCTCTCAAGGAGACGAATCTCCTCAAAGAGGCAACACACCACCTCGGTCCCCTACCCCAGAGATGGAACTTCACAATTCCCCAGTTCCTTCACCTCCACCAATCTTTACCACTGCAACCGAAACACCACCAGTAACCGACCTACCTCCCGTAACCGAACCACCACAAACCGAAACCCATACAACCGAAACTACCCATACTCAACCACCACCCAAAATTATACCAACACCCACTCAACCTGATCCTACCAAACCCACAACACCCCCAACTTCACCACCCCCTTCATCTCCTGAAAATGCCTCTGATGGCGAAAACCCTTACCTTGGTGGTGAACACATGATCTTTGATTCGGTCTACTATAGTCCGTTTCAAGTTCAAAGTGACGAGGAGGATGATGCTCCAGTGACAAAGAAGCATCTCAAAGAGCTTAACGAGAAGGTTGACCTACTTCTCGCCTCCTCTTCCAACCAGCAGTCCTCTCTTTCTGAAGCTGCCCTTCAGAAAATTGTTGATGTCTTTTCCAGGGCTCAACATGATTCGGTGGCCTCAGCAACTGCTGCGATTGATGCCTCCACCAGAGCCTGTGAGGCTGCGACCGAAAAAGTCGATAAACTATTCTCCGACGCTTCTGTCCTGCTGAAGTCCTTGCAGGAAAGCGCCCATGCCACCAAGACATCTTTGGAACCAATTGTTCAGCAATTGGCCAACTTTGTCTCAACGGAGTTGACTTCATTCGCTACTCTTCGCCAAAACCTAAGCGACGACAACTCGGCACTTCGTGCCTCCATCGATGCTCGCCTCGCTAAGCTACAAGAGGATCTTGCAGCTGAGCATTCTTTGATGGACGTTCTGGCGGGCAAATCAACCGCCCTCGAAGTCAAGAGCACACAACTCTCCAACTCCCAACAACAACTGGACGATCTTCGATCCGAAAGGGAGGTGATCAAAACGTGTGTTTCGGATGTCCACGCCGCATTATCCAACATCCTGGAAGCACACGATCCCATTCTAAACTTTTCGGTGAGGCGTACCCTCGCTGAAAAACTCTCTCCGGCCATCGATCTTCTCAACAAAATCGAAGGACTACCGAGTTTCGTGTCCATTCCGAAACAAGGGGGAGATGAGAAGACTGGATCGAAACCACCTCCTTCCTCTAAAGCTATTCACACGACCGAATCTCCTCCGGCTGGTCAAGCTTTGGGTTCGGGTGTGAAGAACAAAGGCAAAAACTTAGCTGAGGAAGAAGATGAAGAAGGAGACAAGGAGACCATTGTTGACATATTAAAAAGAAAGAACACTCGCAAGGTTGACGATGATGCCAGTCGTGTGGCGCGAGAGGCTGAAGAAGCCGAACGCAAACAAAAGGAAGCCCACGATCTCCTTGAAAGCCGGAAGACTCTCTTCCCTGCCTGGACCAGGGAGCGTTTGATTAAAGAGGCCATAGAAACTCCTAGCATTTTATGGCTCGAGCCGGTTATCTCGTTCGACTGCAACAATACTATCGATTCGCAGTTCGACATGCCGCTGACTCGAAAGGTGTTCATCTTCCACGTCTTCTCAAACATTTTTGAAGTCCCTCACCCGAATGTTGAGCTTGACAGGGAGCTCATTGACTTTTATCTGGCGGCTGCTCGTCCTCAATTCCTCACTTGGAGCGCCCAGAAGATTGTAAACGTTCGGGTGCTGAAACCTTATACCGAAGGTCGTTTTATAAACGTTCGGTTCAAGTTGATTCGGGGATCTGCAAGAACTGCTCATATTATCTCCCTGGCAGATCTACCGAATCTAAATCCTCATGATTGGATTGTCCTGTATAATATCCTTTTGACTAATGAAGCCGAATATGGTCCCATTCTAGACCATGTCAAAAGGATGTTAGCCTGCTACATCATGGAGGTTGCCCTAATGGATCAGGAGGTCGCCACAGTCTTCAAGAAGAAACCAAAGATTGCTCCTGTGGGATCGGCCAGTGATCTCAACCAAATGCAATTGGGCAGGATCGACCCGAGATGTAACTCGGTTATGTTCACTAGAGCGGAAGGACAGAAATGTCTCTTCGCTTTAGCTGACAAGCACCTTTACACCACAACTTGATTGGAGCATGTGTTATTCATTATCAAACGGTGTAAAGAGAACACGGCTGATGACATCAAGTACTTCAATGATATGATCAATTGGTACATCCGGTTTAGACAGACCATTCTCTCCATCACCAAATGTCTGTTTAGCACCGTGAAGAAGAAGGTACCTGCTTCAGCTGCTGGCCCAAGTAACTAGTGAAGATCTCGCTCCAAATTGACGCAAAGGGGGAGATTGTTGGGCTGAAGATTATTTTGAAGATTGCGTCTTTTGGGCTCGATAGTATAAGTTACTTTGCATTCCGGTTTGGGCCTGTCCAACCGAGAACCTTTTATGTTTTGTATATAAGTTTACGCTTGCATGCTTATTAGGTTAACGATTTTAGAGATTAATGACATATCGTTTCATCTAGAGTATAACAGGTTTCTTTAATCGTTCTTGTAACCTACCAATCCTCTACAGTTGATGTTCTTAATCGAGCTCTTCTGAGGATTTTGTTTAATCATTCGACACGTTTGATTCCATCTTGACTTGTTCTTATTATTGCGTTCATACAGTTTTATATTTACATACTTGTTCAAGATCTAATCGATCTTTGTAGATTAAAGGTTGGTTTAATCGCATCAGGTTCTTACTTGGGTCACATACAGATCCAGTGCTTTCAGTAGTACGGGCCCAATACTACCTTCCACACCAACCCATAGTTGTCATAAGTCCTCATCCCAAGATCCTATATCACAAGTAATCAATCCCTTACAGATATCAACTACTCTCTTAGTAGATTCCTCAAATGAACATCTAGGTATCCCTCCTAGATTACTCTTTGGCTCAAAACTATCACTTAAAGATTCTTTCCATGTACCCCTACTCAGCACACACACAGAGAAAATAGCAGATAATGTCAATCAATAGCATCCTCCTAGGCTAAGGCTTCATGAATCATGAAACTCTAGCTCTAAATTCCTGAAATACCTAGCCTACCATCTAGCATATAGCTCTAATATCTCATAAGTATCTCATCTCATAATATAAACAAGTAAGGGTATTTTGGGAAATCACTGTTCGAGCTCTAGCTAATTGGACACATTGCTTCATCTCGTGTCCTCTTAAAATATTTTTCTCGTTTAGAAAATCATTTCTTTTTAGAAAAAATCCTCAAATCCTTAGTTTGAGTCCAAACATACCCGAGTGTACATCCGAATCCCTCAAACCAATGCTCTGATACCAACTTGTAACACTATAAATTTTCAAATAAAATTTTCATTTTTAAATCCACACAAAACACAGTTTAACATTTCTCATACTCAATTTATAAGTTGTTTCAAACACAAGACATAAAATTGTTTGTCAAATATCCTGGAATCCTCAAAACACAAATCAACAAGCTGGTGTGTACAATCATGTCGACGCCTTCCCGTGATCCTGAGATGTACCTGAAACACATTTCACACAACACTGTGAGCACAAAGCTTAGTGAGTTCCCCAAAATAGTACATATAAATAATTATCCTCTGATGGCTATATCTCGATAAGGACCCTCTGATCATAAATAATAGATATTTTCTTTTTAAAGTGGATACATAGGCCGATGAGAATAGATTGTATGCGATGTTATATGTTTTTCCACTAGGTATGAAACATGTGGGATACACATGTTGATTTAGAAAAATGTTAAATCATAAATAATAGATATTTTCTTTTAAAGTAAAATTTCAAATAAAGAAGGAAAATAAATATTTATTGCAATTTACTATTACATTTAATACCTTTTATATATATATATATATATATATATATATATATATATATATATATATATATATATATAACCCGTGGAAATTGCAGTTACAAAATTAATTAAACTTACACAGTAAAAACTCAAAAGTATTAATTAATTATTTTAAATAAACTATTAATTAAGTGATATTTTTAGTTATATAAAATTATAATCGTTGACTCAAATAAATATGTGAAATTATATAACCTTATAATTTGTATTAATTTAATTTCATCTTTTATTCTAATGTTATCAATTTAATGTAATTAGAGTGAGAAATTTAAAATGGAGAATCAATAGGTTAACAAATGACATAATATTAATTAGGATGACTAATAGGGTGACACATAACAAAATAATTAGTCTTTTATATATATATATATATATATATATATATATATATATATATATATATATATATATATATATATATATGGTGTCGCTTTTTAATTTTAAAAATAAAAAAAAAACATAAATTGACATGTTAATATTATTTATTTCAAAAATACATAAAATGACAAGTGTTAAAACTAAGAAAACATTTGTATGTGACAAAATTGATTTTGATTTATTATAGTAAGATCAAACTTGACGATTTTAATTGAATAATAACTTCAAATTATATAATTTTAATAAATAATGAATACAACCACAAACACAAAATCTACATAGGAAGTCCGAAAATTAGATACACATCAAGAAAAGAAACCCAAATATAAAAATAAAATGTAAAAACATAAATATAATGGGTTATTCGAGAACCCAAATAAAAAATATCAAACAAACCGAAATCGAATATTTATTCGGTTAACCGAACCGAGTAACTTTAAAACCGAATAACCGAACCTTTTAATCAAAACCTCTATTTTGTTAGGCTGGCCTGAGAACGTGCGGTGTGTACGACTACACATTGTTTTGTACTAAAAACGTAAGAAAACCTTATTTTGTACTAAAAACGTAAGAAAACAGTGACATAAATTTATGTTGGATATCCGTCATTAAAGGCTAACATCGACAAATCAACGACAAAGTTAGCGATGGAAGCGACGGAATTAAAGGGTCACAAGGAATTAGAGGGTCACAAACACTCTTGAATCAGATGATTTATATCTTTAAGCTACTTTTTGACTTGACAAACATAACAACTTAAAAAAGATTGAAAAAATAAACTAGCTTATCAGCTAGCTATGACACACCAAACATAACCTTAATCACTAAGACATTGATTATTATTAGTTATTTTTTTATGACACAAAATTGTTATATAACCTTTTAATTGAAACCGTAGTTGTGGTGAATGTGCGATTAAAATGAGAAGATGAAAATGAAGCAATCTAATTAGATACTAATATAAATTGTAAAAGAGTTGGATGAAATGATAAAAATATTAAAAATAGGAACCTAATGTGGAAAAAATTAAAAACTTTATTACCCATCTTTAAACGGTTATAAAAATCATATTGGTGTAATATGTATAAACAAGGACTTTAAGGATTTAATGTGAACAAAATTAAAACCTTATTACCTTTTTTAAACGGTTATATACAATCATATTGATGTAAAATGTATAAAAAACATCTTGAGAACTTAATGCGGACAAAATTAAAACCTATTAACCTCCTTGGTCATTAACCCTATATGTTACCGCTAAATGAATTGATTTAATTTTCTTTCTCTCTCTCCATGAGCTCAAGAACTTGTACCCTATATTGTTTTGTATGTATTGAGTTAAGTGGGTTGGAGAATATATTATTTTTATGTGTTATGTGTTGGAATTTGGGAGAGATGGAAGAAATAAGAGAAAAAAAAAACTATATGACAATAAGTTGAATGGGTAGGAAGGGTTCTACTCCCTCCAGGACAAGTATACACCATAGATTCCAATAAAACATATGCTACGAAACAAAAAGAGAATAAAACAAATTATATAGTATTTAAGAAATGTAGTCCAAAAAAAAACGCTAACCCTAATGTCAAGAAGTGACAATACAACCAAGGACCACACTCATGAATCATTAAAATACAAACACCATCCACAATCAAACCTCTAAATATGAATTTTTAGATCCTAATTTCAAACTAACTACAATATTAAAAACTTACTTTGATGCTTTATGCCGAAAAACCGACTTTGGAATCTTATTTCCATTCTTTTGCAAGTTAATGTAAGACAAGATGATAAGATTCGGGCATTTTGTTAATTAACACTACTTCATAAGAGAGGCATGATAAAATTCGATCGGACAAATTAGTGTACGTTAAATTAAAAGCAAATTGGTGATTTTAATTCTCATCGAAGAGCCATCCTTCTATAAGTAGTATACTAATTTGCTTTATCATATATACTCTTATTCCATATTTTTCAATAGAAAAATTATATATATATATATATATATATATATATATATATATATATATATATATATAAAAGTTCAATAGAGAACTATTATTAATCAAGGAACCAATCTAAAGCATCGAATTTAAAACGATCAACGGCAAAATGAAGGGTTGTAAACTTTTAAAATGGTACTGATTATAACAAAATCAACTTTTTTTTTCATTTAAAAATTTTTAGGCCAAGTTTTCTATCGAAAAACTACCGAATATACCGTTGTTCACGATTTTTCGTCCTCTTTCCATAGAGATCCATGATTATATATAAAAAATGAACTTTTTTTTTTCGAAAAAAATCCACTTAATTTTATTAGTTTTCTCAATATTTAAGTTTATTTTTATCAAAATAAACTAATTATACCAAAAATATTAATTTTTTGTATTCTATTAATAAACATCACGACATATTTATTAAAAAAAAAAAACTCGATCAGTGTAGATTCACACCGTGAATCTAAACTGTAAATATTTCAAAGACAAAACTGCAAAAATGGTCCCTGTGGTTTCTTATTTTATGTGGTTACGGTCCAAAAATTTGAAAAGTTGCAGATTTGGTCATTTTCAACAAGTTTTATTGTGGTTTTGAGCCCTCATCCGTTAGTTGGTTGTTAACTTCCTTAAAATGACAATTTTACCCCCATGGATCATTTTCACAGTTTTGTCTTTTACCATACTATAAGGACCATTTTTGCATACATTCTTTTTTATTTTATTGAAGTATTATATATATTCATAAATATTATTTTTAATATATAATATTATATATTAATAAATATTCTTTTATTGGATTATTAATTTATTTTAGTTGATTTCGTTTATTTTTTTTGTTGGAATAATTATTTTTTATTGTATTATTATATATCAATACATATAGTTTTTAATAAATAATATTTATATCATAATAAATACGGATTATTAATTTTTTTAGTTAATTTTTGTAATTCTTTTTTTTTTAATTATTTTTTATTGGATTATTGCTTTTAATTTATTATTTCATTCATATACTAAATATTGTTTTATTTGGATTATTAATTTATTTTAGTTAATTCTATTTTAATTTTTTTTTGTCGAAGTAATTCTTTTTTATTGAATTATTATAAATCGGTACATATAGTTTTTAATATATAATATTTATATCATAATAAATATTAGATTATTGGATTATTATTTTCTTGGAGTTAATTTTGTATTTTCTTTTTTTTAAACTATTTTTATTGGATTATTACATTTAATTTATTATTTTCTTCATATACTAAATATTATTTTATTGGATTATTAATTTATTTTTAATTTATAATAATACTTCTTGTTAACTTTATTAGTTCCACCACAAAATTGTGGGATATGCAAAATCATCGTCTCTCATCATCGAAATCGTTAGGATCACTTCCAAACACCTTCATTTCATGTAGCTTATAATGAGAAACCATAGGGAAAATATCACCATCATCACTCGGTCACCACCACCACTTATAATTGTTATAGGAGTTTGTTGTGCAATATGTGGGATATGAAGGATTCCAGTGGATTATGAAGAGGTTGTCGCAGGTTGCTACCAGCAACGCTGGGTGGAATATGGTAGGGTATCTATGGAACCTCTGATGTAGGTGTTTGGAGGTGATCCTTCCAATTTTTGATGATGATAAGTGATACTTTTATGTATTTCGGCAACTTTGTAGTGCTAATAAAATTAAAAACAATTAATAGTATACATTAAAATAAAATAAAAATCCAATACGATAATATTTATTATCTTAAAAAAAATAATAAATTTAAAAGTAATAATTCAATAAATTAATAATTCAAAAAAACAAAAAAAGAAATTACAAAATTAATAATCCAATAATGTATTATTTATTATAATATAAATATTATATATTAAAAATAATATTTATTGATATATAATAATCTATTAAAAATAATTGCTTCAACAAAAAAGAAATTATAAAAAGAATCAACTAAAAGAAATTAATTATCCAAAAAAAATAATGTTTTGTTATATATAATAATCCCATAATATAATATTTATTATGATATAAATATTATATATTAAAAACTATATGTACTGATTTATGATAACTCAATAAAAAAGAATTACTTTGACAAAAAAAATTTTAAAATAGAATTAACTAAAATAAATTAATAATCCAAAAAAAATATTTAGTATATGAATAAAATAATAAATTAAAAGTAATAATCTAATGAAAAATAATTAATAAAAGGAATTACAAAAATTAACTAAAATAAATTATTAATCCAATAATATAATATTTATTATGATTTAAATATTATTTATTAGAAACTATATGTATTGATATATAATAATTGAATAAAAAAGAATTACTCCAACAAAAAAAAAATTAAACGAAATCAACTAAAATAAATTAATAATCTAATAAAAGAATATTTATTAATATATAATATTATATATTAAAAATAATATCTATTAATATATGATAATTCAATAAAATAAAAAAAATGTATGCAAAAATGGTCCTTATAGTATGGTAAAAAACAAAACTACGAAAATGGTCTCTGGGGGTAAAATTGTCATTTTAAGGAAGTTAACAGCCAACTAACGGATGAGGGACCAAAACCACAACAAAACTTGTTGAAAAGGACCATATCCGCAACTTTTCAAACGTTTGGACCGTAACCACATAAAATGAGAAACCACAGGCACCATTTTTGCAGTTTTGTGTATTTCAAAGTTTAACATTCACAATGTGAACAAGCCCCGATCAGTTCAAATTCACACTATCAATCTGACTTATTAATATGCACACTATGAATATGAGGATGTTCAAAATGTGAATCTCAACAGGTTTACAATATGAATCTGAATAGGTTTACAATGTGAATCTAACTGAAATATCATTTTTTTCTAACATGAATATGAATCTATGTTTAAAAAGTACAAAAAAAAAATGAATTTTGATATATATATTTATTAATTTTTTTCTATGAAAAAATAGATCTTAACTTTTTTCATCAAAAAAAAAAAAAAGAAGTGAGTTTTTTTTTTGAAAAAAAAATCATTTTTTATATATTATCATGGATCTTTATGAAAAGATGACGAAAATCGTGAACAACGGTATATTCTGGTTTTTTTTCGATAAAAAACATGGCCTAAAAAAATTTAACGAAAAAAAGTGGTGAATTTTTTTGTAAAGGGTAGATTTTTTTGTATAATCCGGTGTGTGTACGTCCAATGTAAAAATGTACATCTATTTTCTTGATCGTTGATCGTTATGATTTCTAATGGTTACGATTGGTTCCTTGGTTAATTATGGTTTTGTATTCAACCTCATCTTTTATATATATATATATATATATATATATATATATATATATATATATATATATATATATATATATATATATATATAAAAGGTGAGGTTCAATACAAAACCATAATTAACCAAGGTTTAAATTGTGTCTTATATAAAGTTTAGAATATTATATTGATTTACTTTTAGCATTCTTAAATATTTTATAATTTAAATTCTTAGTTTTCCTCAAACTGTTATACACATGCTATAAACCTAAGTTTAAAATATTATATATACTGTTCTAAACTTTCAAAATATCAATTTTATCGAAATTATTATTTAATTATTTTTATTAAGTTAAAACTTATAAATAACAAATGATTAATTCAAATTGACGCAACTTCGTATTCTTTTCATTTCTATATTCATTGTTGGAGCTTGGAAAATGGAAGGATCAAAATCTTTTTTTTTTTTTTTTTTGTCGCACCACATAACAATTAAGCGAAAAATTGTTTAATGTTTATGTCTCCAAAATGCTTTTAAGAAAACCAAACCAAAATTTTCGTATTCGTCAATAAGGTAAACTATATAAAACACATTTAATAGTAATCATATTTAGAAGAAGAATAATCTAATCATCAAAAAAAACATATTAAAAAATACCAACCATTTTCACAAGCTTTATTCATAAGACCCCGATACTGCCAAGTGCCAAGCTACCATGAGGTTTTGTATTCTTTTCAAATCTCCTAAAATAAATAAAAATATTATTAACGTTATATACGAGTACGAAATAAAACAAAGGAATTGAAAATTTGAGTAATCTTTTAGAGATGGATCTTTCACTTGGATCCAAACCGTGAGATATGTCTTTTCACATTGACCATAGAAAATACATAGTTGACACTCATGCCTTCTTTTAGACTTATCAATGCTTTAATTCTATTTCTTAAACCGTCCATATGAGCATTTGATAATTAGCCGGTATATTTCTCCCCGTCTTTCAACACTCATTAACCCTCTTATGCATTAGAGCAATTTCAAAAACATATGCTTATTTAAATTTCTTTATAGTAAAATACATAACATACTAGTCCTAATTAACATCATTTATGTTGGAATCCTAAGTCGAGTAGAACTTGCAGACCAAGTAATAACAACCTAGTTTTTAGGAAATCATAAAACAAGTAGGTTTCTAGTTTCCTAATTGTAATCTAATTACAAGTCGGTAGTTAGGATTATATATACATTGTTTTAGGTCGAGTTATGATCATCGGAAAGCATTGTAAACACCGTGAGTTTTGAGTGATATTCTCACAATAATCAAAGAGTTATTTTGATTAACATAACTGTGTTTACATATTCTGATCTTGAATTTATAAAATCAATAAAAGCATATATATATATATATATATATATATATATATATATATATATATATATATATATATATATACATAGACAGATCTAGTAAGTCCTTTATTTTTAAAATAACTTTCTTCCAACTCTCGAGTTAAATCATTTATACACTTAAAGTGTGACATTGTCTAATTGTTAATATTAGCCACACCCATTCCTTTTAAATTAGTAAAACTCGAAGGTATCCCAATACATCTCCATCTACAATTGCATCTCGTTCATTGTCATTTCCATATTCATTTTCGGTTCATCTTATCTATTGTCTCTGACAAACTGTCTATTCCATTGTTCACAATCGGGAAATCACCCCTTATTATGAATCATGTTTATCACCACATTAGTTTGAATGATGCCCCTTTCTTGTTCTATCAAAATTGATTCTTGAGTTCTGTAGGTAAGTAACAAACAAAATCAATGAAAAAACTATAAGTAAAAGTTTGAAAATTGATTTATAAGACGAGTTTTAATATGTGGGTGTAACCTTTGTGTGATTTTTATTGCTCTTGATTTCAATCTCTAAGTAAAAATCAATGTTACTTAGTTTGATGAAGATTAAGCACATCAAACATGATCTCAAAATCATTATCAGTCATTGATTGGAAGATGGATACATTTCATTACTTTTCCAAGACCCAATGGATATCTATAAATTAAGAGTAAATTATACAAATGGTCCCTATGGTTTGAGATAATTTGTACGTTTGGTCCTTAATTTATTTTTTTAAGTCGGAAGGTCCGTACTGTTTGTTTCTGTTACGCACTTGGTCCTTGTTTTACCTAAAAGGACTATTATGCCCTTATTTAAAAAAATAAAATAGTCTTTTTAGGTAAGATAAAGTGAGGTGGGAGTGGGTTAGGTGTGTGTTTAGTTAAATAAATTAAAAACTCAATGGAAAAATAGTCTTTTTAGGTAAGACAATAACCAAATGTGCAATAAAAACAAATAGTACGGACTTTCCGAGTTAAAAAAATAAGTTAGGGACCAAACGTGCAAATTACCCCAAATCATATTAGAGACCATTTGTGTAATTTACTCATATGTGATATTCCAATGTTAACTTGGTTAACTAGGTATATTCCATATTAGAACCTTGATTTTATTAGAGGACTTTTTATAAACTATGCCTTCTTTTCCATTACAAAAATTTTCATCCCAATAACATAATAATCTCAATAGCATAATAATGTAAGAGCATTCACTATCCTAGAATAAGGATGGCAAAAAAGCTCGAACCCGATGGGGAAACCGGAAACCTGATCATTTTGGGTCGGGTAACGGGTCGTTATCGGGTTCGGGGCAGAGAGTGGGTTATCATCGCCCCAACCCATCCCGCCCCAATTATATATATATATATATATATATATATATATATATATATATATATATATATATATATATATATATATATATATATATATGTTCGAATCCTTTCGATGTTAATTGCACGCATTCAAAGATAAAATACTTACTTTAGACCATCTTTTTAATTATTAACAATCTGGTGTGAATGATCATTTTTTTTTTATGTTTTGACGTATTACACTAAACTTAAATCAAATAAATTTTAATATAATATCCAGTTTATTTTATTAAAGTGAATCATCATATTTTTAATTTAAAATGGATACTAGAACATGTATTTTTTTATAAGACAATGGGGTACCCTAAAACGGAATAAAAATTTCGTTATCAATTGTTGTAAACCCGATAAGATATCCGAAACCCGACATGAAGACACGAAAACCAATAGAGCACCCCAATAAGATATCCAAAAGTTATCGGGCCGAATTTAGAAAACTATGCCCCGCCTCAAACCCGCCCCATTATGATTTCTATCCTAGAAGTATAAGAGGTCCAAAAAGTATATGAAGCGGTCTAATAAAAAATGGTACCATAATGGAGTTTTGTTTATTCGTAAGTGGCTTGAGGAAGGTCCAAGAACATGGGCCGCTTCATAAATCTGATCATTGACCCATCACATTCAAATTAATTGATTTATATTTACATTTCTGTACCCTTATGTTGATTTTAAATTTTCATATACACTGTTTTTATATATTTTTTCATTTTGTACTTTAAACTATGTTAATTTATTAATTAAATTAATCAACTGCAACAATATATAAAATAAATTACATCATTAAAAAGATGTTGATAACTTCAGAACAATATTGGATACTATTAATATTAGTATTTTATTTATGATTTTATATAAAACTAAAAAAAAATTCTTTTTCTTTTACTTTTGTTTTATTATTTAATATAAAAAATATTTGTTTAAATTATCAAAAAATATATAAAATATTTATTTGTTTACTTTTGTTTTATTATTTAATTTCAATTTTATACTTCATTGTTACGTTTTTTTATGGCCTTTTATAAAAGAAAATATATACAATTAATTATTCAAAACAAAAATATAATTTAAAATATAAATAAAATAAGTAGGACACATTTATAAACCTCTGAAAAGATTATGAATTGTGAGGTCGGATATTGGAGATGCCTCATGTCGATGAAAATCTATAAAGAAATAGAAACTACTTTTTTCCAAATAATGTAACAAACATATTGATAGAGAAGCATATTCTAGTGATTACAAAACCTATAGACTTACACAACAAACAAACATTATAAATCATGAATCATACGCTTGCATGAGAATCAAGACAAATATGAATTAAAAAGGTAAATACAAATGCATGTTTTACATGGATTCCTGAAAGTGACGCAAAGACAAATATGAAGTAAAAATTAACAAATACAAAAGCCAAAAACATAGTTTCTAAATAGCATTATGAAAGTGATGTGTAACAATACAATAATTATGTTGTTGGATTATTCAAAAATCAGTTAGAGTTACTGTATTGTCTTTTATACCACGTAAATATACTATATATATATATATATATATATATATATATATATATATATATATATATATATATATATATATATATATATATATATATATATATATATATATATATATATATATATATATATATATATATATATAGGGATAATGACTTGAAAGGGTAACGAACTTTCGACTTTTGTCACGTTTAGTCACTAAACTTTTTTTCGTTATCTATTTGCCATTCAACTATTGAAACTGTTCACATTTTACCCTTATGACCGACTGTTACCGGTCATAAGGGTAAAATGTGAACAGTTTCAATAGTTTAGTGGCAAATAGATAATGAAAAAAAATTTAGTGACTAAATGTGAACAAAATCGAAAGTTCATTTCCCTCTAAAAAGTTCAATGACTAAATGTAAACAAACTTCATATTGTATTATATTTTAGCAAAATTATTTATTTTTGTTTAATTGTAGCAACATTTGTTGATGAAGAAATCTATGAAATAAAAAAACAAAATGTAACATCCGGATTTCCAGGTATCATCATTTAAGTATTTTTCTTTTGAGTTAAGAAGAGAGACTCGACGAGTTGACGCCTCAACTCGTCGAGCAAGGTCGCGACTGATGACTCGGATTAATGAATGGACTCGACGAGTCGGTGAGGCGACTCGACGAGTCCGCGCTGTTGGCAGAAACCCTAAATCTTTGGGCTCGAGCCATATTTAAAGGCACTTATGGCCTTCAATTGCGACTATCTTTCCCATAAGTGAGAACCCTAACGAGCTTGAGTGTGTAGAGTGAGAGGAAGAGCTAACTTGAGCTTTTTGGTGTGATAGATCTGGACCCTTCTAGGTTCAGAGAGCCGAGAATATGAAGCTTTAGTAGAGTAAACCTTGGGGTTCAAAGTTAGGAAGCATTTATGGTATATATAGTTACTTTCATCTTACACATATATATGAAGTATTTTATATAAATTACATACTATGTGTGCATATTATTTGAATACTTGTTGTCTATGCTAGATGAACGATTTTATACATGTTTTAAAAGATTTAAATGGTATATTTATTTTATATTTACAAATATGTTGCGGATGAAACATGGGTAGGTGAAATAGTTGGTGTGTGATGAAATAAAATGATGAGAGATAGGTGATGATAGAAAGGTGGTGATAATTAGGTAAATAGATGATGATAAATATGTGATGTAGGATGAAAGGAGATACCATAATCTTAACCAGCAATGTGGTGATATAGTCATCTACCAGAGTATAGATGGCGACCACGGACTATTCTAGACAACCCAGCGGAAACACCAGCAAGCCCATAACCTGTAGGTGATGAATTACGAGTTCAGGCGATGTTGTAACTACGTATTCATGTGATGATACTCTAACCCCTTACTATGAATTACAAGTTCAGACGATGTTGTAACTACATATTTATGGGGTGTCACAAATTTCGCATGTCAAACCAATGGTCATAATTCACATCAGTGAGAATGGTTCATTTTTTTGTAAAACCAAAATCAGATTGGAAATTTTGATTTTTTATTTTGGAAAATGTCAAACCATTGGTTTTTTATTTCGGTTTTGGTTTTTTGTTTTTTTTAATATATTTTCAGGGTTTTGTTTTTTTTTTTTTGTTTTTTTTTTATTTCATAAATTTCTTCATCAACAAATGTTGCTAGAATTTAACAAAAATAAATAACTTGCTAAAACATAATGCAAGAGGAGGTTTGTTCACATTTAGTCATTGAACTTTTTAGAGGGAAATGAACTTTCGATTTTGTTCATATTTAGTCACTAAACTTTTTTTCGTTATCTATTTGCCATTGAACTATTGAAACTGTTCACATTTTACCCTTATGACCGGCAACAGCCGGTCATAAGGGTAAAATGTGAACAGTTTCAATAGTTCAATGACAAATAGATAATGAAAAAAAATTAGTGACTAAATGTGACAAAAGTCAAAAGTTCGTTACCCTTTCAAGTCATTATCCCATATATATATATATATATATATATATATATATATATATATATATATATATATATATATATATATATGCAGAACCCTACACTGTATAATATTTAAAAATAAATATAAACTAACACCCCCTTTAAATTTAAATAGGGGTTTCACAAATGTTTAAACTGTTCCGAAAATTTAGAAATAATCATGTAGGAAGGGTATTTGTAAATATGTTAACAAATAGGTAAGCAGATGGAACATGCAATATACGTACTTGACCAATGCCAACACATTTCCTAACAAAATGTAAATCTATTTTTATATGTTTGGTTCTTTGGTGTTGTGCTCGGTTAGAAGCTATGTACATAATATTCACATTGTCATAGAAGATAACAATGGCTCGAGATAACGAACATGATATTTTGAGTAAGAGATTTCGAAGGTAGGCAACTTCAACAACTACATTAGCTACCCCATGTACTCTACTTCGGTACTAGACCGAGAGACAACATCTTGACATTTGGAAGACCATGAAACAAGATTGTCACCGAGATAGACACAAAACTCAGAGGTAGACCGACCGGTATAAGGACAACTTGCCCAGTCAACATTAGACTTGAGACATAAAAATGTATAGACCGTGAGACCTAGTACCCTCTAAGTATAGAAGAATACGTTTAAGAGCAAGAAAATACGGTTCACGAGGATCATGCATATGCATACAAACTAATGAACGGCATACGTGTTAGGAAAACTAGACGATACTTGTCAACACCCAAAACAAATTTGATGCCACTTTCCAAGTTCTTATATCCCTTGTTAGGAAGTAATACAGATAACGTACGAAACCAAAAACACATAAAGACACAATATTTGTGTGGTTCAGTCAAGGCAACCTACGTCTACGGACATGAGGGAAGTATTCTTTATTCACACAGTTCTCAAATAGAGTTTACACATACAATTAGCAGATATTTGACCTTCTCACTTAGGATAAAAAATACAAGACAAATGACATAGCATGCATCCCTATTTTATAACACTCATTTTTCACTCTATAGTAGAATTTAATATAAACCGTTTGTTAATAAAATTCGAAGTAGTTATCTATTACTTTTAAGCCAAAATAAACACCTTAATCATGTAGTAGATGTCAATACAATTTATGTAGATATATAGAACACTTGAATTTGATTTCGTTTGAAGAAATTATGATTCTTCGAAATTTCACGTTCAACGTTATACGACAAATCATGTTGAAAAAAGTGAATCGGAGATAGGTTGCTTATTAGCTTAAATAATCTAAATAAAAGTCGTAGTAATAGTAAGAACAAGAACGTACATATAAAGAACGCCTGAATCTAACTCCGTATGAATAAATTATGCTTTTTTTGAAGTTTCAGTATAACAGTGTGCGACAAAGAAATCAAAATTTAAATCGGTTGAATGTTAGCCAAAACAATCAAAACATCTCATGAATATGAACTCTTCAATATAAAGACAGTCTAGAACGAAGTTCGTATTAAGGAGTTATGAATTTCGCACAAACTTTTACAATCTAAACTGATCTAAATATGAATTTTAGTTAGAGTGAGAATTATCTATTGAGACCTAAAAAAAGTTGTAGATCTCGTCGAGAGGATCATAGAGACATAAATAACATCGAAAAAGGAGCTTTTATGTGAAAGTTATGGTCGTTCGAAGATTCACAAAAATACCCGCTGGGAGTGACGTGGTGGCACCAGAGTGCGCCATATGGCAGAGAGAGAGAGAGAGAGAGAGAGAGAGTCTCCTCCACCGATTGAGTGACATGACATCATGAAAAATAGACATGTAGCACTACGAGTTGGTGACACATGGAGCTTGTTCTAGAACATGCTGCATAGATGAACAAGACTGC
This sequence comes from Lactuca saligna, assembly GCF_052625555.1. Lineage (NCBI taxonomy): Eukaryota > Viridiplantae > Streptophyta > Magnoliopsida > Asterales > Asteraceae > Lactuca > Lactuca saligna. Next base: position 142,319,540 of record NC_136421.1, on the reverse strand, counting down.
GACATGTTGCAAACAAAGGGAGGAGCGACGGCAACACAGAGGCAAAATATGCATATGAATGTACACGACACACCCCCTTTTGATGCCTATAAATACCAACTTTGGGTCTCATTCTTTCTTACACCGTTTCTCTATTAAACTCTCTCTTCGGTTCTGAGTTTTTTTAGACTTTTTAGTATTCTGGAGATTTCTACTTTAGCGTGACATAAAAAATCTAGAGAAATCCAAGTGCTCGGGTCAGAGTTTTGCCCGCAACTTTTCGGGTTTTCGCTGTAAATCTTTGTAAGTTAAGCTATGCTTACTAAGCCTTTAGGGTAGCTTATATTTATATACATAGTTATTATTAGTAACCTATAAGTACCAGATTAGTTATTCATTCCATTTAAATATTCTGATTGGTCTACTTACGGTAGAGGTGTCTAGAATGGACACGTTAGCTTGGTTGTTGGATTTCAGGAAAGCTATATGCCAAAATGGTCCTGCTTCCAACTTTCTTGCATGGATGATCCTTATTTGATATCCATGAAAGTATATTTGCAATTTATGAAGAATCTAACTTCTACTAGATTGCCATAGATATTAATAAGTTATAGTATTATAGGTGAATACTTGGTAGACACATTACCCACCAGTTAAATCGTTAGAAGGATAACTGTTAATCATACAAGTAATTGTCCAGGTAAGTTGTCTCACTATACTAGGAATTACAGTGCATATCCATGTATGATATAGAGCTACTAGAAATTATAGTCTGTGTGTGCCTATATTAGTAGAGCAAAAAGGACAGTCTCCATATGCGTAAACATTAATATGATTAAAGTTGTTTGTTACGGTAGTTAGGGGTTGATGGTGAAATAACGATATTTCTGGATCCTATACACCAAGGTGTTGATGACAAAATAGCAGGTAAGTCGTAAGTCTAGACACACATATTATTGGTGGATTGGTGAAAGGTTGTGAGCCACTTAGTAGATCGACGAAATGTACTGAGCCATTAGTTGTATGCATGTATACGTATTATGGTATATGGTATTTTGGGGAACTCACTAAGCTTCGTGCTTACACAGTTAATTATAAATATTTTCATGTACTTCATTGATTCATAATAAGGGCAAGGCTCGACTGTACATACATGCATTCACATCGCGCTTTCCGCATAATGTAATTATACTATGATATATTTAAATAAATAAAAATGAAAATTTTATGTTGAAAATTAGGACATTATAAGTTGGTATCAGAGCCCTAGTTTGAGAGAATTGGATGAACACTCGTGTGATTCCATACTCAAACTAAGGATCTGAGTAATTAACAAATCTTTTAGAAAAAAAAATATAATGAATGTGTTGCATACGGTCAGCTGGAGCTCAAAAAGGAAAGTGATTCCCAAAATATCCATAATTGTTATGTCTGATGAAATGTGAACTGTTAGAAATACATGCTAGCATGTAGGCTAGATATCTTTTCAGGATTTTCCGGTTAGGATTTCCTGATACTTACGATGCCTTATAGCCAAGGGTTTTGCTTCTTATTTACTGTTTAGAGCCAATACCGAGATTAACTAGTTATGTGACAAATGTAACACCCAACAATATGGTATGTCTTGAACCTTAAAGAATTATATTTTTGCATAAATGGTCCCTTAAGTACGTTGGGCGTACTTAAGTGTACGCTTAACGTACTACGCTTTGTTGGTCGCAGAGAGATTGAGGTACGCTGGGCGTACCTAGACTTACATGGGGTGTACGCGTCAGGGGTTTAAAACCCTAATTTCCCAGACTTGAGGCCTATTTAAACAAATTTAAGTCCCTTGGACTTAACCCTAGAGAGCCTCCACAGCCTTAGAACATCTTTACACTCCAGAGAGCCTTGTGAGATAATTTTTGAGCTTTAAAGAGTGCATTTGTGGCCTTTTAGTGTTCATTTCAAGAGGAAGAGGTGGTCAAGCAAGCTTGGATCAGGTGGCTGCTTCAAGATCCTACATCATATTCATCTTTCAAAGCTTCTGGAGGTAAAATGCTTGCACCTTTCCATTTTAATCTTTAGATCTAACTAGGGTTTTGGTAGCTTGTCCCTTTTGATGAACTCTAAACCTCTTTTGTTGAGCTAAGCACCCCCATATGATAATAAAGGCAGATCTTAGGTCCCTTAGTCATTTAGATGCATAAAAATGGGATCTTGATGGAAGTATTAGCCTTGTGCATGGGTTAAAGACTTTGGGAAGGTCTTAATGATGGTTTTGGGGGTGTGAGGGACATGCAAAGACATAAATTTAGCAACATTATGCCTTTAGGCATATTAAATAACTCAGATCTAGCCTTTGGACGTAAAAGAATTTGATATTAAGCACTTAATGGAGAAAGTGCTTAACCTGGACGTACGTTGGGCGTACTCAGTGTACGCTGCGGATAGTCCTTGAGACCCCAGTACACCGAGCGTACCAGATTGGTACGCTGAGCATACACTTTTCAGATTGGGCCATTTCTGTTTTGGGTTGGCGAACTTTTAGGCCCCCTTTTGATTATTGGACGGACTACATTCAGCGAATTATGAGCTATCTCATCATATTTGGGCCATGAACTTTTTGGTTGGGCCTTAATGGGCCAGGAGTCCCATTAGTAATTTTTGGACTTAGATTTTGGGCCCATTAGCAAGGATGGAATAATTGGGCCTCATGGTTAGGGTTGGGGTTTCCCTTTTATTAATCCAAGGTCCTAACATTAATTGATATTACCATTTAGCCCAGGAGATTTCGGACGATTAGGAGATCAGCTTTGGCATTCGGCAGACGGAGGTAAGTCTCCTCACCATACGAATGGGTCTAAGGCACCAAGGCCGGCCCATTATGTACTTACAATATATGTGTTAGCCATTCTGTGAATTTGTATGTTTTGTGTTGTACTTGCATGAAAGACCTCGGGGGGGGGGGGGGGGTTCCCGAGGCACTTAGGTGTAAGACCTTGGAGGGTTTCCTTAGCATCCTAGGTCGAAGACCTCGGGGGGTTCCCGAGGCACTTAGGTGTAAGACTTTGGAGGGTTTCCTTGGCATCCTAGGTCAAATACCTCGAGGGGTTCCCGAGGCATTGGGCTAAGACCATGTAGAGGTTCCCATGGCACCCAGAGTAAGACCCTGGTGGGTTTCTAGGTCTTCCTTATGTGACTAGTATGCATGGTTTATATGTTCTGATTAGCTGATTAGCTAGTATGACATGTTATATGCGTTTGTGTGTGGGTGTGCTCTGGGGAACTCACTAATCTTCCAAACTTACTGTTTATGGATTTGTTTCAGGTACATCCGAGCCCAAGGGTAAGGGCAAGGCGTAATGGTGCTACGTGCACTCTATATCTCTTTCATTATTATGTTTGGGACGCTCTGATAATATAAACATGATGTAATGAATATGGATTTGAAAACAATTATGGTGGAATTTCATGGTTTATACAATTATGTCTATTACTTAAAAATGAAAAAATTTCTTTGAAAAATTGATTTGTTACAAAAAGTACATTAGGTTGCATGCTCTCAGAATTAAATAGTTTTAGATTGCTTGATTTAGCGATATTGCAAAGCTCTCGTTTGTGTCTAACCATTAAAGTGTCAGATATTTCAATCAACAAAGTGTTTGATTTTAGAGGTGTGTAATCATATTTGTTAGAAAATAGTTAATTCTTGTAGAAGTTTTTAGTGCCAAATAGTAGGGTGAAGTGGAAGGAAACCTTTGGGGAATTCTTGGATCTAGTATAGATAGGTGTGGAAGGTAGTATGGGCCCATACTACCGGATACACAAGATCCATACATGAATCATGAACATCCACAAAGTTACTAAGGAACTGGAAAGGATATAAATATCATCCAGAGTTATTTCTATAAATAGAATTAACCCATTCCCATTTTCAACATGATGATGATAACTAGAGCGAGCGGTTTTGGTTATGGATCGGATGACTTAGGTTCGAACAAGAATAATACATGCGATTGGATAGAGGCGGTGGTATCAACAGCTGTAAGAGATATGATTATAGAAATGTTCGGAACCATTAAGATTGAATTGATAAACATGTTTGATGAACGTTATGCTGTCATCGCCATTACCGCTGCCACCGCAACGACTGTTGTAGTTTCTACTGTAACACTGGCTAGAGATAAGGAAATGCCCTATCGAGAGTTCAATAACACCAAAACCCTAGAGTTTAATGGTATCAGGGATATAACTGTTTCCATGAGATGGACCTCAAATGTGGAAGGATGCTTTTAAACGTATGCTTTTCCAATGAACCTGAAGTTTGTATATGCACAAAATCTTCTATGTCTGGGAGCAAAAGACTGGTGAAACTTTTTAACTAAGAACTATTCACCTACTGAGAAGAGCATGGTGACTTGGGAATAGTTTTTTGAGAAGTTCAAGGAAGACTATGTTCCACTAGTAGAGAGGGAGCAGCTCGCCCAAGAATATTTGTCACTCAAACAGACCACCAAATCAGTGACTAAGATCACCAAGATATTCACCGAAAGGTCCTTCTTTTGTCCAGAGTATACCTCATCAAAGCAGGTACAAATGTCTTTATGTTTGAGTATGCTCAAGACTGATATTAGGGACTTTGCATCGAACAATAGATACAAGACCTTAGCAGAGATGTAGGATGTCACACACCAAAACCAGAACGGTAGAAACGTTCGGGGGCGGAGGACGTCATGTACAGTATCATAACAATGCAAAATAGTAAACAAGCAACAACATCATCCATTGAAATAATAGGATAATTACATACAAGTGTGTTCTTTAATAGTAATAAGACACCAAAAATGAATAATCAAAATAAAAGACGAGTCTTGAAGATGCTTCTTCTTCTCAAAAGCTGACATCGGTACTTGTCTACTGACGACCTGAAAATACAAGTTATTTTGAAAGCGTAGATCAGCATTTAAGTTGGTGAGTTCATAAGTATTTAATGTCAATGTTTGTATAAGTTTGAATGTAAATGTTTGTAAAGTTTGAATGAAAATGTTTGTAAATATTCAATGTAAACGTTTGTATATGTTTAAAAACCTCTAGAAAATCCTATATTTCCTACTAGTATAAAAAGTAGTCTTCTGCCAAGACCCAACTATTTTAAATGTTTGTTTCTCTATAAAAGTTGATGTTTTCCCCCATTTTATAACTATCTTAACTCGAAAATAGCTTGCATTGACTTTCAAGTAGAATGTCACTATTTGAAAGTAATGGGAAAAGTAAGTATTCATGGGTCTTAAGAATTGACAACCTGTAGTACTAATTACTTGAAAACATATTTGTTTTATTAAGGTCATAATGTGATAAGTAGTTCCTATACTAAACGTTCTCCCTACAAGAGATTATGGGAAACAAGAGTGACTTCCGCAATGAATTTCTAGGCCATAGTATCCACATTAAAGTTATATGATCATGTATACCCAATTTATTATCACCTTTTGTTTAGAACAATGTGTTAGTGATCATTGGTATAGTTAGATCCTGTAGTTGTTCCATGCTATAGCATCTTAGTATGTTCTTTCTATTATAGTATCTTAGTATGTTCTTTGTGTTATAGTATCTTAGTATGTACTTGTATATGATACTATTCTCTATTGTAGTATTCTCTGTTATAGTATTCCCTGTCTAATATTTGTTTTATTAAGGTTATAATGTGATAAGTAGTTTCCATACTAAACGTTCTCCCTACAAGAGATTCTGGGAAACAAGAGTGACTTCCGCAACAAATTGCTAGGCCGTAGTATCCACATTATAGTTAAATGATCATGTATACCCAATTTATTATGACCTTTTGTTTAGAACAATGCGTTAATGATCATTGGTATAGTTAGATCCTCTAGTTGCTCCATGCTATAGCATCTTAGTATGTTCTTTCTGTTATAGTATCTTAGTATGTTCTTTTATATGATAGTATTCTCTATGTGTACTTGTATATGATAGTCTTCTCTGTTGTAGTATTCTCTGTTATAGTATTCTCTGTCTAATATTTGTATATGATAGTATTCTCCTAAACTATACCTATAATAGCTTACTAGTAATTTCTGTTATAGTATTCTTCTTTGTAGTATTTGAATGATTGACCGGTACTTTTATATCTACATATGTATACATAATATATATCTAATGTTTAGACGACCTTCGGACAACTAACCGATTTCTCTAAGTACACATTCAAACAAGAAAGAGGAAATAAAGTGGGTTAGCAATTCTAAGTCCTTTAAACATTACTTACATAACTATACATATATAAGTTAAAAAAAAGAAGTTTTGTAAAACCCTTTGAAGAGTTTAATAATAGATATTGATGACTTGATTTCAATGTATAAAACGATTTAAAAGTAGTTTGTTTGATAAGACAGTGTAAAGTAAAAGAAATCCTTTGTTCGAAACACATTTATAAATCACATATGATTGATTAAATAACAAAAAGTATAGCAAAAGATTGATGTTTTCACACAAGGATAATCATGTGTTTACTTATATTCCCCCCCCCCCCCCCTAAAAGTGTATGAAAGTATTTACAAAGAATTTGAAAACGTAGTTGTAGGGGTATGATCTCACTTGATAGATTGAAGTAGCTGAGACGAAAACTGAGCAAAACTTCGAATTGAAAATGTTAATTTCTCGGGATTTTCGGGAATCTCAGGAATCTCGAAAGTGTAAAACCTTCCTTCGGGACTTGGATGTGAAGATCGGGGCTTCGGGATGGCTTCGGGGGTTAAAACGCAGAGCTTCGGCACGAGAAAGAAGAGAAAAAGGGACTTCAAGAGCTTGAAATTGAAAGAATGAAACAACTTAACAGTATTATGAGAATGAGAGCAAAGGACCCACCTGGTCTTGTATAAGGACCCAAAATTTTCTATTTTGCTACCGAGGTTAGTTCATCATTAAGAATGGTTGTTAAATTGATTTTTTTTCATGAATAAGGCTTCCTTTAAGGGGCTAAATAGAAAGTTAGGAAGTATTTAAGTCACCACTTAACCCTAATCCAGGAATCAACACTTATTTACAACTAAAAAATCATATTCTTAGCCTCCCTCTTGAATAAAGAACATCTTAGGGTTCCTAACCTTGGTGGTGTGTTGAAGAGAGGAAGAAGATTGAATTGTTGGGTGTTCTTAGAGGATTTTTGGTGGAACTTTAAAGACTATCTCCTAGTAACCCTTCTTGAGGCCATTCCTGGAATTTCTAGAAGGTAAGAACTCCTTACATGAGTTCATTGTTGTTTTTCATGAATCACACACGAGAAGAAACCATGGATGATGCAAAAATTCTTGGTTTTGGTGTGTTTGATTGTCCCACTCATGTACCTATCATTAAGGTGACCCAAACAGGGTCTTTAAGGGTTAAGATCATATCAATGGAGGATTTAATTGAACCCAAATGGAGCAGAAGGATAGGATCAATCGATAAACAAGATTTTGTAACTGTCAGTTTTCACGACGTGAGCAATGCCTTGTAACATCGTGAGAACAGATCCTGATCGATTGAACTCGCGACAGTTTTCTTAGTCACAACATGAGCAAATATTTTGTCACGTCGTGATGACGTAGACTTAGCTGGTCAAACCCTAACAATCGTTTAAAGTCACGATGTAAACCCTTAGTGTCACGACATGAAGAAGGAACTGATCGGTCTTGAATTGCGAAGAAGCATGAGCTCATGACGTGACACCCCTTGGTCATGACGTGATGCATGTCTGGATAGAACCAAATAGATTTTTTATGAGTGTTTTGTGATCAGTTCTTTGTGTATTATTTTAGAGGCGTTAAAGTGCTTGTGAGAAGGTGGTTTTTCTTATGTTCTTAGCTTCATACACTACTAGAAAAACAGCCTTTTACGACGCTCATTGCGCGTCGTAAAAGGCTCAGACGACGCGCAAATGCGCGTCAAGGAAGGCCCTGTCATAAAAAAAAGATGACGCGCTTTTGCGCGTCGTCTGACGACGCGCATTTACAACGCTCATTTACGACGCGCGTTTACGGCATGCAATGAGTATCAAGGAAGGCCCTGTCATAAAGGAAGACGACATTCATTCGTGTGTCGTAACCTTACGACACGCGTGTTAATGACATGCAATGCGTATCATTAAAACCCTGTCAAGAAAGGCCATTTCATAAATGAAGATGACACACATTTTTGTGTATCGTAAATTTAAATGTTTAAAAAAAATATATTTATATATTTATTAATTTTCAAATTAAATTTGCATTTAGTGTCTCATAATATAAAATAAAATATCATATACAAAAAATACAATCCATTACCTAAAATTTAATTTCATACAAATAATCATTCCATGGAAAGATAAAATAAATCAATAGAAGTTGTAACAGAAATTTACAAACTAATAGTTCTGATAACCTAATCTGTGCCTCACTGTAAACAAGATTTGTGCTGATGAACCCATCCTTGCTCACAGTATCTACATCTGCAGATGAACCCATCCCTTCAAGCATGAGGGCAACCTGGTCAAAATAACCAAAGGCAGAGTCAACAATATCATTATTATATAACTAAAAAGAAAAAATAGAATTAAGAAATAAGAACACTGTTTACAATTGTTGTTGAAGTCTAGAAATTGTTTCCTTCAACCTTCAATCTTGCAACCTATTATTCTGCCAATTGTTGTTCAAGTCTGGAAGTTGTTTCCTTCAGCCTCGACTCAACCTTTAAAGAAATAAGAACACCGTTTACAATTTCAAATTAATATTAAACATGAATTAGCAATAAGAATACCATTTCTAGACTGAATAAACCATCTGAATCAAACCAAGTTACCATTTTACCCTTACATCCGAAAAGCAAATTTTGCAATATTCATCAATTCTAATGTAGGGAGTTGGAAGGATAAAAGAAGATGGGAAAAAAGGTAAATGGTTATTGTTATGATACATTAGGCCAACTATATTTAAAGAAACATAGATGCCCATGTTTAGTGCTTAACTCATCAAATCCATTAAGTAAAAAAGCAACAACCTCATAATTTCATAAGATCAACTTACAAATTTCCAAGCACATATTTTTCCATAAAAACCAACGCATTGTGCTCCATAAAAACCTTTGGAAGCATCAGAGGACCTTAAAGCAGTTGCATAACTATCATCTGCTTTGCAGACAACACAATTTCCATAAAAACATAGATGCCCATGTTTAGTGCTTAACCCTGCAAGTCCATCTAATAACAATTCTGATAACAAAAAATGGAAAAGTAAATCAGTATTACATTTACATTGCTTTATTTTAATTATGGAAAGCCATAAGTATAGAATGTTACCATTGCTTTATCACTGCAGAAGCACCAAACCATTGCCTTGCAAGCCCATATGCAAGTTTTATTCTTGTATCTACTGTCTATTGTTCCATTACAATTACAAATTAATGTAAGCAACATTAAATTTCATTGAATTATAAGTTTAGCCATTAAAAGCATTACATACCTGATCTATGATCTTCTCTTCGTAGAGAATTTGTGAACTGAAAATACTCATTGATGCACCCAAGCTTAAATAAGAAAGTGTTACCTTTTCAACATGTAAAAGTTTGTTTAACTATATTTACAATTTTTTTATTAAGTAATAGGCTGAAGGATTCTTGAAGTTGAATTCTTTCTGTTGAGCTAACTGTCAAGCAACACTATGATCAAAGAAATAAAGCCCTGCTATCATAAGAGCTAGGATGAAGGCTGCAAATTTTATTGGCCCACATTTATTGTCTGCTCCTAAAAGCTCCTGTCATGTCAAATCCACTATAATAAGAAAAATAGCAAAAGAAAGTAGAAAATTATAAAAGAAAGAAATGGAAGTAGATGAAAAATGAAACCTGAACAATGTGATGCACGATCTTTCCAGGGACCATTTTCCGCTTCAAAATCTCACTAATAAGTTTGATGTTTCCAAGTGTGTGAATTTTAATCATTCGTTCTTTGTCACTACTTTCATATCCTTTTTCAGGGGCATTCATCTGTTTTAATTCTGACCTTAGTTTGTCAGCACCTTCAAATGCCTCTTGACAATTATTTAACAAAACACGTAAGAATGTAATCTCCTTTCCATCTGGTTCATTACAATTCATTTTTTATATGAAGGCTACTCAAATAAAATACTCCCATTCTGTTTTCTCCGCCTCATGGTTCCCATTGCTTTTAAGTTAGTTGACTATTTGTACAAGTACCACTTCTCCTTTCTTTTTGTTTCTTAATTATCTTTGGTCTTCCCTTATATCAAGAAAATATCACATAATCTAAATTGTTATTATTTAGCTGAAGAAATTTTTAGTTAATACTAATAGATACTTATGACCGATTACTATATAATATACATATGAGGGAGGATATATGTTTACACTTGCTATAAGTACATAATTTGGGAATTGAATCTTACACTTTGATACGCTCTCATTAAAACAGGATTCTGATTCATGATACAAATCAGAATCTTGCTAAAGGGTCTAATGTAAAAGGAGCACTATCTGAATATACTTTTATAGATTTTTTTGGAAAACTAGTTGCAAGTAGGAAAGAAGGAAGCGTTACTTCAGTTGTTTCATAGGGTGTAAAAATGATCCTTAAGTTTGATTGGGATCTGCAGACCACACTAGCCTCAGAAGAAATAGCGCGTTCAATGCAGATTCTTGTGTTGCTTCTGATCTGGTTTTGAGTGACGTCACCAAATGTGGGATGCTTAATGTTGCGGGTTCAGAGGCTCTTAAACGTGGGAAGTTTACGAAAAGTGCATATAGGGCTTTTAAATATTCCTCATGAACTGTTCCTGTAGCCCATAAATCTTTTTCGAAAGCAGCTGCAATAAGAGATGAAAGATCAGCAGAAGGAGATAGATTAAAGGCAATATAGCATTGTATTTTCAATTTTTACTTATTAAGATTTACCGGTTATAGCTCTAACAGTCTCACTAGATGCGTATTCTTGGATGGTATTTTTGAAAAAAAGAAGCTTAATAAACATTGCAACCTGAATCGATGTATCCGTATCACCCGAACCAATCAAATCAAGCACAACCTGAACCCCTCCAGCTTCCGCAACCGCTCTTTTATTCGATCGACTATGCATCACAAGATTTCGCAAACTCCCAAGCATTTCAAACACATTACCATTTGCCAAAACAACTTCAAGACCTGAAATTAATTTTTTTAATTATTTAAATGTTTAATTCCAAAAACTTAAAATAAAATGAGAGAAAAAGGCTTACCAAGAACAGTTCCATGAAGAGATCCATAACGTACAAGGCGTAAGCCACCAGTATTAGTTGAAACATTTCCACCAATCTGGAAGCTTCCTTTTGCACCTAAATCTAATGGCATAATAAATCTGAAACAAAAATTAAATTAAATTTGTTTACACAAATATTATAACTTTTTAATAATTATTTAATATTACCCTTGTTTGTCTAGGAAAGAAATCAGATTTTCCAGTATGCATCCTGCTTCACATACCAGTACACCACTCACCTGCAAAATTATATATATATATATATATATATATATATATATATATATATATATATTGATATTAGCAACCAAAAATTCTTGTGTGTTTCTTAATAATAAAATGACCAAAAAGTCCTTTGGATTAGTAATATAAGAAGACTGACCTCCCTACCTCGTCAAAGGAAATAATATTATTCATGCGTTGAGTATTTATAATCACCTGAAATTGAAATTGATACAGTAAATCAAAAACAAGAACACAAGCAAACAATAAATTTAAGATGAATGGATAGTAGTGTAGTGTTAGTGTTACCTCATCAAATACAGGAACACTTTCTCCAACAAGACCTGTGTTTCCACCTTGAGGAACAACTGCCAAACATCTGGAATTGCAATACTTAAGAATTTGAGGTAACTGCATGAAAACACACCCACAGTGATAACTAACTATATGTGATTTAAATCAGCATAAGAAACAACTTTGGAAAAAGGAAAGATAATACAAACCTGATCAGTGTTCTCAGGTAGGAGCATAAGCTTACTTGAGCCTTTGTACTTATGCATCCAATCTGTGTTTGATTTATTTGATATTTGTACTTAAGCTTATGCATCCATTGTGTATTGCTCTAGAAGGGTGGTTCCCTTTGGCCAAGCCAACTTCCTTGAATAGTGGTATTTTATTAGCAAGAAGGACCCCATTTTGTTGCTTGTTCACCATTCAGTTCTATCTGAATATAAAAGTCGTAGTAATTTAGACCATGAGAAATCATATTCATTGCAAGCAGAGACAGATACATACAGATACATGTATAAGAAAGTTTACACAACAAGATTTCCAATATTTGCAAGCCCCATTTGATAAATAAAACTGCAGAAAAATGCCAAAATCAAGTATCAAGATTGTTATGCTTAACTATAAAGATGAAATTAATAAAGGTTTCTCTGAAATCGAAGCAAAGACAAAAATTAGAAAAAAATAAACACACAAATCAGAAGTAAAAACATACTAAACCTTCAATCAAGAATTAGAACCCACTTGTCAAATAAAAGAAAATTAAAGAACTGAATGTGTTCATCTTAATCGGTCACTTCAATCAAGAATTAGTGCCCTAAATCATTGGGTCTCTAAGTGTAAGAAAATTAGTGCAATTATGATGGGAACTAGAGTCCAAATTCACCCGTGGCTGATGAGTCTGAAGGGTTTGGGTTCTCAGAGAAGGACTCGGTAGGCTGATCCAAGTCCTTGTAAGGTCTATTTGAGGTCCAAGGGTCTCCTTTCTTCCCACATGTCCTGCATACCATCAATACATCTCCTCCTTTCGACTATTATCATGATGATTGATATGTGCGTAGTGAATTGCAGCTGAAACTGTTGATCTAGGTTATAAACATGATGTAGAGAACTAGGGCTAGATGTAAATAAAGTAATAAACTTCTTCAATTATATATGTCTTAACAATTTCACATAAATAATTATAAAGGATCGATTGTTACAATTATATGAAATTTCAGATCTAGGGATAACGTACCAAGAGCCCTTGGTCGCTCAAAGATGATTTCCTCGGTAGAAACCATGGTGAGTCTGGTGCCGACGTCCTCTTGAACGGAATCACCGAACTTAGGCCAAGAACGCCTCTCCATGGTGCGCTTGCTCAGCCGAGCATTAGCGAGTTTACGGACGCGTGTGGTTGAGGTAATCTTAACCTGATTACCTTCGTCGTTGAATTTTGTACTCAATAAACTTCTTCAACCCGTGTTCGTCGGGTCCAATAACCTGTTTCGGCGACAACAAATAGTCATAGTCACCGCCATCATCTTCTTCCTCCAATTCACCCCATCTGGGTTTTTAAGCCATGTCTGCGAAGCTTCTAGAATTGTTGTTGAGGGAAAATTAGGGTAGGAGATTCGAAGTGGTAATGTGAATAAGATGAAGATGTAATGAAGTCCATTGTTGTGATTCTCTAGGCTCAAAATTGATAGATTTTTTTTGATTCTTTCAAGTTTGAATCAGAAAATGAGAAAGAGTTAGGGAAATCAAGAGTGCAATGCTCGTCCTTGTTAGGTTGAATGGTTGTGAATGAGAAAGAGTTAGGGAAATCAAGAGTGCAATGCTCATCCTTGTTAGGTTGAATGGTTATGATTTCGAAGATGAAAGATAGATAGAAGATAGAAAAAACAAGCGGGTTTTCAAAATTTTGGGGATCTCGTTTCCCCCTTGTCTACTAATTAGTGTGTTTCATTAAAATTATAAAGCGACAGGTACAGACGACGTGCGTTTAAGATAAAGTACCCTCCGTGTTTTTAATTTTTTTTTCTTGAGACACTAAGTTAAGGGCACGCAATAAAGCGTGACGTAAATCCTTAAATTTTTTGGAGAGATAACACTATTTTAAGGGCACGTCCTTTTGCGTATCGTTAATTATCGCGTTTCGTAAAAATCACGCCATTAAAGGTCTGTTTTCTAGTAGTGATAAAACTTCGACAAGAGGTAAGCCATTTCTTAGTTTGGAAGGATAACATACACCTATGTTGTGTTCATGTCTTTTGATGTTGTGTGAAGTTAGAAACTAAATGTGAATGGTAGAATAAAACCTGGACATATATTGTTATTGATAATGCATATGAACTAGGTAATTAATGAATTGTAGATTCCTAGAACTAATTAACTGGTGCAACATGTAAGTGTTAGGTCCATGCTAAAGGTGAGGACTTTCTGTGTGGTTTTATTGTGATGTTATGCATGCTATATTTTTGTTTTGCCACTCTTGAATGAAACTAGGAAATACATGCTAGATGTTGTGTGATTGAAAGGTGTATCTTATTATTCCATGACATATTGTTATGTATGCCTTGTGTTTGATATGCCTTGGATGTATGTTTGATAGATGTAGTATACAATGGATTAATACAAATAATTCACTTGCATGATTACATAATAATATTGGTGAGTTGTGTGTTTTACCCATGTGAGAGAAAGTTAATTAATTACCTAATTATTTAAATAACAGGGGAATGCACATAATGGGGTTAAATGATAGAAACCTAACTAAGGTACGTGCCCTTATGAGATATCACAGTGGAAGGTTATCGATGGAGGAAAAGAGCTTAGGTCAAATAGACATCGAATGGGTTTTTAGATGACCATATCGAGACATGGTACTGGTACAGTCTTGTATCGGGACTTGAGTAATGTTGGCCATTAAAGAGGTCGGATCAAGCATCATGTCTTTTGTGTATGTATTTAATTGATGTTCTAATAAAACACTCTCAAATGACAATACATTGTCTTGTACATGTATAGTCACAGTAGTGAAATCGTCGAACCATGGATAGTGTTAAGGGTAGGAGTCGCACCCCATTTGGTGCACTGGGTCGCTAGGTCATGTTAGTAGCAAACATGATCTTTATTTGGGGAGTGTTAGTTATGACATAGACTCCTAGTTAGAGACGGGCATTAAAAGTAATTATAGGAAAGCAAATAAATAAATAATTACGGTGTTGAAAGAATGTTCGGATTAATATATATATATATATATATATATATATGTATATGTTAATATAGATCGATGTGTGATGCATGGATTGATGTGATTACAAGACTTGACACGATGTATGTGTATGATTTGTTTCCATGATTATATGCTTGAGATTGAATCACTATGTTGATGTTGACACTTGTTTCTTGCATGTTGTTGTAGATTTTCATTGTTGCAAGTAGCTTGATTATTGATGGCCTGGTGAGGTTGGGATCTTTTGGGTAGTTATAGTCTTTTGGTTACTAGTGTTGATACTAGTTTGAGACATGATGTGGTATTTCATTTAAACTTGGTTTTGGTGTTTATTTTGGTTAGGTTTTTACAACTATATAACTTGATGAGTTGTTTTTGAAAGACATTCTAAATAACTATTGATGATGATTTTATAACACTTCCGCTAACGTCTTTATGATAATTAATGTTATTAAAATAAAAAAAATTGGGTAAAAAATCATTGTGTTACATCTTGATAAAGTACATCCAAATAAGGTGTGATGTTATGAAACAATTGAGAATGTTGATTATGAAAAAGTTAATGCATTTGAGAAAATACAAAAGAGAGATTATGCCATTGAAGACACATATTTAATCAATTAGACTTTCCGTTCAATCATTCAATGTTCGCATTTGGTCATTTCAAGCTTGTAGAAAATTTCCATGATACAAAGGATTATAAAAGTTTGAAAATTAGATTCCATGCATTTCTTGTACAGAAAGAAAAATATGTTTGGTCCTTGGTGAAGATTGTTAAACTTTTATCGATAACTCCCGATGTCATGTTCGAAGGAGTAATTCAAAACTATCTATATAAAGTTGTTAGAGCCAACAATGTTCTTTTTGACTTCGCCATTGTTGAATTTCCCTTGATGAAATTGAATGATTTCATCATTGTTATGAAGATTATGTAAGATTTGAATAATGATGAAGTTCAAGATAAATCTTCCCACATCATTGGATATAGCCACACCAAAAGCTTCATCCACTGTTATTTTGCTCATCTAACATTAATAGATTTTGAGTTTGCTAATTCTTTCATGAAAAAACCACACGCTCCCAATTGATTATGGAAAGGGAAATTGAATATCGATAATTTTGAAGATGGTGAAATTATCAATCAACCTTAAGGTGTTGTCTTTCAAGGAAAGAACATGAAATGAGGGAAAAAGAAATACTTTTGCCATACTGACGATAAAGAAATATACTCAAATTAGAATCTTTCCAGTGTTGTCTGTATAAACAAGTGCAAGAATAATTCAAATGAAGACAGAGTGGACATAACGGAGATTATAGTTTGGTACATGGATATAAGAAGCGTATTGTTACAAGTGATAAAGATGTACCCACAATTTGAAGATTCGATAATGATCACAAAGGGGGGAGATTGTAGAGTCATATATGTTATGATATATCAATGTCTTAAGTAGTAGTCTAAGTAGCGAAGTGTTTTTCATTATCAAACATCTTCATGACTTCGATACTATATGTATTTTATTAGGAACATATGTTGTTTCTCTATAAATGTTGAAGTTCCGATATACTTTTTGTATCTGTTGAGTACACTATAAATAGTGTAGGTACCTAAGTTGTTTGTAACTTTTGCAACTTGTGCACTGTGCTTTTCTCTCTCACAAGTGTACTTATACTTCTTTGGATAATATGAGCTGCATCAAGATCTTATTTACATCTCTTGTTCATATTAACTCTGATTTCATATACGATTGATTATACCTCTTTTCATATTTTGTGATTTTTGGAATATTATAATTTAGGGAAAATGACTTATTAAGGTAATGAACTTTTGTATTTGTCCAAGTTTAGTCACTTTGTTTTGTATACTGTTAGATGCATTTTATATGCATCTTTTTGTAACGACCCAATTTTCATGTCCAAAAATTTCATTTTTAAATATTACTTTAGAAAACATTAATAAATAAAAAACATTGTTTGATCACAACATAACACATCGCAAACCATGTTTTAAAAGTCAAAACATACATCCCATCAAATATCAGAGTACAATCCCAGTGAATCTCGTAAATGCGGAAACCGAAGAGTGTGTGTGTAACATGCTGCTACCGTGCCGGCTCCTTTCCCCTGGCTGAGGAGGTACCTGAAACCAAAACTGAAACCGTAAACACAAAGCTTAGTGAGCTCCCCCATAATACCCCATACCATAGAAGCATTTAACATATAACATGCAATTAGGAGATACGGGCCTCGCCCACACTCGTGAAGATACGGGCCCCGCCCACACTTCGCTACCTGGGAGATACGAGCCTAGCCCACACTCCATTCTCGGAGAGATACGGGCCCCGCCCACACTCAACCGCCAACTCATATCATACAAGCATCGCACATACAACAAGTGTAAACAGTTCTATCATGCTGGTATATAACACAATCAACTCAACTAATAGATACGGGCTCGACCCACACTATAATACTAACGTCTCATCTATACGGGCCGGCCTTGGTGCCTTAGACCCGTTACTACTGGAAGGAAACTCACCTCGAAATAGCTGCTGGTCTGTGTGGGAATTGATCACTTACTACTGCTGCTGCTGCTCCGGAAACTCCCCGGCTGTAATTCCCACAATATACTTAATCATACACTGCCAACTGTCCTTTGGGTAAAAAGACCATTTTACCCCTGGTCTAGCCCTAAGTCAAATCGAAGTCAACTTTTAGTTGACCCAACTCGCCGAGTGGATCTCCACTCGCCGAGTCCCTAGCAAACTATTGTCCTGGGTCCCTGATTCTACTCGTCGAGTTGGGCTATGACTCGACGAGTTCATCTTCTAAACTGTCATTCAACTCCTTCATCCTACTCGCCGAGTTGTATGAACAACTCGTCGAGTTCATCTTCATCCGAAGAACACATATGCTAAGACTCGCCGAGTTGTATGAACAACTCGCCGAGTTTGTTCTTGATCTATGAAGATTGTCTTGGACTCGCCGAGTCAGGGCATTGACTCGCCGAGTCCTATCATGAGCGAGTTTAGCTTCCAACTCACCGAGTCACCCCCTGTGACTCACGGCTCAACTCGATACATCTTAAAGGGACCAGTTCAGTGACTCGCGACCAGACTCGTCGAGTCACATATATGACTCGCCGAGTCGCAGCCATGCATCCATCAAATACACCGATTTGCTCGATTCCAGTCCATGCCATTCATAGATCTGGGCTTCTAGGACACAATTCACACGTAAAGTTTCCAACTTTACATGTAGATATTCACCAATATGGATTTTAAGGCTCAAAGTGCACCAAAAGAGGTAGATCTAGGGCTTTCATGCCATATGACCCCATAAAGGCAATAGATCCAAGCTCCAGGGACTAAATCATGCCTAGATCTAAAGGCTAACAACTTATTATCACCCACAAAGCACAAACAAGCTTGGGGAAGAGCCCAAGAAGGACTCCAATGAAGCAATAAGGGATTACAAGCTTGAAAACAGAGGGGAAACGAGCTATACCTCAAGGAATATGTTGAAATGACACAAAGATGCCTGATCTCCTTCTCCTCTTCTTGATCTACACCTCTTTCTCCTCAAAACCTTCAAGAACACACCAAGAGCACTTCAATCTCTTAAGGAAATAAGGGAAAAACGATGTTGGGGAGTTCTAGGGGGTGAATGGGGACGAGTTGGGGCGGAATGAGGGTTTAAATAGGGTGCAAACCCTTGAAACTTAGGGTTTCATCCAGCAGCGGTGACTCGCCGAGTCCAGGATATGGACTCGCCGAGTCGCCCACTTAAACGTGTCCTGAGTCTCGTCCCTACTCGGCGAGTCAGACCTTATGACTCGCCGAGTCCAAGGCTAAAATAGGGCAATGCTCAAATAAAATTCACATACCGGAAACCAGGTGCTACAAATCTCCCCCACTTATTTTAGACTTCGTCCTCGAAGTCTGCTGCCCGGTCCTGAAACAGCTCGGGGTAATGCTCCATCATCTCGTCCATCGGTTCCCAAGTCCATTCCGAACCCTTGCGGTGCTGCCATTGCACCTTTACTAGTTCTACCCTCTTGTTTCTCAAAGCCTTTGTCTTTCTGTCAAGTATTGCGACTGGGCGCTCAATGTAATTCAAGATGTCATCAACCTGAATATCCTCCAATGGTACTACTGCTGAATCGTCCACCAGGCACTTCCGCAGCTGCGAAACATGAAAGGTGCTGTGGATCTGACTGAGCTCGGCTGGCAGGTCCAGCCTATACGCCACCTTGCCCACCCGGGCTGCAACTCTGAACGGCCCGATGAATCTTGGGCCCAACTTGCCCCGCTTCCTGAATCGAATGACACCTTTCCAAGGCGACACTTTCAGGAGAACCATATCCCCGACTTGGAACTCCAAGTCGGATCGACGCCTATCGGCGTAGCTTTTCTGCCGACTCTGTGCAGTATGAAGTCTGCTCCGAACCTGCTGGATCCTCTCGGTCGTCTCTAGCACCACCTCGGTGCTTCCCATGACTCTCTGGCCAACTTCACCCCAACATATCGGGGTTCTGCACTTTCGCCCATACAACATCTCAAACGGTGGTCGGTCAATACTCGCGTGATAGCTGTTGTTGTAGGAGAACTCAGCCAAGGGAAGATAGGTATCCCAGCTACCACCGAAGTCCAACACACACGCCCGCAACATGTCCTCCAAAGTCTGGTTGGTCCGCTCACTCTGACCATCTGTCTGCAGGTGAAAGGCGGTGCTGAAATGCAGACGAGTGCCCAACTCGTCATGGAATTTCTTCCAAAATCTGGAAGTAAAACGCACGTCCCTGTCCGAGATTACCGATACTGGCACTCCATGCCGTGCCACAATCTCCCTGGTATAGATGTCGGCCAATCTTTCGGCCGATATGCTCTCCTGGATTGGAATAAAGTCAGCACTCTTGGTCAATCTATCCACGATGACCCAAATCGAATCCACTCCACGTGCAGTCCTGGGAAGCTTTGTGATAAAATCCATCGTGATATCTTCCCATTTCCACAGTGGGATGTCCAACGGCTGCATCTTGCCATGCGGTCTCTGATGTTCGGCCTTGACCTTCCTGCAGGTCAAACACCGCTCGACGTACCATGCCACATCCCGCTTCATGCAAGGCCACCAGTAATCCGGACGAAGATCCCTATACATCTTCGTCGCCCCGGGATGAATAGAAAATCAGGACTTGTGCGCCTCCTCCATCAAAATCTGACGCACGCCACCGTGATACGGCACCCACACCCTACGGTGTAGTGTCAAAAGTCCTCTGCCATCATAATCAAAGGAGGAAACCTGACCCACCACACGCTTGCTCTTCCGATGCTCCTCCTTGATAGCCTCCTGTTGAGCCTCCCGAATCTGCTCCAATAGGGGAGTCACCACGGTCATCCTCAAGCAAACGTCCCTGA
Source organism: Lactuca saligna (assembly GCF_052625555.1). Classification (NCBI taxonomy): domain Eukaryota; kingdom Viridiplantae; phylum Streptophyta; class Magnoliopsida; order Asterales; family Asteraceae; genus Lactuca; species Lactuca saligna. The sequence goes on along the minus strand of NC_136421.1, from coordinate 142,299,160 downwards.
TCGGCACCGTCTTGCGGCTAAGCGCATCGGCCACCACATTGGCCTTCCCCGGGTGGTAAAGGATCTCGCAATCATAATCCTTCACTACGTCCAACCACCGCTGCTGCCTCATATTCAGATTCGGCTGGTCCATGAGGTACCTCAAACGCTTGTGGTCCGTGTAGATGGTACACCGAACCCCGTAGAGGTAATGTCGCCAAATCTTGAGGGCAAAGACCACCGCCCCCAACTCCAAATCGTGCGTCGGGTAGTTCGCCTCGTGAGGCTTGAGCTACCGTGAAGCGTAGGCAATGACATGCCCCCTCTGCATCAGAACTGCGCCCAACCCCGAAATAGACGCATCGCAGTAAACCACAAAATCCTCTACGCCCTCAGGCAGGGCTAGGATCGGCGCCTCACACAATTTCTGTCTCAGCATCTCAAACACAGCCTGCTGCTCGGGTCCCCACCGAAAGACCACGGCTTTCTTCGTCAGTCGTGTCAGGGGTACGACTATCTTGGAGAAATCTTGGATAAATCTCCAATAGTAGCCTGCCAATCCCAGGAAGCTCCGAATCTCAGATGGAGACTTCGGGACCTCCCATCTCATCACGGCCTCGACCTTGGCCGGATCAACCAGAATCCCGTTCTGGTTGACGAGGTGTCCAAGGAATTGCACCTCGCGCAACCAAAACTCACACTTGGAGAACTTGGCATACAAGCTCTCCCTCCTCAAGGTCTCCAATACCTCCCTCAGATGCTCCTCGTGTTCCTCCCGAGTCTTGGAATAGACCAAGATATCATCGATAAAGACTATCACAGACCGATCCAGCATCGGTCTACACACGCGGTTCATGAGGTCCATGAACGCGGCAGGAGCATTGGTGAGCCCAAACGGCATCACCACGAACTCGTAATGACCATAGCGCGTCCGAAACGCGGTCTTCTGCATATCCTCCTACCTGAACCTCATCTGATGATAGCCCGAACGCAAGTCAATCTTGGAGAACCAAGATGCTCCCTGAAGCTGGTCAAATAGGTCATCAATCCTCGGAAGCGGGTATCGGTTCTTCACCGTTACCTTGTTCAGCTCTCGATAATCTATACACATCCGATGCGACCCGTCCTTCTTCCTTACAAACAGAATTGGGGCTCCCCAGGGTGAACTGCTCGGACGAATAAATCCCTTGTCTAGCAGCTCCTGCAGCTGCGTAGACAACTCCTGCATCTCGGGAGGAGCCAACCGATACGGTGCTTTGGTTATCGGAGCTGCACCGGGAAGGAGGTCAATCCTGAACTCCACCTGTCACTCCGGAGGTATCCCAGGTAGTTCCTCCAGGAAAACATCTGCAAAATCTCGAACCACCGGGACCTCGCTCATGGTCGCCTTACCCACCTCCCGGGTATCCATCACATACGCGACATATCCCGCGTATCGCTGCTGAAGGTAGCGCCTAGCCCTCGCTGCTGAACATACAGTGGGTCCACACTGCGGCCGTTCGCCATGAATCACTAACTCTCCCCTGCTTGGGGTCCTGACTCGCACTAGCTGTTGCGCGCAATCTATCACTGCCCCATTAGGGCACAACCAATCCATACCAATAATCACCTTGTTCCCACGCAACGGGATGGGAACCAAGTCTACCAGGTAACGCTCCTCAAACAGTCGCAGAACACAATCTCGAAACACCATCGATGCTCGCACCGATCGATCGTCAGCAATCTCTACCTCTAACGGGCAATCTAACTCGCCTGAAGTCTCATGAAATCTCTTGCTAAGAGAAAGAGAAACGAACGATCGGGATGCACCCGAGTCGAACAATACCTGAACCGGGATGCCGTTCACATGGAACGATCCTAATACACATGTATACACACGGAGCACATATCAATACCATAACATCATAAAACAAAAGAAGGGAAGAATCATACCCGTCACCACATCGGGCGCGGCGCGTTCCTCCTCGGCAGTCAACTGAAATGCCCGACTCCTCACCACTGGAGCCTCTGCCTTGCCCTGCCGACCATCCGTGATCCGTAGGGTCGCTGGAGCCGGCGCCTTCACTGGTGCTGCAACTGACAACTGGGGGCAATTGGCCTTCTTGTGGCCCCTCTGGTTGTAGTGAAAACACAGCAACTCGGATGTCTGAATAGCTGAAACTGGAGCAGTACAATCCCTGCTAAAGTGCCCTGTCTTGCCGCACTTGTAGCAGCCTCCTGATCCCCTCCTACATATCCCCACGTGCATCCTGCCGCATTTCCCGCAGCGGCTCGATCCTGAATGACCCTTCGGTCTACCGTCTGATCCCTTGGGCTTCTTCCCCGAAGCCCCTCCTGCCTGACCGTCCTCTAGTTTCCGTTTCCGGATGTGCTCCAAATCTATCTCCCTCTCCCTAGCCCTGGCAATCATAGAGTCCAGGGTAGGGCAAGCCGAAAAGCTAACATGCTCCCGAATGTCAGCTCGTAGCATATCATGGTAACGAGTCCTCCTCATATCCTCGTCACCGGCATACTGGGGCACCAATAAAGCCCTCTCCCGGAACATGGCAGTGATCTCCGCCACAGTCTCCGTCGTCTGCCTCATGTCTAGAAACTCCCTGGCCAGCTGCTGAAGCTCGACCGCCGGTGCAAACTCTGCCCGGAACCTAGTCACAAAGTCCGACCAGGTCATTGCCTCGATAGCCGAGGCTCCCAACAAGTCACCCACTGACTCCCACCAATCCCGGGCTCGGTCCCGCAAACACCCTGCTGCGTACCTCACCTTCGACCCCTCGGGGCAGAAGCTAGTCAACTGGGCAGACTCGATATCCACAATCCACCGCCTGGCGACAATGGGGTCCTTCACCCCATGGAAATCCGGCGCACCACTGCCCCTGAAGTCCTTGAAGGACAGTGTGCGAGATCCTGACTGGCTAGAGGTTAAATCGCTCCTGAATGCCCGTAGGCGATCCTCCATCAACTCCAGGATCCCTTCCTTGATCAACCCAAAGAGGATGGGGGTCGACTCAAGGATGCCCCTGGTGATCTCCGACGTGATGAACTCACGTAGCCTCTCATCAATCCGCTCGGTGCCTGATCCCGAACCTAACCCCTCTCCTGAACCGCCATCTGTCGGTCTCGGTCGAAGTACCACCATTCTGCAAAACATCATAATAATCATTAGTGATACTGCTACTTTCTGAGGGATCTCAACTACTTACAGGTTCCTTGGTCTCATCTTGGACTTCCTCGGCTCGGGTACGGATCCTCTGCTTTCAGTAGTACGGGCCCATACTACCTTCCACATCTATCCGTACCTTCTCCAAGGAATTCCTCGACTTCACCAGATCCCCTTTACTACTGCTACTCTCTGCTATTCTCATCCTAGGCTTGCCCTAGGGAAAACTCAAGTTCAACACGACTGGTCCTCAGCTGCTGTAGGTCTCCTCATAATGCCAGTTAGCCACCACCTAAACACCATCACATGTGATGAGGATTAGATAATCCTTCAAGTAAAAGATCCGTCCCTACAACGGTTGGACTCAAACAAGAGCTGCGCAATAGGGCCAGTTCCAGTACTTTGGGATTATTCAAACCTGATTACATGTGGTGTGACGTGTTCACCTAGTGGCTAACTCCCATTACTCAGAACCCCACCAAGCACGAAGCAAGCAGCATTCGGATAAGGGGAAACAGACTCAAGCCAAAACTATTCTTATAACAAGAAACGACACTAGCATAGGATGCTAAGCTCATACTATCAGGCATAACTTAAACAGGCTATCCTACTACTGTCTACTAAATTATAGCATGCAATACTCATAAAGCTGTAACACATAAGCAGGCACATAAGGCATCACTCCTAGATCCTTAGCCCTATTCTAGCATGCGGTTCTACGTAAGCTGATAAACATAACATAAACTTGTATGGGTACTATGGGGAATACTTACTTGAGCTCGGCCGGTCGCGCACGTAACACACTTCGCTCTTTCTTATGACTCTTTTCCGAGTTTTAGAGAACATTTTCTTTTGGAAAATCTTTCAATCCCTCGATTTGAGTTCAGACACTCCCGAAGGCGTGTCCGAATCCCTCAAACCAGGGCTCTGATACCAACTTGTAACGACCCAATTTTCATGTCCAAAAATTTCATTTTTAAATATTACTTTAGAAAACATTAATAAATAAAAAACATTGTTTGATCACAACATAACACATCGCAAACCATGTTTTAAAAGTCAAACCATACATCCCATCAAATATCAGAGTACAATCCCAGTGAATCTCGTAAATGCGAAAACCGAAGAGTGTGTGTGTGACATGCTGCTACCGCGCCGGCTCCTTTCCCCTGGCTGAGGAGGTACCTGAAACCAAAACTGAAACCGTAAGCACAAAGCTTAGTGAGCTCCCCCATAATACCCCATACCATACAAGCATTTAACATATAACATGCAATTAGGAGATACGGGCCTCGCCCACACTCGTGAAGATACGGGCCCCGCCCACACCTCACTTTCTGAGAGATACGGGCCCCGCCCACACTCGTGAAGATACGGGCCCCGCCCACACTTCGCTACCTGGGAGATACGGGCCTAGCCCACACTCCATTCTCGGAGAGATACGGGCCCCGCCCACACTCAACCGCCAACTCATATCATACAAGCATCGCACAGACAACAAGTGTAAACAGTTCTATCATGCTGGTATATAACACAATCTACTCAACTAATAGATACGGGCTCGGCCCACACTATAATACTAACGTCTCATCTATACGGGCCGGCCTTGGTGCCTTAGACCCGTTACTACTGGGAGGAAACTCACCTCGAAATAGCTGCTGGTCTGTGTGGGAATTGATCACTTACTACTGCTGCTGCTGCTCCGGAAACTCCCCGGCTGTAATTCCCACAATATACTTAATCATACACTGCCAACTGTCCTTTGGGTAAAAAGACCATTTTACCCCTGGTCTAGCCCTAAGTCAAATCGAAGTCAACTTTTAGTTGACCCAACTCGCCGAGTGGATCTCCACTCGCCGAGTCCCTAGCAAACTATTGTCCTGGGTCCCTGATTCTACTCATCGAGTTGGGCTATGACTCGACGAGTTCATCTTCTAAACTGTCATTCAACTCCTTCATCCTACTCGCCGAGTTGTATGAACAACTCGTCGAGTTCATCTTCATCCGAAGAACACATATGCTAAGACTCGCCGAGTTGTATGAACAACTCGCCGAGTTTGTTCTTGATCTATGAAGATTGCCTTGGACTCGCCGAGTAAGGGCATTGACTCGCCGAGTCCTATCATGAGCGAGTTCAGCTTCCAACTCACCGAGTCACCCCCTGTGACTCACGGCTCAACTCGATACATCTTAAAGGGACCAGTTCAGTGACTCGCGACCAGACTCGTCGAGTCACATATATGACTCGCCGAGTCGCAGCCATGCATCCATCAAATACACCGATTTGCTCGATTCTAGTCCATGCCATTCACAGATCTGGGCTTCTAGGACACAATTCACACGTAAAGTTTCCAACTTTACATGTAGATATTCACCAATATGGATTTTAAGGCTCAAAGTGCACCAAAAGTGGTAGATCTAGGGCTTTCATGCCATATGACCCCATAAGGGCAATAGATCCAAGCTCCAGGGACTAAATCATGCCTAGATCTAAAGGCTAACAACTTATTATCACCCACAAAGCACAAACAAGCTTGGGGAAGAGCCCAAGAAGGACTCCAATGAAGCAATAAGGGATTACAAGCTTGAAAACAGAGGGGAAACGAGCTATACCTCAAGGAATATGTTGAAATGACACAAAGATGCCTGATCTCCTTCTCCTCTTCTTGATCTACACCTCTTTCTCCTCAAAACCTTCAAGAACACACCAAGAGCACTTCAATCTCTCAAGGAAATAAGGGAAAAACGATGTTGGGGAGTTCTGGGGGGGTGAATGGGGACGAGTTGGGGCGGAATGAGGGTTTAAATAGGGTGCAAACCCTTGAAACTTAGGGTTTCATCCAGCAGCGGTGACTCGCCGAGTCCAGGATATGGACTCGCCGAGTCGCCCACTTAAACGTGTCCTGAGTCTCGTCCCTACTCGGCGAGTCGGACCTTATGACTCGCCGAGTCCAAGGCTAAAATAGGGCAATGCTCAAATAAAATTCACATACCGGAAACCAGGTGCTACACTTTTAGCATGATTTTGTCTGTGTTTTCTTATAAATTACCAACTATCACCCTTATATTTCTATAAATTTTATATTTCATAGTATTTTCATAGAATTATCGTACTACTCACTTTCGTTATGATTTTTCAGAGTAAATTTGATCCTAACAAGAATACAACACTTTGAGGATGTGTTAGATCGAGAAGTGGAGCTAAATTTGAGTTGGAAGTGAAGAAGGATGTTGAAGAATGACATGTAAATGTTTAAAAGGAAGAATTACAACCGAACCGCGACAAAAAGGAAACAATGTAAATGATGGGTTTTAGGTAAAACAAATAAACTAGAAAACAATTCCTAAGTTCACATGCAACCTACTTTGGATCTATGTTTTATCTATTGAACATACAACTTTGAATTGCAAAACAAGAACCCTAGAGGAGAGAGGCTATAATCAAAATTTACAAACTAGGGTTTAGTAATTACATACCTTTCAATTGTTATAGTAAAAAATTGATGATTCCCTTGATCTTGATCTTGATCTTCTTGGAAGCTTAGCACCACAAGTGTAATGCCTCTAATGGAATCACACCCAAACTAGCAAGAAGGAAATTAGAGGAGAGAGGGAAGAGGGAGTATGCAAAATTTCGGCCCTTAGGGTTTCTTCAAAAGAAAAGAGTGACCAAAACATGAACCAGGAGGCTCCTTATATAGCTGAGGGATCTAGGGTTTAGGGGAAACCCTAGTTATCCTTTGCTTAGGGCCTAAGCAAACCCAAGGGCCTTATCCAAGCCCCTATGGACGAAATTATTAGGGTTTCCTCTAAAGATTTCGTCCACCCTTATCCAAGGGGTTTCTAGAGCCTTCCACTCAACTATTAGATAATTGCACACTAGTCCCTGCACCTTATAATTAATTCTTTTACCCCCGAAATTAATTCTAATTAATTTCTGGCTAACAATTAATTAAACAAAATAATTTCTTATTAATATATTAATCTTTTAACATATTAATAAATTCATTTATATTAATTTATTAATCTTATAATAAATTAATATCTCCCCTTTCATAATTTCCTTGTCTGGTTGCTAGGTTTGAGGGCAACCCAAAAGGACTGTGCTGCTATCAATTCAGGTACATACCAATTATAGTTATGGGCTTAGACACCTAATCCAACAGTCTCCCACTTGGATAAGTTTGTAACAATAATTGCTAGTATGCGTTCTAAATTTGACCAGCAAATTGTAGCTTCCAAAAAGCTGCTGTCGAACTCTGACCCAGTCAGTTACGTGTCCTAAGATAAGTGATCATATAATCCTTCGTTCTGCTAGATATCCCTAAACAAAATATATGGAATGCTATCAACCTCTTTGTCCAGAATCTATGTTTCCTGATTCCTGATTAGTGATGATGTAGGACTTCTAATTGAGCACATCAATTTAGTCCTGGTTGGGCCCAGCACATAAGTCAACACCAAATCATCGAGGGGCCCACAGATATCGCTTTTCCCACTAAGGAAAAAGGAACGAATAAACATTGACTCATATGCTTGTATCTTTTACTCATCAAACCATACATGATAATACGGTTTATAACACCAAGTTACTGATGCGTTTTCGTATTACCAATGCATAGCCGACTTGCAAATTACAACTCATATATCTCTGTTTCAAGATTATAAGATATTATCGTCTCAGTGTTACTCGTGATGAATTCCATGAAGTAATACTCTGAGCGAGGGTTTATCCAATACTCAAATCTCAATTTCTGAGTACTCATGAACGTTGTAGCAAAATCTATTTCCATGTCTATCCTTAGACAATCTACAATCCAGTTCATGACAGTCTTGATTCACTACTTACTTCCAAAAGTACGAGCGACTGTGGAGTTTGAATAATCTTATTATTCGGGAAGTAAAACATGCAAAAATGAAACACAATAATAAACAATTGACAAAAGGTAGAACCCAAACTTATAAATAATACTTTATTATTTAATCACCAAAAGTCAATTACATTTACTTTGTTTCAAGTTTCAGAACAAAACTAATCTAACTACTAAAACTAATATCATCTTTCAGTCCTATGCTCCGAGCATGCTGAATATGCTTAGCCCTACTCAGACCCTTTGTGAGGGGATCTACTGGGTTATCTTCAGATGACACCCTCTTCACTATAAGATGGCCTTCTTCTACTCTATGTCTGATGAAATGGTACTTTCTGTCGATATGTCTGGTTTTACCATGATCTCTCGGTTCCTTTGTTAAGGCAACTGCTCCTTCATTATCGCAGAACAGTTCCATAGGCTCCTGGATGGTTGGAACAACTCCGAGATCCCCAATGAAGTTCCTCAACCAAGCTGCTTCTTTCGACGCTTCACTTGCTGCTATGTACTCTGATTCACAAGTAAAATCAGCCACCGTATCTTGCTTGGAACTCTTCCAAGTAACTGCTCCTCCATTTAATAAGAATACCCAGCCTGACTGAGAACGGAAGTTATCTCTATCCGTCTGAAAGCTAGCGTCACTGTAACCATCTACTCTCAAAGTATCATTGCCACCAAGTACAAGGACCCAGTCCTTCGTTCTTCATAAATACTTGAGTATATTCTTCACGGCTATCCAATGACCTTTACCTGGGTTTCCCTGATAGCGACTGACCATGCTCAAAGCAAATGCCACATCAGGGCGAGTACATGTCATAGCGTACATGATTGATCCGACAGCGGAAGCATAAGGTACATGACTCATGTCATCTATTTCCTCATCTGTACTCGGGCATTGAGTCTTACTCAATTTGGTATTGCTCTGGATAGGTAGCTCTCCCTTCTTGGAATTTTCCATACTAAACCTCTTTAGCACCTTATCCAAGTATGTGCTCTGACTAAGTCCAGTTAGTCTCTTCTTTCTATCTCTCAATATTCTAATCCCAAGAATATAGGCGGCTTCTCCTAGGTCTTTCATGGCAAAACACTTTCCAAGCCAAGACTTAACTTCATTCAAGGTTGGAACGTCGTTACCAATGAGTAATATATCATCGACATATAATACCAGAAAATTTACTATACTCCCACAAGCCTCGATATACACACAAAACTCATCTTCACTTCTAGAGAAACCAAACTCTTTGACTTTCTCATGGAAGCAAAGATTCTAGCTGCGAGATGCTTGTTTCAATCCATAAATGGATTTCTCAAGCTTGCATACTCTATTGGGAAACTTTGCATCAACAAAACCCTCTGGCTGACTCATGTAAACATCCTCAGCCAACTTCCCATTAAGGAAGGCAGTCTTGACATCCATCTGCCAGATTTCATAGTCATGAAAGGCAGCTATGGTGAGCAATATCCTAATAGATTTAATCTTAGCCACCGGCGAAAAAGTCTCATCATAGTCAACCCCTGGGGTTTGAGTGAAACCTTTTGCAAACAGTCGAGCCTTGAACGTATGCACATTCCCATCCATGTCTGTCTTCTTCTTGAAGATCCATTTTCACCCAACAGTCTTCCGACCTGGTGCACTATCAACCAAATTCCAAACTTGGTTGTCATACATGGACTTAATCTCGCTGTCCATTGCTTCTTTCCACTTGGAAGCCTCTAGGCCTGCCATTGCTTCCTTATAAGTGATTGGTTCATCTAAGTTTACTAGTGTTCTGTCACTTATGAATGTGTCACCATCTGAAGTAATATGAAAACCATACAACTCAGGTGGCACACTCACCCTAGTGGATCTTCGAAGCGGTAATGATTTATCAACCGGTTCAACAGGAACTGTTTCCTCTGGTTGAGTGCTAGTGTCATCTAAGGTTCCTTCATTGGTTGACTCTTGAATCTCTTCAAGGTCAATGGTACTCCCACTGTCCTCTTTGAATATGAGCTCTCTTTCCAGAAAGACTCCTCTTCGAGCTACAAACACCACGTTTTCACTAGGTCTGTAGAAAAAATGTCCAAAAGACTGCTTTGGGTAACCAATGAAAACACATTTCTCACTTCTAGTTGCTAGCTTGTCGTGAGTCTCTCGTCTTACAAAAGCTTCACAACCCCAGACTTTAATATGTGCTAACAAGGGAACTTTCCCTGTCCACATTTCATGAGGTGTTTTGGCAACCTTCTTTGTAGGGACAAGATTGAGGATGTGGGCGGCTATCTCTAAGGCATACCCCCAGAAGTGAATAGGAAGTGAGGCACGACTCATCATAGAACGAACCATGTCTAACAAGGTTCGATTACGCCTCTCAGCTACACCATTTAACTGTGGTGTCCTAGGAGGAGTCAATTGTGAGGCTATCCCACATTCTTTCAGATAGTCGTAGAACTCGGTACTAAGATACTACTCGCCTCTATCGGATCTAAGTATCTTGATCTTTCTGCCCAATTGATTTTTGACTTCATGCTTAAACTCTTTGAACTTTTCAAAGGTTTCTGACTTATGTTTGATCAAGTAGATGTAACCATATCTGCTATAATCGTCAGTGAAAGTCACATAGAATCGATTAGCATCCCTTGTGGTTGATCTGAAGGGCCCACACACATCTGTGTGTATGAGATCCAACAGACCTTCACCTCTTTCACAAGACCCTGTGAATGGTAATTTTGTCATCTTTCCCAAAAGACAAGATTCACACATATCAGTTGATTGTAGGTCAAATGATTCCAACACTCCATCCTTTTGGAGTTGGGCTATGCGTTTCTTGTTAATGTGTCCAAGACGACAATGCCACAAGCATGCCTTGTCTACACTATTAGACAAGTCAATATTAAGTACACTATTTCCTAAGCTATCAACACAAGTCACTGTTTCATACACACCATCACAAGGTAAAGCTTCAAACACAAAAACACCATTCTTATAAACAGAAATTGAACCATTCAAATCATTAAAAGAATATTTAAAACCTTGTCTGAACAATGCATGAAATGAAATAATGTTTCTCGTCATCTCAGACGAATAGCAACAATTTATTAAGTCTAATCTAACATCATTACTAAGCAATAGTTGATAAACTCCGATCTTGGTCACTGGTGAAGACTTTCTGTTCCCCATGATCAAGATTATCCTCCCATGCTCTATTTCCTCACTTTCCTTTAGCCCCTACAAATCAGAACAGATATGAAAACCACATCCTGTATCAAGGACCCATGAACGAGAAGATAATGAGTTATTAGCAGAAATAGTGTAAATACCTGCCGAGGAGGGCTTCACTTTTCCATCCTTGATATCTTGCAGATATTGTGGGAAAGATCTCTTCCAATGCCCCTTTTGATTGTAGTAAAAGCAAATGGCCTCTTTTGGATCAAAAACATGGGGAGTGGAACCATTGGGCTTAGCCTTCGGGCCATTACTAGATGACACAACTTGAGCCTTGCTCTTCCAGTTTTGCTTGGGAGGACATTTCCTCTTCTTCCCCTTTCCCTGTCCAATGGCCAAGATAGGGGAACTTGCAGGTGTGGAGGGTATACTTTTACCCTTCATCCCTGCCTCAGCTGTCTGCAACAAGTTGTGCAATTGGGCCAAAGTCTGCTCAGTGTTGTTCAAATGGTAAGTTAAGATAAACTGACCATAACAATCAGGCAATGAGTTCAAGACCATGTCAATGGCCAATTCCTCATCGAAGTGAATGTTGAGCTTGACCAAACGCTCTATGTAGCGTTGCATTCTTTGCACATGAGATACAACCGATTCCCCCTCTTTCATCTTGCAAGCCATGAGTGACTTGACTACCTCAAACTTTTCTTGACGAGCTCACTTATGGTAGTTTTCCATAAGGTCCTTGTTCATCTCAAAAGGCCAGTAGTCCTCATAATACCTCTGCAATTCTGGGGACATGGTTGCAACCATGATGCATGCCACTTTGGTAGCATCATCATAGTGTTTCTTGTAGGCAGCATACTCTTCGGGAGTGGCTTTTGACTCATCAAGTTCTTTGAGCTCCTTTTCAAGGACATACTCTTTATCCTCGAATCTAAGCGCCATCTTGATGTTACGCATCCAATCGTTATAGTCGGAGCCATCCATAACGACTTTGGAGCAGATGTTTAGTAGAGAGAAGTTGTGGCTGGAGGATGATAAAGCAGAAGTGTTTCCAGGAGTAGACATCTGAAAAGAAAGATATTTTAGTTAGATTCCAAGATACCTCAATATAATAACCCAAAGATATCATATCAAGGTTAGGACCCAACTATAACGATTTACAACTTAGAAATGGGATGCCGAGATCCAAGTTCAAATCTCATAAAGGTGGGTGAATGACGATTCACCAATTCCACCATTAGACAAAATAAACGAAGTGAAATTCCTAATTCTTTTGAGATACATTAAAACTATTTAATGGCATGTTTTAATCTCAGATTATGCTATACTATTTGTGACTGGGATACCGAGGATCACAAACTAGATGTGAATAACCATGCAAATGTGCTTGGTAACCTTATTGTCTTTATCATTAACTATTGATGTGCCGGTAAACCACACACGCTCCATCAAAATGATAATTATAAGATACCCATTACTACTCTTTATTAGTAGCTTTTAGTGTGCCGGTTAACCACACACGCTCCACTAACGACCAATAAAGCATAATGTGCAATTTCATGGATTAGCATATTTTTTCACATTTTTCCTAAAGTAACTAGAGTTGGGATTTTGAAAAATAGTGTTCTAGTACTTTCTTTAATAGCATTATACTTTTAATGGGAAGTAGTTGTCCTATCAAATCCGTTCTGCTAACGACCCTCCACTAATCAAGGAAGCGGTGGGTGAGAGTGGACACCCATTCAACTACCATTTTATAGGCAGTTTCCTTATACCCCCCTTATAGACTAGCTTCGTGAATGAGGCATACTAACGATTTGACTGACCATATTCTTATACATATATAATATTTAACTTTTAATTATAATATATATATATATATATATATATATATATATAAGGTGTGTTTTAAAACATTTTAAAACTCCAAGGGTTTATATAATTTTTTTTTCGAAATTTAAACTATTAAATTTTTAAATTTAAATAAACCAATTAATTAGATTTAATATTTATCTATTAATTAACTTTTAATTAATTTATTAAATCTTGTAAGGATTATCTAATTAAATTAAACAATTAATTTAATCCTAATCCATATCCCTTCTAGATTTTGAAAATATGGGGATAGGATAATTTCCTTATTTTTCTCAATTATCCAATAAGGCAACTATTATCCAAAACAAAAAAAAACCTAATCTTTATAGCATATTTCGAAATTTCCAAGGGAGGAGGCTAGGGTTTTCAAAAACCCTTTGATGCACAACCCTAAAAATCGAAAAAATGGCATTTAGGGTTTAATAGCTATAAACCCTAATTTGCAATTCAACAATTATAACAATTCAATTTAAAACAAACAAAGGCTCTGATACCACTGATGGGTTTTAGGTAAAACAAATAAACTAAAAAACAATTCCTAAGTTCACATGCAACCTACTTTGGATCTATGTTTTATCTATTGAACATACAACTTTGAATTGCAAAACAAGAACCCTAGAGAAGAGAGGCTATAATCGAAATTTACAAACTAGGGTTTAGTAATTACATAGCTTTCAATTGTTATAGTAAACAATTGATGATTCCCTTGATCTTGATCTTGATCTTCTTGGAAGCTTAGCACCACAAGTGTAATGCCTCTAATGGAATCACACCCAAACTAGCAAGAAGGAAATTAGAGGAGAGAGGGAAGAGGGAGTATGCAAAATTTCGGCCCTTAGGGTTTCTTTAAAAGAAAAGAGTGACCAAAACATGAAACATGTAACACCGTAAATTTCAAAACAAAATTTTCAATTTTCTTATAAAACATAATTCGATTAATATTCATCAAAAAACCATATTAATTATCCAATATAAGTTAATACAAAATCCCAAGATCACAATGTAAAAACTCCGAGTGTGTGTGTATGGATCAAGTCAGCGCCTTCCCGCGGTCGTCACTAGTACCTGAAACAATAACATCAAACACTGTAAGCACAAGGCTTAGTGAGTTCCCCAAAATACCACATATAACACATATTAGCCACTCGAGGCTATAACTCTGTGGGTCTGTGTGTCACACCCCCAAACCAGAATGGCGGAAACATTCGGGGGTGGATGACTTCACGTAGTATCACAACAATTGAATATTGTAAAGAAAGTAACACAACCATCATATATATAAAATGAAAACGTATATTGTTGCATTATACATGTTATCAAAAGAATATTACAATATGATGATAAATGTTCAATAATAAAAACATCCTTTGTGTTTCTTCTCCCAAAAGCTGGTAGTTACCTGTATCACTGATTCCCTGAGAAATACAAGTGGTTTTGAAAAGTGTCAATAATTAAGTTGGTGAGTTCATGAGTGTTTCGAGTTGAAAAGTATATCCTTTTTGGTAGTAAATTGGTAAACGAGGTTTTTAGAAAGTCCAATATTTTCTTGTAAGATGATTCAAAAGTTTCCAAAGTTGAAATGTGTTAGTATCTTTTATACTCAAATGATAAAAACAACTTTGTATGAAAAATAATGTAGAAAACTGCAATGCACATATGAATCTCGTAAATCAATCTTGTTTTATACTTTTTATGTGAGTTTTATAACCGTACTATTGACACTGACGGCCTGTACCAACATTCTTCAGGTGTTGCAGTGCTATGACATTTGTCACCCCAGACCTGCCGGTCTAACTATAGCTAGTAGTTTAGGTGCGGGATTGTCAATCCCGTATAGATCTATACACAAGTATCACGCTCTCCCTCCAAGAGATTATGGTATATAATACAGGACTTGAAATGCATACAAAAATGTACGTTGAAGTTTGAATATCTCACATTGCCTAGTATAAGTAGATTTACAATGAAATGACCTTACTTCTTTTGAAAGTGTTTCGTTTTTCAAGATGTATATGTAAAATGTAGGACTGACTTGTTAACTATACCCATTATAGTTTTTCAGATAGTATGTTCCATTTAGTAGAAATAACTTAGTGACATAATCGCTCTTGTATACATAATATGTTTGTATCGATATTCGAAGATAGAAATTTCATTTTTGTTTATAAAACGATACTTTAACGTGTAATGTACTTGTATTCCCCCCCCCCCCCCTAAAACATGAAAAAGAATTGAAAAGTAGGGGTATGAACTCACTTTTTAAGTTTGAAGAGAGGGACTAAAGTTAAGTAGAACTTCGATCGCGGATAGTTGCATCGTCGGGCTCTTCGGGGATCTCTGCAACGTAAATCTTTCGTCGGGGGCTCGAGTGCGGAAACCGAGGTGAGGGGAGGGTCTCTAGAGCTTAGAAGTATGAGAGAATGACTGAGGGATTGTGATTTGTGTGCAAAAACTCGAGCTTATGCCTTCTATTTATAGGGCTGGAAACCCTCGTACGCGGCGCGTACCTCCGACATACGCGGGGCGTAGTCAGTACGTGGGGCGTACTTCGGTTATGCGGGGCGTAACAATGCGTCATGGCTTACGACTCCTAGCTAGCTAAGCGTAGCTTGGGCGGGCCGATGGGACTCGACTCTGGGTCTAGTACGCGGGGCGTACTCCCAGAGAACGCGGGGCGTAATCCACCCTGTCCTCTTCTAAATTCCGTAACTTTCACGTACGAGCTCCGTTTTTCGTGTTCTTTATATCCACGCGTAGGTGAGATTATGCTCTACAACTTTCATTTAGACTCTGTTGTCTAGTTTTGTCTTTATTTTTAATGATATATTTTTAATAGGTCGGGCCTCCTAAAGTTCGTTTAAAAACTCATGGGTTCTTTATTCGACGTCGGTTTTTGTTTGTCTTCTCATCCATTTGTTCCTATTGCGGAGATCTTCAACTCTCATTTGGATTGCGTTAGCTAATATACACTCGATCTTAAATTCGAGTTTTTAGCCCTCTAGTACTATTACGAAGCTTCGAAAAATTCGTAACTTCTTCATACGAGGTCCAATTTGGGTGATCTTTTTATGCACACTCACCTTTTAACGAGATCTACGATTTATGTTTAGATACTTAAGGCTAAAATGCACATTATTGAGATTTTACTTTTTACGTCAAATAATGTTTTAACGGCGTGTCATAAATATACGAGTGGTTATAATTTCTTCAATATAACCCGGTTTTGAGCGTTCTTTATGTTTTCGGAAACCTTGACACGTTAATTAGTATTTGATACATCCCAACTTAGATATTTGAATACTTTGTTTTCAAGGTTAATTTAGTTGTATTTGACTTTTGAGCGTTACAATGCTTTTGGAAAATATAGGGTTGTCACATCATCCCCCTGTTAAGGGAATTTCGTCCCGAAATTTAATCTAAGATAGAGTTTACAGATTAGGAAAAAGATGCGTGTACTTTTGTTTCATTTGATCCTCTTGTTCCCAGGTGTATTCAGGTCCTCGCTTGGCGTTCCAGCGGACCTTTACGATAGGTATGCGGCTTTGTTTAGTTCTTTTGACTTCCCGGTCCATAATCTCTACTGGTTCCTCTACAAAATGGAGGTTTTCATTTATTGTAATTTCTTCTAGAGGGACGACAAGGGTCTCATCGGATAAGCATTTCTTCTAGAGGGACGACAAGGGACGTTGTGGAGTTCCTGAGGTAGTCTAAGTTTGTAAGCCACTGGACCGATCCTGGCAAGGATCTCGAATGGTCCGATGTATCTGGGGTTCAGTTTCCCACGTTTTCCGAAGCGTATCAATCCTTTCCAAGGCGAGACTTTTAGTAGGACACGGTCTCCAACTTGGAATTCCAAGGGTTTTCGTCTCTTATCTGCATAACTCTTTTGTCTATCCCTTGATGCTTTTAGACGTTCTCGGATTTGAACAATCTTCTCCGTAGTTTCCCGTATGATTTCTGGCCCAGTAAGTGTGTTGTCAGTTGCTTGTCCTTTTGCTAGTTGTGTGTCCCCCACTTCGGCCCAGCATAAAGGTGACCTACACTTGCGGCCATAGAGGGCTTCGAACGGGGCAGCTTTGATACTGGTGTGGTAGCTATTGTTGTACGAGAACTCGACCAAGGGTAGATGTGTGTCCCATGCTTTGCCAGAATCGATTACGCAAGCTCTCAGCATGTCTTCTAGGATTTGTATGGTTCTCTTGCTCTGGCCGTCGGTTTGAGGGTGATAAGCGGTGCTCATGTCTAGTCTTGTCCCCAAAGCTTTTTGTAGCGACTGCCAGAACCTTGAGGTGAATCTACTATCTCGGTCCGAGATAATGGATACGGGCACACCATGCAGTCGTACAATTTCTCTGAGGTATGTCCTTGTTAACTTCTCCAATTTATCCGTCTCTTTGATCGGTAGGAAATGTGCTCATTTAGTTAACCTGTCGACAATTACCCAAATGGTGTCGAGTCCGCCTGTCGTTTTGGATAACTTGGTTATGAAATCCATAGTTATCCGCTCCCACTTCCATTCGGGTATTTCTGGTTGTTGTAATAAACCCGAAGGCTTTTGGTATTCTATTTTGACCTTAGCGCACGTCAGACATTTACTCACGTAGGTAGCAATTTCGGCTTTCATGTTCGGCCACCAGTACAACTTCTTGAGGTCGAGATACATCTTGTCGGAGCCGGGATATATGGAGTATCGTGTTTTATGGGCTTCGTCCATGACGATTTCTCTGAATCCACCAAACTTTGGTGTCCATATCCGATCCATGAAATAACGAACTCCATCGTTCTTGGTTTCAAGGTTCTTATCCATTCCTCTTAGGGCTTCTCCTGCCACATTTTCGGATTTCAAGGCTTCTATTTGGGCTTCCTTGATTTGCGTGGAGAGGTGTGAATGGATCATCATAGTTAGGGACTTCACTCGGCGACCTGAGTATTCCTTCTGACTGAGTGCATCAGCCACTACATTAGCCTTTCCGGGGTGATATCGAATTTTGCATTCGTAATCACTTAGTAGTTCTACCCACCGTCTTTGTCTCATGTTGAGTTCTTTCTGGTTGAGGATATGTTGAAGGCTTTTTTGGTCAGTGAAGATCGTACATTTCGTGTCGTAGAGGTAGTGTCTCCATATCTTTAGAGCGAAGACGACTGCTCCTAGCTCAAGATCGTGTGTTGTGTAGTTCACTTCATGCGTCTTTAGTTGTCTTGAGGCATAGGCGATGACCTTCCCTCGTTGCATCAGGACACACCCGAGTCCTTGGTTTGATGCATCACAATAGACCACGAAGTCCTCTGTCCCTTCTGGCAGGGTTAGGATGGGCGCACTACATAATGCTCGTTTTAGCATTTGAAATGCGGCGTCTTGTTTTTCTCCCCAGTCGAAGGTCACATTCTTCTGAGTTAGTGTGGTGAGTGGCTTGGCAATCTTGGAGAAATTTTGTATGAACCTTCGGTAATACCCGGCGAGTCCCAAAAATTGTCGGATCTCTGTAGGGGTTCTTGGAATCGTCCAACTCTCTATTGCCTTGATCTTCGAGGGATCCACGTGTATTCCTTCCTTGCTTACTACGTGTCCTAGGAAATCCACCTCCCGAATCCAAAATTCGCACTTGGACAATTTTGCGTAAAGTTTCTCTGCCCTTAATGTTTCCAGAACCTGGCGGAGATGTTGGCTATGTTCTTCCTGGCTTCTAGAATAGATGAGTATATCATCTATGAACACGATCACGAATTTGTCCAGGAAGGGACGACATACTCGGTTCATTAAATCCATGAACACCGCTGGAGCATTTGTCAATCCGAAGGGCATTACTATAAACTCGTAGTGACCATATCGTGTTCAGAAAGCCGTTTTGGGGATGTCTCCTTCCAGTACTCGTAGTTGGTGATAACCAGATCTTAGGTCGATCTTTGAGAAGTAGCTCGCACCCTGTAGTTGGTCGAACAGATCGTCTATGCGTGGTAAGGGATATCGGTTCTTGATTGTCAGTTTGTTCAGCTCTCGATAATCGATGCACATGCGAAAAGATCCGTCCTTCTTTTTCACGAACAGGACTGGTGCTCCCCATGGTGAGAAGCTTGGTCTGATGAATCCCTTTCTCAACAGCTCGTTCAATTGACTGGACAGTTCCTGCATCTCAGCTGGAGCTAAACGGTAAGGTGACTTCGCTACTGGGGTAGCTCCGGGGATTAAGTCGATTCTGAATTCGACTTGACGTTCCGGTGGGATTCCTGGGAGATCTTCTGGGAAAATGTCTGGGAAGTTGCAGACTTCCGGAATGTCTTTAATGTTCTTTGGTTCTTGCTTCTGGTCTACTACGTGGGCTAGAAAGGCAGGGTATTCCTTGCGAAGATATTTTCGTGCTTTAATACAGGAGATGATTTGCAAATTTGAACTAGGTTTGTCTCCATATATGATAAGATTTTCACCGTTGGGAAGATTGAGACGAACGGCCTTTTCATGGCAAAGAATGTCGGCATGGTGAAGACTCAACCAGTCCATACCGATGATTACATCAAAACTTCTTATCGAAATGGGCATAAGGTCGATTTGAAATAAGTGTTCGTTTAAATTTAATGTGCACCCTACGTACATATCACTTGTGCTTTCTGTTTTTCCATTAGCCATTTCTACAGTGAATGTTTTATTAAGTGGTTGGGGTCTTTGGTTAAGTAGGTGTTTGAATTTATGACTCACAAAACTTCTCTCCGCACCGCAGTCAAAGAGTATGCATGCATAAATGTTGTCGAGGAGAAACGTACCCGTAACTACTGTTGGATCAGTTATTGCTTCATTTTGACCTATCGCCAGCACTCTCCCAATACCACCAACATTCCTTGTTTTGGGGCAGTCCCTCTTGAAATGCCCAGTTTCTCCACATCCATAACATGCTTGGCTTACCCCAGTACCAGGAACTTGAGTGACTGGCCGCGTCGGCGCTTTACAGAAACGAGCAGTGTGCCCTTTCCTGTCGCAGTTCTTACAGTACATCTCGCGGAAATTACCGTGGTGATGGTAGTTGCATTTGCTGCACTTGGGCAAGTTCCTTGCATATTGTTTTGGTGGCGTCGGGGTTGTAGGAGTTGTGGCGGGAGCAGTAGCAGCATGAACCGCTACCATTTGTTTCTTTGAAGGTTCTTGCGAGGTTTGCCCCTTTCTCTTGTTCCAGAATTTCTTCTTGCTGTTGTTGTTGGCATTGTTATTGTTGTCGTTGTTCCCTTTGGTTGGTTCAACTACGATAGTCGTGACCCCTTGGCAGACGCCATGATCAACGAGAGATTGCGCCAGTTCCTTGGCGCTGTCGAAGGTCATGGGCTTGGAAGCTAACACACTTCCTCGCAGTTGGGGTGATAATCCCCAGATGTACCTCTCCACTTTTTGGCTTTCTAAAATCAACATCCCTGGGCAAAGTGTTATCAAATCGCTGAACCTGTTGGTGTAGCCTGCGATGTACGAGCCTACCATCGAAAGGTTCCACAATTCTTGTTCAAGCTTCTGAATCTCGCCTCTTGGGCAGTATTCCCGAAGGAGCATTCGCTTTAAGTTTTCCCAACCCATGGAGTTCTCCACCACTAGGGTTAGTGTCTTGACATGGCCGTTCCACCATGTCAAGGCGCGTTCAGAGAATGTACAGGCAGCAAATTTTACTTTGCTTTCTTCAGGGCATGAGCAAATTTCGAATACGGCTTCCGTTTTCTCTATCCATTGGGATAGAGCCAACACTCCTCCAGTCCCATAGAAGGGAATAGGTTTTCCATTGGTGAAGTCTTTGTAAGTGCAGGCTCCGGAACGGCCTTGGCTTGGGCCATTTGTAAAGTTGTTTATTCCTCCTCTTGACCCATTGTTGCTCATTTGAGCCATCGCCGCGGTTACAGCGGCTGTTACAACAGTTTGGAACATAGCTGCATCCATAGTTGGAGGGGGTGGTGGAGGTGGTGCTGGAGTTGAGTTTCTGCGTGTTGATCTTCGAGGAGGCATGTTCTAGTAGAGAAAATAAGAACGAATACTATAAGTTTCTAATGTTTTGAGAATCGTGTAGTTGAGGGTTAGTCGTATCTTGTAATTTGTTTCGACTTTAGTTTTTGGTTTAAAATTAAATACAACAATTTAGTTAATTTCAGAGGTTTCGAGAGGTATATAAAGAAGTACTGCATATTTATATATATGTCACACCTAAGGTGTGTTACATTATGCTTCTAGTTGTTAGGAAAATTTGACCTATCTAGGGGTCTCCGTTTACAAATACAAAAGAAAATAATAGAAAAACTTTATCCGAGGTCTTAGTCTATATCAAAATTGTTGGAGCTTGAACAAACTCTATTTGTGGCGTTTGGAGCTGGATTCGGCATCCGACCGTTTGACTCCCATCAGTCGCCTCTCGAAATCTGCTTGTTGTTCTTTCATCTCTCTTATTTCGTCTAGAGCTGTTATCATTTGGTTCTGAAGTGTCCCCGTGTAGATTTGGGTATTCTCATGTAGTCCTTCCAAACGGCAGATGTCAGCGGTGTTACCTTGGGTAGCAGCATTGATCTCGCGGACTCTGGCTGCTTGTTGGTCTACCTGGTAGTTCTGGTTAGCTATAGCGTTCACGACAACAGGAAGTGCTCGATCAGCTGAGCCTCCCCCACTGACGTTGTAAAAATCCCGACACATGCCGAATGGAGGGCGTACACCTTGCTGACGGCTCCAGTAGTAGAGGTGGCTTCCCCAGATTGGAATGGGTCCCGGTTGATATGGTCTGATTACGGGAGGATGGGGGATGGGAGGGTCGATTACTTCCGGTTCGGAGTCTGTTCCGCTAGAAATTTCCACGATCTCCTCGTCGACTTCGTATTCTTCTCCGAATTCGATTTCGAATTCTTCTTCGACTCCCTCCTCGAACTCTTCTTCGACCTCTTCTTCGATTTCCTCTGGGTCTTCCTCCGGGTCTTCTTCTATCCAGCCGCCGTTAGCTTGATTTAGGTAGTAGGGGTCTCCCGGTAAAGGAAATCCGGCCATTTGTCTGTACTGGGATAGAGGTATGAGATTTTTATAAGAAAAGAAATTTCTATTTAACGACTTCCTAAGCCTATTTATATCTTTACTGGGCGCAATATTTTATCGTTCAATTATTTTTAACAATAGACTTATAGTATTTCAATTTAGCGAATCTAGATTTTATAAGTTTTTGGCTTGTTGACTACTACGACCATTCCTCGACGTACATTGGTCAAATCCAGGATAAATATAGTTGATCAGGCTATATTTATTCTCGATTTGATTACATACTTCAAGGCCCAATCGTGGTATCGGAACTTGCCATACTACTTTTTAGAAAAACTTGTCATGATACGAGGCTGATACGTGCGGGTAAAAATGTATATATTTGAAGAAAATATATTTCTATGAAAATGTTTTTTTTTATCAGAGGGTTTTTGGTTCCCGTTGTATTTATAGTTTGTATATCTTATGTGGTTTGATATACTTAGTTCACTATAAACAATGCTCTGATACCAATCTGTCACACCCCCAAACCAGAATGGCGGAAACATTCGGGGGTGGATGACTTCACGTAGTATCACAACAATTGAATATTGTAAAGAAAGTAACACAACCATCATATATATAAAATGAAAACGTATATTGTTGCGTTATACATGTTATCAAAATAATATTACAACATGATGATAAATGTTCAATAATAAAAACATCATTTGTGTTTCTTCTCCCAAAAGCTGGTAGTTACCTGTATCACTGATTCCCTGAGAAATAAAAGTGGTTTTGAAAAGTGTCAACAATTAAGTTGGTGAGTTCATGAGTGTTTCGAGTTGAAAAGTATATCCTTTTTGGTAGTAAATTGGTAAACGAGGTTTTTAGAAAGTCCAATATTTTCTTGTAAGATGATTCAAAAGTTTCCAAAGTTGAAATGTGTTAGTATCTTTTATACTCAAATGATAAAAACAACTTTGTATGAAAAATAATGTAGAAAACTGCAATGCACATATGAATCTCGTAAATCAATCTTGTTTTATACTTTTTATGTGAGTTTTATAACCGTACTATTGACACTGACGGCCTGTAACAACATTCTTCAGGTGTTGCAGTGTTATGACATTTGTCACCCCAGACCTGCCGGTCTAACTATAGCTAGTAGTTTAGGTGCGGGATTGTCAATCCCGTATAGATCTATACACAAGTATCACGCTCTCCCTCCAAGAGATTATGGTATATAATACAGGACTTGAAATGCATACAAAAATGTACGTTGAAGTTTGAATATCTCACATTGCCTAGTATAAGTAGATTTACAATGAAATGACCTTACTTATTTTGAAAGTGTTTCGTTTTTCAAGATGTATATGTAAAATGTAGGACTGACTTGTTAACTATACCCATTATAGTTTTTCAGATAGTATGTTCCATTTAGTAGAAATAACTTAGTGACATAATCGCTCTTGTATACATAATATGTTTGTATCGATATTCGAAGATAGAAATTTCATTTATGTTTATAAAACGATACTTTAACATGTAATGTACTTGTATTCCCCCCCCCCCCCCTAAAACATGAAAAAGAATTGAAAAGTAGGGGTATGAACTCACTTGTTAAGTTTGAAGAGAGGGACTAAAGTTAAGTAGAACTTCGATCGCGGATAGTTGCGTCGTCGGGCTCTTCGGGGATCTCTACAACGTAAATCTTGTTGGGTTATGAGCATTCTAACACTCCTAAGTGTACATGCAACCCTAAATACCTTGAATCTATGTTTTCTCTATTATACATGCAAATATGAACATCCAAGGTATTATCCTAATCTAGCATACAAAACTATCAATATAACAAGATAGAATACATACCTCTTTGATGTAGAATGTCTTCATGAAGCTTGAGTGCCTAGTGCCCCAAGTGTGACACCTCAAATGGTTCACACAACACCAAATATACTTGGAATAACTTGAGAGAATTCTACACTTCATAAAATCGGCTAGCCCTCTCTAGAATAATCTAGTGGCCGATTTTGGTCAAGAATAATATCTATATATAGTGTTACAATTAGGGTAAACTCTAATTGTCATGACTTTCCATTTCCTTGGATCCATGGGTTCAAATACACCATGGAGCATCCAAGGAGCATCATATGGGTTTTGGCCCAACTAGATAATCCATGGAGCATTAGCCCACTATACAAGTATGGATGATTTACACAATCAACCCATATATTTAATTAGTCTTCTTTTGATCACTTAATTAATCCTAGATTAATTCTTGATCAATACTAATTAAATAATCTTATTATTCTTATTATTAATATACTAGAACTTATAATATATTAATAACCATAAGTGTCTTATTTCTCTCATTATAGTCTATCCAAGTGCATGATGCCATGCAACCCAAATGGACCATGCCGGGTCGGGTCAAGTCTTACCAATTATAGTTATGGACTTAGACATTAATCCCACAGTCTCCCACTTGGATAAGTCTAAAACTATTTTTGCGTATGACTTCAGGAACCAACTGGCAATCGTAGCTCTCAAAAGCTTCTGTTGAACTTTGACCTTGTAGATGAACTCTGATCTTGTCAATGACTTGTCCATTAGATAAGGGATCATATATTCCTCCATTCTAGATATCATAAGGACTGAGACATGGATTATAATCATTCTCTCTGTCCATTTGTTGTTTCCCGATTTCCGATTTATGATGACTGACTAATTGAACAAATCAAATCAGTCCTGGCCCGGCCGAGCACTTCCATTTGTCATCATCAAATCATCGAGGGGCCCACAGATATCGCTTTCATCCCGAAGGTAAAAGGAATGGATAAACTTCGACTCATATGGCTTGTTCTACTACTTGTTGAATCATACACAAAGACACGTTTTATAACATCGAGTTACCAATGCATTTCGTGTAATCAATGTACTATCAACTCATAGTAACAACTCATATCTCTAGGTTTGAAGAATATAAGATATTATCGTCTCATGATCACTCGTGATAAAATCCATGAAGTGATTCCAATGAGCGCGGGTTGAATCCAATACTCAGAACTTATGAGCACTCATGAGTGTTGTAGCCCTTTGTCCAACAACTTAGACCTCTACAAGCCAACCCATGACAGTCTTAATTCATATCTACTTCCAACATATGACCGACTGTGGATGGTTTGAATAACGTAGTCATTCCGGAAGAATAACCTAGTTTATTCGGGAAGTCAAAACATGCAAAGTGCAACACAATAATAATTGAATCCAATATGGTCTCAGAGCTTATGAATATAAATAAAATACCTTTTATTTATCACCATATGATTACACATTATTCATTGTATACTGTTTCAGCTATCAACATTATTCTTGAATTTAAAACAATAGTTGTCCCATGCTCCAAGCATGTACACTATGTTTTCCTAAACACTAGTCATGCCATACACCAAGTATGCATACTATGTTTGTCTATGATCTTTACTTTGTGAACTAGATCAATTGAACATAACTTCAATGATTCTCTTTTCACACTCCCAAATCCTTACTGCAAATGCAAGAATTCCAAATTCATGTCATTTACTGAAATCTATTAGATTCTAAACTTATATGCATCGATCCTCTTGTAATGATTATGCACAAAGTCAGAAAGACTTAACAACAATCATTACAGAGCATTCCAAAGGAGGTCAAGTCCTTGGAACCATCCTTCTTGCATTAAGTTTCCTTAATCTTATACAGATTGAAAATTCTAACTTTGAAACATTTCCAGATTCCATTTTGACTATCACTTCTGAACAAGAGTTGCCTCCTTACAGATTATGTCAATATGGTCCTTCCAGAATTATCACTATACTTCCAATTGTCCTTGAGAAACCAGTCTTTGGCAAACCTTAGATTGTCCTCGACAATTGTTTAATCCTTTTAGTCATATCCAGTTCTAAACCTTTTCCATTCTTAACGCCCTAGGCATTTGGAAAATTTTAGAAAGGATGAATATAGCACATGTAATCGATCCTATATCCGAAGCATATGGGACACGATTCATGATGTCTCACATAAAGACTAAACCAGTCTTTTGCTATAACATTTCCATTTCAATTTGCCAAGTTCTTTAAATTCAGATTATGAAAAGGGATGCCGTAATCATAATCGAATTTAAGGACGCAAATAATGGACCCATATACAGAATTTCCTTATGTTGAGCCATTCCAACATGAAATTCATATATATCCTTGACTAAATGATTAAAACCTCACGATCTAAGCTTATAGATTTGAGATGAAGTATAATTTCCTCTCCCTTAATTATAGCAAAACAACTTTTTCCCAATTGAAACCTTTTGTTTTCTATAATTAACATTGCTAGCTTGCAATACTTATCGTAATTATCATGCTCCCACTAACATGATGATTATTAGCATAACACTTATGCTCCCACTAGCTTTGACATGTACTCAGAAATCAGCTGGACTTCTAGAAATCAATACTTTATTGACTTTCTTACCAAAGTTCAGATTTCTGATACTAGATTGTTTTGATAAGACTTTATCAAAAAAACATACACCTTCCTTAGATAGCTTATGGGTGTGTCAAAACAATTTTAAGAACTATGAAAAGGGATGCCGTAATCATAGTCTTGATCGTTTTGACCTTTGCCATTTCTCACTAGTCCAAGTTAGTGTGCCGGTAAACCACACACGCTCCACTAACGACTTTGAGATCACAATTGCTATCTAGCTAAAATCTACTTAGTGGAAGTGTTTCCTCACCATCATTTTCATGAATCGGAGAGAAACCTTATGACACTTAGATTTAATGGTGTATGTGTTCTTATCCATGTGAATTGTCAAAATCATAGTCACAAGACAAGGATAATGACAAATCCAAACTCATATGGACTGAACTCAATCTTAATTTCTTGCCACCTGGCAGCTCAAGGGCCTACCATTGCTTCCAAGTTTTTGTGCAACACATTGAGAACTCTAAGAACTCATATGCAAAGCCAACTTTAACTAGAATGGGCACAGAATATGTCAACACGATAGGTTATAAACCTCAAGTCGTGTGCTAGTGAAGAACTTCAGGTTTCATTCTTGATTAGTTCTTGAGAATTTCAAGACCTTTAAGACTCCCACTGTCCTCTTGACCTATAAGACTCCCTTGTCAAACATCCAAGAGATAGTGTGGATTCTAATCAAGACAAACACTTCACACAATTGGCCTTAGTTGGTCTTTGTTTTATCCAAAACATCACAACTTACCAATTTCAAATGTACAAGAGTAGAAAACTTTTACTCTTACATTTGATAAGTGTTTTAAACCTTCTTTAAGACATGTCACTCAAATTACAATCTTGGAGTATGACTCTAAGACTTGTATTGGAACGAAGTATGACTCATCTTCTTGATTTAACCATTTCAGCAATTCAAGATCCCTTCTTCTTAGTCGTAAGAATGCACTAAGACTTCCTTAGAGAACTAATTTTGATATGGTTTCTTAATCATTAAGATGATCACAAAACTGATACTAAAGTACTCTCCCATCTTTTCAGATTTGAGAAACTTTTATCCTTCTGCCTAATTTTATTCTTCTTATCCGCTCTGCTATGCATTGGAACCTTTTCCAATGTCTCAGAGTTACACTTAAGCTTGTAAGTATAATCATATTTACTGAACTCAAGTAAAATATGACGAATAGCCTTATATCTTTTGTGGTGGACTTAATCAGTGCACATGACTATGTGCTTGATCCCTTAGTCCATTACTTGACTCACACATCCATGTGAACAAGTAATTAGTCTTAATTTTTCCAATACTTGAAAGTTATCATTCATCATGCTATACAACTTGCATGATTCCAAGTCCCGGTCCAATTGAGACTTTGGATGATGAGAATCTTTCCTTATTTGGTAAATTTAGACATTACCACAAATGAAGGAATCAATTTCATATTTCCACTCTTGCTATTAATTGAATCATATAAGCAACAATTTTTTTTCCTCAAATGCCATTGTAAAGATACTTTTAAAATAAATAAAATCAAAAATTTCTTTTATTTTAAAAACTATGCGGAAAAACTTATCCTTACAATCCATATAAAAACTTGTTGTTATCTATTCCTTAGCAATATCTCATAACTCCTAAGAAGTAGCTCAAGAATCTGATTTTCAAACTACGCGATAGAAATCCATCTATGCGATCAGATTCAGCATATTCTTTCTTTAAGTTCCTTTACTTTTCTTTGATTCTTAAAACATTACCATGTGACCCAGTCACATCATGCATCAAAAATCTCATAATAGAAACTTAACAGAGTTAGATAGTGGACTTTTACCTGAAGTAGAGTCAATCTTATTGACTTTAACATCCTTAGGTAAATTAGGCAGCTTCGCAACTAATGACCCTTTCTTTGGCAATATAAACATATGGACCCTTTGATAATGGTACACGGGACTATCACAGACTTAGCTTTTCTCTTTACCATTTGTTCAACCGAGTTGACTATGGCCGATCCCTTTCCATTGGGAAGAGAATGCTTTTTCTGTATTTCCAGTGTCACCATTGTCAATGTCCATAAAGTTTCAGGAAGTTGATCTTAGCAATAGATAAGATCATTAAGGGTCTTGTCATAGTCTATTTCATAGGTGTCTCAAAGGAACTCACTATGTGACTTAGAAAGTGATAGAACCACCAACTTTCTCAAGACTTTGACACCCAACTCTCCCGGCTTGTCAATATGTGACTACATCTCCAAGATGTGACCACACCAAGACCTTGCCTTGCCAATAGGGCTCGAGTGACTTTAAACTTTTAAAGAACTTGTGGGTTAGGGAGAATAATTGGAGGAGGAGAAAGAAGTATGATATCCATGGGACATCATCTTCATTAGGAAAGCTTGTTTCAAGATATTTGGGAAGATCATAAATGTCTAAACCAGACACCTTTTTGGGAGATATTCAAGATAGTTGATTTTAAAGTCCTTAATATGACACCCAATATGAAATATTAAGGCTAGGACCCAACAAACTATTTTATAACTTAGAAGAGGTATGCCGTAATCCAAGCTATAAAACAATTTGAAGGTAGGTGAATGACGATTCACCAATTTCCACCAAGATAAACGAAATGTATTATTAGGTTTTAATTGGATTTGAAACTCCTAGATCTTTTGAGATTCATTGAACTGTTCAATGGCATGTTTCAATCTCGAGTGTGCCCTTCAGGTTTTGTGACTGGGATGCCGAGGATCACAAAACAAGGTGTGAAGTAACCATGCAAATTACTTGGTACCCTTAAGTGTTTACCCCTCAATCGATGTGCCGGTTAACCACACACGCTCCATCGATACTATGATAAACATTAAGTTACCCTTTTCCTACCTTGTTAAATACGAGTTAGTGTGCCGGTTAACCACACACGCTCCACTAACCGACTTAAACAAAGTGCAAAGTGTAATTTCATGGATTAGCACCTTATTCACATTTTCCTAAGTAACTAAGATTGGGAATTATTAAGAGTTTAGTTACTTAGTATTTATCATTAATACTTTTAATGAAGGGAGAATTATAGTCATGTCAAACCCGTTCGGCTAACGACCCTCCACCAGTCAAGCAAGCGGTGGGTGAGAGTGGACACCCATTAAGTTGCCATTTTACAGGCAACAACCTTATACCCACCTTATAGACCAGCTTCGTGAATGAGGCGTACTAGCGGTAAGACCGACTTTACTCTTATATATATATATATTATTAACTTATAATATTATAAAGTATAAGGGTTGAATTTTAACTTTTAAAATTCTAAGGGCTAACTTGGAATTAAAGTATTCATAAGAGAAAACTTTACAAATTCCAAAACTTAAGGGCAAGTTTTGAAACTATTCAAAACTAATTAATTCCATAACTTATGTGTTTAAAGTAGTTTTAATCCAAAAACTCTTCAAGTTCCATAACTTGAGGACGAATTATGGAAGACTTTAAACTAATAAAGAATTAACTTTTTCTTTATTTTATAACTTATGAAATTAATTAAGGTTACATTATTTTTTTTATTTATTTAATGAAGAGACTCTTCATTTTTTGTAACCTTTGCCAACTTTATGATTTTTATGAGTCTTTAATGTGACTCTTCATGTAACTTAAGGATAAGTTACACAAACACATTTTATACTCAACTCTTAGATTAATTTGGATTGAAAACAACTTTTTCACTCAACTTTTCTATTAATCTAAGCAACTCATAAGAACAAGATAATTCAAATCAAACTTTTTCATGTAATTAGTCTAACCTTTAAACTAATACAAAACATGAATCTATTGACAATTATCTTTGAAAATGGATTAGCATGAACATTACCACATTAAAAACAAGTTTATAAGTTCAAAAACAACTTAGGGTAATGTTCCTAGTCCATTTCTAGCCAAAAACCTCGAAGATATGCTGTCTGGGGTCCAACTCGTCGAGTGCATGAACACAACTCGGCGAGTTGGATGCATTTTGCCTTGGACTCGTCGAGTCCCTTCATGCACTCGGCGAGTCAGCTGGGCTGACAGCATCAAAACTCGATTTTTTCAGCTTCTATTGCAGGTATAACAAGAAAACAAGCCTAGGCTCTGATACCACTGTTGGGTTATGAGCATTCTAACACTCCTAAGTGTACATGCAACCCTAAATACCTTGGATCTATGTTTTCTCTATTATACATGCAAATATGAACATCCAAGGTATTATCCTAATCTAGCATACAAAACTATAAATATAACAAGATATAATACATACCTCTTTGATGTAGAATGTCTTCATGAAGTTTGAGTGCCTAGTGCCCCAAGTGTGACACCTCAAATGGTTCACACAACACCAAATACACTTGGAATAACTTGAGAGAATTCTACACTTCATAAAATCGGCTAGCCCTCTCTAGAATAATCTAGTGGCCGATTTTGGTCAAGAATAATATCTATATATAGTGTTACAATTAGGGTAAACTCTAATTGTCATGACTTTCCATTTCCTTGGATCCATGGGTTCAAATACACCATGGAGCATCCAAGGAGCATCATATGGGTTTTGGCCCAACTAGATAATCCATGGAGCATTAGCCCACTATACAAGTATGGATGATTTACACAATCAACCCATATATTTAATTAGTCTTCTTTTGATCACTTAATTAATCCTAGATTAATTCTTGATCAATACTAATTAAATAATCTTATTATTCTTATTATTAATATACTAGAACTTATAATATATTAATAACCATAAGTGTCTTATTTCTCTCATTATAGTCCATCCAAGTGCATGATGCCATGCAACCCAAATGGACCATGCCGGGTCGGGTCAAGTCTTACCAATTATAGTTACGGACTTAGACATTAATCCAACAAATCTTTTGTCGGGGGCTCGAGTGCGGAAACCGAGGTGAGGGGAGGGTCTCTGGAGCTTAGAAGTATGAGAGAATGACTGAGGGATTGTGATTTGTGTGCAAAAACTTGAGCTTATGCCTTCTATTTATAGGGCTGGAAACCCTCGTACGTATAGCGTACCTCCGACGTACGCGGGGCGTAGTTAGTACACGGGGCGTAACAATGCGTCATGGCTGACGACTCCTGGCTAGCTAAGTGTAGCTTGGGCGGGCCGATGGGACTCGACTCTGGGTCTAGTACGCGGGGCGTACTCCCAGAGAACGCGGGGCGTAATCCGCCCTGTCCTCTTCTAAATTCCGTAACTTTCGCGTACGAGCTCCGTTTTTCGTGTTCTTTATATCCACGCGTAGGTGAGATTATGCTCTACAACTTTCATTTAGACTCCGTCGGCTAGTTTTGTCTTTATTTTTAATGATATATTTTTAATAGGTCGGGCCTCCTAAAGTTCGTTTAAAAACTCATAGGTTCTTTATTCGACGTCGGTTTTTGTTTGTCTTCTCATCCATTTGTTCCTATTGCGGAGATCTTCAACTCTCATTTGGATTGCGTTAGCTAATATACACTCGATCTTAAATTCGAGTTTTTAGCCCTCTACTACTGTTACGAAGCTTCGAAAAATTCGTAACTTCTTCATACGAGGTCCAATTTGGGCGATCTTTTTATGCACGCTCACCTTTTAACGAGATCTACGATTTATGTTTAGATACTTAAGGCTAAAATGCACATTATTGAGATTTTACTTTTTACGTCAAATAATGTTTTAACGGCGTGTCGTAAATATACGAGTGGTTATAATTTCTTCAATATAATCCGGTTTTGAGCGTTCTTTATGTTTTCGGAAACCTTGACACGTTAATTAGTATTTGATACATCCCAACTTAGATATTTGAATACTTTATTTTCAAGGTTAATTTAGTTGTATTTGACTTTTGAGCGTTACAATGCTTTTGGAAAATATAGGGTGGTCACACCGTGCACCTAAACTTTGTGAACCCTCAGGTTCTAGCTCTGATAAACATGCACTACATAAATCACATAGAAATAATGCAGTACAACACATAACATACATAGCATACAAATACTCTATCACATAACTCTGGTTACCTACTCAAGGTAATACAGTATAGTGAGAAGACTCACCTCGCGTATCTCGGTATCTCACGAATCCTGGAAATCCCTCGTGCTCGATCCTCCGAGCTCTAATCCTCATATAACATTATATGTTTCTAATTAACACTTTATATCTCTAAGGTTGACTATCCATAAGAAGTCAATCACATGTTAACTCTGGTCAACGGTCAACGGTCAACAGTCAACTCTGACCGGACTCGGCGAGTACCATGGCGACTCAGCGAGTCTAGACGTTTTCACCAACCCTCTGAAATCCCCTTACTACACGTCGAGTATTCCCCCCTTTACTCGACGAGTTTCATCTGAATGAATCGCGGGGCCACCCCGACTCAACTCGCCGAGTCTCAAGGACAACTCGGCGAGTCCAAGTTTGACTCAGTCCATTCGTCATCCCTCTCCAAGTCACCCTGACTCACTGAGTCTACCCATGACTCGATTGGACCACTTGCTGAGTAGTCCCAAGGCAATCTTCAAGCTACTCGCCGAGTCGGATGAACAGACTCGGCGAGTCCATGCCATGCAACCACTCCAACTCGCTTCTATGGTCAGGTCTGCTTCCAAAAACTATAGATCTGGCCTCCCTCGACTGATTCATCACGTAAAGCTCCTATCTTGGTGCTCATAACACACCCTATAGCTCATAAATGGAGTTTTTGACCTAAGGCATGAGGATTCCAATCCAAAGCCTCCATTGATTCTCAAAAAGCTTGGGTAAAGGGACACTCTGGACCTCTAAGGGTCCAGATCTATGGTTCCAACCTCATAAGGGACCAAGAGGACACTAAATCTTGCCATAAAAGGGTTCAACAAACCCTAAATCTAGATAAACAACAACACACAAGAAGGTAACTCGGATTTATTACCACAAAAGTGATGCTCTGGACTCCAAACCCACAGAAGTGGCTCCTCTTGCTTTCCCTTGGCTAGCTCTTCTCCTTCCTTGCAACAATGGCACATCCAAGGTCAATAATGGCCTCCTACTTAGCTCCAAATGCTCACACTCGATTAGGGTTTCACTCAAGGGACTGGTGAGCACAAATGACGGCCATTAGGCCCTTTAAATAAGTCTCAAACCCGAGAAATTAGGGTTTCATTACACAGCGCTGACTCGCCGAGTCCATATCCTGGACTCATCGAGTCCTGGCGCGATCCCGCATCCAGATCCGCGTCCCTACTCGGCGAGTCTGAGCTTCAACTCGCCGAGTCCCCCCACAAATCAACAAAATATAATAAACAAGATACCTGATAAAATCCGGCTGTTACAACTCTCCCCCACTAGGACTAGACTTCGCCCTCGAAGTCTCTCTCTAAAAACAGCTCCGGATGCTGCTCCTGCATCATACGCTCTGGCTCCCAGGTCATCTCTGATCCCCTCTGGTGTTGCCCCTAAACCAACACCAGAGGTACCTCCTTGTTTCTCAAAACCTTGATCTTCTGATCCCTGATGGCCACTGGTCTCTCGGCATAATTCAGGCTTGCATCCACCTGAATATCCTCTAACGGAACCACTGCCAATTCATCGGCTATAAACTTCCTCAACTGCGACACATGAAAAGTGTTGTGAATCTATCCCAACTCTGCTGGCAACTCCAACCGATAGGCTACCCGGCCTACCCTCGCAATCACACGAAATGGACTTATAAATCGGGGCCCCAACTTGGCCCTCTTCCTGAACCGAATCACTCCTTTCCAAGGAGAAACCTTCAGGAGAACGAAGTCGCCGACCTGAAATTCAAGCGTGGACCGCGCCTGTCCGCATAACTCTTTTGTCGGCTCTGGGCGGTCAATAACCTCTGTCTGACCCGTTGTATCTGCTTTGTTGTCTGAATCACGATCTCTGTACTGCCCATCACTCTCTGTCCAACCTCACCCCAACAAATGGGAGTCCGACACCTCCTACCATACAACAGCTCAAAGGGCGGCATACCGATGCTCGAATGATGGCTGTTATTGTAGGAAAACTCTGCCAAGGGTAAATACGTATCCCAGCTACCCCCAAAATCCAATACACATGCTTGAAGCATGTCCTCAAGCGTCTGAATCGTCCGCTCACTCTGGCCGTCTGTCTGGGGGTGATATGCGGTACTAAAATGCAGCTTAGTACCAAACTCCTCATGAAATTTCTTCCAGAATCAGGAAATGAAGCGCACATCACAGTCCGAAACAATCGAGATCGGTACCCCATGCCGACACACCACTTCTCTCACATAAACCTCCGCCAACTTCTCTGCCGAAGAACTCTCACTGATGGCAAGAAAGTGAGCGCTCTTCGTCAACCTATCCACAATCACCCAAATTGCATTAACTCCTCTGGCAGTCCTCGGCAATTTGGTGATGAAATCCATAGTGATCTGTTCCCACTTCCACTCGGGAACCTCCAATGGCTGCAACTTGCCATGCGGTCTCTGGTGCTCGGCCTTCACCCTTCGACAGGTCAAACACCTCTCGACAAACCATGCGACGTCCCTCTTCATACAAGGCCACCAATACTCTTTCCTCAAATCCAAATACATTTTTGTAGCCCCGGGATGGATCGAAAATTTTGATCTATGAGCTTCCTCCATCAATGTAGTACGCGTACCGCTCACAAACGGTACCCAAATCCGGCCCTGAAAAGTCATAATCCCTCGACTATCCGACACAAACTCAGAAACCAAACCAACGACCCGTTCTCTCTTCTGCATCTCCAGATGCACAGCCTCGGCCTGTGCCCCACGAATGGCGTCCAAAACTGGAGCTATCACGGTCAATCTAAAACATAGATTTCGCAGTGGAGTACTCTCCGCCCTGCGACTCAATGCGTCGGCTACCACATTAGCCTTGCCCGGGTGGTACAAGATCTCACAATCATAATCCTTGACCACATCTAACCACCTCCTCTGCCGCATATTTAGGTTAGGCTGATCCATCAAGTACTTCAAGCTCTTATGGTCCGTGTATATCGTACAACGAATCCCATACAAGTAGTGTCGCCAAATCTTGAGAGCGAACACCACTGCCCCCAACTCTAAATCATGTGTGGGATATCTCATCTCACGAGGCTTCAACTGCCTCGATGCATATGCTATCACATGTCCCTTCTGCATCAGCACTGCTCCCAGCCCTAAAATCGAGGCATCACAGAATACCACAAAATCTTCCATCCCTTCCGGAAGAGCTAATACCGGAGCTTCGCACAACCTTTGGCGAAGCGTCTCAAAGGAGGTCTGCTGCTCGGGACCCCATAAAAATGTAACACCCTTCCGGGTCAATCTGGTGAGTGGCACTGCGATCTTGGAGAAATCCTTGATAAACCTCCGATAGTACCCTGCCAACCCAAGGAAGCTCCTGATCTCAGAGGGTGACTTTGGCACCTCCCATCTCATCACCGCGTCAACCTTGGCCGGATTGACCAATATCCCTTTCTGATTAACGAGGTGCCCCAGAAACTGGACCTCCCGCAACCAAAAATCGCACTTGGAAAACTTTGCATAAAGTTTCTCCGATCTCAAAACTCCAAGAACTTCCCTCAAATGCTCCTCATGCTGCTCTCTAGATCTCGAATATACCAGAATATCATCGATAAATACAATCACCGACCGATCCAACATCGGCCTGCATACCCTGTTCATGAGGTCCATGAACACAGCCGGGGCATTGGTGAGCCCAAAAGGCATCACCACAAACTCATAATGCCCATAACGCGTCCTGAATGCTGTCTTCAGGACGTCCTCGTCCCGCACTCTCACCTGATGATAGCCCGACCTCAAATCGATCTTGGAGAACCAAGATGCTCCCTGTAACTGATCGAATAAATCGTCGATCCTCGGCAACGGGTAACGGTTCTTGACCGTCAGCTTATTCAATTCTCGATAATCAATACACATTCGATGCAAGCCGTCCTTCTTCTTCACAAACAGAATGGGTGCTCCCCACGGCGAGTTACTCGGCCGAATAAACCCCTTCCCAAGCAGCTCCTGAAGCTGCAAGGATAACTCTTGCATCTCTGGAGGTGCAAGACGATAAGGCACCTTAGCGATAGGCGCGGCTCCCGGAACCAAATCGATACTGAACTCCACTTGCCTCACGGGAGGCACACCCGGTAATTCTTCGGGAAAAACATCTGGAAACTCACGCACCACCGGAACTTCATCCACTGAACTCGATCTCTCGGAGATCACTCGTGTATCCATCACATACGCCACAAAACCCTTACAGCCCTGCTGTAAACACTGCCTCGCCGTAGCGGCCGAACAAAAGGCTGATCCAGAACGTGTACCCTCGCCGTATACGGAAAGAACTCCCCCACTAGGATCTCGTATGGTCACCAGCTGATGCTCGCAGTCGATAACCGTGCCGAATCGGCTCAACTAGTCCATGCCCACTATGACACAGACATCACCCATCGCAATAGGAACCAGATCGATCGGAAACTCAACCCCAAAAATCTCTAACACACATCCCCAGAGGACCTCCGTGGCACAAATCACTCTGTCGGTAGCTATGGAAACCCACAGAGGCCGACTCAATGCCTCACGACTAACACTGATATGCTGACTAAAGGCCAAAGATACAAAAGACCGACTCACACCCGAGTCAAATAACACTAAAGCAGGCACAGAGTTCACAAGGAAGGTACCTATGCATAGCATAATATAAGCATAATATCTCAACACCAAAAATAAATATATAGAAGGAAACGTACCAGCCACAACGTCCGGTGCAGCGCGGACCTCTTCCGTAGTCAGCTGAAAGGCTCTCCCTCGAGCTCTCGGTGCCTCGACCTTCACGGGCCGACTCTCTGTAGCTCTGATGGCGGCGGGAGCAGATCCCTGAGATGCTCCACGCAGCAGCGGACACTCCGCCTTCCGGTGTCTGGTCTGGTTGCAGTGAAAACACATTGCAAACCCCTTGGGGCAGTCCTTGGCCATATGCCTCTCCTTGCCACATTTGTAGCAAGATCCTGCTCGAAAAACTCCATCGTGACCCTTGCCGCACTTCCCGCAAGTGCGGCCCTTCTGGCTCCCGGGTTTGGGATCAGCGGGCTTGGCCCGCTTGGCTGCCGGCTGGAGCTGTGCCGGCCGCCGATCCCTCCCCAGAGACTCCGCCTCCTCCCTGGCCTGAGTCTTAAGCTTAATCTCCCTCTTCCAGGCATTTGCCTGAAGCTCAGCAAATGTCTGATACGAGGAGTTCGCGGCGAACTCCCAAATATCCCGTCTCAAAATGCTCAGGTAGCGGCTCATACGTGCCTGCTCAGTGGACACGTGCTCAGGGCAGAACATCGCCCTCTCATGAAACATCCTCGTGATCGCTGTAACTGACTCAGTACCCTGCTTGAGGGTCAGAAACTCCTGTACCAAACGCTCCCTCTCAACCTGGGGAACGTACTCATCTCGGAACATGGTAGTGAACCTCTCCCAGGTCACTGCCGAAAGATCAGCAGACGTGAAATGCGCCGTCACAAACTTCCACCAGTCCTTCGCTCCCAAGCGAAGCTGGTTCAGCGCGAACCGAACCTTCAGATGCTCAGGAGATGAGCAAGTGAAGAAGCACCCCTCCATATCAGATATCTACCTCATAGCTGCCACCGGATCCTGTGTACCATCAAACTCTGGTGGTTTGGTGTTGCTGAACTCCCGAAACAGTGACGCATCACCTCCTTGGGGTCTTGCCGCAGCGATCGCTGCGGTAGCCGCTGCAACAGCAGCCTCAGAAAGAGCGGCATAATACTCGTCAAACGTCTCAATCAGCGCGGTCTTAATAGACCCGAACATCTCTGGTATCTCAGCTCTGATGACCGCAGCCACCTCCTCATGAATGATCTGTCGAATCTCCTCATCACTAGCTCCGGCACCCTCCGGCATATGACGTGTCCTCACCATGATTAACCTCTGAAATACAACATGCGATAAATTAGAATTCACTCGAACATTCTTACACTCGACAATCCACCCCTCCTTGATTCCTGGTATCCTAAGATTCTTATTTGGACTATGTACTGCCCCGGTGCTTTCAGTAGTACGGGCCCAATACTACTGTCCACACCGTCTCAGTACACACCCCAAACCTTCCTCTTCGGATCCCAATTCCCAAGTACTCTATCATGCGTAGACCACTCTCTAATAGATCTCTCAATAACCCCTTGCTGCTACCTACTCACTCTCAGCATCTAATAGTAGCTCACCCCTCCCTAGGCTAAGGCATCACAAATCAGGCCACTCTAGTCCTATTAGCAATACCTAGCCTACTCTAGCATGAAGATACATCATATCAATATTAATATCACGTAATATAAAGGTATTTTGGGAATTCACCGTTCGGGCGCTGACTGATCGTACACACGTTTCTTCCTGGAATTTGTTTCTTTCTCAAGAAAAACTTTTACTCTTAGAAAAGTTAGGTTTTCTTTTGAAAATATCTTTCCAATTCCTCAGTTTGAGTTCAAATACTCCCGAAGGTGTACCCGAATCCCTCAAACCAAGGCTCTGATACCAAATTGTAACACCGTAAATTTCAAAACAAAATTTTCAATTTTCTTATAAAACATAATTCGATTAATATTCATCAAACAACCATATTAATTATCCAATATAGGTTAATACAAAATCCCAAGATCACAATGTAAAAACTCCGAGTGTGTGTGTATGGATCAAGCCGGCGCCTTCCCGCGGTCGTCACTAGTACCTGAAACAATAACATCAAACACTGTAAGCACAAGGCTTAGTGAGTTCCCCAAAATACCACATATAACACATATTAGCCACTCGAGGCTATAACTCTGTGGGTCCGTGCACCCAAACTCTGTGAACCCTCAGGTTCTAGCTCTGATAAACATGCACTACATAAATCACATAGAAATAATGCAGTACAACACATGACATACATAGCATACAAATACTCTATCACATAACTCTGGTTACCTACTCAAGGTAATACAGTATAGTGAGAAGACTCACCTCGCGTATCTCGGTATCTCACGAATCCTGGAAATCCCTCGTGCTCGATCCTCCGAGCTCTAATCCTCCTATAACATTATATGTTTCTAATTAACACTTTATATCTCTAAGGTTGATTATCCATAAGAAGTCAATCACAGGTCAACTCTGGTCAACGGTCAACGATCAACGGTCAACTCTGACCGGACTCGGCGAGTATCATGGCGACTCGGCGAGTCTAGATGTTTTCACCAACCCTATGAAATCCCCTTACTACACGTCGAGTATTCCCCTCTTTACTCGACGAGTTTCATCTGAATGAATAGCGGGGCCACCCCGACTCAACTCGCCAAGTCTCAAGGACAACTCGGCGAGTCCAAGTTTGACTCAGTCCATTCGTCATCCCTCTCCAAGTCACCCTGACTCACTGAGTCTACCCATGACTCGATTGGACCACTTGCTGAGTAGTCCCATGGCAATCTTCAAGCTACTCGCCGAGTCGGATGAACAGACTCGGCGAGTCCATGCCATGCAACCACTCCAACTCGCTTCTAAGGTCAGATCTGCTTCCAAAAACTATAGATCTGGCCTCCCTCGACTGATTCATCACGTAAAGCTCCTATCTTGGTGCTCATAACACACCCTATAGCTCATAAATGGAGTTTTTGACCTAAGGCATGAGGATTCCAATCCAAAGCCTCCATTGATTCTCAAAAAGCTTGGGTAAAGGGACACTCTGGACCTCTAAGGGTCCAGATCTATGGTTCCAACCTCATAAGGGACCAAGAGGACACTAAATCTTGCCATAAAAGGGTTCAACAAACCCTAAATCTAGATAAACAACAACACACAAGAAGGTAACTCGGATTTATTACCACAAAAGTGATGCTCTGGACTCCAAACCCACATAAGTGGCTCCTCTTGCTTTCCCTTGGCTAGCTCTTCTCCTTCCTTGCAACAATGGCACCTCCAAGGTCAATAATGGCCTCCTACTTAGCTCAAAATGCTCACACTCGATTAGGGTTTCACTCAAGGGGCTGGTGAGCAGAAATGACGGCCATTAGGCCCTTTAAATAAGTCTCAAACCCGAGAAATTAGGGTTTTATTACACAGCACTGACTTGCCGAGTCCATATCCTGGACTCGTCGAGTCCAGGCGCGATCCCGCATCCAGATCCGCGTCCCTACTCGGCGAGTCTGAGCTTCAACTCGCCGAGTCCCCCCACAAATCAACAAAATATAATAAACAAGATACCTGATAAAATCCGGCTGTTACAAACCAGGAGGCTCCTTATATAGCTGAGGGATCTAGGGTTTAGGGGAAACCCTAGTTATCCTTTGCTTAGGGCCTAAGCAAACCCAAGGGCCTTATCCAAGCCCCTATGGACGAAATTATTAGGGTTTCCTCTAAAGATTTCGTCCACCCTTATCCAAGGGGTTTCTAGAGCCTTCCACTCAACTATGAGATAATTGCAAACTAGTCTCTGCACCTTATAATTAATTCTTTTAACCCCGAAATTAATTCTAATTAATTTCTGGCTAACAATTAATTAAACAAAATAATTTCTTATTAATATATTAATCTTTTAACATATTAATAAATTCATTTATATTAATTTATTAATCTTATAATAAATTAATATCTCTCCTTTCATAATTTCCTTGTCCGGTTGCTAGGTTTGAGGGCAACCCAAAAGGACTGTGCTGCTATCAATTCAAGTACATACCAATTATAGTTATGGGTTTAGACACCTAATCCAACAGTAATTGCATTTCCCATATCTGCGATCACATTTATGCTTTGAAGTTTCAATTCTAAAAAAAATCCGATCTGATGATTTAAGATAAGAAATGCGATGACATTTCCTATTTCTACAATCGTCTTTGTGCGTCGAGGTTCCAAAAAGTTCATAATTAGTATTGTACTTCATTAAAGTGGTCCGGGATGTTCTCTTGTAAAAAAAATACGATCACATTTTCATATTTGCAATTGTAGAATGTTTCGTATCCCTGATAAGCCTACAAATAGAGCCCCATAACCCTTCAGTCAAGGGTAATTATGATTCCAGATGACAAAGAGATGATTGTTTTTAAGATTACAAGTGCCAAACGAACATCTGAAGAACCGGATTCGATATGTATTATCAGTGTAGCAAAATTTATCAGTTAGAACTTAATTTCATCTTATGTATTTCGTTTTTAGCCATGTGAGGCTTAAAAACCCTAGATTTCAGCTTCTCAAAAGACTCAACTTTTTGTGCAACTAATCATTAGGCACAACTTTTTATTGTGTTTGTTGTTTAGTTTGATCA
Organism: Lactuca saligna; assembly: GCF_052625555.1. Classification (NCBI taxonomy): domain Eukaryota; kingdom Viridiplantae; phylum Streptophyta; class Magnoliopsida; order Asterales; family Asteraceae; genus Lactuca; species Lactuca saligna. The sequence continues at coordinate 142,257,389 of NC_136421.1, read as the reverse complement.
GTTTTATGCTTAATTGAACATTTGATTTTAATTCAGTTTTTGTAGGCCACTTTAATTGTTATTGAGGCATTCCAGTTATCTGACTTGTTTAGATCTGTAATTATCTTTATTAATCAGTAAAAGTAACGAATATTAGATTGGTTCTGTTAGTATTAACTCTAATATAAACTGATCAAACAAGACTTTACACTTTCAAGCTTGTGAGAAGCATTGGACTTTACTGAGAATTTTACACAGTGTCTAGTGTTGCTTTTCTTAATTTATTAAGAGTCTATTTACTCAAGTATTTTAATAGTTTTCTTTTATAAAATTCTGTCTAAATTAGTATTAATAATCAACAAAATTCCCCCCACTTAAATTTATATTAAATTAGTGTGTGCCTTACGTAAAAGAGGCAAAGACCTTAGTATGTGTCCATGTGGATTCGACCTAACTTTCTTGTACTACCCCCTAGTGTATTTGAGAAGTATTTTTATTTATATTATTTATTTTTTTAGGCGTTGCGACACGCACTTAACATACACCATTTACCATTTAACTTGTTTTAGGTATTCACAAAATACCATCGCAACTTGCTATTGAAGGTTTCTGACGACATTGTCATCTTCGACGACTCTCCTGTCATCTTCTCCAATGAGTCTTCGGCCAACATGAATTTTTTAGCGATTCACCACCCTGAACCGTCATCATCTTAACCACTTGAAGCAGAACATCACCCTTTACACCTTCATCTACACAAAATATTTTCCTCATCTTAACCATATGAATATTCATGCGAAATCTGGAGAACATGAACTCAAAACACATTAGATTTTTTTAGGTTTCGATCTTGAACATGAAAAATGTTTTGATTTTGAAGAACTCACAAGAACAATGAAGCTTCAATTTTGAATTTTGAACTTCGATTTTGAAGCTCGATTTTATTTCGGAATGTGTTCTTCATGTGTATTCTTCGGATCTAGAAACAATATGTAGACAAGGCTCTTTGTTTTTTGATTTCAATCTTGGATTTGAAGCTCAAATTTGGATATTGGATTTTGAAACTCGATTTTAGATATGGATGTGTTCTTTCATATATGAAAATATGGAAAATGGTTTTGGATGGTGTTTTCTTGTTGATTTTGTACATGTAAAATGTTGCATGGATGATGGTGGAGATGGTGGCGTATCGGAAGATGGCAGTCGGTGGTGATGATGCTCAACTGTAACAGTTAGTGATGGAGGACTACTTCATGCAGGAGCAATAGTCGTTGGAGATGACAAAGTCGTCGGAAAGATAATCGGAGAGTTGTGGGGGATGACAATGTCACCGAAAATCTTCAATAGCAAGTTGCAATGATATTGTTTGAACAGCTTAAACAAATTAAATGATAATGATGTACAAAAAAATAACCAAAGGTGAACAAAAATAAAAGTTTGTTAGCAGAATAAGTCATTTTCCCTATAATTTATTATCTTTATATATTTAAGGCCATTTTGTGCCATTTACAATATTTTCTTGGATCCGATTGTTGCAGTCGGGTTGGGGGTTCTTGTAGGATGACCGTTGTATGCGTACTTTTATTGGCGCCATGAAATGAAATCCTCTCTCTTAAATTTTCTCTATAGTTGCAAATCCCTCAAATCGCTCAAATCTGCTCATGCTTCACTTCTAGTAAACGGTTTATTTGCTACATCGGACATCGCGCTCAACAAGATTATTCGTCTCTACTTCCGTTTTGGATCCGCCCACGTTGCTCACAAAGTGTTCGATGAAATATCCCAACCAAATGTCTTCCTTTGGACATCCATGATTCATGGGCATGTCGAAAACAAACTCTATTCGCAAGCGTTTTTTTTGTTCCTTAGAATGCTTCGAGATTCAGTTGCGCCTGTGAATTATACTATAACTACAGTGCTCAAGGGTTTAGCTAGAGAAGCCAGATTAAGAGATGGCGAGGTGGTTTATGGATTTGTGATAAAATGTGGGTTTGATTTAGATACAATGGTACAAAATTCTATGCTTGATTTTTTTATGAGATGTGAGAAAACTGATTTGGCTAGATGTCTGTTTGAAGAGATGCATGAAAAGGATATTGTCTCCTGGAATTCAATGATACTCGGGTATTGCAACAATGGCAGAATAGACATCGCCCTTGAGTTATTCAGTAAAATGCCTGATCAAAATATCATCTCTTGGACCACCATTATACATGGGTATGTGAAACTTGGTGACTTGAAAAACGCACGCCACCTGTTCGATGAAATGCCTGTTAAAGATTTAGCTTCATGGAACGTGATGCTATCTGGGTATGTTGAATATGGTGAACTTGACAATGCTATTTATATTTTCAACACAATGCCTTTCCCTGATCTTGGATCTTGGAATTTAATCATCTCTGGATGCTGTAAATTTGGAAATCTTGAATCTGCAAGAAACTATTTTGACAAAATCCCAAGTAAAAACGTGGCTTCTTGGACAATTATGATAGATGGGTACATGAAATCTGGAAATGTGAATGATGCAAAGGTTTTATTCGATCAAATGCCTGAAAAGAATTTAATTTCTTGGTCTACAATGATTGGGGGTTATGCTAAAAATGGAGAACCAAAAACTGCTTTAGAGTTGCTTAAATTATTCAAAAACCAATCGATTAATCCAGATGAAACCTTTATCCTAGTTGTCATTTCAGCTTGTTCACAGTTAGGCGTTTTAGATGCTGCTGAGTCAGCAATCCGTGACTACGTGGGTCCCAATCTTTTCTCCAATTTACACATTGCCACTAGTTTAATTGACATGTACGCAAAATGTGGAAACATTAAAAAGGCTATAAACATTTTCAAAATGATTAACAAAAAAGACTTGTATTGCTACACTACAATGATCACAGCCTATGCGAATCACGGGTTAGGTCAAGAGGCAATTTCATTATTTGAAAAAATGAAAAAAGACAATTTAACCCCCGATGGGGCGACATTTATAGGGGTTTTAACCGCTTGTAATCACGGAGGTCTAATTGATGAAGGGTGGAAATATTTTAAAGAAATGAAAAACGTATATGGGATTGACCCGATAGATAAACATTATGCATGTATGGTTGATTTATTAGGGCGTAGTGGGTGTATTCATGATGCTTATAATTTAATATGTGGAATGAAGGTGGGACCCACGGCTGCGGTTTGGAGTGCTTTGTTGGCGGCTTGTGGTGTTCACCGCCATGTTGAGATGGCGGAAGTGGCGGCGGGTGAGTTGTTTAAGATTGAGCCGGGGAATTCGGGGAATTATGTTCTTTTGTCGAATGTTTATGCGGGTTTGGGGGAGTGGGAGAAAGTTGGGAAAGTGAGGGCGATGATGAGGGGGAATCGGGTGAGGAAGAATAGAGGTTCGAGTTGGATTGAGTTAGAGTGTGTGGTGTATGAGTTTGTGATGGGTGATTTTGAGTATTTAAATTGTGAGAGAGTGAAGTTTGTTTTGGATTTGCTTTGTGTAGAAATGGAAGTTGAGGATCATGGAATGAAATGAAAAGTTTTAATTTTATAACCTATGTTTGTTTATGTAAATTTTAGTGACAATTGTTTTTTTTAAGTTTCAAATTTTGATTAAATGACAAATGTATTTTCTAAAAATAATTAGAAATTTTCTTTTGTTGTAGTCTTGTTTGGGTTCTAATGAACTATTAATGTGTTTAGTTTTTTATTTTTTGTAAATAAAAACTTATAAATTGTAACCATGGGAAAACAATACAACGTACTTATACATAATAAAAAATTACGCATACATCATAACTTTTAAAGTGTTTATTTATCAACATCTTAAATATTTTTATTTATATTATGTATTAGTTGATGAAACTTATAATAATGAAAAGACATTTTAAAATACAATTCAATCATATATTTTGTATCAAATAATATATATTAAAAAACAAAAATATTTAAGATGAAAGTTGAAGAATAAACATTTCAAAAATCAAAAATAGATAGTAAAGATGGAAGAGTGGTAGCATCTTTTTATCTTGCCAAAGCTTATCTTCTACCATGGCAAATAAATAAGTGTTAGTAAAGTCCCAAAATGTTGCAACGTAAAACCGAAAAGTGCCACTAAAGAATTTTAGTACGAACGTTTTTAATGATATTTTTATTTGTGTTCATGATTCTTTGAGTTAATTGGACTTTCTTGGTTTTCAGTCACATTTGTTTTGTGATTTTGTGGTATCAAATGACATTTTTTTACTATTGTAACTCCTTTTTTATATCAAAATAATGTAAAAATAGTTCAAACATCTAAAACTCTATACCGTTTTACACCAACAAATAATATCTTGTTTAACCATATATAAATTGGCAAAAAAAAAAAAAAAAAAAACACCCAATTATAAGTTTATAACTAACCTCATTACATATTTATTTATATTTTTGTTGTAAAACTTTATGAAATAAATTATAACAAAACTATAACCAATAACTTATTACATTTACAAAAATATACCTAGTTATATTTAATAAACTAGAAATGAGTTATTTAATAATTATTACATATATAATAAAACTAGTCATTCAATAAACTAAAAATAAATAAATATTAAACTTGATAAACTAAAACTAGCACATCAAACTGTTATGACTTGAATTCAATAACAAAATACTAAACAAATGATTCTTATATTGATTGATAATACTCAAATATACCAACAAGATTACAAGAACTAAAGATACATTAGCTAATTCAAGATAGTCACTTCCCGAAAGGAAATAATTCGAGATTTCACAAGATAGATTGATTACATCACTTCTCATTCCAACTATCCTTTTATACTATCTGACATAAACAATCTAAATAATATGAAATACCTAAATTGGTTCTAATGCTCCTTTATTTGTTGAATTTCCCATATTTCTCATATCTATCATATGTGGATGCATAACACAAACTTTGTCACCATTTTTGTTGTAAAAATAATATAACACTAAGTTTGGTTTGGTGTTGTAATATCCATTTATATCAAACTAGTGACATTGTATCATTTTAGCTTAAAAAATAGGATTCCATGTTGGAGATGCGCTTACCCATTCGTATGACATTTGGTTTTTTTTTTTTTTTTTTTTTTTTTTTTTTTTTTTTTTTTTTTTTGGCATTACATGTCTGCAATCCAACCAAAAATGGTCATGAAATATAAACATTATTTTTCCAATTATCCTATCCATACCTTTTCCCTTCAATCCAACCAAACAAACATATGGACTTGTTTAATATTCACATATAGTTATAGTAACAAAACTATACAAATACCAACATCATCGCACATAGCACTATTTTCCCGAAAATATTATTATGTAAAATTGACCATTTCTAATGACTTCACTTTATATATACGGATGGATTCCCTATACAAATATACACACATATACTTAGCCATATAGATATGCATGTTTAACGTATGTATGTATGCACATGCATACATAGTAACATAGCTACATCATATATACACATCTATATGTAATGCATGTATGCATATGATGCATTTGTGATATTTTATCCATACTCTATCATCTTCGCTGTTTGGTCAAACAGATTTTGAATCGTGTATCCACATAATATCCCTGACAACACACAAAATCATCTATTATCACAACTGAATCACAAATCAAAGATTAGGCAAATCAAGATTTGGTGATGATTTTAATCTAAAATTAGTGATTCAAAGTATCCCTGGTTAGTTTTTGAGATAAGAGTGGATACGCAAATGCACGAGACCCACACAGAATTAATAATTAGCCTGGACTCAATGGCCCGCTTTCCTCCCCACAGGAACGTATAGGAATAAACATTGTCTATGGTTTGGTCAAACTTAGCAATCTCTAAGTTGTCATTTTAATTATATTTGTTTCAGATTCACTCACCAACATTTTCCCAAATGATAATATATTTTTTTGTAGATCTAGTTGATGAAAATACAAACCATCTCACATGGGCATAAGTTGAGAATTACAAGATCCTTATATGTTTTAAGTTATGAGCTACCAATAATTTTTACAAAGATTTTAAGTTGATCCTGAAGTGTCACAGTTGAATTCAGTTTGGAAGTTATAAATTAGTTTTACTTAAGCTCAGTAGTCGAAAATTATGTGTGTTTGTATATGGATAAAATGCAAGAAATAACAATGTATTTTCTTTGATTTGTTTATTATAGCACCGACTTTCATATATACTAGGTGTGAGACCCATGTATTACATGAGTTTAATTAAAAAAACAAATATAAAATTTTAACAATTTGAAAAGTTTGATTTTATAAGAAAAACGAAAAAAATTTGAATTATTAAAATTAATGAGACTTTAATATATTGAAAACATTACATATATAAACTATTTCTAATAAATACTTTACATATATATTACCTTACACATTAAATGTGGAATTTTAATTTAATAAAATAAAAAATACAACAAAACGACAAGTGGAAAATAGAAATTTTAAAATTGTAGAAAATATTATGTGTCCAAATGAATAAGAAGAGGACATGTGGTAAAAAAACCTTCATTTATTATAGAAGATTGTAATTTGACATATCCAAAATAAAGATTATCACTCCTATATTTACATAGATTTTTTTAAATATACTACTATAATAAGAAATAAAATGAAAGTACAATGGTTAGGATGCTATAATACACAAATATATATATAATATGGTGTTATTTTTTGTAATTAACAATTTTCAAAACAAAGAGAATCTAGCTTATAAAGCGTTATTAGTGTTGCATTCTTTTTTTCAGGTTTAGTGTTCAACTCTTGTGATGTTGATATTTGAAGTTGTTTAGAGTAGATTATATTTGTTGTCTAAAAAAAAGAAGTTTTCAAAATTGAAGTAAATAACAAAAAAAGGTGTTTACTTTTTTGAGAACATATATAAAGAAGGAAGACTGATTTTGCATATCGTAAATGAGATACTGTGGGTTACTTTCTGTCTAAATGTTTGCCAAAGTGCAAACCGATGTACTATTTACTTCGGTAAACATGTGCTTAGACATTGAAATTCACTGAACCTGTACACTAATTAAATAATTAAACATCGAAAGCTTAAATTGCCTTTATAAAAATTAAAGACCAAGTAAAGTGAAACTTGTTATGAAACTATAAAGTATAAACCCCATCATTTTTAATTAAAAAAAATTAGTCTCAAATCTTTTCTTAGTAGCACAGGGCTCCAAAAGGATTATACTTTACAACTTGTATTATGACTTTAATTAAAAAAATGTCAATAAAGTTGTAAACTGCTCAATATTATAATAAATCTTGATGCGAAAGTTAGTTTGATGGTATTTCATGCCTACCAATCTACTAACATAATTATTGGGAATATCTTTAATTAGTGAAATAACAAACCGACACGTTTCTTTTAGGGACATCTTAATTGCGTTTTAAACTTAAACTATATTAAGCCACATGAAGCATTACAGTTGGAATCTCTCTTCATTTTGGTAAGGGAACAAGTTTACTAGTGTTCCCATTGGCACATTTAATATTTTGGAATATTTGGTAGAAATAATATTCAATTGTACGTTAATGCATATGGATACCATTTCTGCCAGCTTCTACTTATCACAACCGTGATGACATAAATTGACAATTTAATGCCTCATGTGGCATGTGAACTTCTATTATCAAAAATTCAGGTAAAAAGACACGATAAATGAAAGTAGACAGCTCTGTATAGTGTTAGGTATGTGTTGGATTGAAACTAAGACTGATACAGAACGAAACTGAAACCAATGATACAAAAATAACAACTTTTCGTCCACCATTACAAAAACTCAATTCATGATTTATTGTCTATTCAAAAGACAAATAATCATAAAAAATAGTCTTAAAAAGTTTGTCCAGATATTATTCAGTTCAGGTCAGATCAGGTTATTCAGTTTAAATCGAATCAAGTTATTCAGTTCAGGTCGAATCAGGTCACAGTCTACTAAGGTCTTTTGTTGTCCCAATATAAAGATATGCATTGCCGTTGATATCAAACATAACATGTTTGGAAGATATATTATTTGCTGGAAATTTGACCTTTTCTATGCACCTTTAATAATTCATTTATGCTCTTCCTCCCCTTTTTTATAATTGTAATAACCCATTATTTGTTGTCGAATTTGCACTCGTAACCAACTTGTTTTTATTTGGTAGAGTACGATTTATATATTTTAATTATCAATTTATCATTTTCTTATAGTTAAAATCTTGGAGGGGTTTGACTTATGTACAAAATGGTTTTAAAGTAATGAAATCGAATGAAAACTTTTATTATGCGTTTGGTTGGGCGAAAAAATAAAACGAAACTCAATGATAAATGTTGAATAATCTTAAATTGTCACGTATAATAAAATTTCTTATTTGCTATTTCAATACTTATATCATATGGGTAGTTGATCTTTTAATAAAAAGGTAAATTTGAATTCTTTTGAAGGAAAACCCATCAAACATAGAATACCAAATTAAAAAAAAAAAAAAAAAAAAAAAAAAAAAAAAAAAAAAAAAAAAACGGAATGGAATTTGAAACTCCAATTCTATTAAAATCCGTTGGAATCCAAGAACCAAACACACACAAAGATTCGATAACTAAATTAAAGAAAATAATACATTAAAGATGATATATGTTCTTCTATATACAATCATGTATTTATATGGAACTTTTTAATCAAAATAAAAAAAGATTCTTACAAACAAAACATCGAACCTCAAAAAACATCACTGATATTCCTGCCACAAATTTACAGAATCAAAACTATATATGATCATACTATAGATTGCCTTAGCTTTTCATAAAGCATATGACTTTTTTTTTTTATGTTTTTTTTTTCTTCCTATTCAAAATATGAAAACAGTTCTTCGAGAACTCAAGCTGAAAGATTCATCCATCTTCTCTTCCACTCCATGATATATAACTTCACATCATCTTTATCACCTTCATAAATTGCATCCCAATCCTTTTGCTTCTGATCCTTTCATTATTCTCATTCTCTTGCATGATAACATAAACATCCTGCAAATCATAACATAAGATTCATAAATATAAGTTTCTATAAAAATAACCCTAATTAGCTCACTCTTCTAACCCAATTATGTCATATGTGAATTATGTGACATGTAACGTAATACTAACTTATAATATACCAATTTGTTTAACTTAATGTTACTTAATTCATAATAGACTTAATTGATCATGTTCTTGACTTCTTTCAAATATCATTTAACAACATACTATTTAATGGATAAAAAGGTTTTTTTTTTAAAAAAAAAAGAAAGAAATAGGGACTTACTCCCATGGAACATCACCAACAAGCATCCAATCGCCATCTTTATCTTCATAAGTAGGTGCAAACTCAGATCCTTTGTATCCATCTCTTTCAGAATAAGCACCAATGGTGAGTTTAAACATGTTCTCCAAAGCTTTAAGAAGCTCTGAATAACCTTTATAAACCTTCAAGTCAATCTTTCGAAGATAAGGTGCACCATCCATGCTTACTTTCACATACATCCCGCTTTCTGTCTCCATCTTTTTCGCCTGAAAGTTGTTCCTCCGGTAGTTCCTCACCGGTGGCCATCCGACGACTTGCGATCTGCGATTTTCAGTAAACCCATTAATTAGAATCACAATATAAATCGATTAGAAGTATGATTGATGGCTATTGAACTTACTTGGCTGCAGGTGAAGTTTCGATATCGGATTCTTTGTGTTGGGAACTGCCTTTGGATTCCGTGCAGTCGTCGGTGGTTTCCGGCTGCGATCGTTTGTTGGTGTTCTTGAAGGATGTAATGGTTGATTCTTGATCGGATTCGGCTCTTCCGGGCAAACCCAGTGTAAGATTCAAACAGTCTTCCATATTCATTTAATGTTTTTTTTTCCGATCTCAAAACTGGATGATGAACTGGCCCAACTGAAATTGATTTTTTTTCTTTGGAGAGCTTTTGTTGATTGAAATGTCAGACAGGGTGGTATATTTATATATATGAATGTGAATGGAAGAAAATGGAAGGAGGGATGGGGGTGGGGGTGGGGGTGGGTGGTGGGGGAGGGGGTGTGGGGTAGAGGGAAGCTTTTTTTTATTTCTTGGTGGGGTCGGAGGTTAGAAAAATTGATGTTTTTAGTTCTATATTGGTTCATCCCTTACAAATATATTATTATTATTATTATTGTTTTTTACAGTAAGTTAGACCACTCGTCCATGCATATGTTAAAAGATACATTTAGTTTTTATTTTTAAAAATTAATTCAGTTATTTATTATTTTTTTTATTATTTTTTTTTTTTTACACTCAATCTGTTGGGACGTAAAAAAAATATTTTGCACTTAAGAATTTCTTATTTATTATTTATTATTTTTAAATTAAAAGCAAAAAATATCATCACCCTACCCCTTTTCTTTCCCAATCTCTTTTCATCTCCTTTCTCCGGCGAGACCATAACATCACCAACATTGTTTATTTTCGACTGAGGAACATGAAGCACATGAAGCAAGAAAGCACGTTTTTTCTGGCGAGAGGGTTGCAAGCTACAAAGATCAACAACATATGTCGAAAACCATACCCTAGCCACCTCTTGATTTTCCAGTGAGAGGGTAACGATTTGTTCTGTCGTTCAATTAAGAACATGATAATTGATTTCCTTGTTATCCATCCGTGATTGTTCTCGATCTCATTTTTCCTACAACACCAACCTATGAAGACGAATCCCCCGTCCTCTTTCTCAGCTCCACGACATATGGACTTCATCCTCCCATTATAGATCCAAAAATCAAAACGATGGTGATTTCAAGACGACGTTGCCATTCTTCGTCTTTCTTGCGACAACTCAGATGGAAGTGAAGGAGGTTGGAGATAGATGTGCACCACGACAACCACCCAAAACCCTAGTCGTCGTAGGCTTTCCTTTGCACTTTCTCACCACAATTCTCCTCATACTTCTTTATCTTCATGTAACACCTTGTTCTAAATTATTCAACTATGGAATTTCAGAGGCCAAGGCTAAGGGCGTTTTAGTCTTTTATGAATCTTAGAGGTATTATTCGAGAAGGTTTCGGGCCGGGTTGTGTTGATAGAAGCATAGGGATTCTCTTCACCTTTCTGTGGATATAAAGTTCATCGGAAACGAATCTAGAATGAAGGAGTTATGATACTTTGAAGATATTGACATTTATGGCCCCTTAATGGAAAAGTTGACAAGGCAGGCCATTCATGCAATTTGGGACACGCGTGGGTACGCCCACCGTAGCGGAGCAAATGATCGTGGGTGGGAGAGGCGTACGCCCAACGTACGCTAAAAGCCATTAAACCCTAATTTTGGGTTGAGCCACTATATAAAGAACATAATGGCTTCAACCCTAGCCCCCATATCAGCCTCCCCAACCTCAAAAGAAACCCTAGAACGTCCCAACCTTCATTTTGTGAGATCTTGACCTTGAAAAGCTTATTTTGGTGGTTTAAATCTTCGAAGAGAAAAGAAGAAGATTGGCAAAGAGGAACCTTGGAAGCTAGAGCTTACAGATCTGGGATAAGTACTTCATTTCGGACCTCTATAAGGTAAAAGGTTTTAAGCTTGATGATTATTCTCTTAGTACAAGTTTATGGACGTGTTGGTCCCAAGAATGGGTCTTTGAGACTTAAGCATGTTTCTAAGACCAGGGTTGCCTCCCTTAGAGTCAGATGTGTCCCATAAGTAGTAAATTTCCAACCTTTAGGACTTATATGAGTTCATGCATGAGTTAATACCTTCTTCCATGGAAATAGATTATGGTTTTTGGAGTTGGGGCTTATGTGAGTCAAGGAAGCCATAAAGTAAGCAACTTTATGGTTTAAGATGTGAAATAAGACTTGGATCTGAGTTGGTAGCTTCTGAATCGAGGTATTCAACTCTTAATAAAGAAAGGACTTAACATAGCATTACGCTGAGCGTACGTGCAAGCACGCCCAACGTACACGTCATCGAGAATGTACGCTAAGTGTACATTAAATTACGCCCCGCGTAACGCTGCCAGTTTGGGCCTTGAGTATTTGGGCCTCAGTGTAGGTTGTGCTTTGGGTCTTTAGGCCTCAGTAGGCCATCAAGAGTCAAGGAATATGGGCCAAGTATGGGTATTGGGCTTAGGGTAAGGCCTAATAAAGATTGGGCCAAATGTAGCAAATTGGTCCAATAAGGGGCCATTAGTGGGATTGGGAAGCCTACCTAGGGTTTGGGCCTTTATATATTATGCTTGGGCCTTAGTTATGGACTATATTGGGGTAGAGGTAAAATAGTAATTTTACCCTGAGAAAAGACTTTGATATTGAGCTAAGTAATATTATGATCTTGGTAATTCGGGGAGCCGAAGAAGAAGCAGATCGGGGAATTTCCAATCAGCAGTAGAGGGTTACTAGCAAGTTCAGCAGTGCAGGTGAGTTTTCCCTTTATGTGGATGGGTCTACGGCCACAATGCCGACCCATGTAGATACGAGTAGGAAGACCCAGGGGTTAGCCCTAGGCACTGTATGCTAGTATGATATTCAAGACCAAGGTCTAATGGTAGCGGGCGGGTGCCCAAAGATCGGTTTACATGATAGTTTATACTCGTTGTCTGGGTGATACATGTATGTGCCTGGTAGGAGGTGAGTGTGGGTGAGGTCCTGTATCTCACCAATAGCAGAGGGTGGACGGTGCTCCATACCTCATTAGTAGTAGAGCAGGGGCGAGGCCCGAGATAGGAGTGGAGTGAGTGTGGGCAGGGGCCCGTATCTCACTTACAACAGGAGCTTGGACGGGGTTCCATGACTTACTAGTAGCAGGTCAGGGATGAGGCCCAAGATAGGCGAGGCCTTAGTACAGGAATGCAATAGGGTATGCTCAGTTTATGTGTTATATGCCATTGTTACAAGTAGGATGTGTTCAACGGGTGGGGCCCAGTGGACAAGCGAGGCCTAAGAGAAACAGATTTGTATCCGAGCGGGGCTCGGACGTAGGCGGGGCCTGGGATTGGCAGGTCCGATGTAGCGTGCGAGGCCCGAAGTAGCAGGCGTGGCCCAATATATGCAATATGTGATTATGCAGGGTATGTGGTAGGTTGGACAACTCACTAAGCTTCGTGATTACGGTTTTCAGTTTTGGTTTAAGGTACTTCCGGTAGCGGAGGTAAGAGCTCGGGGTGATCGCATGGCACACACCATTGATTAGTCAGCCTGGGATGTTTTACTCTGATAATGGAAATATGTTTTTGGATGAACACTCTGATTTGTGTTATGATTTTATTTATGGTTTGACAATTATGTTTTAAGTAATGTTTTAAAAATAAATTTTTAGTCATTATTTTGGGGTTGTTACACTTCCTATTGTCATTAACCTACCTCTAATCTACACTCTGACAACCAATTAAAACCATCAACGATTTTGTAGGTCTCCACTTTCCCTCTGATTAAGTCTATGAGTGTTTGTGTGTTTTTTATTTATAGTATTCTCGATAGTAACATTGTGAAAGGGGGTGGGAAGGTTCGCCGAAGGGTAGAGATGATGATGGTGGTTGGTGATTGGTCGATGATTTAGTGGACAATGAGTGGATGGTAACAATGAAGGGTAGATAGGATAGGGAAAGTGAAGGGGAAGGGGTATTTATTATTTTTTAATTGAAAATCATAATATACACATTAAATTAAATGAAAATTAAAAACACAATGGTATTATCATCATTTAAAAATTGGGACGGACTAAGTACGCAACAAAATCGTTTTTGAGGGATAAAGCGTGCAAGGTTGAATCAAATGAGGAACAGACTCAGTTAATTTTTTAAAATAGAGACTGAACATGCATTTTAACACCTACACTAAGGACGATTCACATAATTTACCCTACTTTTTATTTCAAGAGTTTCTATTGACATTTTTCATATCTGATTTTTGTTTTAATGTAAATTATCATTTTAAGTAGGTTACACTAATGATTTATTTGGTTTGAGATAATTTGTGTGTTGATTTTAATATAATTTTTTAACTCAAATGTTTAGTGGTTTGTTTTTGTTTCGGATTTAGTACATGATTAATTTAAAATGATAATTATACACTTATATGTTTTTTAAACCTTTGATTTATTTATTTATCATTATTATATTAGTTAAATATCAAAAGATAGGAAATAAAAATCCTAAACTTAATTTGTCCCTCTCTTGCTCTCATCATACAATCATACTTACACCATCGCCACCTCACAATATATTATATCTTTTCCGTTCCACGCTTCACAGACTCTCGATGCTTCACCTCTGATGACCACCTTCTTATCATAACCTCTTTTATCACTCAGTTGTCGCCTCCTTTCAAGCTCCTTATTCCCTCTTACATCCTCTCTCAATCCTTCATTGTTATTCATTTCATTCACAATCCAGGACCACAATCTTTCACATGCTTCTATAATAATATAGCTGCTTGATCATGTTTATCTCCCTTTCAGACCCTAATATCCTATTTGCTCTATAATCATACATTCACCTTGTTTGTCTCCTTTTCTTACAACCTGCTTCTCACCTTTAACCACTTGTAGTCGAGTGAATCTACCAATAGCCAAGCAACTCCCCCAACTTGGCCACATCTGTACCTATTTCAAGTAGATAAGAAAGAGATTCAAAGCCATGTTTGTGACTTTTATGTAGTTTCTTTTTCTGGAGGTTGTATCTATTTTAATTGCCTATTGGTTCACTTGATATGTAATGTGTTGATCCATAAAAAAAAAAAAGTTTTGTGAGTTTTAATTGTTTTGACTTTAATTATCATATAAATATTAAGAAAACAATAAAGAAAATAAAAATAAATATGTCATTAAAGGTAATATAGTTATTTTTAAGTATGTTTGAGACCAAAATTGAAACAAATTCAAAGATCGTTCGAATGAAAAATAAATAAATACAAAAGATATAGACCACCCAAAACTACATTCGTGTGATTGACTCTATTATTTTCTATAACCGATAAAAAGACAAAGTTAAATGTAAAATCGTAAACAATAAAAACATATCGATTGATTATAAATTTATTTTCTAGTAAAATATTACATTTTAAATAGTCTATATTTATAACATTGATATCCAAGTATAATAAAAATGATTGCGAAATATTCAAATAGAATATCCTAATGTATAACTCCAAATAAAATATGATAACATATAGGTAATATATTCATTTATTTATTTATTAATTAATTTATTTTTTTGATAAAACTACATCGTTAAACTATTCATATCATTCTTTATCTCTTTGTGTTCCATCTTTTCCAACTTACAACACCTAAAAACAATATTTTTTTCAACTCACACAACCCATATTATTATTTTTAATCTTTAAAATAAATACTAATTTAAAACCAAAAAAATATTACAAATTATATTTAATTAAAAAGTCATACTACAATAATATAAATTAAAACCACACTACAATAACATAAATTAAACCCTAAAACAAAATAATTAAAAAAAGCAAAAGAAAACTAAAAAGAAATACTTAAAATCCAAAAATGTGACTAATCTTTCATGTTGGTGTTCGCGATTCAATTTAGTTGAGTTTAAACTTTTTTGTCGGAAACTCTAGACTCGTTGGTATTCAACTTATGGTGAAAAAAATATTAAACTCTTTTACTTTTCTCCAAATAACAAATAATGTGTCATTATATTTGTTGTTAACGGTAAAAAATATGGAAGTTGAGTAATCTATTCATAATGTAATGTTTACTTGATTTTTTTTTTCGTTTTTGGAAAATAACCACGAATTCCGGAATGGAGGATTCCGAACTGAGAAAAGTAATATATTTTTCTAACAAAAAGGTAAATTTTGGACTGATATTTGTGATTTCGGACTTTCGACTATTCATAATTTTTGAACTAAAATTTTGGAGTTCGGAAAAACCTAGAATTTTAAAAACAAGTCCAAAATTCTGATAACAATTCAAGAATTTCAAGAAAATAAATTATTTTTTATTAATATCTAACAAAAACTTATACACACATAATAAATATGCAATATATACAGTCATGTTTTTTAAAATTAAGCATCTGATTAAAAACGATAATATTAAATATCTCAAAATAAACATTTTAAATATATAAATATAGATACTTTTTAAAAAAATAAAATAAACTCTTGAATTAACAATAAGGCATTGATTTGAAAATAATAATAATTTTTAAAAACTAAAACAAATGGTTAATTAAATAAAAAAAAACCTATTTATAACAATTAGTTTTCTTAATTTCCATATAATATTTAGAACAATGGTTATTTTGTTAAAAAAAAAAAAAAAGAATATTTATAACCCTTAATTTATTTAACTTCCTTATAATATTTAGAATAGTGACATATTTTTATACAATTAGGTTTGTAGATATAATAACCAAATGTGTGGAGGAAAAAGAGGGAATGAATTAAGGACAAAGGCAAGCTAAGCTTGTCGGTAGCATTAGCAGCAGGTTTGAGGCAAGTGTTGGTGCATTCAGGGGACAGGAGTTAGACAAGCTCAGCCGCCCAGATGGAAATGAGACTTTGAACACTTTCCCATCATCTCACGGTCAAGACTCAGTCTTGGCGTCAAATCTGGATCGTTCATTCCTCTCACTTCCTAGAAATAGAGAGAATCCCATGTCAATTTATTTGGTAACCCACATCATGAAAGTGACGCTATTTTCTCTGAATTCATGTAACAATTTTTATTTGCTTAGGCATATTCTTTTTAAAATCTATAAAGGACTAACTAACCTTTTAATCATCGATATTTCTTTGAGTTCGTTATAAAAAAAAAGAAACTAAAATGACTCTACCTTTTATAGTGTTATTATGTTGTCGTTGAATTGGTACATTTATAATATTTTTATTGTGATAGTGGTTGAGTTGATACAAAATCCAATTAACTATGCAATGTTTTTTTTTTCTATAACTAGAAACTGTCTGCATCTATTGTCGATAGGGGTTCTAGTTATTATATTCCTAGCTCCTCAATCTCATTGTCAAGAAAATGAACGACATTGAGGGAAAAGAGAATTCTTGGAGTGAATCCCTGCTATACATGTACATGATATTGTCTTTAAACCGTAGTGTGGAAGGAAAGTGGAGTTCATACAGCCTCAGATCGCTAGTGTGGAACTATAATCATAGCCACATATAATCCTTGTTACGTACAAATAATGATCCAAATCAAGAACAAGAAAAAAATTCCGTATGGGAGAAAAACATAAATAGCTAGGCCTAAACTACTAAAATTCATTATTTGAAATCTGTCATACGCAAGTGGCCACTTGAAGTCTTGAACCATTACTTACGTAACACTTTCAATTAAATTCCAAATTTGAAAATCATTCAAAATAGCAAACCTAGTTTGCTTGAACGTCAAACTCATATGCTTCTTAAAAATCTCAATTTTCCTTAAAAGTAGGTTGTTGTTTTGGCACACTGCAAAGTTGTTAAATCTATGACAATAGCAACCAAGTTTTAGAAAAAAAAGGTCAAAATATGAGCTATTTAACTATTTTTATGTGTTTTTGACCCATTCAAAGTAGGTTACTATTTTCATAGATTTTCAAAATTTATAACATGCAAAATAGCAACATACTTTGATTAAATGATTTTATGTAGATATGTTTTTTAATCTGGCAAAGAAGTTTGTTTGTTTATTATATCTCACATACTTTGATTATGTTGCATGGGAACAAGTTTATCATTGGCATGGATATGTTTGCGAATGGGGTGGTGATCGACTGTGCATAGCAGTTGGTACGTGTCAGGACCCCAACTGGGTGAGAGTTGGTGATTCAGGGCGAGAGGCCGGAGTGTGGACCAGCTTTGTGCTCAGCAGTGAGGGCTGAGCACTACCTTCAGCAGGGTTGTGCAGTGTATGTTGCATACATTATGGATACCCGGGAGGCGGGTAAGGCGACTGTGAGTGATGTACCAGTAGTGCGAGAGTACCCGAATGTATTTCTAGAGGAGCTTCCTAGCAAACCTCAGGAGAGACAGGTGGAGTTCAGGATCGACCTAGTCCCTAGTGCGGCTTCGATAGCCAAGGCACCATATCAGTTGGCTCCTCCCGAGATGCAGGAGTTGTCTACACAACTGCAGGAGCTGTTAGACAAGGGATTTATTAGGCCGAGTAGTTCACCATAGGGAGCCCCAATCTTGTTTGTAAAGAAGAAGGTCGAGTCGCATCGGATGAGTATAGACTACCAGGAGCTGATCAAGGTAAATGTGAAGAACCGTTACCCATTCCCGAGGATTGATGATCTTTTTGACTAGATTCATGGGGTAGCGCATCTTGGTTTTCCAAGATAGATTTACGTTCAGGCTACCACCAGATGCGAGTCAGAGATGAGGATGTACAGAAGATTGCTTTCTGGACTCATTACGGTCATTACGGGTTCGTGGTGATACCTTTTGGGCTCACCAATGCTCCTACCGCGTTCATGGACCTCATGAACCACTCATGTAGACCGATGTTGGATCGGTCTATGATAGTCTTTATCGATTACATCTTGGTTTACTCTAAGATGCAGGAGCAGCATGAGTAGCACTTGCGGGAGGTGTTGGATACCCTGAGGAGGGAGAGCTTGTATGCCAAGTTCACCAAGTGTGAGCTCTGGTTGCGCGAAGTGCGGTTTCTGGGGCACCTTGTCAGCCAGAACGGGATTTTGGTTGACCCGGTCAAAGTGGAGGCCATGATGAGATAGGAGGTTCCGAAGTCACCTTCTGAGATTCGGAGTTTCCTCTTTTTAGCAGGCTATTACCGGAGATTCACACAGGACTTCTCCAAGATGGTAGTACCCTTGACCCGACTGACAAAGAAGGTCGTTGTATTTCACTGGAGGCCTGAGCAACAGGTAGTATTTGATACGTTGAGGGCAGAGGTTGTGTAACACGCCTATCTTAGCCCTGCCAGGGGGCGTGGAGGATTATATAGTGTACTGTGAGGTGTCCATTTTGGGTTTGGGCACAAGATGCAGAGGGTGCACATCATCGCCTGCGCCTTGAGACAGCTAAAGCCTCATGAGGGGACACGTTGTGGCCGACGCACTTAGTCGCAAGGCAACCCCGATCAAAGACACTTGCTTACAGATGACGGTGGTGACTCTACTTTTAGAGCGTATCCGAGTGGTGCAGGTTGAGGGTATAAAGGAGGAGTGTCGAAAGTGCAAGCGGATCATAGGCCAGGTGGCCTCGTTTGATTATGATAACTGTGGGCTGCTGACCCTGTATGGGAAGGTATGGGTTTCGTACTGGGGCGGAGTACGAAAGATTCTGATGGATGAGGCCCACAAGTCCATATTTTCATCCATCCTAGGGCGACAAAGATGTAAAGAGATCTTCGTCTTGTTTAATGGTGGCCCTTCATGAAGCGGGATGTAGTCTGGTACGTCAAGAGATGTCTGACCCGCAGGAAGGTAAAGGTAGAGCACCAGAGGACTCATGACAAGGAGCAACCATTAGATATCCTTGTGTGGAATTGGGAGGACATTACTATGGATTTCATCATGAAACTTCCCAAGAACGCACGGGGAGTGGATCGGTTGACCAAGAGTGCCCATTTCATCCTGATCCAGGAGAGCATTTTGGCCGAGAAGCTGGCCGACAATTACATCCGAGAGGTAGTAGCTCGACACGGAGTGCCAGTTTATGTGATGTCTGACTGAGACGTGCAGTTTACTTCCAGATTTTGGAAGCAATTTCATGACAAGTTGGGTACTCGTCTGTACTTTAGCATGGATTTTCACCCGTAGACGGATGGTTAGAGCGAGCGGACCATCCATACTCTTGAGGATATGCTTCGGGCATGCATCCTGGACTTTGATGGTAGCTGGGATACCTACCTTCCCTTGGCATAGTTTTCCTACAATAATAGCTACCATGCGAGTATCGACCGTCCTCCTTTCGATATGTTATATGGGAGGAAGTGCAGAACCCCGATTCGTTGGGGTGAGGTTCGACAGAGGGTCATGAGGAGTACCGAAGTGGTAGTCAAGATGACAGAGAGGATCCAACAGGTTGGGAGCAAGCTTCAGACTACTCAGACTCGGCAGAAAAGCTATGCCAACAGACGCCGATTGGACCTGGAGTTGCAGGTCGGGGATATGGTTCTCCTAAAGGTGTCACTTTGGAAAGATTTCATTTGGTTTAGGAAGCGGGGTAAGTTGGGCCCCAGGTACATTGGTCCTTTTAGGGTTGTAGCCCGGGTGGGCAAGGTGACGTATAGACTGGATCTGCCAGCCGATCTTTGTCAGATCCGAAGTACCTTTCATGTCTCCTAGCTGCGGAAGTGCCTGGTATATGACTCTGTAGTGGTACCTCTAGAGGATATTCAGGTGGATGATAGCCTAAAAAACATCTAGCGACCAGTAGTTATCCTCGATAAGAAGTCGAAGGATCTGAGGAACAAGAGGGTTGAGTTGGTGAGGGTGCAATGGCAGTATCACAAGCGCTCAGAATGGACTTGAGAGCCGGAAAATGAGATGAGGGAGCACTACCCGTGCTATTCCTAGACGCAGCAGACTTCGAGGATGAAGTCTAAAATAAGTTGGGAGATTTGAACGTCAGGTTCCTGGTATGTATTTTAAATAAGAATTATTCATTTTAGCAAAGGGACTTGATGAGTTGGTGGCCCCAAACTCTTCGAGTAGGAATGAGATTTTTGGACGCGGGACTCGAAGTCTACTCGACGAGTTGAGAGCCTCAACTCGACGAGTAAAGCTGCCAGAGTGAAACCCTAATTTTTAGGGTTTGCACCATATTTAAGCACCTTAACCTCCGAAGGTTGGCCTCATTTACATCCTCCATCACCCCAAACCCTATCCACAAAACGCTAATCCACCTTGGAGTGTTTTTGAGCCATTGTTGTGTTTTCTTGGTGATTTTGAAGCTTAAGAAGGAAGGAGAAGCTTATGGACTCAAAAGGAAGCCAGTAGATTCGGAAGTTGAGCTGCATTTCTGACTTATTTGAGGTATAAAGTTGATACCTTGGCCTTCTATTGCTTAAATCTTCATTTAGGGTTGTATTTTACCATTTTTGGACCATATTGAAGTCATTCTTAGGATTTGAGTGTATCATGAAGCCGTGACTTCAGATCTAGAGCCTTTGAGGGACTCTATGGCATAAAGGTGCCAACTTTATGCCCATGGGAGTCCCATGCAACTTGTGAACCACTTTTTAGGGTCTTTTGAGCTAAATACATCATGCATGGACGTAAAGTTAGTAACTTTACGTGATATATCGACTCTAGGAGACAAGATCTATGGGTTGTAAGCATTAAACCCGACTAAAAATGACTGTATGGATTTAGACTATGGGGGACTCGGCGAGTTGGGTCGTGGTCCCCCAACCTTTTCTGTTACTGAGTAAACTCGTTGGGTCTAGGAGATGACTCAACGAGCTGGCCATGGGTTTGGGTTATGAAGATTGAGGAACTCGACGAGTTAAAGGAAGGACTCAACGAGTTGTGAGTGAAATGTCCCGACTCTGTATGAAAGGGAACTTAACAAGTTCATGAAAGAAATCAATGAGTAGGATTGAGATTTTCAGAGTTTCATGGATCAAGGAACTCGATGAGTTGATGGACCAACTCTGCGAGTTGAGTCGACCAGGATGTTAACTTTGACCAGGATGTTAACTTTAACTATGACATTTGACCAGATTTGACCGTTAAAGGGGTTATGTGAAACGACCCAAAAACACGACCCAAAAATTTTCGTTTTTCCATATAATCAAAACCATAATATAAGTATCATAACATAAAACATACGCGATGTATCCCCAAAACATAATAAAATATTGTGCGGAAAACTGTATCATACTACATCCATCCAAAACATCAAGAGACATCCCCAGGATAAAAGCTATGCTGTGGTGTGTGCGATGCTGTCACCCCGAGCTCTTCCCTTTGCTTGCGGAAGTACCTGAAACCAAACTGAAACTGTAAGCACGAAGCTTAGTGAGCTCCCCCAAACTACCACATACCATACAATAACATATAAACACATATTGGGCCTTGCCCACTGCATCGGGCCGAAGCCCGGAACTGCATCGGACCGAAGTCCGGAACTGATTGGGACCTTGTCCCCTGCATTGGACCGAAGTCCGGAACTAACTGCATCGGACCGAAGTCCGGAACTGACTGCATCGGACCGAAGTCCGGAACTGACTGGGACCTTGTCCCCTGCATCGGACCGAAGTCCGGAATTGACTGCATCGGACCGAAGTCCGGAACTGACTGCATCGGACCGAAGTCCGAAACTGACTGGGACCTTGTCCCTTGCATCGGACCGAAGTCCGGAACTAACTGCATCGGACCGATGTCCGGAACTGACTGCATCGGGCCGAAGTCCGGAACTGACTGGGACCTTGTCCCCTGCATCGGACCGAAGTCCGAAACTAACTGCATCGGACCGAAGTCCGGAACTGACTGACTGAACATGGCATAGCATAACACATCAACTAGCATAACACATATACGACATGCTACATCGGGCCGTGGCCCGGAACACATAATACTTAACACATGAAACATAGCACACAAATCCTGTTCGAGCCACGAAGGCATCGAACATACTAACTACTGCATCGGACCTAAATCCGGAAACTACTGCTAACTGAACGGGCCGGCATTGTGGCCTTAGACCCGTTCCTACTGGAAGGAAACTCACCTCGTAAGCTGGCTGCTGAGTGTGTGGCTCGGAAAGCTAACGACGGCTGATCCTGAATCTCCTCGGCTACAAGTCCATAAACACACTCAATCAAATACTAAACACTACGCTTGGGGGTAAAATGACTCTTTTACCCTCGGTCAAAGTCAATTATCTTTTGGGCTGACTCGCCGAGTTGGGCCACCCAACTCGCCGAGTCCCACTCTCACTTTTCACTCTTACTCACTGCTACTCGTCGAGTCTGGCATCGACTCGACGAGTACCCTCTTGATCCAAGAACTCAGACAATCTTCATCCGACTCGCCGAGCCGGATGAACAAACTCGACGAGTTGTTCTTGATCTTTAAGAAGATTGCCTTGGACTCGCCGAGTTGATGAACAACTCGCCGAGTCCCTCCATCACTGAGTTTACCCTCAACTCGCTGAGTCCACTCCCTAACTCACCTCGTCCACTCGACACTGATAAAACTGAAGAACTCGGGACTCGCGACCCAACTCGTCGAGTCGTTCTTCCGACTCGCCGAGTTGCCGCCATGCAACTGATTTTTACTTGATTTTGTTTGAATCCAACACATACAATTGATAGATCTGGGTCCAATAAGCTGATTTACCACGTAAAGTTTCCAACTTTACGTGTACAACCTCATGAATAAGGGAAATAAGGCTAAAAGATGCACAAAATGGGTAGATCTATGGTTATCATGCAATATAACTCCAAAAAGATAGTAGATTTGGGCTCTACAACACCCCAACATTCAGATCCATAGCTATTTCGACTTAATAAGGCGTTCATGCAAGTGTAAGGCTTGGAACAAGCATCAACTAGCTCTTAGGAGAGCTCTAATGGAAGTTTAAAGCATATAACAAGATGGAACTCCGAAAATACCTCAATTAACTCTGATTTGGCCATGGATCTTTGCACTACAACACTTCTCCTTGCTTCTTCCTTCTTCTCCTTCTTCACACCTTCACAAAATGGCACCAAAACACATATAAGCTCTTCAAGGGAGGTTTAGGGTTCTAACACTGCGTTCTCAGGGTGAGGGAGGCGAGGATGGGGGCTATAAGGTGGTATAAATAGTGGGCAACCCGGGGATTTTAGGGTTTCACCCAGACAGATGGACTCGCCGAGTCAGGGATATGGACTCGCCGAGTCCCCGGCTCACGCGTGCCCTCAGGCGCGACCCTACTCGCCGAGTCAGGCTAGAACTCGCCGAGTCCCTCTTGAAAAACTCACTATAATTACCAATAAATCAACATACCGGGAACGGGTCGTTACAATTCTCCCCCACTTGTCTCAGACTTCGTCCTCGAAGTCTGCTACGGCTGGATCTGCAAATAACTCCAGGTAGTGCGCTCTCATTTCCTCTTCAGCCTCCCACGTCCATTCAGACCCCTTCCGGTGCTGCCACTGCACCTTTACTAACTGAATTACCTTGTTCCTCAAGGTCTTGGTCTTCCGTTCCAGAATCGTGACCGGCTTCTCGATATAATTTAGGCCGCTATCAACCTGAATGTCCTCTAAGGGAACGACTGCTGTCTCATCCACCAAACACTTCCTCAACTGCGACACGTGGAAGGTGTTGTGTATCTGACTAAGCTCCTCAGGGAGATCTAACCGATAAGCAACCCGACCCACCCGGGCCAAAACCCTGAAAGGACCAATAAATCTGGGGCCCAATTTGCCCCTCTTCCGGAACCTGATGAAACCTTTCCAAGGTGAGACTTTCAGAAGAACCATATCTCCCACCTGGAACTCCAAGTCCGAACGCCTCCTGTCGGCGTAGCTCTTCTGCCGACTCTGCGCAGTCTGCAGCCTACTACGGACCTGCTGGATCAATTCCGTCGTCTTGAGCACCACTTCGGTGCTCCCTATAACTCGCTGACCGACCTCGCCCTAACAAATCGGGGTCCTGCACTTCCTTCCATATAACATCTCAAAAGGAGGTCGATCAATACTCGCATGATAACTGTTGTTATACGAGAATTCCGCTAACGGAAGATACGTATCCCAACTGCCCCCAAAATCTAGAACACATGCCCTAAGCATGTCCTCAAGAGTCTGAATCGTCCTCTCGCTTTGCACGTCAGTCTGAGGATGAAAAGCGGTGCTGAAATGGAGACGAGTACCCATCTCGTCGTGGAATCGCTTCCAGAATCTGGACGTGAAACGAACATCTCGGTCCGACACCACCGATACCGGCACTCCATGACGTGCCACAATCTCTCGCACATAGATATCGGCTAACTTTTCCGCCGATATACTCTCCTGAATCGGAATAAAATGGGCACTCTTCGTCAACCGATCCACTACTACCCATATCGAGTCCACCCCGCGTGCGGTCCTGGGGAGTTTGGTGACAAAATCCATGGTGATATCCTCCCATTTCCACACGGGAATGTCTAACGGCTGCATCTTGCCGTGAGGTCTCTGGTGCTCCGCCTTGACCTTCCGGCAGGTCAAACATCTCTCCACATACCAAGCGACATCTCGCTTCATGCAGGGCCACCAATAATCAGGTCGAAGATCTCGATACATCTTCGTCGCTCCTGGGTGGATAGAAAATCGAGACTTATGAGCCTCGTCCATCAATACTTGTCGTACCCCACCCCAGTACGGTACCCACACCCTACCATGAAGCGTCAACAAACCCCGACTGTCGTAATCAAACGAAGCTACTCGGCCCACTATCCTCTCGCACTTCTGCCTCTCCTCCTTGAGGCCCTCCATCTGAGCCTCCTTGATCCGCTCCAACAACGGAGTGATCACTGTCATCCTCATACACAGATCTCTGATAGGGGCCGTCGACACCTTGCGGCTCAGGGCGTCGGCCACCACATTGGCCTTCCCTGGATGATAAAGGATCTCACAGTCATAGTCCTTCAGCACGTCTAACCATCTCCTCTGTCTCATGTTCAA
Source organism: Lactuca saligna (assembly GCF_052625555.1). Taxonomy (NCBI): domain Eukaryota; kingdom Viridiplantae; phylum Streptophyta; class Magnoliopsida; order Asterales; family Asteraceae; genus Lactuca; species Lactuca saligna. The sequence continues at coordinate 142,231,811 of NC_136421.1, read as the reverse complement.
ACTCGGCTGATCCATAAGATATCGCAAGCTCTTTTGATCCATGTAAATAGTACAGCGGACCCCATAAAGGTAATGTCTCCAAATCTTGAGGGCAAACACAACTGCCCCCAGCTCCAAATCGTGGGTAGGATAATTAGCCTCGTGAGGCTTCAACTGTCTCGAGGCATAAGCTACTACATGGCCTCGCTGCATCAATACTGCTCCCATACCTGTGATCGATGCATCACAATAGACTACGAAATCCTCTACTCCTTCTGGCAAGGTAAGGATCGGAGCCTCGCACAATCTCTGCCTGAGAGTCTCGAACGCCGCCTGCTGCTCAGGCCCCCAACGAAAAACCACCGACTTCTTGGTTAGCCGGGTGAGCGGCACTGCTATCTTGGAGAAGTCCTGAATAAATCTCCGATAATACCCTGCCAGTCCCAGGAATCTCCGAATCTCAGATGGAGACCTCGGGACCTCCCACTGCATCACGGCCTCAATCTTGGCCGGATCTACCAAAATACCCTTCTGGTTGACGAGATGACCAAGAAACTGCACCTCGCGCAACCAGAACTCACACTTGGAGAACTTTGCGAAAAGTCTCTCCCTCCTCAAAGTCTCCAACACCTCCCGCAGGTGCTCCTCGTGCTGCCCCTGTGTCTTGGAATACACCAAGATGTCATCTATAAACACAATCACCGATCAATCCAGCATCGGTCTGCACACGCGGTTCATGAGATCCATGAACGCGGCTGGGGCATTGGTGAGCCCAAATGGCATCACCACGAACTCGTAATGACCATACCGGGTCTTGAAAGCAGTCTTCTGTACATCCTCATCTCTAACCCTCATCTGATGATAACCGGAGCGTAGATCGATCTTGGAGAACCAAGACGCTCCCTGAAGCTGATCAAACAAGTCATCTATCCTCGGTAGTGGGTAACGGTTCTTCACCGTTACTTTGTTCAATTCCCGATAATCAATGCACATACGATGCGACCCATCCTTCTTCCTCACAAATAAGATCGACGCTCCCCAAGGCGAACTGCTCGGCCGAATGAAACCCTTGTCTAACAGCTCCTAAAGCTGTGTAGACAACTCCTGCATCTCAGGGGGAGCAAGTTGATACGGTGCTTTGGCTATCGGAGCCGCACTAGGAACTAGGTCGATCCTGAACTCAACCTGCCTCTCTGGAGGTATCCCCGGCAAATCCTCGGGAAACACATCCGGGTAGTCACTAACAATAGGAACATCATCAATCGTCGTCTTGCCCTTCTCCCGGGCATCCAAGACGTAAGCTACAAAACCGGCGCAACCCTGCTGAACATAGCGCCTCGCCCTTGCGACGGAACAAAAGATCGGTTCTCGCTGGGGCCTCTCGCCTTGAATCACTATCTCTCCCCCACTGGGAGTGCGAACCCTCACTAGCTGAAGCTCACAATCAATCACCACCCCATTGGGGCTCAGCCAATCCATGCCCACAATAACTTTATTCCCACGCAGGGGAATAGGAACCAGGTCCACTGAAAACTGCTCATCAAATATCTGAAGGGAACACCCTCTATGTACTCTGCCGACCCTCACGGTCCTATCATCTGCTATCTCAACCTCTAATGGACAATCCAGCTCCCTTGGAGCTCTGCTAAATCTCTTGCTAAGCGCAAGCGATACAAATGATCGGGTAGCCCCCGAATCGAACAATACCAAAGCAGGGATGCCGTTCACCGAGAACGACCCTAAATAAAACATATCATCACGTAATATTCAAACGATATTATAACAATTAAAAGATAGAGGAAAGATACATACCCGTCACCACATCAGAAGTCGCTCGCGCCTCCTCTGCTGTCATCTGAAATGCCCTGCTCTTCGCCATTGGCGCATCAGATCGGCCCTGCCGGCCATCCGTAATCCTCAAGGTGGCAGGGGCAGGTGCAACCACCTTCCCTGCTGCAGCTAAACTGGGACACTGGGACCTTTTATGTCCCCTCTGATTGCACTGAAAGCAAATCAGATCTGATGCTGTAACCGTAGTAGCAGGGGCCGTACAATCCCTACTCAAATGCCCAGTCCGACCGCACTTGTAGCAGCCGGAACTCCCTGCCTTGCACGCCCCCTCGTGCAATCTCCCACACTTGCCACACCGACCGTGGCTCTGCTGACCCCTAGACCTGTGATCTGAAACCTTGGGCTTTTTGCCTACACTGCCTGAACCCGAAAACGCCTCCGGTTTCCTCTTCTTCTCCATCTCGAGATCAATCTCCCTCTCTCTAGCTCTGGCAATCATGTCGTCCAGCGTTTTACAACTGGACCGGCTCACAAACATGCGAATGTCACTCCGCAGCATCTCATGATAACGGGCCTTCTTCATCTCCTCATCGGCTGCATACTGAGGAACAAGAAGGGCCCTCTCCCTGAACTTGGCGGTGATCTCCGCCACTGTCTCTATAGTCTGGGTAAGGTCCTGAAACTCCCTAGCTAACTGCTGCACCTCAATGACTGGTGCAAACTCCGCCCTGAACCTGGTAGAGAAATCAACCCAGGTCATGGCATCCAATGCCGCATCATCCCCGATGGCATGTCCAACCTCCTCCCACCAATCCCGTGCCCTGTCCTTCAGAAGACAGGACGCCAATCTGACCTTGTCCCCCTCGGGACACCTGCTAGTGCGGAAAGCGTTGGCCACATCCGCCAACCATCTGGTACTCGCTATGGGGTTCCGCGCCCCATGATAGTCTGGAGCCCCGCATGCCCTGAACTCCCTGAACGTAAGTGTGCGCGACCCCATCACGGCCGCCATCTCAGCACGGAAAGTACTCAATCTCTCATCCATCAGCTCTAAAATACCCTCCTTGATCGAACGGAAGATCACAGGAGTCTGCTCTAGTATGATGCGGGTAACCTCAGAAGAAAGGAACTCTCTAGTCTGCTCATCCATCTGCCCGACCTCCGGGCCTGATCCCGATCCTGATCCCCCTCCGGCATCTGAGCTGCCGACTGCTGGTCTCGGATGCAAAACTACCATTCTGAAACATACCATAACCACATCAAAACACTGAAATATCTCAAGGGATCATGATACTACTACTAGCTTCCTGGTCTTGTCTTGGCCTTCCTTGATTCGAGTACGGATCCTCTGCTTTCAGTAGTATGGGCCCCTACTACCTTCCACATCTATCCGTACTTTCCTCAAGAACTGCCTTGACTCCACCAAGTCACTTCTACCGCTGTTATTCTCTGCTACTCTCATCCTAGGCTTGCCCTTGAGAAACCTCAAGCTCAACACGACTGGTCCTCAGCTGCTGTAGGTCTCCTCATAATGCCAGCTAGCCACCACCTAAACACCATCACATGTGATGAGGATCAGATAATCCTTCAAGTAAAAGATCCGTCCCTACAACGGTTGGACTCAAACAAGAGCTGCGCAATAGGGCCAGTTCCAGCACTCTGGGATTATTCAAACCTGATTACATGTGGTGTGACGTGTTCACCTAATGGCTAACTCCCAGTACTCATAACCCCACCAAGCACGAAGCAAGCAGCATTCGGACAAGGGAAATAGACTCAGGCAAAACTATTCTTATAACAAGAAACTGCACTAGCATAGGATGCTAAGCTCATACTATCAGGCATAACCTAAACAGGCTATCCTATTGCTGTCTACTCAATTCTAGCATGCAATACTCATAAAGCTGTAACACATAAGCAGGCACATAAGGCATTCTCCTAGATCCTTAGCCCTATACTAGCATGCTGTTCTACTGAAACTGAAACTGAACAAATAACTTGTATGGGTAATTTGGGAGTACTTACTTGAGCTCGACTGACCGCATGCACACACCTCTATCTTGTTAAAAACAATTCTTCTTTCCAAGTGCTTTCAAAATTCTCTTTTGTAAAACATTTTTATTTTACTAAAATCTTTTATTTCCCTTAGTTTGAGTTCAGATACACCCGGAAGTGTATCCGAATCTCTCAAACCAGGGCTCTGATACCAACTTGAAACGACCCAAAAACACGACCCCAAAATTTTCGTTTTTCCATATAATCAAAACCATAATATAAGTATCATAACATAAAACATACGCGATGTATCCCCAAAACATAATAAAATAATTTGCGGAAAACTATATCATACTACATCAATCCAAAACATCAAGAGACATCCCCAGGATAAAAGGTATGCTGTGGTGTGTGCGATGTTGTCACCCCGAGCTCTTCCCTTTGCTTGCAGAAGTACCTGAAACCAAACTGAAACTGTAAGCACGAAGCTTAGTGAGCTCCCCCAAACTACCACATACCATACAATAACATATAAACACATATTGGGCCTTGCCCACTGCATCGGGCCGAAGCCCGGAACTGCATCGGACCGAAGTCCGGAACTGATTGGGACCTTGTCCCCTGCATCGGACCGAAGTCCGGAACTAACTGCATCGGACCGAAGTCCGGAACTGACTGCATCGGACCGAAGTCCAGAACTGACTGGGACCTTGTCCCCTGCATCGGACCGAAGTCCGGAACTGACTGCATCGGACCGAAGTCCGGAACTGACTGGGACCTTGTCCCTTGCATCGGACCGAAGTCCGGAACTAACTGCATCGGACCGATGTCCGGAACTGACTGCATCGGGCCGAAGTCCGGAACTGACTGGGACCTTGTCCCCTGCATCGGACCGAAGTCCGGAACTAACTGCATCGGACCGAAGTCCGGAACTGACTGACTGAACATGGCATAGCATAACACATCAACTAGCATAACACATATACGACATGCTACATCAGGCCGTGGCCCGGAACACATAATACTTAACACATGAAACATAGCACATAAATCCTGTTCGAGCCACGAAGGCATCGAACATACTAACTACTGCATCGGACCTAAATCCGGAAACTACTGCTAACTGAACGGGCCGGCATTGTGGCCTTAGACCCGTTCCTACTGGAAGGAAACTCACCTCGTAAGCTGGCTGCTGAGTGTGTGGCTCGGAAAGCTAACGGTGGCTGCTCCTGAATCTCCTCGGCTACAAGTCCATAAACACACTCAATCAAATACTAAACACTGCGCTTGGGGGTAAAATGACTCTTTTACCCTCGGTCAAAGTCAATTATCTTTTGGGTTGACTCGCCGAGTTGGGCCACCCAACTCGCCGAGTCCCACTCTCACTTTTCACTCTTACTCACTGCTACTCGTCGAGTCTGGCATCGACTCGATGAGTACCCTCTTGATCCAAGAACTCAGACAATCTTCATCCGACTTGCCGAGCCGGATGAACAAACTCGACGAGTTGTTCTTGATCTTTAAGAAGATTGCCTTGGACTCGCCGAGTCCCTCCATCACTGAGTTTACCCTCAACTCGCTGAGTCCACTCCCTAACTCACCTCGTCCACTCGACACTGATAAAACTGAAGAACTCGGGACTCGCGACCCAACTCGTCGAGTCGTTCTTCCGACTCGCCGAGTTGCCGCCATGCAATTGATTTTTACTTGATTTTGTTTGAATCCAACACATACAATTGATAGATCTGGGTCCAATAAGCTGATTTACCACGTAAAGTTTCCAACTTTACGTGTACAACCTCATGAATAAGGGAAATAAGGCTAAAAGATGCACAAAATGGGTAGATCTATGGTTATCATGCAATATAACTCCAAAAAGACAGTAGATCTGGGCTCTACAACACCCCAACATTCAGATCCATAGCTATTTCGACTTAATAAGGCGTTCATGCAAGTGTAAGGCTTGGAACAAGCATCAACTAGCTCTTAGGAGAGCTCTAATGGAAGTTTAAAGCATATAACAAGATGGAACTCCGAAAATACCTCAATTAACTCTGATTTGGCCATGGATCTTTGCACTACAACACTTCTCCTTGCTTCTTCCTTCTTCTCCTTCTTCACACCTTCACAAAATGGCACCAAAACACATATGAGCTCTTCAAGGGAGGTTTAGGGTTCTAACACTGCGTTCTCAGGGTGAGGGAGGCGAGGATGGGGGCTATAAGGTGGTATAAATAGTGGGCAACCCGGGGATTTTAGGGTTTCACCCAGACAGATGGACTCACCGAGTCAGGGATATGGACTCGCCGAGTCCCCGGCTTACGCGTGCCCTCAGGCGCGACCCTACTCGCCGAGTCAGGCTAGAACTCGCCGAGTCCCTCTTGAAAAACTCACTATAATTACCAATAAATCAACATACCGGGAACGGGTCGTTACAATTCTCCCTCACTTGTCTCAGACTTCGTCCTCGAAGTCTGCTACGGCTGGATCTGCAAATAACTCCGGGTAGTGCGCTCTCATTTCCTCTTCAGCCTCCCACGTCCATTCAGACCCCTTCCGGTGCTGCCACTGCACCTTTACTAACTGAATTACCTTGTTCCTCAAGGTCTTGGTCTTCCGTTCTAGAATCGTGACCGGCTTCTCGATATAATTTAGGCCGCTATCAACCTGAATGTCCTCTAAGGGAACGACTGCTGTCTCATCCACCAAACACTTCCTCAACTGCGACACGTGGAAGGTGTTGTGTATCTGACTAAGCTCCTCAGGGAGATCTAACCGATAAGCAACCCGACCCACCCGGGCCAAAACACTGAAAGGACCAATAAATCTGGGGCCCAATTTGCCCCTCTTCCGGAACCTAATGACACCTTTCCAAGGTGAGACTTTCAGAAGAACCATATCTCCCACCTGGAACTCCAAGCCCGAACGCCTCCTGTCGGCGTAGCTCTTCTGCCGAGTCTGCGCAGTCTGCAGCCTACTACGGACCTGCTGGATCAATTCCGTCGTCTTGAGCACCACTTCGGTGCTCCCTATAACTCGCTGACCGACCTCGCCCCAACAAATCGGGGTCCTGCACTTCCTGCCATATAACATCTCAAAAGGAGGTCGATCAATACTCGCATGATAACTGTTGTTATACGAGAATTCCGCTAACGGAAGATACGTATCCCAACTGCCCCCAAAATCTAGAACACATGCCCTAAGCATGTCCTCAAGAGTCTGAATCGTCCTCTCGCTCTGCCCGTCAGTCTGAGGATGAAAAGCGGTGCTGAAATGGAGACGAGTACCCATCTCGTCGTGGAATCGCTTCCAGAATCTGGACGTGAAACGAACATCTCGGTCCGACACCACCGATACCGGCACTCCATGACGTGCCACAATCTCTCGCACATAGATATCGGCTAACTTTTCCGCCGATATACTCTCCTGAATCGGAATAAAATGGGCACTCTTCGTCAACCGATCCACTACTACCCATATCGAGTCCACCCCGCGTGCGGTCCTGGGGAGTTTGGTGACAAAATCCATGGTGATATCCTCCCATTTCCACACGGGAATGTCTAACAGTTGCATCTTGCCGTGAGGTCTCTGGTGCTCCGCCTTGACCTTCCGGCAGGTCAAACATCTCTCCACATACCAAGCGACATCTCGCTTCATGCAGGGCCACCAATAATCAGGTCGAAGATCTCGATACATCTTCGTCGCTCCTGGGTGGATAGAAAATCGAGACTTATGAGCCTCGTCCATCAATACTTGCCGTACCCCACCCCAGTACGGTACCCACACCCTACCATGAAGCGTCAACAAACCCCGACTGTCGTAATCAAACGAAGCTACTCGGCCCACTATCCTCTCGCACTTCTGCCTCTCCTCCTTGAGGCCCTCCATCTGAGCCTCCTTGATCCGCTCCAACAACGGAGTGATCACTGTCACCCAAATTTTCTTTGTCATGTTGCAGATTTCATTCAAAATCGATTTCTCTCTCTAGAAATATTGAAGTTCTTGTGATATTTTTTGATTTTGGATTGGAAATGGATAAAGAATCTGGTGAAAGATGGTTTGTATATCTTGGAGATGATCATCCATATAGTTTTAAGGACTTATCAATAACTTTACAACTAGGTATTTTAAACAAAATTCACTCATTTCTTGTGGAAAAGGAGATGAATGTGGAAAGATAGTTGGTTACCCTCTTGTTCATGATAATCATAAAGTGTTGCTTAATCGTTTGGTTAAAACTTATAATGAGAGAAGAAGGAAGAAGAAAGAAGATGATATTATTGAAAGAATTTGTCTTGATGAATGTAAATATGGTGTCAATGTTCTTGCACTTTACCCGAATGTTCATGATAATTCTAGACAAGGGAATTCAATGCGATTCTCTTGAAGTTGTGAAAGGTTTTTTGTACAACTGGAGTTCAAACCGATGATTATGTATACTCTTGTGATTCGTTTGAAGGAATGGTGCCTTATGGAAAGCCTTCAATCCAAGATGTTTAAATGTATCAAACTCCAAAATATTTGATTCAAAGATGCCAAGTTGAAGTTGATTTTGGATTCAAATCTTCAAGATCCAAAAAGTTGAAGAAGAAGAAGAAGAAGATCAATAACATGAAAATTTGGGTTTCTAAACAAAATTCTTCAAATGTTGTTTTGATGGAGAAATCAATGAAGAAAATTTGTGTTCTTAAGCAAAAATCATCAAATGTTGCAATAGTTTCGAATTCCAACCCAAAATTGTTGAAGATTCTTAAATTCAACATGATGATGAAGTTTGATATTGGAGAAATGACAAGAAGTTCCATGGATGGTACAATGTTCATCATGGGTGGTACAATGTGCAGTTTAGAGATTCCTAATTCCAACCAAGGAACCTAGATCTTCTATGTTGAATTCAGGCATTGCAAATGGGAAAAGGATTTTCAAGGAGGTTTCTCAAATTATCAACCTCAAATGGATTCCAAAAAGGGCTTGTTGATTTCAATACCTTGTTTACTGTAGAACCATTGATGAATTGGAGATGATGTCAAGTTTGCCCAAAAATCAAATTCATTAATGTTCATCTAAACTCTATAGTTCATTGATCCAAGTTCACGCCAAAATATTATTCCAAGTCAGATTTCTACATTATGAAATTCGGATATAATCATGAATTTGACTTTGATACTCGAGTTATTTGAAAATATGGATCTCTAATCTTAGAAACGAATTTTCAAATGGAAATTGATCAATTGAAATATAGTGGTTTGATTCTTGAAGAGTCAAACTGGTAAAGTCAAAATTTTGAAACCAATCTTCGAAGAACTCACGACGACTTAACTATTTAGGAACTTGATGAATTTAATGATTGGTTTTATGTGATGAACTAACTAAAAGTTAAAACTAGATTTCATTATGAATTGATATCGATGGTTGAATTGAGATGTCAAAGATCGATTGGGAGGATTAGAAGGATCGATTTGAAAATCGATTGCGTCTTCAGTTGTAATTTACGTACATATGAAATCTCAATTTTATGTTCAAGTGGTTAAACAGTCGAATATCAAGTGGGTGATTTTGGTAGTTGAGTAATCGAGGTCGAACAGTAATTAATGTCGAATGATGAGCAGTCAGAACTTGCAACTCGATGTTGATTTTCGAAGATGAGTTACTTGCTATCGAGTTAGTGATGTTGAAATCGAAAGAGAAAGAAGCTGAATTTGGTTTTCGATTATTGATTAGTGATGTCGATTTTGGATTAGGAGTAGCTGATAATCGTTACGAGTAGCTGATTACAAAGGGTTGATACTGAATGGATGGATATTAGATTGATAATCAAAAGTTTTCCAATCTGTAAGGATCAAAAGTCAAAATTGGAGATTATCAGTCGAAACGTGTTTCTGTGATAATCGAAAGTATGCTTTCAATTGTTTTGGTTTTGACGAATCGTCTGAGAATTGAAAGTTGAAGAAAATAAGGATATGGATTTTGATTTCTTGATTCGAAAGGTGTATTATCAATTTTAAATGTTTGGAATTGAAAGTAGATGATGAAAAATCGAAAGTTGTTTTCTTACAATTGAAAATGGAATTTTCCTTGATAGTCGAAAGTATTTTGGGGTTAATGGCTAAAAGAAACTTGCTTGGAGTCGAATGTGAATGTTGATTCAAGTCGAGCATTGAAGTTTGGACTGGCAATTGTCTTCTTTTTCATCTGGGAATGATGGGGAAGAACACTCCACATTTTGCACATGGTCTGTAACAACTGGTTATTTCGGGTCAATAAAAGTCAAAAAAGTTAAACCAAAGTCAAACGAGTCAAACATAAGTCAAATAATTAAAATAATTAAAGATTAAATCCAATAAATAATGAATTATACCCCACTTTAAGGGTTTTCGGTTTTTGAAAACAAAAACCACCAAAACCGAAAAAATCATGTGTGAAACAATTAGGACCGAAATCCCATAAACGTTGACCGAGAACCACCCCCACCTAGAACTCCTTTGGACCAAGAACCTCTAGACCGAAGACCCTAGGTTCTCGGTTGGGTTTTTTGACCAAAATCAAGGTTCTCGGTTGGAAGATAAGCCAAAACATCAATTTTAATCGGTGACACACTATTCTAGGTGATAAAATATACATCGTAACTCATAGGTCACATCATTTTTCATCCATATTTATATGTTAAACCGAAAACAATCCTCACAATTCACATTCCAACTTCGAAATCCTTCTTATTTGCTCTCAAAGATCATAAGAACTTCTTCAAATAATCACATCTTCAAGAACCATTCCTAGTACATCTTCAAACTCTCAAAGAACATCATCAAGCTTACCCAGCAAATCTAGTTCTTCAATTGATTCCTAGGAAACCTTGTTAGTATCTCTTACATAATCTGGTGTTATAAAAGCACTTAAATTGTTGTTTCACAAATTTACACATGTTCTAACCCGAGGATCATCACCATCACTTCGTATTTAACCAAAAACACACCCGATGTGAGTTCATACCGCTACAATTTTTATGATTTTCCCATGTTTTTACGCAGGGGGCGATACAAGTGAAACACAAGAAAACTTGTGTTAAAATACGAACCGTCACATTTAAATTTTTACAAAATATAAATATACATATGGATACACATTTGATTACAATAAAACTTTAACTTTTTGTAAAATGTCGAGAAAAAGGGTATAATTATATGAACGAACATATATAATTATTTCATTTCATTTTATTATCATGGCAAATTTGATAATAGCATACAAAATGTTCACTATTTCAACGAAACATTCATATAAACTATAATAGGTATAGTTTTTGGAACATTCACACTATTTTACCCGGTTGAGGGCAGTGAAAATAATTATTTAAAAGAATAATTATTTTTACACTATGTAAACACTATGAAGAGGTAATACATACAAATATTACAATAAAAGGGATTTCACTACACTATACGTAAATCGTTAATATAGCTTTGTGAGACACTATCTTCAAGTACTTATCTAAGTACCAATAAAAGTCCTGTATTATAACCAGAGTCTCCTGGAGGTAGAGCGTAACACTTGTGTATAGATCTATATGGGACTGACAATCCCGCTCCTAAAATGTTAGCTACAGTTAGACCGATAGTTCTGGGGTGACAAATGTTGTACCATTCCAACACCTGAAGAATGTCGTAACAGGCCATCAACCATTAGGTATGGTTATAATAACTCACAATTGGGTATTAACAATACGTTTGGTTTACAAATATGTACTTATCCTCAGTTGGTTTAATTTAACGATAAAACTACATTACATGATTTTCAAGCACAATACAACTTACATTCTGGAAACATACATTCAAAGGGGTTTTACACAGATACAACTACAAAACACTATTTTCCAATACAATATAGTTTACATTTCTTGAAATGTACGTTAAAATGGTTTTGTATACATATAAAACTACATATTACTATTTTAAGTATGGGAAATATTTGTACAATTTGGTCTTGGAACATTTAAGACTACAATATATATAAAAGAAAATATCAGATTTTCTGGAAGAACATACTGTAATTTTGAAGGAACAAAGACACATAATTCTTATACAAAATGCTTATGAACTCACCAAGTCAATTGTTGAAACTTTTTCAAAACTACTTTTATCCTCAAGGAGTCACTAAGACAGGTAACAATAAACTTTTGAAGATGAGATGTTAAGTCGTCAGTCAAGTCTTATATCATCATATTGTAATTGATTTTTGATACATGTAACACATACAAACCATGTAAATTTATCAATTATATTTATGATGGTTATGTTTGCTTTGATCTCTATTATTCAATTGTTATGATACTATACATGAAGTCGCCTGCCCTCGGACGTTTCCGCCCTCTCATCGGTTCGGCGGTGTGGCAAATTGGTATCAGAGCATTGTTTATAGTGAACTAAGTATATCAAACCACATAAGATATACAACTATAAACACAATGGGGGCTAAAACACTCTAACCAAGGAGTATAATTTTAAAATATAATAATATTTTTTTAAAAGTATACATACATGCATACATACCAGAAATAATATCATAGTAAGAACCATATAAAAGTATTTAGATAAATTGGACACTGCGACTAAGCCTGGATAGTTATGTAATCATATATGGGTTAAATATAGCCTGATCAACTATATTTATTCAATATATGACCAACATGTGTTTAGGAATGGTCATGGTGAACAACGAGTCTAAAACTTACCAACACCCAATACAAGGAAACTCTCGAACCAAACATGAAGTTTAAAATACTATAGGAGTTTTTTAGGATACTATGAAACTATACAATTAGGCTCCTTATGTGTCTTTCATACTGTTGTTCTTATATAGTTGACATAAATAGGCCTGTATTTAAGATGTTCTAATTTGATAACATCTTTAAACCTTATGGCAGAAAAATGCCACCAAAGAAGTCAAACAGGAACAAAAACAACACCCCAACAACTATACCACCACCACCATCACCACAGATGGGCACTTCCATTTTGCAAGCTGTTGTGACAGCTGTTGTGGCAGCTACTATGGCGCAAATCAACACGAATAGTGCCAGTAGGACGGGAGGTGGTACAAGTAATACTAACTAGGGAAATAGCCAAGGGAACCCAAAGAAATGCTCCTACAAAGACTTCACAAATTGTAAACCAAAATCTTTCGATGGCACCAGAGGTATCATTGCTCTGACATGCTGGTTCGAAAAGATAGAATCAGTGTTCAAAATTTGTGCATGTCTAGAAGGCAGCAAAGTCAAATTTGTAGCTTGCATTTTTGCTGATAGATCCCTCTCCTAGTGGAACAGTTATGTTAAATCGTTAAATCTCCCAGTGGCCAACGTATTAAGCTGGGAAGACTTGAAAAATCTGATGTTAGCAGAATACTACCCGATGGGTGAGGTACAAAAGCTAGAGCAAGAGCTCTGGAACCTTACCATGAAAGACTCTGACATCGCAACCTACACTGCCATATTTAGTGAAATGGTTGTATTATGTCCCGGGATGTTAACCCCGAAAAGTAAGAAGGTGGAACGGTACATCTGGGGACTATCCACCTAGATTCAAGGAAATGTGATTGCTGCGAACCCATCCATCTTTGACAGTGCCAAACGCCTAACACAAACACTTGTGGATCATTGAGTCTGCCAGGGCTTTATAACAGCTACTCCCGAGCAAACAAAAGGAAATGACAATAAGAAGAAGTTTTGGATCAAAAGGAAGAACCAGTCGACACAAGAACTCGCAAAGAAACAACAAATGGTTGCAGTCCACGCTGCTACTGTCCAAACTATATGATGGAACTCTTCCAAAGTATAACAAGTGCAACTTCCATCACACTGGAGTCTGCTGAGAAATGTAATGCAACAATTGCAAAAAGAAGGAGCATACTGCCCGATTCTGTAGGACACCGGCACAATAAAACACCTAAGACACTAATGTCGGAGTGAGACAGGCTTTCTACGGATGTGGTGTAATAGGGAATTTCAAGGGGGGCTACCCAAAAGTGAGCAATGTAGAAGGTGTGGGAAGAGTTTTTAATGATGGGGCATGGGGAGGTCCTGAATGATCCTACCATGGTTACCGGTACATTCATCCTTAATAATTGATATGCATGCATACTTTTCAGTAGTGGTGCGGAGAAAAGTTTCATGACCACAAGTTTAAACAATTACTTAAACAAAATCCCCAATCACTAAAAGACACATTCACCATAGAAATGGAAAACGGAAAGGTAGAGAACACTAACGATATATATAGAGGATGTACCCTCACTCTAAAAAACTATTCCTTCCCAATCGACCTGATGTCAGCCACAATAAAAAGTTTCGATGTCATTATTGGCATGTATTTGTTAAGTCCCTACCATGCTAATATCTTATCTTACGAAAAATCAATTCGCCTTAATGTACCAAATATTGAAACCCTCGTCATTTATGGTGAAAACCCCGACATGAACCTTCAAATCATTTCTTGCGTCAAGGCTCAAAAGTATCTTCGCAAAGAATAATACAGCTTCTTAGTTCACGTGCTGGATAAGAAACAAGAAGTGAAAGACATCAAGGATATTCCCGAAGTCTGTAACTTCCCCCACGTATTTCCTGAAGATCTCCCAGGAGTAGCACCCGAACGACATGTCGAGTTTAGAATCGACTTGATTCCCGGAGCTACCCCCGTAGCCAGATCCCCATATTGTTTATCACCAACAAAAATGCAGGAATTGTCCAACGAACTGAATGAACTATTAAACAAAGGGTTCATCAGACCAAGCTTCTCACCTTGGGGAGTGTAACAGCCCGTCATTTCAAGTCAGTAAAAGTCGAGTCCTATAACCTCTTTGAGAAAGGAATTAGAATATCATCGAAAAATGAAGTATTCAAAAACTCTATTTGGAGTACGCTATGTGGTAGGTATCGTCTTAAGGTTTCCAAACATATAAATAACACAAAAATCTGAGTTATAACGAAGAAGTTATGACCATTCTAAGTTTTCCGACAAAAACCGGCAATACGAAGTTACGTAAAAACGCAAAGTTTCAATAAAACACTTTCTGACCTTAGGTTTCTAAATGAAAGTCATAGATATCGTTAAACTACAAACGTGCATGAAAAGAATGCTCAAATCGGACATCGTATGAAAAAGTTATGAATTTTTAAAGAAATTCCTTAATCACGTCATTTTAATAAATAAATAATAAAAATAATTTCGGAATTTGCCGACGGAATCTAAACGAAAGTTGTAGATCTTAGTCTCACCTTCGCGTGGATATAAAGAACGTCGAAAATGGAGTTCGTACGAGAAAGATATGAATTTTTGAAGTTTATTAAATAAATTATATATAAAAATAAATCAAAAATCCGGTAATATCCGAAGGAGGAGTCAGCGTCCTCATCCGAGTTACGCACCGTGTAACCTCGTACGCCCCGCATACCCGAGGGCCTTGGTCTCGGTCCGTCCATGTCGCCCCTATGCGAGCCTACCCCCCCCCCCCCCCCCCCCCCCGGGTCCCGTCTGAAGCGCAATGCAGCCGAGGATGCGGTCAGCAATGACGTCCCGTACGCCCCGCGTACGTGTGCCTTCCAGCCCCCTATAAAAGGGATGCGAGGGTTCCCCGAAAAAATTGCTCATTCACTCTCCTTTTTCTTGCGTTTTGCCTCGTTTTCCGTGCTCGCACTACCCCGAAGCCCTGGTCATTTTGTGCATGTCCTGAAGGTCGATTTTACTCCCGAGAAATCCCGAGAATCCAGAGGAAAATCCATTTCCCGAGACGAAACTCTGCCCGGTTTTCCATCTTGCTATCTTCAAACTTTCAAGTGAGTTCGTACCCCTTTTAAACACACTTTAAATACATTTTAAATGCTTTTATACTCTTTTAGGGGGGGAATACAAGTAAACATACGATTATTATCGTGTATTTTATAAAGTTTCACTTCACTTGTTTTATCGAATAAATCACTTGGAACTCATTACTAGTTTGGAAAACTCTTGTCATACTTTGCGTGCATTAGACTTATACAAAGTATATAATGATTTCAAAGTACCTTTCGTTGCTAAGTCGTTTTATACATTCTAAAAACTTATGATTTATGCTTTGTCAAACATTGTGAAAATGGATAAACTTTGCATACAAAACTATCACTTTAATGCGGACTTAGTTGAGAATCCATGAGACGTGTATATCTTCAAACGTTACTTTTCTTTATTAGAAAGTAATGCTGTAAGTCCTATCTATAACCAGAGTCTCCCGTTCGGAGAACGTGTCAAATGTGTATAGATCTATACGGGAAGTCATGATCCCGCGCCTTGACTGTTAGCTACAGTCCGTCTTTTGGGGTGACACTTGTCATAGCACTGCGACGCCTGAAGAACGTCGTTATAGGCATATTATGTTTAGTATGGTTATAAAACTCATCGGATATACAATTATTATGGTATTATGCTTTTATAAACGAGTAACTGTTAAAACTATTCTTCATCTAACAAATGCGATCTTCGTATAGCTTTATTATATAAAACTATGACACAACTTTTAAGAATGTCATTTTCTTGCGATTTTCGGTCTTAGAGACTGCCAGTCATGTTAGAAAAATAAGGGTTTTTTCCTGTATACAAACCAAACAACTAATAGGAAGATAAGGGATTTTCCTGGTGCAATTATTTACAGCTTATGACACGAACATTCATATGCATTTCATACTTTTATAAGAAAATAAGGGTTTTTCTTGGAAGACACAACAATTCATATCTCAACCATTAGGGAAAATATGGGATTTTCTGGATCTAATACATTCATTTTCAACACAACAAGTCATAACTCTTCACACTTGAAATACTGAGTTTTCTGGAAAACATACACCCATTTTGAAATGGCATCCAATTTTTCCAAACTACTTATGAACTCACCAACTTAATTGTTGACACTTTTTCTTTGAATTAACTTGTATTATCAGGGAACTGCTAAGCAGGTTTGGGAATCAACTTTTCTTTTGAATGATGTTTATGTATTTATCTTTTGAACGTGTAATGAATACAATTATGTAAACATCTTGGAAACTTTAATATATATGGTGGTGTGTACTTTCCTTTCTATGAACTGTTATGATACTGAATATGACGTCCTCCGCCCTCGAACGTTTCCGCCGTTCTGGTTTGGGGGTGTGACAGGGAGCACCGGTCTTGTTCGTGAAGAAAAAGGATGGATTATTTCGCATGTGCATAAACTACCGGAAACTAAATAAACTCACCATCAAAAACCGATATCCTTTACCTCGAATCGACGATCTGTTTGACCAATTTCAAGGAGCGAGTTACTTTTCAAAAATAGATCTAAGATCCTAGTACCATTAGCTACGAGTCCAGGAGGATGATGTTCCAAAGACTGCATTAAGAACTCGCTACGGTCGCTACGAGTTTGTAGTGATGCCCTTCGGATTGACTAATGAGCCTGCGGTGTTCATGGATCTAATGAACCGTGTATGCCGACCTTACTTAGACAAATTCGTGATAGTATTCATCGATGACATAATAGTCTACTCACAAAGTAAGGAAGAACATAGTCAACACCTACGACAAGTTTTGGAGACCTTAAGGGTGGAAAAATTGTATGTGAAGTTCTCGAAGTGTGAATTTGGGATTCGAAAGGTGGATGTCCTAGGTCACGTGGTCAGTGAGGAAGGAATTCATGTGGATCCCTCAAAAATCAAAGCAATTGAGAATTGGAAAGCACCAAAAAACCCAACAAAATTTCGTCAATTCGTAGGCCTCGCTGGCTACTACAGAAGGTTCATACAAAACTTCTCCAAGATCGTAAAGCCACTCACCACCTTGACTTAGAAGTGTGTAACTTTCAATTTGAAGGAGAAACAAGAAACCGCTTTCAAAACACTAAAGCGAGCCCTATGCAACGTTCCGATCTTGTCTCTCTCAGAATGGACAAAAGATTTGGTAGTTTACTGCGATGCATCCAAGCAAGGGATAGGTTGCGTTCTTATGTAATGAGGAAAGGTCATTTCCTATTCCTTAAGACAATTTAAGAATCACAAGGTCAACTATACTACACACGACCTCGAACTGAGAGCAGTAGTATTTCCCCTGATAATCTGGAGATACTACCTTTATGGTACGAAGTGCACAATCTTCACGTATCATAAGAGCCTCCAGCACATATTCGATCAAAAGGAACCCAACATGAGGCAACAACGATGGGTAGAACTACTAAATGATTATGAATGCGATATTCGCTATCATCCAGGCAAGGCCGGTGTAGTAGCGGATGCCCTTAGTCGAAAAGAGTACTTGAGCCACCGAGTAAAGTCATTAACCATGACCATCTATTCACACCTATCCACACAAGTCAAAGAGGCTCAGCTGGAAGCTTTGAAACCCAAGAATGTGGCAGGTGAAAACTTAAGAAGAATGGATAAAAACATTGAATTCAAGGATGATGAAGCTTGCTAATTCATGGATCGAATCTGGTTATTGAGATTCGACGGATACAAAGACGTTGATATGAATGAAGCCCACAAGAACAGATACTCCGTTCATCCCAGTTCAGACAAGATGTACCTCGACCTCAAGAAACTTTATTGCTAGCCCACAATGACGCAACACTTAAGGCCCAACAATCTCCCCCTTTGTGTCAATTGAGGCAGGAGACCTTCACTGTGGAGTCCGGTTCTGAACTTCAAAGAGTTTCGGAATGACGTTGAGCAATGCCTTGCAAACCTGGATATACCGCAGGATCATATTGGATAAAAAATTGCTACCTATGTGGGCAAGTACCTGACTTGCGCTAAGGTCAAGGTAGAATACCAGAAACTTTATTGTTGTCCCACAATGACGCAACACTTAAGGCCCAACAATCTCCCCCTTTGTGCCAATTGAGGTAGGAGACCTTCACTGTAGAGTCCGGTTCTGAACTTCAAAGAGTTTCGGAATGACGCTGAGCAATGCCTTGCAAACCTAGATATACCGCAGGATCATATTGGATAAAAAATTCTTATCCCCTTTATGATCCCCTTTACATTTATCCACAAACTCCAGGATGTACTGCAGGCACGAAGTGGTGTAAAGTTGATTATTAACGAGATATAAGAAAACTTTGTGAAAATTAGCATCAGTTCGCTCCTTTATTTGAAATGCTAAGCACCAACCATCATTTCGTATCTTCCCTGGAATCATTTTATCAAATCCTTCAGGAGCTTCTTTGTGGAGCACATACGACCTCTTTCGCAAAACAAATGCTATCTCAATGTCCATTTTACCAATCTCTTAAATGTATGAAACTAACATTCGTTTGTGATGAGCAACAACGGATTCGTACTTTTATTCGTCCTTCAGCAGCATGTTGAACAACAGAATCCAATTGTACGGGTTCAAACAAGGTAGATCATCAAGTGTAAATTTGCATACCTGACTCGTAGAATCTTTAGCAACCTTAAAGCGAGCATTCATGAAGCTATCAATTTTGATTGGACCTGAAACCTTCATAACATTTATCTTTTTCGCACTCCAGGTTTCATATTGAGGCTTCATGTGCTTCAAGTAGAATGAGAAGAGCAAATGGTATGCACCGTTGTCTGTCTGAGGAACGTTCGTAACTTCGACAAAGCTACGAAACTTGAAGGCTTTCGGTGTTATTGGTAGAATAAGATGCTAATCCTGTGTGTTCTGCAAGTCAAAGGAAACAGCCGGTTCTAATTAGTATTGGCTTGGAATATCTATAGCCTCGCTCATAATTCACTCCAAAGTCCACAATGGAAATAAAAGCTTTCGGCTTTCCAATGTGACTTGAGCTTCTCATTCAGCCTTCTCTTTCTCTTCTGCCTCTCTTTCTATTCTCATGTTTTCATCAAGAGTTTCATCATGAGCTTTATTCTTAAGTTTTTCAGTTTCGTCTCCTTCCTTTTCTTCTTCGTCATCAACCAGTTTTTCTTTGCCTTTTGAATGCGAAGCTTCATTATCCTTTGGTTCGTTTTTTGATTTTGGCTTTTCTTCATTTCCATTTGATTTTGGATCACCGATTTTCAAAGGTTCCTTCGTCGATTCCTCTCCCCCTTGTTTCAGAGGTACCATCGACTCCGAAACACCCTCCAATCGATTAAACATGGTGAACACCAGCCTGATTTTTTTGGCCAAATGCTTTCGAAAAGTTATTGTGATCAGAGAATCACGAGTCTCAATGATGCCAAATAATAAAGTTCACATCAGCAATACAACTTTTCATTACTGCCCTCTCAGATTTGAGTTCATTGATTTGCGAATTCACAGCAGCAAGCTGAACAGTTAAGACCTTGACTTTTGATGTATTGTTGGCAAGTGCATCCATTATTTTGCTCTCTGTGGCCAAGTCATCTTGAAGATTTTGAATTTTGTCTGAGATAGAGGTGTTGAGCTCTGAACTATCAGATTGGATGCCAGAGCGAACCTTTTCTAGAGCCTCTTTCTCTGTTCCAAGTGAAGTACTCATACTGGTTATTAGTTCATCCAACTTCGTAGTATTTGATTTCAACGAAGTCTGGAAAGTGATCATGAATGATCGAGCATCAGTGATAAGTTTATCGACTTTTTCGGTCGTTTCTTTACAAACAGAAGCTAATGCCTCAATTGGTTGATTATTCTTGTTAAGGTTCGTAGAATGTTCCTTCATCAATGTTTCAAAGAACGCCTTGAGAATTTCTTGTGATTAATCAACACGAGTGGATGTCTTGGTGGATACAATCAAGGAGTCTAACTTTTCAGATAGAGCCTTTAACTGCCCTCAGGTGACTGGAGCTTTGTCATCACTCTCAGTCCTAATGTTGAATGGACTGTAAGTGAAACCTCCAAAATCTTATTCATATTCACCATAAATGGTATCTGAATTGTCCTTGCGTAGAGGCGAGATGGGTGGAGTGGAATGACCTAGAGTGCAACCTGAAGCACCTGCCCCCGCATCAGATGCATTGATAGACATTGGAGGCTCACAAGTGGTAGTAGTTGTGGTGATTATTGAATTTGTAAATAGTGGGGTTGACTGTACGAGAGATTATTTGGTCTGTGAAACCCCCATAGATACCGGTGGGCAATGAGCAATGGTGATGGGAGTAGAGATAGTAGATGTAGGTGATGGAATGGAGAAATCTTGGAACAAATAATCACTGATCGGAACAGAAGTAGGTATTTGAGAAGTTACCTCAGGATTCCTTGTCGCAGGCTCCGTAACCTGTGGTTGAGATGTAGGAGTAGTATCACCATGTTCATAGTGAACATCTTGTTGAATTGGGATCTCTAAAATTGTACTGGAATATGAATCTTCATGGTCGCTAGGCGTTGGAGTTCGTGGCCTGCGAGCCACTTGCTTAACCTTCTTCTTTGGCATTTGGGATGGTGCAGATGGACCAGCTTTCAAACGTCTCTTATTTCTGCCCCTTCTTAGGTTTGTCTGCGTCTTCAAGGACTTTTTGTACATAAAATGTCACTGGGTGAAGACCGGAGACTGGCAGACTACGATAGGTTCACATAACTTCACTCGCTGCCGGTACGTTACGAAGCATCGCCTCAAGGTAATCCAATGAATGAAAATCGTGAAGCATCAGCCACAATGATGTTGGTTATGTGGAAGATCTAGATAGCAGCCATACAAGAATCTCCGAGGATGGGAATGTTAAGCTTCTTAATAGCTCATTGAACCACAATATTCCAGAAACGAGCACAGGAGATCTCACTGTGTCGTGTAGTCGAAAGGGTACTTTGGACCAGTTAATCCCAAAGTGTTGAGCCATAGTCCAGGTTGATGCTGGAAAAGATACCATACAAAATCTTCATGAAAAGCTTGCTGGCACAGTCGGAGCCGGTAACCCTCTCTGAAAAGTCTTGAATATGAGAGTGAACAGTTTATTCCACATCGACGGTAAATTTGGCTTCTTGAACTTGGATACAGCAGTTAAAACTTCCTTGTACCCCATATGGTAAAACATCTCCAAGATGGCAAAGTTGGAGACGATCTCAGGGTCAACCAGGTCACGACCTTGAGGAAGCCCTAGAAGGCTACATAACCACGATTTTGTGTTTTGGGTTTTCTTGTTGAAGATTTTAAAAGTAATCATCTCTTAACCTTTTTGGTAGCTTTCTATAGAGTACGCCTTGGATAGATGAACTAAGGGAACGATCTCCGGTTTTGTTAGAGCGATGACCAGTGGAGAGTAGCGGAGACACTCGACAAGTGGTTGAAGAAAACCGTCATACTTGGCTGGATCAAGGTCCATAATAAGGTTCTAGTTTGCCTTGAGGTTGAGAATAAATGATTGCACCATTTGTTCTGCAACGTAGGGGGTTTCTGATGAAGCTTCCATGGAAGCTTGATGAAGGAGATAATGAATAGTAAAGAGAGAAATAGCCAGGAGTAATTTGAGTTCTTTGAGAGTGATAATGAACAACGAATCATCAAAAACCTTTTATACCATATGCCAGGAGAGAGAAAAGTGACGTTTGGCACTCCTATTCCTTGAAAAAGCACAAACAGGTTGTGTGCGTCAGGCGACATAACTGTCGACGTGATTTCAGGAATAGTTTCAAATTCACGTGCCTAATTTCAAATCTTATCCCTTAGAATCACCCTTTCAGATCCTGACTTGCGCAGCTTTGTACATTCGTAATTGATCACCAATTACAGTACTCTGAACCTAAAAGTAACCATTAGGATAGCAAACTAGATGTTTGAAAATCATAAAGATCTTCATGTAAGAGTGTGCCAAAGATAACTAAATGAAGTAAGTTTTCTTAGGGATTCTAGTGATGTCATTGAGGACATAAAGCAGATGGATCCTGGGCAAAGATCTCTTCCTTCTCAGTCAAGAGAGACTTTAAAGTGCTTGTGTGGTGTCCCGTTGAATTACGATCATCTATTTGTGGAGAAACAATGAAAGGATTCTTTTAATAAGGTGAAAGAGGTGGCTTCATCTTCAACTAAGTCTGAAACTCGACCTAAGTCCGAACATTCGTATGAAGCACTTGTCTGACTAGTGTAGTCTAAAGAACAAGTATGCTTTGGAATTATTTTAAGTGACTTGGATAAGTATAAAAATCTCAAGAAAAAATAAAAACGGGATCTATTGGGAAGAAACATCTTAGGACTAGAACATTACATTTAGATCACACAAAAAGAAAACGAGATTTTAGGGTAACAACCACAAAGGTGGTCATTCGTTAATTTCTTGGTGAATAACCTAGAACATTTAATTCTTCACCGTCAATTCGTAAATATGTGTTGGATTTTGGGTTTCACTCAATTCATGGTAATAACGAATTTAAGATCATAAACACAGAAATTGTGTAACCGTAAACCTTAGTGGTAAATTTTTAGAGTCTCAAGGGTTACATTTATGAATGTGAAAGTGATGGATAAGTAGTAGGAGGTGGTTCCAAAGAAATAGTGTACCTTTATTATGCGATAGTGACTAAGCAGTTAACTCTTAACTCAATATGAGAAGAGTAAAGCTCATGACTTATGTGAATGAACAACCTAATTGGAAAGAACTGATTGGTATTATTGATTCATTAGGGCTTCAACATAGAGTCTTTGAGGCTTCGAACAACATGCATCAACATGCTTCTAGGGACACTTAACTAGTGCATAGATTAGGAAATTTATACCTACTTTATCATTCGTAATTTAGATCACCAAGACATATACCTTCATATCTATTCAGTTATCTAATATTTTTGGTATATTTGAATATTTTTATGAAAATAAATAACTAATGAAAATAAAGAAAATATTTTTGTATTTTTGTTTTTTTGAAAAAGAAATAAAAAAAGAAAGAAATCAAATATTTTTGGATTTTTGTTTTTCTAAAAAAGAAATAAAAACTTAAATAAATAAAATAGAAATAAATAATATGTACAAAGGATACATGTGTTGGGTTTTATACAAACAATCCTATGTGTGCATGCAACCCTAATTGGATCTATGTTTTCAATATTAGACATACAACTTTATGAGCACCAAAAGAAACCTAGCATGCTTCTATAATTTTCGAAATTCACATAAAAGAATATAATACATACCTTTTTTTGTTATGTAGTAATAACAACTTGTTTCTTGAATCTCCTTTAGCTTTTGAAAGCAAGTACCAGAAGTGTAGTACCTCTAATGGCTCACAAACACACTTGAGTGAATGGATAAATATGAGAGAGAGGATGGAGGGTAACAAGATCACAAAATCCGCTCTCACAGGGTTTCTCCAATGGGTAACCGATTTTGAGTGCCTTAGGGTGCTATTTATAGTTAAGGTCAACTAGGGTTTCAAGGTGGAAACCCTAATCCCTTAGCTTAGGGCCTAAGCAAACCCATGTACTCCTTTCCTTAAGCCCTTGGACGAAAACTCCTAGATCCTTCTAGGATTTTCGGCCAAGCCTTAATAAAGGTGATCTAACGGCCCAAAGTCTCAACTATCAAATAATTACAAAACGGCCCCTGCACTATTAATTAATTCCTTTAATCCCAAAATTAACTCCTAATTAATTTCTAATTAAATATTAATTAATAATATGATTCAAAATTAATATATTATTCATATAATATATTAATAAATCATATTTATACCCTAATTTATTGTTCTTAACAATAAATCAACCTCTCTCCACAACAGTCATCCTGGCTAGTCACTTGTGTGAAGGCAACCCAAAAGGACCATGCTACAACCGGGTCAAGTACATACCAAATGTAGTTATGGACTTAGACACTAATCCAACAGTCTCCTACTTGGATAAGTTTAATAACTATAAATAAAAGTACGAAGTGATGATCTGATTTGCAATCGTAGCTTTCATAAGCCGCTGTCAAACTCTGATCTTATCAGTGACCTGTCCTCTAGATAAGGGATCGTATAGCCCTCCATTATAAATATCTTGCAGACAATTACATGGAACATAGTCATACTTATTGTCCAACAATTTGTTTCTCGATCTCAAATTTGTCTGACATAGAACTTAAATTGAACACGTCAATTTAGTCCTTACCGGACCCGCCAAAGAAGCCAAACCAAATCATCGAGGGGCCTAGATATCGCTTTTACCCTCTTAAGATAAAAGGAACAAATAAAATTTGACTTGTGTTGATTTACCATCCACTCATCAAATCATGCACAACAATGCGTTTTATAACATCAAGTTATTGATGCGTTTACACATCATCAATGCACAACCAACTTGCAAACAATAAACAATATATCTAGGTTTCAAGACTATTTGCTATGTCTAACACACTTTAGACATTCTACAAACCAATTCATGATAGTATTCATTTATACCTACTTCCAAAGTATAAGCGATTGTGGACTGTTCAAATAATCTTATTATTCAGGAAGTCAAAACATGCAAAATGAAACAATTGGTAAATAATTAACATAAGTTAGTAACTTTACTCATAAATAATACTCATTTATTTAATTATCAAATGTCAATTACAATTTAACTATTACACGTTTCGAAACTGTCTAATTTAAACTAATATCATCTTTCAGCCCAATGCTCCTAGCATGCTGCAAGTGGTAACCCTACTCAGTCCCTTCGTAAGGGGATTTGTTGGGTTATCCTCTAACTATACCCTCTTCACTACGAGTAGTCCCTCCTCCACTCGATGTCTAATAAAATGATATTTTCTGTCGATATGTTGGGATCTACCATGATCCCTCAGTTCCATGGTTAAGGCAACCGCTCCTTCATTATCGTTGAATATCTCCATAGGCTCCTTTATGGGTGGAACAAGTCCAAGGTCTCTGATGAAGTTCTTCAACCATATTGCCTCTTTTGACACTTCGCTCTCCGCTATGTACTCTGATTCGCACGTTGAATCAACTACGGTCTCCTGCTTGGAACTTTGCCAAGTTACTGCTCCTCCATTCAGGGTAGAGACGCAGCTCAAATGAGAAGGGTAGTTGTCTCGGTCGGTCTGAAAACTGGGGTCACTGATATGTGCATATTTAGTTTGTATTAAGTACAGATTTTGATTCATTTATTAGCTAAATTATCGCATATTATGGACAAAAGGTACTTAAAAGTGTTAAATTATGTTTTTCAGTCCGAAAATGAAGCTCGGAAGCAAAAGGAAGCAGGAGAAGCGGTTAGAAGCTCGAGAATGGAATAAAGAAGAAAAACACTAAAAATGGCACCTACTCGGGGAGTCAGATAGGCTACTTGGCGAGTCCCATCGAAGAATCGGGAAGATAATGACTCGGGATTCCAGAGAGTTATCGCAATACGGGGAATGTGAGAGGGACTCGACGAGTCACCACTTGACTTGACGAGTCGATTCGTTTATTTAAAGATAATTCCACAAATCGATTGAGGGGAGTTCTGGGACGATTCAAAAGTACTTTGCTACGACTGAGAAGCCAGAAAAACCCTAGAAGACGACGAAGGAAGCTAGAATTCAATTCCGGAGAGTAATTAAGGCAAAATTTCATCATTCCACTTATTCTTTTGTTTTATCATTATGACTAAGCAACTTGACTTTGTTTGTTTGCTGTTATTTATTTTAATTATGAACTAAAACGTTTAGACTTCTGTTTGGGGATACAAAGTTGACAATATGGTTTGATTGATTGGTAGGATTAATTCCAAGTTGGTGAATTTTTGTTATTTTAGCTTGCTAAAGAACCTTGTGTGTGAATAATAATTAATTTTCTGTTAATAGGAAGATAATTGATTAGCATGAACATCTATTGATTATTGACCTCATATGATATGTGACCACTATACTATATGTCTAGGATTAATGAATATGAAACTAGAATTAATAAGAAAATTGAGTAAATTCATGTGCAAGCTTGTAAGATGACCATCAAACAAGAAGTTAATTAAAATAATAAATTAGTTAACTATTGCAAGTCTAACTTAATCCGAATAATTAATCTAGTGAATATAATTAAATTAGACAATTGGCCACTGTTTAAGTTAGTTTATTTGCTAAGGATTAGGGTAGTGAACACAAATCTAATCACTTGAATCGGTAACCAACGAAAGAATTAATCCATTGCACTATTACCTTGAAATCAACCATAGAGTTAACCAAGTTGAACTAAACAGAAGTTCCTTTCCAATTATTGAATCTAGTTAAGTCGTTATTTTCTAGTCTCAAATTAGTAATAGTTAGTAAGTTTCTAGTCTTGTAAAACTAGAGAAAAACCCCTACTTCTTAATTAACTTAGATAGAATTAGTTTTTAATTTAATTTGCCGTTCCCTGTGTTCGATACCCTGCTTATTTAGCTATACCACAATTGATAGGTTCACTGCCTTTTGTGTGTTATTTGATAATTAAAAATAGGTTTAAAACTAAGTGAGTTTCACACACATCAAGTTTTTGGTGCCGTTGCTGGGGAACGGTTCAAAAATTAGCATTAAAAATCTAATTCAATCGATCCTTTGTGTGAGATTTATCTTACACAAAGTTAATTTCTGTTTAAGTTTTTAGGTAAAAAAAAAAAAAAAAACCCTGATTTTACCTTGGACTCGCCGAGTGCATTCGACCAGACTCGGCGAGTACGACGTTAAATCAACTTTAATTTTATTATATTTTTTTTGTTCTTTTTACACGTTTTCTGTTTTGATTGCAGTTGTTTCATGACCCGAGGATCTGATACACCTCTGGTTCCCCCTCTTGAAGATCCGGAAACCGCACTAAGAAGGAGCAAAGGCAAAACCGTTAGAGAATCCGCTTCTTCAAAGAACTCACCACTCAAAAACCTCAAATCCGTTTTCAGCAAGAAAAGGAGCAGTAAATCAGGAGCCCCCAGTGCCTCGTTGACAATCGAAGACCCGATTCAAAAAGACACCGAGTACGAGACCGAGGAAGAATACGAACCCACATACGATCACACATCCGAATTTGAAGACGATTTAGCCACCGCTATGGCTAATATTGACGAAATCCCCATGGGGGAATGGAAGAAGAGGATGCGTGATGACACCGGCCCGGGACTTGTGGAACCCGCAATTCCCGCAACCGCTACTTTCGAGCTAAAGGGCCATATTCTCGCTCAACTCAAGGAGATTCCTTTTTACGGGAGAGATCATGAAGACGCCTATAAGCACTTGGATGAAGTAAATGATGTGGCTGATTACTTCAATGTACCAAATGTGCCTCGCGAGATCCAGCTTCTTCGCATGCTTCCTGTCACATTTAAAGGAGCTGCAAAAGATTGGTTAAATTCACTTCCTCCCGGATCGGTCACCACATGGGCCAAGATGAAAGAAGAGTTTATAGACCATTTCTGCCCACCTTCCAAGATAGCCAAGCTAAAGAAAGCCATTGCCAACTTCGATCAACAACTCGGAGAATCTCTTTATGAAGCTTGGGAAAGGTATAAGAGCCTACTTAGAAATTTCCCACACCATGTCCTGAATAGCCAACAAGAGGTCTCCATTTTTATGATGGAGTTAATGTCACCACAAGGCAACTGCTCGATTCACAAGGCCCGCTCACCAGAAACCCACCTCTGGAAATCAAGGAATTAATTGAAGAATTCTCTAAGCATTCTAGAGAATACCACAATCCGAGGAATGAAGTAAGTCGTGGAGCAGTGAACTCAGTGAATGATAGCATGGCGGCGGTAATAGCTAAGCTCGATAGCCTAGATCGAAGAATGACAAAAATGGATCAAACAATCCACGCTATTACGGTAGGATGCGAAAATTGTGGAGGCTCCCACCTCACCAAGGATTGTGATCGAGACGAAAATGGAAATAAAAAGGCTCAAGTATTTTACTCTAGTGGCGATAGATACGACGAAGATTGGAGGAAACCGAAGAAGGAATGGCTCCCATAAGAAGAATATAAAAAGGCTAAGGAGGAGAAATACAAGCAGAAGGAGAGGGGATTCTATCAAAAGGAAGAGCCGGTGATGGAAAAGAAGGCCAATTTAGAAGATATGCTCACAAGATTCATAACCGCATCCGAGAAAAGACACAATGATCACGATGTAGCAATGCAAGAAACCAGAAATATGTTGAGGAATCAGCAAGCATCCATTCTCAACATTGAGAAACAGCTGGGACAGCTTGCACATCAAGTGAATGAAAGAAGACCGGGCCAACTTCCGAGCAACACCGAACCCAATCCAAGAATGGAGAATGTAAGTGTAATAACCTCCAACAGTGAAGGAACATTTACAGAAGCACTGAGAAGTTCCAAGAAGAAGGAAGAAAAGGTAGAAGAATCGGACCCAGCAAAACCCGACTCGACTCGCCGAGTCACTCCATTGGACTTGACGAGTCCATGCGCGAATGATAAATCTGTCAGTTCTTTGAAGCCTTATACTCCTCCGCTGCCATACCCAATCAAAGCCATGCCTGCAGAAAAAGTAGAAGCATACAGGACCTTCATGAAACATGTTAACGCTTTACAAGTTAATGTGCCATTTGTGGAAACAATACTCCAAACACCTAAATACTTCAACTTGCTTAAGGGCCTTTTTGCTGCTAGGAAAGATTTGGCTGAAGTCGCGGAAGTATTGATGAGTGAGCTACATGAAAAGAAGGGTGATCTAGGAAATATTGTGATTCCATGCCAATTTGGTAATGAAGTTTTCACCCGAGCATTAGCTGATTCAGGGGCAAGCATCAATATGATGCCTTTTTCATTCTTTAAGAAGTTGAATTTACCAGAACCAAGGCCGGTGAATATGAAGATCCATTTGGCGGACAAGACAATAATTCATCCACAAGGCGTTTGTGAGGATCTCCTTATAAAAATTGACAAGTTTATTTTCCCAGTAGACTTCGTGGTAGTTGATATGGAAGAAGACCCTGAAATTCCAATTATTTTGGGGAGATCCTTCTTGAACACCGCGTGTGCTTTAATTGATATATGTGAGTCTACATTGACATTAAGGGTGGGTGATGAGGCTGTGATGTTTAAAGCTATTCCAGAAATCAAGCAAGAAGAGGAAAAGAATGAAGAAGTCTCAATGATCCAATTGGATGATGAGATATTAGAAAAAGAGCTTGCACGTTTGCTAAAAGAAGATCCAAGCAAGTTTTCGATACACTCTGAAGAAGATGGAGATGTTAACAAG
This sequence comes from Lactuca saligna, assembly GCF_052625555.1. NCBI lineage: Eukaryota > Viridiplantae > Streptophyta > Magnoliopsida > Asterales > Asteraceae > Lactuca > Lactuca saligna. Next base: position 142,201,977 of record NC_136421.1, on the reverse strand, counting down.
GACTTGGAGGAGTTAGAAAAGCTACTAGAAAGAGCCCACTCAGAAAACACCCAAGAATTTATGGAACCCGTTCAGACTCGCCGAGTCACTTTAATGGATTCGACGAGTCCAGTCGGCTTGGGCAAAGACTTGGAAGATTTAGATCGGTTTGTTACTAGTTCTTCACATACCTTGGATTTTGATAATATACATGATTCTTTAGAAGAAAAAATAGCAGAAGGAGAAAAGGGAAGGAAAGTTCAATACGCCGATGTAGCATGTCTTGATATGGTTCATTTTGAAGATGGGTTGAGCACTAGAAAGGATGAAGAGACAAAGGAAAGGAGGGAGGAAGCTGATCAGCCATTCACTACTAAACCTAAAGCACGAACCATCATGAAATGTGAAGTAATTAAATTTAAAGAGAAGGAGGTTCAAGAGAAGGTGAAAAAGAATGGGGTAAAGAAGAAAAAGAGGAAAAGGGAAGCCCAAGCAGCTGAGGATGAGGTTGTGAAAAGGAAAAGAGATGCATTGAAAAGGGCTTACAAGAAAAAGATTCACGCTTACAAGACCAAGTACAAATCACAAAAAGTTAGGCGTGCGTTCCTGATGCTCGGAGATGACGAAACGCAGATGGGAAGGAGTCTAGCTAATGACTCCTTAAAAAGAAGCGTTTGACGGGAGGCAACCCGTTATATAGAGTTTGCTTTCTTTTACTTTTTACTTTTTTTCTTTAATTTTTCCTTCGTTTTTAGAATTTTAATCTTCCAAATCACCGGACATGTCTGCTTGAGAGTGTGTGCATAGGTTAAGTGTGGGGTGAAATGATTTTTAATAAATAACAAAATTTTGAAAATTATGAATTTTTTTAAGAGACTCGCCGAGTCTGACCACGACTCAACGAGTCCATATGGATTTCAGAAAAAGTTTGACTTCGCGACCAGACTCGCCGAGTCTGACCACGACTCGACGAGTCGGTATTATTTACAGAAAAAAATAATAATTTCGAAATTACTTTTACAACCGGTAACTAGGGTTTTAACCCTAAGAATCAGTTTTTCACATACACACTCGTCGGGTGCCTTCCTCTAAACTTTCTCTCAAGCATTCATCTTTGTTCTTCAAGTTTTCTTCAAATTTCTCAAGTTCAATCTCAAAAGGTAACAAATTTCTTCTTGTTTTCTGTTAAGAACGTGATTATAAGGCCATCTATGGTAGCAATTGCAAGAAAAACCTGTTTTTGAAAAGTAGTAAATTTCTAGGGTTTCGATTTTTCATGAATTATGTTGTTTTGACTGCTTATTCTGGCCTTAATATCTTAATAGTAAGTGCTTAGACAAAACCCTTGACGAAATTTCCAGGTTTCATGGTCTAGTTTTCATCAAACCGCCGACTGACTCGTGCAGTTTGCGCGACTCGCCGAGTCGAGCCTGGACTCGACGAGTCGAGTCGAGAAATATATGGGAGATATTTTTTTTAATTGTATTCTGGGTTTTCTGGGTTTTGTGTATTTGTTTTGCAGAAATCATGTTCAGAAGGGGGCAAAGTTCCAGGGGCAACCAATGGGATTTTCCATGGCTAAACTTCCCACAAATCGAGTCCGCTTCGACATTGCGGAAATGGAAGAAGAAGCTGGCTGATATCAAGAAGAAAGAGGTCTATGTGCCCAACCGGATAGATTGGGAGTGGCTGCAGAATGTTTGCTATGAGGAGGAGTTAGCTCCTTATCTTTTGAAGGAGTTTCACCATGAAGGCGAAACAATGGTTTGTTACGGGCAGAGCCGGGTCTTCCGTATTCAAGAGCCGGTTTATTTGGAGCTTTGTTTGGAGTTTTTCTCCACGGTATCTTTCACCGGGGGAGTGGATGATTATCACCCGACCAGCTTCAGTTTTTGTCTTGGGGGAGAGTTTCATCAATGCTCAATGGTGGATCTTGCCTGTCGATTAGGGGTTTATGATCAGCCCTTAGTCTCAACACACATCTTTCGGGCCTTTTTGGCACAAACCCATATGGTGTTTCCCGAAGGAGTTACGAGTACGGGCTGGTGGAATACTATTGGTAACAAAGTCTATATTCCAATGTCGGCACAGGAAGGGAGCATTCGATCCCTAACACACCACCTCATACACCGCCTCATTTCATCCACCATCAATCAACGAAAGGATGATGACAAGGTTTCCAACCTCGACATCTTCTATTTATGGAGCATCATTACACTCGGTGTTTTTTGCAACATTCCTTGGTGTCTAGCTTCATATCTCTCGAAGGGTGCGGTCAAGGATCGCAAAACTTCCCGAATTAATGGTGGGATGTTTGTCACCCGGTTGACTAACTCATTCGGGTTGATGAACCGCGGTGCGTGGAACTTCATGACGTTGATCCCTACACCTCCGTTCAATCCAATTCTTTTCCGGAGAGCGAGGATTATTGAAGATTATGGTGGTGGCCATTATGCCATCCCGAATGATGACCCCATTGTTGGTCCCGAAGCACCGGGAAGGAGGGTTAGATCAAGACGGGAACGGGATGTGGAGGACGAGCCGCCGGTGATTCCGGTTGAGAATGACGAAGTACCAATGGATTGGTACAATGTGTAGATGAGGCGACTACACGATCAAATGGCACGGGGTTTGAATTTTAGCAACCAATCTCACATCCGATTATTCGACCACTTCAACATCCCACATATTGATGGTGGCAATTATCCATTTATTCCGTCATGGGATGAGGTGATTAGTGCGAGAAGAAGTGGTGCGGGAGGAAGTGGAGCAGCCACGGATGATGATGAGGAAGAAGATTGATTTATTTGTGTTTTAATTAAACAATTTTTATTTTCCGTTTTTATTTTTTTTTATTTGGTGTGTATGAATTGTTAAGACTTTATTTTGTTTAATGATTGTGTGCATTAGTCATTTTTCAGGATTGGATTAGGACTGCTTGCTTAGGAAGGGTTTAAAGTCATAGCGAACGGGTGTTATAATGAGTGAAAGAGAGTCAAGGAAGCGAAACGTTAACGTCAAAGTGTCAAGTCAGGTCCCTAGGGATATGAGCAACTGAGTCTAAAAGTGAGGAAGAGTTAGAAGAGTTCTTAGAGGCTGACACAGTTACGAAATGCCAATTTTTTCGTCCAGTGGCCTACTTGTCGAGTGCACTTAACTGACTCGACGAGTCGCCTTGTATTTCCACACATTCTGAGATGGCCGCGCTGGTACTCGACGAGTCCTCCATATGACTCGATGAGTCAATCATTTTTACCAAAGGACTGCTGATTTGATGCTGCTAAGTGTACCACTTGATCACTTATTCTTCCATATCAATTCCTGAAGACTTTGCACTGTTTTACCTGCATATTTGGAGCTGCCACATGAGATTTTGATGCCCAAGTCATGGATGCGTTGTTTCCATGTCTAAAGTCAATTGAAGTTGGAGCTAAAATGAAAGTGATCAACATATCCACTGCTATCCTAGGGGAGTTTGTTCCAATTCCCTCTTTAGTTTCTTTTTATGTTTTTATTATGCATAGTATGCAATGAAAGAATTGCATCAAATAAGTGTGGGGTAGGGGGTTGGTTACATAATAGACAATTTAGATTCTTAATTTAGGTTAATTTTAAAAATTTTGCATACCAATAGTATTACTTAGGACTTATTTAGAAAATTTTGGTAAAACAAAATTAGGATTCCATGTTAGAATTATATTTGATGATTACATGAAAACCCAAATGTTTAGTCGATCCTATACACGTTCTAGTGCATTTGTGGCTTCCTTATTCCAGTGAAATCATGGGACAAAAACACGACCTTGCTCAGCTTGAGGGATGCAATACGTTTAGCAGCCTAAACCTGAAATATATCCAGGAAAATTTTTATCGTTAGCCAATAAAGGTTAAGATTGAGCGCCCCTGCTTAAGCATGTAGGGATTTGAGTGAAAAAAGTGAGGTACATGTAAAAAAAAAGAGAGAATTACTAGAAAAGTTGTAAGAATTTTGGAGCAAATAAAGTGAACATCTAAAGATCAAAATTCCAAGAAATCCAAAAAGTTGAAGATACCAAAAATCAATCAATACAAGGTGGTGAATTCAAAGAGATCAAAGAGCAAATTATCAAGGAAGTGAAGAATTCAAAGAGCTCCATAGTGGTATCAAAAAGTTGTAATTCTAGATTATGTATGCTTGGGTTGCTCAACTAAAAATACCTTGAGGGTAAGAGGTTTTGCTGAGGATGGATTCGGAGGGTTGCATAAAATGAGCATAGTTCGGGGTGAGTGGGCGAATGTTTATGAGGATTGTGAGTATTTGGAGTATGGGAGGTTTTTAGGAAAAATTTTAGACACAAATGCATGTGTTGCGGTCTTGGCATAATGGTTGGGTTAGATTGGAGTTGTCATACATAATTCTAATGCTTTAAAATTCAGTTTTGCTTGGGGGCAAGCAAAAGTCAAGTGTGGGGTATTTTGATATGTGCATATTTAGTTTGTATTAAGTATAGATTTTTATTCATTTATTAGCTAAATTATCGCATATTATGGACAAAAGGTACTTAAAAGTGTTAAATTATGTTTTTCAGTCCGAAAATGAAGCTCGGAAGCAAAAGGAAGCAGGAGAAGTGGTTAGAAGGTCGAGAATGGAATAAAGAAGAAAAACACTAAAAATGGCACCTACTCGGCGAGTCAGATAGACTACTCGGCGAGTCCCATCGAAGAATCGGGAAGATAATGACTCGGGATTCCAGAGAGTTATCGCAATACGGGGAATTTGAGAGGGACTCGACGAGTCACCACTTGACTCGACGAGTCGATTCGTTTATGTAAAGATAATTCCACAGATCGATTGAGGGGAGTTCTGGGACGATTCAGAAGTACTTTGCTACGACTGAGAAGCCAAAAAAACCCTAGAAGACGACGAAGGAAGCTAGAATTCAATTCCAGAGAGTAATTAAGGCAAAATTTCATCATTCCACTTATTCTTTTGTTTTATCATTATGATTAAGCAACTCGACTTTGTTTGTTTGCTGTTATTTACTTTAATTATGAACTAAAACGTTTAGACTTCTGTTTGGGGATACAAAGTTGACAATATGGTTTGATTGATTGGTAGGATTAATTCCAAGTTGGTGAATTTTTGTTATTTTAGCTTGCTAAAGAACCTTGTGTGTGAATAATAATTAATTTTCTGTTAATAGGAAGATAATTGATTAGCATGAACATCTATTGATTATTGACCTCATATGATATGTGACCACTATACTATATGTCTAGGATTAATGAATATGAAACTAGAATTAATAAGAAAACTGAGTAAATTCATGTGCAAGCTTGTAAGATGACCATCAAACAAGAAGTTAATTAAAATAATAAATTAGTTAACTATTGCAAGTCTAACTTAGCCCGAATAATTAATCTAGTGAATATAACTAAATTAGACAATTGGCCACTGTTTAAGTTAGTTTATTTGCTAAGGATTAGGGTAGTGAACACAAATCTAATCACTTGAATCGGTAACCAACGAAAGAATTAATCCATTGCACTATTACCTTGAAATCAACCATAGAGTTAACCAAGTTGAACTAAACAGAAGTTCCTTTCCAATTATTGAATCTAGTTAAGTCTTTATTTTCTAATCTCAAATTAGTAATAGTTAGTAAGTTTCTAGTCTTGTAAAACTAGAGAAAAACCCCTACTTAATTAACTTAGATAGAATTAGTTTTTAATTTAATTTTCCGTTCCCTGTGTTCGATACCCTGCTTATTTAGCTATACCACAATTGATAGGTTCACTGCCTTTTGTGTGTTATTTGATAATTAAAAATAGGTTTAAAACTAAGTGAGTTTCACACACATCAGTCACTATACCCTAGCACCCTTAAGTCATCACTCCTACCGAGGACTAGAAACCATTCCTTGGTCCTCCGAAGGTACTTAAGAATATTCTTGGCTGCGGTCCAATGCGCTCAACCAGGGTTCCCTTGATATCTACTGACCATGCTCAAAGAGAAGGCCACATCATAGCGAGTGCAGGTCATAACATACAAGATCGAGCCAACTGCGGAAGCTTAAGTTACTCGACTCATTTATGCTATCTCGACCTCAGGACTCTTACTTTGAGTCTTACTCAACTTGGTATTGCTTTGGATTGGTAACTCCCCTTTCTTGGAATTCTCCATACTAAAACTCTTTAGTACCTTTTCCAAGTAAGTATTTTGAATAAGTCCTATTAGTCTTTTACTCCTATTTCTCACCATCTTTATTCCTAGAATATAGGCTGTCTCTCCGAGATCCGTCATAGCGAAACACTTCCCAAGCCAAGAATTGACTTCCTGTAGGGTCGGGATGTCATTTCGTATGGGTAGTATGTCATCGACATACAATACGAGGAAGCTAAATATACTCCCACTAGATTTTACATATACACATGACTCATCCTCGCTTTGCAGGAAGCTAAACTCTTTGACTTTCTCATCGAAAGAAAGATTCCATCTGTGAGATGCTTATTTCAATCCATAAATGGATTTCTCAAGCTTACACACTCTATTAGGATACTTCGCATCAACAAAACCCTCTGGATAACTCATGTATACATCCTCAACCAACTTCCCATTAAGGAAAGTGATTTTGACTTCCATCTGCCACATTTCGTAATCATGAAATGTAGCTATGGCTAGAATCACCCTAATAGAATTTATCTTTGCAACTGGTGAGAATGTCTCATCATAATCAACTACAGGAGTTTGAGTAAAGGCCTTCTCAACCAATCGCGCCTTATAAGTGTGTACCTTTTCAACCATGTCAGTATTCTTCTTGAAGATCCACTTGCACCCGACCATCTTACATCCTGACACATTTTCAACCAAATTCTATACTTGGTTGTCATTCATGGACTGAATCTCACTGTCTATAGCCTCTTTCCATTTCCCAGACTCCGGGCCTACCATGGCGTCCTTGTAGCTATTAGGTTCATCCAAATTTATCAGTGTACTGTCACTAATAAACGTATCACCTTCACTTGTTATATGAAAACCATATAACACAGGTGGAACACTAACTCTACTGGAACGTCTAAGAGGTAAGGACTCGTTAATCGGTTCAACCGAAGTTTCCTCCTTGGGTTGACCACCAGTGTTAGAGGTTCCTTCATCGTTCGACTCTTGAAGCTCTTCAATATTGATTTTCCTCCCACTCCCCCTTGGTTTATGAGTTCTCGCTCTCGGAAAATCGCTATCCTCGCAATGAAGACAACACTGTCACTCGGTCTATAGAAGAGATATCCGAAGGATTTCTGCGGGTAGCCGATGAAAATACACCGGTCACTACGTGGTTCGATTTTGTTGTGAGTCTCCCGTCTTACAAAATCCTCACAACCCCAAAACTTGATATGTGCCAACGAGGGAGCTTTCCCTATCCACATCTCGTGAAGTGTTTTGGCAACCTTCTTTGTAGGGACTAAGTTAAGGATATGGGCGACAGTCTCTAACGCATACCCCCAAAATGAGATAGTTAGTGAAGCACGACTAATCATGGAACGAACCATTTGTACTATTGTCTAGCAAGGTTCGATTATCCCTCTCATCCATTCCATTCAACTACAGTGTCGTAGGTGGCATCAATTGCGAAACAATTTCGCATTCCTTGAGGTAGTAATGGAACTCAAGACTAAGATACTCTCCAACTCGATCGGATCGAAGCATCTTGATTTTCCTGCCCAACTGATTCTCCACTTCCTGCTTAAACTCTTTGAACTTTTCGAAGGTTTCTGACGTATGCATGATTGAGTAGATATATCCATATCTGCTATAATCATTGGTGAAAGACACATAGAAGTGGCTTGCATCCCTAGTGGTGGATCTAAAGAGCCCAGACACATCGGTGTGTATGAGATCCAATAAACCCTCACCCCTTTCACAGGAACCATTAAAGGGTGACTTGGTCATCTTTCCAAGTAAACAAGACACGCACACGTCATCCTCCCTAAGATCGAATGAGTCCAACACTCCATCCTTTTGGAGTTTGGCTATACGTTTCTTGTTAAGATGTCCAATACGACAATGCCACAAGCATGCTTAATCCAAACTATTGGAAGAATCGATACACAACACATCATTTCCTAAATTGTCTACAACCATCACAGTTTCATATATTCCATTACAAGGCAATGTTTCAAAATAGAAAACACCATTAAGATAAGCATTAATAGAACCCTTTTCATTATCATATGAATATCTAAATACTTGTCTACACAAACCATGAAAAGAAATGATGTTTCTTTCCATTTCTGGCGAATAGAAGCAATTATTCAAATCTAGTCCTAATCCATTACTAAGCCCTAAAGAGCAAACTTTAATATTGTTGACATTCGATGATCTTCTGTTCACCATGATCAAGTTTATCTTCCCATGCTCCACATCCCCGTTTTTTCTTATGCCATGAAAATCAAAACAAATGTGAAAACCACACCCTGTATCAAGAACCCAAGAAATACCATGTGATGAATCATTAGATTTAATAGTACAAATACCTGCGAGGGACGACTTGATCTTCCCATCCTTGATATCTTGCAGATACTTTCGGCAACTTCATTTCCAATGCCCTTTGTCGTGGCAGTGATAGCACTTTGCATCCTTTGGGTCGGAGGTGGGTGTAGTGGGACCAGCCTTGGTTCCACTAGAAGAGGTGCCATCATGGGACTTTCCCTTGTGGTGGCGCTTTGAAGGAGCCTTCCTCTTCTTACCCTTCCCATGCTTAATAGCCAAGATTGGGGAAGCAGTAGGAGTAGGAGTTTGCGCAACAAATTTGTCTTTGAGGTTGCTCTCAGCAGTCCTGAATAGCCCTTGAAGTTTACTCAACGTGACCTCCTCTTTGTTCATATGGTAGGTCATGCGAAGCTGATTGAAGAAGGGTGACAGTGAATGAAGAACGAGAACAATCGCCAACTCTTTGTCGAAGTTAACATTTAACTTCAGTAGGCGATCAATATATCTCTACATCTTCTGTAGATGACCAGTGACAAACTCTCCGTCCTTCATCTTGGTCGTAATCATCAAAGTGATGATCTCGTACCTTTCCTACCTTGCACTCTGGTGGTACCTTTCAAGCAAATCCTCATGCATTTCGTATGAATAGAAGTCCTCATACGACTTTTGGAGTTCAGCAGTCATGGTCACTAGCATGATGCAATGGACTTTCATGGCATAACGCTCATGGGCCTCAATGGCAGCAATCTCCTCGGGAGTAGCAATGTTCATATCCACCTCTTTCATCTCCTTGTCGAGGACATACTCCTTGTCCTCATAGCAGGTGACCACTATTGGGTTTTATAAAATCAATCCTATGTGTGCATGCAACCCTAATTGGATCTATGTTTTCACTATTAGACATACAACTTTATGAACACCAAAAGAAACCTAGCATGCTTCTATAATTTTCAAAATTCACATAAAATAATAGAATACATAACTGTTGTTGTTATTTAGTAATAACAACTTATTTCTTGAATCTCCTTAGCTTTTGAAAGCAAGTACCAGAAGTGTAGTACCTCTAATGGCTCACAAACACACTTGAGTGAAGAGATGAATATGAGAGAGAGGATGGAGTGTAGCAAGATCACAAAATCCTCTCTCACAGGGTTTCTCCAAGGGGTATCCAATTTTAAGTGCCTTAGGGTGCTATTTATAGTTGAAGTCCAGTAGGGTTTCAAGGTGGAAACCCTAATCGCTTAGCTTAGGGCCTAAGGAAACCCATGGACTCATTTCCTTAAGCCCTTGGATGAAAACTCCTAGATCCTTCTAGGATTTTTGGCCAAGCCTTAATAAAGGTTGTCTAATGGTCCAAAGTCTCAACTATCAAATAATTACAAAACAGCCCCTGCACTATTAATTAATTCCTTTAATCCCAAAATTAATTCCAAATTAATTTCTAATTAAATATTAATTAATAATACGATTCCAAATTAATATATTATTCATATTTTATATTAAGAAATCATATTTATACCCCGATTTATTGTTCTTAACAATAAATCAACCTCTCTCCTCAATAGTCATCTTGTCTAGTCACCAATGTGAAGGAAACCCGAAAGGACCATGCTACAACCGGGTCAAGTACATACCAAATATAGTTATGAACATAGACACTAATCCAACAACATGAAGTTCCAAACCATGAATGAATAGTAGACTGCGAGTCACGGCAAACATTCGCATCAGTTCGCAGTATGAATAGTGGACCACGAGTCACTGCGAGCGTTCGCACCAATTCGCAGTGTGAATAGTTGACTGCGAGTCACTGCTAGCGTTTGCACCAATTCGCAGTGCAACCATAACTTTATGACAACGAAGGTGGATTCAGAATAGATTCAACCTCTATCATTCCTTAGCCTTGAAGAATGTGATTAAAGGTTTGCTCAGGAAAGGCTTTCCTGAAGATGTCGGCTAACTGATCAGCGGATCTAACAAAGTGACTTTCAACATTTCCATCGTCCAAATGATATTTAATGAAGTGATGCCTCAGTGCAATGTGTTTGGTCTTTGAATGTTGCACTGGATTGTGACATATACGAATGGCTCTCTCAGAGTCGCAATATAAAGGGATTCGTTTCATATTTATGCCACGGTCACAAAGCTAAATTTGAATCTAGATGACTTGTGAAGTACAAGAGGCAGCAACTATGTACTCTATTTGAGCATTTAACACAGAGACACAAGTTTGCTTTTTAGATTGCCAGCTTATGAGTTTGCCATCAAGAAATTGGCATCCTCCCGTTGTACTCTTTCGATCTGAAACCAAAACCTAAACTTGAAGGGTACCATATTCCGAGTGAGGATGTTCGTTTGAGATACCTGAATATGTTTTTGACCGCGGTCATGTGGGGTGCGCGAGGATTCACTTCAAACCTAGCACAATAGCAAACAAAAAACATGATGTCTAGATGACTAGCCATTTGATACATTAAAGAACCTATCATTTGATGATAGAGTGTCATATCAGCAACCGGTTTATCCAGAGACAGTGTTAGTTTCGTTTCGAATGCCATTGGAACCTTCACCTTCGAATCACCCACCATTCCAAACTTAGAAAGTAAGGTCTTCATGTAAGCCTCCTGGTTGATAAAGATACCTTCCTAACTCTGTATTATGCTCTAACCAAGGAAAAAGTTAATTAGACCCATGGAGCTTATCTCAAACTTAGTTTCCATCAACTTTCAGAACTCAGCAGTTAAGCTGGGGTTAGTTGATATGAAGATGATGTCATCAACGTAAATTTCGACAATCATCAAGTGGTCACTATCTTTCTTACTAAATAAGGTTGGGTCGACCGATCTTTATTTAAATTTAGCCTATTTTAAAAAGTGAGTAAGAGTTTCGTACCAGGCTCTCGGAGCTTGCTTCAGACCATAAACTGCTTTGTCTAGAATGTAACAATGATTGGGATATTTTTCGTTAATGAACCCTAGTGGTTGTTCCACATACACTATTTCTTCTAGTTCCCCGTTCGGGAAAGGCACACTTGACATCCATCTGATATACTTCAAAGTTCTTATGCACTGCATATGCCAAAAAGATGCGAACAGATTCCAACCTTGAAACTGGTGCGAAGGTTTCTTCATAATCTATACCTTCTTCTTGGCAATATCCCTTAACAACTAGTCATGCCTTGTTTCTTATCACATTTCCCTGTTTGTCCAGCTTGTTAGGAGACACCCATTTTGGACCAACAACGGATGCATCCTTAGGAGTGGAAATAAGTATCCAAACCTTCTTTCGTTTGAATTCATTGATCTCCTCCTGCATTTCCTGCACCTAATCAGAGTGATCAAGAGGAATTTGAAATTTTTTAGGTTTAATTTTGGATATAAATGAGTTGAACATACAATATTCCACTTTAGAGAATAATGCAGTACACTTTGCTTTTTGTTGAGCTCTTGTAAGAACTCCTAAAGCCGAATCTCGTATTACTTTAGTTTTTTTTTTTATGATCTCTAGTCTATTTGGTTAACGGGGGGTAATTAGGATCATATGTTGGATCCAGTTCAGCATTCACTTCTTCAAACTCTAACTGCACCTCCGAATCATGATTCCCATTTTCATGCTCCCCCTCGAATGATGTATGTTCTACTTCTTCATTCAGAGTAGGATTCTCTCCTGGAGAGAATTTTTGTGGGTCACTTGAGGAGTTGAATGCTCCCCCCTGCAAAGGTGTATCAGGTGTGGAGGTTGATGTAGAACCCTCCCCCTACAGTGTAGTATCGGTATGTTCTGATGGAGACAAAATTTCAGAGTCTTGTGGAGTGGGGTGCTCGTGTTCCATATCTTTCGCAGCGTCATCAATTATTTTCTTTACTTCGTCTTGCTTGTTGTCTGTTTCTTTGGATTATGAGGAGATGGCCTTTTTTGTCTCATTGAATAAGTTCACGAACTCCTCGTAGAGATTGGAGAGTGGAATTGTAACTGGATTCGGCTCGGGAAATATCTCCTTTGATTGACTGTCATTCTTCTGATACTTCTTCAAATAGTTGTCATCAAATGTGACATAGTAGGTTTCTTCTATCTTTTTGGACTTTTTGTTGAGAACCCTGTATGCCTTTGAAGTCAGAGAATACCCTAAGAAAATACATTTGTCAGCCTTCACATCGAATTTGTTCCTTTGCTTCTTAGAATTGAAGATAAAGCACCTGGATCCAAACACCTGGAAAAACTTGACATTAGGTTTTCTATTATTAAATATCTCATATGGAGTGATAGAGAATCGCTTATTGAGGATTAATCAATTTTAGGTAAAACAGGTTGTTCCAAGTGCATCCGTCCAAATGTAAAGTGACAGATTCGTGAATGACAACATGGTTATCGCAGCTTCGCACAATGAGCGGTTTTGTCTTTCAATGACCATGTCTTACATCTTGCCTTTATGTTTTGACTTTAAGAGCACTATTTTGGTCTCCTTTTTTATAATATTAGATCCCTCATCGTCAAATGAAACTTTAAATCTTGTTCCAACAACCAACTGCGAAACACTTATAAGTTTATGTTGTAAGCCTTCTACGTATGTGACCCTGCGAATTGATAATTCTCTATTTTTAATCATCCTATAACCCCTGATTTCTCCAAGTGAATTGTTACCATGCTTCACTCTTCCTCCATCCTTTAGTGCCCTCAACTCTCACAATTCTTCCTTCCTTCCTGTCATGTGACATGAGTAGCCACTATCTATATACCACTCTAAGTGAAACTTCTCTTCATGAATCACCTATAAAAATCAAAGAGATTTAGGAACCCAAAGTTTTTTGGGTCCATGTGAGGCTTTCACAGAAACACGAAAAGTGATAGCAACATCAACTAAATAAGATCTTTTAATCAAGGTGGTGTTATCTCTCTCTTTTTAATTTGAAAAATAGTGATCCTATTATCTTTTAGGTTCTTATCCTTTGTGGATATTTTCCTTTACTTATTTTGGATCTGTTGCTTGATTACTTTCTTCTCAATGTTCTCTTCGAACCTCTTAAATGGAATTTTAGGTTCCAAAACTATCTTTCCTTTGCCTTTAACATCTTTTAGTGTGTTGGATGAATGTGAAGCATTTGTGTTTGGAGAGAAGTGAGACTTTGTTTTCTCCATAGGTTTTGCACGATTTCAAAAAGATTGTTTTTGAAAAACCTTTTGTTTCGAAACCTATGGAGATTGAGATTGAGTTTGTGGAAAGCTCTTAGGATTCGCATGTGAAGAGACTTTCGCATTTGTATTGAATGATTTTTCTTGATAAATAAAGTTGTGATTTTTGGATCTCCAGAAATGCTTTCTTTCGTTCAGATTTTTGTTATATCTCGCATTTCTTTGATGTTTTTGAGCTGTGAATTGCTCAAAGGATTTATGAGTATCTGCCCTAGATCTTGTCTTTCTGATGGGAATTTCAGTTTGTACCGTTAATGTATCACTCAGAACTTTTTTGGTTCCACTTGGACTCCCCTTTTCATAGCTCGAGTTCACTTTGTTTAGTGGTTCTGCTACGTATCTGCTCTTCGCTTTCCAAGAGGTCATTTTAGAGAGACATTTGGTTTCATCTGCATTGTCGATTGGAGCTGACCAGAAAAATTCATCACAACCATCTTTATTGTCGTCTTCGAACATGGACGTTAGTTCTGCTATCTGATTTTTATTCAGTCCCTTGGTTGCGAAAACTTGATTAGGAACAGTTTGAAATTTTGGAAATACATATGCTTTTGCTTTTAAAACTTTTGATTTAACTTCAGAAAAACGTGAAAATTCAACAGAATTTTCAGAAATTAAGACTTTTGCAGGTTCAGATTTGCTTTTAACAAATTCAGAGCAATCAACCTCATCCTCCTCAGAGATTTCACTCGTATCACTATAATCGTCGAATTCAGATGGATTATCAACATTAAGTTTGTTTTCTGAACTCAACTTAGTGTTTAATGAGTCAAACTTCTGCATAATATCATATTTGATTTTTTTTTCCTTTATTATTTTCATCCAAAAGTTCTTTAAACATATTTTTGTGATCTTTGGACTTTATGAATGATTCAAAATTTTCCAATCCTATTCTGTAGGCATCTGAGACTTCGTCAGATCAGTCGATGGATTTGCACATGTGACAATCTTGTCGATTTCGTCCTCTTTCAATTCAAGAAAGGACAAAATCATCTTATGAATTTTCTTTCCAATTTCACAACCAAGATATAACAGGGTAATATTAAAATAAAGTCTTTTAGCAATCAAACAAAAAATGTTTCGCTGTTTTAAAAGCCCCAAATTATCTCTTTGCAAATAAATCAACTCATCCCTAGGCCTAGATAAATCTGACTCCAACTTTTCAATCCACATGCGCCTCTCTTCACTTTTTTTCGAAACCCGTCGAGTTGATCGGTTAAGTTAGAATCATTCAAACAGGTTTTGTTTAAACTTTCACTGAAACTAGATACCGTATATTTTAGATCATCTAATTCAGTTTTATATAAATACACAAGAATATTAAGAGATTTAAGAATGGTGTGTACCTTGTTTATCACCTTCTTGCATTCGCTAATCTGCTTAGGGACGAGTTTCGCAACAAAATAGATGTTAAAGACAGGGCCGCTATCAGTAGCATATCCTCTAAGCTCCAAAGCTTCATTTGTCAGCATAAAGCACCTTCCACCAGATGGGTTGTGAGCATAACATCATTCATATGGTGTACATGCAAACCTAATGCTTTAGATATAGGTTTTCCTCAAGTTATACGTGCAAACAATCTTCCAAAGCATAAACCCTAATCTAACATGACTAAAAACGAAATTCATATGTAAATAAGGGTTTGGAATCTTACCTTGCTTGTTATGTAGCAATAACAGGAACAATCCACAAAGTCCTTGACTCATGAAAGCTTAGTGCCCCAAGTGTTGTACCTCTAATGGAGTCATAAACACCACTAGCAACAAGGAAAAACAAGAGAGAGAGAGAGAGAGAGAGAGAGAGAGAGAGAGGAGAGGCTACAAAAACCATCTAGGGTTCTCTCTAGAAGTTATTGGGATGTTTTTGGGAGCCTTTGGGGTTCCTTTTATAGTTGAGGCTTTTAGGGTTATCAACTTGGAAACCGTAATTCCCTTGCTTAGGACCTAAGAACCATATGGACTCCTTAATGGACAACACTTGGACGAAATATTTATGGACTCTCATAAAGATTTCATCCACCCTATAACAATAAGGTCCAAGAGCCCAAACTCTAAATATTTCTGATTTGCATAATCAATCCCCGTTAATTTAATCAGTCTCTTTTGATCACCAAATTAATTCCAAATTTATTTATGATCAATACTAATTAAATAATATGATTTCTCAATTAATATATTATTCTTATAATACATTAATAAATCATAATAAATAGTCTTTCTCCATAATTCATCCTATTAGTTGCTAAGGTGAAGGCAACCGAAAAGGACCGTGCTCATAATCGGGTCAAGTACATACCAAAATAGTTATGGGTTTAGACATCTAATCCAATAGTCTCAAAATTGGATAAGTATAATAACTATTTTACAAGTACAACTTCAGAACTTGATTAGCAATCGTAGCTTTCAAAAGCCGCTATCAAAGTCTGATCTTATCAGCAACGCATCCTTTAGATAAGGGATCATAAATTCCTCCATTCTAGATATTGTATAGACATGATACATCGATAATAATCATTCTCTCTGTCTATGTGTTGTTTCCCTATTTTCGGTTTATGACAACTGGCTAATAGAAAAAATCAAATCAGTCATGGCTTGGCCAATCGCTTTGGGGTGTCATCACTAAATCATCGAGGGGCCCATATATATCACTTTTATCGCACATTGGGTAAAAGGAATAGATAAACTTCGACTCAAATGCTTGCTTGTACTTACTAATAAAATCACACACAACAATATGTTTTATAACACCAAGTTATTGGTGTGTTTACATATTATCAATGTGCAACCAACTTGCAAACTAGAACTCACATGTCTCTGTTTCAAGAATATAAGATATTATTGTCTCACAATCACTCGTGATAAAATCCATGAAGTGATTCACGTGAGCGTGGGTTTATTCCAATACTCAAATCTTATTTCAGGAGCACTCATGAACACTGCATCAGACTTTTGCTATGTCTAAAACACTTCAGAAAATCTATAGTCAGATTCATTATAGTCTTGACTCAATACCTACTTCCAAAGTATGATAGAATGTGGATGTTTGAATTGTTGGATTAGTGTCTAAATCCATAACTATTTTGGTATGTACTTGACCCGATTATGAGCATGGTCCTTTTAGGTTGCCTTCACCGTAGGAACTTGTAGGATGAATCATGGAAAGAGAGAGGATTAATTATGATTTATTAATATATTATGAGAATAATATATTAAAGGAGAAATCATATTGTTTAATTAATATTAGTCAAGAATTAATTAAGAATTAATTTTGTGGCTAAAAGAGATTAATTAAACTTAGGGGACTGTAATTATAATTATAAGATAATTTCAATTGGGCTATGGATCACCTAGGAATATATGTTAGACGAAATCTATGGGAAGCCCATATGAATTTCGTCCAAGAGGTATTCTAAAGGAGTCCATGGGCTGCTTAGGGCTTGAGCAGTCAGATTAGGGTTTCCTAGTTGCAATCCCTAATAGCCTACATATATAAAGGACCCCTATGGCCCCAAAAACGTGGCTAAGAATTCCTTTAGGGCTTCTAGACGTTTTTGGCTGCCTCCTCTCTTCTCCTCTTCATTCTTGTTGCTCTTGGTGTTTGTGATTCCATTAGAGGTGCAACACTTGAAGCACTAAGCTTTCTGAAGCCAAACAAAGGAAGGAATAGATTGTTATTGCTACATAAAAATCAAAGGTAATTTCTCAACCCTATTTCAGTTCCTTATATGATAGATCTAGGGTTTGAGAGACTTGGATGAATTGCATGCACAATAGAGAAACCTAGATCCAATCATTTGGGTTTGTATGAGCACATAAGAGAGTTCTTATGCATAAAACCCACCAGTGGTATCAGAGCCTTGATTGGGTTTTGTTGTATGTGATATCTAGTACATTCATTTGTTGAAAAATGATTTTCTAGCCTCTGCTCGACCTGACTCGGCGAGTCACTTCCTGGAATCGGCGAGTCCAGTGAGTTACTCGGTGAGTCGGAGAATCTGGCAGGGGGAATATCGGGATTTCTTGTTGTTTTGCTGAAGGATAGTTGCCTACTTTGTTTTTAACTGATAAAATTCGATTTTTATTGTTATTATGACATTATCCTTACCAAAACAAAAGATAATTACTAATTGATTAGATAATAAATTCCTTATATGATAAAATTTGGTTATTTGAACTATTGAGTAAATTATCTTGCAAGAAATTGGACTAGGTCAAAATTAAATAATTTTCTTATTTGAATTGTTGATCTAGAATTATTTTGATAAAATTTGAAAAGTTTCAAATTACACCCTTTAGATTTCATAGTTTAAATTTGAACTTAATAGTTTTAGTTTTTGAAATTTAAATAGTTGAACCATAATGTTTTGAAAAGCTCAAAACTTGCCCTCAAGTTTTGGAATTTAAAATTTGATTACAAGTTTATTTTTGAAATATTAAATTCTAAAAGTATCTTTGAAAAGTTCAAATTACACCCTTATGGTTTTATTAATTAATTAAAAGAGATTTAATAAATCCATAGTAATTTGGTTTACATTTAATTAAATTAAAAGTATAATTTATTAAATTAGACCACCTAGTATTTTAAAAGTGTAAAATACACCCTGTACGATATATAATATTAAAAGTCTGATATTATATATATATATATATATATATATATATATATATGTATGTATGAGTAAAGAATATGTCTTACCGTTAGTAGACCTCATTCACGAAGCTGGTCTATAAGGGGTTTTAAGGAAATTGCCTATAAAATGGAGATTGAAATCCACTCTTACCTACTGCACTCTTGACTAGTGGAGGGTCATTAGCCGAACGGGTAGGATAGGATGAAACCCTCCATTATAAGTATAATGAAGTACAAAGTAACTAAATGCTTTTACAAATTCCCAAATCATAGTTACTATAGGCAAAATGTGGAATTGTATGCTAATCCATGGAATTACACTTCACACCCTTCTCAAATGTTAGTGTAGTGTGTGTGGTTAACCGACACACTAATTTGGGGTTGACATTGGTAGTGAAGGGTGGCTCGATGTTTATCATAGATCCATGGAGCGTGTGTGGCTAACTGACACATTGATTAGGTGATAGTAGCATTGGGTGCACCACGTGATTCGCATTGTTATTCACACCTTGTTTGTGATCCTCGGCATCCCAGTCGCAAAAATGAAGGGCATTATCGAGATTTAAACATGCCATAGAGTATTGTGTTGGATCATTGCCTTAATGACTCATTTGTGTGTTTTCTTAAGGACTCAATCAACTTGACATTAATTTCTCCCGTTTTGTAGACGTCCGGTTCTAACAATCATGGTCTTCCTGAATCCTTTGAAGATGGTATTCCACGATATGATCGAGGAGCAAGAGATCATGCTTCACTTCCTCCACCTCCTCAAATTGTTCTCCTTAACTCACAAGTTCGAAGGCTTGAAAATTTCAAAATCACTCAAGCCCTTTTGGAAAATAAACACGAAGACGGGAAACCTGTATATGCACACTGTTGGATTAATGTCTAAGTCCATAACTATAATTGGTAAGACTTGACCCGACCCGGCATGGTCCATTTGGGTTGCATGGCATCATGCACTTGGATAGACTATAATGAGAGAAATAAGACACTTATGGTTATTAATATATTATAAGTTCTAGTATATTAATAATAAGAATAATAAGATTATTTAATTAGTATTGATCAAGAATTAATCTAGGATTAATTAAGTGATCAAAAGAAGACTAATTAAATATATGGATTGATTGTACAAATCATCCATACTTATATAGTGGGCTAATGCTCCATGGATTATCTAGTTGGGCTAAAACCCATATGATGCTCCATGGATGCTCCATGGTATATTTGAACCCATGGATCCAAGGAAATGGAAAGTCATGACAATTAGGGTTTACCCTAATTGTATAACTATATAAGCATCTTATTCTTGACCAAAATCGGCCACTAGTGAGAGAAAGAAAGGGCTAGCCGATTTCATGAAGTGTAGAATCCTCTCTAAGTTATTCCAAGTGCTTATGGTGTTGTGTGAACCATTTGAGGTGTCACACTTGGGGCACTAGGCACTCAAGCTTCATGAAGACAAGCACCAACAAAAGGTATGTTATTCTAACTTGTGTTATTCAAAGTTTAGTATGCTAGAATAGAACAATACCTTGGAAAGTTAATATTTGCATGTATAATAGAGAAAACATAGATCGAAGGTATTTAGGGTTGCATGTACACTTAAGAGTGTTAGAATGCTCAAAACCCAACAGTGGTATCAGAGCCTAGGCTGGTTTTCTTGTTATAATTGCAAATGAAGCTGAAAAATCGAGTTTTGATGTTGTCTGCCCAGCAGACTCGACGAGTCCAAGGCAAAAAGTATCCAAATCGCCGAGTTGGTTAGTGCACTCGACGAGTTGGACCCTCAGACAACATAAATTCGACTTTTTTGGCTGGAATTGGACTAGGACATTACCCTAAGATGTTTTTGAACTTATAAACATGTTTTTGATGTGGTAATGTTCATGCTTATCCAATTTCAAAGATAATTGTCAATAGATTCATGTTTTGTATTAGTTTAAAGGTTAGACTAATTACATGAAAAAGTTTGATTTGAATTATCTTGTTCTTATGAGTTGCTTAGATTAATAGAAAAGTTGAGTGAAATAGTTGTTTTCAATCCAAATTAATCTAAGAGTTGATTCTAAAATGTGTTTTTGTAACTTATCCTCAAGTTATATGAAAAGTCACATTTAAGTTTCATAAAACTCATAAAAGTTGGCAAAGGTTACAAAATGAAGAGTCTAGTTCTAATTAATTTGAGTTATGACTCTATAATTTTTCCTCAAGTTATGGAGGACCAAGAGTCTCTTAATTAAATAAAAAAAAAAGTGTAACCTTAATTAATTCCATAAGTTATAAAATAAAGAAAAGTTACTTCTTTTATTAGTTTAAAGTCTTCCATAACTTGTCCTCAAGTTATGGAACTTGAAGAGTTTTTGGATTAAAACTGCTTTAAACACATAAGTTATGGAATTAATTAGTTTTGAATAGTTTCAAAACTTGCCCTCAAGTTTTGGCATTCGTAAAGTTTTCTCTTATGAATACTTTAATTCCAAGTTAGCCCTTAGAATTTTAAAAGTTAAAATTCAACCCTTATACTTTATAATATTATAAGTTAATAATATATATATATATATATATATATATATATATATATATATATATATATATATATATATATATATGCATGTATGTATAAGAGTAAAGTCAGTCTTACCGCTAGTACGCCTCATTCACGAAGTCGGTCTATAAGTTGGGTATAAGGTTGTTGCCTATAAAATAGCAACTTAATGGGTGTCCACTCTCACCCACCGCTTGCTTGACTGGTGGAGGGTCGTTAGCCGAACGGGTTTGACAGGACTATAATTCCCCCTTCATTAAAAGTATTAATGATAAATACTAAGTAACTAAACTCTTATAAATACCCAATCTTAGTTACTTAGGAAAATGTGAATAAGGTGCTAATCCATGAAATTACACTTTGCACTTTGTTTAAGTCGGTTAGTGGAGCGTGTGTGGTTAACCGGTACACTAACTCGTATTTAACAAGGTAGGCAAAGGGTAACTTAATGTTTATCATAGTATCGATGGAGCGTGTGTGGTTAACCGGCACATCGATTGAGGGGTAAACACTTAAGTGTACCAAGTAATTTGCATGGTTACTTCACACCTTGTTTTGTGATCCTCGGCATCCCAGTCACAAAACCTGAAGAGCACACTCGAGATTGAAACATGCCATTGAACAGTTCAATGAATCTCAAAAGATCTAGGAGTTTCAAAACCAATTAAAACCTAATAATACATTTCGTTTATCTTGGTGGAAATTGGTGAATCGTCATTGACCTACCTTCAAATTGTTTTATAGCTTGGATTACGACATACGTCTTTTAAGTTATAAAATATTTTGTTGGGTCCTAGCCTTAATATTTCATCTGGTTTAGACATTTATGATCTTCCCAAATCTCTTGAAACAAGCTTTCCTAAATGAAGATGATGTTCCAATGGAAATCATACTTCATTCACCTCCTCCAATTATTCTCCCTACCCCACAAGTTCTTGAAAAGTTTAAGGTCACTTGATCCCTAATGGCAAGTAAAGGTCTTGGTGTGGTCACATCTTGGAGATGTAGTCACATATTGACAAGCCGGGAGAGTTGGGTGTCAAAGTCTTGAGGAAGTTGGTGGTTCAACTACTTTCTAAGTCACATAGTGAGTTCTTTTAGAACACCTATGAAACAGACTATGACAAGACCCTTAATGATCTTATCTATTTGCTAAGATCAACTTCCTGAAACTTTATGGACATTGACAATGGTAACACTGGAAATACAGAAAAAGCATTCTCTTCCCAAGGAAAGGGATTGACCATAGTCAACTAGGTTGACCAAATGGTAAAGAGAAAAGGCTATGTCTGTAATAGTCCCGTGTACCATTATCAAAGGGTCCATATGTTTATATTGCCAAAGGAAGGGTCATTAGTTGCGAAGCTTCCAAATTTACCTAAGGATGTTAAGTCAATAAGGTTGACTCTACTTCAGGTAAAGTCCACTAATCTAACTCTGTTAAGTTTCTATTCTGAGATTCCTGATACATGATGTGACTTGGTCACATGGTAATGTTTTAAGAATCAAAGAAAAGTAAAGGAACTTAAAGAAAGAATATGCTGAATCTGATCGCATAGATGGATTTCTATCACGTAGTTTAAAAATCGGATTCTTGAGCTACTTCTTAGGAGTTATGAGATATTGCTTAGGAGTAGAAAACAACAAGTTTTCATATGGATTGTAAGGATAAGTTTTTCCGCATAGTTTTAAAATAAAAGAAATCTTTAATTTTATTTATTTTAAAATATCCTTACAATGGCATTTGAGGAAAAATTGTTGCTTATATGATTCCATTAATAGCAAGAGTGGAAATATGAAATTGATTACTTCATTTGTGGAAATGTCTAAATTTAACAAATAAGGAAAGATTCTCATCATCCAAAGTCTCAATTGGACCGAGACTTGGAATCATGCAAGTTGTATAGCATGATGAATGAGAACTTTCAAGTATTGGAAAAATTAAGACTAATTACTTGTTCACATGGATGTGTGAGTGAAGTAATGGACTAAGGGATCGAGTACATAGTCATGTGCACTGATTAAGTCCACCACAAAAGATATAAGGCTATTCGTCATAGTTTACTAAAGCTCAGTAAATATGATTATACGTACAAGCTTAAGTGTAACTCTGAGACATTGGAAAAGGTTCCAATGCATGGCAGAGCGAATAAGAAGAATCAAATTAGGCAGAAGGATAGAAGTTCCTCAAATCTGAAAAGATAGGAGAGTACATTAGTATCAGTTTTGTGATCATCTTAATGATTAAGAAACCATATCAAAATTAGTTCTCTAAGGAGGTCTTAGTGCATTCTTATGACTAAGAAGAAGGGGTCTTGAATTGTTGAAATGGTTAAATCAAGAAGATGAGTCATACTTCGTTCCAATACAAGTCTTAGAGTCATACTCCAAGATTGTAATTTGAGTGACATGTCTTTAAGAAGGTTTAAAACACGTGTCAAATGTAAGAGTAAAAATGTCATACTCTTGTTCATTTGAAGTTGGTAAGTTGTGATGTTTTGGATAAAACAAAGACCAAATTAGGCCAACTATGTGAAGTGTTTGTCTTGATAGAGAATCCGCACTATCCCTTGAATATTTGACAAGAGAGTCTTATATGTCAAGAGGACAGTGGGAGTCTTAAAGGTCCTGAAAGTCTCAAGAACTAATCAAGAATAAAACCTGAAGTTCTTCACTAGCACACGACTTAAGGTTTATGGCCTATCGTTTTGACATATTCTGTGCCCATTCCAATCAAAGTTGGCTTTGCATATGAATTCTTAGAGTTCTCAATTGGTTGCCCAACAACTTGGAAGCGATGGAAGGCCCTTGAGCTGCCAGGTGGCAAGAAATTAAGATTGAGTTCAGTCCATATGAGTTTGGATTTGTCATTATCCTTGTATTGTGAGTATGGTTTTGACAATTCACATGGATAAGAACACATACACCAATAAATCTAAGTGTCATAAGGTTTCTCTCCGATTCATGAAAATGATGGTGAGGAAACACTTTCACTAAGTAGATTTTAGCTAGATAGCAATTGTGATATTTGCATTTCAAAGTCGTTAGTGGAGCATGTGTGGTTTACCGGCACACTAATCTGGACTTGTGAGAAGTGGCAAAAAGGTCTAACCATTATGATTACGGCATCCCTCTTCATAATTGTTTAGACATAAAAGTGTGCTATCTAAGGGAAGGTGTATGTTTTTGATAAAGTTTTATCAAAACAATCTAGTATTAGAAATCTGAACTTTGGTAAGAAAGTCATCTGATTTTTTAGTACGTGTCAAAGCTAGTGGGAGCATAAGCGTTATGCTAATAATCATCATGTTAGTGGGAGCATGATAATTATGATAAGTATTGCAAGCTAGCAATGTTAATTATAGAAAACAAAATGTTTCAATTGGGAAAAAGTTGTTTTGCTATAATTAAGGGAGAGGAAATTATACTTCATCTCAAATCTATAAGCTTAGATTGTGAGGTTTTAATCATTTAGTCAAGGAAATATATATGAATTTCATGTTGGAAAGGCTCAACATAAGGAAATTCTGTATATGGGTCCATTATTTGCGTTCTTAAATTCGATTATGATTACGGCATCCCTTTTCATAATCTAAATTATGAGAACTTGGCAAATATAAATGGAAATGTTATAGCAAAAGACTGGTTTAGTCTTTATGTGAGACATCATGAATCTTGTCCCATATGCTTCGGATATAGGATCGATTACATGTGCTATATTCATCCTTTCTAAAAGTTTCCAAATGCCTGGGGCCTTAAGAAGGGAAAAGGTTTAGAACTGGATATGACTAAAAGGATTAAACAATTGTCGAGGACAATCTAAGGTTTACCAAAGATTGGTTGCTCAAGGACAATTGGAAGTATAGTGATAATTCTGGAAGGACCATATTGACATAATCTGTAAGGAGGCAACTCTTGTTCAGAAGTGATAGTCAAAATGAATCTGGAAATGTTTCAAAGTCAGAAATTTCAATCTGTGTAAGATTAAGGAAACTTAATGCAAGAAGGATGTTTCCAAGGAATTGATCTCCTTTGGAATACTCTGTAATGATTTTTGCCAAGTCTTTGTGAATTTGTGCATAATCGTTACAAGAGGATCAATGCATATAAGTTTAGAATCTAATAGATTTCAGTAAATGGCATGAATTTGGAATTCTTGCATTTGCAGTAAGGATTTGGGAGTGTGAAAAGAGAATCATTGAAGTTATGTTCAATGGATCTAGTTCACAAAGTAAAGATCATAGACAAACATAATGTGCATACTTGGTGTATGGCATGACTAGTGTTTAGAAAACATAGTGTACATGCTTGGAGCATGGGACAACTATTGTTTTAAATTCAAGAATAAAGTTGATAGCTGAAACAGTATACAATGAATAATGTGTAATCATATGGTGATAAATAAAAGTTGTTTTATTTATGTTCATAGGTTTTGATACCATATTGGATTCAATTATTATTGTGTTTCATTTTGCATGTTTTGACTTCCCGAATAAACTAGGTTATTCTTCCGGAATGACTAAGTTATTCAAACCATCCACAATCGGTCATATGTTGGAAGTAGATATGAATTAAGACTATCATGGGTTGGCTTGTAGAGGTCTAAGGTGTTGGACAAAGGGCTACAACACTCATGAGTGCTCATAAGTTCTGAGTATTGGATTCAACCCGCGCTCATTGGAATCACTTCATGGATTTTATCACGAGTGATCATGAGACGATAATATCTTATATTCTTCAAACCTAGAGATATGAGTTGTTACTATGAGTTGATAGTACATTGATTGCACGAAAACGCATTGGTAACTCGATGTTATAAAACGTGTCTTTGTGTATGATTCAAAAAGTAGTAGAACAAGCCATATGAGTCGAAGTTTATCCATTCCTTTTACCTTCGGGATAAAAGCGATATCTGTGGGCCCCTCGATGATTTGATGATGACAAATGGAAGTGCTCGGCTGGGCCAGGACTGATTTGATTTGTTCAATTAGTCAGTCGTCATAAATCGGAAATCGGGAAACAACAAATGGACAGTGAGAATGATTATAATCCATGTCTCAGTCCATATGATATCTAGAATGGAGGAATATATGATCCCTTATCTAATGGACAAGTCATTGACAAAGGTCAGAGTTCATCTACAAGGTCAAAGTTCGACAGAAGCTTTTGAGAGCTACGATTGCCAGTTGGTTCCTGAAGTCATACGCAATAATAGTTTAAGACTTATCCAAGTGGGAGACTGTTGGAATAATGTCTAAGTCAATAACTATAATTGGTAAGACTTGACCCGACCCGGCATGGTCCATTTAGGTTGCATGGCATCATGCACTTGGATAGACTATAATGAGTGAAATAAGACACTTATGGTTATTAATATATTATAAGTTCTAGTATATTAATAATAAGAATAATAAGAGTATTTAATTAGTATTGATCAAGAATTAATCTAGGATTAATTAAGTGATCAAAAGAAGACTAATTAAATATATGGATTGATTGTACAAATCATCCATACTTATATAGTGGGCTAATGCTCCATGGATTATCTAGTTGGGCTAAAACCCATATGATGCTCCATGGATTCTCCATGGTATATTTGAACCCATGGATCCAAGGAAATGGAAAGTCATGACAATTAGGGTTTACCCTAATTGTATAACTATATAAGCATCTTATTCTTGACCAAAATCGGCCACTAGTGAGAGAAAGAAAGTGCTAGCCGATTTCATGAAGTGTAGAATTCTCTCTAAGTTATTCCAAGTGCTTATGGTGCTATGTGAACCATTTGAGGTGTCACACTTGGGGCACTAGGCACTCAAGCTTCATGAAGACAAGCACCAACAAAATGTATGTTATTCTAACTTGTGTTATTCAAAGTTTAGTATGCTAGAATAGAACAATACCTTGGAAAGTTAATATTTGCATGTATAATAGAGAAAGCATAGATCCAAGGTATTTAGGGTTGCGTGTACACTTAGGAGTGTTAGAATGCTCAAAACCCAACACACACGTCTTAGAGATGACATCACACATTGACAGGTTAAGGATACTGGGTGTCAAGATTTTAGATGAGTTAGCTGTTGACTGGGTTCTTTAGTCGCTTCCAAAATCATATAGTGAGTTCGTAAGAGAGTACTATATCATGTACCACGACGTGACCCTCATTGATCTCACTTATTTGCTTATAGCCGCCGAATCATCAATGATTTGGCGTGTTGATCAAGCAAACTTATCTGGTGAATCAAACTCACAAACTTCGATGGACACTGGCAATATTGGAAGTCCAGAAAGGACTAAGTATGATATATTTCCTTGTTCCATTCCAAAAAGGTCCATTTGCTTCTATTTCCACGAGAAGGGGCATTGGAGACGAAGCTATCCAGTCTACCTGAGAGATTGAAGAGATGGGAGAGTCAAGATGTATGGCTCTATTTGAGCTAAAATCCACTATCTAACTCTTTTAAGTTCCTATTTTTTGGTTCTTAATACATGATGTGATAAGATTTGTCACACCCCAAAACCGAGAACGGCGGAAACGTTCTGGGTGGAGGATGTCATGTACAGTATCATAACAATGCATAATAGTAAAGACAAGCAACAACATCCATTGCATTAATATAATAATTTGTAATACAACTTGTTCTATACAGTTTGTAAGACACCAAAAGTATAATCAAAATAAAAGATTGGGTCTTGTATGTGCTCCATCTTCTCAAAAGCTGCATCTGTACCTATCTACTGATGACCTAAGAATACAAGTTATTTTGAAAGGGAGTATTAACATAAAGCTGGTGAGTTCATAAGTATTTAGTGTCATTGCTTGTATAAAAATGTTTACAACCATTTAGTAAAATAACTGATATCAATGTTTGAAAATTAGTGAGTTCCCTAGAAAATCCTATATTTTCCAGTAAAAGTAGTCTTCTACCAAGACCCGGTTGTTTGCATGTTTGATCCTTTGAAAAAGTAAAAGTTTTCCCTGTGAAACTATCAGTATGAAAATATAGTTTTAGACTTCATTCATATAAAGCAATTAGGAAAATAATGTTTTACTCCCAGCAGTGACATTTCCGACTTAATGTAATGAAAATGCAGACTCCAGGTAGTATTAAATGTACGATACACCTCGGGGAATCTGTTTTTCCTTTAATTCTTAATGTGTTAATTTAAAGGTCTGAATGTGAACTCGTATGTAACCATACTGATTGACGATCGAATAACTGACGACCCTCCGAGTCATATGTGGAATGGTGACATTTTGTCACCCCTAGGCCTAGTTGGCTTGGACTGTAGCTAGTAGTCGAGATGTGGGAGTGTTTTTCCCGTATAGATTTATACACACAATGTCCGCTCTCCCTCCAGGAGACTCTGGTTGCACGGTGATACCATTGTGAAGTGTCGTATCCAGAAGGAGTATGTCACATTCTAATTATAGTATATTCTCTTGTATTTGTATAATGCATTTTCTATTATAATGTGTCGAGTGTTCTCTTATATAGTATATAGTATTCTTTTTCTATAGTATTTATCATGTATTGACTCACAACTATACCGATTCTAGTAGGTATAATGGTAATAGTGGAAATGAGTAGTAATCCTTAACTATACCTATTATAGTTAAATAGAAATATTGATTGCATGCCTTGGATAGAAATAGGAAGTAAGGTGAGCTATTAGTCCTAAGTCCTTCAAGTATTACTTATATAAATATATTGGTGTAGATATGATTTAGGAAACAAAGAAGGTTTAAAATAGTTTAGGAATAGCTTTATAACAATTTAACATGAAAACGATTTTGATAAACAATTAAAGGAGTTTTGTTGGCAAAGCAGTTAAAAATATAGAAAATCCTTTATGGTTGCAAGTTATAAATCACATGTGATTGATACTATAACTTGATTGACTCAACTTGTATTCCCTCCCCCCTCCCCAATAAAAGCATTTAAAAACAATTAAAAGGTTGATTAAGGGGTATGAACTCACCTGTAGTGAGTGGATTTGATGGAAGTGCCAAGTAGGATGCTAGGTGTCAAGTGAGGACTTGAACACACACCCGGATCCTATGTAACATATAGTGATACATAAATGTATCTAATTAGTTATTTAATCACTAATTAAGTAAGTAAAGACACTCTAATGCATGAAAACACTTTGTTTCAAGTGCTAGGAGTGCTAAGGGTTGTACCTAAGGAGAGTATGGCCTCACTTTGGAGTTTACTCCTCAAATGGTGGACCTTAAGGGTGTTTACGGTTTCTGGAACATTTCCCCCATGAGTATACAGTCCTAAACTCATGGGAATGGTGTATTTGTATGTTTCAAGGTCTCATGCTTCACAAAGAAGTGCTCTAGGGTTGAATCAAGGGAGTTAGGGCTCAAAATGGCACTCCTTTGGAGTTTGCAACCTTTGGACCACTCCATGGGAGTTTACAGTCGTAAACCCTTGGGTTGACGGCCGTAAACTCTTGGCCACTTCATCCTTTTCGTAAACACCTAGTGAAGGTGTTGATTGTTTTGCTTGTTACACCTCACTCAAAACAACATTTCTTTTTATTAAATTGTTTTGAAAATAAAGTAAATAAAATAAAACACCCAAAAGGACTTAAATCTGGTAAAAAATGTACTGAAATGTTTTTGAGTAATATTTGAAGTGTTTGACTATAAAAATTATACAAATGAAAATTTTGGGTTGTCACAAGATTAGATCTTGATGTTTTGTAGGATCGAAGAAAAAAGAGGGAGCTTAAGGGAAGAAGTGAGTTGAATCTGATCGTGAAGAAATGGATTTTGATCGAATTGCTTGAAGATTGGATTCTTGAGCTACTACTTGGAGTTAGAATAAATTGATTAGAATTATGTAATAGCATAATTTCATTTGAATTGCATTGTAAGGTCAAGTTTTTCCGCAATAAAATAAATCTTGAGTTTTATCTTATTTATTTATCCTTGCAATGGCATGTGTGAAAATGGATGTTTGTGTATTTCCAATTTTAGCAATGTTGAATTTGATATTATTCTTGGTTTTTTGCTAAATGTGGTAATGTCAAAATCTTACCAAGTAAAGAGAGTTTCTCATCGCCCAAGTTTCAATTGAACATACACTTGGAATCATGCAACATGTACTTTATGATGAATGAAAAACTTTCATATTTGGAAATTAGACTAATTCCTTGACAAAGAGTCAAGTGAAGGACTTGGGGATCAGGTACAATTGGTTATGTGCTGATCAAGTCCACCACAAAGAGTGATAAAATGTTCTTCATGATTTACTAAAGTTTAGTAAATGTGATTATACTTATAAGACTAAGTGTGTTTTTGAGTTGATTGAAAGAGTTTCAATGAATAGCAGAACGAATAAGAAGAATTAAGTAGGAAGAAAGATAAAAGTTTCTCCATTCTAAGAAGAAGGGAGAGTACCTTTTATTGTGTTTTATGATAAGTCTTAATGAATAAGAAGCATTTAGCAATTGATCCTCTAAGTGAGTCTTAGTGCATTTGTATGTGTAAGAAGAGTAATCGAGAATTGTGGAAATATTTAAATCAAGAAGCCAATCATACTTCGTTCCAATATCGAGTCTTAGATACTCCAAGATTGTGAATATTGTGACATGTCTTAAGAAGGTTTATAACACTCATCAAATGAGGAATTTCGAAAAGGGTTTTCATATTCTTGCACATTTGAAATTGGCAAGTTGTGATGTCTTGGATAAGACAAAGACCAACTAAGACTAATTATGTGAAGTGTTTTGTCTTGATAAGAGCTACACTAACTATTGAATATTTATTTTTGTCAAGGAATGTTTCTTTACAATAGAACCATATATGTCAAGAAGTCAGTGGGAGTTTTAATGATCTTGAAAAAGTTTCGAGAATAAATCAAGAATAAATCTTATCATTCATCACTAGCACACAACTTGAGGTTTACAACCTATCATGCTGACACAAGTTTGTTCTCTGTACCATTCCAATTTAAGTCATCTACGTATATGAGTTCTATGAGTTCTCAATTGGATTGCATAGAGGCAAGGCATCCTAATCAATGAAATTACATTAATAGGTAAGGGTGAGCTTCTTGACAACCTGGAAGCAATGGTGAGCATTTATGCTGCCATGAGGCGAGAAATAAAGATTGAACAAGTTTAGTCCATATGAGTTTGGATTTGTCGCAAACCTTGCTTTTGGCAAATTCACATGGATGGGAACACATACACCATAAAATCTAAGTGTCATAAGGTTTCTCTCCTTCATGAAAAGGATTGTGAGGAAATGCTTTCACTAAGAAAGATTTTTAGAAGAAAGCAATTGTGATAATTGTATTCTCAAATTTGATTATGATTACGACATCCCTTTTCATAATTCGAATTGTGAGATTTGACAATTAGTCCGAATATTTGGGACTTAGTAACATAAGTTTTGAATTTCTTTAGACACATATGTGAGTCTTCTAAGGCAAAGATGTATGAGTTTAAGAAGCTTAGATAAAGGCTTATCAAAGCATCAGGTATTAGGAATATGAACTTAAGGAATTCAATAAGCATTGTTGTCTGGAAGTTCAAATGTTTTCTGAACACATATCAAAGCTAGTGGGAGCATAAGTAATATGCTGGTAAGAAAATAATCATCATGTTAGTGGGAGCATGATTATTATGGTAATTATTGCAAGTTAGAAATATTATTTATAGAAAACACATAATGACTTTGCAAAGTTATAGGGGTTGAAAAGTTGTTTTGCTATAATTAAGGGAGAGAATATTATACTTCGTTTCAAAATGTAAAGCTTAGATCAAGAAATGTTAATAAATTTTGTCAAGGATACACATTGCATTCTCAAAATTCGATTATGATTACAATATCCCTCTTCATAGTTCAAATTGTCAGAACGTGGCACATAAAATGTTATGGCAGAAGATTGATAAAGTATCATATCTTTATGTAAGACATTATGCATCGTGTCCCATATGCTTCAGGTATAGGATCGATTGCATATGCTATAATATTTGACCATTCTAAAATTTTCCAAATGCCTAGTGCATTAAGAGGGAAAAGGGACTAGAATCGGTTTTCATTAAAATAATTAAACAACTATCAAAGGACAATCCAAAGTTCGCTAAGGATCGGTCGCTTTTGAGTAGTTGGAAGTATAGTACTGGATGGAGCATATCGACATTATTATGAATAGATAAGGTTCTATTTAGAATGAGCTGTCATATGACAAATATGGAAATGTTTCCATAATGGGAGTTGGATATTAAGAAGCTATGTCTAGATTAGAAACTTTTATGCAAGAAGGATGTTCAAAGGTATGTACTTTGAATGAGAGACTTCACGACTATGGAATTGTCTTGTAACAATTTCTAATAGAAAACCTTGTGATTTCATTGGCCGAGTCTTGGTGACTATGTGTTGTGAATTTACGAAAGGAACGTTGCATAAAATGTTAGAATCTAGCATATTCTGATAGTGACAAGAATTTGGTATTCTTACACTTATGATAAGGATTAGGAATTGTGAAATGAGCATCATTGGAATAGTTTTCAATTTATCTATTTCACAAAGTAAGGACCATAGGAAATATAGTGTGTCTGCTTGGTGCTTGGGACAATTATTGCATGTTTTGACTTCCAGAATAACTAGGTCATTCGAACCTCCACAGTCAGTCATACGTTGGAAGTAGGTATGAAGGAAGACTGTCATGAATCTGTCTGTAGATTGTATAAAGTGTTTAGACATAGCACAAGTTTATTGTAGAGTTCCTGAGTGTTTTGATGAGATTAAAGTATTGGATTAAACCCACGCTCACTTGAATCACTTCATGGATTTTATAACGAGTGATTGTGAGACGATAATATTGTATATTCTTGAAACCGAGACGTGTGAGTTGTAATTACAATTCGGTTTCACATTGATAATAAGTAAACGCACAAGTAACTTGGTGTTATAAAACTTATTGTTGTGTGTGATTTTGTAACGCCCGGGTTTCAGGACTAAGCATAATTGTCAATGTAATGGTCTACGTCAACTCTTGTAACTCTTTTTGAAGTAATAAAGATGAAATATTTGAGTATTATGTGAATTATGTGTATTTATGTGCTTATTATTTAATTATAAATGTATAACTAACAAAGAATAAAAATAAGTGTCAAAATTAAAGTGTGAGATAATCCCGATATCTCTACATACATTTGTAGAAAATGTCTCAAGGTTTCCGTACATATAAAGAACGCCGAAATCCGAGTTATAACGAAGAAGTTATGACCCGTCGAAGTTTCGCGACAGAACCGACACGATACCGGAAAGCGTAAATAGTGAATTTACGATAGAGCGAGAATTAGCCTTAGTGATCTAAATGAAAGTCGTAGAATATTTTAAACTAAGAACATCGATAAAAAGAACGCCCAAATCTTACTTCGTATGAAGAAGTTATGATTTTTCGAAGTTTCGGAATAGAAGTGTACAGCCCAAAATTCGAATATTAGATCGAGTGATTTTTAGCCGACACGACCTAAATGAGAATCGAAGATCTCGTTGAGAGTAGCGTAACGAGAAAAAGATGGGCGAAAACGGATGTCGGATGAAGAAGTTATGAGGATTTAACGGACCAATCCTATCCCGACCCGTTGATAATATAAAATTTAAAATCGAGCCAAAATTAACCGACGGAATCTAAATAAAAGTTGTAGAGTACGTTCCCACCTTCGCGTGGATATAAAGAACGTCAAAAACGGAGTTCGTATGAGAATGTTACAAATTTTTAAAGTTGAAGCATGAATCTACGAAGTCTGTTGCGAGGATTGATGACGTGGCTGCATCTGGGCCGCCCATCGCTGATGAAGGAACGCGCTTCGGATCTTGACACGTCGCCCTTCGCATATGCCCCGCGTCCGAAGTCTGTACGCCCCGCGTACCCTCGCCATGATCTACTCTGAGTGTTAGACAGCTGGAAGCTCGCTGGCGGTCTTATCCGATGGCTACGCCCCGCGTAGGTCCGAGGTACGCCAAGCGCACCAAGGCCTCGCAGGGCTATAAAAGGGGGCCGATGGTTCTTCATTTTTCACACCTTTTTCACTTCTCTCTCTAACTTCTTTCTCTCTCTACAACCCCAAACCACCCCTAAGCCCTAGATAAAACCCTTAGCACCCTAGGGAATCCCCGAGGCTCATGGAGTCCCGAGAAAAAGGAGTTTACGGATTCGAAACGCTGCTCCAATTAAGTCCTGGTTTTCGATAAAATTCGCTGTAAGTGTGCTACGCTTACGCAATTTTTTATATAGCTTTCAAATAATTATAGGAATGTTATTAGGTCCCTAAAATAATTATTTGGGCTATTATTATGAGTTATATCGAGTATTATTAACGCTTAATAATACTCGGACTAATTAATTTGTCGCGGTTATCGTTAAATAAACCCTAGTGGTATCGATACTAGGTTTTATCGAAGGAATATCATTTTGAGAGTATCGAAGCGCTGTCCGAGTGCTGAGTCACCACCTAATCAGGTGAGTGCATAGTTACTTTCAGCTTACACATAGATATGAAGTAGTTTATATAAATTACGTGCTATGTGTGCATATTATCTGAATACTTGCTATCTATGCTGGATGAACGTTGTTATACATGTTTACAATGATTTAAACTGTATATGTATTTTATATCTACGAAAATGTTGGGGTAAAACATGGGTAGATGTAATAGGTGATGTGTGATAAAATGATGAGAGGCCTCGATGTTGATGCTGTTGATTCTGTCATCTAGCGGAGTATGGATGATGACCACGAACTCTTCTAGACAGTCTAGTGGAACACTAGCAGGCTCGCAACCTGTAGGTTTTTGTGAACGATGTGTTCACCGGTGTACTCCATCCCCCACATGGTTGCCTTTAGGACATTTATTGATGAGGAATCCCCTTAGCAGTAGTGTCCGTCCCGATGATGATCCTTAGGCTAGGTCCCTTATGATAAGTGTTTAGGGACGTAAAGTGAGGATAACGGGAATGGGTAATCGGGTTATTGTTGATTGATGAAATTAATAAACTTATTTATTGTGGGTTGAAAACACTATGTGCTCAGCAGGCTCCCAAGCCTGACCCACTCAGTTTTATGTATTACAGGAAGTGGCGCTTGAGCATAGATATGATGTTGGACGAGGGATTACGGATATAGGCTTGTAGATATGAAATAATGGAGTAAGGCTTATATTGTACTGTTTATGCTTTTGATCTGTACGAACATGACATCCCGAGTCTTTTAATGAAATACATTTCTATGGAAATGCTTTTGATAAATCTTTATCATATTTTGTTTTGGGACAAATTGCGCAACACTTTTATTTAAAATGCTACTCTGATTTTTAAACAAAGCATAAAAAAACCGGTCTTTTTTGGCAGTGATTTGGGGGATGTCACAGTTGGTATCAGAGCATTAGTTTAAGCGAACTAGGAATTTGTAGGATTTCTAGACTTAAACTTAGAATGCTAAGCGATGATTGTGAGGTGTGAGCACTAGCTTATTTTAGGGATTATGCCTAAAATGCTTTTATGTGCTAAATGCTTTGTGCTTAATATGCTGTTAATTGTTCGGATCTATGGTCTGTTGCCGACCGGATCTAGAAACCTTATGTGTTTAGGATTCTAAACATACGACTATGATATTAGAACTAGCATGTAAACATTTCGGGTTGATAAGGACGACTTGAACATCAATCCTAAATAAAGATCTAAATTCACCTTATTCGGTGTATAGATCAAGATGGCAAGGACGCGTAGCGGAAACGTGAATGCAAATGGGAATAGAAACCAACCCCCAGTGATCGAGAAAATACCAGTTGTGGAAGCCGCTGCCGGACCAATAACGATGGCCAGAGTACAAGCCATGATCTAGGCAATGTTGGATCGTCAAATGGAGGAAACCAGGTGTTTGCTCCAGCAAAATCGAGAGGAAGCGACTCTACAGATCGAACAGCCTGAGTTGAATGAAGGGCAGACTGAGGAGGGAAACTACAGTGGGACTGTTGGACAAGCCAACCCACCAATAGTTAGGCAAAACCACCAGGATGGAGGAAATGATGGACATGTATGCAAATACAAGGATTTCATGGCATCCAAGCCACCGAGTATATCTGGAAGCCCGACGCCGGTGGAAGTCATGAACTGGATCTCTGAGATGGAGACGATGTTTGAGAGTTGCGAGTGTAGCAACAGGCAGAAGATTGCTCTCGCGGTTCCTCTGTTGAAATCTGGAGTACTAAGCTGGTGGAAGCTACTAGCTGACTCAATGCCCAAAGGTGAAGCAAGAAAGATGTCATGGGAAGATTTTCTGGTACAGTTGAAGATGCAATACTGCTCTGAGCAAGATCTTCTGGAAATCAACAACGAATTCCAGAATCTGAACAAGGGAAAAATGAGCGTTACTGAATACGCTGCAAGCTTTACTGAGAAAACGAAACTTGTTCCTCACCTTGTCCCAACTGAACTCTCCAAGGTTAACAAATTTTCCCTCGGATTACCAGCGGACTTCAGTCCAATGGTCAAGCAAACTACCACTCTGAAAGCCGCCATCTGGGCTGCTAAGAATATGGAGACCCAGATACGAGAGAAGGGTCTGGAGAGAGCGGAAGTGGGAGAGAAAAGGAAATTTGACGGATTCTCAAGATCCGGTAAGAAAGGCATATTCTTGAAGTCAGGTTCAAGTGGAGGAGGATCAGAAGCGAAGTGGTGTGACAAGTGCAAGAAAAAGCACTCTGGGAAGTGTGACGGAGGGGTCACTTGTTTCAAATGTGGAAGGCCTGGGCACTACGCCAACGAATGCACGTTCACTAAGGAGGTCTGTTATGAGTGCAACGAGGAGGGGCACATTTCAAAGGATTGCCCAAAGAAGAAGGAGGCAGGAAGACCCAACATACCACCGAAGCTGAAGGAAAGAGCCTTCTAGATGACGCTCGAGGCTGCAAAGGAGGCAGCAGACGTCGCTTCAGGTACCTTTCTTGTAAATGGTTTGCCTGCAAATATACTATTTGATTCTGGAGCCAACTACTCCTTTGTGTCGCATAAATTTAGTGGGAAATTAGCATTGCTTGTAGAAAAACTTGATAATGCCCTGATTGTAGAAGTTGCCAGTGGCAAATTCGTACCTATTAGTAATCATATTAGGAACATTGTCATTGACCTAAATGGAAAAGAATTTCACGAAGAACTGTTACCCATAGAGTTAAACGGTTTCGACATCGTTTTGGGTATGGATTGTGTTAGCGCCAACGATGCTGAGATTCAATGCCGAAATAAGATAGTAAGGGTGAACCCACCCGGAAAGGAATCATTCATGGTGTACGAGGATAAACGCAGAGTGAATTCTGGAATCATCTCCCTGATGAAATCCAGGAAATGTTTGTCCAAGGGATGTGCATCATACTTGGCATTCGTAATCGATGCTAAGAAAGAAAAGAAAGAGGTGCAGAATATACCGGTTGTGTGTGATTATTCGGAAGTCTTTCCCGAAGATCTTCCCGGATTACCACCTGATAGACAAGTGGAGTTTCGTATAGACTTGTTACCAGGAACAACACCGATAGCAAAGGCACCTTACCGATTAGCACTGACGAAGATGAAGGAGCTCATGACGCAACTTCTGGAGCTGTTGGACAGCAGTTTCATTCGACCTAGTTCATAACCCTGGGGAGCTCCGGTGTTATTCGTAAAGAAGAAGGACGGAAGCATGAGGATGTGCATAGACTACCGAGAGCTGAATAAGGCAACGGCAAAGAACAAGTATCCATTACCGAGGATTGATGACCTATTCGATCAGCTGCAAGGTTCGAGCTACTTCTCAAAGATCGATCTTAGGTCAGGATATCATCAGCTGAAGGTGAGAGAGCAGGACATTGAGAAGACTGCATTCAGAACAAGATATGGACACTACGAGTTCTTGGTTATGTCATTCGGACTAACCAATGCTCCCGCAGCATTCATGGATTTTATGAATAGGGTTTGTAAACCATTCCTCGATAAATCTGTGATAGTGTTTGTAACACAGTGATTTTCAAGGAAAAATTTTCATTTAATTAATCAAATTAATATTAAATCACTTGTTTAAAATCTCATACACATTTGAATTACAAAAACACAGTTCCATTTCACTTAGTAGAAAACCAGGATCCTCCAGAATACAACTCTTGCTTTGGTGTGTACAATCGAGCCGGTGCCATCCCGCGTTACTGAAAGAACCTGAAACAACATACATAAAACACTGTAAGCACGAAGCTTAGTGAGTTCCCCAATATACACCTTACGCACATACGCCTTTCCAAGCTCTGACCTTCCGGTCCACTGCACAATGCCTTCCGGCCCATGAGATAATCGCCTTCCGGCCCATAACGTGTTGCCTTCTGGCCCATAGTACATTGCCTTCCGGCCCATAACATATTGCCTTCCGGCCCATAACATATTGCCTTTCGGCCCAAAAACATATACGGCACATAATACATTTACTCTAACACATAAATCACATATATCATATATCATACCTGACCTTTCTGTCACATAACACTTTGCCTTCCGGCCCATATAAACATGCATATCACGCGTAGCAACTAACTTTCCATTTATAGCATATATACATAACACATAACATATTCGACCTTCCGGTCACACAATCAAACCCTTCCGGGTACAGTATAGTGAGAAGACTCACCTCGTGGATGCTGGAAGTTAGCAACTCCTGAAATCACTTGCACCTGATCCGCCGAGCTACAAGCTCCCTATAACAATATATCTCTTATTAATACTTTTATCTTCCACGTTAACTGACCCTAAGAAATCACACATAGGTCAACTCTGGTCAACGGTCATCTCGACTGGACTCGGCGAGTACCCTGGCGACTCGGCGAGTCTAGTCGTCCTCACAAATTCCTGGATGTTCCCTTTCTACTCGTCGAGTATCTCTCTTGACTCGACGAGTTCCTCGTGGAAGAATCGTGGGGCCACCCCGACTCCACTCGCCGAGTCTGAAGAACAACTCGACGAGTCCCAGCTATTCTTCAGGCTACTCGCCGAGTCTGCTCATCCGACTCGGCGAGTCCATGCCATGCAGTCGATCAAACTGCTTCCTAAGATCAGAATCGTCCCGACCAATCATAGGTCTGGTCCTCCTAAGCTGGTCCATCACAAAAGGCCTTCATTTAGGTGCTCATGCTACACCCCAAGACTCATAATTCCCATGTTAACCTAAGGCATAAGGATTTCAATCCAAAACCTTCACCAATTCCCGAAATGCACAGACCTGGGATGTTCTGGACCTCCAAGGGTCCCAACATAGGGTTACAATCGTTTGGGGGACAAGGGTAACCATTAATCTAATCACAAAAGGGTTCCTTAAACCCTAATCCATGCACACATTCACATAACAGAATATAATCCGGAATGTTACCTGAATAATGCCCTCTCTGTGTCCCCAAGCCTCAGAACATGATTCCCTTGTTGTTCCTTTAGCCAAAACCTTCCCCTTCTTGAACAATAACTTCTTTAAAATCACCAATAGCCTTCAATCCTTGCTCTAGATGCCCCCAACCGATTTAGGGTTCTTCTCAGCAGCTAAAAGGGAACAATGACGGCCAATGATCCCATTTATACGTCCCCAAACTTGAACGGCTAGGGTTTATGCTAAACAGCGCAGACTCGCCGAGTCCCTATCTGGACTCGTCGAGTCCAGTCGCGAACCCGCGACCAAATCTGCGATCCTACTCGGCGAGTCAGGCTCCAACTCGCCGAGTCCCCCCCCTTTAAAACACCCCAAAATGTGATTTAACAATACTTTGAGATTTCGGGCTGTTACAATTCTCCCCCACTAGAAACAGACTTGGCCCTCGAAGTCTCACTCTGAAAATAGTTCCGGATGCTGCTCCCGCATCTCACGTTCTGGCTCCCCAATCACTTCCGATCTCTTCCGAGGTTACCACCGAACCAATACCAGAGGTACCTCCTTGTTCCTCAGAACCT
The DNA here is from genome assembly GCF_052625555.1 of Lactuca saligna. NCBI lineage: Eukaryota > Viridiplantae > Streptophyta > Magnoliopsida > Asterales > Asteraceae > Lactuca > Lactuca saligna. The sequence continues at coordinate 142,162,182 of NC_136421.1, read as the reverse complement.
TGATCTTCCGATCCCTGATGGCCACTGGCTTCTCAGCGTAACACAGGCTCGCATCCACCTAATTGTTCTTTAGTGGAACCACTGTTGACTCATCGGCTATACACTTCTTCAATTACGACACATGAAAAGTGTCATGGATCCATCCCAATTCCGTTGGCAGCTCCAAACGATAGGCCACCCGTCCTACCTTCTCACCTTCACGAAAAGGCCCAACATATCGGGGCCCCAACTTGCCCCTCTTCCTGAATCGAATCACCCCTTTCCAAGGAGAGACTGTCATAAGTACGAAGTCGCCGACCTGAAACACATGCTTGCAACGGCGCCAGTCCTCATAACTTTCCTGTCAACTCTAGACGATCATTAACCTCTGATTAACCTGCTGCATCTGCTCTGTCGACTCAAGCACGATCTCTGCACTGTCCACCACTCCCTGTAACCGAGAATTACCCAAGATGCAACTCTGCTCTAAATCTCAACGATCACTCAACCCATAAGGATTAGGAAACCATGAATCACCGGATCCCCGATCCTAAGCCCACTTTATCCATCTCGGGACAACTGAGGGACCCATTCTCCATTCTCAGAGCAACTCTCCCGAGTTCTCCTCTCGCAATCACATGCACATGCTGCACTAGCCCCAACATACCTTCTTCTTCCTTTATCTAGGGAAATCCTCTTGACGACCTTGCCACTACTCCATGTATCGCACATGCTCTGGATCTGCTCGCAAGGACTCTCGGGTCCATTCGTTACCTCTCCTCAGCAAATGAGGGTCCGGCACCACCTCCTATGCAACAGCTCAAAGGGCAGCATACTAATGCACTAATGATGGCTGTTGATATGAGACAACTCAACCAAGGATCAATACGTACCGCGGCTTTCTCAGAAATCTAATGCACATGCCCGAAGCATGTCTTCGAGCGTCTGGATCGTTTACTCTCTCTAAAGTGTCCTCAGATATCATCATGCTAAGCTCCTTTCCCATATTCCTCCTCAAGACTGTGTACTGGATCAGCTTTTGGCTCCACATCTGAGCCCCCAACTGTCACCCATCTCATGACCCAAATATTCCACTAACTTTCTCCCCGTGACCACTATCCCGACCCAGTGACACGCAAGTCACAAAATTCTCTTCTCCTCGTGCGAGCAATACAATCCAACCGAGGATCGTCTCAACTCTAATCTCTGGGTTCTGCTGCGCATATTTGTCGCGTATCTCCCCGCATCTCCCGACAGGGACGGATACCCCCGTCTTGCCCCCAACTCAACATCTAGGCTCCAAAAACTCAATAATAGGACTACTCAAACCCAAAACTCTTCCACACCATAAACTGCTCGGAAAACATTCCAACATCGTATTCTCTTGCCATTTAATGAGTACTGCGACTCCACGCTGTATCACAACATCTTCTGAATAGTGAGTACTGCGACTCGAATATCCACCACAGACTATGGAGACAATCAACATAACAAATGCCCATCTCTGCGAATATCCACTCCCTCAAATAATCTCCCTGGACACCCATACCCGAAGGGCTCCCACTAGATCCACAGATACTTGATATGCCACACGTCGATTCAATTCAGGATTCATGAGTAACTCCGAAATAAAGATATCATACTCGGATATCTCAGAATACCTCAACCGAACATCACAAGATCCTGCCATGACCACTGATCTCCTGACCCAAGTATCATGTAGATACAATAATACATCACCTCGGAATCCCATAAATAGATCTACATTTTCCCACATTACAACTCCGACGCATATAATTTCCCGATTGGAATACGAGAAAACGCTGACGCTACAAAATATGCTGAAAATTCTCCGAAACCCTTCTTCCGACGCTCAAAATCCAACCAAGAATGCGCATACCGACCCAAACATTATCTATCTACTTGTAACGACACCAAACCCCTGTCATAGATACATTCGTTCTCCTCCTCAAGTACTTCCCGCATTAACTCACTCTGACCCTTTTCCTCGATCATCGACACCTCTGGTCTCATGATTCCTTACAGCATATCCCTATACTTCACTTATAACCACTCTTGACAAATCATTGCTTTCTTACATACTGTCCCCGGTTCTCCCCCACTCAGGGTTCGAACCATCACCAATTAGCACACACCCAACCCACAACTACTTTTCACCAGCGAAATCGTACCTGCTCCAGGAAAGTGCTATGTAACGCCCGGTAATTCCCCCTTAAGGAGTCAATCGACCCCCTATACTCTGAACCTCTTATGAACTCCTCAAGAACTTCTCATCACAACTGCTTCTAATCGTTCCAAATCTCATACCAATCCAACACTAAGCATCTCAACTGCTCAATAACATCCCTGGCTCATAGACTGCACCGCAATTATCGTTCCTCTCACCTCAGCTCATCAACCAATGTTCCAACACCAAGGTTGTCCCAAGGACAGGGACCCACTCTCAACATAGACGAAAACTCTCTGCACTGCAATACTTGACTGAACTCTCCGCTGCTACCACTATGACGCATCCTACTATTCTCACTTAGGTGTAGTGTGGTTTTCGACTACCTCAGTCCCAACTGACTGTCTGCTCACGATAAGTCACTGCCTCGTGGCACACCTGCTACCTGATACTCTGAGGGAAAACATTGTCGATAACCACCTGCAGGGTGTACTCCCAAATCCACAACTGAAACATCAAGCCCCTCGTGTATTGCTCACGAACATAAATGGCACCACCCTCCTAGAAGATGGCCTCTCCCTTATCGCCTGATTGTTTGACTCAACTGAAATTTTCCTCTGTCTTTAACTTCTTACCAAAATACTCTGATGGGCACTCGCCTTTCCTCTCGGGGAACGCCTCCCCATACTCAATCATGGTCTACAGGCCTAAAACCCATAGCATCCGATCTCTACTTCATCGATCATGACCCGATAGCAAGATAGTCACAAGCATCATCCGCTACGAACCCTGGCACTCATCCCATGACGTCCCTTCTCAATCTGTTCCGGTGTATAGTACCCGAACCATAACATCACTCCTCAATCTGCTCCGATGTATGATACTCGAACCATAACATCTATCCCCAAGCTGTTCCGATATATGGTACCCTGACCATAACATCACTCCGCAATCCGCTCCGATGTATGGTACTCGAACCATAGCATCTATCCTCAATCTGTTCTGATGTATGGTACCCTGACCATAACATCACTCCGCAATCCGCTCCGATGTATGGTACTCGAACCACAGCATCTATCCTCAATCTGTTCCGATGTATGGTACCCTGACCATAACATCACTCCGCATTCCGTTCCTTAGGACCTTCAGAATGCTCCTTGTATCAAGTATGGGTCCTCTGCTTTCAGTAGTACGGGCCCATACTACCTTCCACATCTACCCATACTTTCCACACGGACCATCCCAGAGTTCCTAAGTAGCTGATCGACCTCCTCTTTTACCAATCCATCGTGCGTACTCACTCCCCAGCGAAATCCTCTACTCTACCAGCGCACTCATCTGGCTAGGTTTACTCCCTAGTCCCTTCCGCCGTCCTCCCACTTCTTTGCTATCAGCTGCTGAAGAGCTCCTAATGATGCCAACCATCTACCTCCTGAGTATCGTCATACTCACGTAGTAGCTGACTCCCATCATCGAGAATTCCACAAAGCACAAAGCAAGCAGCATTCGAGCATCGAAGAATACATAGGAGTCCTTATCTGTGATAGCTCCACCTTCTCGGCTCATCCTCGGAAGTACCACTGAACTCTGTAGCTCTACCCCTCGTGCGTCCTAACTGGATATTCTCGCTCATCACATATTCAAAAGCATAACGCACATATGACAACAAATCCTAGGCTAAGGCATCACAAATCAGGCCATTCTAGTCCTAAGATATGAAATACCTAGCCTGTCTCTAGCATGCAATAATATCTCATAAAGTGCATAATAGATATTTCATAACACAAAAGTAAGGGTATTTTGGGAAATCACCGTTTGGCTCTGGCTGATTGTACACACTGCTCTTTCTTGCTTTCTCTTTGAACTCTTATCCACTTTTAGAAAACTAGTTATTTGAAAACTTTTTCTTATTTCCTCAGTTTGAGTCCAGATTTACCCGAAGGCGCATCCGAATCCCTCAAACCAAGGCTCTGATACCAATATGTAACACCGTGATTTTCAAGGCAAAATTTTCATTTAATTAATCAAATTAATATTAAATCACTTGTTTAAAATCTCATACACATTTGAATTACAAAAACACAGTTCCATTTCACTTAGTAGAAAACCAGGATCCTCCAGAATACAACTCTTGCTTTGGTGTGTACAATCGAGCCGGTGCCATCCCGCGTTACTGAAAGAACCTGAAACGACATACATAAAACACTGTAAGCACGAAGCTTAGTGAGTTCCCCAATATACACCTTACGCACATACGCCTTTCCAGGCCCTGACCTTCCAGTCCACTGCACAATGCCTTCCGGCCCATGAGATAATCGCCTTCCGGCCCATAACGTGTTGCCTTCCGGCCCATAGTACATTGCCTTCCGGTCCATAACATATTGCCTTCCGGCCCATAACATATTGCCTTCCGGCCCAAAAACATATACGGCACATAATACATTTACTCTAACACATAAAGCACATATATCATATATCATACCTGACCTTTCTGTCACATAACACTTTGCCTTCCGGCCCATATAAACATGCATATCACGCGTAGCAACTAACTTTCCATTTATAGCATATATACATAACACATAACATATTCGACCTTCCGGTCACACAATCAAACCCTTCCGGGTACAGTATAGTGAGAAGACTCACCTCGTGGATGCTGGAAGTTAGCAACTCCTGAAATCACTTGCACCTGATCCGCCGAGCTACAAGCTCCCTATAACAATATATATCTTATTAATACTTTTATCTTCCACGTTAACTGACCCTAAGAAATCACACATAGGTCAACTCTGGTCAACGGTCATCTCGACTGGACTCGGCGAGTACCCTGGCGACTCGGCGAGTCTAGTCGTCCTCACAAATTCCTGGATGTTCCCTTTCTACTCGTCGAGTATCTCTCTTGACTCGACGAGTTCCTCGTGGAAGAATCGCGGGGCCACCCCGACTCCACTCGCCGAGTCTGAAGAACAACTCGACGAGTCCCAGCTATTCTTCAAGCTACTTGCCGAGTCTGCTCATCCGACTCGGCGAGTCCATGCCATGCAGTCGATCAAACTGCTTCCTAAGATCAGAATCGTCCCGACCAATCATAGGTCTGGTCCTCCTAAGCTGGTCCATCACAAAAGGCCTTCATTTAGGTGCTCATGCTACACCCCAAGACTCATAATTCCCATGTTAACCTAAGGCATAAGGATTTCAATCCAAAACCTTCACCAATTCCCGAAATGCACAGACCTGGGATCTTCTGGACCTCCAAGGGTCCCAACATAGGGTTACAATCGTTTGGGGGACAAGGGTAACCATTAATCTAATCACAAAAGGGTTCCTTAAACCCTAATCCATGCACACATTCACATAACAGAATATAATCCGGAATGTTACCTGAATAATGCCCTCTCTGTCCCCAAGCCTCAGAACATGATTCCCTTGTTGTTCCTTTAGCCAAAACCTTCCCCTTCTTGAACAATAACTTCTTTAAAATCACCAATAGCCTTCAATCCTTGCTCTAGATGCCCCCAACCGATTTAGGGTTCTTCTCAGCAGCTAAAAGGGAACAACGACGACCAATGATCCCATTTATACGTCCCCAAACTTGAACGGCTAGGGTTTACGCTAAACAGCGCAGACTCGCCGAGTCCCTATCTGGACTCGTCGAGTCCAGTCGCGAACCCGCGACCAAATCTGCGATCCTACTCGGCGAGTCAGGCTCCAACTCGCCGAGTCCCCCCCCCCCTTTAAAACACCCCAAAATGTGATTTAACAATACTTTGAGATTTCGGGCTGTTACAATTCTCCCCCACTAGAAACAGACTTCGCCCTCGAAGTCTCACTCTGAAAATAGTTCCAGATGCTGCTCCCGCATCTCACGTTCCTGCTCCCCAGTCACTTCCGATCTCTTCCGAGGTTACCACCGAACCAATACCAGAGGTACCTCCTTGTTCCTCAGAACCTTGATCTTCCGATCCCTGATGGCCACTGGCTTCTCAGCGTAACACAGGCTCGCATCCACCTAATTGTTCTTTAGTGGAACCACTGTTGACTCATCGGCTATACACTTCTTCAATTGCGACACATGAAAAGTGTCATGGATCCATCCCAATTCCGTTGGCAGCTCCAAACGATAGGCCACCCGTCCTACCTTCGCACCTTCACGAAAAGGCCCAACATATCGGGGCCCCAACTTGCCCCTCTTCCTGAATCGAATCACCCCTTTCCAAGGAGAGACTGTCAGAAGTACGAAGTCGCCAACCTGAAACACATGCTTGCAACGGCGCCAGTCCTCATAACTTTCCTGTCAACTCTAGACGATCATTAACCTCTGATTAACCTGATGCATCTGCTCTGTCGACTTAAGCACGATCTCTGCACTGTCCACCACTCCCTGTAACCGAGAATTACCCAAGATACAACTCTGCTCTAAATCTCAACGATCACTCGACCCATAAGGATTAGGAAACCATGAATCACCGGATCCCTGATCCTAAGCCCACTTTATCCATCTCGGGACAACTGAGGGACCCATTCTCCATTCTCAGAGCAACTCTCCCGAGTTCTCCTCTTGCAATCGCATGCACATGCTGCACTAGCCCCAACATACCTTCTTCTTCCTTTATCTAGGGAAATCCTCTTGACGACCTTGCCACTACTCCATGTATCGCACATGCTCTGGATCTGCTCGCAAGGACTCTTGGGTCCATTCGTTACCTCTCCTAAGCAAATGAGGGTCCGGCACCACCTCCTATGCAACAGCTCAAAGGGCAGCATACTAATGCACTAATGATGGCTGTTGATATGAGACAACTCAACCAAGGATCAATACGTACCGCGGCTTTCTCAGAAATCTAATGCACATGCCCGAAGCATGTCTTCGAGCGTCTGGATCGTTTACTCTCTCTAAAGTGTCCTCAGATATCATCATGCTAAGCTCCTTTCCCATATTCCTCCTCAAGACTGTGTACTGGATCAGCTTTTGGCTCCACATCTGAGCCCCCAACTCTCACCCATCTCATGACCCAAATATTCCACTAACTTTCTCCCCGTGACCACTATCCCGACCTAGTGACACGCAAGTCACAAAATTCTCTTCTCCTCGTGCGAGCAATACAATCCAACCGAGGATCGTCTCAACTCTAATCTCTGGGTTCTGCTGTGCATATTCGTCGCGTATCTCCCCGCATCTCCCGACAGGGACGGATACCCCCGTCTTGCCCCCGACTCAACATCTAGGCTCCAAAAACTCAATAATAGGACTACTCAAACCCAAAACTCTTCCACACCATAAACTGCTCGGAAAATATTCCAACATCGTATTCTCTTGCCATTTAATGAGTACTGCGACTCCACGCTGTATCACAACATCTTCTGAATAGTGAGTACTGCGACTCAAATATCCACCACAGACTATGGAGACAATCAACATAACAAATGCCCATCTCTGCGAATATCCACTCCCTTAAATAATCTCCCTGGACACCCATACCCGAAGGGCTCCCACTAGATCCACAGATACTTGATATGCCACACGTCGATTCAATTCAAGATTCATGAGTAACTCCGAAATAAAGATATCATACTCGGATATCTCAGAATACCTCAACCGAACATCACAAGATCCTGCCATGACCACTGATCTCCTGCCCCAAGTATCATGTAGATACAATAATACATCACCTCGGAATCCCATAAATAGATCTACATTTTCCCACATTACAACTCCGATGCATATAATTTCCCGATTGGAATACGAGAAAACGCTGACGCTACGAAATATGCTGAAAATTCTCCGAAACCCTTCTTCCGACGCTCAAAATCCAACCAAGAATGCGCATACCGACCCAAACATTATCTATCTGCTTGTAACGACACCAAACCCCTGTCATAGATACATTCGTTCTCCTCCTCAAGTACTTCCCTCATTAACTCACTCTGACCCTTTTCCTCGATCATCGACACCTCTGGTCTCATGATTCCTTACAGCATATCCCTATACTTCACTTATAACCACTCTTGACAAATCTTTGCTTTCTTACATACTGCCCCCGGTTCTCCCCCACTCAGGGTTCGAACCATCACTAATTAGCACACACCCAACCCACAACTACTTTTCACCAGCAAAATCTTACCTGCTCCAGGAAAGTGCTATGTAACGCCCGGTAATTCCCTCTTAAGGAGTCAATCGACCCCCTATACTCTGAACCTTTGATGAACTCCTCAAGAACTTCTCATCACAACTGCTTCTAATCGTTCCAAATCTCATACCAATCCAACACTAAGCATCTCAACTGCTCAATAACATCCCTGGCTCTTAGACTGCACTGCAATTATCGTTCCTCTCACCTCAGCTCATCAACCAATGTTCCAACACTGAGATTGTCCCAAGGACAGGGACCCACTCTCAACATAGACGAAAACTCTCTGCACTACAAAACTTGACTGAACTCTCCGCTGCTACCACTATGACGCATCCTACTATTCTCACTTAGGTGTAGTGTGGTTTTCGACTACCTCAGTCCCAACTGACTGTCTGCTCACGATAAGTCACTGCCTCGTGGCACACCTGCTACCTGATACTCTGAGGGAAAACATTGTCGATAACCACCTGCAGGGTGTACTCCCAAATCCACAACTGAAACATCAAGCCCCTCGTGTATTGCTCACGAACATAAATGGCACCACCCTCCTAGAAGATGGCCTCTCCCTTATCGCCTGATTGTTTGACTCAACCGAAATTTTCCTCTGTCTTTAACTTCTTACCAAAATACTCTGATGGGCACTCGCCTTTCCTCTCGGGGAACGCCTCCCCATACTCAATCATGGTCTACAGGCCTAAAACCCATAGCATCCGATCTCTACTTCATCGATCATGACCCGATAGCAAGATAGTCACAAGCATCATCCGCTACGAACCCTAGCACTCATCCCATGACGTCCCTTCTCAATCTGTTCCGTTGTATAGTACCCGAACCATAACATCACTCCTCAATCTGCTCCGATGTATGATACTCGAACCATAACATCTATCCCCAAGCTGTTCCGATATATGGTACCCTGACCATAACATCATTCCGCAATCCGCTCCGATGTATGGTACTCGAACCACAGCATCTATCCTCAATCTGTTCCGATGTATGGTACCCTGACCATAACATCACTCCGCAATCCGCTCCGATGTATGGTACTCGAACCACAGCATCTATCCTCAATCTGTTCCGATGTATGGTACCCTGACCATAACATCACTCCGCATTCCGTTCCTTAGGACCTTCAGAATGCACCTTGTATCAAGTATGGATCCTCTGCTTTCAGTAGTACGGGCCCATACTACCTTCCACATCTACCCATACTTTCCACACGGACCATCCCAGAGTTCCTAAGTAGCTGATCGACCTCCTCTTTTACCAATCCATCGTGCGTACTCGCTCCCCAGCGAAATCCTCTACTCTACCAGCGCACTCATCTGGCTAGGTTTACTCCCTAGTCCCTTCCGCCGTCCTCCCACTTCTTTGCTATCAGCTGCTGAAGAGCTCCTAATGATGCCAACCATCTACCTCCTGAGTATCGTCATACTCACGTAGTAGCTGACTCCCATCATCGAGAATTCCACAAAGCACAAAGCAAGCATCATTCGAGCATCGAAGAATGCATAGGACTCCCTATCTGTGATAGCTCCACCTTCTCGGCTCATCCTCGGAAGTACCACTGAACTCTGTAGCTCTACCCCTCGTGCGTCCTAACTGGATATTCTCGCTCATCACATATTCAAAAGCATAACGCACATATGACAACAAATCCTAGGCTAAGGCATCACAAATCAGGCCATTCTAGTCCTAAGATATGAAATACCTAGCCTGTCTCTAGCATGCAATAATATCTCATAAAGTGCATAATAGATATTTCATAACACAAAAGTAAGGGTATTTTGGGAAATCACCGTTTGGCTCTGGCTGATTGTACACACTGCTCTTTCTTGCTTTCTCTTTGAACTCTTATCCACTTTTAGAAAACTATTTATTTGAAAACTTTTTCTTATTTCCTCAGTTTGAGTCCAGATTTACCCGAAGGCGCATCCGAATCCCTCAAACCAAGGCTCTGATACCAATTTGTAACACCGTGATTTTCAAGGCAAAATTTTCATTTAATTAATCAAATTAATATTAAATCACTTGTTTAAAATCTCATACACATTTGAATTACAAAAACACAGTTCCATTTCACTTAGTAGAAAACCAGGATCCTCCAGAATACAACTCTTGCTTTGGTGTGTACAATCGAGCGGGTGCCATCCCGCGTTACTGAAAGAACCTGAAACAACATGAATAAAACACTGTAAGCACGAAGCTTAGTGAGTTCCCCAATATACACCTTACGTACATACGCCTTTCCAGGCCTTGACCTTCCGGTCCACTGCACAATGCCTTCCGGCCCATGAGATAATCGCCTTCCGGCCCATAACGTGTTGCCTTCCGGCCCATAGTACATTGCCTTCCGGCCCATAACATATTGCCTTCCGGCCCATAACATATTGCCTTCCGGCCCAAAAACATATACGGCACATAATACATTTAGTCTAACACATAAAGCACATATAGCATATATCATACCTGACCTTTCTGTCACATAACACTTTGCCTTCCGGCCCATATAAACATGCATATCACGCGTAGCAACGAACTTTCCATTTATAGCATATATACATAACACATAACATATTCGACCTTCCGGTCACACAATTAAACCCTTCCGGGTACAGTATAGTGAGAAGACTCACCTCATGGATGCTCGAAGTTAGCAACTCCTGAAATCACTTGCACCTGATCCGCCGAGCTACAAGCTCCCTATAAAAATATATCTCTTATTAATACTTTTATCTTCCACGTTAACTGACCCTAAGAAATCACACATAGGTCAACTCTGGTCAACGGTCATCTCGACTGGACTCGGCGAGTACCCTGGCGACTCGGCGAGTCTAGTCGTCCTCACAAATTCCTGGATGTTCCCTTTCTACTCGTCGATTATCTCTCTTGACTCGACGAGTTCCTCGTGGAAGAATCGCGGGGCCACCCCGACTCCACTCGCCGAGTCTGAAGAACAACTCGACGAGTCCCAGCTATTCTTCAAGCTACTCGCTGAGTCTGCTCATCCGACTCGGCGAGTCCATGCCATGCAGTCGATCAAACTACTTCCTAAGATCAGAATCGTCCCGACCAATCATAGGTCTGGTCCTCCTAAGCTGGTCCATCACAAAAGGCCTTCATTTAGGTGCTCATGCTACACCCCAAGACTCATAATTCCCATGTTAACCTAAGGCATAAGGATTTCAATCCAAAACCTTCACCAATTCCCGAAATGCACAGACCTGGGATGTTCTGGACCTCCAAGGGTCCCAACATAGGGTTACAATCGTTTGGGGGACAAGGGTAACCATTAATCTAATCACAAAAGGGTTCCTTAAAGCCTAATCCATGCACACATTCACATAACAGAATATAATCCGGAATGTTACCTGAATAATGCCCTCTCTGTGTCCCCAAGCCTCAGAACATGATTCCCTTGTTGTTCCTTTAGCCAAAACCTTCCCCTTCTTGAACAATAACTTCTTTAAAATCACCAATAGCCTTCAATCCTTGCTCTAGATGCCCCCAACCGATTTAGGGTTCTTCTCAGCAGCTAAAAGGGAACAACGACGACCAATGATCCCATTTATACGTCCCCAAACTTGAACGGCTAGGGTTTACGCTAAACAGCGCAGACTCACCGAGTCCCTATCTGGACTCGTCGAGTCCAGTCGCGAACCCGCGACCAAATCTGCGATCCTACTCGGCGAGTCAGGCTCCAACTCGCCGAGTCCCCCCCTTTAAAACACCCCAAAATGTGATTTAACAATACTTTGAGATTTCGGGCTGTTACAGTGTTCATCGACGACATTCTCATCTACGAGAAGTGTTGGAGGTGTTAAAGAAGGAGAAGCTTTTTGCAAAGTTCTCCAAATGAGACTTTTAGATACGGGAAGCCCAATTCTTGGGTCATGTTGTTAACCAAGAGGGAATAATGGTTGACCCCGCCAAGATCGAGGCTGTAATGAAGTGGGAACGTTCGAAGAGTCCCACGGAGATTCGAAGCTTTCTAGGATTAGCAGGATATTACCGACGATTTATCCAAGGCTTTTCTTCAATAGCTGCTCCATTAACAGCTTTGACCCATAAAGGAGCTACGTATACATGGAGTGAGAAACACGATGAGGCATTCGAGAAGCTAAAGAAGAAGTTATGTGAAGCACCAATACTTTCTCTACCTGATGGAGTCGAAGATTTCGCGGTTTATAGTGAAGCATCTGGAGTCGGGTTGGGTTGTGTTCTGACCCAAAGGGAAAAGGTGATAGCATACGCATCTCGACAATTGAAAGAGCACGAAAAGAACTACCCCACTCATGATGTGGAGTTGGCAGCGGTAGTATTTGCCTTAAAGATATGGAGGCATTACCTCTACGCCACGAAGTGCAAGCTCTTCACTGATCATAAGAGTCTCCAGTATCTCTTTAATCAGAAGGAGTTGAGCATGAGGCAACGACGCTGGCAAGAACTTCTCAAGGACTACGACTGTGAGATACTTTACCACCCGGGTAAAGCAAATATTGTTGCTAATGCTCTCAGTCGGAAAGTCAATCTTGAAAGGAAAAGGCCAAGAGCATTAAGAATTGAAGTCGTCTCTTCGATTGTGGAAAGTATTAGGAAAGCTCAAGAAGAAGCTTTAGGGAAGAATGACCGAAAGGAAGAACATTTGGGCAAAACGTTAGTATTCGGAACAAACAGTCGAGGACTGAAGGTATTCCAAGATCGAATCTGGGTACCTAAGACGGGAGGAATAAGAGATCTTCTAATGGAAGAAGCATACAAGACCATGTACTCGATTCATCCCGGTAGCACTAAAATGTATAGGGACCTAAAACCCTACTACTGGTGGCCGACAATGAAGCTCGATGTTGCGAAGTATGCGGCCGAGTGCGTGACATGTGCGAGAGTTAAGGCACAACATCAAAAACCGTATGGGAGTTTAGAAACTTTACATCTACCCATGGGTAAATGGGAAGACATCACCATGGATTTTGTGACTAAACTGTCCAGGACGAAGAACGGTCACAACATGATTTGGGTAGTCGTGGATCGTTTCACCAAGAGTGCACACTTCATAACAACCAACGAGAAGTGGTCTATGGATAAGCTCTCAAATGCTTACATGAAGGAAATTGTAAGACTTCATGGTGTCCCTCTTAAGATTGTGTTAGATCGTGATAGTCGTTTCACATCAAGGTTTTGGAGGAGTCTACAAGAGGAGTTGGGTACAAAGTTGTGTTTGAGTACTGCTTACCATCCACAAACTGATGGTCAGAGTGAAAGAACGATTCAGACGTTGGAAGATATGCTGAGAGCATGTACGCTCAAATTCCAAGGGAATTGGGACGAGCACTTACCTCTAGTAGAATTTTCCTACAACAATAGTTTCCACTCGAGCATCAAGATGGCACCTTATCAAGCCTTGTATGGACAAAAGTCTCGTACGCCGTCTTGTTGGCTTGAAGCCGGAGAGAAGCAGTTTATGGGCCCTGAGATAGTCCATGAGACTGCTGAGAAGTTGAAAGTGATTAGGGAAAGAATGTTAGCAGCTCAGGATCGTCAGAAGAGCTATGCTGACAAGAAAAGGCGACCAATGACTTTTGAAGTTGGGGATTCTGTTTTGCTTAAAGTCTCACCGTGGAAGGGACTTATACGATTTGGGAAACGAGGAAAGTTGAGTCCAAGGTTTATTGGACCATTCAAAGTTCTTCAGAAGATTGAGAACCAAGCTTACAAGCTGGAATAGCCCAAAAAACTCAATGGAATTCATAACACCTTCCATGTGTGTTATTTGAGGAAATTCATGGGAGATGTTCCTGACATAATTCCAATCTCAGAGTTAAGGATGGATGAGAATAAAAGGCTGATCGAAGAGCCTGAGGCAATTGTTGACCGTAAGACTAAGAAGTTACGACGCAAGATGGTCGACTTAGTGCTAGTCCGATGGAACCATTCGAATGGGCCGAATCTCACTTGGGAAACAGAGGATGACATGATGAGTCGCTATCCACATCTGTTTGCTGATGCATGATTCTAGGACGGAATCATCCTAAGGGGGAGCGAATTGTAACACCCGGGTTTCAGGACTAAGCATAATTGTCAATGTAATGGTCTAGGTCAACTCTTGTAACTCTTTTTGAAGTAATAAAGATGAAATATTTGAGTATTATGTGAATTATGTGTATTTATGTTCTTATTATTTAATTATAAATGTATAATTAACAAAGAATAAAAATAAGTGTCAAAATTAAAGTGTGAGATAATCCCAAAATCTCTGCATAAAGTTGTAGAATATGTCTCAAGGTTCCGTACATATAAAGAACGCCAAAATCCGAGTTATAACGAAGAAGTTATGACCCGTCGAAGTTTCGTGACAGAACCGGCACGATACCGGAAAGCATAAATAGTTAATTTACGATAGAGCGAGATTTAGCCTTAGCGATCTAAACGAAAGTCGTAGAATATGTTAAACTAAGAACATCGATAAAAAGAACGCCCAAATCTGACTTCGTATGAAGAACTTATGATTTTTCGAAGTTTCGGAATAACAGTGTACAGCCCGAAATTCGACTATTAGATCGAGTGATTTTTAGCCGACACGACCTAAACGAGAATCAAAGATCTCATTGAGAGTAGCGTAACGAGAAAAAGATGTGCGAAAACGGATGTCAGATGAAGAAGTTATGAGGATTTAACGAACCAATCCTATCCCGGCCCGTTGATAATATAAAATTAAAATTGAGCCAAAATTACCCGACAGAGTCCAAACGAAAATTGTAGAGTACGTTCCCACCTTCGCGTGGATATAAAGATCGTCAAAAACGGAGTTCGTATGAGAAAGTTAAGAATTTTTAAAGTTGAAACATGAATCTACGAAGTCTGTTGCGAGGATTGATGGCGTGGCTGCATCTGGGCCGCCCATCGCTGATGAAGGAACGTGCTTCAGATCTTGACACGTCTCCCTTTGCATACGCCCCGCGTCCGAAGTCTGTACGCCCCGCGTACCCTCGCCCTGATCTACTCCGAGTGTTAGACAGCTGGAAGCTCGCTGGCAGTCTTATCCGATGGCTACGCCCCGCGTAGGTCCGAGGTATGCCAAGCGCACCAAGGCCTCGCAGGGCTATAAAAGGGGGCCGATAGTTCTTCATTTTTCACACCTTTTTCTCTTCTCTCTCTAACTTCTTTCTCTCTCTACAACCCCAAACCACCCCTAAGCCCTAGATAAAACCCTTAGCACCCTAGGGAAGCCCCGAGGCTCCCGAAGTCCCGAGAAAAAGGAGTTTTTCGGTTTCGAAACGCTGCTCCAATTAAGTCCCGGTTTTCGATAAAATTCGCTGTAAGTGTGCTACGCTTACGCAATTTTTTATATAGATTTCAAATAATTATAGGAATGTTATTAGGTCCCTAAAATAATTATTTGGGCTATTATTATGAGTTATATCGAGTATTATTAATGCTTAATAATACTCTGACTAATTAATTTGTCGCGGTTATCGTTAATCGATACTAGGTTTTATCGAAGGAATATCATTTTGAGAGTATCGAAGCGCTGTCCGAGTGCTGAGTCACCATCTAATCAGGTGAGTGCATAGTTACTTTCAGCTTACACATAGATATGAAGTATTTTATATAAATTACGTGCTATGTGTGCATATTATCTGAATACTTGCTATCTATGCTGGATGAACGTTGTTATACATGTTTACAATGATTTAAACTATATATGTATTTTATATCTACGAAAATATTGGGGTAAAACATGGTTAGATGTAATAGGTGATGTGTGATAAAATGATGAGAGGCCTCGATGTTGATGTTGTTGATTTTGTCATCTAGCGGAGTATGGATGACGACCACAGACTCTTCTAGACAGTCCAGTGGAACACTAGCAGGCTCGCAACCTGTAGGTGTTTGTGAACGATGTGTTCACCGGTGTACTCCATCCCCCACATGGTTGCCTTTAGCACATTTATTGCTGAGGAATCCCCTTAGCAGTAGTGTCCGTCCCGATGATGATCCTTAGGCTAGGTCCCTTATGATAGGTGTTTAGGGACGTAAAGTGAGGATAACGGGAACGGGTAATCGGGTTATTGTTGATTGATGAAATTAATAGACTTATTTATTGTGGGTTGAAAACCCTATGTGCTCACCAGGCTCCCAAGCCTGACCCACTCAGTTTTATGTATTACAGGAAGTGGCGCTTGAGCATAGATATGATGTTGGACGAGGGATTACGGATATAGGCCTGTAGATATGAAATAATGTAGTAAGGCTTATATTGTACTGTTTATGCTTTTGATCTGTACGAACATGACATCCCGAGTCTTTTAATGAAATACATTTCTATGGAAATGCTTTTGATAAATCTTTATCATATTTTGTTTTGGGACAAATTCCGCAACACTTTTATTTAAAATGTTACTCTGATTTTTAAACAAAGCATAAACAAACCGGTCTTTTATGGCCGTGATTTTGGGGATGTCACAGATTTGATGAGTAAGAGCAAGCGAACATTGGAGTTGAATTTTATCCATTCCTTTTACCCAAAGTGGGATAAAAGTGATATATGTGCGCACCTTAATGATTTAGTGATGACACCCTAAGTGCTTGGCCAAGCCGGGACTAAGTTGATGTGTTCAATTGTAGTCTGTTGTCAGTCATCATAAATCAGAAGTCAGGAAACAATACATGGATAGAGAGAATGATTTAAATCCATGTCTCCTGTCTATACGATATATTGTATAATGGAGGATTATATGATCCCTTATCTAAAGGACTCGCGTATCTGATAAGATTAGAGTTGACAACGGCTTTTGAAAGCTACGATTGCTGATTAGGTTTTGAAGTTATGCAACATATGTATTAGACTTATCCTAGTGGGAAACTATTGGATTAGCGTCTAAGTCCATAACTATTTTGGTATGTACTTGACCCGATTATGAGCATTGTCCTTTTGGGTTGCCTTCACCGTAGCAACTTGTAGGATGAATTATGGAAAGAGAGAGGATTAATTATGATTTATTAATATATTATAGGAGAAATCATATTGTTTAACTAATATTAGTCAAGAATCAATTTTATGGCTAAAAGAGATTAATTAAACTTAGGGGACTCTAATTGTAATTATAAGATAATTGCAATTAGGCTATGGATCACCTAGGAATATAGGTTGGACGAAATCTATGGGAAGCCCATATGAATTTCATCCAAGAGGTATTCTAAAGGAGTTCATGCGCTGCTTAGGGCTTAAGCAGTCAGATTAGGGTTTCCTAGTTGCAAATCCTAATAGCCTACATATATAAAGGACCCCCATGGCTCCAAAAACGTGGCTAAGACTTCCTTTAGGGTTTCTACATGTTTTTGGCTGCCTCTTCTCTTCTCCTCTTCATTCTTGTTGCTCATGGTGTTTGTGATTCCATTAGTGGTGCAACACTTGAAGCACTAAGCTTTTTGAAGCCAAACAAAGGAAGGAATAGATTGTTATTGCTACATAAAAATCAAAGGTAATTTCTAAACACTAATTCAGTTCCTTATATGATAGATCTAGGGTTTGAGATACTTGGATGTGTAACAGCCCGGAATCTCAGGTATTGTTAAAATTATGTTTTTGGGGTGTTCTAAGAGGGGACTCGGCGAGTTGGAGCCAGACTCGCCGAGTAGGATCGCAGACCTGGTCGCGGGTTCGCGACTGGACTCGACGAGTCTACGCTGTTTAGCGAAAACCCTAGCCGTTCAGATTTGGGACGTATAAAAGGGACTTATTGGCCGTCATTGTTCGTTTTAGCCTTCTGAGAGGAACCCTAAATTGATTGTGTGCATCTAGAGCAAGGTTAAAGGCCATTGGTGATTTTGAAGGAGTTGTTGTGCAAGGAAGAGAAGGGCTTGGCTAAAGGAACAGCAAGGGAGTCACGTTCTGAGGATTGGGGACACAGAGAGTACATCATCCAGGTAAGAATTCGAGTATGCTCTGCTATGGTGATGTGTTTAGAGGATTAGGGTTTATGGAACCCTTTTTGTGGATAGATTGAATGTTACCCTAGTCCCCCAAACGATTGTAACCCCGTGTTGGGACCTTTGGAGGTCCAGAATGTCCCATGCCTGTGCATTTCGGGAAGTGATGAAGGTTTTGGATTGAAATCCTTATGCCTTAGGTTAATATGTAAATTATAAGTCTTGGGGTGTAGCATGAGCACCGAAATGAGGACCTTACGTGATGGACCAGTCTAGGAAGGCCAGACCTATGAATGGTCGGAGCAGTTCTGACCTTAGGAAGCAGTTTGAGCGGCTGCATGGCATGGACTCGCCGAGTCCGATGAACAGACTCGGCGAGTAGCTTAGAGAATAACGGGGACTCGTCGAGCTGTTCTTCAGACTCGACGAGTGGAGTCGGGGTGGCCCCGCGATTCTTCCAGGAGTAACTCATCGGGTCAAGGAGGATACTCGACGAGTAGAAAGGGAATCTTAGAGGATTGGAGGACGACTAGACTCGCCGAGTCGCCAGGGTACTCGCCGAGTTCGGTCGAGTTGACCGTGGACCGTTGACCAGAGTTGACCTATGTGTGATTTCTTAGGGTCAGTTAACTTAGAAGATAAAAGTGTTAATAAGAGATATATGATGTTATAGGGAGTTTGTAGCTCGGCGGATCGAGTACGAGTGGTTTCAGGAGTTGCTAGCTTTCAGTATCCACGAGGTGAGTCTTCTCACTATACTGTACCCGGAAGGGTTTGACTGTGTGACCGGAAGGTCGGATATGATATGTGATATATGTGCTATATGTGGTAAGTTAATTGTTATGCGTGCTGTGTATGTTTATATGGGCCGGAAGGCAATGTGTTATGGGCCGGAAGGCAATATGTTATGGGCCGGAAGGCGATTATGTTATGGGCTGGAAGGCGTTGTGTTGTGGACCGGAAGGTCAGGGCCTGGAAAGGCGTATATGTGTAAGTTGTATATTGGGGAACTCACTAAGCAATTATGCTTACAGTTGTTATCTATGTGTTTAAGGTACTAGCGAGGACCGTGGGAAGGCGCCAACGTGATGCGTACACACTGATTGATGTTTTGAGATCTTGGGAATTCTATGATTTGTATTTCGACATAAAACTTGGAATAAATATATTTAGTTTGAATAAAAACACTTTATTTGAAATGAAAATTTTGTTTGAAAATTTGCATTGTTACAGGATGAATTGCATGTACAATAGAGAAACCTAGATCCAATCATTAGGGTGTGTATGAGCACATAGGAGAGTTCGTATGCATAAAACCCATCATGAATAACCTAGTTATTCGGAAAGTCAAAACATGCTAAGTGAAACACAAGAATAATCGTATCCAATATGGGCTCAAACTTGTGAGTATAAATAAAACACCTTCTATTTAATGACCATATCGATTACACATTATTCATGGTATAATATTTCGGATAATTAACTTAGTACTTGAATTATAACAATAGTTGTCCCATATTCCAAGCATGCACACTATTTTTACCTATTGTCCTTACTTTGTTAAATAGATCAATTGAACACATTTCCAATGATGATCATTTCACAATTCCCAATCCTTATCACGATTGTAAGAATACCAAATTCTAGCTATGTGTTAGATTCTAACATTTTATGCAATGATCCTTTTGTAATGACATAGCACCAAAGTCACCAAGACTTTGCTAATGAAATTACAAAGTGCTCTATTGGAGATTGCTACAAGACAACTCCATAAACATGAAGTATCAAATTCAAAGTACATTCATTTGAAGGTCCTTCTTGCATAAAAGTTTCTAATCTACATAAATCCTTAATATCCAACTCCTATTATGAAAACATTTCCATATTTACCATATGACAACACATTCTAAATAGAATCCTATCTATTCATAATAATGTCAATATGGTCCATCCATTACTATACTTCCAACTGCCCACAAGTGACCAATCCTTGGCGAACCTTAGATTGTCCTTGGCAATTGTTTAACTACTTTAGTCATATCCGATTCTGGTCCTTTTCCCTCTTAATGCCCTAGGCATTTGGAGAATCAAAACTGTCAAATATTACAGCATATGTAATTGATCCTATACTCAAAGCGTATGGGATAAAATACATACTGTCTTACATAAAGACATGATACTTTATCAGTCTCTTGCTATAATATTACCATATATAGAATTTACTTATGTTGAACCTTTTCAACATAACATTCATATATGTCCTTTGACTAATTTTGATTAAAATTTCTCTATCTAAGCTTTTAGATTTGAAATTAAGTATAAATTTCTCTCCCTTAATTATAGCAAAAAAACTTTTCAACCTCCGTAGGTTTGCAAATTGAAATTTTTTATTTTCTATAATAAATATTACTAACTTAGAACACTAAACTCAATAATCATGCTTCCACTAACATGATAATTATTTCTTTACCAGCATAACACTTATGCTCCCACTAGCTTTGACATGTACTCAGAAAACAACTGGACTTTTAGAAATCAATACTTATTGACTTTCATTACCAAAGTTCATATTTCTGATACGAGATGCTTTGATAAGACTTTATCGAAGCATCCTAAACTTATAGACCTTTCCTTATATAACTCATATGTGTTTCTGAACTAAATCAAAACTTACAACAATAAGTACCAAATGTTCAGACTAATTGTCAAATCTCACAATTCGAACTATGAAGAGGGATGCCGTAATCATAATAGAATTTGAGAATGCAATTTGCATAATGCTATCTCCTTAAAATCTTGTTGGTGAAAGTTTTTCCTCACAATCATTTTCATGAAGCGGAGAGAAACCTTACCACTCAGATTTTATGGTGTATGTGTTCCTATCCATGTGAATTTGTCATAACCATAATCGCAAGACAATGTTTATGACAAATCCAAACTCATATGGACTAAACTTGTTGAATCTTAATTTCTTGCCATTTGGAAACACAAGTTCCCACCATGTCTTCCATGTTTTCGGCAGCTCACCCATACATATCAACAAACTTTCACTAATCAAGGTGCTTTGCGTTTTTGCAGTCAAATGAGAACTCATGGGACTCATATGCATAGTTAACTTAACTAGAATGGCATAGGAATAATAATATGTTAACACAATAGGTTGCAAACCTCAAGTCGTGTACTAGTGATAAACAATATGTTTACTCTTGATTATTTCTTGAACTTTTTAATATCATTTAGACTCCCACTGATCTCTTGATATATAAGATTCTCTTGTCAAGAAACTTTCCTTGATAAACATATATTCAAGAGTTAGTGTGGGTTCTTATCAAGAAAAACTCTTCACACATTTGGTCTTAGTTGGTCTTTGTCTTATCTAAAACATCACAACTTACCAATTTCAAATGTGCAAAAGTAAGAATCTTTTCCACTCTACATTTGATGTGTGTTATAAACCTTCTTAAGATGATGTCACTCAAATCACAATCTTGGAGTACGACTCTAAGACTTGATTTTGGAACAAAGTATGATTCACCTTTTGATTTAACCATTTAACAATTTCCGATTCCTCTTCTTAACCATACTAATGCACTAAGGTGTTCTTAGAGGATCAATTGTGACATATTTTCATACTCATAAGTTCATCATAAAACATGATACTTAAGTACTCTCCCTTCTTTTCAGATTGGAGAAACTTTTATCTTTCTTCCTAATTGATTCTTCTTATTTGTTCTGCTATACTTTGAAAACTTTTTCAACAATTCAGAATTACACTTAATCTTGTAAGCATAACCATATTTACTAAACTTTTAGTAAATCATGACGAAAAGTCTTGTTGTTCTTTGTGATGGACTTGACTAGTGCACAACAATGTGTACTAGATCCCCTAGTCCTTCACTTGAGTCACATTCATATGTGAGCCATGAATTAGTCTTAATTTCCCAAAGATGAAGGTTCTCGTTCATCATACGATGCAAGTCACATGATTCCAAGTTTCTGTCCAATTGAAAATTGGGTGATGAGAATCTTTCCTTATTTGGAAAATTTCTGACAATAGAAACATACAAACATTAATTTTCACAAATGATATTGCTAACAATTAAGAATCACATCCATTTCAGTATTGCTAACAATAGAAACATACAAACATTAATTTCTGATAAATAATGTAATTAAGAATTAAATCCATTTCAGTATTGCTAACAATAGAAATATACAAACATTAATTTTCACAAATGATATTGGAAGGATATAAATAAGACAAAACCAAAATTTATCTTGTTTATAAAAATGCAGAAAACTTGTCCTTACAATAACGATTAAAAATGAAAACTATGTAAATACTCCTAGGCAATCTATCCTAACTCTTCTAAGTTCCAGCTCAAAAATCCCACCTTCGAACCATGCGGTCGAAATCCTTTTCTACGTGATCAGACTCATATCACTCTTCCTTTTAAGCTTCCTTTTTTTTTTCTTCGATCCTACAAAACATCAAGGTGTAATCTTATCACATCATGTATTGAGATTCTATAAATAGGAACTTAATAGAGTTAGATAGTGAATTAACCTGAAGCAAAGTCATACATCTTGACTCTCCTATCCTTGCGATCTTTCAGGTACATATGGCCGCTCCGCATCCAATGCCCCTTCTCTTTGCAGTAAAAAAATGGACTTTATTGGAACAGCACATGGGAAAATTTCAGATTCAGCCTTTCTCTTTACCATTTGGTCAAACGGGTTGACCTCGACCAATCCCTTTCCGTTGGGAAGAGAAGACTTTTCTGGACTTCTAATGTTGCCATTGTCGATATCCAACAAATTTGTTTTACCAGGGCGCCAAATCATCGCTGATTCAGCAACAATAAGCAAATAAGTAATATCAAAGAGGGTCACGTCATGGTCCATCAATGATCTCACTATATTATTTGGTAAGTGATTGAAGATCCAAGTCAACAGCCAGCTTCCTTGAGACAATGACACCTAACATTCCCAACTTGTCAATGTGTGACTACATCTCTAAGACGTGTGCACACATAGACTTTCCATTTGCGTGTTAACTTGCCTATAGGGCTTGAGTTACCTTGAACTTTTAAAGTCTACGAACACGTGGGTTAGGGAGAACTATTGGAGGAGGTGGAGGAAGTGAAGCTTGATTTCCATTTTCATGATCCAGTCATGGAACATCACCTTCAAGTGGAAAACTTTCTCCAAAGGATTCGGGAAGACCGTAGTCATTTGACATCTACAAAACGGGAGAAAATTCAAGTTAGTTGATAAGAATCATTGATATAACTTCCAAATGAAATATCAAGACTAGGATCCAACACAATATTCTACAACTCAGAAGAGGGATGCCATAATCCAGTTGAAGAATATTTGAAGGTAGGTAAATGACGATTTACCAATTCCACCATGAAAAATGAAAACCAAATATTAGGTTTTAGATGAATTGAAACTCCTAAATCTTTTTAGATTCATTGAAGTTTTCAATGGCATGTTTGATCTCGATTATTCCCTTCAAGTTTGTGACTGGGATGTGACAACCCGAAGTTGGTTCCATCATTTGTAACCCTTTCCGTTAATACATTCGTCGTTTTCAATTTCGTTTCTGGTTACGTCATTAAATTAAGTCATAAATGTGGGATTTATATTATGACTTAATGGGTGTCTAAACATGTTTAGAACTCATATTAACACTCCATATTGGTAATCGAAAAAAATTTAGAATCGACCATATCGGGTTACGACAACTTAATCGGGTGCGACCAAAAGCCACATCTAACGACGGTATCGGGTAAAATTCCACCTTGTCCCGAACTTGGAACATATGTAAAGTGGATTAAGCTTCCATTTGAAGCTTTTTCACTCTCTCACTACTCTCTCTCTAACCTCTCTCCTCAATCCAAACTTAAGGTCCAAAATCATCAAATTTAAGCTCCAAATCACCAAGGTAACTACCCTAACTCCTAGTATAGCATCTTTCACCTTCAAGTTCGTGGTCAAACTATGGAATATGACCTTATCATGAGTTTACAGCCCTAGAACAGTTCTAGTCCGTGAACTGGTATAAAATGGGTTTTGGAGCCCAAAAACCCTTCCAATCGACCTTTGGAGCTTAGATATGGCTAAATGGCTTAATGGAACGAACTTGGAACACCTTAAACATAACTTTTGGGGAGTAAACTTGGTTTTACTGCATAAGAACATGCTTGGGCATAAACTCATATTCATGGGTAGTAAATTCAAATTCGAGTGTTTAAATGCCACTTAAACACACCAATAGCCTTGGATTAAATTCTAGAATCAACCAAAATTGATTTAGGGACCTTAAACATGATGAAAAACCTCCCTTTAGGAGTTCACGGCTGTAAACCCCCCTATAATGGGTTCCTGGGCTATAAACTCACTTACACAAGTCAAATGATGCCCTAAATTCATTCTAAGGCTTGTAAAACTGGTTTGAATCACATATGATTAATATAGGGCCACCAAATCATGAAAGGAATGGATATATAGGTGCTTACAGCCGTAAACTCCTAGTTTATAGCCGTAAACTCCATTTGGTAATGCCTTTGGTGGTTTAACTCATTCCTATGCCTTAGATTAAATTATAGCAACCTTCCCCAAGTGTTATTTAACCATTTAGCTCCATAAAACCCCACATCCATGAGTTCACGACCGTGAACTCATGTGGAGTTGGTCTTAGGGCCAAAAAATCCATAGGGAGTTTACTCCTGAAGAGTAAACACATTATCCAAGGTCCTATATGTCCATAGATGTCACCCGGGTCACTCCAAACACTTGATCTGAAGTGTTTTCTCGTATTGGAGTGTATAATCATATCTAATTAGTGATTTAAAGTCTAATTAGAAACATTTTTATACCATTTCATATTACATAGGAACCTCACGCATTATCAAGCCCCGAACTGACACATAGCATCCAAATCGACACGTTTTCTCGTCTGTTGAGTTGATACCCCTACCCTTTTTCAATGTTTTCACTGTTTTCAGGGGGAATACAAGCAAAGTACAAGGGATACTTGTACTCAAAACTTGTTTTATATGTGTTTTGTTTCATACTACATTTGCTTTTAACACTGACAATCATAACAGATAACCGTTTGAACTTGCAGAACTCACTATCGTATTATTTGTGAAAAACGTTATAAAATGTTGTACTTTATATTTTCACAAATGGTTTTCCACACTATAATAGTTAAAAGCATAACATCGAACTTTGAACATGAACTTAGTATATTGTTTTGTCCTCGGTAACACTCCATAGAGATACGCGAGTGGAGGATCGTCATTTGATCTCTCTGTATTATTACTCGTAAATTTGTTATTCCTATAAATTGGAGACACGTCTTTGGAAAACACTCCATAGAGATACGCGAGTGGAGGACCGCCACTATAACCAGAATCTTTTAGATAGGGAGCGTGACTTGAGTGTACAGATCTATATGGGGCTGACTACCCCATACCTGTCTGCTAGCTACAGCCGAACCGAAAGGTTCAAGGGTGACGAAAGTCATAGAGTGAGATGGACTACTTATTTCCATATTTAGTCTATCGTATGGTTATGGAACTCGCAATTTGGATAACAGAGATTTACATTTTAGTAATAATGGGTTTAGTAACTAGTTTACTTTGTAGTTATTAGTTTTATATACGTGTTAAAACTAACATACACTTCACAAGGATAACCAGGTTTTCAGTATACATCTTTAACATTACATTTCAGATCGGTAGTCAACTTTTAGGAAAATATGGGAATTTCCTTGGATAACAATTGAACATAACCAGAACCGTGTAACATACCAGATAACTAAACTTTACATAAAAGAAAATATGGGATTTTCTTGGGTCGTAACTTTTTCAGAAAACGAAAGGAAACTCATACATTTTTAGAAAACAAAACCGCTTATGAACTCACCAGCTTTATGCTGATTTTTAAAATGCTTGTATTCTTAGGTCCACATTAGACAGGTACCCGATGATCCTTTTGACGAATACGGAGTTCGTTGAAGACACGTCTTACTTTTGTTCATATATATACATATGTATCACACTTGTACAACTTTACTTTTGAACAAATGTAAATTTTCATATGTAATGTAATGGTTGTTTACTTTGCTTACTATGTGCATTGGATTTCATACTCAACGTGGAGTCCGCCCCGGAAACGTTTCCGCCTTGGGTTTCGGGGTGTGACAGATTGGTATCAGAGCCCTTGTTTATAGTGAATAAAGTATACCCAACCTTACATGGTATAAAACTATAAACACTCAGGGGCCTAAGTGCTCTGAACTAAAAGTATACTTCAAAGTATAAGTATTTTCAAAAGTATACAAGTATACCTAACCGTTGAAATTCGTAACTACAAGTAGAACAAAACATAAGTAAATAGGTTTTGTATGTTGCGGTTAAATCTGGGCAGTTATGTAGTCGTGTCTAGGATCAATATAGCCTGACCAACTATATTCATTCAAGACACGGCCAGCATGTTCTTGGGAGTGACTGTGGTGTTCAGCATGCCTATAACTTACCCTAATACCCCAAACATCAAACCATGGTCGTAGCAAATCATGAAATACTATGGGAGTATTTCTCGAGCCAATCCTTTTTAGAAATCCTCATTCAAGCGTTGTTCCCTGATCATTCCTTTAGCGATAAATTATCTGTTTTGATAACTCTTTCCTGCTTTATCGCTTATTCGGAATATATATCTGTCATATCTCTTGATTCAATTCAGAGGACTTATCATCCTCTCTTTCCTGATCTTACTAGATCAAGATGCCTTCAAGAAAGAGACCCAGCTCAAAGACCAACAACCCTCCGCCACCACCTTCTCCTTAAATTGACCTTGTAACGCTTCAGGCAGCTGTTACTGCCGCAGTGACAGCCGCCATGTAACAAATGAACCCCGGTAGTTCAGGAGGTGGTCCCCAGCCCCAAAACCAGGAAGCTAGCCAGGGACACCGAAAGGAGGTTTCTTATAAAGATTTCATGAGTGAAAAACCCACATCCTTTGATGGCACTGGAGGTGTCATTTCCCTCACCCGATGGTTCGAGAAAATCGAATCCATTTTTGAAATCTATGCCTGTTTGGACTCTGATAAAGTAAAGTTTGCCGCTTGCACCTTTATCGATAAAGTGCTGACTTGGTGTAACGGCCGAGTCAAATCCTTGGCTCTACCTGTAGCCAATGCTATGGGTTGGGAGGCCATGAAGGAACTTCTTCTAGCCGAGTACTGCCCTCGGGGCGAAATACAGAAGTTAGAGCACGAACTCTGGAACCTGAAGATGAAGGGTTATGATATTGTAGTATACACTTCAAGATTTGATGACCTGGCGCTACTCTGTCCAGGAATGGTTACCCCGGAGAGTAAGAAGATAGAGAGATTTATTTGGGGACTGACCCAACCGACTAAAGGAAATGTCTTATCTGCGAGGCCGAATACATATGACAATGCCAAAAGCTTAGCCCAAACCCTGATTGATCATAGTGATGAGCTTGAGGAAACAACCACCAATCCTGAAACGACTAGGAGGAGTGGTGAGAAAAGAAAGTTCTGGAAGAAGAAGAAAGGCCAACCTTCTCAAGTATCCTCAAAGAAACAGCAGACTGTAGCAGTCCATGCTGCTACTACCCCCGTTGCTGCCGCTTCTGTTGTGGGATCTACAGCTCAAGCACCTACCAGTAGGTATGTTGGTAACCTTCCTCTGTATGAAAAGTGCAAATACCACCATAACCCCGACCCCTGCCATGATCTGTCATGCACCAACTGTGGCAAAAAGGGGCACACGGTCCGATTTTGCAAGGCACCAGCCCAATCCACAAATCAATCTTCTGGAGCAGGTGTTGGTCAAGCATGCTATAATTGTGGAGAAGTTGGGCATTTCAAGAGGGACTGCCCCAAGAAGGCGGCAACTGATAATACCGGGAGATTCCTAGCCATGGGACAGGAGGAGGCAGTCTCCGATCCCACCGTTGTCTCAGGTACGTTCCTTCTCGACAACTCTTATGCTGGTATTCTTTTCGATTCAGGTGCTGAAAGAAGCTTTGTTAGTCATTCGTTCAAACATAATCTAAAACCTAATCCCCAACCATTAACCGAAATGTTTACCATCGAGATGGCTAACGGTGAGAAAGAGAGCGCTAGCGATGTATTCATAGGTTGTATCCTTATCCTAAACGATCATTCTTTTCCCATTGATCTTATGCTAGTTTCCATAAAAAGATTTGATGTTATCATTGGCATGGATTGGTTGAGTCCCAATCATGCTGATATCCTTTGCTACGAAGAAGCCATCCGTCTCAATCTTCCTGCGGGTCAAACTCTCAAGGTCTATGGCGATAAACTCAGCTCCAACCTTCGCATCCCATGTAATCAATGAGAAATAGGAGATTAAAGACCTCGCGAGCATCCCCAAAGTCTGTAACTTTCTTGATGTCTTTCCGGAAGAGCTCCCAGGAATTCCTCCTGAACGTCAGGTCGAATTTCGCATTGACCTAATTCCTGGAGCTACCCCCATAGCCAAGTCTCCATATCATTTAGCTCCAGCAGAAATGTACGAGTTATCCAGCCAACTCAACGAATTACTGAGCAAAGGCTTCATCAGACCGAGTTCCTCACCCTGGGGAGCTCCGATTTTATTTGTAAAGAATAAAGATGGATCCTTCCGGATGTGTATCTACTACCGCGAGCTGAACAAGTTGACCATCAAAAACCGATATCTCCTTCGACGAATAGATGACCTCTTCGATCAACTTTAGGGAGCCAGCTATTTCTCGAAGATAGACCTTAGGTCAAGGTACCATCAGCTACGAGTTCATGAGAGTGATGTTTCCAAAACAGCTTTCAGGACTCGGTATGGACACTACGAGTTCGTAGTGATGCCCTTCGGTCTAACCAATGCACCGGTAGTGTTCATGGACCTGATGAACCAGGTGTGTCGCCCTTTTCTGGATAAGTTCTTCATTGTGTTCATTGATGACATACTTGTCTACTCCAGAAACGAAGAAGATCACAAACAACACTTGAGGTCAGTGTTGGAAACCCTTAGATCCGAAAAGTTGTACGCAAAATTTTCCAAGTGTGAATTCTGGATTCGGAAGGTGACTTTCCTCGGCCACGAGGTAAGCGAGGAGGGTATTTATGTGGATCCTTCCAAGATTAAAGCGATAGAGAATTGGTCGGCACCGAAAGCACCCATAGAAATCCGTCAATTCTTGGGTCTCGCCGGCTATTATCGAAGATTCATCCAGAACTTTTCCAAAATTGTCAAACCCCTAACCACTCTAACATAGAAAGGTGTACCCTTTTGTTGGAGTGAAAAGCAAGAAACAACGTTTCAGACATTAAAGCAAGCCTTGTACAGCGCGCCAATTTTGTCCCTACCCGAAGGGACAGAATACTTCGTTGTCTATTGCGATGCGTCTAATCAGGGCTTAGGCTGTGTGCTTATGCAAAGAGGAAAAGTAATTGCTTATGCCTCAAGATAGCTAAAGGCACACAAGGTCAACTACACCACACACGACTTGGAATAAGGAGCCGTAGTCTTTGCACTGAAGATTTGGAGACATTATCACTATGGAACCAAACCAAGTGTACGATCTTCACTGACCATAAGAGCCTGCAACACATCCTCAATCAGAAAGACTTAAACATGAGGCAACGATGCTGGGTAGAGCTGCTCAGCGATTATGAGTGCGAGATTCGCTACGATCCCGGTAAGGCCAATGTGGTAGCAGATGCCCTTAGCTGAAAGGAAAGTTCAAGCCGTAAAGTAAGGACACTGACAATGACTATCCATTCCCATTTATCCATGCAAATCCGAGACGCCCAGATAGAAGCCCTCAAACCCGAGAACAAATCAAGCGAAGCCTTGAGGGGAATCGATAAGAAACTTGAGATCAGAGGTGACGGAGTCTATTGTTTTATGGACCGAATTTAGACCCCAAAGTTTGGAGGATTTAGGGAAGTTGTCATGGAGGAAGCACACAAGACCAGATACTTTGTTCACCCGGGTTCAGATAAGATGTACCTGTATCTCAAGAAACAATACCGGTGGCCAAACATGAAAGCAGAGATCGCTACGTTTGTGGGCAAGTGTCTGACTTGCACCAAAGTGAAAGTCGAGTACGAGAAACCCTCGGGTCTGCTTCAACAACCCGAGATACCCGCGTGGAAATAGGAGATGATTACCGTGGATTTCATCACCAAGTTACCCAAATGTTTGAGTGGGTATGATACCATTTGGGTAATTGTCGATCGTTTGACAAAATCCGCTCACTTCATCCTGATTAAAGAATCATTCAAAATGGAAAGACTTGCGCGGATCTACATCCAGGAGATAGTTCGACTGCACGGTGTACCTGCGTCCATTATCTCTGATCGAGATAGCAAGTTTACCTCCAGATTTTGGCAGTCTCTCCAGAAGGCTCTTGGAACCAAACTAGATATGAGCACGACCTATCACCCTCAGACCGACGGACAGAGTGAGAGAACTATCCAAACCCTGGAAGACATGCTTGATGAGTTTTGACCAGAAAAACATCCTATGAGCTCATGCAAACCCTAATGTTTGGATCTCGGTTTCTCTATTGTACATGCAATTCATCCAAGACTATAAACCCTAGATCTAGTATATGATAATCAATATAACATATGAATTAGGGTTTAGATCATACCTTGATTGTTATGTAGCAATAACAATCTCAAATCCTTCTTGTATTGACTTTAGAAAGCTTAGAGTCACAAATGTCACTCCTCTAATGGTTCACAAACACCAAGAGCAAGAGGATAAAGAAGAAGGAGAAAGGAGACACCCAAAAACCATCCAAAACCCTAAGGAGTTACTTGCTTACGTTTTTGGTGCTCTAGGGATCTTTAAATAGTAAAGCTATTAGGGTTATCAAACAAGGAAACCCTAATTTGGATGCTTAAGCCCTAAGCAACCCATGGACTCCTTCCTTAAAGGCCCTAGGACGATTTCTAATGGGTTTCCCCATAGAATTCGTCCACCCCTTTAATATGGAGTCCATTAGCTCAATATTCAACTATCATACAATTGACAGTTCAAGTCCCTTAAGTTTAATTAATCTCTTTTAGCCATAAACTTAATTATTATTAATTCTTGACTAATATTAATTAAACAATATGATCTCTCCTTTAATATATTAGTCTCATAATATATTAATAAATCATATTTAATCCTTTCTCTCCATAATTCATCCTATCAAGTTGCTTTGGTGAAGGCAACCCAAAAGGACCATGCACAATCGGGTCAAGTACATACCAAAATAGTTATGGATTTAGACACTAATCCAACAGTCTCCCACTTGGATAAGTCTAATAACTATTCCTCGTATGACTTCGGATCCTGATCTGCAATCATAGCTTTCTAAAGCCGCTGTCAACTCTAATCTTATCAGATATGCGTGTCCTTTAGATAAGGGATCATATATTCCTCCATTCTAGATATTATCGTATAGACTGAGACATGGATCTAAATCATTCTCTCTGTCTATGTGTTGTTTCCCGAATTCAGATTTATGACGACTGGAAACAGACTACAATTGAACACATCAATTTAGTCCCGGCTTGGCCAAGCGCTTAGGTGCCATCACTAAATCATCGAGGGGCCCACAGATATCGCTTATCCTACTTTGGATAAAAGGAACGGATAAACTTTGACTCAATGCTTTCTTGCACTTACTCACCAAATCACACACAACAATATGTTTTATAACACCAAGTTGCTGGGGTGTTTACATATTATCAATGTGCAACCGACTCACAAGATACAACTCACACATCTCGGTTTCAAGAATGTAAGATATTATCGTCTCACCAATCACTCGTGATAAATCCATGAAGTGATCCAAGTGAGCGTGGGTTTAATCCAATGCTCAAATCATATTCATAAGCACTCATGAACGTTGCAACAAACAATTGCTTATGTCTAATACTCATTAGACAATCCACACACCAATTCACAACAATCTTCATTCATACCTACTTCCAACATATGAACGACTGTGGTCCGCTCGAATAATTTGACTGTTCTTAACCAATAAAATTATTCAGGAAGTCAAAAAATGTAAAGTAAAACACAAGAATAATACTAATCCCATATGGCCTCAAACCTTTGATTATAGATAAAACACCTTTTATTTATCACCATATCGATTATTCATTATTTGTCGTTTCGGGTAATCAACTTCTTACTTGAATTATTACCACACTTGTCCCATGCTCTTAGCATGCATACAATGTTTACCTATGGTTCTTACTTTGTGAAATAGATCAAATTAACACATTACCAGTCATACTTATTTCACAACTCCTAATCCTTTCCACAAGTGATAGAATATCAAATTCTTGCCACTTATAGAATATGATAGATTCTAACATTTTATACAATGATCCTTTCGTAATGTCATAGCACAAAAGTCACAATGACTATTGCCAACGAATTACAATTCTTTTATCGGAGATTGTTACAAGACAATTCCATAGCTGTGATGTCTCTCACTCAAAGTACATTTCTTTGAACATCCTTTTGCATAAAGTTTCTAATCTAGACATAGATTCTTAATATCTAACTCATAATATGGAAACCTTTCCATACTTACCATATCACAACACATTCTTAATAGAATCTTATCTATTCATAATAATGTCGATATGCTCTATCCAATATCATACTTCCAACTACTCACAAGCGACCAATCCTCGGCAACTTTGGATTGTCCTTTGATAGTTGTTTAATTATCTTAGTCAAAACCGATTCTTGTCCTTTTCCCTCTAAATGTGCTGGACATCTGGAAAATTTTAGAATGGTCAAATATTATAGCATTTGCAATCATTCATATACCTGAAGCGTATGGGACACGATGCATAATGTCTTACATGAAGATTTAATACTTTATCAATCTTCTACCATAATATTTTATGTGCTATGTTCTCACATTTCGAACTATGAAGAGGAATACCGTAATCATAATCGAAATTTAAGAACACATCTATGTATCTTTGACCAAAAATATTAACATTCCACAACCTAAGCCTTTAGATTTGAGATGAAGCATAATATTCTCTCCCTTAATTATAGTAAAACAACTATTCAACCCTTACAACTTTGCAACTACGACTCTTGTTTTCTATAATTAGTATTACTAATTTGCAATATTTTCCTTAATAATCATACAATTATAACACTTATGCTCCCACTATCATGATGATTATTATAAATATAACACTTATGCTCCCACTAGCTTTGACATGTATTTAGAAACAGCTTAACTTTCAGAAAAACAATACCTATTGAATTTCTTAAGTTCATGTTCCAAATACCTAATGCTTTAATAATCTTTTATCTAAGCTTCTTAATTTCACACACCTTTATCCAAGATAGCTCATATGTGTGTCTTAAATAATTCAGACTAATTGCCAAATCTCACAATTCGAATTATGGAAAGGGATACCGTAACCATAATCAAGTTTGAGAATACAATTTTACAATCGCTATCTTCTTAAAATCACTCTTAGTGGAAGCATTTCCTCACAGTCATCTTTATGAAGTTGAAAATCTTATGAAACTTAGATTTTAATGGTGTATGTGTTCCTATCCATGTGAATTGTCAAAACCAAAGTTTGCGACAAATTCAACTCTTATGGACCGAACTTTCTTAATGTTGAACTCTTGCCTTATGGTAACACGGCTGCCCACCATGTCTTCCAAGTAGTTAAGCAGCTCACCATTTCTTATCAATGTACTCTTCATTGATCAAGGTGCTTGCCTTTTATGTGTTCAAATGAGAACTCATAGAACATAGATGCATAATTAACTCAATTGGAACGACACAGAAACAAGATAGTGTCAACACGATAGGTTATGAACCTCATGTCGTGTGCTAGTGATGATCGATGAGGTTTATTCTTGATTAGTTCTTGAAATTTTTCAAGATCATTAAAACTCCCACTGACTCCTTGACATATAAGATTCTTTTTTCAATGAACATTTCTTGACAAATGAATATTTAAGAGTTAGTGTAGCTTTTATCAAGACAAAACATTTCATAAAATTGATTCTAGTTGGTTTTTGTCTTATCCAAGACATCACAACTTTCCAAATTTGATGAATATTATCAACCTTACTAATACTTGTCACTCAATGTCACAATCTTAACTCTAAGACTTGTTTTGGAACGAAGTATGATTGACTTCTTGATTTAACCATTTCTTCAATTCTTGATTCCTCTTCTCAGACATACAATTGTACTAAGACTCACTTAGAGGATTAATTGAGATATGGTTCTTAATCATTAAGACCTATCATAAAACATAATAAAAGGTACTCTCCCTTCTTCTTAGAATAGATAAACTTTTATCTTTCTGCCTACTTGATTCTTCTTATTCGTTCTGCTATCGATTTAAACTTTTTCAATCAACTAAGAATTACACTTAATCTCATAAGTGTAATCATATTTACTTAACCTTAGTAAATCATGATGAATATCTTTGTTACTCTTGTGGTGGACTTGATCAACACACAACCTTGTGTACTCGATCTCCTAGTCCTTCACTTGACACTTTGTCAACGAATCAGTCTAATTTTCAAATATGAAACTTCTCATTCATCATGCAATACTTGTTGTATGATTCCAAGTCTCTATCCAATTGAAACTTGGGCGATGAGAAACTTTCCCTATTTGGTAAATTCTTGACCTTTCCACAAATAACATAATTAAGAATCACATCCATTCGTTGTAGAAATATGCAAACATCAATTTTTCATAACGATCTCATTGCAAGGAAATAAATAAATAAATGAGTCAAACCAAAATTTATTTTATTTATAAAACCAGCGGAAAACATTTGTCCTTACAATGCAAAATCAACTGAAAGACTATGTAATCAAATATTCCTAACAACTCTATCATAACTTTCTAAGCTCAAAATATAATCTTCGAATCCATTTCTTCGTGATTAGATTCATCTTGCTCTTTCATCAAGCTTCCTCTCTTTTCATTGATCCTGCAAAACATTCAAATGCAATCTTATCACATTATGTATCAAGAATCAACGAATAGGATCTTAATTGAGTTAGATAGTTGATTTTTACCTGAAGCACAACCATACTCTTTGACTCTCCCATCGTTTGGACTCTTCAGGTTCTTAGGGAAGACTTGTATCCAACGCCCTTTCTCTTGGCAGAAAATGCAGGTCGGTTCTCCTAGAACGTCCTTGGAAGCATGGTTGGTTGACTTTCCCAACAAATATGCTCCATTGCTTTGCCAAACCATTTCTAATTCAGCAGCAATGAGCATGTAAGTTAGGTCAATGAGGTTTGCATCATGATCCATCATGTAATACTTTCTTTTGAACTCATTATATGATTCAGGGAGTGACTGTAGAACCCAGCCTATAGCCAACTCATCAGGGAATGATGCACCCAACATTATCAACCTATCGATGTGTGATTTCATTCCTAGAATGTGGGCACAAAAGGGTTTACCATCTTCATGTTTCATTTCCAATAGGGCTTTAGTGACATTGAACCTTTCAATTCTTCGATATTGAGGGTTAGGGAGAACAACGGGAGGAGGAGGAGGAAGTGAAGCATGATTTCTTGTTCCTCGATCGAATCGTGGAATATCATCTTCATGTGGAATGCTTGTTCAAAAGAAAGCATTATATGATGGATCATGATGCAAACCTCATTGACCTAACTTACATGCTCATTGCTGCTGATTCAAAAATGGTTTGGCAAAGCAATGGAGCATATTTGTTGGGAAAGTCAACCAACCATGCTTCCGAGGACATAGCTTCTTAATATCCAATTTCCATATTCAAAGTACATACCTTTGAACATCCTTCTTGCATAAAAGTTTCTAATCTAGACATAGCTTCTTAATATCCAACTCCCATCATTGGAAAAGTTTTCAATTTATCTATTTCGCAAAGTAAGGACCATAGGAAATATAGTGTGCCTGCTTGGTGCATGGGACAACTATTACATGTTTTGACTTCCAGAATAACTGGGTTATTCGAACCTCCACAGTCGGTCATACGTTGGAAGTAGGTATGAAGGAAGACTGTCATGAATATGTCTTTAGAGTGTCTAAAGTGTTTAGACATAGCACAAGTTTGTTGTAGAGTTCCTGAGTGCTTTGATAAGATTAAAGTATTGGATTAAACCCACACTCACTTGAATCACTTCATGGATTTTATCACGAGTGATTGTGAGACGATAATATTGTATATTCTTGAAACCGAGACGTGTAAGTTGTAATTACAATTCGGTTTCACATTGATAATAAGTAAACGCACCAGTAACTTGGTGTTATAAAACTTATTGATGTGTATGATTTGATGAGTAAGAGCAAGCGAACATTGGAGTTGAAGTTTATCCATTCCTTTTACCCAAAGGGGGATAAAAGCGATATATGTGCGTACCTTGATGATTTAGTGATGACACCCTAAGTGCTTCACCAAGCTAGGACTAAGTTCATGTGTTCAATTGTAGTCTATTGTCAGTCGTCATAAATCAGAAGTCGGGAAACAATACATGGATAGAGAGAATCATTTAAATCCATGTCTCGTGTCTATACGATATATTGTAGAATGGAGGATTATATGATCCCTTATCTAAAGGACACGCGTATCTAATAAGATCCGAGTTGACAACGTCTTTTGAAAGCTACGATTGTTGATTAGGTTCTGAAGTTATGCAACATAGTTATTAGACTTATCCTAGTGGGAGACTATTGGATTAGTGTCTACGTCCATAACTATTTTGGTATGTACTTGACCCGATTATGAGCATGGTCCTTTTGGGTTGCCTTCACCGTAGCAACTTTTAGGATGAATTATGGAAAGAGAGAGGATTAATTATGATTTATTAATATATTATGAGAATAATATATTATAGGAGAAATCATATTGTTTAATTAATATTAGTCAATAATTAATTAAGAATTAATTTTATGGCTAAAAGAGATTAATTAAACTTAGGGGAATGTAATTGTAATTATAAGATAATTACAATTGGGCTATGGCTCACCTAGGAATATAGGTTGGAGGAAATCTATGGGAAGCCCATATGAATTTCATCCAAGAGGTATTCTAAAGGAGTCCATGCGCTGCTTAGGGCTTAAGCAGTCAGATTAGGGTTTCCTAGTTGCAAACCCTAATAGCCTACATATATAAAGGACCCCTATGGCTCCAAAAACGTGGCTAAGACTTCCTTTAGGGTTTGTACACGTTTTTCGCTGCCTCTTCTCTTCTCCTCTTCATTCTTGTTGCTCATGGTGTTTGTGATTCCATTAGTGGTGCAACACTTGAAGCACTAAGCTTTCTGAAACCAAAAAAAGGATGGAATATATTGTTATTGCTACAAAAAAATCAAAGGTAATTTATAAACCCTAATTCAGTTCCTTATATGATAGATCTAGGGTTTGAGAGACTTGGATGAATTGCATGTACAATAGAGAAACCTAGATCCAATCATTAGGGTGTGTATGAGCACATATGAGAGTTCGTATGCATAAAACCCATCATGAATAACCTAGTTATTCGGAAAGTCAAAACATGCTAAGTGAAACACAAGAATAATCGTATCCAATATGGGCTCAAACTTGTGAGTATAAATAAAACACCTTTTATTTAATGACCATATCGATTACACATTATTCATTGTATAATGTTTCGGATAATCAACTTAGTACTTGAATTATAACAATAGTTGTCCCATATTCCAAGCATGCACACTATTTTTACCTATTGTCCTTACTTTGTTAAGTAGATCAATTTAACACATTTCCAATGATGCTCATTTCACAATTCTCAATCCTTATCACAAGTGTAAGAATACCAAATTCTTGCTATGTGTTAGATTCTAACATTTTATTCAATGATCCTTTTGTAATGACATAACACCAAAGTCACCAAGACTTTGCTAATGATATTACAAAGTGCTCTATTGGAGATTGCTACAAGACAACTCCATAGACATGAAGTATCAAATTCAAAGTACATTCATTTGAACATCCTTCTTGCATAAAAGTTTCTAATCTACATAAATCCTTAATATCCAACTCCTATTATGAAAACATTTCCATATTTACCATATGAAAACACATTCTAAATAGAATCCTATCTATTCATAATAATGTCAATATGGTCCATCCATTACTATAATTCCAACTGCCCACAAGTGACTAATGGTTGGCGAACCTTAGATTGTCCTTGGCAATTGTTTAACTACTTTAGTCATATCCGATTCTGGTCCTTTTCCCTCTTAATGCCCTAGGCATTTGGAGAATCAAAACTGTCAAATATTACAGCATATGTAATTGATCCTATACTCAAAGCGTATGGGATAAAATACAAACTGTCTTACATAAAGACATGATACTTTACCAGTCTCTTGCTATAATATTACCATATATAGAATTTACTTATGTTGAACCTTTTCAACATAACATTCATAATTGGCCTTTGACTAATGTTGATTAAAATTTCTCTATCTAAGTTTTTAGATTTGAAATTAAGTATAAATTTCTCTCCCTTAATTATAGCAAAAAATAACTTTTCAACCTCCGCAGGTTTGCAAATTGAAATTTTTTGTTTTCTATAATTAATATTACTAACTTACAACACTAAACTCAATAATCATGCTCCCACTAACTTGATAATTATTTCCTTACCAACATAACACTTATGCTCCCACTAGCTTTGACATGTACTCAGAAAACAGCTGGACTTTTAGAAATCAATACTTATTGACTTTTATTACCAAAGTTCATATTTCTGATACGAGATGCTTTGATAAGACTTTATGTAAGCATCCTAAACTTATACACCTTTCCTTACATAAATCATATGTGTGTCTGAACTAAATCAAAACTTACAACAATAAGTACCAAATGTACAGACTAATTGTCAAATCTAACAATTCGAACTAGGAAGAGGGATGTCGTAATCATAATAGAATTTGAGAATGCAATTTGCATAATGCTATCTCCTTAAAATCTTAGTGAAAGTGTTTCCTCACAATCATTTTCATGAAGCAGAGAGAAACCTTACCACTCAGATTTTATGGTGTACATGTTCCTATCCATGTGAATTTGTCATAACCATAATCACAAGACAGTGTTTATGACAAATCCAAACTCATATGGACTGAACTTGTTGAATCTTAATTTCTTGCCATGTGGCAGCACAAGTGCCCACCATGTCTTCCATGTTGTTCGGCAGCTCACCCATACAGATCAACGAACTTTCACTAATCAAGGTGCTTTGCGTTTTTGCAGTCACATGAGAACTCATGGGACTCATATGCATAGTTAACTTAACTGGAATGGCATAGGAATAAGAATATGTTAACACAATAGGTTGCAAACCTCAAGTCGTGTGCTAGTGATAAACAATATGTTTAATCTTGATTAGCTCTTGAACTTTTTAATATCATTTAGACTCCCACTGATCACTTGATATATAAGATTCTCTTGTCAAGAAACTTTCCTTGATAAACATATATTCAAGAGTTAGTGTGCGTTCTTATCAAGAAAAACTCTTCACACATTTGGTCTTAGTTGGTCTTCGTCTTATCTAAAACATCACAACTTACCAATTTAAAATGTGCAAAAGTAAGAATCTTTTCCACTCTACATTTGATGTATGTTATAAACCTTCTTAAGATGATGTCACTGAAATCACAATCTTGGAGTAAGACTCTAAGACTTGATTTTGGAACAAAGTATGATTCACCTTTTGATTTAACCATTTAACAATTTTCGATTCCTCTTCTTAACCATACTAATGCACTAAGGTGTTCTTAGAGGATCAATTGTGACACAGTTTCATACTCATAAGTTAATCATAAAACATGATACTTAAGTACTCTCCCTTCTTTTCAGATTGGAGAAACGTTTATCTTTCTTCCTAATTGATTCTTCTTATTCGTTCTGCTATACTTTGAAAACTTTTTCAACAATTTAGAATTACACTTAATCTTGTAAGCATAACCATATTTACTAAACTTTTAGTAAATCACGACGAAAAGTCTTATTGTTCTTTGTGATGGACTTG
Source organism: Lactuca saligna (assembly GCF_052625555.1). NCBI lineage: Eukaryota > Viridiplantae > Streptophyta > Magnoliopsida > Asterales > Asteraceae > Lactuca > Lactuca saligna. Next base: position 142,121,843 of record NC_136421.1, on the reverse strand, counting down.
ACTAGTGCACAACAATGTGTACTAGATCCCTTAGTCCTTCACTTGAGTCACATTCATATGTGAGCAAAGAATTAGTCTTAATTTCCCAAAGATGAAGGTTCTCGTTCATCATACGATGCAAGTCACATGATTCCAAGTTTCTGACCAATTGAAAATTGGGTGATGAGAATCTTTCCTTATTTGGAAAATTTCTGACACTACCACAAATAACATAATTAAGAATCACATCCATTTCAGTATTGCTAACAACAGAAACATACAAACATTAATTTTCATAAATGATATTGGAAGGATATGAAAAAGACAAAACCAAAATTTATTTTATTTATAAAAATGTAGAAAACTTGTCCTTACAATCACGATTACGAATGAAAACTATGTAAATATTCCTAGGCAATCTATCCTAACTCTTCTAAGTTCCAGCTCAAAAATCCCATCTTCGAACCATGCGATCGAAATCCTTTTCTTCGTGATCAGACTCAGCTCAGTCTTCCTTTTAAGCTTCCTTTTTTTTTTCTTCGATCCTACAAAAAATCAAGATGTAATCTTATCACATCATGTATTGAGAATCTATAAATAGGAACTTAATAGAGTTAGATAGTGATTTACCTGAAGCAAAGTCATACATCTTGACTCTCCTATCCTTGCGATCTTTCAGGTACATATGGCAGCTCCACATCCAATGCCCCTTCTCTTTGCAGTAAAAAAATGGACTCTATTGGAACAGCACATGGGACAATTTTAGATTTAGCCTTTCTCTTTACCATTTGGTCAAACGGGTTGACCTCGACCAATCCCTTTCCATTGGGAAGAGAAGACTTTTCTGGACTTCTAATGTTGCCATTGTCAATATCCAATAAATTTTCTTTACCAGGGCGGCAAATCCTCGTTGATTCAGCAACAATAAGCAAATAAGTAATATCAAAGAGTGTCACGTCATGGTCCATCAATGATCTCACTATATTATTTTGAAAGTGATTGAAGAACCAAGTCAATAGCCAGCTTCCTTCAGACAACGACACCTAACATTCCCAACTTGTCAATGTGTGACTACATCTCTAAGACGTGCGCACACACAGACTTTCCATTTTCGTGTTAACTTGCCTATAGGGCTTGAGTTACCTTGAACTTTTAAAGTCAACGAACACGTGGGTTAGGGAGAACTATTGGAGGAGGTGGAGAAAGTGAAGCTTGATTTCCATTTTCATGATCCAGTCGTGGAACATCACCTTCAAGTGGAAAGCTTTCTCCAAATGATTCGGGAAGACCGTAGTCATTTGACATCAACAAAACGGGAGAAAATTCAAGTTAGTTGATAAGAATCATTGATATAACATCCAAATGAAACATCAAAACTAGGATCCAACACAATATTCTACAACTCAGAAGAGGGATGCCATAATCTAGTTGAAGAATATTTGAAGGTAGGTGAATGACGATTTACCAATTCCACCATGAAAAATGAAAACCAAATATAAGGTTTTAGATGAATTGAAACTCCTAGATCTTTTGAGATTCATTGAAGTTTTCAATGGCATGTTTAATCTCGATTATTCCCTTCAAGTTTGTGACTGGGATGTGACAACCCGTAGTTCGTTCCATCATCTATAACCCTTTCCGTTAATACACTCGTCGTTTTCAATTTCGTTTCCATTCACGTCATTAAATTAAGTCATAAATGTGGGATTTATATTATGACTTAATGGGTGTCTAAACATGTTTAGAACTCATATTAACACTCCATATTGGTAATCGGAAAAAATTTAGAATCGACCATATCGGGTTACGGCAACTTAATCGGGTGCGACCAAAAGCCACATCTAACGACGGTATCAGGTAGAATTTCACTGTGTCCTGAACTTGGAACATATTTAAAGTGTATTAAGCTTCCATTTGAAGCTTTTGCACTCTCTCACTACTCTCTCTCTCTCTATCTCTAACCTCTCTCATTAATCCAAACTTAAGGTCCAAAATCATCAAATTTAAGCTCCAAATCACCAAGGTAACTACCCTAACTCCTAGTATAGCATCTTACACCTTCAAATTCGTGGTCAAACTATGGAATAGGACCTTATCATGAGTTTACAGCCCTAGAACAGTTCTAGGCTGTGAACTGATATAAAATGGGTTTTGGAGCCCAAAAACCCTTCCAATCGACCTTTGGAGCTTAGATATGGCTAAATGGCTTAATGGAACGAACTTGGAACACCTTAAACTTAACTTTTGGGGATTAAACTTGATTTTATTGCCCAAGAACATGCTTGGGCCATAAACTCATATTCATGGGTAGTAAACTCAAATTCGAGTGTTTAAATGCCACTTAAACACACCAATAGCCTTGGATTAAATTCTAGAATGAACCACAATCGATTTAGGGTCCTTAAACATGATCAAAAACCTCCCTTTAGGAGTTCACGGCTGTAAACCCCCCTATAATGGGTTCCTGGGCTGTAAACTCACTTACACAAGTCAAATGATGCCCTAAATTCATTCTAAGGCTTGTAAAATTGGTTTGAATCACATATGATTAATCTAGGGCCACCAAATCATGAAAGGAATGGATATATAGGAGCTTACGGCCATAAATCCTAGTTTATAGCCATAAACTCCATTTGGTAATGCCTTTGGTGGTTTTACTCATTCCTATGCCTTAGATTAAATCATAGCAACCTTCCCCAAGTGTTATTTGACCATTTAGCACCATAAAACCCCACATCCATGAGTTCACGACTGTGAACTCATGTGGAGTTTGTCTTAGGGCTGAAAACTCCATAGGGAGTTTACTCCTGAAGAGTAAACACATTATCCAAGGTCCTATATGTCCGTAGGGTCACTCCAAACACTTGATTTGAAGTGTTTTCTCGTATTGGAGTGTATAATCATATCTAATTAGTGATTTAAAGTCTAATTAGATACATTTTTATACCATTTCATATTACATAGGAACCTCACGCGTTATCAAGCCCCGAACTGACACATAGCATCCAAACCGACATGTTTTCTCGTCTGGTGAGTTCATACCCCTACCATTTTTCAATGTTTTTCACTGTTTTCAGGGGGAATACAAGCAAAGTACAAGGGATACTTGTACTCAAAACTTGTTTTATATGTGTTGCGTTTCATACTACATTTGCTTTTAACACTGATAATCATAATGGATAACCTTTTGAACTTGCAGAACTCACTATCGTATTATTTGTGAAAAACGTTATAAAATGTTGTACTTTATATTTTCACAAATGGTTTTCCACACTATAATAGTTAAAAGCATAACATTTGAACTTTGAACATGAACTTAGTATATTGTTTTGTCCTCGGTAACAATCCATAGAGATACGCGAGTGAAGGATCGTCATTTGATCTCTCTGTATTATTACTAGTAAATTTGTTATTCCTATAAATTGGAGACACGTCCTTGGAAAACACTACATAGAGAGACGCGGGTGGAGGACCGCCACTATAACAAGAATCTCTTAGATAGGGAGCGTGAATTGAGTGTATAGATCTATACGGGGCTGACTACCCCACACCTGGCTGCTAGCTACAGCCGAACCGAAAGGTTCAAGGGTGACGTAAGTCATAAAGTGAGATGGAATACTTATTGCCATATTTAGTCTATCGTATGGTTATGGAACTCGTAATTTGGATAACAGAGATTTACTTTTTAGTAATAATGGGTTTAGTAACTAGTTTACTTTGTAGTTATTAGGTTTATATACGTGTTAAAACTAACATACACATCACAAGGATAACCAGGTTTTCAGTATACATCTTTCACATTACATTTCAGATCGGTAGTCAAATTTTAGGAAAATATGGGATTTTCCTGGGATAACAATTGAACATAACCAGAACCGTGTAACATACCAGATAACTAAACTTTACATAAAAGAAAATATGGGATTTTTTTGGGTCGTAACTTTTTCAGAAAACGAAAGGAAACTCGTACATTTTCAGAAAACAAAACCGCTTATGAAGTCACCAGCTTTATGCTGATTTTTAACATGCTTGTATTCTCAGGTCCGCATTAGATAGGTACCTGATGATCCGTTTGAAGAACATGGAGTGCGTTGAAGACACGTCTTACATTTGTTCATATATATACATATGTATCACACTTGTACAACTTTACTTTTGAACAAATGTAAATTTTCATATGTAATGTAATGATTGTTTACTTTGCTTACTATGTGCATTGGATTTGATACTCAACGTGGAGTCCGCCCCGGAAACGTTTCCGCCTTGGGTTTCGGGGTGTGGCATGGGATGCCAAGGATCACAAACAAGGTGTGGATAACTATGCAAATTAGCTTGGTACTCTCGATGTCGATCACCAAGCAATCAATGTGTCTGTTAACCATACACAATCATTTATCAATGATAATCTTACAAGAAACCCATTGGCATCCTTTATTGGTCCTATATTAGTTTATCGGTTAACCACACACGCTCCACTAACGACTAACAAGGTGCAATGTGCAATTTCATGGATTAGCACCAATTCCACATTTTTCCTAAAGTAACTAAGATTTGGGAAATTGTAAAAGTGTTTAGTTACTTCTTAATTCATTATACTTATAATGGAAGGTTGTGTCCTATCCTACCCATTTGGCTAACGACCCTCCACTAATCAAGAGTGCGGTGGGTAAGAGTAGATACCCAATGACGGTCATTTTATAGGCTGCTTCCTTAAACACTCCTTATAGACCAACTTCGTGAATGAAACCTACTAACGGTAAGACTGACTCTTTACTCATACATATATAATATTGGACTTTTAATTTTATATAGTGTAAGAGTGTATTTTACACTTTTAAAATACTAAGTGCTTTAATCTATTAATAAGTTAAACTTTTAATTTGATTAATCTTAAACCATATTATTATGGATTTATTAATTTTCTATTTTAATTAAACACTTAATTAATTTAATAAAACCATAAGGGTGTAATTTGAACTTTTCAAAACTCTAGGGTTCTAGAATTTAATATTTCAAAATTAATACCTTTTAATTAAATTATAAATTCCAAAACTTAAGGGTAAATTTTGAAACTTTTCAAAATATCTTTTAGATTAAATTTAAAAAATAATTAAATATCATATAATTAAGAGTTATCACATAATTTGACCTAATCCAATTTTTTTCTTACAAGATAATTCAAATCAAAATACAAATAAGAAAATCTTTATATTATAAAACAATTAATTATCTTAAATTGACGATTATCCATTAATTTAATTAGGATATAAATTACCATAATTAAAAACTCTGATTTTTATTTGGAAAAACAATTTATGGTAATTATCCAAATCAAATTAGGGAAAAAGTTTCGAAATGTGTTGTCAAACTGTGTTCACGAGGTGAACACGCTTTATTCCCGACATGAGTTTGGTTAGATTTGAAATTCATAATTTTTCAGCTTTGAAAACTTAACTTTTGCATCATATAACAGAAAAATTACCTTAGACTCTTATACTACTAATAGGTTATGAGCATAACATCATTCCTATGGTGTACATGCAACCCTAATGCTTTAGATCTAGGTTTTCCTCAAGTTATACATGCAAACAATCTTCCAAAGCATAAACCCTAATCTAATATGTTTAAAAATAAAATTCATATGTAAATAAGGGTTTGGAATCTTACCTTACTTGTTATGTAGCAATAACAAGAACAATCCACAAAGTCCTTGACTCTTGAAAGCTTAGTGCCATAAGTGTTGCACCTCTAATGGAGTCACAAACACGACTAGAAACAAGGAAGAACAAGAGAGAGGGGAGAGGCTACAAAAACCATCTATGGTTCTCTAAGAACTCATTGGGATGTTTTTTGGAGTTGTTGGGATTCCTTTTATAGTTGAGGCTTCTAGGGTTATCAACTTGGAAACCCTAATTCCCTTGCTTTTACCTAAGTAACATATGGACTCCTTAATGGACAATCCTTGGACGAAATCTTTATGGACTCTCATAGATATTTCATCCACCAGATAACAATAAGGTCCATGAGCCCAAACTATAAATATTACTGATTTGCATAATCAGTCCCTGTTAATTTAATCAGTCTCTTTTGATCACCATATTAATTCCAAATTAATTAATGGTCAATACTAATTAAATAATATGATTTCTCAATTAATATATTGTTTTTATAATACATTAATAAATCATAATAAATCCTCTTTCTCCATAATTCATCCTATTAGTTGCTATGGTGAAGGCAACCCAAAAGGACCATGCTCATAATCGGTTCAGGTACATACCAAAATAGTTATGGGCTTAGACACCTAATCCAACTCCACCGAACTGCGAATCATCAACTTTTTCTGCAAAGCTTCTCCCATGAGTCGGCCTACAAACCTCTTGTTCCTCGGAGTCATTTGACCACACTTCAACTCTGCCAAACTCATCATCCTGTTCTTGCATAATTAAATCAGGTTTAGCATCATCATCACTCTTTTTCTGGACTTCCTCCAACTTTCTAAGGAAACAAGCCTCATCATCATCATCCTCCTCCTTCTTCTCATTCATTCTCCATAGCATGCACTCCTTTTCTAGATGATTGTTGCAATGACATTAGTTACAGTCATAGACGGAGTCACCTACAAGCTTCTTCTCCTTTTTCATTTCTTCCTTTGTATGGTTGTTCGCACTCTCATCCTTTACCTTCTTATAACTATAACTCCCCTGACAGTTTCAGTTTTTGTTGCGATCGAAATTTTTCTTTGCGAACCTCTTTGGGTTGGACACCATCAAATCATTATATTCTTTAGAGAGTTCACAATCGAAGAGATCAAACTCTGAACTATTATCAGCAACCTTCTATCCCTTTGCCACAAGTGTTAAAGAACCCATTCCAGAAACAACCTTTCCTTCACTTGTCACTTTGTCTTCATGTGACCTCACAATTCCAACGAGCTTTACTAAGGAGTAATTTTTGAACTGCTTGTGTGATTTAACTTTCAACATCACAGCTTTCCACTCAGACCATAGCTCATTCTTAAATGTTACCTTCTGCTCAATCAGTTCATGTTTGATCTTGTGCTTCACCATCTTGCTCAATAGATGGTTATAGCGGTTGAACTTTTGGTCCAAATTCTCCTCAGGCTTCTGAATGAAAGCTCCAAACTTCGAAAGTTATAGCGTCTGGATGGAATGTTCAAGATTAGCATCACTTGAGTATAGTTCTCTAAGCCTCTCAGTTTCGCAGGAGCTAACTAAGCGAAACGTGTCGTCTAGCAAAGCAAATCAAATAATTCTCATGGCCTTGACATTTCTGATTAGCTTGTCATTTTCATCTTTGGGAATATCATCAACTTCGAGAAGAAGATTGTTGTACTCAGTTTGAGTCTTGATAACTCTTTTTGTACCTGTGTGAGAAAACGTGTCCTTGGTTATTGCATCCCATTTCAATGAACCATTGTCTTCAAGCCCTAGCACATAATATTCAAAGTGTAGTGCCCACACTTCATAATTGTTAGGAAATAGAATAGGGATCCTTGTTGTAGATCCAATACCACTTGAGAGATTGATTGAGTTAACAGAAGAATCGTTAGGCTGCATGTTGTTGTTTTGATAAAAACCTGTAAGAACCAGACGTATAAACCTAAAATCGAGTTTAAGGTAAAATAAAGATCAAGATTAACGTCTGTAATCGATGAAGTTGAAGAAGAAGGCAGATCCTAGATCTTGTTAAAGAGAAAACCCTAATAGCTCTTATAACAGAAGAGATGCATATGGATTACACAGTCTCCTGCTCTGATACCAATTATTAAGAATAAAATTGAGTGATCGAATAGATTCAAATAGTTAAAAGAATCAAGAAAACAAAATGAAGATCAAATGTGTTGAATGATTATTAATCACAACCTTAGAAGAGCTAGATAAAGAATTACTACTGTAAATACATGTAGGGTTTTCAAAAGTGGCAATCCCTAGATACGGTGCATGCATGCACATTAAATAGTAAAACCATAATAATAATTAATGGGTGGATAGGCCCAACCCAGATAAAAAAACAGACTGAACTATAAGCCCATGATGACGTAACACTTAAGGTTCAACATGTCGAACCTCCATAGTTGCCGCAAACTCCACCCGAAATCTGGACACAAAACCTGACTAGGTCATGGCCTTATCACCGAATTCCTCCCACTAGTCTCTAGTTCGCTCCCTCAAACACCCAGCAACAAATATAACCTTCGACCCCTCAGGGCAGAAGTTTGTCACCTGTGCAAACTCAATGTCTGCGATCAATCACCTAGCCACGATAGGGTCTTTCACCCTTCAGAAGTTTGGTGCTCCACATCCCTTGAAATGCTTGAAGGAGAGCGTACGAGTCCCTGACTGGGCAGGTGCCGTGTCACTCCCGAATGCCCTAAGGCAATCCTCCATCAACTCAATGATACCCTCTTTGATCAACCTAAAAATCACCGGGGTCGACTTAAGGATGCCTCTTGTAATGGAGGATGCAGTGAACTCGTGCAATCCATCATCAACTGGTTTGGAATCCATACCTGACCCAGATCCTGAGCCTACCTGCTCCATGATGTGTCACCAACATTCTGAAACAAAACACACAATCTTCAGGGTCATACATAAAATTGATAGGTCTCACACTCTGCCACTCTTTGTTCCCGGCAGCTTTCCAAGAGTTAAGTACGGATCCTCTACTTTCAGTAGTACGGTCCCATACTACTTTCCACATCTATCCATACTTTCCTCATAGTTTTCCTTGGTTTACCAAATTCACTTCCTATCCATGTGTACAATTCGCAGTCGAATAATTTCTGATACTAATCTCATTCTAGGCTTACCCTAGGGTAGTCTTTGACCCACTCTCTACCATCAGCTGCATAAGAAGTCCATGATATCTCTCCCTAACTAGCTCGCAAATACCATTACATATTACTAAGACCATACAACTCTTCAAATGAGAGATCCTACCCTACAACGGTTGGAATCAGACGAGAGCTGAAAAATATTAATTTTATTGGTTTGGTTGTTAATTTTTTTAAAATGAGAATTTTACCTTCATAGACTATTTTTGAAACCAAACTACAACGACTATTTTTGCATTTATTTTTTTTAATTTAATATTATATATTAATTCTTTTAATTAATAATTTTTTTAATTTCTTTTTATTGGATTACTTTTTTAGTGTATTATTTATATATATACTAAATTTAAGTTCTCTTAGTAATAGTAACTTTTTTTGGGTTTATGTTTTTACCACAAATATTTGCTAAATTTGACATTTTTCGTCCTCCAAGTAAAAACTTTTACATTTTAAGATTTTGATTAAGTTTTTACATCTTTAGGTTTTTGCTACAAATCTTTAGTGATTTTAACACTTTTCGTTCCTTCAATCTAAACTTTTATATTTTGATGTTTTTATCATAAATTTTTAGTGACTTTGACACCTCTTAACCTTGAAGTCAAAATTTTTGCATTTTAACATAAAAAAAAAAACTCATTTAGACGTTTGTCACCATATTTTTCTAACTTTGACAACTTTCACACTATAGTGATAACATTTTTTTTCTCAGTCAATGTTTTTTTTTCTTTTTTCTTTTTTATTGTACACTTTTGACATCTAATTTTGGGAGTTGTTTTCAACACATCTTTTAAAGTTTGCCGATTTTCAACTTCTATGACATAGTCCAAAAGCGGCGGAACCGCGTCTCCTTTTCTACTAGAGGTGCAAACGAGGCAAGCCAAACCCGAGCATGGCCAGGCTCGGCTCGGGCTTGTTTAAGTTCTAAGAGGCTCGAGGTCGAGCTCGGCTCGATTCAAACTTCTTATACTGAACTCGGCTCGAGCTCGTAAACAATTATACAAGCTCGATTCGGGCTTGGGCTCGGCTCGTTTTTTGTCTGACTTGCCTAAATAAGCTTAAGTTCGACTTGAGCTCGTTAAGAGGCTCGTTTACTAATACCCTAAATTCTTAATCCACAAATATTTTAATATATAAAAAATAAGAATTTATATTATATAAAGGCTCGTTTAGGCTTGCAAGCCTAATCGAGCTTAGTGACATAGGCTCGAACTCGAGCTCGTTTAATAAACGAGCTTAATATTAAGCTCGAGCTTTTAGCGATCCGATCCCGAGTAGCTCACTAGTAGTTTGGCTCGTTTGCACCCTTATTTTCTACTTATATATAAATAAATATTATTTTTCATATATAATATTTATATATTAATAAATATTACTTTACTGGAAGACGTACAACATCGAACACGAGTTAGGCTACTACAACATATTGCAAGAAATCTTAGAGACTGGGTATGATGACAGCGATACATCGCATTATAATTGTAGTTTGTTTGACAACAAAGACGGTGTAATAGTTAATAAAAGCAAATTTATATATCACAAAGCCAACTCTTGAGTTCAAACTGACAATCTTTTTTGTTTGGCACCGCAAGTAGTGCAACTGTTTATGTATCATACGCTTCAGTGACAAAGGAAACGAAAGATAAGTAGACAGATATCAAGTCAAAACCAAAAATGATATTTGAAGTCACTGAAACTAAAATGATAGCATATGAAATATTTCAGGTTTAAGAGCGGTTTGAGTCACCATTTACTATAACTTTGTAATTATATTTCTAAGATTTTATTGTATTAGATTTTTTTTAAGTTACTTGTAAAGTATATAACATTATTTTGGGACCAAAGTATAAAATATGTATTTTGGAACTAGATAAAATATGTTTACTTATAATTCCTTTAATTGTTTATTTTTCTTTAATTTAAGTTTATTATTATATATTTTTTTTCTTAATTTATCAATTTTATGTATTTTAAGTCTATATATAATGATATAAAAAAATTTGTTTAAATAACTTATTTTTCGAGCCAATCAAATACCGCAAATGAAAATGTAAGTTATTCATTTTATTACCTTAGCTCATTTGATTTTTGATTATGTTATCTATTGTATTCCTTGATCTATACAAAAATTAACATTAAGGATAAAAATACACCATAACTTTTACATAAATTTATTAACGATTTAAATACTTTAATGTATTCATAAATAGAGCTAAACTGCCAACTGCCATGTCTAGTGACAAAATGGATATCACTATCTAAAATGGCAGAACTACCCGCAAAGTTGGGAACATACCTGACTTACTCTTCCCACAAAAGTAGGACTCAACAGCGCTAAAGAATGCGATGCCTTTTACTTTTAAATATTTACACATAGATAAATCACAGCATGTGCAAAACTCTATGTTTGTACATATTATTAAATTAATCCAAAAACTTTGTTTACAAGTTTATCTAATCCTATTTTTTCAGGATTTCAAATGTATTTTCTAGATTTTAATTCTTACAAAACATGATTACGGTTTTAGTTGTGCATTGTCTAATAAATTACAATATGTATAAGTTTTTAAATATGGATTTTTATTCCTTCTAATGATGGATTAAGCTTAATAACGTTGATAGTAATTTATTAATATATATTTAGGAAATTGTCAGAAAATTTTAATGTTTTTGGAAAAATTTTACTTTAGTTCTAAATTTTATTTTTTAATAGAAAAGTCCCGATTATTTAATTTTACACAATAATATGTCATTTCCTGTTAAAAGAAAAAAAAATATTTTTTGTTAATTTGAGCAGAAATGAAATAATCGGGACGTTTATGTTAAAAATTTGGAACTAAAATGAAACTTTTCTGATAATTTCCTATGTATTTCATTTATAAAAAAATATCGCAAGTTAAAAATATATTCACCGTAGAAGCTTTCTAAAGAGCTTATTTACTATCTCAAATACAATATATATATATATATATATATATATATATATATATATATATATATATATATATATATATATATATATATATATAGGGAGAGAGAGAGAGAGAGAGAGAAGAATGATCTTTTGAGAACTCATAGTTTCTCAAGAATACAAGAACCAAACGAGTATGTTAGATCAAATTAATAGAAGGTTAAGATACTTTGTGACATTTTTGTAAATATTTGATAAAATACAACGTAGGGGTATGATACTGAAAGTTAATAGGGGTACAATTTTGGAATAACTGGATTAATAATTAGTTCCTCCAAATTAAATCCGTTATTCTCTAATTAAATCCCTCTTCCTCCCATGACCTTCTTCTCTAATTCCCTTCAACAACCATCTTCTCAAGCGATAGATCCCAATCGATCGTTCATCGATCCAGTTTCTATCTCACATTCTCTCACAGTCACAAACGATCTATCATTGCTATATTTCTGACGAGCAAAGATGACCTGAATCACTACCAATTTCCACCTTAAATGAAGATTGAATTTGATACACACACTAAGGATCGAAGATTGACCACAATCACGACCAATTTAATCCACAATCACCACTAATTTCCAACACAGTCACCATCGATTTCCACCACAATCGTTGTTAATCCTTGTTCATAGCGAACCATGTATGTTCCATAAATAGACCTAGTTTTTTTTTTTTTTTTTTTTTTTTTTTTTTTTTTTTTTTTTCTCAAATTCTAGATTCACATATATCTCATACTAATTTATAGTTTTTGATGTTTCTCAAATGTTATCATATGCTTCTAACGCATTTGATTTATTTTTTAGTCTCCAATCGATTTTTTTGATGCTTTCAATTGCTACTTAATTCATGATTAGGTTGGAAGTCATAAAACTTTTCATACTTAGGAGTCAATTGTCACGTACAACGTTTTACACTTGACCAATCACGATACAAAGCTCACATACAGTGGTAGATTGTTTTACTTACAATATTTCTTAATTTTCATTTTCTGTTAATGAAAAAATAAAGTTTCTGCAATTAAAATCTTTGATTAATCATCAAATCCTTTAAATTCTTCTTAATAAGATAAAAAAAATTATGAGTATGTCCTACATTTTATTGTAACTTTTTAAATTATCATTAGTATTAAAGAAAAGCAAATTTAAAAATGTTGATAGATGTTGCTACCAATGTCCCTAATTTCTTTTTGCCTTTAACATAATTTTTTTTAACACATGTGATGCTTTACCCAATTTTTCCAACATTACTTCCTCTTGGTGTGAAAAGAATTAAGATAGTCCGCAACTTGGCTTAATCTTATTACCATTTTACTGTCAATAATATAAATATTTAAATAAAAAATAGAAAAAACAAACCCCTAAGCAATGGAAATTTAAATGAATCACATATGATTCACATATTAATCATATATGAATCACATGTGATTCACATATTAATCACATTTGATTCACATGTAAATTGCATGTGATTCAGATGTATAGCACATGTGATTCACATGTAAATCACACATGATTCACATATGAACCACATGTGATTAACATATTAATCATATTTGATTCACATGTAAATAACATATGAATCACATGTGATTCACATATTAATCACATATTATTCACATACTAATCATATTTAATTCACATGTAAATCACATGCGATGGTCAGACGGAGAGAATAATCCAAACAGTAGAAGATATGCTTCGTGCATGTGTCTTGGAGTTCGGTGGTAACTGGGATAAATACTTACCACTTGTCGACGTATAATAATAATTACCACGCTTCAATAAAAATACCACCGTATGAAGCATTATATGGTCGCAAGTGTCGTACTCCATTATGTTGGCGAAACATAGGACATAAGATCCTTGGAGGCCCTAAAATGATCCAAGACACCACCGAAAAGATTCAAATTGTACGAGAAAGAATGAAAGCGGCCCACGATCGACAGAAGTCCTATACAGAAAAGAGGAGACGACCCATAAAATTCCAGGTGGGTGATTTTGTAATGCTAAAAGTATCCCCGTGGAAAGGCATTATGCAATTTGGGAAGAAAGGAAAACTAAGCCCTAGATTTGTTAGTCCTTTCAAAATCATCCAGAGAATTGGAAAGCAAGCATACCGCTTAGAATTGTCTGAAGATTTGGTAGGTATTCAAGATGTGTTTCATGTGAGCTATCTGCGAAAATGCTTGAGCATCAATGATAAGATAGTTCCATTATCTGAGGTGAAATTGGATACTAAGTTAAGATATGTAGAAGAGCCGAAAGAGATCATGAATGAAAGAACAACTAATCTACGTAATAAAAAAGTAGAGTTGGTTCTTGTCAAGTGGAAACACCATCGAGGCCCAAATTATACTTGGGAAAATAATAATGAGATAAGAGCAAAATATCCCCATTTATTTTAATCGATGTAATTTCAGGGACGAAATCCTTAAAAGGAAGAGGTATTTGTAACATACATGTTTTGAAATCGTGTTTTAAGTAAATAATACTATGAAATAATATGTAAATTTGAATTTTGAGTTCTAACAGATAGTTTTTACTAGAAATGAAGTAAAACTATATTTATAATCACTCATAAAATATTGGAAGTCTTATAAGATTCCAATTAAAAGCCAAATAGTGAAATATAGCGAAAATATAAAATTTAAAATAAGTAAAATATTATTATTGAAAGTTGTACATAATCTCGTTAGAAACACATAGGGGAAAACCTCGTCGAAATCTGAGTTATAACGAAGAAGTTATAACCAATCGAAGATCCGCGACAAAACTGGCACGACGCCGAATGACGTAAAAAGTGAGTTTTTGATAAACTAATTTGTAGCCTTAGTAATCTAAATGAAAGTCGTAGTATTCGTTAAACCGATAAGTTCGATAAAAAGAACGCCAAATTCTGACTTCGTATGAGAAAGTTATGATTTTTTGAAGTTTCAACTTAGCAGTAGACATCTAATAACTTGAATTTTAGATCGAGTGATTTTTAGCCGATACAACCTAAACGAGAATTGAAGTTCTCATCATTAGTAGTACAACGGTAAAAAGTCTGACAAAAACGGACGTCGGGTGAAGAAGTTATGAATTTTTAACGGATTATCCTGTCCCGGTTAGTTAAAAATAATAATATTAAAAATAAATTCAAAATTAGCCAACGAAGTCTAAGCGAAAGTTGTAGAGCATAATTTTACCTACGTATGCATATAAAGAACGTAAAAAACGGAGCCCGTATGTGAAAGTTATGGATTTTAGAAGATTTGAGCCCATTTTCCGAGAAAATTCGCATGGATAAGCTTGGCCACGTCATCCGATCTCGGTGAGTCATCTGTCTCGCATCCAATGCTTGTCGCCTGCTTATTTGACCGAGGGTGTGGTCCAATGGCTATCCGACGAGCCTCGCATCAGACTCCACCCAGTGTCCGAGCCAAAGACCGAGCCGAAGACCCACCCGATGACGCACCTGAAGCCGATGACTCCTCGCATCCGAGCTCGCCGAAGCTGCCATCTGGTCTGAGCCTCACAGCCATCTTCCCTCTTCCCCTTGCTTCGGATTCAAACCTCGGCCCTATATAAGGGGTGCAAGACCTCCCGGGTAAATGTTAGAAATTTGCCACTTTTTACCCCTAAACTTATATTTCTTATACTTCCACTTCCCCCGAAGCCCCGGTTTTATTTTTAACACCCGAAACACACCTTGAAGTGCTCAAGAAGCCCAAAAATTTTATATTTTCGATTTTGAAGCTCTACCTTCTCAGAGCCCGGTTTTCAACGAATAAAGTGATATTTAGAGCCGAAGTGCTGCCCAAATTAATATTTTAGCCCCCGATTATTTCACGGTGAGTTTAATATATAGGAGCAATTGTATGTTATGTGTTATATGTGCTATGTGCTTTTCAATGTTATTATTTTAGGGTTTTTTTATTCGCTATTTTTAATAGCAAAGAAATACCTTTGACCATTTGATCAGTGAAAGGTCTTAGATTCACATTGGTACTGGTATGTAGCCTCTGGCCATGTAGAACATGTCTCCATATGAGAATGAATTCTATTCTATGGTACTGGCAGAAGGTTAGACAGGGCTATAAGCCTGAAATCTACCAAAATGTTAATCCGAAGTTGTATGTCTTCTGTGTCATTTGGGCCAAACTTTATTGATGTATATCAAGTATGGAAATTGTTATGACTCATTGATTGTATATCTTTGAATCAAATCAATGATTGATATGGAAAGCTTGTCACATGATTCAAATATGCCCTTGTTGTTCCTTGTTCCTATTTGCTTCTACCATATTGAAGTATATATATGGCATAACGTTATATTGTATCTATTATTGAACTCACTAAGAGTCACCGCTTACCCTCTCAATGTTTAACAAATTGCAGGAGATAAACATCCAGTATAGTTATATACTGGTAAAAGATTTTTGAATAGTTCAAAACTATTGTATCGATAGAAGCTTATGAATAGTTTAAAACTATTGTATTTTGCACTCCCATATGTATAAAACTATAGAATCCTGGGAAGTTATGTAATATCTAACACTTTAAAATAGTCGGTTTGTATCCAGAAGTTTGTAACCTCTTTATTAATGAAAAATATTGTTTTTATGAATATGCAGTAGCATGTTTTGGAGTAACTATCTTGTCAAGTATGAAAGCTTGGGTCTTTCATAAATACGAAAGTGGGGGTCTTTCAGTAAGTCACATATGTATTTTTGTGAGTGGTAAATTGAAGAAAATATGGAAATATTGACAGGAAGACATGGAAACGCTTTGAAATTTTATTGCATTTTTTTGTTTTTTATATTTTATTTTGTATCGAATAAAATACTTATTCTATTGTGTTTATACACTAGTAATCAAAATGAGTTTTCTTATGATTTCCTTACAAATATTATAGTATATGAACGCATATATATAATTGTAAAAATATGCATATATGTCACAACTAGCATTTTAGGGCTAGGAAATTTTGTCCATGTGTAAATAACTCCTATTGTATCTTGTAACCCTAACTTTGATGTTATACAAGTTGTTCATTAATAAATGAAAATTCAAGTCGAAAATTCCTCGTGAAAGCTTTAAACCTAATTCAATACGCTGCATTCACTCAACTTTAGGTTTTAACCCTAACTTCCCAGTTCAAACCTCTTCATGAACTAGGACTCTCTTATTAGGCCTTATTGAGCTGATAACCTCACAATTTGATTCTATGGGATGAAAACTCATTTATTTAACCTTTTGCGCCGCAATCCCGCATGTGGGCCCACATGGATCGAAAAATATTTAAATGGGCCAATACACTTCATGGACCATTCATTGGGCTAAAAACCATTATTTTGGGCCTTTAGAACCGAAAAATCCCTAATGGGCCAATGTAGTCTCAACTACACTTAAATCCAAGCCCAATATTCTTTTCTTTCTTTCCCTTTCCTAATTGTCGGTTTTTATAAAAAAAAAAAAGGGATAAATGAATGATTAAGTTGGGTTTGACACCTTATATTTACATGGAAAACATCCATGCATTTTCTTCCCTGTATCTAGGTCATGAATGTTGCCTCCCATATAACAAGGCAAGTCTTTCTCCCTCTTCTTTCTTCAATATCGGTCGAGACCTCACCATCATCTCCCGCATTCGCATTTCAAATATGAAAAACATCTTCATTCTCTCTCTAACTCAAGGAAAAATTCCCTCACTCCCTCTTGCAAATTTTCATGAGTTTTGAGTGTATGCTCAAGAAGATTTCTTCAAGATTCACATCTTTGGTATGTCATATAACATTCAAGCATTTATTCCATGTTACACTAAGAACTCTTCCTTACATAACTTCATTTCGTGTTCTATCTTCCTTGAACCATTTAAGTTTGGAAGCTTTTCCCTAAGGATCATTTAAGGCCGAAAATCTCCTTCTCTTTTCACTTCAAAACCAAACAAACTCAAGGTGAGCTTCATACCCCCTTGTTTTTGAGTTTTGCTACGTTTTTGGGGGAGAATACAAGATAGTTTTATGGTTAATCTTAATATTATGCTTTCATGTATATATTTTTCATGTTATGTTGTGTGAATATGCCATAAAAATATGATAAACACTCACAAATTCGAATATCTTCCAAGATTTGGTGATATTAGTAAGTAATCTACTTGAAGTAACTTTTTATGTTGTTTGGAAAGATTAAACATGTTAGAAGTTACTAGAAAACTAAAGAAACACTTGACAATAAAGATAAAAAAAATAGGCTATTGGTTCCATTTTTGGTTTTAATGGGCCTAAATTGATAACTCATGGTTATTTTTGGCCTAAAGTGTTATTTTTCCATACAAATGGGCCTTATTTCACAACCCACGGTTTAGTGGGCCTAAAGTGTAAATTTTGTTAAAAGTAGGCCTTACTTGACAACTCATGGTTTTATGGGCCAAAAGTGTCATTTTTTAGAAAAATGGGCTTTATTTGACAAAACACTGTTTTATTGGGCCTAAAATGTCCTTTTTAAAAAGAGTGGGCCTCTACTATAAAATTTCAGTTTGTTGGGCCAAAATGGTCATTTTTAATAAAAGTGGGCCTTTGATATCATTTTTGGTACTATTTGAACTAAAACGAATATTTTGATAACAAACGGACACTCTACTACATTTTTATCAAATTAGGCCTCATATAACACAACTTTATATCAATTGGGCCTTATGTGCCAAATCCTTTTTAACTGGGCTATGTATGGTAATCCGTCTCTAATTCGGCCTTATATGCTCATTTACATTTTTATTGGGCCATATATGATAATTCTATTCAAATTGGGCCTTTTATGACAAATTCTATGTTAATCGGGCTGTTAGTGAAAAGTTTAATACACTCGAAAATTTCATGATACTTTGGGATATCGACAAGTTTTCCACGATAGCATCAAATATTTTGACACTTTCAATAAAAACAATTATATTTTTATCGCCAATGGTTATAGTCAAAATACACACTCGAAACATTATTTCTAGCATTAAATAATTGGATACTCTATTCGCGTAAATTTAGTTAAGGCTCTTGTGAGACACTCATTCACTCATACCTACGTAGTGTACATAGTAAGTCATGTAGTTATAACCAGAGTCTCCTGGAAGGAGAGAGAGAGAGAGAGAGAGAGAGAGAGAGAGAGAGAGAGAGAGAGAGAGTTTGTTTATAGATCTATATGGGGATGACACCCCACACCTGAGCTGCTCGCTACAGCTAGACAGGCCAGTCTAGGGTGACAAATGTCTTACCGTAACCGTCGCCTGAAGAATGTCATGACAAGCATATCAAGTATGGTTATAGTGACTCACATAGAAAATAACAAACAAATAAATTTACAGAATGCACATACTATACTCATGATGCAAAGTATGAACTATACAGTTACTATTCACGTTTAAACTTTCACCACACTTTTTCATTATACGGAAAATATAGGATTTTCTGGGAAACTCTCTTTATACTCTATCAAAAAAAAAATCAAACATGCTCTAATACAATATTTGAAACAAAACTCTCAAATTTTTTTACAGAAAATATCGGATTTTCTGGTGATTAGAAACTGCTACAAAACTTTTCATACAAACATTGTATGCAATCACCAACATTTTTATATGTTGACGCTTTTCAAAATAACTTGTATTCTGAGGAGCACGTTAAAACAGGTTGGTTAATAAGGAATGAAGATTTTTGCTCTATTTTTTTCTCACCATACTCGATGTTTTGGATGTGTTGTATCAAACTAATACAATGATGTAAAACCATGATGGTTGGCATATTTTATGTATGGTGATGATGTTGTCTTTGATTCATTTATATACATTGTGATGATATTAGAAAGTGAAGTCACTTGCCCCGTACGTTTCTACCGTCTAGTTCGGGGGTGTAACAAATTGGTATCAGAGTAATGTTTATAGTGAACCGACATATCTAATCATACAAGATATGCAACTATAAATACATTAGGACTAAAATGTTTATAGTATTGTCACGATAAGAAACAATTAAAGTCTTTAGTGGAGTTGAACATCGTGGTTAAACCCAGGCAGTTATGTAATCGTATTGGGGTAAAATATAGTTTGATCAACTATATTTAATCAAAATATGACCAACATGTGCTTGGGAGTGATCATGGTGGGCAATAAATCTAAAACTTACCAACATTGTATCCAAAAGTTTAAAGGAAACAAACCTAAATAACTAAAATACTATAGGAGTATTTTAGGATATCATATAACCATCGCACATACACTTTATACACTTTTATCACACCTTCATTCTCGCTCAGGAACCATGCCTGAGTTTCAGGAAGGCGACCTCTACTACCAAGACCTAGTGGCCCACAAGTTGATTGATGAAGAACCAGAAGTGGTTCAAGTGGGAGTCCCAGGGATAGGACCCGAAGAATATCAAGAAATGGACTACGAGGATGAGAGATTTGATGAGGAGATAGATGAGGAAGAGGGCATTGAAGAAATTCCTTGAGAACCCCACCCTTCTGAAGTAACACTGGATCAACACATAGCGCCGAAAGACTCGACTGACCGATTACGCTCCTTAGAGGACGAGGTAACCACTCTTAGGAAACAACTCTTTGCAGCCGAAGCTAGGGCAGTTCGAGCTAAGCAAAGGGAAGCTGAGATCACTTTGGAGACGAGTGAATTGGCTGAACTTCTGGTGCGTCATTTCGGCATCTGAGTACCACCACCACTATCGATAGGACTCTCTTTTCATGTACTATTTTATGTAGGACCAACTTTATGGTTAAGTGACTACATAACTCATAGATTCATTATTCTGGTAGGTTTCATTTTCTCTATGTATGGCACGCCTTTTTAAAGGAAAATTTTCATGTATTGTATTATGAAGTTTATCCTTAATGAAATGATCTGTGTTTTATTTATGGTGTTGTTATATGCTATGAGTTCTATTTTCATTATTTCTTGATAGTATATGATTTCACTTATAAGTACAACCGAATGATCGCAACCGCTAGATAATAAAGGAATTCGGAACCAAAAACGATCATATACTTATCATCCTTCTACTCCATGAAAGCAGATTCCTCGAAGGTACGTACGCAAAAAAACCAACACGTAGCCACCACTGCCGCCTCCGCCGGAGGTAAGCTCTGCTGCATTCCACGTAGCAGTATCGGCTATAATTACTGCATCATTGGCTCACATCCGCAATGGAAACAATGGAGGCGGAAATGGTCAGGGAACAGGAAGCTCTAACCATGGAAACAATCAAGGACCTGAAAAAACATGCACTTATAAAGACTTTTCAAATGCGAAGCCTAGAACATTCAACAGAACCGGTGGGGTGATAACTCTAAAACGTTGGATTGAAATGACAGAGTCCGTCTTTGAAATATGTGAATCCCTAGAAGAAAGTAAAGTGAAGTTTGCAACCTGTACGTTTGTCGATCAAGCCCTATCATGGTGGAATGGTCATGTTAAGGCCTTAACACTCCTAGTGCTAATGCTAGCCATGGGAGGAACTCAAGGAAATGATGTTGGATGAATACTAATCCCATGGGGAAATACAAAAGCTGGAACAAGAGTTATTAAATATTATCGTACAAAACTCGGATATTGAAGCCTATATCTCTAGGTTCAGCGAGTTGGAACTTTGTGTCGGGGAATGATAACCTCAGAAGACAAGAAAATCGAACGTTTCATTTGGGGGTTAACTCCCCCAATTCAAGGAAATGTGATTGTTGCGAAACCTGAAACATACGACAGTGCAAAATGTCTAGCTCAAAAACTGTATGATCATGGAAACAAGAAAGGTAACAAGACTATGGAGACAAAAGCCAAGAAGGAATGAGGCAACAAGAAGAATTCGGGAAATAAAAGGAAAGGAGGATAGACATCAGGATCTTCCAAGAAACCGCAAATGGTGGCAGTTCACATTGTTACCACTCAATCCACACCAGCTCCAACCGCTCCAACTTCAACCGCACCAACTCTTACAAAGCCATATGCCGGTACTTTGCCTAAGTGTAGTAAATACAACTATCACCACAATGGTGCTTGCCGAGAAATGTAGTGTACCAAATGCAACCGCATAGGGCACACTGTCCGGTACTGCAGATCTTAACCTCAACCAAACAAACAACCTAACAACAAAAATGTTGGGGCCATTCAGACCTGATATGGATGTGGAGAGACTGGTCATTTTACATGCAATTGTCCAAAAACCAACACTCAAGGTGCAGGGATCAGATAGGGTCCTAACTGTAGGACAGGGGGAGGTGGTGCAATACCCGACGGTTGTCACTGGTATGTTTCCCCTCAACAACACTTACACATACATTTTATTCGATAATGGGGCTAAGGGGAGTTTCGTGAGTAATAAATTCAAACACATACTAAATCAACAACTCCATAAGCTAAGCGAAGCCTTCGCGGTGGATATGGATAATGGGAAAACTGAACCAACCAAAGATATTTTCGTAGGGTGCACTCTAACACTAAATAACCACTCGTTTCAAATCAACTTGATGCCTATAAATATTAGAAGTTTTGATGTGATCATCGGCATGGATTGGTGAAGCCCCGACCATTCCGATATTATGTGCCACAAGAAGGCCGTTCGCCTTCACCTACCCACCAATGAAACACTAATCATTTATGGTGATAAAGCTGGTGCAAATCTTCGCCTTATTTCATGCATCAAGGCACAAAAATGTCTGCATAAGAAGAATCACGCCTTTATCGGTCATGTTGTGGATAAGCAAAAAGAGGAAAAGAACATCAATGATATTCCATAGGTGCGCAACTTTCCCGGTGTATTTCCAGAAGATCTCCCATGAATACCTCCAGAGCGGAAGGTCGAATTCCAAATTGACCTTACACCTAGAGATACAATAATTTCCAAGTCACCCTACATGTTAGCTCCCACCAAAATGCAGGAGTTATCCATTCAATTAAGCGAACTTCTGGACATAGGATTCATAAGGCCGAGTTTCTCACCCTGGGGAGCTACAGTCTTGTTTGTCAAAAAGAAGGACGAATATTTCAAAATGTGTATCGATTATCAGGAATTAAACAAGCTCACTATTAAGAATCGATACCCACTCCCTCATATTGATGATCTATTCGACCAACTTAAAGGAGCCAGTTATTTTTCCAAAATAGATCTAAGGTCCGGTTATCATCAGTTGTGAGTCCGGGAAGAAGATATCCCCAAAACTGTTGTCCAAACTCGATAGTAGGGCCATTATGAATTATTTGTTATGCCCTTCGGTCTAACTAATGCTCCCAAAACATTTATGGGCCTCATGAATCGAGTTTGTCACCCATTCCTCGACAACTTTGTAATTGCTTTGATCGATGACATACTCGTTTACTCTCGGAACAAGGAAGAACATGGCTAGCACCTATGACTGGTTTTGGAGAGATTAAGGGCGGAGAAGTTATACACCAAATTCTCCAAAATAAGAGTTCTAGATTCACAGTGTGAACTTCTTAGGACATCTAGTCAGTGAACAAGGGATACATGTAGACCCTTCCACGATCAAAGATATTAAGGGTTGCGTAACCCCGAATATGCCAATGAAGATCAAGCAATTCTTGGGCCTTGCTAGTTATTATTGAAGGTTCATTAAGAATTTCTCCAAGATCACCAAGCCCCTCACCACTCTAACCCAAAAAGGCATACCCTTCAACTGGATTGACAAACAAGAAGTTGCTTTTCAAAACCTGAACTGAGCCCTCTATAGTGCTCTAGTATTATCCTTGCCTAAGGGAACGAAAGACTTTGTAGTATATTGAGACGCTTCAAATCAAGGGTTAGGATGTGTTCTTATGTATCATGGAAAAGTGATAGCTTACACGTCCAGGAAATTGAAGACCCACAAAGTAAACTATACCACTCATGATCTCGATTTGGGAGTTGTGGTCATTACCCTAAAAATTTGGAGGCACTACCTCTATGGTAAAAAGTCCACCATCTTCACAGATCACAAAAGCCTCTAGCATATCCTGAATCAAAAAGAACTAGACATGAGGCAACGGCGATGGGTTGAGCTGCTAAATGATTACGAATGCGAGATAAAGTATCATCCAGGAAAGGCTAACATAATGGCTGATGCCTTAAGCAGAAAAGAATAACCAGGTCGCTGAGTAAAAACACTAACAATGACCATCCACTCCCACATAACTTCACAAATCAAGGAAACTCAACTAGAAGCATTGAAGATGGATAATGCCACAAACGAAGCACTGCGTGGAATGGAAAAGAATCTCGAAATCAAAGAGGACAAAGCTTAATATTTCATGAGTCGAATCTGGATTCCAAAATTTGGAAGGTTCAGAGACATAGTCATGAATGAAGCTCATAAGACACGTTACTTCGTCCATCCAGGACCGGATAAGATGTACCTGGATATCAAACAACAATATTGGTGGCCGAACATCAAAGCGGAAATTGCTACCTATGTGGGCAAGTACCTGACTTGCGCAAAGGTTATGGTAGAATATCAGAATCCCACGTGATTACTACAACAACCAGTAATACCCGAGTGGAAATGGGAAAGAATAACAATGGATTTTATAACCAAATTGCCTAAATCAGCTGATGGGTTGGATGCCATTTGGGTGATTGTCGATCGGTTGACTAAATCCGCCCATTTCCTACCAATAAAAGAAACATACAAAATAGAGATATTAACTTAGATCTACATCAAAAAGGTAGTGAGACTTCATGGAGTGCCGATATCTATCATCTCTGGCCGAGATAGTAGATTCACCTCATGATTTTGGCAGTCATTCTAGAAAGCAATGGGAACCCAGCTCGATATGAGTACTGCCTACCATCGCCAGACCAACGGTCAAAGCGAGCAAACGATTCAAACGTTAGAAGATATGCTCCGAGCCTGTGTAATTGATTTTGGCAAGACATGGGATACCCACTTTCCCCTAACCGAATTATCGTACAACAACAGCTATCACACAAGCATTAATGATGCTCCTTTCGAGGCCTTGTATGGTACAAAATGCAGATCACCGCTCTGTTGGGCTAAGGTGAGAGTCACCTAGATGATAAGAGGGAAAACGTTGAACAACACACTCATAGGACCTGAGATCGTTCGGGAAACAACAGTGAAAATAGTTCAAGTCAGGGCACGACTCCAAGCATCTTGAGACCGAAAAAACAGCTATGCTGATAAAAGGCAAAAGCCACTTGAATTTAAAGTAGGTGATCGCGTGCTACTGAAATTCTCTCCCTGGAAGGGGATGATACGGTTTCGGAAATGGGGAAAACTAAATCCATGATACATTGGACCATTCGAGATTCTTACCCGAATTAGCCCGGTGGCCTACAAGTTGCATCTGCCAATGGAGCTTAACAACGTACACCTAGTATTCCACGTGTCATATCTGAAAAAGTGTCTATCAGACGAAACCCTTGTTTTTCCCCTAGATGAGATCGAGGGGAACAAGAATCTTTTGTTTGTTGAAAAGTCGGTTGAAATCATGGACATAGAGGTAAAGCGTACAAAAAAAATCCGCATTACGACTATGAAGGTTTGATAGAGTCTTAAGCGCGAACTGGAATTCACATGGGAACGCGAATATCAAATGATGCAAAAGTACCCTCACATTTTCTCTAGTTCCTAAGAATAGAGCGTTCAAAAGAATTTCAGGACGAAATTCCCTCTAACGGGGGAATGATGTCACAACTAGCATTTTAGGGCTAGGAAATTTTGTCCATGCGTAAATAACTCTTGGTGTATATTGTAACCCTAACTTTGATGTTATACAACTTGTTCATTAAAAAATGAAGATTCAAGTCGAAACTTCCTCGTGAAAGCTCTAAACCTAATTCAGTACGTTGCATTCACTCAACTTTAAGTTTTTAACCTTAACTTCCCGGTTCAAACCTCTTCACGGACTAAGACACTCTTATCAGGCCTTATTGGGCCGATAACCTCTCAATTTGATTCTATGGGCCGCAAACTCATTTATTTAACCTTATTGGGCCGCAAAACCGTATGGGGGCCCACATGGATCGAAAAATCTTTAAATGGGCCAATACGCTTCATGGACCATTCATTGGGCCGAAAACCATTATGTTGGGCATTTAGAACCCAAAAATCCCTAATGGGCCAATGTAGTCTCAACTACACTTAAATCCAAGCCCAACATTCTTTTCTTTCTTTCGTTCTCCTGATTTTCGGTTTATGAAAAAGAAAAGGAAAATGAAGGATTAATTTGGGTTTGACACCTAATAATTACATGGAAGACATCCATGCATTATCTTCCACGTATCTAGGTCATGTATGTTGTCTCCTATATAACAAGGCAAGTCTCTATGCCACGTCGTTCTTCACTATCGCCTGAGACCTCACCACCACCTCCCTCATTCTTATTTCAAATATCAAACACATCTTCATTCCCTCTCTAACTCAAGGAAAAATTCTCTCACTCCTACTTGTAAATTTTCATGAGTTTTGAGTGTATGCTCAAGAATATTTCTTCAAGCTTCACATATTTGGTAAGTCTTATAGCATCCAGGCATTTTGTTCCATGTTACACTAAGAAATCTTCCTTACATAACTTCATTTCATCTTCTAGCTTTCTAGAATTGTTTAAGTTTCGAAGCTCTTCTCTAAGGAGCATTCAAGGCCGAAAATCTCCTTATTTTTTCACTTCAAAACTGAACAAACTCTAGGTGAGCTTCATACCCCCTTGTTTTCGAGTTTTACTACCTTTTTGGGGTAGAATACAAATGGTTAATCTTAGTATTATGCTTGCATGTGTATATTTTTCATGTTATGTCGTGTGAATATGCCATGAAAATATTATAAACACTCACAAATTTGAAATATCTTCCAAGATTTAGTGATATTAGTAAGCAATCTACTTGAAGTAACTTTTTATGATGTTTGGAAAGATTAAACATGTTAGAAGTTACTTGAAAACTAAAGAAAGTATATAAAAGGACCACACTTAACAACAAAGATAAACAAAACGGGCTTTTGGTGTCATTTTCGGTTTTAATGGGCCTAAATTTACAACTCACAGTTATTTTGGGCCTAAAGTTTTATTTTACCATAAAAATGGGCCTTATATCCCAACCCACGATTTAGTGGGCCTAACGTGTAAATTTTGATAAAATTGGGCCTTACTTGACAACTCATCGTTTTATGGGCCAAAAATGGGGTTTATTTGACAAAACACGGTTTTATTGGGCCTAAAATATCATTTTTGACAAGAGTAGGTCTCTATTGTAAAATTTCGGTTTTGTTGGGCCAAAATGGCATTTTTAATAAAATTCGGCCATTTATATCAGTTTTGGTATTATTTGAGCTAAAACGATTTTTTTTATAACAAACGGACTCTCTGCTACATTTTTATCAAATTGGGCTTCATATGACACAACTTTATATCAATTGGGCCTTATGTGCCAAATCCATTTTAACTGGGTCATGTATGGTAATCCGTCTCTAATTCGGCCTTATATGCCCATTTACATTCTTTTTGGGTCATATATGATAATTATATTCAAATTGGGCCTTTTATGACACATTCTATGTTAATCAGGCCATTAGTGAAAACTCTAATACACTCGAAATTTTCACGATACTTTAGGATAACGACAAGTTTTCCATGATAACATCAAATATTTTGACACATTCGATTAAAATAATTATATTTTTATCACCAATGTTTGTAAACAAAATACACACTCGAAACATTATTTCTAGCGTTAAATAATTCTATTTGCGTAACTTTTAAGGCTCTTATGAGACACTCATTCACTCGTACCTACCTACTGTACATATTAACTCCTGTAGTTATAATCAGAGTCTCCTGGAGGAAGAGTGAGAATTTATGTATAGATATATACGGGGATGACACTCCACACCTGAGCTGCTTGCTACAACTAAACATGCCAGTCTAGGGTGACAAATGTCTTACTGTAACCGACGCCTGAAGAACGTCATGACAAGCATATCAGTCACATCAAGTATGGTTATAGTGATTCACATAGAGAATAACAAATAATAAATTTACAGAATGCACATACTATACTCATGATAAAAGGTACACACGATACTGATGAGATTTGTAATCGAGTTTAAAGATCAATTCATGTAAGAATTCAGAAAGAAGAAAAACGATGAACACGAGAGTAAATATAATCTTCGTTCAGCTCATATTATGCTCTTGATTTTACAGTAGCAAGTTCAACATCAGTTTGAGCTAAGCACTCAAAATAATTCTCCAAAAATATTTTTATATGCCTACACCCAAGACTGAAAACTTCTGGTTCTGTATCTTGAAGAAAAGAGAATGACTTGTCTTTAAGTATCAGGGCAACATTGATAAGATCATAAGTGTTCATCAATGGAAAGTCTGCCACAGTAAACTCTTGTATCTTTCCACTTGCCCTTGCCACAACATATTTTACATTTTGAAACTTCTCTTTGAAAATGACATCCATTTTTATAGATATCACCTTCTTAATTTTCTCCAAGAACCAAACTTCTTCATGAGCCTTTGCTAATACTGCATGAAAACGTATCTTCAACTTCTTTCCCTCTTCAGTATCCATAGACTTTGTCTCAGCCTTGAATAGTGGCATAATGAACATCATTTCATTGTTTGGAAAATCAAGTTGACCAAAATCAGTATTCGTTACCACAAAGCTCTTCTTTGGAATATTTTCAAAAGAATACATGTGATCGAACATCACCCTGGATTCTATTGTTTCGTAATTGTACAGTTTTGAAGGATCTCCCTTATCAACATTTGAACCTTCTAGAGCTCTTTGTCGCATTATACTCTAAACTTGCCTCATTCTTTCAATTTCAGCTGCCACCTCAGCTTTCTTCTCTTTGTTAGACTTCTCAACCAAACTCCCTTTCCCTTGTCTTTATCATTCAGAGGAGCTACATTCTTTGACAAAGAGACATCACTTTGATTAACAATTACAATATCTTTTGCAATAGGTCTTGAAATTGGAACAGTTGTAGTCACAGTTGAAATAATTGGAGCGGCTGACACAATTGTTGGCTTAACAACAACTTTTGAAGGATAAACCTTTCCTACCACCTTCATATCTTCAGTTTTCTTCTCATGTTCCCCAGCCTTTGCTTGACCAACCTTTCCTCCCCCTTGCACCCCTGTGAAAGCAGGTGGGGCATCTGATACATTGGGCAAAAGGCTTGAAATTCAAAGTAATGGAGCAAGGTGTTTTTGTAGAATGGCTTCGAAATGAATGAATTTCTGAGAAAGAAATTCTTGAGAAATAATTGGTGATGAAACTTTCGAAGATATTTCTTGAAGTTCTTTCAGCAATTTCACCAATTCTCCAAAATGTTGTTTTTCTGTAGCTGAAAACGAGATCATCTGAGGATTGAATTGTTCGAACATCTGAACACATTGAACAACCGCATCACGAATAATATCGATCTTCTGATGCGCTGATTCATACCCTTGTTGAATATGATGAACCTCCTTCGTCATTGTTTCACGAAGTTCACGAATTTGCATATTAACGTCTTCTCTAACCTTCTTAACTTCCTGTACGAAGAGCACATGACGCTCCTTCGTAACAATCTTCAAATCCTTCACTTCCTTCAGAAAATCAGATTTCAAAGAATTGATTCTATTCTCTGTAGAACTATCATTCTGATCAATTTTCTCAAGAATGCGGCTTTCAGAATCACGTATTAACCCTGATGCCTTCGAAATCATCTTGGTTTCCATTTCCTTCATTATGGAATCAACTTCCATGATAGTGATTCCAGCACTTCCCATATCCGCTTGAGATTGCAAGATAGAATTTAATTTTGAATTCAATATCTTGAGCTGCTTCATCATCATCAGCATATGGTCAGGAAAATCTTCTTCAGCTTTATCAAAAGAAAGAGCTTTGAATGTTCCTCCAAATCGTTCGTTATCAGTTTCCTCATCCACAACCATGGTTTCAGCAACAGGTGATGATGAATTTGGTGGATCGGTTGATTGTGTTGAGAATATAGTGGTGAAAGGTTGATCCATAATAGATTGGAATGTTGGAGAATCAGTGGTGGAAGTAACCTGAGGTAAAGATGTTGGTTCAATGAGCTTTATAACATCACTCTTCGAAATTTCAGTAGACTGAAGAAGCTCTACTTCTTTAGGAATTTCCTCTTCAGGAGTCTCAGGAACTTGTTCCACTTCTTCCATACGTTGGGTTTTCTTCAAAAATTTTGCCATATCTGTAGCCCTTCGTTTCTTAGAAGATGGAGACACCGGAGCTGGAATTTCTCGAACAGTAACCCCTTGATGAGTAACCTGTGCTTTCTTCACCAACTGAGATTTGCTTTTGATTTTTAGTCTTCGAAAAACACCCGTCTTCGAAGGAATCATGTCTTTTGATGGAGAGGCTTCGATAAGCGGTGTATCAGCCACTGAAGTTAAAACAGAAGACACCTCTTTAACAGTTTGAGATGTAACTATTAGCTCTTGCTTCTTTTGTATAGTTTTCACCCCCTTTTCCGAAGACTCACCCTCTTTCTTCTTTGATTTCTTCGACTTCTTCTTCTCTTCTTGCTGTAACATCCTAGTAACAACGGTCGTGTCAATAGATAGAAAATATGACACCAACACATTATTCGTGGGATCCACCTTCTTGAGCATCGCATCCGGAATGCGAGAAACTGTTGTAAAGATAGCCGGATCATCATGCACTCCTTCGGACTACCATACATGTGGAAAACTGCTTTGTCTTCGTATTCCGGAACTTTGATTTTTTCTTTCTGATAGACATATTGGACTATCAGACTCCAATATCTTGCACAAGAAATCCCCTGCTTAGCACTCGTCTTCGAAATGATTGTTAAGAACTCTGTCCATAATTGTTCAGAGTAATCGACTTGCAAATCATAGTACAACCCAGCTATCATTGCATACACCTCCATGCGTCCTTTATCAAGTCCCACAGTTCTTCCAGTAAGACATCGAAGAAAGATGCCAAATAAAAAATTCCAGATTGTTGTTAACCTTGACTTCTTGAAATCACTGATTCGCTTCAATGGAGGTTGATGACCCATCTCGTTGAACATGAACACCACTTGAGAAGAAGAAAGTTCATCATAAGGACCAGAATTCGAAATTCCCAAAATCTTGCAAAATAACCGCTTGGAGACCCTAATTCTCGTATCAGTAACCATTGTGAATTCCACACAGCCTGTCTCCTTGTTGTATGAGGCAGTAGAACATGCTTTTGACAACCAGGACATCGGAGCAACAAATGAATCAAACATTGCTTTAGACAAAACTGAATTCTGTAAAGCAACCACAAGCATGTGAAGTTCCTCCGGATACTTTGACAAATCCGATTCGACTTGATAGTTGGAACCCTGGATCTTTAGAATCGGAACACTGATTATTTCATCTGAAGTTGGTGATGAAGTAGTCGCCATTGATGAAGATTTGAGTAAAGAACTGATGAAGTAGATGAATCGCACAGAGAATTTTGTATTTCAGAGAGTTTGATCGCATAAAGTGTGAATACGTTCTGATTTGCCCTTTTATATGTAACCCTAGAATTTTGAATTTTAAGCGGGATGCATTAAATGCTTGCTGACATGGCACCTTGAAAAACGGAACGTACTCATCAAAAAGTAACAATCGTAACTGTCAACACACCGTTCACGCTTAGCATACACCATGCGTCATCAAGAGATAGGACTGTTTGGTATTCCCCAAAAGAATTGTAACCGTCGGATGCCTTCGGAATAGAGGTCAGACACTTTCACTTTTGAGGTTTTAAAAAGTGAAGTCATTTGCCAGAATTTCGAAATCGTCAGTTTAGGTTGGTGTTTGTAACACCGTAAATTTCAAGACAAATTTTTCATTTAAAATAATCATTTTACTCTTAGAAACACTTGTTTAAAATCTTATTCATAGTCGATTTACAAAACATAACTCCATTTTCACTTGCATAGAAAACCAAGATCCTCCAAAATATGACTCTTTCTCTGGTGTGTACAATCAAGCCGGTGCCGTCCCGTGATACTGAAAGAAACCTGTAAAACATCAAACAAAACACTGTAAGCACGAAGCTTAGTGAGTTCCCCAAAATACCACACATAACACATATTAGCCACTCGAGGCTATAACTCTGTGGGTCCGTACACCCAAACTCTGTGAACCCTCAGGTTCTAACTCTGGGAACCTTCCGGTTCCAACTCTATAAACATGCACAACATAAATCACATAGAAATAATGCAGTACAACACATCACGTACATATAGCATACAAATACTCTAATCACATAACTCTGGTTACCTACTCAAGGTAAAGTATAGTGAGAAGAATCACCTGGCAAGCAGAAAGCAGATATCCCCACACTTGAATCTCGAACTCGCCACCGCCTAACACGTAAGGCAAATACTCTCATGAATATAACTCTCGAGGCTAGAATAAATCCTCTCATAACACCCTCTTATGGGTAAAAGACTATTTTACCTCTCTCTTGGCCCAAAGGCCACATCGCTGTCCAAACCCTAAAACTCAACGGCCAACCCTTGGTCGAAATCAAAGTCCCCAGTCTAGGTCAACCCTTGACTGACTCTACTCGCCGAGTCAACCCTGTGACTCGTCGAGTTCCCATAATCAGAACTTCCCCATATCGCGACTCAACTCGTCGAGTCACCACGAGACTCGCCGAGTCCCACAACTCTGAGTCCGCTCACACCCAACTCACCGAGTCATCCCTTGACTCACCGATTCTCGACTCAACCAGGAAATATTTGGGACTCTTCGTCAAGACTCGTCGAGTCCAAGAACAGACTCGCCGAGTCTACGGCTATCTTCAACCTACTCGCCGAGTTGTTCATACAACTCGCCGAGTTCCAGGCCATCTTCATCCAACTCGTCGAGTCCACCCATGTGACTCGCCGAGTACCGACGGTCTGAATACATTCCGAAGCATTCCAGGCCATGCAACTGCTCCAAGACAAAGATCTAGCCTCCTACCACTCATCCATCACGTAAAGTGGCAAACTTTACGTGAATCCAAAGAGATCTAAGCCGTTTGCACATTGGGGCTAGGGTTTGGGACATGCAAGCTTCACTAAACACTCCAACACAGGGACTTTCATGCTCTCTGATTCTTCTCCCTTCCAGATCTGAGGTAGCAACCTCAGATCTAACCTCTAGACTTCCCATTTCATCCATAGACAATTTCTCACAAACCCCAAAATGAAGAAACACATAATCAACAGGTCAAAAACGAGATACTACCTCTAAGTGATGCCCCAACTGCAATGCAATTCGAATCCAAGCAAAGCCCCTTGTTCCAAGCCTTCAATCTTCCCAAAATTCCTTCAACCATTACTTCTCCAAGCTCCAATCCACTCAAAAATGGTGCTTCTCCGCGATTTAGGGTTTTCTGGGGCTCAAGGGGTGATAAAGAGGCTGGGAGGAAGACATAATGATCATTATATAAGGCTCAACCCCAAGAATTAGGGTTTTCTCCACTCAGCGCCTACTCGCCGAGTCCAATACACTGACTCGCCGAGTCGGCCACTTAACACGCGACCAAGTCGCGACTCTACTCGCCGAGTCCACACATGGACTCGCCGAGTCGCTCTTTCCCAATTTACTCTTTTAGCCCTTCAACTCTACTCTTGATATTTCGGGATGTTACAATTCTCCCCCACTTAAATTAGGCTTCGCCCTCGAAGCCTACAGTAACTCAACTCCAGAATTACTCCCACAACGTGCCACCTGGCCTTAATCGGACCAGATCTCACAAGGCATACCCATCGAAACTCGAACACACTTTCCCTTTCCTTACGGTGTCCTGACCATTGTCTCGAACCGGGCACCGGATGCACCCTCTGATGACCACACACATCAATCCGAGAATTACCCATGAAGTATCACTGCCCCAAATCTCAACAATCACTCGACCCATAAGGGTTAGAAGACATGAACCATCGGATCCCCGATTCGAATCCCTCTCTATCCAATCCGTGACGACGGAAAGACCCACTCTTAAATCCTAGAGCAACTCCCATGAGTCCTCTTCTTGCAATCACACACCCATGCCGCACCAACCTTCGCACTCTCGGGTTAGGAAAACCCGTCACAATGATGACGTCTCTAACATCCCCAGGAGAAACCACCACTACGCACACAGCCCTCGATCAGAATCAAGTTGGGAGTCCCAGACTCCATCCCTACATCCATCCTGAGACTCTTGGCTCTACACCCGCGGAATCCTTCCGCGTCCTCAGCAGACATCCCATCATGATGTCATTCCATACCACTGTCACAGACACAGTGTTCGACCACCATACTCCAAATCATCCATTCTCACTACAACTTTCACTTCCGCGAATCAACACTTTCCCCAGTAAATGAGGATCCAACACTTCCTCCCATACAACAGCACAAAGGGTGGCATACCAATGCACTAATGATGGCTGTTGAAATAGGATAACTCAACCAAGGCTAAATACGTGCCGCAACACCCTCCGAAATCTAATACATATGCCCGAAGCATGTCTTTGAGCGTCTGAATCGTTCACTCCCTCTAAGGTGTCCTCCGACATCATCAGGATAAGCTCTAGCTCATCACATATCCCTCTTCGAGACTGAGCACCAGGTCAGCTTTTGACTCCACAGCTGAGCCTCCAGAGGTCACCCAAATCATGATCCAAATATCCCACTAACTTCCTCCCCGTGACCACTATCCCGGCCCCGTGACACGCAAGTCACGAAATTCTCTTTTCCTTATGCAAGAAAGTACAATCCAACCGAGGATCGTCTCCACTCTGATCTCTGGTTTCTGCTGCGCATATCCCTTGCCATCTCACCACATTCCCCGACAGAGACGGGGACCCCAGTTCTGCCCCCGGTCCAACATCCAGGCTCCAAAAACTCAATACTAGGGCTACTCAAGCCCAAAACTCTTCCACATCATACACTGATCGGAGAACATTCCATCATCACACTCTCTTGCCATCTAGTGAGCACTACGACTCCCCGCGGTATCACAACACCCTCTGGCTAGTGAGTACTACGGCTCCCCGCGGTATCACAACACCCTCTGATTAGTGAGTACTACGGCTCTCCGCAGTATCACAACACCCTCTAACTAGTGAGTACTACGGCTCTCCGCAGTATCACAACACCCTCTGACTAGTGAGTAATACGGCTCCCCGCAATATCACAACACCCTCTGACTCCACTAGCTCGTGCTCCACAGACTATCATAGGCGGCTACCCATACCCGTCTCGAATATTCATTACAGACTCTGGAGGCAATCGTCATAACAGATGCCCACCCTTGCGAAGATCCACTCTCCCAAGTAATCTCCCTGGATGCCCATACTCGAAGGGCTATCACTAGTTCCATAGATACCTGATATACCACAAGTCGTCTCAACTCAAGATTCACGAATAACTTCGAAATAAAGATATCAATACCCGGATACCTCGGAACACCCCCACCGATCATCACAAGATCCTGCCACAACCACAGGTTTCCTGCCCCAAGCACCATATAGATGCAATAATACATTCCCTCTGAACCCTATAACTAGATCTTCATTTTTCCCAAGTTGCAACTTCGGTGTATTCAATTTCCCAACTGCAATACGAAGAAACGCTAACGCTACGAAATACGCTGATAATTCTCCGAAACCCTTTTTCCCGCCACTCAAAACCCAAACAAGGATACGCATACCGACCCGGGAGTTAGCTGCCCAATCATTCTTTATCTACTTTCCCCAACACTGACCAATACCAGATTCCTGACTAATAAACACCTGTCGTGGAGACATTCATCCTTCTCGAACAAGTACTTCCCGCATTAACTCACTCCGACCCCTTTCCTCGATCACCAACATCTCTGGTCTCATGATTTCTTACCGCATATCTCTATACTCCACTTATAACTGCTCCTGACAAATCTCTGCTTTCTTACATACGGCACCCGGTTCTCCCCCACTTAGGGTTCAAACCGTCACCAAATAGCACACAACTATTCCATAACTATATTCTCCAGCAAAATCGCACCTGCCCCCTTACGGAAATGAATCGACTTCATATACTCTGAACCTCTGATGAACTCCTCAAGAACTCCCCGTCACGTCTGCCTCTAGTCGTTCCAAATATCTTACCAATCTAGTACCAACAAATCAACTGCTCAATAACATCCGTGGCTCATAGACTGAACCATAAAATCACCGTACCCCTCACCTCAACTCATCAACCAATGCTCCAACACCGGGATCACCCCACGAACAAGGACCCACTCCCATATTCAACACCCCATGGATAGAAAACTCTCTGCACCGCTAAACTCGACTGAACTCCCCACTGATACCACTACCATACACCCGACTATACTCAATTAGGTATAGCGTGGCCCTCGACTATCTTAGTCCCAACTGACTATTTGCTCATGATAGATCACTCCCTCGCGGCACACATGTTACCTGATACTCTGGGGGAAATCATCATCAATGACGACCTGCAGGGTTTACCCCCTAAACCCAAAACCAAAACATCATGCTTCTCATATTCTCACACTTACATAATTAGTACCTCCCCGAGCATAGGAGGTGACATCTCCTTTATCGACTGATCACTCAACACAGATCGAAATTCTCCCTTCCACTGACTCCTTACTAGAATACTCTGAGGGACTCTCGATCTCCCTCTCAAGGGACGCCTCTTCGAACTTACTCGTGACCGAATAACCGGAGAACCACAAACATCATTCACTACGAACCATGGTACTCCTTCCACGACATCTCTTCTCAATATGCCCCGATGTATGGTACCCTAACCATGACATCACTCCCCAATTCGCTCTGATGTATGGTACCCGGACCATAACATCACTCCTCAATCTGCTCTGATGTATGGTACCCGAACCATAACATCACTCCTCAATCTGCCCTGATGTATGGTACCCGAACCATAACATCACTCCTCGATCCGCCCTGATGTATGGTACCCGAACCATAACATCACTCCTCGATCCGCTCT
This sequence comes from Lactuca saligna, assembly GCF_052625555.1. Taxonomy (NCBI): domain Eukaryota; kingdom Viridiplantae; phylum Streptophyta; class Magnoliopsida; order Asterales; family Asteraceae; genus Lactuca; species Lactuca saligna. The sequence goes on along the minus strand of NC_136421.1, from coordinate 142,085,031 downwards.
GATGTATGGTACGCAAACCATAACATCGCTCCTCAATCTGCTCTGATGTATGGTACTCGAACCATAACATCACTCCTCAACCTGCCCTGATGTATGGTACCCGAACCATAACATCACTCCTCGATCCGCTCCGATGTATGGTACTCAAACCATAACATCACTCCTCAATCTGCTCTTTAGAACCTTCAGAATACTCCCTGTATCAAGTATGGGTCCTCTGCTTTCAGTAGTACGGGCCCATACTACCTGCCACATCTACCCGTACTTTCCACACGGACCATCCCAGAGCTTCTAAATAGCTGCTCGACCTGCTCTTTCACCAATCCCATTACGCGTGCTCGCTCCCCAGCGGAATTCTCTATTCTACAAGCGCACTCATCTGGATAGGGTTATTCCCTAGGCTCCTCCGTCGTCCTCCCACTTCTTTGCTATCAGCTGCTGAAGAGCTCCTAATGATGCCAGCCATCTACCTCCTGAATATCGTCATACTTAAAACATAACACATATATCGCCATCTTCGAACTTACTCATGAATATCGCCATCTACCTCTCTGTGATAACTCCACCTTCTCAGCTCATCCTCGAAAGTACCACCGAACTCTGTAACTCTACCCCTCATGGGTTCTAACTGGATACTCTCACTCATCACATACTTAAAACATAACACATATAACAATGAGTCCTAGGCTAAGGCATCACAAATCAGGCCACTCTAGTCCTAACATATGAAATACCTAGCCTGTCTCTAGCATGCAATAATATCTCATAAAGTGCATCATACATATCTCATAACACAAAAATAAGGGTATTTTGGGAAATCACCGTTCGGGCTCTGGCTGATTGTACACACTGCTCCTTCTTGCTTTCTCTTTGAACTCTTATTCACTTTTAGAAAATTATTTCTTTAAAAACTTTTCGTACTTCCTCAGTTTGAGTCCAGATTTAACCGAAGGCGCATCCGAATCCCTCAAACCAAGGCTCTGATACCAACTTGTAACACCGTAAATTTCAAGACAAATTTTTCATTTAAAATAATCATTTTACTCTTAGAAACACTTGTTTAAAATCTTATTCATAGTCGATTTACAAAACATAACTCCATTTTCACTTGCATAGAAAACCAAGATCCTCCAAAATATGACTCTTTCTCTGGTGTGTACAATCAAGCCGGTGCCGTCCCGTGATACTGAAAGAAACCTGTAAAACATCAAACAAAACACTGTAAGCACGAAGCTTAGTGAGTTCCCCAAAATACCACACATAACACATATTAGCCACTCGAGGCTATAACTCTGTGGGTCCGTACACCCAAACTCTGTGAACCCTCAGGTTCTAACTCTGGGAACCTTCCGGTTCCAACTCTATAAACATGCACATAAATCACATAGAAATAATGCAGTACAACACATCACGTACATATAGCATACAAATACTCTAATCACATAACTCTGGTTACCTACTCAAGGTAAAGTATAGTGAGAAGACTCACCTGGCAAGTAGAAAGCAGATATCCCCACACTTGAATCTCGAACTCGCCACCGCCTAACACGTAAGGCAAATACTCTCATGAATATAACTCTCGAGGCTAGAATAAATCCTCTCATAACACCCTCTTATGGGTAAAAGACTATTTTACCTCTCTCTTGGCCCAAATGCCACATCGCTGTCCAAACCCTAAAACTCAACGGCCAACCCTTGGTCGAAATCAAAGTCCCCAGTCTAGGTCAACCCTTGACTGACTCTACTCGCCGAGTCAACCCTGTGACTCGTCGAGTTCCCATAATCAGAACTTCCCCATATCGCGACTCAACTCGTCGAGTCACCACGAGACTCGCCGAGTCCCACAACTCTGAGTCCGCTCACACCCAACTCACCGAGTCATCCCTTGACTCACTGATTCTCGACTCAACCAGGAAATATTTGGGACTCTTCTTCAAGACTCGTCGAGTCCAAGAACAGACTCGCCGAGTCTACGGTTATCTTCAACCTACTCGCCGAGTTGTTCATACAACTCGCCGAGTTCCAGGCCATCTTCATCCAACTCGTCGAGTCCACCCATGTGACTCGCCGAGTACCGTCGGTCTGAATACATTCCGAAGCATTCCAGGCCATGCAACTGCTCCAAGACATAGATCTAGCCTCCTACCACTCATCCATCACGTAAAGTGGCAAACTTTACATGAATCCAAAGAGATCTAAGCCGTTTGCACATTAGGGCTAGGGTTTGGGACATGCAAGCTTCACTAAACACTCCAACACAGGGACTTTCATGCTCTCTGATTCTTCTCCCTTCCAGATCTGAGGTAGCAACCTCAGATCTAACCTCTAGACTTCCCATTTCATCCATAGACAATTTCTCACAAACCCCAAAATGAAGAAACAACATAATCAACAGGTCAAAAACGAGATACTACCTCTAAGTGATGCCCCAACTGCAATGCAATTCGAATCCAAGCAAAGCCCCTTGCTCCAAGCCTTCAATCTTCCCAAAATTCCTTCAACCATTACTTCTCCAAGCTCCAATCCACTCAAAAATGGTGCTTCTCCGCGATTTAGGGTTTTCTGGGGCTCAAGGGGTGATAAAGAGGCTGGGAGGAAGACATAATGATCATTATATAAGGCTCAACCCCGAGAATTAGGGTTTTCTCCACTCAGCGCCTACTCGCCGAGTCCAATACACTGACTCGCCGAGTCGGCCACTTAACACGCGACCAAGTCGCGACTCTACTCGCCGAGTCCACACATGGACTCGCCGAGTCGCTCTTTCCCAATTTACTCTTTTAGCCCTTCAACTCTACTCTTGATATTTCGGGATGTTACAGTGTTACTCAAACCTCAAGGATTTCGTGTGTGCTGTGTTCCAAAAGAAATTAGATGAGAAACAAGAAAAAAAAAACTTTTCAAAACTTGTGATGTCAACAATTTCTTGTTGACACAAAAACAATTTTATCCCAGGCAAAGATATCTTCGAAAATTATCAAGAGAGATAATTAACAGCTTGATTGGTTTCCCATGAATTACAATCGATAACTTGTAAAGAAGTTTCGAAGGGTTTCTTTTATAGGTCAAACTGGTGGCTTCAAAAATTTCGTTCCATATCATCCTTAAAAGAAGGTGAGAAATTGTAAACAAAATTAGTTGTATAACCAGTGTAGTCAGTGACAACTTGGTTGCGAATGATATTCAAAGTAACTAGAGATTTGAAAATATACTCACACGGAAATCATATTCATAAAAAAATTTATACTGGATCTTGTTGGGAACAAACATCGTGGTTTTCTAATGTTTGATTAAGATCACTCAAGAGAAATGAATATGATTTGGAGTATAAAAGGTACTGAAACAAATGTTTCGTAAGATCTGAAACATGGTTCCCCATCAATTCCTTAAGGTTTATGATATTTTGGGTTTCACTTCTATCACGAACTCATGATATTAGATCATAAACACAGATTTGTGATTTGTCTAGGTTTTGATTGGTTTGATCAAAGACCTCAAGGACAAATCTTCGAATATTTGGAATGTAAGAATTGTTTGGTTTAAAAAGATTGGTTAAGAATTGAATGGTACCTCTGTTATATTGGACAAAACAGAAAACTCTTAACTCATTTGAGAAGAGTAAGGTAGCTCTTGTTGATTTATGCAAATACAAGCCTTGTTGGGTAGAAATTTTCATGAGATAATTTTATCAAGGCTTTCATCTCTCATACATAGAATCATTCGAGGCTTGAGACAACATGCAGCAGCATGCTTCTAGGGACATTCTAACTAATCCAAAATGTATCAAGAACATACCTTTCCTTCAAAACCGTACGCATGAATCCTTCGTATTTGAAACTTGATAAAACTCACAATACACATGTTAAAACTAAAAAAAATAAAAAATATTTTTGGTATTTTTGTAATTTTTCAAAAGATTAAGAACAAACTAAAACAAAATCTTTTTGGACTTTTAATTTTTCAATAGAAGAAAATATTTTTGATTTTTCAGGTTTTTCAAAAAAATAAACAAACTACAAATCTAACCTTAGTTGAAATGTGTACAAATACGAAGCATGCAACCCATTGACTTGAACAATAACCTCTGATTATTTATTTCAAAAACTTCCAAATGCGAAGCGTTCAAAGCGTTGACCATGAACAGTAACCTCTGAACACTTAATCTTCTTCTCCATCCATACACCAAATGATTCAGACCCATCACTCTTCGCCTTTATCAGATTAAAGTGAATTTCCATCAATCATTCCCAATCCATCTAAGATACGAAGAAACGACTTTTCATCCAAAGCTTTTGTAAAAATATCTGCCACTTGTTCCGTTGTTTTTACAAAATGAACTTCAATATTTCCTTCTTCAACATGATCTTTGATGAAATGATATCTAAGAGCAATGTGCTTGGTCTTCGAATGCTACACAGGATTATGACAAATTCTTATTGCACTTTGTGAATCACAATATAAAGGAATCTTTTTCATATTAATTGCATAATCTCTTAATTGACTTTGAATCCAAATTATTTATGATGTGGACGCAGCTGCAGCAACATATTCCGCTTCAGCAGTTGAGATTGAAACACATGTTTGTTTCTTCGATTGACAACTGACCAACTTTCCATCTAGCAATTGACATCCACCTGTTGTGCTTTTACGATCAAGACTGCATCCTCCAAGATCCGCATCCGAATAGGCTTGTACAAAGAACCCTGTTTTCGAAGGATACCACAATCCTAACGAAGTAGTGCCTTTCAAATATCGGAAAATATTCTTTACTTCAGTTAGATATGGTTCACGTGGATTTGATTGATACCTTGCACAATTACAAACAGAACACATAATATCAGGTCTACTTGCAGTTAAATAAAATAAAGACCCAATCATGCTTCGATACAAAGTAATATCAACAGCTGATTTATCTAACGAAGGAGTTAGCTTTATGCCCGTTGCCATTGGTATTCGTAACCTTGTGCTATTCGTCATTCCAAACATTTCTAACAAATTCTTCGTATATTTCTCCCGATTAATGAAGATGCCTTCCCTGTTTTGAAGAATATCAAACCCAAAAAGTTATTAATTTTGCCCATCATACTCATTTCAAATTTGTTTTTCATCAGATCTTCGAATTCTTTAGACAAAGTAGGGTTAGTTGAGCCAAAAATTATATCATCAACATAAATTTGAACAAGCATCAGATGATTCCCATCTTTCGAAATAAAGTGGGATCAACTGATCCTTGTTTAAAGTTAGATTGTTTCAAAAAGGATGTTAATGTTGCATACCATGCTCTTGGTGCTTGTTTTAACCCATATACTGCTTTATCTAAAATATAAACGTGATCAGGATGTTCTGTGTTTATAAAACCTGGAGGTTGTTCAACATAAACAGTTTCTTCGAGTTCTCCATTTAAGAATGCACATTTTACATCCATTTGATAGACATCAAAATCTTTATGAGCTGCAAAAGCCAGAAAAATACGAATAGCCTCGAGTCTTGCACCAGGGGCAAATGTTTCTTCGTAATCAATTCCTTCTTGTTGAGAATATCCTTTAACAACTAGTCGAGCCTTATTTCGAATAATGTTTCCATCTTTGTTAGTTTTGTTTTTATAAATCCATTTGAGTCCAACAATTGACACATCAACAGGTTTTGGAATTAATCTCCAAACCTTGTTTCTTTCGAATTCAGACAATTCAGCTTGCATAGCAACAACCCAATCAGAGTGTTCCATTGCAACCTTAACTGTCTTTGGTTCGATTTAGGAAATAAAAACATTAAACATGCATAATCCTTGATGATTATTCAGTACCTGATTTCGTGCATGAAGTTGTACTCTTGTCATTATACCTGCTTGTGGATCACCAAGAATTTGATCTTTTGGATGATTTCTTGTCCATTTATCCATTGGTGGATAATTAGGATCAAAATCCAAAAGTGCATCTTCGAACATTTCATCTGTTTCTGATCCAATTATGGAAATTGAATCTTCAGCATCATCAAAATTTTCTTCTTTACGATTTTGATCATTCTCAAGTATAGGCTCCCCCTCAATGATTGACTCCTTTTTGATATTTTGCTCTGGTTCATTGATCGGATATTCTTCAAGAATTTGCTCCTCTTCGACATTAACATTTGTTGACATGTTATCTCTTTCACTATAATGCTCCCCCTCAACAAAACTATTTGAATCCAAGTGCTCCCCCTCCACTGGATCATCAGCTCGTTCATTTGGATTTAGATTCAAATTCGAAATTGAATCATTGTTATGCTTCGAATTTTCTGATGTTTGATTACCAGTTGCATTTCTTTCTGCATCAACTGCTTGATCTGAAATACCAAAAATCGAATCATAATCAACATCATCCATTTCAATTAAATCATCTTTATTTGAAGAATTTTGCAAAATAGGATAATTCGCAAATATATGATTAGACTTTTTAATGTAATGATCATCAAATGTCAAATTAAAAGTTTCTTCCACTTTGCGAGTTCGCTTATTTAACACTCTATAAGCAACTGAATTGTGTGAATATCCCAAGAAAATTCCTTCATCTGCTTTTGTTTGAAACTTCGAAATATTATCCTTAAGATTCATTACAAAACACCTGCATCCAAAAACATGGAAAAATTTGACATTAGGTTTTCGATTATTGATGATTTCATAAGGAGTAACATCAAACCGTCTATGAATGAATGATCGATTTTGAGTAAAACAAGAAGTTGAAACAGCTTCAGCCCTGAGATATTGAGGTAAATTCGAATAAGCCAACATTGTTCTTGCAGCTTCACATAATGATCGATTTCTTCTCTCAACTACACCATTTTGTTGTGGTGTATAAGGAGATGAAAAATTACGCGAAATTCCTTTTTCCACCAGAAATGAATCAAAGACATGATTTTTGAATTCAGTTCCATGATCACTTTTAATTTTTCGAACTGTCTTTTTCAATGAAACTTCCATTTTCTTGATAAAATCAATCATTATTTGTGGAACTTCGGATTTTAACCTGAGAAAATAAACCCACGTAAATCTTGAAAAATCATCTACAATTACCAAAATGTACCTTTTCTTGTTAAGAGTAGCAACTATCGAAGGACCACATAAATCAATATGCAAAAGTTCGAGGGGTTCAAAAATCTTCGAATCTATTGTGATAGGATGACCTTGTTTGTGTTGTTTTCCTACTTCACAAGCTGCACACAAACTGTCATTATCATATTTAAGTATGGGTAAACCTCTTACCAGATCTTGTATGACAAGTTTGTTGATGTTTCGAAAATTGAGATGTGATAATCTCCTGTGCCATAACCAGCTAACATTAGTAGCAACCTTCGAAAGTAAACACACAACAGGTTTGCCTACAATAGGAACAATATCCAATGTAAACATATCACCTTTTCTTTTTGACTTAAGTAAAAATTCCTTTGTATTAACATTCGAAATGACACTTCCTTCTTCATTAAAAAGAACTTGATTTCCAGTGCCCACAACAAGTTGTGAAACACTTATCAAATTGTGTTGTAAACCTTCAACAAATGCAACTCTGTTGATAGTGAAATTTCCATTTGTTATCTTTCCATAACCCTTGACTTTGCATTTGTGATTATTACCAAACTTAACCACTCCTCCATTTTCTAGGCTTCGAAAATCACGCAAGTTTTCCTTCTTCCCAGTCATGTGACGTGAGCAACCGCTATCAATATACCATTTGTTATCATATTGCTCGTCACAAAGTACCTGCGATCATTGAAAAAATTTAGGTACCCAATCTTTATTGGGTCCATTCATATTAGGTTTGTGTTTCAATTGTAAAGTACAACCATTAACCCAATCACAAACTTTGGTTTTGAAACTGTCAATAAAGTTAACATTTTTTATTCGAAGGGTCAGATATATGAGTTTTTATTATTTTCAAATTTTCACTAATTACACCCTTCTCTTCTTGAGTTTGTGATTTTTCACTTTTTGCTTTTATGACCGGCTGCCAAGCTTGAATTGATATATTTGACTCTTTGGATGATGAACTACCATTCGTTGAAGGATTGACATATTTGTTATATGCTTCATGTATTTGTTCTTTCGAAAACTTACTTGATTGGTATATTTTTCCTCTTCCTTCCAACCAATGATCAATATTTCTCTTTGTTGTTATTCCCTTTGCATATGAGACTTTGTCAGCTTATTTCTTCAAAGGATTATAACAGTTTGCTGAATTTGGAACATAATCAACTTTTGGTTTTGAAATATATGATTCATGATAAGATGTTTTAATTTGTGACTTTGAATTCTGTGTTGCAACCTTTTTCTGAAAAAAATTTCTTGGTATTGTAGTTTTTGTCTCATTTGATATTTTTGATTCATTATTTGAAAACGAAACATTTATCTTTTCAAAAATTTGAGACTTTGATTTTTCTTTAACAACTTTTCTTCTTTTTAAAAAATTTGTTGATCTCATTTTTGATGGCTCAATAGTTTACCAAAAAATTGTTTTTGTTGCTTGACGTTTCGAAATATTATTTTCTTTTGAAAAAATTTCAACTTGAGCTTTAAATTCCTTTGAATTCAATTTTATTACTTTGTTGATTGCTTTAACTTATGTTTTAACACCTTCGTGTTTTGTAAACATATTTTCAACTTTTTATTTTTCAACCGATACTCTTTTTGATTTTTGATTTTGAAATTTATATGAATTCTTTGTAAGATTGTTTTCAACTGTACTTTGATTTGAAAAGAATCCTTCATTTGATGTTTGCATATTATCTTCCTCAATCATCTTTTTGAATTCAGACTTTATGTTTTCAACATTACATGTTGTTACGAAGACTTGATTTGGGAAAACAACATCATCAGTGCATTTGAAAATTAGATAACCAACAGTATTCGATTCAAGATAATGAGCAACTTTTTCATTAAGAATTTTCTCAAATTCTTGTGTATTCAAATAGACTTGATCAACAACCACTCGAGGAATTTCAATTTCTTCCGACCTTTGAATAGGCTTCGAATTTGTATTTTCTTCTTCATTGTCACTATCATCAGTTTGACTTTCATATATTTCCACAAATTCCATATCACAAACTTTCGAAGTTGAGGGTTTATCAGTTTCAATTTTTATTAATAAATCTTCACACTTGTCTTTCCCTTTAAATGAATTTGCTACATTTATGACAGACAATTGAGAACAATCTACATCTTCTAAATCACTAATTTCACTAATATTATCAGAATTATTTTCAATATCAGCAATATTAGTTTCATAATTAGATATAGAATTCTCAGTCTTTTTCAAAATTCGAAGTTGTTCTGATTTAGATAAGGTTTCATTTACAATTTTTACTAAATCATTAGCATCAAGATAGTCTTCGACTTTAGCAATACCATATCTAAACCTATCATCTGGAATTTTGTTGAAATCAGAAATTTCTTTTTCACAATCATATGAAATACTATCAACCTTAGCTCTATCATAAGCTAAAAATGGTAGTAATTTTCTATGTTGTTCCTTACTTATCTCACACGAATGATGTAACTCAGTTAATTTTCCATACAATCTTTTTGTTGAATTACAGAAAATATTTCTTTGTGCTAACAACAAATTTACTTCTTTTGCTAATTTTTCTCTATCCTCCATAATATTTGAAACTTGCAATTCTAAGTAATCAATTCTAGTGACTTTTGAATCCAACATTTTTCTTGTCTCTAGTAAATGATCACTTAACTTTTTCGCTTCATTGCTAGCAGACACAACGATTTAATCAAAGTAAGTAACAGTTTCATCAAAAGATACTAACTCACAATTATATGCAGAAACTGGAATGTTAAAAGATTTGAGAATGTTACGTACCTTGGTAGTCATGGGCGACCTGTCAGTTGACTTCGAAACGAAGCATTACCCACACACTTCATCAGTCTGTTTATCATCTGAATCCTCTTCCATCTTTGCATACATAGCTCCATGAGTTGGATTTTTCATCTCTTCATCATCTGAACCCGAAGACCATATTTGATATGTGCCATCTGATTCAGTTTCTCCATAAGCCACCAATGACAAATTATTTGTTTTCTTCTTTACTTCCTCCAGTTTCTCAGTGTAGTATGCTTCATCTTTTGTTTTATTTTTCTTTTCTTCCTTCTTCCTCAACAAGCAATCTGCTGCCAAATGATTTGCTCCATAGCAATAATGACAATTAATCTCTGTATCACCTTTCAACATCATCTTCATTTGCTCCATTTCATTCTTCGAGCCTGTCTTCATTTCTTTCTTCTTTTCATCCAGTTTGTTTTTGTTCTCAAAACTACTCTTCGAATCTGATGACTTCTTTGGATTAAAAGGTTTCTTAAAAAATTTCTTTACTCTGTTGTTTGAGTAAAATGCAACAGCCTCATCATCAGAATTCATTAGAAAACCTTCTTCTTCATCAGACTTCGATTTTTCATTCTCTATTTCTGAGACCTTCGAAACTAGTGCCAACGGTCCACCAAGACTTGCTTTTGCTTCCTCAGCTATTTCATTAACTTCATTTTCATGAGATTTTAATTGATTGTATAAGTCATTCAAAGTCAAAGTATCAAAGCTCTGTTGATTTTTCACCATCATACTCACACTCCTCCACTCCTTTCGAAGTCCCATTACAAATATCAAATTGTACTCCATTGGTGACCTGATTATACTATAACGGTTACAACGATAGATTAGTTCATTGAACCTATCATAGTATGTTTCAATAGACTCATTTTCTTTTTGTCTGAAATCTTTGAGTTCCACCAGGCATTGTTTCACAGATGTGATCTTCATCTTTTCACTTCCTTGAAATTTGTCTTTGAGATTGTTCCAGATTTCTTTAGCTGTTTTGCATGATCTGACATAATTGTACACAACAGGAGGCAACGCACCTCTTAATTCCCTCATGCATTTCTTCTCTAGTCGTTTTAGACGATCGGTTTGATTATCAACATCTGAACTACTTGAAGACATTCCGATTGACTGAACTTGTGCAGGTCGATTGACTTCTCCTGTAATGCATTTCCATAATTCTTCATCCAATCCATTCAAGTAATCTTCCATCATATCTGCCCACTGATCATAATATTCTGGAATAAGCATTATAATTTTTGTGGATGATCCAAGCAAATGAGAAAATGATGTCATCGAATTCAAATTGAATGACGCCATTATTGTACGGAAAAAAACTTTAAGATGATACAAAAACTTTTGAGAAAATTGAAATCAAATTGTATAATTCAATTCAGAATCACACAACGAACACTCGATTTACAAATATTTTTGCAGAATCAAATCCTAGATTGAGATCAGAAAGAATTTTTCAATTCAAAAAGGACGGAAACTTTTTGAATCAAACAGTAGACTCAAAAACCTTTTTGATCAAACGAAAATTAGATCACAGAAAGTTTCTGCTCTGATACCAATTGATGAGATTTGTAATCGAGTTTAAAGATCACTTCATGTAAGAATTCAGAAAGAAGAAAAACGATGAACAAGAGAGTAAATATAATCTTGGTTCAGCTTATATTATGCTCTTGATTTTAAAGAGTACAAAGAATATTCTGTAAAGTCTTAGTTAAAAAAGTGTTTACTCACTTAGTACAGACCCCTATTTATAGGAGTACCAAAGCATAACAAAAATACTAAGGACTAGACATTAAAACTATTCAATATAATGCCTTAGTAAAAATAATATTACTTCTGAAGAATCTTCATACGAAGACTAAAGACCCTTCGTAACAACTAATACTTCAATATATTACAACATTTAAACCCTAAAAGATACAGGTACTATTCACGTTAAACTTTCACAATTCTGGTGATTACAAACTGCTACAAAACTTTTTATACAAACATGCTTATGAAATCACCAATGTTTTTATATGTTGAAGCTTTTCAAAATTACTTGTATTCTCAAGAACACGTTTAAACAAGTTGGTCATTAAGGAATAAAGATTTTTGATGCATTTTTGTTTCTCACCATATTTGATGTTTTGGATGTATTGTATTAAACAAATACAATTATGTAAAACTATGATGGTTGGTAGATTTTATGTATGGTGATGACGTTGTCTTTGATTCATTTATATACATTGTGATGATATTACAAAGTAAAGTCACCTGCCCCCGGATGTTTCCGCCTTCTAGTTCGGGGGTGTGAAAATATATGTACCAAAATATTGATTATTTTTGTTTAAAAATGATAGTATTTTTTTAAATACTCCAGTTATATATATATATATATATATATATATATATATATATATATATATATATATATATATTAATTTTATTGATTTTTAAATGCTTTTAAAACATTGTTGTGATTTATTATGTAAATTTTCAGACATTTCTATTAATATGCCCAATAAGACAAAAAAATTAAACATTAAATGAGATTGGTAAGATAACGATCTTGTCCTTAATTATTTAATTTTGATCTAATGTTCCACTTTTAGTTCTCGGGTTCTCAGGAAACTATGAGTTATCAACCGATCACACACACACACGCACACACACACACACACACACACACATATATATATATATATATATATATATATATATATATATATATATATATATATAGAGAGAGAGAGAGAGAGAGAGATAGAGAGAGAGAGAGATTCATTTGACACCATAAGTATTTTGTGAAACATAGGGATGTATTAGTCACTCATTTTGAAGATCAAAAAAAATATATTTATGAAATGACAAACAAATGAAAATTTTCAAATATTGTTTAAAATATCATTTTAGTTATTTAGATTATCCAAAAAATATAAATAAAAAAATAAATTACCGTTTGTTCATATATGCGTGAATATTATAATAGAATATTACCGTATAAATATTTAAACAAAATTATTAGAATTTTAAATATTCTACTAAAATAGTAGACTATAAGTATCATACAATTCTAATAGAATATTAAAATATTTTAACAATTATAATAATTTTAATAGAATATTATAATATTTGAACACATTCAACAATTATAATAGAATTTTAGAATATTTAATATTCTAACATACCTAAGAATTCTAGTTGAATATTTGCCATATAATATTTTATTAGATTACTTCACATATATTTAATAAAACCGCAATTTTCTATGTTTTCATTTTTTTGGTTAAACTAAATTACGTAAATAATATTAAATAAATATCTATTATTAATCAGGAAACTAAAAAATCAATCTAAAATGTCGAAAAGTAAAATAATCAATGACTAAAAGAAGGGTTGTAAACTTTTTCAACGAACGTGCATGTACCAGATTATACTAAAAATCATTTTTTTTTTGTTTAATTTTTTTAAGTCACGTTTTTATCAAAAAAATCGAATATATCATTACTCATGATTTTTCGTCATGTTCATATATAAAAAAAATCAAGTTTAAAAAAAACACACTTTATTTTTTGAAAAGTTAAAGTCTATTTTTTATTAAAAAAATAATAAGCATATCAAATTCATATTTTTTATACTCTTTAAACATAGATTCATATTATCATCAATTGTGAATCCAGGAAGAAGATATCCCCAAAACTGCTTTCCAAACTCGATAGTAGGGCCATTATGAATTCTTTGTTATGCCCTTCGGTCTAACGAATTCTCCCAAAACATTTATGGACCTCATGAATCGAGTTTGTCACCCATGCCTCGACAACTTTGTAATTGCTTTGATCGATGACATACTCGTTTACTCTCGGAACAAGGAAGAACATGGCTAGCACCTATGGCTGGTTTTGGAGACATTAAGGGCGGAGAAGTTATACACAAAATTCTCCAAAATAAGAGTTCTAGATTCGCAGTGTGAACTTCTTAGGACATCTAGTCAGTGAACAAGGGATACATGTAGACCCGTCCACGATCAAAGATATTAAGGGCTGCGTAACCCCGAATATACCAATGAAGATCAAGCAATTCTTGGGCCTTGCTAGTTATTATAGAAGGTTCATTAAGAATTTCTCCAAGATCACCAAGCCCCTCACCACTCTAACCCAAAAAGGCGTACCCTTCAACTGGATTGACAAACAAGAAGTTGCTTTTCAAAACCTGAACTGAGCCCTCTGTAGTGCTCTAGTATTATCCTTCCCTAAGGGAACGAAAGACTTTGTAGTATATTGAGACGCTTCAAATCAAGGGTTAGGATGTGTTTTTATGTACCATGGAAAAGTGATAGTTTACGCGTCCAGGAAATTGAAGACCCACGAAGTAAACTATACCACTCATGATCTCGAGTTGGGAGTTGTGGTCTTTACCCTAAAAATTTGGAGGCACTACCTCTACGGTACAAAGTGCACCATCTTCACAGATCACAAAAGCCTCTAGCATATCCTGGATCAAAAAGAACTAGACATGAGGCAACGGTGATGGGTTGAGCTGCTAAATGATTACGAATGCAAGATAAAGTATCATCCAGGAAAGGCTAACATAGTGGCTGATGCCTTAAGCAGAAAAGAATAACCAGGTCGCCGAGTAAAAACACTAACAATGACCATCTACTCCCACATAACTTCACAAATCAAGGAAGCTCAACTAGAAGCATTGAAGACGGAGAATGCCACAAACGAAGCACTGCGTGGAATGGAAAAGAATCTCGAAATCAAAGAAGACAAAGCTTAATATTTCATGAGTCGAATTTGGATTCTAAAATTTGGAAGGTTCAGAGACATAGTCATGAATGAAGCTCATAAGACACGTTACTTCGTCCATCCAGGACCGGATAAGATGTACCTGGATATCAAACAACAATATTGGTGGCCGAACATGAAAGCGGAAATTGCTACCTATGTGGGCAAGTACCTGACTTACGCAAAGGTTAAGGTAGAATATCAGAATCCCTCGTGATTACTACAACAACCAGTAATACCCGAGTGGAAATGGGAAAGAATAACAATGGATTTTATAACCAAATTGCCTAAATCAGCTGATGGGTTGGATGCCATTTGGGTGATTGTCGATCGGTTAACTAAATCCGCCCATTTCCTACAAATAAAAGAAACATACAAAATAGAGATATTAACTTAGATCTACATCAAAAAGGTGGTGAGACTTCATGGAGTGCCGATATCTATCATCTCTGGCCGAGATAGTAGATTCACCTCATGATTTTGGCAGTCATTCTAGAAAGCAATGGGAACCCAGCTCGATATGAGTACTGCCTACCATCGCCAGACCAACGGTCAAAGCAAGCAAACGATTCAAACATTAGAAGATATGCTCCGAGCCTGTGTGATTGATTTTGGCAAGACATGGGATACCCACTTTCCCCTAACCGAATTATCGTACAACAACAACTATCACACAAGCATTAATGACGCTCCTTTCGAGGCCTTGTATGGTACAAAATGCAGATCACCGCTCTGTTGGGCTAAGGTGGGAGTCACCTAGATGATAAGAGGGAAAACGTTGAACAACACACTCATAGGACCTGAGATCATTCGGGAAACAACAGTGAAAATAGTTCAAGTCAGGGCACGACTCCAAGCATCATGAGACCGAAAAAACAGCTATGCTGATAAAAGGCAAAAGCCTCTTGAATTTAAAGTAGGTGATCGCGTGCTACTGAAATTCTCTCCCTGGAAGGGGATGATATGGTTTGGGAAACAGGGAAAACTAAATCCATGATAAATCAGACCATTTGAGATTCTTACCCGAATCTGCCCGGTGGCCTACAAGTAGCAGCTGCCAACGGAGCTTAACAACGTACACCTAGTATTCCACGTGTCATATCTGAAAAAGTGTCTATCAGACGAAACCCTTGTTTTTCCCCTAGATGAGATCGAGGTGAACAAGAATCTTTTGTTCGTTGAAAAGTCGGTTGAAATCATGGACATAGAGGTAAATCGTACAAAAAAATCCGCATTACGACTATGAAGGTTTGATAGAGTGCTAAGCGCGAACTGGAATTCACATGGGAACGCAAATATCAAATGATGCA
Source organism: Lactuca saligna (assembly GCF_052625555.1). Lineage (NCBI taxonomy): Eukaryota > Viridiplantae > Streptophyta > Magnoliopsida > Asterales > Asteraceae > Lactuca > Lactuca saligna. The sequence goes on along the minus strand of NC_136421.1, from coordinate 142,069,089 downwards.
AAAGTACCCTCAAATTTTCTCTAGTTCCTAAGAATAGAGCTTTCAAAAGAATTTTAGGACGAAATTCCCTCTAACGGGGGAATGATGTCACAACTAGCATTTTAGGGATAGGAAATTTTGTCCATGCGTAAATAACTCTTGGTGTATATTGTAACCCTAACTTTGATGTTATACAACTTGTTCATTAAAAAATGAAAATTCAAGTCGAAACTTCCTCGTGAAAGCTCTAAACCTAATTCAGTACATTGCATTCACTCAACTTTAGGTTTTTAACCTTAACTTCCCGGTTCAAACCTCTTCACGAACTAAGACACTCTTATCAGGCCTTATTGGGCCGATAACCTCTCAATTTGATTCTATGGGCCGAAAACTCATTTATTTAACCTTATTGGGCCGCAAAACCGTATGGGGGCCCACATGGATCGAAAAATCTTTAAATGGGCCAGTACTCTTCATGGACCATTCATTGGGCCGAAAACCATTATGTTGGGCCTTTAGAACCCAAAAATCCCTAATGGGCTAATGTAGTCTCAACTACACTTAAATCCAAGCCCAACATTCTTTTCTTTCTTTCGTTCTCCTGATTTTCGGTTTATGAAAAAAAAAGGAAAATGAAGGATTAATTTGGGTTTGACACCTAATAATTACATGGAAGACATCCACACATTATCTTCCACGTATCTAGGTCATGTATGTTGCCTCCTATATAACAAGGCAAGTCTCTATGCCTCGTCGTTCTTCAATATCGCCTAAGACCTCACCACCACCTCCCTCGTTCTTATTTCAAATATCAAACACATCTTCATTCCCTCTCTAACTCAAGGAAAAATTCCCTCACTCCGACTTGTAAATTTTCATGAGTTTTGAGTGTATGCTCAAGAATATTTCTTCAAGCTTCACATATTAGGTAAGTCTTATAGCATCCAAACATTTTGTTCCATGTTACACTAAGAAATCTTCCTTACATAACTTCATTTCATCTTCTAGCTTTCTAGAATTGTTTAAGTTTCGAAGCTCTTCTCTAAGGAGCATTCAAGGTCGAAAATCTCCTTATTTTTTCACTTCAAAACCGAACAAACTCTAGGTGAGCTTCATACCCCCTTGTTTTCGAGTTTTACTACCTTTTTGGGGTAGAATACAAATGTTTAATCCTAGTATTATGGTTGCATGTGTATATTTTTCATGTTATGTCGTGTGAATATGCCATGAAAATATTATAAACACTCACAAATTTGAAATATCTTCCAAGATTTAGTGATATTAGTAAGCAATCTACTTGAAGTAACTTTTTATGATGTTTGGAAAGATTAAACATGTTAGAAGTTACTTGAAAACTAAAGAAAGTATATAAAAGGACCACACTTAACAACAAAGATAAACAAAACGGGCTTTTGGTGTCATTTTCGGTTTTAATGGGCCTAAATTGACAACTCACAGTTATTTTGGGCCTAAAGTTTTATTTTACCATAAAAATGGGCCTTATATCCCAACCCACGTTTTAGTGGGCCTAACGTGTAAATTTTGATAAAATTGGGCCTTACTTGACAACTCATCGTTTTATGGGCCAAAGGTGTCATTTTTCATAAAAATGGGGTTTATTTGACAAAACACGATTTTATTGGGCCTAAAATATCATTTTTGACAAGAGTAGGTCTCTATTGTAAAATTTCGCTTTTGTTGGGCCAAAATGGTCATTTTTAATAAAATTGGGCCATTTATATTAGTTTTGGTATTATTTGAGCTAAAACGATTATTTTGATAACAAACGGACTCTCTGCTACATTTTTATCAAATTGGGCTTCATATGACACAACTTTATATCAATTGGGCCTTATGTGCCAAATCCATTTTAATTGGGTCATGTATGGTAATCCGTCTCTAATTCGGCCTTATATGCCCATTTACATTCTTTTTGGGTCATATATGATAATTATATTCAAATTGGGCCTTTTATGACACATTCTATGTTAATCAGACCATTAATGAATACTTGATAGCTTCATTTTATTTACTTTTTTTATAGTTTATTTTAGCATATTTCATTCATAATTTAGATAATTTCCATGCATATTTTCCTTTTTGTTATTTTATGACTATTTCGGGTACTCTCGAATCTTGTGAGCATAATTGCAGGTTTTCGAGTCTAGCGGAGCGGGAGTGTTCGGGACGTATAGGAGGCGATGAGATTTGGTAGACAAAAATGACGTTGGGCTTGATGGGTAGTGGAGATGACGCATGGAGTGATCTTGATGATTATTTGAAGACTTGGAGAGAAATAAACTTTAAATTTGCAAGATGCGGGGGAACATTCAAGCGTATGAAAATTATTAATCGGGCGAGTTCACGAGCTTTGGAGGATTTGGAGAGGTCAAATTGGGCTTTAAATGAAGAAAAAGTTGAAGAAAATGGGCTAGGAGGTGATTGGATTCGATCTGGGCTAGTGGGATATGCTTTAGAGGCCCAAAATCTCAAAGAACCCATGTCAGGCACCCTCCGCGCAACCCACCCGCGCAGCAGCACGCGGGTCGCGCAAGGCCCTGCAGGGGTAGTTTCGGAAATTCTTCTTTTGAGCTATTTAAGGAAGGTTGGTGCCCATATTTTACATACTCTTGGACATCCGATTTTTGAAGATTCTCTCTGGAGTTTTGAAGGCTTTTGAAGGCTAAGAACCCTTGAAGAACATCATATTTTTACCTCTTGATTCTTGCTTAATGTTTCGTACAATTTTCTCTAACTTTGTTTCTTTGGGTTTAGCCATGCTTGGCTAAGCTAATCTTGGTTGACTTTTGGTTAATCCTTTGAACTTTTGTTGAATGTTGAAGAATCCATGAACATGTTCTTGAATCTTTATGGGAATGTTTTGTGTTTTAACATCTTATCATTACTTGTATGTTTTAGTTCATGAGTTTAAATGTGTTTGTGGTGATTAGTTGGCTAATTTCTTGATTAAGTAAAGGATCCTCAAATTAGCAAGCAACAAATGATTTTTGTGTTGTTTTTGCTTCACACAATCATAAAAACATTTCATCCAACATGGTGGTGAAAGCATTTGACCCCTCTTGGATTTGGTGACTTTTTGGTTCTTAATGCTAGTTGACTTTCACTAAGGAAATTGTTATGAGCTTCTCTAGCTCTTTCAAAAATTAAGAAAAGTCTAAGTAATCTCAAGCTCCTTGGATTACTATAGCCAAATTGAGGATTTAAAACAAGTATTGCACCATTGAATTCTAATGATATGTTCATCAAAAGTCAAAGTGAGAAAACTTTAAGTCAACCATCTTTCCCTTATTGATTTTACATCAAATTCTTATTTTTGTTGCAATTGTCTATTTAAATCATAGTTAATTCTAGTTTGTTTCAAGTATTTCAAAACATCAAAACCCCCATTTTTAATTTATTGTCATATTCCAAGTATTTTACAAAGAGATTTTTCATAGAGTTATCAAATTGAACCAGTCTCCGTGGATTCGATCCCTTTACCACTATACACTATTTTAGTGTGTAATATTTAGGGTTATTATTTGTGTTGGCCTCGACAACCACCAATACTCTAATACACTTGAAATTTTCACGATACTTTAGGATAACGACAAGTTTTCCATGATAACATCAAATATTTTGACACTTTCGATTAAAATAATTATATTTTTATCACCAATGGTTGTAATCAAAATACACAATCGAAACATTATTTCTAGCGTTAAATAATTGGATACTCTATTTGCGTAACTTTTAAGGCTCTTATGAGACACTCATTCACTCGTACCTACCTACTGTACATAGTAAGTCTTGTAGTTATAACCAGAGTCTCCTGGAGGAATAATGAGAATTTATGTATAGATATATACGGGGATGACAATCTACACCTGTGCTGCTTGCTACAGCTAGACATGCCAGTCTAGGGTGACAAATGTTTTACTGTAACCGACGCCTGAAGAACGTCATGACAGACATATCAGTCACATCAAGTATGGTTATAGCAACTCACATAGAGAATAACAAATAATATATTTACAGAATGCACATACTATACTCATGATAAAAAGTACAAACGATACAGGTACTATTCATGTTAAATTTTCACCATTCTGGTGATTACAAACCACTACAAAACTTTTTATACAAACATGCTTATGAAATCACCAACGTTTTTATATGTTGAAGCTTTTCAAAATTACTTGTATTCTCAGGAACACGTTTAAACAAGTTGGTCATTAAGGAATCAAGATTTTTAATGCATTTTTGTTTCTTACCATATTTGATGTTTTGGATGTATTGTATTAAACAAATACAATTATGTAAAACTATGATGGTTGGTATATTTTATGTATGGTGATGACGTTGTCTTTGATTCATTTATATACATTGTGATGATATTACAAAGTAAAGTCACCCGCCCCCGGACGTTTCCGCCTTCTGGTTCAGGGGTGTGAAAATATATGTACCAAAATATTGATTATTTTTGTTTAAAATTATAGTATTTTTTAAATATTCCATTTTTTTTTTTAATTTTATTGATTTTTAAATGCTTTTAAAACATTGTTGTGATTTATTATGTAAATTTGTAGACATTTCTATTAATATGTCCAATAAGACAAAAAATTAAACATTAAATGAGATTGGTAAGATAACGATCTTGTCCTTAATGATTTAATTTTGATCTAATGTTCCACTTTTAGTTCTCAGGTTCTCAGGAAACTATAAGTTATCAACCGATCACACACACACACACACACACACACACATATATATATATATATATATATATATATATATATAGAGAGAGAGAGAGAGATAGATGTTCATTTGAGACCACAAGTATTTTGTGAAACATAGGGACGTAATACTAGTCACTCATTTTGAAGATCAAAAAAATATATTTTTGAAATGACAAACAAATGAAAATTTTCAAATATTGTTTTAAAATATCATTTTAGTTATTTAGATTATCCAAAAAATATAAATAAATAAATAAATTATCGTTTGTTCATATATACGTGAAATATTATAATAGAATATTACCGTATAAATATTTAAACAAAATTATTAGAATATTTAAATATTCTACTAAAATAGTAGACTATAAGTATCATACAATTCTAATAAAATATTAAAATATTTTAACAATTATAACAATTTTAATAGAATATTATAATATTTGAACACATTCAACAATTATAATAGAATCTTAGAATAATTAATATTCTAACATACCTAAGAATTCTATTTGAATATTTACCATGTAATATTTTATTAGATTATTTCACATATATTTAAAAAAACGGTAATTTTTTGTGTTTTCATTTTTTTGGTTAAACTAAATTACGTAAATAATATTAAATAAATATCTATTATTAATCAGGAAACTAAAAAATCAATCTTAAATGTCGAAAAGTAAAATAATCAATGACTAAAAGAAGGGTTGTAAACTTTTACATCGGACGTGCATGTACCAGATTATACTAAAAATCATTTTTTTGTTTGATTTTTTTAAGTCACGTTTTTATCAAAAAAAAATCGAATATATCATTACTCATGATTTTTCGTCATGTTCATATATAAAAAAATGAAGTTTAAAAAAAACACACTTTATTTTTTTGAAAAGTTAAAATCTATTTTTTATTAAAAAAATAATAAGTATATCAAATTCATATTTTTTATACTCTTTAAACATAGATTCATATTGATTTAAAAAAAAAATCAAAATTAATTCATATTCATATTGTGAATCTACTAAGATTCACATTATGAATCTTCTAAAAATTGAATGATATTTATCTCAAATTCACAGCGTGAATGATAGTACTTTATATTCACATTGTAAAGTTTGAAAACTAAATTATATACAGTTCAAATTCACAATGTGAATAAATCCATTTGTTGATTTTATAAAATTAATTTATGAATAATCAAAACGTTAAAATATTATACAATTACATGGAAATATATTTCAATTCATCTCAAATCTATAAGCTTAGATTGTGAGATTTTAATCAAATTTAGTCAAGTATATATATGCTTGGATTGTGAGATTTTAATCAAATTTAGTCAAGTATATATATATATATATATATATATATATATATATATATATATATATATATATATATATATATATATATATATATGAATGTTATGTTGGAATGGTTCAACATAAGGAAATTCTATATATAGGTCTATTATTTGCGTTCTAAAATTCGATTATGATTACGACATTCCTTTTTAATAATCTGAATTATGAGAACTTGTCAAATAGAAATAGAAATATTATAGCGAAAGATTGGTCTAGTCTTTATGTGAGACATCATGAATCGTGTCCCATATGCTTCGGATATAGGATCGATTGCATGTGCTATGATATTCATCCTTTCTAAAATTTTCCAAATGCATGGGGCATTGAGACGGGAAAAGTCTAGAACTGGATATGACTAAAATGATTAAACAATTGTTGAGGACAATATAAGGTTTACGAAAGATTGGTTGCTCAAGGACAATTGGAAGTATGGTTTTAATTTTGGAAGGACCATATTGATAGATTTTGAAAAAAGGCAACTGTTGTTCAGAAGTGATAGTTCAAATGGGAATATGGACTTGCTCCCATAGGTGGTAGTTATTCATCAAATCTGTGTAAGATTAGGAAACTTAATGCATGACGAATTTTGAAAGGCAATGAACTTTGAATATAAGATTTCGGTTCCATGGAGTTGATTTCCATTGGAATGCTCTGTAATGTATGTTGACAAGTCTTTGTGACTTTGTGCATAATCATTACAAGAGGACCAATGCATATAAGTTTAGAATCTAACATATTTAGGTAAGTGGCAGGAGTTTGGAATTCTTACATTTGCGGTAAGGAATTGGGATTGTGAAATGATAATCATTGGAATTATGTTCAATTGATCTATTTCACAAAGTAAAGATCATAGAAAAACTTAGTATGCATACTTGGTGTATGGCATGACTAGGGTTTAGAAAAACATAGTGTACATGCTTGGAGCATGGGACAACTATTGTTTTAATTCAAGTATAAAGTTGATAGTTTGAAACAGTACGCAATGAATGATGGGTAATCAATATGGTGATAAATAAAAGATGTGTTTTTTATATTCATAAGTTCTGAGACAATATTGGATTCGATTATTCATGTGTTTCATTTTGCATGTTTTGACTTCCAGAATAACTAGGTCGTTATTCCTAAATGACCAAGTTATTCAAACCAACCACAGTCGGTCATATGTTGGAAGTAGATAAGAATCAATAATGTCATGGGTTGGCTTGTAGAGGTCTAAGATGTTGGACAAAGTGGTGCTACAACACTCATGAGTGCTCATAAGATCTGAGTATTAGATTCAACCCACACTCATTGGAATCACTTCATGGATTTTATCACGAGTGATCATGAGATGATAATATTTTATATTCTTCAAACCTAGAGATATGAGTTGTTACTATGAGTTGGTTATACATTGATTGAACGAAACCGAATTGGTAACTTGATATTATAAAACGTGTCTTTTTGTATGATTCGACAACTAGTAGAACAAGCCATATGAGTCAAAGTTTATCCATTCCTTTTACCTTCGGTATATAAGCGATATTTGTGGGCCCCTCAATGATTTAATGATGACACATGTGAGTGCTTGGCCAAGCTAGGACTGATTTGATATGTTCAATCATTCAGTCATCATGAATCGGAAATCGGGAAACAACAAATGGACAGAGAAAATGATTTATAATTAATGTCTCAGTCCATATGATATCTAGAATGGAGGAATATATGATCCCTTATCTAATGGACATGTCATTGACAAAGGTTAGAGTTCATCGATAAAGTCAGAGTTCGACAGCGACTTTTGAGAGCTTCGATTGCTAGTTAGGTTTTGAAGTCATACTCAATAATAGTTTTAGACTTATCCATGTGGGAGACTGTTGGATTAGTGTCTAAGTCCATAACTATATTTGGTATGTACTTGAACCGACTCGGTATGATCCATTTGGGTTGCATGGCATCATGCACTTGGATAGACTAAAATGAGAAAAATTACACTTAAGGTTTGGTAATATATTAAAAGTTCTAATATATTAATAAGATTATTTAATTATTATTGATCAAAAATTAATTTGGAATTAATTAAGTGATCAAAAGGAGACTAATTAAATATATGGGTTGATTGTGTAAATCATCCATACTTGTATAGTGGGCTAATGCTCCATGGATTATCAAGTTGGGCTAAAACCCATAGGATGCTCCATGGTGTTTTTGTACCCATGGATCATGGAAATGAAATGCCATGACAATTAGGGTTTACATGGTGTAACCCTAATTGTGACACCACTATATAAGCATCTTATCTTGTTAAAATCGGCCACCATGAAAGACTATGAAGGAATGGTGAGGGCTAGCCGATTTCATGAAGTGTATCATTTCTCTCTAAGTTATTCCAAGTGCATTTGGTATTATGTGAACCATTTGAGGTGTCACACTTGGGGCACTAGACTCTCGAGCATCATGGAGTCAAGCTACATCAACAAGGTATGTATTCTAACTTGTTATATTACCCAAGTATCAAAAGATTGTATGCTAGATATGGTAATACCTTGGAATACTCATATTTGCATTTATAACAGAGAAAACATAGATTCAAGTTATTTAGGGTTGCATGTACACTTAGGAGTGTTAGAATACTCATAATCCAACATATATATATATATATATATATATATATATATATATATATATATATATACACACACACACATGGTGAGATTCAATAGAAAATCATTATTAACAAGGAACAAATGAATCAATCGTGAGTGTTAGAAATCATAATTATCAACAGTCAAAATGATCGGTGTAGATTTATATATCGGACGACGTACACCAGATTTTTTATTTTCTTTCCATACAGATCCATATTGATGTATAAAATGAATATATCATTGTTCACGATTTTTCTTTCTCCTTCCATAGAGATCCATATTAATGTATAAAAATAATTTATTATTTTCTTTTTGAAAAAAATCTCACTTCGTTTTTTTTTTTTTTCAATATTTAGGTTTATTATTTATCCTAAAAAGCTAAATATACTAAAAATAATCATTTTTTGTCTTCTATTAATAAATGTCAACATTGATTTAAAAAAACAAGAACAAAAAACAAATTGATCTTTTCAGATTCACACAGTGAATCTAAACTGTAAGTATTTTAGTTTTAACATTCAGAATATAAATCTGACTTAATATTTCAACCCTTTGATCATTTATAAATTAACTTAGTGAAATTTAAATATGAATTAAAATATATTTACATGTAAATTTACAATATTTTAAGGTTTAGATTATTCATAAATTAGTTTGGTAAAATCAACAAATGAATTCATTTACATTGTGAATGTGAACTATATATAACTTAATTTTTTAGAATTCACAATGTGAATCTAAATTACTATTATTCATAGTGTGAATCCGAACTAAATATAATTCAGTTTTCAGCAGATTCACAATGTGAATATGACTGAAAACTTCAAAAAAATTTGTTTTTTATTTTTTAAATCAATATGGATGTATGTTTAAAGAGTACAAAAAAATATAAATTTTGATATATTTATTATTTTTTATTTAATAAAAGTTAGAATTTATCTTTTCATAAAACAAAAAACTTGAAGTGAATTATTTTGAAAATAGGTTCGTTTTTTATTTATCAATATTGATAACTATTTAAAGAGGACGTAAAATCACAAACAATGGTAAGTTCATTTTTTTTAACAAAAAAGCATTGCCTAAAAAAAATAAAACTAAAAAGGAAGGGAGTATTATTATAATTTGGTGAATGTGTGGTCAATGTAAACAATTCATTTGATCATCCATCACTTTAAATTTTAACATTTTGTATTGGTTCCTTATTAATAATGATTAATTATTGCTTTTCATATATATATATATATATATATATATATATATATATATATATATATATATATATATATATTCATTTAATTTTTTTCCATAAAAGTCGTAAATTTAGAAGCTTAACGGGTATATATATATATATATATATATATATATATATATATATATATATATATATATATATATATATATATATATATATATATTCATATTTTTAATAACAATTACCAATTAACTTTATAAATTGATATATGTAAAACTTTATAGATAAACTTTGCGAAAGGTTAACATTTTCTCTTGGTGGTTAGTTCTTGATCATCTTCTGCTCTAATAAACCCAGATAAAAGAGGGATTGCCGTTGACTCAACTTTATGCCCTATTTGTTATAGCCATTTATAAGTATTTGTTCTAGCCGTTTGGAAGATGTCGATCATTAATTCTTCACTTGTGATTTGGTTCATAAGATGTGATAAAGAATGCGGCTTTGGATAGACATAGATATTTCTTATTTTTCAAATGTCACATATTTGTTTCAATTGATTGATTTGCAGATGGTGGTTCAGTTCAAACGAAAAATCCTAGAATCAATTTTTTTTTTTAATGTTTTTTTGGATTTTGTGGTCTTACAGAAACACTATGGTTTTCTGGCAACAATAATATAGAAAAGTTTTCATGTTTGATAATATTCTTGCTTTTTCTTTTAAATAGTTTTGCAACAAAAAACTGACACCAACCATAGCTGGACTTAATATGTTGAAAACCCGATCATTTAATTTTGAACTACGTTATTCCTTTTTGCTAGCATTAGCTAGTTTTTTATTTAAAAATTTTGCCGTTTCAAAAAGAATTGTAAAAAAAAAACCCTCTTTTATAGATGTTTGTTAACATGACAATAATGTGTTTATCAAAGGACTATTGAAAGATTTTTGTTGTAATATACGAACTTTCCTAGCATTCAAAATAACTAATATAATGTATTCGGTAAAATTAGTTGTTGTTAATCGGCAGCTAAAAACTACAAGTTAGACTTTCTAACTTTTATTTGTATATAAGTGTTTAGAAAAAAAAAATAGATTCTTTAAAAACATATAAAATTTCAAAATTTAAAACTCGTCATTTATTAAAAAGGGATAAGTAAATCAACTTTTAAAATTTTAAAATGCTTTTTTGCTTGAATAACACTTTTTTTTTTCTTCTTAAAATCCAAAAAAAAAAAAAAAAAAAGATGTTCTTAAAAAATAAGGAAAATTTCATTTATATCCTTATAAACTTTCATAATTACGTTTATATTTTTTTAAAACTTCAAATTATATTTATATAATTATAAAAGCTATAAATTCACACACACACACACACACACACACACACACACACACACATATATATATATATATATATATATATATATATATATATAGGAAAAGGGAATATACATTACAGCCCCACCTAAGCTTAGGTACTAAACCTCTTAAAAATAAATTGTTTTACTATATAAAGATTACGGTTGATGGATTCACGATTAATATTTCAAGATGTAAATTCAAGATCGACACAATAAGGTTTATGGTTTAGAGTTTAGGGTTTAGGTTTAGGGTTTAGGGTTTAGGGTTTAGGTTTAGGGTTTAGGGTTTAGGGTTTAGGTTTAGGGTTTAGGGTTTAGATTTTAGGTTTAGGGTTTAGGGTTTAAATTTAGGGTTTAGGGTTTAGGTTTAGGGTTTAGTAATGTTCACTTGGGTGAAGTAGTAAACGATAATTGAAAAAAGAAAACAGAGATGGTAAAACGATAATGAAAGAAATAAATGTTATGGAGGATGATACATTTACCAAGTAAAACCAAACCGGGTATATTTAGCATGATAAAACGATATATTTTAGAGGTTTAGTACCTAAGCTTAAGTGAGGCTGTAATGTATATTCCCTATCCCCTATATATATATATATATATATATATATATATATATATATATATATATATATATATATATATATATATATATACACTTAAATGAATGATAATTAATATATTTAAAAATAAAAAAAATTTATCTTTAAATTATATTATAACTAAATTACTAAAATACCTATTTACAATCCCTCCATAATTGATCTTCTTAATTACAATATGGTTATCCACGACATACTTATTTGTGGTTTCATGTTCTACATAATCGATTAGCAAAACTTATTGTTTGCATATTAAAATTGTTAAACAATATAATTCATCACCTACAATTGATTTGTGAGACATGCAATTATTCTTTTCTAAACAATTTTGTTCTTTCTCTATTTTTCAGTTATAATTACATAGTAAATAAAAAAAAATCAATAATGTTTGTGTAAATATTTTTGTTTAGATTTATAAAATAAATTGGTCATGAATTACAAGGTGGAGGAATGATAGTATTGTAGTATTACAAGTTATTTATGTTTTGATAATAAAAAATAAATTAAAAGATAATGTTTTTATTTTTTTAATATCTTAAATATGATTAAAATAAGTATATATATATATATATATATATATATATATATATATATATATATATATATATATATATATATATATATATTAAAGTTTTACGACTATATTTATTTAATTATGAAAATTTATAATGATATAAATAAAATTCTACCAAAAATAGGTCCAACAGGTCTATTCTTATTATTCTTAAATATTGTGGCAAACAGATTATCATTTATATACTATATTAATAAACATGGTCATTAGGAACTGTTATCATGGTCATTAGGAATAACGTATGTTCTATCTTTTAAGAATTTATCACAATACTTTGTTTTCTTTGATAGTTTTGGTACTTTTGTGTATACTTTGACAATTTTGGTCCCTCACCTGTTGTAATTAAAAATTGGTCACATTTCTTTTAATATTTATCACTTTAAGTCCCTTTGACCATTTTCGCGTTCCTTTTTTCCATTTGTTCGTGTTGCTACTTATTTTCCATTACAAATTGGCTACACGTGTTTTAATATTTCTCACTTTCAGCCCCTTTGACCATTTTGACATTCTTTTTGTCTATTTTTCGTCTACCGATTTGTGCTTCCGTTTTGGGCTTCATTTTGTCATTGTTTTCTCATCCTCATCATTTGTGAATAAAAAATGATGCATTTCAATAATAACGAGTTCAATAAACGTACAAGAACATTGACAATGATGACATGTGGTTCACCACGGGCTCACCCACTAGTTTTAATTAAAATACGACATTATCAATTTCTAGATAATTATATTATACTATATATTAATATATATATATATATATATATATATATATATATATATATATTAAAAGAAAACTTATTAGGAATAATATATTTTCATATTTTGGCCACATATATTTCACATTTTATACTTTAGCTATAAAATTTCATTTTTCTAACATATTTAGTCCATAGACTATACCCTTGTGGTTTCACACTTTGTCCATACAAGTTTCTTTTGTTGATAAAACTGACCCTTACATTTTTATATGTTGGCATTTTCCAACCCTAATTTGTAGAATGCCATTTTAAACCCTTTTATTTTGTAAAATATCCTTTCTATCCCCTCATATTTGAATATCAACATTTTCAACCACTTAAACTTTTGTAATTGGCATATGTAGGTTTTGTACCCAAACTTTTGTATGTCAGCATGTTTGGTCTCCTTACAAATAAATAAATCAATTATTTTGTAAAACTGAACACTACCCCCCTAACTGCACACACAAAATAAATCATATTTAACAAAAGCTTATCTACATCACCGTGGAGCGGAGAGTGGAGAATTCTAGTTATATATTAAAAAAATTGGTTTAAAATATACTTTTGTACTTTCATACTTTCACCAAAAAAAAGTTTCTTATTCTACATTTTGGCCATAAAAAAGGTTTTTTATTTCATGATTTGGCTACAAATGACTAAACAATAAGTTTAGAATAATCGCATCTTTGGTCCTTCTTTATGTGGAACGTTCACTTTGGCCATAACATTTTCGTATGTTTGTAGGTTTGGTCCATATGTACAAAAGAAATTACAAAAATTATACATGTAATTTATAGAAAATGTCTCTATTTAGATTTTTTTTATATAGAAACGGTTCTTACGTTTAATACTTTCATATGTTGGTAGTCTTGGTCCCTGTGTAGAAAATAAATTACAAAAATTATCCTTGTACTTTGCAAAATAAGTACTTAAGCAGATTCTTTTTACAAAAAAATCTATGTTTAAATAAAATACAAAAATGGTCCCTACCAAATTGTATATTTATGTGACGCCTACAAAGTAGACATAAGTAGATTCCTAACATGCTTCCCCCATAAAAAATGTAATTTCTAGTTCTTTAATATTTGTATAGGGATAACAAACATGTCTAATTTGGAATAATTTGATCAAAGTACATGATAGATATATTCAACCTAAATTCGATTGTAACACTTGGAATCATGGTATGTTCAATTTTTCCTCTTGTGTATTGATTATTTCATTTTGGTCCTTGTGTTGTATGTGGGGCGTACAAGCTACGAAGCGAGTACACGATGCATACCACATGATATGCTTAGCGTACTCATGTGAGGGTTAGACGAGGCTCTAGGCACGTACGCAAGCCGTACGTGTATTTAATGAAGACCCTAATTTTAGTGTTAGACAGTATATATTCATCTTTATGGATCATGAAACCCTCATTTATCAGCCTCCTCTAACCCTATAGCCTCATATTCCAAACATTAAGCTTCCCTTTTGTGGTTTAAGCTCATTGTGTCCATTTTGGTGTGTTTTGGTCCATATTCAAGAAGTAGAAGCTTGGTGCAAGGTGGTGGATCAAGGAAGAGCTTGTGGATCTTGATCATTTGCTTCATTTCCAGCTTGTTTGAGGTATAAAGCTTTGAACTTGTTTATTCATGGATTAGGTCTATTATATATGAGTTTTGATCCCTTTTGGCCCCAAGAATGAGATCTAGTGGTTTGATACGACTCCACGAGCTATGAGTTGCCACTTTTGGTGTTTCTGAGGTTCTAGATTCATAAAGTTGTCACCTTTAGGGTTTAGAATCCCCCATGCATGAGATTGTGTCCATTTGGTGAAAGTATAATGCTATATTTTGAAGTTGGGTTCTTTTGGGGCATGCAAAGTCACCAAGTTAGTGACTTTATGGTTTTAGACACTTACTAGGACTTAGATATGTGGTTTGGACTTATAGAATTAATCATTAAGAGCTTAATGAAGAATTTGGCTTAATGGATGAGTACGTTGGGCGTACAAGTTTGTTCGCGCAGTGTACAAGCCAAATAGCGAGTATGCTTTGCATACAACTGAGTTCACCCTGCGTACTCAGTCAGGTGGGATTTTCTATTAGGCTTCGAGTTTGGGTTTGCTTTTGGGCTTGGGTGTTTGAGTTCTTATTGGGGCATCTGAGTGGAATTATTTTGGACTAGAAAATGGTTAGGTTTTAAGGTAAGGCCAGTAAGGGGTTTGGGCCCAATTTGGAAAATTGGGACATAATTAGGCTTGGGTTGATTATTGGACTTTTGGGCCTTTTAGATTGTGAGTTTGGGCCTTAGTCTTGGACCAAGTTAGGTTATGGGTAAAATGGTTTTTCGACCCGAAGTATGGATTTATGGTTATGAATTGGAACCTAAATGTTAATTGGGTGTTGTTTTGGTATTGTTTAGCTCGGGGATTTGTTGGACCAAAAACCATTGATTTTTATATGAGATTCAGTAATCGAGGTGAGTTTCCTCACCAAGTATAGCGGGTCGAAGGAACCAATGCTGACCCATGAATTTTTATGTTAGAATACTCATCGTCTGTGTGACACCAATATGTGTATGTGCTTGTATGCTTACTCGGTGGAGCCTGATGATTATCCTGTATGCTATTATTTGTTATGTAGTATGAATTGTATGTAGGCGAGGCCCATTATACGAGTTAGGGCGGGACCCGGTATACTCATTGGGTGGGGCCCTTTATGCCACTTAGGGCAGGGCTCCTTATGCGTGTTTGGGCAGTGTCCGTTATACTCTTTGGGCGGGGCCCGCTATGCGGTATCTTTGGGAACTCAATAAGCTTTGCTCTTACAATTTTTAGTTTATGTTTTGGCTACTTCTGGTTCCAATGGAAGAGCTCGGGATGACTACATCGTACACACCACATGGATTTCGCTTTTGAGATATCAGTCTAATTGTTATGATGTTTGATATATTTATTTTAATTTGGATTGTATGGATAATGTTTTTGGAATACCATTTTATTGAAATTAAATTTTTGGGACGTTACAAGTTTGTATTAGAGCCTTGGTTTGAGGGATTTAGGCACACTTTCGGGTGTGTCTGAACTCAAACTGAGGATTTGGTAAAGTTTTCAAAAAGAAATATATTTTAAGAAAATGGTTTTTTCTAAAGTAAGAAAGGGTGTGGTGCATGCAATCAGCCGAGCTAAAGTAAGGTTTCCGAAAATACCAATACATGTCGTCTGATATACTTTGATTTATGAATCGGTGAATCGCATGCTAGTTAGGGATGAGGATTTGCTCAGTCTATGCATGATACAATACTAGAAGGTATGCCTTGTATGCCGATTGTATAAGCTTGTAGACTTGTATGCTATTACTGACCAATCAATGATAGGATGGCCTGACTAGATGATTCTTGTTTTTGGTCACTTGATGCCCGAATGCTGCTTGCTTTGTGCTTTATAGGAGTTCTAACTAGCTTTAGCTAACTAGTAAGCAAATATGATAAGTTCCATATTATGAGAACTAAATAATTTTTGAACGTTAGGTTTTAACTCTATGACGCAACTCTTGTTTGATTCCAACCGTTGTAGTGTGAGACCTCTCATTCGAAGAATTATTTGGTTTTAGTAATATGTATTTGTATTCGTGATCTAGTTAGAGGAAGTTGGCAGGAATTCCTTTTATAGCTGATGGCAGAGAGTGGTATGGAGTTTGCCCTAGGAAAACCTAGGATGACATCTAATGCTAAGAGCCTTATCTGTGAGGGAAAGTTATATGGGTATTGAGTAACTTGGTTGATTCAAAGCAATTCTTGAGGAAAGTACGGATAGATGTGGAAGGTAGTATGGGCCTGTACTACTGGAAGCAAAGGATTCGTACTCGATTCAAGAGAGCTATGATGAGACCAAGGAGATGGAGGAGTTTGTGATTCCTCGATATATATTTTGATGCGCATTCTGATGGTTTGTCTGGTATATTTTCAGTATGGTAACAGTGTGAGGCAGACATGTTGGCAGTTCTGGTGTTGGGGTGGGCTCGGGCTCGGGCTTAGGATCTGGATCTCGATCCGAGTAGCTAGATGACCAGACAATGGAGTTCATCTTGTCTTAGATTACACGCAGTATCCTTGAGTAGAAGCCTATGATCTTTGGCTCGATCAAGGAGGGTATTCTGGAGATTCTAGATGAGCGGTTGAGCGTTTTTCGCGCAGAGGTTATGGCTTTGGTTGGGACATACTTTTTGACTTTTAGGGACTTCTGGGCATGTGGATCTCTAGATTATCATGGGGCAAAGGATCCGATTGCGAGAAGGAGGTGGTTATTGATGGGTTTTACACACAAAAACTTTCCTATGTGCTCATGCAAACCCTAATACTTGGATCTGGGTTTCTCTATTGTACATGAATTGTATCCAAGACATACAAACCCTAATCTAGCATACATATTTAGAAAATATCAAGATATACCAGATCTAGATGTTTACCTCTTGAACAATCTTGGATCTTCTTCTTCTTGGAGCTTAGAGTCACAAGTGTAACTCATCTAATGGCTTACAAACACCACACAAGAAAGAAGGCAGTTATGAGAGAGGGGAGAGATGCTAAAAATCAGCCCTAGGGTTTCCTTGGAATCAAGTGGCCAAAAATTGCATGTAAGGGTCTCTATTTATACTGTAGGGTGCTAATGCTTAGTCAAAACCCTAATGGACAGCTTAATCACCAAGCAGCCCATGGAACCTTCTGGAATAAGGCCTATGGATGAAATTATCATGGGCTTTCATCATAATTTCATTCAGCCTTTGATCCATTAGGTTTCCCAGCCCAAAAACCAACTATCACACTTTTGACAGTTTAAACCCCTATATTTAATTAATCTCTTTTGGCCACCAAATTAATTCCTAATTAATTTATGACTAATATTAATTAAATAATATGATTTCCCTTTTAATATATTAATCATATAATATATTAATAAGTCATAATTACCCCTCTCTCTCTCTCTATATATATATATATATATATATATATATATATATATATCCATAAATTACCTTGTCAAGTTGCTTTTCTGAAAGCAACCCAAAAGGACCATGCACAACCGAGTCAAGTTCATACAAAATATAGTTTCAGGCTTAGACACTAATCTAATAGTTATAAGATGGGGCAAGGGGACAATTTCAAACTAGCTTCTTACCTTCTGAAGGACAGGGCACGAAACTGGTGGGAGGAGGCAGGACGTATGGTGGGTGATGATGTTGTTGATGTGATGACCTGGGATGATTTCTCGACCAGATTCCAAGCTGATTTAGCACCATTGAATGAGGTGCACCAGTTGGCACGAGAGTTTGAGGATCTCCGCTAGGCTACGGAGACGGTGGCTGAGATCACCGATATGTTCCAGGAGATGGCACTTATGATTTCGCAGTATGTGGTGGGCGAGGAGATGAAGAAGGCTCAGTATCATGAGATGTTGAGGAGTAACATTCGAAAGTTTGTGAGCTGATCAAGCTACAAGATGCTAGAGGATATGGTAGTGCGAGCTAGGTAGAGGGAGACTAATTTGGAGATCGAGAAGAAGAGGAAGCCAGATATTGTGTCGAGTGTTGTGGGTTCGAGCAAGAGGCCCAATGTTGTTGATTTGAGAGGGAAGGGACAGCAGGGCCGATGCCACTGCGACAGGTTGCACAAGGGGACGTGAAGGGTGGTTGGTTCTGGCTGCTTCAAGTGCGGTCGGACTAGTCATATTAGCAGGGATTGTGTCACACCCCAAAATCGGAACGGCGGAAACGTTTAAGGGTGGAGGACGTCATGTTTAGTATCACGAGATATGTATATGGTAAGCAAGTAAAGAACAACCATTTCATTTAGAAAGAAAGTGTTTACAATGTGTGTGTTCACAAAACATAGAAGTCATAAACAAATAACAAAACAAGACTTGAAGCTGTAATGCTCCATCTTCTGAATCCCCATCACGGGCACCTGTCTAATAGTCTCCTAAGAATACAAGTTATTTGAAAGAGTTGATTAGCAATTAAGCTGGTGAGTTCATAAGATTTTAGTGATGTGAGTAAACTGTAAAGCGTTGTGGAAAATGTATATGTAAAAGTGATGTAAGCTGTAAGTTCTGTTTTGAAAGGTTCGCCTGTTCCTCCAGAAAATCCTATATTTCCTACTTGAATGAAAGTTACTTCTGTAAAGAATTCTTCTAATAATTCCGAGCCGAATCTTTTCAGAAAAGCACGTACAGTGCTTTTATGCTTACGAGCTAAAGATCTAGCACAAGAAAGTCGAAGTATATACTTTACTCGATACAAACTCTTTTTTTGGGTGGAGATGATGGGGTCGGTCCATGGATTTTCCTTCCTTTTGCCGCATTTTGCTCAAAGGGTTGACGGGAGATAGTTCATCAAGCTGTTCGCAAGGGCCAACTTGATCCTCTTCCCCAGGGATCCCCGATAAGGGAACCCTAAGAGAGCCGCCGACTCCAACTTAGGCGGCGGAAGAATTTCCGATAGCGAATTACTTGACTCAATGGATGGAGGTAGAGCCCTCCAACTCAAGCACGAAATCAATGTTGAGTCAACAATAATCCAGAGGGGCACCCCATGTTATGAGAAATATTTACCATCCGGAAAGAGGAAAAAATGGAGTCTTTGTCTAAAGAAATGCGTTGAGAAAGGGCAGATGTATAGAACTTTTCAACGAGATAAACTAAAATGACACTACAAGCCTTTCTATGCGTACTAAGTGGGTACAAGTTATATATACTCAGAGTAAACAAACAATCGATTCTGCGTATCTGCCCTAAGCTCACAACCCAACGGGGAACAGAAAGTAAGGCGGATAGCACACATTCCATTGGTTGTTAGATCGTTATCATATTTAACCCTGGTGTATTCACTTGTTACTCACGGAGTTATTTGTAATGGTTCCTTTATATCTAATGAAAAGTTCTTTAAGAAAACCTATATTTCTTATAGTAAAATAATGACTACGGTGGCTACTTTTATAATAGCTTTGTTTATACTGCTATATATAATCTGATACCAGGTAGAAAGTTAATTGAGTGAGTCTACCCTACGCCCACAATCCAACGGGAACAGGAAGTGAGGCAGAAAACACACCGTTAACTATATATTGGGTATTAGTTTTATATATAAACATGGTGTATAAACTAAGGTGTTATAGAGTTACTCACCTAAAGTCTCTAAAACTGTATTGGCTTAATAAAATGGATTAAGCCCTTATCTGGGAAATCTGTAGTTTTTGTATACCAAAAGTACTAACTTTGAAAGGTAAGTTTTGTAATAGAAAAAATGTGCTTCGACTCTGTGTCCTATAACCTGATCCATACCTGGTATCCTTATGATGACTTAATGTATACTAAGCATAAATATATATAGGATCGGGTAGATAATACATTGAGTGAACTTGTTTCAAGCCCCCAACCCAACGAGGACAGGACATGAAGAGAAGAGCACACATCCTATTAGCTGTCGGAACCTATTGATATATAT
Organism: Lactuca saligna; assembly: GCF_052625555.1. NCBI lineage: Eukaryota > Viridiplantae > Streptophyta > Magnoliopsida > Asterales > Asteraceae > Lactuca > Lactuca saligna. Next base: position 142,048,432 of record NC_136421.1, on the reverse strand, counting down.
GTATCCTGTGATATATACATTAAGGAATCATAAAGCTAGCATTATGATCCTAACCTTTAAAGCTAGCATTCTCTTCACTGTTTGTTCTGTTATGGTATTGTTTGATTCTCTTCACTGTTTGTTCTGTTATGGTACTGTTTCTATGTGTGCTTCATTGTACTAGAACTAATGAATAGCATTCTCCTAAACTATACCTATAATAGTTTACTAATGCTCTACCTGGACTGTTACTGAAAAGACTCATTTATCTACTAAGTTATGCTTGTACTTTAAAAACAATGTTTTGTATAACTATAAAGTAACATAACTTTTAAAAGAGTTTTGAAATGTTTTGACAACCACTACTTGAAAAACAGCCTTTTACGACGCTCATTGCGCGTCGTAAAAGGCTCAGACGACGCAAATGCGCGTCAAGGAAGGCCTTGTCATAAAGCGAGACGACGCGCATTTACGACGCTCATTTACGACACGCAATTACGACGCGCGTTTACGACATGCAATGCGTATCAAGGAAGACCCTGTCATAAAGGAAGACGACACGCATTCGCGTGTCGTAACCTTACGACGCGCGTGTTAATGACACGCAATGCGTATCAAGAAAGCCCCTGTCAAGAAAGGCCATGTCATAAATGAAGATGACACACATTTTTGCGTATCGTAAATTTAAATACTTAAAAAAATATATATTTATATATTTATTAATTTTTAAATTAAATTTGCATTTAATGTGTCATAATAGAAATAAAATACCATATACAAAAGAATACAATCCATTGAATAAACTTTAATGTCATACAATTCTATTTCCTACAATATATAAATTTGCATTCATCTAATCTACTCTATGTTTCATACTAACAATTGAAATGAAGAATACAACACTTGCATTTTCAGCATCTTATCTCTTTCGGCTTGAGCTTTCTTTTCCAATTCTAACTCGAGAGCTATTCACTTTCATCAACCCTGTAAACATAACACAAAATCACTTGTCATTTTCATTCTACTTTTATATTTACTAGTCAATCCTTCAACTTTCTTTACTAATTAGATTCACCTGGAACCAATATTGCTGATGTTTACTAGTCAATCCTTCAATCTATCATATGAAGTATGAAAAATATGAACAATAGGAAATGGAAGTTCAAAATCCTAACAAAAAATCCCAGATATATAACATGATGCCCTCCTGGTGCTTGTCCTCTTGACAACACAACTCCTATCTTCAAGGCATATCGTGATTCATTAGATTCACCTGGCACCAATATTGTTGATGGTTGCCCAAACAGGGATGGGAAAAGTTTTGCAATTTCATCTGAAAGCATTTGAACAAGCACAAATAAAGTCATAATCCTTCATCTTTACACTCAATCTGTGCAGGTGATCATATGTGCTTTGCAATTCTTTTATGTGATTTTGGATTATAAAAAACAAATCTCCAATTTGTTTAGTAACGGTTCGTTTTTACAGTAGTTTCACAAGGTATTTATCGTAAGCAGTTAATTTTAAAACTCAAAATGCAAAATTAGATCATAAAACCTAATTAACATCTACACACAACGTAATCAGTTAACATAACTAGAAAAACACTTAAATTCTTGTTTATCCAATGCAGCAATGACTGAATTAGAAAGATTATTATCAATCCATCATTAAAAAGACTCTGATCAATTGTGATCATAGTATAAATAGTTTTGCTTTTACAGGGGTTGTAAATTCAATTCAGTATCAATATGAAGTGAGAAATACCTGGATTTCCTACAGCGGAGCTAGCGGGACCATCGACGATTTTGAAGGGGCTTCTGGAGCAAGCGACAAGTCCACAGGAGTGTCTTCCACGGGTGGGTACAGAGGATAAAAGATGTTTTCACAAAAGTAAAAATATTAAATTAAGAAAAAAGAAAAAAGAAAAATATTATTCGAATTTTGAAAACATGCATGTGTCGACTCAGCATATGGTTTGTTAGTTTATTCATGCGATTCTTGATCCCAAGTGACACTACATCCATACTAAGTTCTTTCAGGACATCCACACTACAGCGTCCTACTTTCACCAATATTTTTCTCACTCAGTTATTAAAATTTCTCAACTTACATTTTTAAATATCATCCAAATAACAACAATTACCTTATTTGCTAAGATCATTCATGGATTTGTAATGTAGGTTATCTGTCAATCTTGATCAGCTATATTCATATCAAAATCAGGTTGCACAATCAAAAGATACAGTTCTAAAACTTCTTAGTCATCCAATACTTAGAGTAATTTACACTTTTGGTCCCTTTGTATAGACGATGTAAGGCCCTGAAGCAATAATCTGCCCAAAGATGACATGGATAGAATCAGAGAGAAACCAGATAGTAAACTTAAAAGGGTACTTAAGTAAATTGAAGAACAAGCTTTACACACTAATGATAGATCTAATGTTATATCAGATAAATCAGCAGGCTTGTTATTTTCATGCATAGCTTGTCTCTTCTTTTGAGGAATATTTTCATCATCAGGGACTAATAACGGTACATAATCAACAATATTTGTTGCAATTAAATAGTGCCCACTTGGATTATGTCCTTCAATGCCTGCCACCTATCGAATTATGTTTATGTTAAATGTTTTTTTGATCAGTTTCCATTTTTTAACTATCTACATGGCCTAGGAAAAAGGAAAACTGGTCCAGTTTCTGTAAGTCAAGGCACACACGTTGACCTCCAGAATGCTCAACTCTGTTCAAACAAGTAAAAAAGGACAACAGTAAGGGCAAATATGTCTGAAAAGAGCATAAAGATTCAACAAATATTACCTGCTTTGAAAAATGATTGGTTTTTCCTTTAAACGCCCTTCTTCTTCACAACAAATCATGCCAACAGCAAATATACTTTTCTGATAGGGAATCAAGAGATGTAATTTGTGTTGTTGAATCTCTTCAAAGATGATAAAAAAAGAAAAGAATAATTCTAATAAAATAGAGATAGGAATTACTTGGGAAGCAACCGATGGATCAACAGGTTCCTCATAAACATGAGATGCCACCATGGCTTTTGAATACTTCATGATTTTATCTTCAAGATAATTAAACTAAACTTCCAAAAACTTTAAAGTTAATGATGTAAAGCATAATCATGAGACAAAAAGCAATCAAAATTAAGAGAATGCTACGATACCTTGTCTTCTATTTGATTAATCAAATATAATAACAACTACAGTTGTAGAAAGCCTAATAGCTATATCAAGCAGAACATCTATGCCACTTTTTTTTTAGCCTGGTTTGCATTTGTAACTGAATTTGAAACAAACAAAAGTAAAATTTGATGGGTTTTAGGTAAAACAAATAAACTAGAAAACAATTCCTAAGTTCACATGCAACCTACTTCGGATCTATGTTTTATCTATTGAACATACAACTTTGAATTGCAAAACAAGAACCCTAGAGGAGAGAGGCTATAATCGAAATCTACAAACTAGGGTTTAGTAATTACATACCTTTCAATTGCTATAGTAAACAATTGATGATTCCCTTGATCTTGATCTTGATCTTCTTGGAAGCTTAGCACCACAAGTGTAATGCCTCTAATGGAATCACACCCAAACTAGCAAGAAGGAAATTAGAGGAGAGAGGGAAGAGGGAGTATGCAAAATTTCGGCCCATAGGGTTTCTTCCAAAGAAAAGAGTGACCAAAACATGAACCAGGAGGCTCCTTATATAGCTGAGGGATCTAGGGTTTAGGGAAACCCTAGTTATCCTTTGCTTAGGGCCTAAGCAAACCCAAGGGCCTTATCCAAGCCCCTATGGACGAAATTATTAGGGTTTCCCCTAAAGATTTCGTCCACCCTTGTCCAAGGGGGTTCTAGAGCCTTCCACTCAACTATTAGATAATTGCAAACTAGTCCCTGCACCTTATAATTAATTCTTTTAACCCCAGAATTAATTCTAATTAATTTCTAGCTAACAACTAATTAAACCAAATGATTTCTTATTAATATATTAATCTTTTAACATATTAATAAAATCATTTATATTAATTTATTAATCTTATAATAAATTAATATCTCTCCTTTCATAATTTCCTTGTCCGGTTGCTAGGTTTGAGGGCAACCCAAAAGGACTGTGCTGCTATCAATTCAAGTACATACCAATTATAGTTATGGGCTTAGACACCTAATCCAACAGTCTCCCACTTGGATAATTCTGTAACTATAATTTCTAGTATGCCTTCTAAATTTGACCAGCAAATTGTAGCTTCCAAAAAGTTGCTGCTGAACTCTGACCCAGTCAGTTACGTGTCCTAAGATAAGTGATCATATAATCCTTCGTTCTGCTAGATATCCCTAGACAAAAGACATGGAATGCAATCAACCTCTTTGTCCAGAATCTATGTTTCCCGATTCCTGATTAGTGATGATGTAGGACTTCTAATTGAACACATCAATTTAGTCCTGGTTGGGCCCAGCACATAAGTCAACACCAAATCATCGAGGGGCCCATAGATATCGCTTTTTCCCATTAAGGAAAAAAGGAACGAATAAACATTGACTCATATGCTTGTATCTTTTACTCATCAAATCATTCATGATAATACGTTTTATAACACCAAGTTACTGATGCGTTTTCGTATTACCAATGCATAACCGACTTGCAAATTACAACTCATATATCTCTGTTTCAAGATTATAAGATATTATCGTCTCAGTATTACTCGTGATGAATTCCATGAAGTAATACTCTGAGCGAGGGTTTATCCAATACTCAAATCTCAATTTCTGAGTACTCATGAACGTTGCAGCAAAATCTATTGCCATGTCTATCCTTAGACAATCTACAATCCAGTTCATGACAGTCTTGATTCACTACTTACTTCCAAAAGTACGAGCGACTGTGGAGTTTGAATAATCTTATTATTCGGGAAGTAAAACATGCAAAAATGAAACACAATAATAAACAATTGACAAAAGGTAGAACCCAAACTTATAAATAATACTTTATTATTTAATCACCAAAAGTCAATTACATTTACTTTGTTACAAGTTTCAGAACAAAACTAATCTAACTACTAAAACTAATATCATCTTTCAGTCCTATGCTCCGAGCATGCTGAATATGCTTAGCCCTACTCAGACCCTTTGTGAGGGGATCTGCTGGGTTATCTTCAGATGACACCCTCTTCACTATAAGATGGCCTTCTTCTACTCTATGTCTGATAAAATGGTACTTTCTGTCGATATGTCTGGTTTTACCATGATCTCTCGGTTCCTTTGTCAAGGCAACCGCTCCTTCATTATCGCATAACAGTTCCATAGGCTCCTGGATGGTTGGAACAACTCCGAGATCCCCGATGAAGTTCCTTAACCAAGCTGCTTCTTTCAACGCTTCACTTGCTGCTATGTACTCTGATTCACAAGTAGAATCAGCCACCGTATCTTGCTTGGAACTCTTCCAAGTAACTGCTCCTCCATTTAATAAGAATACCCAGCCTGACTGAGAACGGAAGTTATCTCTATCCGTCTGAAAGTTGGCATCACTATAACCATCTACTCTCAAAGTATCATTTCCGCCAAGTACAAGGACCCAGTCCTTCGTTCTTCGCAAATACCTGAGTATATTCTTCACGGCTATCCAATGAGCTCTACCTGGGTTTCCCTGATAGCGACTGACCATGCTCAAAGCAAATTCCACATCAGGACGAGTACATGTCATAGCGTACATGATCGATCCGACAGCGGAAGCATAAGGTACACGACTCATGTCATTTATTTCCTCATCTGTACTCGGGCATTGAGTCTTACTCAATTTGGTATTGCTCTGGATAGGTAGCTCTCCCTTCTTGGAATTTTCCATACTAAACCTCTTTAGTACCTTATCCAAGTATGTGCTCTGACTAAGTCCAATTAGTCTCTTCTTTCTATCTCTCAATATTCTAATCCTAAGAATATAGGCGGCTTCTCCTAGGTCTTTCATGGCAAAACACTTTCCAAGCCAAGACTTAACTTCATTCAAGGTTGGAACGTCGTTACCAATGAGTAATATGTCATCGACATATAACACCAGAAAAGTTACTATACTCCCACTAGCCTTGATATACACACAAAACTCATCTTCACTTCTAGAGAAACCAAACTCTTTGACTTTCTCATGGAAGCAAAGATTCCAGCTGCGAGATGCTTGTTTCAATCCATAAATGGATTTCTCAAGCTTGCATACCCTATTGGGAAACTTTGCATCAACAAAACCCTCTGGCTGACTCATGTAAACATCCTCAGCCAACTTCCCGTTAAGGAAGGTAGTCTTGACATCCATCTGCCAGATTTCATAGTCATGAAAGGCAGCTATGGCGAGCAATATCCTAATAGACTTAATCTTAGCCACCGGCGAAAAAGTCTCATCATAGTCAACCCCTGGGGTTTGAGTGAAACCTTTTGCAATCAGTCGAGCCTTGAACATATGCACATTCCCATCCATGTCTGTCTTCTTCTTGAAGATCCATTTGCACCCAACTGTCTTCCGACCTGGTGCACTATCAACCAAATTCCAAACTTGGTTGTCATACATGGACTTAATCTCGCTGTCCATTGCTTCTTTCCACTTGGAAGCCTCTGGGCCTGCCATTGCTTCCTTATAAGTGACTGGTTCATCTAAGTTTACCAGTGTTTTGTCACTTATGAATGTGTCACCATCTGAAGTAATATGAAAACCATACAACTCAGGTGGCACACTCACCCTAGTGGATCTCCGAAGCGGTAATGATTTATCAACCGGTTCAACAGGGACTGTTTCCTCTGGTTGAGTGCTAGTGTCATCTAAGGTTCCTTCATTCGCTGACTCTTGAATCTCTTCAAGATCAATGGTACTCCCACTGTCCTCTTTGAATATGAGCTCTCTTTCCAGAAAGACTCCTCTTCGAGCTACAAACACTACGTTTTCACTAGGTCTATAGAACAAATATCCAAAAGACTGCTTTGGGTAACCAATGAAAACACATTTCTCACTTCTAGCTGCTAGCTTGTCGTGAGTCTCTCATCTTACGAAAGCTTCACAACCCCAGACTTTAATATGTGCTAACAAGGGAACTTTCCCTGTCCACATTTCGTGAGGTGTTTTGGCAACCTTCTTTGTAGGGACAAGATTGAGGATGTGGGCGGCTGTCTCTAAGGCATACTCCCAGAAGTGAATAGGAAGCGAGGCACGACTCATCATAGAACAAACCATGTCTAACAAGGTTCGATTACGCCTCTCAGCTACACCATTTAACTGTGGTGTCCTAGGAGGAGTCAATTGTGAGACTATCCCACATTCTTTCAGATAGTCGTTGAACTCGGTACTAAGATACTCCCCGCCTCTATCGGATCTAAGTATCTTGATCTTTCTGCCCAATTGATTTTCGACTTCATGCTTAAACTCTTTGAACTTTTCAAAGGTTTCTGACTTATGTTTGATCAAGTAGATGTAACCATATCTGCTATAATCGTCAGTGAAAGTCACATAGAATCGATTAGCATCCCTTGTGGTTGATCTGAAGGGCCCACACACATCTGTGTGTATGAGATCCAACAGACCTTCACCTCTTTCACAAGACCCTGTGAATGGTGATTTTGTCATCTTTCCCAAAAGACAAGATTCACACATATCATCTGATTTTAGGTCAAATGATTCCAACACTCCATCCTTTTGGAGTTGGGCTATGCGTTTCTTGTTAATGTGTCCAAGACGACAATGCCACAAGCATGCCTTGTCTACACTATTAGACAAGTCAATATTAAGTACACTATTTCCTAAGCTATCAACACAAGTCACTGTTTCATACACACCATCACAAGGCAAAGCTTCAAACACAAAAACACCATTCTTATAAACAGAAATTGAACCATTCAAATCATTAAAAGAATATTTAAAACCTTATCTGAACAATGCATGAAATGAAATAATGTTTCTCGTCATCTCAGACGAATAGCAACAATTTATTAAGTCTAATCTAACATCATTACTAAGCAATAATTGATAAACTCCGATCTTGGTCACTGGTGAAGACTTTCTGTTCCCCATGATCAAGTTTATCCTCCCATGCTCTATCTCCTCACTTTCCTTTAGCCCCTGCAAATCAGAACAAATATGAAAACCACATCCTGTATCAAGGACCCATGAACGAGAAGATAATGAGTTATTAGCAGAAATAGTGTAAATACCTGCCGAGGATGGCTTCACTTTGCCATCCTTGATATCTTGCAAATATTGTGGGCAAGATCTCTTCCAATGCCCCTTTTGATTGCAGTAAAAGCAAGTGGCCTCTTTTGGATCAGAAACATGGGGAGTGGAACCATTGGGCTTAGCCTTCGGGCCATTACTAGATGACACAGCTTGAGCCTTGCTCTTCCAGTTTTGCTTGGGAGGACCTTTCCTCTTCTTCCCCTTACCCTGTCCAATGGCCAAGACAGGGGCACTTGCAGGTGTGGAGGGTATACTTTTACCCTTCATCCCTGCCTTAGCTGTCTGCAACAAGTTGTGCAATTGGGCCAAAGTCTGCTCAGTGTTGTTCAAATGGTAAGTTAAGATAAACTGACCATAACAATCAGGCAACGAGTTCAAGACCATGTCAATGGCCAATTCCTCATCGAAGTGAATGTTGAGCTTGACCAAACGCTCTATGTAGCGTTGCATTCTTTGCACATGAGATACAACCGATTCCCCCTCTTTCATCTTGCAAGCCATGAGTGACTTGACTACCTCAAACTTTTCTTGACGAGCTCGCTTATGGTACTTTTCCATAAGGTCCTTGTTCATCTCAAAGGGCCAGTAGTCCTCATAGTACCTCTGCAATTCTGGGGACATGGTTGCAACCATGATGCATGCCACTTTGGTAGCATCATCATAGTGTTTCTTGTAGGCAACATACTCTTCGGGAGTGGCTTTTGACTCATCAAGTTCTTTGAGCTCCTTTTCAAGGACATACTCTTTGTCCTCAAATCTAAGCGCCATCTTGATGTTACGCATCCAATCGTTATAGTTGGAGCCATCCATAATGACTTTGGAGCAGATGTTTAGTAGAGAGAAGTTGTGGCTGGAGGATGATGAAGCAGAAGTGTTTCCAGGAGTAGGCATCTGAAAAAAGAAAGATAGTTTTAGTTAGATTCCAAGACACCTCAATATAATAACCCAAAGATATCATATCAAGGTTAGGACCCAACTATGACGATTTACAACTTAGAAATGGGATGCCGAGATCCAAGTTCAAATCTCATAAAGGTAGGTGAATGACGATTCACCAATTCCACCATTAGACAAAATAAACGAAGTGAAATTCCTAATTCTTATGAGATACATTAAAACTATTTAATGGCATGTTTTAATCTCAGATTATGCTCTACTATTTGTGACTGGGATACCGAGGATCACAAACTAGATGTGAATAACCATGCAAATGTGCTTGGTAACCTTATTGTCTTTATCATTAACTATTGATGTGCTGGTAAACCACACACGCTCCATCAAAATGATAATTATAAGATACCCATTACTACTCTTTATTAGTGCCTTTTAGTGTGCCGGTTAACCACACACGCTCCACTAACGACCAATAAAGCATAATGTGCAATTTCATGGATTAGCATACTTTTCACATTTTTCCTAAAGTAACTAGAGTTGGGATTTTGAAAAATAGTGTTCTAGTACTTTCTTTAATAGCATTATACTTTTAATGAGGAGTAGTTGTCCTATCAAATCCGTTCTGCTGACGACCCTCCACTAATCAAGGAAGCGGTGGGTGAGAGTGGACACCCATTCAACTACCATTTTATAGGCAATTTCCTTATACCCCCTTATAGACTAGCTTCGTGAATGAGGCATACTAGCGATTTGACTGACCATATTCTTATACATATATAATGTTTAACTTTTAATTATAATATATATATATATATATATATATATATATATATATATATATATATATATATATATATATATATATATATATATATATATATATATAAGGTGTGTTTTAAAACATTTTAAAACTCCAAGAGTTTATATAAATTTTCGAAATTTAAACTATTAAATTTTAAATTTAAATAAACTAATCAATTAGATTTAATATTTATCTATTAATTAACTTTTAATTAATTTATTAAATCTTGTAAGGATTATCTAATCAAATTAATCAATTAATTTAATCCTAATCCTTATCCCTCTAAATTTCGAAAATTAGGGATAAAGGATAATTATCCAATTAATCTAATCAAGTAATAATTATCCAAAACAAGAAACCCTAAAATCTCTAGCATATTTCGAAATTCACAAGGGAGGGGGCTAGGGTTTTCAAAACCCAAACCCTAATTTCGATTAGGGTTCTTTGGAGGCTAGGGTTTTCAAAAACCCTTTGATCCAAAACCCAAAAAAAATCGAAAAAATGGCCTTTAGGGTTTAATAGCTATAAACCCTAATTTACAATTCAACAATTATGACAATTCAATTTAAAACAAACAATGGATGTGATACCACTGATGGGTTTTAGGTAAAACAAATAAACTAGAAAACAATTCCTAAGTTCACATGCAACCTACTTCGGATCTATGTTTTATCTATTGAACATACAACTTTGAATTGCAAAACAAGAACCCTAGAGGAGAGAGGCTATAATCGAAATCTACAAACTAGGGTTTAGTAATTACATACCTTTCAATTGCTATAGTAAACAATTGATGAGTCCCTTGATCTTGATCTTGATCTTCTTGGAAGCTTAGCACCACAAGTGTAATGCCTCTAATGGAATCACACCCAAACTAGCAAGAAGGAAATTAGCGGAGAGAGGGAAGAGGGAGTATGCAAAATTTCAGCCCTTAGGGTTTCTTCCAAAGGAAAGAGTGACCAAAACATGAACCAGGAGGCTCCTTATATAGCTGAGGGATCTAGGGTTTAGGGAAACCCTAGTTATCCTTTGCTTAGGGCCTAAGCAAACCCAAGGGCCTTATCCAAGCCCCTATGGAAGAAATTATTAGGGTTTCCCCTAAAGATTTCGTGCACCCTTATCCAAGGGGGTTCTAGAGCCTTCCACTCAACTATTAGATAATTGCAAACTAGTCCCTGCACCTTATAATTAATTCTTTTAACCCCGAAATTAATTCTAATTAATTTCTGGCTAACAACTAATTAAACCAAATGGTTTCTTATTAATATATTAATCTTTTAACATATTAATAAAATCATTTATATTAATTTATTAATCTTATAATAAATTAATATCTCTCCTTTCATAATTTCCTTGTCCGGTTGCTAGGTTTGAGGGCAACCCAAAAGGACTGTGCTGCTATCAATTCAAGTACATACCAATTATAGTTATGGGCTTAGACACCTAATCCAACAAAAATGTCATATGTTACTTATGAAATATATATACACACACACAAGAATACGATTTCAATTTTCAACAAGAGAAACAAACTGATATGATTTGAATCTAAAGCTAACCTGGTTGTGATGAAGATGGGGACATTCCAACATCAAGAAGATCTTGAAGAAAGTTGTCACCTGTCATCATGCTATTTGTATTTGGTGGAGGAGGTTCTTCTCCTCCTCCTAAATCAAGCAAGTCTACTAAAGGAGCAACAGTTGTTTTAATAACACCATTAGGAACACTACTTCCCATTGAAGTTGAAGGAATATAAGTAGAACCATTCCTCCTTCTACTGAAATTTGCTTTATCAAGAACTGGCTTCCTTTCAACCAGTGCAAACCTTCACATAATTACTTCACTTCAGTCTTTTATATTAACAATTATCAAAATTACTATCCACAGTTCCATACCTTATATTCTGATGCTTTTCAATTATAGAATCAAATTTTGTGGATCTGTGTTGCAGTTCAAGCAGAAGGCTTCTTTTAGATTGAACAGAGCCCTACAAAAAAAAGTACAGTGAAACAGATCCCACATAGAATTTAGTTCCCTTGAGATGTCCGCCTTCGCTGTCTACATAATTCAGACCAGAGCCCTAAAAAAAAAGTAACGCAGACATAAAATAATTGTTTTGCCCTTCATTTTTAATATATTCATGATATACATATAAAGGGTATTGTATTATATAGACCTTTTCATCTCATCCTGCAATCATTGCCCTAACAGAAAAACCCATCCCATGGTAAGAATAGAGAATGTTGGCAAGCATCTTTGAAGCGCCAATCACTGAAATCCTACTCTTGTTTGCCAATTCATGCAAACAACACTGAAATTAAAAAAATACAAATATTGCGAAGAATATTTCAAAGTAGAAGGATGTGATATGTAAAAAGGTGATTTTAATACCTTAATGCCTAAATTTCTATGCCAAAACTGACAATCTACAGCTCCTCCAGCCATTGTCCCCACCTGAGTTTATAATGCTGCATCTATGAATTGAGATAACTATTAATTACAAATTTTATGGAATTTATTAAGGCAAAGATCAACTGTTTCAATAATAGCATAATTTATGTCCTAAATTGACCTTATAAACACTATCAAAGGGAAAATTATAGCATAATTTATGTCCTAAACTGACCTTGTGTGGAAGGCTAATGAAATCATAAAGAGCACATCTTCTATTAAGAACATCCCGTATACGATTTTCTAAAGGAAGTTTAGAATGTGAAATTCAATTTTGAACAAAGATATAACACACCTGCAACATGGAACACCAGATGCAACAACAAGTTCAAGTGATAGAAGGGTAGTGAATGGCGAGACCAATTTCAAGAAGCTTTATGTGAATTTTCAAATTTGCCACAGCAGGAGCTTTATGAAATTTTCAGATTTGTAAATTCTAATTTCTAATTCTAATATTCCAATTTCAAGAAGAGCTGAATCCAAGAGATTGAGAGAACGGGAGAACAGGAGAAGAACATACCTGATTTCCGGTGACAGCTGTTGTGGTGGTGAATGGCGAGACCAACGAGCAGCGACTGAGCAAGGTAAGGAGGTAGCGACTAGCGATGATGGGGGAGGAACTGGGTAACAACGTAAGATACAAATCGATTTTGACTTCTTGTCGCTAGCTTTGGAAATCAGACTGAAATCGGGAGGGGCACAGCCCAATTTCTACACTAACAGGCCTATAATTAAAATTTTTGAAGACATATTTACTATTTCTAACCCAAATACCAGGGGGCCAAAGCCCCTCCTGGCCCTATACATAATCCGCCCATGCTATGACCATTAGCAATCATATGGATCAGATCTGATTAGTAACTAGCAGATAATATCTCTAATTGAAGCTTTATTTGATTATAGAGGCAAATTGGAAGTTTCACGTGATAGGAAACCAGATTAAAAAAGCAATCGAGAATTCAACACATACAGGGCCAAGAATAGTACGTATTGAATTTATGAGGCAACCTACTCCTTGCTGAAGCACAACCGATCCATTCTCTTCAAAAAAAAAGGATATACATAGCAAGGCCAAGTACACCTTAATGAACGATTTGATTTTTAAGAGACAAACCGATTAGAGTGGAATCAGAGATTGGGGAGTGGATACTGTTCTAAGGTCTTTATTTTAGGAACGAACAAGGAGGTGATGGTGCAAATTGATGACCACCAATCAAAGCCTCCGTAGAGCTCGATTGGAGTGGAATAAGAGATTGGGGAGTGGAAGAAGAGAGGATCAGAGACGTTTGAAGTGTGAATTGAGTTTTTAGGGTTCAATTTCAAGTCAATTAGTAAAGAGTCCAAAATGATTACACCTCCCTGTACCTTACCCAATAATCAAAACCATAGAAATTGTTGAATTCTGTATGAATAAGCGACGAAGATGCAAACTTCTGGGAAGTGAAGCGGTGGAGGTTTGAGAATCGAGAGAGAAGAAAGAAAGAAAGGGGGTTTTCAGCGGGAATGAGTTAGGGTTTTCAGCCGGTGGAAACAAAGCGGGCTTTTTAAATTTTGGATTTCATTTCCCCCTTGGATGAAACGCGTGTTTCATTAATATTTATAAAGCGACATAGCTAGACGATGCACGTTTTATTTAAGGTGCCCTCCGTGTTTTTTTTATTAGACACTAATTTTTGGCATGCAAAAATGCGTGTCCACTATGCTTCATATTTTGGAAATCTGACATCAATTTTTAGGGCACTCACAGATGCGGGTCCTCTATTAGCGCGTGTCATTGATTTCGCGTCGTAAAAGGCTGTTTTTCTAGTAGTGAACTTGTAAATAACATAAGTAACATTTTGAAAGATGTTTAACAACAAACATTTACACAATTATCATTATGTTAAATGTAACGACCGAAAAATCCAACCAATTTAAACTTTTCAAAAACAACCCGATTTCATTAAATTATTTACAAAAAGGTTTTCAATACAATCATTTAGAGTATTCCTAGAATCACATTGCTACAAAATCATGAGGAGCGGTACGATCATGCCTTTGCCTTGCCACGGTCTCCTGAAGAAACTGAAAAACATTAAACCACAACTGTAAGCCCGAAAGCTTAGTGAGATACCCCCAAAATACCAACCACATATACGCCTTTCCAGGCTATGACCTTCCGGTCCAAAACATATTGCCTTCCGACCCATAACGTATTGCCTTCCGGCCCATAGCATAAATAGCATACATAACATAACAGAACATAGAACAACTATAAATATCGGGTTTACTGTGTGACTGGTCCGCCGTATCGGGCCTCCAGTTCACCGGATCCACCCTCCGAGTCTAGTCATGTCTTTTGAGTCTACAGTGTGGTTGGTCCGCCCGCATCGGGGCTTCAACCCACCTGGTCCACTCTCTGAGTCTACAGTATGACTGGTCCGCCCGCACCGGGCCTTCAGTCGGCATGGTCCACTCTCCGAGCCTCGGCACGTCTGGTCCGCCCTCGTGGGGCCTACAGCCTATCCGGACCATTCGCTGGGCCTTCGGAACAACCGGTCCGCCGTAGGTATCTTGGCCTACAGCACAAAGCAGGACCCGCCTCAACCCATCTCTAGTCCATGTGCACATAACATACAATCATATAACAGTCATAGTCAACAAACCGATCAAGCATATCACATAACATATCATTACCCTAACCAGGTTACCGACCTAACCGGTCACTAGCATAGCATCACTCTACATATCGGGAAATCGACCTTAACCAGGTCTCTAGAGCATATACCATCCTAGCTACCAGGATGCAGACATATCAAACAGTAACATAATAACCATATCCGAATCTCAATCCAATAAAAGGGCCGGCCTTGGTGCCTTAAACCCTGTTGATATAGTGAGGATAACTCACCTCGAAACTGCCGGCTGAAAGGATAAGATCCCGCTACTCCGAACTCCGAAACGAACTCCTCCACTGAACACCAAAACACTCAACTCAATATATATCCTTAATTACCAAAATACCCCTGGAGGACAACTGGTCAACCTTGGACAAAGTCAAAGTCAACCCCTAACTGGCTCTACTCGCCGAGTCATCCCGATGACTCACCGAGTCCCTTTGCTCAGAACTTCCCTCAATCCACGACCCAACTCACCGAGTCATCCCTTGACTCACCGATTCTCGACTCATCCAGAAAATATTGGGACTCTTCGACAAGACTCGCCGAGTTCAAGAACATACTCGCCGAGTCTAAGGCTATATTCAACCCACTCGCCGAGTTGTTCATCCAACTCGTCGAGTTCTAGCTCATCTTCAAGCAACTCGTCGAGTCCACCCATGTGACTCGCCGAGTACCACCGGGTCTGAATCCATACAGAAGCTTTCCAAGCCATGTAGATGATCCAAACCATAGCTTTACTTCTCCTAAGGCCATCCATCATGTAAAGTGGCAATCTTTACGTGAATCCAAGAAGATCTAGGCATTTTACTCTAGGGTTTGGGGTTTGGGACAAGATAGCTCCATCAACAACACAAGAATAGGGACTTTAATGCTCTTAGGACCTTCTCCACTCCAATTCTAAGGTAGCAACCTCGAATCTATCCTTCAAACTTAAGATGCCACAAATCTAAGCTTCCCACACAACCCCAAAATGAAGAATCTAGAAGAACACAGCCCAAGAACGAGATATTACCTCAAAAGAATGCCCCAACTGCAATGAAACTCGAATCCAAGCAAAGCCCTTTGATCCAAGCCTCTTCTTCTTCAAGATTTCTTCAACAAGCACCTCCACAAGCTCCAAATGCACTCCAATCTTCCACAATCACGTTTTCTAGGGTTTCTGGATTTCAAGGGGAATCAAAGAGGCTAGGGAGAGGGTGTGGTGTTCTTTAAATAGGGCTCATTCCCCGGATTTAGGGTTTTCTCCACTCAGCACCTACTTGCCGAGTCCATCTTTGACCTCGCTGAGTAGGCCACTTGACTCGCGACCAAAGTCGCGACCCTACTCGCCGAGTCCATCCATGGACTCGCCGAGTTGCCCCCTCAAAATTTACACTTTTAGTCCTTCAACTCTCCTCTTGCTATTCCGGGATGTTACATTAAACCTGTACTCCCCCCTTTAAAATAGTTAAAATAGTTAAAAGATTCATTACGAGGTATGAACTCACCTGACGTGGGTGATTCAAACGGGAATGCGTGTACGGATGAGAAGTTCCACGAATGAAGTCCCGAGACATAACAAGTCCGAAATGACATATAAGGACACATATTGACATGAATATAGTGTTTATAAACATGTATATGAAAGGAAACACCTTGGTTAAGTGTTGGAATCACATGTGATTCATCAAAGGGAAGTGAAATGGCATCTAAGGGTGTTTATGGTTTGGTAACGAACTCCCCTTGAGTTTACGGTTGTAAACTCATGAGTTTACTGCCGTAAACTCATGTCCTTTTTACCATTTTGTGCGTTGAAGTCCTAGAAGTCATTTTGAAACATCCTAACTTCAAGTCTTAGCCTTAGGAAGTGACTAGGGCAACATATCACCCCTTTATGGGGTTTTATGGTTTTTGGACCATTTGTCTTTGGGTTTACGGTAGTAAACCCAAATGGTTTATGGTCAAATGGTGTTTTCAAGTCTTAAACACTTCAAGGTAACGGTCTAGGCTAGTTTCTAGGCTTAAGGAAAGAGTTTGGGGCATTAAAACATGCCTTTGAGGTGTTTACGGTTTTGGGAGGTTTCCCAAATCGTAAACACATATAAATGGGACATTTTGGGTGACTTTTAGGTGCTAAAGACATCAAGTGAAAGTTCTAGGCTTGTTTCCAAGGTTTGGCAAGAGAATTGGGACACTTTAGCAACCTTATTAGGGTTTACGGTCCAAGAAGATTATTAGGCCATAAACACTTGTTCCTTGTTATATTTGGGTGTTTTCTTGTTGCTCCTAAGGTCTAAACATGTCAAGGGTAGTTTCTATGTTTGGTTCCAAGGCCTATAGGGGCATAAGGTACACTTTGGCCTCA
Source organism: Lactuca saligna (assembly GCF_052625555.1). NCBI lineage: Eukaryota > Viridiplantae > Streptophyta > Magnoliopsida > Asterales > Asteraceae > Lactuca > Lactuca saligna. The sequence goes on along the minus strand of NC_136421.1, from coordinate 142,031,086 downwards.
CTTTGGCCTCATTTTTAGTGTTCACAGTCCAAGAAGATCTTTGGCCGTGAACACCTTTTCCTTGGAGAATTTTGATGATTTCTTGATGTTTAACACTTGATCTAAACATATTAGGGCTAGAAACACTTACAAGTTGAAGATCTTGAAGAAAATGGGATGATACTTGAGAGAGAGAAATGGCTCTAGTCTTGGAAATGTGAAAAAGTGAATAAAATATCTAAGTCTCACTTATATAGTCTTTAGGGTTTACGGTCCCAATACCATTTTGGACCGTAAACTCCAAACTCTTAAAGTTTTGGGCACTTATTATTACATAATAAACCCTAGGGTATCCTCTCTCCTGATATCTTCTGAAGCACTAACTTAAAAACACTCAAACTTATTCTAAAAAGTTTGAAAGTTAGCATGCACAGTTTTAACTTCAGTTAAAGTGAGTGGTTGTACGATGGAAGAAATTTTTGGGTTGTCACATCATGCCCCCGTTAGAATGAATTTCGTCCCGAAATTAGGTTTCTTAACATTACTACTGGGGTTGAGCTCTTCTGCTTTGCAGAATACTCACTCGTGGACTTGGCAATTTTGCTCTGGTGTTCTTGATAGGATTCATACTTGGTCCATCTATCATTACCTTGTGTGTACAAGCCGTATATAATTAGGATTAGTAGGAATGTCGGATGTGCGACTCTGCCCCAGGTCCACAACCGAACGAGGACAGGAGATAGGGCGGAAACACACATACTAGATCTGCGTAATCATACTCATATACCACCCTCGCGCATACTCTAAATAATAATAGGCGGGCTGTATTCATCCATAGCCTCTGTGCTCAAACTTGGTCTGCTGGACAAGTGGTATTTCGTGACGGTGTGCGGACATCTGACGAAAGGCTTCGGAGGACAAAGTACCCTTCGCACGAGTACTTCGGGGGTTTAGAATGTGAAAGATAAAGTTTTTGATTCAGGTCGGACTTTCGGTACGAAAGACGAAAGTTTCGAGAACTTGCCAATCGAGTCGATAGAAACATATGAATTCAGTATGGTGAGGACCACGCCAACTCATGACGAAAGAATACAACAGACTCTATATTGAACAAAGTTTTGGTCAAATGAAAGAAACGTCTGATAAATGATGATGTATCCATGGTATGCTCGATACTGTACTCCTAGTATGTTCAACAATGTACTCCTTGTAACTTGTTCTCGTGTTTCCTGTTTTCTATTTGAAGTTAACACTCCTATGTATCGTACCACTATGTGTGCATACGTAAAAATAAAAGTTCTTTACTAACTGAACGAGTACCTTTATACCATGATCCCCCATGGTACCACTACCATCGCCCGTCATATACCAGTTGTGAATACTTAAGATGATTCAGGCAATCGACTGAGCATCTCTGCCTCAAATCCTCAACTAATTAAGGAAAGGGGACCTAAGCTGAGTCACTTACTCTAGGTCTGCAACATCTTAGTTGCGCACAACCCTGATGTATATGGTGAGCCATAATAGCTTCTGTAAAGGATCTTTTAGTTCTCCTGCATATCACGACCTATTTCAACATGTGAGTTATTATAGTTACTTTTAAGTGTCATCCCCAAATTTTAATCTTATATGAATATAAATTAATTTTAAAAGTAATTACTATTTTGAAAACGTACCACTACTCGTTGACGACTCCATGGTAGATTCTCCTGTGGTGATCATCAGAATGTGTCCATCCGCGCCTGATTTCCGGATTATCGGGCAGTCCCTCTGACTATGTCCAGTCTCACCACAGCCACATCAAGCTTGGTTTTCTTCAGCTCCGAAGACTTGGGAGATCGGTTGAGCTGGTGCCCTGCAGTAACGGACGGTGTGTCCTTTTCTGTGGCAGTTCAGACACTGCATTTCTCGGCATACTCTGGTGTGGTGGAAATTGCACTTTCCACATTTCGAAAGGTTTCCAGCATATCGACTGGCAGGTGCTGAAGCAGTAGGCAACGTAGCGGCGTACATAGTACTCGTTGGTTGCTCTTGTGGGGTGTCTTGTGTTGTTCTCTTCTTCTTTCTCCTGTTCTGCGACTTCTGATTATAGTCCTCTTCCCTGGATGGCTCGGAATTAGGGACTTTTACACCATGTCAGACTCCATGGTCGATGAGTCGATGATCCAGGCATTTAGCACTATCGAACATGGCTGGGTTAGAAGATAACACATTTCCTTGGGTAAGAGCAGTTAGACCCCAAATGTATCTTTCTATCTTCTTTCTCTCCGAGGTAATCATCTCGAGGCATAGAGCTGCCAGTTCGATGAACCGGTGAGATCCCACAGTTCTTGTTCCAGTTTTTGAACCTCGCCTAACGGGCAGTACTCCTCCCGCATTAACTTTTTTAGGTTTTCCCAACCTATTGAGTTTTCCACTGATAGAGTCAGTGACTTAACATGGCTGTTCCACCATGTTAGGGCCTTGCCAGAGAAGGTGCAGGTAGCAAACATCACTTTGCTTCCTTCTGGGCATAAATAGATTTCGAAGACTGACTCTGTTTTCTCGAACCATTGTATGAGTGCAATGACTCCTTCAGTTCCTTTAAAGGAAAATGGTTGGCATCTGGTGAAGTCCTTGTAGGAGAACACTCCCTGGCACACAGGGACCTCACCTTTAGTAGAATCGGTAGGCGTTTCACCTCCACCTGTACCGATGGGGTGATATTGTGCAATAGCTGTTGCCACAGCCGCAACTACTGCAACGTTTAGAGTTGTTGCATCGAATTGTGGAGAAGGTATGGGAGTTATCGGAGTAGTGTGTCTAGGTGATCTGCGAGGAGGCATCTTTTCTATAGGAAAACAAAGATGAGACAGAATAAGTCTATAGAAATGGACACAAGCCGAAAGATGAAAAGACAATGTTATCCTAGTTCTGGATGTATCGGGTCCTCACTTCCACATGGTTCTAGAAACAATTCATAAATGAGTCTATACCTAATAAACTTTATGAATCTGAAATGAGTATCCTCGAATGAATATCTGTTTCCTGAATAACTGTTACCAGCTGCATGTAAGAAGTTAATCCTAACACATGTAATGTGAGCAGTGTTTCCACTCGCTCGATAAATTAACACGATTAATATTTATTAGTGTGACGTGTAAAATGTTTTGGTTACTTCTGCTGATCTTTTCTTAAAAAATTCTCATGAACTTGTCCTTGTTCCTCCTGGACTCTTTTGTTGTATTCTATGAGGAAGTGGTTACATCTATCTGGGCTTGTCGTGCGAGAATGAAAGTGACTAAAGAACCTATGAGCTTTAAGGTAACTTTATGGGGAGATCCTTACGGAGTTTTCCTATAAGGGCTTGTTCTACAAGGTACACCAGTTTGTATTGTATATAACTGATGATCAAATAGACCTTCGAATAAGTGATCCCACCTCAACACTACTTCCTTAAGATGAATGGATAGCAAAGCGTCGGTCACAGATTCTATGTCTATAAGATCTTGATTATATATAAAACTTTATGAATATACCCTGTAAGATTATAGACCTATCTGCAAGGGTCTTTTAAGTTATCACATAAGTTATTTATCTGGACTAAAATACTCCTATAGTATTCTAACGTAATGTACTTGGTATGTTCTAAACTTGTTATCGCGTTATCGTATCATAGAATACTCCCATAATACTCTAACTCTAACTATACTTGTTCTGGCGCTCTCTTGATTGGTGTTCAGGTAAGTTTTTAACTCTGTTGCAACACGACATCATTCCCAAACACATGTCGGTCACATCTCAAATGAATATAGTTGATCCAACTATATTGATCCTAGCTATGATTACATAAATATTCGGGTTGACAACAGTGCCCAACCTTTAAATACTTTTTAGTTATGTTCTCCTCGTGAAACTAGTTCTATTATGTACATGTATGAGCAAGTAGGTATATTTTTATAACTTGTAGTTATACTCTAAATATATCATTATCCAGAGCACTTAAGCCCCATTGTATTTATAGACGTATATCTTTTATCGGTTGACATACTTAGTTCACTATAAACAATGCTCTGATACCAATCTGTCACACCCCAAAACCGGAACGGCGGAAACGTTCAGGGGTGGAGGACGTCATGTTTAGTATCACGAGATATCTATATGGTAAGCAAGTAAAGAACAACCATTTCATTTAGAAAGAAAGTGTTTACAATGTGTGTGTTCACAAAACATAGAAGTCATAAACAAATAACAAAACAAGACTTGAAGCTGTAATGCTCCATCTTCTGAATCCCCAGCACGGGCACCTGTCTAATATTCTCCTAAGAATACAAGTTATTTGAAAGAGTTGATTAGCAATTAAGCTGGTGAGTTCATAAGATTTTAGTGATGTGAGTAAACTGTAAAGCGTTGTGGAAAATGTATATGTAAAAGTGATGTAAGCTGTAAGTTCTGTTTTGAAAGGTTCGCCTGTTCCTCTAGAAAATCCTATATTTCCTACTTGAATGAAAGTTAACTCAAATGACACTACAAACCTTTCTATACATACTAAGTGGGTACAAGTTACATATATACTCAGAGTAAACAAACAATCAATTGTGCGCATCTGCCCTAAGCTCACAACCCAACGGGGAACAGAAAGTAAGGTGGATAGCACACATTCCATTGGTTGTTAGATCGTTATCATATTTAACCCTGATGTATTCACTTGTTACTCATGGAGTTATTTGTAATGGTTCCTTTATATCTAATGAAAAGTTCTTTAAGAAAACCTATATTTCTTATAGTAAAATAATGACTACGGTGACTACTTTTATAATAGCTTTGTTTATACTGCTATATATAATCTGATACCAGGTAGAAAGTTAATTGAGTGAATCTGCCCTACGCCCACAATCCAACGGGAACAGGAAGTGAGGCGGAAAACACACCGTTAACTATCTATTGGGTATTAGTTTTATATATAAACATGGTCTATAAACTAAGGTGTTATAGAGTTACTCACCTAAAGTCTCTAAAACTGTATTGGCTTAATAAAATGGATTAATCCCTTATCTGGGAAATCTCTAGTTTTTGTATACCAAAAGTACTGACTTTGAAAGGTAAGTTTTGTACTAGAAAAACTGTGCTTCGACTCTATATCCTATAACCTAATCCATACCTGGTATCCTTATGATGACTTAATGTATACTAAGCATAAATATATATAGGAGTGGGTAGAAAATAGATTGAGTGAACTTGTTCCAAGCCCCCAACCCAACAAGGACAGGGCATGAAGAGAAGAGCACACATCCTATTAGCTGTCGGAACCTATTGATATATATGTATCCTGTGATATATACATTAAGGAATCATAAAGCTAGCATTATGATACTAACCTTTAATCGTAGCCTTCTACCAAGGCATCTTCTGATCTGTGTTAAACCCGACTGTTCCTTTGTCAAATGTAAAAGTGTATTCTCCCTAGTTTATATCTATCGTGACTAGAAAACAGATCAACTTTCAAGTGGTACTGAAACTTTATGAAAGTATTGTGAAAAGTAAGTACACAAATGTCGTTTATAATGACATGCGGATGTACTAATATCCCAAAAACATATCTGTTTTATTACGGTCATAATGTGAAAGCTAGAACCCCTACTAAACGCTCTCAATGTAAAGAGATTTAGGGAACCAAACGCGACCCCAATAATCCCTTGCAAGCCGTGTAATTCACATTAAAGTTATATGATCATGTATATCCAATATAACTATCACTAATGCGTTAGTGATTCATTGATACAATTAGATCCTGTTTGTGTGTTCTCATGCTATAGCAACTTAACCTGTTTGTTATGTTCTGATCTGGTACTGTTTGATTCTCTTCACTGTTTGTTCTGTTATGGTATTGTTTGATTCTCTTCACTGTTTGTTCTGTTATGTTACTGTTTCTATGTGTGCTTCATTGTACTAGAAGTAATGAATAGCATTCTCCTAAAGTATACCTATAATAGTTTACTAATGTTCTACCTCGACTGTTACTAAAAAGACTCATTTATCTACTAAGTTATGCTTGTACTTTAAAAACAGAGTTTTGTATAACTATAAAGTAACATAAATTTTAAAAGAGTTTTGAAATATTTTGACAGCTTATAAATAACATAAGTAACATTTTGAAAGATGTTTAACAACAAACATTTACATAATTATCATTGTGTTCAACCTATATTCCCCCTTAAAACAGTTAAAATAGTTAAAAGATTCATTACGGGGTATGAACTCACCTGATGTGGGTGATTCAAACGGGTATGCGCGTACGGATGAGAAGTTCCACGAATGAAGTCCCGAGACACAACAAGTCCTAAATGACATATAAGGACACATATTGACATGAATAAAGTGTTTATAAACAACTATATGAAAGGAAACACCTTCCGGGACTAGGAAACACCTTGGTTAAGTGTCGGAATCACATGTGATTCATCAAAGGGAAGTGAAATGGCATCTAAGGGTGTTTATGGTTTTGTAACCAACTCCTCTTGAGTTTACGGTTGTAAACTCATGAGTTTACTACCGTAAACTCATGTCCTTTTTACCATTTTGTGCTTTGAAGTCCTAGAAGTCATTTTGAAGCATCCTAACTCGAAGTCTTAGCCTTAGGAAGTGACTAGGGCAACATATCACCCCTTTATGGGGTTTACGGTTTTTGGACCAATTGTCTTTGGGATTACGGTAGTAAACCCAAATGGTTTATGGTCAAATGGTGTTTTCAAGTCTTAAACACTTCAAGGTAAGGGTCTAGGCTAGTTTCTAGGCTTAAGGAAAGAGTTTGGGGCATTAAAACATGCGTCTAAGGTGTTTACGGTTTTGGGAGGTTTCCCAAACTGTAAACACATATAAATGGGAAATTTTGGGTGACTTTTAGGTGCTAAACACATATAGTGAAAGTTCTAGGCTTGTTTCCAAGGTTTGGCAAGAGAATAGGGACACTTTAGCACCCTTATTAGTGTTTACGGTCCAAGAAGATTCTTGGGCCGTAAATACTTGTTCCTTGTGATCTTTGGGTGTTTTCTTTTTGCTCCTAAGGTCTAAACATGTCAAGGGTAGTTTCTATGTTTGGTTCCAAGACCTATAGGGGCATAAGAAGATCTTGGGCCGTGAAAACCTTTTCCTTGGGGTATTTGGATGATTTCTTGATGTTTAACACTTGATCTAAACATATTAGGGCTAGAAACACTTACAAGTTGAAGATCTTGAAGAAAATGGGATGATACTTGAGAGAGAAATGGCTCTAGTCTTGGAAATGTGAAAAAGTGAATAAAATATCTAAGTCTCACTTATATAGTCTTTATGATTTACGGTCCCAATACCATTTTGGACCGTAAACTCCAAACTCTTGAAGTTTTGTCACTTATTCTTACATAATAAACCCTAGGATCTCCTCTCTCCTGATATCTTTTGAAGCACTAAATTAAAAACACTCAAACTTATTCTAAAAAGTTTGAAAGTTAGCAGGCACAGTTTTGACTTCAGTTAAAATGAGTGGTTGTACGATGCAAGAAATTTTTGTGTTGTCACAAATTGTACTACTATTACTATCATCATCACCCCGATATCTGATCTGATTTGCTTTCATTGCAATCAAAGGGGCCACAAGAAGGCTCATTGTCCAAGTTTGGTTGTAGTAGGACTATTGTCAACACCCGCTCCTGCGACTCTTCCAATTATTGACAGCTACCGGGGCACGACAGACGTGCCTATGGAGAAGAGCAGGGATTTCTAGTTGACGGCCAAGAAGGCGAGTGCAAATCCCGATGTGATGAAGGGTATGCATATTTTCCTTATCTCTTTATTTATATTGAATTGCTTAATCGTGTTTATATGTTTTATTTTAGGACCATTCCTTTTGAACGATATTTCTACATTGGTATTGTTTGATTCGGGAACTACCCAATTTTTTGTATCGCTTGCGCTTAGAAACAGATTTGCTGGAGCTCTGAGGGAGATGGATTGTACTCTATTTGTCAAGATTGATGATGATAGGTCTGTTTGGGTTTTGCGAGTTCATCGAGGTTGTACTCTCCAGTTATTCAGCGAGCGGTATCCGGTTGATTTGGTTACTATTCATTTGTGTAGGAACACCGTTATCCTGGGCATGGATTGGTTGAGCCCTAATCCGGGCAGTGATCGACTGTGAGCAACATTTGGTTCGGGTTCAGACCCCAAGTGGGGTAGAATTGGTGATTCAATGGGAAAGACCATAGTATGGAATGATTTTTTTTCACAACAAGGGACATGCACTGTCTTCAGCAGGGTTACTCAGGTCATGTCGTCTATGTCATGGATACCCGAGATAAGGTTAAAGCGACCGTGGATGATGTGACAACCCGGAAATTTCTAGCTTGCATTCTTCATTCTTATCAAAGTTAAACTCGTGTTTAGCACTGTTTGGAGTCTAATAAAGTGTTTAAAGCCTAGTATAAACAGGGTAGGAGTTGTGGGATAAGCATTGTGGGTATCGCGCCTTGCATTTGAGCCAATCACACCAACACAAGGTGTGTGCGGCCGCACACAAGGGTGTGCGGCCACACACACATCGCTACCGCACACTCCTTCCCAACCGCACACTCCTTCCTATATATTCAACACTTAGCCATTTGGAACACTTTTCTACACTTCCTCAAAGCTAGGACTCGAAATCCTCTCAAGTATCATCCAAATCTCCTTGAGGATCTTCATAAAAGGTAGCATATTTATCCAAGAACACCAAGAACACCAAGAACACCAAGTGTGTATGGCCTCACACAAATTCTGGCTGCACACACTGGCCGCACACGCCTCCTGGCAGCACACCCTAGCCGCACACACACATATAGTGTGTGTATTGACCGCACACTCCATTGTGTAGCCAAGTACCCCTTATATGCAATCATTTATGGTTGTAACACTTCAAAATAAGTGTTTACTAGTCCCTAAGTTGGTCCCAATTCAATAATTAGTTGTTTTAAACACTTATTGTATTCATATATGTGTCATTTATGTTAAATAGGATTCGCGTGTGTGTTCAAGCCTTCACTTGACACCTATCATCGTATACAACCTGTTCATTCAAACCACTCACTACAGGTAAGTTCATACCCCTTAATCAATGGTTTTAATGTTTTTAAATGATTTTATGGGGGGATACAAGTTGAACAATTATAGTTATTATATTAATCACATGTGATTAATAACTACCAAACAAGTGGTATTATTACTTGTTAAACTGTTTTACTTCAAACTGTTTTACAAAACTCTTTTACTTGTAAAACACTTTTACTTAAACTCTTTTATACATGTATATTGTCAAATGCCTGCCTATATATGTATATTTATATAAGAAATGTTTAAAGGACTTAGGAAGGTTAACTCGTCTTAATTCCTTTTCCTTGTTTGGATGTGGCTTTAAGGCATCGGTTATCCATCAGAAGGTGGTTTAAATATTAATTGTATATCCTGTATACATATACAGTCATAAAAGTTCTTTCATTTAGACCATACCTTTGTGTAGCAAAGGTATTCAATCATGATCATACATTGCTAGTAACTACTATAGGAGTAGTTTAGGAAGATACTAATACTAGTACTAGAATAATGAAACATAAAATGAGTCAGTTCATACATGAGTCAAGAGATACCATGCCCTTGGGTAGCAAGGGTATACAAACATGTTAACACTGTGATGAGAAACAAACATAATACATAGCAATGAGAAACAAACATAGAACATAGTGATGAGAAACAAAGATAAAACATAGTGATGAGAAACAAACATAATACATAGTGATGAGAAACAAACATAAAACATAGTGATGAGAAACAAACATAATACATAGTAATGAGAAGCAAACATAATACATAGTGATGAGAAACAAACATAATACATGGTGATGAGAAACAAATGTACAGGCTAGACAGAGAAAGAACACACAATACAACTAGCACATACATTACATATACATTACATTCACTTATGTGAGCCATTCAACAGTACCTACCATGACCGTTTTTATATCCAGAATCTCCTTAATTAGGGAGCGTATGAGTTTTCGTATAGATCTATACTGGATTGACTATCCTACACCTTGTTGCTCGCTAAAGTGGGACTTGCAAGTCTAGGCGTGCCAAATGTCATTTCTTACGGCGCCTTACATCGTCGTCTTACTACTGAGTCGGTAGCAGGGTACATGCCGATCACATGGTACATTATATAAAAATTGGTGTAAGGTAGTTGGTACAACAGTAGTTACTTAATACAACACTACGGTACTATAATATTTTACTATTACATTCACTTTGTGAACATTCACACGGTGCTCAGTAATGTAAAAACTATATTTTTAGTTAATGATAGTCGGTGTTGGGAAAATACGCACTCTTACAGGAGACACACACACAGTTACTAGATGCCTTGGTAGAAGGCTACTTTTAGTAGGAAACATAGGGTTTTCTAGGATAGTTCAAACAAATAAAAACTTTACAAAACTTATACATTACATCTTACAAATGCTTTCATACAAATACAGACACTAATATACTTATGATCTCACCAGCTTTAAAGCTGATACTCGCTTTCAAAATAACATGTATTCTCAGGTCGCCAGTAGACAGGTACCAATGCCAGGTTTTTTAGAAGATGGAGCTCGTTAAAGACTCCTATTTTATTTTGATGTACTTTTTGGTGTTTATATAAATTGACAGAACACACTTGTATGAAATTATATTATTAATGCAATCGATGATGTTATTTCTTGTTTACTACTTTGCATTGTTGTGATATTATACATGACGTACTCCACCCCCGAACGATTCCGCCGTTCACGTTTTGGGGTGTGACAGATTGGTATCAGAGCATTGTTTATAGTGAATTGAGTGTATCAACCCATAAAAGATATACGAACTATAAACACAAGCAGGATTAAAATACTCTTTTTAAAGAGTTTATACTTTTAAATAATAAAATATTTAACCAAGTATACATACCTGCATTCATATTAAAATCAGTGTCACTAGGACAGAACAAAAGTATTACGATTGTTGGACGACACAAGTAGACTTAGAGACATATGGTCAACCCTAGGAAGATGTAGCCTGATCAACTACATTATCCGAGTAGTGACTAGCAAGTGCCTAAGGATGGTTGTGCGGTTGCAACAAGTCTAAAAACTTACCAACACTACCACAATAAGAAGAGTAGAACATAACATTAAACTTAAAATACTATAGGAGTATTTTGTGTTACTATAATTACTTATCTGAGAATTAAAGGTCTTTATTGGTATGCTCTAGACAAGTATTGGAGTAACTGATAAAGATCACCTGATAATTATCTAGTTAGTTTGTCTATTAATTAGTTCCTTATCCCTTTTCTCGTATAGATATCATGGATGGATTCTATCATCATGACGACCCGTACTTTCCACCCAGCGGCAACGCAGGATGGCTTGAAGCAGAGTCCGAGGATGAGCATCAAATCCCTTTGGATGATCATTAAGAAGAAGGCTTCCCGGATGGATCCGAATCCGATCCCGAAGTCAACAACGTACCTCAAGTAGGTCAAGCCCCGAATAACAACCCCCGACCCCCATTTCAAGGAACCACACCTCTGTGGGCATCAAACTTGAATACATGGAGCTAGGAACAGGGTCAATCCATTCCCTACAATGGAGACAAAAGTTTCTACAAGATCACTGAGGGAGGTTCTACCGACAGGGTCCTACCTGTCATGTTCAAAGGATTTCTCGGAACACGATACTAGGTCAATCAACTATCAATCGAGTCTTGGAGGTTGACACCAATTCTGGCGTTAACACTGTCCGCATTCGCCAACTAGAGTCTGCTCACGAAAGGGCTCTGGTTCACAATGCTGCTCTTCGAAGGGAACTCGCTGAAAGATGAGCTGAAGTCAGAGAACTTTAAGCTCAGCTAGTAAGAGTTGATAGCCGCATGAGGGACATAGAACGTCTCCTGCCGGAATCAAGAACTCACTCTGGTAGTTCTCGTCGCCGACGGATTCTCATCAACTTCTCTCTTTTGAATATAACCTAGTTATGTAAAACTTTAGTCTAATTCCCTATCTTTGTAAATCATAGGCCTGTTAGGTCTTGGTTAGGTTGTAATTCTGTCAAAATTTTCCCATTTTGGTTGATGTAAGGCCTCTTACTGTAGGTCGTTTTTCCCGAACTTGTTACATCTGTAATCCCAGTAATATTGACAGGTACCTAATCTTATGGGAATTATTATCCAAATGAGATCATCTATTAGTTCTAGATCTGCATTCAATCGTATTGTTGGGCTATGAAGAGTTAGTCCGTGAGTCATTTGCATTAATTCTTCCGTTAAATTCTTATCAATGTTTTTATCTTCATAAACTTATAGATCAAAGATGCTGCCTCGCAGAAATCCAAGGAGAAACCTTAATAATGAAACACCACCTCCTCCACCTCCTCAACCACCTACTCCTCAGTTCGACACGACAACTCTAAATGCTTCCGTAGCTGCAGCTGTGGCTACCACCATGGCTCAGTATCATTCTTCTAGTTCCACTGGAAGAGGAACCCCTGTTCAGTCTATTCAGGTTGAAGCTCCTCTGCGCTCGAGATAGTGCTTGTAACATCCCGGAATCGCAAGAGTAGAGTTGAAGGGCTAAAAGTGTAAGTTTTAGAGGATGACTCGGCGAGTCAGGTCGCGCTCATGGTCGCGTGTCAAGTGGCCTACTCGGCGAGTCCATGGGATGGACTCGGCGAGTAGGTGCTGTATGGAGAAAACCCTAAATTCCGGGGTTGAGCCCTATATAAAGAGCATTATACTCCTCCACAGCCTCCCTTATTCCCCCTTGAGTTCTAGAAAACCCTAAAGTCATGGAGAGATCATTTGTGGAGCAAATTAGAGCTTGGAGAAGTGTTGTTTGAAGAGATCTTGAAGGAGAAGTGGCTTGGATCAAAGGGCTTTGCTTGGATTCGAGTTTGGCTGCTATTTAGGCATCTTTTGGAGGTAATATCTTCGTCCTTAGGATGTGCATTCCTAGTTTCATCATTTTGGGGTTTGTGGGGAGTATATCTTGCAATGTTTTGGAGTTTGGAGGTTAGATCTGAGGTTGCTACCTCAGATCTGGAATATTGAGGGCCTAGAGTGCATTAAAGTTCCTGTGTTTGTGTGCTTAGTGAAGTCACCATGTCCCAACCTTGGTTTTAAGGTGAATATGGCTTAGATCTCGTTAGATTCACGTAAAGTTTGCCACTTTACGTGATGGATGGATTGTAGGAGGTTGGATCTATGTTTTGGATCAATTGCATGGCCTGAGATGCTTCTGTATGGATTCAGAACGGTGGTACTCAACGAGTCACATGGGTGGACTCGACGAGTTGCTTGAAGATGGCCTGGGACTCGACGAGTTGGAAGAACAACTCGGCGAGTAGGTTGAAGATGGCCTTGGACTCGACGAGTCCATTTGGACTCGGCGAGTCTTGTCGAGGAAGTCCCAATATTTCTGGTTGAGTCGATGAATCGGTGAGTCAAGGGATGACTCGGTGAGTTGGGTGCGATTGGACTCAGAGTTGTTGGACTCGACGAGTCTTGGGGTGACTCGGCGAGTTGGGTCGCTAATTGAGGGAAGTTCTGAGCATGAGGACTCGGCGAGTCATCGGGATGACTCGGCGAGTAGGGTCAGTCAGGGGTTGACTTTGACTCGTCCAAGGTTGACTAGTTGTCTTCCAGGGGTATTTTGGTAATTAAGGGTATTTATTGAGTTGTATGTTTTGATGTTTAGTAGAGGAGTTCGTGCCAGAGTTCGGAGCAGCGGGATCTTATCTTTTCAGCCGGCAGTTTCGAGGTGAGTTATCCTCACTATATCAACAGGGTCTAAGGCACCAAGGCCGGCCCTTTATTGTATTGAGATTCGGTTATGGTTATTATGTTATTGTTTGATGTGTCTACATCCTGGTAGCTAGGATGGTTCATGCTAGGAGGCCTTGTTAAGGTCAGTTTTCCCGATATACAGAGTGATGCTATGCTAGTGACCGGTTAGGTTGGTAATCCGGTTAGGGTAATGATATGCTATGTGATCTGCTTGTTCGGTTTGTTGACTATGACTGTTATATGAATGTATGTTTTGTGCACATGGTTGTTTGGACTTGAGATGGGTTGAGGCGGGTCCTACTTTGTGCTGTAGGCCAAGATACCCAGGGCGGACTGGTTGTTCCGAAGGCCCAGCGAGCGGTCCGGATAGGCTGTAGGCCCCACGAGGGGAGACCAGACGTGCCGAGGCTCGGAGAGTGGACCAAGCCGACTGAAGGCCCGATGCGGGCGGACCAGTCACACTGTAGACTCAGAGAGTGGACCAGGTGGGTTGAAGGCCCGATGCGGGCGGACCAACCCCACTGTAGACTCAAAGGACATGACTAGACCCGGAGGATGGATCCGTTGGACTGAAGGCCCGATATGGCGGACCAGTCACACGGTAGACCCGATATGCATGGCCGTTCTATGTTCTGTTATGTTATGTATGTTTTATACGTTTTGGACCGGAAGGTCGCAGCCTGGAAGGGCGTCTTCGTGGTTGGTATTTTGGGGGTATCTCACTAAGCTTTCGGGCTTACAGTTGTGGTTTAATGTTTTTCAGGTTCTTCAGGAGACTGTGGCAAGGCGAAGGCGCGATCGTACCGCTCCTCATGATTTTGTAGCAATGTGATTCTGGGAATACTCTAATGACTTGTATTGAAAACCTTTTTGTAAACATTTTAATGAAAATCAGGTGGTTTTGAAAAATTTAAATTGGTTGTATTTTTCGGATGTTACAGTGCTCCTATAAGGACTTCACCAACTGCAAGCCATTGTCCTTCAAGGGGACTGGCGGAGTTAGTCCGTGAGTCATTTGCATTAATTCTTCTGTTAAATTCTTATCAATGTTTTCATCTTCATAAACTTATAGATCAAAGATGCCGCCTCACAGAAATCCAAGGAGAAACCTTAATAACGAAATACCACCTCCTCCACCTCCTCAACCACCTACTCCTCAGTTCGACACGACAACTCTAAATGCTTCCGTAGCTGCAGCTGTGGCTACCACCATAGCTCAGTATCATTCTTCTAGTTCCACTGGAAGAGGAACCCCTGTTCAGTCTATTCAGGTTGAAGCTCCTCTGCGCTCGAGAGAGTGCTCCTATAAGGACTTCACCAACTGCAAGCCATTGTCCTTCAAGGGGACTGGCGGAGTCATTGCCCTCTCGCAATGCTACTTGCACCCTTGAAACGAAGGCCCTAACATGGTGGAATAGCCATGTTAAGTCACTATCTCTAGTAGTGGCTAATGCTATGGGATGGGATACATTGAAAGACCTCATGATTGAGGAATACTACCCGAGGGGCGAGATCCAGAAGCTGGAGGAAGAACAGTGGAGCCTAACCATGAAGGGCTCCAACGTAACCGCCTATACCGCCAGATTCTGCGAACTAGTGGCCCTATGTCCCAGCATTGTTCATATAGAGATAAAGAAGATTGAAAGATACATATGGGGGCTGGTGCCGCCATACCAGGGAAATGTCTTGGCATCACACCCCACTATATTTGATAGTGCCAAGCGATTAGCACAGCGGCTCATAGACCATAGGGTTCGTACCCCGGCCGCAACAACAACTACCCTGGACATCTCAGAACCGGAAAGAACCACTGATTCCAAGCGGAAGTTGTAGGATGACAAAAAGAAGACTAAGGCTGCCAAAAAGCAGCAGGTCGTGGCAGTACATGCTGCGATAGCACCTGCCGCTGCTGCTCCGGAAAAGCAGTATGTTGGAAGTATGCCCAAGTGCAAGAAATACAACTTCCATCACGTCGGTGTCTATCGGGAAATGTAGTGTATGACATGTAACAGGAAGGGGCACACTGCCTGTTTCTGTAAAGCTCTGGCAAAGCCAATCAACCAAGTCCCCAGTACAGGAGTGGGCCAAGCTTGCTATGGATGTGGCGAGGTAGGCCACTACAAAAGGAACTGCCCGAAGGCAGGGTTTGCCGGTAGAGTGGCAAGAGTTCTGGCCATAGGCCATGAGGAAGTGGTAGCCGACCCCACAGTGGTCACTGGTACGTTTCTCCTCGATAACGCTTATGCATGCATTCTATTTGATAGTGGAGCAGAGAGAAGTTTGTGAACCAAAAATTTGCCCAATTACTTAAGCAAAAATCACGAACACTTAAAGAATCGTTCACTGTAGAAATGGATAATGGAAAGACAGAGAGCACCAACAGTATATTCATAGGGTGTACCCTAACTTTGGATAACCATTCATTTTTTATCGATCTCATGCCGGTCTCAATTAAAAGTTTAGATATCATTATCGGCATGGATTTGTTGAGTTCTCATCGTGCCGACATCATGTGTTACGAAAAGGTTGTTCACCTAACGCTACCATTTGGCGAAACCCTAATAGTATACAACGATAAACCCGACACGAACCTTCGTATCATATCGAGCATTCAAGCTCATAAATTCTTGCGAAAGGAATGTTGAGCATTCCTTGCTCATGTAGTCGATGTGAGCCAAGAAACTAAAGACATTCAGAACATTCCAGTAGTACGCGACTTTCCCGACATCTTTCCAGAAGAAATCCCGAGATTACCTCCTCAACGTCAAGTCGAGTTCCGTATCGACTTAGTTCCAGGGGCTACCCCAATAGCCAAATCACCCTATCGTCTAGCACCTGCAGAGATGTAAGAATTGTCCTATCAACTTAACGAACTGCTCAGAAAGGGCTTTATAAGAGCAAGCTTCTCACCTTGGGGAGCTCCAGTCTTGTTCGTCAAGAAGAAAGACCGATCGTTTCATACGTGCATCGACTACAGGGAGCTCAACAAACTTACCGTCAAAAATCGTTATCCGTTGCCTCGAATCGACGATTTATTTGATCAACTTCAAGGGGCGAACTTCTTTTCATAAATCGACTTCAGATCCGGATATCACCAACTATGAGTGCTAGGGGAGGATGCTCCGAAGACAACCTTACAGACTTGTTATGGGAACTACGAATTCGTAGTGATGTCGTTCGGATTAACAAACGCGCCCACAGTATTCATGGACTTAATGAATCGGGTGTGTCGTCCTTACTTGGATTAGTTCGTCAGCATCTTCATCGATGACATACTTATATACTCATGTAGTAAGGAGGAGCATAGTCAACATCTGCGACAAGTCCTCGAAACATTACGTTCGGAGAAGCTCTACATGAAGTTCTCGAAATGCGAATTTTGGATTCGACGAGTCGAATTCATAGGGCACGTGGTTAGCGAAGAGGGAATACACGTGGACCCTTCCAAAATCATAGCCATTAAGAACTGGTCAGCACCGAAGACACCTACATAAATTCGTCAATTTCTAGGCCTCGCTGGCTACTACTGCAGGTTCATTTAGAACTTCTCCCACATAGCGAATCCTCTTACAACACTGACCCAGAAGGGAGTGGCCTTTGAATGGGAGGAGAAGCAGGAGAGAGCATTCCAAACGCTCAAACGAGCCTTGTGCACTGCGCCAATACTATCCCTTCCCGAAGGAATAGAAGACTTCTTCGTCTATTGCGATGCATCGAATCAAGGACTCGGATGTGTTCTGATGCAGCGAGGTAAGGTCATCACCTATGCCTCAAGACAGCTAAAGACAGATGAGGTCAACTACACGATCCACGATCTTGAACTAGGAGCAGTTGTGTTTGCTCTGAAGATCTGGAGACATTACTTGTACGGTACGAAAAGCACTATCTTTACAGACCAAAAAAGCTTACAACACATATTCGATCAGAAGGAGCTCAACATGAGACAATGACGGTGGGTCGAGCTACTTATTGACTATGAATGCGAAATTCATTATCATCCGGGTAAAGCCAATGTAGTAGCTGACGGCCTAAGTCGGAAAGAATATTATGGTCGTAGAGTCAAATCATTGACTATGACTATCCATTCACACTTCTCCGCACAAATTAAGGCGGCTCAACTCGATGCTTTTAAGCCTGAAAACATGGCAGGTGAATCCCTGAGAGGGATGGATAAGAACTTGGAGGTTAAGGGTGGCAGAGCTTATTATTTCATGGATTGGATCTGGACCCCGAAACTAGGTGGTTTCAGAGACTTAGTAATGAATGAGGTGCACAACACTCGTTATTCCGTGCACTCGGGTTCAGATAAGATGTATCTGGATCTTAAAAGGTTATACTCGTGGCCTAACATGAAAGCAGAAATTGCTACCTTCGTGAGTAAATGCCTTACTTGCGCCAAGGTCAAGGTCGAATACCAGAAACCCTCCGGTCTACTTCAACAGCCGGAGATACTGGAATGGAAGTGGGAGCGGATTACTATGGATTTCATAACCAAGTTGCCCAAGACAACAGGTGAACTTGATACCATATGGGTCATCATCGATAGATTGACCAAGTCTGCACACTTCCTGCCGATCAAAGAAACATACAAGATGGAGAAACTTACAAGAACTTACATTAAGGAGATTGTACGACTGCACGGTGTTCCCTTATGCATTATCTCATACAGAGATAGTAGATTCAGTTCGAGGTTCTGGCAGTCGCTACAAAGTTCCTTAGGAACTAGGCTGGACATGAGTACAGCCTACCATCTACAAACAGACAAACAAAGTGAGAGAACTATCCAAACCTTGGAAGATATGTTGCGAGCCTGTGTGATCAACTTTGGGAAAGCATGGGATACTCATTTACCCCTTGTTGAATTTTCCTACATCAACAGTTATCACACAAGCATAAAGGTTGCTCCATTCGAGGCCCTTTATGGCTGAAAGTGCAGATCCCTTCTGTGATGGGATGAGGTGGGTGATACCCAGTTAGCTAAAGGACAAGTTCTAGAGAGCACTCTCACAGTTCCAGAAATCATACGAGAACTAACAGAGAAGATCGTTCAGATCCGTGAACGATGGAAAGCCTCCAGAGACCGATAGAAAAGCTACGCTGATAAACGTAGGAAGCCGTTGGAATTCCAGGTGGCTGACCGTGTTATATTGAAGGTCTCACCATGGAAGGGCTTGATATGCTTCGGAAAGCGTGGAAAGCTAAATCCAAGGTACATTGGGCCTTTCGAGATTCTCGCAAGAATTGGCCCTATAGCTTATAAACTTAACTTACCGCGTGAACTCAGTAACGTACATTCTACTTTCCACTTCTCGAACTTAAGAAAGTGTCTATCTGACGAGACTCTTGTAATCCCACTCGACGAGATCGAGATCAACGAGAGACTCAACTTCGTGGAAGAACCAGTATAGATCATGGACCGAGAGGTCAAGCAAACGAAACAAAGTTGTATCCCGATAGTGAAGGTTCGTTGGAACGCCAAGCGAGGACCTGAATTCACTTGGGAGCGAGAGGATCAGATGAAACTGAAATATCCTCATCTTTTTACTTAGTATTTGTAATAACATTAGTTACTTAAACTCTAATTCCGGGACGAAATTCCCTCTAACGGGGGGATGATGTGACAACCAGAAATTTCTAGCTTACATTCTTCATTCTTATCAAACTTAAACTCGTGTTTAGCACTGTTTGGAGTCTAATAAAGTGTTTAAAGCCTAGTATAAATAGGGTAAGAGTTGTGGGATAAGCATTGTGGGTATAGCGCCTTGCATTTGAGCCAATCACACTAACACAAGGTTTGTGCGGCCGCACACAAGGGTGTGCGGCCACACACCCATCCCAACCGCACACTCCATCCTATATATTCAACACTTAGCCATTTGGAACACTTTTCTACACTTCTTCAAAGCTAGGACCCGAAATCCTCTCAAGTATCATCCAAATCTCCTTGAGGATCTTCATAAAAGGTAGCATCTTTAGCCAAGAACACCAAGAACACTAAGAGTGTACGGCCTCACACACATTCTGGCCGCACATGCCTCGTGGCCGCACACCTTGGCCGCACACACACTTATAGTGTGTGTATTGACCGCACACTCCATTGTGTAGCCAAATACCCCTTATATGCAATCATTTATGGTTGTAACACTTCAAAATAAGTGTTCACTAGTCCCTAAGGTGGTTCCAATTCAATAATTAGTTGTTTTAAACACTAATTGTATTCATATATGTGTCATATAAGTTAAATAGGATTCGCGTGTGTGTTCAAGCCTTCACTTGACACCTATCATCCTATATAACCTGTTTAATTAAACCACTCACTACAGGTGAGTTCATACCCCTTAATCAATGGTTTTAATGTTTTTAAATGCTTTTATGGGGGATACAAGTTGAACAATTATAGTTATTATATCAATCACATGTGATTAATAACTACCAACCAAGTGGTATTATTACTTGTTAAACTGTTTACTAAACGGTTTTACTTCAAACTGTTTTACAAAACTCTTTTACTTATCAAACACTTTTACTTAAACTCTTTTATACATATATATTGTCAAATGCTTGCCTATATATGTCTTGTTATATAAGAAATGTTTAAAGGACTTAGGAAGGCTAACTCGTCTTAATTCCTTTTCCTTGTTTGGATGTGGCTTTAAGGCATCAGTTATCCGTCCGAAGGTGGTTTAAATATTAATTGTATATCCTGTATACATATATAGTCATCAAACTTCTTTCATTTAGATCCATACCTTTAGGTAGCAAAGGTATTCAATCATGATCATACATTACTAGTAAACTACTATAGGAGTAGTTTACGAAGATACTAATACTAGTACTAGAGTAATGAAACATAAAATGAGTCAGTTCATACATGAGTCAAGAGATACAATGCCCTTGAGTAGCATGGTATACAAACATGTTAACATTGTGATGAGAAACAAACATAATACATAGTGATGAGAAACAAACATAGAAAATAGTGATGAGAAACAAATATAAAACATAGTGATGAGAAACAAACATAATACATAGTGATGAGAAACAAACATAAAACATAATGATGAGAAACAAACATAATACATAGTAATGAGAAACAAACATAATACATAGTGATGAGAAACAAACATAATACATAGTGATGTGAAACAAACATAATACATAGTGATGAGAAACAAACATACAGGCTAGACAGAAAAAGAACACACAATACAGCTAGCACATACATTACATATACATTACATTCAGTTATGTCAGTAATTAAACGGTACCTGCCATGACCATTTTTGTATCCAGAATCTCCTTAATTAGGGAGCGTATGAGTTGCATATAGATCTACACTGGATTGACTATCCTACACCTTGCTGCTCACGACAGTGGGACTTGCAAGTCTGCGGTGCCAAATGTCATTTCTTACAGCATCTTACATCATCGTTTTACTATTGAGTCGGTAGCAGGGTACATGCCGATCACATGGTACATTAAATAACAATAGGTTTAAGGTAGTTGGTACTACAGTAGTTACTTAATACAACGCTACAGTACTATAATATTTTCCTATTACATTCACTTCGTGAACATTCACACAATGCTCAGTAACGTAAAAAATATATTTTTGCTTAATGATAGTCGGTGTTGGGAAAATACACTCATTTACAGGAGACACACACATAGTTACTAGATGCCTTGGTAGAAGGCAACTTTTAGTAGGAAACATAGGGCTTTCTAGGATAGTTCAAAAAAATACAAACTTTACAAAACTTATACATTACATCTTACAAACATCTTACAAATGCTTTCATACAAATACAGACGCTAATATACTTATGATCTCACCAGCTTTAAAGCTGATACTCGCTTTCAAAATAACTTGTATTCTCAGGTCGCCAGTAGACAGGTACCGGTGCCAGCTTTTTGAGAAGATGGAGCATGTTAAAGACTCCTATTTTATTTTCATGTACTTCTTAGTGTCTATATAAATTGAAAGAACACACTTGTATGAAATTATATTATTAATGCAATGGATGATGTTGCTGCTTGTTTACTACTTTGCATTGTTGTGATATTATACATGACGTCCTCCACCCCCGAACGATTCCGCCGTTCAGGTTTTGGGGTGTGACAGATGATGTGCCCGTTGGGTTTTGTATACCACAACATCTGACGGTGCACATACATCCCTAAAAGCTTTGGATCTATGTTTTCTCTAATTAGACTTGCGTATGGTTTCCAAAGCTTTAAGATTACAACTAGCATACAAATAACATATGTATAATAAAACAAGTTTTAGACATACCTCTTGATGGTGTTGATGTTGCTAGTAAGTCTTTGGGCTTTAAGAACTTAGTTCCCAAAGTGTTGCAACTCAAATGGAATCACAACACATCTAGGACAACGAATGACATTTTTAAAAGAGATTTCCATGTGCCAAAATCGTCCATCTTTCTATAACAATAGAAGCACACATTTTTAGGTTATGGAGCATATATTTATATGTATGATTCCAAGGCTCATAAGTATAACCCAAATCTATATCCATGGGTTTAATGATCCATGGTTTATGTGGCCCAACTCTTTATGTATCCATACATAAACATAGTCCAATATGGATCATAAGCGAACACATATAAATATAAACAATTACCATAATTAGTCCCCATAAATTTAATTAGTCTCTTTTGATCATTAAATTAATTCCAAACCAATTCTTGATCAATACTAATTAAATCATATGATTTCATATTAATATATTAGAACTTATAACATATTAATAAATCATATGTAACCTCTTCTCAAAAGTCCATACTAACAAATTGTCCTAATGATATGCAATCCAAATGGACCATGCTACTCTCGGGTCGAGTACATACCAATAATAATTATGGGCTTGGACATCTAACCCAACAGTCTCCTACTTGGATAAGTCTAAAATTATTATTGCAAATACAACTCCAAAGTCCCAACTAGCAATTGTTGCTCTTAAAAGCCGTTGTCGAACTCTGACCTAGTCAATGACGTGTTCATTGGATAAGGGATCATATCTTCCTCCATTCTAGATATCATATGGACTGATACATTGATTATAACCATTCTCTCTGTCCGTATGTTGTTTCTTGATTTCTGATTTATCACGATCGACTAATTGAACAAATTAAATCAGTCCAGACCCTACCGAGCACTTAGGGTGGTGCCACTAAATCATTGAGGGGCCTATAGATATCGCTTTTATCGACATGGGGTAAAAGGAACGGATGAACATCGACCCAAATGCTCGCTTGTACTTACTCATCAAATTACACACAACAATATGTTTTATAACATCTAAGTTACTGGTTCGTTTACATATGTCAATGTGCAACTGACGCACAACTACAGCTCACACGTCTCCGTTTGAAGAATATAAGATATTATCGTCCCATGATCACTCATGATAAAATCCATGAAGTGATTCAAATGAGCACGAGTTGAATCCAATACTCGAATCTTATTCTAGGAGCACTCATGAATATTGCAGTCACTTTGTCCTAGACAAACTACAATCCCATTCATGACAGTCTTGCCTCAATACCTACTTCCAAAGTATGATCGACTGTGGACGATTTGAATAACCTAGTTATTCGGGAAGTCAAAACATGCAAAGTGAAACACAAGAATAATCGAATCCAATATGGTCTCAGAACTTATGAATATAAATAAAACACCTTTTATTTAATCACCATATTGATTACACATTATTCATTGTATAATGTTTCGATTTATGAACCTAATACATGAATTAAAATAATAGCTATGCTACGCTCCAAGCATGCACACTATGTTTGTTTATGGTTCTGATTTTGTGAAATAGATTAATGGAAACATTCAATGATGCTCATTTCACAATTCCAAATCCTTATTGCAAGTGTAATAATTCCAAATTCTTGTCACTGCTAGAAAGTATTAGATTCTAAACTATCATGCAATGATTCTTTTGTAATTTCTAAGTACCAAAAGTCACAGAGACATAACCGATGATATTACAAAATATTCCTTTTGGAAATTATTACAAGACAATTCCTTGGAATTGAAGTCTCAAATTCAAAGTACACTCATTTGAACTTCCTTCTTCCATGAAACATTCTAACATTTTCATTTATTCTTCCACTCCCGATATGGAAACATTCCATATTCCCATTTTGACTAACACTTCTGAGCAAGAGTTACCTCTCTTCAGAATATGGTCCAACCATTTTTAAACTACCAACTGTCCTTAAGAGACCAATCCTTAGATTGTCTTTAACAGTTGTTTAACCATATTAGTCAAATCCGGTTCAATTCCTTTTTCCTTCTTAATGCTCTAGGCATTTGGAAAATGTAAAACACGAGAATATTATAGCATATGCAATCAATCCTATACCCGAAGCATATGGGATATGATTCATGATGTCTAACATAAAGACATGATATTTAATCATTCTTTTGCTATGATATTTCTATTTGTCATGTTCTCAAAATTTAGATTATGAAGAGGGATACCGTAATCATAACCATTTTTTAGAATGCAATTAACTATAGAATTTTCTTATGTTGAACCATTCTAACATAACATTCATATATATATATATATATATATATATATATATATATATATATATATATATATATATATATATATATGACTAAAATTGATTAAAAACTCAATCTAAGCTTTTAGATTTGAAATGAAGTATGCATTCCTATCCCTTAATTATAGCAAAACAACTTTTCAACCTCTGCATCTTTGCGAATTGAAACCTTTTGTTTTCTATAACTAACATTACTAACTTGCAACACTTTCCATAATAATTATACTCCCACTAGCATTATAATTATAATCTTACTAACCTAACACTTATGCTCCCACTAGCTTTCACATGTACGCATAAATCAGCTGGACTTCTAGAAATCAATACTTATTGACTTTCTTACCAAATTTCAGATTTCTGATACAAGATGCTTCGATAAGACTTAATCTAGGCTTCTCAAAATCATACACATTTCCTTAGATAGTTCAGATGTGTATCTAAACAATTTTAGAATTTACAACCATAAATGTATAATGTTTAGACCGTTTGCCATATCTCACAATTTAAATTATGAAAAGGGATGCCATAATCATAATTGAATTTAAGAATGCAAATATCACAATTTCTATGTCCTTAAAATTTACTTAGTGAAAGCATTTCCTCACAATCATTTCCATGAATTGGAGAGAAACCTTATGACATTTAGATTTTATGGTGTATGTGTTCCTATACATGTGAATTTGTCATAACCATAATTAAATGACACGGTTAGTGACAAATCCAAACTCATATGGACTGAACTTTTTCAATCTTAATTTCTTACCACCTGGCAACACAAGGACCTACCATTGCTTCCACGTAGTTATGCAAACAACTGAGAACTGATTGAACTCATACGCATAGTCAACTTTACTGGAACGGGCACAAAAACAAGCATATGCCAACATGATAGGTTACAAACCTCAAGTCGTGTGCTAGTGATTCATAATAGGGTACTCTTGATTAGTTCTTGAAACTTGTCAAGATTTTAAGACTCCCACTAACCTCTTGACATATATGATTCACTTTGTCAAGGAACATTACTTGATTAACCAATATTCAAGAGTTAGTGCAGATTCTAATAAAGATAAAGACTTCACACAATTGTCCTTAGTTGGTCTTTTTTTATCAAAAACATCAGAACTTACCAATTTCAAATGTATAAGAGTAGAAAACTTTTTCTCTACATTTTTATAAGTGTTTTAAACCCTTCTTAAGATTATTCCACTCAATATTACAATCTTGGATTAGTTCTCTAAGATTTGTTTTGGGAACGAAGTATGACTCATTTTCTTGATTTAACCTATTTCAACAATTCACGATTCCTCTTCTTAGCCATACAAATGCACTAAGATGTCTTTAGAGGATCAATTATGATATGGTTTTTTAGAATCATTAAGATGATCATAAAACATGATACTGAAGTACTCTCCCATCTTTTCAGATTGGAGAAACTTTTATCTTTCCGCCTAATTTGATTCTTCTTATTCGTCCTGCCATACATTGAAACTTTTCCAGTGTTTCAGAATTATACTTAAACTTGTAAACACAACCATATTTACTAAACTTTAGTGAATCATGACGAATAGCCTTATCGTTCTTTGTGGTGGACCTCATCAGTGCACAACCAAGTGTACCCGATCTCCCTGTCCTTCACTTGAATCACATATACATGTGAACAAGTAATTAGTCTTAATTTTCCAAAGATGAAAGTTTTCATTCATTATACAATACAAGTTGCATGATTCCAAGTTTCTATCCAACTAAAACTTAGGTGATGAGAATCTTTCATTATTTGGTAAATTATGACACTACCACAAATGAAAGAATCAAATCCATTTTCCAATATTGCTATCAATGGAATCATATAAACAACAATTTTGAGAAATGCCATTGTAAGGATACTTAAAATAAATAAAAACTTTTCTTTATAAAATTTTCGGAAAAACTTTTCCTTACAATGCAATGAAAACTATGTTGTTATCTATTCCTAAGCAATCTATCATAAATCTTAAGCAGCAGCTTAAAATTCTGATCTTCGAGTCATGCAATCGAAATCCATCTTCGCGATCAGATTCAGCATACTCTTCTTTTAATCTTCCTCTCCTTTTTTCGATTCTACAAAACATCAAAATGTGACCTAGTCACATCAAGTAATAAGAATCTCCAAATAGGAAATTAATAGAGTTAGATAATGGACTTACCTGAAGTAGAGTCAAACTTTTTGACTTTAACATCCTTATGATCTTTCAGGTAAATAGGTCAGCTTCGCAACCAATGCCTCTTCTTTTGGCTATAGAAACATATGGACTCTTTAGAAATGGTACGCAAGACTATCTCAGACTTAGCCCTTCTCCTTACCATTTGGTCAACCGATTTGACTGTGGTCGATCCCTTTCCATCGGGAAGAGAAGACTTTTCTGGACTTCCAATGTTTCCATTGACAATGTCCATGTAAGTTTGGGCAGTTGATCTTCGAATCAAATATGCTTTACCAGTGCTCCAAATCATTGTTGATTCAGCAACAATAAGAAAATATGTAAGATTAATAAGAGTCATGTCGTGATCGGTCATCAGGGAGTGACTAAAGAACCCAGTCAACAACCAACTTCCTCGAGACTTCGACACCTAACTTTCCCAGCTTGTCAATATGTGACTTCATCTCCAAGAGGTGAGCACATACAGACATTGCTTGCCAATAGGGATTGAGTGACCTTGAACTTTTCAAGAACTTGTGGATTAGGGAGAATAATTGGAGGATTTAGAGGAAGTGAAGTATGATTCTAGTCCCATTAGTGCACAACAAAGGGATTAATCTTTCACCTTGATCAGCATGTGGGATATCATCTTCATTAGGAAAGCTCTATCCAAAAAGGATAAGTAGGACCATAGTTGTCAGAACTAGACATCTATGAGGGAGAAATTCAGCCAGTTGAATTAAGTCCTTAATATAACACCCAAATGAAATATTAAGGCTAGGACCTAACACAATATTTTACATTTTGGAAGAAGGATGCCGTAATCCAAACCGCAAAATGTTTGAAGGTGGGTAAATGAATATTTACCAATTTCCACCACGAAAAACGAAAACGAATTTTAGGTTTTAAGTGAATTGAAACTCATAGATCCTTTGAGATCCATTGAACAATTCAATGGCGTGTTTAAATCTCGATTGTGCCCTTCAAGTTTGTGATTGGGATGACGAGGATCACTAAACAAGGTGTGAATAACCATGTAAATTAGCTTGGTTCACTTAATGTTACAACCACCTAATCAATGTGCTGGTAAACCACATACGCTCCATTGATCTATGATTAACATCAAGCTACCCTATGCCACGCATTGTCAGTCCCAGATTAGTGTGTCGATTAACCACACACGCTCCACTAACGACTTACCAAGGTGCAAAGTGCAATTTCATGGGTTAGCACCAAATGCACATTTTCCTAAATTAACTAAGATTGGGAATTTAATAAAGTTTAGTTACTTTATATTTATCATTATACTTTTAATGAAAGGAGAATTAGAGCCCTATCCTACCCGATCGGCTAACGACCCTCCACCAATCAAGGAAGCGGTGGGTGGGAGTGGACATCCATTAAACTGCCATAGTAAAGGCAGTAACCGTATACCCCCTTGTAGACCGGCTTCGTAAATGAGGCCTACTAACGGTAAGACAGACTTTACTCTTATATATATATATATATATATATATATATATATATATATGTGTGTGTGTGTGTGTGTGTGTGTGTATATATATATATATATATATATATATTAAACCTATAATATTATAATAGTGTAAGAGTTGAATTTTAAACTTTTAAAATTCTAGGGTTTGATTTGGAATTAAAGTATACATGAGGGGTTACTTTATAAATTCCAAAACTTGAGGGCAAGTTTTGAACAATTAATTTTTTTTTTTGGTTTCCATAACTTATGAATTTAATATGGTTTTTATGGAATACTTTTCAGGTTCCATAATTTGAGGAGAAGTTATGGAAGACAAAAAACTATTTATGATGACATTAAAAACTAGATCTTTCATTTATTTCATAACCTATGAATCTTAATGAACTTTTAAAGGAAAAACTCTTCATTTTCCATAACTTGAGAAGAAGTTATGGAGTTCATAAAAACCATTAAGATCAATTATTCCAATTAACACAATAATCAAATAATTTTTCTATGATCTAGATCAAACTCATAATTAAAGATAATTCACATCAAAAATATTCAAGAAATTAGATAATCACATAAACTAATACAAATTTTGAAATTTGGCAATTATCCTTTATTTGGATGAAGATAATCATTACCATAGCATCAAAATCAAATTTTATGAACAAAAACATATTGTGGTAACGACCCTAATCCAAAATAGGCCAAAAAACTCGAAAAGCTGCATCCAGGACAGCCAACTCATCGAGTTCCTTGATGCACTCGACGAGTCCAAGAGTATCTTCAAGCAAGTTGTCGAGTCACTTAGTGGACTCGGCAAGTCCTGCTATCAGAATGCAGAAAAAATGATATTTTTTGCTTTGAAAACCAATAATAACATCAAATATAATAGAAAACTACCCATGGCTCTGATACTGCTGTTGGGTCTTGTATACTACAACATCATATGGTGCACATATAACCCTAAAAGCTTTGTATTTATGTTTTCTCTAGTTATACATGCATATGGTTTCCAAAACTTTAAGCCTACAACTAGCATACAAGTAACATATGTATAATAAAACAAGTTTTAGACATACCTCTTGATGTTATTGATGTTGCTACAAAGACTTTGGGCTTTAAGAAGTTAGTGCCCCAAGTGTTGCAGCTCAAATGGAATCACAACACATCTAGGACAAAGGGTGAAATTTTGAGAGAGAATTCCATGCAACAAAATCGTCCATCTTTCTCTAAGAATAGAAGCACACGTTCTTAGGTTATGGAGCATATATTTATGTGTAGGATTCCAAGGGTCATGGGTATAACCCAAATCCATATCCATGGGTTTTATGATCCATGGTTTATGTTGCCCAACACTTTATGTATCTATACATAAACTTAGTCCAATATGGATCATAAGCCCAACACATATAAATATAACCAATTACCATAATTAGTCCCCATAGATTTAATTAGTCTCTTTTGATTATTAAATTAATTCCAAACTAATTCTTGATCAATACTAATTAAATCATTTGATTTCATATTAATATATTAGAACTTATAATATATTAATAAATCATATATAACCTCTTCTAAAAAGTCCATCCTAACAGATTGTCCTGATGATATGCAACCCAAATAGACCATGCTATTCTCGGGCTGAGTACATACCAATAATAGTTATGGGCTTAGACATCTAATCCAACTGTGCCGATTGCTCGGGATTACCTATGTGCGTTTCTAGAGGATTTGTATGGGGTGCATCTAGAGAGGCATGTCGAGTTCAGGATTGATCTGGTTCCTGGTGCGGCTCCGATAACTGTGACATCCCCATTTTTCTCGACCAGAAAAGACAGATTTAGTTTATGCTTTTAAAATAAAATAAAAGTAGTCTTCCAAAAGATGTTGCAGAATTTGTCCCCAAAACAAAAAATGATAAAAAAAATTTATCAAAGCATTTCTTAAAGAAAAGTTTATTCATTATATATATCAAAACCTCTGGATGTCATGTTCCGATATAGACCAAAATCATAAACAACATATTATAAGCCTTACAACAGTTATTTATAACTACTGGCTACAATCTAAAAATCCATCGTCATCCTTCAACTATGCTCGGGGTCCACTACCTATAATACAAAAAGCTGAGTGGGTCAGGCTTGGGAGCCTGGTGAGCATATAAGGTTTTCAACCCACAAATAATAATAAATTTATTGATTTTATTAAACAAAAATAAATTTATTAATTTCATTAAACAACAATAAATTTATTAATTTCATCAACTAACAATAACCCTGATTACCTGATCTCGTTATCCTCACTTCACGTCCCTAAACACCTATCACAAGGGACATAGCCTAAGGATCATCATCGGGATTGATACTACTGCTAAGGGGATCCCTTAGTCATACATGTCCTTAAGGCAACGATGAAGGGGATGGAGTACATCAGCAAACATATAGTTCACCATCAACTACAGGTTGCGAGTATGCTAGCGTTCTATTGGACTGTCTAGAAAGGTATGTGGTCGTCATCTATACTCCGCTAGATGACTACAGTAACAACAACATCGAGCCCTCACATCATTTTAACATACACCAGCTATTTTATCTACCCATGTTATACCCAACATATTTGTAGATAAAAATACATATACAATTTAAATCATTTTGAAATCTGTATAAAACATTCATTCAAAACCCATCTCAAATAAATAAACAGTAAATATACACATAGCATGTATTTTATAGAAAATAGTTTATATATATGTGTAAGATGAAAGAGACTACACACTCACATGATTTAACGATAATCGAGCAGCACTTCGTTTCTTAAAACGATCGTTTCCGATGAACCCGAGAGGTTTAATGAAAAATCGGGCCTTGCGAAGGTTGAGCTTCAAACCGAAAAGATAAATTTCTAGGGATCTTCAGGAACTTCAGGACGTTCTTCGGGTATTAGGTATGATCCTTCCAGGGTTGTAAAATAGCTTGAAAGAGGCTTTAGGGGTGAAAAATGAGAAATTTTGTAACATTACCCAGGAGGGTTCCTCGCATGTGAGGCAGCATGCGTTTGAGGCTCGCAGGCGAGACGTGGCTCACTTTAGACACACCATGGATGCGACACACGTTGGTTTGTGATTGGAGCTCACTTCGGTCATGCCACTAGTCGGACATGCAAAGGAGCTACGTGGCCGAACCCGGAACATGCACGCGAATTTTCTCGGTTCTTGTGCCCCGAACTTCAAAAATTCATAACTTTCACGTACAAGCTTCATTTTCGTCTGTCTTTTTACTATTGTACTACTATTAATGAGACCTTTGATTCTCGTTGAAGTTGTGTCGGCTAAAAATCACTCGATCTAAAATTCAAGTTTATAGTCTACTGCTAAACTGAAACTTAGTAAAATCATAACTTCCTCATACAAAGTCAGATTTGGACGTTCTTTTTATAAAAATCCTCGGTTTAACGAATTCTATGACTTTCATTTAGACCATTAATGCTAAAAGGCACTTTATCATACTTTTTACGTCATACAGCGTCATGCCAGTTCTGTCGCGGAACTTCGACAGATCATAACTTTTTCGTTATAACTCGGATTTCTACATTCTTTATATCTCCGGAATCCTTATTTTAACCACTACAACTTTCTTCATAGATATCGACTTTATCTAAAACTTATTTTTGACACTTGTCTTTATCCTTAACTCATTAAATTATAATAATTAAGCATAAAACACATAATAATCAACTAATACATCTTTATTATTTCAAAACAAGTTACAAAGGTTGGCCTAGACTATTACATCATCATTAGTGCCTAACCTAGAAACACGGGCGTTACAATAACCAAAGCACCATATCGGTTGGCTTTTCTCAAGATGCAAGAGTTGTCTACATAGTTGTAGGAGGGGTTAGACAACGGATTTATTCGACTGAGCAATTTGCCTTTGGGAGCCCCGATTCTTTTTGTGAAGAAGAAGTATGGATCTTACCATATGTGTATCGACTACCAGGTGTTGAATAAGGTAATGGTGAAGGACCGTTTTCCACTCCCGAGGATTGATAATCTTTTTGACCATCTTCAGTGTGCATCTTGGTTCTCCAAGATTGATTTGTGATCGGGTTATCATCAGATGTGGGTCAGGAATGAGGATATGCATAAGACAACTTTTCGGACTCGATATGGTTATTATGACTTCGTAGTGATGCCTTTTGGGATCAATAATGCTCAGTCCATGTTCATGGATCTCATCAACCACGTGTGCAAACCGATGCTGGATCAGTCTGTGGTTGTATTCATCAATGAAATCTTGGTTTATTCCAAGACTCAGGAGCAACATGAGGAGCACTTAAGGGAAGTGCTGGAGACGTTGAAGAGGAGAGACTTTTTGCAAAGTACTCCAAGTATGATTTCTGATAATGTAATGTGCAGTTTCTGTGGCACCTTGTCAACCAGAATGGTATTCTAGTCGATCCGGCCATGGGTGAGGCCGTGACGCAGTGGAAGGTTTTGTGGTCTACATCTGAGATTCGGAGTTTTCTTGGTTTGGCTGGTTATTATCGAAGATTCATTCAGGATTTCTCCAAGATAACTATTCCTTTGAGTCAACTGACCAAGAACATGGTTACATTTCACTGGGGGCCTGAGCAACAGGTAGCTTTCGAGACTCTGAGACAGCGGTTGTGTGACGCCTCGATTCTGACCCTGCCAGAGGGTATTGACGATTTCGTGGTTTATTATGATGCATCGATCGTAGGTTTGGGGGCAGTGCTAATGTATAGGGTTCGCGTGATCGCTTACGCTTCGAGGAAGTTGAAGCCTAATGAGGTGAATTATCCGACGCATGATTTGGATTTGGGGGCCATGGTTTTCACCATCAAGATTTGGCGACATTACCTCTATGGGGTCCGTTTTACTATTTACACGGATCATAGGATCATGAGGTACTTGATAGACCAGTCGAATCTAAATATGAGGCAACGTTAATGGTTGGATGTGGTGAAGGATTATGATTGCGAGATCCTTTATCACCCGGGGAAGGCCAATGTGGGTGGCCGATGCTCTTAGCTGCAAGGCGGTCACGGATCTGATCAGAGAATTATGTTTGAGGATGACCGTGATTACTCCTTTATTGGAGCGGATTTGTGAGGCTTAAGTCGAGGTTATGAGGGAAGAGCACCAGAAGATCAAGCGTATTGTGGGTTAGGTGGCTTCCTTCGATTATGATAGCCGTGTATTGTGGACTTTGCACTGATAAGTCTAGGTTCCATATTGGGGTAGTGTATGTTATATCTTGATGGAGGAGGCTCACAAGTCGAGGTTCTCCATTCATCCTGGGGCGACGAAGATGTATAGGGATCTTCCTATTGATTATTGGTGGCCCTGCATGAAGTAGGATGTGGCATGGTATGTGGAGCGGTGCTTGACTTGTAGGAAAGTCAAGGCTAAGCATCAACATCCTCACGAAAAGATGCTGTCGTTAGAGATTCCCGTATGCAAATGGGATAAGATCACTATGGATTTTATCATGAAGGTTCCCAGGACTACGCGTAGAGTGGATTCGATTTGGGTCATCGTGGATCATTTGACTAAGAGAGCGCATTTCATTCTAATTTAGGAGAGTATTTTTGCAGAGAAGTTGGCTGAGATTTATATTCGGGAGGTGGTGGCACGTCATGGGGTACCGGTATCAATGTTTTTCGATAGAGATGTCCGGTTCACTTCTAGGTTTTGGAAGAGGTTCCATGACGAGTTGGGTACTCATCTCCCTATTAGCACAACTTATTATCCGTAGACCGATGGTCAAAGTGAGCGAGGTATTCAGACCCTCGAGGATATGCTTTGAGTGTGTGTTCTGGATTTTGGTGGGAGTTGGGATACATATCTTCCGTTAGTGAAATTTTTGTATAACAACAGTTAACATGTCAACATTGATCGACCTCCTTTTGAGATGCTCTACGGGAGGAAATGCAAGACCCTAATTTGTTGGGGCGAGGTCGGTCAGTAGGTTATGGGGAGTACCGAGGTGGTACTCAAGACCGCTGAGTTGATTCAGCAGGTTTGGAAAAGGCTCCAGATAGCTTAGAGTCGTCAGAAGAGTTACACCGACAGTTGTCGGTCAGATTTAGAGTTTCAGGTGGGAGATATGGTACTCCAAAAGGTGTCACCTTAGAAAGGTGTCATCCTATTTAGGAAAAGGGCAAGTTGGGCCCCATATATATTAGTCCTTTCAGGGTTTTGGCTCGGGGTGAGCTAGGGTGCTTATCGCTTGGATCTTCCAGATGAGCTCAGTTAGATTCATAGCACATTTCATTTCTCCCAGCAGCAGAAGTTTTTAGTGGACGATACCATAGTGGTACCATTAGACGATATTTAGGTGGATGACCGCCAAAATTATATTGAGAGACCAGTGGAAATCTTGGATGGGAAGACGAAGACCATGAGCAACAAGGTTGTCGAGCTGGTGAAGGTGCAGTGGCAACACCACAAGGGATCAGAGTGGACATGGGAGCCTGAGGATGAGATGAAAAAGCACTATCTTGAGTTATTCGGGGCAGCAGACTTCGAGGAAGAAGCCTAATTCAAGTAGGGGAGAATTTTAACACTTGGAATCCTGGTATGTTTAAGTTTTCCCCTTGTGTATTGATTATTGCATTTTGCTTGTTTGTGTTGTATGCGGGGCGTACCACATGGTATGCTTGGCGTACAAGCTGGGAAGCGAGTACACGGGGAATACCACATGGTACACTTAGTGTACTCATTTGAGGGTTAGACGGGTTCCAGGAACGTACGTGCGGTGTACATCCATGTATGCGAGGCGTACGTGTGTTTAATGAAAACCCTAATTTCAGGGTTGGACACTATATATATATATATATATATATATATATATATATATATATATATATATATATATATATATATATATATTCATTTTTATGGCTTATAAAACTCTCACTTCTCATCCTCCTCTGACCCTTTGGCCTCATATTTGAACCCTAAGACTCCTCCCCTTTGTGTTTTGAGCTCATTGTGTCCATTTTGGTGTGTTTTGATCCATATTCAAGAAGTAGAAGCTTAGTGCAAGGTGATGGATCAAGGAAGAGCTTGTGGATCTTGATCATTTGCTTCATTTCCAACTTGTTTGAGGTATAATTCTATGAATATGTTTATTGATGGCTTAGATCTATTATATATTATTTTTTATCTCTTTTTGGCCCCAATAATGAGATCTAGTGGTTTGATACCACTCCATGAGCTATAAGTTGCCACTCTTGGTGGTGATGAGGTTCTAGATTCATAAAGTTTCCAACTTTATGGTTTGGAATCCCCCATTGATGAGATTGTGTCCATTTAGTGAAAGTATAATGTTATATTTTGAATTTAGGTTCTTTTAGTGAATTTAAAGTCACCAAGTCAATGACTTTATGGTTCTAGACACTTATTAGGACTCAGATCTGTGGTTTCGACTACTGTACTTAAGCATTAAGAGCTTAATAAAGAATTTGGATTAATGAATGAGTACGTTGGGCATACAAGTATTAATGTGCAGTGTATAAACCAAATAGCAAGTACACTTAGCGTAGAACTGAGTATGTCGTGCGTACTCAGTCAGGTGGGATTTTGCATATTGGGCTTCGATTTTGGGTTTTCTTTTGGGCTTGGGTGTTTGAGTTCTTATTGGGCCATCTGAGTGTAAGTGTTTTAGACTAGAAAATGGTTGTGTTTTAGGGTAAGGCCCATGTAAAGGGTTTGGGCCCAATTTGGAAAATTAGCCATAATCATGCCTTGGTTGATTATTGGGCTTTTGGGACTTATAGATTGTGAGTTTGGGCCTTATTCTTGGACCAAGCTAGGTTAGGAGTAAAATGGTATTTTTACCCCCAAGTATGGATTGATGGTCATGAATTGGAACCCAAATATTAATTAGGTGTTTTTTTCCTATTGTTTAACTCGGGATTCGTTGGACCAGCAGCCAAGGATTTTTCTATGAGATTCAATAGTCGAGGTGATTTTCGTCACCAACTATAGCTGGTCATAGGCACCAAAGCCAACTTATGAGTTGTTATTTAAGAATACTCATTGTCTATGTGACACTACTATGTGTATGTGCTTTTATACTTACTGGCGGGGCCCGATGATTATCCTGTATGCTATTATTTATTATGTAGTATAAATTGTATGTGGGTGGGCCCATTATGCAAGTTAGGGCGGGCCCCGTTATACTCATTGGGTGGGACACGTTATGCGAGTTAGGGCGGGCCCCGCGATACTCAATGGGCAGATTCTGTTATGTGTGTTAGGATGGGGCCTGTTATACTCTTTGGGTGAGCCCGTTATGTGTTATATGTTCGTATGCGGTATCTTAAGAAACTCACTAAGCTTTGTGTTTACGTTTTCAGTTTATGTTTCAGGTACTCCTGATTCCAAGGGTAAGAGCTCGGGATGACTGCATCACACACACCACATGGATTCCGCTTTTGAGATATCAATTTGATTGTTATGATGTTTGATATATTTATTCTCATTTGGATTGTATTGATAATGTTTTTGGAATACCTTTTTATTTAAATTAAAAATGAAATTTTTGGGTCATATTTTTAGGATGTTACATTAACAATAAAAAAATGGAAATGAAAATATCTAAGCGATCGATGTCAACCTGTTGTAAGTGGAAGATGAACTAAATGAACACTAGAATCTTTTTTGGTATATAAGGGTTTGAACCATGGACATCATGTGTGAAATTTAACTCCTTAACCACTAGGAACCTGTCGTAGGAAAGAAATTTTTAATCTTAAAGTATATTCTATTAAAAAAAATTAGAGGCTAAATCCTTATTTGATGCTTTTTTTGAACAACAGAAATGAGTTAAAACAAGGAGTTAAGAGAAAAATTACAAAGTGATAGAATCATTGGAAGGGCTACAGAATCACCTGCTGCAAGTAAAATTACACTTTATTATTCTATTCGTAACGCCTCTCCCCCCCCCCCCCCCCCCCCCCAAAAAAAAAAAAAAAAAAGTGACACCGTGTCATAAAAAAATGTCGATATTTTGGGTAGTGAAATTTTGACAAGACCCAAACAATAAATATTATAAGTGTGACATCCTCAAATTTTCAGAACCAAAAATAACTTTCTTTATGCTTTAAGAATCTTTATTAGCGGAAAATCTCAATATATTAAAATATTTTTAGTACAGACATTTGCCTCAAATAAATCCTAAGGATGTCATAAATCGATACAATACATATCTTACATTGTAAAGGCCTAATGGTCCTGAAAGTTATTGCATGTCTCTTCTTAAACCACTCACCATCCTATTTAAGTCTTCAATAGTCTAAACACTAATACAGGTGATGCATATAAAATGAGTGGATTGGGTTGGGAAACCTGGTAAGATGCATAGGGTTTTCAATCCTACATTGTTATATATATATATATATATATATATATATATATATATATATATATATATATATATATATAACCTATTAAACCAAGTGTTACCAAACAATATATAGATATTTCTCTAATTTAAATATCTATAAAACCTTACATCCATACATACCCATCCCGATCGATCGTCACAAATCCTAGACCACGATTATCAAGGAGAACCATCTCACCTATTGAATAATTTAAGGAAGGGTTTGACTACATTAGCTAGGGGATTCATTTGTTGGTGTAAGTCATAAAGGCAATCGATCCATCAGAGTATTTGATGAATATGGTGTCCTATTTCATCTACATTTATGGTTTTTGAACCCACACTAGTAGCATGATTCAAAAGACCCTCTAGAATGATCAAATGTTGTCATTATACTCCGGGAGATGATTAGACATACCGTTACAGTTGGCTGATCTGGACCCATCATTTATGGCCATCCAAAAGAAACACTATTAGGGCGGATGTAGGATTTCATAGTAGGCATTGCATGTGGCACGTTTATTTATGTAGTGGCACAATAGTAGAACCAAGGTTGTAAAAAACGCTTGACGTTAGCTAGTCGGTGGACTAGGGTCAAGGGATTAATCGGCTAGGCGGAGATTAATCGGGGACCATTAATTGCTAATTTGTTGAATTTTAAAAAATTAAATATGACTAATATCATATCAAAGTTCATAAATACCACTAATATGATAAGAAAATAGGTTAATATGATTAGTACAACACCAATCATGCCTCAAATAGTTTCCACTTAAATAAAACTTCTTCAAAATGTTAAAATTTCATCATTTTATAATGTTTCACTCATTATGTATGCATGGATTAATAGCTAGGCGCCCTCTAATCGGTCGAGTAGCGCCTAGGGATTAATCAGAGATTAATCGAGACCTAGTCGGGATTTTAACAACAGTGAGTAGAACAAACGAAAAATTCGATACAGTTTTACATTGCATCAGAAAAAATAGGGGTTGTCGGTGCCACTATGGGCACCATAGTGGAACCTCCCCTGAATACTATATTATACTCTGATATGTAATTCGTACATCACCACCTGATAGTGTCACGGGACAAAATTCTACTCTTTGTTACTAACTTACACACATTCTCCGAATGAGAATACCTAATGTCAAACTTAATTGAACTCGACATCTATAATAAGTCTTATCTCATTAATGGGCAAAACAACTAGGCTTCGAATACCAACTTTGTTTAGGCGACACTATCCTAATTTAGTGTATATATTTATTATATAGTATTTAGGTATTAATATACTTTTATCTTTCTAACTAATACTACTTCTAGTATTATTAACATATAATAGTATCATGTATGCATCTTAACATATATAAAACCATATCTGGTCTACGCATAGTACATCATCAATATATATATCTAACACATATTCTAGGCAACAAGTATATATTTCACATATAACTTTCAACATATGTTTAATACTTGAATTAATACTTGTACTATAATCATGTTCATGAAAGGCACTATGCACTCATTTGTTAAAAGCACATGACTTGCGATTTAGGCAATGCTTCGCCAAATACCTTAGCTTTTCCTTTTCCTTTGATATGAACTTGGTATACACATCACTAAGTCTTAGTCATATACTCATGGTCACTAATGATAGCTCGGATCCTTCACTATTGCTAATGTCTACATCAAGATCTATCAAGTAAGGAATAACCAGGTAATGTCTATTTGGTATATAGAGTATACTGTTTGGAAATCCCAATTTAAATACCTCACTAAATCTAGCCTAGATATCATTCTTGTAAGTAGATTAATTAGTTGTTTGACTCGGATCCACTAATACAACTTATTTATATATTTATAATAACGATTATGAATATAAATATAAGTTATACTTGAAGTATAGAAAGTGCAAATTAACATAAAGGAATTTTAGCGAAAACGTGGAAATTATGCGGGCAGAACTCTGGAACCGAAAGCTCTAATCACCGAGCTGTGAGACACTCCAGAGCTTCGCCAAAGTACTCGGGAACTAAGGATTATCAGGACTAGGGGTGTGGGTGGGTTTCTAGAGTGTTTGGGAGTGAATGAGTGAGGAAATGAGCAAAATTTGGCTAATATATATATAGGAATTAGGCTAGGCGCATCGTGATCATCTATAGGTGTGTCCCGCCTCCTCACTGATGTCACACCTCCTTCTGTTTGCGATGTGTCGATGTTGCCCTCGTCCTCCTTAACCCCTTTTAGAAGATGTCATGTGTCACCAATATGGTGTTGACACGTGTCCTAATATTATGGTGTGCCACGTCACCTTGTATCTTGGATGAATCGGCCTCCCAACATTGCAAAGTGGTGCCTCCTAGCGCTGCTACATCATTAGGCCAAGTAATTCTTTATATATCTTCGAACGACCATAAATTTTGCATATGAGATCCATTTTCTACATTCTTTATATACTCGGAATCCTCTCAACGAGCTCTACAAGTTTCTTTTAGGTACTAACATCTAGTTCTCATTCTAACTAAAATTCATATTTAGATTGGTTTAGACTGTTAATGTATGTGAAAAATTCATAATTCCTTTATACAAAATATGTTCTTGACTTTCTTTATATTTACGGGTTCATATTCACAAACTCTTGAACTCTTGTTTAGATTATTTTGGCTAACAATAAACCAATTTGAAATTTGATTTCTGTGTCTACACTGCTGCGTTGAAACTTCAAAAAATCATAACTTCCTCATATGAAGTCAAATTTAGACGTTTTCTATATGCACTCTCTCTTTTACGATTATTACAACCTTCATTTAGATTACTTAAACTAATAATTAACCTATCTCTGGTACACATTTTATGACACACATAATTGTGTAAAGTTGATTGTGAAACTTCGAAGAAGCATAAGTTCTTCATAGGAAGTCAGATTTAAGCACTCCTTATATCCACGAGATATTCTCATTTTGACTAGAACATATTTGCCTAGGATTATTTACTATATATAAATTCTATTGCATGAATTCACGAGTGTTAGAATAACCACATCAAAACATTTTTCTTTGACTGATATTAAGCTTCAAAAGACATGTCTAATTGAGTACAGTTTCCAAAGTAAACACAGGATGACACAAAATACCCCACTAGGTCGCAATGAGCTTCCAAACATCCACAAGGTCCATGAAAAACAAAAATAAATAACTAACAATTTCTAAACACACACACACACACACATAGAGAGAGAGAGAGAGGCGATGCTACTTAATGCTAAATTGGGTCACTTAACCTACCTAAATTAAAAGTATTTAAAATAAGTTATACATAAAAATATTTAGGACCAACCTTAAATATCTTTAATGACCTACGTTAATGTTTTTGTCAAAAGAAAGAAAGAAAAAATAGATATAAAATATAGACAATAGAATGCATATCATATTTTTGGTATGAATGACTCCAATATCGCCCTCAAGAAGAAAGTTGTGAAGATTTTTCATTATAAATAGATGTTTCCTCATTCTTACTATAAGTTTAATAAGATATGGTTTGGATCAACTTACTCCAAGTATAAATTGATTTTAATAAAAAAAAGTAAGGAACGTGGTCCTTTTACCATTAACTTTTATACGTGTTGAATCGGTTATGTTTTTGGTTGTATCGGCCTAGTTGAAGCTGGTTTTCTCTTGAACCGACTCGTATAATCATTTAATGCATAGAACTTGGTTCATGATTTTAGATTGAAAAACACTAGTCATTCCATGCGGTTGGGAGAAGTAGATTATTTTTTGTTACCTCTGTCATTTTTTCAAAATCGGTTACCTACATGAAATAATGGAGGGTTGATAACCTCTAACAGTTTTGAAAACCTTTTCTACGTAAATGTTTAACCTCCCACATTCTTCCTGACTTTGAGGTTCAACTGCTACCATGTTTTTCTATCTTAAATGTTTTTATGTTGTTTAATGTCATTTTAAGTACAGATTGGTTGTGGATTTGGAATTGAGAATGATTTCATAACTAATCCAAAGGAAACTCCTCTAGTCCAAGAAATAAGTTGTGCGGTTTGTCATCATTAAATTTATAAATATTTTTATATTTATAAAACATGTCAATTTTACTTTGAATCTTCTCTAATGAAGAAAAAATAGTTATCATTTTATAGACTATTTTTGTAAAAAGATTTTTGATGTTTATATCTGTTCAGGTGTTACGTTAGTAACTGATTAGTGAACTTATTGATCATTCAGATGAAGAAGCAGTTTGTACATAGAGTATTTACTTACAATTGTATTTATTTTCATTTGACCTTAAACCTGATTTATTCTAAATAACTTTGTTAATCAGGACATGAATGGGCTGGTGGTTTGTAGTGATTTCTCATCAACATCATATGTACTTATATAAGTTCCTTGACTTATGATCCATAGCATGAATAGAGTTACGTGTATCCGGTTAGAATCGAGTGTTGATGTCTACATCCATAAGTTGTAACTAAATTGAGTTGTGTGCAAACTTGTTATTATGATCTATATTTTAATGATTATTGTTTTATATATTTTGTTTTAGCATTAGTGTGGATTTTGGTGTACTTGTTACCAACTCATTTGCAGTCCATGTTTCTTTTGAGTGGTTAATGCAACATTTTTTGGGTATTATTATTAGAGGTTGGGTATGATAATGTTTTCATTATGTCAATTGATTTGTTATGGAAATTTACTTTCTACACACTTTGGTTTAATTAAAATGAATTATATTTTTCCATTTAGCCTTATTAAATTAATTTCCTTCAATTGGTTGTTCAGTCAATCATTTTTTATTCATTCTCTAGAAAATCACATATTTGGTATATGACAATTGGTTGTTAGGCCATTGGTGGTGAATGAAATCTTCTCGTGGGCTAAGCAATGCAAGAAAAAGATCTTTTTATTCAAAGTTGATTTTGAAAAAGCCTTTGACTCAGTTAATTGTGGTTACTTGGACTCTATTATGGGACAAATGCAATTCAGGGGTAAGTGGAGATGGTGGATCATGGGTTGTCTTTCCTCTTCGAGATCATCAGTACTTGTAAATGGCTCACCGACGATTAAATTCCCTATTTCAAAAAGGGTGAGACAAAGTGATCCCCTTTCACCGTTTTTATTCATACTTGCCATGGAGGGTTTAAACATTGCAATCAAGAGTGCGTGTGATAGTTCCTTGATCTAAGGAGTCAAATTACCAAGATAAGGCCCCTCTACATTTCATCTATTCTATGCCGAAGATGCAATCTTCAATGGGGAATGGGATTCTTCAAGCATTAGAAACTTGTCTTGCATTCTTAAATGCTTTCACACGTCGTCATGATTAAAAGTGAACTTCCTCAAATCTCGTATCTTTGGTGTTGGAGTCTTAAATGTAGAACTACATGAAACATCCTGGGTTCTTTAGTGTTTGGAAGGCAACTTTCTGTTCAAATACTTAGGGGTTCCGGTAGGTGCAAACATGGCACTCAAAAAAACTGGAAGCTGGTCCTTAACAACCTGAGTTCCAAACTATCAATGTGGAAAGCAAAATCGCTATCATTTGGCAATTGTCTCACCCTCATCAAATATATTCTTGGATCCTTACCAAACTACTATATGTCCCTTTTTAAAGCCCCACAAGGTATCATTGATGAACTCGAAAATATCAGAAGAAATTTCTTATGGGGTGGTGATGATGATCTTAAAAAGAAAATCCATTGGGTAGATTGGTCAAGAGTTACCGCGCCAAAATCAGTCGGTGGCTTAGGG
Source organism: Lactuca saligna (assembly GCF_052625555.1). Lineage (NCBI taxonomy): Eukaryota > Viridiplantae > Streptophyta > Magnoliopsida > Asterales > Asteraceae > Lactuca > Lactuca saligna. The sequence goes on along the minus strand of NC_136421.1, from coordinate 141,987,808 downwards.
GTTGGTACTTTGATAACCCATAACACATCCATATTAATAAAGTGGTGGTGGATATTGATGAACGACAAAGAAAGTTTATGGAAAGAATTCATCGGAAGTATTCATAATTTACATAACAAACCAATATCCTACATGTCAAAGAAATCTTCTAATGGAGTATGGTGCAACATATCCAAGGCAGTGAACTCCATTTCTAAGCTAAAGATAGATATTAAGGATATTTTTAACCTTATCTAGGATTTGGAGTAAAAATATTGTTTTGGAAAGATGCTTGGTGCGGTAACGAGCCATTTCAAACAAAATTCCCTCATTTGTACTCACTTGAAACGATCAAATGTTGTCTTCTGGATGATCGTCTCTCAAGCAATGGCTTTTCTTGGATGTGGAGATATGTACCAACAGACGCAACAGAACTTAATGAACTTCTTCAAATTTATAAAGAGATCGGTTTGATGAATACATAGTGCACCTCCAAATATGGTTTTAGCTTTTGCTTGAACTCTAAAGGGGATTACACTATTAACGCTCTGAGGAGATTAATAGAATCAAAACTCATTCTATCCAAGGGGAAATCTATTTGTTGGTTCACTATAATTCCTCTGAAAGTTAGATGCTTTGTCTGGAGAGCTTCAATGGGTAGGATCCTTGTAGCGGATGGTTTGGCTAGAAGGGGAGTTAATGTAACAAATACCACATGTTCACTATGCAATAAAGAGATTGAAACTGTTGATCATATTCTCATTACATGTGAATATTCTCAAGTGGTACAAGATTGGATTTTAAAATGGTGTGGGATTACTAATATAAGATTTACATCCGTAAGAGAACTCATTGACTTCGCAGCTACTCGGGGGAATTGCCTAGAAAAAGAAATTTATCCTAGTTATGGTAATCTATTGCTTCATTTGGAATATATGGTTGGCCAGAAATGAAAAGACGTTCATGAAGATCAATGCACCTCCAACAAAAACTGTTGATATCATCATCTCCTTGCATATATATGGCTTAAATACAGAAGTAATCTAGGTTGCGATGCATGGGCATACTAGTGTATTTCGCCTTATAATCAATTTTCCTCTTAGTTTATTGTTTTCTTCCATGTTTTAACTTTCTTATGTTCTTTTTTTTCTTCTTTCTGTCTTGTACTGTTACTCTACCTTGTATAGATTCTTGCTTTCGAGTGCCTTTTTTTAATGTTATTTGCCATTTCCATTTTTTTTTTTACTAAAGCAACAACATCTACGTGATTAAGTCTTCAACTGGTTATAATATTTCTATTTAGAATATGTTTCGGATTTTTTGAGGAAGAATGAATTAATTTTCATTTGAGTTTTTTGGATAATTGTTCAATTTGTTGTGAATTTATGTCCTTTTTCTTTTTTTTATTTATTTATAAACTTAAATTTATAGAAATAACACAATAATATAATGTACTTTTAGTTAAAGACATTATGTGTTAAAGGTCCATGGTCTTTAAAATACTATTATGTAGGGAACAAGTCTCATCATGGACATTTGTGAATTTAAGGAGTATTTTAGGAGTGGGTTAAATTTTCTGTTTCAAAAAATAAATTGTAGGGAACAATCATGTATTCTTTAAGTCATAAATAATTATCAATTTTCAACCTTTTGATTACATTCCTTCCTTCAAATCAATTACCTTACCCACCCTATTAAACTGACCGACCTTTCATCTACCTTCTAGCTCTTATAAATTCCATAAATTAATGTCATCATTTTAACCAATTATTCGTAAGACATTTGATTACCGCTTTCTAAACTCCCTTTTTATAAGCATAACCAACTACAATGTCCTTCGGGTGATCAGATGATCATGACCTAAAAGGCCTCCATCTGATATGTATAGATATTATAATGCAATGTATATCACGATGAGGGTTCATCATCGTGGGTCTTTCGCAAGGCTACCTGAGAAGAAGTATGCAAGAGAGCAAGTCAGTTATGTGGAGTTTGCAAAAATTCTTAATTTGACTCCCTAAACACTCCAAGACATTACATGTGAACTTGGGATTAAAACGAAGGTAAACAGCTTCTTGGTAATATGTGGTGAAACATTTGCTTATAGTATCATACCACTCCACAGTAAGTACGACACTCACAGTTTTAAAAGAAGTATTTCGTGAGCACTGCAACATTATAGTGTACATGTTTATTAATCTAGAACCACCAACTTGTGATCTTTTCTTGCCAGATACACTTAAGAGGGATTGTCCAAAGAAAATTAGGAATTTGCTTTATGAATTTGTCTTCTAAAATTTAAATTCAATTTGTATATGTTGCATGTTACCAAAGCTAGATTCTACAAGCATGTTAACTAGAGATTGGTATATTGTAGAATCTAGATGACATGATCGATTGATGAAAATCCTTTCCATGTGTGTTTATTGGTTTTATGTCACAAGGCGTAACGAAGCCTAATTACAGGGAAAATATTGTATTATTAAAGGATTTTAGAATGTAAATCCCAGTCTTCCTCAGTTAAGGAAAAATGTACACTGTTGGTTATTTGATAAAATAATTTTTGAATTGTATGTTATATAGTTGGGCGATCAGAGTTTGGGATATCTCAATAGCCATTGTAACTAATTATCGACGGGCTTGGAAAAATTCTACCTGTGAATGATATTGAGTGCTCTATAAACATATGTTTGGGGCAGAAAGCCTATTTATGTAATGTTTTGAAAGCATGACAAAGGCTAAATGTGAAAAAAGCAATGGATTCCTTCTATATGATTGAGGATATAATGTACTCTATGAATGAGTATTAGTAAGTTGATAATAAATATTGTTTGGAGCCCCATGACAAGCGATAACAGTCACATATGTTGGAGCTCATAACAAGAAAATGTGTTACATTAAAACAGCCAATAGACTATTGGCTAGGTATTGCGATATCCCATATTAAAGCAACCAACATATTATTGGCTAGGGAATGTGGTATCTCATATTAAAGCATCCAACATGTTATTGGCTACGGATTGTAGTATCCCATATTAAAACAACCAACAAGTTATTGGCTAGGGATTACGATATCCCATATTAAAGCAACCAACAAGTTATTGGCTAGGGATTACGATATCTCATATTAAAGTGGATGGTAATGTGCTAGTCAAAGGTTGTGGTATCCCGGATGTATTAAGATCATGAATGCAGGAACTTACATGCTAAAGTCATTATATGCAGAACAAATAAAAATATTTGAAAGCAATTCATAGTTTGAGTCAAAATCAATGTAGCTCACCAGACTCTTTGTCTGACATGTTTGTTTTAATATGCTATGTACACAGGTATAAGAGTGAAGAGAAGAGTGCGAACAGTGAAAATTACAAAAGGAAATAAAGAAGGTTGTAGAATCATTTCTCTTATACTATAACTATTGGTATTGATTTTGTAACATTGGAAGTTGTTACTATATTGGGTGAATATGGTAGAAAGTGTTGCATTGCTAAGCATATTGCTCATGAGGTATAAGTAGAATTCTGGTAAAGGATTAGATACCTGGGATTATTAAGAATTTTCACTATTCTACAACAACATTGTATAGGAATGTGTCATAGGTATGAGAAACATCAAAAGAGTATATAGTCTTCCAATTAATGACCATAATGAACCTAACGAAGAAACATTTCTCCCAACTTTTTCTTCTTCTCTGCAATAAATAGATCAACAACCACAACCATATGAGCACATATATTCCATAATCCGCAAACGTAGAAGTGAGACGGAAAGTTATAGACATACCGAAATTTGCTAGTTTCTCCAATTGTTTTTTCTTTAGAATTAGAAGTCTTCTTGTTTTTTCGTAACCTTTGAAATATAGATATTCGCTTCCTTCATAGTACTATCTTCCATTCGTTATCTTCCATGAACTGTCGAAAAAAGATCAAATTCCACAAGGCCACCGCCGGTGTTTGATTCTACCGGAAAGGCACGGAGGTCCGGAATCGTGAAAATTCAATTTAATAAGACACCTAAGTTCATCATACTCATATGTTGGTGGGCCCATTTCATCTCTATGTAAAAAATTAATAATATAAAAAATAGTTGTAAATAAGTTATAGATTCCTCTAAACAATATTTTTTATCCATTAATAATATAATTTTTAAAACAACTAACATACATACCTATCTAATCTTACTCTTAAATCTATATCTATCTTTTTGTCCACGACCTAATTTGAACTCTCCAACCATTTGAAGAGAAACATCTTCTAGCATACATATTACTCCTATATCAAATTCCGTTTGGTCACTACCGATAATTGAAAACACGATTTAGATAATTTTTGAATATATATATATATATATATATATATATATATATATATATATATATATATATATATATATATATATATATATATATTGAATTAAATAAACCATTTTATTTCATTAAATTCATGGATATAAATCTCTTACGACGAAATATAGGATTGACAGACAAAAATGTCACCATACTTCCATATGGTTTAATTATTACACTTAACAAAAAGCAATGCACTCACATGTTAATGTTTCAAAATGCTATAATTTTTACATCATTTTGTTTCATATGTACTCGTCTTATCTTTCATAAATCCTCAATAAATTGTGAAACCAATGTTTGTGTCAAATTGCTCTTTCCTGGTCCAAAATTTACATTTCATATTCGTTAGTTTATTTAGAAAATATTTATACATTCTTCAATAAAAATATAATATATAATTATTGTAGTTTATACTTTATATTTAAAATACAAATAATAAATTAATTTACAAATAAAGCACAGAACAGGACATTACAAATCGGCACGGACATTTTGTAAAGTTTGGGGGCCAAATGTATAGGCCAAAGGGAACTGCACAGCTTGCACAAAGAAACTTTTGTTTCTTGCTTTTTGGCCTCCAAATTCGAGTATATCTCACACTTGTTCCACTACTCGTGTTTTTTACTTGCTCGAATATGTTTTATGAGGATGATACCCACCTTTATACCTTTTCTTTCATACTAATCTATTTTAAATTTTAATCCAGATAAAAAAAGTAGAAGCAACAAAACGTATGTCGAATAAGTTGCATAACAAATTAACAACTAAACGGATAAGTTGCCCATTATATCTAATTGCAAATTGCCACCTATTTTTTAAAGTACAACTATTTAATTTGATTTGTCTTAGAAAATCTAATGATACTTTAACTGAATCGTGATTAAAATAATTCGGTGTAGTGGAACTTTCATGGCTTGTGATAACAAAAGGCGCAAGAGAATTTTACGGTTAGTGAAGTATTGGATTGAAGGAAGAGAAGGAGGAGAAACATTGCATTTCACGAGTGCGACCTTTGTTTTTAATAATTTCCTATCATTTTCTTATAAAATTTTAGAAAAATTAAATATCCTCGATCCTATTTATTTTTCCTATCACTCATTCTACCACTTTTATATAATGAAAAATGTAATAAAAAATATTAATTTTATTAAATATGATAAGTGTTACAATAATAAATAAGAAGATGGTAGAAGAAAAAAAAGTAAAAGGAAATTTGATTTTTCAAAACTTTAGTAATACTTAAAACATTTAGATAGATTATATATATATATATATATATATATATATATATATATATATATATATATATATATATATATATATATATATAGAGAGAGAGAGAGAGAGAGAGAGAGATGTTTCGTTGAGATTAAAAATAAAATAGAGATCTTGAGATTTAACCTTAGCTACATATTTCACATCTGTCGCGCTAACCCTCCGGTGTAACAGCGTGACAACCTGTTATAATCATATATGATTATACAGCGACGTCCGTTCCTTCTCCTCCGCCACTATCCCCACCACCACCACCACCACCACCTCCGCCACCGCCACAGCCACTATCACCACCTCTGACACCAACTGACCCTACCATTGTAGGATCGGCAATAGGAGGCCTAGATCCATCAAACTTAGAAGATAAATCAGATGGAATGCGAGATGGTTTTAATTGAGCATTGAAGCACGCTCAAGTATCTTGGTTGTGTATTTCTATTGAGATAAAAATAAGTAGTCGGATACCGAGAAGCCGAAATACCAAGGAAATACTGTAAAATCTCCAAGATCTGGCATAGAAAACTTTACACTTAAAAGAGAAGTGATGTGAGTCAGCAGCCGAGGAGACGTGTCTGTAAGGATAATATCATCCACATACAATAGAAGATACGCCAAGTGAGTGCCATGTCTGTAGATGAATAAAGTTGAGTCACACATAATATACACAAAACCAAGATGAGAAATAAACTTGGCAAATTGTTGGAACCAAGCACGAAGGGCTTGCTTGAGACCATAGAGAGATCTCTGAAGCAAGCAAACATGATTAGGTCGAGATGGATATCGAAAGCTCGACAGTTGCTACATATACACCATCTCATGTATGTGTCCATAAAGAAAAGCATTCTTACATCAAGTTGTCTAATGGTCCACTGGTAAGTGACAATTATACTGAGAACAATCTGAATGGTGGTAGGCTTGATAACTGGATTAAATGTCTTATCACAATTAATGACGGGTCTCTGACTTTAACCGTTGGTAACAAGTCATGCTTTGTATCTAAATAGAGATCCATCTGCATTGAGTTTCTATTTGAACAACCAAATGCAATTAATAATAAATAAGAGGTCTTGGAACAAGTAACCAAGTTTTGTTAGAGAAAAGAGCAGTATATTCATCAGTCCTCACATTAAGCCTCTTAGGATCTTTAAATGCCTATAAATAAGTTTTCAGGACAGGAGAAGAGGAGTTAATGTGAAGATTAAGTTTATGAATCGGTTTGACAATCACTTGTTTGCTACAAGTGATCATAGGATGATGAGATGTGGTAGGAATGACATAAGGAGAGGGGGAGGGAGACACGACAGACTCAGCAGATGAAGTACTAACATGAATGACATGTATTGGTTGAATAGAGCTAGAAGAAGTAGGAGTGCTAGGAGAGGTGGTCTCGTGAGGAGTGCTACCTAAATTCGATGAAAAAGTAGATGTGTCAAGAGATGAGGTGGTCTCGTGAGGAATGCCACCTGAATTTAATATGAGAGATGGTATATGAAGATTAGGAGATGACGAATAATCATCATTATCAAGGAAAGATTAAGAGGTAGACTTATTTGTGTTGGATTAGGTGTCTAAGCCCATAAATATAATTGGTATGTAGTTGACCTGAGAGTAGCATGGTGCATTTCGGGTTGCATATCACCAGGAAAATTTGATAGGATGGACCTTTGAGAAAAAGGTAAATATGATTTATTAATATATTATAAGTATAATATATTGATTGAGGAATAATATTATTTAAATAGTATTGATCAAGAATTAATTTGGAATTAATTTAGAGATAAAAAGAGACTAATTAAATATATAGGGGCTAATTGTGTAAATCAATGACATATATATATATATATATATATATATATATATATATATATATATATATATATATATATATGTTGGGCTAATAATCCATGATTGATTATTGATGGGACAAGCTTATGAAAGAATTCATAAAGTGTTAGTCCATTACAAGACTAAGTGTAAGAATTAGGGTTTACACATAACCCTTGGAATTATATATATATATATATATATATATATATATATATATATATATATATAAATGAGACCCATTGGCACAAAATTGAGTGACTAGTCATGTTAGAAATACTATAATTGATTTTAGTGTGCCTAGCCTCTCTCTCTCTCTCTCTCTCTCTCAATTTCCTCCATTTGTTCATGGTGTGTTGTGAACTGTTTGAGGCATCACACTTGGGGTGCTAAGCTCTTAAAGGCCAAATACAACAAGCTACAACAAAGAGGTAATCTTCTTACTAGTTTTATGATTCAAATATCAAATTGTATGCTAGTTTTAGGCTTTATGCTTTGGATAATTTTATTGCATGTGTAACTTGTGAAAACTTAGATACAAAGCATTCAGATTGTATGTGCACCATATGGATGTTAGAGTACATAAAACCCAATAGTGGTATCAGAGCCATGAGTTGTTTTTTGTTATATTGATGCATGCTTAATTGTTCAAAGCTGGAAAAGTCGAAAAACTGCACTCTGCAAGGGGGACTCGACGAGTCCACTCATGAACTGGTCGAGTTCTTAGTGAACTCGATGAGTCCATAATATGACTCGACAAGTCGGATAACTTGATTGGGTTTTTTCAAGGATTTTGGCTAGAATTGGATTTGGATCATTACCTTAAACCGTTTATTATCATAAATTTGTTTTTTATATGGTAATGGCTATCCTCGTCCAATTAAAAGATAGTTTTCAAATTTTTAGGATAATTATTAGTTTGAAACTATCTTGATATAATAGTCGCATTAGGTCAAAATTTTAAAAGATAAAGAATATATGATTATTTTTATTAGTTTTAAATTTGATCTAAATGTTTTGAAGAGTTACAAAACTTGTCATCAAGTTTTGGAACTCAAAAGTTTTTAAGGAGTTACAAAATTAAGTCCATAAGTTATGGAATCCAAAAGTTTTCAAGAGTTTCATAACTTAGTCTCAAGTTATGATGTATGAGAAGTCACGTTCATGAAAACATTAACTCTTGTAATTGAAAGGTTTCATAAGATGCAACTCTTAGTTTCATAACTTAAAATATTAATTAAATAGTTTTTTAATTTTTGAATTTTTTTTATTTAGAACATTGATGCTTTGAATAGTTTAATTACACCTTCTGGGCTTTATTAAATTGATTAAAGTGTTTAATTGAAAGAGAATTAATAAATCTATAATCACATGGTTCAAGTCTAATTAAATTAAGAGTATAGTTTAATTAATAGATTAAACCAAAAAGTATTTAAAAAGTTTGAAATACACCCTTATATTATATAAAATTAAAAGTTTAATATTATATATATATATATATATATATATATATATATATATATATATATATATATAAAAGGCCAGTATTACCATTAGTAGGCCTCATTCACGAAGCCGATGTATATGGGGGTATAAGGTTACTGCCTATAAAATGGTGGTTTAATGTGTGTCCATTTTAATCCACCACTTCCTTGACTGGTGGAGGTTCGTTAGCCGAACAGGTAGGATAGGACACTAAACCCTCATTAAAAGTATAATCAATTATAAAGTAAGTAAACCCTTATAAATTCCCAATCTTAGTTACTTTAGGAAAAATATGAATTTGATGCTAACCCGTGAAATTGCATTTTGCACCTTGCTGAGTCGTTAGTGGAGCGTGTGTGGTTAACCAGCACACTAACTTGGACTAATAAGGGTGGCAAAGGGTAGCTCAATGTTTGTGATAGATCAATGGAGCGTGTGTGGTTAAACGGCACATTGATTAGGTGATAAATAACTTCGAGAGTACCAAACTAATTTGCATGGTTATTCACACCTTGTTTGTAATCCTCGGTATCCCAATCACAAACTTGATGGGCATAATCGAGATTAAATATACCATTGACAAGTCAATGAATATCAAAAGAATCTAGGAATTTCAATTCATTTAAAACTTAATAATCAATTTCTTTTTTCGTGGTGGAAATCGGTAATCGTCATTTACCTACCTTAAAATATTTTGCAATTGGATTACGACATCCCTTTTCGGAATTGTAAAATATTGTGTTGGGTCTTAGCCTTAATATTTCATTTTGGGTGTTATATTAAGGACTTAGATCAACTAACTTGAATCTTTCCCTTGTAGATGTCTAGTTCTGACAACTATGGTTTTCCCGAATCTTTTGGAAAAAGCTTTCCTTATAAATATGATCTCGCATGATTGGCTCTTGGAAATGGAAATCATACTTCACTTCCTCCACCTCCTCCAATATATCTCCCTGACCCACAAGTTCAATGACTTGAAAAGTTCAAGGTCACTCAGGACCTATTGGCTAGCAAACACCAAGATGGAAGATCTTTGTGTGCACATGTCTTGGAGATGAAGTCACACATTGACAATGTAACATCCCGTTATTTTCTATATTGCAAAAATCAACTCAAGTCAAGTTTTGTCAAATAAAAGTCAAACTTATGATTTATTATTTTAATAAAGTTAAAATAATTATGTAGATACACTTCAACACTTAATAAAAGTGTTGCAAAAACATCAAAAGTCCGAAGATCCTTCTTTCTTATCTTCGGACTGTGAACAACCTTCGGGCCATGAACACTTCGCTTTAGCCGTGAAATCTTCTCGGCCATGAACCTGAGGATCTTATCTCATCGGGATATGTTTATTGCTGAAAACTCTTAAGTATATATACAAATCTGACTAATTTTTCCCTCATTTCACACACTCCAACTGCAAACACTTTATTCTCTCCCAAGTATCAAAGGCCAAAAACCTCCTCTCTCCTCAAGAACATCAAATATTCTTCATATTATAAAACAAATCACCTTCCAATCTTCATATCCTTGGGCGAAAACACTTGAATCTGCAAGTGTTCTTCATTTCATCGAGAGCAGTGGCTGAAAACCCAAGAACATCCTCAATTCCTTGCCATGAACTCAAGAACATCAAGTGTTCTTAGGCCGTAAACTCCTCTTCTGGCCGTGAACAGCTAACAGCTTTCAAACTTTGCTTTTAACACTCTTATTTGTAAGTTAAACTTGCAAATTAGTTTGATTCCTTATCGTATTTGTGATTATAATCACTAAAAACATACATATATTGCATGAAATGCTTATAGGACTCGGTAACTCGTAGGAATGACATCCTAAATTAAACCTCCAACCGAATTACTCACAAAAGGTGAGTTCATACCCCTACATTTTTATGATTTTTAACTGTTTTAGGGGGATACAAGTGAAACACAATGAAATTGTGTTAATATCTCAAAAGTTTTTAAATATTTTTAGTAATTTTAAGTTGTTACAATTGTTTAAAATTACATATTTATATATGTGTAAAATATATAATTTGGATTCATAGGATTTAGAATATGTAATTTGACCCCATTTCTTGTTCCTTGTTTGGTTGTGGGCTTGCGGTAAAGTTATTTAATCAAAGATCAAATTAATCACAATTATATAAATATTACATTTATATAAATATAAAATGATTTTCAAACTATTTGGTACTACTTGAGTACAAACGGAGAATTTCATGAAAGAGCAGTATTATAGATTCACACAGTAAAACAAACATTTAAACTATAATAGGTATAGTTTAGAGAACTCATTCATTGTTTTTAAGGTTTAAAGTACATAACAGAGAACAAATAGAGTACATGATGGAAAACAAGCAGAGAACATTTTAGAAAACAAAAATAATACTTTACTGAAAAACAAACATATAAAGTTATATTTTATATAGTTTATGAAACTTAATTTCTATTCAGTTATTAAAAAGTAACTTTTCATTATTCTACATGTAATCTTAAATATAGAACTTGTGAGACTACCTTCATGTACTTATCTAAGTACCAACCAAGTTCTGAAATTATAACCAGAGTCTCCTGGAGGGAGAGTGTGACACTTGTATATAGATCTATATGGGACTGACAATCCCACACCAAAACTGCTAGCTACAGTTAGGCAGGCATGCCTCCTGTGACAAATGTCATACCATTTATGACGCATGAAGAACGTCGTGTTCAGGCGATCCTAGGTCATCAAGCATGGTTATAATAACTCACAATTTGGTATTGAACAAAATGATTATTGTATGAATAAGTAGCACTTCACATAGTTTTATTAATTATAAAAGTATAATACAGTATCTTACTACTATAAAGATGGAATACTATTTAAATTCAAAGAAAACATACTTTTCATGGTTTTATGAGAACTAAACTACATTTTACAGGTTATTATTAAAGAAACGATCACACATGTTGCTTACAAAATTGCATAGCAGAAAATATAGAATTTTCTGGAAAAAACATGTTTACATTATCAATGAACAAGAAAACATATTTCAGTTGCAGACATACTTTTTATCTCACCAACATAATTATTGACACTTTTTCAAAAACTACTTGTATTCTCAGGGAAACGGTAATACAGATACAGCCACAGCTTTTGAGAAGACGAAGATCTATAAACTCATGTATTTTAAACTTCTACTTTTGGGTTCATATACATTATGTTTTGATAACCGATGTAAAACTTGTAACTTTGTAAATACAATGGTTACTATTGTACTTGGATTTCTATTATGCATTGTCTAATACTATACATAAAGTCCTCCGCCCTTGAATGTTTTCGCCTTTCTGGTTTGGGGTTGTGACAGATTGGTATCAGAGCATTGTTTATAGTGAACTCGGTATATATCAAACCATAAAATATCTACAAACTATAAATGCTATGGGGCTGAAGCGGTCTGACTACAAGTATACATTTAAAATTTTAGTATTTTATAAGAAGTATACTAACATGCATATATACTGGAAGCAATGTCACAGTAAGAACAATACAAAAGTATTTGGATGTTGGACACTACAGTTAAACCTGGATAGTTATGTAATCATATATGGGATCAATATATCTTGATCAACTATATTTATTTGAGATATGACCAACACGTCTTTGGGAGTCATAGTGGTGTTGCAACAAGTGTAAAACTTACCTCAGTACCAAATGAACTCTAGAATCAAACATAAAAGGTAAAATACTATAGGATTATGTTATGACATTATAACTCAAAGACAACAAGGCACAAGAGAGTTATCATTACTAGAAACAAACATGTGAAAACAAAAGAATCATTGATGGTAGAGCTATAAATATTAAGTATATATTACAATAATATATAATTAAGGTTTTATAGACTTAGAATCTGTGATGTAGCTTTATTTTTTGTTCTTTGTTTGGTTGTGGACTTAGAGTAGGATCATTCATTCGAAGGTGTATTCTACCCGAGTTATATATAACTAGTATACACTTTGTAGTTATAGAAGTACCTAGTACAAGTCATGCCATACAGAATACATTAACTGTTAACTATAAGTTTCTTATTTGAACTCATCAAGTCTATTAGATATCTCTTCTCTCCCTATTCTCACATAGATAACATAACTGGATTTCATTTACCGGGAGATCCGTACTTCCCCAATCAAGGGAATGAGGGATGGCATAATGCTGAACTAGAGGATGATCCTGCAGACCCAATAGAAGAGGATTTTCTTGAAGATTATGATTCAGAATCAGGAGCCTATAACCCACCTCAAGTTACCCAAAATCTTAATCCTCGACAAAATTTTCATGGTCCGACACCTCTGTAGGTAGTGAACTTAGATAGGTGGAGTCATGAGCAGGGTCAGGACCATCCTTTTAATGGAGACTGAAGATTTTAAATTCTTGACGAAGGACACTCAGCAGACAGATTCCTTCCCGTGTTAGTTCGTCGGGTTGCGCGTAACGATGAACAAGGAAGATCTGCTATCGACGGAGTCGTATAACTTAGTGCTACTTCAAGAGTTAACATAGTCCATCTTCACCACTTGATTAGAAACCATGAGACAACAAGGAATATTACTGAAACCTTACGAAGGGAACTAGCAGTAAGCCGAACTAAAGTTAGAGAAGTTTGAGAACGACAAGCTGTTGGATAAGGTGTCTAAGTCCATAACTTATTTGGTATATACTTGAACCTACCCGGCATGGTCCATTTGGGTTGCATTTCATCCAAACTATTTATGGATAATTTTATGAGAGTTATACACATATGATTATTAATATATTATAAGTTATAATATATTAATATGAAGTCATGTTATTTAATTAGTCTTAGTCTTAAATTAATTATGAATTAATTTAGAGATTAAAAGGAAGACTAATTAGATTGTGGGCTATTGGTTTTATATGGTGTAGGCTAACACCCATTTGTTAATGGGCTAGGCTTGTATGGAAGTCCATGGATGATCCATGGAGCTTTTAACCCATGGATACTTGGAAAAGGAAAGGTCATGGGTTATTAGGGTTTCACCCTAATCATGTACACTATATAAGCATGCTTATGTTGCATGAAATAGCCACTAGTGTGTGTGTGTTTGTGTGTGGCTGAAAATTGTAGTGTGTATACACTCTCTCAAAGTTTTCCAAGAGTTTGTGGTGATTTGTGATTCCATTTGAGGCATTTACACTATTGGTGCTTGGCCCTCAAACTCCTTAAGAATCAAACTCATCAAAAAGGTATGTAATCTCATCTAATTCTTTTATGTTTAAAAGTACCCCATGCCATGTTAGATAGGTTATGAACCTTGGAAAATTATTATTTTGCATGTATTTAGACAAACATAGATCCAAGGTTTATTAGGGTTGCATGCACACTTAGGAAGTGTTAGATTGCTCAAAACTCAACAGTGGTATCAGAGCCTAGGCTTGCTTGTTTGATACTTGATGCAAAATAGTGAAAAAAGACGAAATTTTTGCTGTCTGCATGATGGACTCGCCGAGTCCATGGGGGGAGTCGCCGAGTCCAAGGCAAAATTCATCCTACTCGCAGAGTAGGTTCATGCACTCGGCGAGTAGAAGGTTCAGAATGCAGATTTTCGACTTTTGCTGCTGGAAATGGACTAGAAACATTACCCCAAACTGTTTTGATGTTTTAAAAGTTATTTTGGTTGGTGTAATGGTTGTTCTAATCCATTTACAATATCATATATCAAAATTTCATGCTTTGTATGTGTTCATATAATTTTCTTGAAACTTCGATAATCATGTTCATGTGCTTATGAATTTAGAAGATGATAGGAATTATTTGCTGAATTGTTTAGGATTAATTCTTGATCATTTATGTGTTTTAATGGAGTCCATAATTTGTCCTCAAGTTATGGATATCCACAGGTCACTTTTCTTTAACACACATTAAAAACACATAAGTTACATAAAATGAAGAGTCTTCATTTTATGAACCTTTAATTCAGAAGTTATGAAATGAAAAGTTTTGAAGAGTTACAAAACTTGTCCTCAAGTTTTGGAATTTGGAAAAGTTTCACACACTTTAATAAACTTTAATTCCAACACTTAGAATTTTAAAAGTTAAAATTCAACACTTATACTATTTATAACATTAATGGTTAATTATATATATATATATATATATATATATATATATAGATAGATATATATATATATATATATATATATATATGGGTGTATACTCTCACCCACCGCTTGCTTGACTGGTGGAGGGTCGTTAGCCGAACAGGTAAGATAAAGACTTATAAATTCTCATTAAGTCTAATGAATATTATAAAGTAACTAAATCTTTTAATTAATTCCCAATCTTAGTTAGTTTAGGAAAAATGTGAACATGGTGCTAATCCATGGAATTCACACTTTGTACCTTACCAAGTCGTTGGTGGAGCGTGTGTGGTTAACCGGCACACTAACTTGGACTAGTAAGGATCACGAAGGGTGACTTAATGTTTGTCATAGATCAATGGACCGTGCGTGGTTAACCGGCACATTGATTAGGTGATAATATTAAGGGTACCAAGTGAATTGGCATGGTTATTCACACCTTGTTTTGTGATCCTCGACATCTCAGTCACAAAACTTGAAGGGCACAATCGAGATTGAAACATGCCATTGAAAAGTTCAATGAATCTCAAAAGAATCTAGGAATTTCAAATCCAATTAAAACCTAATAAATCATTTCGTTTTCGTGGTGGAAATTGGTGAATCGTCATTCACCTACCTTTCAAATATATTATTACTTAGATTACGGCATCCCTCTTCTAAGTATAACATATTGTGATTGGATCCTAGCATTAATATTACATTTGGGTTTCTTATTAAGGACTCTATATATCTAATCTAATCTTACTTGCTTCTTTCAGATGTCTTCCAACACTAATGCTTCGGGCTCTAACCCAACTTGTTCTTTCTCTCTCATGAATCTTTGTAGGAGAGTCATCTTTGATGGTTCCAACTTCATGGACTGGATAAGGAACATCAGGATGGCAACTCGTTATGAGGACAAGGAATATGTCCTAGATAAGGAGTTAAAAGAGCTTGATGAGTCTACTACTACTCCTGAGGAGATCGCTGAATTCAGGACACATGAGAGAGATGCTACTAAGGTGGTATGCATCATGATGGCCACGATGACAGCCGAGCTCCAAAAGTCCTACGAGGACTTCTACCCTTTTGAGATGCATCAAGACCTGATGGAAAGGTACCATCAGAGTGCTCGTCAAGAGCGGTATGAAATAATCTCCTCCATGATAACAACCCGCATGAAGGACGGTGAATCCGTCATGGCCCACATGCAAAAGATGCAAAGGTATGTGGACCGTTTGCTGAAGCTGAATGTGAACTTCCCTAAGGAGTTGGCAATTGACATCATTTTGCACTCCTTACCTTCTTGTTATAACCATTTTCGTATGACATATCATATAAACAAGGAGGAAGTTACCCTTAGCAAGCTTCAAGGACTCTTGAAGACCGCTGAAACCGGTCTTAAGGGTAAGGCGGTTGTTACCTCTACTACTCCTACTCCAACATCTACCGCTGTTTTGGCTATCGGGCAAGGCAAAGGGAAAAAGAGGAAGCGCCCTTCGAAGGGTACCAAGGGAAATTCTCTTGAAGGCTCCTCATCAAGGACCAAGAGTGGTTCTGCCACTCCTTCTGCCATTCCCAAGGATGTTGATTGCTACTATTGCCAGGACAAGGGGAACTGGAAGCGAAACTGCTCTAAATACCTGTAGGATCTGAAGGATGGGAAAGTGAAACCCACCCACGCAGGTATTTACACAATATTGTCTAATAACTCACCATATTCTAACTCTTGGGTGTTTGATACAGGATGTGGTATTCACATATGTTCTTATTTGCAGGGCCTAAGAAGAAGTGAGGATGTGGAGCACGGGAAGATAAACTTGATTATGGAGAATAGGAAGGCTTCACCTGTTTCCAAGATTGGAGTTTATACTTTGTTGCTGAATAATGGGTTAAAATTAGATTTGAATAAATGTGTGTACTCATCTGAAATGGCGAGGAATATTATTTCTTTTCATGCTTTGTACAAACAAGGTTTTACCTTTTCGTTTGATAATGAATGTGGTGGTATTAATGCTTTCTTTAATAATGTGTTTTATTTTAAAGCATTACCTTGTGATGGTGTGTATGAAACTGTGTCGATTGTAGACAACTTAGGAAATAATGTGTTGTATATTGATTCTTCTACTAGCCTAGATAAGGCATCATTATGGCATTGTCGTCTTAGACATGTAAACAAGAAACGCATAGGCCAACTCCAAAAGACTGGAGTCTTGGAGTCATTCGACCTTAAAACAGATGATAGTTGTGAATCTTGTCTACTTGGAAAGATAACAAAATCACCCTTCATTGGAACTTGTGAAAGGGCTGAGGGTTTGTTGGACCTAATACATATTGATATATGCAGACCATTCAAAACCGCCACAAGGGATGCTAATCGGTATTACGTGACTTTTATTGATGATTTTAGTAGATATGGGTATGTCTACTTAATCAAACATAAGTCAGAAACCTTTGAAAGGTTTAAGGAATTCAAGAAGGAAGTATAAAATCAATTAGGCAGGAACATTAAGATGCTTCAATCCGATCGAGGTGGTGAGTATCTTAGTACCGAGTTCCTTGACTATCTTAAGGAGTGTGGGATTGTCTCACAATTGACTCCTCCCAGGACACCATAGCTGAATGGTGTAGCTGAGAGGCGTAATCGAACCTTGTTAGACATGGTTCGCTCTATGATGAGTCGAGTTTCGCTACCAATCTCTTCTTGGGGATATGATTTAGAGACTGCCACCCATATCCTTAATCTAGTCCCTACAAAGAAGGTTACCAAAACACCTCATGAGATGTGGACTGGGAAGGTTCCCAATTTGGACCACATCAAAATTTGGGGTTGCGAAGCTTTCGTGAGGCGTGAAACTCATGATAAGCTTGAACCCCGAAGTGAAAGGTGTATTTTCATCGGCTACCCACAAAAATCCTTCGGTTACCTCTTCTACAGACCCGGTGAGAATGTGGTCTTTATAGCACGAAGAGGGGTCTTTCGTGAGAGAGAATTTATAAGCCAAGGAGATAGTGGGAGGCAAATTGATCTTGAAGAAATTCAAGAATCAATTGGTGAAGGAACCTCAGACACTAGCAATCAACCTGAGGAGGAAACTCCTGTTGAGCCAGCTGACGAGTCTGTACCTCCGAGGCATTCCACATGGGTTAGGAACACACCTGCGTTTTATTATGGCTTTCATATTACTATGGAAGGTGATACGTTTATCAGTGATAGTACACTGGTAAATTTGGATGAACCTAGCAGTGTTAAGGAAGCCATGGCAGGCCCGGAGTCTGCTAAGTGGAAGGAGGCTATGGACAGCGAGATACAGTCCATGTATCACAATCAAGTTTGGAACTTGGTTGACAATGTACTGGGCCGTAAAACAGTCGGGTGCAAATGGATCTTCAAGAAGAAGACCGACATGGAAGGAAAAGTGCATACTTATAAGGCTCGACTGGTTGCGAAGGGTTTTACTCAGACTCAGGGTATTGATTATGATGAAACCTTCTCGTCGGTAGCAAAGATTAAGTCTATTAGGGCTATGTTAGCCATTGCTGCATTTCATGATTATGAAATATGGCAAATGGATGTTAAAACCGCTTTTCTTAATGGAAAGTTGGCTGAGGATGTGTACATGAATCAGCCAGAAAGTTTTGTCATTGCAGAGTACCCTAATAGAGTATGCAAACTTGAGAAATCCATTTATGGATTAAAACAAGCATCTCGTAGCTGGAATCTTTGTTTTGATGAGAAGGTCAAAGAGTTTGACTTCTCGAGAAGTGAAGATGAGTCTTGCGTGTATGTCAGAGCTAGTGGGAGTATAGTTAGCTTCTTGGTACTGTATGTGGATGACATACTACTTATAGGAAATGACATCCCAACCTTGCAGGAGGTTAAGTCCTGGCTTGGGAAGTTCTTTGCTATGAAGGACCTAGGGGAAGCTACCTATATCCTAGGGATAAGGATATTAAGAGAAAGGAGTAAAAGACTAATTGGACTTAGTCAGAGTGTCTACTTGGATAAGGTGCTGAAAAGGTTCAACATGCAGAATTCCAAGAAAGGAGATTTACCGATCCAAAGCAATACCAAACTGAGTAAGACTCAGAGTCCGAGTACAAAGGCAGAGATAGATGAGATGAGCCAATTACCGTATGCTTCCGCTGTTGGCTCGATCATGTATGCTATGACTTGTACCCGCCCTGATGTGGGCTTTTCTTTGAGCATGGTCAACAGGTATCATGGGAACCCTGGCAAGGCTCATTGGACTGCGGTAAAGAACATTCTCAAGTACCTGCGGAGGACTAAGGATTGGATCCTTACCCTTGGTGGGAGTGATGACTTGAGAGTATTAGGGTATAGTGATGCTAGTTTTCAGACTGATATGGATAACTTTCGCGCTCAGTCGGGCTGGGTCTTTACCTTAAATGGAGGGGCAATCTCTTGGAAGAGTTCCAAGCAGGAGACGGTGGCTGATTCGACTTGTGACTCAGAGTATATAGCAGCGAGTGAAGCAGCGAAGGAGGCGATATGGCTGAAGAACTTCATCGGAGACCTTGGAGTTGTTCCAGCTATTAAGGAGCCTATGTAAATTTTCTGTGACAACAATAGTGCGGTTGCTTTAGTTAAAGAACCGAGAGATCATGGGAGATCCCGACACATTGACAGAAAATATCACTTCATAAGACACAAGATAGAAGAAGGACTCCTCGTGGCAAAGAGGATATTGTCAGATGAGAACCCTGTGGATCCCTTTACAAAGGGACTGAAGAGGGCTAAGCATTTTCAGCATGCGAGGCGCATCGGGCTGAGGGACGATATTAGTTTTACATATTAGATAGATTCTCTGAAACTTGTAAAATGTAATCGACGTTTGATGATGAATAAAATTGTGATTTATTTATAAGTAAGGAGTTGCTATCATTGTCAATTATTTACAATTGTTTCAGCATGGCATGTTTTGACTTCCAGAATAATTAATTTATTCAAATCTCCACAATCGGTCATACGTCGGAAGTAGGTATGAATCAAGATTGTCATGAAGTGGGTTTATAGATGGCTAAAAGTGTTTAGACATGGCAATGGTTGCTACAACGTTCATGAGTACTCATAAGTTATGAGTATTGGAATAAACCCACGCTCACTTGTATCACTTCATGGAATTTATCTCGAGTGATCGTGAGACGGTAATATCATATAAGTCTTCAAACCTAGAGATATGAGTTGTTACCTATGAGTTGGTTGTGCGTTGATTGCACGTAAACGCATCAGTAACTTGATGTTATAAAACGTGCCATTGTGTACAATTCAACAAGTAGTAGAACAAGTATATGAGTCGAAGTTTATCTGTTCCTTCTAGAAATAGAAGCGATATCTGGGCCCCTCGATGATTTTGTGTTGACCCATGTACCGGGCCCGGTCAGAACTAAATTGATGTGTTCACTTGATTTCTTTGTCAAACAAATCAGAAATCGAGAAACAACTGCCAGACAATAAGCAAGACAAAGTTCCATGTGTTTGTCCGGCTGATATCATGAGAACAGAGGATTATATGATCACTTATCTTAAAATGGCGCTTCATAGTTCAATAGAGTTTTCGAGAGCTACGATTGCTGGTTGGTTCCTGAAGTAATAGGAAAATACAGTTATTAGACTTATCCAAGTGAGAGTCTGTTGGATAAGGTGTCTAAGTCCATAACTTACTTGGTATATACTTGACCTGACCCGACATGGTCCATTTGGGTGTCATTTCATCCAAACTATTTATGGATAATTTTATGAGAGTTATACACATATGATTACTAATATGTTATAAGTTATAATATATTAATATGAAGTCATGTTATTTAATTAGTCTTAGTCTTAAATTAATTATGAATTAATTTAGAGATTAAAAGGAAGACTAATTAGATTGTGGGCTATTGGTTTTATATGGTGTAGGCTAACACCCATTTGTTAACGGGCTAGGCTTGTATGGAAGTCCATGGATGATCCATGGAGCTTTTAACCCATGGATCCTTGGAAAAGGAAAGGTTATGGGTTATTAGGGTTTCACCCTAATCATGTACACTATATAAGCATGCTTATGTTGCATGAAATAGCCACTAGTGTGTGTGTTTGTGTGTGGCCGAAAATTGTAGTGTGTATACACTGTCTCAAAGTTTTCCAAGAGTTTGTGGTGATTTGTGATTCCATTTGAGGCATTCACACTATTGGTGCTTGGCCCTAAAACCCCTTAAGAATCAAACTCATCAAAAAGGTATGTAATCTCATATAATTCTGTTATGTTTAAAAGTACCCCATGCCATGTTAGATAGGTTATGAACCTTGGAAAATTATTATTTTGCATGTATTTAGACAAACATAGATCCAAGGTTTATTAGGATTGCATGCACACTTAGGAAGTGTTAGATTGCTCAAAACCCAACACAAGCGACACTAGAATGGTGTATGTATGACACAAAACGCCAGTTGGCTAGATTCTTGGCTGAATCTAGTAGGAATTTGAACCATACTCCTCACAAGTAGAGCATACTCTACTTACTCTTTTGGGATGTAGTCTAAATCTATGTATATACACTAGAGATGTTTTCATGTATATAGTATGACCTCGAAATTCCATTTTCGATAGGTCAGTATGTTGTGAAGTTGGTATATTGTAGACCTACTACAAGGTCAAAATTTCCGAATACTATGTATCTAATATACCAATATATGACAAGCATCTTATTTCCTTTGAAAAATCACAATCCAATTTCACATTGTCGTTTTACAAGTTATTCCTTGTATTGGACTACTGTGTGAACTTTTTTTGAATACCTATAGAACTAATGTAATTAGTTCAAAGACACTTGATTTTATTATCACTATTGATGATTTACTACCTTTCCATTTTTCTATCATGAAGTTAAAGATGCTTCCCAGAAAGAATCTGATACATGTCAATGTAAATGAAGAACCGATACCGCCTCCACCACCACCCTCTCAATACGATGCTACTGTCTTCCAAGCAGCAGTAACTGTCGCCGTGGCTGCTACCATGATGCAAATAAACACCAGTGGTGCTAGTGGAGCTGGCAGTGGTGCTCACAATTTCAATCACAGTGAAAATCTTGGACACCAATGCGAGTGTTCATTTAAAGAATTTACTAATGCAAACCACAGGAATTTTGATGGCATTGGAGGTGTCATTTCTCTGACGTGTTGGTTCAAGAAAACAGAATTAGTATTTGAAATATGTGCTTGTCCTAAAGCAAGCAAAGTTAAGTTTGCAGCTTGTACCTTCCTAGACAGAGCCCTTTCCTGGTGGAATGGATATTTCAAATCCTTATCCCTTCCACTCGCTAATGCTATGGGTTGGGATGATTTAAAAACCCTGATGCTAGCAGAATATTGTCCCTGAGGAGAAATTCAAAAGCTAGAGGAAGAATTCTAGAGTTTAACGATGAAAGACTTCGATATAACTGCATATACATCCAGGTTCAGTGATCTAGCTATTCTGTGTCTAAGGATGGTTCCCACTGAAAGCAAGAAAGTTGAGAGATGTATCTGGGGACTTTCTCCTCAGATACAAGAAAATGTAATAGCTGCTGACCCTCTCACTTTTGACAGTGTCAAGAGTTTGGTACAGACACTAGTAGACCATGGAGTTTGTTAGGGATTTATGGTACCTATCCTAGAGAAACCCAAGGAAGGGAGCAGTAAAAGGAAGAAATCCTGGAACAAGTGAAAGTGGAAATTGTCTCAAGAGCCCTCGAAAAAGCAGCAACTAGTGGCAGTACATGCTGCTATTATTCTTACTGTTATTTCAACCCTTGGATCATCGCCAAAGTGTAATAAATGCAACTTCCATCATACAGGAGCTTGCAAATAAATGCACTGTAAGTACTGTAATAGAAAGGGGCACACTACCCATTTCTATAAGGCACCAGGTCAGCCTATTTCTCAAGTCCCTGCCACAGGAGTGAGTCAAACATGCTATGAATGTAGGGAAGTAGGACATTTCAAGAGAAATTATCCTAAGTTAAAGAATTCTAGTGGTACCGGAAGAGTCTTGGCGATTAGCTATGAAGAAGCAGTAGCGGATCCTAAGGTGGTGACCGGTACGTTCCTTCTCAACGATTCTTACGCATGTATTCTTTTCGATACCAGGCAAAGAAAAGTTTTGTAAGTCATAAGTTCAAACACCTTCTAAAACAAAACACCAAAGCGCTAAAAGATACGTTCACCATTGAGATGGACAACGGGAAAACTGAGAAAACTGATAGCATATACATAGGATGCACACTTACTCTAAATAACCATTCATTCCAAATTAACCTTATGCCCGTCTCAATTAAAAGTTTTGACATCATAATCAGCATGGATTGGTTAAGTCTTCGCCATGCTGATATCCTGTGTTACGAGAAATCCATCCATCTTAATCTTCTGAGTAACGAATCTCTCGTTATCTATGGCGACAAATCTAGTACGAATCTTCAAATCATTTCTTGCGTCAAGGCTCAGAAGTATCTTCACAAGGATTACTGCACCTTCTTATCCCACATTGTTGATAAGACACAAGAGGTGAAAAGAATCAAGGATATCCCTGAAGTCTGTGATTTCCCGGATTTTTTCCCTAAAGATATCTCAGGAGTCCCTCCTGAACGCCAAGTTAAATTTCGAATCGACTTGATTCCCGGGGCTAACCCTGTAGTTAAAGTTTTGTATCGTCTTGCACCCTTAGAAATGCAAGAACTGTCCAACCAATTAAATGAACTACTCAACAAAGGCTTCATTAGACCAGACTTCTCACCTTGGGGAGCACCAGTCTTGTTCGTGAAAAGAAGAACGGATCGTTTTGTATGTGCATAGAGTATAGGGAATTAAACAAACTTAGCATTAAAAACTAATACCCTTTACCACAGATACATGACCTCTTCGATCAACTTCAAGGATCTAGTTTCTTTTCCAAAATTGACCTGAGATCATGATACCAACAACTGCGAGTCCAGGAGACAGACATTCCAAAGACTACTTTCAGAACTCACTACGGTCACTACAAATTCGTAGTGATGCCCTTTTGTCTAAAAAATGCACCTGCAATATTCATGGACCTTATGAATCGAGTGTGTAGACCTTACTTAGACAAGTTTGTCATAGTCTTCATTGACGATATACTAGTCTATTCTTAGAATAAGGAAGAGCACAACCAACACTTACGATAAGTCTTTGAACCTTTGAGGGAAGAGAAATTTTATGCGAAGTTCTCCAAATGTGAATTTTGGATTCAAAAGGTGGAGTTCCTAGTTCATGTAGTCAGCAAGGATGGAATTCATGTTGATCCTTCCAAGATAAAGGCTATCAAAAGATGGGCGACCCCACGAACCCTAATAGAAATTCGATAGTTTCTAGGTCTCGCTGGTTACTAAAGGAGATCCATTCAGAACTTTTCCAAGATTGCAAATCCACTCACCACCTTGACTCAAAAAGGTGTGTCATTCGAATGTGAGAAGAAAGAAGAAACTGCTTTCCAGACTTTGAAACAAGCCCTTTGTAGTGCATCGATCTTGTCCCTCCCATAAAGGACTGAAGACTTTATAGTCTACTGCAATGCGTCTAATCAAGGGCTAGGTTATGTTCTTATGCAATGAGGAAAGGTTATATTCTGTGCCTCAAGACAACTTAAGAACCACAAAGTCAATTATACTACGCACGATCTCGAACTGGGAGCAGTGGTTTTTTCCTTGAAGATTTGGAGACATTATCTATATGGTACAAAGTGCACAATCTTTACTGATCATAAAAGCCTTCAGCACATCTTTAATCAGAGAGAACTCAACATGAGGCAACGAAAATGGGAAGAGCTACTTAATGATAATGAATTTGAGATTCGTTATCAACCTGGCAATGCCAATGTGGTAGAAGATTCCATTAGTCGGAAATAGTACTCAGGCCGCCGAGTAAAGTCTCTGACTATGACTATCCATTCCCACTTATCCATACAAATCAAGGAGGCTAAGTTGTAAGCCTTGAAACCTGAGAACATAATAGGTGAAGCTTTAAGGGGGATGGAAAAGAACTTGGAAACTAAGGGTGATGGAGTATGTTATTTCATGAATCGAATCTGGACACCGAAGTTTGGTGGCTACAGAGATGTTTTCATGAATGAAGCCCATAAAACTCGATACTCTATTCACCCAGATTCCGACAAGATGTATCTAGAGCTAAAGAAATTCTATTGGTGGATAAACATGAAAGCCGGAATAGCTACTTTTGTGGGCAAGTGTCTAACTTGTGCCGAAGTCAAAGTAGAAAATCAAAAGCCCTCAGGTCTACTTCAACAACAAGAAACACCTGAGTGGAAGTGGGAGTGGATTACAATGAATTTCATAACCAAACTACCCAGAACAATGGGTGGTCATGATACCATTTGGGTTATTGTTGATAGATTAACCAAATCCGCCCACCTCCTGCCAATAAAAGAAACAGATAAAATGGAGAAGTTAATAAGGGCGTACATAAAAGAGATAGTACGATTGCATGGTGTACCAATATCTATTATCTCTAACTGAGATAATAGATTTACCTCGCGGTTCTGGAAATCATTGTAAAAGTCCTAAGGAACAAATCATGACATGAGTACAACATATTATCCTCAGACTGATGGGCAAAGTGAGAGAACAATTCAAAAACTGTAAGTCATGTTAAGGGTCTATGTGATAGATTTTGGTAAAGCTTGGAATAACCATTTACCACTTGTTGAATTCTCCTACAACAACAACTATCACACTAGTATTAAAGTTGCACCCTTTGAAGCTCTCTATGGTCGTAAGTGCAGATTCTCTCTGTGTTGGGCTGAAGTGGGCGATACACAACTAGCAAAGAACCAAATACCTGATAGTACTCTAACCGGTCTTGAGATTATTCATGAAACTATATAAAAGATAGTCCAAATCTGGGAACGGTTAAAAGCTTCTCGAGATAGACAGAAGAGTTATGCAGATAAACGACGAAAACCCTTGGAATTTCAGGTAGGTGAGTATGTTCTATTAAAGGTCTCACTCAGGAAAGGAATGATACATTTTGGTAAACGTGCAAGCTAAATCCAAGGTACATTGGACCATTCCATATTATTTCTATAATTGGACCTATTGCTTACAAACTCAATCTACCGCATGAACTCAGTAACATTCATCCCGTATATCATGTCTCAAATCTCAAGAAGTGTTTTTCGATGAGACTCTTGTTATCCCACTCGACGAAATCGAATTAAATGAGAGTCTCAAGTTCATAGAACAACCGGTAGAAATCCTAGATAGGGTAGTCAAGAGAACTAAGCAAAGTCATATCCCAATAATGAAGGTTCGTTGGAATGCAAAACGAGGACCTGAATTCACATGGGAGCAAGAAGCTCAGATGAAATAGAAATATACACATCTCTTTCCCTAGTCTTAGTGTATCTGTATAATCTTAAATTTCGGGATGAAATTCCTTCTAACAGGGGGATAATGTAACATCCCGTTATTTTCTGTATTTTAAAAATCAACTCAAGTCAATTTCCATCAAATAAAAGTCAAACTTAGTGATTTATTATTTTAATAAAGTTAAAATAATTATGTATGATACACTTAAACACATAATAAAAGTGTTGCAAAAAAATAAAAAGTCTGAAGACCCTTCTTTAATACCTTCGGACCGTGAACAACCTTCGGGCCGTAAACACCTTCTGGCCACAAACCTCTCATAGGACCGCAAACCCGCCTCAGACATGAACACTTCACTTTAGCCGTAAACCCTTATCGGTCGTGAACCCGAGGATCTTATCTCCTCGGGATATGTTTACTGCCGAAGACTCTTAAGTATATATATACAAATGTGATTGATGTCCCCTCATTTCACACACTCCAACCGCAAACACTTTTATTCTCTCTCAAGTATCAAAGGACAAAAATCTCCTCTCTCCTCAAGAAAATCAAGTACTCTTCATCTTATCAAACAAATCACCTTCCAATCTTCATATCATTAGGTCGAAAACACTTGAATCTGCAAGTGTTCTTCTTTTTATCAAGAGCAGTGCCCGAAAACCCAAGAATATCCTCAATTCTGGGTCGTGAACTCAAGAACATCAAGTGTTCTTGGGCTACGAACCCCTCTTCTAGCCGTGTCCAAAAACAGCTAGCAACTTTCAAACTTTGCTTTTAAGACTCTTATTTGTAAGTTAAATTTGCAAATAAGTTGGATTCCTTATTGCATTCGTGATTATAATCCCTACAAACATACATATATTGCATGAAATTCTTATATGACTCGGAATATAACTCGTGGGAATAACATCCTAAATTAAACCTCCAACTGAATCACTCACAAAAGGTGAGTTCATATACCTATATTTTTATGATTTTTTAACTGTTTTAGGGGGGAATACAATGAAACACAATGAAATTGTGTTAATATCTCAAAATTATTTAAATGTTTTAGTACTTTTAAGTTGTTACAATTTTTTAAAATTACATATTTATATCTGTGTAAATTATATAATTTGGATTTAGAGGATTTAGTGTAACGCTCGTATATCCAAGCTAGTCAATTTAGAGACAAAAGGCATCAAAAAAAATGTTTTTTTATGGAGGATTATTTAGAAGGAATAATCTTAACCAAGTTGTAGAACATGTCTCAAGGGTTACATACATATAAAGAACACCGAAATCTGAGTTATAACGAAGAAGTTATGGCCCGTTGAAGTTTTACGGCAAAACCGGCACAGCACCGGGAGACATAAATAGTGAATTTGTGATGAAGGAATTTTTAGCCTTAGTGATATAAAAGAAAGTTGTAGTATATGTTAAGCCGAGAACATCCATAAAAAGATCGCCCAAATTTGACTTCGTATGAGGAAGTTACGATTTTTCTAAGATTCGGCTTAGCAGTGCACGACCCGAAACTCGAATTTTAGTTTGAGCAGTTTTTGGCTTACGCGACCTAAATGAGAGGTGAAGATCTCATTAATAGGAACTCAATGGTAAAATGACATATGAAAACGAAGTCTGTATTAAGGAGTTACGAATTCTTCACGGTCATTTAACAATCTAAACGCCTCTTAATGTTAAATTTAAGATCGGTCAAGAATTAGCCGATGCAGTTAAAATGAAAGTGGTAGATCTTCTTTTTAACTACCTGTAGAAAAAAAGAACGTCGAAAACAGAGCTCGTATGCAAAAGTTATGGGGTTTAGAAGTCGGCAGAGTGCTGCTGCAAAACAGGTGATGTGGCTGAATATGGGCCAAGGCTTTTTCCCGAGGCAAGCCACTAGAAGGTGACATGTGTCATGGACTCGACGAGTAGGAGGACCTAATCGATGAGTAGAGATGTTTTCTAGCCTATAAATATAGGTGTCGGGTTCCTCCATTCCACACACCTTCCCAAACTATTCTTTCTCTCTATAGACTCTCTCTCTCTCTCTCTCTCTCTCTCTCTCTCTCTAGTCCCCTTAACCCCCCTAAAAGCCTAGGTAAATACCCTAGCACCTGAAGGAAGCCCCAAGGCTACCAAAGTCCCAAGAAAATATCCTTTCGGCTCGGGAACTCTGCTCCAGCGAAGCCCGATTTTCGAGAAAACTCGCTGTTTCGTCAGGGGATAATTGTTT
Organism: Lactuca saligna; assembly: GCF_052625555.1. NCBI lineage: Eukaryota > Viridiplantae > Streptophyta > Magnoliopsida > Asterales > Asteraceae > Lactuca > Lactuca saligna. The sequence goes on along the minus strand of NC_136421.1, from coordinate 141,959,168 downwards.
TAAGAGTAACGAAGTGTTGTTGGAGTGACGATTCACCACCATAATAGGTGAGTGCATAGTTAATTTCATCTTACACATAGATATGAAGTATTTTATATAAATTACATGCTATGTGTGCATATTATCTGAGTACTTGATGTCTATGCTGGATGAACGATTTTATACATGTTTTAAATGGTTTAAACTGTATATGTATTTTATATCTACGATAATGCTGGGGTAAAATATGGGCAGATGTAATAGATGGAATATGAGTTCGATGATGAGTTGAGAGGTGTTATAGACCACGAGGTGAGGGTGAGAGGTGGACGATGTGAGAAGCCTTTCCCAAATGATAGTGGACGATGTGAGAAGCCTTTCCCAAATGATGGCCCCGTCATCTAGCAGAGTATGGATGACAACCACAGACTATTCTAGACAGTCCCATGGAACACTAGCAGGCTCGCAACCTGTAGGTGTTATGAACGATGTGTTCACCCGGTGTACTCTAAAACCTGGCGATCATGCAGACTTGATGCCTAAACCCTGGTGATCATGCACACTTTGACGCCTAAACCTTGGCGACTATGTGGACTTAGTGCCTGTTGTGCAAACCGTGGACACGATGGACTTCATGTCGATTCCTTAGGAATAAATGAACGAGGAATAGCTGATTCTTAGGGTAGATCCTTAAGAGTAAAGAAGATAATGGCGATGGGTAATTGGGTTGAATGTTTGATTGCTTAAACATTATAATTATATTATTGTCGGTTGAAAACCCTATGTACTCACCAGGTTTCCTAACCTGACCCACTCAGTTTATTTATATCATAGGTGTTGATATGAAGTCACATTACACTGAGAGATTAATGAGATATAAATCACTAGTGATAATAAAATGTAATTTCTGTTTATGCTTATGTTTCTATATTGACGATGACATCCCAAATGTTTTAAAATGAATAAACATACTTTTCTTTGGAAATCCTTTGATAACGTATTTATCATGTTTTACTGGGAACAAATTCCACAACATTTTTATTAAAGAGGTACTCTAACTTTTATAAAGCATAAACAAAATTGGTCTTTTTTTGCCGTCAAAATTGGGGATGTCATATTTAGAATATGTAATTTGACATCATTTCATGTTCCTTGTTTGGTTGTGGGCTTAGCGTAAAGTTATTTAATCGAAGGTCTAATTAATCACAATTATATAGATATTACATTTATATAAATATAAAATGATTTTCAAACTAGTTGGTACTACTTGAGTACAAAAGAAGAATTTCATGAAAGAGCAGTATTAAAGATTCTTACAGTAAAACAAACAGTTAAACTATGATAGGTATAGTTTAGAGAACTCATTCATTAGTTTCAAGGTTCAAAGTACATAACAGAGAACAAACAGAGTACATGATGGAAAACAAGCAGAGAACATTTTAGAAAACAAACAGAATACTTTACTGAAAAACAAACGTATAAAGCTATATTTTATATAGTTTATGAAACTTACTTTCTGTGTAGTTATTACAAAGTAACTTTTCATTATTCTACATGTAATCATCAATATAGAAGTTGTGAGAATACCTTCATGTACTTATCTAAGTACCAACCAAGTTTTTAAATTATAACCAGAGTCTCCTGGAGGGAGAGAGTGACACTCGTATATAGACCTATATGGTACTAACAATCCCACACTGAAACTGCTAGCTACAGTTAGGCAGACATGCCTCTGGTGACAAATTTCATACCATTTACGACGCATGAAGAACTTCGTGTTTAGGCGATCCTAGGTCATCAAGCATGGTTATAATAACTCATAATTTGGTATTGAACAAAATGGTTATTGTATGAATAAGTAACACTTCACATAGTTTTATTTAATTATAAGACTATAGTACAGTATCTTACAAGTATAAAGATGGAATACTATTTCAATTTAGAGAAAACATACTTTCATGGTTTTATGAGAACTAAACTATATTTTACAGGTTGTTATTAAAGAAACCATCAAACATTTTGCATACAGAATAACATAGCAGAAAATATACGATTTTCTAGGGAAAAACATGTTTACATTATCAATGAACTAGAAAACATATTTCAGTTGTAGACATACTTATGAACTCACCAACATAATTGTTGACACTTTTTCAAAAACTACTTGTATTCTCAGGGAAACGGTAATACAGGTACAGCCACAACTTTTGAGAATATGGAGATTTATATACTCATGTCTTTTAAACTCGTACTTTTGGGTTCATATACGTTATGTTTTGATAACCGATATAAAACTTGTAACTTTGTAAATACAATGTTTATTGTTGTACTTGGATTACTATTATGCATTGTTCTGATACTATACATTACATCCTCCGCCACTGAATGTTTCCATCGTTCTGGTTTGGAGGTGTAACACATAGGCTGGTAATGTTCGGTGTCGTTGTTTCAACGAAGTTAGCTGTTGACTTGGTTATTCAATCACTTCCTAAGTCATATAGCGGGTTCTTTAAGGACTTCTATTTTGGAGATCCCGACATGACCCTTATTGATCTAACATATTTGCTTGGTGTTCCTAAATCATCAATGATTTGGCACACTGGTAAGCAAATTTGATTGGAAGATCTACTTACCAAACATCCATGGACATTGACAATGGAAACATTGGAAGTACAGAAAAGTCTTCTCTTCCCAATGGAAATGGATCGGCCATAGTCAACCCGGTTGACCAAAAGGTAAAGAGAAAGGCTATATATGCGATTTTCCCATGTACCATTCCGAAAGAATCTGTTTGCTTCAATTTCGAAGAGAAGGGGCATTGGTTGTGAAGCTGTCGTATCTACCTGAAGGACCACAGGGATGGTAAAGTCAAAATGTTTGACTCTGCTTCAGGTAAGTCCACTATCTAACTATATTAAGTTCCTATTTGGATATTCTTAATACATGATGTAATGTAATTACATTTTGATGTTTTGTAGAATCAAAGGAAGCTTGAAGGAAGAGTATTCTGAGTCTGATTGCGAAGAAATGGATTTCGATCGCATGGCTTGATGATCAAATTTTTGAGTTGTTCCTTAAGAATTATGATAGATTCTTAGAAATATTTTTGAACATAGTTATTTCATTTTGTAATTGCATTGTAAGGAAAAAAAATTTCTGCATTTTAAATAAATAAAAATTTGTTTCTATCTTGTTTTATATTTATCCTTGAAATGGCATTTGTGAAAATTGATGTTTGTATATTTCTATTGTTCGTGTTATTGGAAAATGGATTTGATTCCTTCAATTGTGGTAGTGTCATAATTTACCAAATAAGGAAAGATTCTCATCGCCCAAGTTTCAGTTGGATAGAAACTTGGAATCGTGCAACTTGTATTGTGTGATGAGTGAGAACCTTTTGTCTTTGGAAAACTAGTACTAATTCCTTGTTGACATGTATATGTGAGTCAAATATAGGACTAGGGGATCGGGTACACTTGGTTGTGCGCTGGTAAGGTCCACCACAAAGAACGATAAGACCATTCATCATGATTTTCTAAAGTTAGTAAACATGGTTTTGCTTACAAGATTAAGTGTAATTTTGAATCATTGGAAAAGTTTCAATGTGTGGCAGAACGAATAAGAAGAATCAAATTAGGCAGAAAGATAAAAATATCTCCAATCTGAAAGGAAGGGAGAGTACTTTTGTAACACCGTAAATTTTCAAATAAAATTTTCATTTTTAAAATCACATAACTCAATATCACATTTCTCAAAAATCACAAAATGCATAAGTTGTAAAATCACAAGTCAACAATGTTTGATAAAATCCTAGAATCCTCAAAATCATGATCTCTAACTGATGTGTACATTCAAGCCGGCGACTTCCCGCGATCCTGAAAAGTACCTGAAACACATATCACATAACACGGTAAGCCTGAAGCTTAGTGAGTTCCACAAAATACCACATACACAAATAATAAGTCTCTCATGGCTATAGCTCGGCATGGACCCTACGGTCATGCGTCTCGGTGAGGACCATCCGGTCTCACGGCTTGGTGTGGACCCTCTGGTCTCACAGCTCGAGTTGGAGCCTGCAGTCCTGTATCTCAATGAAGATCTTAAGGTCTCACAACTCGGTTTGGACCCTTCAGTCCTATTCAGTAAAGCACATAATAATATAGCATATATCACAAAGACAACATGCATAATATCACATAACTCAGTATAAGCACACAAGACCCTCCGGTCGATAACACAAATAAGACCCTCTGATCACACAGTGTTACCACTCAGGTAAGTATAGTGTGAAGACTCACCTCGTAAGTAAAGCAAAAATATGTCGCGTACTTGAACCACCGGTCTAGCCTCCTCCTAACATATATCATAATTAACTCTATTTAATAATGAACCCCAAGGATGCTAGGCTAACCCACCACTAGTTCTCAGAAGGATAAAAGACCATTTTACCCTCTCATGGCCTCTAAAGTCCACAGTTTGACAAATCCCTAAAAGTCAATAAAAGTCAACCCAAGCGCGTACGTTGGGCGTACTACTTCACCATGCATGCATCGAGAAACATCATCGCGACGTTGCACATATCAGGGAGTACGCCCAACGTACGTCCCAAACTTGCTTATTGCACTCTCCTGGTCTTAACCCGTTAACACCATAGCTATAATCTCAGATTTGGACTCACTAAAGGCTAATACTCCATAAATTTTGTGACTTTAAGCCTTTGCATGGCTGAGAAAGTCCAAAACTCATTAACTCTGACTCTTTAATAACAAAAGTTCTCATATATCATGCATGGGGAGTTCTTAACGTCCAAGATCCCATTTTTTTGAGACTCCGCTAGAGACACTTAAAGGGACAGGTATTACTATGGAGTTCAACAACCTCATAAAGCTTCAAGCTTTGGGACATAAACCATAAAATGAACCACAATATGCACAAATCAAAATAAAGAGAAAGCTTTGAGCTTGATACCTCCAAATTATATACCAACCATAGGGAAACTCAGATTCAAAGTTTGGACTCCAACTCTACTCTCTTCTAAGCTCCTTCATCACCCAAAGAATCCCACCAAGAACACTCAAAAGCTTCAAATGGCCACTCAATCTAAGAAAACGGAAATTACGGTTTTGAGGGGGTTGAAGACTGGAAATGGTGGCTGAAAATAAGGTCATCATGTTCCTCAAATAGGGCCACCTCAAAATATTAGTGTTTACATTTTCTGCCTAGTATGCCCAGCGTACCCTTTAGTACGCCCAACGTACTAGGTGGTCTCCGCGTCCAAGCTACGCACATAAGTATCTTGAGTGTACACATACTTACGCCCCACGTACTCATTAGCCACCCATTTCTCAATAAGGACTAAACTTGCCAAAACTTCAAACTATCATAACTTATTCGTTATAAGTCCGTTTCCAACGATCCTCATATACACGGAAAGGTGGAGAGAAGCCCTACTCTTCTAGTAACTGGTCACACCCCAAAACCAAGAATGGCGGAAACGTTCTGGGGCGGAGGACGTCATGTAAAGTATCACAACACAGTAAATGTAAATAAGCAAACAACATCATCCATTGCATTAAATATAAAATTTTAATACAAGCGTGTTCCGTACAGTTTTAGACACCAAAAATATAATGTAAATCAAAATAGTATGATGAGTCTTGAATGTGCTCCATCTTCTCAAAAGCTAGCATCGGTACCTGTCTACTGATGACCTGAGAATACAAGTTATTTTGAAAGAGTTTATCAGCATTAAGCTGGTGAATTCATAAGTATTTTAGTGTCGAGGTTTGTTATCAAAACGTTTGAACCTGTCGCAAGTATGAGTTGTAAATGTATGTAAGTGTTTGTAAAAGTTTGAATCTCTCAGAAAAACCTATATTTTCTGTTAAAGTAGCCCTCTACCAAGGCTTAACTGTTTTGTATGCTCGTTTGATGTAAAAGTGTGTAATTTCCCAAGTGTAACTATCATTTAACAAAATATAGTTTTTACATTAAAGTTTAAGTGAGGTTATCACCAAAATGTAATGGGTAAATTATTGTAGTACGGTAGTTTTGTTTTATATGAACTACTGCTGTACTAACTACCTTAAACCGGGTTTATATTAAGGTATCATGTGATAAATTGCACCATACTATCGACTGGTAACATCGACAACGTATAGTCGAAAATAAGGTATGACGTTTGGCACCCGCAGACCTGTCGGTCCCACTGTAGCTAGCAGCGAGGTGTAGGATAGTCAATCCAGTATAGATCTATACGCAAACTCACGCTCTCCCTCCAAGAGACTCTGGCTACAACTCGGGTCATGACAATTAAGACATGCTCCCATACAGTGGATCACAATTGTTAACGTATTCGTGTATATGCAATGTAATGTTGCTTGTTCTAGTATCGTTGTATATGTTCTCTTAGTAATAAGTATTGACTCCTGAATGAACTGACTCGTTGATCTAGAAATTGTAGTAGTATGATCCCGTGTTACCCCGATGGTAACTTACTAATGATGTGCTGATAAGTATGAATATGGAAGTACTTTCATGTCTATACATGTATATATGATATATAACTAATATTGAAATGACCCTCGGATGGTCACCCGAAATTCCACCAGACCACATCCAAATCGAGGAAAAGGAAATAGGACAGGTGGCTTTCCTAAGCCCTTTAAACATTATTTATACATCTATACATATATGGGCATGCAAATTTATAAGTAGTAAAACAAAGTTTACAATAAAGCATTTGATAAGTACAAGAGTTTGTAAAACATTTGGAAGTAAAAACAGTTTGAACAGTGATAAAATCATTGGTTTCCTAGTTATTAATCACATGTGATTAATGCAATCACATGTGATCGAAGCAATAACTATAAGTGTTTAACTTGTATCCCCCCCCCCCATAAAGTATTTAAAACATTTAAAAGCATTTCAAAGGTTGAATAAAGGGGTATGAACTCACATGGAAGTTTGAAGATAGCGAGATCGAAAACCGGGCAGAGTTTCGTCTCGGGAAACAGATTTTTCTCGGGATTCTCGGGAATCTCGGGAGTAAAATCGACCCTCGGGACTTGAGCAAAAATACCAGATCTTCGGGTTTGAACGGGCATGGAAATTGAGGCAAGATCGTGAGAGAAAGAGAGAAAATGAACAAATTTTTCGGAAAGGCTCGCATCCCTTTTATAGGGGTGCTGAACCGCCTCCGAACGCGGGGCGTACGGGCGTACGCAGCGCGTACCCGTACGTCATCGCTTACGTATTTCGGATGGGGCGGGTCGGATGGGACAGCGGGTCGGATAGCTTCGTATAGGGCGACGTGGATGATCCGAGGCCGTGCGCTCGAGTATGCGGGGCGTACGAGGGTACGCGGCGCGTACCTCGGCCCTAGGCTGACTCCTCTTCGGATAATACCAAATTTTTTATAAAATTTATATATAAATTATTTATCAAACTTCAAAAATTCATATCTCCTTCATACGAACTCCGTTTTCAACGTTCTTTATATCCCCGCGAAGGTGAGACTACGATCTACAACTTTCGTTTAGATTCCGTTGGCAAATTCAGAAATTATTTTTATTATTTATTTATTAAAATGACGTGATTAAGGAATTTCTTTAAAAATTCATAACTTCTTTATCTGATGTCGGTTTTTGCCAGACTTTTTACCGTTGAAATACCATTGTCGAGACCTTCGATTCTCGTTTAGGTCATTCCGGCCAAATGTCGCTCGATCTCCGTTTCGAGTTTTTAGCTGTCTGTTGCTAAGCTGAACTTGGAAAAATCATAACTTCAATATACGAAGTCGGATTTGGGCGTTCTTTTTACGTACGATCATGGTTTAATGATATTTAAACATAGAAGAATTTAAATAGAAACTTTTTGGACATTTTATTATTAAAGTTAATTTTATTAACTCAAAAATGTTTACAATACTTGACCTATTAGGCCATTACAAAGAGTTGAAATATCGGGTTGTCACATAACTCGTTGCAGCCTTAAGGCTTCCTTATGCCCAAGTTGCAGCCCACAAACCCTAAATCACAAACGATCTGAAATAGGATGTTACAACTTTAGCATCATGTCTTATAAACATATTAATGGTTATGAAAACCATATCACAATTGATCCTCTAAGGATATCTTAGTGCATTTGTATGGGTATGAAGAGGAATTGTGAATTGTTGAATTGGTCAAATCAACAGGTGAATCATACTTCGTTCCAAAATCGAGTCTTAGAGTCATTCTCCAAGATTGTGACTCGAGTGACATATCTTAAGAAGGTTTAAAGCACATCATGAAATGTGGAGTAAGATATGGTTCTTGCTCATGCACATTTCAAATTGGTATTTGTGATGTTTTGGCTAAAATAAAGACCATCTAAGACCAATTATATGAAGTGTTTATCTTGATAAGAAACTGCACTAACTCTTGAATATTTGTTTATCTTATATGTCAAGAGGTCAGTGGGAGTCTAAAAGATCTTGAAAAGTTTCAAGAACTAATCAAGAGTAAACCTATTTATAATCATTAGCACATGACTTGAGGTTTGTAACTTATCGTGTTGACATATTCTTGTTTCTATGCCCATTCCAGTTAGAGTTGACTATGCATGTGAGTTATATGAGTGCTCAATTGTTTACATAACAACTTGGAAGTAATGCTAGGCCCTTGAGTTGCCAGGTGGCAAGAAATTAAGATTGAACAAGTTCATTCCATATGAGTTTGAATTTGTTACTAACCTTGTCTTGTGATTATGGTTATGACAAATTCACATGGATAGGAACACATACACCCTAAAATCTAAGTGTCATAAGGTTTCTCTCCAATTCATGAAAATGATTATGAGGAAACACTTTCATTAAGTAGATTTTAGGGATATAGCATTTCTGATATTTTCATTCTCAAATTCAATTATGATTATGACATCCCTCTTCATAGTTTGAATTGTGAGAAATGGCAAAAGGTCTAAAACATTTGGGACTTATTACTGTAAGTTTTGAAATTGTTTAGACACACATGTGAGCTATCTAAGGAAATATGTATGAGTTTGAGAAGCCTAGATAAAGTCTTATCAAAGCATGTTGTATCAGAAATATGAACTTTGGTAAGAAAGTCAACAAGTATTGATTTCTATAAGTCCAGCTTATTTTTTGGGTACATGTTAAAGCTAGTGGGAGCATAAGTGTTATGCTATTAAATAAATAATTGTTATGCTAGTGGGAGCATAATCATCATGGTAAGTGTTGTAAGTTAGCAATGTTAATTATAGAAAACAAAAGTTTCAATTCGCACAGTTGTAGAGTTTGAAAAGTTGTTTTGCTATAATTAAGGGAGAGGAACTCATACTTCATTTCAAATCTAAAAGCTTAGATTGTGAGATTTTAATCAAATTTAATCAAGGATATATATGAATGTTATGTTGGAATGGTTCAACATAAGGAAAATCTATATATGGAAATATTATAGGAAGAGAATGGTAACATATTATGTCTTTATGTAGGACATTATGAATCATATCCCATATGCTTCGGGTATAGGATTGATTGCATATGCTGTAATATTTATGTGTTATGAATTTTCCACATACCTAGGACATTAAGAAGGAAAAATTACCAAAACCAGATACGACTAAAGTTGTTAAACAACTGCTAAGAACAATCTAAGGTTCACCAAAGATTAGTTGCTTGTGGGCAATTGGAAGTATTGTAATGGATGGACCATAATTGACATTATTATGAATAGATAGGATTCTATTAATAATGAATTGTCATATGGCAAATATGGAAATGTTTCCACATTGGGAGTTGGATTTTAAGAATTTGTGTGAAAGTTAGAAAATTTTATGCAAGAAGGATGTTTAAAGGAATGTACTTTGAATGTGAGACTTCGCTTCCATGGAATTGTTCTTGTGACAATATCCAAAGGAATGCTTTGTAATATCATTGGAAAAGTCTCTGTGATGTTTGTACCTCGACGTTACAAAAGGATCATTGCATAAAGGTTAGAACCTAACAGATTCTAATGGTAGCAAGAATTTGGTATTCTCACACTGGGGATAAAGATTCGGAATTATGAAATGAGCATCATTGAAGTGTTTTCAATTGATCTATTTCACAAAGAAATGACCATAGGTAAACATAGTGTGCATGCTTGGAGCATGGCATAACTATTGTTTTAATTCAAGTATTAAGTTGATTAATCGAAACATTATATAATGAATAAGGTTTAATCAATATGGTGACTAAATAAAATGTGTTTTATTTATATTCATAAGTTCTGAGACCATATTTGATTTGATTATTCTTGTGTTCACTTTGCATGTTTTGACTTCCAGAATAATAATAATTTTCAAACTATCCACAGTCGATCATACTTTGGAAGTAGGTATTGAGGCAAGACTGTCATGAATCAAACTGTCGATTGTTTATGTGTTTTAGACATAACACAAGTTTGTTGCAGTATTCATGAGTACTCCTGTAATAAGATTTGAGTATTGGACTAAATCCACTCTCATTTGAACCACTTCATGGATTTTATCGCGAGTGATCATGAGACGATAATATCTTATATTTTTTAAACAGAGAGATATGAGTTGCAGTTCACAAGTCAGTTGCACATTGATGATATGTAAACGCATTGGTAACTCGGAGTTATAAAACATATCATTGTGTGATTTGATGAGTAGATAGAGCAAGCATATGAGTCGAATTTTATCCATTCCTTCTACCCTTAGAGGGATAAAAGCGAAATATGTGGGCCCCTCAATGATTTAGTGATGACAACCCTAAGTACTTGGCCAAGCCTAGACTGATTTGATTTGTTCAATTAGTCGGTCGTCTTAAATCGGAAATCGGGTAAACAACATATGGATAGAGAGAATTATTATAAACTATGTCTCATTCCATACAATATCCAGAATGGAGGAATATATGATCTATTATCTAATGGACACGTCATTGACTAGGTTAGAGTTCGACAACGGCTTTTAAGAGCTACGATTGCTAGTCAGGATTTTGGAGTCGTACTTGAAATAATAGTTATTAGACTTATCTAAGTGCGAGACTGTTGGATTAGGTATCTAAGCCCATAACTATAATTGGTATGTACTTGACCCGAGAGTAGCATGGTCCATTTCGGGTTGCATATCACCCGAACAATTTGATAAGATGGAAACTTGAGAAAGAGGTTAATATAAATTATTAATATATTATAAGTATAATTTATTAATTGAGGAATCATATTATTTAATTAGTATTGATCAATATTTAATTTATAATTAATTTAGTGATCAAAAGAGACTAATTAAATATAAAGGGGTTAATTGTGTAAATCAATGATATAGATAGGTTGGGCTAATAATTCATGATTGATTATTGATGGGCTAAGCTTATGAAAGAATCCATAAAGTGTTAGTCAATTACAAGCCCTAGTGTAAGAATTAGGGTTTACACATAACCCTTGGAATTCTACACTATATATATATGAGACCCCTTGGCACAAAATTGAGTGACTGGTTATCTTAGAGATACTATAGCCGGATTTGGTGTGCCTAGTGTCTCTCTCAAGTTCCTCCATTTTTTCATGGTGTGTTGTGAACCCTTTGAGGCATCACAAGTGGGGTGCTAAGTTCTTAAAGGCCAAATACAACAAGCTACAACAAAAATGTAATCTTCTTTCTAGTTTTATGATTCAAATATCAAATTGTATGCTAATTGTAGGCTTTATGCTTTGGATAATTTTATTGCATGTGTAACTAGAGAAAACTTAGATCCAAAGCATTAGGGTTGTATGTGCACCATAGGGATGTTAGAGTACATAAAACCCAACAATTTGGAGGCATGGATCCAAAAGGACAAACAGCCTCACCAAAAACAATATGATGAGATATAATAATTTGATTTATGTCAAGATTAAGATATCGGTAACCCTTGTGATTTGTTGGGTATCCAAGGAATATGTACATAATAGAATAGGGTGAGAATTCATGAGGAGCCTCAATACAAGGGAAACAACGACACCCAAAAACATGTACATAATCTTAGTTTGGTTGCTTTTTATATAACCTGAAGTAAGGGGTGGTATTTTTGATTGTGGTAGATGGGAGAATAATAAGGAGATGAGTAACCATGTGAAGGGCTTCAACCCAATATTCCAGAGGAAGGTGGGCATGAAACAAAAGAGTATGAACGGTATTGTTTAAAGTTATCCATATTGACCTTTTGTTTTCCTAAGACAACTTTAAATGAAAAAAGATGCATGAAAACATTTGTCACATAAAATAAGAATTATAAAGTTATCATAGAAAATATGTATGAACTTGTTTTTTATACAAAACAAAGTTATTATATATATATATATATATATATATATATATATATATATATATATATATATATATATATATATATATATATTAGCATTAGGATTAAAAAACTTAATGGATAAGATTTAATCTAGAAAAAATGGTCAGTGAAAAATTCAGTGGTGATTTTGTGATTATGAAACAAAATTGATAAAATTCACTGAAAGGTTAAATCTAAAGAAAATTGCAAATTTAGCCAAATACTATAATTATTTTGTGGAAAGTAGCAAAAAAAAAAAAAAAAAAAAAAAAAAAAAAAAACAAACGCAACATTGCAAATATAGCCACTAAAATCGCAGATGTGAATAAGCCATCTGCGATGTCGCTATGTCATTTGCGAACGTACAAGTGGCTAAAGCACAGACGTGCTTTAGCCACTTGTATATTCACAGATGTTTTTTTTTGTTCTTTTTTAATTTTGTTGTATATATATGTCATATTCCACCCTAAAATCGCAGATGGACTATGTCCATCTGCGATTTTCTCTGAATATCATTTGCGATTTTTTGTTTTATTTTTTTTTTTAAAATTTTGTACTACGAAATTGATGGGGACATACGTATTTAATATTTATTTCAAAAACTTTCCACCTCCCATCGGTTACAACACAAACCAAATATTCATACATTTTTTTTATAGAAGTTTTCAACAAATTTTCCAAAGAAATAACAAAAAAAATGATAATTTCTTGAAAAAGTTTATATATAATATGGTTGTTTCGTAGTCGAACTCTATTAATGTAATAGTTAACCCCTATCAATTTCGTAGTAAAAAAACCGAAAAATCGTAGATGATACTCGGAGGAAATCGCAGATGGATATTGGTCATCTGCGATTATAGGGTGGAATATGACATTTTTACAGTGAAATTAAAAAATAAAAAATCATCTTCGAACGGAAAGTGGCTAACGCACGCAGTGGCGGATTTAGTGTGGTTCTGGGGTGGCACCGGCAACCCCTAAATTTTCCGGGCGCAGTGGAAAAATTTTAGAAAATTTTTAAAAACTTTATTTTTTCTACTATTGTACAACCCCTAATCTTCCCGTGCAACCCTTATTATGAAATCCTGCGTCCGCCCCTGAACGCACGTTTGTGCTTTAACCACTTGTACGTTCGCAGATGAGAAAGCGAAATCGTAGATGGCTTATTCTCATTTGTGATTTTAATGACTTTATTTGATATTTTTTTTTATTAATATCTTTCATAAAACAATTAATGTATTTTGGCAAATTACCATTTTCTCTTAAATATATAGGGGTTATAAAAGTAAATGAATTCAGCTAAAAATCAATCCTCAGACATGGCTAATACTCACCGCCACCCAAGCCATGTGTCATTCATATATATCAAGTGTTTTTTTTTTTTTTTCAATTTAGTTTTCAGCTAAAAAAAATCTTCAATAAAAATTCTAAGAAAACTAAAGTTTTTAAAATTTATTCTCTATAAAATAAGCGTAATAATAAAATTTTAAAAATAAATTATATATATTTTTTTATGTTTATAAAAAAACCAAGAAAAACTATCTAAAATTTACAAAAATTTAAAGAATTCTTGTACTCATTATTCTAATATGTTTGAAAAAAGAGTTTTCAAAAAATAAATTGTTTTAGATATCAAACGTGATTATAAAAGATTAAAAGTTTTTTAAAAAAACTTTTGTAAATAATAAGATCCAAAAAAAGATTTTTCAAAAATATTATAATTTAATATGTTTATGATTCTTAATTTTTTTATAATCTAAAAAAAATATATTTTGAATCAGATATTTAATTATCATTAGTTATTGTATTTTTTATGATTTAAAAAATCTAATTATCTAAATGTTGTATTGGACAAAAACCTTATTTAGTTCAATATATTTTGATCCAAAAATATATTGATGCATAATATCATTCTGATTTACAATAGTATGATCCAAATTAATTTGATTCAAAATTTGATGATCTAAAATATAATACAATTCAAAAAAGATATAAATGGAAAATATTTTGATCATCAATATTTTTCTTATTTAAAATTTATAAATGTTAAACATTAAAAATGCAAACATATATTTAGTTTAAAAAAGCAGATAAATAAATAAGCAAAAAGCAAAAAAATAAAAAAATAAAAAAATAAAAAATAAATAAAGAAAAAACCCTACTATCTTCAAGTATATAGTAAATATATTAAAAAAAGAAAAAATATTTTTTTAAAAAAACTAAAAAAAATAAAACAAAAATAAAAAGACGAAAAACATAAAACAAAAACGTTAAGACCGAGCTTATATCCATTTATTTTATTTTGGAAATTTTTTAACGAAAAGGAAAACAAAAATAAAAGAAAAGTAAAAGAAAATTCCATTTAAATAACGTTCCATATACGTTTGTCACACATTATTTTTCCCTCGAGGCCATTGTTCAATCGACATGCGTCGCATGCAAATGTGTCACGACCAAGTAAATAGGTTTGACGTTTCTGCCTTGACGAAATAATTTGTTTAGAATAGTCCTCGTAGTTCGTACTAATTTTTGGGTTTCTATAGGATTCGAAATATATATATATATATATATATATATATATATATATATATATATATATATATATATATATATATATATATATATATATTTCGAATCCTATATATGAGAGAGAGAGGCCCATTTCAATAAGATTAAGAAAAAATAGATATCCTGAGATTCAACCTTAGCCACATATATCTCATTTGCTGCTATAACGTTCCAGCGTACCAATATGGAAGGATAATGCCCAATGATAAATGATTACATGACAGAAATGTATAATCATAGATGTTTATACATGTTTATACACATATATCTATTCACAAATGATTACACATATATTTATGTTCACAAAATGATTAATTGTATATGATTATGGTGGTTAGATTCATATGAGGTAATGGTGGTAGAGGTGACGGATATGGTAGTCGATGGGTCGGTTAGTGGCAGTATCGGTTGTGGTTGTGGGGAAGGTGGTAAGGGAAAAGGAACGGACAACGCTGCATAATCATTTATGATTATAACTCTCACGGCGTGCCAATACTATAATGATTTATAGCGGAAAATGAGAAATATGTGATTGAGGTTGAATTTCAAAGTCTCTATTTTTTTCGAAATATCTACGGAACCTACTGCTATATATATATATATATATATATATATATATATATATATATATATATATATATATATATATATATATATATATATATATATATATATATATATATATATATATATATATAAAAGTAGAATTATGTAGGAACTTAAAATTTGGTAGAAACGGCAAGTACACATATTAACCTTAGGATTAAAAATTTAATGGATAAGACTTAATCTAAAAAGCTGGTCATTTTCGAAAAAATTCAGTGGCAATTTTGTGATTTGACGGAAAGCTGATAAAATTTACTGAAATGGTAAATCTACACGGGTTATAAAAGTAAATGCTAAAAATTCAACCAAAAATCAATCATCGGACCAAGTGAATGCTATGTTTGGCGTACTAGTTGAAAATCTAGCTGTTAGCTGAAAAACAAGTTGTTAAATCAAAAGCTAGCTGATAAAAAATGAAGTTTGGTAAACCTAATTAAAAAGCTAGGTGAAAATGTGAAATGACATAAAAGACATTTAACATAATATGTTTTTATAATAAATTAAGGGGTTTTTTTGAAAAATCTTCTAAAAAAGCTAGTCTAAGTAGCTTTTTAAAAAGCTAGTTTATAAGCTAGGTTTTTGGTTTGCCAAACACGACAACTTAATTTTTTTTGAAAAATAAGCTACCTTTTCAGCTAGTTGTGGTGTACCAAACACAACCTAATACACCTGTCTACCCAAGCCACATGTCATTCAGTATATACCAAGTGTTTCTTTTTTCTTGAGTTTCGTTTTTAACTAATAACTTTTTTCTTTGAACTTTTTTTTTTGAAAAAATCAAAGCTTATAAAATTTAATTCACCACAAAATAAGCACAATAATGAAAAAAAAAATTTAAAAATTATTATTGTTTTTTATATTAAAAAAACCTAGAACTTTTTTTAAAAGATACCAAACTTGATTATAATAAATTAAAAGTTTTTTTTTTTTTTTTTTTTTTTTTTTTTTAATTTTGAACATAATATGATCCAAATAGAGATTATTCAAAAATATTATGATTCAATATGTCTATGATCCTTAACTTGTTATGATATAAAAATATGTATTTTGATTCAAATATTTAATGATAATTAATTATTATATTATTTATGATTCAAATTTAAATGATTCAAAAAAATCTAATGATCTAAATGTTGTATTGAACAAAAACATTGTTTAATTCAATATATTATGGTCCAAATTAATATGATCGAAATATGTATGATGTATAATATCATTTGGATTCAAACTACTATGATTCAAAATATTTTGATTCAAATTTTATGATTAAAAATAATATGATTAAAAAGCTATGAGCGGTGTTGGGACAATATGAGTTGCGTCTTGGGCTCGTTTCTTGGCCCAGTTTTGTTATCTGGTTTGGGCCTGTCCAATCGTGATTATTTATTTAGGGTTTAGTATTTAAGGTGCATGCATGCATCCTTAGTAATATATTGCTTTTCATAATTGTTGTCATTTATTGTACTAGAAACCCTAACTCGCCTCTATAGTGGAAGTTCTTCATCGAGGTCTGCTGAGGCGTGACTACATTTGAATCATTAAGCATTGTTTGATTCCATCTTGCATTATCTGAGTTTGTTTATTTGTTTTACTTATTAACCTGTTGAAGATCTAATCGATCTAAGAGTTTCTTAACTCATCAATTGGTATCAGAGCAGGAGACTGTGTAATCCATACACATCTCTTCTGTTAAAGAACATCTTAGGGTTTTTTTTCGCTTTGATTGATTTTGTTAGAGCCGTCATTCTCTATTGACATAGTTCTTTAAATCAATCTTACCTTAATGTTATTTACAAGTCTGATCTTAAACAGGTTTTTATACAAACATCGTCATGTCCATGGATGATACCCAGTCAAACCCAATCAATATCTCCAATAGCATATGATTGACGATGAGAATTCCCATACTATACACTCAAGATTATGAGGTATGGATGCATCACTTTGAAGACTACATGATTGTTTCAGAAGATAATCAATACTTGATCTGGGAGGTGATAACAGTTGGTCCATTTGCTCATTCAAGCACTTCAAGAATTGTTAAAACTCAAGAGCAGTATAAATCAACTCGTTAATGCTGTGAAAGACATTCCCTAAGATGAGAAAGAGAAGTTTTAGTGCAACATTAAAGCTTTAAGGATGATTAGGTTTTCTTTACAATCGGACACGTTTCGATTGTCGAGTTCATGCACAACAACTAAGGAGATATGGGACAGGTTGAAGGAACTGTATTCTACAGATGAAGATCTTGAGCATCCCATCCAAACGTTATTGCTCTCAGAATTTGGTGAGTTCAAGCAGAAGCCTGAAGAGAAGCTCATTCAAGCTTTCGATCGCTTTAATCATCTCCTTAGTAAGATGTTAAAGCATGGGATAGAAGGAAAGTCATTGAACAAAGGTCACATTTATGAATGGCCTTAGACCTGAATGGATGGCTGTAGTGTCAATAGTGAAGGTACACAATCAATTCAAGGCTTATTCTCTTGAAAAGCTAGTGGGAATATTAAAGTCACATGAGAGTGCATTGACTAAAGAAACGAACATGGTTTCCAGCATGGGGTCATTAGCTCTAATCTCCCAGGGAAAGAATGTTGCTGAAGAAGAAGAAGAAGATTTAGATCTTTCTGAATATGATCTCACAAGTGAATATTTTGCTTTAATGGTGTCAAATCCCAAGAAGTTCATCAAAAGAAGATTTCCAGCCAATAAGAACCAAAACTGGAAAGGAAGCTATAGTGTGGAGAAGGTGAAGGAGGAACTGAAGAGTGTCTCTCAGAGCGAAGAACCAAAGAAGGAAGCTAGACTTGGTGGTGACTCAGGTTTTAATTGTCACTACTGTTGAGGCAAAAAGCACTTTGCCAAAGATTGTATGTTAAGAAAGAAGTCTAAAAAGAATGACAAAGATAACGAGGAAGCGGATCTCATACGATGGTTGGAGGAAATCGGGAAAAAGAAAGCTGGAACTAATAACACTATGAATGCTCTAATTGCTGGAAACTTTCTGATGGTGACCTCTGAGGTATCACAAATGAGAGGTTACACTACTGATGGGGAACTAGACGAAGCGAAAGAACGTTAAGACAGGTGTTTTGCACCAAAACCTGTCCGTGTGCAGATCAACGAATGTGATGAGTTCATCAAGAAGGTACAATCTATTCTTGTTTCTTTAAATATCCCCATCACAAACTATGAAAAGGAACTAAATGGATTAAAATCTTAATTTTCTAGTATAAGTGGTAGTTTAACTCAAACTCGCGTCACAAACTCTAACCTAACTGATCAAATCAGTAGGGTATCATCAAAGAGTGAGGAAAGGAGTATGTGGATAGAGCAAAAGGATAAGGAGTTGATTAGGTCTAGGGGAGAAACAATTTATTCGCAAAGAGATAATTTAAAGCTCTTGAAACAATGGAATGTTTTTTTTTAATTGCTAAAAGATTATATTCCAACATTACTCAACTGCATCTTAATTGTGACATAGGAAAGAAGACACATCGTATGATTTTACCCTTCCTTGAGTTCAAGGAGGATGAAATTGATGTCGATGCATACAACAATGAGAACGTTATTTCTTCTGATGATATCTCTCCCTCTTACAAAATCGGTCTGGACAAAATAGAGTCCTTCATAAAGCAAAAGACCATAAGGACATGCTCAAAAGTTTGTTGGATGAAAATGAAAAATTAAAAATCAAAACCGAAACTGTATAGAAATTTGACTCTTTGAATGCCAAGTTGAGTTCAAAAAACAAAATTGATATTGAAAACACTTCTGAATTCAGTTAGGATGATAATTTGAGTGAAATATATGTAGAAGATGAGGTGGACTGTTCTGAATTTATCAAGAGCAAACCCGAACCAATAAATATCTTATTTCTGAAAACTCTGTTGAGTTCGCTCGCTCATTAAAAGACAAGACTAAATTCCTCAAGGAAAAAGCTGTCGTATATCAAAAGGTCCAAACAACTCCAAATCAAGTTTATACATTTAAAGGAGTTACTCAGCAACAGACAACCAAACTAACAACATTAGTAGAAGAAGATAATGCTGATGGCTGTGATGAGTTTTTCTGGTGAGCACCAATTGATAACGCCGATGAAACAAACGGTCTATCTTAGAAAACATCATGGAGGGTGAAGGGTAGGTATGTAGCAGAACGACTTAATGAACCTACGCGATTTGATGTGCCAAGAACAAGTGGTACCAAAACATCTTTCGGCGAACCGGTTGTGACAATAAGTGATACATGTTCGCTAAAGAGCGAAACTCATGCTCAGAAACCGAAGAAAAAGGCTAACATCCAAAAAAATCCAAAACAAGTGTCAGAAAGAAAGCATCAACGAAATTTGAGATACAA
This sequence comes from Lactuca saligna, assembly GCF_052625555.1. Taxonomy (NCBI): domain Eukaryota; kingdom Viridiplantae; phylum Streptophyta; class Magnoliopsida; order Asterales; family Asteraceae; genus Lactuca; species Lactuca saligna. The sequence goes on along the minus strand of NC_136421.1, from coordinate 141,939,322 downwards.
GAAGAAACTCATTAAAAGGAAACAGTTTTGGCGATCTCAAAATCCTAATTACGTTCGCTATGATAAGTCCTTTAAGTCAAAGGAAGAAGCAAAATCAAACTCAGTTTCTCAAGATCAACACAATAAAGACAACCGAACGAAGAGTTTCAGTACTCAAACTCAAGACAACCGAAAACAGTGGTTGGATTCTCATAATCAAGACAGCCGAAAGAAGAGTTTCGGTCTTCATGATTACCAAAAACAGAGCTTCGGTCCACAGAAGCACAGCAACCGGATGAGAAGGTTGAGTCATCAGGGAGCCGAGAACCAAAGAAGGAGTTTCGGTCCTCAAGTTGTGAGAAACCAAAAGGAGAGTTTTGGTCCTAAATCAACCGTTGAGAGGAACCGAAGGGAAGGTAATTTCTAATCTCGACCAAGTAAGGGAAATGATCAAAAGTGTAATACTACTCCCAAGTCTCATCCTTTTCTCTCTCACTCACAGAATGATTGAAAGGGTAAAGGAAAGCTCGTTCCAGAAAATTAAAAGAAGACGACGTTTGAATCCAAAGTAAAGAACCGAAAGACTGCTAACGTCAAATCAAAAACTGAACCTGAAATACTCAATTCTAATAAAATAAAAGTTTTCACCATAAAAAGAAAAGATGAAACAACACTAATTAAAAAAAACCTTTTTGGTCGATGTTTCTCTTACTATTCCCTGTTATGTAAAAAGCTCACAAGGACCCAAGAAACTTTGGGTTCCTAAATCTGCTTAATTTTTGCAGGTTATGCGTGACGAGCAGTTTGATGATGAATGGTATATAGACAGTGGTTGCTCGTGTCACATCACAGGAAGAGAGGAAGAACCGAGGGAATTTCGGTCCCTTCAAGATGGTGGATGTGTCAACTATGGTGTACAACACAACCTCATCAGTGTTTCTCAACTGGTAGTCGACATCGTGTGTGACATCCCCATTTTTACAGCCAGAAAAGACCGATTTTTGTTTATGCTTTATAAAAATCAGAGTACTCCTTTTAATAAAAATGTTGCGGAATTTGTTCACAGAAAAACATGATAAATACGTGATTAAAACATTTTCGAAGAAACGTATTTTATTAATTTCAAAACGTTTGGGATGTCATCGTTAATACAGAAACATAAGCATAAACAGAACTTACATTTATTTACACTAGTGATCTACATCTCTTTAAATCTCTCAGTGTAATGTGACTTCATATCAACACCTGTGATATAAATAAACTGAGTGGGTCAGGTTGGGAAACCTGGTGAGTACATAGGGTTTTCAACGCACAATTATATAATTATTATGTTTAAACAATCAAACAATCAACCCAATTACCCATCCCCATTATCTTCTTTAGTCTTAAGGATCTACCCTAAGAATCAGCTATTCCTCGTTTATTTATTCCTAAGGATCATCCTAAGGAATCGACACGAAGTCCATCATTACCAAGGCTTATAGAATATATCTGGTGAATATGTAGTCCAAAACATCTGGTAAACACTTAGTTCAAAAGTAACCAGTGAACACACTTAGTTCAAAATACCTAGTGAACACACTCAGTTTAAAGATACCTAGTGAACAAACTCAGTTCAAAAATACCTAATGAGCACCTAGTTCAAGAACATCTACAGGTTACGAGCATGCTATCGTTCCACTGGACCGTCTAGTATCGTCCATGGTCATCATCTATACTCCACTAGATGACTGGATCACTGACAACATTGATGTCTCCCATCGTGTTATCACAAAACAACTATTTCATCTACCCATGTTTTACCCAACACATTTTGTAGATATAAAATACATATATAGTTTAAATCATTTAAAACATGTATAAAAATATTTCACCCAGCATAGACAGCAAGTATTCAGACAATATGCACACATAGCATGTAATTTATATTAAAATACTTCATATCTATGTGTAAGATGAAAGGGACTATGCAGTCACCTGATAGGTGGTGACTCAAAACTCGGACAGCGCTTTGATACTCTCAAAACAACTTTCCTTCGATAAAACCTAGTATCAACACCACTAGGGTTTAGTCTACCGATATCCGCGACAAATTAATAGTCTGACTATAATTATTATTATTATATAAGCATTAAATAACACTCAATATAACTCATAATAATAGCCCAAATAATTATTTTAAGGACCTAATAACATTACTATAGCGAAACATAAGCTACACTAAAGATACGGTAGGCATAGCTCACTTACAGTGGGTTTGCTTGAAAACTGCGCTTCGCTGGAGCAGCGTTTCTGAGCCGAAAGACCCTTTTTCTCAGGACTCCTGGAGCCTCAGGGCTTCCTTCGGGTGATAGGGGGTTTACCTAGGCTTTAGGGGGGTTAGGGAGCCTAGAGAGAGAGAGTATAGAGAGAGAAAGAAGAAGGTTGAGGGGTGAGGAAATGAGGGAACCCGGAACCTCTATTTATAGGGATGTTGACTGGTCTAATTGCCGAGTAGGAGGACCTACTCGCCGAGTTGGTGCATGTGGCAACCTTCTGGTGGTGCCATGTGTCCAATTCTGGTGGTGCCACATCACCCCTTATCGTGTATCAGCCTTCAAACTTAGAAAAATCATAAATTTTACATACGAGCTCCGTTTTCGACGTTCTTTATATCCACGCGTAGTTAAAATCAAGATCTACAACTATCGTTTAGATTTCATTGGCTAATTCTCGACCGATCTCAAATTTAACAGTAGGAGGCGTTTAGACTATTAAATGACCGCGAAGAATTCATAACTCCTTCATACGGACTCCGTTTTCGTCTGTCTTTTTACCATTGAGTTCCTATTAATGAGATCTTCAACTCTCATTTAGGTTGCGTAAGCCAAAAACCACTTGAACTAAAATTCGAGTTTCGAGCTGTACACTGCTAAGCCGAATCTTAGAAAAATCATAACTTCTTCATACAAAGTCAGATTTGGGCGTTCTTTTTATGGATTTTCTCAGTTTAACATATTCTTCGACTTCCGTTTAGATCAATAAGTCTAAAAAGTGCTCCATCATAAATTCACTATTTACGTCTCCCGATGCCGTGCTGGTTTTGCCGTAAAACTTCGGCGGGCCATAACTTCTTCGTTATAACTCGGATTTTGGCGTTCTTTATATGTACGGAAACCTTGTGATATATTCTACAACTTGGTTAAGATTATTTATTCTAAATAATATTTTGTCGAAAAGTCATTTTCGACCCCTTATTGCCTCTAAATTGACTAGCTCGTATCTGTAGGCGTTACACCGGGTTAAAGGTTTCGTTCGATGACGACGGCTCAGAGATTATTGAAAAGAAGTTGAACAATATGCTGCTGAAATCGAAGCAAAAAAGAGAGATGTACCCTCTAAATCTCAATCTCATTAAGACAAAAGCTTGCTTTGGCACCGAAGGCTCTCCCATCTCAATTTCAAAGACATCACCAAGCTAGTACTTGGAGATCATGTTTGAGGTCTTCCTGTTCTGAAGTTTGACAAAGAACACTCGTGTGCTACTTGTGAAATGGGAAAACAAAGTCGAAAGAGTCATCCTTCACGAGTCAATACTAAAATTATTGATCCACTAGAATTACTTCACGTTGATCTATGTGGTCCATCTTCAATCGAGAGCATTGGTGGTGGCAGGTATATACTTGTAATAGTCGATGACTTCTCTCGGTTCACTTGGGTGTTCTTTTTGAGGCAGAAATCAGAGGCCACTCCCAAGCTTAGACTATTTATCAAGCAGGTAGAAGTTCAACTGCGAAAGGTAGTTAGAAACGTCAGAAGCGACAACGGGTTGGAGTTCAAAAATAAATCCTTTGAAGATTTTCTTGCAAAAAAGGGAACCCCTCACAACTTCTCTGCTCCATTCCACAACATAATGGAATTATCGAAAGGCAAAACCAATCTCTATGTGAAGCATCCCGAACCTTGCTTAGCTTCGCTTCTCTACCTCTATATTTTTGGGCAGATGCTATTGCTGCTGCATGTTACACGCAGAAAAGATCTTATCTCAACAAACAATTCTCCATCACACCTTATGAAATCTTGAACAACCGAAAGCCTAATGTAAAGTTCTTCCATATGTTCGGTTCAAGATGCTTTATCTTCAATTCAAAGGAGAACCGAAACAAGTTTGATGTTAAAGCAGATGAAAGGATTTTCATGGATTATTCTTTAACCTCCAAATCATATAGGGTTCTTAGCAAGCATTCAAAGAAAATTGAAGAGACCTAATATGTCACCCTCGATGATAACTACGTCAACAAACTATTGACAACCGAAGGTTCTGTGCAGGAAATATTTCCAAGATCTGGTCAAGTTACGGTACAAATTTAAAATCTCTTCGAGCTATACATGTTGCTATTCGATGAACCAGAAAAGTCTATTCACTCTGAATCCCAATCTGCCGACAACAAGGTTGACAACCTGAAGAAGATAATCGATGAGGCAGCAAGGACAATGACAGATGAACAACCGAAAGCAACCGAACAGCCTGAGTCAAGTGAAACCTCAAAAATTAGTTCTTATGTTTAGGGGGACGTTCGTCTTCTCCAAATAACTAGGATTCACCATTCTAGGGGGAGATTCGATCTGAAAGTCCAGTCCAAAAGGAGAATTCTGAGCCTAAAGATGGAGTAGTATCATAATTTGAGGGGGAGAATATGAATCTAAACGATGATGATATTCAATCAGAACTCGAAGAAGAGGTGAATGCTTAAATGGATCCATCTTATGATCCTAATTACCCACTACTCACCAAATGGACCAAAGACCATCCTCTAAAACAAATTATTGGTAAACCATCAGAAAAGGTTCTCACATGTTTTTAACTGAAAGCGAAACAAACTACAATATTCTCTAACGTGGAATTTTTCATGTTTAATTCGTTCGTCTCCAAGGTTGAACCGAAGACGATTAACATTGCACTCGATCATTCTGATTAGGTACGGGCCATGCAGGACGAACTCAATGAGTTCGAGCGAAACAAAGTGTGGAGACTAATTCCAACACCAAAGGATGCTTCTGTGGTTGGACTAAAGTGGGTTGTCAGGAACAAGATGGACAAGGAAGGAAATGTAATTCGCAACAAGGCTAGATTGGTTGTGAAAGGTTATTGTCAAGAAGAAGGCATTGATTACGAAGAGAACTTTTCTCCGGTAGCAAGGATAGAATCGATTCGTTTTTTCTCTCCTATGCTACACACAAGAACTTTGAAGTATACCAAATGGACTTGAAGTGTGATTTCTTAAATGGAGAACGGGAAGAGACGGTGTATGTAGAGCAACCACTGGGTTTCGTGAACGAGAAGTATCCAGATCACTGCTACATTTTGGACAAGGTAGTTTATGTTCTCAAGCAAGCACCAGGGGCATGGTATGAAACTCTAACTAGATTTCTTAAAATGTCTAAATTTAAACAAGGTGCGGTTGACCCAACCTTCTTTCATAAGAAATAGGGTAACCACCTTATGATAGTTCAAATCTACATCGATGATATCATCTTCGGCTCCACAAATCCTAGCTTAACGACTGAATTTAGGAAGTTAATGGAGACTAAAATTGAAATGAGCTCAATGGGTCAGATTAACTTTTTCCTTGGCTTCAATATTAGACAGAGACCCGAAGGCATTTTCATCAATCAAGAGGCTTACACAAAGACCTTGCTTGCCAAGTTTGGAATGTTGGGAGATTCGAAAGTCAAGGTTCCAATGGCTTTCGGCACAAAGTTAACACCTTCTCTGGACAAACCGACGACTGACATGACTCTCTATCGTCAAATGATAGGGTCACTAATGTATCTAACATCAAGTTGACCAGACATAATGTTTTCGGTTTGCTATTGTGCTAGGTTTCAAGCTAATCCACGCAAACCTCACTTGCTAGCTTTGAAGAATATCTTTCGATACCTGAATCGAACCTCTTCGCTCGGCCTATGGTACCCAGTCCAAGTCAGGGATCTTTGTCCAAGCATTCTCAGATGCTGATCTTGGAGGATGTGGACTGGACCGAAAGAGTACCACTAGAGGATGCCAATTTATGGATGGGAAATTGGTTATCTGGAAGTCAAAGAAGCAAACCTGTGTCTCACTCTCAACTGCCGAAGCTAAATACATAGCTGCAACATCGTGTACATCTCAGGTCATTTAGATACAAAGTGAACTTCGAGACAATGGTCTGAACATGAAGAAAATCCTACTATATTGTGACTTAGAGAGTGCAATAAGGATTTGTCATAACCTAGTGCGACACTCAAAGACGAAACATGTAGAATTGAGGTATCACTTCATCAAAGATCATGTGGAAGACGGTAACGTAGAAATTCATTTTGTAAGAACCACTAATCAATTGGCTGACATCTTTACTAAAGCCTTGCCTGAAACCAGTTTTAATAAAATCCTACAAGACTTAGGAATGATGGAAGCTGAATTTGTACCAAAATCACTTTTCCCTCAATAAAAGTTGGAAGCGAAATAGAGCGAATGCTCGGTCCATTTTAGGTTCGGTTCTTTTATGAACTAAAATGAACCAAATGCTCGGACTATTTAGGGTTTGGTCTTACTGGACTCGGTTCGCTTCTCTATTTTAAAGTGATGGTTTCAGTTGTATAGTTTGTACACACTCTTTTCCTATAACTTATTTATATTTTGTATTCTCATAAAATCCAAAAATACTTTTATTTACTCGGTTCGCTTCTCTATTTTCTTTTTTTTTTTATTTCTCTACTTTATGTTTGCTTCTTTATCTAATAAATGTATAAGGAACATTCTCAATGATGGAGCTGGGACAGATATACTTCTTTATCTTTGTATTAGCTAAGTGTCCCTAGAAGCATGCTGTTGTATGTAGACCGAAGCCTCCAAGACTCTGATTGAAGCCTTAATGATTCGATTCATACCAATCATTTCTTCCCAATTAGGCTGGTAAATTCATTCAAGTCATGAGCTACCTTACTCTTCTCATATGAGTCAAGAGTTTTCTGCTTTGTCATACTTATATAGCAGAGGTACTTTCCGTTCTTTCACCACCTCCTCTACTTTCTCCATTACGTTTCGTTCCACCAACATAACCCTTGAGACTCTCAACATTACCAATGAGGTTTATGGTTACATAAAATTTGTGTTGATGATCTAAGATGCGTACACTACATGCTAAGTGAGACCCAAAATCCAACACCAACATTGAATTGACGGTGAATATTTACTATTCAAACTCTTACTTGTTACCCTTCGAAATCTCATTTTATTTTTGAGTGATCTTTATGAATTTGTTTAAGGCAAAGGTATTTCTACCCAAAAGATCCAGTTTCGTTTCTATTTTTGAGATTTAAAATTAATATCCTATCACTTCATATTATTTCCTACCTACTTGTTCAACAGACCACATTGGTCTCACAAGTACTTCGCCCGTCTTTCGATCTTATTTCGAGTATCAAAGTTTGGTTGAATGTAAGCTACCCTTTAAAGCCCATATTTGAAAAGAAGCCTTTTAATGTTTCTTAACAAACATTTGATCATATTTTATCGGGGAACCACACAAGCACTTCAAGCCTCTCTTGAATTTGAAGGAAGAAATTTGTGCCCAGAATCCTCTGCTTCGTGTCTTAATAAGACATCACTCACCTACCAAAAACCTTTGCTTTGTTTCTTTTCTTCTGTCACACTCTTGCACGAGAATCCGCGAGATTTTCCTAATTCTAGTTTGGTTTACTAATGGCAATTTTACGGATCTCTAATTCGGAGTGAAATGATGAGTCACCAACGAATTTGAATAGAATTCCCTATTAGAGAGGCGGTAATTGGATCAGAATTTAATCCTATTCATCGAGTAAAATTTGGGCGCGTAAATTTCAACGGTCAATATTCGTTCATGCCACCTGACAGCTTTTTGGTGAACAGTTGTCAATCACCGCTTTTTATGGCAACTTTTCAAAGATTCAGTCATCATTATCCCATATTTTTCTCTCTCCAGGAAACGGTATAAAAGGTTTTCATCTTCAAGGGGTGTCTTTACCACTTCCAAAATTCTCTCAAAAGATACCGATGATTTATCCTCTCTACTGTTCCTCAGCTTCCTGCAAACCTTCAATGGCGGATTCTTCATCAGTTCAAGATCAAATAGCTTCCTCCACACTACTGATGATCAAGCCCAATCAGAATCTTATTATCGATCTTGATCCTTATCTCCATGACGCCTGCATGCTTCAGGTGGTTGAATGCCTTAAATAATCACCACTCGCCATGGATTTGACGAAGGCTGAAACGATACCAATGTCCCTATTATCTCACGTCTACGCTACAACATCGTACGACAAGAAACAAGAGAGAATTTTCTTCGAGATATTTAATCACAGGACCTCCGTGTCTAAGGTCAGATTTTCTTCTTTGCTAGGGCTTCCTTATGAAGAAACAATGTTGAACCCTGATTCGATTACTCTGTCATCTCTTTTCACAATCTTATATGATCTTGGCTACACGGATATTTTGACCATAGTCACTAAGTTCAAAAGGTCATTCCTTCCTCCTCAATGGAATGGTATTATTACTCTTCTTGTCAAGAGTTTTGTTGAAAGAGTTGCAGGCTCAGACGGATCTAGCAAAGGTTTCTTGGTTTTATCCTATGGCCTCTACAAACATATATATCTGGATTTTGGTTCAATCCTGTGGTCACAACTGGTACAAAGTTTGAACTCTTCTTCACATCACTCGGAAGTTTCTTGTGCACGTTTTTGGTCGATTGTCACTCGTTGGGCCATGGAAAAACTTAATGTTCCTACAATGACAGAATCATTAATGTCCTCAATTTCCACGCTTCATACAACGAAGATCATCGTCGCTGACCCCTCGAGATTTTCCTATGTGGGTTCAATTCCTGAATCCATGTATGGATTTGTTCCTGGATCGAGCTCAATTATTGCTGCATATAAGAAAGTTACTCAATCTGGTCCAATGGCTTATACTCTGGAGATGCAGCAATCCCTTGACGATGTTGATAAGACAGCTAAACGAGGTACACACAGTGACCCAAAGAAAGCCCCTCAGGAAGGTCCATCCTCTAAGGCTACAGCTTCCAAAAAGAGGAAGTATGAAAAAGCTGCAACTCCTGTTCAAAAGAAGCGCAAGGTCAAGAAGGTTCCGAGGAAACCGGTCATTCCATCAACAGTGATTCTGATTACAATCTTTCCAATCAACCCCATGATAATTCCGATGATGATGACACTTAAGAAGTTCCTTCTAATGCTGAGGGAGGTCATTCGCCTCCTTCTTCTCCTACTTATGAGGTACCATTAAATGATTCGGTTCCATCTCCTCCTTCATCTCCTCAGACTTCGGTTCCAGTTACAATTGCTCCATGTCCACCACCTATATCTACCTCTTCACCTGTCAGTGCTCCCATTCCACCGCCAATCCTTTCCCAAGCAACAACCGAACCTCGTATCAACGTTTCTCATATGGGGGCATCTACCTTTCAAAAGGAACCTCCTTTTTCATCATCCCCATCAACCGAATCCCATACCATTTTGGTCGGAGAAGACCTTATCTTTGAATCCACCTACTATAGTCATTATCGCGTCCAGAGCGATGATGATGATCATGCTCCTGTGACTAAGCGACATCTGAAAGATTTGAATGTCAAGCTTGATACCATTATTGCCTCCTCCACTACTTCTTCGTTGGGTAATTCTGAGACTGCAGTTAAAGCCATTTTGGAAACTGTGCTTCAACGACATGAATCTTAGATTCAGAAGGCGAAAGATGATGTTGATACTTCGACTCAATCGAGCAAGAAGGCTATTGAAGAAGTTAAATCTTTGGTTAATGATGCAAGGATTTTTCTAGAATCCCTTCAAGGGGCAGCTGAAACTAACTGCAACAAGGTCAATGCTACAATTGACTCCCTTTCGAAAACTTTCCAGGAGGAACACATGAAGTTTGATCAAGTTCGTTCTGACCTACAAGCTGATCAAGCATCCTTTCAATCATCGGTTGCTTCTTGTCTTGATGAACTCCAAGAATAATTGGCTTTTGAAAATAAAGTGATGGATGAGCTCGCTCGTTAAACAACACTGATCAAGACTCAGAAAGTTCGGTTGAATCAAGCTCAATGGGATATTGATGACCTTAAGTTTGAGCACACTGTAATGAGAAGTTGTGTTTCTGATGTCCACGATCTTCTTTCCAATATTTTGGATACTCATGATTCGGTTCTTACAATCACTATTCGGTGACATCTTGCGGAAAAATTGCGTCCCGGTCTTGTATTGTTGAGCCGAGTGGTGGGTGTTCCGGAGTCGTTTGCTACTCTGCAACAAGGGGGAGATAAACATGATGAGTAACAAAAACAATCTCATCAGTTATCACTAAAATCAAAAGAACCTAAGGGTAATGAAGCTTCGGGTTCTGGTAAAAATGACAAAGGAAAAAAGGTCATGGAAAAAGGAGAAGAAGAAGAAGAAGAAGAAGAGAATGATGATGCTACTCTAAGAAGAAGAAATCGAGACAAAGAGCTGGATGAAGACTCTCGAATTGCTAAAGAAGCTGAAGAAAGGGAGCGAAAGCAAAAGGAGGCTCTCGACCTATGGAAAAGTCGCAATGTACTTTATCCTTTGTGGACGTTGGAGCACAGGATAAAAGAAGCCATAGATTCTCCAAGCACGCATTGTTTTGAACTAGTCGTTTCGTTTGACTGTGAGAATTCTAAAGACTCCCAATTTGATATGCCTATCACAAGGAAAGCTTTTGTTTTTTCACAATTTTGTTCCAACAGTCCCCATTCCCTCACTAGATCCGAAACAGAGATGGATTTGGTTGATTACTACATGGAATTTGCTCAGCTGCAACATCTAATCTAGAGTGCTCAAAAGATTACAACTGTGAAGGTTATGCAGCAGACTTCTACTGGAAAATTCATCAACTTGACGTTCAAAGTGACAAGAGGATCAGAGAGTTCGGTCCATCACATCTCTCTAGCTGATCTGCCAAATCTAAATCCACATGATTGGATCCTACTAAACAACATCCTACTTACTAGTGTGGAACAGTATGATCCGATTATTGATCATATCAAGTGAATGATTACTTGTTATATTCATGAAGTCTCCCTGATGGATCAAGAAATCTCATCGGTTTTGCGAAAAAGGCCAACTATCAAACCGATTAGGAAAGTTCAGGATCCAAACCGAATGAAGATGGGAGTGATTGATTCAAAGTACCGAATGGTGATGTTTACAAGGAAATAGGGAGAAAAGTTTGTGTTTCCTCTCGATGATAAAAATTTGTTTTCCACATCCGGTTTGGAACATATCATTGATCTAGTGAACAGGTGTATGCAGAATAGGAATGCTGACAGGAAGTACTTCACTGACTTGCTTCATTGGTATATCACTTTCTAACAAACTCTTTTGGCTATAATACCGAAGGTGATCAAGACGGTCAAGAAGTCTTCTGTTGCAAAACTTAAGTGAAGTCTTGCCCCTTAATGACGCAAATAGGGAGATGGTTGGGACAAGATGAGTTGCGTCTTGGGCTCGTTTCTTGGCCCAGTTTTGTTATCCGGTTTGGGCCTGTCCAACCGTGATTATTTCATTAGGGCTTAGTATTTAAGGTGCATGCATGCATCCTTAGTAATATATTGCTTTTCTTAATTATTTCCATTTATTGTACTAGAAACCGTAGTTTGCCTCTACAGTGGAAGTTCTTCATCGAGCTTTGCTAAGGCGTGACTACATTTGAATCATTAAGCATTGTTTGATTCCATCTTGCGTTATCTGTGTTTGTTTGTTTGTTTTACTGATTAACCCATTGAAGATCTAATCGATCTAAAATTTTCTTAACTCATCAAGCGGAAAATATTATGATCCTCTATTCTTCTGATTTAACATTTATTAATTGTTAAACATTAAAAACTCAAACCTATATTTCGCTGAAAAAATAAAAAAAATAAAAAAAAACAAAATTATAAAAAACAAAATTAACAAAAAACCCTTCTATCTTCAAGTATCTAGTACAGATATTAAAAAAACAAAAAATATTAAAAAAATTAAAATGAAAATTATTTATATAAAAAAACGAAAAAAAATTAAAAACGTTAAAACGGAACGTATATCTATTTATTTTTTTAAATATTTTTTTTAACAAGAAAAAAACAAAATAAATGGAAAGAAAAGAAAATTCCATTTAAATGATGTTCCATGGATGTTCGTTCCACATTATTATTCCCTCGAGGCCATATTATGTTCCACGGACATGTGTCGCGTTCGAACGCGTCACGACCATGTAAATGAGTTTGACGGTCGTACCTTTACAAAATGATTGGTGGAGAATAATGATCGTGGTTCCTATATATATATATATATATATATATATATATATATATATATATATATATATATATATATATATATATATATATATATATATATATATATATATATATATATATATATATATATATATGGCCCGGTTCCGATAAAGACTTAAAAAATGGTGAAGATTGCGAGGACAATTATCCATCACCCAATTCGTCAAGGACACATACGTCAAACCCAATACTTGGAGGTGATGCGTTCATATGCGACTTGCATCCGCAGTAATTAATACGGACTCGAGGATTTAATCGCGTGCATCGAATATCCATGAAACGTCATTTAACTGAGTTTTATTATTTATTTTTGTTTATTTTGTTTTTTTTTTTTTTTTTCTGTTTTAAAAAAACAATTTTTTCGATATTTTATATTTCTTTATATATATATATATATATATATATATATATATATATATATATATATATATATATATATTTAAAAGCAAAAATTAAATAAACTAGTATATGAAGTAGAATCACATCAAAAGAAAACTAAAAGTAACAAGATCGATAAAACATACTATATGGTTTGACAAAGAAGTTGTTAAATGAGAACGACAATGCATGCTTTAGTTGATTAACTGTCAGCTAACTCTAGCCTATAATCATTGAATCTTAAGTGACCAAAAAAGATATGTATAAATACATATGGAGCTGACACCTCCATCTGCGGTTGTTAGCTATAACCCTGATTGTTAAATCACATCATGTATGACTTTTCTAAGCTACATTACGACGTCTGATGAAACATTGTGCAGGGCAAATATCAAGTCTAAAGCTCGATTATAGGAATTCATTGTAACAAATGGTTGACCAGCTTTATTAAAATAAATTACCTAGAGGGGAACGCCTTGAAGTAGTAGTAGTATGTACCAATAAAACGAAAATGGTAAAAATGTTTGAGAAATTTAGTGTAAACGAAAGTAGTAGTTTATCTTAAAAGAAAAGGTTATAAAAAGAGATACTCATATATGCTCAATTAAACAAATGCATGAATAATGATAGATAGTCTCCTAAATATATTATCGAATACCAACTCGATATTAATTGAGTGTACAAATCCAAATACCCATGATAGAAAGAAAACATGAAATAATGAATGCCAAAGAAAATATAATAATTTACTAATCATAGATAGTAAAAGAAAACACTCCTTAGAGATTTAGAATATAATAGGAGTTATGAAAATATACCGATTCATAAATAAATATCCAATATAGAGAACTTTTATAAAAGAATATTTTCAATAATCATAAAACTTGTAAACTTACCAACATTATATTGACCTTTTTCAAAATCACATGTATTTTTAGGGAATCGAATAAGAGAAGTCCATTCCAAGAGAGTACCAGATGCAAGGAAACAGATAGCTTATGACATGTAAACCATTCAATGTAATCATCATTTAAATAAATATTATGTTGGCTTTATGTATTATAGTTAGACATTTAACAAACGTCGCACAACTCGTTGTTTCTGCCTCTAGCCGAGGGTATCACACCACCTGCTGCCACGTGTCCATTTCCTGTTGGTTCGCATCTCCCCTTCTAGAAGGTTACGTGAGCCATGCTTGATGCAAATGCACTTTTGTAAAATCTCTAACTTCTTCATATGATCTCCATTTTTACGTTCTTTATATCCACATGTAGCTATCAATGAGTACTACAAATTTTTTAGATTGCATTGGCTAATTCTGAATTTAGTTTTAGCCTATATTTTCATAAGCCTAAATGATTTACTAAAATCATATATTTTTCATTGCAACTACGTTTTTGGCTTTCTTTGTCTCATTAGTTTTATATCGAGGAGTACTTCAATTCTCCTTTATTGAGCTTTGGCTACAACTCAACGGATTTTCCTTTAAATTTTAATGGTCCACATTCCTTCTACATGGTTAATTTTTAGAACTTTCATAAATCATACATTCTCCATACGAAGTCATATTTTTACAAAATTTATATTTCTAGGATTGGGAAAATGCTTACTTTCGAAATATGTTATTATTTATACAAAATAATATAATTTTTCTCGCACTAAATTTTTAGTTTACAGACGATTTGATTGATTTTTCTTATGTATGGGGACATAAATATTTTATTTTCATCATATATTGATATTTCATATTTAGTCTATTACATTTAACATTTTATCACTTTTAGTGTTTTACGATCGGTGCCAATTTTTGTAATTGTTACACGGGAGAATGAATTGGTTTTTCGGCGCCATTTGTAGGCGTGAAGAAAAATGCACACAACGCTTTTTGTAGGGGCGCGCCATGTATTGGTGTGCTTCCTCCACCCGAGGGAGGAAATGTGTCATGTTCCTACCGTGTTGCCAAAAATCCTTGAGAATCTCACCTCGGTGGAGACACGTGGCGTGCTCTCCAGCCCCCATTTCATCACAACCGAGTAAAATCTCGGATTTTCAAAAATTCATAACTTTTGCATACTAGTTCCGTTTTCGATGGTTATTGCATTCAAGAAAAGCTATTAATGAGTACTACAAATTTCCTTTAGATTGCATTGGCTTATCTGACTCCTATTTTTATTTCATATTTTTTACATGGAGTGCACTGAAACAAAACAACTAAAATCATAACTATCTTATACGAACCCTGTTTTTTTGTTCTACATCTCGTTGACTTTGTATCGCGGAGTAATACGAATATCCACTTTGGTGATAGGCTAAAACTTGACCAATCTCCTTTTTGCTAATTACGACGCTCCACTAGTCGTAATGTTGAATTAATAACTTAAAAAAATCATAACTTCTCAATACGAAATCAGATTTTTACGAAATTTATATTTTCGGAATCATGTCGACGTGTACTAATGCAACTTTTTGATCGCCTAATTTTTAGTTATCAGACGTTTTAAATGATTTTTCTCATATATTGGAATATATAATCTTGTATTTTTCATCATAGATTGACAAATATTATACATTTAGTCTATTATATTTGATGATTGTAGGGTTTGCGATCGACGATTAGTGACAATTTTGGCGATTGTCACATTCTCCCCTGTTGAAGGAATTTCATCCCCGAAATTCAACTTTTAGTGCCTGACGTAGGGCTAATATTAAGATAATACAATTCTAAAGCATACTCGTAGCTAGTATGGAAGAACAACATATTTTAGTCTTACATAGAGTGAACCGAATTCCGAGGGTTCTTCTTCGAAGTGAAGTTTAGATTCGATTTGGATTCCGGTGTAAGAGGTAGTGATAGTGCCATTAGAAAAGCACTTATTAAAGTCTAATACTTTGACAAGTGTTGAATTCCTATAGTAATTTAAAGGTTTCTGAAACAATTCTTCCTGGAATATTGAGGGATCTTAAGTATCGTGATGAGAGTTCTAGGATTCCTTTTATTTTTCATTGTTAGTCAGAGAGAGAGAGAGAGAGAGAGAGAGAGAGAGAGAGAGAGAGAGAGAGAGAAATAAAGAAAGAAAGCGAGTTCTACTAATGTTAACTAAATATCTTATGAATACTATTACATGTTGCTAAAATTATATAATTTTCCGATCGAAAGATTCTACTCAATAAAGGTTGGACTCATACGAGAGCTGTGAAATAGTGTTAAAGCCACCTTTCTAAAACCATATAATTCTAGAATCATATAAGTTATGTATCCTTCCATTTATTTCAATGGATGGATCCTGAGTAGCGTCTCTCGTGCTAATAAAAAATGTCCTTCCTTCAGCATTACCTCCTCGATTTTTCAATCTTCGATAATTTCTCTTGAAGTGGCCAGCTTCTTTACACTCATAACAGTTGTGACTTCCACCAATACCTGATCCTTGCTTTACGGTACGGGTCGACCTCATTCAGGGCTAATCGGTGCATTCTTCCTACTGTAGTTGTTACAGACCAGTTTATGCATGCACCTATGTAGTGGTAGTGGCACTCATTGCATAATGAAAGATCTCCTACATACTGTCTTAGTAGATTTGGTGATAGGATGGTTGCTAAGTAACCTTTTCCCGAGTCTTGTTTCCACCATGATGGTTGCAATAAATCACCATAAGACTTTCTCTTGTTGTTTTCAGACTCCAAAATGTCAGCCTTCTGGACCATAGCACCTTAATGGATTTCTTGATTAGTTAGGTTAAACGACAGCCTCTTAGCACTATCGTATGTAGTTGGCCTGGAAGCAACAACCATTCCTTGATTTGGTTGAACCAAAAACCTGATATGTACCTTTCTACATTTTTGTATTTAGGGTGACAAATTTGGGACAAAACATGGTTAGATCATTGAAGCGATTGGTATAAGTGTGTATTAAATTAGGTGTTAGCCATTAAGAATCTTTACTAGTCTTTCATATATATATATATATATATATATATATATATATATATATATATATATATATATATATATATATATATATATATATATTGATGTTTCATCTTAGTTGCGAGAGGTAGTATGACTTGTAATTTTTTTTTTTTTTTTACAAATTACATTTCGTAAGAAATTATGAATGTTAATCAGACAAGTTTCTTATATCGCACACAATCATTTCACATTGTAAAACATTTCTTTTGTGAAATACCAGTTTTTCTTATATATATATATATATATATATATATATATATATGTGTGTGTGTGTGTGTGTGTATGTATATATATACACATATATACATACATACATACACATGTTTCTGATTACCCATACTGGTATTTACATTGTGATTTATAGAATCACCCAAAATGTGTGGTAAGGGTAGGCAAAGTAAGGTATTTTACATCAAAAGACATAGCAAGTATACTATAATCTTTCTTACAAAGTTTTTCATAACTCCTAACCCAAAAATACCACTCTTAGCAATCCCAACTAGAGCTATCTACCAGAACCTAAAAAAGTACCAAAAGCACTATCAATTGCATCAACTGCTGATAAAGGAAATCAATCATCATGTATGAAGGATATGCTCTTGCCTTAAACACTACAAATCTCTACTCCAATATCTCCATGCCAAGCTCCATCTCTTCCTTCAAAATATGTTTTTCGGGATCTGTGAGTGTGCCTGCTCCAAGTGGTCATAATCATCTAGGATCCTTAACTCATCTATGTCCCCAACCTTCTCCTACTATCGGACTCTACCAGATAGATTCCCAATATCACTCCTCAAAATACTAAGTTCCTCCTTAGTAGAGTGTATCCTATCTAAGTTTCATGTGTATGTGGGACTAGAACTAATATCGCCTCCTCAATCGAAGTCTCAGGAATAGGATCGCACACCGGTGCTTTGGATGTCTCACATAACTTTTAGTAAAATCAAATTTTATCCTCCATGAGCAACTACCTATCTTGGGGATTCCATGGGTAGGTGGGACATGGCCTATTAGGTGATATTGCTGATGATGAAGGGGAAATGGCTCTCTTCCTGTAAGGGATGGGGATCAACATTCTCGGAATGTTATTTTTTCTTTTACCTATGATATACAACCTAAATGATCTATGGGAGGGTGGTGGTAAAGTTGGTAGAACCTTCATTGATGGTTGATAAGGCTCTGGCTTGCCCCCATCAGTAGCATCATCATCCTCCTTAGTATTTGGCTCCGAGTAGTCAACACGATCAGTAGATTCATCTTCGTAAGATCTAGATGAGTTTAGATAGTGTGAAATTGTAACACCAATCAAAATAGGTTAATAGACAATCACATGTGATTATACCAATCATATAATTTTGTAAACTAGTAATGTGATAAATGTACTATGTAGTTCATGATAAATTCTAATACAATACAAACTATCTTTATAATACAACTCCAAGTATATGTCCATACAATTCCAAAGATATAGAGAACGTATGAATTTGACTTCGCATAAGGAAGTTGTCATAAAGCGAACACTATATATCTCTAGAATAAGAGGAATTGATAATAGAATTAGAGTTAGCCATTAGAGTCTAAAAGAGAGTTGTAGTACTCATAAATACCTACTCGTGGATATAAAGAATGTCAAAAACGGAGTTCGTATGCGAAAGTTACGACCTTCCAAATAATTGGCTATCAGAAACCCTAATCTGACTGAACTCACGACGCGAACAAGGGTTTATTCACGACGTGAGGTGTCATCTGTCACACCCCCAAACCAAGGATGGCGGAAACGTCCGGGGGTGGAGGAATTCATGTATAGTATCATAACCACAATTGCAATAGTAATTTAAGCAAACACAACGAACATATATATAATTGAAAGAGTTACATCATTGTATGAATTACATGTTTCAAAATCAATTACAATATGTTGACAAAATGTGAAAAGTTTGACGCCTTAACGTCCCATCCCCAAAAGCACTTGGTTACCTGTTTAGTGATTTCCTGAGAAATACAAGTTGTTTGAAAAAGTGTCAACACAAGAGTTGGTGAGTTCATAAGCTTTTGATAGTAAGAGTTTGGAAATCGATCTTTGTAGTGAGTCGTATGTTACCGAGAAAATCCAATATTTTCCTTATAAAAGTTATGTAGTCCTAAAAACCAGGACCGAGAGTGAACAAATATTTTTCATACTTAAAGATATAAAAGTGATTTTAAATCGACATAAAACCCCTTTTTTATTTATAAAAATTCCCATAAACTTTATGTGTTGTTAACTCCCTATGTGAGTCGCCATAACCATACTATGACTAGAGGTAACCTGCACAACGTCTTTCAGACGCCCTGATCCTATGACTCTTGTCACCCACAGACCTGTCGGTCCTGCTGTAGCTAGCAGCAAGGTGTGGGATGTCAACCCCAATATAGATCTATACACAATTATCATGCTCTCCCTGCAAGGGATTCTGGTTGTAACTTACAGGAATTTATATCCCATACTCGAACGTATGGGGAGAGAATGTCTCACAACTTAAGTTACCAAATTTACGTGTAGTATGCATGAGTGTAGAACCTTTTTCTGTGGGAATAAAACTTCTGAAAAGTGTTTGTTGTATTAATAGAAACATAAACCATATCTATTATAGTTTATAAAAACAAGGGTAGTAGTAGTGATGTACATAAACTATACTTAACATAGTTTATTCAAACGTTTGTATGTAATGGATGTAATTTGATTTTAACACATTGTTATTTCTAGGCTTTATCTAGCCAAAAATCCATTTGTTAACTGATGTATATCTATATATTCAGACAAAATGTCATATATTGCAATTACACATAATCACATAAGGATATATACCTTGCTCAACATGTTACAAGGTGAAATGAAATTGATAGTATTTTTCTGTTGATAACATTTTCTGAAACTGTTCTTATAAAATTTATAGAAAAATCATCGAATGTCCAAATCAAATTACGCAAATTCTGAGAGTTTGGAAAATGAGTATAGTTTGTTCGTAAATTTTCCCATGATTTTTAGTGACCTCTAACTTGTGTGAACAAGTCCATAATCACAGACTGGTCCGGATTGATGTTTAAAATGATAGTCAGTATTGTAAAAATCACCATAAATTGTAGAAAAATAGTATGGAGATGTGTAAGTAGTCATTTTAAAGCTAAGAACTTGAACTACTTGCACCTTGTATAGTTTTGAAAAAAAATGTTTTAGTTGACCAAAACAGTCTGTGAATGGAGTCCAACATTTCTGATGTAAGCTATTAAAAATATTTAATTGTATTCTTGATGATTTAACTTGTATTCTCCCCCTTAAAATGTAAGAAAATATGAAAATGTAGGGGTATGAACTCACCTTGAGTGATTTCAGTGGGTGGATGAAAGAGAAATGTAGTATTCCACTCAAGAACACTAAGAAGATGCCTTGAAGGTTTGAAGATCTATCACTAATGTGATGGAATTTGTGTAAGAAATCTTTGATTTGGAGTAAGAGGAAGTGAAATAATTATGTGGAGGATGAATATACTTACCAAAAGTGGGAGAAAACTGAGAAGAAGGCCCTTGAATCTCGAAATCTTGGTGAGAGGATTGAGAGAGAAAAATGTTTAATTTTTGGTGAAATGAAAGCAAGTGAGTGAGAATGAGGAGAGAGGATGAATGTCCAGCTCTAAAAATGTGGGAATGACTTGTGATAGAGGTAAAAAGGAAAAGGAAGTGACAAGGTATGGTGGGGAGGAGTATGGGTTAGTCATGGAGTGGGTATGGTGGTTGCTTGTGTCATAATACAAAGAAAAGACAACACTCAACCTTTGTACTTCACCCACTCTTCTTGGATAAGGTTTTATCCCCAAAAACGTGATTAATCATTAATTAAGGGGCCTTATATGTTAAAATATAATTTTGGGTGAAAATCACGCATTAAAACGAAGAAAAACGAAGCTAAAATGAAGTTGTAGTAAAAAACCGGAAAGAAATGGACTTCCAGCGAGACCTCTCTGTCCTGGCCGGAGGTTCGGTCCTCCTGAGGCTAGGCGCGAGGCAAAATGAAGCGAAACAACAATAAGTGAAGAGCAGGTTCGGTCTGAAAGTAGTAGGAGCGAAATGGATCGAAAGGCGAAATGGAGCGTAATGGATTCAGACTTCGGGTTCGGGCCTTGTGCGAGGTTCAGGCCCAAAAGGGAGGGTTCAGGTCTGTGAGGTTCGGTCCCGAGAGGGGGGTTTCGGTTCCGAGAGGACTTTCGGTTCAGCAGCATGGTTCGGTCCTCTAGGTTTCGGTCCCTAAGAGGACTTTCAGCCCTAAGAGGCTTCGGCCCTATATAGAGGGTTTTCGGTCTTTTAGGGTATTTTACCCGTTCTAACTCCGTTTTAAGCGATTTTTGACCCGGTTAAGGGTTGGAATGACCCGAATGACTTCAAAAAGTTACGAGAACCATTGAGAGAGATTTGGGAGAGATTTCAAATAGAAAGAGATAGAGTGAAAACGATTGAGAGAGGTTTCGTTTGTGACCTTTTTGAGTGTCCGACTTCGCAATGCAAGGTCTGTAAACCCCATTAAGCCATATTTTAGTGTCTTACACACTCCCGATGAGTGTGCATTAGTGTTTTATCGCTTTGGTTCATTGTTTACCGCATTTAAGGCTTAGGAAAAAAAAATATTCAATCACACAGTTTTTTCAAATGATGTTTTCTCATTAAAATAGCGGATTGTTTAGTAAATACACAACATAAACCCTAATACGCAAGGGCTAATTGAGTCGTCCGGTTTGGCTTATTGACTTTGACTTGACCTGAATTTGACTATTGTCACATCAATTTTCCATATCTCAGAAACTAGAAGGTGTGTGACGATGCTACAAAGGGATAAGATCCAAACTCACAACGTGAGCAAGGATAACTCACAACGTGAGGAGTAACATGGCCACCCTACGAAGCTAGGGACGCAAATGGCAAGTCTACAGGATGCGCATGCAAGTCTCACGACGTGAGTTTTATAAAATTCACGACGTGAGAGTCCAAAATCCTTACTATAAATAGCAGGTCTGACCTCAGCTATTCCTTACACCATTTCCCTTTCTACTCTCTCCCTTGCTGAAGCCATCTTGCATCCCGAGCCCCGACGATCTCGTATCGCTGACCGTTTCTGCTACGATTACATAAAATCACGCTACTAGGATTTGTTGCATGGCCCCACTTTCTAATATTTTCAGGGGGAAACACATGCTAAATATTGTATATACGTTACCATTAGTTCTATACGATGGTATATTAGTATCAATGTAGATAGTTGTTCTAACTATAATATTTTCAATATATACAACTATTGTCAACTTGTTAGCATGCTATTGTTATAGAAATGTATTAATGTAGAATCTTAAGTTATACTTAAGATTCTATATATGTTGTGTGCGATATAGTTCCAAAGTTATATTCGGAAGTTCTATATATTAAAAAAGTATGTACGTTGTTATTATTGGTTTTATATCAATATAAAACTTGTTATGTTATATGGTGTTGTTATTATTGGTATTATGTCAAGATAAAACCTGGTTTTATTTCAAGTTATAGCTGTTATACTACCTAAATGTTATGAAGTTAGGAGTAATATTTAAAATCAAAGTCTAGTAACTTAGAGTTTTAGACACGAAAATGATTTTGTTGTTAGAGCTATAGGAAGTCGTCGAAGTCTACATGAGTAATTGTATTCATCAACTAAGATTGGGGATCTTAGCGGAAATCCTCTGAACTGTAACCGTTAATCCCGTGTGAGCGAGGAAGTCATGTATAATTAGTATACGGGTTGACAACCCCACTTGTGATTGTTAGCTACAGTCAACCATAAACAAGTGACGAACTATCCTTTTACTTGTTATTGTTTTAGCGTCGATGAAGCGTATGGTGTTGTTTCTCATGGAAATCATGAGTGTGTTTTATCAGAGGTATTGTGTCGTAGTAGGGGTTACAGGCTCAAGGTAGCAATTTGTTAGAAACATTATACTTTGTCGTATACAAGTATTAAAGTTATGTATAAGTTTCCCCCTACTTATACTCTAGGTTCAAAAAATGTTTAGGTATAACACTTATTTGATAAGTAGAATAGTATACCTGATATATATACTAAACGTTGAAGAGTCAAAATGATACTTTCAAAACTATACTTTTGAACTTGGAAAATGTGTTATGTTTATAGAGTCAAAACCTGTGGACTCACAAAATTTATGTTGACATATTTTAAAATATATGTGTTTTGAGGATCTTGAAAAGCTGGTATGTATTTGAACAGGAGAAGTTTTACTATTATCTTTCTGTTCATTAAGAAGTATGCCATAGTCGGATATTATGTAATAGGTTCTAGAAAAACAGTTATGTAACTTTCAAATATCAATAAAGGTTATGTATTTTCTTTAGTATTGTTCAATGTATGTTATATAACTGTGATACGAAGAATCACGTTGCACCACCCGGTGCTTCCGCTGACAGCCGGGGTGTGACAAACTTGGTATCAGAGCTATTAACTATAGTGAGCTAGTACTTTCATAGGAATGCACATGTATAGTTTAAGGGCTTACTCTATTAGGTTTAGGTATATCCCTTAGCTTATGATAAAAAGTATTATTAATTATTCTACTAAAGTAACAAACAATAATTAAAGCGTGAATACAATAAATAAGAATATAGAGTCATATATAAAGACTCAGACCCGCAAAGAGAATACACCTTAATACCCATAATGCTTTTGATCTCAAGGATTTAGATCAAATATTCCAACTGAAGTTTATATGTGCATAAATCCTATCACAACTAGGTGTAGGTGCGCAACTACATTTTATTATTGATCAGATCATATTGTGTAACGACCCGTTCCCGGTATGTTGATTTAATGGTAATTATAGTGAGTTTTTCAAGAGGGACTCGGCGAGTTCTAGCCTGACTCGCCGAGTAGGGTCGCGCCTGAGGGCACGCGTGAGCCGGGGACTCGACGAGTCCATATCCCCGACTCGGCGAGTCCATCTGTCTGGGTGAAACCCTAAAATCCCCGGGTTGCCCACTATTTATACCACCTTATAGCCCCCATTCTCGCCTCCCTCACCCTGAGAACACAGTGTTAGAGCCCCAAACCTCCATTGAAGAGCTTATATGTGTTTTGGTGCCATTTTGTGAAGGTGTGAAGAAGGAGAAGAAGGAAGAAGCAAGGAGAAGTGTTGTAGTGCAAAGATCCAAGGCCAAATCAGAGCTAATAGAGGTATTTTCGGAGTTCCATCTTGTTATATGCTTTAAACTTCCATTAGAGCTCTCCTAAGAGCTAGTTGATGCTTGTTCCAAGCCTTACACTTGCATAAATGTCTTATTAAGTCAGAATATCTATGGATCTGTTCGGGTGTTGTAGAGCCCAGATCTACTGTCTTTTTGGAGTTATATTGCATGATAACCATAGATCTACCCATTTTATGCATCTTTTAGCCTTATTTCCCTTATTCATGAGGTTGTGCACGTAAAGTTGGAAACTTTACATGGTAAAACAGCTTATTGGACTCAGATCTATCAATTGTATGCATTGGATTCAAACAAAATCAAGTAAAAATCAGTTGCATGGCGGCGACTCAGCGAGTCGGAAGAACGACTCGACGAGTCGGGTCGCGAGTCCCGAGTCCTTCAGTTTTATCAGTGTCGAGGGGACGAGGTGAGTTAGAGAGTGGACTCAGCGAGTTGAGGTTGAACTCAGTGATGGAGGGACTCGGCGAGTTGTTCATCAACTCGGTGAGTCCAAGGCAATCTTCTTGGGATCAAGAACAACTCGTCGAGTCTGTTCATTCGACTCGGCGAGTCGGATGAATATTTTCTGAGTTCTTGGATCAAGAGGGTACTCATCGAGTCGATGCCAGACTCGACGAGTAGCAGTGAGTAAGAGTGAAAAGTAAGAGTGGGACTCGGTGATTTGGGTGGCCCAACTCGGCGAGTCAGCCCAAAGGAGAGTTGACTTTGCCCGAGGGTAAAAGAGTCATTTTACCCCAAACGCAGTGTTTAGTATTTGATTGAGTGTGTTTATGGACTTGTAGCCTAGGAGATTCAGGAGCAGCCGCCGTTAGCTTTCCGAGCCACACACTCCGCAGCCAGCTTACGAGGTGAGTTTTCCTTCCAGTAGGAACGGGTCTAAGGCCACAATGCTGGCCTGTTCAGTTAGCAGTAGTTTTCGGATTTAGGTCCGATGCAGTAGTTGGTATGTTCGATGCCTTCGTGGTTCGAACAGGATTTGTGTGCTATGTTATGTGTTAAGTACTATGTGTTCCGGGCCACGGCCCGATGTAGCATGTCGTATATGTGTTATGCTAGTTGATGTGTTATGCGATGCAGGGGACAAGGTCCCAGTCAGTTCCGGACTTCGGTCCGATGCAGGGGACAAGGTCCCAGTCAGTTCCGGACTTCGGTCCGATGCAGTTAGTTCCGGACTTCGGTCCGATGCAAGGGACAAGGTCCCAGTCAGTGCCGGACTTCGGTCCGATGCAGTTAGTTCCGGACTTCGGTCCGATGCAGGGGACAAGGTCCCAGTCAGTTCCGGACTCGGTCCGATGCAGTTTCCGGGCTTCGGCCCGATGCAGTGGGCAAGGCCCAATATGTGTTTATATGTTATTATATGGTATGTGGTAGTTTGGGGGAGCTCACTAAGCTTCGTGCTTACAGTTTCAGTTTTGGTTTCAAGTACTTCCGCAAGCAAAGGGAAGAGCTCGGGGTGACAGCATCGCACACACCGCAGCATAGCTTTTATCCTGGGGATGTCTCTTGATGTTTTGGATTGATGTAGTATGATACAGTTTTCCGCACAATATTTTATTATGTTTTGGGAATACATCGCGTATGTTTGATGTTATGATACTTATATTATGGTTTTGATTACATGGTAAAACGAAAATTTTTGGGTCTTGTTTTTGGGTCGTTTCAAGTTGGTATCAGAGCCCTGGTTTGAGGGATTCGGATACACTTCCGGGTGTATCTGAACTCAAACTAAGGGGAATAAAAGATTTTAGTAAAATAAAAAAATGTTTTACAAAAGAATTTTGAAAGCACTTGGAAAGAAAGAATTGTTTTTAACAAGATAGAGGTGTGTGCATGCGGTCAGCCGAGCTCAAGTAAGTACTCCCAAATTACCCATACAAGTTATTTCTTCAGTTTCAGTTTCAGTAGAACAGCATGCTCGTATAGGGCTAAGGATCTAGGAGAATGCCTTATGTGCCTGCTTATGTGTTACAGCTATATGAGTATTGCATGCTAGAATTGAGTAGACAGCAGTAGGATAGCCTGTCTAGGTTATGCCTGATAGTATGAGCTTAGCATCCTATGCTAGTGCAGTTTCTTGTTATAAGAATAGTTTTGCCTGAGTCTGTTTCCCTTGTCCGAATGCTGCTTGCTTCGTGCTTGGTGGGGTTCTGAGTAGTGGGAGTTAGCCATTAGGTGAACACGTCACACCACATGTGATCAGGTTTGAATAATCCCAGAGTGCTGGAACTGGCTCTACTGCGCAGCTCTTGTTTGAGTCCAACCGTTGTAGGGACGGATCTTTTACTTGAAGGATTATCTGATCCTCATCACATGTGATGGTGTTTAGGTGGTGGCTAACTGGCATTATGAGGAGACCTACAGCAGCTGAGGACCAGTCGCGTTGAGCTTGAAGTTTCCCTAGGGCAAGCCTAGGATGAGAGTAGCAGAGAATGGCAGTAGTAGAAGTGACTTGGTGGAGTCAAGGCAGTTCTTGAGGAAAGTGCGGATAGATGTGGAAGGTAGTAGGGGCCCATACTACTGAAAGCAGAGGATCCGTACTCGAATTAAGGAAGGCCAAGACAAGACCAGG
Source organism: Lactuca saligna (assembly GCF_052625555.1). Classification (NCBI taxonomy): domain Eukaryota; kingdom Viridiplantae; phylum Streptophyta; class Magnoliopsida; order Asterales; family Asteraceae; genus Lactuca; species Lactuca saligna. The sequence goes on along the minus strand of NC_136421.1, from coordinate 141,912,784 downwards.
AAGCTAGTAGTAGTATCATGATCCCTTGAGATATTTCAGTGTTCTGATGTTGTTATGATATGTTTTAGAATGGTAGTTTTGCGTCCGAGGCCAGCAGCCGGCAGTTCAGATGCCGGAGGGGGATCAGGATCGGGATCAGGCCCGGAGGCCGGGCAGATGGATGAGCAGACTAGGGAGTTCCTTTCTTCTGAGGTTACCCGCATCATACTAGAGCAGACTCCTGTGATCTTCGGTTCGATCAAGGAGGGTATTTTAGAGCTGATGGATGAGAGATTGAGTACTTTCCGTGCTGAGATGGCGGCCGTGTTGGGGTCGCGCACACTTACGTTTAGGGAATTCAGGGCATGCGGGGCTCCTGACTATCATGGGGCACGGGACCCCATAGCGAGTACTAGGTGGTTGGCGGATGTGGCCAACGCATTCCGCACTAGCAGATGTCCCGAGGGGGACAAGGTCAGATTGGCGTCCTGTCTTCTAAAGGACAGGGCACGAGACTGGTGGGAGGAGGTCGGACATGCCATCGGGGATGATGCGGCACTGGATGCCATGACCTGGGCTGATTTCTCTACCAGGTTCAGAGTGGAGTTTGCACCGGTCATCGAGGTGCAACAGTTAGCTAGGGAGTTCCAGGATCTTACCCAGACTACCGAGATAGTGGCGGAGATCACCGCCAAGTTCAGGGAGAGGGCCCTTCTTGTTCCTTAGTATGCAGCCGATGAGGAGATGAAGAAGGCCCGTTATCATGAGATGCTGCGGAGTGACATTTGCATGTTTGTGAGCCGGTCCAGTTGTAAAACACTGGACGACATGATTGCTAGAGCCAGAGAGAGGGAGATTGATCTCGAGATGGAGAAGAAGAGGAAACCGGAGGCGGTTTCGGGTTTAGGCAGTGTGGGCAAAAAGCCCAAGGTTTCAGATCACAGGTCCAGGGGTCAGCAGAGCCACGGTCGGTGTGGCAAGTGTGAGAGGTTGCACGAGGGGGCGTGCAAGGCAGGGAGTTCCGGCTGCTACAAGTGCGGTCGGACTGGGCATTTGAGTAGGGATTGTACGGCCCCTGCTACTACGGTTACAACATCAGATCTGATTTGCTTTCAGTGCAATCAGAGGGGAGATAAAAGGTCCTAGTGTCCCAGTTTAGCTGCAGCAGGGAACGTGGTTGCACCTGCCCCTGCCACCTTGAGGATTACGGATGGCCGGCAGGGCCGAGCGGATGCGCCAATGGCGAAGAGCAGGGCATTTCAGATGACAGCAGAGGAGGCGCGAGCGACTCCTGATGTGGTGACGGGTATGAATCTTTCCTTCATCTTTTGTTATTATATCGTTTGTATATTACTTGATGATATGTTTTATTTAGGGTCGTTCTCGGTGAACGGCATCCCTGCTTTGGTATTGTTCGATTCGGGGGCTACCCGATCATTTGTATCGCTTGCGCTTGGCAAGAGACTTAGCAGAGCTCCCGAGGAGCTGGATTGCCCACTAGAGGTTGAGATAGCAGATGATAGGACCGTGAGGGTTGGCAGAGTGCATAAAGGGTGTTCCCTTCAGATATTTGATTAGCAGTTTTCAGTGGACCTGGTTCCTATTCCCCTGCGTGGGAATAAAGTTATTGTGGGCATGGATTGGCTGAGCCCCAATGGGGCGGTAATTGATTGTGAGCTTCAGCTAGTGAGGGTTCGCACTCCCAGTGGGGGAGAGATAGTGATTCAGGGCGAGAGGCCCCAGCGAGGACCGATCTTTTGTTCCGCCGCAAGGGCGAGGCGCTATGTTCAGCAGGGTTGCGCCGGTTTTGTAGCTTACATCTTGGATGCCCGGGAGAAGGGCAAGACGGCGATTGATGATGTTCCTGTTGTTCGTGACTACCCGGATGTGTTTCCCGAGGATCTGCCAGGGATACCTCCAGAGAGGCAGGTTGAGTTCAGGATCGACCTAGTTCCTGGTGCGGCTCCGATAGCCAAAGCACCGTATCGACTTGCTCCCCCTGAGATGCAGGAGTTGTCTACACAGCTTCAGGAGCTGTTAGACAAGGGTTTCATTTGGCCGAGCAGTTCGCCTTGGGGAGCGCCGATCTTATTTGTGAGGAAGAAGGATGGGTCGCATCGTATGTGCATTGATTATCGGGAGTTGAACAAAGTAACAGTGAAGAACCGTTACCCACTTCCGAGGATAGATGACTTGTTTGATCAGCTTCAGGGAGCGTCTTGGTTCTCCAAGATCGATCTACGCTCCGGTTATCATCAGATGAGGGTTAGAGATGAGGATGTACAGAAGACTGCTTTCAGGACCCGGTATGGTCATTATGAGTTCGTGGTGATTCCATTTGGGCTCACCAATGCCCCAGCCACGTTCATGGATCTCATGAACCGCGTGTGTAGACCGATGCTGGATCGATCGGTGATAGTGTTTATAGATGACATCTTGGTGTATTCCAAGACACAGGGGCAGCACGAGGAGCACCTGTGGGAGGTGTTGGAGACTTTGAGGAGGGAGAGACTTTTCGCAAAGTTCTCCAAGTGTGAGTTCTGGTTGCGCGAGGTGCAGTTTCTTGGTCATCTCGTCAACCAGAAGGGTATTTTGGTAGATCCGGCCAAGATTGAGGCCGTGATGCAGTGGGAGGTCCCGAGGTCTCCATCTGAGATTCGGAGCTTCCTGGGGTTGGCAGGGTATTATCGGAGATTTATTCAGGACTTCTCCAAGATAGCAGTGCCGCTCACCTGACTAACCAAGAAGTCGGTGGTTTTTCGTTGGGGGCCTGAGCAGCAGGTGGCGTTCGAGACTCTCAGGCAGAGATTGTGCGAGGCTCCGATCCTTACCTTGCCAGAAGGAGTAGAGAATTTCGTAGTCTATTGTGATGCATCGATCACAGGTATGGGAGCAGTATTGATGCAGCGAGGCCATGTGGTAGCTTATGCCTCGAGACAGTTGAAGCCTCACGAGGCTAATTATCCTACCCACGATTTGGAGCTGGGGGCAGTTATGTTTGCCCTCAAGATTTGGAGACATTACCTTTATGGGGTCCGCTGTATTATTTACACGGATCACAAGAGTTTGAGATATCTTATGGATCAGCCGAGTTTGAACATGAGGCAGAGGAGATGGTTAGACGTGTTGAAGGACTATGACTGTGAGATCCTTTATCATCCAGGGAAGGCCAATGTGGTGGCCGACGCCCTGAGCCGCAAGGTGTCGACGGCCCCTATCAGAGATCTGTGTATGAGGATGACAGTGATCACTCCGTTGTTGGAGCGGATCAAGGAGGCTCAGATGGAGGGCCTCAAGGAGGAGAGGCAGAAGTGTGAGAGGATAGTGGGCCGAGTAGCTTCATTTGATTACGACAGTCGGGGATTGTTGACGCTTCATGGTAGGATATGGGTACCGTACTGGGTGGGGTGCGGCAAGTATTGATGGACGAGGCTCATAAGTCTCGATTTTCTATCCACCCAGGAGCGACGAAGATGTATCGAGATCTTCGATCTGATTATTGGTGGCCCTGCATGAAGCGAGATATCGCTTGGTATGTGGAGAGATGTTTGACCTGTCGGAAGGTCAAGGCGGAGCACCAGAGACCTCACGGCAAGATGCAGCCGTTAGACATTCCCGTGTGGAAATGGGAGGACATCACCATGGATTTTGTCACCAAACTCCCCAGGACTGCACGCGGGGTGGACTCGATATGGGTAGTAGTGGATCGGTTGACGAAGAGTGCCCATTTTAATCCGATTCAGGAGAGTATATCGGCGGAAAAGTTAGCCGATATCTATGTGCGAGAGATTGTGACACGTCATGGAGTGCCGGTATCAGTGGTGTCGGACCGAGATGTTCGTTTCACGTCCAGATTCTGGAAGCGATTCCACGACGAGATGGGTACTCGTCTCCATTTCAGCACCGCTTTTCATCCTCAGACTGACGGGCAGAGCGAGAGGACGATTCAGACTCTCGAGGACATGCTTAGGGCATGTGTTCTAGATTTTGGGGGCAGTTGGGATACGTATCTTCCGTTAGCGGAATTCTCGTATAACAACAGTTATCATGCGAGCATTGATCGACCTCCTTTTGAGATGTTATATGGCAGGAAGTGCAGGACCCCGATTTGTTGGGGCGAGGTCGGTCAGCGAGTCATAGGGAGCACCGAAGTGGTGCTCAAGACGACGGAATTGATCCAGTAGGTCCGTAGTAGGCTGCAGACTGCGCAGAGTCGGCAGAAGAGCTACGCTGACAGGAGGCGTTCGGACTTGGAGTTTCAGGTGGGAGATATGGTCCTTCTGAAAGTCTCACCTTGGAAAGGTGTCATCAGGTTCCAGAAGAGGGGCAAATTGGACCCCAGATTCATTGGTCCTTTCATGGTTTTGGCCCGGGTGGGTCGGGTTGCTTATCGGTTAGATCTCCCTGAGGAGCTTAGTCAGATACACAACACCTTCCACGTGTCGCAGTTGAGGAAGTGTCTGGTGGATGAGACAGCAGTCGTTCCCTTAGAGGACATTCAGGTTGATAGCGGTCTAAATTATATCGAGAAGCCGGTCGCGATTCTGGAACGGAAGACCAAGACCTTGAGGAACAAGGTAATTCAGCTAGTAAAGGTGCAGTGGCAACACCGGAAGGGGTCTGAATGGACGTGGGAGGCTGAAGAGGAAATGAGAGCGCACTACCCGGAGTTATTTGCAGATCCAGCCGTAGCAGACTTCGAGGACGAAGTCTGAGACAAGTGGGGGAGAATTGTAACGACCCGTTCCCGGTATGTTGATTTAATGGTAATTCTAGTGAGTTTTTCAAGAGGGACTCGGCGAGTTTTAGCCTGACTCGCCGAGTAGGGTCACGCCTGAGGGCACGCGTGAGCCGGGGACTCGACGAGTCCATATCCCCGACTCGGCGAGTCCATCTGTCTGGGTGAAACCCTAAAATCCCCGGGTTGCCCACTATTTATACCACCTTATAGCCCCCATTCTCGCCTCCCTCACCCTGAGAACACAGTGTTAGAGCCCCAAACCTCCATTGAAGAGCTTATATGTGTTTTGGTGCCATTTTGTGAAGGTGTGAAGAAGGAGAAGAAGGAAGAAGCAAGGAGAAGTGTTGTAGTGCAAAGATCCAAGGCCAAATCAGAGCTAATAGAGGTATTTTCGGAGTTCCATCTTGTTATATGCTTTAAACTTCCATTAGAGCTCTCCTAAGAGCTAGTTGATGCTTGTTCCAAGCCTTACACTTGCATGAATGTCTTATTAAGTCGGAATATCTATGGATCTGAATGTTGGGGTGTTGTAGAGCCCAGATCTACTGTCTTTTTGGAGTTATATTGCATGATAACCATAGATCTACCCATTTTATGCATCTTTTAGCCTTATTTCCCTTATTCATGAGGTTGTGCACGTAAAGTTGGAAACTTTACGTGGTAAAACAGGTTATTGGACTCAGATCTATCAATTGTATGCATTGGATTCAAACAAAATCAAGTAAAAATCAGTTGCATGGCGGCGACTCGGCGAGTCGGAAGAACGACTCGACGAGTCGGGTCGCGAGTCCCGAGTCCTTCAGTTTTATCAGTGTCGAGGGGACGAGGTGAGTTAGGGAGTGGACTCAGCGAGTTGAGGGTGAACTCAGTGATGGAGAGACTCGGCGAGTTGTTCATCAACTCGGCGAGTCCAAGGCAATCTTCTTGGGATCAAGAACAACTCGTCGAGTCTGTTCATCCGACTTGGCGAGTCGGATGAAGATTGTCTGAGTTCTTGGATCAAGAGGGTACTCATCGAGTCGATGCCAGACTCGACGAGTAACAGTGAGTAAGAGTGAAAAGTAAGAGTGGGACTCGGCGAGTTGGGTGGCCCAACTCGGCGAGTCAGCCCAAAGGAGAGTTGACTTTGCCCGAGGGTAAAAGAGTCATTTTACCCCAAACGCAGTGTTTAGTATTTGATTGAGTGTGTTTATGGACTTGTAGCCGAGGAGATTCAGGAGCAGCCACCGTTAGCTTTCCGAGCCACACACTCCGCAGCCAGCTTACGAGGTGAGTTTTCCTTCCAGTAGGAACGGGTCTAAGGCCACAATGCCGGCCCGTTCAGTTAGCAGTAGTTTCCGGATTTAGGTCCGATGCAGTAGTTGGTATGTTCGATGCCTTCGTGGTTCGAACAGGATTTGTGTGCTATGTTATGTGTTAAGTACTATGTGTTCCGGGCCACGGCCCGTTGTAGCATGTCGTATATGTGTTATGCTAGTTGATGTGTTATGCGATGCAGGGGACAAGGTCCCAGTCAGTTCCGGACTTCGGTCTGATGCAGTTAGTTCCGGACTTCGGTCCGATGCAGGGGACAAGGTCCCAGTTAGTTCCGGACTTCGGTCCGATGCAGTTAGTTCCGGACTTCGGTCCGATGTAGGGGACAAGGTCCCAGTCAGTTCCGGACTCGGTCCGATGCAGTTTCCGGGCTTCGGCCCGATGCAGTGGGCAAGGCCCAATATGTGTTTATATGTTATTATATGGTATGTGGTAGTTTGGGGGAGCTCACTAAGCTTCGTGCTTACAGTTTCAGTTTTGGTTTCAGGTACTTCCGCAAGCAAAGGGAAGAGCTCGGGGTGACAGCATCACACACACCGCAACATAGCTTTTATCCTGGGGATGTCTCTTGATGTTTTGGATTGATGTAGTATGATACAGTTTTCCGCACAATATTTTATTATGTTTTGGGAATACATCACGTATGTTTTATGTTATGATACTTATATTATGGTTTTGATTACATGGAAAAACGAAAATTTTTGGGTCGTGTTTTTGGGTCGTTTCATATTGAATATTTAATTTGGGAGAAATATTTGATAGACTAAACACTCGATGATCCAAAATGTATAGGAATTCGACATGGCACATTCACGAGAATTGATAATCATAGAGGATACGGATGAAGAAGAGGAAGTTTCATTCCCTAGGATGGTAGGCGATCCTTACTACCCTATAAATCCAACCACCTTTCATCCAATACCTTCTGACGATGGAGCACCTTTACCTTCCAATGATTGTGTCACACCCCAAAACCGGAACGGCGGAAACGTTCTGGGGTAGATGACGTCATGTCCAGTATCACAACATATGCAATATAGTAATCAAAGTACAACAACCATTGCATTAATAGTAATAGTTTTACATAGGTTACATTTCATAGCGACATCAAAGTAATCCAAGGAATAATATAGATGCAGCTCGGTTCTAGGCTAACTTCGCAAAAGCTCCCGGGGTGTACTTGTCTATCGCTAACGTGAGAATACAAGTTATGTTGAAAGCGAGTATCAGCATTTTTATAATGCTGGTGCGTACATAAGTATTTAGTATCATTTGTATAAATACACATTTTTATTCAAAATAACTTTATGTAAGATAGTAGTTTAGAATCTACGGTGTATTCGCGTTCTTTCCTGAAAATCCTATATTTTCTAAATAAAATAAGTCTTCTACCAAGACCCGACGAATTTACGTTTTAAAGAGTAATTTTCCCCCAAAATACTATCATTATCAGAATACAGTATTTACTTTAAAGGAATGATGAGAAAATCACAAGTAAAATACCACGGGAAAAATAACATATGCCTCAGTAGTAATACTGCTGACTAAGGCAAAAGAAATCATAGACTCCAGGAGAGTATCAAATGAATGATATGCCTGACTCAGTCTAACAAAAGGAAGCACAGACTCCAGACAGTATCGAATGAGCGACACAGCTAGCAAAGTCTAAAACAAGAAAATACAGACTCCAGATAGTATCAAATGAACTATACAGCTAGCAAAGTCTAAAACAGGGAAATATAGACTCCAGACAGTATCAAATGAACGACACAACTAGCAAAGTCTAAAAGAAGGAAATACAATGTTAAATCTTGTTACCTTAAGACATGAATTATAAGGTAAACATGGAGATACTCGTAACCATACTGATTGACAGTAGAGAACTTGACGCCCTGCAAGCGTCGGAATGAATGTGACATTTGTCACCCCTTGGCTTGGTCAGTCGGGGACTTTAGCTAGCAGTCAGGGTGTGGGAGTGTCAGTCCCATGTAGATCTATACACACAATGCCCGCTCTACCTACAGGAGACACTGGTTACCAACTTGACAACGGGGAAATCCATGTCTAGAGGATGCCTCTCGTATTCTGAATTCTAACATAGGTACTGAACAAATGATAGAGACTCACGAATGAACTGACTCCTTTGGAATTGTCGTACTAGAAAGAGTAAATAGAACCTCCCAACTATTCCTATAATATTTACTAGTGTCTCTGGTCTATGAACGGTGACTGGAAGGATGCCCTTGCTACTTGTGACATCCCTATTTTTACGGCCAGAAAAGACCAATTTTTGTTTATGCTTTATAAAAATCAGAGTACTCCTTTTAATAAAAATGTTGCGGAATTTGTTCCCAGAAAAACATGATAAATACATTATTAAAACATTTTCGAAGAAACGTATTTTATTCATTTCAAAACGTTTGGGATGTCATCGTTAATACAGAAACATAAGCATAAATAGAACTTACATTGATTTACACTAGTGATCTACATCTCTTTAAATCTCTCAGTGTAATGTGACTTCATATCACCACTTGTGATATAAATAAACAGAGTGGGTCAGGTTGGGAAACCTGGTGAGTACATAGGGTTTTCAACCCACAATTATATAATTATTATATAAAAACAATCAAACAATCAACCCAATTACCCATCCCTATTATCTTCTTTAGTCTTAAGGATCTACCGTAAGAATCAGTTATTCCACGTTTATTTATTCCTAAGGATCATCCTAAGGAATCGACACGAAGACCATCATTACCAAGGATTATAGAATATATCTGGTGAACACGTAGTCCAAAACATCTGGTAAACACTTAGTTCAAAAGTAACTAGTGAATGCACTTAGTTCAAAATACCTAGTGAACACACTCAGTTCAAAGATACCTAGTGAACACACTCAGTTCAAAAATACCTAATGAGCACCTATTTCCAAAACACCTATAGGTTACGAGCCTGCTATTGTTCTACTGGACCGTCTAGTATCGTCCATGGTCGTCATCTATACTCTACTAGATGATTGGATCACTGACAACACTGATGTCTCCCATCGTGTTATCACAAAACAACTATTTCAACTACCCATGTTCTACCGAACACATTTTGTAGATATAAAATACATATATAGTTTAAATCTTTGAAAACATGTATAAAACGTTCATCCAGAATAAATAGCAAGTATTCAGATAATATGCACACATAGCAGTTAATTTATATAAAATACTTCATATCTGTGTGTAAGCTAAAAGTAACTATGCACTCACCTGAAAGGTGGTGACTTAGTACTCGAACAACGCTTCGATACTCTCAAAACAATTTCCTTCGATAAAACCTAGTACCAATACCACTAGGGTTTAGTCTAATGATAACCGCGACAAATTAATTACTCTGACTATTACTATTATTATTATATAAGCATTAATAACACTCAATATAACTCATAATAATAGCCCAAATAATTATTTTAAGGACCTAATAACATTCCTATAATTATTTGAAAGCTATATTAAAAACTGCGTAAGCGTAGCACACTTAAAGTGAATTTTATCGAAAACCGAAACTTTATTTGGAGCAGCATTTCGAAACCGAAAGACCCTTTTTCTCGGGACTCCGGGAGCCTCGGGGCTTCCTTAGGGTGCTAGGGCTTCACCTAGACTTTAGGGGACTCAAAAGGGGCTACAGAGAGAAAGTTCTTAGAGAGAGAGTGAGAAAATATGTGAATATGTGAAGGAGAAGGCTGCACCTCGCATCTATTTATAGGCACTGGAACCTTCGGTACGTTGGGCGTACCGAAGTCTTACGCTGGGCGTAAGTTCGGATAAGGCGGACAGATGGCGAGCTTCGGGTGGAGCGACGTGGCTCAAGCTAGACCGAGGAGCGCTAGGCGTACGCTGGGAGTAGTGAGGCTACGTGTCATCATCCGAAACGAGCACCGTGGCCAGCAAGCGACGATTGGGATCGTGCCACGTCAGCAATCTCGCAACAGCTCTCGCAAATTTACTTTTCGACTTCTAAACATCATAATTTTTGCATACGAGCTCCATTTTTACGTTCCTTATATCCACACGAAGATGGGAACGTACTCTACAACTTTCGTTTAGACTCCGTTGGCTATTTTTGATTCGATTTAAATTTTATATTATTAACAGACCGGGACAGGATTGGTCCGTTAAATCCTCATAACTTCTTCATCCGACGTTCGTTTTCACCCATCTTTTTCTCGTTACGCTACTCTTAATGATATCTTCGATTCTCATTTAGGTCGTGTTGGCTAAAAAACGCTCGATCTAATATTCGAATTTCGGGTTCTACATTGCTAACTCGAAACTTCAAAAAATCATAACTTCTTCATACGAAGTCAGATTTGGGCGTTCTTTTTATTGATGTTCTTATTTTAACATATTCTATGACTTTTGTTTAGATCACTAAGGCTAAATCTCTCTCTATCGTAAATTCACTATTTACGTCTCCCGATGCCGTGCCGGTTTTGCCGTAAAACTTCGGCGGGCCATAACTTCTTCGTTATAACTCGGATTTTGGCGTTATTTATAAAACTTGGTTAACATTATTTATTCTAAATAATCTTTTGTTGAAAAGTTGTTTTTGACCCCTTATTGCCTCTAAATTGACTAGCACGGATCTGCGGGCATTACAATTATCTCCCCCTTAGGATGATTACGTCCCATAATCATAAACAAAATAGGGCTCGTATAATGACTCCACATGTCATCTCTTCATCCTAGGTAATAACTGTAACTTGTATGTTGCTTCGAACGGGTATCTAACTCTTGGACTCCTTGATTGCAGGCGGTGCTCGGTCTTGCACCTGCTCGTTAGACTTTCAATCATGACCTTCTTTCTTTATCAGAGACTCCTTCTTCTTCTTAACAAACTTAGGATAAGTTAATTTTATTACTACAATTGACCGATGTGTCATATTCTAATGACCTATCATCGTATGTAGCAATGCTTAGACTCAAATCTCTTAGAGTCAAATTCCGGAATGGAATATGCCTTCCTTCATGGTCTAATGTGATATAATCACATTTTAACATGTAGCATTTCTAGCTACCAACATCTTTAACAACGAGCGCGATACTTCTATTGACCGCTTTGATTTCAATCGTTTGGTTTAAGTCGGACGCTACATCAAACTTGGTTCTCTGAACCATGTAACCGACTCATCACAGTCGGACTCAATGTGATATGACCACTAGGCTCGGGATAACAAGAATCTTTTAATCTTTACCGAAACAATGGTGACGACATACTTGAATAAAACGAAATCAATTACTAGCTTCTTGGTAACCTTGTGACTTTCCCTGATCCAAGTGTGAGTCCTGTGCTTCCGGTAGTATAGGCCTCTACTACCTTTCACACCTACTCATACTCGTCCCAAGTATTGTCTTGCAGTTTTCCAAGTTATTATCAAAAAAACAAATTTTAACACATAAAAATGTGTCCAAACAATCACAAAAGTTTCCCTAGACTCTACTAGGACTTCTTCTATGCGTATCTTTAGTCATCATTTCCGCTTCAGATCGGTGGAAATGCCATACGATGGGTCAACTTCATGAATTACGCCAATTATTCCGTTATCCTGCCAATCAAAGGTGTACTTCGGACGTACTGTACTCCTCTAAACGTACTGCATGACATATTCTAAAGGCAAGATACCACTCTTATGATATCTTCCGATAGGTGTCATTCACTATCGTAAGCCTTTTCATTTCCTCGACTTACTCAATTCTCTATGAGTCCTTATCATGACATTCTATTGTCCAAAGCAAGCATTTGATGTATCGAGACGAGAATATAGATAAAGGAAGAATTAGACGCATATTCCTTCTTATTACTCCAAAAACTTACATGCTAGTTCTAATATCGTAGTTAAACATTTAGAAACCTGAGCACATAAAATTTCCAGATCCATTCGGCAAAAGACCATTGATCCGTTCATATAATGCATATCATAAATCATTTAGCACATAAAAGCATCTTAGGAATTTTCCCTAAATAAGCTAGTGCTTGTGTCTATTCAGGTGTATTACCTAAATTTTATTAGACACACTCCTCACAATCATTGCTTAGCATTTTAAGTTTAAGTCTTGAAATAAATCCATATTCCTAGTTAGCTTAAACTAATGCTCTGATACCAACTGCGACATCCCCATTTTTACGGCCAGAAAAGACCGATTTTTGTTTATGCTTTATAAAAATTAGAGTACTCCTTTTAATAAAAATGTTGCGGAATTTGTTCCCAGAAAAACATGATAAATACATTATTAAAACATTTTCGAAGAAACGTATTTTATTCATTTCAAAACGTTTGGGATGTCATCGTTAATATAGAAACATAAGCATAAACAGAACTTACATTTATTTACACTAGTGATCTACATCTCTTTAAATCTCTCAGTGTAATGTGACTTCATATCAAAACCTGTGATATAAATAAACTGAGTGGGTCACGTTGGGAAACCTGGTGAGTACATAGGGTTTTCAACCCACAATTATATAATTATTATGTTTAAACAATCAAACAATCAACCCAATTACGCATCCCCATTATCTTCTTTAGTCTCAAGGATCTACCCTAAGAATCAGCTATTCCTCATTTATTTATTCCTAAGGATCATCCTAAGGAATCGACACGAAGTCCATCATTACCAAGGCTTATAGAATATATCTGGTGAACATGTAGTCCAAAACATCTGGTAAACACTTAGTTCAAAAGTAACTAGTGAACACACTTATTTCAAAATACCTAGTGAACACACTCAGTTCAAAGATACCTAGTGAACACACTCAGTTCAAAAATACCTAATGAGCATCTAGTTCAAAAACACCTACAGGTTACGAGCCTGCTATCGTTCCACTTGACCATCTAGTATCGTCCATGGTCGCCATCTATACTCCACTAGATGACTGGATCACTGACAACACTGATGTCTCCCATCGTGTTATTACAAAACAACTATTTCATCTACCCATGTTCTACCGAACACATTTTGTAGATATAAAATACATATACAGTTTAAATATTTGAAAACATGTATAAAACGTTCATCCAGCATAAATAGCAAGTATTCAGATAATATGCACACATAGGAGATAATTTATATAAAATACTTCATATCTATGTGTAAGCTGAAAGTAACTATACACTCACCTGAAAGGTGGTGACATAGTACTCGAACAACGCTTCGATACTCTCAAAACAATTTCCTTCGATAAAACCTAGTTCCAATACCACTAGGGTTTAGTCTAACGATAACCGCGACAAATTAATTAGTCTGACTATTATTATTATTATTATTATTATTATTATTATTATTATTATTATTATTATTATTATTATTATTATTATATAAGCGTTAATAACACTCCATATAACTCATAATAATAGCCCAAATAATTATTTTAAGGACCTAATAACATTCCTATAATTATTTGAAAGCTATATTAAAAACTGTGTAAGTGTAGCACACTTACAGTGAATTTTATCGAAAACCAGAACTTTATTTGGAGCAGCGTTTCAAAACCGAAAGACCCTTTTTCTCGGGACTCCGGGAGCCTCGGGGCTTCCTTAGGGTGTTAGGGCTTCACCTAGACTTTAGGGGACTCAAAAGGGGCTACAGAGAGAAAGTTCTTAGAGAGAGAGTGAGAAAATATGTGAATTGGTGAAGGAAGAAGGTTTCACCTCACAGCTATTTATTGGCGTTGGAACCTTCGGTACGTTGGGCGTACCGAAGTCTTACACTGGGCGTAAGTTCGGATAAGGCGGACAGATGGCGAGCTTCGGGTGGAGCGACGTGGCTCATGCTAGACCGAGGAGCGCTAGGCGTATGTTGCGCATACGAGACCGGACACTGGGCGTAGAGAGGCTACGTGTCATCATCCGAAACGAGCACCATGGCTAGCAAGCGACGACTGGGATCGTGCCACGTCAGCAATCTCGCAACAAGTCTCGCAAATTTACGTTCCGACTTCTAAAAATCATAACTTTTGCATACGAGCTCCGTTTTTTACGTTCTTTATATCAACACAAAGGTGGGAGCGTACTCTACAACTTTTGTTTAGACTCTGTTGGCTAATTTTGATTAGATTTAAGTTTTATATTATTAACAGACCGGGACAGGATTGGTCCGTTAAATCTTCATAACTTCTTCATCCGACGTTCATTTTCACTCATCTTTTTCTTGTTACGCTACTCTTAATGATATCTTCGATTCTCATTTAGGTCGTGTCGGCTAAAAACCGCTTGATCTGATATTCGAATTTCGGGTTCTACACTGCTAACTCGAAACTTCAAAAAATCATAACTTCTTCATACGAAGTCAGATTTGGGCGTTCTTTTTATCGATGTTCATAGTTTAACATATTCTACGACCTTTGTTTATATCACTAAGGCTAAATCTCTCTCTATCGTAAATTCACTATTTACGTCTCCCGATGCCGTGCCGGTTTTGTCGTAAAACTTCGGCGGGACATAACTTTTTCATTATAACTCGGATTTTGGTGTTATTTATATGTACGGAAACCTTGTGACATATTCTACAACTTGGTTAAGATTATTTATTCTAAATAATCCTTTGTCAAAAAGTCATTTTCGACCCCTTATTGCCTCTAAATTGACTAGCTCGGATCTGCGGGCGTTACACTACCCAAGGGAAATAAACTGGTCGATAGAAACCTTTATGTCTATACATGTATACATAGTATATAACTAATGTTTGAATGACCTTCGGATGGATAACTAATACCCACCAGACCACATCCCAACGAGGAAAAGGAAATAGGGCGAACTAACATTCCTAAGTCTTTCAAACATTATTTTTATAACTATACAAATACAGGCATGCATTTAATAAAAGATCTATGAATGATGAATGGAAGAATGCTCTTGCTACCCAAGGGAAGTGAACTGTTCGATGGAAACCTTTATGTCTATACATGTATACATGATATATAACTAAAGTTTAATCGACCTTCGGACGGAGAACAGATACCCATCAGACCACATCCCAACGAGGAAAAGGAAATAGGGTGAACTAGTCTTCCTAAGTCTTTCAAACATTATTTATATAACTATACAAATACAAACATGCATTTTAACGAAATAAAAACATAGAAGAAAACTCTGATGAAAACCTTGGGAAAACCTTTACACATAAGGATATTTATGAGTTGATGTCAGTTTGTAAAAGCGATATTGGAACATCTTAAGCTGGATAATACAGTTATCATAAGCAAAATCTGTTTTTCTATACAATTATTAATCACATGGAATTTATCTAATAACTGTACAGTTCAATTTGTATCCCCCCCTATAAAAGCAGTTAAAATCATTTATAAGGTTAATATATGGGTATGAACTCACCTGCTGTAAGTGAATGGGATGGAGGTATCGGTTGGGTGCTCGGTTTCAAGTGAAGACTTGTAAATACTTAGTGACCTAGTAACATATGAAGACATATGTTTACATACAATTAGTGTTTATAATACTAATTAAACACGTATAAGCATCCTAGTGTGCGGAAAATACTTTGGTTAAGCGCTAGGAGGCTATTGGGTTGCAATAAGGGAGTGTATGGCCTAGTTAGGGAGTTTACTCTTCAAGACTAAACTCTTTATGGAGTTTTCGGCCCTAAGACAATATCCCCATGAGTTTACGACTGTAAACTCATGGGTGGTGTGTTTTTGGATGCTAAAAGGTCTTATATCACTTGTAGGGTTAGGCTAGGTTCACTTTTAGGGATTATGAAGGGTTTAAGGCTGCAAATAGACCATTTAAGGGAGTTCACGGTTGTAAACCTAGAGTTTACGGCCGTAAAGTCTCATTTGGTGATTCCCTTCATGAATTAAGGTCTTAAATCCAAGAATATAGGGTTCTATGCATTATTCGAAGCCATATGGGGAAGTTAGGGCATCATTTTGCTTCCTTATGGAAGTTTACGACCCATGGACCAATCCTTGGGGGGGTTTAAGGCCTTAAACTCCTAGGTCCTTGGTTCCTTTGATGTTTAAAGCCCCTACTTCATTTGTGGTTGATTCTAGACATTTACCCAAGCCTTAGGAGGTGTTTAAGGGTAAATTTAACACCTTAAAAGGTGTTCACGACTCATGAAGAGGGGTTTACGGTGCAAGAGTGTTCTTGGGCTATAAACTCATGTTTACTCTCCATATGCTAATGTTTTGGTGTTCTAAGCTCATAGATGCAAATCCACAAGTCATATCTAAGCCCTAGGAGTGATTTAGAAGGGTTTTGGGGCTTCAAAACCCCACTTATGGGTGTTTGCGGTCCAAGAGAGTTCTTGGGCCGCAAACACATGATTTTGCCACTTTTGGATGACTTAAACATGAATTTGCATGTTAAATGAGGTAAACAAATAGTTGGGGTAGATCCCTTACTAGTTTGGGGCTTGAAAGAGGCGTTTTTGGATCAAAACCAACTATGTAGAGAGAGAAAGCGAGAGAGAGAGAGAGAGTAGAGAGATGGTGGAAAGGCTTCAAATGGAGTCCACTCACCTTTATATAGGGGTTGAGTTTGTAGCTCAGTGGAAATCTACCCGATATTGACGTTAAACGGGGCTTTTGGTCGCATCCGATTAAATGGTCGTAATTTGACTTGGTTGAAACTAAAATTTTTCAAGGGAATATCGAGGGTGTTTCTAATTTGTTTCCACCCTTATGAAGTCATAAAAAGTCCCAATTTAATTAACCTAATCCAAAAGGTTAACGGACAATTTAATAAAGCGGGTTTTATTAATGGAATAAGGGTCAAAATGACGGGATAAATTTCGGGTTGTCGCAGAATGGGAAGAGAGTGAACCAATGGAAGAGAGCGAACCAATAGAGGAAACAGAATCAGTAGCATCATCTTTACCACCAATGAACACACTTTATCGTCAAGTTCCAGGTGGAGCAAAGATGAAACGCACAGCATGTAAATCCATACCAATATGGAAAAAGATTAAGAAGAATCAGAAGGCAACATCTTCAGGAAGTCGTAGAGTTCAAGATGAACATGCACGAATAGCCCAAACCATAGATAGGTGGGTAGCAGAAGAAAGAGATGCTAAGATGTATGATACTGGTCAATCATGTCGACCACATCCTCCACATTCTTCTAAAGTGAACGTCGTATCTCAATTGTTTGAGAAAAGTAAAAAAATTGAAGATATGATGGAAATTATTGAATAAAGGGCTACTTATCTCTCCGGAAGAGTACGAAGGCTAGAAGGACAAAGGACACAAGATCAAGAAGTAGTGATGGATGTCTATTATGGTATAAATTTCTCTTATAACGATATGATTACTCACGATGCAAGGATTGCAGAGTTAGAGCTATACAATCAAACCTTGAGATACGAGGAGCACACAGGAGGTCTTGAGCAGAGAACTAAAGAACTTAAGGAGCAAGTGGTTAATGTCGCTGATGTGCTAGGTCATCACTTGGGTTTCTGGTAGATAAGCTAAAACTAGTGGTTGTGTAAATATAGAAAATCAGACTAGTTAAGGCAAGAAGTTTATAGCAAGGATCTAGAAAACCTTGCAAATTTTGGAATCTTTATAGAAACTTTTCTCTTATAAGCCTAAATAAACTGATGTAACCACCAAGAATAATATGAAGCATATATTACAATAATCATTGTGTTATCCATTATGTTTTACACTTTGAAGAATAATTGAAGTATTTAAGTGTTCATGTATTAACTTACTAACAAAACTCATAAAATTCTTATTATTTATAATAGGAACTAAAACAAAATGCCTAGAAGGAGTAATCAGCTAAACCCTAAACGACTATCAACACCACAACAACAATAACCACAACCACCACTAGAAATAAACCCCTCAATAAGTACAGTACAACTTGTAGAAATTATAGCTCAAAGAATTGTTGCAGTTCTATCTAATGTTACAAGAGATGGAGTTAGAAACGAAGGCGATGTAGGGACCACTAGAACATGTACCTACAAAGATTTTATGAATTGCAGGACAAAAAGATTCCATGGAAATGAACGGGTAGTTAATTTGAAAAGGTGGATAGAAAAGATAGAATCCATCTTTCAAATAAGCTTTTGTCCAGACGATTGTAAAGTATGATTTGCAGCATGTACTTTAGCTGATGCAACACTTACATGGTGGAATAGCCATGTGAATACAATGGGGATTGATACTGAAAATTCCATGAAATGGGAAGCAGGAAAAATCATGCTATTAGAGGAGTCTTGTCCCAGGGAGGAAATACATAAGCTGGAACAAGAATTGTGGACCCTAACCATGAAGATTTCAGAGATAAAAGCTTATACCGCTAGATTTAATGATATTCAAGGGTCCATCACTTGTAACCCTTGAATATAAGACGATTGAGCGATATATCTGGGGTTTAGCATCGAAAATCAAAGGCATGGTGATCGCATCAAAGCGTACGACTTATGATAGCACCAAGAGGATAGCTCATCAGCTAACCCTCACAGAGATCCAAGGAACAAAAGTAATCTCAAAGGTTGAGTCTCCTAAATCTAGAACAAACAAGCGCAAGTTTAATAGGACGAATCCCAAACAATCATCTGAGAAAAGACAAGAAGTGGCAACCAATTATGCAGCCACAATAGTAGTACCTACGCAAGCAAAATATCATGGTGCAATCAGTGCAACCGTCATCATCCAGGTGATTGTTTTGTCTGCATGAAATGCAATAAAAAGGGGAATACTGCTAGTTACTGCAGGAGCACAACACTTTCAACAGTCAATCAACAAACCAATAATGGGATAGGCCGTGGTGAAGGAAGAAAATGCTATGGGTGTGGGGAGGTTGGACATATCAAGAAAGAATATCCAAAGTTAAGGAGTCAAGGAGGCATAGGACGTGGCAGGGCGTTTGTGATCGGAAGCAGAGAGGCCATCCAGGACCCTTCGGTCGTATCTGGTACGTTTCTCATAGATAATTTATATGCTACAAAACTCTTCGACTCTGGAGCAGATCAAAGTTTTATAACTCCGACATTTAGAAAATTGTTAAGTCATAAATCGAACAAATTAAAAGAAATCTATGAAGTAGAAATCGCTAACGGACAATCTAAGAATACACATGAAATCCTAGAAAATTGTCTGTTAACTCTTAATAACTACCTTTTTCACGTCAATCTCATGCCAGTGCCTATCGGTAGTTTTCATGTCATAATTGGCATGGATTGGTTATCTTCTCACCACGCCGAAATTTTATGTCATGAGAAAGCCATACGACTACCCTTACCAAACGGTGAAGCCCTGATTATCAATGGTGATAAATCTGGGAAGAACTTCAAAGTCATCTCTTGTACTAAGACCCATAAATATCTACATAAGAAATGTAGCGTATTCTTAGCCCACATTGTAGATAGGAAGAGAAAGACAAAAGAAATCAAGGACATACCTCAAGTATGTGTTTTCCATGACGTGTTTCCTGAAGATCTACCTGTAATACCTCCTGTCTTACAAGTTGAGTTTCGAATCGACTTAATTCTAGGAGCAGTACCAGTAGCGAAATCTCCTTATCGGTTGGCTCCATCTGAAATGCAAGAATTGTCTAGCCAACTACAAGAACTTCTTGACAAAGGCCTTATTCGACCAAGTTTTTCACCTTGGGAGCACCAATTTTGTTTGTCAAGAAGAAGGATGGATCCTTTCAGATGTGTATTGATTATCGGGAGCTGAACAAGCTAACATTCAAGAATCGTTATCCGCTTCCAAGAATCGATGATCTATTCGATCATCTGCAAGGATATAGCTACTACTCAAAGGTAGATATTAGATCAGGATACAATCAACTTAGGGTACAAGAAGACGACATTCCAAAAATAATATTTAGAACTCGTTATGGTCATTATGAGTTCTTAGTTATGTCTTTTGGATTGACCAATGCCCCAGCAGTGTTTATGGATCTCATGAATCGCGTTTGCAAACCATACTTGGATAAATTTGTGATCGTATTTATTGTTGATATATTGATATATTCACCAACCAAGGAAGAACATGGTAAACACCTACAATTAATCTTGGAGCTACTAAGAAAAGAAAAGTTGTACGCTAAATTTTCAAAATGCGAGTTTTGGATTAGAGAAGTACAATTTTTAGGTCATGTAGTTAGCAATGAAGGAATTCATGTAGACCCATCCAAATTCGAGGCAATTAGGAATTGGAACACAACAAAGACACCAACAGAAGTGCGTCAATTCCTAGGACTTGCTGGCTATTACCGCAAATTCATAGAGAATTTCTCTAAAATAGCCAAGCCACTTATAACACTAACCCAGAAGGATACGAAGTTCAACTGGGAAGACAAACAAGAAGCTGCTTTTTAGAAACTGAAGCAACTGTTGTGTAGTGCACCACTCCTATCCCTTCTAGATGGGACATAAGATTTCGTCGTGTACTGCGACGCATTAAATCAAGGATTGGGATGTGTGTTGATGCAAATAGGAAACGTTATCGCATATGCATCATGACAACTTAAGGTGCATGAGATTAATTACACCACCAATGATCTTCAATTGGGAGCTGTAATTTTTGCACTAAAAATTTGGAGACATTACTTATACGGTACTAAGTGTACTATTTTTGTCTACCACAAGAGTCCCCAACACATGTTCGACCAAAAAGATCTTAATATGAGACAAAGAAGATGGGTTGAATTGTTGAATGATTACGAATGTTAGATTCGTTATCATCTCGGAAAAGCAAACGTGGTAGTAGATGCCTTGAGCCGGAAAGAATATATTAAACCCCGACAGGTACGAGCATTAACTATAACTACCCATTCTAACTTTACCGCACAAATTAGAGAAGCTCAACTTGAGGCTCTAAAAGAAGAAAACATCAAGAACAAAGCTTTGCGAGGAATGGAAAAGCAACTTATACAAAAAGATGACAGAACGCGACACTTTATGAACCGAATTTGGACGCCTAAGTTCGGTGGAGTCAGGGACTTCGTCTTAGAAGAAGCCCACAAGTCCAAATATTCCGTGCATCCAAGCTCTGACAAAATGTACATGGATTTAAAAGTACATTATTGGTGGACAAACATGAAGGCAGACATTGCTACTTATGTGAGCAAATGTTTGACTTGTTCTAGAGTAAAGGCAGAACATCAAAAGCCTTCAGGTTTACTTTAATAACCATAAATACCAGAATGGAAATGGGATCAAATTTCAATGGACTTCATCACTAAGTTACCCAAAACTCCTAGTGGGTTCAACACTATTTGGGTAATAGTCGATAGATTGACTAAGTCCGCCCATTTTTTACCAATTAAGGAGAACGACAAGATAGAGAAGCTGACTAGAGTTTATCTTAAGGAAATTGTCAGATTACATGGAGTTCCAAATTCTATTATTTATGACCGAGATAGTAGAATCACTTCACGATTTTGGCAATCTCTACAAAAATCCTTAGGAATACGTTTAGATATGAGTACAACTTACCATCCATAGACTGATGGTCAGAGTGAGAGAACCATTCAGACATTAGAAGACATGCTCTGAGCATGTGTAATAGACTTTGTAAATGCATGGGATACTCATTTACCGTTAATTGAGTTTTCCTACAATAATAGTCATCACACCAGCATCAAGGCTGCACCGTTTGAGGCTTTTTATGGACAAAAATGTTGTTCCCCTATATGTTGGGAAGAAGTTGGAGATACACAAATGGCCAGAGAACATACAAGCGATACCTTACGTACTGGACCCGAAATAATCCACGAGACAACTGAAAAGATCGTGCAAATTAAGGATCGATTAAAGGTTGCACGTGATCGTCAAAAGATCTATGCCAACATAAGACGTAAACTTTTAGAATTTCAAGTTGGAGAAAAAGTAATGTTGAGGATCTCTCCTCGGAAAGGTGTAATTCGATTCGGGAAGCGAGGCAAACTAAACCCACGGTATAAAGGACCTTTTGAAATTCTAGCAAGAATTGGTTCTATCGCATACCAACTCAAGTTGCCTCAAGAGCTAAGTAATTTACATGATGTTTTTCACGTATCAAATCTCAAAAGATGTCTATCCAATGACACTCTTGTTGTACCTCTCGATGAGATACAAGTCAATACCAAACTCAACTTTGTAGAAGAACCTATCGAGATCATGGATCGAGAAGTCAAACGATTAAAGCAAAGTCGTATTCCCATAGTGAAAGTTCGATGGAACTCTTTACGAGGACCTGAATTTACTTGGGAACGTGAAGATCATATGAAAGAAAATTACCCCCAACTATTTGACAAAATCCCATCCACAAGATAAATTTTAGGATGAAATTATTCTAAGGGGGGGGGGGGAGAATGTAACAACAGTCAAAATAGGTCAATAGACAATCACATGTGATTATGCCAATCATATAATTTTGTAAACTAGTAATGTGATAAATGTACTATGTAGTACATGATAAATTCTAATACAAATGAAAACTTTAGTTACAATACAACTCTAAGTATATGTCCATACGATTCCAAAGATATAGAGAACGTCTGAATCTAACTTTGCATAAGGAAGTTGTGATAAACCGAGCACTATATATCTCTATAATAAGAGGAATTTAAAATTGACTTAGAATTATCCATTAGAGTCTAAAAGAGAGTTGTAGTCCTCGTAAATAACTATGCGTGGATATAAAGAACGTCAAAAACGGAGCTCGTATGCGAATGTTACGACCTTCCAAATAATTGGCTATCAGAAACCCTAATCTGATTAAACTAACATCGTAAACAAGGGTTTATTCACGATGAGAGGTGTCATTTTTCCACATCTCGGAATCTAGAAGGTGTGTGACGAGGTTACAAAGGGATAAGATCCAAACTCACGATGTGAGCAAGGATAACTCACGACGTGAGGAGTCACATGGCCACCCTCCGAAGCTAGGGATGCAAATGGCAAGTCTACGGGATGAGCATGCAAGACTCACAACGTGAGTTTTATAAAATTCACGATGTGAGAATCCAAAATCCTTACTATAAATAGCAGGTCCGACCTCAACTATTCCTTACACCATTTATCTTTCTCCTCTCTCCCTTGCTGAAGCTATCTTGCTTCCCGAGCCCCGACGACCTCGTATCGCTGACCGCTTCTGCTTCGATTACATAAAATCACGCTAGTAGGGTGAGTTTCACGACCCCACTTTCTAATATTTTCGGGGGAAAACACGTGCTAAATATTGTATATACGTTACCATTAATTCTATATGATGGTATATTAGTATCAATATAGATAGTTGTTCTAACTATAATATTTTGAATATATACAACTATTGTCAACTTGTTAGCATAATGTAGAATCTTAAGTTATACTTAAGATTCTATATATGTTGTGTGCGATATAGTTCCAAAGTTATATTCGGAAGTTCTATATGTTAAAAAGTATGTACGTTGTTATTGTTGGTTTTATATCAATATAAAACTTGTTATGTTATATGTTGTTGTTATTATTGGTATTATGTCAAGATAAAACCTAGTTTTATTTCAAGTTATAGTTGTTATACTGCCTAAATGTTATGAAGTTAGGAGTAATGTTTAAAAGCAAAGTCTAGTAACTTAGAGTTTTAGACACGAAAATGCTTTTGTTGTTAGAGCTATAGGAAGTCGTCGAGGTCTACATGAGTAATTGTAGTCATCAACTAAGATTGGGATCTTAGCGGAAATCCTCGGAACTGTAACCGTTAATCCCGTGTGAGCGAGGAAGTCATGTAGAATTAGTATACAGGTTGACAACCCCACTTGTGATTGTTAGCTATAGTCAACCATAAACAAGTGACGAACTATCCTTTTAGTTGTTATTGTTCCGACATCGATGAAGTGTATGGTGTTGTTTCTCATGGAAATCATGAGTGTGTTTTATCAGAGGTATTGTGTCGTAGCAGCGGTTACAGGCTCATGGTAGCAATTTGTTAGAAACATTGTGCTTTGTCGTATATAAGTATTAATGTTATGTATAAGTTTCCCCTACTTATACTCTAGGTTCGAAGACGTTTAGGTATAACACTTATTTGATAAGTAGAATATTATACCTAATATATATACTAAATGTTGAAGAGTCAAAATGATACTTTCAAAACTATACTTTTGAACTTGGAAAATGTGTTATGTTTATAGAGTCAAAAGATGTGGACTCACCAACTTTATGCTGACGTATTTTAAAATGTATGTGTTTTCGGGATCTTGAAAAGTTGGTATGTATTCGAACAGGAGAAGTTTTACTATTATCTTTCTGTTCATTAAGAAGTATGTCATAGTCGGATATTATGTAATAGTTTCTAGAAAAACAGTTATGTAATTTTCAAATATCAATAAAGGTATGTATTTTCTTTAGTACTATTCAATATATGTTATATAACTGTGACACGAAGAATGACGTTGCACCACCCAGTGTTTCTGCTGACGGCCAGGGTATGACAGTGATATCGGCTATCCCCTCGTCATCCTCATCTATATAAGGCTCCTCCTCCTCGTAAAGCTCCTCATCCTCTTAAAGGGGTGAATATAGTAATGGAGCCTCTGAGGCCTGATCGTCTTCTGGCTCTAGAGAATGAGGCACCACCTGGTCTTCCTCTGTAAGTGGAACTGTCATCCAAATCCCCATGTCGGCTATGATACTCCGGTGATATTTCATAAGATATCAAATAGGACAAATGTTTATGAGAGATGGCACGAGAAATAAAAGATACATATAATTTCCAATTATAAGTATGTAGTAGATAATACCCATATCTCATGTGACTTCCTACGTGGGTATCTCAGACACATGATTCGTTACTAGGCCATCAAAGCAAGAATCCTCTCATAATGCTACTCAAAGCTAAGCCTTCAATCCAAGAATCATCTAAGCCCCTAATACAAGAAACCTTGAGTAATCAAAGTAAGTAACCAATCCAAGAATCCTTAAGAAATTGAACTAAATTACCAATCCAAGAAACCTCAAGCATTTAGTTTGCCAACTACCATATTCAAGTTTAGTCGTGCGTTGGTAGGACCATAAAAAACTTAGTTGCTCATTCTAGGTCTAGTTTTGGTACGAATGTTGTATAGTACTAACACTAGTAGCATTTGACCTACACTCTTATGTTTTTGATTACATGGATTTTTGTTATGATAGGTAGGTAAAACTATAAGAGTTTATCCATATAACTGTGTATCTGGATTTTGTTTTATTTGGTGTATTTTATTGATTTTTGGTTTTGTACTTCGAGAATATCAAGTAAGGATCACCCAGGTAGGAAAAGTCACAGGGTAGTACCATTTTGGCGTAATTTTGTTCTAAAATCCAGGAACCCATGGCAAAATTCCCATTTTAGACACATTTCCCGTAAGTAGTCTATTAGTAGGGTAATTAATAATAATACTTTTAGTTATTAGGATTAAAGGATAAACCTAATTAGAGTGCAAGCCCTAGGTTATAGTTGTATTTCCTAAGAAATAATAGTTCTCTATAACCAATAACTCTAATACCATTCTATCACACCCCCATCCGGTGGCGGAAACGTCAGAATGTGTGACATTTGATGTTATAAACAATCATTGAATATATTGAACAATACACAAAAACATATAACATAAATGTTAATAGATAGTAGGTTACATCATTGTTTTGTAGCAAAACAACATGCCACTTCCTAACATAGACTAAACACTTAGAGGAAAAATAGTACTTTCAACTGATCCCTTGGTGACTTCTCCCTTCTTACTACCACTTCCATTGCTCATTTTCCTTAGAGTACAAGTGGTTTTGAAAACATCAACAATATAGTGGTGAGTTCATAGGTTTTTATACCTTTGAAAATACTCTTTAGATAGTTTTTAGTAAAGGCACTTTGTTTATGAATATGAATTTCTTTAGGTATTTCATAAAATACAAGAATAGTATTACCTTCATATTTAATATTCTTAGCGTTTTAATGTTATAACTTCTCTTTTGTATCACCCATTGCACATACTTATTATCTAAGATTTTCACCCTTTCACTTATTGTTGTATACCATTCCTACTTCAAGGCGTTCCCCTCTCGGTAGGTTATTTAATTAAGGTTGGTTGAACAATTCTACAATGAGTTCCTATAATTGAGCATCCGACTTGATATTTGCCTTGCACGAAATTTCATCGAATGGGTTAAAATAGTATACAAATTTATGCTTGTTGTCACTCGACCATCAAGGTTGTAGCTAGCAACCGCACATGGGGGTGTCTGAGGAATGAATAAGATCATTCTCGCAGTCCCGTATAGATCTATACATATCATTCCCGCTCATTTAAGATTTAATGATTGTACGTCGGGGTTAGCTGAAAACTAATCAGCTAAATGATGAATAATATCGTTCTTATTAGGCAATAATTTTTTTAGCGTTATCGTATACTTCTTATTTATCGATCTTCTTATCTATAGTTTCATTTCCTTTATTTTTATTTCCTTCCATAATTATATATATATATATATATATATATATATATAATTATAATTATAATTATAATAGTTTAGATATTTTTATAGGGTACTCAGATACAGTAACGACTAGGTATTATGTTACCCTAGAGAATTGATCAGAATAACAACTAGATATAATATTGTCATAAGGTTTAGGTAGAGTATCTACCACATAAAATATTAACCTAAAGTCTTGTGCAACATAATGACTAGTCATAATATTATTCTTAAATTATTGGTAGGGTATCTCCCAGACATAATATTATCCTAAAGTTGCATGCATTTTATATATTATTGATATAATGTAAATATTAATATTTTACAAAATGAATAGTATATTATTATTAAATGTATCCCCCACCCCACCCACCCCCCCCCCCCAAAAAAAAAAAAAAACCTTTTAAAATCATAAAATTGGGGCTGTGAAGTCACCCTCGAAGCGTGAATCACAAATTTGGTGCAACATCGAGACTGGAAGCTTAAGGACTACTCAAAAATGGGAACTACTCGATTACAGAGAGAAGAAAAGAGAGACAGAGAGAGACAGAAAGAGAGAAAGAGAGAGAGAGAGAGAGAGAGAGAGAGAGAGAGAGAGAAAGAGAGAGAGAGAGATAGAGAAAGAGTGTGTGTGTGTGATAGGATGTTTGAAATGGGATGAGGAATGCTCTGGTCGTTAACTGTTATTTATAGTAGGTTTTTGGAGTGCATGTCGTGCATGAGCATGCTGTCCCCATTCGGATGATGACACTTGTCACTCTTGCTGGGTCACGTCATACATATCTTCGTGAACTGAACGTCAGATAGTGCCCCGCACCTGGCACATAAGCATCACACCCAACTGCAGTTGATTTTCTAAATTTTGTAGCTCACCCGTACAAGCTCCATTTCCAATGTTCTGTATATACTCACATGTAGGTCTCGACGAGTACTACAACTTTTGCTGGGTCACGTCATACATATCTTCGCGAACTGAACGTTAGATAGTGCCCCGTGCCTGGCACATAAGCATCACACCCAACTTTAGTTGATTTTCTAAATTTTGTAGCTCACCCGTACGAGCTCCATTTCCAGGGTTCTGTATATACTCACATGTAGGTCTCGACGAGTACTACAACTTTTCTTTATGTTGTTTCAGCTAATTCCAACTTTCATTTTTAGCATATTGTTTTGTGGGGTGGGGGTATTCTAAAATGGTTTTATAAAAATCATAACTCCTCTATATGGGTTCCGTTTTGGGCATTCATTGTCTTAAAATTTCTATTTTAAGGAGTGTTATGATTCTCCTTTTTATGAAATTAGCCAAAACTCGACTGATTCCGTTGTACGCTTTTTACGTTGTAAAATTATATATGTTGTTGATTTTTATTTCTTATAAAAATCATATCTCTTCCCTAACAAGCCAAATTTTTATGAAATTTATATTTCTGGAATCAAGTCGTCATGTACTTTCCAAATATGTTAAAATTTCCAGATGATTACATGAGTGGCACACAATAGACTAATATAATTTGATTATTAGTAAATAACAACACTTGTATTTAATTGGAAAAACATTATTTTTGGAAATAACATTTTACCAACATATTGTGAATTATAATTTCTAGGAAATAATAATAATAAAGAAAACAAAAAATACCTTAATATAATATGGTATGATTATTAATGTTGTGTATAATTTTTTGGTTACTTAGAATAACCAAATGGTTACAACTCAACTAGCTAGTCCTTAGTAAAGTAAAGAGGAATTGGTATTTGTCTTATTCCTTCTTGATAGCCAACTTTTAGGGAACAAATCATGGGATTTCTTTTGCATTGTTTAATAGATGTTCCCTTGTAAAAAGACCATAGCTTACTTTATGATTTTGCTTTTCTGTCTTGAACTTTTTACACACTTATTGGTATAAAAGAAAGGCACTAGACAAGAGAATAGGCTAGTTTTTATCTTGCAAAAATGTCTCCTCTTTTCTCTCTTAAATAAAAAAAAAATTTGAAGGCTTCTTCCCTTCTCCATGTGTTGCAAATTTGGTGCATGCTTTTGGTCCATAAAGTTGCTTCACTTTAAGCACTACTTTGGCATAAGGCTTAAAGCTTAATAAAAACTTTATTAGAAGCATTTACTATCATATTTTGGTGGTTCAAATCTTGCTCGGTGGATACATTATAGTAAACTTAATTTTAAGCTTAAAGTCATATTCATCAGCTTCCTAATTGCCAAAAGGAAACAAAGTCTTCAAAGTTTGTATCACTTTATTCTTCCTTGGTTTTGTTTATTATTTCTAATTTCTTGTAAAACAATCCTTGGAGGGTATAAAATTTGTTTTAGTTTATTCAAACAAAAATGTTTCCATTAATTACATCTAATTTTTTGTTTATATTTGGATGATTTTGAATTAAAACCCAACAGAACATTATGAATACCACTATATTGTTGAATCACCTACATGCCTTGTGCATCTTTCTCAAGGATACAAGACCCCATTCAAGTGGCCAAGAAGTCGAGACAAGGTAAGTCTTACATTTCTTAACAAAATTGAATTTTTACATTTCTTAACAAAATTGAATTCTATTAGAAATTGGGTACCAACAGATTGGATACCAACATATTGGCATGTCAATATATGGTTAGATTGTGTCTTATTTATTTATGAGTATAGTTTGTTTTAGATATAATTTGTGTTATCTTTATTTACTTGTTATTCATTAATTAATAAGTCATATTACTTGTTGATTTTCTGTTTTACTTGCTCTTTTTAGTTTTTACATTGTATCCTCTAATGACCTTGTATCTATATCTAACATCCGGATTCCCAGGTCTATTATTTTATTCATTTATTTTTGGATTTTATGGAGGGACTCGGCGAGTTGATGCTTAGAGTCGCCGAGTAGGGTCGCGAATTCTCATTCGGATTGATGACCGGAATCGGCGAGTTCATGGGTGGACTCGACAAGTCCGCGCTGTTTAATGAAACCCTAATCTGTCGGGTTTGAGACCTATTTATAGGCCCTTAGGTTCGTTATTTGCATCTATCAGTCCCTTGAGAGAAACCCTAGAGCACTTGAGCGTTTTGAGAGAAAGAGAGAGAGGAGGCCATTGTTGACCTTTACGGTACTGTTTAGCAAGGAAAAGGAGGTTCTAGCCAAGTGGAAGTTAAGGAGGTGGAGATTCTATGGATTTAGAGCTTAGAGCATCACATTTGAGGTAATATTTTGGCTCCCCTTCTATTGTTATGATGATCATACGGATTTAGGGTTTCTTGGACCCTTTATTGGCTAGATTTGATGTCCAATTAGTCCCTATTTGTGATGAGGCTTTAGATCTAGATCCATAGAGGTTCAGAGAGCCTTACTCATCAAGCTTTATGAAGATCAATGGGGGTTATGACCATGGGTTATGATAAATGTGGCTAAAACATCATATAGGATCAAATAGATGTTGTTTGTGCATCAAGATATGGACTTTACGTGATTATCATGCTTGGGAAGGTCGGATCTATGGATTAATGGAACAGATCTGACCTCAGGAGGTCAGTTTGGTTTGTACATGGGATGGACTCGCCGAGTCAAAGAACAGACTCGACGAGTAAGGTTAGGGTTTCCCCGTAAATCACACAGTTTGTGACACGCCGGGTTGGGGAATGACTTGGCGAGTCAGAAGGGATCTAGAGGACGTGAGTACGCGATGGAACTCGTCGAGTTGCCCAAAGGCACTCGACGTGTCTGCTCAAAGGTTGACCGGTGACCAATGTTGAGCAGGGTTGACTAGTGTTGACTTGATAGTAGTAATCACACAAAGTCAGGAAAGTATTAATGAGAGTTGTACTTATGATATTGGAGGACTATAGGTCGGGAGATTGGGCACGAGCGATTATGCAACATCAACGAGGTGAGTCTTCTCACTATGCCTTACCCGATGGGGTAATTATGTGTGACCGAAAGGTCTTATGTGTATGATGTATATGTGATGTAAGTTATATGTGATATGTTATGTGATATGAGTATGATGTGGACCGGAAGATCAAGATGATATGGACCGGAAGGTCAACAGAGTCTTAGATGGAAATCCCCTAATACACTTGGATCGGAAGATCCTATGGTCTAGAAAGGCGTATGTGCACTATATGGTATTTTGGGGAACTAACTAAGCATTCGTGCTTACAGTGTTATGTGTTATGTGTTTCAAGTACTATCGTGGATCGCGGGAAGGTGCCAACTTGATCAGTACACACTTGCAGATGTCATGTTTTTGAGATCTTAGGTTATGGATTATGTTATATATTTGACTTTTGGTAGATTAAATAATCAAATGTTTTATTAAAAATTAAATGAAAAAATGTTTTAAATTTTACGGTGTTACAGATGGGTATCATAGCCTTGGTTTGAGGGATTCGGATTCACCTTCGGGTGTATTTGAAATCAAACTGAGGATTTGAGAGATTTTTCATAAGCTAAACAATTTTTCTGTAAAATAAAAGAATCGAAAAGATACGCAAGTGAGCAGTGTGTACGATCAGCCAGCGCCCGAACAGTGATTTCCTAAAATACCCTTACATTTTATGTTATGAGATATATTGAAATGTGCTATGCATGCTAGAGTAGGCTAGGTATTCATATTAGGACTAGAATGGCCTGATTTGTGATGTCTTAGTTTAGGAAGATTTCTGCTGCCAGGAGATGCTTTAGAGTAAGTAGGTATCAGTGATGTTTTATGAGAGTCTACTGAAGGGTAGTTTATGCGTGAGAAGAGATAGAGTACTTGTGATTTGGGATCCTTGGAGGAGGACTTGGGGTGGATGCTGATGCGGTGTGGACGGTATTATTAGGCCCGTACTACTGAAGACACCGGGTCAATGCACAGTCCAAGTAAGAATCCTTAGGGTACCAAGGAACAAGTAGGGTGGGTTTATCAAGTGTATACTCGAGCGAGTCCCTGATATCTCTTTATGTTGTATTTCATAGGTAGATCATGGTTGGGACACGCCACACACCAGAGGTTAGTGGGACGAGTGATGAGGAGATTCGTAGGATCATCCACGAGGAGGTGGCTGCAGCCATCAGGGCTGAGATTCAAGAGATGTTCGGATATATTAAGACCACCTTGATTGAGACTTTTGATGACCAGTATGCTGCTGCTTCTGATCCTGATGTTGCAACAGCCACTGCGACCGTTGCTGCTGCCAGGCCGCAGGGGGGTGACTCGTTGTTGTACCGGGAGTTCAGGAAGACAAAGCCACTAGAATTTAACGAGACTCAGGATCCGATAGCCGTGATGAGGTGGATTTCTGGCATAGAGGGGTGCTTCTACACATGTTCATGTCCGAAGCATCTGTGAATTCGATTCGCGCTGAACCAGCTTCGCTTGGGGGTGAAGGACTGGTGGAAGTTCGTAACAGCTCACTATTCTTCAGCAGAGCTTGCTGCGGTGACCTGGGAGAGGTTCACCACTATGTTTTGTGATGGGTACGTTCCCCGGTGGAAAGGGAACATTTGGCTCAGGAGTTCTTGACCCTCAAGCAGGGTACTGAGTCAGTTAATGTGATTACCCGGATGTTTCACGAGAGGGTGATGTTCTGTCCTAAGCACGTGTCGACCGAGCAGACACATATGAGCCGATATCTAAGCATTCTGAGGAGAGACAATCATGAGTTTGTGGAAAAATCATCATACCGGACATTTGCTGAGCTTCAGATAAATGCCCGGAAGAAGGAGATTGAGTTGGAGATGCAGGCCAGGGAGGAGGCCGAGTCTCAGACGATGGATCAATGGCCAGCACAGTCTCAACCAACAGCCAAGCGGGCCAACCCCGCCGATTCGAGGTCTGGGGGTCAGAAGGGCCGCACTTGCAGAAAGTGTGGCAAGGATCATGATGGAGCTTGTAGGGCTGGTGCTTGCTACAAGTGTGGCAAGGAGGGGCATATCACCAAGGATTGCCCCAAGGGATTCATGGTCTGCTTTCATTGCAACCAGACTGGGCACTGGAAGGCGGAGTGTCCACAGTTGCGAGGGACGATACAGGGAGCATCTTACGGATCTGCCCCTGCTGCTGCGAGAGATAGTGAGGGTCGTCCGGTGAAGGCTGAGGTGCCGCAGGCGCGAGGGAGGGCGTTCCAGCTGACAGCGGAGGAGGTTTGTGCAGCACCTGACATCATGGGTGGTATGTATTCTATCATATATTTACTTTTATGTTGAGATATTGTGCTTATATTATGATATGTGTAGGTACTTTTCTTGTGAATTCTGTACCTGCCTTGGTGTTATTTGACTTGGGTGCGAGTCGGTCTTTTTTATCTTTAGCTTTTAGTCAGCACATCAGTATTAGTCGAGAGGCCTTGAGTCGACCTTTAAGAGTTTCCATAGCTGAAGACAGAGCGGTGTATGCTACCGAGGTGATCCGAGGGTGTGTACTCGAGATTTTCGGCGTTGAGTTTCCGATTCATCTACTTCCTATTGCAATGGGAGATGTCTTTGTCATCGTGGGCATGGACTGGTTGAGCAAGTTTGGAGCGTTTATCGACTGCAAGAGATAGCTGGTGACCATACGAGACCCTAGTGGTGGAGTTCTTACAGTGTACAGTGAGGGACGCGTTCTGGGTCAGCATCTTGTTCAGCCGCTAGAGCGAGGTAGAGCCTACAACATGGTTGTAAGGGATTTGTAGTATATGGATGCGAGAGTTGATTCAAAGAGACCGAGGTCAGTAGATGGGGTTCCAATAGTGCGTGAGTTCCCGGATGTATTTCCGGAAGACTTACATGGTGTGCCTCCCGAGAGGCAGGTTGAGTTCAACATCGATTTGGTTCTGGGGGCTGTGCCTATCGCCAAGGCTCTTTATCGCCTTGTGCCTCCAGAGATGCAGAAGTTATCCTCGCAGCTTCAAGATCTGCTAGGGAAGGGGTTTATTCAGCCGAGCAGTTCGCCATGGGGAGCGCCTATCCTTTTTGTTAAAAAAAAGGATGGCTCACACCGAATGTGCATTGATTACACGTAATTGAACAAGCTGACGGTCAAGAATCGTTACCCATTGCCGAGGATCGACGATTTGTTCGATTAGTTGCAGGGAGCATCTTGTTTCTCCAAGATCGATTTGAGGTTGGGATATCATCAGGTGAGGGTGCGAGATGAGGACATCCAGAAGACAGCGTTCAGGACCCGTTACGGGCATTACGAGTTCGTGGTGATGCCTTTCAGGCTCACCAATGCACCGACGGTGTTTATGGATCTCATGAACAGAGTGTGTAGGCCGATGTTGGATCGCTCAGTGATCGTGTTCATTGACGACATATTGTTGTATTCGAGATCCACAGAACATCATGAGGAACATTTGAGAGAGATCCTCAGAGTTTTGAGATTGGAGAGGCTTTATACCAAATTCTCCAAGTGTGATTTCTGGTTACGAGAGGTCCAGTTCCTAGGGCATCTCGTTAACCAGAACGGGATATTGGTCGATCCGGCCAAGATTGAGGCGGTGATGAGCTGGGAGGTACCGAAGTCTGCCTCCGAGATCAGGAGTTTTCTGGGGTTGGCCGGTTATTATCAGAGATTCATTCAGGATTTCTCCAAGATTGTGGTGCCACTCACTAGTTTGACCCAGAAGGGTGTTGCTTTCTCATGGGGTCCAGAGCAGCAGACCTCGTTTGAGACTCTTCGCCACAAGTTGTGTGAAGCCCCGGTGCTATCCCTCCCAGAGGGAGTTGATGATTTCGTGGTTTATTGCGACACATCTATATCCAGGCTAGGTGCAGTGCTCATGCAGAAGGGGAATGTGATAGCGTATGCATCGAGGCACCTGAAGCCTCATGAGGTGAGGTATCCTACTCACGATCTGGAGTTGGGGGCAATAGTGTTCACCCTCAAGATTTGGCGTCACTATTTGTATGGGTTCGGTGTACCATATACACGGACCACAAGAGTTTGAAGTACTTGATGGATCATCCCAAATTGAACATGCGGTAGAGGAGGTGGTTGGATGTGGTAAAGGATTATGATTGTGAGATCTTGTACCACCCGGGCAAGGCTAATGTGGTAGCCGACGCCCTGAGTTGTAGAGCAGAAAGTGCCCCAGTACGAGACATTTGTATGAGATTGACAGTGATGACTCCAGTGTTGGACACCATTCGAAGGGCCCAGATTGAGGCAGTGAGACCGGAGAATCGTAAGAGAGAGAGGGTTATCGGGCAGGTGTCGTAGTTCATTACTGATAGCCGAGGGCTTATGACTTTGCGGGAGGGACGTGTAACATTTTGATGGAGGAGGTGCATAGATCAAGGTTCTCGATCCATCCCGGGGCTACTAAAATGTATTTGGAACTGAAGAGGGAGTATTGGTGGCCCTATATGAAGAGGGATGTCGCGTGGTTTGTTCAGAGGTGCCTAACCTGTCGTAGGGTTAAAGCCAAGCACCAGAGACCACATGGTAAGTTGCAGCCATTAGAGGTTCCCGAGTGGAAGTTGGAACAGATTACTACGGATTTGATCACCAAATTACCGAGGACTTTAAGAGGGTTCGATGCAATTTGGGTGATTGTAGATAGGTTGAAGAAGAGCGCTCACTTCCTTGCTATCAGTGAGAGATTTTCCGCTGAGAGGTTGGCAGAGGTGTACGTGAGGGAGCTGGTATCGCAGCATGGAGTGCCGATCTCGATTGTATCAGATCGAGATGTGTGTTTTACTTCCAGATTCTGGAAGAAATTTCATGAGGAAATGGGTACGAGGCTACATATTAGTACCGCATACCACCCACAGACTGACGGGAAGAGTGAACGGACGATTCAGACACTCGAGGACATGCTCCGAGCATGTGTGTTGGATTTCGTCGGGAGTTGGGACACATATTTGCCCTTAGTAGAGTTTTCCAACAACCATAGCCATCATTCAAGCATTGGTATGCCACCCTTTGAGCTGTTATATGGGAGGAAGTGTTGAGCTCATATCTGCTGGGGAGAGGTAGGGCAACGTATGGGGTCAGATTCATGACACTTTTCACATATCTCAGCTGAGAATGTGTATAGCCGATGAGTCGGCAGTGGTACCATTAGAGGATATTCAGGTGGATGCGAGCCTGAACTATGTTGAGAGACTGGTGGCTATTAGGGATCGGAAGATCAAAGTTCTGAGGAACAAGGAAGTGCCTCTGGTGCAGGTCCAGTGGCAGCATTGAAATGGGTCAGAGTTAACTTGGGAGCCGGAGCTTGAGATGTGTGAGCAGCATCTAGAGTTGTTTGCAGAGTAAGAGTTCGAGGACGAAGTCTGATTCTAGTGGGCGAGAATTGTAACATCCGGATACCCAGGTATATTATTTTATTCATTTATTTTTAGAGTTTGTGGAGGGACTTGATGAGTTGGTGCTTAGACTCGCCGACTAGGGTCGCGAATCCTCATCCGGATTGATGACCGGACTCGGCGACTTCATGGGTGGACTCGGCGAGTCCACGGTGTTTAATGAAACCCTAATCTCTCAGGTTTGAGACCTATTTAAAGGCCCTTAGGGCCGTCATTTGCATCTATCAGTCCCTTGAGAGAAACCCTATAGCACTTGAGCATTTTGAGAGAGAGAGAGAGGAGGAGGAGGCCACTATTGACCTTTGAGGTATTGTTTAGCAAGGAAAAGGAGGTTCTAGCCAAGAGGAAGCAAAGGAGGTGGACATTTTGTGGATTTAGAGCTCAGAGCATCATATTTGAGGTAATATTTTTGCTCCCCTTCTATTTTTATGATGATCATATGGATTTAGGGTTTCTTGGACCCTTTATTGGCTATATTTGATGTCCAATTAGTCCCTATTTGTGATGAGGCTTTAGATCTAGATCCATAGAGGTCCATAGAGCCTTACTCATCAAGATTTATGAAGATCAATGGGGGTTTTGACCATGGGTTATGATCAATGGGGCTAAAACATCATATAGGATCAAATATATGTTGTTTGTGCATCAAGATATGGACTTTGCATGGGATGGACTTGCCGAGTCAAAGAACAGACTCGACGAGTAGGGTTAGGGTTTCCCCGTAAATCACACAGTTGGTGACTCGCCGGGTTGGGGAATGACTTGGTGAGTCAGAAGGGATCTAGAGGACGTGAGTACGTGATGGAACTCGTCGAGTTGCCCAAAGGCACTCGACGAGTCTAGTCAAGGGTTGACCGTTGACCAGTGTTGACCACGGTTGACTAGTGTTGACTTGATAGTAGTAATCACACAAAGTCAGGAAAGTATTAATGAGAATTTTACTTATGATATAGGAGGACGATAGTTCGGGAGATTGGGCATGAGTGATTATCCAACAGGAGTGAGGTGAGTCTTATCACCATGCCTTACCCAATGGGGTAATTATGTGTGACCGAAAGGTCTTATGTGTATGATGTATATGTGATGTAAGTTATATGTGATATGAGTATGATGTCGACCGGAAGGTCAAGATGATATGGACCGGAAGGTCAACAGAGTTTGGGATGGAAATCCCCTGAGACACTTGGATCGGAAGATCCTATGGCC
Organism: Lactuca saligna; assembly: GCF_052625555.1. NCBI lineage: Eukaryota > Viridiplantae > Streptophyta > Magnoliopsida > Asterales > Asteraceae > Lactuca > Lactuca saligna. Next base: position 141,875,818 of record NC_136421.1, on the reverse strand, counting down.
TGGAAAGGCGTATGTGCAGTATGTGGTATTTTGGGGAACTCACTAAGCATTCGTGCTTACAGTGTTATGCGTTATGTGTTTCAGGTACTAGCGAGAATCGTGGGAAGGCACCAGCTTGATCAGTACACACTTGCAGATGTCATGTTTTTGAGATCTTGGGTTATGGATTATGTTATATATTTGACTTTTGGATGAATAAATAATCAAATGTTTTATTAAAAATTAAATAAAAAATTGTTTTAAATTTTACGGTGTTACACTATAGGTGTGTGGTGAGATAGTGTACGGAAATAAGCGAAATAAAGAAGATTCATTTAAGAATATTTTGATCGAACAATTCACATATTTTGTTAAATTTGATTATGGAGTTTATGATTAAAATTGTATTATGTGTTTCTCTACGTAATTTTGATATTATTTTTTATGGTTACATATATAGTTGATTTTATATCTATAAATTGTCATATATTCGTTTATGATTACAAATTTATTTCCTTACATTGTGTTTTATTTGTTCCTGTTTACAGATATATGAAAATGTGTAGTCATATATGAATATAAAATATCTATTCTTAGTGATTTAATAAGTTATGAATATTGTTGTATCCTTATAAATCTATGAATTCCATCATGATATAACATTTCTTATATCATTAAAAGCTTATTTTTATTCATTTATGCATAAAGTTGTATGAATTGAATTATACAAGAAAAGTGGTATTATTTTATTATAACGATAGAAAAATTGATAAAAAAAATTATATTTTGTTAATAGAAATATAGGAAAAATGAGTGAATTCCTTTTTTTAGGTAACTATTAATCATTATGCTTGATTTTAGGATATTATCATTAAATTTTAATGGTTATTAGTTATTTAAAAGAAAATTATATATATATATATATATATATATATATATATATATATATATATATATATATATATATATATATATATATGTTCTATTTTTTAGTAAACTATTGTTTTGGTTATGTGATTTACATCTAATAATAGTTGTATTCAAACTCGATTGATTTTGACATAGCTTGTTCATTTGGTTTCTAAAAGTTATACCAGTGGTCCTTGGTGTAAAAGACACATTTGGTTGAAATGTCGAAGATGTAGACTCTAGATTTTGTCTGTTATATTCGAATAGAAGAATTATAATCTATATTAAAGGTTACACACCTTCAATATATCTTTTTATTTCAGAGTGCATATTGTTTATGTACTTTGATGTTGAAGTCACATTGCATATTTTGTTGTCTGGCGATAACACCATCTCATATAAATAGTTTTGTAGTCTTAAATATAGGTATGCAAGTTCATTCATCACATACTTGTAGTTGAGATTGCTTTTAGACATAATAGGGCTTAAACACAATTATTTACTTCATGTGTTAATTTCGTTATTGAATCCATTACTTGATCGAATATTACACTCATCAAGTGGTATCAAAGTGGGAATCATCAACTTGTTTGGTGAATGTTTTCTAATTTCATTTGTTGATTCAATCATTTCTGAATTCAATAATCGTGTCTTTGAAATTCCCTTTTCTTCAAAAATTGTTTGAGATTATTTCAATTCTGCAATCAAGATTGCAATCTATTCAATATTATTTTAATTGAGTCTAATATACTTCTTCATTCAAATAATTTTAATGGCTAGGCTGAGTAAGAGCACGATGATGAGTTATGAAAATTTTCTCGGGTGTTCATTAAAAATGCTAATGTTTATTCATGAATATTATGATGAATGGGCTAATCGTATGGCGGACTACTTGAATGGAATTGATGGTGATCTATGGCAATCAATCAGAGATGGACATTATCATGTAGAAATTATTGAGACAATTGGAACTACATAGAGAATGAGAATATGAATGTTCTAAAGGTCAAACGTGAACCAAATGATAAAAGATGCATGAGCAAAATTAAGAGGTGCATTACCTCATGTTGTTCACAGTTACATCCATGGATGCAGCACAACTCAAAAAATCTAGAACCAATTGAAAGAAATATTCCATCGAACTAAAAGAACAAAAGAGAATTTTATCACTCAATTGCTATTAGATTTGTCCGAGTTCAAGCAAAAGGGGAATGAGTCTATTGAATTTTACTATGATCATTTTAATGATATGTTTTACAAAATGGTGAAGTATAAGATTGTTCGTGGTGAATTGGAATTCCATATCACCATCATTCAAGGACTGAGAATGGAGTGGAGGAATATAAGTTTGTTGATCAAATCACATAGGAACTTCGATATTTATTCTTTATCTGTATTGTATAACATTCTGAAAGATCAAAGTTCGTTTAGCTCTTTTATCAAAATCAAATGTGAAAGAAGGTGTTTCTGATAAAGAGAAAGATAATAGCAAAGAAGGTGTATTTAAGAACTCGGATAGAGAAGCAGTGGCTTACTACTCTAACACCAATGCGAAGAAATTTTATATGAAGCCGATGAAATGAAATTGTAAGAGCAACACGTATCAAAGAAGTGATTCGAATGTGAACTTTGGAAGTTAAATAAAAAATAATGATAATGTTGGGAAAAACAATGTAGTGAATGATATTGTATCTCAAAAGAAATTTTTGGGAGATTCAAGATTCGACTGCAATTATGGCAATGAAAATAATCACTTGGATGGAGATTGCATGTTGAAGAAGCTTTTTAACAAACAAGAAAAGATTAAGGACGAGGCTTATTAATCTATGAAACTCGAAGAAGTGAAAGAAAATATGAAGAATCAATCATGCATGGCGAGAAGTGAAGAGATAATGAAGGGAAGTATCAGATATGATATTTAGTATCTGATGACGAGGACATGCATCATCCCACTTATTAAGCTATGTATGCAAAACATGGAGAAGACAGTGACGAAGATAACCAGAATGTTGAAGATGATAAGGAATATGAAGGACGATGCTTCATGGCTAAAACATCACGATCTTCGATTACAGAGAAGGTACATCATCTTTTACTCTCTTTTAATATTCCTTCTAACTAATATGATTATGTATTATCTGATATTGATGATAGTTGTTATTAGTTGAATAATCTTTTTATTTCTTTGAATAGTGATGTAGAAAAGGTGAAGACAAAACTTTTTGATGTTAAAAATAAGGTGGAAGAAAAGAACATTAGAATAGAAAATTTATCCATCAAACTTTCAAATGATAGTATTGATAGGGATGCACTCCGTAAGGATATCATTTTGTCGGAAAAATAAAGAAATAGTTACTATAATACTACAAACGATTATATGGTAAACTGACTTTGTTGTATCATTCATGAAAGGAACAACATAGAAAACTTTTTCCATTCATAACATTCGAAAAGGAACTTGTTGATGAATCTACATATGAATGTGAAAGTAGAGTATATTCGTATGATCAGGTGCCAAAGAATCCTTATGCAAATAGGATATTCAATGTGGATAAATATATGGATTCTAATCATTTGGTACAAATTGTGAATGACACGTTGAGTTCAAAAGAAAAAATGCAGATCCTGAATAAAATTGAATCTGCGACACAAAATAATCTGGTAGGTTTCACTGAAATAGAAGACGATTTCGATACTGTTAGTGAAATAGAAGAAGAAATATTTGTTGATTATTTTGATTTTTCGATCATAATGATTAATTCATTAACTCAAAAATGATGCATGTTTAAATTTAATATCAAAGGCTTATGATAATTCTTCTTCTATAGTATGCAACAATTTCACAAGTGGTTTGATTAAAATTCAAGACATAACAAAAGATGAAAGTGATTTTGATAAAGATTTTGATGATGAAGCTCTTGCTCGTGGAGTCAAAACTCATGTTTTCAAAGAGTCACATGAATACAAAAAGGATTTGGAAGAAAAATAAAAGAATTACCTTGCACAAAATGTTGTTTTGTATCCAAAATTTAAGGATTTCCAAAATCAAGTTTTTGTAACCAAAGGGAATGGGAAAAGGGTTGATTCAAGGTGAATGTATTTGTTGAGAAAGGATAATTTGCATGTGAATAATGAAAGTTTTTATTCGACTGAACATATTGAAGGGAATTCTTTAACTCAAACCGCATACTTTTACTGATAACAGAAAGAATGTGTCTAATTTTAGTTATAAACTCACACATAAATAGAAGTTTGGAATTTAGATTGTGAAAGGAGCTAAAGCTCATGTTAAAGACATACCAAAGATAATTTATGTTTCTATCCCAGTGGTTTTGAAAAATCAAATTGTGAAACAAAAAAATATAAATTTATTTTAGAAAACGGTTCAATCTAATCGAGATTTCTGATATAATTCTTACCAGAAGAATATGCAAAAATTTCACAAAAAATTGTTTTCAATAAGAAACTCTTTCTAAATCAAATGTGATTTTTTCAACCAAAGGATCTTAATTTTCCTAATCCAAGTTTTAATAAAAATTCAAAGGTGTTCTTTTCTAAAGGTGAAAAATGATATTCTAACTTTCGACCATTGATCGGACAAAAAGGGAAAATAATATCAATCAATATCATTTTCAGTCGGACAAATAAAATAGGCTTTTGAACATTATTTGTGTGAATATTCAAAAGGAAGTACTTCATCCTGAGAAACTTTATCGAAACCAAAAAATGTGTTCACGAGAAACCAATTGGTCACTCTATAATTCCTAAATGACATATTGCAAATGAAAAGTTAAAAGTTGGTTCATCAATGTCAGATAAATATGTTTTTCATCTCAAAGTTTTGAATTTGATTAGATTAAGCGAATTAAAAGAAATCTAATTTGAAACTGAATTCATAACTCTAAATTTCACAACATATCTCACATAAATGTCAAAGGACCAAAACAGACTTGGGTACCTAAATCGCTCAAAACGATTGCAGATATTATGTGATGGATAATATGATGAAAATTAGTATATCGATAATGGTTCCACCTTCACATTATTGGCAGTGTTGTAAAACTCGCCGAGTTGACCGATTACTCCTCTGAGTACTCGCTACTCCCCCCCCCCCCCCTTTCCGATGCGAGTTATATAATCCCGAGTACTCCCCGATCAGCCCCTTGCGAAATGAGTAGTGTTGTGAAATTCGGTCAACTCGGTGATTAATATGTATAATATACTTAATGATTTATTATTTAACACACACACACATGTGATTATTACTACATATATATCTTAAATTTTTTATAATTATTCACGAAGTGAGACCATTATGTGTTTTTCATTTTTTGTGTTTTCACATGTATCCAATTTTTTTATATATTTCAATCAACTTATGATTTTATCTTATGATTTTGACATATATAATTTCCCTAAAAGTATTTCTACAAAAATTTCCAAATCCGAGTACTCCCGAGTACTCGCGACTCGGTAGTCGGCCGAACAGGCACCGACTAACGAGTTCTACAACCTTGATTATTGGGAAGAAGGAGTATCTACAGGATTACAAATGCTTGAAAATGCTAGAATTATGAAGTTTGGGAACAATAATAAATGCTCGATCAAAGGATACAAAAACATGACAAATGGAAACTTTATGATTAAACATGTTGCTTATGTCTAAGGCTTACATCACAACCTAATAAGTGTTCCACAATTGGTTATAGGTACATGCAACCAAGATACGTTTTGATGAAGGAGAAAGTGTAATTTCTAACAAAACTTCAAAATAAGTGTTATTAAAGTCCAAGAGAAAAGGGTACATGTTTACTTTGGATATTGTAAAGCTCGATTTAGGTATTATTAATTTTTGGTCCCTTATATATCAGGGTGTTGCTCTTTGGCCTTGGTTTGCAAGTTTGAGGGAGACGAGGGGCCATTTGTGATGACCCGATACTTTCCAGTCAATAAAAATCAATTCCGAAAAATAAAATCTCGAGTTTTATCTATTTCGTAAATTCTTGAAGGTTAGAAAATAACTTAAATTATATAAATAATGTTTATATAAGTTTCGGAATCAATAATTCACAAAAACCAAGGTTTTCCTTGGAACCGAAAACCCTTGCACAAAACCCTTTTTGGCCGAAAACCTTTGGACTGAGAAATGATTTTGGCCGAAGACCCATTCTCACTCGAGAACTCTTTTTCCGGCCGAAAACCCAATCGATATAAATGTTTTTCCTCGAAAACTTTATCATTTCTCACTCATTTCACCCAAAAACACTCTCATTTTGCTCCCAAGGATCATCTACGAACATTTATATCTTTAAGTGGAAACCTTTGAATCTTCATATTTTCACCAAGAACACCAAGAACATCCTTCAAATCTTTAAGTGACCGAAAACAACATCAGAACCGAGAACCCATGTTCAGCCAAAAACTTGTTCCGACCGAAAACACATCAAGACCGAGAACCTGATTCTCGGTTGAGCTTTGATCGAAAATCCTCCCATTTCCTTCAATTAATTTTTGGTAATCACTCTCAACACAAAAACAAGTATTTTCCAACACTTTAATTAATAGTTTCGCTAATTTAAATACAATTATTTGTTTAACTATTATTATGATACCGTTAGTTCCGCGTACGTCAACTCGAGGGTCATCTTTCCGGTCTTGCTGTCCAGCACGTACACATAAACAAATGTGAGTTCATACCCCCTACATTTTCACTGTTTTTAATGTTTTCAGGGGGAATACAAGTAAAGCACAAGGACTTTTGTGTTTATATACAAACGCTTTCGAACGGATTAAAAACTTTTGCAATTGATACAAACCGAGTAATCACTACATTTTATAAAAATATTTGGATATTTTTAACCCTTTTGTAACATGTCAAGCATAAGGGTAGTATTTCCAACATACAATCAAAATTGCAAAGTCTATAGTACAGTAAACATCTTACATGTAAACTATAGTTGATATAGTTTTGGAACATTACACTACTTTTATAGAATTCAATACACGAAACGAGAACATACATACAAACTATAATAGGTATAGTTTGGGATACAATACATTGCTTTACCGTTTCAAGAACATTGTACAGGAACGAACACATATAACCTATGGTAGATATAGTTTATGGTATACAATACTATTTTCCAAATACAAGAGTACAATACTAAATAATTATTTAAGTATAATTATTTTACACTACAAGGTTATACATACAGTTTTTCAAGTATAAGAAAACACTACAATACCACACGTAAACTAGTTAATACAGGGTTGTGAGGCACTACATCAATTGTATCCATTAGGGTACGGAACTAAATCTGATACAGTACAACCATAGTCTACTGGAGGGGGAGCGTGAGATTTGTGTATAGATCTATACGTTATGGACAATACCACACCTAAACTATTAGCTACAGTTAGGCCGGCAGGCCTGGGGTGGCAAATATCATACCATTCCGACGCCTGAAGAACATCGTAGAGGTCACTAGGTCGCATTAAGGATGGTTATATCAAACTCACAATAGTATAAACTATCCATTTGTTTACGGGATTTCAATTCTTCAAATAGTTTTATCTTAATTAATAGAACTACTATACAATACAACTGGAGGATTGCATGGAATACAAACACTTGGTTTTATTTGAAGTAATAAAAGTACTATACATTACTGGTGGTATCCAGGGATTTCATACAAAGGTTTTCAAACAGAAAAATACTATACATTACTGGTGGTATGTAGGAACTTCATACAATGGTTTTCAAACTGAATAATACAATACATTACTGGTGGTATCCAGGGATTTTATACAAAGTCTTTCATACAAAACAAGACTTTACAATACAACTGGTGGTATCCAGCCATACACACAAAGATATACAAACAAGAGTTCTTATCAAACACTACTATGATATACAATTACATAATACAGTAACAAACATTCATTTTGGTCTTTTCGTCTAAGACTACTTTTCATTACAAATGAAAATATTGGATTTTCTTGAGAGACATACAAACTTTTTCAAAGAATTAAAGAGAATATTTCATTACAAACACACTCTTATGAACTCACCAACTTAAATATCGATACAATTTCAAAACCACTTGTATTCTTAGGGAATCGGTAGATAGGTACACCCGCACGTTTTTAGAAGACGAAGCTTGTAGAGTCACATCTTTTATACTTTTGTTATACATTTTGATGTTATACGAACTATGTATCGAACATATCTAAATACCTTAATTATGTTGGATTAATGTCTAAGTCCATAACTATATTTGGTATGTACTTGACCGACTCGGCATGGTCCATTTGGGTTGCACTTCACCGACACAATTTATATGGATAGTCTTTTGAGAATAGTATATTTATGATTTATATTAGTATATTATAAGTTCTAATATATTAATAAGGAATCATATTATTTAATTAGTATTGATCAAGACTTAATTTAGAATTAATTAAGTGATCAAAATGAACTAATTAAATATGGACTCTTATATATATGGAATGGGCCAAGTTCATTTAGGTTGGGCTAAGTTTTCATGGATAGTCCATGGAGTCTTTAACCTATGGATCATATGAAATGAAAGGTCATGGGTTTAACCCTAGTCTCCATACTATATAAAGATGTCCTTGGTTGGTGAAATTGGCACTAGTGTGGGTACACTATGAAGGGCTAGCCGATTTCACTAGAGAGAACCAAGCATTCATATTCTGTAAAGTCTTCCAATGTGTTTTGATGATTTGTGATTCCACTTGAGGCTTCCACACTATTGGGGCTAAGCTCTTAAAGCTTGAAGATATCAAGCTACATCAAAAAGTATTCAACCAACTAGTACTTTGTAGTATAAGAACTTCATAATATGCTAGTTAGGATTAAAGCCTTGGAAAGATCTTATTTACATGTATAATAGAGAAAACATAGATCCAAGGTATTTAGGGTTGCATTTACACTTAGGAGTGTTAGAATGCTCAAAACCCAACAAATTATTTAATGTAATGGTTGTGTTTACTTTGATTATTATGATGCAATTGTTGGGATACTGTACATGACATCCTCCGCCCCCGAACGTTTCTGTCATTACGGTTTAGAGGTGTGACACCATTTCTGCCAGGTTTGGACTTTTGGAGGCGAAGCTCGATGGGCATTCCCTTGGGGAATGCAAGGCGTTTATGCGTGGAGCTCAATCCCTAATTTTGAGGGTTTAAGACATATTTAAACACCTTAATTCCTAGGTGTTGGCCTCATTTCCAGCCTCCATAGTTTCCAAACCTTAATATCGAAACCCTAGAGCCTCTAATAGTGTTGTGAGCACATTGTGTGTGTTTTGGTGAGTGTTTGAAGCCCATTCAAGGAAGAGAAGATTAGTAGAAGGCGGTGGTTCAAGGAGGAGCTTATATATCTTGGTTCTCTGCTCCATTTCCATTTCATTCAAGGTATAAAGCTCTAACATTGCTCATTAGAATCTTAGATCTAAGTCTTAATGGATTTAGTCCCTTTTGGTCCCATAGTAGAGGTTTTTTAGTTTGTGATCACTCTAGATGCTTTAAATTGCTCCTCTTAGTGTTTCTTAGGTTCTAAATTCATAAAGTTCGCCTCTTTAGAGTTGTATAAGCCCCATGCATGAGGTTAAGCCCTTTTATGGAAGCTGAGTGCTATATCTTGAATTTGGGAACTCTTGGAGCATGCAAAGTCACCAAGTTAGTGAGTTTATCCTTCTAGATGTTCTTTAGGACTTGGATCTATGTTTTGGTCATGTAGGTTCAAGCATTAAGTGCTTAATGATCATCCTTGGAAGTCAATGTGCAAACGTCCAACGTAAGAGAGAGGAACACCCAACGTTTCGGCTAAGGCTCACGATATGTGGCTGGTGACGAATGCCCAACGTTCCACAAGGGAACGCCCAACGTTCGGCTCATTAGTGGGTGCTTCTTTGGGCCATCTCTTGGAATCTTGAGCTTTGGGCTTGGTTTAGGTGTTTTTTTGTTGGACTTACTTTGGACTGAAGGTTCCCTTTGGAGTGTTGGGCTTCTTGTCTTGTTGGTCTTGCCCTGTTGTTCGTAGGACAGTATATTAGGCCTTAGTGGGCCCAAGGGATTTGGGCCTTAATAGGCGCAATTGGCTTGGACAATTTGTGGGCCTAGTGTTTGAGTCTAGCCATGATTATTTATTGAGTTTAGCTTTAGGTTTGTCTCAGTGTTTGGAGCCGTTTCGCAACAGCCGCAACATTTGTAGGTTTTGGCTATCTTTGAGGTGAGTTTTCCTCAATGTACTGTCGGGTCGAAGGCACCAAAGCCGACCCTTTTGGTTTGATAACCTGATATTGTTGATATGCTGAGTATGGAGTGGTTATGCATGCTATTCTTGATTTGTTAGTCTTGATATGCTAGTCTAGTAGATCTGTAGGACTACTTGTGATACTGTCTGTTAATCTGTATATGATATTACGTGTTATATGTCAACATATTGGGTGGGTTAGGTTGAGGTTGTACTGCTCTGTGATGTAGCCAACAAACCCTGGAGCATATCAAATATGAGCTGAGGGCCAGGGAGAGCATGACAGACTCATACTAAGGGCTCATGAGCATTCCAGATATGAGCTGAGGTTTGAGGAAGGGCATGCTAGCTTGTACTAAGGGCTTAGTAAAATTCACTCTAATGACTGATCAGGCTGTAGAGCAAGCCATACATAAGATGTGGGCCCATGGGGCAAGCTAGACTTATGTTGTGGGCTTGGGGCAAATCCAATATGTTACTTTTGGACTCATTGCATGGTGTTATTATATTTGTGGTATTTGTTATGTATCGGTATTTTGGGGGAACTCACTAAGCTCTGGGCTTATAATTTTGGATTATCTTTCAGGTACCTTAGTGGATTGTGGGAAGGCGAAGGCATGATCGTGAACCTCTTCGTATTGTGTTTTATGATTTTGGGAAAACTCTTATATCTAAACTATTTTGAAAACTACAATGTAAAAAATTATGATTTTTGGTTGGTTGAAAAAGTTTAAAATTTTTAATGAATTTTGATGGATGTTACAGATATGAAACATATTGTTGGTTTACATTCAATTTGTTTACTATCGAAGGCATCTTCAGTTATAAGTTGGCTATGACATCGAAAGCTTTCTCTTTTAAATTTCAAAAATCTTAATAATCTTGTTGTTAATGATTTAGTTCGAGGTTTACTAGTGCTTAAATTTGATAATGATTATTTGTGTGCAACATGTGAACAATGAAAGAAATATAGACAAGGACATCCAGTAACTATTGACTCGAATATTGTTGATCAAGTTGAACTTCTACATATTGATCTATTTGGACCTTTAATGATTGAATAAATTGCTCAAAAGAAGTATATTGTTGTTATCGTGGATGATTTTTCACACTTTACATGGGTTCACTTTTTTTGACAAAAAACGGAAACTACACAAGTGATGATCCACATTATTACTATCGAAGTAAGCTTGAAGATTAAAGTTCGACAGATTTAAAGTGACAATGGCACAACATTTAAGAATCATATTCTTGATTAATTTTTTCTGGAACAAGGAGTATCTCACAATTTCTCTGCACCATACATACCTCAGTAGAATGGAGTGGTTGAAAGTGGAAATAGATATCTTCATAAAGCAGCTACGATCATGTTCAATTATGTAAATATTCCTCAATATTATTGGGGCAGAAGCCATTTCTACTGCTTGTTTTACTCGAAATTATTCTTTGATACATCTAAGATTTAATATCACTAAAAATAAAGTCATTAATAAAAGGAAACCTAATCTCATATTTGTCTATGTTTTTTATTGCAGGTGTTTCATCATGAATTTAAAAGACATTCTTTAAAAATTTCAATCAAAAGTAGAGTTGCTCCATCAACATTCTAGGTTGACTCAACTCGTCGAGTTGCTTCAGCTCACAGAGTTCTATAAATTAGAACCTCGAACTCGTGATCCAACTCGTCGAGTCGCCCCCCGACTCATCGAGATCCCCGGATACTCATAGTCATGATTTAGCGAATCAACTCATCGAGTTATACGATAATAAGAATCGGGACAACTCACCTCAACTCATTGAGTCCCTCTCTGGACTCATCATGTTCCTGAAACTTTTTTGGGCAATCTCAAAGGATTAATCCCGTACTCTTCAGATCTAAGCTACATACTTCATCTACATATTGGAAATGCCCTTTTAAGGGTAAAGTTTCCAACTTTACCCGCTAATAGTCCTTCTTAATGGGTTTATCTAAAACCCAAGTTCTCTAGGACATAGATCTTGGTCCAAAAGCCATAATACTCCAAACTAAAGCATACTAACATAGATCTAGGCCTTAGACATCATTTGAACACGTAAAGCTCCTAACTTTTCTCCCATGCATGGCATTTTGGGGCTTAAAAGGCCAAAAGAACACCTTAAAGCATGCATGGGGCATCCATGGTCATAAAGTTTGCACCTTTATGCCATGAAACCCCTTTCTAGACCCCATATCTGAAAGGTAGATAACTTGGGACATCCATATACCAAGGACTAAGCTTCTTGGACCAAAAATCCCATGAAATGATAAGAAGCATATCTAACAAGCTACTAAGCAAGATTGATGCTTGCTTACCAGAAAATGAAGAGGATGAGATGCTGCTTTTGGATCTATAACCTTCTCCTGGAATCCTCTAGCTTCTTCTTCTTCTTCTACAGGATTCAAATAACAAAGTTCACTAAAAAATGGCTCACAAGCTCACACATGGCTCTAGGGTTTCGTGGATTTAGGTTTGGGACTTGGAGGCTGGAAATGAGGCCATAAGTGGGGATTAAGATGCTTAAATAGGGTGCAATACAGTGAATTTGGGGTTTCACTCTGGCAGACCTACTCGCCGAGTTGAGGGCTCTCAACTCATCGAGTATATTGCTTAAAACTCGTGTCCGTTTCTTTTCTTTACTAGATGAGTTTGGGGCTACCAACTCGTCGACTTGTCTATAAAAATGAATTAATTAAAATTAAATGCATACCTGGAATTAGGCGTTACAATTCTCCCCCACTTGTCTTAGACTTTGTCCTCGAAGTCTGCCACGTCTGGAAACAACTCCGGGTACTACTCCCTCATCTCCTTCTTGGGCTCTAAATTCCATTCTGAACCCTTGCGGTGTTGTCACTACATCTTCACCAACTCAAACCACTTGTTCCTTAGCTCCTTCATCTTCTTGTTGAGAATAGCTACTAGTCTCTCGATGTAATTCAAGCTGTCATCAACCTGAATGTTCTCTAGAATCACAACCGCTGAGTCATCCACTAAGCACTTCCATAGCTGAGAAACATGGAAAGTGTTGTGGATCTGGCTGAGCTCTAGTGGAAGATCCAATTGGTACCCCACCTTGCTCACCTGGGCTATAACCCTGAGAGGGTCAATGTACCTAGGTCCTAGCTCGCCCTAGCTTCCTGAACCGGATCACACCTTTCCAAGGTGATACCTTCAGGAGAACCATGTCGCCCGCCTGAAACTCCAAGTCTGGATGCCACTTGTCCGCATAGCTCTTCTGCCGACTCTGAGCAGTCTGGAGCCTGCTTCGGACCTGCTGGATCCTCTCTACAGTCTTGAGTACTACCTCAGTACTCCCCATGACTCTGTGACTGACCTTGCCTTAACAAATTGGGGTCCTACACTTCCTCCCATATAGCATCTCGAAGGGAGGTCGGTCTATGTTGGCGTGGTAACCGTTGTTATAAGAAAATTATGCTAAAGGAAGATACATATCCCAACTGCCACCGAAATCCAAGACACATGCGCGTAGCATGTCCCCGAGAGTCTATATCGTCATGTCGCTTTGTCCGTCCGTCTGAGGGTGGAAAGCAGTGCTGAAGTGGAGACAAGTACCCATCTCATCGTGAAACCGCTTCCAAATCTGGAAGTGAAACGAATATCTCGGACTGACACCACCGAGAAAGGCGCTCCACGTCCTGCTACTATCTCACGCACGTAAATCTCAGCCAGTTTCTCAGCTGATATACTCTCTTGGATCAGGATAAAATGAGCACTCTTGGTAAACCGATCCACGATGACCCATATCGAATCTACTCCACGTGCGGTCCTAGGAAGCTTGGCGATGAAATCCATGGTGATATCCTCTTATTTCCACACGGGAATATCCAACGGTTTCATCTTGCCGTGTGGTCACTACTGCTAGGCCTTGACATTCCCGCAGGTCAAGCACCTCTCAACATACCATGCTACGTCCTACTTCATATAGGGCCACTAGTAATCAGGGCTAAGATCCCTACACATCTTCTTCTCCCTGGGATGGATGGAGAACCTCGTCTTATTGGCTTCATCCATCAAAACTTGTCGTACTCCGCCCTAGTATGGAACCCAGGCCCTCCCATGCAGGGTCAGCAACCCATGACTCTAATAATTAAATGAGGCCACCTGGTCTATGATCCACTTGCACTTCCGGCGCTCCTCCTTCAAGTCCTCGACCTGTACCTCCCAGATCTGCTCTAGCAATGGGGTAATCATTGTCATCCTTAGACAGATTTCTTGAATCGAGTACACTACTACCTTTCGACCCAGGGCATCGGCCACCATAGTAGCCTTGCCCAGGTGGTAAAGGATCTCATGATCGTAGTTCCTCACCACATCTAGCCACCAAGCTGCCTCATATTCAGATTCGGCTGATCCACGAGGTATCTCAAACTCTTGTAGTCCGTGTAAATGGTACAACGGACTCCATAGAGGTAATGCCGCCAAATCTTGAGGGGGAATGCCATGGCCCCCACCTCTAAATCATGTGTCGGATAGTTCGCCTCATTAGGCTTCAACTGCCTCATTGTGTAAGCTATCACATGACCTCGCTGCATCAACATTGCAACCATGCCCATGATCGAAGCGTCACAGTAAACCACAAAGTCGTTGACTCCCTTTGGCAAGGTTAGAATCAGTGCCTCGCATATCCGTTGTCTTAGAGTCTCGAAGATTGCTTGCTGCTCAGGCCTCTAGCGGAATGTCACCGACTTCTTGGTCAATCGGGTTAGGGGAAGAACGATCTTGAAGAAACCCTTGATGAATCTCCGGTAGTAACCCACTAGACCAAGAAAACTCCGAATCTCAGTTGGAGACCTCGGAACCTCCGACTGCATCACAATCTCTATCTTGGCCGAATCAACCAGAATACCTTTCTAGTTGACAAGGTGCCCTAGAAATTGCACCTCGCACAACCAGAACTCACACATGGAGAAATTTGCAAAAAGTGTCTCCCTCCTCAGAGTCTCCAACACCTCCCTCATGTGCTCCTCATGCTTCCCCTGAGTATTGGAGTAAACCAAGATGTCATCAACGAAGACTATCACAGACCGATCCGACATCCATCTATACATGCGATTCATGAGGTCCATGAACGAGGTAGGAGCATTGGTGAGTCCAAATGACATCACCACAAACTCATAGTGACCATGGCGAGTCCTAAAAGTTGTCTTCTAAACATTGTCATCTCTGACCCGTAGCTAGTGATAACCTGATCGTAGATCAATCTTGGAGAACCAAGATGCACCCTGTAGCTAGTCAAACAAATCGTAAATCCTCGGTAGAGGATAACGATTCTTCACAATTGCGTTATTCAGCTCCTGGTAGCCTATACACATGCGATGTGAACCGTCCTTCTTCACAAATAGGATTGGGGCTCCCCATGGCGAACTGCTAGGCTTGATAAATCCCTTGTCTAGCAGCTGCTGAAGTTGCATAGACAACTCCTGCATCTCGGGAGGAGCCAACCGATATGGTGCCTTGGCTATTGGAGCCGTACCAGGGACTAGATCAATCCTAAACTCAACCTGTCTCTCTGGCGATATCCTAGGTAAATCCTCTGTGAATACGTCCAGGTACTCTCGCACTACCGGTACGTCATCAACTATCACCTCACTCTTATCCCGGGTATCCATGACATAGGCGACATAACCCACGCAACCCTGCTGAAAATAGCGCCTCGCTCTCACTGCAAAACATAGGGTCAATCTACCTTATGGCCTCTCACCCTGGATCACTAAACCTCCCCTACTAGGAGTCTAAAGTCTCACTAGCTGCTACTCGTAGGCAATCACTGCCCCAATAAGGCTCAACCTATCCATACCAACTATCACCTTATTCCCTCTTAAGGGAATAGGGACTAGATCCATAGAAAACTGCTCATCAAATAATTGTAGTGTACATCCTCGGTGAACCCTCGCAACCCTTACGGTCCTATCATTTGCTATCTCTACATCAAGTGGGCAATCCAACACCCCAGGAGCCCCTATGAATCCCATGTTGAGCACAAGCGACACAAATGACCGGGTAGCACTTGAATCAAACAGTACCAAGGCTAATATACTGTTCACTAAGAATGATCCTATAACAAAACTCATAAACATAAGCAATAATCAAAATAAATAAAGAGATTAGGAGAAGATACATACCCTTCACCACGTCGAGAGCTGCTCGTGCCTCCTCTGCTATCAAATGAAAGGCCCTGATCTTTGCCACAGGCGCCTCAACCCAGCCCTAACGGTCGTCTTTAATCCTCAATGTAGCAGGAGCGGGTGCTGCCACCTACCTTGCTTCTGCTAAGATCGGGCATTAGGACTGCTTATATCCCCTTTGATTGCAGTAGAAGCAAATCAGGTCTAATACTGTGGTGGTGGTGGTAGTAGTTTTACAATCTCTGCTCAAATGTCCAGTTTGGCCGCACTTAAAGCAACCTGAACTACCTGCCCTGCATTCCCCATCATGTGTCCTGCCACACCTGCCACATCGGGCTCGACCCTGCTTGCCCTTCCCTTAGGAATCTAGCTTGGGCTTCTTGCCCGCACTCCTTGATTGAACCCCCTCTATTTTCCTCTTCCTCTCCATATCTAAATCCAACTCTCTCTCTCTCTCTCTCTCTCTCTCTTTCTTTCTTTCTTTCTTTCTTTCTCTCTCTCTCTCTCTCTCTCTCTCTCTCTCTCTCTCTCTCTCTCTCTCTCTCTCTCTCTCTCGCGCGCGCGCTCGCTCTCTCTCTCTATCTCTCTTTCTCTCAAGCTCTAGCAATCATATCTTCCAGCGTCTTGCAGCTAGATCGACTCACAAACTGGCAGATATCACTATACAACATCTCATGATATCATGCCTTCTTAATCTCCCTATCTGCCCCATACTGTGGAATAAGAAGGGCCCATTCCCTAAACATAGCGGTGATCTTAGTCATTGTCTCAGTCGTCTGTTGGAGATCCTGTAACTCCCTAGCAAGTTGTCATACCTCTATCATCAGTGCAAACTCACCTCGTAACCTAGCCGAGAAGTCAATCCAGGTAATAGTGTCAAGGGCAGCATCACCCACAGCATGCCCAACCTCCTCCCACAAGTCGCATGCTCTGTCCTTCAGAAGACAAGACGTAATTCGGACCTTGTCCCCCTCAGGACATATGCTAGTGTTGAATACGTTGGCGACATCAACCAGCCATCTATTGCTCGCAATGGGGTACCGAGACCCATGGTAATCGACAGCTCCACAAGCTATGAGCTCCCTTAACATCAGTGTGCGCAACCCCATCATGGCTGCCACTCCGATGCGGAAAGCAGTCAGTCTCTCATCTAAAAGCTCCAAAACCCCTCCTTGATCGTGTCGAAGATAACAGGAGTCTGATTAAGAATACTGTGTGTGATCTCAGAGGAAATGAACTCCCTCATTTGGTCATCTAGCTGCCCGACTCTAGAGTCCGGGCCTGATCCATCACTGGCGCCTGAACTGCCGACTGGTCTAGTGCGTAATACCACCATACTTAAAGACATATCATAACAAAAATCATAATACTAATCATATCTTGAGGGATCACATATACTACAAGTTTCGTGGATTCATCTCAGCCTTCCTTGATTCGAGTATGGATCCTCTTCTTTCAGTAGTACGGGCCCATAATACCTTCCACATCTATCAATACTTTCCTCAAGAACTAACTTGACTTCACCAAGTCCATTCTACTACTACTGCTTTGCGCGCTAATCTTATCCAAGGCTTTCCCTAGGGTAATAACCAACTCACTCTCCGCTATCAGCTGCATAAGAAGTCCTTCATATCTCCTCCTAACTAGCTTGCAGATACCATTAGATATCACTAATACTAGATAATTCTTCGAATGAGAGGTCCTACCCTACAATGGTTAGACTTAAATGAGAGCTGTGAAATAAGGCTAAACCTAACCTTTTAAAATTATTTAGTCCTTGCAATATGTAGCTTAGCATATTCGTTTACTAGTTAGTTAGAGATAACTAGAACTCCTAAAAGCACAAAGCAAGCAGCATTCGAGCATTGTGTACACATAATCAAGCATATCCTAATCAGGCCATCATACCATTGACTAATATGTACTAGCATGATTACTTCTCTGAATCCCAAATACATTTTATCTGACCCTGGATGAATGGAATATCGCGTCTTGTGGTCTTCATGCATGATTACTTCTCTAAACCCCTATATTTAGGGAACCCATATTCTATTCATGAAGTAGTGAGTTCCGTTGTCTTTAACTTGAAGCTCGTTCTCTATTCCCCACATTGATTCACTAGTGACATTGTCTAGCTTCAAGGCGTCCAATTGGGCTTCCTTGATTTATGAGGCTAGATGAGATTGGATGGTGATTGATAGGGTCTTCGCACGACGACTTGAATACTCCTTTTGGCTCAGGGCATTGGCTACCATGTTGGCCTTTCCCGGATGGTATTTGATCTCACATTCATAATCATTTAATAATTCAACCCATATTTGTTGCCTCATGTTTAGTTCCTTTTGATTTAGAATGTGCTGGAGGCTCATGTGGTCTGTAAAGATGGTGCACTTGGTACCATATAGGTAGTGCCTCCAAAATTTTAAGGCGAAGACCACTGACCCCAGTTCGAGATCTGGGTGGTATAATTTACTTCATGTGTTTTCAGTTTTCTGGATGCATAAGCAATTACCTTTCCACGTTGCATAAGGACACAACCTAAACCCTGATTCGAAGCATCACAGTAAACTATGAATTCTTCGGTTCCCTCTGGTAAGGATAACACTGGAGCACTACAGAGGGCTTGTTTCAAGGTTTGGAAGGCGATCTCTTGCTTCTCCTTCCAGTTGAAAGGTACGCCTTTCTATGTCAATGTGGTGAGAGGTTTGGCTATCCTAGAAAAGTTCTGAATGAATCTTCGGTAGTAGCCTGCTAAACCCAAGAATTAACGAATATCCGTTGGCGTTGTCAGAATTGCCTAGCCTTTAATGGCCTTAACATTGGAGGGATCTACATGGATTCCTTCCTGGTTGACTACATGTCCCAAGAAATTTACGCTTCGAAGCCAAAACTCACACTTAGAGAGTTTCACATACAATTTTTCGGTTCGAAGGGTCTCTCAGATCTGTCGGAGATGTTAACTACGCTCTTCCTTACTTCGAGAGAATATGAGAATATTCTCGTTGAAAACGGTCATGAATTTGTCAAGGAATGGGCGACATACTCAATTCATGAGGTCCATAAATGCAGTGGGGGCATTTGTTAGACCGCATGGCATCACAACGAATTCTTATTGACCGTAACGAGTTCGGAAAGTAGTCTTGGGAATGTCGTCATCTCGGAATTTGAGTTGATGATAACTGGATCTCAGATCTATATTTGAAAAGTAACTAGGTCCCTGAAGCTGGTCAAATAGATCATCGATTTGTGGAAGCGGATACTGGTTTTTGATGGTAAGCTTATTCAGTTCCCTATAGTCAATGCACATCTTGAAGGATCCGTCTTTCTTTTTAACGAAAAGAACCGGAGCTCCCCATGGAGAGAAGCTTGGTCTTATGAATCCTTTATTAAAGAGTTCACTTAGTTGGCTTGACAATCCTTGCATTTCAGTAGGAGCCAAGCTATAGCATGATTTGGCGATCGGAGTGGCTCCAGGCACTAGGTGGATTTGAAATTCGATCTGTCGTTGTGGGGAAATTCCCGGAAGTTCTTTTGGAAACACATCCGGAAAGTCACATGCCAATGGGATGTTTTAAATGCTCACTTCTTCCTTGGTTTTATCCACTACATAAACAAGGAATGCATAGTTCTTCTTTTGTAGACACTTTTGCGCCTTGATACTCGAGATAAGGCGAAGGTTTGTGCGAGGTTATCTTCGTAGATTATTAGGGTTTCATGATAAGGAGACTTATCCATATAGAACAATGCCAGACGGAGTAAAAGACTAATTGGACTTAGTCAAAGCACTTACTGGGACAAGGTGTTGAAGAGGTTAACCATGCAGAATTCCAAGAAAACAGACTTACCGATATAGAACAATGCCAGACTGAGTAAGACTCAGAGCACGAGTAAAGAGGTTGAGATAGCTGAGATGAGTTGATTACCATATGCTTTTGCTATTCGCTCGATCATGTATGATATGACTTGTACTCGCCCTGATGTGGCCTTTGATTTGAGCATGGTCAGAAAATATAAGGGGAACCCAGGAAAAGTCCACTAGACTGCACTAAAGAATATTCTTAAGTACCTGAGAAGGACTAAGGACTGGATCCTTAACTTCGGTGGGAGTGATGAATTGAGAGTGACAGGGTATAGTGACGTTAATTTTAAGACCGATAGAGATAATTTCCTCTCTCATTCGGGCTAGGTATATACCCTGAATGGAGGAGGGATTAGTTGGAAAAGTTCCAAGTAGGAGACAGTAGTTGATTCAACTTGCGAATCAGAGTATATAGCAGCAAGTAAAGCGGCGAAGGAGGCGATATGATTGAAGAACTTCATTGGAGACCTTGGAGATGTACCAGCTATGAAGGAGCCTATGGAGATTTTCTGTGACAGTAATAGTCCGGTTGACTTAGCTAAGGAACCAATAGATCATGGCAGATCCAGGCACATTGACAGAAAGTATCACTTTATAAGACACAAGATAGAAGAAGGACTCCTCATGGAAAAGAGGGTATCATCAGAAGATAACCCAGCAGATCCCCTCACGAAGGGACTTACTAGGGTTAAGCATTTGTAACATGTGAGGAGCCTCGGGCTGAAGGACGGTATTAGTTTTAATAATTAGATAGCTATTTCTAAAACTTGTAAAATGTAATTGACATTTGATGATTAAATAAAACTTGTTATTTATTTATGAATAAACTTACTATCTTGTGTCATTCGTTTACTATTGTTTCAACTTTGCATGTTTTGACTTCGAGAATAATTATATTATTCAAACTTTCCACAGTTAGTCATACTTTGGAAGTAGGTATTGAAATAAGACTATCGTGAATTGGGTTTGTAGATTTGTCTGAATTGTAATAGACATAGCAATGGTTGCTACGACATTCATGAGTGCTCATAAGTTCTGAGTAACTGATTAAAACCATGCTCACTTGTATCACTTCATGGAATTTATCTCGAGTGATTTTGAGATGGTAATATCATATAAATCTTCAAACCTAGAGATATTAGTTGTTGACTATGAGTTGGTTGTACATTAATAGTATGAAAACACATTAGTAACTTGATGTTATAAAACGTGCTATTGTGTATGAAAACACATTCGTACAAGCATATGAGTCGAAGTTTAACTATTCCTTTTAGTCCTCGGAGGATTAAAAGTGTTATATTGGGCTCCTCGTTGATTTTGTTTTGACCTATGTGTTGGGCCCGGTCAGAACTGAATTGATGTGCTCAATTTAGTTCTATTTCAAACAAATCGGAATTCGGGAAACAAACTGTTGGACAATAAGTACGACATTGTTCCATGTATTTGTCCGGATGATATCTTAATAACGGAGGAGTGTATGATCACTTATCTAAAATAACACTTCATAGTTCGACAAAGTTTTAAGAGCTACGATTGCTCGTCCATTTCTGAAGTCATACTTGCAACTATAGTTATCAGACTTATCCAAGTGGGAGACTGTTGGATAAGGTGTCTAAGTCCATAACTATATTTGGTATGTACTTGACCCGAACCGACATGGTCCATTTGGGTTAGACTTCACCGGAACAATTTGTATGGATAGTTTTTAGGAAGAGTATGTTTATGGTTTATAAAAATATTATAAGTTATAATATATAAATATGAAATCATATTATTTAATTAGTATTGATCAACAATTAATTTGGAATTAATTTAATGATCAAAAGAGACTAGCTAAGTATGGATTCTAATAGTATGGGCCAATCGATTATTTAGGATGGGCTAAGCTTGCATGGAAGTCCATGGATAGTCCATGGAGCTTTAGACCCATGGATCCTACGTATGTGAAAGGTCATGTTTATTAGGGTTTACATGGATGTAAACCTAATCGTCCACACTATATAAAGAAGTCCAAGGCTCTACAAATCGGAACTAGTGTGTGAGATAGGAAACCATAGCCGATTTCTAATAGTGCATCATATTCACAAGTCTTCCAAGTTGTTGTGGTGATTTGTGATTCCACTTGATGCATTCACATTATTGGTGCTAGGCTCATAAAACTCCAAGCAATCAATTACAAGAAGAGGTATGTATTTCTATCTAATTTTTATTTGTACAAGTGCCTATGATAACATGCTCGATAGCACAATGCTTTGGAAATCAATTTTGCATGTATAAGAGAGAAAACATAGTTCAAAAGCATCTAGGGTTGTATGTGCACCTTAAGGTTGTTAGGATGCTCAAAACCCTTCAGTGGTATAAAGTCTAGGCTTGTTTTCTATTATATTGTTGCTTATATGTAATTTTGCAAAGCTGAACTTGTTGTCTGACTGCTCAACTCGGCGAGTCCATGAATAGACTCGATGAGTTAATGCTTTTAGGTTTGGAATCGGCGTGTCTGGACCTGCACTCGGCGAGCCTGATGAGCAGACAATAGGTTGTTTGAGTTTTTTGGTCAGAATTGGGTTTGGATCATTACCTATAACTGTTTTTAATCATTTGAACTGTTAATATGATTACAAGGTAATTGACATAACTGGGTTAGGATTAGTTAATATGATTATGCTTAAATGTATTAAAGATTGATGATATGAATTGCTTTGTAGTATAAGTTTGAATATGATCAAGTGTTTTGATGGAGTCCATAATTTGTCCTTAACTTATGGATTACCAAAAGTCTTTTCTTTAAAAGAGTAGTTAATAACTCATAGGTTATAGAAATGAAGAGTCTTCATTTTTAATAGGGCATTAAATTCACAAGTTATGAAGTTGAAAAGTTTTGAAGCGTTTCAAACTTGCCCTCAAGTTTTGAAATTTGTAAGGTCTCACACACTAATACTTTAATTCCAATATCTAGAATTTTAAAAGTTTAAAATTCAACCCTTATACTATTATAATATTAAAAATTTAATAATCATATATATATATATATATATATATATATATATATATATATATATATATATATAAAACATAAGTCAGTCTTACAGTTAGTAGGTCTCATTCATTAAGCCAGTCTATAAGGGGGTATAAGGTTGTTGCCTATAAAATGGCAGCTTAATGGGTGTCCACTCTCACCCACCACTTCCTTGACTAGTGGAGGATTGTTAGCCGAACAGGTAGGATAGGACACTAATTCTCATTAAGTATATGATTACTATAGTGTAACTAAACGTTTTATAAATTCCCAATCTTAGTTATTTTAGGAAAATGTGAATTTGGTGCTAACCCATGAAATTACACTTTGTACCTTACCAAGTCGTTAGTGGAGCGCGTGTGGTTAATCGGAACACTAACGTGGACTAGTAGGAGTAGAAAAGGTTAGCTTAATGTTTATCATTGATTGGTGGAGCGCGTGTGGTTAACCGACACATCGATTAGGTGATAAAATTAAGAGTACCAAGTCAATTTGCATGGTTATTCACACCCTGTTTTGTGATCCCCAACATCCCAGTAACAAAATTGAAAGGTACAATCGAGATTTAAACATGCCATTGAAAAGTTCAATGAATTTCAAAAGAATCTAGGAATTTCAATTCATTTAAAACTTAATAATCTATTTCGTTTTTCATGGTGGAAATTGGTAAATCGTCATTTACCTACCTTCAAATATTTTGTAGCTTGGATTACGGCATCCTGCTTCCAAGTTATAAAATATTATGTTGGGTCTAAGCCTTAATATTTCATTTGGGTGTCTTATTAAGGACTCTTTATCTAATCTAAACTTGTCTTTTCTTCTTTTTCATATGTCTTCCAACAATGCTTCTAGCTCAAACCCTTTAGGCTCCTTCTCTCTCATGAACCTTTGTGGGAGAGTCATCTTTGATGGATCCGATTTCAATCATTGGATTAGTAACATCAAAATGGTCACTCGTTATTAGGATAAAGACTATTTCCTTGACAAGGAGTTGAAAGTCATTAATGTGAAGGTTTCCACTAAGGTATCCTGCATCATGTTGGCGACCGTGACAGCAGAACTCCAAAAATCCTATCAGGATTTCTACCCCTATGAGATGCACCAGGATCTAATGGAAAGGTGCCATCAGAGTGCTCGTCAAGAGAGGTATGAAATCATCACATCCATAATAACAAATAAGATGAAGGATGGAGAGTCCATCATGAGCCACCTGCAAAAAATGCAAAGATTTGTGGACTGCTTGCTTAAGCTGAATGTTAACTTTGATGAGGAGTTAGCAATAGACATTATTCTACACACCTTACCCTCTTGTTATGATCAGTTTCGTATGACTTATCATATGAACAAAAAGAAAGTCATGCTTAGCAAACTTTTGGGACTTTTGAGAACTGCTCAATGTAGTCTCAAAGGTAAGAATGTTGTAACCACTCATACTACTGCCCCTGTTCTGACAATCGGGCAAGGAAAAGGGAAAAAGAGGAAGACCCCTTCCAAGGGCACCAAGGTAAAGTCTCTTGATGGCTCCTCTTCAAGTGGAACCAAAGGTGGTTCTGCTACTCCCTCTTCCAACCTAAGAGATGCACAATGCTTCTATTTTCAGGAAAATGGGCACGGGAAGCAAAGCTGCCTCAAGTACTTGCATGATATAAAGGATGGGAAGACCAAACCCTCCTTTGCAGGTATTTACACTACATTGTCTAATAACTCACCACATACTAATTCTTGGGTCCTTGATACAGGGAGTGGAGTTCACATTTGTTCTGATTTGTAGGGACTAAAAAGAAGTGAGGAAGTGGAGTATGTGAAGATACACATAATCATGGGGAATAGGAAAGCATCACCTGTCACCAAGATTGAAATTTATTCATTATTTCTAAGTAGTAGGTTAACATTAGATTTGAATAAATGTTGTTACTCGTCTGAAATGGTGATAAATATTATTTCTTTTCATGGCTTGTACAAATAAGGTTATAGTTTTTCATTTGATAACGAATGTGGTGCTATTAATGTTTTTTATAATGATGTATTTTATTTTAAAGAATTACCTTGCGATAGTGTATATGAAGTTGTGAATGTTTTAGATAACCTAGGAAATAATGTATTGCATATTGATTCTTCCACTAGTTTGGATAAGGCATCCTTGTGGCATTGTTGTCTTCGACATGTCAACAAGAAGAGCATAGGCCAACTCCAAAAGTCTGGAGTCTTGGAATCATTTGACTTAAATTCAGATGATAGTTGCAAGTCTTGCTTGCTTGGAAAAATGACAAAGTCACCCTTTACTCGTACTTGTGTAATGGGTGAGGGTTTGTTGGATCTCATACACACAGATGTGTGTTGACCCTTTAAAACCGCCACTATGGATGTTAACCGCATCTATGTGACTTTTACTGAAGATTATAGTAGATATGGCTATATCTACTTAATCAAGCATGAGTCGGAAACCTTTGAAAGGTTCAAATAGTTAAAACAGGAAGTGGAGAATTAGCTAGGCAGGAACATTAAGATGCTTCGATCCGATCGAGGTAGTAAGTATCTTAGCATAGAGTTCCATGACTATCTTAAGAAATGTGGACTTTTTTCACAATTGACACCTCCTAGGACACCACACCTTAATGGTGTGGTCGAGAGGCGTAATCAAACCTTCTTGGACATGGCTCGTTCCAAGATGAGTTGAGATTCGTTACCAATCTCATTTTGGGGGTATGCCTTAGAGACTGCCGCCCATATCCTTAATCTAGTCCTAACTAAAAAGGTTGCCAAAACACCTCACGAGATGTGGACTGGGAAAGCTCCCACTTTAGACCACATCAATATTTGGGCTTGCGGGCCTTTCATGAGGCGCGAGACTCACGATAAGCTCGAACCTTATAGTGAGCGGTGTATTTTCATCGTCTACCCATAAAAATCCTTTGGTTACGTTTTCTACAGACCCGGTGAAAATGTCGTCTTTATGACAAGGAGAGGAGTCTTTCGTGAGAGAGAATTCATAAGCCAAGGAAACAATGGGAGGCAAATTGACCTTGAAGAGCTTCAAGAGTGACGCAATGAAGGAACCTCAAACCCTAGCAATCAACATGAGGAGGAAACTCCTGTTGAACCAACTGACGAGTCTGTACCTCTGAGGCGTTCCACCAGAGTTAGGAATCCACTTGAGCATTACTATGGTTTCCATATTACTATGGAAGGTGATACAATTATCAGTGATAATACACTGGTAAATCTGGATGAACCTAACAACTATGAGGAAGCCATGGCAGGCCCTAAGTCTGCTAAATGGAAAGAGGCTATGGACTCCAAGATCTAATCCATGTGTGATAATCAAGTTTGGAACTTCGTTGACAATGTATCATGTCATAAGACATTCGGGTGCAAATGGATCTTCAAGAAGAAGACCAACATGGACGGGAAGGTACACACTTACAAGGCGCAACTGGTTGCAAAAGGCTTCACTTAAACTCCGGGACTTGACTATGATGAGACCTTCTCACCAGTAGTTAAGATTAGTTATGCTAGCCATTGCAGCATTTCATGATTATGAAATATGGAAAAAAAGATGTCAAAACCGCTTTCCTTACTGGAAAGTTGGTTGAGGATGTTTACATTAGTTAGCTAGAGGGTTTTGTCGATGCAAAGCACTGTAATAGAGTGTGTAAGCTTGAGAAATCCATTTATGGATGGAAACAATCATCTCTCAGATGGAATCTTTGTTTCGATGAGAAGGTCAAAGAGTTTGGTTTTTCGAGAAGCGAAGATGTGTCCTGTGTATATGTCAGAGCTAGTGGGAGTATAGTTACCTTTTTGGTACTATATATGGATGACATACTACTCATAGGAAATGACATCCCAACCTTGTAAAGGTTAAGTCCTAGCTTGGTAAGTGTTTTGTTATGATGGACCTTGGAGAAGCTGCCTATATCGTAGGGATAAGGATATTAAGAGACATGAGTAAAAGACTAATTGGACTTAGTCAAAGCACTTACTTGGACAAGGTGTTGAAGAGGCTCAACGTATAGAAATCTAAGAAAGGAGACTTACCGATATAGAACAATTCCATACAAAGTAAGACTCAGAGCCTGCATATAGAGGCTGAGATAGATGAGATGAGTCAATTACCATATGGTTCCCCTATTGGCTTGATCATGTATAATATGACTTGTACTTGCCCTGATGTGGCCATTGCTTTAAGCATGGTCAACAAATATCAGTGGAACCCTGGCAAAGCCCACTAGACTGCGATAAAGAATATTCTCAAGTACCTTTAAAGGACTAAGGATAGGGTCCTTAACTTTGGTGGGAGTGATGACTTGAGAGTGACAAGGTATAGTGACGCCAATTTTAAGACCGACATAGATAATTTCCGCTCTCATTTGGGCTGGGTATTAACCCTTAACGGGGGAGCGATTACTTGGAAAAGTTCCAAGCATGAGACAGTAGTTGATTTAACTTGCAAATCAAAGTACATAGCAGCAAGCGAAGCGGAGAAGGAGGCGATATGGTTGAAGAACTTCATTGGAAACCTAGGAGTTGTACCAGCTATAAAGGAGTCTATGAAGAATTTGTGTAGCAGTAATAGTGCGGTTGCCTTAGCCAAGGAACCAAGAGATCATGGAAGATCCAAGCACATTGACAGAAAGTATCACTTCATAAGACACAAGATAGAAGAAGGACTCCTCGTGGAAAATAGAGTATCATCAGAAGATAACCTAGCAGATCCCTTTACAAAGGGACTGAATAGGGTTAAACATTTGCAACATGCGAGGAGCCTCGGGCTGAAGGACAATATTAGTTTTAATATTTAGATAGCTATTTCTGAAACTTGTAAAATGTTATTGATATTTTATGATTAAATAAAACTTGTTATTTATTTATGACTCAAGTTACTATCTTGTGTCATTCACTTATTATTGTTTCAACTTTGCATGCTTTGACTTCTAGAATAATTATATTACTCAAACTTTCTACAGTTAACTATACTTTGGAAGTAGTTATTGAAATAAGACTGTCATGAATTGGGTTTGTAGATTTGTTTGAATTGTATTAGACATAGCAATGGTTGCTACGACATTCATGAGTGCTCATAAGTTTTGAGTATTCGATTAAACCCAAGCTAACTTGTATCACTTCATGGAATTTATCTAGAGTGATTGTGAGACGGTAATATCATATAAGTCTTCAAACCTAGAGATATGAGTTATTGACTATGAGTTCGTTGTACATTGATAGTACGAAAACGCATCAGTAACTTGATATTATAAAATGTGCTATTGTGTATGATTCAGCGAGTAGTTAGTACAAGCATATGAGTTGAAGTTTATCTGTTCCTTTTGTTGGATTAGTGTCTAAGTAGATAACTATTTTGGTATGTACTTGACCCGATTATGAGCATGGTCCTTTTGGGTTGCCTTCACCATAGCAATATGTAGGATGAATTAAGGAGATAAAGGTTAAATTATGATTTATTAATATATTATAAGAATAATATATTAAAGGAGAAATCATAATGTTTAATTAATATTAGTCAAGAATTAATTAAGAATTAATTTTGTGGTTAATATAGATTAATTAAACTTAGGGAAATAGAGTTGTAATTATAAGATAATTACAAGTGGGCTATGGATGACCTAATAATATATAGGTTGGAGGAATTCTATGGTAAGTCCATAAGGAATTTGTCCAAGGGATATGTTAAAGGAGTCCATGGGCTGCTTAGGACTTAAGCAGTCAGATTAGGGTTTCCTAGTTGTAAACCCTAATAGCCTACATGTATATAAAGGGTCCCTATGCCCCAAAAACGGGGCTATGGTTTCCTTTAGGGTTTCCAGCCATTTTTGGTGCCTCCTCCCTCCTCCATCTTCATCGAAGTTGCTTAGTGGTGTTTGTGACTCCATTAGAGGTGCAACACTTGAGGCACTAAGCTTTCTAAAGTCAAGGAATTGATTGTTATCGCTACATAACAATCAAGGTAAGATCTAAACCCTAATTCATATATTAATTTGATTACTAGTATGTTAGATCTAGGGTTTGTAAGTATTGGAAGTTTATTGCATGTTCAAAGTAGAAAAACTAGATCCAAGCAATTAGGGTTGCATGAACACCATAGGATTGTTGTTATGCTCAAAACCCATCAGTGGTATCAGAGCCTAGGGTTGTTTATTAGTGAATTTGATGCTTGTTTGACCTGAAAATCGAATTTTTTGGCTGTTTGTTTGATGAACTCGTCGTGTTACTCTAAGAACTCGACGAGTAGCATGAAGTTGACAAGTTCCAAAGAGGACTCGACGAGTTTAATGTTCTGTTGCCGGGATTTTCGATTTTCTGGCCAAATTTTGATGGGGATAATTACCAAAACTCGTTTTTATTGCCTAGAATTGATTTTTTATGTTTGGAATGTTTATCCTTGTCAAAATTGATGGATTTGGTTAAATATGGATAATATATGATTATTATTTGACAAATATTTGGCCTAGTAATTTTGAAAAAGTTTCAATTTACACCCTTTACGTTTTATAATTTAAATTTGAACTTAAATGTTTTGGTTTTTGAAATTTAAATAGTTAAACCCAAATGTTTTGAAAAAGTTTCAAAACTTCTCCTCAAGTTTTGGAATTTAAAATTTTCTGATTAAAAGTTTAATTTTGAAATATTTAAATTCTAAACCCTAAGTTTGAAAAGTTTCAAAACTTGCCCTCAAGTTTTGGATTTTAAAATTTAATTAAAAGTCATCATTTAAAATTTTAAATCTAAAACCCT
This sequence comes from Lactuca saligna, assembly GCF_052625555.1. Lineage (NCBI taxonomy): Eukaryota > Viridiplantae > Streptophyta > Magnoliopsida > Asterales > Asteraceae > Lactuca > Lactuca saligna. Next base: position 141,845,859 of record NC_136421.1, on the reverse strand, counting down.
AGTATTTTGAAAAGTTCAAATTATACCCTTATGGTTTTATTAATTAATTAAGGTTTATAATTAAAAGAGATTTAATAAACTCATAATGTTTTGGTTTACATTTAATTAGATTAAAAGTATGATTTACTAAATTAAACCACCTAGTATTTTAAAAGTGTAAAATACACCCTATACTATATATAACATTAAAACTCTAATATTAGTTATATGTATGAGTAAACAGTCAGTATTCCCGTTAGTAGGCCTCATCCACTGTAACACTAATTTTTCAAACAAAATTTTTGATTTTTATAAAACATAATTCCATCAATATTCATAAAAACAACCCCTTTTTATTGTTCAACAAAATAGTACAAAATCCCAATATCAAAATGTCAAGCTCCAAACGTGTGTGTACGGATCAAGCCGGCGCCTTCCCACGGTCGTCACTAGTACCTGAAACAAATAACATCAACACTGTAAGCACAAGGCTTAGTGAGTTTCCCAAAATACTGCATATAACACATATTAGCCACTCGAGGCTATAACTCTGTGGGTCCGTGCACCCAAACTCTGCGAACCCTCAGGTTCTAACTCTGTGAACCTTCCGGTTCTAACTCTGTAAACATGCACAGCATCAAACACATAAAAGTAATGCAGTACAACACATAACATACATAGCATACAAATACTCTATCACATATCTCTGGTTACCTACTCAAGGTAAAGTATAGTGAGAAGACTCACCTCGTGTGTCTCGGTAAACCGTAACCCTGAAATCGCTAAACACTCGTTCTGCCGAGCTGAAGTCCCCCCTATAGCACAATATATCTCTAATTAACACTTTCCCAACTAGGGTTGACCATACCATAACAGGACAATCTAGGTCAACGCTGGTCAACGGTCAACTTGACCGGACTCGGCGAGTCACTATAGCGACTCGGCGAGTCTGAGCGCATTCACCAATTTCCCTGGAATCCTCTCTTGACACGTCGAGCATCCCTTCCCAACTCGACGAGCTCCACCTGGCACGAGTTGTGGGGGCCACCACGACCCAACTCGACGAGCTCCACCTCGAAGTCCCGCTCTAAAACAGCTCCGGATGCTGCTCCTGCATCATACCCTCCGGCTCCCAGGTCATCTCTGATCCCTTCCGATGTTGCCACTGAACCAATACCAGAGGTACCTCCTTGTTCCTCAAAACTTTGATCTTCCGATCCCTAATAGCCACTGGTCTCTCCGCATAATTCAGGCTCGCATCAACCTGAATATCCTCAAGTGGAACCAGTGCCGACTCATCGGCTATACATTTCCTCAACTGCGATACATGAAAAGTGTTGTGAATCTGTCCCAACTCTGCTGGTAACTCCAGCCGATAGGCTACCCGGCCTACCCTGGCGATCACACGAAATGGGCCAATAAACCGGGGTCCCAATTTGCCCCTCTTCCTGAACCGGATCACTCCTTTCCAAGGAGAGACCTTCAGGAGAACAAAGTCGCCGACCTGAAATTCCAACTCGGACCGGTGCCTATCCGCGTAATTCTTCTGCCGGCTCTGAGCGGTCAATAACCTCTGCCTGACCAGCTGTATCTGCTCTGTCGTCTGATTCACGATCTCTGTACTGCCCATTACCCTTTACCCAACCTCTCCCCAACATATGGGAGTCCGACACTTCCTACCATATAACAGCTCAAAGGGCGGCATACCAATGCTCGAATGATAGCTGTTATTGTAGGAAAACTCCGCTAGAGGCAAATACGAGTCCCAACTACCCCCAAAATCCAATACACAAGCTCGAAGCATGTCTTCGAGTGTCTGTATCGTCCGCTCACTCTGCCCGTCGGTCTGGGGGTGGTATGCGGTACTAAAATGCAACTTAGTACCCAACTCCTCATGAAATTTCTTCCAAAAACGGGAAGTGAAACGCACATCGCGGTCTGAAATAATCGAGATCGGCACCCCATGCCGAGATACAACCTCCCTCACGTAAACCTCCGCCAACTTCTCTGCTGAAGAACTCTCACTGATGGCAAGAAAGTGAGCGCTCTTTGTCAATCTATCCACAATCACCCAAATTGCATCACGGTCAATCTCAAACATACATCTCGCAGGGGAGTACTCTCCGCCCTGCGACTCAACGCGTCGGCTACCACATTAGCCTTGCCCGGGTGGTACAAGATCTCACAATCATAATCCTTGACCACGTCTAACCATCTCCTCTGCCGCATATTTAGGTTAGGCTGATCCATCAAGTACTTCAAACTCTTATGGTCCGTGTATATCGTGCAACGAACTCCATACAAGTAGTGCCGCCAAATCTTGAGGGCGAACACCACTGCCCCCAACTCCAAATCATGTGTGGGGTACCTCGACTCGTGAGGCTTCAACTGCCTCGATGCATAAGCTATTACATGACCCCTTTGCATCAATACCGCTCCCAATCCTAGGATCGATGCATCACAGAATACCACAAAACCTGCCATACCTTCCGGAAGGGCTAATACTGGAGCTTCACACAACCTCTGGCGAAGCGTCTCAAAGGAGGTCTGCTGCTCGGGACCCCATGCAAATGCCACACCCTTCCGGGTCAATCTGGTGAGTGGAACCGCAATCTTGGAGAAATCCTTAATAAATCTCCGATAATACCCTGCCAACCCGAGGAAACTCCGTATCTCAAAAGGTGACCTCGGCACCTCCCACCTCATCACTGTGTCAACCTTGGCCGGATCGACCAATATCCCCTTCTGGTTAACGAGATGTCCCAGAAACTGGACCTCCCGTAACCAGAAATCGCACTTGGAGAACTTTGCGTAAAGTTTCTCCGCTCTCAAAACCCCAAGCACCTCCCTCAAATGCTCCTCGTGCTGCTCACTAGATCTCGAATATACCAGAATATCATCAATGAAAACAATCACCGACCGATCCAACATCGGCCGACATACCCTGTTCATGAGGTCCATGAACACAGCCGGGGCATTAGTGAGCCCAAAAGGCATCACCACAAACTCATAATGCCCATAACGCGTCCTGAATGCTGTCTTCTGGACGTCCTCATCCCGCACTCTCACCTGATGATAGCCCGACCTCAAATCAATCTTGGAGAACAAAGATGCTCCCTGTAGCTGATCGAATAAATCGTCGATCCTCGGCAGCGGGTAACGGTTCTTGACCGTCAGCTTATTCAATTCCCGGTAATCAATACACATGCGATGCGAGCCATCCTTCTTCTTCACAAACAAGATGGGTGCTCCCCACGGCGAGCTACTCGGCCGAATAAACCCCTTCCCCAGCAACTCCTGAAGTTGCGAGGATAACTCCTGCATCTCTGGAGGCGCAAGGCGATACGGCACCTTAGCAATAGGCGCGGCCCCCGGAACCAAATCGATGCCAAACTCCACTTGCCTCGCGGGAGGCACACCTGGTAACTCTTCGGGAAATACATCTGGAAACTCCCGCACCACCGGAACTTCCTCCACAGAGCTCGGTCTCTCGAAGATCACTCGCGTATCCATCACATACGCTACATAACCCTTACAGCCCTGCTGTAAACACTGCCTCGCCCTAGCAGCCGAACAAAAGGCTGATCCAGAACGTGTACCCTCGCCGTATACTGAAAGAACTCCCCCACTAGGATCCCGTATAGTCACCAGCTGCTGCTCGCAATCGATAACCGCACCGAATCGGCTCAACCAATCCATGCCCACTATAACACAGACATCACCCATCGCAATCGGAATCAGGTCGATCGGAAACTCGACCCCGAATATCTCCAATACACATCCTCGGAAGACCTCTGTAGCACAAATCACTCTGTCGGCGGCTATGGAAACCCGCAGGGGCCGACTCAATACTCCACGACTAACACTGATACGCTGACTAAATGCCAAGGACACAAAAGATCGACTCGCACCCGAGTCAAATAACACTAAAGCAGGTACAGAATTCACAAGGAAGGTACCTAAGCATAGCATGATATAAGCATAATATCTCAACACCATAAACAATAATGAAAAGGAAACATACCAGCCACAACGTCGGGTGCAGCGCAGACCTCTTCCGCAGTCAGCTGGAAGGCTCTCCCCCGAGCCCTTGGTGCCTCGGCCTTCACGGGCCGACTCTCTGCAGCAGCAGCTCTGATGGCGGCGGGAGCAGACCCCTGAGATGCCCCGCGCAGCAGCGGACACTCCGCCTTCCGGTGTCCGGTCTGGTTGCAGTGGAAGCACACTGCAAATCCCTTGGGGCAGTCCTTAGCCATATGCCCCTCCTTGCCACATTTGTAGCAAGACCCTGCCCGACAGGCGCCATCGTGACCCTTGCCGCACTTCCCACAAGTGCGGCCCTTCTGGCTCCCGGGTCTGGGATCAGCGGGCTTGGCCCGCTTGGCTGCCGGCTGGGACTGTGCCGGCCGCCGATCCCTCCCCATAGACTCCGCCTCCTCCCTGGCCTGAGTCTCAAGCTCAATCTCCCTCTTCCGAGCATTTTCCTGAAGCTCGGCAAATGTCCGGTACAAGGAGTTCGCAGCGAACTCCCGAATATCCCGCCTCAAAATGCTCAGATAACGGCTCATACGTGCCTGCTCGGTGGACACGTGCTCAGGGCAAAACATCGCCCTCTCCTGAAACATCCTCGTAATCGCTGTAACTGACTCGGTACCCTGCTTGAGGGTCAGAAACTCCTGTGCCAGACGTTCCCTCTCCACCTGAGGAACATACTCATCTCGGAACATGGAAGTGAACCTCTCCCAGGTCACTGCCGAAAGCTAAGTCGGTGTGAAATGCGCAGTCACAAACTTCCACCAGTCCTTCGCTCCCAAGCGAAGCTGGTTCAGCGCGAACCGAACCTTCAAATGCTCAGGGGACGAGCAAGTGAAGAAGCATCCCTCCATATCAGATATCCACCTCATAGCTGCCACCGGGTCCTACGTACCATCAAACTTTGGTGGCTTGGTGTTGCTGAACTCCCTGAACAACATCGCATCACCTCCCTGGGGTCTTGCCGCGGAAATCGCTGCGGTAGCTGCTGCAACCGCAGCCTCAGAAAGAGCGGCATAGCGCTCGTCAAACGTCTCAATCAAAGCGGTCTTAATGGACCCGAACATCTCTGGTATCTCGGCTCTGATGACCGCAGCCACCTCCTCATGAATGATCTGTCGAATGTCCTCATCACTAGATCCGGCATCCTCCGGCATGTGTCGTGTCCTCACCATGATCAACCTCTGAAATACAACATGCGATAATTAGAATTCACGCGAACACCCTTACATTCAACAATCCACCCCTCCTTGATTCTTGGCATCCCCAGATTCTTATTTGAACTGTGTACCGCTCCGGTGCTTTTAGTAGTACGGGCCCAATACTACTGTCCGCACCGTCTCGGTACACACCCCAAATCATCCTCTTCGGATCCCAGTCCCCAAGTACTCTATTATACTTAAATCTTTCTGAACAGATCTCACACAAAACCCTAGCTGCTACCTAATTACTCTCAGCGTCTCATAGCAGCTCACCATTCCCTAAGCTAAGGCATCACAAAACAGGCCACTCTAGCCCTATTAGCAATACCTAGCCTACTCTAGCATGCACACACATCACAATAATAGTTATTACATAACAAAAGATATTTTGGGAATTCACCGTTCGGGCGCTGACTGATCGTACACACGTTTCTTCCTGGAAAACCCTTTACTCTTAGAAAATTTTGGTTTTTATTTTGAAAATATCTCTTCATTTCCTCAGTTTGAGTTCAAATACCCCCGAAGGTGTACCCGAATCCCTCAAACCAAGGCTCTGATACCAATTTGTAACACTAATTTTTCAAACAAAATTTTCGATTTTTATAAAACATAATTCCATCAATATTCATAAAAACAACCCCTTTTTATTGTTCAACAAAATAGTACAAAATCCCAACATCAAAATGTCAAGCTCCAAACGTGTGTGTACGGATCAAGCCGGCGCCTTCCCACGGTCGTCACTAGTACCTGAAACAAATAACATCAACACTGTAAGCACAAGGCTTAGTGAGTTTCCCAAAATACTGCATATAACACATATTAGCCACTCGAGGCTATAACTCTGTGGGTCCGTGGACCCAAACTCTGCGAACCCTCAGGTTCTAACTCTGTGAACCTTCCGGTTCTAACTCTGTAAACATGCACAGCATCAAACACATAAAAGTAATGTAGTACAACACATAACATACATAGCATACAAATACTCTATCACATATCTCTGGTTACCTACTCAAGGTAAAGTATAGTGAGAAGACTCACCTCGTGTGTCTCGGTAAACCGTAACCCTGAAATCGCTAAACACTCGTTCTGCCGAGCTGAAGTCCCCCCTATAGCACAATATATCTCTAATTAACACTTTCCCAACTAGGGTTGACCATACCATAACAGGACAATCTAGGTCAACGTTGGTCAACGGTCAACTTGACCGGACTCGGCGAGTCACTATAGCGACTCGGCGAGTCTGAGCGCATTCACCAATTTCCCTGGAATCCTCTCTTGACACGTCGAGCATCCCTTCCCAACTCGACGAGCTCCACCTGGCACGAGTTGTGGGGGCCACCACGACTCAACTCGCCGAGTCTCAAGAACAACTCGGCGAGTCCGGTTTGACTCGGTCCACCCGACCATCCTGACTCCCCCTTGACCCACTGAGTTCACTCATCCCAACTCGGCGACGCCACTCGCTGAGTGGTCGTGCAGCATTCAAGCTACTCGCCGAGTCTGTTCTTCGGACTCGGCGAGTCAGAGCCGTGCACTGACTCAATCTTGCTCTAAAGGCCAGATCCAGTCCACTAATCCATAGATCCAGTCCCCCCATGCTTATTTAGCACGTAAAGTCACAATCTTGATGCATAAATAACCTCTACATGATCACAAATGATGTTTTTGACTCTACTACTTCAACACAAGGCCAAGGACTCCATTTGTACCCATAAAGCTTGATGAGTGAGGCCCTCTGGACCTCTATGGATCCAGATCCATGGTCTTAACTCAAAGAGGGAACCAAAGGGCACCAAATCACCCCATAAATGATCATATTAAGCCCTAACTTGCATCAAGTTTCACCAAACAGAAAATGGTCCGAAAATAATACCTCTAGAGTGATGATCCAAGCTCTAATCCACGAAATAGCAACCTCCTTTGCTTCCTCTTGCCTAGGGCCTCCTTCTTCTTGCTAAACAACACACACAAGATCAAGATTGGCTCTCCTTCCTTCACAAAACGCTCAAGAACTCTAGGGACACTCTCTGGGGGTTGGGTGAGCGCAAATGACGGCCATAAGGCCCCTTAAATAGGCCACAAACCCGGAGATTTAGGGTTTCATAACACAGCGCAGACTCGCCGAGTCCATACCTGGACTCGCCAAGTCCAAGTGCGCACCCTCGATTAATCCCGCGTCCCTACTCGGCGAGTCTGAGCCCCGACTCGCCGAGTCCCTCTCACAATATAACACAATTAAACTTACATTATACCTGGTAAAATCCGGATGTTACATCCACGAAGCTGGTCTATAAGGGGTGTTTAAGGAAATTACCTATAAAATGGCGATTGAATGGGTATCCACTCTTACCCACCGCACTCTTGACTAGTGGAGGGTCGTTAGCCGAACGGGTAGGATAGGACAAAAACCTTCCATTATAAGTATAATGAAGTACAAAGTAAGTACATGCTTTTACAAATTCTCAAATCATAGTTACTTTAGGAAAAATGTGAAACTGTATGCTAATCCATGGAATTACACTTCGTACCCTTGTCTAGTGGAGCGTGTGTGGTTAACCGGAACACTAATTTAGGGATGATATTGGTAGCGAAGGGCGGCTTTATTCTTAACATAGATCAATGGAGCGTGTGTGGCTAACCTACACATTGATTAGGTGATAGTAGCGTTGAGTGTACCACTTAGATTCTTATGGTTATTCACACCTTGTTTGTGATCCTCGGCATCCCAGTCGCAAACTTGAAGGACATAATCGAGATTAAACATGCCATTGAAAAGTTCAATGAATCTCAAAAGATCTAGGAGTTTCAATTCATTTTAAAACTTAAAATTTCATTTTCGTTTTTCATGGTGGAAATTGGTAAATCGTCATTTACATACCTTCAAATATTCTGCAACTAGATTACGACATCCCTCTTCTAGGTTGTAGAGTATTGTGTTGGATCCTAGACTTGATGTTTCATTTTGGGTGTTACATCAAGGATTCTTATCAACTTACTTGAATTTATCCCATTTTGTAGATGTCTGAATCTTACAATGGTCTTCCCAAATCCTTTGGAACAAGATTTCCAAATGAAGATGATGTTTCAAGATACGATCAAGGAAATGTGAGTCATGCTTCACTTCCTACACCTCCTCCAATTCTTCTCCCAGACCCACAAGTTCAAACTCTTTAAAAGTTCAAGCTCACTCTATCCCTTTTGGCATGTAAACACGAAGATGGGAAACCTGTGTGTGCATACGTCTTAGAGATGAAGTCACACATTGATAGGTTAAGGATGTTGGGTGTCGATATTTCAGAGATGTTGGCTGTTGATCGGGTTCTTCAGTCACTTCCTAATTCGTATAGTGAGTTTGTAAGTGAGTATTATACGATGGTTCACAACGTGATCCTCATTAATTTGACCTTTTTGCTTATTGTTGCAGAATCAGCGATGAGTTGGCTCAATGGTCAGGAAAACTTGATTGGTCGATCAAACTCCCATACTTCATTGGACACTGGCAATATTGAAAGTCCAGAAAGGACTGAGCATGAGATTGTCCCATGTAATGTTCCAAGGGAGTCCATTTTCTTTTATTGCCAAGAGAAGGGGCATTGGAGACGAAGTTGTCATGTTTACCTGAGAAATCTAAGAGATGGGAGATTCAAGACGTACGGCTCTAATTCAGGTAAAATCCATTAACTAACTCTATAAGTTCCTATTTTTGATTCTTAATACATGATGTGATAAGATTACATTTTGATGTTTTATAGGATCAAAGAAAAGCGAGGAAGCTTAAGGGAAGAAGTGAGCTGAATCTAATCGTGAAGAAATGGATTTTGATCGCATTGCTTTAAGATTAGATTCTTGAGCTGCTACTTCGAGTTAAAATAGATTGCTAGGAAATATGTAATAACATAGTTTTTCAATTGAATTGCATTGTAAGGACAAATTTTTCTGCAATAAAATAAATTTTTGATTTTTATCTTATTTATTTATCCTTGCAATCGCATGTATGAAAAATTGATGTTTGAAGGTTTCTATTATTAGCAATATTAGATTTGATTCTTAATTATGTTGTTTGTGGAGATGTCAAGAATTTACCAAATAGGGAGAGTTTCTCATCATCCAAGTTTCAATTGGACAGAAACTTGAAATCATACAACTTGGTTGTGTGATGAATAGGAAACTTTATAATTGGAAATTCAAGACTAATTCATTGACAAATAGTCAAGTGAAGGAATAGGAGATCGAGTTCACAATGTTGTGCATCAATCAAGTCCACCACAAGAGTGATAAAGATATTCATCATGATTTACTAAAAATTTTGGTAAATATGATTATACTTATAAGATTAAGTGTAATTTTGAGTTGATTGAAAGAGTTTCAATGAATAGTAGAACGAATAAAGAAGAATCAAGTAGGCAGAAAGATAAAAGTTTATCTATTCTAAGAAGAAGGGAGAGTACCTTTTATTGTGTTTTATGATAAGTCTTAATGATTATTAACCACATCTTAGTTGGTCCTCTAAGTAAGTCTTAGTACATTTGTATAAGAAGAGGAATCGAGAATTGTGGAAATGGTTAAATCAAGAAGTCAATCATACTTCGTTCCAATATTGAATCTTAGAGTCATAATCCAAGATTGCAAATTGAGTGACAAGTCTTAGGTAGGTTTATAACACTCATAAAATGTGTAATTTGGAAATTTTTTTCTCATTCTTGCACATTTGAAATTGGTAAGTTGTGATGTCTTGGATAAGACAAAGACCAACCAGGACTAATTCGTGAAGTGTTTTGTAGTGATAATAACTGCACTAACTCTTGAATATTTGTTTGTAAAGAAATGTTTCTTGACAAAGAAAATCATATATGTCAAGAGGTCAGTGGGAGTTTTAATGATCTTGAAAAGGTTTCAAGAACAAATGAAGAATAAACCTTATGGATCATCACTAGCACACAACTTGAGGTTTACAACCTATCGTGTTGACATTATTTTGTTTATGTGTCATTCCAATTGAGTTAATTATGCATGTGAGTTATATGAGTTCTCATTTCAATGCATAAAGACAAAGCTCCTTGATCGATGAAAAGTACATTGATATTTAAGGATAAGTTGCTAAACTACTTGCAAGACATGGTGGGCACTCGTGTTACCATAAGGCTAGAAATCAAGAAAGTTCAGTCCATAAGAGTTTAGATTTGTCGCAAACTTGGTGTCATAAGACTCCCTACTTCGTGAAAATGACTGTGAGGAAATGCTTTCACTAAGAGAGATTTTAAGAAGATAGCAATTGTGAATATTGTATTCTCAAATTCGATTATGATTACGGCATCCCTTTCCATAGTTCGAATTGTGAGATTTGGCAATTAGTCTAACATTTGGTACTTATTGATATAAGTTCTGAATTGTTTAGACACATGTATGAGCTATCTAAGAAAAAGGTGTATAAGTTTAAGAAGCTTTGATAAAGGCTTGTCGAAGCATCTGGTATTAGAAATATTAACTTAAGAAATTCAATGGGCATTGTTTTCTGGAAGTTCAGTTGTTTTCTGAATACATGTCAAAGCTAGTGGGAGCATAAATGTTATGCTTATGTGATAATAATCATCATGATAGTGGGAGCATAAGGGTTATGTTTGTATGATCATTATGGCAAGTATTTCAAGTTAGCAATATTAGTTATAGAAAAACTAAGATTCAATTTGCAAAGTTGCAAAGTTGCATGGGTTGAAAATTGTTTTTGCTATAATTAAGGGAGAGAATATTATACTCCGTTTCAAAATCTAAAGCTTAGATTGATAAATTTTAATAAATTTAGTCAAAGGATACATAGTGTGATCTCAAATTTCGATTATGATTACGACATCCCTTTTCATAGTTCGAATTGTGAGAACGTGACACATAAAATATTCTGGCAGAAGATTGATAAAGTACCATATCTTTATGTAATACATTATGCATCGTGTCCCATACGCTTCGGGTATAGGATCGATTGCAAATGCAATAATATTTGAGCATTCTAAAATTTTCCAAATGTCTAGCGCATTAAGATAGAAAAAGGACTAGAATCGGTTTTGACTAAAATAATTAAACAACTATCAAAGGACGATCCAAAGTTCGTTGAGGATTGGTCGCTTGTGAGTAGTTGGAAGTATGGTATTGGATGGATAATATCGACATTATTATGAATAGATAAGATTCTATTAAGAATGAGTTGTCATATGGAAATATGGAAATGTTCCCATATTGGGAGTTGGATATTGAGAGTCTGTAAGAAGGATGTTCAAAGGAATGTACTTTGAATGTGAGACTTCACGTCTATGGAATTGTCTTGTAACAATTTCTAATAGAGTACATTGTAATTTCATTGGCCAAGTCTTGGTGACTTTTGTGCTATGACTTTGTGAAAGCATCGTTGCATAAAATGTTAGAATCTAGCATATTCTAGTAGTTGCAACAACCTTGTGTTTTAACACTAATGATAAGGATTGGGAATTGTAAAATGAGCATCATTGGAAAAGTTTTTTGATTGATCTATTTCACAAAGTAAGGACCATAGGAAACATAGTGTACATGCTTTGTGCATGGGACATCTATTGTTGTAATTTGAGTAATAAGTTATTGTTCTGAAATAATAAACGATGAATAACGAGTAATCAATATGGTGTTTAAACAAAAGTGTTTTATTTACTCCCACAAGTTTGGGGCCATATGGGGTTAAGTATTATTGTTGTGATTTAGTTTGCATGTTTTGACTTCCAGAATAACTGGGTTATTCGAGCCTCCACAATCGGTTATACGTTGGAAGTAGGTATGAAGGTAGACTGTCATGAAGAGTCTATAAATTGTCTGAAGAGTTTAGACATAGCACAAGTTTGTTGCATGGTTCATGAGTGCTTTGATGAGATTAGAGTATTGGATTAAACCCACGCTCACAAGAATCACTTCATGGATTTTATCACGAGTGATTGTGGGTAGATAATATTGTATATTTTTGAAACCGGGACGTGTGAGTTATTATTTGTTGGTCGGTTGCACATTGATGATAAGTAAACGCACCAGTAACTTGGTGTTATAAAACTTATTGTTGTGTGTGATTTGATGAGTGAATGCAAGCAAGCATATGAGTAGAAGTTTATCCATTCCTTTAACCCAAAGTGGGATAAAAGCGATATTTGTTGGCCCCTCGATGATTTAGTGATGACACCTAAGCGCTTGGCCAATCCGGGACTAAGTTGATGTGTTCAATTGTAGTATGTTGTTAGTCATCATAAACTGGAAGTCGAGAAACAGTGTAGAGAGAATGATTTAAATTCATGTCTTGTGTCTATACAATATCTTGGTAATGGAGGAATATATGATCCCTTATCTAAAGGACATGCGTATTTGATAAGATTAGAGTTGACAGCGGCTTATGAAAGCTACAATTGCTGATCAGGTTCTGAACACATATGGAAAATAGTTATTAGACTTATCCAAGTAGGAGACTATTGGATTAGTGTCTAAGTCCATAACTATTTCAGTATCTACTTAACCCGATTATGAGCATGGTCCATTTGTGTTGCCTTCACCATAGCAATATATAGGATGAATTAAGGAGAGAAAGGTTTAATTATGATTTATTAATATATTATAAGAATAATATATTAAAGGAGAAATCATAATGTTTAATTAATATTAGTCAAGAATTAATTAAGAATTAATTTTGTGGTTAAAAGAGATTAATTATACTTAGGGGACTAGAGTTGTAATTATAAGATAATTACAATTGGGCTATGGATTACCTAATAATATATAGGTTGGATGAATTCTATGGTATTCCCATAAGGAATTCATCCAAGGGATATGTTAAAGGAGTCCATGGGCTGCTTAGGTCTTAAGCAGTCAGATTTGGGTTTCCTAGTTGTAAACCCTTGTAGCCTACATGTATATAAAGGGCCCCTATGCCTAAAAAATGGGGCTAAGACTTCCTTTAGGGTTTCCAGCCATTTATGTTGCCTCCTCCCTCCTACCTCTTCATCCAAGTTGCTTAGTGGTGTTTGTGACTCCATTAAAGGTGCATCACTTGAGGCACTAAGCTTTCTAAAGCCAAGGAATTGATTGTTATTGCTACATAACAATCAAGGTAAGATCTAAACCCTAATTCATATATTAATTTGATTACTAGTATGCTAGATCTAGGGTTTGTAAGTCTTGGAAGTTTATTGCATGTTCAAAGTAGAAAAACTAGATCCAAGCAATTAGGGTTGCATGAACACCATAGGATTGTTGTTATGATCAATACCCATCACCTTTTAGTCCTTGGAGGATTAAAAGTGATATATTGGGCCCCTCGATGATTTTGTTTTGCCCTATGTGTTGGGCCTGGTTAGAACTGAATTGATGTGCTCAATTAAGTTCTATGTCAAACAAATCCGAAATCAGGAAACAAACTATTGGACAATAAGTATGACATTGTTCCATATATTTCTCTGGCTGATTTCTTAAGAACGGAGGAGTGTATGATCACTTATCTAAAATGGAACTTCATAGCTCGACAAAGTTTTAAGAGCTACGATTGCTGGTCGATTTCTGAAGTCATACTTGCAACTATAGTTATCAGACTTATCCAAGTGGGAGACTGTTGGATAAAGGGTCTACGTCCATAACTATATTTGGTATGTACTTGATCCAACCCGGCATGGTCCATTTAGGTTGCACTTTACCGGAACAATTTGTATGGATAGTTTTTGAGAAGATTATGTTTATGGTTTATTAATATATTATAAGTTATAATATATAAATATGAAATCATATTATTTAATTAGTATTGATCAAGAATTAATTTGGAATTAATTTAATGATCAAAAGAGACTAGTTAAATATGGATTCTAATAGCATGGGCCAATTGATTATTTAGGATGGGCTAAGCTTGCATGGAAGTCCATGTATAGTGCATGGAGCTTTTGACCCATGGATCCTAGGTATGTGAAAGGTCATGTGTATTAGGGTTTACATGGATGTAAACCTAATCCTCGACACTATATAAAGAAGTCCAAGGCTCTACAAATCAGAACTAGTGTGTGAGATAGGAAAGCATAGCCGATTTCTAATAGTGCATCATATTCTCAAGTATTCCAAGTTGTTGTGGTGATTTGTGATTCCACTTGAGGCATTCACATTATTGGTGCTAGGATCTTAAAGCTTCAAGCAATCAACTACAAGAAGAGGTATGTATTTCTATCTAATTTTTATTTGTACAAGTGCCTATGATAACATGCTCGATAGGACAATGCTTTGGAAATAAATTTTGCATGCATAATAGAGAAAACATAATTCCAAAGCATCTAGGGTTGTATTTGCACCTTAAGGTTGTTAGGACGCTAGAAAAACCTTCAACCATATCATCAAAATGAAATTTTATGAGCCAAAACAGTTTGTGGTAATGTTATACATCCAAAACAGGCCAAAAAAAACTTGATAATTCTGCTCCCAGACAGGCCAACTCATTGAGTGCACTGATGAACTCGACGAGTTCATTATAAGGCACCTACTCGTTGAGTTCGTATATGGACTTGTCGAGTAGGTGCTGGCTAAATCCTGTTTTGTAGTTTTTTCATCTTTTAAAATTAGACACTTACATTAATACAATAGAAAACATCCTAGGCTCTGATACCACTGTTGGGTTTTATGTACTCTAAAATTCCTATGGTGCACATACAACCCTAATGCTTTGGATCTAAGTATTCTCTAATTATACATGCAATAAGCACTTTCCGAAGCATAAAGCCTAAACTAGCATGCAAGGTGATTTGTAGATCATAAAACTAATTATAATATTACCTTGTGTAGTAGATTAAATATCTTGGCCTCAAGAAAGATTAGAACCAATAGTGTGATGCCTTCAATGGAATCACAAAGCACCAAGAACAATTTAGGATGAATATGGTGAGGCTATGGAGACTCAATATCGGTTCTCACTTCTTAGAGTGTAAGGTGTAGCCAATTTTAGTGCATATATATATATATATATATATATATATATATATATATATATATATGTATGTATGTATGTATGTATGTATGTATGTATGTATGTATGTATGTATGTATGTGTAGAATATGAAGGGTCATGTGTAAACCTAATCCAGACACATTAGCCCATGACCCATCCATTTTATTTGGATAAACACTTCTTGAATTCATCCATAAGCCCATCACAAATCAAACCATGGATCTTTAGCCCAACTCATATGTATCATTTTAATTAGTCCCTTTTGATCACGAAATTAAATCTTAAATTAGTTCTTGATCAATACTTGTTAAATAATATGATTCCTCAATTAATATATTATACTTATAATATATTAATAAATCATAAATAACCTCTTACTCAAATATCATTCCTAACATATTGCTTTGATGAATGTAACCCAAATGGACCATGTAACCCATACCAATTATAGTTATGAGCTTAGACACCCTTTTCAACTAAGTCAATAATCTGGTCAAAGTCAACATTTTGGGTTGACTCAACTCGCCGGATTTTATAAATCAAAACCCTAACATCACGATACAACTTGTCGAGTCACCCCCTAGACCGCTGAGTTCGCTGGCTACTCATAGTTGCGATTTAGCGAATCAACTCATCGGGTCATCCTCAGACTCGTCGATCTCTACCATAATCAGAATTGGGACAGCTCACCTTAAATCATCGAGTCCCTCTCTGGACTTGCCCGGTTCCTCCGTCTATTTGGGCCATCTTAGAGGATTAAGCCCCTACTCTTCAGATCTAAGCTCCATACTTCATTTACATACCGGAAATGCCTTTTTAAGGGTAAAGTTTCCAACTTTACCAGGTAATAATCCTTCTTAATGGGTTTAGCTAAATCCTTGTTCTTTAGGACATAAATCTTAGTCCACAAGCCATAATACTCCAAACTAAAGCATATTAGCATAGATCTAGGCCTTAGACATCATTTGAACACGTAAAGCTTTTAACTTTCCTCCCATGCATGGCCTTTTAGGGATTAAAAGGCCAAAAGAACAGCTTAATGTTTACATAGGGCTTCCATGGTCATAAAGTTTGCACCTTTATGCCATGAAACCCCTTTCTAGACCCCATATCTGAAAGCTAGATCACTTGGGACGTCCATATCCGAAGGACTAAGAGTCTTGGACCAAAAAACCCATGGAATGAAAAGAAGGAGATCTAACAAGCTACTAAGAAAGGTTGAGGCTTTCTTACCAGAAAATGAAGAGGACGAGATGTTGCTTCTGGATCTACAATCTTCTCCTGGAATCCTCTAGCTTCTTCTTATTCTACAAGCTTCAAATCACATAAAGTTCACTAAAAAAATGGCACACAAGCTCACACAAGGCTCTAGGGTTTTGTGGATTAGGGTTTGGGACTTGGAGGCTGGCAATGAGGCCATAAAATGGTGATTAAGATGTTTAAATAGGGTGCAAAACCACGAAATTAGGATTTCACTCTGGCAGAACTACGCGCCGAGTTGATCTCAACTCGACGAGTAGATTGCTTAAAACATGCGTCCCTTTCTTATATCTACTAGATGAGTTTGGGGCTAGCAACTTGTCAATTTTCTCTATAAAAATGAATAAACTATTATTAAATGCATACCATGAATCAGACGTTACAATATGTCATAGCGAAACCAAATCTCAAGCACTAGTTGCAAGTACCTGAAGCTTCTAATCACATCGAGGATTCAACGATCATAAATTATACTTTTTTAAGAAGTAGAATCTCTGAAAAATAATGTTCATGTAGAGGGGGAGAAGACAATATCATGTTGAGGAGGAGAAATCATATGTTATCTTAGAGAGGGACTAAAATCATGCACAAGTTGAGGGGGAGTTCAATACTTCGACTAATGCAAATCATGATGTTGATATTAATGATTCTATTTCTACTGTAAAAGAACTTTATGATGTAGAAGAAATATTTGAAGATGCATATTAGGACTTTGATCCTTCGTATCCCTCATTTGAAAATGGACAAGGTACCATCCCAAGGAACAAATACTTAGTAATCCTAACTCTAGAGTGTTAACAAGAACATAATTGTGAGAAAAAAAATGAAATTTTAAATGTTAATCAAAATTTTGCATTTTGTATGTCTTCATATCTAAAATTGAACCCAAAATACTTAAAATGGCCTTAGAACATTTAGATTGTGTTGTAGCAATGCAAAATGAGTTGGCTAAATTTGAAAGAAATAAAATGTAGAGGTAATTCATATACCTGAAAATGTTTTTGTTGTTAGGATTATATGTGTTTCTAAAAAAAGTTGATAAATAAGCCAATATTATTCGTAGTAAAGCTAGAGTTGTATTTATGGGATATTCTCACAAAGAAGGAATTTATTTTGATGAAACCTTTTCTTTTGTTGCTAGACTTGAAGTTTTTCATATTTTTCTTAATTATGCAGCTCACAAGAACTTCGATGTTTATAAAATTAAAGTGAAGTGTGCATTTATAAATGACGAACTCGAAGAAATAGTTTATATCGAATAACCTTCTAGGTTTGTAAATGATAAGTTTCCTAATCCTTGTAACATTCTTGATAAAGCTGTTTATGGCTTACACAAGGGCCAGTTGATCTTACACTTTTTCGTAAGAAGTTGGGGGATCATTTAATACTTGTTCAACTTTACGTAGATGATATCATTTTTTATTCTTTGACCCTACTTTATCGAAGGATTTTAAAATTTTGATGCGAAGCAAATTTGAGATGAGTATAACGGGGAAGATCAACCTCTTTTCGGGGTTGAATATTCGAAAAACGAAAGAATGAATCTTTATTAATGAAAAACCTTACATGAAGAACTTTCTTTAATGCTTGGCATGGAGAAATGTTTAGATGCAAAAGTTCCAATGGTTTTTGGCACAATATTAAGTCCTTCATTAGATAAACATGTTGTCGACATTCAGAATTATCGAAGCATGATAGGTTCATTATTATATCTTAAGTCGCCTGATATAAATTTTTTATGTCTAATTGTGCTAGGTATCAAGCCAATCCAAGGGAACCACCTCTTATAATAGTTAAGAACATCTTTTGATATCTACACAAGACTCCAACACTTGGACTTCGGTATCTAGAAAACACATGGTTTTTTAATCAAGCATTTTCAGATACTGATGTAGGTGGACACCAATTAGATAGAAAATGTGCAATCGGTGGATGTCAGTTTCTTGATGGAAATTTGGTGATTTGGCAATCGAAGAAGCAAACTAGTGTTTTGATATCCACAACAGAAGTTGATTATGTTGCTCCTACTGCTGCATGTACTTTACAAGTCAAATGGATTCAAGGTCAACTTGAAGACTATTCCATAAGTATGAAGAAAATTATGTTGTTCTTTGATTCTCAAAGTGCAATTCTCATATGTCATAATCTTGTTCAACATTCGAAAACCAAGCATACTACTCTTCGATATCACTTCATCAAAGATCATGTAGAAGAAGGCAACATAGAAGTTGACTTTGTTCACATAAATTCTCAACTTGCATACTTATATACAAAGGCTCTTGATGCGAACTCATTTTTGAGGATTATAATGGTTTGGGAATGATGAAAGCATGTTATGTTCCTTAATCGAGTTAAGTTTTCTCAAATTCATTTATTTTTTCAGTTCTTATATTCCTTCAATGTTGGTGTTCATTGTCGAAACTTCATTGCTTCTGTTCATAGCCTTTGATGCCTCATTGACAAGATGTTTGCTCACGTCCAACATTGTAGAACTCGTTACTCGGTGTCTGTTCGGCCGACTACCGAGTAACGAGTACTCAGGAGTACCCGGATTCAGTAATTCATGTAGAAATATTTTAGGGAAATTATATATGTCAAAATCACAAGTTCAAATCATAAGTTGATTGAAATATATAACAAAACTAGATACATGTGAATACATAAAAATTGAAAAACACATAATGGTTTCACTTCGTGAATAATTACAGAAAATTTAAGATATATATATATGTAGTAATAATCACATGTGTGTGTGTGTGTTAAATAATAAATCATTAAGTATATTATACATGTTAATCACCGAGTTCAACGAGTTTTACAACACTGCTCAATTCAAAATAGGATCGATCAGGGAGTGCTCGAGATTCTGTAACTCGCCTCGGTAAGGGCCGAGTAGCGAGTACTCGGAGGAGTGATCGGCCAACTCGGAGAGTTTTAAAACACTAATGACGTCTCATAGGTATTGTTTCATATCGAACCTTCGATAACCATCGATTTTTCAAAATAGAATCAATTTTCTCTTGTGTTTGTAAATTATTTCTTTCTGCATTTTATTATTGTTAGTTCTTTTTATTATTTCCTATTGAAAAATTACAAGAAGATTGTATTTAACATTTTTAAAAATCTCAAAAAAAAACTTCTTTTTTCTTTATATTTTTCAAAAAATCCAAAAATATGTTAGTTTATTTTTCAAAAATCTAAAAATCCAAAAATTTGTTCTTTTTCAATGGCTTAAATCATTCTTTCAAGGCATTGATGGTGAATACTCTTGTATTCTAGCATGTAACCAACAAATTGATGGAGAAACTTTTCATGTTTCACAATGCCATCTTACTCCATACCTTCTTTTGATAATGTCTTACATCTATTCACCTTAACCCTTGATGTCTTAAGCAAATACAAGTTTGGGATTATGGTTTAGAAAACTCTATTTTAAAGATCTTAAATCATTATAACCATGATATTTGGAAGACATCACAATATTTTACCTTATATAAATTGACGGTGAATATTCAATATTCTATTATTCAACTTTGAATTGACGGGAAACTTCATGGTTTTGCTATGTCATTGACTAGTTAAGTGTCCCCAGAAGCATTATATTGAATGTTGTCTACAAGCCTAGTTAAGTCATTTAGTTAGGAAGCCTTCATGAACTATATTCACACCGAAATAATTCTTCAAAATAAGGAATTTGTTAGCTAAGATTGTAAGCCACCCGTCTCTATCTCACATTGGAGTTATAAGATTTTTTTCTTGGGGAAATAAATTTTGTAAGGGTGCAATTCAATCCTTAGTCTAGTCTTACCTATCCAATATTGATTTGATATTGATTACAGTGATCATTCAAGGTTTTTAATTCATATCATTGCATTTATGTGGAGTTGCATATATGTTTGGAAACAAGTCTACCTTTGATACCAATTAAACGATGCCCTTTGGTTACTTCTTAATAAGTTTTCAATTGTATTCATTGAGGGGAACCACACAAACACTTTAGGGTCTACTCTTCATCCTAAAGAAAGTCGATCTTTGCTAGTGATCCATCTGCTTTTCATCAGAATTACCTTCACAACACATTTTTGTACAATATTCTTGCTTATTTTTCTCTTTCTATTTTGCACTAAAAAGTTAAAATTTCGAGATTAAACCATCTTGGAAATCAGGTTTTACAATTCCTTGTTTATGATCATAATTGCTATTACCACAATTGTGTTGAAACACTAATAGCTTTACCTTGTAGTAGTTCGATTGGTGACATTAAACTAATGGAGGTAATTGATGATATTCTCAAAGGTTGATATATGTAAGTTGCCTTATCGAAGATAAATGTTCAATGTCTGTTTTCTTTATTGAATATATTCTAAAGAGAGAATGTGAATCTTCATGTTTGAGAAACAATACAGAAGAATTTCTAAGTATCGATGGCTCCAAGCATTGATATTATTAAACAACTACCCATGAGTGCTCCACTATTCTCTCTGCAAATCGTGCCACAAGGGGGAGAAAGGGTGGGTCGGGATCTAGATCATATGTTGTTGAGAAAGATTATATTACAAAAACAGTGGGAAAAGCATCTTAACTATATTGTCGTCTTTAATTCTTACAACACTAATTCATGTTCAGAACATCATTGAGTTCGACTCTAGTAAACTTCATGTTACAAAAGGAATATTTATTGGATAACATACACAATGAATCCCCTTGTTCAATTTAGCTCAGAAAGAGGAAAAGGAAAAATGTTAACTCGGAAGGAATTGGAACGAAGACAAGAGGATGAGGTATGGAGAATGAGAAATTTGACAAAAAAATCCTTCGAATTAAGGAAAGTGAGGGAGGAGATGCACATAATAAGGGTGATGTTAGTGATGTGTGATATATATATATATATATATATATATATATATATATATATATATATATATATATATATATATTGCTCAAGTTTTAAATTTATAAAACTCAATTTATCGCAATCGGACTAACACACACACACTAGGAAGTTAACCTAATCGTGTAAAATCATGCAGAGAATGGTCATTCTACTCATGCGTACACATAAAAGTTCATCACTTTATTTCCTAACCCTAGGTATTGGTCAAAACTCCACTCATAATCACCAATGGTCACTAGACGACTATGATTTAAATTCACTCTGCTAGATGATCATTTAAACTCTATTAATTCACTAATAGGGAGCAAAGCAACAATCTTTAACACATATCGATCTTCAATCAAACATGACAAAATAAATTAAATAAAAATAAACAATACAAAAGCAATTAAACCATAAACTCAAAGATTCATTCAATCATAAACACAAAGTAAAAGGTTTTAATACTCAAATAAGAAAGTAAACACATAATGGAATCAGAATGGAATGATAATCAAGGTCACAACAATAAAACACATGATCTCCAACATGAATCAGCTCCATAATCCTTAAGATCTTTGCTCATGTCAGCTTAACGGCCATCCGGTCGCCTTCTAGACCCTCAAAACAGCTTCTCTGAGGTTTGTTGTCGACCAAGGATTAATAAAAGTCATAACCCCCCCCCCCCCCCTAAAATCATCCAGATGCTCGAAATATAAAGATCATCGAAAATCTAATCACGATGACGTGGAAATGGCACCATGTTGTGGTCCTCGTGTATATCTCGTATTCACCAAGTCAGTCTCAACAATCATGAAGTTTCGATTTACCATGTCGTGGTGGTGTCACCATGTCATGGTAATTGGGAATCAGAATTTTCTCTGAACACGAAAGTCATCCGAAATATTTTCTAGGTTTTAGATCATTTCGAATTTTGTCAATCGGAGTTACGAGTCATGAGATATGGTTAAAACACTAATGAGGGGTCAGACTGTCTAACAACATCCTTTTTGCGTCTTTTTAGCTCCTTTCTCCTCTTTTTGCATTCCAGCTCCCATTTTAGCTATAGTTGAACATTTCAAAGCATATCAAGTATCTTTTACTTGTAAATGACCTAAAAACGTAGTATAAAATAATAATAAAATGTCATAAATATATGCATAAAATAAACATTATAAGTTAATATGTTTTGGAACTTCAAGACTATCAAAGATATTGCATTTGGAGATATTCAAGATTTTGAAAAGGAGCCTAAATAAAGTTACTCTTTTGAAAATAAAATCGAAAAATCAACTTGATCTACCAATGTGTTATCTCATATTCAAATTTTCACAATTTAATCTTCCTCATGATTTTGCTGAAACTTCTGCATATAAGAACTTGAAGACCAAATTTCACTCAAATCTGGATCAAGATGTTGAGAAGTGGTCTTCAAAAAAGAATATCAAGTTCTTTTCCTTCACGAAGGATGTTCATTTAAAAATGCATTTCAAAATTATCAATTCATAGTTGTTTGGGGTGACCAATTGAACTACGAGTTCAATCGTTCATACTAACATAAATTTCACTCACGAATCCCCATGACTTTGTGATGTTAGTACATATTATGACAAAGCTCAGTGAGAAAGAGATGCTAAACACTACAATTTACAACGAATATGTTTATTTATACACTAGTTTTAAATTTATAAATCATAATTTATCACATCTAAACTAATATACACAATGGGCAGTGAAGCTAATCATTTAGTAGTATAGTTGTGGTAAGAGAGGATGTCAAACATTAAGGAAACATCAATGTTTTGGAGCAAATATTCAAATGATAATAATAATAATAATAATAATAATAATAATAATAATAATAATAATAATAATAATAATAATAATAATAAAGTAAAAGGGAGGGGGTATTATAAATTAAATTTGATTTAACACTCAATTAAACAATCGAAGTAAAGAAATAAATTAAAACAATAGATAAAAAGTACTTTCACTAGAACAGAATCCCACAAGTTTATGAGTTTGATTCATTAGAAGTGCAATTGATTAATGAGTTGATCAATGAATTGTAATATAAATAGTTATCTTGGTCGTATTTCCTAGTACTAGTAATTAAGGAACAACTAACACATAGATTATGCAATTAGTGAACACATAATTAATTAAATATATTTAAACTATGAAGTATATTATCTAGTGATTCTTATTAATTATCATAGCAATAAATCAACACATATCATGAATATATATGACTCTCTAACATAGTCAAGCTAAAGGTTAATATTAGCCAATCCTAGGATTTGATCAATCTCTAGTCCTAACAGTTTAATGGTCATAAACTAATTAAGATTCAAGTTAATCTAATTAGATTAGTCTT
This sequence comes from Lactuca saligna, assembly GCF_052625555.1. NCBI lineage: Eukaryota > Viridiplantae > Streptophyta > Magnoliopsida > Asterales > Asteraceae > Lactuca > Lactuca saligna. The sequence continues at coordinate 141,822,160 of NC_136421.1, read as the reverse complement.
CTTAACTACACATAACTCAACAGTAGGAAATAAAAATCATAAATTTAACATGAAACATGAATAATCAATTGAACACAAGTACTAAGGAAACTCACATTATCCTACTAATGAAATCAAAACACATCTACATAAAGCGAAAGTAAATGTTTTTACACAATAATTAGTAAACTAATGTAGAAAACCATCACCAAAAGATTGTGAGACATGATTATCAAGAAAACCCAAAGTGAAATCTCAATGCAAATAGTGCTTGAATCTTAAAATCCTTGCTCCAATCGACTCTCTAACTTCGAAATCAGCCCTAAAGGTTTCATGGACATAGAAAATGAAGTAAAATTCACAACTCAAGGCTACCAAAGGCTATACACCGATTAGGGTTGAGAATCTCGTATATTTATAGTATTTGTGACACCATGACGTGGTAAAGGTCTCACCACGACATGGTGATATGGCTTCCTCTTAAACATGAACACGCAATTTTTTAGAATTTTTTGTTTCACTAAAGGGGCACGAAGTGTCTTAAAAAGAGGCATAACGCGTCTTTTGCTGATTTCTTGATTTTCTTCGTTTTTCGTCTGTTTTAGCTCCATTTTCTTCCTTTTGCATCTGAGCTTTGATTTTACCTATCATTAAAAATTTCAAATCATATTAAGCATCATATATCTCCAAATATAACATTTTAGATTAATTTATTAAGATAACGGGCTAAAATATATAGTTAAATAAGGCTATATCAACAACATACTTGTCACACATGTCAAAAAATGTCTTTTGTACTATTATGCTCAAATGGCTTTAATAGATATTAAGTTAGCCAAAGAGTTTTAAAGGGCGGTTGGCAAACCTAGTACTCAATTGATAATGTCGATCAATATGTAGATGGTGAAATTGTATTGAAACCAAAGGTGATTGTATTTTTGGGAATAAACAGAACAATGTTTAGAAGAAGTTCATGTTCTCAACTGATCGGAAGGAAAAAAAAATTGTGTCAGCAGATTAACAATATTTTGGTGAGCATGGAAAATTATACTAAGAACTCAAAAAGAGATACACGGGAAATAAGGGCCATTCTTCAATGGTACCTTGATGTTTGAAAAGCTCTTCTTAGAGTTATTATGTCTTTAAGCTCAAAGTGAAGATTTTCTTATTCAATACAAAGGGGGGAGAATGTAGAAGATATGTTGTGTTGAAATGTCGAAGAACTAGTCTCTAGATTTTTTATGTTATATTCGTATAGAAGAGTTGTACTCTATGTCGAAGGTTACACACTTTTTGGTATATCTTCTTATTTTAGTATGCACATTTTCTATGTACTTAGATGTCGAAATCAAACTCTATATATTTTGTTATTTACCGATACCACTATCTCCTATAAATAGTGTTGTAGTCTTAAGTATTAGATACGCTAGTTCATTCATCACATACTTATACTTGAGATTGCTTCCATACATATAATAGATCTTAAACAAAATTATTTATTTACGTGTTCATTTCATTATTGAATTCAATACTTCATTGAATCTTAGTCTCATCATTTGGGATATTAAATTTAAAAACCTATCTATTACTTTTTCTAAGATTATCATTTTCCAGTGTTTTCACCATTGTTTTGGTTTTCTTAATCTTAAAGATGTTTTTTTTTAAGTTGTAAGATCTTAAGGACCTTACCCTTGTAATCCTAGTTATGAAACCCCATTACTCTTTTACGACTACCACAATTACCGGTATTCTGTTTTTTCGGTAACAAAAATGTCACCTCGTTAACCACCCAACAACATCACCAGTCTTTGGCTAATAAAATCGTAATTAAACATTGTCATTTTCTATGTTATACATCTCAATGTTAAAAACTAAAACATAAAATGGATTCATAAAGATTATCCTAAAGAAAAATTAAAATTTCAAAACTTTACATATTTTCTTTTGTTTAACAATTTTAATATATTAAAAAAATACAATAAATGTTATCAAGTAACAAGTTGGGGCTAACCAACTTAAATAAAACCACCTAATTATTGTTCCCTCTGCAATAACCTCACCAAATTTTTGTCTATTTTTTGCTCAACATAAATTCAAAACAATTGTAACCAAGTGGCGACAAAATATGCAATTCTTATATTCAAACTGTGAGACCTTCATGCAACAAAAGGTTATCTTTAACCTTCGTCTCACTATCAACATATGTTTCACCCTAAACCCTCTTCGTGACATCTTGTTGTAGTTTATGTGTAAGTACGGAGTTTGGCTTGCTGTCGCTAGTGCTACGACGGGTCCAAGGAAAACTTCGGATTCACGAAAGCCAATTTCTTTGAAGTTCTTGATGATGTTATAAGCAAAATCAAGGATCAAAAGTACAAGGATGAGAGAGGATTAGAGGTATCGACCAAAGGTTCGGGTTACGGTTAGAGTTAGGGTTTTGATGAACGTTTGAGAGCTAGAATTTTGACTATATATCCATGGGATAAAGAGGATTCAGGGGTAGGGGAAGAGTAAAGACATGTGGATGCGGTAGAGTGGAGGGAGAGTGATGTTAGGGGTCGAAATCCTTTTAGGTTTGTACTCTAATTGTTTTACAGAAATGCTCCATTAAGATATAAAAAATGTCAAAGTACAATTAAAAATATGAATGTTGGCATAAAGTTCATTTTACATGCATTTAACGGAGCATATTAGACGCTAACAGCTTCATGGACCTCATGTACAATTATTATAAAGTAAAGGGATAAACCATGCCTTTATTTTTAAAAATGGACTAAAACTATAAATATATGTACCATAGGGACGAAAACTGTAATTTAATTTCTCTTTTTTGGTAAAAGATCGAAACAAGACAAAAGTTATAAAGCGTGTAAGAAAAATAGTTAACTTGTTCAATCTTGTCAAGCATTTAAAACACTAGGCATTATATATCATTAGAGTACCCTCTTTTATACATTACACAAAAATAGACCACTAGTTTTCCGTGTCTAATTTCCACCTTTCAATATCTTTGAGTTCGTGTGTCTTCAAAACCACCCCGCCCCACTCACCAACCCCACCAACATTATGTGTATATCATCTTGAATTATTTTAAGTCCCTTTTTTTATTCTGTAAAAACGTTTTGTATATATTGTTTCGTCGTGTACAAGTTTGTGCCACAACATTTTCAATAGTCAGACATATTGCAGATGAGAAATAAATGTTAAAACCATTATCGATAAGAAATATAGTTGTTTTCTATTCGGATATAATAAAATTGTTCAATTTTATAATTCAAATTTGACTTTGTAATTTGCTATTTAGATTGATCTGAACAAATTGAATTTTTCTATAGGAATTTCAGTTACTAAAATATAAAGGGATTTTTTAATACGAACCCAAAGACACATAAAAAAACATTCATTTAAGTACTAATTATAAAAATATTACCATAATTAAATGTTATAAACATTTATTATGTGTAATATTACTATTATTAAATGTAAAAAACCTTAACTATAAAAAATATATGATTTATAATTAATATTTATCATATTTAGTTTTGATAATATTTCTCATAATTAATATTTTAATTAATATTTTTTATATGTGTTTTTCGGATATATATTAGAAAATGGCAAATATAAAAGTATCTAACAAAAACCATACTAAAAACTTAAAACCGAAAAAACACAAACTATAGACGCTCTAGGTTATCGTAGTTTTGAAACTGAATATTAATTCGGTGTAGGTTGATGTGGTTATTTGTCTTATAAAGAAAGAAAATAACAAAATCAAACAGAAATTTATAAAATGATTATATTTGTCTTTCTAATTTAATACTTAGGTGCTATTTGTTTTTTCGAAAAGAAATTTTATGAAGTCTGCGGACCACATCTACAATCCTCTGTAGCAAAAGATGTGAAACAAACGACTGCATCCTATAATAAGAAGCATGTTTGTTTTTTAACATTTGCAGACTGCTACAGTATACTGAAATTTAAAAAAAAAAAAAAAAACTAATTTTATAAACTGAAACTAGTTCTCAACACCGATATTCTCATAATTCTAGCCTTAAAACATTGAAAGAATACTAAAAATAACATGTAAAAAACAAAAATATAAAACTTTTTTTAAAAAAAAAAAAAAGAAAACTTTAAAAAATATAAAAGAAGCTAACAATTTTATTCTAGAAAAAAAACTAATTTTAATAAACATAAAAAATAAAATAATTAAAAAAAATTAAGTAAGTATTGCAAACGATGTCTATAAAATTCGTAAAAAATTACACACGTTAAAAAGATGCAACTGAAACTGAAAATATTATTAACAGAAACAGTAAAAAGAATAAAAAAATCAAACTTTTTTTTTTAAAATCAAGTTAAATAAATTTGTGGAAACTATAAAAAGAAATTGTATCAAATTCGTATATAAAAGTTTAAAAAATTCAAAGTTTAAATAAAAAAAAAGTTAAAAAAAAAAAAAATTAAAGTTATACCAAAATTCTAAAAAAACACTTGAAAAAAATAAAAGTTGAAAGGGTTTGAAGAGGCAAGTCAAGTGTTGCGCCACGCAGTACACTCGCAGATGTTTTCTAGTCTGAAGCCTTCCAAAAAACAAACTGCTGCGAGAGGGAAAGTATTACGCGTGTGCTGCGCCGCAAAACAAAAAGTGGTTTGAAGAAGATTTAAAAAAAAATAACACCTTATAGTTTTTTGTTTTATATTGAATTACGTACTTCATCATTTGATCAATAGAGAGGACCGTATGGAACATCGATATGCCCACAGCATATTTGTATACACAAATGCTTTTCGTACTTGTGATATCGATTTCTTACATTTTCGTTTTTGTGATTTGGTATGTAAACCAAAATATAGTATAGAACATTATTGGTTATTGCTTATAGCCTTCTAGCAGAACTCGAAATGAGGATGTGAAATTAGCTGTCAAAGAGCAATCACTTTCATGAACTGCATAGTATGTGCACAGAACCCGCTTCGGGTATGAAAGCCACTACCTGTCCATGCGTCGTTATGCATTAAAACTTGGAATCTTTGCGCTCTTAGGGACGGGTATCTCCATGTAGTTAATTTGTGGGTCAAATCTTCATCCCTAAAGCTAACAATCGGACCTAACAATTGTTGAAAATGAAAATGAAGTGGATTGCATGATATCTGATATTTTACCAAAGAATAATAGTGAAGAATAAACAACGTTTTGTATTTCTTTTCGTATTAGTTAATGTACTCAATTGTTGTGTTTCATTGTATTTTTAATTGTAACAATATAAAGTATTTATTTACTTTTCTTTCATTGGAATATGTTGATAAATATTTTAACGAGTTTTGAGTTTTTCAAATTCTATTAGCATAAGTAAAGACAAAACTGCAAAATTAGTCGTTGTGGTTTACAAAAATCTTTGGATAGGATTCAAATTTTTTTTAACTTGCATTGCAGGTCTAAAATCAAAACCTTTCCGCGATTTTAGTCTAAAAAAACTTGTAAAGACGATTATACATTTTTATTTTCTTTTTTGTATTTTATATATTTATTTAATACCTTTTTTAATTAAAAAAATAACGTATCCCACCCTATCACTCTATCCGACCCTCCCCTCTCTCTTTCACTCCACCCGACCCTTTCCTTTCTCTTTCACTCTCTCTCCCATCTTCTTCTTCTTCACCCTTCACCTGCTTTGCTTTGAAGATAGCTTGATTAGCGATGAATCGTTCTCCACCACCAGAATCGTCGAAGCTTGGATATGAAGTTGTTGATGTGTTATCGGTGGTGCTCAACGATTATCAGGAGATTGGAATACGACATCAGAAGCACACCTGAAGAAACTGGAATCACTCCCAAACGAATCACCATCAATAAAATCAAAGTAATCCCTCTCTACATATCTTTCAGCCAAAACACGATTCACAGCTGAATGACTCACACATCTCTCAACCATTGAAAGTTGAAAGCTTTCCAGTTCTTGAATTTAACAGGGAAGAAATTGGAAACATATATTGGTCTTATGTTGTTCTTGGAGAAATGAATTGGGATTCCTTTTTCAATATTTGGATCGAGAACCATTTCAGAGAATTCAGATTCATTTAAGACCTATTCATTCATTGATTCAATCTCATCGAAGCAAACATAAATCATCCAACAAACCCAGAAACACTTTCGTTTGAGGCAGATTTAACTTTCTCTGTATTTTGATTTGGATGAATCTGAGAAGCATCAATTAATTTAAAGGTGTGTTTGGCAAAGTATATAGAGATAGAATGGGAAAAGAAGACGTTAGGAAGACAAGGCGAGAAGGATGGCGGACGCTGATGACAGTCGGTGGTGACAGTGACGAACGATGGTGGTTGATTTTACCTTCCATGTTAAAGGTTTATTTGAATGTGTGTGTGTTATGGAGAATAAAATCAGAAAAACTGATGTGTGTATTTGTTAATCAAGATGTTTGTTCTTGACTATAAAGATGTTCTTGGGTGTTAACAATAACAAACCTAGATATGAGAGAGAGAGAGAGAGAGAGAGATGGGTTGGGTGGGGGATAATTTTTTCATTTTTTCTTTATTTTTTTAACTAAAAAAGGTATTAAATAAATATATAAAATACAAAAAAGAAAATAAAAGGACATCATCGTCTTTTCAAGTTTTTTTGGACTAAAATCACGAATAAGTTTTGATTTTGTACCTGCCATGCAAGTTATAAATTTTTTGGATCTTATCTAAATATTTTTGTAAACCACAAGGATTAAATTTGCAGTTTTGTCCATAAATAAATAAACACAATTAAAAAGTACAAAAGGACTAAAAACCAAAGAAAAATGAAAAGTGAAAACAAAAGCGGCTATGGAATCAAGAAACAAGCACAATAATTTTTCAAAACTGCAAAAAGAAAATTTATGATTTGGTTTTGGATTAAATAAAAAATAAGATCATATATTCATCTATTATATATATAACTAGGTGTAAGACTCATGTATTACATGAGTCTATTTTAAAGAAAAAAATACAAAATTCTAAACATTTGAGAAGTTTAAATTTCTAAGAAAAAAATTGAAAAATTTTGAATTGTTAAATTTAAATTGTTTGTTTTTTAATTAAACAAATAATGTAGATAAATGAACGAATGAAACTAATGAAACTTTAATTTAGAAGATTTGAAATTAAAAAGAAGTCAATTAATAAAATTGATATGCCTTTATTATTACATTTATTGCAATTATTACATTTCAATATTATATGGAAATTAATAAAATGAAAAAACCACAAAATGCCATGTAGAAAAAAATTAATTGAAAATAACCATAAAATGACATGTGACCAAATTAATGATAGTGTGATATATGGCAAAAAGTTCTTTTATTGATTAGAGAGGATATTAAAAGACATTAAGCTTATGAACAGTAACCGGCTAAGCAGGTTATTGTTCATCGGCTTGTGGCTTATGTTTGAAGTTGATCGATCTTGGCCCCTACACTCCATAGTGCCTCTTCGTTGTCGACATTTGTTATCTACCATCATTATCTTCCAATCAAATATTGCAACTCTCTCCCCTCACTTTCTCTATATCAAAAGACAAATCCTCTCAAAACGCGAATCCCCGCACCCGTCGACACATGTGGAGAAGACCGGGGAAGCATCGTCTTTTTTGAACCTTTAAACTCGAAATTATAACAGCTTTTCGAAGGTATGTTTATGTCGATTTCATCCTAAGGTTCTCTAATGCCGACAAATTTACCACCGTCTCAATTGAAGAAATTGTTGAACTCTCTGTGATCCTAAGGTGTGTTTATTTCTTCGCTTTTTATTTAATCAATTTCTCAATCAAGTTCAGTTTTTAGAGATAACAATTTTATTGGAATTTATATGGAATTGAAATTGATTAACATATTTAGGATTTTGTGGTTGATGTTCAGATTTTTTGCAAATGCATGGTTGGAGGTTTAGGTGAGTTCTGATGAAGAGTTACATAAAGCTAATGAATAGGGGCAAACAATACGTCCCAAAGAGAAAGAAGCGAACTCAAAAGTTTTATCTTTTCAATAGAAAGGTATGTACATTTTTGGTTCATTACCCTGATTTCTGAGTATCTATATGTATAACACCATCATGTGTTATGTGATTTCAATATGATATATTAATTTGAATGTGTCGCAAGGTCATACCCTAAGAACTTTATGCAATTTGTAGATGAATCAGCCACAAAAGGCAGTGGAAGTGAATTACACATCCATAGAGTAAGTCACATTTGCATCCTTTTCTACATGTATATACTTTATGAAGCAACGTTTGTGGCTAATGTTGTTGATACTTTATATTCTATTTCTTCTGAACAAATAAACACAAAGCCCCTAAAAGCTAAATCCTTGCTTGGTACCTGAAAATTTTATTTTTCTTTTCCTCTCTTAAGTATGTAATTGTGTCTTTAACTACTCGGAAACATAGTAACATAATCACTTCCACTCATGGATGTTACCTTATTACCTTACAGGTAACTGTGATTTATCAATTCTTACATGTGACAAGAAATTTGAAATACATTATTAAAAGAACATTCATGAAATCTATTATTTGAGTAATGTCACTTCCTATAATTGTCTGACTACTTGTAACTATCCTCTCGTCACTTTTCTTTTTCTTTTCTACATAAAGGGCATTTGGTTTATAATGGTCAAAATGGGTTGTTGGTTTTTCTTATTGAGAAAGGTTTACTTATAGATATCTACAGGTCTAGAAAAGATTAGGAAGGCTAGGCAAGTCAGATGCCAATTATCAATGAAATATGTGTGCAATTGCTCCACTGTCGTTTCTTGATTTCAATTTTGGGGTTAATCGATTCAAAGCAAACTTAGAGGCTTATGATTTGAAAGCATTCTTTGAGGTTATATATTTGACATTTGCAAAAAATACAATCAATTGTAAATTTTTGTGTGCATTTTGGTGTGAATGGAGATTTCTTGTGGGTATTTGTAATTAAGGATCCTAAATGATGAGTTATGATTGATTGAAGTGGAGTAGAAGTCGTGAAAGATTTTGGAAGAAGGTTAAGCTATGCACATATAACACTAGTTTGGTTTCACATTTATGTGTTTTGATTAAAATTTGGCTTCAGATAATAGATTGTGATAAATGTTGTTTTGATTGATGTTGTAATTTTGTTATTGTTTATGAAAATTATTGTGAAATCAGAAATCACGTTTATTCCCTTTTAAGCATCGTAATTTCAGATTCAACCATTTACAACATCCTACTTTAGTTTCACTTCTTTCTAAAGTTTAGCAAAAAGACGAAGCTAGGGATGTTTTACTAGTTAAAATGAAACCAAGTAGTCCATAGAAGATAACTTTTTTATTTATTGATATTTTTCTATTATATCTATATAAATTTTTGGTCTATCAATGCTCTTGTAAATTAAAATAGAACTAAGATTTTGTCTGTTGCACGTTGTGGCGGCGCTAATCCGTTTCATAAATTGAATTTTTACGATTGTATTGATAAATGTTAAGTATCGTTCAATTTGTTGATAAATAAATATATAAGTTCAACACCACTGACTAACTACAATATATACCAACAAATTAGTACGTATTATATATGATCAAATTCATATGTTGGAAATGTACATAAAAATAAGCACGGAAACGTAAAGAAAACTGAAATTTATACCGACACGTACATCAAAATGTAGACTCACTCAAAATTAATTAAGGAAAATTAGATTGTATATAGCACGGAGAATAAACACAAAAGATGCAACTCTCCAAATTTTAATTGTTTAAATAAAATTTAAAATCTTTACAACTTATTATTTTTTTTTCTCGAAAAAATGCAACTCTATGGATTTATAGGCTTCTTGTTGCCTGTTATCTTTATAGGTAGTGTCCCTCTAATAAGGGACAACCTACAAACAATTTTTATAGTGGTTTCTATTGATGGAAACAACTAAATCAAGCCTATAGCATTCTGTATCGACATGGCAAATATTATACAACGTTAGTTTCTTAATATCCTCGATCGCAGAAGGCAAATACTAAGATTTCCAGTACTACCATTTGCTCTTTCGCACGCTGATAATCATCGAATCATTTTTAATATAATCATATCAACAAGAGGTTGGTACTCGTCCTCAATGCATAATATTACTATTTCATATTCTATTGGAAACACATCCTCATCATTCGAGCCAGTGGATGTTGCGGACTGATTAAAAATACATAAAATAGTATTATAAAAGTGAAATGTTCCAAAAAAAAAAAAAAACTAAACATTATAAAATGTATTCATAACAATAAGTATAAAATGACAACCATTCTAAAATAATAAGTTTGCCTTTTGGAGATCTAGCTGCTTTCAATTTAAGCTTTAGTAACCTCTTTAATTTCTATCTTAATTTTATGGGTGCTCCCGATTGTTTAGTTTTTATTTTTTTTCTTTTCTAATTCAACATTTTTATCTAGAAAAAACAATCCAACAAAATTTAATATTCAAATATAGTACCAGAAAAAAAAAACATATTTATAACAATTTTTTTAATTAAAGTTTACCTTTATCGTATGTAATTTTGAAAAAAAAAAAAAAAAAAAAAAAAAAAAAAAACTTTAGATGGAAAATAATTAGTTTGATCGTAAAACCCAACTTTTTAACAAAATTCTTTTGGTCTTTATTCAAAAATAGTCTATAAAAACTTCGAGTTTAAGCAACAGAAGCATTATAATTTAAATTAAAACCATTTTAACCCACCAAGAATTATTTTACAGACATCAAAAGAGTAAATAACAAAAAAACACCCATAAAAGGAAAAAGAACTATGACTTTTGAAGACATTGATTCCTCTTGGAAGTTCCGAAGTTGATAAAGATGGAAAAGACTCCAAAGTAGAAGCTCTCAATATTCTAGTCTTCACTTGTATAATATATTTTTTAAGCCTTAAAGATCTTATACCAAATAATCCTTAAAAGGATATGTATATTAAGCATTTAATTTTTCACTACACCATACAAGAAAAAACAAGGCAATGAGCTTAAGAGCTCATGGTTCTAAAGAGAAAAAAAAAGGAAGAAAACAAGTGAGAAAACTAGTTAGTTTGAGTCATATCTCTTCTTTAGATACATACGTGCATGTAGGAAAGACCATACTCTCTTTAAATACATGAGCCATGCTTTCTTACAAACATTGGGTGAAAGAAAAAGCCAAACACAAAAGCACCTATACCACAAAGGTATCTACAACTTTGGAGAGGGGATATGGGATAATGGTTTGTCTTTCACTCAAACTTATAACTAGCTTGTTACATGTTCCAATTAGATAAACTACAAAGTGTCCAAATAAATTTACACAACACACGCACGCACACACACACACACACACACACACACACATATATATATATATATATATTCACACTATACGAATGCAATTAGTTTTTGTTCCTTATTATTATTATTTGTTACAACTAGCATTTTTGCTAGGAAATTCTACTCTCATGCAATCATTTGCCTAGTGTAATAACTTGTACTCTGAGAGAATATCATATTCTATGCTCATTCGAATACATCTCATAGGTTCAAATAACGGTTGAAAACCCTAAGAATCCCGAGGTTTAAGTCCATATTGGACTAGGATTTCCTTATTGGACCTAATAGACCAATAAGAATTCAATTCAACCATTTTGGACTTAGAAGTCCTACTTGGATTCTTAATGGACCCAATTCACAAATCTATAACATTTTGGACCATTTGGGTCTAGAATGATTCATTATATCCCTAATGGGCCTTATTGGGCCATAACAACTCCAATTAACCTTAATAGACGTTAGAACCCATTCTTTTATACTATTAGGCCATGAGATACACTAAAGACCCAATGGGCCGAAATATTTTAGGATTAGACTCCAAAAATCCTAACTAAAGTTTAATGGGCTCAAGATATTCCAAGTCCTAACCTCTTGGCCCAAAAATCTCGGCCCAATAAAGATATTTATACATATTTGTGTAAAAAAAAAAAAGAATGGAGGATTTATTTGGCATTGACACATCATGTTTGCATGGTGGGTATCCATGCAAACATCACCTCAAATTATCCCTCTCTCTTCTCTTATTTAACCTCGGCCAAGACACCCACCACCCACCTTCATTTCTCATTCCAAACATCTTCTTAACACTCTCTAGATCACCTCCTTCTTCCTCTAAAATTTTGAATTTTTGGGTGTAGCATCAAGAGGATTCTTCACCAAAATCATCATCCTTGGTAAGCTTTTGCTTAGATCCATGGTTTAGTTTCAATATTACTTCTATAATATCCTCTTAACTCATGAAATTTCTTGATCTTGCATCTTAGAACCCATCCAAGCCCAAAAACCTCTCAAGGAGCTTGTTAGGACCAAAAATCACATCATATCTTCTTAACCGAAACATCCTAGCAAAGGTGATTTCATACCCTCTATTTACGATTTTTACCTTGTTTTTGGGGGGAGAATATAATTTGTTTTGTGTAGATCTATATGTGTATGCATGAACATGTGTGTTTTCATGATTTATTTGGTGGTTATGTGTTATTTACTTCATAAATCTAAAAATATGTTAAGAATAGTAGGTTTAGCATTTGGATCTACATGAAAACCTTGAGAAAAGTATTTGTTATCACATATAATACATGTAAAATAGTATATCTGGGATTTATATACTTAAAATAGTAAAAATGAGTGTCGTGTTCCAAGATCTATAAACTAAACTCAAAAATCAGCCTTTCACAGGAAAGTTTTGGTCCAATTTCGAATTGTTTTGAGCACCTAAATGATAATATTTTTGAAAACTGTTTTACACGCAACAATTTTAGGTTTCTACCTTTGAAATGACTACTCTCACATTTTCATACGATTTTTCTACAATTTTTGGAGAATTTTACAAAACTGCCTATCAGATTTGAAATAATTTCGGACCAGCCTGTGAAGGTAAGAAATTTCACAGTTGTTAGTAGCCATGAAAAATTATAAGAACAATTGTGAACAAAGTAGAAAAAATTTCCAAACTTCCAGAATTTACGAATCCAAATTTCAACTTACGATGATTTTTCTACAAAATTTCCAACAATTAGGTCGGAAAAGCCCAAAACCAAAAAAATGTGTATTTTCACAAAAATCAAGCCAAAAATGATATTTTTGACAAACATGGGTTTAAAATGTTATTTTTACCACATACTAGTCATCAACACAAGTTTTGAACAAAACGGAGACAAAAATATTATTTTTACAAAAATTAGGCCTTAATTGTAAATTTTTGGCTTATTGGGCCAAGAACGTCATTTTTACAAAAAGTGGGCATTTATGCTATTTTAGTGAATACTTGAACCACAACCAATAATAAACTAACAAACGGATTAATTTGATCATTTTCTAGGTTATTGGGCCTTAGTGGCCCATTTTTATGTGTGCTATTTTGGCCTGTAAATACCTTACATGTGAAATGGGCCTTAGTTGTCCTTTCATATATATATATATATATATATATATATATATATATATATATATATATATATATATATATATATATATATATATATATATATATATCGGGCCCATGTTATATAATCTCATTCCAATTGGGCCTTGCAATGATTTACATGTTTAGTGATGCCTTAGTGGTTCACTTACATGGTTCATTAGGCATAGAATGCGTTTATACTTTTCTTCGCGTAAATTCGATTAAGGATCTAGTGAGTTTTGTCGGTTGGCACCTATTAATTGTAAAATCGTAGCCTGTAGTTATAAAAAGAGTCTCTTGGAGGTAGAGTGGGGATTTATGTATAGATCTATACGGGGATGACACCCCACACCTGAGTTGTTTGTTACAGTTAGACTAACTTAGTCTATGGTGACGAAGACCTTATAATCAAAAATCAAAACCGGCATCCAAAAACACCAAGACAGGCGAAATTGTGATTATTTAGTATGGTTGACGGCTCACTTAGAGTAATTAACGTTATGAAGTTTACGGAAGATCATTCTCTTTTCTCTTGGATTACTCGGAAACATTCTCGTACGGGTAACGGGTAGTCAACCTCGGGGGTTGGTATGGCAGCTTTCTTTTTTACAGACAACACTGGGTTGTCTGGGAACATTCTCTTTACATGCTCATTACATTCCCTCTACATTCTCTTTACCTCTTTTAGTCAAATAAACAAAAACATACATGCATTAGTACAAGATCTAACACAAACATACTAAACAGTTTCCAGAAAATATCGGATTTTCTAGTGGTTTTCAAAGTTATACAAATCATTTTCACAAACATTCTTATGAACTCACCAACATTTTTATGTTGACCGTTTTTCAAAATAATTTGTGTTCTCAGGAAAACGTTGAAGCATGATGAACGAAACAACCTAATGGATATTGTGTTATATTTTGTTTCATCATACTCTTACTATTTCGGCATGTAATATTCAAATACAATACTAGATGTAAACAATGAATGTTGTTATATTACATGTGTGATGATGATGTTATGTGTCAATTATATACTTTTTAATGATACTACAACAATGAAGTCACGCACAAGCCCCCAGACGTTTCCGTCGTCTGGTTCAGGGGTGTGATAGATTGGTATCAGAGCATTGTTTATAGTGAACTAGCATATCTAATCATACAGGATATGTAACTATAAATACAATGGGACTAAACAACTCTGAACATAATAATTAAAATACATACCTTTGTGTGCATTTTAGAGTAATAACACAACAAGAACAGTAAAAGTCTTTGGAGGATTTGAACATCACTATTAAACCCGGACAATTATGTAGTCGTATTGGGAGTGAATGTAGCATGATCAACTACATTCATTCAAAATAAGACCAACATGTGTTTGGTAGTAATTGTGATGGACAATGAATCAAAAACTTACCATTTAATTATCCAAAGAGATTATAGAATGAAACCTAAACATAATTAAAATACTATAGGAGTATTTGGTGTGCTATTTGTTTCTAGTATTTATACCCCTTCGTGCAATGCACTATAGACGAGCATCATTAGCTAGGAAACCCCTATCTCCCTAGTCAGGGAATAGCAGGGTGGCTCGACCCAGAGGAAGATGCAGAAGGAGACTCAGAGGAGGAACATGAAGTAGAACTTACAAATGAACCCGCTGAGCCTGTATTGAACCTCGAAGAGGAAGAGATCGAGGGTGATGACAAGGATGACTTGGATGTAGAGTCCGAGGTCATCAATCTTCCATACATGGCCAAAGTACCGGATTATCGTAAGGGCCCCAATGGCCCCACGCCCCATGGGCACACAATAATTGGAGATGGAGTCACTAGCAAGGGATGTGACCACACTACGGTAGGAACCGAGGTCTCTTCGATCTTAGTCATAGAGGACCAGCTGACTGGGCCCTCCCAGTCATTGTCCAGTGCACCCGAGACGTTGGCAAACAAACTCAGGAAACCCACAAGCAAATGGACCAAATGCGGGTTATTTTTGAGAGAATTGAGAGACAAACTGAGGAGGTGATCGGGACTCCAAAACGAGGCAGCTAGTTAGGGAGGCTCGACTACGCACCGAGCGACAAGTAGATCATCTTCAGGGTGCATCCACTTCATCAGCACCACCATCAGACATTTTCTGCCACAATTAGGATTAGCCTTTTCTTTTCTCCCCCTACTATCCGATATGACTCTCCTTCGTGTACTGATGAAACAATTATGTTCTATCTTTATTTCATGTTATTGCATAAATTCAATTATAGGCACAACCAAACCCTCGAAACCACTAGATACTTAAGGATCTCGAAACCAAAACAACCTATATACTCTAACGATAGACGTAACGATCGTGCCAAATCTGTGATTACCTACTATTGTAAATACATCATAGGGATGTAGATGGAAACAATGAGAATCATACAATGAGACGCGAAATTTATAGAGTACAACCAGGAATGATGATCATTACTTACGATCTGGCTTATCAACATGCAGCAGGAACATGCCATCCCGCAGGAATAAAAAGTGCACCCGCAAGACACCGCTCCTGCAGATGGACTCTACTACATTCCAAGCTGCTGTAACAGAGGTAGTAACCGCTGCTATGGCACAAATCAACGCAAACAACACCAATGGAGGTGGAAATAGCATTGACAACTCCAGCCGAAGGAACGAGCATGGGAACCAACAAGTGATAGCTTATCAAGGCACTCCAAACCCCAAGATTAAAAGCGGGAAGCAGAATAATGGAACTAAGAGAAAGGGATAGCCCACTCAAGGGTTCTCAAAGAAGCAACATGTTGTTGTTTTCCATGCAACCATGACCCTTATTACACTAACATCAGCGAGACCATATGCTGGAAGCCTTCCAAAATGCAACTAGTGCAATTTCCATCATAAGGGAGCCTGCCAGGAGCTGCATTGTAAAAAATGCAACCAAAAGAATCACACCACCAAATACTGTACAACTTATTAATAACAGAATCATCAGCCAAACAAAAACAACAACAACCACAACAACCTTAACAACAACACCAACGATGAGACCAGTCACACCTACTATAGGTGTGGAGGAACCGGTAACTTCAGGCATAACTGCCCCAAGGCTAACAATCAAGGGGCAGAAGGATCAAGAGGCGTCCTGACCTTGGGTCAAGGCGAAGCAGTCCAAGACCCGACGGTTGTTACTGGTACGTTCCCACTTCAAAACTCTCTTGCTTGCATCTAATTTGATAGTGGAGTTGAGCGAAGCTTAGTTAGTAATGAATTTGAGCACTTACTAAAACAACAACCCCAGAAGATAAATGAAGCCTTCACGGTGGAGATGGATAATGGGGAAAAACCGAATCAACCTAGGATATTTATGTAGGGTACACCTTAACACTAAACAACCATTCATTTCAAATAAAATTTAATTCCAGTAAATATTAGGAGTTTTGATGTGATAATCGACATGGTCGGGTTAAGCCCCCATCGTGCTAATACTATGTGTCGCGAGAAGGCCGTTTGCCTTCACTTTCCCAATCACGAAACTCTAATAATCCTTGGTGATAAACCTGGTGCCAATCCTCATCCTATCTAGTGCATCAAGGCATAAAAGTGCCTGCACCAGAAGAACTATGTTTTCCTCACTCATGTTGTGGACAAGACCAAGGAAGAAGTAAGCATACAAGGTATTCCAGTAGCATGAGATTTTCCGGATGTATTTCCCGAAGAACTTCCGGGAATATCCCAGAGAGACAGGTCGAATTTCAAATCGACCTCATACTGGGAACCACATCAATTGCCAATTCACCCTATAAGTTGACTCTTGCTGAAATTCAGAACTTATCTAGTCAATCAAGAAAATTTCTGAGCAAAGGATCCATCGGACCAAGCTTCTTACATTTTGGGAAGCTCTGGTCTTTTTCGTCAAGAAGACGGATCCTTCAGAATGTGCAACGATTTTAGGGTATTGAATAAGCTCACTATCAAAAACTGATAACCACTTTCTCGGATTGACGTCCTATTTGACCAGCTTTAAGGAGCTAGTTACTTCTCCAAATAGAGCTAAGATTCATATATCATCAACTCAGAGTCTGAGAAGAGGACATTCCAAAAGCTACCTTTCATACTCGATATGGCCATTTCAAATTTGTTGTGATACCCTTCGGTCTAACGAATGCCCCCACGGTATTCAGGGACCCTACGAACCGAGTTTTCCTAACCATTCCTAGTCAGCCTTTTCATTAAATCGATAACATACTCATCTGCTCACCAACGAAGAACAAAACACTGTCAACTTCTACAACCAGCCTTGAAAGCATCAAATCCGGAGAATATCGCGAAGAAAGCACTACTTGGATGGATAAAACTCTCAAAGTCGAAGGACAAAGCTTATTGTTGTAAGAGTTGAGATGGGAGTTATCTGGGTGATAGTTGATAGGTCAACCAAATCTACTCATTTCCCATGAATAAAGGAATCAAACAAGAAGGAAAGAATAACATGGACATGCATCAAGGAGATCGTGAGACTCCATGAAGAACCAACATCTATTATCTCGGATCAGGATAACTGATTTACTTCAAGATTTTAACAGTTACTTCGGAAGGCTATGGGAATATAGCTAGTCATGAGCATTGCATACCACCCTTAAACCAATAGCCAAAGTGAACAGACCATTCAACCACTCGAAGTCATGCTCTGAGCCTGGGTGTTTGAATTCAGCAAGTCATGGGATACCCAGTTGCCCTTGATTGAATTCTCATACGATAACAACTATCACACCAGCATTAAGGTTGCTCCTTTCTAGCCTCTTTATGGTCATAAATGCAGATCACTCGTCAGTACTCTCACGGGACTAGACAACCATTCGCGAAACGATAGAAAAGATAATCCAAATCAGAACTCGACTTCAAGCATCACTAGACAGACAGAAGGGTTATGCTGGCAAATGATGAAAACCTATGGAATTCCAAATTGGAGCTTGGGTGCTATCAAAAGTCTTTACCTAGAAAGGAATGATTTGCTTTAGGAAACGGCAAAACTGAACCCGCGATACATTGGATTGTTCGAGATCCTTACCAGGATTGGTCCAATGGCTTATAGGCTGCAGCTACCTACCGAACTCAGCAGCGTACACCCTGTGTTCAGCGTCTCGAATCTGAAAAAGTGCCTATTAGGAAAAACTCTTATCATTCCTTTAGAAGATATCGAAATAAACGAGAATTTCCTGTTCGTCGAAGAACCAGTCGAGGTATTGGATAGGGAAGTAAAATGTACAAAACAAATCCACATTCCAATTGTGAATGTTTGACGGAACGCCAAGCATGGATCGGAATTCACATGTGAACACGAAGACCAGATGAAGCAGAAGTACCCTCACCTATTACTCTTATTCATGAACCTAACTTTCAAAATAATTTCGAGAGGAAATTCCCTTTAACGGGGGGATGATGTCACAACTAGCATTTTTGCTAGGAAATTCTACTCTCATGCAATCATTCACCTAGTGTAATAACTTGTACTCTGAGAGAATATCATGTTCTATGCTCATTCGAATACATCTCACAGGTTCAAATAACGGTTGAAAACCCTAAGAATCCCGGGGTTTAAGTCCATATTGGACTAGGATTTCCTTATTGGACCTGATAGACCAATAAGCATTCAATTCAATTATTTTGGACTTAGGAGCCCTACTTGGATTCTTAATGGACCCAATTCACAAATCTATAACATTTTGGACCATTTGGGTCTAGAATGATTCATTATATCCCTAATGGGCCTTATTGGGCCATAACAACTCCAATTAACCTTAATAGACGTTAGAACCCATTCTTTTATACTATTGGGCCATGAGATACACTAAAGACCCAATGGGCCGAAATATTTTAGGATTAGACTCCAAAAATCCTAACTAAAGTTTAATGGGCTCAAGCTATTCCAAGTCCTAACCTCTTGGCCCAAAAATCTCGGCCCAATAAAGATATTTATACATATTTGTGTAAAAAAAAAAGAATGGAGGATTTATTTGGCATTGACACATCATGTTTGCATGGTGGGTATCCATGTAAACATCGCCTCAAACTATCCCTCTCTCTTCTCTTATTTAACCTCGGCCAAGACACCCACCACCCACCTCCATTTCTCATTTCAAACATCTTCAAAACACTCTCTAGATCACCTCCTTCTGCCTTCAAAATTTTGAATTTTTGGGTGTAGCTTGAAGAGGATTCTTCACCAAAATCATCATCCTTGGTAAATTTTTGCTTAGATCCATGGTTTAGTTTCCAGATTACTTCGAAAATCTCCTCTTAACACATGAAATTTCGTGATCTTGCATCTTAGAACCCATCCAAGCCCAAAAACCTCTCAAGGAGCTTGTTAAGACCAAAAATCGCATCGTCTTCTTCCATTCTTCTTCTTAACTGAAACATCCTAGCAAAGGTCAGTTCATACACCCTATTTTCGATTGTTACCTTGTTTTGGGGGAGAATACAATTTGTTTTGTGTAGATCTATCTGTGTATGCATGAATATGTGTGTTTTCATGATTTATTTGGTTGTTATGTGTTATTTATTTCATAAATCTAAAAATATGTTAAGAATATTAGGTTTATCATTTGGATCTACATGAAAACCTTGAGAAAAGTATTTGTTATCACATATAATACATGTAAACTAGTAGATCTGAGATTTATATACTTAAAATAGTAAAAATGAGTGTCGTGTTCCAAGATCTATAAACTAAACTAAAAAATCAGCCTTTCACAGGAAAGTTTTGGTCCAATTTTGAATTGTTTTGAGCACCTAAATGATAATATTTTTCAAAACTATTTTACACGCAACAAGTTTCGGTTTCTACGTTGAAAATGACTACTCTCATGTTTTCATACGATTTTTCTACAATTTTTGGAGAATTTTACAAAACTGCCTATCAGATTAGAAATACTTTCAGACCAGCCTGTGAAGGTAAGCAATTTCACACTTGTTAGTAGCCTTTAAAAATTATGAGAACAATTGTGAACAAAGTAGACAAAATTTCCAAACTTCCAGAATTTACGGATCTAAATTTCGATTTACGATGATTTTCTACAAAATTTCCAACAATCAGAAAAATGTGTATTTTCACAAAAATGAAGCCAAAAATGATATTTCTGACAAAAATCGGTTTAAAATGTTATTCTGAACAAAACGAAGACAAAAATGTTACTTTTACAAAATTTGGCCTTAATTGTAAATTTTTGGCTTATTGGGCCAAGAACGTCATTTTTACAAAAAGTTGACCTTTATGCTATTTTAGTGAATACTTGAACCAAAATCAATGATAAACTAACAAACGGATTAATTTGATCATTTTCTAGGTTATTGGACCTTAGTGGTCCATTTTTATGTGTGATAGGTCATGTATACTATTTATATGTTTATTGGGCCTCATTGACCCATTAATATGTGCGACGGACCTTGGAGACTATTTGTGCGCTATTTGGGCCTATAATTACCTTACATGTGACATGGGTCTTAGTTGTCCTTTCATATATATATATATATATATATATATATATATATATACACACACACACACACATATATATATATATATATATATATATATATATACGCATATATATGTATGTATATGTATATATATATATATATATATATATATATATATATATATATATATATATTTATTTCGGGCCCATGTTATATAATCTGATTTCAATTGGGCCTTGAAATGATTTACATGTTTAGTGATGCCTTAGTGGTTCACTTACATGGTTCATTGGGCCTAGAATGTGTTTATACTTTTCTTCGCGTAAATTCGATTAAGGATCTAGTGAGTTTTGTCGGTTGGCACCTATTAAGTGTACGATCGTAGCCTGTAGTTATAACTAGAGTCTCTTGGAGGTAGAGCGTGGATTTGTGTATAGATCTATACGGGGATGACACCCTACACCTGAGCTGTTTGTTACAGTTAGACTAACTCAGTCTATGGTGGCGAAGACCTTATAATGAAAAATCAAAACCGGCAACCAAAAACACCAAGATAGGAGAAATTGTCATTATTTAGTATGGTTATGACGGATCGCTTAGAGTAATTAACGTTATGAACTTTACGGAAGATCATTCTCTTTTCTCTTGGATTACTCAGAAACATTTTTGTACGGGTACTCAACCTTGGGGGTTGGTATGACAGCTTTCTCTTTTACAGACAACATCGGGTAGTCTGGGAACATTCTCTTTACATGCTCATTACATTCCCTCTACACTCTCTTTACCTCTTTTAGTCAAATAAAAAAAACATACATGCATTAATACAACATCTGACACAAACATACTAAACAGTTTCCAGAAAATATCGGATTTTCTGGTGGTTTTCGAAGTTATACAAATCATTTTCACAAACATGCTTATGAACTCACCAACATTTTTATGTTGATCATTTTTCAAAATAATTTATCTTCTAAGGAAAACGTTGAAGCAGGGTGAACGAAACTGTAACACCCTAAAATTTAAGCCAAATTTAAACTTTCAAAACATGTCGAATTCATCAAAACATTACATCTTTGTTTTCAAAATACATTTATATATCAGAGTTTTCCCAGAAACATAACATAATAGGAGGAGTTGTACGATCATGCCTTCGCCTTGCCGCGATCCCCTGATGTACCTGAAACAATAAACTGAAACTGTAAGTCGGAGAGCTTAGTGAGTTACCACCAAAATTCCGATACACATAACCATGTCATACCATAACATATCATAACGAACTGAGCAAAACAGAAAATAATGGACTCACAACTTTATAGACTCGAATACCCATGGGCCCACAGTGTGAGTCTGGAATGCCTACCGGGCCCTCAGCTCACATCTGGATTGCCACCGAGCCCTCAGTACGAGTCTGGAATGCCTACCGGGCCCTTAGCTCGTATATGGAATGCTCCCAAGTCCTCAATATGAGTCTGGAATGCCTACCGGGCCCTCAGCTCATATCTGGAATACTCTAGGGTTTGTTGGCTACCGCATGGAGCAGTACCACCTCAATCCATCCCACATAACATATCAACATCTAACATATTATGCACATACAGGCAATCAGTCAGTATCACAGGTAGTCCTACAGACCTACCCTCTAGCGTTTCAAACTAGCATGCATAACTAACTCGTACTCAACATAATACAACTACTAGGATATCATATCCAATGGGCCGGCCTTGGTGCCTTAGACCCCTTATTATAGTGAGGATAACCCACCTCGCAACTGTCGTCGGAAATAAGAAAGCTCAACTCGCGGGTCCAACACGAACTCCACCACCTATGTATATCATACAACCTTCTTCATAAATCTCCCAATTACCAGAAACCAACAGAATTCAACTGGTCAACCCTTGGTCCAAGTCAAAGTCCACAGTCAGAGTCAACAGTCTATGTTGACTCAACTCGCCGAGTGCATATCATCGACTTGCCGAGTTTTTCCTGAATTCGAGAAATCGTGAAATCCTTGATTGTCTCGTCGAGGTTCCCTTTTAACTTGTCGAGTTCATACGTGGCCAAGATTTGGAAGAAACCCTATCCAACTCGCTGAGTCTTCTAACAACTCGCCGAGTTCAAGGCAATCTTCAAGGAACTCGCCGAGTTATTCATCCAACTCGCTGAGTTCATGGCCATCTTCAACGGACTCGCCGAGTTTGTCATTCAACTCGCCGAGTCATTGCAGTTCTTAATCCATGCAGATGCTTTTTAATCCATGGCAAGGTCCCAGATTACAGATCAAAGCTCCTAAGGCATGTTTATCACGTAAAGTTGCAAACTTTATGCACATGCAAGGCTCTAAAGGCCCTAAATGATCAATCTAAGCTCTTAATCGAGTTTTACACCTTGGGAGAGTCTCATCCCTGAACAAGCTGGGAACTTTATGAATTTAGAGGTCAAGGGAAGTCCAGATATGAAGTTACAGCTTCAGATCTTAGCTTAAACATGGAGAGCCCTTCATAACACCCATCCAAGAGAGGTTCAAAAGAGAAAATGAGCTTAAAGAATAGCCTAATACCTTCCAGAGAGTGATGACTGAGGAAAACCCTTAGCTTCCCACGAGTTCCTGGCCTTGCTTTTCCTTGCTACCTCAAGTGTTTCCTTCTCCAAGGTTACTCCTCCAAGCTTGAACACACCAAAGAACACACACACACACACACGATTTAGGGTTTGAGAGGGACAAGAAGCAGTAAGGGGAAGCTAGTGGAGGCCAATGATCCTTTAAATAGGGTGTAAGACCCCTAGAATTTAGGGTTTCATCTACCAACTCCTACTCGCCGAGTCCCTTAGTGGAATCACCGAGTAGGTCACTAAACACGTGTTTTATTCCCACTACTACTCGACGAGTAGGGCAACCAACTCACCGAGTAGGACATAAGGACAATTATTCTTTATTTAAATTCATACCTGGAATCGGGGCGCTACAATTCTTCCCCACTTGAACTAGACTTCATCCTCGAAGTCTGCTACGGTGAACAGTCCCGGATAATGCTCCTGCATTTCTGCCTCTGCCTCCTACGTCCATTCGGACCCCTTCCGGAGCTCCCATTGTACCTTCACCAAAGGTATTTCCTTGTTCCTTAGTATTTTCACCTTTCTCACCAGTACGACCACGGGCCTCTCCACATAATTCAGGCGCTCATCGACCTGAATATCATCCAACGGCACCACCGCCTCCTGATCCATGATGCACTTTCGTAGCTGCGAAACGTGGAAAGTGCTGTGTATCCGACTAAGCTCCTCCGGCAGCTCTAGCCTGTAAGCCACCTTGCCAACCCTGTCAATGATCCTGAACGGCCTGATATATCGGGGACCCAATTTTCCCCTCTTCCTGAAGCGGATCTCGTCCTTCCAGGGTGAGACCTTCAGGAGTACCATGTCCCCCACTTGAAATTCCAACTCGGATCGGCTTTTATCGGCATAACGCTTCTGTCGAATCTGAGTGGTCTGCAAGCGCTGTTTAACTTGCTGGATCTTTTCAGTAGTCTGCAAGACTACCTCCGTACTACCCATCACCCTGTGTCCAACTTCGCCCCAACAGACCGGGGTGCGATATCTCCGCCCGTACAATAGCTCGAATGGCGGGGCGCCAAGGCTAGAATGATAGCTGTTGTTGTAGGTGAACTCCGCAAGCGGGAGCTGAGAGTCCCAGATCCCACCGAAATCAATGAAACATGCCCTCAACATTTCCTCGAGGGTCTGAATAGTCCGCTCGCTCTGTCCGTCAATCTGCGGGTGGAGTGCTGTGCTGAAGTGCAACCGAGTGCCCAGATCCTCGTGAAACTTTTGCCAGAAGTGGGAGGTAAACGTGACATCCCGATCAGAGACAATGGAGATAGGAAACCCATGGCGAGACACGATCTCCCGAACATACAATTCAGCCAATTTCTTGGCCGATGAGCCCTCTCGTATAGCCAAGAAATGGGCGCTCTTGGTCAATCGATCCACGATGACCCATATAGCATCAAACCCCTTTGCCATCTTCGACAATTTGGTAATAAAATCCATCGTGATTTGTTCCCATTTCCACATGGGAATCTCTAGGGGCTGCAGCTTTCCATCCGGCCTCTGATGCTCGGCATAGACCATCCTACAGGTCAAGCACCTCTCAACGTACCAAGCTTTTCCCGCTTAATGCATGGCCACCAATAGCTCAACCTCAAATCTCGATACATTTCGGTGGCCCCCGGGTGAATAGAGAAGTGAGACTTATGAGCTTCCTCCATAACCGTCTACCTAACCCCACCTGTCATCGGGACCCAAACCCGAACGCATTGGGTTAATAGTCCCCGATTATCCTCCATAAACTGGGAGTTCTTGCCTTTCATCCTCTCCAGTTTCCAATTTTCCGGATGGATGCCCTCAACCTGGGCATCTATGATCAAGCCCACCAGCGGAGAATCCACTGCTATCCTCATACATACTACTGGGGTGGAAGACCCTACTAACTTCCGGCTCAAAGCATCGGCCACTACATTCGCTTTACCGGGATGGTAAAGGATCTCGCAATCGTAGTCCTTGACTATGTCCAGCCACCTGCGCTGCCTCATGTTCAGGTTCGGCTGATCCATGATATGTCTCAAGCTCTTGTGATCCGTGTAAATGGTACAACAGATCCCGTAGAGGTATTGTCTCCATATCTTGAGGGCAAACACCACCGCCCTAGTTCCAAGTCATGCGTAGGGTATCTCGTCTCATGCGGCTTCAGCTGCCGCGATGCGTAGGCTATCACTCATCCTCTCTGCATGAGGACCGCCCCAAAACCTGTGATGGATGCATCACAGAATACCACAAAATTCTCGACTCCCTCCGGGAGTGTGAATACTGGAGCCTCGCACAATTGCTGACGGAGGGTCTCAAACACCCTCTGATGCTTGGGACCCCATAGGAAATCCACTCCCTTCCTTGTCAAACGAGTGAGTGGCACTGTGATCTTGGAGAAGTCCCGTATGAACCTCCGGTAGTACCCTACCAATCCCAGAAAGCTCCTAATATCCAAGGGAGATTTCGGAACCTCCCACTGCATAACCGCCTCGATTTTGGCTGGATCGACCAAAATCCCCTCCTGGTTAACGAGATGTCCGAGGAACTCGACCTCCCGTAACCAAAACTCACACTTGAAGAACTTGGCATACAGTCGTTCCCGTCTCAAAACTCCCAACAGCTCTCGCAGATGTTCCTCATGCTGCTCTCGGGTCTTGGAATACACCAAGATATCATCTATAAACACTATGACCAAGCGATCAAGCATCGGTCTACAGACCCGATTCATCAGGTCCATGAATACCACTGGCGCATTGGTGAGCCCAAACGGCATCACCACGAACTTGTAATGTCGATAATAAGTTCGGAACGCGGTCTTATCCACGTCCTCCTCTCTGACCCTGACCTGATGATACCTAGACCTCAAGTCTATCTTGGAAAACCAAGATGCACCCTGTAACTAGTCGAAGAGATCGTCTATCCTCAGGAGTGGGTAACGGTTCTGCACCATTAACTTATCAACTCCCGGTAATCGATACACATCCGGTGCGAACCATCCTTCTTCCGGATGAAAAGTATCGGTGCTCCCCATGGAGAACTGCTAGGTCGAATGAACTGCTTGCCTAGCAGTTCTTGCAGCTGCGATGACAGCTCCTACATCTCTGGCGGTGCTAATCGGTACGACGCCTTAGCAATAGGGGCGCACCTGGCACCAAGTCGATCCAGAACTCGACCTGCTTTTCCTGAGGTATCCCTGGTAACTCCTCCGGGAATATGTCTGTGAACTCCCTGACCACCGGTACGTCGGAAACCGAAATCTGGTCCCTGGCTCGCGTATCTATCACATACACTAGATGACCTGTATACCCGTGCTGAATGTACTGTCGTACCCTAGCAGCTGAACAAAACCTTGATCCCACTCTGGTGCCCTCGCCATATACAATCAGTTCTCCCCCACTTGGGGTTCGAACTACTACACGCTGCCCCACACAGTCGATCATGGCACCGAATCGACTGAGCCAATCCATTCCTACAATCACGCATACCTCCTCCATGGGAATTGGAATCAAATCTATCGGAAATTACACCCCAAAAATCTCCAAGTCACACCCTCGATAAATTAAAGACGTAGAAATCCCGTGTTTGTTGGCGATAGACACTCGCAACGGACACTCTAACTTGCCCACTGGCGCACTGAACCCCCTACTAAATGTCAGAGATACGAAGGACCGACTTGCCCCCGAGTCAAATAAGACCAAATCAGCCAAGGAGTTCACTAAAAACATACCTAACCATAGGTGCAACAGATAAGAATGCAACAGATATAGAAAAACGAGATATGGATAGAAACATACCAGCAACCACATCCGGTGCTGCTCTGGCATCCTCCGCTGTAAGCTGTAAGGTATGACCGTGAGCCTTTGGAGGCTCTGCCTTGACTGGTCTCCCATCCTTGATCCTCAAAGTAGTCAGTGCTGGAGCCCGCGCCGGCTTGGTGGCGAGTAACAGGCAGTTGGCCTTCAAATGGACAACCTGATCACAAAGGTAACATAACCTCATACTCTGAAATGGAGCGGCCTGGCGACAGTCCTTCGTGTAATGCCCCTCCTTTCCACACTTGTGGCATCCACTACCAGCTCGACACACACCAGAATGACCCTTGCCACACTTCCCACATGTGCGGCTCTGCTGACCCCCAGTCCTAGTATCAGCGGTCTTAGACCGCTTCGGCACCGACTGAGAATGTGTCGGGGCCTGCCGCTGTTCTCTCAACTGCTGCTCAATCTCCAACTCACGCCATCTAGCGGCCTCCTGCAACTCTAGAATAGTATCACATCGCTGGGTAGACACAAACTGACGTATATCCGTCTTGAGCATGCTCAGATAACGGGTCATCTGAGCCTGCTCTGAAGCAAACATCGGGTAAAACATCGCCCTCTCAGTGAACATTCGTGTGATCTCTGTCACCAACTCCCCATCCTGTCTCAAACTTAAAAACTCCTGTGACAATCGATCGCGCTCAACCCGTGGAATGTAACGGGCATGAAACATATCCCTGAACTGCTCCCAAGTAACAACAGCTCTCTGATCATCAGAGTATGACCCAGTTGCAAGTCTACACCAGTCCTTGGCCCCAGACCGAAGGAGGTTCAGAGCACACCTGACCTTTTGGTCAGCAGGACACGAGCAGGTGAAGAAACACCCTTCCACATATGAAATCCACCTCATAGCCTTGATGGGATCCTGCATCACATCAAAAGTAGGGGGCTTCGTGTTATCGAAGTCCCTCTACTGAAAACCTCTACCAACTGCTCCTCCCATTGCTGATACAGTTGATACAGCTGTTGCGGCGGCTGTCTCTGCAAGGCCTGCATAACGCTCATCAAAATACTCCACCATGGTGGTCTTGATCGACCCGATCATCTCCGGTAACTGAGCCCGAAATGCAGCAGCAACCTCATCATGCAAGATCTCTCGAATCCTAGCATCCAACTCCTCTGTACCCATCTGCACCACCGGCTCAGGTGCTGTCGGTCTCTCCTAGCCTCCATCCCCTGATCCTGATCCTGAACCAAGTCCAGCCACGAAGCGCCTCGTCATCACCATTCTGAAACATATCACAAGATATCAGATAATTCATATAAATCTTTGGGAGCCAACTCCTACTAACCCTAGGGATTGCGACTTACTTGACACGCGTATAGGTTTTGTGCTTTCAGTAGCATTGGTCCCTACTACATTCAACACCTACCCATATTTGTCCCAAGTATCCCACAACACCCTAACAATATGCACAACATGGTGAGCACTCAATCCTCACTCCTAGAGGAATGCTAAATATCTCATAACTGACCTCCTGGTCTCACTCAATCCCTCCTATCCATGAAACTTTTACCAACCCTGCACCACTAATGTATGTTAGCGATACATAACGCTGGACCCTATAGACTTTCGAATATCCAATCCTAATCCAAGCTCCTAGTCAAACAAGAACAGAACATAAGGCCAAATCAAACATTCTCAGGCTATAAGATCTTAATTATGTACAACTGTGATGCATACATTAGACAACTATAGTAATGATGTCAATCTCACATAAGGAAAATCCTAGGCTAGCAGGCATCATGTATTCAAACAATTCTATCATGCAATCCCTGAAGATCCCTAGCCTAGCACTAACATGCTGTTCAATCATATCATATAACCAATTAACTTGTATGGTATTTTGGTGTCTACATGCTGGCTCCGGTTGATCGTACGCCCTGCATCCTCCTTTATTTATTTTGAAAACCTTTTTGACAAAAATTATTTTGAAAATCCTTTCCTTGATTTGAGACTGGAGTCACACGAGTGTTCCTCCAATTCACTCAAACCAAGGCTCTGATACCAACTTGTAACACCCAAAAATTTAAGCCAAATTTAAACTTTCAAAACATGTCGAATTCATCAAAACATTACAACTTTGTTTTCAAAATACATTTATGTCAGAGTTTTCCCAGAATCATAACATAATAGGAGGAGCCGTACGATCATGCCTTCGCCTTGCCGCGATCCCCTGATGTACCTGAAACAATAAACCAAAACTGTAAGCCCGAGAGCTTAGTGAGTAACCCCCAAAATACCGATACATATACAATCCACATAACCATGTCACATCATAACATATCATAAGGAACTAAGCAGAATAGCACATAACGGGCCCACATCTTTACAGAATGAAATACCCCTGGGCCCACAGTGTGAGTCTGGAATGCCTACCGGGCCCTCAGCTCACATCTGGATTGCCACCGAGCCCTCAGTACGAGTCTGGAATGCCTACCGGGCCTTTAGCTCGTATCTGGAATGCTCCCAAGTCCTCAGTATGAGTCTGGAATGCCTACCGGGTCCTCAACTCATATCTGGAATACTCTAGGGTTTGTTGGCTACCGCACAGAGCAGTGCAACCTCAACCCATCCCACATAACATATCAACATGTAACAGATAATGCACATACATGCAATCAGTCAGTATCACAGGTAGTCCTACAGACCTACCCTCTAGCGTTTCAAACTAGCATGCATAACTAACTCGTACTCAACATAATACAACTACTAGGATATCATATCCAATGGGCCGGCCTTGGTGCCTTAGACCCCTTATTATAGTGAGGATAACCCACCTCGCAACTGTCGTCGGAAATAAGAAAGCTCAACTCGCGGGTCCAACACGAACTCCACCACCTATGTATATCATACAACATTCTTCAT
This sequence comes from Lactuca saligna, assembly GCF_052625555.1. NCBI lineage: Eukaryota > Viridiplantae > Streptophyta > Magnoliopsida > Asterales > Asteraceae > Lactuca > Lactuca saligna. Next base: position 141,791,961 of record NC_136421.1, on the reverse strand, counting down.
AAATCTCCCAATTACCAGAAACCAACAGAATTCAACTGGTCAACCCTTGGTCCAAGTCAAAGTCCACAGTCAGAGTCAACAGTCTATGTTGACTCGACTCACCGAGTGCAGATCATCAACTCGCCAACTTCTTCCTGAATTCGAGAAGTCGTGAAATCCTTTATTGGCTCGTCGAGGCTCCCTTTTAACTCGTCGAGTTCATACGTGGCCAAGATTTGGAAGAAACCCTATCCAACTCACCGAGTCTTCTAACAACTCGCCGATTTCAAGGCAATATTCAACGAACTCGCCGAGTTGTTCATCCAACTCGCCAAGTTCATGGCCATCTTTAACGGACTCGCCGAGTTTGTCATTCAACTTGGCGAGTCCTTGCAGTTCTTAATCCATGCAGATGCTTTTTAAGCCATGGCAAGCTCCTTGATTACAGATTCAAGCTCCTAAGGCATGTTTATCACGTAAAGTTGCAAACTTTACGCACATGCAACGCTCTGAAGGCCCTAAATGATCAATCTAAGATCATAATGGAGTTTTACACCTTGGGAGAGTCTCATCCCTGAACAAGTTGGGAACTTTATGAATTTAGAGGTCAAGGGAAGTCCAGATCTGAAGTTACAACTTTAGATCTTAGCTTAAACATGGAGAGCCCTTCATAACACCCATCTTCGAGAGGTTCAAAAGAGAAAATGATCTTAAGGAACAACCTAATACCTTCCAGCGAGTGATGACTGAGGAAATCCCTTAGCTTCCCATGAGTTCCTGGCCTTGCTTTTCCTTTCTACCTCAAGTGTTTCCTTCTCCAAGGTTACTCCTCCAAGCTTGAACACACCAAAGAACACACACACACGATTTAGGGTTTGAGAGGGCAAGAAGCAGTAAGGGGAGGCTGGTGTAGGCCAGTGATCCTTTAAATATGGTGTAAAACCCACAGAATTTAGGGTTTCATCTGCCAGCTCCTACTCGCCGAGTACCTTAGTGGATTCGCTGAGTAGGTCACTAAACACACGTTCTATTCCTCGCTGCTACTCGACGAGTAGGGCAACGAACTCGCCGAGTAGGACATAAGGCCAATTATTCTTTATTTAAATTCATACCTGGAATCGGGGCGCTACAGAAACAACCTAATGGATATTGTGTTATATTTTGTTTCATCATACTCTTACTATTTTGGCATGTAATATTCCAATACAACACTAGATGTAAACAATGAATCTTTTTATATTGCATGTGTGATGATGATGATGTTATGTGTCAATTATATACTTTGTAATGATATTATAACAATGAAGTCACACACAATCCCCCGGACATTTCTGCCGTCTGGTTCGGGGTTGTGACATTATTTCTTAGAAATAATCATTCACTATTGTTAAAAATATTAATTTCAAAAAATAATAATTTTCTAATTTAGATACAAGTGTTGATTATATTGATTAATAATCAAATTACTTTAATAAATAATCAGTAAGTAGTAACTTTCTATAAGGTGTAACCGTATAAGATCATATATCATTAGCAAATATCATTATATAATTACTCTTAGGCATAAATATCTTTCAATCTCCTACTTGCATAAGACTCATCATAGATTGATGTAGACGGTTGTGAGCATCTAGCAACATTTCACTGCCCCCAATAACACAAGACAAAGAATGTCATTCATCAAAATCCAGTTCCCAAAAGTTCAAAGCTGCAATTGATGTATAAAGTTAGTTTATATTTCATCTCTTTGTTAGTGACTTCATGTTGAACAAGAGACTTAGATTGCAATCAATCTCATTTGGTGTTCAACTTTGGGTAAAGCGTGTTAGATGTCTAGCTCTTAGAACATAAGATGAACAAATCTCATCTTTATTACATAAGCCTCTTGTGTACCACACCATATAGTTGCCTTTATAACTACCTATTCAAAGAACAACATTTATCCATATCAAAGTCTAGCACTCGCTACACTTGAGTCTTACTATGTATATCAGATAATAAGGATACAAAGATAGTACCTTTTATCAAGCATCACTCATCATAGTGATCCATAAGGTGATCTTGATGTGGGTCATGTCCAATACTTGTTCTCTGAAATGTACCTTATGAGAGCCAACTAATCCAATTCATATTAATCTTAATTCATAATTGGTCCGACAATTATGACCAACTATGAACCTTTTAGAATAAGCAGATTATTCATGGATTAAAGATGTTAATATAGAGTGCAACAAGTATTAATTATATCCTAATATATCAAAATAATATAATAGCTGTTGTCACAATGTTCCATTATCCAAATACTAAATCCAAATCAAATCTCATTTCTATAATAACAAAGTCCTACAACAAAATCTTGGCCTTTCATGCTTAGTTTAAAGGAAGTACTTTATTAATGGTTCCAACTAAATTCAATTTTTATGATTCTGCAAACACGATCATCTCGACATTTAACTTTTTTCGAAGTATAGTTAAGTATCTTGGAGAACATGATTGGTGTTTTGATGTGATTTAGAGTCTCTTAGATTTAATAAGTATACTCTTGAATTCATAAAAGATTTCTAGGTGATCCATGAATTGAATGACTCGACTTTGTTTTTCATTGAATTCATTCATCCAATCATATTACATTGCATCTTCTAAAATAGCAGTGTATTCTAATTTTGTAGTAGATTGTGAACTTATATTTTGCTTGATGCTCATTCTAAAAAAACTCATTTTTATTCATAATTAAATCATAATCCAATTATAATCCATAATTATATCTATCTGTTTTTTGAAGTTAGCATCTTGTTTAGCTCATTACATAAATATCTTCTAAATAGATTAACTCACATACATTCTATTGTTGGATCTATATGCTCAAGAATCATTATTAAATGATACTGTTAATAACACATGATCCTATAGGGTCACACCTTTATCAAGTTGATACATTTTGAATATTTATTATTAATAATTAATCAAAATTTGTATTTAATTAGGAAATAATTATTGTTTTTTAGAAAATAATAATTAAAGAGAGGACAACTAGATATTATATAATATAGTTTGAATTAATATGTCATTTATAAAGTTTTGGACACTTTGGTTAACATGGAAATAACTAGTTGGTGACCTTTATTTAGTTAAAGAAACTAGACAATGATTTTGTCTCTTCTCTTACACCATAGCCGAAAATATGGGAGGTGTGAGAGGTTTCTTTTCAACCTCCATCCCATGCTCCCCATGCTTACTTTACTAGATAATACTTTATTGTATTTTATGGAGTAGCTTTTGACCATGTGTGGGACTATATAAAGGAGTGTATATGTTTGCAAAGTGGCTTGTTTTTTTAATGCTATTCTTCTCTTTTTCTCTCTTCATGGCCGAGAGCATGAAGCTCTTCCTCCTTATATCTCATACAATCTTGTTGATTCGTTTTGGTGCTCTACTTTGCTTCTCCTTTGAAGGTATAATTGTTATATACTTTTAAGGCTTAAGAACAACTAACATACAAGATGAGAAATAGCATTCCAAGTGCCTTACTTTTGATGATAGTTATCTCTTAAACATCTTATGGGTGTTATTATATTTCTAATTCATGTATTTGGATCCTCTTAGTGGTTTTGTTAAAATGATCTAAAAATACATTAGTTATTTTTAAAGTCTTTTGTTTCCCACTAAAATCGTTTTATAAAATTAAGATCATTTTTGGTTGTTAAACCCATCAATGCTATCAGAGCCTTCTTATACATGTTTATAAAATTTTATTTAAATTCTTGATAACTTTTGGTTTTGGAAAATATTGTTGGCATTTCTTTCGACAAAAAAATACCAAATATATTTTATATGGCAACTAGTTTTATATATAACTTTTATTTTATGCAACGAAGTTTCTTCATGAATTTTAGTTGCATAAAGTTGCCTTTATATATATATATATATATATATATATATATATATATATATATATATATATATATATATATATATATATATATATATATATATATATATATATATGATGTGCATAAACTAGTTATAGATTATGGTGTGTGTTGATTTTTTCATATGGTTGTAATGTTTATTTTTTCATATGATATGTAATAATTAAATAGATTTTTTTTCTTCATTTTAATTTTGTATCTAATAGATTAGATTTTAGGAATAATTTATTTGTAAAAAAATATAACAAGATATGAAGATAAAACCATTTTTGAAGGCTAAAATGGTAATTTTCGCAACTTTGATGTGTGCATTGGCAATTGCGACACTTTTTTCAAATTATTGCTAAAGGTGTTGCTATTGGCAATTTCCACAACGACTATTGGTCCTGATGCAACACTTTCTACAACCTTTTCTGAAAAATGTTGAATGTTGCTGAATTATTTTACCGTGCAAGAAGCTTTTCAATATTTGCAAACAATGGATGTTTTCTAAAGTGGAAGCTTCAACAACATTACTAGAAGATTTTTGCTCCTTTTAAATGTCCATTTAGGAACGGACTTGACATTTTGTGTTGGCTCACAAAGTGTCACTACACTTGGTTGGTTTATACACATATTTTTTAATGCATGATTGTGATGTTTATTTTATGGTTGTTGTATGTTATGTTTTGTGTATGCAAATTGTTTTTACAAGTCAAATAACATTTTATCATAAAGTAATATCACTTGGAGTTTGAGTAAAAAATATTAAAAATGTAACATAAGATGTTTTTAAATGACTATTTATAAAAACGTTTTTACTGATTAGCGGTTAAAATCGAGTTTTTGTCAAAAATATTTTTATAGTAAAACTTTTAAATTGCTAAATCTAAAATATTTAAAATGATTTGAAAAGTGTTTAAACATTTCTAAACTCTCTTTATAATAAATAAAAGCTTTTTTTAAAAGGACTAGAAATCGGTTTATAGCTTTGTAACGGAAAATAATAATACCAGAGATTATTTTATTTCGAAACTTAATATATGATATTAATTTTCTAAACTTAACACAACACGTTCGTATTATATTTTATGCATTCCAAATAAGATTTAAAACATAATTATCATCACCTAAGTTATGGTTTATTAAAATACAACTTTTACGAAAAGATGTATAAAATTGAGTTTATAAAATAAAATGAATTTTATGTTTCAAATTCATAAAATCATAAGATTATGATTATTAAAAGGAGATTTAAAATAATGATTTCAGAACACACCCAAAACTCCAAGTACTAAGTATAAAATGAAATTTAATGAAAAACTATAATCGGTTCTTCAAGGCATTCTACGACTAAACTTTAAATATCAGATTTTAGATTATAATTGGTTGCAGCTAATGATAAATAAAATGATGTTTTATCTGTAACCTAAAAAACTTTATAAGAAGTGATATAATTTTTACAAATGGGTACATGAATTGTTGGATGCATGCAATATTTATGAGACCATATTTTTATAACTTTATTTGTAAGTTGTATATAAAACATTTCTTAAAAATACAAGTCATTCATCCTTTTGAATAACACTCAGACATCGTTTATACGTCTTAGTGGGCGATGAGTCTCCTAACCACTAGGATTGTCTAGTGATGTTCGGGGTGGTTTTGTATTTTCTAGTAACATAAGGATCACCTAGTCACTAGTTAGTTGCAATGCTAGACGTTGTTTCAAGTAGGAAGACTTTATCAGAATCTTGTATGATAAAAGCCACCTACATATGAGGGCTCTAAGACATAGATGGGATCAAACATGAAAAGTTAAATAAAAATTGTTTAGGATCTCATTATCTAGGAATTACATATTTTAGGCATTGGTAATCGCTACCTACTGAGTTAGATTACGTGGATGGGATAAATGTCACCTAACCATTACTTGTTTCATTACTTGGATGTTAGACTTTATTAAATTAATGTTTTTGAAAAAATAAATATGTATTAATTTTTAAAGACTTAATACTGAAAGTACTAAATCAAATATCGTTGAATTTTGTATACAACTATTAATACTCTTATGCCCCTTTAAAAACTTTCTCTTGTTGAGTTTCAAGATATACTAATATTTGATGTTTATAATTTCCATAACATATATAATACCTTGAGGTTTTTCCTTAAGTATAAATAGAATTATATATACTGAAAGATCCTAGTCCTAAATAAACCTCTGCCAACCAGTCAATCTGATCTTGACACTTTGATGGAAGCATTATTGTGATGATGTTGATGTGTCTGACATCATACTTGAATAATTTCCCTTAACTTATAGAAAGTCTTGGATAATTATGAAACATATAAGATGTCTCATCAAGTAAAGTAGATTGTGTACTCTAATAGACCTATAGTTTAGTTAAGGAAAATAAAACATAAAACCATAAATCTAGAAATGACCAAAATGATTAGTGTTGTTTCTATAGTGAAGAAATTGGACACAAAAATAGGAACTGCTCCCCTTATCTCATCAAGTTTACGAAGAATGATAGGACGAGGTAGATATGTATATGATAGAACAATTTATTTTTCCATCATTCACTTGAGTATTTTATACTGCATGTAACGTAGATAATTGATATCATGTGATGATCTTTTGGAAGAAATAATCAACTGATTACAAATGAATGGTATTTCGTGTTTAATATATAACAAGTGTTGTTATAGTATTTAAATAATTGATGTTTCGTACATATTCTTATATGAACATGTAACAGTTGTTTTCTATTCGGATATAATAAAATTGTTCAATTTCATAATTCAAATTGGACTTTATAATTTTCTATTTAGATTGATCTAAAAAAATTGAATTTTTATAGGAATTTCAGTTACTAAAATATAAAGGGATTTTTTAATACAACCAAGAAACACATAAAAAACATTCATTTAAGTATTGAGAAATTAAATATCCTCCTACATTCATTTAACTGGAATTCCTACATTTTATAGGAATTTCAGTTACTAAAATATAAAGGGACTTTTTTGGAGTTATTGTTGAAAATTTTGATTTGCTTCAAATTATTTCATAGTGAAGATTGAAATACAACTTAATGAGATCATCATTAAATTTTTTTTGTGATAAAGAAAATGAGTTTTATAAACCAAGTCTTCTGGAACATCTTAAGAGTTATAGAATCAATTCACATCTCATTACGTCAAATACACTTGCTTTCTTATAGTTCTTGTGACATAGGATCACCTGGTTGGTTGGGTTTGTCTCATGATGTTTGAGGTTGCTTTTCTATTCTCTAGTGGGAGTGGGTCACCTTGCCACTGGCTGAATATCGATAGTACAAGTTTTGAAAGAGGATAAATCACACCTTGGAGTCTACTATATGATGCTTTTTTAAAGAACTATTTCCTTTATATAATTTTTTAGAGTTATGCTCACCACAACAAATATATATTGAATTATATATTTCCAACCAAACAAGTAGATTAAATACTTTCATTAGACTAAGGATGTAATGTTGTATCCTTATCTAAAAGGTATGCAGTTATTGAATTTATGTTAGACATTAAGCTTAACCACTCTAGCATCTTGCAACTATATTTATTTAGACTACCCTAAATGATTGTTAAGGATGAAGTTTGTATAATCCCACTGATTGTCATTATAGAAGACAAGTACTTCGAATGTTCTTTTTCTAAGTAGGAGTAATATGGAACTTTAAGAGGTAAAGAACCATAAACTAAATGCATCATAGTTTGGAACTAGTAAGTTTTTCATCTATAGTTAAATTAATTCAATAGCTGATCAGAAACTAAATAAAACACTTAGAGATGCATTCATGTAAGATAATCAAGTATGGGATTGATTAATATGCCCCAATATATTAAGAATATAAAGATTAAGTGAGTTTTCAAGGAAAAAAACATACATGAGTGAAAATCTTTTTAGATTTAAGCCTACATCTCAATTTAAGAATATTCTTTTTTATAAGAAAATTTCATAGTGTGATTTATTTAAAAAATCAAGATGACTCTTGTATTTTCTATAAAGCTAGTGGAAGTGCAGTAGCATTCCTAGTCTTATATCTAGTCTACATACTAATTCTTGGAATAATGATTTATATAGATAGGTCATGGTGACTTAAAATATTAAGTAAAATCGCTTTAATTGTCATGGATCTTGAAGAGCTTAAGATATAAGACTCTCAGAGAGTTTATCTTGTCAATACCACATGACATGATTTTGAGCATCCCTCAAAATCCTAGTATAATGTTTTGAACTAGATAATATGATTGTATTACATATGTTGTTGCAATTGTTTAATCATATATGTCATGATTATGCATGAGGGCCAAACATTTCATATGCTTAGAGAATGTCATATAATACAAGTGAAATCTGAGAAGAATTCATGATATGAGTTATAGAAACATTCTAAAGTACTTACGAAGAACTAGAGAAATATTCTTGATATATAGAGTATTTGAAAGGAAGATATGTTTAAGCTGTTACACATATGCTAAAGTTCCAAATAGATTGAGATGATTCTGAATAAAAATTGGGTATGTCCTCATTTTAAATGAAGGAGAAAGTTACATGGATAGTGTTTCCATGTATATTTAAAATATAGTTACACATCAAAGTTAGAATACATTGTTGTTCGGGAAACTACCAGGGTTGTAGAACTTGTTACTCGGTACCTGTTCGACCGACTACCGAGTAGCAAGTACTCGGGAGTACTCAAGAGTACCCGAATTTGGTAATTCATATAGAAATATTTTTAGGGAAATTATATATGTCAAAATCATAAGTCAAAACCAAGTTAAAATCATAAGTTTATTGAAATATATAACAAAATTAGATACCTGTGAATACACAAAATCTATAAAAACACATAATGGTCTCACTTCGTGAATAATTACTAAAAATCTAAGATATATATTTAGTAATAATAACATGTGTGTGTTAAATAATAAATCATTAAGTATATTATACATATTAATCACCGAGTTGATGGAATTTTACAACATTACTTAGTTTAGTAAGGGGCCGATCAGGGAGTACTCGGAAATTGTAACTCGCTTCGGTAAGGGGCCGAGTAACAAGTACTCGGAGGAGTAATCGCCCAACTCGGAAAGTTTTACAACACTTGGAACTATATATGAAGATACTTAAATGTTTAGCTCATTTATGATTGTGAATAATGCAATTATGCAAGTGTCAGTATCTAAGTTATATTTAAGCATCTAAAACATTCTTAAGAGTTTTTTCTCTCTCTCTCTCTCTCTCTTTATCTCTCTCTCTCTCTATATATATATATATATATATATATATATATAACACCGTATTCTTAAGGTTTATACACATCAAGTTTGTCGAATCTACCTAACTAAGATCCTTCAAGCTGGTGCTATAGGACCTTGTTGTTCTAAGTAATTGGAAATGATAACAATTTAGTATTTGGATATTGGAACATTAATGCAACATATTGTTGGATTAATGTCTAAGTCCATAACTATAGTTGGTAAGACTTGACCCGACCCGGCATGGTCCATTTGGGTTGCATACCATCATGCACTTGGATAGACTATAATGAGAGAAATAAGACACTTATGGTTATTAATATATTATAAGTTCTAGTGTATTAATAATAAGAATAATAAGATTATTTAATTAGTATTGATCAAGAATTAATCTAGGATTAATTAAGTGATCAAAAGAAGACTAATTAAATATATGGGTTGATTGTGTAAATCATCCATACTTATATAGTGGGCTAATGCTCCATGGATAATCAAGTTGGGCTAAAACCCATAGGATGGTCTATGGATGCTCCATGGTGTATTTGAACCCATGGATCCAAGGAAATGGAAAACAATGACAATTAAGGATTTACCCTAATTGTAACACTATACAAAGATATTATTCTTGACAAAATCGGCCACTAGTGAGAGTAACAAAAGGGCTAGCCGATTTCATGAAGTGTAGAACTCTCTCAAGTTATTCTAAGTGTTTTGATGATTGTGATTCCATTTGAGGCTTCCACACTATTGGGGCTAGGCACTCAAGCTTCATGAAGACTTTCTACATCAAAGAGGTATGTATTCTATCTTGTTACACTCATTGTTTTGTCTGCTAGATTAGGATAATACCTTGGATGTTCTTATTTGCATGTATAATAGAGAAAACATAGATCCAAGGTATTTAGGGTTGCATGTACACTTAGGAGTGTTAGAATGCTCAAAACCCAACACATATCTTGTAATGAGTTGATATATTGGATATAGTCTTTCATTAGATAACTGTTATGTTCTATATTAGCATGCTTAATCCTCGAATAATTGGTTTATTCTAAATGTCCATAATCGCTCATAGTTATGGGAGCATCTATGAGGCAAGTATTGGATCTGACTCGCATCCAAATCACTTTTTGGATCATAGTCATAAGTGACGTTTAATAAAAGGTTGTATCTTTGTATTCTTTGACCTGAGATACATATTAAGGACTTGAGTGTAGTAATGGTTGTGCTTTGACATGGTTTAACGCAGTTCCGTAAAAGGCAATTATAAGGGCCATCGTTGGGTATGACATGAAATACGTTATAGGTGTATGTAGTCAAGATGGGATTTTTTCCACTTATTCTTTGAGAGTTAGACATGTAAGGCCTTACTAAAACTTGAACACTAAATGAGATTGATCGTAATCCATATCGTATGTTCAATATAATGTCTGAGATAAGGAAATAACTGATACCGCACCTTAAGTAACAATTGTAGCTTTGTGCTCCTGAATTGGTTGTTAATGAGATGGCACCACTCATATGTTGTTAGGGGTAGTAGCCCATTCCTAGACACCAACTACTATCTATGTCAATCTATAATGAATCTTGTGCAAGTGGAAGATTTTTAGATCTATATGCTAAAGAATCATTATTGAATGATATTTATAATAACATATGATACTATAGGGTCATACATTTATTAAGTTGGCATATTTTGAATATTTATTATTAATATGATTATTAATATTTAATCAAATCTTGTATTTAATTTGGGAATAATTTTTTTTTTGAAAATAATCATTAACGAGAGTACAACTAGTTATTATATCATATAGTATGATTTAATAAGTCATGTATGAAGTTTTGGACACTTTGGTTAACTTAGACATAACTAGTTTGTCACATTTATTTAATTAAATAAACTAGACAATCATTTTGTCTCTTCTCTTAAACAGTGGCTGGAAATGTGGGAAGTAGCTTGTCAACCTCCCTCCTATGCTCTCCATGCTTACTTTACAAGGTAATACTTTATAGTATTTTATGGAGTAGTTTTTATCCAGGTATGGGACTATATAAAGGAATGTAGAGGCTTGCAAATTCGCTAGTTTTTCAATGATACTCTTCTCTTTTTCTCTGTTCATGGCCAAGAGCATGAAGCTCTTCCTCATCCTCTCTCATGAAATCTTGGTGCTTGGTTTTGGTGCTTTTAGTTTCTTCTCATTTGAAGGTAAATTTGTTATATACTTCTAAGGCTTAAGAAAAACTAACATCCAAGATGGAAACTAGCATTCGAAGTGCCTTACTCTTGATGGGGCATACATTGTACATAAATTATTTCTTGAATTTTTGCTATCTTCATCGTCTCCCAATTACAAGTGGGATCAAAGGCTTCAAATGTTATCTCTTAAACATCCAATGGTTGTTATTATCTTTCTAGTTCATGTATTTGGATCCTCTTGGTGGTTTTGTTAACATGATCCAAAACTAAACTAGTTATCTTTAAAGTTTTCCGTTTGCTACTAAAATCCTTTTATAAAATTAAGATCGTTTTTGGTTATCAAAACGCATAGTTTATTGGTTCTTAAAAACTTTAAGAACTTTATTATAGTCTTCTAATGAATCTCACATGTATCTTATTGGTATCATATGATATGTTCATAGTAAAATCATATACCTGGTCTTGTGCATAATATGACATAAATGATGTTTTTCAAAGCAAAAAGAATATAAATCATTTTATCTAGCTCAAAACTATGTGCTAGATCCTTTTAAGGAAAGATATTTTTCCATGTGGCAATGCCAAGATTCATTCAAAGGAATCTTGTATCTTTATCTCTTTCAAGATATTATCAACAAATGCATAATAACTAAAAACTTAAACATTCACCTTTATCTATCTCCATCGAGTTTACGTTCAAAGAATGTATATTGTCTTTCCTAAGTCTTTTATTTTAGAAACACTTTCTGAGTCAAAGTGAAACAACCTTGCCTAGTGTAAATGTAATTTCTCAGGATTAAGTATGTCTTATTCATACACGATTAGGAATATCATTATGGTCCCACTAGTTCTTAGTAAAAACATATGTTATCTTTATTTTGATGTAAAAACATATTTTATTTTTTCATATTAAAATGATGATTCCAATTTTAAGATGTTTACTTTACATCTATAAATTTATCTATAAAGCTTACATGTTTTGTAATGATAATTTGGATTAACAAAACTTCCATGCTAAGCTATATAGACATCTTCAAGTAGGTGTCTATTAAGGAAAGCAGATTTATTGAAATATATTTTCCATATCTCATAATCATAATATATAGCTATGGTAAATAATATACTTGTTGATCTAATCATAGCTATATGATAAAAGGTTTAATTATTATCAATGACATGAGTATGAGTAGAGAATTTTATAACATGTTTTTCTAAATATGTATAGATCTTTATTTGGGTATTCTTTATGAGAGAATCACTTACTTTTTTTAGTCTTGCTATAGGGGGAATATTAATCAAACCCATACTTGAATATTATACACGGGTTACATCTCAGTATTCATGACCCTAAATCACTTATCAGATTCTTAATATGATATACCATTTTGATAGTTAACAGGTTTATCGAAAACTATCAAGAAAACTCATCAATGAGTGATTCCATATTTTTCATGTTATATATGATTTCTATCATATATGCATGCATTTTGTGTTTCTGAATAGCTATTATTCATGTTTAACAATTTATTGTTAGAACAAGTGCCAACTCTTGCTACATTAGGATATGTTTTTAAGCTACTTCAAGTTCCATGTCCCTCCCACTTGCTTTGTCGTTAGAAGCTTGCTTTCTAATAAATCATCTTCAGAGGAATAAGAGACCTTATTCCTGGTAAGTTTGTAAAAATAATCTAAATAACCATTTAGAATATTTGACAAATATGTAATTAGTAGATTTTGGTTTTAAAAGTGTTAGTCTAGTATAGGCTTCAGAACCTTAAAACATTAAGTAAGATAAGGATGGAGCCTTTCCATACTAAATCTTGGAAAGTGTTTTATCTACTCATTAGTTGGTGTTTGTATTCAAGATAAAAGTGATAATGATTACGGTATAATCCCAAAAGTGTAAAGGAAGATAACCTCTACTGATTAGAAAGTATAGTAATTAAGGTTTATGTTATCCTTGATTATCTCTAAGGATTTAGATGGTTCTACTAATTTGTATCAGAACGTTGTTTTTAAAAACTTCAAACAATTTCATATTTAGCTTTTATCAATGTTATTGTTAATAAAGTTTTTTAAGTTTTTGGTGCTAAATCTAGACATTTATTAGAAAGGAAGTCATACATCACTATGTATAGTTCCTTAATAATTATTTTCTATATACTTTAATGAATATACAATTAGTAATCGTTTAGATATAAATAAGATTCATATATGTCAAATAAACTACATTATTTTCCTTTAAAAATCCATTTCTTGATGTTGGAATATGTGTATTTTGTTTATATAAAAAAGATACCAATGTCATAGATATGTTTGATTCAAATAACGTTTTGGTCAAAAGTCATTTCTTATAGAATCTATCATTATGAAAAAACAATTTGATAAATAATCAATAATCTAATCAATTAACTAACATACATATTTACACGGGCTAAATTCAAACATATCAAAAACAAACATTTGTTTACAGTACAAGTATTTTATGTTCAAAGCATAAATAATAAAATTTGAGAGCGAAGTTTTAACTTGCTTGTTCTTAGCTGCCTACGCTTCTCGAATATCTGTAAGCATTTATAAATATTAGATTAACATAAACTATCAAGTACTTTAGTGTTTCATGTAAAGTATAAGATCTATCTTATAGATACCTGAATGATTGGTTTGGCCATTCTTCTTAGATAAGAGGGATATTTCCTCTTCTAGTGTCTTGTTTCCCTACAAAAGAAACAAGATCCATCTTTAGGGGCCTTTATGTATTTCTTGGGCTCATAGACATCCCTTCCTCGAATTATGAGCCTCTTAGAGCACACATGGTGACTCCTTTAAGCCTTGTATTGTTTCGGTGTCTGAACTGGCTCAAACCAAATAACATTGTAACTTAGGAATGCTTTTTTACCTGGCGAAACATATGAAATGCCTCTAATTTTTCCAATTCCTTCTGAAGGTTAGGAATAAATGTTCCTAGTATGATGTCTGAAACATCTGCAGCATCACAGTGATGCTTCAACTAGTTATCGTGTTCAGGTCTACTGCTTAAAGTAGGTTGTTTAGGAATAGGGCCTTCAAGAATGTACAATTCTTGATCTCTTGAGAGATTATCCCTAAAGGTATGAACCCATTCATTAAAATTGTATCCATCGAATCTTAATATCCCTTGTAGATCAATAAGAGAAAGATGATGCATAATGAGATTGGATTTTTTTTTCATCTATATAATTTTAACTGAATTCATTTAGTATTTCCAATATTTAAATTTTTAATAATCAATTTCCTTTATGTTTAAAAACATTAATTATCAAAATCTAGGATTCAATTTGCAAAATAAATAAATGGTTAAGTATCCTTTATCCTATTAATTGAATCTAACAAGGTAGATTCTGATTATCAATTAAATTCTAATATATATCTCCTAGCGTTTTGGGATCGTTAGCAACTTATATCCATAGACATGTTTGATCTCATTTATACATCATACCTCTCTTGCTTAGGTGACCTTTATCACAACAACATTCCAATTAAATCATTCAGCTCGAGGAACTTCTGTAATCAGCCTACAACTGTTATAAAAGACACGAATACACATCAACCATCAAAAGATAGCACTAACTGTAAGGTGACCTTTATCCCACTAGCTTATACAAATGACATGCGAGTATTTTAAAAGTGGACGTCATAGATTTGCATTTAATAAGTGGTCTTTTTATTGTTTCTTTAATTCTAGTTTTAAAAAATGATATCATGGTTATTCTATGTATCTAATGACTCATGGTATACTTTTATTTAAAATCACATTTAACAATGTTCTTTTATAAAATCCAATTTTATTTAGTCGATGCGATCAAATTTTAAATTTAATATTGAGTATTAAGTTTTGACGTTTGAGCGCTAAAGAACATTTGTAAACCTTTTACTAAAATTTCCTTTTATAATATAATATTTGCATTTTGATAAGTCTCTAAATCCCAATTTTACACTTATAAAATTGTAATCGTCGAAATTTGTTGTTAGCTAGTTTTAAAAGATAAAAGTCATTTTATTTTAAAACTTTTTTTTACCATATTATGTTATACAACAATTTTCATTAAAATGAAACTCCTTGTGATCATTTATGTTTGAAATATTATCTATCATTTTAAGATCTTATTTTACAAACAAACATAATATAACATAAAATAAGCATTACAAAGCACAAAACACATGTGCATAAACCAACCATAAATTAGTAACATTTTGTGATCCATCAAAAAACAAATATAAATTCCATTCTTGAGGAGCATGACGGATTGAATCTTCTGATGATGCCTTCATGCTTCCACTAGCTTCAACACCTTGTAGCATGTTCATAAAATTAATTTTATAAAATTTATAAAACCTTAATAAAATTAAGTGCATGAACTTTTGATCTTCAAAATGGCCATCATATTCATTCTTGTTACATTTTTATAAAAATAAACTATTATAACTAATTTATTACTTACAAAAAAACAAAATGATAACTATATGTTTAATTATTACATACCATATGAAGAAATAAATATTACAACCATTGGAATAAATCAAGACAAATAACATCACAAATGGTCCATGGATGCCTAATCATCTTTATTAGCAACCATAGTCGTTGTAATTATATTTTACATGTTAAAATATAATTTTGAGACTTTTATTGACGTTTTCAAATATATATATATTTGAGAAACAAATTAGTAGTACCATCTAAAGACTTAGAGATAATAAATGATAAATGGAATCTTACTAGATATAGTTTACTTTCTAATAGGTAGAATATCCTCCTTTATTCTTTTAGGATTATACTTTAATGATTGTTACTTGTATTTTCAAATATAAACACTATCTAACGAGTAGATAAAACACTTTATAAGATTTAGTATGGACGGGCTCCATCAATATCTTACTTAACGTTTTGTGGATTTGAAGCATGTGTTAGACTAAAGCCTCTAGATGTAAAATTTACTAATTAAATTTTTGTAGAATGTTATAAAGATTGCTTAGATTATTTTATACAAATCCACCACCAATTATAAGTTTTCTTGTTCCTCCGAAAGTTGAGTTATGAGAAAGAAAACTTCAAATGACAAAGCAATTTGAGAGGCACATAGAGCGTGAAGTAGCTCAAGAACCATAGCCTGATGTTACAATTGTTGGCACTAGTTTCAAAAAGCAATTATTAAATATGAATAATTGTTATTCATAGACACTATTGTTTGTATATATGGTTAGAATCATCTATAACATGAGAAACATGGAATCTCTTATTGATGAGTTATTCGTGATGGTTTCTGTCAATTCCATCAACTACCTATAACACCCATTTCTAGAATGGTTCAATTTAGGGCATTAAAGAGTCAAAAGTTGGGTTTTTTTTTTGGGAAACCCGGCTGTCATGACATGACCATAGGGTGGTCATGACATATCAAGCCAAAGTAAGGAATGCATATATGGACTTTGGTCACGATGTTATATTTAGGATGTCACGACATGGCCGAGGAGGATTTCACAATCATATTGTCATGTTATGTTCATGGCGTAAACAAGGAGGATTCACATCGTGATGCTTGCTGAGTGGGTTGTCCATGACTGAGTTGGCTGAGTTGGAGTGAGAAAAGTTGGAATCGGACTGACAGTGCTCTCACAACATCAGCAAGGGTTGGTCACGACGTAAGGTTCAATGGTTGATGTTGTTTGCTATTGACTTTGGCTTTGATTGTTGACTTGTTGACCCATATATTGGCTTTAAGTCAAGATCACAACATTTTGTGTGTAGGATAAGGTTGGTTCTTGTATGTTTTGATAAGAGTGTGGTAGCATCTGTTGCA
Source organism: Lactuca saligna (assembly GCF_052625555.1). Lineage (NCBI taxonomy): Eukaryota > Viridiplantae > Streptophyta > Magnoliopsida > Asterales > Asteraceae > Lactuca > Lactuca saligna. The sequence continues at coordinate 141,774,736 of NC_136421.1, read as the reverse complement.
GGGCATTTATATGTGGTTTAGCTTATTTCATGAGTTAAGTGAGTCTTCTCACTATAATGTTTAGGATGCTAGCTGCCTTTGTGACTCTTGCATTGTGTTTTGGGTTGGGCCTATTTGTATGTTAGGTTGGTCCCATTGGTATGCATTTTGGGCTGGTCCTATTGGCATGTTGGGATAGGCCTATTGTTATGTATGTTAGGCTATGCCCATTGGTGTGCATGCTAGGTGAGGCCCATTTGTATGTTGGGCTAGGCCCATTTATATGTCGGGCTAAGCTCGTTGTATGGTATAGGGTATTTTGGGTAACTCACTAAGCTTTATGCTTACTGTTTTTAGTTTAAACATTTTCAAGTATTTCCAATTCCTAAGGGAAGGGCCCAACTTCACTGCACCACATCTTCTGAAGGATTTTCCGCACTGATTAGTTTTGATTTACTCTGATGTGTGAGAAATACATTTCAATTATGTTGGTTTCAGAATATATGACTGCATGACTTGATGGTTTAGAAATAGAAATTTTTGCTACTGTTTTTGGGATGTTACAAGTTGTTATCAGAGCGTTCGTTTGAAGGATTCAGGCACACTGTCGGGTATGTATGAAGTCAAACTGAGGAATTGTTAATCTTTTTGAAAGAAATTAAATTTTTCTAAAAAGACTTTTACAAAGAATCTGGTGTGACGAACGCTTCCAAAGGCGACTAGCTTTCAATACTAGTTGTTACCTTACGTTGCCATTTTTCTAACAGATATGTGCAATCAGCCGAGGTCAAGTAAGTGATTCCTAAAATGCTGATACATGTTAATATATATGTTATGGAATGTTTGCATCTCAGGATAAGGCTAAGCATACCTTTAGGAATTGCATGACATAATGGCATGATTTATGATGCCTTGTAGCATAGTAGGAATTGGATGTTATGCCTTATTTGGAATCTTTGTTCGTGGAATTATTTGCTAAGTGTATGTTGATAAAATTTATATGGTTACGCTTATATAGCCCTAGATTGACAAGATTTAGCATTATTTTTCGTTCCTCGTCTAGTTGTGGGCTTATGGTAGAGTCATTTATTCGACGGTCTATTCGATCCCATATTATGTATGATTTTCAGGTATAAGGCAACCGACAGTGTTAGTAGAAGTTCCTAGCCTCAGAGAAGAAAGTGAGTTAGAGGATGCCATTTATGTTTTGGGGCCTATAGATTTTTACTGCCTAAATGCTACTTGCTTTGTACTTTGTAAGAATCATATTGATGTGAGTTAATTTTTAAATGAATATGTGAAGTTACATGCTATGAAGGTTAAATAATCTTAGAGTGATTGAGTTGTCCCTATTGTACAACTCTTGTTTGAGTCTAACTATTGTAGGTTGAGTCTTTTGGTCAAAGGATTACATAAGCTTGGTTACATGTAATACTTTTCATGAATTAGATTGTTGATATTAGTAGGAGCTATTCAACAACTAACGGCAGAGGGAGGTGGGAATCCTAGGAGAGCCTAGGAAGTGCTTTAGGGCAAGTGGTGTGCTACTTAGTGACTATAGGGAGTAATAATTTGTAAAGGTGACTTAGAGGATTCCAGTGATGGTTCTTGAGGAAAGTATGCATAGGTGTGGAAGGTAGTTTTGGGATCGTACAATTGAAAGCACATGATCCTTACTCGAATCATTAAAAGCCGTGAGGAATCTAAGAAGCTTGTAGAATGAGGATAGTTTGGGTATGTTATGATCATTGTATGGTTGCTTTTTAATATGGTGGTAAGTACTTATGGAGGAGGATCTGGTTTTGGTTTTGGTTCAGGCTCATCCATTGAGCCGATTGATAGGAGGATTCATGATTTTATTTCATCTGAGATCACTTGTGGTATTTTGGATTCAACTAATGTGATGTTTGGTACCATTAAAGAGCGAATCATGGAGCTACTAGATGATTAGCATGGGTCTTTCCGTACTGATTTTACAACCAGTCAGATTGGGGTACAAACTCTCTCTTTTTGGGAGTTCAAGGCTTGCGTAGCCCCATAGTTATTTAGGAAGACGGACCCTATTATGAGTGAACGGTGGATTGGTGACATGGAGAATGTGCTCATTGGACTAGTTTTTGCCATCAGTAATCGAAGGTGGGATTTTTATCTTTCCTTCTAAGAGATGGAGCACGCAACTGGTCGGAGGAGGTTGGTAACTCCTTGAGAGTAGAGGCCATGGCGGCCATCTCTTGGGGTGATTTTATGAAGACGTTTATCGCAAGGTTTGCACTAGATATTAAGTTTCAATAGTTGGAGAGGGAGTTTCAAGACCTTTGCCAGATGACAGGGACCATGACTGAGATCACTGCCATGGTCAGGGAGATCGACTTGCTGGTTCCGCACTATGCTGCATATAAGAATTTAAAGAAGAGGAATTTCTATGATATGTTGCAAGATGATATTTGAGAGTTTGTGATCCTGTGGAGCTACAAGAGCTTCGGTGATATGTTTGCTAGAGCTCGAGATGATGAAATTGAAAGGTAGCTTCTGTCGAAGCATGTGCCAGATCAGTTTCAGAATGCAGTGGGCCAGGTGAAGAGGCCTAAGACTCAGGATTCGGTGATCAGGAGGCCATCAAAGCAGGGGCCATTATGCCAAGTGTAGGAGGAATCACGAGAGGAGCTATCTTGACAAAGGAAGGGGCGGCTTCAGTTGCGGTCATGCTGGTCATTTTAGCAAGGATTATCCTCGGGGTTCGAGTCCAATTTGTTTTTACTACAATCAGGTGGTCCACAAGAAGGTCGATTTTTCGAGGTTGATTAGTTGAGCAGTAAGGTCACCTGCTCTAGCTACCCTAAGGATTATCCATGGCCGCAAAGGCACGGTGGAGGCTCCAGTGGTTAGGCACCAAGCATTTTAGTTGCAGACCGATAAGACCCAAGTTCCATCAGATATTGTTGCACGTTTCTATCATATTCACTTCATCCATGCTTATATTATATTCTTTTGATCATGTGATTGTGTGTGTAAGATGTTATGTTCAGTTTAGTTAAGTCTCCACTCAAGGATTGTAGTTTCTTTATGGTTTCTTGGTTATTATTATTCGAGGGGTTGTCTTATGCCATCTTGCATACCGAGGATCACGGTTGAAGGGTATTTGGTTGAGCCAGTTGTAGGAATTATTTAGGGAGGCGACGTTGTAACACTCGTTATTTATAAATAAATAAATAAACTAATGAATGTTTAGTATCCCTAAAGACAATAATTATATATGCACGCTGTTGGTTTCGAGGAGTTAATTGGCATAATTTAGAAGTTGAGGGTTAAAATTGTAAGTTCCGGACTCAGTTTATAATTATTTATGAAGACAGGGGCTCCGTAGTAATTATTTGGATTTAATTTAAGAGGAAATGAGGTGGAAGGGCTGATTATGTCATAATTAAGATATTGGGGGCTGTTTTAGTAAAATTTGGACTTAATTTGTAAAGGAACTGAAGGGGCAGGGTTTAAATGGTATATTATAGACTTCTTTTGAAGGGATTTTATAGACGAGGGGCCGGAACTATCATTATAGCAAAGATATGACGAGGGACCGGGTATATAGCTTTCTTTACTCGTCAAACCATAACCATAAGCCCCTTGTGTTGCAGTCGTCACTCACACCCCCTTATGCCACACACCTGCCGGCCGCCACCCATTCTCCCTTACTCCTCCAACCACCGAGCCTTCGTTGTATCTCTCCAGTGCTGCTGAAGATGGATACCATCGCGTAATGCTGCCATTCAGTCAGTAACGGAGGGAAGCAGGTTACATTCGCCACCTCTAGCCGTTAGATCCCGCTATTGCCGCTCCTTCCCATCAAGATACCACGACATCATCGTTGTTGTTTACCAGTTGGAGGTTATGTGCATTTCTCGCCTCCATCTTCGCTACCGTCGTTTGTTGCTGCTACGCTATCATTTTCTTCGTTTCTCCCCACTAGCCACCATTGTGGCCATAGAGTGGCTGTTGTCGTCACCACACGCCACCAATGGTGGTTGTGTTCAGAATCTCGAACAGGGCCTGTGGTGTGTGTTGATCGATTGAAAAAAAGAAGGGGGAAACCACCGCCACCACTGCGAGGTGGTGTCTGTCTCTGTGAAACGACCGTTGTTGTCGTCATATGCCACGAGGAGGGTAGCTGAGTGACTTCAGTCGGAAGAATGGGTGGGTGTGTTTCTGTTTTCCTTGGTAGGTTTGTGTGTATAGTGTAGCTTGGCCGAAAAAACCGAGAACCACCACCACCGACCACCACAAGGTGGTTGTGTGTGTATGTTTATGCTATTGTGTGTGTGTGTATGTTATTAAGATTCGGGTTGTAAAATGTAATTTGCTAAAGAATAATGAAAGGAAGCCAAAACCACCACCGTAAGGTGGTGGCTGCCGCCATCGGCCGCCGTGTCGGGTGGCGCTGTGCTTGTCTCGTTGAGCTTGATTCGTTTGGGGTGCTTGAAACCCTAATGGTCCTTGTAAGCCCTAATGGACCCAATAAAGCTTAATGGACCTAAAAGCCCAAGCATGTGACTAATGGGCTTAATGATATTCTAGTAGGCCTAATAGGCCCAATAAATCCCTAATTGACCTAAAGGCCCAACAAATTGATAAATGGGCTAGTATTTGGGTTGGAAAACCCTAATGCCAATAAAACCCTAATTTTGAGAATTTATCGGGACACACGGGAATTATTTAATAGCTTGAAATATTAAATAACAATCATTGGCAAAAATTATTCTAAGCAATATTTGACTTAATGGATTAAGTTCTTAGTAGATTAAGTCCTTACTGGGTTAAGCCCTTAATGGGTTAAGTGAGAAAGACTTAACCTAATCGTTATTTTATGTGAAACCCTAATTTCACTTGGGCCTTGATTTGGGCCTTTCCATTGGGCTTTGGTAATTGGATTATTAATAGGTCATCCAAGAATAATCTTATGGACTAGAATATGTTGATAGGCTTAGGGTAAGACCCATATGAGGGTTTGGGCACAATTTGGAAAATGGGCATATAGTTTGGGCCTTTGTGATTATGAGATATTGGGCCATTAAAAATACCAAATGATGGACTTGACTTTTGGTTGGGCCTTAGAATGAGACCATGCAAAGGTTTGGGCCTAATTTGGAAAATTGGGACATATGTTGGGCTTTGATGCATCGTTGACTTTGGGCCTATGGATTGGGCCTTGGGCATGAATAAAGCCAACCTTGGGGTAACGTGGTAATTATCCAAGTATGTATTTATGGTTATGTGTTGGGACCTAATTATTAATTTGGTGTTGACAGTTCGGGAATCTATCATCCAATAGCTGGGGTTGAGTCTGCGGGACTTCAGCAATATGGGGTTGAGTCTACGGGACTTCAGTAGTGTGAGGTGAGTTACCTTCCAGTAGGGGTAGGTCTACGGCACCAATGTTGGCCCACCAGTAGGTGATTATGTTTGAGATGATTGTCCTTGTGATAATTATCAGGTTGCCATTATTTGATATGCTTATTATGCTAGGATGCTATGAGATATGTGTTAGTAGTAGGGGTGAAATAGTCCCCAGTTATTGGTTAAAAGATACCGAAGCTGGTTAGTGGTTGAAAGAGACTGAAGGGGTGGACAGAACCCATGCATCCCTAGTAGTATGTTTATGATATGTTATTATGTGACCTGCATGGTTATGATATGCCATTATGCGAGCAGTATGTTTATGATATGTTATTATGTGACCAGTATGGTTATGATATGCCTGTAACATACACGTTTTGAAATTGTGTTTTCTAATGAATAAAATTGTGAAATACTATGTGAAATTGAGTGTTGAGTTCTAACAGATGGTTTTTACTAGAAATGAAGTAAAACTATATTTAGAATCACTCAGAAAATATTTGAAGTCTTATGAGATTCCAATTAAAAGCCAAATAGAGAAATTTAGCGAAAATATAAAATTTTAAATAAGTAAAATTTTATTATTGAAAGTTGTGAATAATCTCATTAGAAACTTGTAGGCGAAAACCTCGTCGAAATCCGAGTTATAACGAAGAAGTTATAACCAATCGAAGATCCGTGATAAAACCGACACGATGCTGAATGACGTAAAAAGTGAGTTTTTGATAAACTACTTTTTAGCCTTAGTGATCTAAATGAAAGTCGTAGTATTCGTTAAACTGAGAAATTCGATAAAAAGAACGTCAAAATCTGACTTCGTATGAAGAAGTTATGATTTTTCTAAGTTTTGGATAAGCAGTAGACAGCTAAAAACTCCAATTTTAGATCGAGCGATATTTGGCCGATACATCCTAAACGAGAATCGAAGGTCTCTTCATTTGTAGTACAACGGTAAAAAGTCTGACAAAAGCTGATGTCGGATGATGAAGTTATGAATTTTTAACGGATTTTCTTGTCCCGGTCTGTTAAAAATAATAATATTAAAATTAAATTAGAAATTAGCCGACGAAGTCTAAACGAAAGTTGTAGATCGTAATTTTAGCTACGCGTGCATATAAAGAACGTAAAAAACAGAGCTCGTATGCGAAAGTTATAAATTTTAGAAGTTTGGGGCACATTTTGCGAGTAAAATCGCATGAACAGTGCCAGCCTCGCGAGATTTCGTCTCATGTCCGACACGCGTCGTAGTTCGGTTCGCCCATAGCATCGGTCCAATATGCATCCGACGTGTGCCTTGTAGCAGAGTCCGCTTCGTGTCCTCTTCTAATTCGTCCGAGGCTGAGGTCCAGTAAGAACTAGACACGTCTCGCATCGGTGGCCAATCTGAAGCGAGCCACGTCTCGCCTACCAGCCCTCGCATCCGAGCCACGTCCAACCTCGTTGGCCCTCGCATCTGTTGATAGTTGTTCGCTTCTCAACCCTCGGATCAGAAGCCTCGACCCTGTATAAAGGGAGGCCTGCGAGCCTTCCTGGGTAGTTTTGGAAATTTGCCACTTTTCACCCCTTTTTACACATTTTCTTCATTTTGACTTTCCCTGAAGCCCCGGTATCAATTTTAGCATCCGAAGCACGTCCCGAAACTCCCGAGAAGCCTGAAAATTTTAATTTTTCGATTTTGAAGCCCTACCTTCGCAGAGCCTGGTTTTCAATTAAGTACCCGGTTTTCAACATATAAAGTCATATTTAAAGCCGAAGTGCTGTCCAAATTACTAATTTAACCCCTATTTAATTTAAGGTGAGTTCCATATATATGAAAAATTGTATGTTATGTGCTATATGTGCTATGTGCTTTTCAGTGTTATTATTTCGGTTTATTTTCCCGTGTTATTTTATTCGCTATTCATATAGCAAATGTAATATCTTTGACCATGTGATCGGTGAAAGGACTTAGATTCACATTGGTACTGGTACGTAGCCTTTGGCCATGTAGAGCATGTCTCCGTAAGAGAATGACTTCTATTCTATGACATTGGCAAATGTTTAGATAGGACTATAAGCTTGAAATCTAAAAAGATGTTAATCAGAAATTGTATGTCTTCTATGCCATTTGGGCCAATGTTTTATTGATGTATATCAAGCATTGAAAAGTATATCTTTGAATAAAGTCTTTAATTGATATGAACGCTTGTCACATGATTTCACATATGTCTTTGTTGTTCTCTTTGTTTCTGCCATATTGATGTATATATATGGCATAACGTTATATTGTATCTATTATTGAACTCACTAAGCGTCACCGCTTACCCTATCAATGTTTAATAATTGCATGTGATAAGTAACTAGTATGATCACATACTGTTAAAAGATTTAAAATAGTTTGTAATAGTACTTTTTTACTCCAGTTTATGTTTGTATAAATTACAATATCCTGGTTAATAGTCGGTTTGTATCCAGTAGTTTATAATCCCTTTATCAACGTAAAATATTGCTTTTATGAATATGCAAGTAGCATGTTTTGGAGTAATAATATTGTGAAGTATGAAAGTTTGGGTCTTTCAAAAATAAAAAAAGTTGGGGTCTTTCAATCATGGTATTGGAGCAGTAGTTTAAGCGAACTAAATTCCACGGATTGGTATTTAGACTTAAACTATAGGAAGCTCAATATATGAACTTAATCATTGTAAGTTTAGGGATACAAATCATAGAAAATATATAAGTAAAAGTATTAGGTAATAATAAACCCTAATATTCTAAAATACTATCTTACTATGTATTTCAGATCGATGGCTGAATAAGTAAGTAGCCATACCCCTGAGGTTGGTGGAGATCCTCAACCCGAGGAAGTGAATACTCCAGTATCTCCTCGGGAGGAGCGACTCTTGGGTAAACTTACCGGTGTTATTCGATAGACTCTCGAAGAACACAAAAACAATGGTGATAAAGGAAAAGAGAAAGCCACTGGAGAATCTTCAAGCGGAAAGGTGAAGCGCCCCTCGTTCAAAGATTTCAAGAGTAGTGGTGCTACGGAGTTTTCTGGTGTCCTTAATCCTATAGTAGTTCTAACTTGGATTCAGAACACCGCAAAAGTATTTCGTGTCTCTCATGTGGATGATGAAGACAAGGCTATCTATGCTTCTGCAATGATCATCGGAGAAGCCTTAGTCTGGTGGGAAGCAACATATGAAGCTCTCAACGGATGTGACCAGGAGAACTTATCCTGGGAGTTGTTCAAGACTCGTGTGATGGAGAAGTATTGTCCTCTAGATATGAGGAGAAGATTGGAGAAGGAATTCCTCGAGGTTAAACACGGAGGAATGACTGTGAATGAGTATAAAACTGAGTTTAATCAAAGAGCAAGGTTTGCTCCGAAGTATATTCCAACTGAAGACGAGAAAATTCAGTTATTCATGGACAGACTACGACACAAAATCCATGATTTCGTTGCCAATCGGGATGTTCTGTCATTTGATAAAGTTGTTGAGTATGCTCGAAGGCGTGAGCATGAATTAGAGATACATGGTGCCACTCTTACTATTCCAAAGCATCCACGTACTGAAAGAACTACTCCTGTTTCCACTACTCCACCAGCTCAATCTGTTCGAACTGATCCTAGCAAGCAAGTACAATCTCAAAGTGCTTTTCGTGGCCGCGGCAGGTCATAATCTTTTTCTATTCAATCGCCTTCATGTCACGTTTGTGGAAGGAATCATCCAGGTCAATGCAAAATAGACAAGGAATATATTTTCTGTTATGGGTGTGGAGAAAGGGGTCATATAAAGCCAGGTTACCCAAGGAAGGATGTGATTTGCTATGCATGTGGTATTATTGGCCACAAGAAGCGTTTTTGCCCTACTCTTACTAGCCAAGTGATGGGAAGTCAAGCTTCTTTTCAACAACCGGCGAGAAGTCAAGTCCCTATCTAACAACCAAAGAATATTCCAGCTAAAAAGGAGGAGGTGCCAAAAGCTAAGGGTCGTGCATTCCATATTACCACAGAGGAAGCACGTGAGGACCCGAATGTTCTGATGGGTACATTTCTTGTCAACTCTAGGCCTTCTCACATCTTATTTGATTCTGGTGCCTCAGATTCTTTCGTATCTTATGAATTTGCGCATTCTTTTCAAACTGCTTGCTATGCACTCGCGCAACCATTTCACGTCGTAACTGCGGGAAGTATATCAAAACTTGCTGATAAAATCTATAGGGATTGTGTCATAGAAATTGAAGGCTATAATTTTCTTGCTAACCTAATCCCTATCTCCTTGCCCAACTTCGATATTATTCTTGGCATGGATTGGTTGTCAAAGAACCACGCAGAGCTCTTATGTTACGAAAAGATGGTACACATTTCTATTGAAGGGGAAGATTCTATTCATGTCTACGGTGAACAAAGGATCTTAAAAATAATCTCTTTCCTCAAAGCTCGTAAATTTATATCGAAAGGTTGCCCTATCTATCTAGCTTATATAGTTGACATCTCAAGAAAGGAGAATAAAACTATAAATGATGTTCCCATTGTTAACGAATATCCTGATGTTTTCCCCGATGATCTTCCTGGACTTCCTCCGGATAAGAAAGTAGAATTCCAAATTGATATTGTGTCTTGTGCTGCTCCAACTGCAAAGACTCCTTATCGTCTTGCGCCAACCGAAATGAAAGAAATGATGATCCAATTGCAGGAATTACTTAACAAAGGATTTATTCAACCGAGTACCTCTCCCTGGGGTGCTCCAGTATTATTTGTCAAGAAGAAGGACGGATCGATGCGAATGTGCATTGATTATCGTGACCTGAATAAGGTAACTATCAAGAACAAGTACCCGCTACCTCTCATAGACGATTTGTTCGATCAACTTCAGGGTGTTAGCTATTTCTCAAAGATTAATTTGAGATATAGCTATCATCAGTTGAAAGTACAAGATCAAGATGTACCGAAGACTGCTTTCCATACTCGTTATAGGCATTTCGAATTCCTTGTCATGCCATTCAGTTTGACAAATGCTCCTGCTGTATTCATGGATATGATGAATCGAGTATGCCACCTAATACTCGATAAGTCTATCATCGTATTCATTGATGATATTCTAATCTATTCCAAGTCCGAAGCTGATCATGCCGTTCATATTCGTGAAATCTTAGAGCTTCTTCGAAAGGAGAAACTTTAAACTAAATTCTCGAAATGTGAATTTTGGCTTCGTCAAGTTCAATTTCTAGGCCATGTTATTTCTAGTGATGGTGTATCCGTAGGTCCTATCAAAATTGAAGCCATTCAAAATTGGGAAGTTCCCCGTAATGCTTCCGAAATTCGAAGTTTCTTAGGTCTCGTGGGATATTACCGGAGATTCATTAAATACTTTTCTCGTATAGTCGTACCTTTCACGACTCTTACACGGAAGGAACTGAAGTTCGAATTAGGTGAAGCTCAAGAAAAAGCTTTCTCAACTCTAAAAGATCTTTTGACTCATGCTCCAATCTTATCACTCCTAGAAGGTGATGAAAAGTTCTCCGTGTATAGCGATGCTTCAAGATTGGGACTCGGTTGTGTGTTGATGCAGCGTGGTAAAGTGATAGCCTATGCCTCAAGATAACTAAAAGATTATGAAAAGAATTATCACACCTATGATCTCGAACTTGCTGCATTGGTATTTATCACACCCCAAAACCATGAATGGCGGAAACGTTCTGGGGTGGAGGACGTCATGTAAACTATCACAACACAGTATAACAGTAAATAAGCAAACAACATCATCCATTGCATTAAATATATAATTTTAATACAAGCGTGTTCTGTACATTTGTAGACACCAAAAATAATGTAAATCAAAATTATAAGATGAGTCTTGGATGCGCTCCATCTTCTCAAAAGCTGGCATCGGTACCTGTCTACTGATGACCTGAGAATACAAGCTATTTTGAAAGAGTTTATTAGCATAAAGCTGGTGAGTTCATAAGTATTTTAGTGTCGGTGTTTTTTATCATAACGTTTGAACATGTCTCAAGTGTAAGTTTGTAAAATGTATGTAATTGTTTGTAAGTGTTTGTAAAAGTTTGAATCTCTCAGAAAAACCTATATTTTCTATTAAAGTAGCCTTCTACCAAGGCTTAACTGTTTTGTATGTTTGTTTATTGTGAAAGTGTGTAATTTACTCAAGTGTAACTATCATTCTCAAAATATAGTTTGTACATAAACGTTTAAGTGAAAAGGTCACTAATTGTGTAAAGAGTAAATTAATGTAGTACTGTAGTATTGTTTTATAGGAATAACTGTTGTACTAAGTACCTTAAACCGGATTTATATTAAGGCATCATGTGATTAATTGTACCATACTATCGACTGGATAAACAACGACTAATGTAGGTCGTAAAATGATATGACGTTTGGCACCCGCAGACCTGCAGGTCCGGCTGTAGCTAGCAGCAAGGTGTAGGATAGTCAATCCAGTATAGATGTATACGCAAACTCACGCTCTCCCTCCAAGAGAATTCTTGCTACAACTCGGGCCATGACATTTAAGGCATGCTCCGATACAGTGGATCACAATTGTTAACGTATTCATGTATATATAATGTAATGTTACTTGTTCTAGTATCGTCGTATATGTTCTTCTCTAGTATAGTTGTATATGTTCTTCTCTAGTATAGTTGTATACGTTCTTCTCTAGTATAGTTGTATATGTTCTCTTCATAGTATAGTTGTATATGTACTCATAGTAATGTAATGTATATGTTCTCATAGTAATAAGTATTGACTCATGAATCAACTGACTCATTGATCTAGAAATTGTAGTAGTATGATCCTATGTTACCCCGATGGTAACTAATTAATGATGTAACTAATAAGCATGAATATGGAAGTACTTTTTATGTCTATATATGTACAATTGATATATAATTAATATTGAAACGACTTTTGGATGACTACCCGAAATCCGACCAGACTACATCTCAAGCGCGAAAAGGATATAGGGTGGATGGCCTTCCTAAGCCCTCTAAACATTTCTCATATATCTATACATATATGGACATGTAATTTATAAGAAGTATAACAATGTTTAAATAAAAGTATTTGGTAAGAAAAGAGTTTTGTAAAACATTTTGAAGTAAACCGGTTTGATAAACAGTTTGAACAGTGATAAAATCCTTGGTTTTATAGTTATTAATCACATGTGATTGATGTAATAACTATAAGTATTTAACTTGTATTACCCCCATAAAAGTATTTAAAACATTTAAAGGTATTTCAAAGGTTAATTAAAGGGGTATGAACTCACTTGTGGTGAGTGGATTGGATTGAAGTATCGAATATCGTGCTAGGTGGCAAACGGAGACTTGTACACACGCACGAGCCTAGTTATCATATAACGAACATATGTATAACTAATTAGCCTTATTATAACTAATAATATGAGTTGGGACACTCTAGAACCTGAAAACACTTTGTTTCAAGTGTTAAAGTTCACAAGGTTTGCATCTGAGTACTAGTAGGGCATAACTAGGGTGTTTGGGGTCCAAGAATAAACTCCTTGGGAGTTTACGGTCTAAATGACCTTTACCCTTGGAGTTTATGGCAGTAAACTCTAGGGTTTACGGTCCAAACTCCAAATATTGCAATCCATGAGTTGTTTTGGAGTTTAACAAGTCCATAGAAGTAGCCTTGCTAAGTGGTTTAGCTCTTGGAATGGATTAAGACCACAAAACACCCTCCTTGAGGTGTTTACGGCCTAAGGGTATTTTCCCTTGGGTTTACTACCGTAAACCCTTATGGGAAGTGGTATTTCCATTGTTTCAAGTCCTTATCACAACTAGGTAAATATCTAAGTTAGTCTTTAGGGTTAAGAAAGGAAAATGGCTCATTTAAACACCTTTTTGGGTGTTTACGGTTTTGGGGAATCCTTAGACCGTAAACACCTATATTTTGTCGTGTTTGATTTTTTACAATGCTTAAACATATCAATGGAAGGTTTAGATATGTTAAGGTAAGTCTAGGGCTTCAAACTAGGGCTTAAAATGGGACTTAAGCCAAATTTGAGGGACTTAATCGTGTTTGCGGTCCAAGCATCTTCTTGGACCGTGAACACCTCAATCATGGTGTTCTTGGCTGATTTCCTTGGTGTTTGTTTGATATACTAGCTTACAAGCACTTAAGGATGAGAGTACTTACTATAATGGTGCTTGATTCGAGCTAAAAGAGCCAAGAACACTTAGTGTGTGTTCTTGGTGTTTTGGAAATCTAATCAAAATACACAAATAAACGGATGAATATGTGTACAAACACTAGATTAAGTGTTTTACTAACTTGAAATGGTTAGAACACTTACAAGATCGGAGATTTGGAATTAAATGTTGGATGATAGTTGAGAGAGTTTTTGGGAGTTTACTCTTTTCACTATTTGGGGAGTAAACACAATGACTAGTTTATTGGGGAGTAAACTCATACATAGGCATGAGTTTACGGTTTTTGGGTGATTCGTAAACCCAAAACATAAAAGTTTAGCCGGATGATTCTAATACGCGAAGTGTTTGCGGTTTTTAAAATAAAAACCCGAGACGACACTTTCTTTCCCCCGTTTGTCTAAAAATAATATCAAAATAATCAAACGAACTTTATATTTCTTAAAAATAAGAAATAATGATATTAATTTATGATACGAAGTGGTTGACTTTTAGGGTTTGACCAAAAGAAATTTTCGGGTCGTCAAATCATCCCCCTGTTAAGCGAATTTCATCCTGAAATTAAAGTCTAAGTAAATAAAGTAGTTACAAATAACTAAGCAAAGAGATGAGGGTATTTCAGTTTCATCTGATCCTCGCGTTCCCAAGTGAATTCCGGTCCTTGCTTGGCGTTCCAGCGAACCTTCACAATCGGGATACGGCTTTGTTTCGTATGCTTGACCTCACGGTCCATGATCTCTACAGGTTCTTCGATGAAGTTGAGGCTCTTGTTGATCTCGATCTCGTCGAGTGGAATTACAAGAGTCTCGTTGGACAGACACTTTTTCAAGTTAGATACGTGGAATGTAGAATGTACGTTACGAAGTGTGTCGGGTAGGTCGAGTATGTAAGCTACAGGGCCGACTCTTGTGAGCATCTCGAAAGGCCCTATGTACCTCGGATTAAGCTTCCCACGCTTACCAAAGCATATCAAGCCTTTCCAGGGTGAGACATTGACAAGGACTCGGTCTCCCACCTGAAAGTCCAAAGGTTTTCTTCGCTTATCAGCGTAGCTCTTCTGTCGGTCTCTAGAGGCTTTCAATCGTTCACGGATCTGAACGATTTTCTCTGTCATTTCCCGAATGATCTCTGGACCAGTGAGGGTACTGTCAGAAGATTGCCCCATGGCTAATTGGGTATCACCCACTTTAGACCAGCACAAAGGGAATCTGCACTTTCGGCCGTAGAGGGCTTCAAATGGAGCAACCTTGATGCTCGTGTGATAACTGTTATTATAAGAAAACTCAACAAGGGGTAAATGAGTATCCCATGCCTTTCCGAAGTCAATTAGACAGGCTCTCAACATATCTTCCAGTGTTTGGATGGTCCTCTTAGTTTGTCCGTCGGTCTGTGGATGGTAGGCTGTTCTCATGTCCAACCTTGTTCCCAAGGAATGTTGTGGTGATTGCCAGAATCTTGAGGTGAACCTACTATCTCTATCGGAGATAATGGATATAGGCACACCATGTAGCCGTACGATTTCCCTAATGTATGTTCTAGTAAGTTTCTCCATCTTGTCGGTTTCTTTGATAGGCAGGAAGTGTGCAGACTTGGTCAATCTATCGACGATGACCAATATGGTATCAAGTCCACCCGTTGTCTTGGGCAACTTGGTTATGAAATCCATAGTGATCCGCTCCCACTTCCATTCTGGAATCTCTGGTTGTTGCAGCAAACCGGAGGGCTTCTGGTACTCGACCTTAACCTTTGCGCAAGTAAGGCATTTACTCATGAAGGTAGCAATCTCTGCTTTCATATTCGGCCACCAGTATAGCTTTTTAAGATCCAAATACATCTTATCTGAACCTGGGTGGACGGAATACCGAGTGTTGTGCGCCTCGGTCATGACCAAGTCTCGGAAACCACCGTGTTTCGGTGTCCAGATCCGGTCCATGAAATATAAGGCTCTGTCACCCTTGGCTTCTAAAATTTTGTCCATTCCTCTGAGGGATTCACTCGGCGCATTTTTAGGTTTCATGGCTTCAAGTTGGGCCGCCTGAATTTGTTTAGACAAGTGTGAATGGATGGTTATTGACAATGACTTGACCCTGCGACCAGAATATTCCTTTCGACTTAGGGCGTTTGCTACTACGTTGGCATTACATGGATGATAACGAATATCGCATTCGTAGTCACTGAGTAGCTCGACCCATCGTCGTTGTCTCATGTTGAGCTCCTTATGATCGAATATGTGTTGTAAACTCTTGTGGTCAGTAAAGATAGTGCTTTTCGTTCCGTACAAGTAATGTCTCCAGATCTTCAGAACAAACACCACTGCTCCTAGCTTAAGATCGTGGGTCGTGTAGTTAACTTCGTGCGTCTTCAACTGTCTGGAGGCGTAGGCGATGACCTTACCTCGCTGCATCAGAACACACCCGAGCCCTTGGTTCGATGCATCGCAATAGACTATGAAGTCTTCTATTCCTTCGGGGAGAGATAGTATTGGTGCGGTGCACAAGGCTCGCTTGAGCGTTTGGAACGCTCTTTCTTGTTTCTCTTCCCAGTCAAAGGCCACGCCTTTCTGGGTCGGGGTTGTAAGAGGTTTCGCTATTCGGGAGAAGTTCTGTATGAATTTGCGGTAGTAGCCAGCGAGTCCTAGAAATTGACGAATTTCAGTAGGCGTCTTCGGTGCTGACCAGTTCTCAATGGATTTAATTTTGGATGGGTCCACGTGGATTCCCTCTTCGCTTACCACGTGTCCTAAGAATTCGACTCTTCGGATCCAAAATTCACATTTCGTGAACTTCGCATAGAGTTTCTCCGTTCGTAAAGTTCCTAAAACTTGTCGCAGGTGATCGCCATGTTCTTCCTTACTTTGGGAGTAGATCAGGATGTCGTCAATGAAAATGATGACGAATTGATCCAAGTAAGGTCGACATACTCTGTTCATCAGGTCCATGAAAACTGCGGGCGCATTGGTCAATCCGAATGGCATCACCACGAACTCGTAGTGTCCGTAACGAGTTCGGAAGGCTGTCTTTGGAACATCCTCCTCTAGCACTCATAGCTGGTGATATCCGGATCTCAGATCAATTTTGGAGAAGTAACTCGCCCCTTGCAGTTGGTCAAATAGATCGTCTATGCGCGGAAAAGGGTATCGATTCTTGACCGTCAGTTTGTTGAGTTCCCTATAGTCGATACACATACGGAATGATCCGTCTTTCTTCTTAACAAACAAGACCGGTGCTCCCATAGGTGAGAAGCTTGGTCTTATGAAGCCCTTGCTGAGCAGTTCGTTAAGTTGACCAGATAGTTCCTGCATCTCTGCTGGTGCTAATCGGTAGGGCGACTTGGCTATTGGGACATCTCCTGGGACTAAGTCGATTCTGAACTCGACCTGTCGTTGCGGAGGTAATCCTGGTAGCTCTTCTGGGAAAATTTCGGGGAAGTCGCTCACTACTGGAATGTTCTTTAGTTCTTTCGTTTCGAGGTTCGTGTCGACAATGTGAGCAAGGAATGCATGGTATTCTTTACGCAGATATTTATGTGCTTGAATAATTGATATAATACGGAGACTGGCATCGTGTTTGTCGTCGTAGACGATAAGAGTTTCGTTAGACGGGAGGTTTAGACGAACTGCTTTCTCGAAGCACATGATGTCGGCGCGATGAAGGCTCAACCAATCCATGCCGATGATAACGTCGAAGCTTTTAATCGAGACCACCATAAGGTCGATTGGGAATGAATGGTTATCTAGAGTTAGGGTACATCCTAAGTATATGCTATTGGTGTTTTCTGTTTTTCCATTATCCATTTCTACTATGAATTGTTCTTTAAGTGCGTGTGGTTGTTGTTTAAGCATGCAAGCAAATTTATGGTTCACGAAGCTTCGCTGCGCTCCACTATCGAACAGAATGCATGTATAGGAGTTATCGAGGAGGAACATACCAGTTACCACCGTCGGGTTAGAAACTGCTTCCCCATGGCCTATTGCCAGTACCCTCCCTGCTCCGCCAACATTCTTCGCTTTGGGGCAGTCCCTCTTATAGTGGCCTGCTTCACCACATACATAGCAGGTCGGGCTCGCGCCAGAGCCGGGGACTTGGGTGATCGGCCTCGTCGGGGATTTACAGAAACGGACGGTGTGTCCTTTCCTGTTGCAGTTAGAGCACTTCATTTCACGGTAGGGGCCGTTGTGGTGGAAGTTGCATTTGTTGCACTTAGGCAAACTTCCAGCATACTGCCTCACCGGAGCAGTATCAGCAGCAGGGGTTATCGCGGCATGAACAGCCACAACTTGCTGCTTTTTAGTAGCTCGCTGTTTCTTCTTGTCTTCCCAAAACTTCCGCTTAGTATCAGTGGGTTTGGAGGGTTCTGGGATGGCTAGGGTTGTTGTTGCAGGGGTTTTGACTCCATGATCCATGAGTCACTGTGCCAGTCGCTTGGCACTATCGAAGGTAGCGGGGTTTGATGATAGGACATTCCCCTGATATGGAGGCACTAGCCCCCATATGTACCTTTTGATCTTTTTCCCTTCAGTGGGAACCATATTGGGGCAGAAGGCCACCGGTTCGCTGAATCTGGCGGTATAAGCAACAATGTTGGTGCCTTTCATGGTCAGGCTCCAAAGCTCCTGTTCCAATTTCTGGATTTCTCCCCTCGGGCAGTATTCCTCAATCATGAGGTCTTTCATCGTTTCCCAGCCTATGTCGTTGGCTACGACGAGGGTTAGAGCTTTAACGTGGCCGTTCCACCACGTCAGGGCATTTCCTTCAAAGGTGCATGCGGCATATTTGACTTTGTTCGCAGCAGGGCATGAACAAATTTCGAAGACTGATTCAGTCTTCTCGAACCATTGCGAGAGGGCAATGACTCCGCCAGTCCCATGAAAGGACTTCGGCTTGCAGTTGGTGAAATCCTTGTAAGAGCACTCTCTCGGGCGCACAGGAGTTTCCACCGGAATAGAGTTAACAGGGGTTCCACCTCTACTGGCATTAGTAGAGTGATACTGTGCCATGGTAGTTGCCACTGCTGCAGCTACGACAACATTTAGGGCTGCTGTATCGATGACCGGAGGTGGAGGAGGCGATGGTGCAGGGTTTTGCCTTGTTGACTTTTGTGGAGGCATCTTTCAGCTATTAGTTTATAAAGATAGGCAAAGTGGTAAGAATGAATCGTAGGTAGAGTGAGAGTGACACATGGACTAAATAGCCATAGTCCAACAATTGAATGAGTGTACGAACTGATATCACAATAGGGAGAAACAGTAGCAAAAACACAAGTGTACAGATTTCCCACAGATAGGTAGTTGTTAATAATACTGGTATTACTGATGTAATGAATTCAATGAAAATCGACCTAACAGTAGGTCTTACATCGTACCATACGGAAAGTTTGACAGTTCGTAGATTCCTAATTAGTGTACTGAAAGTTAGGAATATTTTACAGACAAGTGCTACTTAGAGCACAGATGTTAAAGGCTAATCCTTAACCCAAAAGATAAAGATGTACTAGACATATTCTAACGGCGATGAGTATTCCTCGAGAGAACCCTGAGGTCTCTCATTTGACGAACCACCTATTGAAGGTGTCGCTCATGATCCCTTTGATGAGCTCGAAGTTCCATGACTTCTGCTTGAGAGGCAACCAGATGTTGCTGCAGGGTTTCATTGGTTCTCTGGGTCCGTTCCATGTATTCTTCGAGATGGCGGATGCAGACTGTGTTGACACCAGAGTTGGCATCAATCTCCATGACCCGATCGATGGCTGCTCGACCCTGCTCAACGTTACGAGCTATTATGCGGATAATGACGGGCAGAGCACGGTCAGCAGAACCACCTTCACCGACGTTGTAAAAGCTTTGGTCCCCAATGTATGGTAAGGGTTGACCCTGTTCGTCACTCCAGCGATTCAAGTTATTTACCCACAAGGGAGTGGGACCTGTAAAAGTTAGTCGAGGGTTGTTGTTCGGGGCTTGACCTACTGGGGGTAGGTTGTTGACTTCTGGCTCAGAGTCCGATCCATCTGAGAAGCCTTCAGCTTGATGATCATCCAACGGAATATGGTGTTCATCATCGGACTCTGCTTCGAGCCATCCTGCGTTGCCTTCATTTGGAAAGTACGGGTCGCCATGATGGAATCCAACCATTTAGATCTACGCGAGAAGAGAGGCATAACAATGTAGTATATAAGTAGCTCGTAGTAGTACAAAATACTCCTATAGTATTTTAGGCTTTACTGATCTATGTGTGGTATTTTTGGTATGTTTTTAGACTTGTTAACATATCACAACCATTCTAGGGCATATGCTAATCACTCCTCGGACCAGCATAGTTGATTAGGCTATGCCATTCCCAGGACTGACCATACATCCCCGAGCTTACCTGTGATATTTATCAATCACAATACTTTTGTTCTTTTCGTTGTGTCACTGGTTTTAGTATGAATGCAGACTAGTATACTTAATTAAATATTTTAGTATTTAATGTATAGACTCTTGGTCAGATTGTTTTAATCCCAAATGGGTTTATAGTTTAGTATATCTTTTATGGGTTGATATACTTGATTCACTATAAACAATGCTCTGATACCAATCTGTCACACCCCAAAACCATGAATGGCGGAAACGTTCTGGGGTGGAGGACGTCATGTAAAGTATTACAACACAGTATAACAGTAAATAAGCAAACAACATCATCCATTGCATTAAATATATAATTTTAATACAAGTGTGTTCTGTACAAGATGAGTCTTGGATGCGCTCCATCTTCTCAAAAGTTGGCATCGGTACCTGTCTACTGATGACTTGAGAATACAAGTTATTTTGAAAGAGTTTATTAGCATAAATCTGGTGAGTTCATAAGTATTTTAGTGTCGGGGTTTGTTATCAAAACGTTTGAACATGTCTCAAGTGTAAGTTTGTAAAAATGTATGTAATTGTTTGTAAGTGTTTGTAAAAGTTTGAATCTCTCAGAAAAACCTATATTTTCTATTAAATTAGCCTTCTACCAAGGCTTAACTGTTTTGTATGTTCGTTTACTGTAAAAGTGTGTAATTTACTCAAGTGTAACTATCATTCTCAATATATAGTTTGTGCATAATTGTTTAAGTGAAAAGATCACTAATTGTGTAAAGAGTAAATTAATGTAGTATTGTAGTGTTGTTTTATAGGAACTACTGTTGTACTAAGTACCTTAAACCGGATTTATATTAAGGCATCATGTGATTAATTGTACCATACTATCGACTGGATAAACAACGACTAATGTAGGTCGTAAAATGATATGACGTTTGTCACCCGCAGACCTGCAGGTCCGGCTGTAGCTAGCAGCAAGGTGTAAGATAGTCAATCCAGTATAGATCTATACGTAAACTCACGCTCTCCCTCCAAGAGAATTCTGGCTACAACTCGGGCCATGACATTTAAGGCATGCTCCGATACAGTGGATCAGAATTGTTAACGTATTCATGCATATGTAATGTAATGTTACTTGTTCTAGTATCGTTGTATATGTTCTTCTCTAGTATAGTTGTATATGTGCTTCTCTAGTATAGTTGTATATGTTCTTCTCTAGTATAGTTGTATATGTTCTTCTCTAGTATATTTGTATATGTTCTCTTCATAGTATAGTTGTATATGTACTCATAGTAATGTAATGTATATGTTCTCATAGTAATAAGTATTGACTCATGAATGAACTGACTCATTGATCTAGAAATTGTAGTAGTATGATCCTGTGTTACCCCGATCGTAACTTATTAATGATGTAACTAATAAGCATGAATATGGGAGTACTTTTTATGTCTATATATGTACAATTGATATATAATTAATATTGAAACGACTTTCAGACGACTACCCGAAATCCCACCAGACCACATCTCAAGTGCGAAACGAAAATAGGGTGGATGGCCTTCCTAAGCCCTTTAAACATTTCTCATATATCTATACATATATGGGCATGTAATTTATAAGAAGTATAACAGAGTTTAAATAAAAGTATTTGGTAAGAAAAGAGTTTTTTAAAACATTTTGAAGTAAACCGGTTTGATAAACAGTTTGAACAGTGATAAAATCCTTGGTTTTATAGTTATTAATCACATGTGATTGATGTAATAACTATAAGTATTTAACTTGTATTCCCCCCCATAAAAGTATTTAAAACATTTAAAAGTATTTCAAAGGTTAATTAAAGGGGTATGAACTCACTTGTGGTGAGTGGATTGGATTGAAGTATCGGATACCGTGCTAGGTGGCAAACGGAGACTTATACACACGCACGAGCCTAGTTATCATATAATGAACATATGTATAACTAATTAGCCTTATTATAACTAATAATATGAGTTGGGACACTCTAGAACCTGAAAACACTTTGTTTCAAGTGTTAAAGTTCACAAGGTTTGAATCCGAGTACTAGTAGGGCATAACTAGGGTGTTTGGGGTCCAAGGGTAAACTCCTTGGGATTTTATGGTCTAAATGACCTTTACCCTTGGAGTTTACGGCAGTAAACTCTAGGGTTTACAGTCCAAACTCCAAATATTGCAATCCATGAGTTGTTTTGGAGTTTAACAAGTCCATAGAAGTAGCCTTGCTAAGTGGTTTAGCTATTGGAATGGTTTAAGACCACAAAACACCCTCCTTGAGGTGTTTACGGCCTAAGGGTATTTTCCCTTGGGTGTACTACCGTAAACCCTTATGGGAAGTGGTATTTCCATTGTTTCAAGTCCTTATCACAACTAGGTAAATATCTAAGTTAGTCTTTAGGGTTAAGAAAGGAAAATGGCTCATTTAAACACCTTTTGGGTGTTTACGGTTTTGGGGCATCCTTAGACCGTAAACACCTATATTTTGTGGTGTGTGATGTTTTACAATGCTTAAACATATCAATGGAAGGTTTAGATATGTTAAGGTAAGTCTAGGGCTTCAAACTAGGGCTTAAAATGGGACTTAAGCCAAATTTGAGGGACTTTATGGTGTTTGCGGTCCAAGCATCTTCTTGGACCATGAACACCTCAATCATGGTGTTCTTGGCTGATTTCCTTGGTGTTTGTTTGATATACTAGCTTACAAGCACTTAAGGATGAGAGTACTTACTATAATGGTGCTTGATTCGAGCTAAAAGAGCCAAGAACACTTAGTGTGTGTTCTTGGTGTTCTTGGTATTTTGGAAATCTAAACAAAATACACAAATAAACGGATGAATATGTGTACAAACACTTGATTAAGTGTTTTACTAACTTGAAATGGTTCGAACACTTACAAGATCGGAGTTTTGGAATTAAATGTTGGATGATAGTTGAGAGAGTTTTTGGGAGTTTACTCTTTTCACTATTTGGGGAGTAAACACAATGACTAGTTTATTGGGGGGTAAACTCATACATAGGCATGAGTTTACGGTTTTTGGGTGATTCCTAATCCGAAAACATAAAAGTTTAGCCGGGTGATTCTAATACGCGAAGTGTTTGCGGTTTTTAAAATAAAAACCCGAGACGACACTTTCTTTCCCCTGTTCGTTTAAAAATAATATCAAAATAATCAAACGAACTCTATATTTCTTAAAAATAAGAAATAATGATATTAATTTATGATACGAAGTGGTTGACTTTTAGGGTTGGACCAAAAGAAATTTTCGGGTTGTCACAGTATTTTCCCTAAAACTTTGGAGACATTATCTTTTTGGTATGACATGTCAATTGTTTACCGACCACAAGAGTCTCAAGTATATATTCAGTCAGCAAACTCTGAATATGAGACAGCAACGAGCCATGGAGCTGATCAAAGACTATGATTGCGAAATCCTGTACCATCCTGGAAAGGCTAATATGGTTGTAGTTGCACTTAGCAGGAAGGTTCATCGTAATAGTATGTGTTATACTATTACTCACACTACGCTGAAGTTCACTATTGTTGATGAACTAGAGAAGTGGCAAGTAGAGGCCTTAAAGCCAGAAAATGTGAAGAAGGAAGGAATGGTACATTATGCTGATGTTTTACTTGATGATCCACGAGGATTAAAAGTATTTAAGAATCGGCTATGGATTCCAAAGATTGGTGGATTAAGACAAAAGATTTTAGATGAAGCTCATAAGTCTAAGCTGTTAATACATCCTGGTACAAGTAAAATGTACTATAATGTAAGAGCTGATTATTGGTGGCCTGGATTAAAGAGAGACATTGGAAGATATGTACAGGAATGCTTAGTATGCATACAAGTCAAAATAGAGCACCAAAAGCCTTATGGAACCCCAGAAAGTCTTAGTGTTCCTGTATGGAAATGGGTAAAGTTGTCCATGGATTTTATTACCAAATTGCTAAAGACTGCTAGATAGCATGATAGCATTTGGTTAATCGTCGACCGCTGACTAAGAGTGCACATTTTCTCGCCATGCGTGAAACGGCTCCAATAGAGAAATACGCACAAGTATACTTGCATGAAATTGTTGCAAGACATGGTGTGCCACTAAAGATTATTTCCGATCGCGATACTCGCTTCACTTCTCACTTTTAGGCGAGTATGCAACGTGAATTAGGATCTCGAGTTGCTCTCAACACCGCTTATCATCCCCAGACAGATGGTCAGACGGAGAGAACAATCCAAACAGTAGAAGATATGCTTCGTGCATGTGTCTTGGATTTCGGTGGTAATTGGGATAAATACTTACCGTTTGTCGAATTTTCGTATAATAACAGTTACCACACTTCAATCAAAATGCCACCATATGAAGCATTATATGGCCGCAAATGCCGTACGCCATTATGTTGGCGTGATGTAGGACAGAAGATCCTTGGAGGCCCTGAAATGATTCAGGACACCACCAACAAGATTCAAATCGTACAAGAAAGAATGAAAGCAGCCCAGGATCGACAGAAGTCCTATACAAAAAAGAGAAGACGACCTATAGAATTCCAAGTGGGTGATTTCGTGATGTTGAAGGTGTCCCCATGGAAAGGCCTTATGCGATTTGGGAAGAAAGGAAAGTTAAGTCCTAGATTTGTTGGTCCTTTCAAAATCATCCAAAAAATTGGAAAGCAAGCATACCGCTTAGAATTACCTGAAGATTTGGCAGGTATTCATGATGTGTTTCATGTGAGTTATCTGCGCAAATGCTTGAGCATCTACAATGAGACAGTTCCATTATCCGAGGTGAAATTGGATAATAAGTTAAGATATGTTGAAGAGCCTGAAGAAATCGTGAATGAAAGAACAACTAAGCTACGTAATAAAGAAGTAGAATTGGTGCTTGTCAAGTGGAAACACCATCGAGGCCCAAACTATATTTGGGAGAATAAGAATGAGATAAAAGCAAAATATCCCCATTTATTTTAATCAATGTAATTTCGGGGATGAAATCCTCAAAAGGATGAGGTATTTGTAATATACACGTTTTGAAATTGTATTTTGTAATGAATAAAATTGTGAAATACTATGTGAAATTGAGTGTTGAGTTCTAACAGATGGTTTTTACTAGAAATGAAGTAAAACTATGTTTAGAATCACTCAGAAAATATTTGAAGTCTTATGAGATTCCAATTAAAAGCCAAATAGTGAAATTTAGCGAAAATATAAAATTTCAAATAAGTAAAATTTTATTATTCAAAGTTGTAAATAATCTCGTTAGAAACTTGTAGGCGAAAACCTCGTCGAAATCTGAGTTATAACGAAGAAGTTATAACCAATCGAAGATCCGCGATAAAACCGACACGACGCCGAATGATGTAAAAAGTGAGTTTTTGATAAACTACTTTTTAGCCTTAGTGATCTAAATAAAAGTCGTAGTATTCGTTAAACTGAGAAATTCGATAAAAAAACGCCAAAATCTGACTTCGTATAAGGAAGTTATGATTTTTCTAAGTTTCAGATTAGCAGTAGACAGCTAAAAACGTGAATTTTAGATCGAGCGGTACTTGGCTGATACATCCTAAATGAGAATCGAATTTCTCGTCATTCGTAGTACAACGGTAAAAAGTCTGACGAAAACGGATGTCGGATGAAGAAGTTATGAATTTTTAACGGATTTTCCTGTCCTGGTCTGTTAAAAATAATAATATTAAAATTAAATTCAAAATTAACCGACGAAGTCTAAACGAAAGTTGTAGAGCGTAATTTTAGCTACGCATGCATATAAAGAACATAAAAAACGGAGCTCGTATGCGAAAGTTATAAATTTTAGAAGTTTGGGGCACATTTTCCGAGAAAAAACGCATGAATAATGCCAGCCTCGCGAGATTTCTCCTCGTGTCCGACACGCGTCGTAGTTCAGTTCGCCCAGAGCATCGTTCCAATACGCATCCGACGTGCGCCTTGTAGCAGAGTCCGCTTCGTGTCCTCTTCTGATTCGTCCAAGGCCGAGGTCCAGTAAGAACTAGACACGTCTCGCATCGGTGGCCAATCTGAAGCGAGCCACGTCTCGCCTACCAGCCCTCACATCCGAGCCACGTCCAACCTCGTTGGCCCTCGCATCTGTTGATAGTTGGTCACTTCTCAACCCTCGGATCAGAAGCCTCGACCCTGTATAAAGGGAGGCCTGCGAGCCTTCCCAGGTAGTTTTGGAAATTTGCCACTTTTCACCCCTTTTCCATATTTTTCTTCATTTTGACTTTCCCCGAAGCCCCGGTATCAATTTTAGCATCCGAAACACGTCCCAAAACTCCCGAGAAGCCCGGAAATTTTAATTTTTTGGTTTTGATGCCCTACCTTCGTAGAGCCCGGTTTTCAATTAAGCTCCCAGTTTTCAACATAGAAAGTCATATTTAAAGCCGAAGTGTTGTCCAAATTACTATTTTAACCCCCAGTTAATTTAAGCTGAGTTCAATATATAGGAACAATTGTATGTTATGTGCTATATGTGCTATGTGTTTTTCAGTGTTATTGTTCCGGGTTATTTTCCCGTGTTATTTTATTCGCGATTTTTATAGCAAATGTAATACCTTTGACCATGTGATCAGTGAAAGGACTTAGATTCACATTGGTACTCGTACGTAGCCTCTGGCCATGTAGAGCATGTCTTCATAAGAGAATGACTTCTATTCTATGGCATTGGCAAATGGTTAGACATGACTATAAGCCTGAAATCTAACAAAATGTTAATCAGAAATTGTATGTATTCTATGCCATTTGGGCCAAAGTTTTATTGATGTATATCAAGCATTGAAAAGTATATCTTTGAATAAAGTCTTTAATTGATATGAACGTTTGTCACATGATTTCACATATGTCTTTCTTGTTCCTCTTTGTTTCTACCATATTGATGTATATATATGGCATAACGTTATATTGTATCTATTATTGAACTCACTAAGCGTCACCGCTTACCCTATTAATGTTTAACAATTGCAGGTGATAAGTAACTATGATGATCACATACTGTTGAAAGATTTAGAATAGTTTGTAATAGTACTTTTCTACTCCAGTTTATGTTTGTATAAATTACAATATCCTAGGTAGTTATGTAATATATAACACTTTGTAATCGTCGGTTTGTATCCAGTAGTTTGTAATCTCCTTATCAATGTTAAATATTGCTTTTATGAATATGCAAGTTGCATGTTTTGGAGTAATAATATTGTGATGTATGAAAGTTTGGGTTTTTCAAAAATACGAAATTTGGGGTCTTTCAATGCCATTATGTGATTCAGTATGTTTATGTTATGTTATCATGGGACCAATATGTTTATGACATGTTATTATGTGATAGTGATAGGGGTGAAATAGTCCCTGGATATCGGTTGAAAGATACCAAAGGGGAGGCTAGCTCTCGGTTACCAGTTGAAAGATATTGAAGTGGAGGTTAGTTCCTAGTTACCGGTTGAAAGATACCGATGAGGAATCCAACTCCCAGTTATGCCAGACAGATACCGGTTTTAAGATACCAAGGGATAAGCATTGTGTGGTATGATGGGGGAACTCACTAAGCTTCGTGCTTACGATTTTTAGTTTTGGTTTCAGGTACTACGTTTTCGAAGGAAGGGAGTCGGCTCGATTGCAGTGCATCACACCATGTTTTCCACACATGAGATCCTTAGGATTACATTATGGGATGGTTTTATGATACTACGTTTCGATTAATGACACTTTGGTTTTTCCATGAGATATTATTATGAATGTTTTTATACTAATGGTTTTATGTAATAACTTAATTAAAATAAAATTATTGGCTTGTATTTTTGGGATGTTACAAGTTAGTATCAGAGCCTTGGTTTGAGGGAT
Source organism: Lactuca saligna (assembly GCF_052625555.1). NCBI lineage: Eukaryota > Viridiplantae > Streptophyta > Magnoliopsida > Asterales > Asteraceae > Lactuca > Lactuca saligna. Next base: position 141,747,007 of record NC_136421.1, on the reverse strand, counting down.
TCGGGGACACTCCCGGGTGTGTTTGAACTCAAACTAAGGACTTGGTATGAAAATTTTTAAAAGTAAAAATTATTTTATGTAAAGAAGTTTGAAATGGGAAGAGAACTTTGAAAAGAACAAGGTGTGTGATGCGTGTAATCAGCCGAGCTCAAGTAAGTTTTCCCTAAGATACCCATACATGTTATGTTATGGTATTATTATGAGAATTGCATGCTAGATTAGGACTAAGGATCTAGGAGGATGCCTTAAATGCCTATTGTATATGCTTGTAGACTTGCATGCTAGTACTGATCAGTCAGTGACAGTATAGACTTTTTAGGTTATGCTTGATTGTATGAACTTTTGAATTGCGTTTACAGACCCCTGAGTAGAGGATAGAATGGTTGGATTGGGATATGATTGTTAGATTCTCCATTGTCTGAATGTTGCTTGCTCCGTGCTTTGTGGGACTCTTAGTAATGTGAGCTAGCTACATTCATGAAATAGCTAGTTGACATTACTTGGAATCTTTTAGCAGTTGAGGACTGGGTGAGTTCGGGAACCTATGAGAGCCTAGGATATGTTTCAGTGGGTTAGTAGTGAGGTTTAGTGAGACTAGCTGTACCAGTTTGAGGAAGTGACTTGGAGGATTCAGGAGGATTGCTAAGGAAAGTATGGATAGGCGTGGGAGGTAGTATTAGGCCCGTACTACTGAAAGCGCCGAATCCATACTCGAATCGTTGAGAGTCTTGGAGAATCTAAGAAGCTTCAGGGAAGAGTTTGTCACCCAGTTTGGGGATAAAGGATGTTCCAGTTGTTGCAGCTTAGCCATTGGCAACTGAGCTAGTGAGCGTGACAGGGTGTCAGACCCTAAAGGATATGATTTCCAAAGTTTGTAGATCCGAGATTGAGGTTCCTTTGACCCGACTGACAAGAAGTCGGTGACCTTTTGTTGGGGGCCTAAGCAGCAGACAACCTTTGAGACTCTCAGACAGCGGTTGTGTGAGACACCGATTCTCACCCTCCTAGAGGGTGTAGATGATTCCGTAGTTTACTGTGACGCTTTGATCACGGGCATGGGTGCGGTACTGATATAGTGAGGTCACGTGATAGCAGGTTTCGGGAACCATGTTAGAGTTCCAGTTAGGACTCAAGTTCAGTGACGTGTTAGGTCGAGTGCGTGTTAGACCCGGTTTGGAAAGTGTTGTAAGACTATGGGGGTAGCCGTAGCATTCACTAGTAGTCAGATAGTATGGAAAGTGTTGTAAGACTACGGGGGTAGTTGTAGCATTCATTAGTGGTCAGTTAGTATGGAAAGTGTTGTAAGACTATGGGGGTAGCCGTAACATTCACTAGTGGTCAGTTAGCATGGGAAGTGTTGTAAGACTGCAGGGGCAGCCGTAGCATTCATTAGCGGTTAGATAGTGATAGAGTTTCGTGAGACTACGGGTAGCCGTAGCGATCACTAGGTTGGTAGATGGCATGAGCGTGTTGTTGGAGCACAGAAGGAACAGTAGCACCCAGCAGTTTGGGTGTAGCAGTGAAGATATGGAAATCCACGGATAGGATTTTGGAGTTACCTAGAGGGATTAGATCTGGTTGAGCCAGTGATAAGACTATTGGAACACCCTCAATTTTTGGAACATAGAAAGTCACTTTAAAAACTTTAGTTCCAACCCGCAGAATTTTAAAAGTTAATATTCAACCCTTATACTTTATAATATTATAAATTAATATATATATATATATATATATATATATATATATATATATATATATATATATCTGTGTGTGTGTGTATAAGAACAGGTCATTTTACCGTTAGTAGGCCTCATTCACAAAGCCAGTCTATAAGGGGGGTATAAAGTTGTTCCCTATAAAATGGCAGCTTAATGGGTGTCCACTCTCACCCACCGCTTCCTTGACTAGTTGAGGGTCGTTAGCCGAACGGGTAGGACAATGACTTTAATCCTCATTAAAAGTATGATGATTTTAAAGTAACTAAATGTTTTTTTATAAATTCTCAATCTTAGTTACTTTAGGAAAATGTGAATAAGGTGCTAACCCATGAAATTACACTTTGCACTTTGCTTGAGTTGTTAGTGGAGCGTGTGTGGTTAACCAACACACTAACCTGGACTTAACAAGGTAGGAAAAGGGTGGCTTAAGGTTTATCATAGGTCGGTGGAGCATGTGTGGTTAACCGGCACATCGATAGAGTGGTAAACATTAAGAGTACCAAGTAATTTGCATGGTTACTTCACACATTGTTTGGTGATCCTCGGCATCCCAGTCACAAAACTTGAAGGTCAATTTCGATATTGAAACATGCCATTGAAAAGTTCAATGAATCTCAAAGATCAAGGAGTTTCAAAACCAATTAAACCCTAATAATTTATTTTATTTTTTATGGTGGAAATTGGTGAATCGTCATTCACCTACCTTCAAATATTTTATAGCTTGGATTATGGCATCCCTCTTTTAAGTTATAAAATATTGTGTTGGGTCCTCGCCTTAATATTACATTTTGTTGTTTTATTAAGGACTATCTTTATATGTAATCTAAACTTGTCTTTATTCTCTTTTAGATGTCTTCAAACAATGTTGCTTCCGGCTCAAACCCTACCGACTCCTTATCTCTCATGAACCTTTGTGGAACATCAGGATGGTCCATCATTATGAGGACAAGGAATATGTCCTTGACAAGGAGCTTAAGGAACTTGATGAGTCGTATGCTACTCCTGAGGAGATCGCTGAATTCCGGACTCATGAGAGAGATGCCACTAAAGTGGCATGAATCATGTTGGTCACGATGACAGTCGAGCTCCAAAAGTCCTATAAGGACCATTACCCTTTTAAGATGCACCAGGACTTGATGGACCGCTACCATCAAAGTGCTCGCCAAGAGAGGTATGACATCATATGTTCCATGATAACAACCTGGATGAAGGATGGTGAACGCATCATGGGCCACTTACAGAAAATGAAAAGGTATGTGGACCGTTTGCTAAAGCTAAATTTGAACCTCCCCGAGGAGTTGGCAATTTACATCATTTTGGAATCCTTACCTTCTTGTTTTGATCAATTCCTAATGACATAATACATGAAGAAGGAGAAGTAACACTTAGAAAAATTCAAGGACTCTTGAAGACCGCCGAAAGTGGTCTCAAGGTTAAATCGGTTGTTACCACTCTTACTCCTACCACTGCCCTTGTCTTGGCAATCAGGAAAGGCAAAGGGAAGAAGAGGAAGAGCCCTTCGTAAGGTACCAAGGGAAAGTCCCTTGATGGATCCTCTTCAAGTGGAACAGATAAAGGTTTTGTCACTCCTTCTGCCAACCCTAAAGAGGCTTAATGCTTCTATTTCCACGAAAAGTCGCACTGGAAGTGAAACTGCCCGAAGTATCTGCAAGATGTTAAGGATGGGAAAGTGAAACCCAACCATGCAGGTATTTACACTATATTGTCTAATAACTCACCCCATTCTAATTCTTGGATCCTTGATACCGGTTGTGGTATTCATATTGGTTCTGATTTGTAGGGACTAAGAAGAAGTGAGCATGTGGAGTATGGGAATATAAGCTTACTCATGGGGAATAGGAAAGCTTCACCTACCACCAAGATTGGAGTTTATACTTTGTTGCTAAGTAGTGGGTTAACATTAGATTTGAATAAATGTTGTTACTCGTCTGAAATGGCGAGAAATATTATTTCCTTTCATGATTTGTACAAACAAGGGTTTGCCTTTTCTTTTGATAATGAATGTGGTGGTATTAATGCTTTCTTTAATAATGTTCTTTATTTTAAAGCATTACCTTGTGATGGTGTGTGTGAAGTTGTGTTGGTTGTAGATAACCTAGGAAATAATGTGTTGTGTATTGATTCTTCCACTAACTTGGATAAAGCATCATTGTGGCATTATCTCTTGGGCATGTAAGCAAGAAACGCATAGGCCAACTCCAAAAGGATGGAGTCTTGGAGTCATTTGACCTAAAGTTGGATGATAGTTGTGAACCTTGTCTACTTGGAAAAATGACAAAATCACCCTTCACCGGTTCTTGTGTTAAGGGTGAAGGTTTTTCGGATCTGGTACACATGGATGTGTGTGGACCCTTCAGAACCGCCACAAGGGATGCTAACCACTTCTATGTGAATTCTAATGATGATTTTAGTAGATATGGATATGTCTACTTAACCAAGCATAATTCAGAAACCTTTGAAAAGTTCAAAGAATTTAAACAGGAAGTAGAGAATCAGCTGGGCAGGAACATTAAGATACTTTGATCCGATCGAGGTGGTGAGTATCTTAGTACAGAGTTCCTTGACTATCTTAAGGAATGTTGGATTGTCTCACAATTGACACCTCCCAGGACACTATAGCTTAATGGTGTGGTTGAGAGGCGTAATCGAACCTTGTTGGACATGGTTCCTTCCATGGTGAATCGAGCTTCACTACCAATCTTATTTTGGGGTATGCCTTAGGGACTACCACCTATATCCTTAACCTAGTCCCTACAAAGAAGGTTGCCAAAAACTGGAAAAGTTTCCAATCTAGATCACATCAGGACTTAGGGTTGCGAGGCTACCCTGAGGCACGAGACTCATGATAAGCTCAAATCTTGAAGTGAGAGGTGTATTTTCATTTTAGAGAGAGAGTTCATAAGCCAAGGAAACAATGGTCTTTGTAGCAAGGAGAGGAGTCTTTCGTAAGAGAGAGTTCATAAGCCAAGGAAATAGTGGGAGGGAAATAGACCTTGAAGAAATTCAAGAGTCAAGTGGTGAAGGAACCTCAAGCCCTAGCAATCAACCTGAGGAGGAAACTCCTGTTGATCTGACTCACGAGTTTCTACCTCTGAGGTGTTCCAAGAGAGTTAGGAAGGCAGTTGAGCATTAATATGGTTTCCATATTACTGCGGAAGGTAATACACTTATCAATGATAACACACTGGTAAGTCTAGATGAACCTAACAGCTACACTGAAGCCATGGCAGAACCTGAGACTGCTAAATGGAAAGAGGCTATGGACAATGAGATACAGTCCATGTATGACAACCAAATTTGGAACTTGGTTAATAATGTGCCAGGTCTTAAGACAGTTGGGTGCAAATGGATCTTCAAGAAGAAGACCGACATGGATGGTAATGTACACACATATAAAGCGCGATTGGTTGTAAACGGATTTTCTCAAACTCCAGAAGTTGATTATGATGAGACCTTTTCATCAGTAGCAAAGATTAAGTCTATTAGGATTACGTTAGCCATTGTTCCATTTCATGATTATGAAATATGGAAAATGGATGTCAATACTGCTTTCCTTAATGGAAAGTTTGCTGAGGATGTTTACATTAATCATCCAGAGGGTTTTGACAACACTGAGTACCCTAATAGAGTGTGTAAGCTTGAGAAATCCATTTATGGATTGAAATAAGCACCTCGCAAATGGAATCTTTGTTTCGATGAGAAAGTCAAAGATTTTGGCTTTTCAAGGAGCGAAAATGAATCTTGTGTATATGTCAATGCTAGTAGGAGTATAGTTAGATTTTTGGTACTGTATGTGGATGACATACTACTTAGAGGAAATGACATCCCAAATCTGCAAGAAGTGAAGTCCTGGCTTGGGAAGTGTTTCACTATGAAGGACCTTGGAGAAGCTGCCTATATCCTAGGGATAACGATTTTGAGAGACAAGAGTAAAAGACTAATTGGACTTAGTCAGAGTACCTACTTAGATAAGGTGCTGAATAGGTTAAGCGTGCAAAATTCCAATAAAGGAGATTTACCGATCCAGAGTAACGCCAGATTGAGTAAGACTCAGAGCCCCGAATACAAAGGTTGAGATAGCTGAGATGAGTCAAGTGCCATATGCTTCCGTTGTAGGCTCGATCATGCATGATATGACTTGTACTCGTCCTGATGTGGCTTTTGCATTGAACATGGTCAACAGATATCAGGGGAACCCTAGCAAGGCTCACTAGACTGCGGTAAAGAACATTCTCAAGTACCTACGGAGGACTAAGGACTAGGCCCTTACCCTCGGTGGGAGTGATGACTTGAGAGTAGTAGGGTATAGTGATTCTAGCTTCCATAATGTTAGGGAGCCTATGGAAATTTTCTGTGATACTGAAAGTGCAATTGCCTTAGCCAAGGAACCAAGGGATCACGGAAGATCCAGACACATCGACAGAAAATACCATTTCATCATACATCGAATAAAAGAAGGACTCATCGTGGAAAAGAGGGTTTCATCGGATGAGAACCCAACAGATCCCCTCATGAATGGATTAGGTAGGATTAAGCATATTCAGCATGTGAGGCGCATAGAGCTAAAGGATGATATTAGTTTTAGAAATTAGATAGTTTTTTGAAATTTGTAAAATGGAATTGACGTTTGATGATAAATAAAAGTTGTTGTTTATTTATAAGTGTAAGTGTTGCTATCTTTTGTCAATCGTTTACTATCATTTCAATTTTTCATGTTTTAACTTCCAGCATAATTATGTTATGGTATATCATATTATTCAAATTCTCCACAGTCGGTCATATGTTGGAAGTAGATATGAATCAAGACTGTCATTAGGTGGCTTGTAGATGTCTAAGGTGTTGGACATAGGAAGAGTTGCTACAATACTCATGAGGGCTCATAAGTTCTGAGTATTGGATTCAACCCACGCTCACATGTATCACTTCATGGAATTTACCTCGAGTGATCGTGAGACGTTAATATCATATAAGTCTTCAAACCTAGAGATATGATTTGTTGACTATGAGTTGGTTATACATTGATAGTACAAAAACGCATTGGTAAATCAATGTTATAAAACGTGCCTTTGTGTATAATTCAACGAGTGGTAGAACAACCATATGAGTCAAAGTTTATCTGTTCCTTCTTGGATTAGAAGCGATATATGGGCCCCTCGATGATTTTGTTTTGACCTATGTATTGGGCCCAGTCAGAACTAAATTGATGTGTTCGATTAAGGTCTATGTCAAACAAATCGGAAATCGGGAAACAAACTGCTAGACAATAAGTAAGACTTTGTTTTGTGTATTTGTCCGACTAATATCTAGAATAAAGGATTATATGATTATTTATCTTAAATGACATATCATCATCATCTCAGTTCCACGAGACCTTGAAAGAGCTACGATTGTTGATCGGTTCCTGAAGTTGTTCTTGCAGTTATAGTTATTAGACTTATCCAAGTGGGAGACTATTAGATTAGGTGTCTAAGTTCATAACTATTTCTGGAATGTACTTGACCCACTTGGCATGGTCCATTTGAGTTGCATGACATTGCAACACTTGGATAGACTAAATGAGTGAAAGGACACTTAAGGATTATTAATATATTATAAGTTCTAATATATTAATAATCTTATTTAATTAGTCTTGATCAAAGAATTAATTTGGAATTAATTAAGTGATCAAAAAGAGACTAATTAAATATATGGGGTTCATTGTGTAAATCATCTATACTTGTATAGTGGGCTAATGATCCATGGCTTATATGATTTGGGCTAAACGCATAAGGTGCTCCATGGATAGTCGATGGAGGTTATAAACCCATGGATCATGGAATATGGAAATCCATGACAATTATGGTTTACATGGTGTAACCCTACTTGTGATAAAACTATATAAAGACCCCAAGTCTAGCAAAATCGAAACTACAAGCAAGTACAAGAGGTCTAGTCGAATTTTGAGTGTTAGTGAACTTATCTCAAAGTTATTCTAAGTGTTGTGGTGTTGTGTGGGACATTTCAGGCATTACACTTGAGGTGCTAGACTCACAAGGTTCTCAAGGAATCCAAGCAACTAAAATGTATGTTCTTCTGCTAGCTATTATGTTTAAAAGTTCCCCATGCCATGCTAGTTAGGTTAAGAACCTTGGAAAATCAAATCTGCATGTATCTTAGTAAAACATAAATCCAAGGTTTCTAGGGTTGCATGTACATCTTAGGAGTGTTAGAATGCTCAAAACCTTTCAGTGGTATCAGAGGCTAGGCTTGTTTACTTGATACTTGATGCAAACTTGTTGGAAAAACTCAAAAATATGCAATCTGCTGAGTGAACTTGCCGAGTCCATGGGGAGACTCGACGAGTCCATGTGTAAAATCATCCTACTCGTTGAGTAGGTTCATGCACTCGACAAGTAGGAGCCCCTGATTATAAATTTTCGAGTTTTGCTGTTGGAAATGGACTAGAAACATTAACCTAAACAGTTTTGGTGTTATAAAACTTGTTTTAGATGGTGTAATGGTTATACTAATCCATTTTCAATGGCTAATATCAAAATTTCACGCTTTGTATGGTTTATTTATGATTCTTGAAATTGTTGATATGAATGTTCATGAACTTATGAGTTTAGAAGATCATAAGAATTATTTGTAACTTGCTTGTTAGCTTTATTCTTGATTTTGATGTGTTTTAATAGAATCCATAATTTGTCCTCAAGTTATGGATAACCAAAAATCACTCTTTTAAAATCCATTATGAAACACGTAGGTTATATAAATTGAAAAATCCCTCATTTTAATAAACCATTAAATCATAAGTTATGAAAGATGAAAAGTTTTGAAAGTTACAAAACTTGCTCTCAAGTTTTGGAACATGTAAAGTCACTTTAAAAACTTTAGTTCCAACCCTTAGAATTTTAAAAGTTAAAATTCAACCCTTATACTTTATAATATATATATATATATATATATATATATATATATATATATATATATATATATATATATATATATATATATATATATATATATATATATATATATATATATATATAGGGTACCCGCGCGATGCGGCGATCATGAATGGTTTCTTTGAACGATTGTTTCCAAGTGGTGAATAGTCGTCTTTTTCCGGATAAAAATTAGGTTTTTCAGAGATTGGTTTTATTTTACAAAATGTTTATTCCATTAGCCTATAATGCATCGGGCAATATTATTTACTTAGAAAAATATATAATATAATATATTTAAAAAAAAAAAAAAAAAAAAAAAAAAAAAAAAAAAGGTCAAAGTTGAAAATAATATCCTTTCGAAGTTTAGTTTATACATAAATAATAAGATCAGTTTTTAGGAATTAAATGGGATGCATATAATATAAAAAGTATCTTTCTACACTTTTAAGAATTTATTAAATGATCTCTACAACTTTATTTTTCATCGTTAACTTTTTATTTTATTTAAGTGTGGTATAATCATATCATATTAAGCAAAATATACACATAGTTAGCCCAAACAATTTAATGATTATGATAATTAAACTTTTAAGGCGTCATTATAGTTGTTCAGCTATTGGATTCCGGTCAAATCAAAATAAGTTTTCATCTCAGTTTTTATTTAGATATGAATATGGTATGACACCTACCAATATGTATATAAATAGAAAAGTATAAGTTATGTCATATTAATAGTCGTAAAGCATAAAAACTTATAAATCAAAGGCCAAGAAACATAAACATTTTCTTTTTAACTTTTTGCAGTTATTAAATTAAATAATTTCGTATGATTATTTTATTAATTTAGTACGGGTTTTAAGAAAAATGATGATGTATAATATCAATGAAATATATAAGATTTTATTATTATTATTATTATTATTATTATTATTATTATTATACAGTGGTATGATATGTTGTCAATATTTAATGCTAATAAAAAGTCATTTGTTTGATAATAATCCAAAATTTTGCACTTCGATATCTTAGACAATTTATAATTATTTTAAATATCATTTTATGTGTTCTTATATATATATATATATATATATATATATATATATATATATATATATATATATATATATATATATATATATATATATATATATATATATATATATATATATATATATATATATATAGAGAGAGAGAGAGAGAGAGAGAGTTAGGTTCATTTGAGACCACCTATATTTTGTGAGACCGTGAGACGTATTTTTTTTTTTTTTTTTTTTAGTTAATTCATGTTCCGAAAATAATATTTAAAAAAAGAATTTTCTGATTTTTCCATTTATTTTGCATTTTAAAATTATTTTTAGAATATGTACAGTGTAATATTCTATTTAGAATATTTCACGTATTTTTCAAAAAAAATAAATTTTTTTTTTATTTTATTGTTTATTTTTTTTTAGTTAATTGAAGTTCTGAAAATAATATTTAAAAAAAGAATTTTTACATTTTCCCATTTATTTTGCATTTTAAAATTATTTTTTAGAATATGCCAGTGTAATAATCTATTTAAAATATTTCACGTATTTTTCAAAAAAAAAACGGAATTTTTTTTATTTTTTTTTAAAAATTTTTATTTTATATTTTTTTATATTTTTTTTAGTTAATTCAAGTTCCGAAAATAATATTTAAAAAAAGAATTTTTGGATTTTTCCATTTATTTTGCATTTTAAAATTATTTTTAGATTTGGTCTCACGGTCTCACAAAATTAGAATGGTCTCAAATAAACCTAAACCTATATATATATATATATATATATATATATATATATATATATATATATATATATATATATATATATATATATATATATATATATATATATATATATATATATATATATATATATATATCGTTTCTTTTGAGTAATAAAATAGTTTTTTAATATATAAGTTTATGCATTAAAAACATGAGAAATATTTTAAATTTTAAGCTAACGTATTATACAATATAGTTTAATAAAAGAATATCGGCTTCCTATAATTAAAAAACAATAAAATTTGAAGATTTTTTCCATGTTTGAAAGAGTATGACATTTCAAAAAAATATTTCGCAAACACAAACAAAAAAATATATAAAAGTGGAATAGTAACCAAAAAACTGAAACCGGCCGAAAATATCTGAATTTAAACATAAAAAGCTAATGAATATACCGCTAAACCAAACTCGCTAGAAACGAAACACAACAATAAAGGATACATTAGGAAAAAGATCGAAAAAAAAAGACGGGTATAAAAATGGGAGCAACCAAGACCATCCAAAATATGTCGAAGGCAAACAATTTGTCGTTTAGAAGAAAACATATTATTACTTTTAGCAAAAGTTACAAGATACATTATTTTTAATCAAAAACCAATGTCAAATATTTTATTTTTACTCCAAAACAACAATACATTAAATTTAACAGAACACATCAACCTACTTTTATTTTTAATAAAAACCGTTAATATATTATTGTTTTGATTTAAAAAAAAAACAATACATCAACCTACCTATATTACTATTATTCTAATAGCCAAAACGAAACATACGTATAAAATTATCGTTGAAACAAAATCTCCGAAGAAAACCATCGTCAAAACGAAACGACCAAAGAAAAGTATACTCGAAACGAAACGTATAAAGAAAAAAGAAAACTATCATCGAAACAAAGCATCTAAATAAAACTAATATCCGGAACGAAACGACGAAAGAAAATTATCATCAAAACGTAATGTCCAAAGAAAACTAATAGCCGAAACAAAATATACAAAAAGAAATCTAATAATTGAAATGAAAAATCTGGAGAAATCTAATAACCGAAATGAAACGTCTTAAATGTCCAAAAAAAACTATCGAAAAAAGAAACACACGGAGAAAATTATAGCCAAAACGAAACATGTAAATCAAATCATAATCGAAACGAAACATTTGAAAAAAACTATCATCAAACATGAAAATGATATTAATCGCTGCATGAAAACTATCTCCCGAACTATCAGATGCCGCTGCATTGTGCGGGTGGACGGCTACTATATATATATATATATATATATATATATATATATATATATATATATATATATATATATATATATATATATATATATATATATATATATATATATATATATATATATATATATATATATATATATATATATGGGAAAAGTGAATATACCCTTAAGGGTATATAAGCTTAGGTACCCAAACTCATTATACTACATTGTTTTGTATCATATATAGATATTGTAATTGTCCAATGTTCTTATAATTCAACTTCTAACTTGAATTACTTCAAAGATTTTTATAAATTTTATATTTATCTTCCTCTTACATAATTGTCATTTTCAACAATAATATATATAGCCTAGTAAGTGTTTGACAAAAAGATGTGATGTAAGAGGAAGATAATAATGGAAATTTAAAAATATTGAATATAAATCAAGTTAATGATTGAAGTTTACCAATATTATAATGAATATATCAAAAAAACCACGTATTATTATGAGTTTGGGTACGTAAGCTTATATACCTTTAAGGGTATATTCACTTTTTCCTATATATATATATATATATATATATATATATATATATATATATATATATATATATATATATATATATATATATATATATATATTTGTTTACTTGTATACGCAAATTACAAGGAAAAAGACCAGTACCGGCAACAAAAATTGCCAGTAAAAATCACCGGTAACACTAATAGCGGCGACGTGTTGCCGGTACTGAGTCGTCATTATTGGTCACTATGTCGCCGCTAATGAGAAAAGTCGCCACTATTGACTATGTTGCCGCTAATGAGTTGTGTTGCCGGTAATAACAATTGTCGCTGGTAAAAGTGTCACCGGTAATAACAATTTTCATTTTTTTGTTTTTTTTAAATAAATGATTTTGGTTGGTGGTGATAAGGTCGCCGATAAAACTGTCGCCTGTAATAACAATATTCGATTAAATATAAAAATTAATAGTGTCGACGCTAATTACAAATTAAATACTAACAAACATCCGATTAAATATCAAACATAATAGTGTTAATGCAAATTTGAAATAAACATCTGATTACAATTAAATATCAAAAGTTATAATATTCGAGTAGCAAAACAACCAAAATTTTACAATCTACCAAGTAGCAAAGCATGATAACATATGCAAATAAAACGCATCCTTACATATTACCATCTTCGTTCCCATCGTTTCCTTGAATATTGTGGGATTGAAAAAACGAATAAAGATCATCCATACATGCCGGCTCGCTGAGCATTGCACGAAGATTTTCCAACTATATAATTAATAACAATATATATATATATATATATATATATATATATATATATATATATATATATATATATATATATATATATATATATAAACTTATAAGTTAGATTGTCAAACATAAACAAAAACTATCAAAATACATTGCTATTTCTAAACTAAGATAGAAAACCAAAGTACATTGCTATTTCTTGCACTTGGGACAAAAACCCAATTACGAAACTTTTTAGCAAATAATCACCACAAAACAAAAATTACCAATTGCACATGCATTTTACGATGCTAAAGTAGATTGCTATTTTTAAACTAAGATAGAAAACCAAAGTACATTTCTATTTCTTGCACTTGGGACAAAAACCAAATTACCAAACTTTTTAGCAAATAATGATCACAAAACCAAAATTACAAATTCAACATGCATTTTAAGATGAAGGGATTCCTATGGCACCCAGTGTAAGACCTTGGAGGGTTTCTAGGGCATCCTTATATATTTTTATGTTTAGCTTATATGTTTGAATGTATGGTTTGATTGGTAGCTAGTAAAGACCATGCGAGGGTTCCCATGGCAGGTAGTTTAGACCACGTAGGGGTTCTAGTGGCACACAGTGTAAGACCTTGGAGGGTTTCCATGGCATCCCTATATCTTTATATTCATGACTTGTGTAGTTGATATGATTTATGTGATTATTAGTAATAGACCTCGGAGGGTTTCCATGGTATCCTTATATACGTATATGCATAGATTATATGATTGATATAGTTATGTGATTATGTGGGGTATGCTCTGGGGAACTCACTAAGCTTCGTGCTTATAATTTTCTTTATTATGGTTTCAGGTATCATTGGTTTGGAAAAGAAGGGTGTGGCTTGATCGCAACGCACACACCCATGTTTTCTGCATTATGTGATTTTAGGATGTAATTCTGATAAATTTTTTAATTAAGCAATGTTTTTGACTATAGAAAAATGAAAATTTTACACTTGATTTTTGGGTTGTTACAAGTTGGTATCAGAGCCTCGGTTTGAGCGATTCAAACATATTTTTAGGTGTGTCTGAACTCAAACCGAGGATCTGTAAAGTTTTCAAAAAAATATTTTCTAGGAAAAGTTTTCTAAGTCAAGAAAGGGTGTGGTGCATGCAATTAACCGAGCTCAAGTAAGTTTCCCAGAATACCCATATACGTTATCTGTTATGACCTGATTTATAGATCTGTGAATCGCACGCTATTTAGGGCTAGGAGAGATGCCTTTATATGTTGTATGGGCTGGTAGACTTGCATGCTAGTGTTGCGTAGTCAGCGACAGATTGGCCTGAGATGTGATGCTTGTAGCCTTGGAGATAGTGGATGCCATGCTAGAATGAGAATGATTATTGGTATTGGTAACTGTTAATTGTATGCTTTGAAAATTGTATATGGTTAGGATCTTAAAGCCTTAGAATAACTGATTTCGCCTTATTTTCTGTTCCTAATATGGTTTTGGTCCTAGGGTGGAGTCTATTATTCGACAGTCTATTAGATCCTATTATGTGTATAATTTTCATGCATAAGGCAGCCGACAGTGAGCATGGATGGATGTGAATAACATGAGTTGTGTTATGTGGGTTGAATGTTCCATGATATTTCATGGGTCAGAGGTTGCCCTAGGGTAAGCCTAGGATGAGATCAGTGATTGGAGTTACCTGAGCGTGAATTGTATGTGTGGATAGAATTGCTTGATTGGAGTATATTGGTTAGTTTTCCGTTGTCCGAATGCTGCTTTCTTTGTTCTTTGTAGGACTCTTAGCAATGTGAGTTAGCTACTAACTGAATATGCTAAGTCACATGTAACACTGGATGGATCATCTCAAAGTGATGGACTTGACCATATTGCGAAGCTCTTGTATGAGTCCAACTATTCTAGGGGTTAGTCTTTTACTTGAAAGATTATGTAACAGCCCGGAATTTCAGGTATTGCTTTAAACTATTTTTGGGGCATAATTAGGAGGGGAATCGGCGAGTTGGTGCCTGACTCGCCGAGTAGGACCACGGTCTTGGACACAGATTCGCGACTGGACTCGACGAGTCCATTAGGGACTCGGCGAGTCGACGCTGTTCGGCTGAAACCCTAGCCGTTTTAATTCTGGATCGTATATAATGTCTTGAGGGCCGTCATGTCTAGTCTTTTGGCCGATTGAAGATAACTTAGGAGTCTGTGGGCATCTGGAGCAAGGGTGAGGGCTAGTGGAAGCTTGAAGAGGTTGTTAGACAAGGAGAGGCAAGGTGGTGATCAAAGGAGGTTCAAGGGGTCGAGCTCTGAAGGTTGGGGACATAGGGAACACGTTTTCCAGGTAATCCTCGGATCACTTTTGTAGTTTTGACGTTGTATACGAATCTAGGGTTTAGGAAACCCATTTAAGGATTTGATAGATTATAGTGTTGTTACAAGTGTTTAAACCCCTGTAATAGTATATGTGAAGGTCCAGGAAGCCCCATATCTATATATTATGGAATCATGCGAATTACAGGAGGCAGTTGATTGATTGCATGGCGAGGACTCGCCGAGTCCAATGATCAGACTCGGCGAGTAGCTTGAAGATTCACTAGGACTCGCCGAGTTGTTCTTCAGACTCGGCGAGTAGCTTGAAGACCTACTGGAACTCGTCGAGTCGTTCTTTAGACTCGGCGAGTGGAGTCGGGGTGTCTAGACTCGCCGAGTTGCCTTTTCACTCGACGAGTCCGGTCAAGTTGACCGTTGACCTGTATATAATTTAGTAGGGTCAGTTGTCTTGTTTGATAAGATCATTAATAAAGGTATGTGGTATTATAGGGAGCCTGCAGATTAGCGGATCGAGTGCGAGTAGCTCGAAGGGTTTATAGCTTGCATACTACGAGGTGAGTCTTCTCACTATACTTCACCCGGAAGGGTTTGACTGCGTGACCGAAAGGTCGTATGTGTTATATTTATGCTATGTCTAGAGAGGTAGATGCTTTATATGTGATGTATGCTTATACGGGCCGGAAGGCGAGACTTTATGTGATAGAAAGAATGGTATGATGTATGACTTATGTGTTATGTGTGATATGTTATATGTGTTATGTTTTATACTATTATGGGCCGGAAGGCAAAATACTATGGGCCGGAAGGCAATTTAATACGGGCCGGAAGGCGATATGTTATGGGCCGGAAGGCGATTATATTACGGGCCGGAAGGCAATGTTATGTGGACCGAAAGGTCCGGGCCGGAAGGCGTATGTGGGTAAGTCGTATACTGGGGAACTCACTAAGCATTTATGATTACCAGTTGTGTTTATGTTTTTCAGGTACTAGTGATGACCGTGGGAAGGCGCCGGCGTGACACGTACACACTGCCATTGTTGAAGATCTTGGGGATTCGTTATTTATATTTTTGCAATAAACTTGGAATAAATTCTTTTGTCGAATAATGATGTTTTATTTTAAATGAAAAATTTATTTGAAAATTTGAGCTGTTACAATTGGTATCAGAGCCTTGGTTTGAGGGATTCGGGTGTACTTTCGGGTGCAACTGAACTCAGACCGGGGATTCGAGGAAAAACCTTTT
This sequence comes from Lactuca saligna, assembly GCF_052625555.1. Classification (NCBI taxonomy): domain Eukaryota; kingdom Viridiplantae; phylum Streptophyta; class Magnoliopsida; order Asterales; family Asteraceae; genus Lactuca; species Lactuca saligna. The sequence goes on along the minus strand of NC_136421.1, from coordinate 141,730,450 downwards.
TAAATAATAAGGACACAACATTTCATAAATGGTAAGGCGGTAAAACAAGAATGGAGCAGTGTGTACGATCAGCCAGCGCCCGAACGGTAAAGATCCCCAGAATACCTTACAATGTTATATTATGCACTGAATTATGAATTGTTATGCATGCTAGAAGACTAGGTATACATGATAGGACTAGAATGGCCTGTTTTGTGATGCCTTGTCTAGGGAGATTGCTTATATGAGATATTTGGTAGCGTGCAAGTAGATAGTGCATACTAGAGGTAGAGTACTCATTATTCGGGATTTGGGGAGGAAGATTTGGGACGAATACTGATACGGTGTGGTCGGTAGTATTGGGCCCGTACTACCGAAGACACCGGATCAGTGGAAGACCCAAGTAAGAATCCCTGGAAATCGGAGACTGAGTAGGGCGCGTATCGAGTACAATTGTACTTGGTGGAGTCTCTGATGATTTTATGTTGTATTTCAGAGACATCATGGTCATCACACGCAATGGGGCGAGTTCGAGCGGTGCGAGTGACGAGGAGATTCGTCAGATTATTCAGGAAGAGGTAGCTGCGGCGGTTCGGGATGAGATCCCGGAGATGTTTGGGTCTATTAAGACCACTCTAATGGAGGAGTTTGAGGAGCGGTACGCCGCACTTACTGAAGCTGCAGTCGCTGCCGCTACCGCAGCTGTGGCTGCTGCTAGGCCGCAAGGGGGTGATTCATTGCTATTCAGGGAATTCAGCAACACGAAACCCCCTGAATTTGATGGGACGCAGGATCCGATTGTGGCTATGAGGTGGATCGCCGACATTGAGGGGTGCTTCTATACTTTCTCATGCCCGGAGCACTTGAGGGTACGGTTCGCCTTGAACCAGCTCCGTCTGGGAGCGAAGGATTGGTGGAAGTTCGTGACGGCGAACTTCACTCAGGCAGAGATTTCAGCGGTGACATGGGAGAGGTTTACGGAGATGTTCAGGGACGAGTACGTTCCCCCGGTGGAGAGGGAGCGATTGATTCAGGAGTTCTTGACCCTTAAGCAGGGTACTGATTCCATGGCAGTGATCACGCGGAAGTTTCATGAGAGGGCAATGTTCTGCCCTGAGATGGTATCTACAGAGCAGTCGCGGATGAGCCGGTATTTGGGCGTTTTGAAGAGGGAGATCTGGGAGTTTGTGTCAAACTCCACCTATCGTACTTTCACTGAGCTTCAGGCGAATGCCAGGAAGCGCGAGATCGAGTTGGAGACTCAGGCGAGGGAGGAGGCTGAGTCTCGGCAGGTGGATCGGCGGCCGGCTCAGTCTCAGCCGGCAGCCAAGCGGACTAAGTTCGCTGATTCGAGGATGGGAGGTCCGAAGGGTCGCACTTGCGTGAAGTGCGGCAGGAGTCACGAGGGGGTGTGTCGAGCTGGTGGTTGCTACAAGTGTGGCAAGGAGGGACATATTGCCAGGGATTGCCCTAAGGGGTTTATGGTTTGCTTTCACTGCAACCAGATAGGCCATCGGAAGGCCGAGTGTCCGCAGCTTCGTCAGGGAGCTACACCTACTACCAGGATTACTGAGACCCGACCGGTGAAGGTCGAGGCCCCGAGGGCTCGCGGGAGAGCCTTTCAGCTGACTGCGGAGGAGGTCCGCGTTGCGCCCGATGTTGTGGCAGGTATGTTATCATTCACGTATTTACTTAAAGGTCGAAATGCTATGCTTATGTTAATGTATGTGTAGGTACATTCCTTGTGAACTCTATGCCTGCTCTAGTGTTATTTGATTCGGGTGCGAGTAGATCGTTTGTATCGTTAGCTTTTAGTCAGCACATCGGCATTAGTCGTGAGCCGTTAAGTCGGCCTTTGAGCGTTTCTATTGCGGCTGAGAGGGTGATTTGTGCTACGGAGGTTCTTCGGGGATGTGTGCTAGAGATCTTCGGGGTCGCGTTTCCGATTGACCTAATTCCTATTGCGATGGGGGATGTCTGTGTCATCGTAGGCATGGACTGGTTGAGCCGATTCAGCGCTGTCATCGACTGTGAGCGTCAGCTGGTGACTATACGAGACCCTAGTGGGGGAGTTCTTACGGTATACGGCGAGGGTACCCGTTCGGGATCAGCTTTTTGTTCGGCCGCTAGGGCGAGGCAATGCCTACAGCGGGGATGTAACGGTTTTGTGGCGTATGTGATGGATACGCGGGAGATTTCCGAGAGACCGAAGACAGTGAAGGAGGTTCCAGTGGTGCGCGAGTTTCCAGATGTTTTTCCCGAGGATTTGCCGGGAGTACCTCCTGCGAGGCAAGTGGAGTTTGGTATCGATCTAGTTCCAGGGGCTGCGCCTATTGCGAAGGTGCCTTATCGTCTTGCACCTCTAGAGATGCAAGAGTTGTCCTCGCAACTTCAGGAGTTGTTGGGAAAGGGATTTATTCGGCCGAGTAGCTCGCCGTGGGGAGCACCGATTCTGTTCGTCAAGAAGAAGGATGGTTCACACCGGATGTGTATCGATTACCGGGAGCTGAACAAGGTGACGGTCAAGAACCGCTATCCGTTACCGAGGATCGATGATCTATTCGATCAGTTGCAAGGGGCATCTTGGTTTTCCAAGATTGATTTGAGATCAGGGTACCATCAGGTAAGAGTGCGGGATGAGGACGTCCAGAAGACATCATTTAGGATGCGGTATGGGCATTACGAGTTCGTGGTGATGCCTTTTGGGCTCACCAATGCCCCAGCAGTGTTCATGGACCTCATGAACAGGGTATGCAGGCCGATGCTGGATCGGTCTGTGATTGTATTTATCGACGACATTCTGGTGTATTCGCGGTCTAGAGAGCAGCATGAGGGACATTTGAGGGAGGTCCTTGAGGTACTGAGGTCGGAGAAGCTATATGCAAAATTCTCCAAATGTGACTTCTGGTTACGGGAGGTCCAATTTCTGGGGCACGTTGTAAATCAGGCAGGGATATTGGTCGATCCGGCCAAGGTGGAAGCGGTGATGAGTTGGGAGGCACCGAAGTCACCTTCTGAGATCAGGAGTTTCCTTGGGTTGGCGGGGTACTATCGGAGGTTCATTAGGGACGTCTCCAAGATCGCGGTGCCGCTCACCAGATTGACCCGGAAGGGTGTTACATTTTCATGGGGACCCGAGCAGCAGACTTCCTTTGAGACACTTCGTCAGAGACTGTGCGAAGCCCCAGTATTAGCTCTCCCGGAAGGGATGGAGGACTTTGTCGTATATTGCGACGCATCGATTTCAGGACTGGGTGCAGTGTTGATGCAGAGGGGCCATGTGATAGCCTATGCATCGAGGCAGCTGAAGCCTCACGAGGCGAGGTATCCCACGCATGACTTAGAGTTGGGGGCAGTAGTGTTCGCCCTCAAAATTTGGTGTCACTACCTGTACGGGGTTCGTTGTACCATATACACGGACCATAAGAGTTTGAAGTATTTGATGGATCAACCCAACCTAAATATGCGTCAGAGGAGATGGTTAGACGTGGTTAAGGATTATGACTGTGAGATCCTATACCACCCAGGCAAGGCTAATGTGGTAGCCGATGCATTGAGTCGTAGGGCGGAGAGCACTCCATTGCGGGACGTATGTTTGAGATTGACGGTGATGACTCAGGTATTAGATGCTATTCGTGGGGCACAGGCCGAGGTTGTGAAATCTGGGATGCAGAAACAGGAGCGGGTCGTCGGGTTGATTTCAGAGTTCGTTATGGATGGACGGAGACTTCTGACGTTTCAGGGTCGGATCTGGGTACCATTCGTGGGCGGTACGCGTGTTACTTTGATGGAGGAGGCACACAGATCGAAATTCTCGATCCATCCCGATGCTACGAAAATGTATTTGGATTTGAGAAAGGAGTATTGGTGGCCTTGCGTGAAGAGAGACGTCGCCTGGTTCGTTGAGAGGTGTTTGACCTGCCGTAGGGTTAAGGCCGAGCACCAGAGACCGCACGGTAAATTGCAACCCTTGGAGATTCCTGAGTGGAAGTGGGAACAGATCACGATGGATTTCATCACCAAATTGCCGAGAACTGCCAGGGGAGTCGATGCGATTTGGGTGATTGTGGATAGGCTAACAAAGAGTGCACACTTCCTTGACATTAGCGAAAGTTCATCAGCAGAGAAGTTGGCAGAGTTATACGTGAGAGAGATAGTATCTCGGCATGGAGTGCCGACCTCGATTGTTTCGGACCGCGATGTACGTTTCACTTCCAGGTTCTGGAAGAAATTCCATGAGGAGTTGGGTACTAAACTGCATTTTAGTACCGCATACCATCCCCAGACCGACGGTCAGAGCAAGCGGACGATTCAGACATTGGAAGACATGCTTAGAGCGTGTGTGTTAGACTTCGGGGGTAGCTGGGATGCGCATCTGCCGTTGGCTGAGTTTTCCTACAACAACAGCCATCATTCGAGCATTGGTATGCCACCTTTTGAGTTGTTGTATGGTAGGAGGTGTCGGACTCCCATTTGCTGGGGAGAAGTGGGACAGAGAGTGATGGGCAGTACAGAGATCGTACTTCAGACGACCGAACAGATTCAACAGGTGAGGCAGAGGTTATTGACCGCCCAGAGCCGACAGAAGAGTTACGCGGACAGACGCCGGTCCGAGCTCGAATTCCAGGTTGGCGACTTCGTTCTCCTAAAGGTCTCTCCTTGGAAAGGAGTGATTCGGTTCAGAAAGAGGGGCAAATTGGGGCCTCGGTTCATAGGTCCATTTCGTGTAGTTGCAAGGGTAGGTAAGGTAGCTTATCGGTTGGAGTTGCCAGCAGAGCTGAATCAGATTCACAACACCTTTCACGTATCACAGTTGAGGAAGTGTATAGCCGATGAATCGGCAGTGGTTCCGTTAGAAGATATTCAGGTGGATGCGAGCCTGAATTACGCCGAGAGACCAGTAGCTATCAGGGATCGGAAGATCAAGGTTCTATGGAACAAGGAGATACCTCTGGTGTTGGTTCAGTGGCAACATCGGAAGGGATCGGAGATGACTTGGGAGCCGGAGAGTGAAATGCGGGAGCAACATCCGGAGTTATTCGCAGAATGAGACTTCGAGGGCGAAGTCTAGTTCTAGTGGGGGAGAGTTGTAACAGCCCGGAATTTCAGGTATTGCTTTAAACTATTTTTGGGGCATAATTAGGAGGGGACTCGGCGAGTTGGTGCCTGACTCGCCGAGTAGGACCACGGTCTTGGACACAGATTCGCGACTGGACTCGACGAGTCCATTAGGGACTCGGCGAGTCGACGCTGTTCGGCTGAAACCCTAGCCGTTTTAATTCTGGATCGTATATAATGTCTTGAGGGCCGTCATGTCTAGTCTTTTGGCCGATTGAAGATAACTTAGGAGTCTGTGGGCATCTGGAGCAAGGGTGAGGGCTAGTGGAAGCTTGAAGAGGTTGTTAGACAAGGAGAGGCAAGGTGGTGATCAAAGGAGGTTCAAGGGGTCGAGCTCTGAAGGTTGGGGACACAGGGAACACGTTTTCCAGGTAATCCTCGGATCACTTTTGTAGTTTTGACGTTGTATACGAATCTAGGGTTTAGGAAACCCATTTAAGGATTTGATAGATTATAGTGTTGTTACAAGTGTTTAAACCCCTGTAATAGTATATGTGAAGGTCCAGGAAGCCCCATATCTATATATTATGGAATCATGCGAATTACAGGAGGCAGTTGATTGATTGCATGGCGAGGACTCGCCGAGTCCAATGATCAGACTCGGCGAGTAGCTTGAAGATTCAGTAGGACTCGCCGAGTTGTTCTTCAGACTCGGCGAGTAGCTTGAAGACCTACTGGAACTCGTCGAGTCGTTCTTTAGACTCGGCGAGTGGAGTCGGGGTGTCTAGACTCGCCGAGTTGCCTTTGCACTCGACGAGTCCGGTCAAGTTGACCGTTGACCTGTATGTAATTTAGTAGGGTCAGTTGTCTTGTTTGATAAGATCATTAATAAAGGTATGTGGTATTATAGGGAGCCTGCAGATTAGCGGATCGAGTGCGAGTAGCTCGAAGGGTTTATAGCTTGCATACTACGAGGTGAGTCTTCTCACTATACTTCACCCGGAAGGGTTTGACTGCGTGACCGAAAGGTCGTATGTGTTATATTTATGCTATGTCTAGAGAGGTAGATGCTTTATATGTGATGTATGCTTATACGGGCCGGAAGGCGAGACTTTTATGATAGAAAGAACGGTATGATGTATGACTTATGTGTTATGTGTGATATGTTATATGTGTTATGTTTTAAACTATTATGGGCCGGAAGGCAAAATACTATGGGCCGGAAGGCAATTTAATACGGGCCGGAAGGCGATATGTTATGGGCCGGAAGGCGATTATATTACGGGCCAGAAGGCAATGTTATGTGGACCGAAAGGTCCGGGCCGGAAGGCGTATGTGGGTAAGTCGTATACTGGGGAACTCACTAAGCATTTATGCTTACCAGTTGTGTTTATGTTTTTTAGGTACTAGTGATGACCGTGGGAAGGCACCGGCGTGACACGTACACACTGCCATTGTTGAAGATCTTGGGGATTCGTTATTTATATTTTTGCAATAAACTTGGAATAAATTCTTTTGTCGAATAATGATGTTTTATTTTAAATGAAAAATTTATTTGAAAATTTGAGCTGTTACAGATTATCTGATCTCTGTTACATGTGGCTATATTCATGAACTAGCTAGTTGACATTACTAGTAATCTTTCAGCAACTGAGGACTGGGTGGGTTGGGAACCTAGGAAAGCCGAGGATATGCTCCAGTAAGTTTAATGGGGCAGTTAGGTGAGGTTGGGAACCTAGGGGGAGCCTAGGAACTACTTCGAGGGGTATTGTGCTACTATTTAGTAGATATTTGGTGCATCAGTGGAGTAGGTGACTTACAGGATTCAGGAGGACTGGTAAGGAAAGTGTGGATAGGTGTGGAAGGTAATATTGGGCCCGTACTACTAAAATCATAGGATCCATACTCGAAGCGGTGAGAATCTTGGAGAATCTAAGAAGCTTATGGGAAGGAGAATTCTTGGTTATGCTTGGACCATGGGAACAACTGATATGCAGAATGAGGATTAGTAGTTATGGGAAGAACCAGGGTTGGTCCCGACTCCAGTGGTGAGCAAGTTAGTGGAAGGACTATCAGAATTTTGAGTCCGCTTTGGATCTCTATTATTAGGCAGCTAGGATTGATTATGCGATCTATTGCACTTACAGGATTGGAGACTATGTCTTGGGAGTAGTTTGTAGCCCGGTTTAGGGCAGAGGTTGCTTCAGCTACTGTAGTTTGGCTGTGAATGATTGAGCCAATGAATGTGTCAAGGTGCGAGACCCTGGATGATATGGTTTCTAGAGCTCGAGAGCGGGAGACTGATTTGGAGGACATTGGGAAGAAGGGACTAGATCTGGTGCATATATTGGAGGGTCCCGGGAAGAGACCCAAGATTTTAGATCAGCTATCCAGAGGCAAGCTGGGTTGGATACAATGCAGCATGAGAAGGAAACCATACGATGGAGTTATTGCTCTAGGACTATGGGTCACTACAAGCATAGAAGGATTTATCGTATTAGCAGGTGACATTACGAGTGGGTGCTCGATTTAGGGTGTATCCAATCCGATGAATCGATGGTGAGGTTTTGGAATGTTGTGATGCAGTGAGAGTGTTATGAGACTGCGAGTAGCCCGTAGCATTTACCGATCCATAGGCAGCGGTAAGATGGTGGTAAATTTGTATTTGCCTTCGTAATTGTTTGCTAAAAGGTCACCTTAGGGGGTGATTAGATCATCCAATTGGTTAATAATACAAGAGTATTCTTCAGCATTTCCAAAGTTGAGTGATCATTATGTTTGGATAACTAAAGGGCGCTTGTGTTGTAGGCATACAATTTGGGCGGGTCATGCATATTGATGGAAATGGATCGGTGATCCATATAGGGTAAGAGGTGAAAGAGCATCGTCAAGTCTAAGTGGGGGAGAAACAAGTGGCTGCTTAGGCCTAGGATGTGGAAGTGGGAGTTCAGGAAACTCCCAATCACCGGTTGGAATCGCCTTGATTATGCATAGTGAGCAATGGGAATCCATAGGTGCGACCCAAACTTCTGATGGGATATAGGATTCGGTTCGAGAGGTGCGACGATGTGATAGTAGAGTGTAGAAAGGCCATGAGTGGTAAGCATGGTTGGATGGAAGTAGTTATAGGTTGCGATAGGATCATAACATTCATCGGTCCGAATTTGACTATTTATGTGATGGTCACAAGCATGTAAGGGAGATAAGCTGGTTGAAGAGTTTAAAACAAACTTAAAGATCGATTAGATCTATGAAACAGGTAGATGAATGACTAAGTAAACAATTAAGAACAAGCTAATGAATCAAAAGGTGTCGAATGATTCAATAAACAATCCTCAGAAGAGCTCGATAAAGAACGTCAACTGTAGAGGATTTTAGGGTTTACAATATTCAATGAGAGTGACGACCGTTACTATACGCATACATGCATGCATATATTTATAATGAAACCCTAACCGGTTTTCTAAGAAAAAGAAGGCTAATCTAGCTGAACACGGATTGACAAGCCCAATCCGGTTGTAAAACAAAAGGGCCCAAGACGCAACTCTATTATCTTCAACAATCTCCCCCTTTGCGTCTTTGGCACAGAATCTTCATTCTCTTTTGACAGCAGAAGGCTTCTTTACCGTCTCAAAAATCCTCGGTATTATAGCCAGAATGTGATGCCTGAAGGTGATATACCAACGAATCATATCAGTGAAGTTCTTCTTGTCTGCTGTTGAGTTCTGCTTGCATCGGTGAATGATATTTATAATATGCTCCAGACAATCTGTTGAAAACAGATGTTTGTCTACCAAAGCAAACAGAAACTTATGCTTGTCGCCTCTTGTGAACATGACCGTCAGATTGGAAGAATCAATTTGCCCTACCTTCATTTTATGAACGTCTCCTGTCTTGGAAGTAGGCTTGACGGTCGGTTTCTTGTTCATAATCTTTTCTATTTCCTGATCCATAGTGGCGAGCTCATGGATGTAGGAAGCCAACATTCTTTTGAGATGTTTAAGAATCGGTTCATACTCTCTATGATTGGAGAGAAGAATGTTGTATAGCAGAATCCAATCATGCGGATTCAGACTGGGAAGATCTGCCAGAGAAATGAGATGTTCTGTGTTGGCCGTTCCTCTATTGATTTTGAAATTAACATTCACAAATTTCCCAGCCTGTGTCGGTTTCAGTACCTTGACTTTAATTATCTTCTGAGCACTCCATGTCAAGTACTGCGGTTGACCATACTTTAGATAGAAATCTATTAACTCTCTGTCAACCTTCAAGTTTGGATGAGGGACATCGGCAGTGACATCAAAGCAATGAAATGTAAAAGCTTTTCGCGTGATTGGCATGTCAAACTGCGAGTCTTTGGTATTTTCACACTCGAAAGATGCAATCGGTTCCAACCAATATATGGAGGGAAACTCAATCGCTTGAGTGATGAGTGTGTCTCTGTCCCATTCTGGGAACAGAGTCTTCTTGGCTTGTATGGCATCCTCATCCCCCTTGATCTTTCTTTCCCTAGCCTCGGCCTCTCGAGCTATTTTAAGAGTTTCATCTAGCTCTTTGTCCCTTTTCTTTCGTTGAAGAGCTTCAGTGATAGTTTCATCTGAATCTGACTCGCTCTCAACAAGGACTTGTTTCCCAGAACCCGAAGCTACATTAACCTTCGGTTCTGTCTTTGACACACCTTCCTCTCCCCCTTGTCGCGGAAGAACAAGCTTCTCCGAGACACCCTTCATTTCGCTCAAGATGTTAATTGCAGGAAGGAGTTTAGCCTGGAGATGCTGTCTGATAGTAAGGGTAAGGAAGGGATCATGAGTGTCAAGAACATTTGTTAACATATTCTTGACATCACCAGCGCAACCTTGAAGAACTGCCCGCTGAGTCTTTAGCAAAGAAATTTCTTGTTGTGCCTGGGCCAGTTGTATCTTTTGTAGGTCGATAGTTGCCTGATGCTTGACAAGATCTTCCTTTAGGGTGCTCTCTGCTGCTAGAGAAGCAAAACGTGAATCCAAAGATTTGAGAAAGGAGGTGGATTCAGTTTTGAGGTCAGCACGCAGAGCCTCAAACTTGGAGGTTTCACCCTGAAGGGTAGCCGAGAAAGAGTCGACGGACGTCTGAAACTTGGCCGCACTGGAATCAGCATGTGCTTTTAGAGAATCAAGAAAGATCTGAGTTGTGTGAACAACCTCAGAAACTTCCTTAGTGGCTTTGGAGCATGAAGCAGCTGAGTTGTCGATGGCATCAGTGGAACGATCCAGAGCGTCAGTGTACGTCTTGATTGCAGACTCAATGAAGGCTTTTAGCACAACACCCTCGTAGGCTTTATTATCAGCCAGCAGACTATCGAGTTTGTCGTGAATTTCTTGAATCTGCTGACTAGTAACAGGGGTATCGGCATCAGTGTCTGTGGGAATCCGGTATGGTCTATAATAAAGAGAATCGTACTCTTCATCATCACCGCCCAAGGTAGCACTGGAGTTGGAGGATGGAGAAGGCGATGGGGGCATGTTGATGACGGGGGTTTCAACCATAGTAGCAGCCCCTGTATCAGATACATTGACCGTTACTGGTGGTTGGGTAGAGGTGATAGTAACTGATTCGGTGATAATTGGTGTGGGGATAGAGGATGAAGGTTGAGTAACAGAGAGTGGAATGATTAGTTCTGTTGTAGTGGGAGGGATGGTTATAGGAACAGATAGTGGGACCTCCTGTGTTGGTGATTGGGGTAGGGTAGGAATTTTAGGAGAAGTGGGAGGAGTGGGTGATTTGGAAAGTTTGGGAGATGTAGGTGGAGAGGGTGATTTGGGAATTTTGGGAGATGTAGGTGGAGAGGGTGATTTGGGAATTTTGGGAGATGCTGGTGGAGAGGGAAGATGAGTGCCTGCGGGAGAAGATGGTTGATGAGGAGACTGAGCAATTGTTGTTTCGGTTGGAGGAGCAGCATCCTCTGTATCGGATGGGTCATTAGGAGCAGAGCCAGGAGAAGGAGACCCTTTGGCTCTTTTAGCCATCTTCTTGACCTTCTTGGATTTGGACTGAGAAGGTTCCTCTGCATCAGATTTGCGTTTGGAGGATCTTCGCTTCCTCTCCTTTTTCGGTTCAGATTCTTTCTTCTCTGGTTTCTCCTTTTTGCTGGCCCTCTTGCCACGGTTGGCAGGTTGATCAAGGGCATCTAGTGCAGCTCTCTGTTCATCGGATAGAACCCTTGGAGACAAGGGTGTTCTGGTGCTATAGTCAGCCATGATTTTGCTGTGAGGCGTGACACACCTATACATGGATTCAGGGATCAATCCATAATGGAGAAACTTACTTGGATCAGAGACGATGATCTTCTTGGTGTGGTAAGAGGCAATTGAAGCCATAAGAGCATCCTTCATCACCGGGAGTTCAAGGGAATCCATGGCCTTCTTTGTAATAAGCGTCCAGAAACGGCCGCATGATATCTCAGAGTACCGTGTAGTGGTGTTGAGACTCTGAACGACTTGAGACCAGATTATGGAGCCATAATCTAGATTGATGCCGTTGTAAAGACCATACAGGATGGTGAGAAACCCTTTACTCGTGGTGTCAGAACCACCACACCTCTCCGCTAAACCCTTAATCAAAAGGGTAAGCAATCCGTTCCACTGAGACGGAAGACAGGATTTCTTGACCTTCGCGATAGTAGTAAGAACATCCGTATACCCCATCTCGTACATCATTGAGAAGAGTTGAGTAGTGGTGATAAAATCCGGTGAGATGACGGAAGAGTCGACTGCAAGCCCTAGAAGAGAGCAAAACCTTGTTTTGGACACAGAGGTTTTCTTGTCGTGGATGGTGAAGTAGATGTGATCTTTGTGTTTGTCGTAGTTTGCCGTTGTGTAGACTTGAGAGAGCAGGGACATTGGAACGGCTTCCACCTGCGTGAGTCCCAACAGCAATGGGGAATATTTTAGGCATTCCACCACGTGTAGCATGTATGAATCATATAAGAACGGGGTCATCTCTATAATCATATTCTGATTAGGTTTGATGGAGAGCAAAGATGAAGATGCAGTTTGATCTTGTGCAGAAGAAGAAGTCGCCATTGTTGAGTTGTGGAAGAAGATGAACAGTGGAAACTTTTCAGAGAGATAATTCGTGGGAGGTAAATGCCAAAGAACACGATCACCCCTTATTTATACCGTTCACTGGAGAGAGAAAATCGTGATGATGAGGAAACCAAAACGTCGCCTGAAAAAGCGCGATTGGAAGTTATGGTGTATCCCAGGAATACGTCAGTACACGTGGGTGTGAAACGAATCAATTGCATGCGCCCAAATCATTTTTGTACCGTTTGAAATTCCTTGTGCCCTTGTTTGGTTACAACTGAAACTTAAAACCATATACCAAACAGCAATCAGAATGTTGGAAAAAATTAATTTTCGTGCATAAGAGTGTGAAAGATAAAGAAATAAATCAAAGGTGTTTGGGATGAGTGTTGTCTATTAAGAAGACAGAAAGCGGAAGATTCCGGGCAAGAATCGCTTCCTTCAAAGCCAAGAGAGACTTGAAGTGCTTGTGTGGTTTCCCAGGAAATACGATCAGTTGTCTATTAATAAACAATGAAAGGCATCTTTTGATCATGGGCTGAAGGGTGGCTGACCTCTAACCGAACATCAAGTCTTAACATAAAACTAAGTGTTGGCAGAGATACCTGTGAGACCGATGTGATCTGTTGAACAGGTAGGTGGGAATTATCGCGTGACAGGCATGGGATAGACAGAAATATCAAAGAAAAATAAACTGGACCTCTTTGGGAAGAAATGTCTTAGGTGGAGACGATTTCATAAAAGATCACACAAAAAGAAAATGAGATTTCCAAGTAATAGCTTGAGTATGTCACTCACCGTCAATTCATTTCAGGTATTGGATTTTGGGTTTCACTTAGAACGTGGTAATCGAATCCAAGATCATAAACATAGAGGTTGTGTAACCATAAGCCTCAGTGGTAAAGACCGAAAGCATCAAGGGTTACTTTGGGGAATCGAAGGTAAATGTAGAATTTGAGGAGGTGGTTAAGAGACCGAACGTACCTTCTGCTACAGAAGTGGGACAAAGCAGAGCAACTCATGTATCAAATGAGTAGAGTAAGGTAGCTCTACACTGAGTGTGAGAGTATAGCCTGATTGGGAAGAGACGATAGGTATTGATCGAATCATTAAGGCGTGCTCGAGGTCATAGAGGCTTGCGACAACATACAACAACATACTTCTAGGGACGTCTAACTAGTCTGAGAAAGATAAAACATACCTGGGTAAACACTACAGAAGGTGATGCTTGTATGCACCTGTGCAAAATGTACACCGATCAGGACTTGCAAGTAGTGGAAGTAAGTAAGAAAACGGAATAAAACAGAAGAATAAAATGTTTTTGTAATTTTGGGATTTTTCTGAAAAATAAATAAAAACAGAAAGATAAAATGTTTTTGTAATTTTGGGATTTTTCTGAAAAATAAATAAAAACAGAAAGATAAAATGTTTTTGTAATTTTGGGATTTTTCTGAAAAATAAATAAAAACAGAAAGATAAAATGTTTTTGTAATTTTGAGATTTTTCTGAAAAATAAATAAAAACAGAAAGATAAAATTGTACAACATAAAAAATGATGAAGCAGAGATAGACCGAGCGATCTGTGTATTTCAGTGACAATTTCAGAACAGAGAGGAACCGAGCGGTCTGTCTAGTTCGGTTCAGTAAATCAGTAGAGCAGAGAGAGACCGAGCGGTCTGTTTGCTTCGGTTCCTTTAAATCTCCAGAGCAGAGAGAGACCGAGCGGTCTGTTTGCTTCGGTTCCTTTAAATGTCCAGGGCAGAGAGTGACCGAGCGGTCTGTTTGCTTCGGTTCCTTTAAATCTCCAGAGCAGAGAGCAATCGAGCGGTCTGTCTCTTTCGGTTCTTGATCCTTACATGGAGATTTGAGGATTTGGGACCGACTCTCCAATCATCATACCCAAGCCTTGTAGAATTTTGTTGAAAGTCGTTTCAGGAAGAGCTTTGGTAAAGACATCGGCCAATTGATCAGTGGTTCTAACAAAGTGTACTTCAACGTTTCCGTCTTCCACGTGATCTTTGATGAAGTGATACCTCAGTGCGATGTGCTTGGTCTTGGAGTGTTGCACTGGGTTATGACAGATCCTAATTGCACTTTCAGAGTCACAGTATAGTGGGATCTTTTTCATATTGAGTCCATAGTCTCGTAGTTGACTCTGGATCCAAATCACTTGAGAGGTACAGGAAGCAGCGGCAATGTATTCTGCTTCAGCAGTAGACAGAGACACGCAGGTTTGTTTCTTTGACTGCCAGCTAACCAACTTCCCATTGAGGAATTGGCAACCGCCAGTGGTGCTTTTCCTGTCGAGACCACAACCACCAAGGTCTGCATCTGAGTAGGCTTGAACTAAGAAGCCTGAGTTAGAAGGGTACCACAGACCTAAAGAGGTAGTTCGCTTGAGATAACGGAATATGTTTTTCACTACAAGCATATGAGGTTCCCTTGGATTTGCCTGAAATCGAGCACAGTAACAAACGGAAAACATTATGTCAGGTCTGCTAGCAGTAAGATACATTAGAGAGCCTATCATCTGACGATAAAGGGTAAGATCAACAGCCGGTTTGTCCAGGGATGGAGTGAGCTTAGTGTCGAATGCCATTGGGACTTTGACCTTTGAATCTCCCATCATGCCAAATTTTGCTAAGAGATTCTTTGTGTAAGCTTCCTCGTTGATAAAGATGCCTTCAGGTCCCTGTCTGATATTTAAACCAAGAAAAAAGTTAATGGGACCCATTGAGCTCATTTCAAATTTAGTCTCCATCAGCTTTCTGAATTCAGCTGTTAGGCTTGGATTCGTGGAGCCAAAGATGATATCATCGACGTAAATTTGAACTATCATAAGGTGGTTACCTTCCTTTTTGCGAAAGAAGGTTGGGTCAACCGAACCTTGTTTGAATTTGGACATCTTTAAAAATTTAGTCAACGTTTCATACCAGGCCCTCGGTGCTTGTTTCAGACCATACACAGCTTTATCCAAAATGTAACAGTGATCGGGATGCTTTTCATTCACGAATCCAGGAGGTTGCTCCACATACACAGTCTCTTCGAGATCTCCATTGAGAAAGGCACACTTGACGTCCATTTGAAAGACCTCAAAGTTTTTGTGAGCAGCATAAGCAAGAAATATTCTCACTGATTCCAGCCTAGCTACCGGAGCGAAAGTCTCTTCATAGTCAATGCCTTCCTTCTGACAGTATCCTTTGACGACCAGACGAGCTTTGTTTCTGATAACATTCCCTTCCTTGTCGAGTTTGTTCCTAAAGACCCATTTGAGACCAACAACCGAGGCATGAGGAGGAGTTGGAATAAGACACCAGACCTTGTTCCTTTCAAATTCATTCAGTTCGTCTTACATTGCTTGAACCCAATTAGAGTGATCAAGAGCAGTTTTAACTGTCTTTGGTTCAACTTTGGATACGAATGAGTTAAACATGCAGAATTCAACTTTTGAGTACAAGGATGCTTGCTTTGCCTTGAGTTGTGATCGGGTCAGAACTGTTTCTGAGATATCACCGACAACTTGAGAAATAGGATGATTTCTGGTCCATTTGGTGAGAGGAGGGAAGTTTGGATCAAAGGATGGATCCAATTCAGCATTTATCATTTCTTCCGGTTTGGACAAACTGTCGAAGTCGTATGACATATCAGCATGCTCCCCCTCGACATGTGATCTTGAAGGAATGTCTTGTGAATCTTGAGTTATAGGGGTTTCCTGAGGTGATGATCTTTCGGGTGTTGATGAACCTACGGTTGGAGAGGCTCTGTCATTTGGTGAGACACTCTCGGTTGGTGAAGCACTCTTGGTTGGTGAAGCACTCTCGGTTGGTGAAGCACTCTCGGTTGGTGAAGCACTCTCGGTTGGAGGTTGAGACCTTAGCTCCCCCTCAACTTGTGAACTTGGCTGGGATGCAGGTGGATCCTCCCCCTCTACTGATGCATTGTGTTGAGGAGGGTCTTATGAACTTGATTCTTCTTCATTCAGTCTTCTTGCAGCATCGTCAATAAATTGCTTCAAGTTATCTACCCTGTTGTCTGCTGCACTGGCTTCAGAAAGAGTGGCTTTCTCTGGTTCATAAAAAAGCTCCATGAATTTCTCGAATAGATTAGCGATTGAGGCTGTGACTTGGCCAGTTTGAGGAAAGCTTTCTCCAGTTGTGTCTTCGTTGGCCTTTAGCTTTTTAACATAGCTATCATCAAAAGTCACGTAGTAAGTTTCTTCGATCTTCTTTGAACGCTTGTTTAACACTCTGTATGGTTTAGAAGTAAGAGAATAACCCAGAAATATCCCTTCGTCAGCTTTGACATCAAACTTGTTGCGGTGTTCTTTGGAATTGAAAATGAAGCATTTGGAACCAAACACATGGAAAAACTTCACATTTGGCTTCCTGTTGTTGATGATCTCATAAGGAGTGAGAGTGAAGCGTTTGTTAAGATACGACCTGTTCTGTGTAAAACAAGCAGCAGAAATAGCATCAGCCCAAAAATATAAAGGTAAGGAAGCAAAACTTAGCATTGTTCGGGCAGCTTCACATAAGGATCGGTTTCGTCTTTCGACAATTCCGTTCTGTTGAGGTGTGTAGGGAGCTGAGAAGTTGTAACTGATCCCCTTTTCTTCCAGGAATTCTTCAAATTCTTTATTTTTGAATTCCAACCCATTGTCACTTCTGATGTTGCGAACGACCTTCTTCAGCTGTACTTCAATCTGCTTGATGAACACTTTTAGCTTGTGAGTTGCTTCATATTTAAGCTTCAGAAAGAACACCCATGTAAAACGTTAAAAGTCATCAACAATAACAAGAATATACTTGCTACCACCAATGCTTTCTACAGAAGATGGACCACATAAATCAATATGAAGTAATTCCAGTGGTTCAACGACTTTAGTGTTTATTATGGATGGATGACTTTGACGACTCTGCTTTCCCATTTCACATGCAGCACACAGATAATCTCTATCATATTTGAGGAATGGGAGACCCCTCACATGACTTCCAGTGACAAGTTTGTTGATATCTTTGAAGTTGAGATGAGAGAGTCTTCTGTGCCACAGCCAGCTTTCGTCAGATGGTGCCTTGGATAACAGACAGATGGCTGGGTTTCCTTTGATTGGTTTGAGATTTAGGGGAAACATTTCACCTTTGCGCTCTGATTGGAGAATAACTTTGTTCGTCTTCTTCTCAATAATTTCCGAACCTTCATCATCGAATGAGACTTTGAGACCAGTACCTCCAACAAGCTGAGATACACTGATGAGATTGTGTTGTAATCCCTCTACATATGCAACTTTCCTAATTGAGAAATCACCGTTTGTAATCATTCCGTAGCCTTTGATTGTTCCGAAGGAATTGTTCCCAAATTTGATATTACCACCATTGGAAAGAGATCTGAATTCCCTAAGTTCTTCCTTCCTCCCTGTCATGTGACGCGAGCAGCCACTATCAATGTACCATTCTTCGTCATACTGCTCGTCGCTAATAACCTGCAAAAATTAAGCAGATTTAGGAACCCAGAGCTTTTTGGGTCCTCGTGAGTTGTTTGCGGGAATAGTAAGAGAGATGTCAACAACATATGTTCTTTTTATTAGTGTTGTATCATCTTTTCTTTTGATGGTGAAAACTTTGATTTTATTTGGATTTGATGGTTTCAGTATTGATTTTGATTCAGTTTCTGAAACCTTCTGTTTCCATTTTTGATCAGCTGATGACTGAGATTTTTGAGAAGAAACAGAGTGGACTTGAGGACGAGAAGAGATAGAGGATTGTGAGGAGTTAGAAGAGTTAGAATGAGATGACTTAGAACGGTATGACTTCTTGATTGAAGATTCTGGGTGACTCTTTTGCTTTTGATTAACGGAAGGACCAACTTTAGAGTTTTGACCTCTTTTAATTCCCAAACCGAACCTGTGCTTTTGGTTGAAATCATTCTCTGAACCGAATCTATACGTTTGGTTGTTGTTGTGCTCTAAGCCGAACCTCTGCTTTTGGTTGTTGTTTTGCTCAGAACCGAACCTCTGCTTTCGGTTGTTGTTCTGCTCAGAACCGAACCTCTTCTTTCGGTTGTTGTTCTGCTCAGAACTGAGACTCTGCGTTCGGTTGTCGTCTCTCTCCGTCGATCCATCAGGATTTTTCGCTGGTTTTAAATTCCTGTCTTGATGTGAGAAATAGGCATTTTGCGATTGCCAAAACTGTTTTCTTTCGGAGAGATTTTTCCTGTATCTCTGATTCCTTTCCCGTTTTTGACTTCTCATCTGCTTCGGTTGATGATGGACGTTAGCTTTATGTTTTTGATTTTCATTGGTTGAACTACTCTGAACCAATGTTGTTTTGCTTGGAGATGCGACTTCTTTTGTAGGAATTTCTTTCTCTTGAGGGACATCTTTTGTTCCACTGGTACTTGCCACGTTGAAGCAATCAGGTTTATTTAAAGGTTCTGGAACGTATCTGCCTTTGCTTTTCCATGAAGTTATTTCAGACAGACCGACCGTTTCATCAGCATTGTCAATGGGAGCCGACCAGAAGAACTCATCACAGCCGTTAGCATTGTCTTCGTTCACAATAGCTGTTAGTTCAACAGTCTGATGTTCGGTTACACCTGTGACTTTGTATACCTGATTCGGAGTGGTCTTAACTTTTTGGTATACAACTGCCTTCTCTACAAGAATCGGGGACTTTTGTTGGGACAACCGAGCGAATTCCATAGAATTTTCTGAGATGAGATTTTTGTGGTTCTCGGGTTCATTTTTGACAAATTTTGAGCAATCAACTGTGTCCTCTACAGAAATTTCACTCATGTTATCGTCCTCATTAAGCTCAGATGCATTTTCAACATCAATTTTATTTTCCGAGCTTAAGTTGACATTCAGTGAGTCAAGTTTTTGTATAGTTTCGGTTCTAAGCTTCAGTTTATCATTTTCATCCAAAAGATTTTTGAGCATATTCTTGTGGTCCTTGGATTTTATGAAAGATTCAATTTTGTCCAGTCCATATAAATATGTTGGATTAACATCCTCAGACGAAATAATACTCTCACAATTAAATGCATCAGCATCAATTTCATCTTCTTTAAACTCAAGAAAGGGTAAAATCATGCGATGAATCTTTTTCCCTATTTCACAATTTAAATGAAGCTGAGTAATATTAGTATAAAGACGTTTGGCAATCAGACAAAAAACATTTCGCTGTTTCAAAAGCTTTAAATTATCTCTTTGCAAATAGATGTTTTCATCTTTTATTTTGATTAACTCTGACTCCTTCAGTTCGATCCACATCCGCCGTTCCTCACTCTTCGAAGACACCCTACTTAATTGATCAGTTAGGTTAGAATTGGTGACCCGAGTTTGAGTTAAACTACTATCTAGATGAGAGATTCTTGAATTAACACTTTTTAATTCCTTTTCATATGAGCATTGTGGGACTTTAAATGAGACAAAAACTGATTGTACCTTCTTGATCAGTTCATCAAGTTCGCTGAACTGCTCGCTGAGTGGTTTGGCGGTAAAGCATAGATTCTGTTGTTCTTTGTCTTCATTCCCACCATCAGTGTTGTATCCTCTTATCTGAGAAACGTCGGAAACCATCAAGCATCTTCCTCCACTGCTCTCTTCTTTCTCTACATAGGCCTTTCCATGTGAAGGCTTCCTCACTTCATCATCTTCAGAGTCGGTTGACCAAACCTCCACGCCACCGAACTCATCATCAGCTACCGAGCCCTGCACAATTAAAGCATTCATGGAAGGGTTAGCAGCAGATTTCTTCTTCCTTAACTCATCAAGCTTTTTCATCAACACAGCTTCTTCATCATTTTCTTCATTCTTTTCTGCCATCTTTTTGAGGATGCAATCTTTTGCATAGTGGTTCTTTCCTCCACAATAATCGCAGCTCACTCCAGAATCTCCTTCAGCCTTTTGTTCCTTCTTTGCTTCTTCAGCTTTCCGTTCATCTTTGACTTTTTCAGTGCTATAGCTTCCTTGCCAGTTTCGGTTCCTATTGGTGGGGAATCTTTTCTTGATGAATCTCTTAGGGTTTGACACCATCATAGCATAGTCTTCAGATGTGAGATCATAATCTTCCAAGTTGAGATCTTCGTCCTCTATCACAACTTTGCTTTTCAACAGGAGTGCTAATGAACCCAGACTTGAAACCACGGTTTTCTCCTGCAGCACGATCTTTTCCTGAGATTTTAGGATGCCCACCAGTTTCACCAAAGAATAGGATTTGAATTGCTCGTGTGCTTTAACTGTGGACACAATTGCTCTCCACTCAGACCCGAGTCCATTTAAAAAAGTAACCTTCTGTTCAATAAGCTTCCTTTCGATGTCATGTTTGATCATCTTGCTAAGAAGATGATTGAAGCGATCAAACGTTTGAGTCACTGTTTCTTCTGTTCCTTGCTTGAACTCACCAAACTCAGACAAGAGTAAGGTTTGAATGGAGTGTTCAAGGTCTTCATCTGTAGAGTACAATTCATGTAGCCTGTCCCATATCTCTTTAGCAGTTGTGCATGAACTTACCAGCCTAAAGGTATCGGATTGAAGAGCAAATCTAATCAATCTTAGCGCTTTGATATTACACTGAAATTTAACTTTTTCATCTTGCGCTACATCTTTAACATCTTTCAGGAGATCATTATACCCCTTTTGAGTTTTAATAATCCTTGAAGTTGCTGAATGAGAAAATGGTCCAGAGATAATTGCTTCCCAGATGAGGTATCCATTATCCTCAGATCCTATGACATAATCCTCAAAGTGATTCGCCCAGACTTCATAATCATGGGTGTAGAGGATGGGAATCTTTGTCGTTGATCCAATGTTGTTTGAAATATTGATGGGATTGGATTGTGACTCGTCCATAATTGATCGAATAACCTGTTCAAAGATCAGACTTGTAATATATCGAATTAGGGCAAAGATAATAAATATTGAGATACGTCAATTATGAGATGACGGCTCAATAAATATCAATGAATGCGGAATAACCCTAATCGAAGCTTTTTCACAGAAAAGAAGTGTATGGATTACACAGCCTCCTGCTCTGATACCAATTGAAGAGTTTAAAACAAACTTAAAGATCGATTAGATCTATGAAACAGGTAGATGAATGACTAAGTAAACAATTAAGAACAAGCTAATGAATCAAAAGGTGTCGAATGATTCAATAAACAATCCTCAAAAGAGCTCGATAAAGAACGTCAACTGTAGAGGATTTTAGGGTTTACAATATTCAATGAGAGTGACGACCGTTACTATACGCATACATGCATGCATATGATTATAATGAAACCCTAACCGGTTTTCTAAGAAAAAGAAGGCTAATCTAGCTGAACACGGATTGACAAGCCCAATCCGGTTGTAAAACAAAAGGGCCCAAGACGCAACTCTATTATCTTCAACACTGGTGCTTTGGGCACACCGGCTAGGATTGGAAAAAAATTACTCACCGTTCTAGGATAATGATCTTTGGGGTATGCGGGCGAGCCTGAATGATTATGGGAATTCAGGATGGAACTGGTAGAGACTGTTGAGTCAATGGTTTGGATATTGAGTTGAAGGATAATGTGGATAATCAATATGTGACACAGAGGAGTCTAGGCTGAGTACTTTCGGTATTAAGCTCTTGGGAATCTGGTGGTTGGACCAGGCGTGAGATTAGTAGTCTTGGGGAATGGCTTAAGGATATTTACTTATCGGTCAAGTAAGGGATGATGGGAAGTCA
Organism: Lactuca saligna; assembly: GCF_052625555.1. Taxonomy (NCBI): domain Eukaryota; kingdom Viridiplantae; phylum Streptophyta; class Magnoliopsida; order Asterales; family Asteraceae; genus Lactuca; species Lactuca saligna. The sequence continues at coordinate 141,708,639 of NC_136421.1, read as the reverse complement.
TGGTGCATTATGCAAATGCATGATTTCATATCAGTGAGATGAGTTTTGGGGCATCTATATGTTGGGTTTTGTGCATTCTAACACTCTTATGGTGTACATGCAACCCTGTAAACCTTGGGTTTATGTTTTGTCTATTATACATGCAAATAAGAACTTTCCAAGGCTTTAATCCTAACTAGCATACTATGATGCAACTATACTACAAAGACTAGTTAGATGACATACCTTTTGGTGTAGCTTGATGTCTTTAAGCTTTAAGAGCTTAGCCCTAATAGTGTGGAAGCCTCAAGTGGAATCACAAATCACCAAAACACCTTGGAAGACTTTGAGAATAAGAATACTTTGGTTCTCTCTAGTGAAATCGGCTAGCCCTCTTAGTGTACCCACACTAGTGCCAATTTCACCAACCAAGAACATCTTTATATAGTTTGTAGACTAGGGCTAAATCAATGACCTTTCATTTCATATGATCCATGGGTTAAACACTCCATGGACTATCCATGAAAGCTTAGCCCAACCTAAATGAACTTCGCCAATCACACACTTATATCTAAGAGTCCATATTTAATTAGTTCATTTTGATCAATTAATTAAGTCTTGATCAATAGTAATTAAATAATATGATTCCATATTAATATATTAGAACTTACAATATATTAATATAAATCATAAATATACTATTCTCAAAAGACTATCCATATATAAATTGTGCCGGTGAAGTGCAACCCAAATAGACCATGCCGGGTCGGGTCAAGTACATACCAAATATAGTTATGGACTTAGACATTAATCCAACACTATATGCCAAGGGTGTAAAATGCAGGATTCCAGGGTAATGAATGGGTTTGGTTCGATAGTAGCTTACGCAATTTTGATGTCTCTCGGGCTGGTTCTATTTGTAATAGAGCCACGACATGTTGGAATCAGGAAAATATGGGTAGTTGGTGATCGTATATGATAAGAGGTTGTTATGTAGGTGTGTTTTGGCTCAACAATCGAGTAGGTGTCCGGTGTTCCCCACAGTTGGGAAGCAAGTTGGGACCAGGGAGGTCCTGGTTGTTCTTGAGGATAAGCAGTTATGTGGCAGCAAGATTAGTTGTAGTGGTTTCAGTAATTTGGGGTATGTGTGTGGAGTTGCTTGTTATTTGGGGCATATACTAAATTGTTTATAGTTGGACTAAATAATATCAGTAGTGGAGTATCCAGTTGGGAGATAAGTGTAGTGAACTCGACAATGATTCGATATGGGCGGTCTGTCAGGGAGACAGATCATCTCAAGACTGCAAATTTTAGACGGAGTAGCATGATCCAAGGAATTTGTTCATCTTCGGTTTTTAGAACCATGCAAGGGTTGTTTTCGGTTGCCTTGGAAAGTGTATGGAATGCTTGTGGTTGCGGTCGTGTTGCTCAAGTTGTCTAGCATGTCAGGAGTGGTAAGGAATGATTTCAAGGATGAAATCTAATTTAAGTGGGGGAGATTTGTAACACTCCATTTGAAATTAAATAAAATGAGTAAATAAATAATAAATTCTAAAACCCCGATATGGATAATATATTTTATTGTAGCTCTAAATCAATAATATTTAGCAGGGTGTTGGTATCGGGGAGCCAAATGATATATATTGAATTTTCTGGGGATAAACATAATATCTGGATTAGTTTGTAAAGAACTTTGAAGGTTGAGGGTTGTTTAATAAATTATGGATATAATTTGAAAAGGATTTCGGAAGTTAGGGTGTGTTTAGTAAATTAAGGACTTATTATGAAAAGGATTCTTGGAGGCAGTGGCTAAAGGGTAAATTCTAGATTTAAATTAAAAAAGATCTTGAAGAGAGGGGATGCATGGTAATTCTTAAGTTGAAAACATTTCTTATGGCGAGGGACCAAACATCTAATATATGCATATATTTGAAGATGGACACGGGTTGAACCCGTCACCCTCATTAGCCTCTATATATATAACATAACCTTACATAAACCCTAACCCTACAAAAAGATTTACAACTGCCACCCAACTTATAACTCCTCCATCTGGCCGCCGCCTCCAACTTCCTCATCGCTACCTTGCACCACCGAATCGCCACCGCTACACCACCGCCTCTGAAGATGAAGGTTGTCATTGGGCGCTATGGTAGTAGACGAACTGAAGAGGCCAACCTTGGGTATCTGTGCTGCTGTTCGCTGCTGCAACTGTTCCCGACGAAGCAAACATCACACATTTTTTGCTAGCAGTATCGAAGACTGACAAGGAACCTCCATGGGGATGACATCACGTAATGTTGGAAATCAAAACGGCGAATTTGTCGTCCAGTGTGCCGCTACCGTCAACCCCAGTCGCATCTTCTCTATGTTCCATTAGTGTTACGCCTAGTTGCATCCTCGCCACCGTAGTTTCGAGTGACCATCTTCCATTGTGCTCCAGTTGCCTCCTAGCTCCCAACGCGGCTCAGATGGGTGTGTTCTCGGTATTTCATCTTGTGTTAGTGACTCTGTCATAGATTGGATGCCACGTGTTTGTGTTGCTTGGTCAGAATCAAAAGAATCCACCACCACCACCACCACCATGAGGTGGTAGCTGCCACCCTCTACTACTGCTCGCCACCACAACGGTGGCTGTGTGTGTATTTTATTGTGTGTGTTTACTTTTTTGGATATTTGTTGTATGTATGTTATACCATTTTATCTTGGCCAGAATAATCAAGGAAAAACCCATAACCACCACCGTGAGGTGGTGGCTGCCACCTTCTGCCACCACCAGCCATCGTGTTGGGTGGCGGTGTACACTATGTGATTGGATTATTAGTGTAGATACTTGGACATATTTATCCTAAAATCATAACCACAACAGTGATGTGGTGGCTGCCACCGTGAGCTACCTTTGACCACCACTACTCGAATTGGTAGTGGGTGGTGCCCGACTTATTCAACCTTATTTGAACTAATGAAACCCTAATTAACCTAAAAACCTAATTTGATTTAATTGGCTTGTAATTTGGTTGGAAACCCTAATTAGCATTTGGAAAACCCTAATTTTGGAAATGTGTATTTTGGATTTATCGGGACCTGCATTTGCACCATTAGATTTGGAATTTTGAATTACACCCGCCACATTATATATTTGGACTAGTGGAGTGGTGGACTTAATTTTAAGTCCTTAATGGATTAAGTAGGAACAGTTAACCCTAATAATCAGTTTATGTTAAAAACCCTAATTAGGGTTTGGGTTCTTGTTGGGCCATTTCTTAGACTAGGTTTCGGTGGGCCTTTGTGGGCCAAATGGGAACAAGTTTGTGGACTAAGGAAATTATTGTGTTTTAGGATAAGGCCCATTGGAAAGGCTTGGGCCTAATTTGGAAAATTATGCCATAAATGGGCCATAATTAGGCCTTGATGATTATGAGATATTGGGGCATCAGAATGCAAAGTGTTTGGACTAGAATAAATAGATGGGCCTTAAGATAAGCCCATGTAGAGGTTTGGGCCCAATTTGGAAAATTAGGACATATGATCGGTCTTGTTGATTATTAGGATTTTTGGCCTTCAAAGTGTGAGTTTGGGCCATGTTTTTGTGTCAACATGGATTGGGGGTAAGGTAACCTTTTTCCCTAAGCATGGACTTATGGTTATGTGTTGGAACCCAATTATTAATTGGGTGTTGTTTTGATGTTGATAGTTCGGGAATGTGTTAACCAACAACTAGAGTTTTATACACGGGACTTCGGTAGTGTGAGGTGAGTCTCCTCACCATACCAATGGGTTGAAGGCACCAAGGCCGACCCTTTTATCTAGTTGTGATTCTTATTGCGGTTATGCTATCGATACATTATGTATTTATGTGAAGACCATGTGGTGGTTCCCATGACAATGGGTTATATGTGGTATGCTAGTTGTTTTAGTGGTATTTGGTATGCTAATTGTCTTTGTGATACTTGCACGGAAGACCCCAAGGGGTTCCCGACGCAGTGAGATATAAGACCATCAGGGGGTTTCGTTGGCACTCCAGGATAAGAGCATATGAGGGTTCCCATGGCAGTGTGCTAAGACCATGAGGGGGTTCCTATGGCACCAGTGTATCACACCCTCAAACCTGGACGGCAAAAACATCCTGGGGCGGATGACTTCATTGTATAATATCATAACAATTGAATATAAATGAAACATAACAACCAAACAACATACAATGAGATAACAACTTACATTGTTTACATATTGTATTTGTTCACCAGTTTCAAAAAAGTGACAATAGTAAAATTTCGTAAAGTTGCACCACTTGATCTCATAGCTGAACTGATTACCTGTTGCTGGTTCCCTAAGAATGCAAGCCATTTTGAAATGTGTCAACTAAAAAGTCGGTGAGTTCATAAGCATTTTTGTAGAAAAATGGTTTTAAACTTGTTTAGAATAGTTCTCGTAGTACTTTTAGAAAATCCGATATTTTCTACGAAAATGGTTTGTAAGCCTCGTTCCAATACTGTGAATATACGCATGTATGCCCTTTGTTTTCTTTTGTTTGTATTTGTAAAGAGTGCGTTTCCAGAAAATCCGAAATCGAAGGTAATTCCTTTGTATCTTTTCCTTGTCAAGTAATAACGAATAACTCCTGAAAAATGCAGTATTTTCTTAAAGGTGAACTGTGGTTTTAAACCCTAAAACCACAATGGAAGTGAATATCGTATGGAAAATAGTTTATAGTTTTAGAAAACCTTTGTTTTTCTTTTGTTTGCGATTGCCAGGAGTGTGTTCCCAGAAAATCCCTTATTTTCTAATGCATGAAAAACTGTAGTCTTAAACCCTAAGACCAGAAGTGTAAGAGAATGAATACTTGAAAAATAATTTTCTACTTTATAGTTTAATTAAACCAATGAAGTGTAAACTTCCCATAAACCGAAATAGTATGTTAATCCCTATGTGAGTTCTTATAATCATACTAATATGACTCATATGACTGAACACGACATTCTTTAAACGTCGGAGCCGGGGGACCTTTGTCACCCTAGACACGCCGGTCTTACTGTAAGGAACAACTGAGGTGTAGGGTTGTCAATCCCATATATATCTATACACAACTCTCTCGCTCTCTCTCCAAGAGACTTTGGTTAAAATGGAGGACTTACGGTGTACACTAGATAGGTATGATGTAGAAAAGCCTCACAAAGAGCATTAACGAATTTACGCGAACTTTGATTCCACTTGTTGAATAATGGAAAATGATATTACTAGTGTAAATTTATGACCGAAGTTTTATGACACGCATTTTACAGCTTTATGACATACGCCATATAACTTGTACTTTTAAAAGCTTTATGATGGACAAATTATGACATGCAAGTTTTTCTGTCGTAACAATTCTGTTATATATATCGTTTTAGTTGAATTATTTATAACACTTTTTATAAACAATCATTAATGGAATTGTCTACTTGTAATATATGTTGTGTAAATAGCATAAAACTCTAAGTTTTTAAAACATTAAAATGATTACAACACATTACGACTATTTTACTATAAATATCATTTTTTAACAAAATAAACTAATTTTATAGTTTGCTCAACACACCAAAGTTTAGTTTTTGAGTTTTGTAACATAAATTATTTTATTTCGTTTTAACGCCAATAAATCACCATTTTTTTGCCAAAAACACAAATATATTATCAACACTACTTTATGATTTTTAGCATACATTAAAAACCTTTTTAGTTGAGAACTTGTTCCCTCTTCAACTCAAGACTATGATGCAAGAAATTATACAAAGTATAAATTTAATCTAGAAACATATACATTATAAATCTCGAGTTTATGGATGATTAGCATGAAGTAATCAACATTTCAACCACAATATGTAAGATGCATGCTATTATCCAAGGGTTAAACACATTACACACCGGTACATGAAATTATCCAATGGCCAAATGAGATTTTGTCTTGTATTCCCCCCCCCCCCCCCCCCAAAAATAAAAGTCTGAAAAACACAAAAAGGAGTGGGGTATGAAGCTCACCTTGGAGTTTTCGAGTGGTAGAAGGAAATTTCGAGCCTAGCTTGTGTTCTTGGTGAGATCCTTGAAATGGTGGTGTTTCTAAGAGTTTAACACACAACAAAAGTGTGTAAATGAAATGTTCTTAGCATAAACATGAAGCAAAACACTTTGAATTTAACATAGACCTTACCAAGAAGCCTAGAATTCGATTTTTGATGATGATGAACTTGAGATTTTTGAGTGAATAATGGAGGATGTTCTTGAGAGTAATGTGAGTGAAGATGAAAATGTGAAGAATATGTGTGTGTGTTCGGCCGAATAAGAGAAGGAGGGTGGAAGAGAAGTTGATTTTCTTAAATCTTGATAGGATACTTGCATGGTTTTATGGGAGGTAAAAGCCTTGATGTATGATGGATAATTAAGAGGTGGCAAGACAATTTCTCTCATCTTCCCCCTTTTTTTTAAAGCTATAACCGATCCATGGGGTTTTCGGTCCAAAGAGCGGCCCAAAAAAATAGTGGGCTCCAATTTTTGGCTTAGCCCAAAAAGTGTTTTCGGCCCAAAAAGAGTTTTCAGTTCCTTTAGGGCCTAAGAAAGGTTTTTGGCCTAAAGAGACCCAAAGGAAAAACCCTCGGCCCAATAAGGCTAAATGAAATAGTTATTGGCCCAATAAGGCCCATTAAAGGGTTTTTGGTGCAATGTAAAGTCTAATAAAAGTTCTTGGTCCATTAAGGCCCAAAAGAGGTTTTTGTCCCAATAAGACTACTTGAAGAAGTTATCGGCCCAGTAGAGCCCAATGAAGAAGTCTCGGTCTAAAAAGGGTTTTGGGCCGAGAATTCTTGGGCTAAGGCCCAAAATTGATTGGACTTGGCTTATTGGATCGAGTTTTGGACATGCATGAGTGTGTTTCGGCTTGAATCACAATGTATGCACGTATGAATTTGAATGACTTTGTAGTTTGAATTTTGTTAGTAAGGCACAACAAGGTTACAAAAAGGGATTTGTTGTGAACAAGCTTCTCATCTTAAACCATAAATTGCTAGTTGTAACATAGTGTAAGACCTTGGAGGGTTTCCAAGGCATTCTTATATGTTTGTATGATTAGCTTATATGTTTGAATGTATGGTTTGATTGGTAGCTATTTAAGACCATGTGGGGGTTCCCATGATAGGTAGTTAAGGCGACGTGGGGGTTCCAGTGGCACTCGGTGGAAGACCTTGGAGGGTTTCCGTGGCATCCCTATATGTTTATATTCATGACTTTTGTAGTTGATATGATTTATGTCATTATGAGTATAAGACCTTGGAGGGTTTCCATGGTATCCTTATATATGTATATACATGGATTATGCAATTGATATGATTATGTGATTATGTGGGTTAAGCTCTGGGGAACTCACTAAGCTTCGTGCTTACAGTGTTGTTTATGGTTTCAGGTATCATCTGTTTGGAGCTGAAGGGCCAGGATTGATTGTAGCGCACACATCCTTGTTTTCCACATTATGTAATTTTTGGACGTAACTTTGATAAAATTTTTAATTAGGCAATGTTTTTGAATGATTGGATGAAGTAGCATTTGTGTTTGACTATAATGAAAAATGAAATTTTTACCCTTGATTTTTGGGTCGTTACATATCCTAGCTTGAGTGAGACGTGTAGGTGAGACTCATTTTGTTATGCTAGCTTAGGTGAGACCCATGGACAAGGCTCGATTGGCTATGCTATCTTGGGGGAGAGGAAATTTCATTCATTTAAGGTTATGCTTAAGGTATGCGGTATTGGTGGTGGGTCCACAGGCCAGTGATGGAACGTTGGAAAGATGAGGGTGTTCTATGATCTTAACGTTTAATTGGATTAAATGGTGTTACGGTGTATCGTGAATTAGTAAGTGTATGACTCATGAAGGTGGGACTTGGTAGTGACTTGCAATGTTGTGGCATTATAACAAGTTTGGAGTAATGAAGCTGAATAATCTGCAGGTTGGGTCAGTGTTGCCGATAGGATAGGGTAGCCTTTATCAGTTAGACTGTTGGGCAGAATCTCGTTGTGCGATCATAAATGATATTGTCAGTTTCAGCAAATGGGTAAGGATTCTGCATCCCAGTTTATTAGAAGGTCAGAAAGGAATAAGGAGATCTCGTATAGATCAAATAAGCAAATATTTTGTTTTCATGATGAGATTTATACATTGGTTTGGCACCAATGGTTGATACTTGTGATGGGTCACCTTTATTTTAAGTTTCAAGGTTATCGACATCGGTGAGTGGTTAGGGATTATGTTTTCCAATTATCAGCATGATAATTTAGGGTCAGAGGGATTCGTTCATTTCGGGTTGCGGAGTGGAGTTATTATGGATGTGATACACGATGGTTTTACCTATCTGAAAGGTTGACATGACTTTGGGTTTTCAGCTTTCAAGTGGGGCAGTCAGATTTTTCTTTCGTTGCCTGAGAACTGAGTGCTAAGGTTCACTTCTTTGTCAAGGTTTGTAATTTTTGCTAATATTGGGCTTTGATAATAGTGTTGGAAGGTGTTCGTCTATATGAGATTACTTCTCAATCCTAATAGGAATTTGGGATGTTCTGGCATGGTTATCTGGTGTGGCAGAGTAAGTTCTAAGGAATGATTTCGAGGACAAAATCTAATTTAAGTGGGCGATAGTTTTAAAACCCATTTTCCCAAATGGTTCGATTTAGGGAATTAAGGAGTCAAAATCATGGTTTTTGGGGAAAACTAGGTGTCGCGATTTGACTTTAGGGTGGTCACGACGTTACAAGCCAAAGTGAGGAACGTGTATCTAGACTGTGGTCATGATATGATATTGAGGATGTGTAATATTCGTCACTCGAGGTATTATTTATTTTAAAATGTTCGTTAATTATTATTAGACTATGAGTTTGATAATTGGACTATTGAGTGGACCATTAGCAAGTGGACCGTGTTGTTGGGCTACCTAGAAGACTTATGATAGGCGTAAGCTTAGCGTACGTGAGGCATAGAGGGTCATTGGATCCGGGGGACGCATGCACGTACGTGAAACGTACAAAGGAGTACGCAGAGCTTACATGAGCAGACTCAAAACTCTAATTTTTTGGGTTTAAGCCATATAAATACCACACTATGATTCAAACCCTAGCCTCCTTACCTGTCTATGAACCTCTGAAACCCTAAATAGCCCTGACTCTTCACCCTTGTATGTTTTTGTCCTTGTGAAGTCCTTAGTGGTGATTAGAAGCTTGGAAGGAGAAGTAAGGAGTTAGAGAAGAAGAACTTGAGTATCTTGAGCTCAAGGATCCGAAATTATACCACCTGTTGGCAATCATTCGAGGTAAAAAGCTTCCATCTTGCCTCATGAATGCTTAGATCTATGTTTATGGAGTTTTAGACATCTTAAGGTCCCAATAATGGATTTTAATGGTTTAACATTCTTCCTAGACCTAGGGCTGCCACTCTTAGTTCTAAATGTGTCCCACTATCAGTAAAGTTTCGATCTTTGAAGTCTTTTTGTGACCATGCATGAGATCTTGCCATTTCCATGGAAGTTAGTTGCTATTTTCAAAGTTTGGGTCCATTTCTGTGAGTTACAAGCCACCATGTAATTGACTTTATGAGTTAAGACATGTTAAGGGACTCAAATCTGTAATATGGGCTTAAGGTCTTAATAGAATAAGCACTTTTTGAAGTTTATGGATTAACAGGGTAGTATGTTGGGCGTACAAGCCAGTACTCACAATGTACAATCCATGCAACAGTACGCTTAGCATACAGAGGAGTACGCCAAACGTACTCTCAAGTTTTAGGCTTTGCGACGTTTGGGCCTTGGTTTGGGCCAATATTTGGACTTAGCAGTTTTTGGGCCTTAATGGGCCATCAGAAGTGAAATAATGGGCTTGGAAAGATTAGATGGAACTGGGCCTAGGTTATGGTCCAAATTAGACCAAGGGTAAAATGGGCATTTTACCGTAAGAAAGATTTTTGATTTTGACTAAGTGTTATTGTGATAACGTTAGTTGGGGAGTCGCGGAGGTAGCCGATTGAGATTCCGTACCAAGAGATTCAGCAGCCAGCCTTGTGAGGCGAGTTTTCCTCTAGTAGGAATGGGTCAAAGACACCAATGTCGACCCGTTTATGTATGTTAGCATATGTCAGACTAAGGTCCTACGTCGGGCTGTGCCCGATGTAGGTTTATATGTTTCTGAACTTCGGTCTGATGCCGGGGTAAGCCTAAGGAATGTTTGTATGCTTTATGTCTTTGTAATTCTTGCATGTATCTGTTTGTATGTTTCCGGACTCCGGTACGATGCCGAGGCAAGCCCGAGGAATGTTTATATGCTTCCGAATTTCAGTCCGATGCCAGGCGGGGCCCGAGGAAAGTTTATACGTTCATGTTATGTGTTTATGTTTATATGTATTTGTTGATATGCTTATGTATACCAGACTTCGGTATGATGTCGGGTAGGGCCCAATGCCAGACTTCGATCTGATACCGAGGGGGACCCGATATAGTGGGTTCTGCTCAAATTATGTGTTATGTGTTTATGTGATTATGTGTATGGTATGTTTTAGTTTGGGGAGACTCATTCAACTTCGTGCTTACAGTTTTCAGTTTTGGTTTCAGGTACTTCTGCTAGTAAGGGGAAGAGCTCGGGATGAATGCATAGCACACACCATAGCGTTCAGCCTGGGATGATTTATTCTAAGGTTTGTGACATATGATTTTGATATATTGACAGATGTTATGATATTTTAGAGATACACGACTTATGATTTTATATGATGAATGATATGCATTGTTTTTATTAACGATTTAAAATGAAATTTTTAGACTGTATTTTTGGGATGTTTCAGGATGTCATGACATGACCAAGGAGGATTTATCGATTAGATTGTATTGTTATGGTCACAGCGTGACCAAGGCGGATTCACATTGTGATGCTTATTGAGTGGATTACCCGTAACCAAGGTAGCGGATTTGGACTGAGATTAGTTGTAATCGGAATGAGTGTGTTCTCATGGCGTGGCCAAGGGCTGGTCACGACGTGAGGTTCAATGGTTGATATAGTTGGCTATTGAATTTGACTTTGATTAACTTGTTGACATGGGTTGACTTCTGGTTAAGATTGTTGGCTTTAGTGTATCTGCTAAGGTTGGACCTTATATGTTTTGATAGGAGTATCGTAGCATCTATTGCGTGGCATGGAGTTGTGGTTTAGCTAATTTCATGAGTCAAGATAGTCTTCTCAATATACTTAGTAGGATGCTAGCTGTCTTTATGAGTTTTATATTGTGTGTTGGGATAGGCCCATGCAAGGTTGGTCCCATTGGTATGCATGTCGGGTTAGCCCCATTGGTATGCACATTGGGTTAGGCCCATTTTCATGTTGGGCTGAGTCGATCGGTATGCATGTTGGGCTAGGCCCATTTGCATGTTGGGTTGGGCCCATTGATATATTGGGTGGGGCCGATTTGTATGTCGTGATGGGCTCGTTGAATGGTATGGCGTATTTTGTGAAGTTAGTAAACTTTTTTATTAAAGTTTTTGGTTTAAACATTTTCAGATACTTCCAGTTCCAAAATGAAGGGCCCCGACTTGAATGCAATGCATCCTAAGAAGGCTTTTCTGCATTGATTACTTTTTATTTACTAATACATTTCAAATGTGTTGGTTTTGGAATATATTAATACATGACTTGATGGTTTAGAAATGAAAATTTTTTATACTATTTTTAGGATGTTACACTACCAAGATTCTATATCGGATCTTGAACAAGATAAATGACTTAGAGTCATGAACACTGTCACACCCTGAAACCGATGGCGGAAACGTTCCGGGGTGGAGGACGTCATGTAGTATCGCAACCAATGTACATTGTAAGCATAGTAAACACAAAACATTACATTACATATGAATAATTACATTTTTTTGAAAGCAAAGTGTTACAAAAGTTATACATATATATCATATGAACAAAAGTTAAGACGAGTCTTCTATATGCTCCGTCTTCTCCAAAAGATCATTGTGTACCTGTCTAATGCGGACCTGAGAATACAAGCAGTTTGAAAATCAGCATAAAGCTGGTGAGTTCATAAGAGGTTTGGTTTCTGAAAATGTACAAGTTTACTTTGGTTTCTAAAAAAGTTTTGTTATCCAAGAAAATCCCATATTTTCTTATATGTGAAGTTTGTTTATCTGTTTGTTATACAATCCGATTATGTACAGTTTGTTATCCCAGGAAAAACCCTTATTTTCCTTAGAAGTTTGTAGTCGGTTATAGGTTCTGAAAGTAATGTACAATTGTCTACCATACTTTATGTGTTCGCGTGATGTTTCCTGAAAACCTGATTATCCTAGAAAAGTACATTAGTTTTAACACGTATATAAAACTAATAAATAAGTATAAAAGTATTCATACTCTAAATTGTGAGTTCCATAACCATACTATAGACTGGATAAGGCTCGAAACAGGGGCCAATATCTTTTTATGACTTTTGTCACCCTTGAACCTTTCGGTTCGACTGTAGCTAGCATCCAAGTGCGGGATTTTCAATCCCGTAAAGATCTATACACTCAAGTCACGTTCTCCCTCAAAGAGATTCTGGTTACAGGGGTAGACCTACACTCTCGTAACTAGGGGGAGTGTTACAAGGACGTGTCTCCAATCTTAAGATTAATGAATTAAAAGCCAATAAAACAGGAAATTCTGATTAATTAGTCCTTCACTCTCGTAACTAGGGGGAGTGTTATCAAGGACTTGTCTAAAAGTTCTAAGTCTAATGTTACTATTCCTCCACTCTCGTAACTAGTGGGAGTGGTAAGGTTCTAAGTTTAATGTTATTATTCCTTCACTCTCGTATCTACGGGGAGTGGTAAAGTTCTAAGTTTAATGTTATTAGTCCTGCACTCTCGTATCTACGAGGAGTGATATCAAGAACATTTTAAAGTTTTAAGATTCATGCTTTTAACAATAATGATATGGAAATTAATTTGTGAAATATCAAATATAACATTTTAAAATAAGTTTCACAAATAATATTACGGTTTACTCTACAAGTTGAACGATTGGTTAATACAGTTTTCTAGTGTTAAAAGCATACAAAATATGTAACATTTCAAATGAAATCATAAGTTTGAGTACAAGATTTCCTTGTACATTTGCTTCTATTCTCCCCCCCCCTGAAAACATTGAAAACATGGAAAAACGTAGGGGTATGAACTCACCAGTCGAGAAGTGTGTCGGTCGGATGCTATGTGTCGGTTTGGGGCTTGAGAATGCGTGAGGTTTCTATGTAATATGAAAAGATACACATTTGTATCTTATTAGACCCTGAACCACTAATCAAATATGAATAAACACTTCGAGATGCGAAAACACTTCAATACAAGTGTTCGGAGTGACCCGGGTGGCATCTATGGATGGGTATGGCTTGGATATGGAGTATACTCTTCAAGAGTAAACTCCTAATGGAGTTTACGACCCTAAGTCCAACTCCCCATGAGTTTATGGCTGTAAAATCATGGTGGGGGTGTTCTTGGGTGTTAAATGGTCTTACAACTCTTGTGGGTAATACTAGGCTTGGTTTTAAGGCATTGGAAGGTAATTTGAACAACTTAAGGACCATTTGAGGAGTTTACGGCTGTAAACTTTCATGTAGCCAACCTTGATGTGTTTCGGTGGTCATAGGTTAATTACAATGCACAAAGGAAGGTTCTAAGGTTGATTCCATGGCTTAGGAAGTGATTGGGACTTGAATTGACCTTGGAAAAGGAGTTTACGGTCTATGAAGGTGTTCTTGGTGAGTTTACTACCTTAAAAACATGAGTTTACGACACTAAACTCATGTTTGTCCATGATTCATGTGATTTGGTGGTTGAAGGTTATGCATGCTAAGTTCTAGACCCATTTCTAAGCCATACAAGGTGTTAAGGGCACTTAAACAACTATTGGAGGATTTAAGGGTCTAAGAAACGGTGTTTACAGTCCAAGAATGTTCTTGGTCCATAAACTCAAGTTTGACCCATTTGTGTATGTTTTGGTGCATCTTTTGAAGGATTATAAGGTTCTATACTCTCATAGAAGCTTTTAGAGGTGTATAAGGGGCAAAATAACACCTTAAAAGGTGTTTATGGTCCATGAATGAGGGTGTACGGTCCAAGCATGTTCTTGGACCGTAAACTCAAGTTTACTCCCCAAATGGTGAGATTTTGGTGTTCTAAGTCCATTCCTGCAAGTCCAATGGTCTTAACTAAGCACTAGAAGTGATTTGGAGGGGTTTTGGGCTTCAAAACCCTCTTTAAAGGAGTTTACGGTTTTGGGAGGGTTCCCAAACCATAAACACATGTTCTTGATGGTTTTTGGTAGTTTAAACACAAATTTGGATGATAAACAAGCTTAGAAACATGCTATGATAGATTACTTACCAAATTGAAGCTTGAAAGGGGTGATTTTGGCTCAAATTCGAGTTTTAGAGAGAGAGAGAGAGTAGTGAGAGAAAGATATGAGGTGGTGTTAAAATGCTAAATTGAAGTTCACTCATCCTTTATATAAGGCTTAAGTTTGTGTCCCGATGGAAATCTACCTGATACTGACGTTAGACGGGGCTTTTGGTCGTACCTGATTTAATTGTTGTAACCCGACGGAATAAAACTAAAATTTTTCCAAATAATAATTTGGGGCATTTTCATGTGTTTCTAACGGGTTTGAATACTTACGAGATCATAATACAAGTTTTAAGTTAAATGAATTAACCCAAAATGTTAGCGGAAAGTTTGAAAGGTAGACGGGTTTTGCTGACGGGAACTGGTTATCGTAATGGAAAAAATTTTGGGTTGTCACAAACACTGAGATGTAATCCATGTCTAATAATAATGTATGGGCTTGATTAATCTTCCTCTGTATAGCAAGGCTAGAAGGAGTAAGTAATTCTTTTAGACAGAATAAAAACATGGAGATCTAAACATATTTAGTAAGACTTGTTAGAAAAGACTTTAATCATACTCATGTCATTGACTATGATAAATCCTTTTCTCATATAGATATAACTAGACTAACAACAATATTATTACCATACGACATATTGTGCTTATGAGATATGGAAAATAGATTTCAGGAAGATTCGTATTCCTCAATATACATTTACTTGAGGATATCTATATAGGTTAGCTTGGAGGTTTTCTTAATCAATGTTATCCTGATAGAATGTGTAAGACTTAAGATCCATCTAGGGATATAAAGCAAACATCTCAAGGATAGAATCGTCAAATATGAAATCACAAGGTATGCTTTGATATCAAATGAAGATGACATATTTTTTTACTAAGAAGTAGTGGGAGGATAGTAATATTCCTAATATTTTATGAATGAAACATACCTAATCATTTTCAATTACATTCCGCTATGCAAGGTCATTTAACCTTGACTCAGAAAGTGTTTCTAAAATGAAAGATAAACGAATGACAAGATACATTTTCGGAATGTAAAATCTAAGGATATATATATATATATATTAAAAGTTGTAAATCTTTATGCATATGTTGAGAATATCTTAAAAGAGATCAGGATACATGGTTCCTTTGGAGGACTCCTAAAATTGCCACATGGCACCATGTTGACCTTGCCTCAAATAAACCTAACACATAGGTTTAAACTATATCTGAAAATGATTTCACAAATGAATTTGTCATTTATGTCATATTATGCACAAGACTAGGTATATGATCATGCTATGAACATATCATAAGATACAAATGAGATAAATGGGTAAGTCACTAGATGACTATAAGGACATTCTAAGAGTAGTTAAGAAGAACTAAGAGAATGTATATGATATAATCAGTTTTGAATAAGATCTTTATGTAAAGTGCTACAAAAAATGCTTATTTCAAAACAAATATATATATAATTCTGAATTCATTATGGTATGAAATGTAACTTTTGTTGGAATAATGTCCAAGCAAAACATACATTCACAATCTACTAAATAAGAATACACTACTACTTTAGAAGTTGAAATCAAATATGATTGGATGAACAAGATTATTGGAAACCTATGTTGAGTCCTTCCATTCAAGGAGCAAATAGAAATCTTTTGTTATCTATAAAGTGTACTTAATTAAGCTAAGAAACTCTATATCACGTCAGAATACCAATAATATTCTCCAAGATATTTTACTATATTTAGACTAATGTCAAATATATAGATTATAGTATTCACAAAATTCACACAAATTAAGTTTAGTCAGACTCGTTAGTAAAGTCCTTGTTATAAGCTATGTATGAATGATCACACTTTAGCTATAGGACTTCATTATTCTACAAATGGGATTTGATTTGCATTTATTATGTGGATATTGGAACATTATAACATCAACTATTGTATGGTTTTTGATATATTGAGATATGATCATCACTATAATACTTGTTGTGTTATATATTAGCATGTTTAATTTATGAATAATATTAATATTATAATAGTTCATAGTAGATTATAATTGTGGGTGCAACTAAGAAGTAAGACTAATATGAATTGGATTGGTTGACTCTTACTAGATGAAAGTAGGCAGGTGGTTGTAAGTAAGAGTTGTAGGTACTTATCAGAGAACTGATACTGGATACACCCACATCAAGATCACCTCATAGATCGATGTTATGAGCGATACCTATTAAAATGTACTATCTTTGTACCCTTAAAAACTAAGATACATAGTGAGATTAAGTATAGGGAATGTTATGCTTTGATATGGTTACATGTTGATCCTTAACCAAGTAGTTATAAAATCCATTTTCATGTATGGTGTGAACTATACGAGAGGCTTATATAGTTAAGTTGGGATTTTTCTCCTCTTATGCATTGAGAGTTATACATCTAATGTGTGCTACCCAAAGTTGGTAACCAAATAGGACTAGTTGTGATCCAAGTCTCATGTTCAATAGGATGTCCATAACAAATGGATAACTGATAAACTTACGTTATAAATCTATTGAAACTTTGATCCTTTGGGAATTGGATGTTGATGAATGACATTCTTCATCGTGTGTTATTGGGGGAAGTGAAATGTTGTTAGACGTTCATTGCTTTCTATATTAATCTATGATGACTCTTGTGCAAATGGGAAAGTGAAATATTTTTATGCCCAAGATACATTATAGAATGATATTTTCTAATTACGTATGATCCTATAGGGTCAAACCGTATAGAAAGTTACTACTAATTGATTATTTATTAGAGTAATTTTGATTATTAATAAATATTAACACTTGTATTTTATTGGAAAACATTATTTTATGAAAATAATATTTTACCAACATTTTGGGACTTATTGTTTCTAGGATATAACAATAATAAATAGAACAAATCGAATAAAATAACAAAGCATGATTACTAATGTTATGTACATTGTTTTAGGCAGTTAAATAGTTATGAGATTGTGTTAAAAACACTCCACTTTGACTCTCTTAGACTCAAATATGTAAGTATAATTCATGGTGAAGTGTTTGAGTATTGTCTTTGTTTATTGCACCTCCATGCTTCTAAGAAGGCACCATACTTTCATTTATCATTTGGTCTGAATTGTTAAAATTATGGTAGTATATAGAGAAGAGTAGTTAATCAAAAACTAGTAGTTTTGGGCCACCATTTCTTCTCATATAGGCCTAGCATTTTTGTGAGTTTTTCCCTCTTGCTCCCTTCCTTCTTCTTGGAATTTGATGCCAGAGTAAAGGTGTTATATGTTGATTCTCTTTAAGATTCATTTGGTATGAACTTTTAAATCTAAAGAACAACATATATATATATATATATATATATATATATATATATATATATATATTTAGTGGTATTTCCTTGCTTGGTGGATACTTCTAGAAAGCTTCTATTTTGGATCTTCTTTCCACCTTTATCAACTTCCTAATTTTCAAAAGGAATCAAAGACTTCTAAGGTTGTAAGCTCTTTCCTTATATGGATGTGTTTTAATATTCATAGGCTTTACAAATGATCCTTGGTAGGGAAACTAGTTGTAACACCCAGATCCATGTATGAATTTATATCTTGAGTATTAAATCTAAATGCTGGATTTGATCTTTTAGTCTTAACCATAGCATGGTGAAAGGCATACCATGGCATGGTGATTTCCTTGTCACCATGTCATCATATCCGTTGATGCCATGATGTGGTGCCTTCATGAGCCTAAAACCATAGGGCTTTGTTTTTTTTTTGCCCTATTTAAGGAATGATGGGGTTAGCTTTTCCTTGAATCTCAGCCTCTACCCCTCCAAAAATGTTCTCCCAAAACCGTAGCCTCTTTTCTATCCACTAAGCCACTTTGGTGTATTTGGTAGCATTCTTTAAAGAAGAAAATTACCCCTTGTTGATGATGAAGTGGTCATTGAAGAGGTCGAACATTTATTGTATATCATTGACCTTTTTAAGTGTTCAAATCTATACCTTGCTGGTTTAACTTCATAAATCTAGATTATTTTTAGCATTCTAGTCCCTTTTATGGAGTTGATGAAAGTAAAGAGAAGATATTCTAATAAATCTTGAAACTTTATCAATCCTACGTTTCCCAAGAGTTTTTTACCCTTTGGATCTATAGCCACAAATTGTTTGGAGCCATGCAACGAAACAAGATCTTAGTTTTCCCTTTTGACCTAAAATGGAGTGGGGATTGCATGGGATTTTTAAGTTCATAAAGTTATTATTTTTAATTCTCATTTTGCCATTATTATCCCTACAAAGTTCTAACATTAGTCTTAATGGAATTATGAGTTAGTAAGGATTTAAATCTATTAGGCAAACCATCGTGTGGCTAGGGACTAGCCACAATGTGGTGAGCGTATATGTTGTGACTGGTCCTTTATTACCACGACATGGCAAGTATTTGGCCACGACATGGTTGGATCGAGAATCATGATTGAACACTTTGAAACCACAACATGGCAAGGGTGTTGACATCGTGTGGTATTTGTTAAGTTGACAAATAACCATTTACTTTTAGAATAGGTATGATCTTGTGTCAAATGTTAGGGTTCTAGGTCATAAGATGGGAATTGAATTTGAAATAAGTGTATAGGTCGATGTTGTGCATGCCTCTCTATGTAATGAGCTGTAGAGGTTTATGCTTGCTTGTGATGTGAGTTCTCTCAATATTTTATATATATATATATATATATATATATATATATATATATATATATATATATATATATCATTGTGCTTGTGCTATGTTATACTAGCTAAGTCTTAGTTGATATTGTTATGTATTCATGTTCTGTGAGTCGTTACTGACTCGGGGTTGATGCGAAACCCGAGGCTGATGCGAATCCATTCGTTTGTAATACAACTTTGAGTCAATGTGGAATCGGAGTTAATGTGGATTCGGGATTGATTAGGACCTAGGATTGTTACAAACTTATAGTTGTTTTGAATGGTTATGAGTGTGGAATGTGATACTTTGGGTAAGTAACTAAGATTTCACTTACAATTGTGGATCTAATGGTTTTAGTTACTTTTGAGGATCAGCTCAAGACGAAGGCATGAGTATACACATCATCTGGTGGTCTTCATGGTTTTAAGATATGTTATGTTTTTATACTCTGATTTTGTTTATTGTATATTGTGAAACAATGATATTGATGACTCCTAGTTTATGAAACAACTTTTATCTCATTTTAAATGAAAACAATTACAATGCTTTTTGGGACGTTTCAACTTGGTATCAAAGCCATGTTTTAAGGGATTTGGAGGGACATCCTTGTGACTCCAAAATCAAACTAAGTATCTACAAAAAAAAATTACAAATGTTTTCTTAAACTAATCACAACAAGAAGGAAGAGGATACGATGTGTTCAGTTAGTTAGAGCTCAAAGGAAAGTCATCCCCCAAAATATAAATACTTGTCAACTGCTAATATGTGAATTGTTAGTACTACATGCTAGTGAATAGGCCGAGAATCCTTATGAATTGCATGATAAAATTGCCCAATTTTTGCGATGCTTGGTAGCCTAAGAAAGATTCTTAGTTGTGTTATTTGGGGCTGACATTATTGATGTCAGTAGTTAAGTGCATACTCCATAGTTCTACATAATTAGGATTTTATAGCCTTAGAATGCTTGATTTAGCCTTGCTTCCTGTTCCTTATTTGGCTGTAGGATTTGAGTAGAATCATTTATTTGAATGACTATGGGATCGTGTACTATGTACGACTAGAATGCACATGACTATAGGATTTGGTTCACACACAAGGGGCCCTAAGAGGTCGGGGATGAGTGACGATGAGATATGAGATTTGATCTCCACTCAAATAACCATATCCATTAGGGGGCGATTCCAGAGCTTATTAAGACCATACTAATCGACATGTTCGATGAACACTATGCTCTTGTCACTAAGGTTGCCACTGTTGCAGCTAGTGTTGGATTAATGTCTAAGTCCATAACTATAATTGGTAAGACTTGACCCGACCCAACATGGTCCATTTGGGTTGCATGGCATCATGCACTTAGATAGACTATAATGAGAGAAATAAGACACTTATTGTTATTAATATATTATAAGTTCTAGTATATTAATAATAAGAATAATAAGATTATTTAATTAGTATTGATCAAGAATTAATCTAGGATTAATTAAGTGATCAAAAGAAGACTAATTAAATATATGGGTTGATTGTGTAAATCATCCATACTTGTATAGTGGGCTAATGCTCCATGACTTATCTAGTTGGGCCAAAACCCATATGATGCTCCATGGATGCTCCATGGTGTATTTGAACCCATGGATCCAAGGAAATGGAAAGTCATGACAATTGGGGTTTGCCCTAATTGTAACACTATATAAAGATATTATTCTTGACAAAATCGGCCACTAGTGAGAGTAAGAGAGGGCTAGCCGATTTTCATGAAGTGTAGAATTCTCTCAAGTTATTCCAAGTGTATTTGGTGTTGTGTGAACCATTTGAGGTGTCACACTTGGGGCACTAGGCACTCAAGCTTCATGAAGACATTCTACATCAAAGAGGTATGTATTCTATCTTGTTATATTGATAGTTTTGTATGCTAGATTAGGATAATACCTTGGATGTTCATATTTGCATGTATAATAGAGAAAACATAGATCCAAGGTATTTAGGGTTGCATGTACACTTAGGAGTGTTAGAATGCTCATAACCCAATAGTGGTATCAGAGCCAGGTTTGTTTTCTTGTTATACCTGCAATAGAAGCTGAAAAAACGAATTTGTTGCTGTCTGATCATCAGACTCGGCGAGTCCATCAGGAGACTCGGCGAGTCCATGCCTAAAATGTGATCAATTCAATCCAACTCGCCGAGTTGGTTCATGCACTCGACGAGTTGGACCCCCAGACAACATATTTTCGAGGTTTTTGGCTAGAAATGGACTAGGAACATTACCCTAAGTTGTTTTTGAACTTATAAACTTGTTTTTTGATGTGGTAATGTTCATGCTAATCCATTTTCAATGATAATTGTCAATAGATTCATGTTTTGTATTATTTTAAGGTTTAGACTAATTACATGAAAAAGTTTGATTTGAATTATCTTGTTCTTATGAGTTGCTTAGATTAATAGAAAAGTTAATTGAAATAGTTGCTCTCAATCCTTTTTAATCTAAGAGTTGAGTATAAAATGTGTTTGTGTAACTTGTCCTCAAGTTACATGAAGAGTCACATTAAAGACTCATAAAACTCATAAAAGTTGGTAATGGTTACAAAATGAAGAGTCTTGTGTCATTGAATATTTTTTATGACTCCATAACTTGTCCTCAAGTTATGGAAGTTCAAGAGTCACTTCATTAAAGAGTAAAAGTGTAACCTTAATTAATTCCATAAGTTATAAAAATAAAGAAAATTTAATTCTTTTATTAGTTTAAAGTCTTCCATAAGTTATGGAACTTGAAGAGTTTTTTGGATTAAAACTACTTTAAACACATAAGTTTTTTGAATAGTTTCAAAAACTTTCCCTCAAGTTTTGGAATTTGTAAAGTTTTCTCTTATGAATACTTTAATTCCAAGTTAGCCCTTAGAATTTTAAAAGTTAAAATTCAACCCTTATACTTTATAATATTATAAGTTAATAATATATACATGTATAAGAGTAAAGTCGGTCTTACCGCTAGTATGCCTGATTCACGAAGCCAGTCTATAAGGTGGGTATAAGGTTGTTGCCTATAAAATGGCAACTTAATGGGTGTCTACTCTCACCCACCGCTTGCTTGACTGGTGGAGGGTCGTTAGCCGAACGGGTTTGACAGGACTATAATTCTCCCTTCATTAAAAGTAATAATGATAAATACTAAGTAACTAAACTCTTAATAATACCCAATCTTACTTACTTAGGAAAAATGTGAATAAGGTGCTAATCCATGAAATTACGCTTTGCACTTTGTTTAAGTCTGTTAGTGGAGCGTGTGTGGTTAACCGGCACACTAACTCGTATTTAACAAGGTAGGCAAAGGGTAACTTAATGTTTATCATAGTATCGATGGAGCGTGTGTGGTTAACCGGCACATCGATTGAGGGGTAAACACTTAAGGGTACCAAGTAATTTGCATGGTTACTTCACACCTTGTTTTGTGATCCTCGGCATCCCAGTCACAAAACCTGAAGGGAACACTCGAGATTGAAACATGCCATTGAACAGTTCAATGAATCTCAAAAGATCTAGGAGTTTCAAAACCAATTAAAACCTAATAATACATTTCGTTTATCTTGGTGGAAATTGGTGAATCGACATTCACCTACCTTCAAATTGTTTTATAGCTTGGATTACGGCATACCACTTCTAAGTTATAAAATAGTTTGATGGGTCCTAGCCTTAATATTTCATATTGGGTGTCATATTAAGGAGTTTAATATCAACTATCTTGAATATCTCCCAAAAGATGTATGGTTTAGACATTTATGATCTTCCCAAATCTCTTGAAACAAGCTTTCCTAAATGAAGACGATGTCCCATGGAAATCATACTTCTTTCACCTCCTCCAATTATTCTCCCTAACCCACAAGTTCTTGAAAAGTTTAAGGTCACTCAAGCCCTATTGGCAAGGCAAGGTCTAGGTGTGATCACATCTTGGAGATGTAGTCACATATTGACAAGTCGGGAGAGTTGGGTGTCAAAGTCTTGAGAAAGTTGGTGGTTCAACTACTTTCTAAGTCACATAGTGAGTTCTTTTGGAACACCTATGAAACAGACTATGACAAGACCCTAATGATCTTATCTATTTGTTAAGATCAACTTCCTCAAAAACTTGATGGACATTGACAATAGTGACACAGGAAACCCAGAAAAGCATTCTCTTCCCAATGGAAAGGGATCGGCCATAGTCAACTTGGTTGAACAAATGGTAAAGAGAAAAAGCTAAGTCTGTGATAGTCCCGTGTACCATTATCAAAGGGTCCATATGTTTATATTGCCAAAGAAAGGGTCATTAGTTGCGAAGCTACCAAATTTACCTAAGGATGTTAAAGTCAATAAGGTTGACTCTACTTCAGGTAAAGTACACTAATCTAACTCTGTTAAGTTTCTATTCTGAATTTCTTGATACATGATGTGACTGGGTCACATGGTAATGTTTTAAGAATCAAAGAAAAGTAAAGGAACTTAAAGAAAGAATATGTTGAATCTGATCGCGTAGATGCATTTCTATCGCGTAGTTTGAAAAATCGGATTCTTGAGCTACTTCTTAGGAGTTATGAGATATTGCTTAGGAATAGATAACAACAAGTTTTCATATGGATTGTAAGGATAAGTTTTTCATCATAGTTTTAAAATAAAAGGGAAATTTTTGATTTTATTTATTTTAAAATATCCTTACAATGGCATTTGAGGAAAAATTGTTGTTTATATGATTCCATTAACAGCAAGAGTGGAAATATGAAATTGATTCCTTCATTTGTGGTAATGTCTAAATTTACCAAATAAGGAAAGATTCTCATCATCCAAAGCCTCAATTGGACCGGGACTTGGAATCATGCAAGTTCTATAGCATGATGAATGAGAACTTTCAAGTATTGGAAAAATTAAGACTAATTACTTGTTCACATGGATGTGTGAGTCAAGTAATGGACTAAGGGATCGAGTACATAGTCATGTGCACTGATTAAGTCCACCACAAAAGATATAAGGCTATTCGTCATAGTTTACTAAAGCTCAGTAAATATGATTATACTTACAAGCTTAAGTGTAACTCTGAGACATTGGAAAAGGTTCCAACGTATGGCAGAGCGAATAAGAAGAATTAAATTAGGCAGAAGGATAAAAGTTTCTCAAATATAAAAAGATGGGAGAGTACTTTAGTATCAGTTTTGTGATCATCTTAATGATTAAGAAACCATATCAAAATTTTTTCTCTAAGGAAGTCTTAGTGCATTCTTATGACTAAGAAGAAGGGATCTTGAATTGTTGAAATGGTTAAATCAAGAATATGAGTCATACTTCGTTCCAATACAAGTCTTAGAGTCATACTCCAAGATTGTAATTTGAGTGACATGTCATTAAGAAGGTTAAAACACTTGTCAAATGTAAGAGTAAAAGTTTTCTACTCTTGTACATTTGAAATTGGTAAGTTGTGATGTTTTGGATAAAACAAAGACCAACTTAGGCAAATTGTGTGAAGTGTTTGTCTTGATTAGAATCCGCACTATCTCTTGGATGTTTGACCAGGGAGTCTTATAGGTCAAGAGGACAGTGGGAGTCTTAAAAGTCTTGAAAGTCTCAAGAACTAATCAAGAATGAAACATGAAGTTCCTCACTAGCACACAACTTGAGGTTTATAACCTATCGTGTTGACATATTCTGTGCCTATTCCAGTTAAAGTTGGCTTTGCATATGAGTTCTTAGAGTTCTCAATGTGTTGCACAACAACTTAGAAGCAATGGTAGGCCCTTGAGCTGCCACGTGGAAAGAAATTAAGATTGAGTTCAGTCCATATGGGTTTGGGTTTGTCATTATCCTTGTCTTGTGACTATGGTTATGAAAATTCACATGGATAAGAGCACATACACCATTAAATCTAAGTGTCATAAGGTTTCTCTCCGATTCATGAAAATGATGGTGAGGAAACACTTTCACTAAGTAGATTTTAGTTAGATAGCAATTGTGATATTTGCATTCTCAAAGTCGTTAGTGGAGCGTGTGTCGTTTACCGGCACACTAACCTGGACTTGTGAGAAGTGGCAAAAAGGTCTAACCATTATGATTACGGCATCCCTCTTCATAATTGTTTAGACACAAAAGTGTGATCTCTAAGGGAAGGTGTATGTTTTTGATAAAGTTCTATCAAAACAATCCAGTATCAGAAATCTAAACTTTGGTAAGGAAGTCAATAAAGTATTGATTTCTAGAAGTCCAGCTGATTTCTGAGTACATGTCAAAGCTAGTGGGAGCATAAGTGTTATGCTAATGATCATCATGTTAGCGGGAGCATGATAATTATGATAACTATTGCAAGTTAGCAATATTAATTATAGAAAACAAAAGGTTTCAATTGGGAAAACATTGTTTTGCTATAATTAAGGGAGAGGAAATTATACTTCATCTCAAATCTATAAGCTTAGATCATGAGGTTTTAATCATTTAGTCAAGGATATATATGAATTTCATGTTGGAATGGCTCAACATAAGGAAATTCTGTATATGGGTCCATTATTTGCGTTCTAGAAATGGAAATGTTATATCAAAAGACTGGTTTAGTCTTTATGTGAGACATCATTAATCGTGTACCATATCCTTCGGATATAGGATCGATTACATGTGCTATATTCATCCTTTCTAAACTTTTCCAAATGCCTGGGGCATTAAGAAGGGAAAAGGTTTAGAACTGGATATGACTAAAAGGATTAAACAATTGTCGAGGAGAATCTAAGGTTTACCAAAGATTGGTTTCTCAAGGACAGTTGGAAGTATAGTGATAATTCTGGAAGGACCATATTGACATAATCTGTAAGGAGGCAACTCTTATTCAGAAGTGATAGTCAAAATGATTCTGGAGATGTTTCAAAGTCAAAAATTTCAATCTGTTTAAGATTAAGGAAACTTAATGCAAGAAGGATGTTTCCAAGGAGTTGATCTCCTTTGGAATACTCGATAATGATTGTTGCCAAGTCTTTGTGAATTTGTGCGTAATCGTTACAAGAGGATCGATGCATATAAGTTTAGAATCTAACAAATTTCAGTAAATGGCATGAATTTGGAATTCTTGCATTTGCAATAAGGATTTGGGAGTGTGAAAAGAGAATCATTGAAGTTATGTTCAATTGATCTAGTTCACAAAGTAAAGATCATAGACAAACATAGTATGCATACTTGGTGTATGGCATGACTAGTGTTTAGAAAAACATAGTGTACATGCTTGGAGCAGGGGACAACTATTGTTTTAAATTCAAGAATAAAGTTGATAGCTGAAACAGTATACAATGAATAATGTGTAATCATATGGTGATAAATAAAAGGTGTTTTATTTATGTTCATAGGTTTTGATACCATATTGGATTCAATTATTATTGTGTTTCACTTTGCATGTTTTGACTTCCCGAATAAACTAGGTTATTCTTCCGGAATGACTAAGTTATTCAAACCATCCACAATCGGTCATATGTTGTAAGTAGATATAAATTAAGACTATCGTGGGTTGGCTTGTAGAGGTCTAAGGTGTTGGACAAAGGGCTACAACACTCATGAGTGCTCATAAGTTCTGAGTATTGGATTCAACCCATGCTCATTGGAATCACTTCATGGATTTTATCACGAGTGAACATCAGACGATAATATCTTATATTCTTCAAACCTAGAGATATGAGTTGTTACTATGAGTTAATAGTACATTGATTACACGAAACCGCATTTGGTAACTCGGTGCTATAAAACGTGTCTTTGTGTATGATTCAACAAGTAGTAGAACAAGCCATATGAGTCGAAGTTTATCCATTCCTTTTACCTTCGGGATAAAAGCGATATCTGTGGGACCCTCGATGATTTGATGATGACAAATGGAAGTGCTCGGCCATGCCAGGACTGATTTGATTTGTTAAATTAGTCAGTCGTCATAAATCGGAAATCAGGAAACAACAAATGGACAGAGAGAATGATTATAATCCATGTCTCAGTCCATATGATATCTAGAATGGAGGAATATATGATCCCTTATCTAATGGACAAGTCATTGACAAAGGTCAGAGTTCATCTACAAGGTCAAAGTTCGACAGAAGCTTTTGAGAGCTACGATTGCCAGTCGGTTCCTGAAGTCATACGCAATAATAGTTTTAGACTTATCCAAGTGGGAGACTGTTGGATTAATGTCTAAGTCGATAACTATAATTGGTAAGACTTGACCCGACCCGACATGGTCCATTTGGGTTGCATGGCATCATGCACTTGGATAGACTATAATGAGAGAAATAAGACACTTATGGTTATTAATATATAATAAGTTCTAGTATATTAATAATAAGAATAATAAGATTATTTAATTAGTATTGATCAAGAATTAATCTAGGATTAATTAAGTGATCAAAAGAAGACTAATTAAATATATGGGTTGATTGTGTAAATCATCCATACTTGTATAGTGGGCTAATGCTCCATGAATTATCTAGTTGGGCCAAAACCCATATGATGCTCCATGGATGCTCCATGGTGTATTTGAACCCATGGATCCAAGGAAATGGAAATTCATGACAATTGGGGTTCGCCCTAATTGTAACACTATATAAAGATATTATTCTTGACAAAATCGGCCACTAGTGAGAGTAAGAGAGGGCTAGCCAATTTTCATGAAGTGTAGAATTCTCTCAAGTTATTCCAAGTGTATTTGGTGTTGTGTGAACCATTTGAGGTGTCACACTTGGGGCACTAGGCACTCAAGCTTGATGAAGACATTCTACATCAAAGAGGTATATTGGATGTTCATATTTGCATGTATAATAGAGAAAACATATATCCAAGGTATTTAGGGTTTCATGTACAGTTAGGAGTGTTAGAATGCTCATAACCCAACAGCTAGTACAACTGATGCTACTAAATGACCTTACGAGGGTGGATTGATGTAGTATCGGGACTTCAGTAACATGAAGCCCTAGGATTTTAATGTGGTCAAGAACCCAAATGTTTCCATGATGTGGATTTTTAACATCAAGGGATGTTTCTATATATGTTCGCATGTGGAGAAGGGCTGGTGGAATTACATGACCCAGACGAATTTTTCCTACAGAGTCACCGCACAAACGTGGGAGAAGTTTTTGAAATGTTTCGAGTATAGTATGTTCCATTAGTAAAGAGGGATGATGAGAATAGTAGTAACTATATCTCAAGAAGACGATGAATATGACGATTGAGATCACCAAGATGTTCACTGAGAGAGCCCTTTTTTCCCTGAGTATGCGTCTTGAGAGCAGGTGTAGATGTCAAGATACTTGAGCATTATCATGATATATTATAGAGTTTGTGTCAAACACCCAATATCGCAACATGGTAGAGCTACAATCACATGCCCAAAGGAGAGAGTATGAGATAGAGATGCGAAGAAGGAGAAGAGGCAAACTATAGTTCAAACTCATCTAACAGCTAAGCGGTTCAAGCCAACTGATTCGCGATTTGGAGACACGAGGGACCACATTTGTAGTAAGTGCAGGAAAGTTCATGAGGGTTTATATATGGTGGGGTTTGGATGTTTCAAGTATTTAAAGGATGACCATCTTTTAAAGGAGTTAATGCAGGGTAAGAAGGTTTGTTTCAGTTGTGAACAGGTGGGCCATGTGAAGGCCAGTTGTCCATTACTTGCTGCCAAGCCAGTGCAAGAACCGACTCCTATGAATTTGTGGATCATGGATTGCCGTTAGTGGAGAGATAACACCCAGAAGGCCAGGGGTCAAGGTTAGCAGCTAACAGCGAAGGAGGTCAAGGTGGCGCGTAATGTTGTCACTTGTATGTTTTCATTTATATTTTATCAAGTTATTTTCATGTATGCTTATAATTATGTTTCTATTAGGTACATTCCTGGTGAATTTGTTCTTTGCACTGGTGTTGTTTGAATCAGGTGCGAGTGGGTCCTTTGTGTCATCTTCTTTTAGTAGAGGTTTTTGTGTTACTCTTGAATCACTGGATTGTTTACTCGAGGTCTCCATTGCTATGACCTCATTGTTTCAGGTTCCGATGTCTATCGCGGCCGTGTGATGCAGATTTTTGGTGAGGGGTTTCTGATTGATCTTATTCCTATTCTGATGAGGGATGTTTGTATGGTTGTGAGCACGGATTGGTTGACCTGATTCGGGGTTCTAATTGATTGTGATTGGAAGCTAGTGATGGTTTGTACCCTAAGTCGGGGAGAACTGAACATTTACAGCGAAAGCACTAGGGTTGATTCAACCTTCAGTTTTATCGACAAGGCTAGACAATATGTTCAACTTGGTTTTTTGGGTTATCTCACATATGTGGTCGATACTATGATTTACCTAGTGTGCCTCCTGAGGGGCAAGTGGAGTTTGAGATAGATTACATCCCTAGTGTTGCCTCTATTTCCAAAGCGCCTTATCATATTACACTATCTGACATGTAGGAGTTGTCCTTACAGCTTCAAGAGTTGTTGAGCAAGGAGTTTATTTGATCAAGTAGTTCACTCTAGGGAGCATTGATTTTATTTGTAAAGAAGAATGAAGGTTCTCACGGTACATGTATAGATTATCATGAGCTGTATAAATTGACAGTGAAGAACCATTAGCTACTACCAAGGATTGATGACCTCTTATATCCGTTATAGGTTGTATCTTGGTTTTCCAAGATCTATTTGAGGTCACAGTATCACCAGATGAAAGTAAGAGAGGAGGACATTGAGAAGAGGCCTTTTGGACTCAATATGGTCGTTATGAGTTAATGATGATGCCATTTGGTCATACTAATGAGATGACAACATTCATGGATTTGATTAAGCATGAGTGCAGACTGATGCTCAATCGATTAGTTATTGTGTTTATTAATTATATCCTCTTGTATTCAAAGACTATGGAACAACATGAGGAGAACTTGTGATTCTTGGAGTTCTAAGGAGGGGGAAGTTGTATGCTAAGTTCTACAAGTGTGACTTTTTGTTCCACGAGGTTCAATTTCTAGGACACCTCGTAAATCAAAATGGAATTATGGTCGACCTCACCAAGGTTGAGGAGGTAATGTAGTGGGAGGTCTCGAAGTCTCCAACTAAGATCCGGAGTTTTATTGGGTTAGCTGGTTACTACAAGAAATTCTTTCATGATTTCTCCAAGATTTTGTTCTTATCACTGTCTTGGCAAAGAAGAGTTTTGATTTCCATTAGGAGCATGAGCAGCAAGCATCATTCGAGACCCTAAGGCAGAAGTTATCTGAGTCCCCGGTGTTAACCCTTCAAGAGGGTAACATGGATTTTGTGGTATATTGTGACGCTTTGATCTCAAGGTTGGGAGCAGTACTTATGCAACAGGTAAGGTGGCTTCTTATGCTTCTAGGAAGTTGAAGCCTCACGAGGCTAATTATCATACACATGATCTGGAGTTGGAGGTAGTGGTGTTTGACGTTAATATTTGGCGACACCCTATATATGATCCGTTTTAGCATTTACATGGATTACAAGAGTTTCAGGTATCTTATGGATTAGCTGAATCCGAATATGAAGCAACACAAGTGGCTCAATATGGTGAAGGATTATGACTTTAGATTTCCTATTACCCGTGGAAGGCTAATTTGGTGGTTGATGCCTTGAGCCACAAGGTAGCTAGTACTCCTATGACAAGCCTGTGTTTGAGGATGACCATCATTTGACCAATTTTGGATTTGATTAGGGAGGTGTAGTGTGAAGGGGTCATGGAGGAGAACTAGAAGAAAGAGAAGATCAAGGATCAATTACTGATAGGCAAGGGTTATTGACTTAATATGGTAGGGTTTGAATTCCAGTTTTCGATAAGGTTCGTTATACATTGCTAAAGGAAGCACACAAGTCTATGTTCTCAATTTAATTTTGCACAACAAAAATGTGTTCGGACTTGAGAACCAATTATTGGTGGCCCTGCATGAAGAGGGAGAAAGCTTGGTACATTGAGAGGTGCTCGACCTGTCGAGAGGTTAAGGCCGAACATTTGAGAACTCACGACAAGTTACAAACTTTATGGATTCCCATATGGAAATAAGAATAGATCACCATGGATTTTATCACAATGTTACCAAGGATAACCAAGGGGTTTGACTTTATTTAGGTGATCATGGACAATCTAACCAAGAGCACCCACTTCCTTGCCATTTAGGAGAGTTCATAGCTCGAGAAATTGGTCGACATCTATGTTTGTAAGATCATTGCTCATCCCGGTGTGCCAATATCTATAGTCTTAGATCAAGATGTTTCGTTCAATTCCAGGTTTTAAATGTAGTTTCATGATGATTTAGGTACTCAGCTGTATTTTAGCACTACATATCATCCACATACAGATGGGTGGAGTGAGCAGACGAGCCATACACTTGAGGATATGTTGAGAGCCTATATCATCAACTTCGTGGGAGATAGGATTCTTACATTCCCTTAGTTGACTTTTCTTACAACATCAACTATAATTCCAACATTGATGCACCTCTTTACAATATTCTTTATGGGTGGAAGTGTCATACCTTGGTTTATAGGGAAGCACTACGATGGTTCTCAAGATCATGGATCTCATTTATCATGTCAGATTGAGTTTGTTGACAATATAGAGTTGCCAAAATAGTTATGCCGACTAATGCGATTCCAATTAGAGTTCTAAGTCGGGGATATGGTACTATAGAAGGTATCACCCTAGAAAGGTGTTATCCATT
Organism: Lactuca saligna; assembly: GCF_052625555.1. Taxonomy (NCBI): domain Eukaryota; kingdom Viridiplantae; phylum Streptophyta; class Magnoliopsida; order Asterales; family Asteraceae; genus Lactuca; species Lactuca saligna. The sequence goes on along the minus strand of NC_136421.1, from coordinate 141,676,843 downwards.
TCAGGAAGCAGGTAAAATTTTTCTCCAGGTACATCAGACCATTCTGAGTGATTGCTAGGGTAGCCTAGGCGGCCTACCAGTTGGACTATCCAAGGGAACTACATCACACCCACAACTAATTCCATGTCTCTTATCGTCGAAAGTGTTTAGTGGGAGTACATTTAGATTGGTGAGTTTCTAAATTATATGGAGAGACCAAAATGCATTTTGGATAGAAAGATGAAGTCCTTGCACAACAAGGTGGTGCCCCTAGTTAAGGTGCAGTGGCAGCACCAGAAAGGCTCAAAGTAGACGAGGGAGATTGAGGCGGAGATGCATGAGCAATGACTTGAAATGTTTATGACCGTGGATTTCGAGTAATAAATTTGATTTAAGTTGGGGATAATTGTAACACCTTAATTTTGGTAAGAATTTATATCTTGAATATTATGTTATAATGTTGGATTCGGTAATTTATTGCCATAACGTGTCATCTATTAGTACCATAGAGTGGGGCCGTCATGATCCCAATATCAAAGGGATCAATTTTTGAGCACTACCTAAGGAACTATGGGGCTAGGGTTTTCTTCAACCATAAGCTCTTTCCACCAAGAGTGTTCTCCCAAAACCCTAACCTTATTTATCTCTTTTAAGCTTCTTTGGTGTGTTTGGTAGAATTCTTGGAAGAATAACATCTTGCCTTAGATCTTATGAAGTGGTTGTTGAATATTTTCAAGCATTTCTTGCATCTCCTGGACCTTTGTAAGTTTTCAAATCTCTACATTGATGGTTTAATTTCATAGATCTAGCATATTTTTAGCAATATAGCCCCCTTTTATGCATTTGGTGAAAATAGAGAAAACATATTCTGATAAAGCTTCCAACTTTATCAATCATATGTTTCCTAAGAGTGTTTAAATATTTGGATCTAGAGACAAAGAGTGTTTGGACCCATGCAATGAAACAAAATCTTGTTTTCGCCCTTTTTTACCTCAAATGGTTTGGGGTTTGCACGGGGTGTTTGAGTTCATTAATTTATGATTTTTATGGCTAATCTTGCCATGATTATGCCTCCTAGATAGTTCTAACTTTGGTCTTAAAGGAATAAGGATTTACTAAGGATTTGAATATATCAGGAAAATTGTAGTGTGGCCAGGGGATTACTACAGTGTGGTGAGAAAATATGTCGCGAGTGGTCTATTATTACCATGATGTGGAAAATAGTTGACCACAACATGGTATGATCGAGAATTGCGATGGAACCCTTTTAGACCATCATGAGGCAAGCAGTTGGCCACGACGTGGCAGGATCGAGAATAAATATTGAATCCTTTTAGACCACAACGTGGCAAGGGTCTTGCCACATCATGGTGATCTGATGAGTTAACAAATGACCATTGATTTTTAGACTATGTTTAACCTTGGTTCAAACGTTAGGGTTCCAGGTCATAATTGGGGAAATGACCTTGGAATATGTGTATAGGTGGACGTTGTGCTCACCTTTTGGTGTTGTAAGTTGTAGAGGTTTTTGCTTGTCTGTGAGGTTAGTTCTCTCATTTTATGTATGCCATGGTACTTATTCTATGATAGACAGGCTAACTATTAGTTGATATTTGTATGTATGCATGTTTTGTTTGGTTCTTATGGACTCGGGGTTGATGTGGGCTCGTTCGGTTGTACTAAACCATTGATTTGATGCAGAATCAAATTCGATGTGGACTCGGGGTTGAATTAGACTAGGGGTTGTTAGTTTAATTGTGTGTTATATGATACTTTGGAGAACTCACTAAGCTTTGGCTTACATTTGTGGATTTAATTGTTTCATGTACTTCTGAGGATCAGGACAAGGCGAAGGCCTGAGTGTACACATCAAGTGGTCTTCATGGGTTTGACAGATGTTACATTTTGATACTCTAATTTTGTTGATGATATATTGTGAAACAATAATTTTGATGATTCTTGGCTTATGGAAAAAAAAAATTCTCTTTTTAAATGAAAATTTTTACCATGGTTTTTGGAAACAACTTTTCCCAAAGATAAGATACCACTCCATATGTATAACTTATGATATCTTCCGATAGGTATCATTCACTATCGTCATCTTTCTCATTTTCACCATTTGCTTAGTCTGCTGCAAGTCCTTATCAGGACATTTTGTTCGATGAAGCAGGCGTTCGTTTTATTATGTCGAGAATATAGATAGGGAAGGTTTAGATGCATAATCCTCCTTATCACTTTCAAAGGTTATATTCCAGTTCTAATATTATAATTAAACATTTAGAAACCTAAATACATAAATTTTCCTAATTCTAGGTTGGCAACAAACCTTAAAGTAATATAGATATGCAAACTAAGGCATGTTTTTCTATTGATTATTTAGCATATAAAACCAAATTAGGAATCTTATCCTAAAGTAAGCTAATGCTTGTGTCCATTTAGGTGTATTACCTAAATTATAATAGACACTTATCTCACAATCATTTCTTAGCAATCTAAGTTTACGTCTAGAAATAATTCCTTACTCCTAGTTTTCCTAAACTAATGCTCTGATACCAACTGTGACATCCCCATTTTTATGTTCAGAAAAGACCGATTTGTTTATGCTTATTAAAACAGAGTATTCTTTTTAAAAGATAAATTACATGGAATTTGTTCCAAAAATATGATAACAATATTGTCAAAGTATTTTCGACAAAATCTATTTTATTTATACGACACATATGTCATCGTTAATATAGACATAAGCATAAACGAAGACTTACAATGTCTCAAAATACTAACGGTCAACATCTCCCTGAATTTATTATTATGCATGTACCTTTTTCTTGCTACTTGTGATACAAAGCAACTGAGTGGGTCAGGTTGGTGATCCTTGTGAGTACGTAGATATTTTAATCCCACAATGTGTGTGTGTGTGTATATATATATATCAAAACTCACAATATACGGATATCTCTCACATAAGAAATCTACCCCATCCCCACCAATCCTCACATAATTGATACTCTCGGATTTAGAAATGAATGGTTTTAACTAATCCATACTCTCGAATCAAGAATAAACAACTATATATGATACATACTCTCAGATTAGGAATGAAGGTCTATGTCTAGTCTTTAATCTCGGACTAGTGACAACTGTTTATACCTAATCCATACTCTCAGATCAGTGGTAGATGGCTATACCTAATCCGTAACCAGGGACGAATGCCAGAGTTCTACCCTTCATGTATATATCATATGTATTCTTGAGGAGATATTACCCAACATCCATCTTAATTAACTTAAGTTTCTTGTATTAGTCTTATTTTATCTCTGGTAAGACTATAATGCTCTACTCCTAATACTTATATTAATTTTATTAGGATGTAATATATATATATATATATATATATATATATATATATATATATATATAAATTCTTAAATGCATATGGAACCATACTTCGTTCGCATATCAGATCTTATCAAGCATGTCCCTAACACATATTCTAGGTAATAAGCATATAGCCCACATATAAACTCTTTAACCTATATTTCACAATTTAAGTATTACTTCTATTAAACTCGTGTTCATGAAAGTTACTATGTAGTGGTGTTGATCGGGTAATTTTTTGGAGTAATTCGGGTTTTTCATATTAAAAAAAATACCTGTTACTCGATCCAAATTAAATTCAGGTAATTCAGGTTTGGGTAATTCAGGTAGCGGTTCGAGTTTAGGTAAGTCGCGTATTAACCGAAATATATAATTATTTTAATGGCACCTAAAAATAAATTTAATGAAATAATTATGCCGTGCTCTATTAGTCTTGTTTATATAAACAAACGAGGCATAAATGAAGTTATTCAAACTTTGAACATTGAGATTTTTTAGTCAATAATAATTTAGATATCAAGTAATATTTTAACATTCAATCTAATATAATAAGATGTTAAAAAACAAATACTTAAAGATCTTAGTTTAAAAGTTTAATATGTTTAAGATAATTGTAGCCATAAGTTTTGTCATGTTCTGAAGTTTAGTCAAGACGATGAGTTTGCTAGTTGCAACAAAAAAACGTACAAGCTCTATGGAAAAAATAAAAAGAAATTTTCAAATAATTCGGGTAATTTGGTTACACCCGAAACCCAACAAACGTACCCAATACCTGACCTGGAAAAAATTAGGTTACCCGATTACCTGAAAAAATTAACCCAATACCCGATTTACCCGATACCCGATTTACCTGGATGGGTACTTTGAGTATTAGGTATTTTGGATAGTGCTAGTACTATGAACTCACTTGAGAAAAGTGGATGCCTTGGAATGTGGTCCAAACTTTACCTAACACCTTAGATATTCCTTGACATTACCTAAGTATAATTACTACAAAGTTTTAGTCTAATGATCCTCGTGACTAATAATAGTCTAGATCCTTACTAATCTCAATGTCTACATAAGGATTTATCAAGTAAGGATCGGCTAGGAAGGACAATTAGGAGGCAATATCATTTTGGCATATAGCTTTTCTAAAATACCACAACCAAGCTAACATGACCATTCTAGACACCTCTCCCATAACTAGATCAATCAGTATAAAGACTTAGATTTATTGATAAATCTTATTTATAGGTTCATAATAAGGACTTATGACTATAAATATAAATTACACTAAGATAGGGTTGAGTGTAATTTAACCTATAGATATGTCCTAGACAAAATTCTAGAAACTGCACTAGCAGACTCTGGCCTGCTAGCTATTAGATGTCAGGCTCTCAGGGACCTTAGTGCTTTTCTAAAACTTCTAGAATCCAAGGAATTTCGGACCAAAACAACAGAAAATTGAGAGAGAATATTAGAATGTTGTGAGAGAGAATGATCAACAACATGCATTTGTATGGGTGAATATCGGCCTTACGCATTACGCATGAGGTGCATGCCATGCACTCCAACTACTTCGATCCTCCATATTTCTGCCACATGTCGCAAATATGGTGGTACATACCCGACCTTCTGGAAGGTGCGTGCCGTGCAACCCACCTATATGTAGTTCGTCTTGGTAAAACTTCAGAAAATCATATCTCCCTCATATGAACTGAATTTTCAACGTTATTTATATGCACGCGTAACTATCGATGTGTACTACAACTTTCATTTACACTCCATCGTATAATTTTTATTTTATTTTTAAAGTTATATTTTTAACAAGATTAGATTGTTAAATTCTGTTATAAATTCATAATACTCTCATACTATATCCATTGTCAAATGTCTTTATATTGATAGATAGGTATTGACGCGATCTTCAACTCTCTTCTAGATTGTTTTTCCTGACAATCGACCGTTTTCAATTTTAGTTTTTGCGTCATATACCGCCACCCTGAAATATTAGAAATACCATAACTTCCTCTCATGAAGTCATATTTTAGACATTCTTTATATGCACGAAATCCATGTCACATATACTATAACTATGGTTAAGGTTATTTACCCTAAATAAACTTCTATCAAAAAGTCATTTTTTATCGCCTATAATATCTAAAGTGTCTAGCCCAAATTTGAGAGTGTTACAATGTTAATTCTTAAATACTTAAAATTGAAAATACGAAATGAAATTTTCTTAAATTTTGTTAATATCCAAATACTCTTACGTCGTGTAATATATATCTCTCTCTTGTTGAGTGTCAAGAGATAGTAACATTTGATGGATATAATTTCTATAACTGGTAACTTCCTTTAGGATATATAGAAATCATGTATACTAAAAGATCTCAATACATGAACAACCTCAGATAACCCGTTAGTCCGATCATGATACCTTGATGGAAGTATTGTTGTGATGATTTTGATGTGTCTCACATCATACTGGAGTAATTACCCTTGACTTCTAGAATGTCTTGGATAATTATGAAAAATATCAAATGTTTCATCAAGTAAATCACATATTAATTCAAAACAGTAGAAAACATTGAGTAAAAAGAAAGTCTAAGAGATTGTGCACTCAAGTAGGCATATAATTCAGTTATCGAAAATATAGTATAAATCCATAAATCAAGGAAAATATCAAAATGATTAGTGGTATTTCTATTGTGGATGAAAATGGACACCGAAAGAAAAAGTGTTTCTCTAATGTCATCATGTTGATGAGGTTTGGCCTGACCAAGACTTCAAATATCTATATGATAGAACTAACTATTTTTTCCATCATTCACTTGAGTATGTTGTAACATTAATAATTGATATTATGAGCTGAAGTTTTGGAAAAATTAACAACTAATTATAGAAGAATGCTATTTCGTACTAAAGATATAACAAGTGTTGTTATAGTTTTAAACAATAGATGTTTTGTACCCACTCTCATAGGAACATGTAATAGTTGAAATTTATGAATAAATTTAGATTTTCTTATCATTTAATGGATGTTCACACTCATGATCTGAAATGATGTATTTTATGTTAAGACTATTTTCTCATAATGTTGTTTACGAAGTAAATCTATAAGGTTTCATTAAATAGAAAATCAAATGATATTTGATTGAAACTTATCTATGCATTATCATCATAGCCATATAAATATGAAACACATATACCAACTTCAAAATGATAAAATTTTTACAGTAATTCATCTTGATTCATTAAGATATGTGAATCCTATTTATATGGGAAGATGATTCGCAAGTGTCTTTATCTATTAGTAGTTGAAGAACAAAAGGCTTCAAAAAAAAAATTATACATAAGTGATGTATGTAATCTTATCAATCCATGAAGAGATTTGGTGACACATACTTCTTTAATTTCACAGATGACTCTTATTTGTTATTGTTGAAACTTTTGATTTGCTCTAATTCTTTCATAGTGAAGATTGAAAAACAACTTAATGAGACGATCATGAACCTATCATTGTGATAAAAAATGAGTTTTGTAAATCAAGTCTTCTTAGAACATCTTAAAAGTTTTGCATTCGATTCAAGACTCACTCCATCAAAAACACTCGCTCATCATCTATATGGTTCTTGTGGAACGAGATTACCTAGTCACTTGGATTTATCTTATGATGCTCGAGGTAGCCTTCATATAAATGCCTAGGATAGCGTCACCTGGCCATTGGATAAATGTCGAAAGTACAAGTTTTTGAAGAGTATAGAACATAGACCTTACAGTCTACTAAATCATGTTTTAAAGAACTATGTACTTTATAAAATTTGGGAGTTATGCTTACTGCAATATATATATATATATATATATATATATATATATATATATATATATATATATATATACAGACACACACACACACACAAACAAATAAGTAGTTAAAATAATTTCATTAGACTAAGGATGTAATGTTTTATCCTTATCTAAAGGGTATAGAGTTATAAAGCATATGTTAGAAAATAAGTTTAACCACTCTAGCATCTAATAGTTGTATTTATGTAGAATATTCCAAAAGATCGTTTAGGATGATTTTCTACAATCCCATTGATTGTCATTCTAGAAGACATATTCTTAGAAAATTCTTTTTCTAAGTGGGAGCAATATGGAACTTTAGGAGCTAAAGAACCATAAATTAATCCATCATAGTTTGGAACTAGAAAGTTTTCAACTATTGTTGAATCTGCTCAATGGTTTATCAGAAACTAATGAAACACACAGAGATGCATGCATATATGATTATCAAGTATGGGCTTGATTAATCTTCTCAATATATCTAGGATACACTACTACAAAAATACCCTTTAATGACAAGCATTGTGTGTCGAAAAAGCCATAGATGACATACAAATGTGTGTCAAGGAAGTCTTGTTATAAAGGAAGACGACACACTTTTGCATATCGTAAACTTACGACACGTATTTAGGATACACATTGAATGCCATTGAAGCCCTTGTTATAAAGCAAGACGACACGCATTTATGTGTCGTAAACTTATGACGAACATTTCCGACTCACATTGTGTTTCTTTAAACCACCTGCCATAAAGAAAGATGACATACATTTTTGCGTGTCATAATTTTACATGTTTTAAAAATCATACATGTTGATAGATTTACTAATTATCAACTTTATTAATAGTCTCATAATACAAAATAAAATAACACAAAAAAGAAAGATAACTCATTGCACTAATATGTCAAATACAAATAATAACTCCAATAGCAAGTAATGTAATACATTGCTAATATAGTATCACAACTAGGAAATTTTAAACCCAATAAATTCTAAACTTTAACCTAGTATAAGTGAAACCACATTACTATCCTTGTTGCATTGTATCCTCTATTTCCTTTATAAACTAATAACTAAGTGTAGTTTGAAACGTGGGTTGATTTAAGATAATATATGTCAACATAATTCAAAGGAGTAAAGTTTAAACCATGGAATAACACCCCACATTGGAGTTTTTGGCCAATAGTTCAAGAAAGAATGAGATTTCGGTCCAAAGATTCTAGAAACATAGAGTTTTCCGCCAATGAATCTATTTCAAATTGAGTTTTTTGTTGTAGAATCAATGAGCAAAGGGTTTTCAGTCATATATGACCGAAATCACCTTCTTATGAGACCAAATCATCTAGCTAAGCCCATATAGGACCAAAAACCTAAAACACAATGCCCATTAAGGCCCAAAACATAATTCTATATATATTTGTTCAACTGTAAACACTCCTCGTTTCTTACATTTCACACTGCAAACACATCCCATTTTGCTCTCAGTTATCATCCGTAAACAACATATGTTGATAAGTATTTTACCCAGATCTTCTTAATTTCACCAAGAACACCAAGAACATTAATCATTATCTTCAAATCTTCAAGCACACATTGAAAACCCCCCAACCACACCGAAAACGCCTAGAACTATTCCATATAATTCCTAAGGATTTTGATACGACTAATTGGCGAGTTCTAACCCGAGGATCATCACTGTCACTTCGTATCCAAACAAGAACGTGCATTTGAGGTGACTTCATACCCCCTACATTTTCACTGTTTTTCAATGTTTTACGGGGTGGGGGGGGGGGGGGGAGGGGGGTACAAGTACAACACAAGGAAATCTGATGTTAACATCCAAATGATTTCAAATTGTTATTAACTGAATCAAACTATTTTAAAACGTTTCAAAATACTTAAAGTATTTTAAAATTTTGTTTTTCCAAAATATATATATGCTTTATACATATACGAGAATAAAACTTGTTTAAATAAAACTTTAACTCTTTTGTAACGTGTCGAGTAAAAAGGGGTATCCTTCTCAAATAATTTATTGTTGTTATACGAACCGTTAAACTACTAAGATTTCTTTTCATTCAGAACATGCATATAAACTATAATAGGTATAGTTTAGGGAACATATATACTAAGGTTTTAACTATGAAAAGGATAATACACACTGTTTACCATTATAAAAAGGTTATTCTCTATTGTACATGTAACCGTCAATATAGCTTTGCGAGACTTACGTTCAAGTACTTATCTAAGCACCAACAAAAGCCCTTTATTTTATAACCTGAGTTTCCTGGAGGGAGAGTGTTAGGTGCATTTCATGCACCCATTTTGTAGCTTTATTCCATAAAAGTGCATTGCATTTATGTTTAAACTCATGAATTCTTCATGTTTTTCGGGATTTTTCATGAGGCAATTTCATTCACACATTTTTGTGATATTTCAGGAACTTTTGGAGGTAGGAAATTGTTGGAGGAGGTAAATAAGAGTTGTAGACAAAATTTCGGGACTTGCGGAGCACCGAGGAACAATATATCAAAGAAATGAAGATTTTGGATTTACAGACGTTTACACGGACGTGTAAATGGAAGCATTTTGTTTACATGCCCGTGTAAACGTAGATTTCTGCATAGTGTATTTTTGCGTTTACGCGGGCACGTAAACGACAGTGTCAATTTATGTAGGCCGTGTAAATGTAAATGCGAGTTTTAAAGCAGTTTTTCACCATTTTTTAAGGGGGAACCAAATTTTTTCTTTGAGGGGTCGACTTTTGGAGTAGAGAAGGTGGTTTTCTTGAGGATTTTTGGAGTTGATTAACATTTGGGAACATTTGATTTTATTTTGTAAGAACTTTAATTTCATTTTCTAGATTTGTGATCTTGTTCTAGTAATGAGTTGCTAGAACCCTAATTTCTCCAACTTTATGTCTTGACTTTTAAGTTGTGATTTCAATCATGTGATTTGATGTTTGGTTCCAATTCCAACCTAGTGAATTTGATTTTGTTTCAATTGACTGTTTGATTCTAATTGTGATTCTTATTGGCCATTTGAATTAGGTTTAGGTCATTCAAGTTATCTAATTGGAAAATCCATAATTGTTTTGTGAATTAGACTAAGTAACAAACACTAAATTGATTTCCATTGAATGAATGTAGTGTAAATCTTATTCACATACTCTTACATTCCCGAGTTTGTGAGGAGTATTGGGTGTTGTTGGGAACATTCACATAAATCTTATTGCAACCTTTAGATTTCTATCTCAGAGCTTGTTTAGACTTAAATTAGATGGTTAGGTTATTTTCAAAGAGCTTGTTTTGTATTTGACAACTTGGTGAATGGGAAGTGTTAGAACTTGTTAACACTTTCAAGTACCAACTTAGGTGGAATTCAGTTGATATCATTTCATCCTTGGAATCACATTATTAAATTGTCTTCCATAGAGTTGGAGTTCTCACAAATCCTGAATTTGTTTCATTGAATTGATCATTTAGCTATTTCTTTATCCTCTTGTTTAAATCATTGCGTACCAAAACCCCATTCTGTGACCATTTTTGTACCTTACGCAAAAAGGTATAAACACTTGTCCCATGCCTCTATGGATCGACCCTACTTACCTTGTATTACATTTCTAGTACAAAGTAGTAGTGTTTAAGGAGTTATTTTGCCCCTTTATTTGTTGGGTTTGACACGCTTAACAAATTGGTGCCTTTGTTGGGGACACGGTGTTACTAATTGTTTATGCCAAGCATTTTGTGAGCAGGTACATCTAAAAAAACAAAAAAACCAACAAAAAAACTGTCATGGAAATGAACACTCCTTCCATTAAAGACCAACTTTCTGAGCTATCCAAGTTAGTTATAATGATCGAAAATGACCTAAGTGTGCAACCCCCACCTATTCCTTATGATTTTTACACTAAAAATGGAGCACATACCAACATGTGCCCATATTTACAAGGAGAATGGGAAGAAGTGCAAGAAAGGGGAAGCTACTACTGGCCAAACCAATGGAGTTATGGTGAACCTCAACATGATCAATGGTGGGAAAACAACTAAGTTTGGGGAAACAACCAATGCCAAAACCCATACCATGCTTAGGCAAATGACCAATACCAACCAACTTCATAGTTCCAACAATAATATCCTCCACCTCCCAACAAACTGAAACTTTAAGCATGTCCTTGGAAGAAATTGTCAAAAGCATTGCCACTACTACCTAAATCTTCCAAGAAACAGCCAAAGGTAGCCTCAAAAGCTTAGAGCAACAAATTGCACAACTTACTCAATCTGTGAGTATGATGGAAGCTGAAGGAAAATTACCATTGCAAACTGAAGAGGACCCAAGGCATATCGTTTCTACCGTTACCTTGAACGATAGGAAATTTTTGATGATGCAAGATTGCAATTTGAAGATGATGAAGAAGAGGAAGAAGTAGAAGTGGAGAAGGATGTCCAGGAAACTATATAGGAGGTGTTGGAGGTTGATGAAAGAGAGGCTGAGTCACCCACTACCAATGAGAAAATCCTTTCACTAGTAGACCAAACACTAGAGCCGGAAATGATAAATTTGTCGAACCCTTCAAAGGATATATGTCCCGAGAAGGAAGAGACTCAATTGGTCATCAAATCAACCACCATATCAAAGAAACAAGAGTTGACTACCTTACTAGATAAGTACATGAAAGGTGTCAGTTGGATCATTGTTATCATCAATGGTCTAAATCCAGTATGGTTCCCAAGGAAAATGAAAGTCAAGTATAAGATAAGTGTTCCATTGAAGGAAGTGGGGAGAAGGTTGATGCATTGGAGGTCCCCACATACTAAGATTGATGCATATTCACGGGTCATGTTGAGCCAGCGAATTTAAAAAAGGGTGGCTAACCGGGAGGCAACCCGGGAGTATTTTTTTTTCCCTTTCTTTTAAAACTTTTTAGTCTTTGGAACATTTCAAAATTTTAATTTCCCAAATGGTTTTAAACATGTGTTTTATTTCTGGAAAACGAATCTTGGGTTGCAAAAATATTTCACGGAAATCTTGAGGAGGATGAAGAGGAGGTTCTCACCAAAATTGCAAGGCTCCAAGAATGATTTGGTAAATTCCTTCCATATCTTTAATCGTTCATATTTTGCTTAAAATTCAACTAATGTGCATTTGTGACTTTTATTTTGGAACCATTCCCAACCCGGCTACTATCCTCCACCAACCCCCGATAATTAGATAGTTTATCTCTCGCCAAGCATCAAGGATGATGCTATATTTTAAGCTTGGGGAGGGGCAACCATCCATGCATAGATCTCGTTGCATGTAGGCTGCAGTTGTGTACATATTGCATAATTCTTTTTCTTTTTCTTTTTCATTTTTATTTTAATTCTGCTCTCCTTTTGGGCATATAAAATTTTTCAAAAACCAAAAATATTTTCTTTCTATTCTATATTTAATATTTTTGCATTTTGCATCTGAATTTTTTCATTGCATCCATATAAAAATAATTCAAAAATATTTTATTCTATGTTTATTTTGATCCAATCCCAACCAGCCGAATCTTCTCAAAACAGTTGAGCTAGTAAGCAAGTTGTTTTCCTTGCGATTAGACTTGCTCTTTTTATTGAAAATTTAAAAGCAAGTTAATCATACACGAACAGACCTCCCGAAGCTACTTGTGCAAAACAGAAAGTGAGAAGATTGTCAACATTGGAGCATAACAGCAAATATGAGTCAATTCTTTGGGACACATGACGGGTCTTATGATTAGTAAATGCTCAATTAAACACAAAATGCCAAATTCAAAAATTCATAAAAAGAATACAAATTTTCAATGTCCCGAGCCTTCCAGCGCTCTAAAAAGTCCTCTCTACTCATTCCCTTTTATATACCCTATTTGGGGACATATTTCCAACTATATCTACGGGTCTTTGCATGTTAACTTTAGTCCCCCAAAAAATGTCTAGAAGCCCCTCACGATAATAAATCGTGAGATGTCCTACAGTAGAAAAGTCAAGGACAATAATATAAAGAAATAGGCTTAGAAAATAATTAATAAGAGTATTATGTATTATCTTAGTTAAAAAAAATAAAAAATAAAAAATTATTATTAAGTTAATATGTGACCTTTGGGACTCGAACAAGTAAACTCCGAGGGGTGTTGTACACCTAATCGCCTAAAGCTAAATTGTTTGGGACTGATTGGGTTGAAAGTTCATTACATGGGTTCCATAGAAAGTCATGAACTTAATAATAACAAATAAAGCTAATCTGTAGCCTTTGAGGTTCGGGCAAGTAAACCCGAGGGATCTTTTTAAATCTAGCACACTAAGGTCATTTGATCTGGATGTGTTGGTTGGAAGCTCCTTACACGGATTTCAAAGAAAGTCATGAGCTTTATTTGTAGGAAAATGTAATTAGGAAGTTTGTACATATTTTTGTTTATAGTTAACTGAATAATATGTTTAGGAAAAATGCTTAGCTGTCAAAATATTCCTTTGGACTTGGATTTGAACTTATGACATTAGGACTGAATATTAATTACTTTGACTGGTGTAAGTGGTTTGAAATTATTAACCAATCTGGGTAAATTTTAGGGAAATTTTAGAAGATATTTTTGAGATAAAGATTGTTGTTAATCAACAAATAGCTGGAGTCGGTGGTTATATTTTGTGAAACAAAGATGATTGAGCATGTTTTGTCACATACAATTTCACGAGAGTAAGACCAAAATTTGTTCCATGAATTGACTTGATGATATTGAAAGGGAACAAGTATTGTGATCTTTGATTCTCTTGAGTTGCATTAGGGAGTGGCCAAAATTCTTGTTTTTGTTGCTATGGAATTTGAGACTAAAGCGAAGTTGACTCAAGGCACGATAGGTACATTCTCAATTATGGTACAAAAACAAGGTTAATTTGGTTAGATTCTTTTTCATGTTTATTTTTATTTCTTGCACTAAGTTTCAAAAAGTTTTGACTTTGATTTTCTTTTCTTCTCCTTTATTTTATTTTCTCTAGTTTAAATTTTTATTGTTCTTTCTTGAGGACAAGAAAGGTTCAAACTTGGGGAGATTTGTTAGGTACATTTCATGCACCCATTTTGTAGCTTTATTCCATAAAAGTGCATTGCATTTATGTTTAAACTCATGAATTTTGCATGTTTTTCGGGATTTTTCATGAGGAAATTTCATTCACACATTTTTGTGATATTTCAGGGACTTTTTGAGGTAGGATACTGTTGGAGAAGGTAAATAAGAGTTGCAGACAAAATTTCGGGACTTGCGGAACACCGAGGAACAAGATATCAAAGAAATTAAGATTTTGGCTTTACAAACATTTACACGGATGTGTAAATGGAAGCCTTGTGTTTACACCCCCGTGTAAACGTAGATTTCTGCACAATGTATTTTTGCGTTTATGTGGGCGCGTAAATGACAGTGGCCGTGTAAACGTAAATGCGGGTTTTAAAGCAGTTTTTTCACCATTTTTTAAGGGGGGGCCGAATTTTTTCTTTGAGGGGTCGACTTTTGGAGTAGAGAAGGCGGTTTTATTGAGGATTTTTGGAGTTGATTAACATTTGGGAGCATTTGATTTCATTTTGTAAGAACTTTAATTTCATTTTCTAGATTTGTGATCTTGTTCTAGTCATGAGTGGCTAGAACCCTAGTTTCTCCAAGTTTATTTCTTGACTTTTTAGTTGTGATTTCAATCATGTGATTTGATGTTTTCTTCCAATCCTACCTAGTGAATTTGATTTTGTTTCAATTGAATGTTTGGTTCTAATTGTGATTCTTATTGGCCATTTGAATTAGGGTTAGGTCATTCAAGTTATCTATTTGTAAAATCCGTAATTGGTGAATAGGAAGTGTTTGAAATTGTTAACACTTTCAAGTACCAACTTAGGTGGAATTCAGTTGATATCATTTTATCCTTGGAATGACATTGTTAAGTTATCTTGCATAGAGTTGGAGTTCTTACAAATCCTGAATTTGTTTCATTTAATTGATCATTTAGTTATTTCTTTATTCTCTTGTTTAAATCATTGCATACCAACCCCCCATTCTGTGACCATTTTTGTACCTTACACAAAAAGGTATAAGCACTTTTTCCGTGTCTATGTGAATCAAATCTACTTATCTTGTATTACATTTCTAGTACAAAGTAGTAGTGTTTAAGGAATTTTTTTGCCCCTTTATTTGTTGGGTTTGACACACTTGACAGAGAGCATGAGTTTATGTATAGATCTATGTGAGACTGATAATCATGTACTTAAATTGTTCGCAATAGTTAGTCCGACAAGCCTGGGGTGACAAATGTCATAACATTTCTGATGCCTGAAGAACGTCGCATTAGGTCATCCTAGGTCATCAAGCATGGTTATAAAAACTCACAATTTGGTATTAATAGAATGACTAGTGTATGAATACAAACGTAACTTCAGGTGGTTTTATTTAATAACGAAACTACAAAATAAGGCTTTACACACTAGTAGGACATAAAGGACCTTTATTGCTAATTGTATGATTCCTTAATTTATACATCAAGGTTTATAAATAAATAATATCCGATAGGCAGTGGAATTTGTTATTTCTGCCTCATTTCTTGTTCCTTGTTTGGTTGTGGGCTTAGGGTAGAACTACACAATTGACTGTCTTTCGATCTTGTTTATACATAACTCGTATACACTAAATGATCACGGTAGGATAAGATATGGGTCATACTATCTCACGTAAGTATGAGATATTATTTTCTAATACAAAACACACATTTTTGGAAAGTTGTGCGTTTAATAAAAATTATACAAAAATTCTATGTTTTATATAAAATTACACACACCGGTATTCTGAATAATAAACATACTTTAAGTAGGTTACAAAACATACTTTAGAAAATATGAACATACAACCTTCATAATAAACATACTTTGAAATAAATTTCATTCATTCAAATCGAACCACGGAAGCTTTGACATGTTACAACCTTCATAATAAACATACTTCGAAATAAACTTCATTCATTCAAATCGAACCACCGAAACTTTGATATGCAGAAGTCCAGGTAAGGAGTTTTTGACACATCACTTAGCCACGTAAGAACTATTTTCTACGGATTAGTATACACCTCTACAGATCAATGTACACCTTTGCATATCATTTATAGAACTTTTTTATGCGGATCAGTGTACACCTCTGCATAACTGTTATAGAATATGCAGAACTGTTTTCTACGGATCAGTATACACCTATGCGGATCTGTGTACACCTATGCGGTCAGTGTAGACCTCTGCGGATCAGTTATAGATGTTATAGACGTACTTAAGTCGTTTTTTGTGAGTTTATGAGTTTCAATTACCAGTAGAAGTTGTTTTTTCATCGTTTTTTGTGAGTTTATTTTGTGTACCGGAAGGATGTGACTGTTAGTTAATGGAGATGAGGTTTAAGTGAGAAATAATGTGAAAAACTATGGTTTAAATCATCCTCCTAACATTGACCATGAAATGTTATTATAAATGGTGAGAAGTGTAACACCCGGTTCCTGATACATATTTAAAATTCAAGTAATTTCATGTTCTGCTCTAGGACTCAACGATTTGGAGGCCCAACTCATCGAGTAGACTCAATTTTGATCGGGAAGTTTAGTGACCTACTTGACGAGTCGGAGGACTGACTCGACGAGTAGAAGCTGTTTGGATGAAACCCTAATATTTAGGGTTTGCACCCTATTTAAGCGACTTATTTTGCCTCAAACCAGCCCCGATCGTCCTTCCCAACCCATAGAAACCCTAACTCTAAACCCTAAGCCTTTATTGAGTGTTCTTGAGCTTTTTGGTGCCATTTGTGTGTATTTGAAGTTGGAAAAGGAGAAGGAAGCTTGGAAGATCAAGACAGAGCAAGAAGATCTAGAAGTCTTGGCACATTTCCTACTTATTTGAGGTATAGAGCTAATACATTGGCTATTCATCACTTAGAACTTGATTTGGGGCTATTTCTACCTTTTTCTAAGCTTTAGTGAAGCTATACTCGGATTTGTGTGTATATCTTGAGTTGTACTTCAGATTTAGAACCATTGAGGGTTCCCATGGTATAAAGGTTCCAACTTTATGGCCATGAGAGACCCACGCAACATATAAACCCTTTTTATGGCTTTTTGAGCCAAAAACCCCATGCATGGACATCAGGTTTGTGACTTTACATATAATATGGACCCTAGGAGGTCAGATCTATGATTTGGATGCGTTAATACCTATTAAAATCGAATGTATAGTTTTGGACAAAGAGGGACTGGATGAGTCGCTTAGGTGACTCAGCGAGTCGGGTTCTAGTTTCCCCCAAAACGACTTCTGGAAGTGGTCTTTGGTTGAGTTGAAGGAAAACTCAGATTGTTGGGGTTATTTATAGACTTAAAGATCAAAGGACTCGACAAGTTCAAGGAGGAACTCGGTGAGTTCTAGGCAATGCCCCAACCACATGAAGACGGACTCAGCGAGTTCAAGGGGTACTCGACGAGTCATAGACTAAACAGCTTCGTATGGATGAAGATGAACTCGACGAGTTCAAGGATGAACTCAATGAGTTAGTTGAAGAAGGTCCTGATGGTTTGTTGAAGGAGAACACATCGAGCTCTTGCTAGACTCGATGAGTAAGGGTGGGATGCTAGCATTTTGTCGACATGGGTACTCGACGAGTTGGTGGACCAACTCGGCGAGTCGAGTCAACCAGATCTTGTATCTGACCAAAGTTGACTTTGATAAAGGTTTTGACCTTGATTTTGACTTGGACTTGAGTTGACCCTTGTAGGGGTTATGAGTATGAAATGGTAATGTAGAAAGGATGTTGTGTAGGGATTGAGGAGTCGAGAAGAGTTGATTTCCATACCGAGGACGGTGCAGACACTACACGACATCAACTTGAGTTACCTTCTTGTAGAACTAGGTCTACGGCACCAAGGCCGACCCACTAGTAGCTGATTATAGTTAAGATGATTGTCTTTGCGATAATTGTCTGGTTTGCTACTATTTGATGTGTTCTATGTGCCAGTATGATATGTTATATGTGATAGTGATAGTAGGAGGGGAATAGTCCCCCGATTCGGTCGTTAGGACCAAAGGGTAGGTCAGATACCCTAGATATGTCTGACAACATGATTCTGATAAGTTTTTATTGTTGGATTAGGTGTCTAAGTTTATAACTATTGTTGGTATGTACTTGACCCGGTTGGCATGTTCCATTTGGGTTGCATGGCATCATGACACTTGGATAGACAAAATGAGAAAAAAACACTTATGGATTAATAATATATTATAAGTTCTCATATATTAATAATATTATCTAATTAGTATTGATTAAGAATTAATTTGGTGATAAAAAAGAATGTAATTAAATATATGGGGTTGATTGTGTAAATTATCCATTCTTATATAGTGGGCTAACGATCCATGATTTATTGAATTGGGCTAAAACCCATAGGGTTCTCCATGGATAGTCCATGGAGGTTAAAGCCCATGGATCATGAAGGAAATGAAAAGCCATCTCAATTAGGGTTTACATCATGTTACCCTACTTGTGACACAACTATAAAAGGACCCCATGGGCTACCAAAATCGGCACTAAGTGAAGAACTAGAGGACTAGCTGATTTTTAGTGTGTGTGTACTTCTCTAAAAGTTATTCCAAGAGTTTTGGTGTTGTGTGAAACACTTGAGGTATCACATTTGGGGTGCTGGGCTCACAAAGTACTTAAGGAATCCAAGAAACAAGAAAGGTATGTTCTCCTACTAGCTTTTATGTTTCAAGTTCCTCATGTCATGCTAGTTAGGTTAAGAACCTTGGAAAAATCAAATTTGCATGTATCTTAGTAAAACATAGATCCAATGTTTCTAGGGTTGCATGTAAACCTTAGGAGTGTTAGAATGGTCAAAACCCGTCAATTATGTGATAGTAGTATGGGGTGAAATAGTCCCTGTGACTGGGTGAGATAGCCCGGAGGGTAGACAGGCACCCTTGAATGGCCTCACACGAGTATGTCAGCACCCCAGAATGTCTAGACATGTGTAGGTTAGCACCCCAGAATGGCTTGACATTGGTAGGTCGGGCACCTCGAAATTGCCCGACAGTATGTATCAATGCATGGTATGTGGTATGGTGGAGGAACTCACTAAGCTTTGTGCTTATGGTTTTCAGTTTTGGCTTCATGTAGCTCTTCATCTAACGGGAAGGAGTCGATAGGGTCGCAACACATCGCACACACATGATTCCGTATTTAAGAATCCTAGGATTGTAATGGGACATTATACTATTCGATATTATGGTTTTGTAGTCTGATGTGATATCAGTAATGTTTTCCTCAAACAATTTTACAAGTAATATAATTAAAAACAAAAATTTTTGGTCTCAATTTTTGGGATGTTACAAGAAGTAAGCCAGGTGTGTTAAATAGTTATACATGTTTCTCTTTAAAAAACCATGAGTTAGGGTATGTCATGGAGCTTGGACATGAAACTAATGTATTTCAATTGAGACATGTAATGTCTGAATCAAAGAATATAGTGCATTTGTATTTAACGGTGGTAGTTGAAGAACAAGCAGTGCCACGCCACGCCTAACATCAAGGTTATGAAGCTTTTCGTAATAGCGAGTCCATGCCTCACGCCTTGGCGCACTTTTTAGAACACTAGTAAGAGCTTACAAAACCACTGAGTTTGAATTCTATTAGTGGAGACTTCGTAATATAAGAGATGATGTAGCAACATATCTCAGTAAAATTCTACGTGTGAATTGGACCAAAGCGTATTTCCCTATCACGAGGTATAATTATATGGCCTCAAATAGTGTGGAGTCCATGAATGATGCATCTAATAAAGCAAGGAAGTTGCCTATATTACCACTTCTTGAGTTCTTTCGCCCACTTACGCATAAATGGTTTTACAAACGGCGGATGGATGTAGGTATGATTATGTTTAATTTTAAATTATATGATAATATTCATATATAATAATATATGTTTTTTTAACGGAAAAAGTACAACAATACTTACGAAGTGGGCTGACGATATGGTTAAAAAAATAAAGAGGGGATTCAAGGATGGTCGGTATCTGGTGTTGACAATACAACATATCAAGTCCATGACATCAAAAGTAGCGGCATAGTGAATTTGAGGGAAAACACTTGTTCTTGCAGATATTGGCAACAAACTGGCTTGCCATGTGGTCATGTGATAATGGTTTTAACGCACTTGAAAAATAATCACTGTGGGCATATGGCTATAGATGGTTATTAAATTGTAACATATCAAAGAACGTACGAGCATGCCGTATACCCTCTTTTAGTACCTAGTGATTGGGAGGTTCTGGATGACCTTATGGTTGTTAACCCTCTTGTGATGGAAAAACGTCAAGCCGGTAGACCAAAAAGACTAATTGTATTCCCTCTTAAGGTCAGGAACCAAAAATAAGAAGGTGTGGTAGATACCATAACACAACTCATAATGCAAGGACATGTAAGGAAATTATTCCAAAGAAACAAAGTAAAAAACGTATTGGGGCGTCAGGGAGTGGGAAAAAAGCGACAGAAGAGGAACCGATGCAAGCAACCGAAAACCAATGGCAGCATGAACCAAAGAACCAATGGACACAGTAATAACAGATGGACCAAGTATCAATCCTATCATGGACATTAGAGCAAAGTTGACAGGTCTACGAGTGGGTATTCTGACAATCAGAGGAGCACAACCCCAGTAGTACTGCTAAGAAAGCTAATTTCGGGATGAAATTCCATCTAATGGGCCGATGATGTGATAAACCCGAAGATTTTGCATGGTAAAGTCAAGCCAACCAACCAAAATTCAGACTCAAGTTCATTGCCTTGTAGCCTTGTTATGGTCATTCAATGAGTTTTAAGCCTAATAAATTCAAGGAATGAGTGTTAGGAAGTACCTGCTAGAGTCTCTGTATAACGTTCAAGCCTTAATCACCACCAAAAGGATTTCACGACCACAACACTTGAGTTTACGGCCGTAAACTCAAGTTTGGCCATAAACTCCCCCTAAAAGCCACATTTCCTTCACTTTTCTTCATTTCTGACACTTTCAACTCAAGAAACTTCCATTCTCTCTCAAGTATCATCGAGTTCTTCATCCTAGATCTTCAAAAACGTAAGTATTTCTTCGATCCTTTAGTTGTTATACTTCTTAATCATGAAACACTCTTTGATTTCATCCAGGAAATCACCTCTTTTGGTTATATCTTCAAGATCAATAACTTTCACCAAGAACACCAAGAACACACACTTGTTCTTAGTGGCCGAAAACTCCTCAAAAGCCCTCAAAAGTGTGAGTATTCCATATATCATCTAGTTAGGCATGTTAGTTACTAGATCATAGTCTTGAAACAACATCGAACTCATAAACATCATGAGTTTATGGGCATGGAAGCTCCCTTGGCCGTAGACCCATGGATTGGTCACATTTCGGCCGCAAACCCTTCTCATATCCAAGCACTAGACCTTGAACCCTAAGGGATGATAGATAGGACCTTAAACCACCCACTTATGCATGTTTTACCATGAGTTTATGGCCATAAACTCCATGGTCGTAAACCTATGGCCGTAAACACCAATTGGTGGTCATAAACACCCATTTTATCAATCACATGTGATTCAACACTTCATTTCAAGTGTTTCCTAGTCCCTAAAGGTGTTTCCTTGCATGTTGTTGCTTCTAAACACTAAATTCATGCCAATATACGCCATTATATGTCATTAGGACTCATTTGTGTCTCGGGAGTTCATTCGTGGAACTTCTCATCCTTACACTCATCTTCAATTGAATCACTCACATAAGGTGAGTTCATACCCCTATAATAATTCTTTTAAACTATTTTAAAAGCTTTAAAAGGGGGGAATACAAGTTGAAAAAAATGATAATTGTGTAAATGTTTGGTATAAACATCTTTCAAAGGTTGCTTATGTTTTTATAAGTGATCAAAACATTTCAAAAACTCTTTTTAAGTTATTCTACTTAATAGTTTATAAAACTCCATTTCTAAAGTACAATCATAACTTAGTATATAAATGAGTCTTTTTCAGTAACAGTTCAAGTAAACATGCTTGTAAACTATAATAGGTATAGTTTAGGGGTTTAGTTTATACTAAATACTAGAGCATACTATAAAGAGAAACGGGGAGGGAGATACAAAACATTATAACAAAAGGAACATACTAAGATACTATAACAGAAAGAAGATACTAAATGCTATAGCAGAAGAACAATACAGGATCTAATTATACCAATAATCACTAACTTATTGTTCTAAACAAAATGTGATAGTAAATTGGGTACACATGATCATATAACTTTAATGTGAATTTACACGGCCTAGCAATTTGGTTGCGGAAGTTGTGTTTGGTCCCCAAAATCTCTTGCAGGGAGAGCATATAGTATGGGTACTATTCATCACATTATGACCTTTCTAAAACAAACTTGTTTTAAGGTAATTAGTACGTCAGGATGTCAATTTAAAAGACAACTGAGTACTTACATTTTCCCATTACTTTCATATTGTGACAGTTCCACTTGAAAGTTAATGCAAACTATTTTCATGTTAAGATAGTTATAAACTTGGGAAAACTTACATCTTTTCAAACGACAAACAAAACAATCGAGTCTAGTACATTCAGTAGAAAGGGACTTATATGCTAAATTTATGATTCCTTAGTGTACGCATCAGGGATATATATTTATCAGATCCGACAGGTACTAGGATGTGTGCTTGCTGCTTCATTTCCTAGTCCTTGTTTGGTTGTGGGCTTAGAGCAGATTCACCCATCCTACTATCTATTCGATCTTAGCTATATATATATATATATATATATATATATATATATATATATATATATATATATATATATATATATATGTAAATATATATATATATATATATGTAAATATATATATATATATATATATATATATATATATATGTGTGTGTGTGTGTTTTGTATACACCAAGTAATCACAAGGGGTACCAGGTATGGGTCAGGTCATAGGACACTAATTCAATGCACATTTCTCTAGTACAAGACATACTTTTCAAATAGAACATTTGGTATACAAAACTACAAACTTACCCGTAAAGGGTTTAATCCATTTTATTAAACCAGTACAACTTAAAGGACCTTATGTGGTTAACTCTATAATACCTTGGTTTATACATCAGGGTTATATTTAATTAATACCCAATAGGTAGTTGGACGAGTGCTTTCCGCCTTACTTCCTGTTCCTTGTTTGGTTGTGGGCTTAGGGCATATTTACACAACTAACAATCTATTTGATATTAGATTATATATAGCTAGTATAAGCCAAGTGATTAGAGAAGGAACCAAAATTGGTTACCATTTTTACTAAAAGAAATAAGGGTTTTCTTAAAGAATGTTTTCATCAAATATAAAGGAACTATTGCAGTTAACTCCATGAGTACCAAGTGAATACGTCAGGGTTATATACAACGATGATCTAACAAACAATGGGAGGTGTGCTTTCCGCCTTACTTTCTGTTCCTTGATTGGTTGTTGGCTTAGGGCATATACACACAATCGATTGTTTGTTTACTCTAGGTTTTATATAAATTGTATCCATTTAGTACTTATAAAAAGGATTGTAGAGTCATTTTTACTTAGTTTTCATCAAAGCAGGAAATATAGCATTTTGTGGAGGAACAGGCGAACTTTTCTAAACAGAACATACAACTTACTACAATTTTCTTACAACACATACTTTGTAAACAATTTCTTTATAATGAAATGGTTTTTTATTACTTTTATTACTATGATGCGTGTCTTGTGATACTAAACATGACATCCTCCGCCCCCAAACTTTTCCGCCGTTCCGGTTTTGGGGTGTGACAAATGGCAGCAGCAGTCAGACAACCAATGGACACTACAGACCGAACATCAATAGAAACAACAGCCAAATAACCTATGGACACAACAGACCGAACATCAATGGCAACAAGAGCCACATAACCAATGGAAGCAAGGGACCGAATACTCTTCTTTCTCCTCCTTCTCCGTACTCCTGCTTCTAATGAATATTTCCAAAACACCACTGTTAAGGTTGTTGTACCCTGGGAACTAACGTTGAATCTGTTTAAGGGAATCGATTCCAACTCGAGCCTCATCCATCACGTCCTTGGTACTAATATTTTCTTTATAGGAAACATTCAAGACGAAAACAAAGTCATTATACTAACAATAACATTTTTAGTATGGAACATTTCATTTTTGTGAAAAATGTGCAGATTTGGTCCGTTAATAGTGAATGAAATTATTGATTGGTATAAGAAAAGCAGGAAGAGGATGGCAATTTTAAAAGTTAATTTTGCAAAAGCCTAAGATTTACTTAGTTGAGATTACTTAATCCAAGTGATGCAATTTATGGGGTTTCAGAATAAATGGATGGGGTGGATAAAAGTATTTTTAACTTTGGCTAAATTTTCTCTTCCTGTAAATAGAAGTCCAACCGATGAATTTAGATTGGAGAAGGGTGTGAGACAAGGTGATCATCAATTACCTTTCCTTTTATTTTAGTCATAGATGGTCTTCACGTGGAAATTGAAGTTGAATTTCAGGTGGTTTAATTAACAGAGTGAAAATTAGTAAAAATAAGCTTCCTATATCTCATTTTTATGTCGATTATGTGCTTTTTATAGGCGAGTGGAACTTAGCAAATGTTTCTAATATGGTGAACACTTTTAATTTCTTTTATTTGGCTTTGGGATTGAGAATGATTTTACAAAAATCGAAACTTTATGAAGTAGGGATGAAGTATAACTAAATTATCCAAGTGGCGGGGTCATTGGGGATTGTTGTTGACAAGCATCCTTTCATATATTTTGGGATTCTGGTGGAAAGAAGTATGGTGAGGATTCAAGGCTAGCACATAATTTTGGAGAGATTTGAGAAAAAATTATGCAAGTGGAAAATGAATATGCTCTCTATTGGTGGTAGATTAATGATATTGTTAGTTGTCCTCAGTTCCTTGGGGATTTTTTATATGTCAATTTTTTGTTTCCTTTACAAGTTAAAAAAACTTGAAGCTTTATGAGCAAAATTCTTTTGGGGTGGTAGTAGAGATTCCCGAAAGATTTATTGAATTTATTGGGATTTAACAATTTCTACCAAGGAAAAAGGTGGTATCAGTATTGGAAGCCTTGAAGCTTTCAATCATGCATGTCTTTAAAAATGGCAGTGGGGGTTAATATCTGAAGAAGAGGCATTATGGAGTCAAGTTGTTAAAGCATCTAATGGGAAATGAGTTTCTCTTTCTATTGGTCAAAATTTGAGGTGACAAGTTGTTTGATCGTGAATCAAGATGGCTTGGTTCAAAATGAATGAAGCATGAGATATTTCGATGCCTTCCCTGTGTATAAAAGTTGCTAATGGTGCCAATGTGATCTTTGGGAAAGATATGTGGATTGGAAATGTTCAGTTAAATATTCGTTTTCCAACGTTATACTGTTTAGAAAATAACAAATCTTGTACCATTCAAGACTTAAAGACAAGTGGGATGAAAATCATGGGAGGTGGGAATGGCATAGAGACCTTCAACAAGGTATGTAATTTGATCAACTTAATGCTATTATGGATATGCTAGCTAATATTAAGCTTGTGGGTGATGTTGACTCTTGGACATGGGACATTAGTGTCAATGGTACCTTTACGTTTAATGAGACAAGAAAGCATATTGAAAATTTGATTTTACCGGATACTGAAAAAGATACCACTTGGAATAAATTCATCCCTCGGAAGGTAAATATTTTCTTTTGGGGCCTATGTTTAGATGAGTTACAAAATCGGCCTAATTTGACTATTAGCGGTATTACGCTTAAGTCTAGTATGTGCATGTTATGTAACATACAAGTATGTGTCCCTTTTGTAACATACAATTAGAATTGTTGCCATATCTCTTTATTAAGTGTCGAATTGCTAATAGAACATCGAATGTGATTTCTTGTTTGTTCAACATAGATTTTCCTTCTCAATTGGGTTCTTTCGATTTGATCACTTGGGTGGATTCATTATAGGTTTCAAAGATAAAATATGTGATTTATGCCATCGATAACATACCAACAAAAACTGTAGATCAAGTATCCAAAAAGGTCATAACAAATGTAACATAACAACTATATCAAAACATATGACAGTTTCTGATGAAAACTCCAAGGATAAGGAAAACTGAAGTTGTGGTGTGTGCGATGCTATCAACCTGAGCTCCTCCCCTAACTAGCGGAAGTACCTGAAACCAAAACTGAAACTGTAAGCACGAAGCTTAGTGAGCTCCCCCAGACTACCACATACCATACAATAACATATAAACACATATTGGGCTCCGCCCGCTGCATCAGGCCCCGCATGACATCGAACTGAAATCCGGAATAACTTGGGTCCCGCCCACTGCATCGGGCCCCGCATGGCATCGGACTGAAGTCCAGAATAACTTGGGCCCCGTCCACTTCATCGGGCCCGCCCAGTATCGGACTGAAGTCCGAAATAAACTGGATATAACATATCATGAACATATAGCGTAATCACATTCTGTATCGGGCTTGCCCAACATACTACACATAACAAAACATGCATGAATCATGACGATATCAAGCATACATACTACTGCATCAGACCGAAGTCCAGAACTACTGCTAAATAAATGGGTCGGCATTGTGGCCATAGATTCGTTCTTACTGGAAGGAAACTCACCTCGTAACTCTAGCTACTAAGATGCTAAATTCGAAGCTGGATGACTGCTGCTCCGGAACTCCCCAACTACAATTTCCATAAACACTAAATTATTAACGATAACTGAACTATAGGTATAGTGACCATTTTACCCCTGATCAAGTCAAAGTCCTTATTCAAGGTCATCCGCCCGTGCTTAACTCGTCGAGTTCCTTGAAACTCTTTGATACTCGCCGAGTCACCGGGTGACTCATCGAGTCCTTACGATTTTCGATTGAACCCTTAAGGCTACTTGTCGAGTTTCCTTTAGAAACATTACGGATACACATGCATTCATAACTTGGGGAAACTCATCCGCCTCGCCAAGTTGTTCATAGAACTCTTCGAGTCTATGGAAATCTTCATCGGACTTGCCGAGTTACTTATCCTACTCATCGAGTCCACGACTATCTTCATATGTCTCGCCGAGTCAACCTTGAGACTCGCCGAGTCCATTCATTCCTTTATCCATACAGACTTGTTTTGGGCCATGCAGTGGCTCCAAATCACAGATCCAAGCTTCTAGGGTATGCTTTTCACGTAAAGTTGCAAACTTTACGTGCATGCATGGCTATAAAAGCTCTAAATGCCTAATTTAAGTTCTTCATGGTACTTCATGCTCAAGATGGACTTTAATCACGACCAAGATTGCAAATTTATGCTCCTAGGACCCAAGGATGGTCCAGATCTGAAGTTACAACTTCAGATCTAGCCCATAGCTCATATTATCAACTTAACATTCCATAACAGAAACCCTAGAAGTCAAGCAATAGAAAAGATTTATAAGGAAAATGTGATTTGGGTACCTCCAGAGATTATAACTGAGATAAGTGTTGATTCCCACACTCAACTTGCTCCAATCTCCTTCTCCTCCAAGCCTTCTCCCTCCAAAGATCCTCTTTTCAAGCTTCAACACACAAAAGGGCACACACACACGGATTAGGGTCTCACAAAAGCTTTCTAGACTGTAAAGAGGCCCAAATGGGGATGAGGTTCCTTTAAATAGGGTGTAAAACCCCGGGAATTAGGGTTTCATCTACCAGTACGTACTCGCTGAGTCCCAATATGGACTCGTCGAGTAGGTAACGTATCACGTGATCTCACCCTGTTCCTACTCGACGGGTAGGGAAACCAACTTGTCGAGTAGGCCTTAACCCAAGAAATTTTATTTAAACCATACCCGGGGATCGGAGCATTACAAGTCTCCCCCACTTATTTTGGAATTCGTCCTTGAAGTCTGCTACAGATGAAACTAAAAACAACTCTGGATAGTGCTCCCTTATCTCTTCTTCGGTCTCCCACGTCCACTCGGAACCCTTCCGGTGCTGCCAATGCACCTTCACTTACTGAACCACCTTGTTCCTCAAAGTCTTCGCCTTCCGATCTAAGATTGCAACTAGTCTCTCAATATAATTCAGGCCGCTATCAACCTGAATATCCTCCAAGGGAACAACTGATGACTCGTCCACCAAGCATTTCCTCAACTGAGAAACATGGAAGGTGCTGTGGATCTGGCCAAGCTCTACTGGAAGATCCAACCAATAAGCAACCCAACCCACCCGGGCCAAAACTATAAAAGGACCAATGAACCTGGGGCCCAACTTGCTCCTCTTCTGGAATCTGATAACACCCTTCCAGGTGATACCTTCAGGAGGACCATATCACCCACCTGAAACTCCAAGTCCGAAGTCCTCCTATCAGCATAACTCTTCTGCCTACTTTGCGTTGTTTACAGTCTACCGCGAACCTGTTGGATCAACTATGTGGTCTTGAGCATCACTTTCGTTCTCCCGATGACTCATTGACCGACCTCGCCCCAACAAAGCAGGGTCCTACAATTCCTCTCGTAGAGCATCTCGAAGGGAGGGCGGTCAATGCTGGTGTGGTAACTGTTGTTATACGAAAATTCCACTAATGGAAGATACGTATCCCAACTGCCACCAAAATCAAAAACACATACCCGAAGCATGTCCTCAAGAGTCTGAATCTTCCACTCGCTATGCCTGTTCGTCTGAGGTTGGAACGCATTACTGAAATGGAGACAAGTACCAATCTCATCGTGAAACCACTTCCAAAACCTGTAAGTGAACCAGACATCTCGATCTGATACCACTGATACAATCACTCTATGTCGTGCTACTACCTCACGCACATAAATATCGACTAGCTTCTCAGATGATATACTCTCCTGGATCGGTATGAAATGCGTGATCTTGGTCAGCCGATCCACTATGACCCAAATCGAATCAACTCCCCGTGCAGTCCTGGGAACCTTAGTGATGAAATCCATGGTGATATCCTCCCATTTTGACACAGGAATGTCGAACGGCTGCATCTTTCCATGGGGTCTCTAGTGCTCTGCCTTGACCTTCCTACAGGTCAGGCACCTCTCTACGTAGCAGGCCACGTCATGCTTCATGCACGACCACCAATAAGCGGGTCGAAGATCCGTATACATCTTCGTCGCCACTGGATGGATGGAGAACCGAGACTTGTGGGCCTCATCCATCAACACCTACAATAATCCTCCCTAATACGGCACACAGACGCTCCCATGAAGGGTCTACAATCCTCGTCTGTCATAGTCGAAAGAAGCTACTCGACCCACAATCCTTTCATACTTCTGCCTCTCTTCCTTCAGGCCCTCTACCTGAGCCTCTCTAATCTGTTCCAACAGTGGCGTAACCACTGTCATCCTTAGACATATATCTCTAATCAGTGTCGCCATCTCCTTGCAGCTCAGGGCGTTGGCCACAACATTGGCCGTCTTCGGATGATAAAGGATCTCACAGTCATAGTCCTTCAGTACATCTAACCATCAACGCTGCCTCATGTTTAAATTCGGCTGGTCCATGAGGTACCTCAGATTCATGTGATATGTGTAAATGGTAAAACGAACCCCATAGAGGTAGTGTCTCTAAATCTTGAGGGCGAACACCGCTGCCCACAGCTCTAAATCGTGAGTCAGATAGTTAGCCTCACGAGGCTTCCACTGTCTAGAGGCATAAGCGATCACAAATCACCGCTGCATCAACACTACTCCCATACCTATGATTGAGTCATCACAGTAGACTACGAAATCCTCTACACCTTCTGGCAGGGTAAGAATAGGCGCCTCGCACAGCCTCCGCCTGAGGCTCTCGAATGTCGCCTGCTTCTTAGGCCCCTAACGAAAGACCACCGACTTCTTGGTCAGTCGAGTGAGTGGAAATGCTATCTTGGAGAAATCCTGGATGAATCTCGTGTAGTACCCTTCCAATCCCAGGAGACTCCGAATCTCTGATGGAGACCTCGGGACTTCCCACTGCATCACGGCCTCGATCTTGGCTAGATCTACTAGAATGCCCTTTTGGTTGACGAGGTGACCAAGGAATTGCACCTCGTGCAACCAAAACTCGCACTTGGGGAACTTTGCAAAAAGTCTCTCCCTCGTCAGCGTCTCTAGCACCTCTCTCAGGTGCTCCTCATGCTGCTCTTGAGTCTTGGAGTAAACCAAGATGTCATCAACGAATACTATCATAGACCAATCCATCATGGATCTGCATATGCGGTTCATGAGGTCCATGAACGTGGATGGAGCGTTGGTGAGCCCAAACGACATCACCACAAACTCATAACGACCATAGTGGGTCCTAAAAGCGGTCTTCTGGACATCCTCCCCCCTAACTCTCATCTGATGATATACGGAGTGTAGATTAATCTTGGAGAACCAAGATGCTCCCTGAAGCTGGTCAAACAAGTCATTTATCCTTGGGAGTAGGTAACGGTTCTTCGCTATTACCTTATTCAGCTCCCGGTAATCTATGCACATATGGTGCGGTCTGTCCTTTTTCTTCACAAATAGGATCGAGGCTGCCCATGGTGAACTACTCGGCCTAATAAAAACCTTGTCTAGAAGCTCCTGTAGCTACGTAGACAACTCCTGCTTCTCCGGAGGAGCCAACCGATATGGTACTTTGACTATCGAAGCCGCACCAGGGACCAGGTCAATCCTAAACTCGCCCTGTCTCTCCGGAGGTATCCCAAGAAAATCCTCCGGGAATACATCTGGTTATTCGCGTACTAACGGCACATCATCAATAGTCCCTTTCCCTTTGCCCTGGCATCTAAAACGTAGGCGGCGTACCCCGCGCAACCCTGTTGGAAGTAACGTCGTGCTCTTGCTGCTGAACAATGAATCGGTCCTTGTTGTGGCCTCTCGCTCTGAATCATTAACTCTCCCCCACTGGGAGTGTGAACCCTCACTAACTGTAGTTCACAATCAATCACTCCCCCATTAGGGCTCAGCCAATCCATACCCACTATAACCTTATTCCCTCGCACGGGAATAGGAACCAAATCCACTGAAAACTGCTCATCAAATAACTGCAGCAAACAAGCTCTATGTACCCTCGCGACCCAGACGGTCATGTCATCATCTATCTCAACCTCAAGTGGACAATCCAGCTCCCCTGGAGCTCTGCTAAACCTCTTGCTGAGTGCGGGCGAAACAAATGATCGGGTAGCCCCCGAGTCAAACAATAATATAGCTGAAATGATGTTCACTAAGAACGACGCTATACGAAAACATATAATCATGAGAAACAATCAATATCAATAAGAAGGTAGGAGAAAGACACATACCCGTCACCACATCAGGAGTCACCTGCGCCTCCTCTGTTGTCATCTTAAAGGCCCTACTCTTAGCCACTGGCACCTCACTCCGGCCCTAACGGCCATCCGTAATCCTCAATGTTTCAGGGGTAGGTGCTACCACCTTCCCTGCGACTGACAAACTCGGACATTGCGACTTTTTATGTCCCCTCTGATTGCAATGAAATCAAATCAGATCTGACGTTGTGGTGGTGGTAGTAGTAGCTATACAATCTCTACTCATATGCCCAGTCCGGCCACACTTAAAGCATCCGGGACTCCCTGCCTTGCACACCCCGTCGTGCATTCTCCCACACTTGCCACACCGACTGTGGCTTTGCTGTCCCCTAGACCTATGATATGACACCTTGGGCCTTTTTCCCAAAATCCCTGCACCTTTAGTCACCTATGGCTTCTTCTTCCTCTCCATCTCTAGATCTATCTCTCTCTCTCACGAGCCCTTGCAATCATATCGTCCAAT
Source organism: Lactuca saligna (assembly GCF_052625555.1). Classification (NCBI taxonomy): domain Eukaryota; kingdom Viridiplantae; phylum Streptophyta; class Magnoliopsida; order Asterales; family Asteraceae; genus Lactuca; species Lactuca saligna. The sequence goes on along the minus strand of NC_136421.1, from coordinate 141,644,802 downwards.
GTTTACAGTTGGACCGGCTCACAAACTGGCGGATATCACTCTGCAACATCTCATGATAACGGGCCTTCTTCATTACCTCATCAATTGCATACTGAGGAACAAGAAGGGCCCTATCCATGAACTTGGCGTAAATTTCCGCCACTGTATCTGTAGTCTGAGTGAGATCCTGAAACTCCCTGGCTAACTGTTGCACCTCGATAACCGGTGCAAACTCGGCTCTAAACCTGGTGGTAAAATTACCCCAAGTCATAGCATCAAGTGTTGCGTCATACCCGATGACATGCCTAACCTCGTCCCACTAGCCACGTGCCCTGTCCTTCAGAAAACAGGATGCTAGTATGACCTTGTCCCCCTCGGGACATCTGCTGATGCAGAACGCGATGGCAACATCCGCCAACCATCTAGTACTCTCAATGGGGTCCCAAGCCCCATGATAGTCTGGAGCTCCACAAGCTCTGAGTCCCACAAAGAACAAAGCAAGCAACATTCGGACATAGGAAACTACTCAAGCAAGTCTATCCTCATAACAAGAAACTGTACTAGCATACAATGCTAAACTCATACTGTCAGTCATAACCTAAACATGCTATCCTACTACTGTCTACTCAATGCTGGCATGCAATTATCATAGAGCTGAAACACATATGGCAGGCACATAAGGCATCCTCCTAGATCCTTAGTACTATTCTACCATGTTGTTCTATTGAAACTGAAACTGATAAGCAAAACATAATTTGTATGGGTAATTTGGGAGTACTTACTTGAGCTCGGTTGATCGCATGCACCACACCCTTTTCTCTTTCTCAAAACTCCTTTCCTTTAAAAAAAAATTTCTAGAAATTCTTTTGAAAATATCTTTCTTTTGAAAAAAATCTTTTACCATCCCCTTAGTTTGAGTCCGGTCATACCCGAAGGTGTGCCTGAATCCCTCAAACCAAGGCTCTGATACCAACTTGTAACATCCAAAAATACGACCCAAACTTTTTGTTTTAATAATACTAAAATCACATCATCGATAACATACCAACAAAAACTGTGGATCAAGCATCCGAAAAGGTCATAGCAAATGTTGTTGGGTTATGAGCATTCTAACACTCCTAAGTGTACATGCAACCCTAAATACCTTGGATCTATGTTTTCTCTATTATACATGCAAATATCAACTTTCCAAGGTATTGTTCTATTCTAGCATACTAAACATTGAATAACACAAGTTAGAATAACATACCTTTTGTTAGTGCTTGTCTTCATGAAGCTTGAGTGCCTAGTGCCCCAAGTGTGACACCTCAAATGGTTCACACAACACCAAATACACTTGGAATAACTTGAGAGAATTCTACACTTCATGAAATCGGCTAGCCCTCTCTAGAATAATACTAGTGCCGATTTTGTCAAGAATAAGATCTTTATATAGTGTTACAATTAGGGTAAACCCTAATTGTCATGACTTTCCATTTCCTTGGATCCATGGGTTCAAATACACCATGGAGCATCCATGGACCATCCAATGGGTTTTAGCCCAACTTGATTATCCATGGAGCATAAGCCCACTATACAAGTATGGATGATTTACACAATCAACCCATATATTTAATTAGTCTTCTTTTGATCACTTAATTAATCCTAGATTAATTCTTGATCAATACTAATTAAATAATCTCATTATTCTTATTATTAATATACTAGAACTTATAATATATTAATTACCATAAGTGTCTTATTTCTCTCATTATAGTCTATCCAAGTGCATGATGCCATGCAACCCAAATGGACCATGCCGGGTCAGGTCAAGTCTTACCAATTATAGTTATGGACTTAGACATTAATCCAACAGTCTCCCACTTGGATAAGTCTAAAACTATTATTTCATATGACTTCAGGAACCAACTAGCAATCGTAGCTCTCAAAAGCTTCTGTCGAACTCTGACCTTGTCGATAAACACTGACCTTTGTCAATGACTTGTCCATTAGATAAGGGATCATATATTCCTCCATTCTAGATATCATATGGACTGAGACATAGATTATAATCATTCTCTCTGTCCAATTGTTGTTTCCCGATTTCCGATTTATGATGACTGACTAATTGAACAAATCAAATCAGTCCTGGCCCGGCCGAGCACTTCCATTTGTCATCATCAAATCATCGAGGGGCCCACAGATATCGCTTTTATCCCGAAGGTAAAAGGAATGGATAAACTTCGACTCATATGGCTTGTTCTACTACTTGTTGAATCATACACAAAGGCACGTTTTATATCACCGAGTTACCAAATGCGGTTTCGTGCAATCAATGTACTATCAACTTATAGTAAAAACTCATATCTCTAGGTTTGAAGAATATAAGATATTATCGTCTCTTTATCACTCGTGATAAAATCCATGAAGTGATTCCAATGAGCGCGGGTTGAATCCAATACTCAGAACTTATGAGCACTCATGAGTGTTGTAGCCCTTTGTCCAACACCTTAGACCTCTACAAGCCAACCCATGACAGTCTTAATTCATATCTACTTCCAACATATCACCGACTGTGGATGGTTTGAATAACTTAGTCATTCTGGAAGAATAACCTAGTTTATTCGGGAAGTCAAAACATGCAAAGTGAAACACAATAATAATTGAATCCAATATGGTATCAAAACCTATGAACATAAATAAAACACATTTTATTTATCACCATATGATTATACATTATTCATTGTATACTATTTCAGCTATCAACTTTATTCTTGAATTTAAAACAATAGTTGTCCCATGCTCCAAGCATGTACACTATGTTTTCTAAACACTAGTGATGCCATACACCAAGTATGCATACTATGTTTGTCTATGATCTTTACTTTGTGAACTAGATCAATTGAACATAACTTCAATGATTCTCTTTTCACATTCCCAAATCTTTACTGTAAATGCAAGAATTCCAAATTCATGTCATTTACTGAAATCTGTTAGATTCTAAACTTATATGCATTGATCCTCTTGTAACGATTATGCACAAATCCACAAAGACTTGGCAACAATCATTACAGAGTATTCCAAAGGAGATCAATTCCTTGAAAACATCCTTCTTGCATTAAGTTTCCTTAATCTCACACAGATTGAAATTTCTGACTTTGAAACATTTCCAGATTCATTTTGACTATCACTTCTGAACAAGAGTTGCCTCCTTACAAATTATGTCAATATGGTCCTTCCAGAATTATAACTATACTTCCAATTGTCCTTGAGCAACCAATCTTTGGTAAACCTTAGATTGTCCTCGACAATTTTTTAATCCTTTTAGTCATATCTAGTTCTAAACCTTTTCCCTTCTTAATGCCCCAAGCATTTGGAAACTTTTAGAACGGATAACTATAGCACATGTAATCGATCCTATATCCGAAGCATATGGGACACGATTCATGATGTCTCACATAAAGACTAAACCAGTCTTTTGCTATAACATTTCCATTTCTATTTGCCAAGTTCTCATAATTCAGATTATGAAAAGGGATGCCGTAATCATAATCGAATTTTAGAACGCAATAATTGGACCCATATACAGAATTTCCTTATGTTGAGTCATTCCAACATGAAATTCAATATATATATCCTTGACTAAATGATTAAAACCTCACGATGAAGTATAATTTCCTCTCCCTTAATTATAGCAAAACAACTCTTTCCCAATTGAAACCTTTTGTTTTCTATAATTAACATTACTAACTTGCAACCTTTATCATAATTATCATGCTCCCACTAACATGATGATTATTATCATAACACTTATGCTCCCACTAGCTTTGACATGTACTCAGAAATCAGCTGACTTTCTTACCAAGGTTCAGATTTCTGATACTAGATTGCTTTGATAAAACTTTATCAAAAACATACACCTTCCCTTAGATAGCACACTTGTGTGTCTAAACAATTATGAAGAGGGATGCCGTAGTCATAATGCTTAGACCTTTTTGCCACTTCTCACAAGTCCAGGTTAGTGTGCCGGTAAACCACACACGCTCCACTAACGACTTTGAGAATGCAAATATCACAATTGCTATCTAGCTAAAATCTACTTAGTGAAAGTGTTTCCTCACCATCATTTTCATGAATCGGAGAGAAACCTTATACCACTTAGATTTAATGGTGTATGAGTTCTTATCCATGTGAATTGTCAAAGCCATAGTCACAAGACAAGGATAATGACAAATCCAAACCATATGGATTGAACTCAATCTTAATTTCTTGCCACCTGGCAGCTCAAGGGCCTGCCATTGCTTCCTAGTTGTTGTGCAACCAATTAAGAACTCTAAGAACTCATATGCAAAGCCAACTTTGATTGGAATGGGCACAGAATATGTCAACACGATAGGTTATAAACCTCAAGTCGTGTGCTAGAGAAGAACTTCAGGTTTTATTCTTGATTAGTTCTTGAGACTTTCAAGACCTTTAAGACTCCTACTGTCCTCTTGACCTATAAGACTCCCTTGTCAAACATCCAAGAGATAGTGCGGATTTTAATCAAGACAAACGCTTCACATAATTGGCCTAAGTTGGTCTTTGTTTTATCCAAAACATCACAACTTACCAACTTCAAATGAACAAGAGTAGGACACTTTTACTCTTACATTTGACACGTGTTTTTAAACCTTCTTAAAGACATGTCACTCAAATTACAATCTTGGAGTATGACTCTAAGACTTGTATTGGAACGAAGTATGAATCATCTTCTTGATTTAACCATTTCAACAACTCAAGATCCCTTCTTCTTAGTCATAAGAATGCACTAAGACTTCCTTAGAGAAAAAATTTTGATATGGTTTCTTAATCATTAAGATGATCACAAAACTGATACTAAAGTACTCTCCCATCTTTTCAGATTTGAGAAACTTTTATCCTTCTGCCTAATTTGATTCTTCTTATTCGCTCTGCCTTACATTGGAACCTTTTCCAATGTCTCAGAGTTACACTTAAGCTTGTAAGTATAATCATATTTACTGAGCTTTAGTAAACTATGACAAATAGCCTTATATCTTTTGTGGTGACTTAATCAATGCATATGACTATGTACTCGATCCCTTAGTCCATTACTTGACTCACACATCCATGTGAACAAGTAATTAGTCTTAATTTTTCCAATACTTGAAAGTTCTCATTCATCATGCTATACAACTTGCATGATTCCAAGTCCCGGTCCAATTGAGACTTTGGATGATGAGAATCTTTCCTTATTTGGTAAATTTAGACATTACCACAAATGAAAGAATCAATTTCATATTTCCACTCTTGCTATTAATGGAATCATATAAGCAACAATTTTCCCTCAAATGCCATTGTAAGGATATTTTAAAATAAATAAAATCAAAATTTTCTTTTATTTTAAAACTATGCGGAAAAACTTATCCTTACAATCCATATGAAAACTTGTTGTTATCTATTCCTTAGCAATATCTCATAACTCCTAAGAAGTAGCTCAAGAATCCGATTTTCAAACTACGCGATAGAAATCCATCTATGCGATCAGATTCAGCATATTCTTTCTTTAAGTTCCTTTACTTTTCTTTGATTCTTAAAACATAAACATGTGACCCAGTCACATCATGTAATAAGAATCTCAGAATAGAAACTTAGCAGAGTTAGATAGTGGACTTTACCTGAAGTAGAGTCAACCTTATTGACTTTAACATCCTTAGGTAAATTTGGCAGCTTCGCAACTAATGCCCCTTTCTTTGGCACTATAAACATATGGACCCTTTGATAATGGTACACGAGACTATCACAGACTTAGCTTTTCTATTTACCATTTGGTCAACCGAGTTGACTATGGCCGATCCCTTTCCACTGGGAAGAGGGAGCTTTACTAGATATCCAATGTCATCATTGTCAATGTCCATACAGTTTTAGGAAGTTGATCTTAGCAAATAGATAAGATCATTAAGGGTCTTGTCATAGTCTGTTTCATAGGTGTTCCAAAAGAACTCACTATGTGACTTAGAAAGTAGTTAAACCTACAACTTTCTTAAGACTTTGACACCCAACTCTCCCGACTTGTCAATATGTGACTACATCTCCAAGATGTGATCACACCTAGACCTTGCCTTGCCAATAGGGCTTGAGTGACCTTAAACTTTTCAAGAACTTGTGGGTTAGGGAGAATAATCGGAGGAGGTGAAAGAAGTATGATTTCCAAGGGATATCATCTTCATTTAGGAAAGCTTGTTTCAAGAGATTTGGGAAGATCATAAATGTCTAAACCAGACATGTTATGGGAGCTATTCAAGATAGTTGATTTATAGTCCTTAATATGACACCCAATATGAAATATTAAGGCTAGGACCCAACAAACTATTTTATAACTTAGAAGAGGTATGCCGTAATCCAAGCTATAAAATATTTGAAGGTAGGTGAATGACGATTCACCAATTTCCACCAAGATAAACGAAATGTATTATTAGGTTTTAATTGGTTTTGAAACTCCTAGATCTTTTGAGATTCATTGAACTGTTCAATGGCATGTTTCAATCTCAAGTGTGCCCTTCAGGTTTTATGACTGGGATGCCGAGGATCACAAAACAAGGTGTGAAGTAACCATGCAAATTACTTGGTACCCTTAATAAATTACCCCTCAATCGATGTGCCGGTTAACCACACACGCTCCATCAATACTATGATAAATATTAAGTCACCCTTTACCTACCTTGTTAAGTCCAAGTTAGTGTGCCGGTTAACCACACACGCTCCACTAACGACTTAGACAAAGTGTAAAGTGTAATTTCATGGATTAGCACCTTATTCACATTTTCCTAAGTAACTAAGATTGGGAATTATTAAGAGTTTAGTTACTTAGTATTTATTATTAATACTTTTAATGAATGGAGAATTATAGTCGTGTCAAACCCGTTCGGCTAACGACCCTCCACCAGTCAAGCAAGCGGTGGGTGAGAGTGGACACCCATTAAGTTGCCATTTTATAGGCAACAACCTTATACCCACCTTATAGACCGGCTTCGTGAATGAGGTGTACTAGCGGTAAGACCGACTTTACTCTTATACATATACATATTATTAACTTATAATATTATAAAGTATAAGGGTTGAATTTTAACTTTTAAAATTCTAAGGGCTAACTTGGAATTAAAGTATTCATATGAGAAAAATTTACAAATTCCAAAACTTGAGGGCAAGTTTTGAAACTATTCAAAACTAATTAATTCCATAACTTATGTGTTTAAAGTACTTTTTAATCCAAAAACTCTTCAAGTTCCATAACTTGAAGACAAGTTATGGAAGACTTTAAACTAATAAAATAATTAACTTTTCTTTATTTTTTTTATAACTTATGGAATTAATTGAGGTTACATTTTTTTTATTTTTTATTTTATTTAATGAAGAGACTCTTGGTCCTCCATAACTTGAGGACAAATTATGGAGTCATAACTCCAATTAATTAGAACTAGACTCTTCATTTTTTTTTGTAACCTTTGCCAATTTTATGAGTTTTATGAGTCTTTAATGTGACTCTTCATGTAACTTGAGGACAAGTTACACAAACACATTTTATACTCAACTCTTAGATTAAAATGGATTGAAAACAACTATTTCAATTAACTTTTCTATTAATCTAAGCAACTCATAAGAACAAGATAATTCAAATCAAACTTTTTCATATAATTAGTCTAACCTTTAAACTAACACAAAACATGAATCTATTGACAATTATCTTTGAAAATGGATTAGCATGAACATTACCACATTAAAAAACAAGTTTATAAGTTCAAAAACAACTTAGGGTAATGTTCCTAGTCCATTTCTAGCCAAAAACCTCGAAAATATGCTGTCTGGGGTCCAACTCGTCGAGTGCATGAACACAACTCGGCAAGTTGGATGCATTTTGCATTGGACTCGTCGAGTCCCTTCATGGGCTCAGCGAGTCTGCTGGGCTGACAGCATCAAAACTCGATTTTTCAGCTCCATTTGCAAGTATAACAAGAAAACAAGCCTTGGCTCTGATACCACTGTTGGGTTATGAGCATTCTAACACTCCTAAGTGTACATGCAACCCTAAATACCTTGGATCTATGTTTTCTCTATTATACATGCAAATACCAACTTTCCAAGGTATTGTTCTATTCTAGCATACTAAACATTGAATAACACAAGTTAGAATAACATACCTTTTGTTAGTGCTTGTCTTCATGAAGCTTGAGTGCCTAGTGCCCCAAGTGTGACACCTAAAATGGTTCACACAACACCAAATACACTTGGAATAACTTGATAGAATTCTACACTTCATGAAATCGGCTAGCCCTCTCTAGAATAATACTAGTGCCGATTTTGTCAAGAATAAGATCTTTATATAGTGTTACAATTAGGGTAAACCCTAATTGTCATGACTTTCCATTTCCTTGGATCCATGGGTTCAAATACACCATGGAGCATCCATGGACCATCCAATGGGTTTTAGCCCAACTTGATTATCCATGGAGCATAAGCCCACTATACAAGTATGGATGATTTACACAATCAACCCATATATTTAATTAGTCTTCTTTTGATCACTTAATTAATCCTAGATTAATTCTTGATCAATACTAATTAAATAATCTCATTATTCTTTTTATTAATATACTAGAACTTATAATATATTAATAACCATAAGTGTCTTATTTCTCTCATTATAGTCTATCCAAGTGCATGATGCCATGCAACCCAAATGGACCATGCCGGGTCGGGTCAAGTCTTACCAATTATAGTTATGGACTTAGACATTAATCCAACAAATGTAACATAACAACTATATCAAAACATATCACAGTTTCTGATGAAAACTCCCAGGATAAGGAAAACTGAAGTTGTGGTGTGTGCGATGCTATCATCCTAAGCTCCTCCCCTTACTAGCGGAAGTACCTGAAACCAAAACTAAAATTGTAAGCATGAAGCTTAGTGAGTTCCCCCAAACGAGCATATACCATACAATAACATATAAACACATATTAGGCCCCGCTTAATGCATCGGGCCTCGCCCGGCATCAGACCGAAATCCGGAATAACTTGGGTCCTACCTACTGCATCGGGCCCCACCCGGCATCGGTCCGAAGTCCGGAATAACTTGGGCCCCACCTACTTCATCGGGCCCCGCCCCGCATCAGACCAAAGTCCGAAATAAATTGGATATAACATATCATTAACATATAGCGTATTTACATTCTGTATCAGGCTTGCCCGACATACTACACATAACAGAATATGCATGAATCACGAAGACATCAAGCATACATACTACTGCATTGAACCGAAGTCCAGAACTACTGCTAAGTAAACGGGCCAACATTGTGGCCATAGACACGTTCCTACTAGAAGGAGACTCACCTCATAACTCTAGTTACTGATATGCTAAATCTGAAACTGGATGACTGCTGCTCCGGAACTCCCCGACTACAATTTCCATAAACACTAAATTAGTTACCGATAACTGAACTATAGGTATAATGACCATTTTACCGCTGATCAAGTCAAATTCCTTATTCAAGGTCATCCGCCCATGTTTAACTCACCGAGTACCTGATGCTACTCGTCGAGTTCCTTGAAACTCCATCCCACTCACCGAGTCACCGGGGTGACACGTCGAGTCCTTTTGATTTTCGATCGAACCCTTAAGGCTACTCGTCAGGTTTCCTCTAGCAACACGATGGATACAGACACATTCATAACTTGGAGAAAACTCATCCGACTCACCGAGTTGCTCATACAACTCGTCGAGTCTATGGCAATTTTCATCGGACTCGCCGAGTTACTCATCCTACTTTTCGATTCCACGACTATCTTCATATGACTCGCCGAGTCAACCTTGAGACTCCCCGATTCCATTCAGTCCTTTATCCATACATACTTGTTTTGGGCCATGCAGCGGCTCCAAATCAAATATCCAAGCTTCTAGGGCGTGCTTTTCACGTAATGTTTCAAACTTTACATGCATGCATGGCTATAAAGGCTCTAAATGCCTAATTTAAGTTCTTCATGGAGCTTCATGCTCAAGAGGACTTTAATCACGACCAAGATTGCAACTTTATTCTTATAGGACCCAAGGAGGGTCCAGATCTGAAGTTACAACTTCAGATCAAGCCCATAGCTCATCTTATCAACTTAACATTCCATAAAAGAAACCCTAGAACTCAACCAATAGAAGAGATTTACAAGGAAAACGTGATTTGGGTACCTCCAGTAGATGATAACTGAGATCAGTGTCAATTCCCACACTCAACTTGCTCCAATCTCCTTCTCCTCGAAGCCTTCTCCCTCCAAAGATCCTCTTTTCAAGCTTCACCACAAAAAAGGGCACACACACACGGATTAGGGTCTCAAAAAAGCCTTCTAGACTGTAAAGAGGCCCAAAGGGGGTTGAGGTTCCTTTAAATAGGGTGTAAAACCTCGAGAATTAGGGTTTCATCTTCCAACACCTACTTGCTGATTCCCAATATGGACTCATCGAGTAGGTCACTTATCACACGATCCCACCCTGTTGCTACTCGACGCGTAGGGCAACCAACTCGTCGAGTAGGCTTTAACCCAAGAAATCTTTTTTAAACCAAACAACTGGTCTTTCATGAATGAGAAAATGATTCAGCATCAATCTCCATATAAAAACATTTACTTTAATCGGAAGAGTAGAATTCCACCTTGTAGCTACAAAAAAGAAAGCGAGATTATGATCATAAATACGAATTCTGGAAAAACTCGCTGAAAACATCTTTGAAGACTTGTGAAACCACCTCCAAGAGTCGGAGCTAGAATATACAACAACATTACCAAAGACCTCCACCAAAGTCAAGAACTGAATGCTCTCCACACCCTACATTAAGTTAGGTCTCCAAACCTCTAACTGTTAACAATAGTTGTTACACGTTTCTTCTTCATCTTTTAAGTTTTTTTTGTTAGCATTTCAACTAACAACGTATCATGTCCAAACAAAAGAAAATAAGTTTCAATCCATGTAGTGACTACTACGATAATCCTTATAGCGTAACTGAAAAGATGATAAGCTTTAAATCTAGGTTTGAATCCTTTAAAACATAGAAAAACACTTTACCTATAATTCTTAGCACACTAAAGTGATTAGGATAAGTTTTCTAATTAACTAGCTAACTAAAACATAAAATTTTAAATATTCATAAAACCAAAAAAAATAGAAAAACATTGTTTTGAGCCGTTAAATAATCTTAAGTGGACGAAAGACAGTTTACATTATGAAAAAGTGATGAGTTCTGCTAATCGGTCCGTTTCTCATTGACTATGTGAATTCCATCCAAGTTTGAAAGCACAATTCCATTTGGAAGATTTGTTCATTATCTTATTAACTCTTTAATTCAACTAGTGATGATTATATATATATATATATATATATATATATATATATATATATATATATATATATATATATATATATATATATTTGTATTTATTGTATTCATTGTAAATTGATAGTAATTAGCTATTTCCTAGAATAACTCTATGTAAATCCCTGTAATCTCTCCTATATCTATTGTATATATAGAGGGCTCCTCATATCAATAAGATCATCAAGATTCACCAAATTACATGATATTAGATCCAAGTGCTCACTATTGATTCTGAACCCTCTACAACAACTACGATTGTGTAGCCCCCACCCTTCACTTCCTGTAAATTACAAACTTTCGCCTATGGGTGACAAATCCAAGCCTACCCCGACCAAATATTTTGATTCTATGGAATGACTTAAAAAGCCAAGTATTGTAACTACTTTTGAAAATAATGAAATTAACTTTGAAAATAAAATGTACAAAAGTCTCTATTTTTGCTACCTACTATGTTAGATATCAATAAACCGTGAGCGTATATAAAAAGAACGTCCAAATCTGACTTCGTATAAGGAAGTTATGATTTTTCCAAGTTCGGTATAGCGATAGACAGCTAACAACTCGAAACAGAGATCGAGTGATTTTTGACCGGAAGGACCTAAATGAGAATCGAAGGTCTCGACAATGGTATTTCAACGGTAAAAAATTTGGCAAAAACAGACATTGGATAAAGAAGTTATGGATTTCTAACGAACTTTTCTTACCCCGACCTTTTAAAAATAAATAATAAAAATAATTTCACAATTTTCCAACGGAGTCTAAACAAAAGTTGTAGAGCGTAGTCTCACCTACGCATGGATATAAAGAACATCGAAAACGGAGTTCGTATGAAGAAGATATGAATTTTTGAAGTTTACTAAATAATAAAAATATAAATTTAAATAAAATTTCGGTATACAAATTAAATGCTCCATTTTTACATTAGGTATATGTGATCAGTTAAGTCATTTTATGTGTTATACTTTACATAATGAGTGATCATTACACTAGGGTAAACTATAATAGGTATAGTTTACTAGAAAATCATGAACATTTAAATACTAGGAACACTACATCAAAGAGATATTTTCATATACAAGAACAAATGGACATTTTCATACGTAAATCTGTTTTGTACTAAATTTTGTGAGATATTTCACGTACTTTCGAGTATGCATTTTAAGTCATGTATTATATACCATAATCCCTTGTAGGGGGAGCGTGATACTTGTGTATAGATCTATACAGGATTGACAATCCCACACCTAAGCGGTTAGCTACAGCTAGGCCGGCAGGCTTGGGGTGACAAACGTCATAACTTTCCAACGCCTAAAGAACGTTGATATGTGCATCCTGGTCAAGTAGCATGGTTATAAGACTCACATGGAGTATTAAAAACACATTGATTTACGAGGGTTTTCAAATGCCTTAACGATTTACACATAGAACTACTATTTTAGGCATGAAAAGCATTATTGCATCACAGTTTTTGAAAAATCAAACTACCATCTACTATAGTAGAAAATATGGGATTTTCTAGGAACATTTAACATGTACAAACCATTTTCCTTCTATTTCATATAAACATTGTCACTAAATACTTATGAACTCACCAGCTTAAATTCTGACCTACTATTTCAAAACCACTTGTATTTCTCAGGGATTCAGTAATACAGGTAAACTGCAACTTTTGAAGAAGGGACGCTACGACGTTAGTTTAATTTCATTTTAAACATTATATTGTAATTTCTTTTGAAACATGTACCTTTCAAAAATTTAAACTTTTAAATTATATATGTGATGGTTGTATTGGTTTCTTTACTATGTATTCAATTGTTACGACACTACATGAAGTCATCCACCCTCGAACGTTTCCGTCGTTCTGGTTTGGGGGTGTGACAGATTGGTTTCAGAGCATTGTTTATAGTGAACTAAGTATATCGAACCACATACGATATACAAACTATAAATGCATAGGGACTCAAGGTCTCTAACAAAATGTTTTACACCTAAAACCTCGTTTCCTTTAATTTAGATTATTTTGGGTTGTAAAAATACAAATACATGCATACAACAATATATTTTCATGGTTAGAACTATACAAGAAGTATTAAGACAAGTTGGACACTACGATTAGTCCTCGATATACGTAATCAAATTTGGGACGGATATAACCTGATCAACTATATTTATCCGAGATTGGACTAACGTATGTCGATGAATGGTTGCAATGAGCAACAAGTCAAAACTTACCAAAATAAACACTAGTATCAAACATACAAATTTAAATACTATAAGAGTATTTGGTGCATGCAATAGGTTAATTGACATGTGTGGTGTCAATTCTTATAACCCTATTCTCGTATAGTCAAATGGCTAGATTCCACCCACCAGTGGACCCCTACTACCCGAACCAGGGCAATGGAGGATGGGTGGAGGAGGATCCCGAAGAGGTTGAAGAACCTATCGAGTTGGAGGAAGGGGATGACTCTGGGTACGGACTCAAAACCAGAAGTAGTCGACCTCCAGCCGCTCAACCTCCCGCTATTAGGAGGAACTTTCAGGGACCGAAACCCGTTTGGGGAAGTCACCTCCACCATTGGAGCCAACAACAAGTGATATGTCCTCCTTACGTTATGTGTCGGTACTTCTACGACATCAGGGATGGAGGTTCAGCCGACCGAGCACTCCTGGTCATGGTGGGCAAACTAGCCAACCAGTCCTATCAATCCGGGGTCCAAGCAAACTGACTTCGCGAAGTCAACATGGAGTACAAGTTCACACTTCTGACATCCGTCGACTGGATAGGTTGCAAGATGACACCCATCTCTGCACCGACGCATTCTAAGCACAATTGATTGTAGCCCTCGCAGAGATGAGGGAACATCAAGCTGCCTTCGATAGGTGTCTTATGGAAGCAAAGCAATCAGACGCGGAGTCAAGCTCCAAGCGCAACCTACATCGCAAGTAGTGCTTGCTAAATCCCAAAATTTTGTTATAGAATAGGAACTCGGCTAAAAGTCTTAGTTTTCTTTAACTTCTGTATCGGAGATTCTTAGAAAGGTTGAAAATTTTCCTAACTCCAAATGTAACTCAACATGTGTTTAATATATATGAAGAAATTTCGTGGTGTGTAAATTCTTTGACTACCACTCAGATTCATAAGTTTATCTAGTACTATGCAAACTTTTATTATGAGTCAAACTCTAAACCATGGGTAGTTTAGTTGAATTTATAAATTGATAAAAATGACAAATTTATTAACACACTAAAAACTTATGTTATTTATTCTATTTCTTTATCAGCACAATGTCGCCCCGTAGATCTACACGCCTTGTCAACAACTCACCATCTCCAACACCACCCTCTCCCACGACAGAAAATGCCGCATTGATAGCTGTTGTAACGTCTGCAGTAACAACAACAATGGTCCAAATGAGTATAATGGTTCTAGTGGGGGATTAAATAGTTCTACAAATGGCCAACATCAAGGTCGCCCAGGGGATTGTACATACAAAGATTTCATGATTAGCAAACCCATTACTTTCAATGGGGCCGGAGGAATAATGGCTCTATCACAATGGATAGAGAAAACTGAAGCGGTTTTCGAAATTTGTTCTTGTCCGGAAGGGAACAAAGTAAAGTTCGCTACCTGTACTTTCTCTAAGAGAGCTCTGACATGGTGGAATGGCCATGTTAAGTCAGTAACGCTAGTAGTGGCTAACTCTATGGGCTGGGAGAACCTAAAACAAATATTACTACAAGAGTACTGACCACGGGGCGAATTGCAAAAGCTCGAACATAAACTTTGGGGCCTTACCATGGTAGACTTAGATATCACAACCTATACCAATAGGTTTAGTGATTTGGCAATCATTTGCCCATGAATAGTTGCTCTAGAGAGCAAGAAGATCGAAAGGTACATATGGGTATTGTCACCCTAGATTCGAGGAAGTGTTCTAGCTTCCAAACCAATCACCTTCGATAGCGCCAAACAGTTGGCACAAGCTCTCGTAGACCATGGGGTCTACCAAAACTTCGCAACTACCGCACCGGAACAACCCCGAGGAAGCAACAACAACAATGACAATACCAACAACAACAACAAGAAGAGGTTATGGAATAAAAGAGTCAACCTTCACAGGAACCTTCCAAGAAACAAAAGATCGTGGCAGTCCATGCCGCTACTGCCCCCACTGCTGCACTAATTACCACTACACCAGCAAAGCCATATGCTGGAAACCTGCCGAAATGCAGCAATGCAATTTCCATCACATAGGAAATTGTCGGGAGATGCATTGCAACAACAGCAACAAGAAGGGGCACACTGCCCGTTTCTGTAGAGCACCAGCACAACTGATGACCTAAGTCCAAGGAGCCGGTGTAGACCAGGCATGTTATGGATGCGGTGAGGCTGGACACTACAAGAGAGATTTCCCTAAGGCAAGGAATGTTTGCGGCATAGGAAGAGTGCTAGCAGTAGGACAGAACGAAGCAATAGCTGATCCCACGGTGGTTACGGGTACGTTTCTCCTCAATAACGCTTATGCATGCATACTCTTTGATTGTGGTGCGGAGAGGAATTTCATGAGTCATAAATTCAAGCATATACTGAAACAGAACCCTAAATCACTCAATAAGATATTCACAGTAGAAATGGAAAACTGTAGAACATAAAGCACGAATGATATGTACATAGGCTGCACACTAACTCTAAACGAACATTCATTTCAAATCGATCTAATGCCGATCACTATAAAGAGATTTGATGTCATCATTGGTATGGATTAATAAAGCCTACACCATGCCGATATTCTTTGTCATGAAAGGGTCATTCGCCTAAACCTGCCAAGTGGCAAAAACTCTTGTCATTTATGGTGACAAACCCGATACCAATTTACAAATCATCTCTTGCGTCAAAGCCCAGAAATACCTACATAAAGAGTATTATGCCTTCTTAGCCCACGTGGTAGATAAGGAAAAAGAAATGAAGAGCATCAAAGTCATTCCAACATGAAATTCAATATATATATCCTTGACTAAATGATTAAAACCTCACGATGAAGTATAATTTCCTCTCCCTTAATTATAGCAAAACAACTCTTTCCCAATTGAAACCTTTTGTTTTCTATAATTAACATTACTAACTTGCAACCTTTATCATAATTATCATGCTCCCACTAACATGATGATTATTATCATAACACTTATGCTCCCACTAGCTTTGACATGTACTCAGAAATCAGCTGACTTTCTTACCAAGGTTCAGATTTCTGATACTAGATTGCTTTGATAAAACTTTATCAAAAACATACACCTTCCCTTAGATAGCACACTTGTGTGTCTAAACAATTATGAAGAGGGATGCCGTAGTCATAATGCTTAGACCTTTTTGCCACTTCTCACAAGTCCAGGTTAGTGTGCCGGTAAACCACACACGCTCCACTAACGACTTTGAGAATGCAAATATCACAATTGCTATCTAGCTAAAATCTACTTAGTGAAAGTGTTTCCTCACCATCATTTTCATGAATCGGAGAGAAACCTTATACCACTTAGATTTAATGGTGTATGAGTTCTTATCCATGTGAATTGTCAAAGCCATAGTCACAAGACAAGGATAATGACAAATCCAAACCATATGGATTGAACTCAATCTTAATTTCTTGCCACCTGGCAGCTCAAGGGCCTGCCATTGCTTCCTAGTTGTTGTGCAACCAATTAAGAACTCTAAGAACTCATATGCAAAGCCAACTTTGATTGGAATGGGCACAGAATATGTCAACACGATAGGTTATAAACCTCAAGTCGTGTGCTAGAGAAGAACTTCAGGTTTTATTCTTGATTAGTTCTTGAGACTTTCAAGACCTTTAAGACTCCTACTGTCCTCTTGACCTATAAGACTCCCTTGTCAAACATCCAAGAGATAGTGCGGATTCTAATCAAGACAAACGCTTCACATAATTGGCCTAAGTTGGTCTTTGTTTTATCCAAAACATCACAACTTACCAACTTCAAATGAACAAGAGTAGGACACTTTTACTCTTACATTTGACACGTGTTTTTAAACCTTCTTAAAGACATGTCACTCAAATTACAATCTTGGAGTATGACTCTAAGACTTGTATTGGAACGAAGTATGAATCATCTTCTTGATTTAACCATTTCAACAACTCAAGATCCCTTCTTCTTAGTCATAAGAATGCACTAAGACTTCCTTAGAGAAAAAATTTTGATATGGTTTCTTAATCATTAAGATGATCACAAAACTGATACTAAAGTACTCTCCCATCTTTTCAGATTTGAGAAACTTTTATCCTTCTGCCTAATTTGATTCTTCTTATTCGCTCTGCCTTACATTGGAACCTTTTCCAATGTCTCAGAGTTACACTTAAGCTTGTAAGTATAATCATATTTACTGAGCTTTAGTAAACTATGACAAATAGCCTTATATCTTTTGTGGTGACTTAATCAATGCATATGACTATGTACTCGATCCCTTAGTCCATTACTTGACTCACACATCCATGTGAACAAGTAATTAGTCTTAATTTTTCCAATACTTGAAAGTTCTCATTCATCATGCTATACAACTTGCATGATTCCAAGTCCCGGTCCAATTGAGACTTTGGATGATGAGAATCTTTCCTTATTTGGTATATTTAGACATTACCACAAATGAAAGAATCAATTTCATATTTCCACTCTTGCTATTAATGGAATCATATAAGCAACAATTTTCCCTCAAATGCCATTGTAAGGATATTTTAAAATAAATAAAATCAAAATTTTCTTTTATTTTAAAACTATGCGGAAAAACTTATCCTTACAATCCATATGAAAACTTGTTGTTATCTATTCCTTAGCAATATCTCATAACTCCTAAGAAGTAGCTCAAGAATCCGATTTTCAAACTACGCGATAGAAATCCATCTATGCGATCAGATTCAGCATATTCTTTCTTTAAGTTCCTTTACTTTTCTTTGATTCTTAAAACATAAACATGTGACCCAGTCACATCATGTAATAAGAATCTCAGAATAGAAACTTAGCAGAGTTAGATAGTGGACTTTACCTGAAGTAGAGTCAACCTTATTGACTTTAACATCCTTAGGTAAATTTGGCAGCTTCGCAACTAATGCCCCTTTCTTTGGCACTATAAACATATGGACCCTTTGATAATGGTACACGAGACTATCACAGACTTAGCTTTTCTATTTACCATTTGGTCAACCGAGTTGACTATGGCCGATCCCTTTCCACTGGGAAGAGGGAGCTTTACTAGATATCCAATGTCATCATTGTCAATGTCCATACAGTTTTAGGAAGTTGATCTTAGCAAATAGATAAGATCATTAAGGGTCTTGTCATAGTCTGTTTCATAGGTGTTCCAAAAGAACTCACTATGTGACTTAGAAAGTAGTTAAACCTACAACTTTCTTAAGACTTTGACACCCAACTCTCCCGACTTGTCAATATGTGACTACATCTCCAAGATGTGATCACACCTAGACCTTGCCTTGCCAATAGGTCTTGAGTGACCTTAAACTTTTCAAGAACTTGTGGGTTAGGGAGAATAATCGGAGGAGGTGAAAGAAGTATGATTTCCAAGGGATATCATCTTCATTTAGGAAAGCTTGTTTCAAGAGATTTGGGAAGATCATAAATGTCTAAACCAGACATGTTATGGGAGCTATTCAAGATAGTTGATTTATAGTCCTTAATATGACACCCAATATGAAATATTAAGGCTAGGACCCAACAAACTATTTTATAACTTAGAAGAGGTATGCCGTAATCCAAGCTATAAAATATTTGAAGGTAGGTGAATGACGATTCACCAATTTCCACCAAGATAAACGAAATGTATTATTAGGTTTTAATTGGTTTTGAAACTCCTAGATCTTTTGAGATTCATTGAACTGTTCAATGGCATGTTTCAATCTCAAGTGTGCCCTTCAGGTTTTATGACTGGGATGCCGAGGATCACAAAACAAGGTGTGAAGTAACCATGCAAATTACTTGGTACCCTTAATAAATTACCCCTCAATCGATGTGCCGGTTAACCACACACGCTCCATCAATACTATGATAAATATTAAGTCACCCTTTACCTACCTTGTTAAGTCCAAGTTAGTGTGCCGGTTAACCACACACGCTCCACTAACGACTTAGACAAAGTGTAAAGTGTAATTTCATGGATTAGCACCTTATTCACATTTTCCTAAGTAACTAAGATTGGGAATTATTAAGAGTTTAGTTACTTAGTATTTATTATTAATACTTTTAATGAATGGAGAATTATAGTCGTGTCAAACCCGTTCGGCTAACGACCCTCCACCAGTCAAGCAAGCGGTGGGTGAGAGTGGACACCCATTAAGTTGCCATTTTATAGGCAACAACCTTATACCCACCTTATAGACCGGCTTCGTGAATGAGGTGTACTAGCGGTAAGACCGACTTTACTCTTATACATATACATATTATTAACTTATAATATTATAAAGTATAAGGGTTGAATTTTAACTTTTAAAATTCTAAGGGCTAACTTGGAATTAAAGTATTCATATGAGAAAAATTTACAAATTCCAAAACTTGAGGGCAAGTTTTGAAACTATTCAAAACTAATTAATTCCATAACTTATGTGTTTAAAGTACTTTTTAATCCAAAAACTCTTCAAGTTCCATAACTTGAAGACAAGTTATGGAAGACTTTAAACTAATAAAATAATTAACTTTTCTTTATTTTTTTTATAACTTATGGAATTAATTGAGGTTACATTTTTTTTATTTTTTATTTTATTTAATGAAGAGACTCTTGGTCCTCCATAACTTGAGGACAAATTATGGAGTCATAACTCCAATTAATTAGAACTAGACTCTTCATTTTTTTTTTGTAACCTTTGCCAATTTTATGAGTTTTATGAGTCTTTAATGTGACTCTTCATGTAACTTGAGGACAAGTTACACAAACACATTTTATACTCAACTCTTAGATTAAAATGGATTGAAAACAACTATTTCAATTAACTTTTCTATTAATCTAAGCAACTCATAAGAACAAGATAATTCAAATCAAACTTTTTCATATAATTAGTCTAACCTTTAAACTAACACAAAACATGAATCTATTGACAATTATCTTTGAAAATGGATTAGCATGAACATTACCACATTAAAAAACAAGTTTATAAGTTCAAAAACAACTTAGGGTAATGTTCCTAGTCCATTTCTAGCCAAAAACCTCGAAAATATGCTGTCTGGGGTCCAACTCGTCGAGTGCATGAACACAACTCGGCAAGTTGGATGCATTTTGCATTGGACTCGTCGAGTCCCTTCATGGGCTCAGCGAGTCTGCTGGGCTGACAGCATCAAAACTCGATTTTTCAGCTCCATTTGTAAGTATAACAAGAAAACAAGCCTTGGCTCTGATACCACTGTTGGGTTATGGGCATTCTAACACTCCTAAGTGTACATGCAACCCTAAATACCTTGGATCTATGTTTTCTCTATTATACATGCAAATACCAACTTTCCAAGGTATTGTTCTATTCTAGCATACTAAACATTGAATAACACAAGTTAGAATAACATACCTTTTGTTAGTGCTTGTCTTCATGAAGCTTGAGTGCCTAGTGCCCCAAGTGTGACACCTAAAATGGTTCACACAACACCAAATACACTTGGAATAACTTGATAGAATTCTACACTTCATGAAATCGGCTAGCCCTCTCTAGAATAATACTAGTGCCGATTTTGTCAAGAATAAGATCTTTATATAGTGTTACAATTAGGGTAAACCCTAATTGTCATGACTTTCCATTTCCTTGGATCCATGGGTTCAAATACACCATGGAGCATCCATGGACCATCCAATGGGTTTTAGCCCAACTTGATTATCCATGGAGCATAAGCCCACTATACAAGTATGGATGATTTACACAATCAACCCATATATTTAATTAGTCTTCTTTTGATCACTTAATTAATCCTAGATTAATTCTTGATCAATACTAATTAAATAATCTCATTATTCTTTTTATTAATATACTAGAACTTATAATATATTAATAACCATAAGTGTCTTATTTCTCTCATTATAGTCTATCCAAGTGCATGATGCCATGCAACCCAAATGGACCATGCCGGGTCGGGTCAAGTCTTACCAATTATAGTTATGGACTTAGACATTAATCCAACAAATGTAACATAACAACTATATCAAAACATATCACAGTTTCTGATGAAAACTCCCAGGATAAGGAAAACTGAAGTTGTGGTGTGTGCGATGCTATCATCCTAAGCTCCTCCCCTTACTAGCGGAAGTACCTGAAACCAAAACTAAAATTGTAAGCATGAAGCTTAGTGAGTTCCCCCAAACGAGCATATACCATACAATAACATATAAACACATATTAGGCCCCGCTTAATGCATCGGGCCTCGCCCGGCATCAGACCGAAATCCGGAATAACTTGGGTCCTACCTACTGCATCGGGCCCCACCCGGCATTGGTCCGAAGTCCGGAATAACTTGGGCCCCACCTACTTCATCGGGCCCCGCCCCGCATCAGACCAAAGTCCGAAATAAATTGGATATAACATATCATTAACATATAGCGTATTTACATTCTGTATCAGGCTTGCCCGACATACTACACATAACAGAATATGCATGAATCACGAAGACATCAAGCATACATACTACTGCATTGAACCGAAGTCCAGAACTACTGCTAAGTAAACGGGCCAACATTGTGGCCATAGACACGTTCCTACTAGAAGGAGACTCACCTCATAACTCTAGTTACTGATATGCTAAATCTGAAACTGGATGACTGCTGCTCCGGAACTCCCCGACTACAATTTCCATAAACACTAAATTAGTTACCGATAACTGAACTATAGGTATAATGACCATTTTACCGCTGATCAAGTCAAATTCCTTATTCAAGGTCATCCGCCCATGTTTAACTCACCGAGTACCTGATGCTACTCGTCGAGTTCCTTGAAACTCCATCCCACTCACCGAGTCACCGGGGTGACACGTCGAGTCCTTTTGATTTTCGATCGAACCCTTAAGGCTACTCGTCAGGTTTCCTCTAGCAACACGATGGATACAGACACATTCATAACTTGGAGAAAACTCATCCGACTCACCGAGTTGCTCATACAACTCGTCGAGTCTATGGCAATTTTCATCGGACTCGCCGAGTTACTCATCCTACTTTTCGATTCCACGACTATCTTCATATGACTCGCCGAGTCAACCTTGAGACTCCCCGATTCCATTCAGTCCTTTATCCATACATACTTGTTTTGGGCCATGCAGCGGCTCCAAATCAAATATCCAAGCTTCTAGGGCGTGCTTTTCACGTAATGTTTCAAACTTTACATGCATGCATGGCTATAAAGGCTCTAAATGCCTAATTTAAGTTCTTCATGGAGCTTCATGCTCAAGAGGACTTTAATCACGACCAAGATTGCAACTTTATTCTTATAGGACCCAAGGAGGGTCCAGATCTGAAGTTACAACTTCAGATCAAGCCCATAGCTCATCTTATCAACTTAACATTCCATAAAAGAAACCCTAGAACTCAACCAATAGAAGAGATTTACAAGGAAAACGTGATTTGGGTACCTCCAGTAGATGATAACTGAGATCAGTGTCAATTCCCACACTCAACTTGCTCCAATCTCCTTCTCCTCGAAGCCTTCTCCCTCCAAAGATCCTCTTTTCAAGCTTCACCACAAAAAAGGGCACACACACACGGATTAAGGTCTCAAAAAAGCCTTCTAGACTGTAAAGAGGCCCAAAGGGGGTTGAGGTTCCTTTAAATAGGGTGTAAAACCTCGAGAATTAGGGTTTCATCTTCCAACACCTACTTGCTGATTCCCAATATGGACTCATCGAGTAGGTCACTTATCACACGATCCCACCCTGTTGCTACTCGACGCGTAGGGCAACCAACTCGTCGAGTAGGCTTTAACCCAAGAAATCTTTTTTAAACCAAACAACTGGTCTTTCATGAATGAGAAAATGATTCAGCATCAATCTCCATATAAAAACATTTACTTTAATCGGAAGAGTAGAATTCCACCTTGTAGCTACAAAAAAGAAAGCGAGATTATGATCATAAATACGAATTCTGGAAAAACTCGCTGAAAACATCTTTGAAGACTTGTGAAACCACCTCCAAGAGTCGGAGCTAGAATATACAACAACATTACCAAAGACCTCCACCAAAGTCAAGAACTGAATGCTCTCCACACCCTACATTAAGTTGCGTCTCCAAACCTCTAACTGTTAACAATAGTTGTTACACGTTTCTTCTTCATCTTTTAAGTTTTTTTTGTTAGCATTTCAACTAACAACGTATCATGTCCAAACAAAAGAAAATAAGTTTCAATCCATGTAGTGACTACTACGATAATCCTTATAGCGTAACTGAAAAGATGATAAGCTTTAAATCTAGGTTTGAATCCTTTAAAACATAGAAAAGCACTTTACCTATAATTCTTAGCACACTAAAGTGATTAGGATAAGTTTTCTAATTAACTAGCTAACTGAAACATAAAATTTTAAATATTCATAAAACCAAAAAAAATAGAAAAACATTGTTTTGAGCCGTTAAATAATCTTAAGTGGACGAAAGACAGTTTACATTATGAAAAAGTGATGAGTTCTGCTAATCGGTCCGTTTCTCATTGACTATGTGAATTCCATCCAAGTTTGAAAGCACAATTCCATTTGGAAGATTTGTTCATTATCTTATTAACTCTTTAATTCAACTAGTGATGATTATATATATATATATATATATATATATATATATATATATATATATATATATATATATATATATATATTTGTATTTATTGTATTCATTGTAAATTGATAGTAATTAGCTATTTCCTAGAATAACTCTATGTAAATCCCTGTAATCTCTCCTATATCTATTGTATATATAGAGGGCTCCTCATATCAATAAGATCATCAAGATTCACCAAATTACATGATATTAGATCCAAGTGCTCACTATTGATTCTGAACCCTCTACAACAACTACGATTGTGTAGCCCCCACCCTTCACTTCCTGTAAATTACAAACTTTCGCCTATGGGTGACAAATCCAAGCCTACCCCGACCAAATATTTTGATTCTATGGAATGACTTAAAAAGCCAAGTATTGTAACTACTTTTGAAAATAATGAAATTAACTTTGAAAATAAAATGTACAAAAGTCTCTATTTTTGCTACCTACTATGTTAGATATCAATAAACCGTGAGCGTATATAAAAAGAACGTCCAAATCTGACTTCGTATAAGGAAGTTATGATTTTTCCAAGTTCGGTATAGCGATAGACAGCTAACAACTCGAAACAGAGATCGAATGATTTTTGACCGGAAGGACCTAAATGAGAATCGAAGGTCTCGACAATGGTATTTCAACGGTAAAAAATTTGGCAAAAACAGACATTGGATAAAGAAGTTATGGATTTCTAACGAACTTTTCTTACCCCGACCTTTTAAAAATAAATAATAAAAATAATTTCACAATTTTCCAACGGAGTCTAAACAAAAGTTGTAGAGCGTAGTCTCACCTACGCGTGGATATAAAGAACATCGAAAACGGAGTTCGTATGAAGAAGATATGAATTTTTGAAGTTTACTAAATAATAAAAATATAAATTTAAATAAAATTTCGGTATACAAATTAAATGCTCCATTTTTACATTAGGTATATGTGATCAGTTAAGTCATTTTATGTGTTATACTTTACATAATGAGTGATCATTACACTAGGGTAAACTATAATAGGTATAGTTTACTAGAAAATCATGAACATTTAAATACTAGGAACACTACATCAAAGAGATATTTTCATATACAAGAACAAATGGACATTTTCATACGTAAATCTGTTTTGTACTAAATTTTGTGAGATATTTCACGTACTTTCGAGTATGCATTTTAAGTCCTGTATTATATACCATAATCCCTTGTAGGGGGAGCGTGATACTTGTGTATAGATCTATACAGGATTGACAATCCCACACCTAAGCGGTTAGCTACAGCTAGGCCGGCAGGCTTGGGGTGACAAACGTCATAACTTTCCAACGCCTAAAGAACGTTGATATGTGCATCCTGGTCAAGTAGCATGGTTATAAGACTCACATGGAGTATTAAAAACACATTGATTTACGAGGTTTTTCAAATGCCTTAACGATTTACACATAGAACTACTATTTTAGGCATGAAAAGCATTATTGCATCACAGTTTTTGAAAAATCAAACTACCATCTACTATAGTAGAAAATATGGGATTTTCTAGGAACATTTAACATGTACAAACCATTTTCCTTCTATTTCATATAAACATTGTCACTAAATACTTATGAACTCACCAGCTTAAATTCTGACCTACTATTTCAAAACCACTTGTATTTCTCAGGGATTCAATAATACAGGTAAACTGCAGCTTTTGAAGAAGGGACGCTACGACGTTAGTTTAATTTCATTTTAAACATTATATTGTAATTTCTTTTGAAACATGTACCTTTCAAAAATTTAAACTTTTAAATTATATATGTGATGGTTGTATTGGTTTCTTTACTATGTATTCAATTGTTACGACACTACATGAAGTCATCCACCCTCGAACGTTTCCGTCGTTCTGGTTTGGGGGTGTGACAGATTGGTTTCAGAGCATTGTTTATAGTGAACTAAGTATATCGAACCACATACGATATACAAACTATAAATGCATAGGGACTCAAGGTCTCTAACAAAATGGTTTTACACCTAAAACCTCGTTTCCTTTAATTTAGATTATTTTGGGTTGTAAAAATACAAATACATGCATACAACAATATATTTTCATGGTTAGAACTATACAAGAAGTATTAAGACAAGTTGGACACTACGATTAGTCCTCGGTATACGTAATCAAATTTGGGACGGATATAACCTGATCAACTATATTTATCCGAGATTGGACTAACGTATGTCGATGAATGGTTGCAATGAGCAACAAGTCAAAACTTACCAAAATAAACACTAGTATCAAACATACAAATTTAAATACTATAAGAGTATTTGGTGCATGCAATAGGTTAATTGACATGTGTGGTGTCAATTCTTATAACCCTATTCTCGTATAGTCAAATGGCTAGATTCCACCCACCAGTGGACCCCTACTACCCGAACCAGGGCAATGGAGGATGGGTGGAGGAGGATCCCGAAGAGGTTGAAGAACCTATCGAGTTGGAGGAAGGGGATGACTCTGGGTACGGACTCAAAACCAGAAGTAGTCGACCTCCAGCCGCTCAACCTCCCGCTATTAGGAGGAACTTTCAGGGACCGAAACCCGTTTGGGGAAGTCACCTCCACCATTGGAGCCAACAACAAGTGATATGTCCTCCTTACGTTATGTGTCGGTACTTCTACGACATCAGGGATGGAGGTTCAGCCGACCGAGCACTCCTGGTCATGGTGGGCAAACTAGCCAACCAGTCCTATCAATCCGGGGTCCAAGCAAACTGACTTCGCGAAGTCAACATGGAAGTACAAGTTCACACTTCTGACATCCGTCGACTGGATAGGTTGCAAGATGACACCCATCTCTGCACCGACGCATTCTAAGCACAATTGATTGTAGCCCTCGCAGAGATGAGGGAACATCAAGCTGCCTTCGATAGGTGTCTTATGGAAGCAAAGCAATCAGACGCGGAGTCAAGCTCCAAGCGCAACCTACATCGCAAGTAGTGCTTGCTAAATCCCAAAATTTTGTTATAGAATAGGAACTCGGCTAAAAGTCTTAGTTTTCTTTAACTTCTGTATCGGAGATTCTTAGAAAGGTTGAAAATTTTCCTAACTCCAAATGTAACTCAACATGTGTTTAATATATATGAAGAAATTTCGTGGTGTGTAAATTCTTTGACTACCACTCAGATTCATAAGTTTATCTAGTACTATGCAAACTTTTATTATGAGTCAAACTCTAAACCATGGGTAGTTTAGTTGAATTTATAAATTGATAAAAATGACAAATTTATTAACACACTAAAAACTTATGTTATTTATTCTATTTCTTTATCAGCACAATGTCGCCCCGTAGATCTACACGCCTTGTCAACAACTCACCATCTCCAACACCACCCTCTCCCACGACAGAAAATGCCGCATTGATAGCTGTTGTAACGTCTGCAGTAACAACAACAATGGTCCAAATGAGTATAATGGTTCTAGTGGGGGATTAAATAGTTCTACAAATGGCCAACATCAAGGTCGCCCAGGGGATTGTACATACAAAGATTTCATGATTAGCAAACCCATTACTTTCAATGGGGCCGGAGGAATAATGGCTCTATCACAATGGATAGAGAAAACTGAAGCGGTTTTCGAAATTTGTTCTTGTCCGGAAGGGAACAAAGTAAAGTTCGCTACCTGTACTTTCTCTAAGAGAGCTCTGACATGGTGGAATGGCCATGTTAAGTCAGTAATGCTAGTAGTGGCTAACTCTATGGGCTGGGAGAACCTAAAACAAATATTACTACAAGAGTACTGACCACGGGGCGAATTGCAAAAGCTCGAACATAAACTTTGGGGCCTTACCATGGTAGACTTAGATATCACAACCTATACCAATAGGTTTAGTGATTTGGCAATCATTTGCCCATGAATAGTTGCTCTAGAGAGCAAGAAGATCGAAAGGTACATATGGGTATTGTCACCCTAGATTCGAGGAAGTGTTCTAGCTTCCAAACCAATCACCTTCGATAGCGCCAAACAGTTGGCACAAGCTCTCGTAGACCATGGGGTCTACCAAAACTTCGCAACTACCGCACCGGAACAACCCCGAGGAAGCAACAACAACAATGACAATACCAACAACAACAACAAGAAGAGGTTATGGAATAAAAGAGTCAACCTTCACAGGAACCTTCCAAGAAACAAAAGATCGTGGCAGTCCATGCCGCTACTGCCCCCACTGCTGCACTAATTACCACTACACCAGCAAAGCCATATGCTGGAAACCTGCCGAAATGCAGCAATGCAATTTCCATCACATAGGAAATTGTCGGGAGATGCATTGCAACAACAGCAACAAGAAGGGGCACACTGCCCGTTTCTGTAGAGCACCAGCACAACTGATGACCTAAGTCCAAGGAGCCGGTGTAGACCAGGCATGTTATGGATGCGGTGAGGCTGGACACTACAAGAGAGATTTCCCTAAGGCAAGGAATGTTTGCGGCATAGGAAGAGTGCTAGCAGTAGGACAGAACGAAGCAATAGCTGATCCCACGGTGGTTACGGGTACGTTTCTCCTCAATAACGCTTATGCATGCATACTCTTTGATTGTGGTGCGGAGAGGAATTTCATGAGTCATAAATTCAAGCATATACTGAAACAGAACCCTAAATCACTCAATAAGATATTCACAGTAGAAATGGAAAACTGTAGAACATAAAGCACGAATGATATGTACATAGGCTGCACACTAACTCTAAACGAACATTCATTTCAAATCGATCTAATGCCGATCACTATAAAGAGATTTGATGTCATCATTGGTATGGATTAATAAAGCCTACACCATGCCGATATTCTTTGTCATGAAAGGGTCATTCGCCTAAACCTGCCAAGTGGCAAAAACTCTTGTCATTTATGGTGACAAACCCGATACCAATTTACAAATCATCTCTTGCGTCAAAGCCCAGAAATACCTACATAAAGAGTATTATGCCTTCTTAGCCCACGTGGTAGATAAGGAAAAAGAAATGAAGAGCATCAAAGTCATTCCAACATGAAATTCAATATATATATCCTTGACTAAATGATTAAAACCTCACGATGAAGTATAATTTCCTCTCCCTTAATTATAGCAAAACAACTCTTTCCCAATTGAAACCTTTTGTTTTCTATAATTAACATTACTAACTTGCAACCTTTATCATAATTATCATGCTCCCACTAACATGATGATTATTATCATAACACTTATGCTCCCACTAGCTTTGACATGTACTCAGAAATCAGCTGACTTTCTTACCAAGGTTCAGATTTCTGATACTAGATTGCTTTGATAAAACTTTATCAAAAACATACACCTTCCCTTAGATAGCACACTTGTGTGTCTAAACAATTATGAAGAGGGATGCCGTAGTCATAATGCTTAGACCTTTTTGCCACTTCTCACAAGTCCAGGTTAGTGTGCCGGTAAACCACACACGCTCCACTAACGACTTTGAGAATGCAAATATCACAATTGCTATCTAGCTAAAATCTACTTAGTGAAAGTGTTTCCTCACCATCATTTTCATGAATCGGAGAGAAACCTTATACCACTTAGATTTAATGGTGTATGATTTCTTATCCATGTGAATTGTCAAAGCCATAGTCACAAGACAAGGATAATGACAAATCCAAACCATATGGATTGAACTCAATCTTAATTTCTTGCCACCTGGCAGCTCAAGGGCCTGCCATTGCTTCCTAGTTGTTGTGCAACCAATTAAGAACTCTAAGAACTCATATGCAAAGCCAACTTTGATTGGAATGGGCACAGAATATGTCAACACGATAGGTTATAAACCTCAAGTCGTGTGCTAGAGAAGAACTTCAGGTTTTATTCTTGATTAGTTCTTGAGACTTTCAAGACCTTTAAGACTCCTACTGTCCTCTTGACCTATAAGACTCCCTTGTCAAACATCCAAGAGATAGTGCGGATTCTAATCAAGACAAACGCTTCACATAATTGGCCTAAGTTGGTCTTTGTTTTATCCAAAACATCACAACTTACCAACTTCAAATGAACAAGAGTAGGACACTTTTACTCTTACATTTGACACGTGTTTTTAAACCTTCTTAAAGACATGTCACTCAAATTACAATCTTGGAGTATGACTCTAAGACTTGTATTGGAACGATGTATGAATCATCTTCTTGATTTAACCATTTCAACAACTCAAGATCCCTTCTTCTTAGTCATAAGAATGCACTAAGACTTCCTTAGAGAAAAATTTTTTTGATATGGTTTCTTAATCATTAAGATGATCACAAAACTGATACTAAAGTACTCTCCCATCTTTTCAGATTTGAGAAACTTTTATCCTTCTGCCTAATTTGATTCTTCTTATTCGCTCTGCCTTACATTGGAACCTTTTCCAATGTCTCAGAGTTACACTTAAGCTTGTAAGTATAATCATATTTACTGAGCTTTAGTAAACTATGACAAATAGCCTTATATCTTTTGTGGTGACTTAATCAATGCATATGACTATGTACTCGATCCCTTAGTCCATTACTTGACTCACACATCCATGTGAACAAGTAATTAGTCTTAATTTTTCCAATACTTGAAAGTTCTCATTCATCATGCTATACAACTTGCATGATTCCAAGTCCCGGTCCAATTGAGACTTTGGATGATGAGAATCTTTCCTTATTTGGTAAATTTAGACATTACCACAAATGAAAGAATCAATTTCATATTTCCACTCTTGCTATTAATGGAATCATATAAGCAACAATTTTCCCTCAAATGCCATTGTAAGGATATTTTAAAATAAATAAAATCAAAATTTTCTTTTATTTTAAAACTATGCGGAAAAACTTATCCTTACAATCCATATGAAAACTTGTTGTTATCTATTCCTTAGCAATATCTCATAACTCCTAAGAAGTAGCTCAAGAATCCAATTTTCAAACTACGCGATAGAAATCCATCTATGCGATCAGATTCAGCATATTCTTTCTTTAAGTTCCTTTACTTTTCTTTGATTCTTAAAACATAAACATGTGACCCAGTCACATCATGTAATAAGAATCTCAGAATAGAAACTTAGCAGAGTTAGATAGTGGACTTTACCTGAAGTAGAGTCAACCTTATTGACTTTAACATCCTTAGGTAAATTTGGCAGCTTCGCAACTAATGCCCCTTTCTTTGGCACTATAAACATATGGACCCTTTGATAATGGTACACGAGACTATCACAGACTTAGCTTTTCTATTTACCATTTGGTCAACCGAGTTGACTATGGCCGATCCCTTTCCACTGGGAAGAGGGAGCTTTACTAGATATCCAATGTCATCATTGTCAATGTCCATACAGTTTTAGGAAGTTGATCTTAGCAAATAGATAAGATCATTAAGGGTCTTGTCATAGTCTGTTTCATAGGTGTTCCAAAAGAACTCACTATGTGACTTAGAAAGTAGTTAAACCTACAACTTTCTTAAGACTTTGACACCCAACTCTCCCGACTTGTCAATATGTGACTACATCTCCAAGATGTGATCACACCTAGACCTTGCCTTGCCAATAGGGCTTGAGTGACCTTAAACTTTTCAAGAACTTGTGGGTTAGGGAGAATAATCGGAGGAGGTGAAAGAAGTATGATTTCCAAGGGATATCATCTTCATTTAGGAAAGCTTGTTTCAAGAGATTTGGGAAGATCATAAATGTCTAAACCAGACATGTTATGGGAGCTATTCAAGATAGTTGATTTATAGTCCTTAATATGACACCCAATATGAAATATTAAGGCTAGGACCCAACAAACTATTTTATAACTTAGAAGAGGTATGCCGTAATCCAAGCTATAAAATATTTGAAGGTAGGTGAATGACGATTCACCAATTTCCACCAAGATAAACGAAATGTATTATTAGGTTTTAATTGGTTTTGAAACTCCTAGATCTTTTGAGATTCATTGAACTGTTCAATGGCATGTTTCAATCTCAAGTGTGCCCTTCAGGTTTTATGACTGGGATGCCGAGGATCACAAAACAAGGTGTGAAGTAACCATGCAAATTACTTGGTACCCTTAATAAATTACCCCTCAATCGATGTGCCGGTTAACCACACACGCTCCATCAATACTATGATAAATATTAAGTCACCCTTTACCTACCTTGTTAAGTCCAAGTTAGTGTGCCGGTTAACCACACACGCTCCACTAACGACTTAGACAAAGTGTAAAGTGTAATTTCATGGATTAGCACCTTATTCACATTTTCCTAAGTAACTAAGATTGGGAATTATTAAGAGTTTAGTTACTTAGTATTTATTATTAATACTTTTAATGAATGGAGAATTATAGTCGTGTCAAACCCGTTCGGCTAACAACCCTCCACCGGTCAAGCAAGCGGTGGGTGAGAGTGGACACCCATTAAGTTGCCATTTTATAGGCAACAACCTTATACCCACCTTATAGACCGGCTTCGTGAATGAGGTGTACTAGCGGTAAGACCGACTTTACTCTTATACATATACATATTATTAACTTATAATATTATAAAGTATAAGGGTTGAATTTTAACTTTTAAAATTCTAAGGGCTAACTTGGAATTAAAGTATTCATATGAGAAAAATTTACAAATTCCAAAACTTGAGGGCAAGTTTTGAAACTATTCAAAACTAATTAATTCCATAACTTATGTGTTTAAAGTACTTTTTAATCCAAAAACTCTTCAAGTTCCATAACTTGAAGACAAGTTATGGAAGACTTTAAACTAATAAAATAATTAACTTTTCTTTATTTTTTTTATAACTTATGGAATTAATTGAGGTTACATTTTTTTTATTTTTTATTTTATTTAATGAAGAGACTCTTGGTCCTCCATAACTTGAGGACAAATTATGGAGTCATAACTCCAATTAATTAGAACTAGACTCTTCATTTTTTTTTTGTAACCTTTGCCAATTTTATGAGTTTTATGAGTCTTTAATGTGACTCTTCATGTAACTTGAGGACAAGTTACACAAACACATTTTATACTCAACTCTTAGATTAAAATGGATTGAAAACAACTATTTCAATTAACTTTTCTATTAATCTAAGCAACTCATAAGAACAAGATAATTCAAATCAAACTTTTTCATATAATTAGTCTAACCTTTAAACTAACACAAAACATGAATCTATTGACAATTATCTTTGAAAATGGATTAGCATGAACATTACCACATTAAAAAACAAGTTTATAAGTTCAAAAACAACTTAGGGTAATGTTCCTAGTCCATTTCTAGCCAAAAACCTCGAAAATATGCTGTCTGGGGTCCAACTCGTCGAGTGCATGAACACAACTCGGCAAGTTGGATGCATTTTGCATTGGACTCGTCGAGTCCCTTCATGGGCTCAGCGAGTCTGCTGGGCTGACAGCATCAAAACTCGTTTTTTCAGCTCCATTTGCAAGTATAACAAGAAAACAAGCCTTGGCTCTGATACCACTGTTGGGTTATGAGCATTCTAACACTCCTAAGTGTACATGCAACCCTAAATACCTTGGATCTATGTTTTCTCTATTATACATGCAAATACCAACTTTCCAAGGTATTGTTCTATTCTAGCATACTAAACATTGAATAACACAAGTTAGAATAACATACCTTTTGTTAGTGCTTGTCTTCATGAAGCTTGAGTGCCTAGTGCCCCAAGTGTGACACCTAAAATGGTTCACACAACACCAAATACACTTGGAATAACTTGATAGAATTCTAAACTTCATGAAATCGGCTAGCCCTCTCTAGAATAATACTAGTGCCGATTTTGTCAAGAATAAGATCTTTATATAGTGTTACAATTAGGGTAAACCCTAATTGTCATGACTTTCCATTTCCTTGGATCCATGGGTTCAAATACACCATGGAGCATCCATGGACCATCCAATGGGTTTTAGCCCAACTTGATTATCCATGGAGCATAAGCCCACTATACAAGTATGGATGATTTACACAATCAACCCATATATTTAATTAGTCTTCTTTTGATCACTTAATTAATCCTAGATTAATTCTTGATCAATACTAATTAAATAATCTCATTATTCTTTTTATTAATATACTAGAACTTATAATATATTAATAACCATAAGTGTCTTATTTCTCTCATTATAGTCTATCCAAGTGCATGATGCCATGCAACCCAAATGGACCATGCCGGGTCGGGTCAAGTCTTACCAATTATAGTTATGGACTTAGACATTAATCCAACAAATGTAACATAACAACTATATCAAAACATATCACAGTTTCTGATGAAAACTCCCAGGATAAGGAAAACTGAAGTTGTGGTGTGTGCGATGCTATCATCCTAAGCTCCTCCCCTTACTAGCGGAAGTACCTGAAACCAAAACTAAAATTGTAAGCATGAAGCTTAGTGAGTTCCCCCAAACTAGCATATACCATACAATAACATATAAACACATATTAGGCCCCGCTTAATGCATCGGGCCTCGCCCGGCATCAGACCGAAATCCGGAATAACTTGGGTCCTACCTATTGCATCGGGCCCCACCCGGCATCGGTCCGAAGTCCGGAATAACTTGGGCCCCACCTACTTCATCGGGCCCCGCCCCGCATCAGACCAAAGTCCGAAATAAATTGGATATAACATATCATTAACATATAGCGTATTTACATTCTGTATCAGGCTTGCCCGACATACTACACATAACAGAATATGCATGAATCACGAAGACATCAAGCATACATACTACTGCATTGAACCGAAGTCCAGAACTACTGCTAAGTAAACGGGCCAACATTGTGGCCATAGACACGTTCCTACTAGAAGGAGACTCACCTCATAACTCTAGTTACTGATATGCTAAATCTGAAACTGGATGACTGCTGCTCCGGAACTCCCCGACTACAATTTCCATAAACACTAAATTAGTTACCGATAACTGAACTATAGGTATAATGACCATTTTACCGCTGATCAAGTCAAATTCCTTATTCAAGGTCATCCGCCCATGTTTAACTCACCGAGTACCTGATGCTACTCGTCGAGTTCCTTGAAACTCCATCCCACTCACCGAGTCACCGGGGTGACACGTCGAGTCCTTTTGATTTTCGATCGAACCCTTAAGGCTACTCGTCAAGTTTCCTCTAGCAACACGATGGATACAGACACATTCATAACTTGGAGAAAACTCATCCGACTCACCGAGTTGCTCATACAACTCGTCGAGTCTATGGCAATTTTCATCGGACTCGCCGAGTTACTCATCCTACTTTTCGATTCCACGACTATCTTCATATGACTCGCCGAGTCAACCTTGAGACTCCCCGATTCCATTCAGTCCTTTATCCATACATACTTGTTTTGGGCCATGCAGCGGCTCCAAATCAAATATCCAAGCTTCTAGGGCGTGCTTTTCACGTAAAGTTTCAAACTTTACATGCATGCATGGCTATAAAGGCTCTAAATGCCTAATTTAAGTTCTTCATGGAGCTTCATGCTCAAGAGGACTTTAATCACGACCAAGATTGCAACTTTATTCTTATAGGACCCAAGGAGGGTCCAGATCTGAAGTTACAACTTCAGATCAAGCCCATAGCTCATCTTATCAACTTAACATTCCATAAAAGAAACCCTAGAACTCAACCAATAGAAGAGATTTACAAGGAAAACGTGATTTGGGTACCTCCAGTAGATGATAACTGAGATCAGTGTCAATTCCCACACTCAACTTGCTCCAATCTCCTTCTCCTCGAAGCCTTCTCCCTCCAAAGATCCTCTTTTCAAGCTTCACCACACAAAAGGGCACACACACACGGATTAGGGTCTCAAAAAAGCCTTCTAGACTGTAAAGAGGCCCAAAGGGGGTTGAGGTTCCTTTAAATAGGGTGTAAAACCTCGAGAATTAGGGTTTCATCTTCCAACACCTACTTGCTGATTCCCAATATGGACTCATCGAGTAGGTCACTTATCACACGATCCCACCCTGTTGCTACTCGACGCGTAGGGCAACCAACTCGTCGAGTAGGCTTTAACCCAAGAAATCTTTTTTAAACCAAACAACTGGTCTTTCATGAATGAGAAAATGATTCAGCATCAATCTCCATATAAAAACATTTACTTTAATCGGAAGAGTAGAATTCCACCTTGTAGCTACAAAAAAGAAAGCGAGATTATGATCATAAATACGAATTCTGGAAAAACTCGCTGAAAACATCTTTGAAGACTTGTGAAACCACCTCCAAGAGTCGGAGCTAGAATATACAACAACATTACCAAAGACCTCCACCAAAGTCAAGAACTGAATGCTCTCCACACCCTACATTAAGTTGCGTCTCCAAACCTCTAACTGTTAACAATAGTTGTTACACGTTTCTTCTTCATCTTTTAAGTTTTTTTTGTTAGCATTTCAACTAACAACGTATCATGTCCAAACAAAAGAAAATAAGTTTCAATCCATGTAGTGACTACTACGATAATCCTTATAGCGTAACTGAAAAGATGATAAGCTTTAAATCTAGGTTTGAATCCTTTAAAACATAGAAAAACACTTTACCTATAATTCTTAGCACACTAAAGTGATTAGGATAAGTTTTCTAATTAACTAGCTAACTGAAACATAAAATTTTAAATATTCATAAAACCAAAAAAAATAGAAAAACATTGTTTTGAGCCGTTAAATAATCTTAAGTGGACGAAAGACAGTTTACATTATGAAAAAGTGATGAGTTCTGCTAATCGGTCCGTTTCTCATTGACTATGTGAATTCCATCCAAGTTTGAAAGCACAATTCCATTTGGAAGATTTGTTCATTATCTTATTAACTCTTTAATTCAACTAGTGATGATTATATATATATATATATATATATATATATATATATATATATATATATATATATATATATATATTTGTATTTATTGTATTCATTGTAAATTGATAGTAATTAGCTATTTCCTAGAATAACTCTATGTAAATCCCTGTAATCTCTCCTATATCTATTGTATATATAGAGGGCTCCTCATATCAATAAGATCATCAAGATTCACCAAATTACATGATATTAGACCCAAGTGCTCACTATTGATTCTGAACCCTCTACAACAACTACGATTGTGTAGCCCCCACCCTTCACTTCCTGTAAATTACAAACTTTCGCCTATGGGTGACAAATCCAAGCCTACCCCGACCAAATATTTTGATTCTATGGAATGACTTAAAAAGCCAAGTATTGTAACTACTTTTGAAAATAATGAAATTAACTTTGAAAATAAAATGTACAAAAGTCTCTATTTTTGCTACCTACTATGTTAGATATCAATAAACCGTGAGCGTATATAAAAAGAACGTCCAAATCTGACTTCGTATAAGGAAGTTATGATTTTTCCAAGTTCGGTATAGCGATAGACAGCTAACAACTCGAAACAGAGATCGAGTGATTTTTGACCGGAAGGACCTAAATGAGAATCGAAGGTCTCGACAATGGTATTTCAACGGTAAAAAATTTGGCAAAAACAGACATTGGATAAAGAAGTTATGGATTTCTAACGAACTTTTCTTACCCCGACCTTTTAAAAATAAATAATAAAAATAATTTCACAATTTTCCAACGGAGTCTAAACAAAAGTTGTAGAGCGTAGTCTCACGTACGCATGGATATAAAGAACATCGAAAACGGAGTTCGTATGAAGAAGATATAAATTTTTGAAGTTTACTAAATAATAAAAATATAAATTTAAATAAAATTTCGGTATACAAATTAAATGCTCCATTTTTACATTAGGTATATGTGATCATTTAAGTCATTTTATGTGTTATACTTTACATAATGAGTGATCATTACACTAGGGTAAACTATAATAGGTATAGTTTACTAGAAAATCATGAACATTTAAATACTAGGAACACTACATCAAAGAGATATTTTCATATACAAGAACAAATGGACATTTTCATACGTAAATCTGTTTTGTACTAAATTTTGTGAGATATTTCACGTACTTTCGAGTATGCATTTTAAGTCCTGTATTATATACCATAATCCCTTGTAGGGGGAGCGTGATACTTATGTATAGATCTATACAGGATTGACAATCCCACACCTAAGCGGTTAGCTACAGCTAGGCCGGCAGGCTTGGGGTGACAAACGTCATAACTTTCCAACGCCTAAAGAACGTTGATATGTGCATCCTGGTCAAGTAGCATGGTTATAAGACTCACATGGAGTATTAAAAACACATTGATTTACGAGGGTTTTCAAATGCCTTAACGATTTACACATAGAACTACTATTTTAGGCATGAAAAGCATTATTGCATCACAGTTTTTGAAAAATCAAACTACCATCTACTATAGTAGAAAATATGGGATTTTCTAGGAACATTTAACATGTACAAACCATTTTCCTTCTATTTCATATAAACATTGTCACTAAATACTTATGAACTCACCAGCTTAAATTCTGACCTACTATTTCAAAACCACTTGTATTTCTCAGGGATTCAGTAATACAGGTAAACTGCAGCTTTTGAAGAAGGGACGCTACGACGTTAGTTTAATTTCATTTTAAACATTATATTGTAATTTCTTTTGAAACATGTACCTTTCAAAAATTTAAACTTTTAAATTATATATGTGATGGTTGTATTGGTTTCTTTACTATGTATTCAATTGTTACGACACTACATGAAGTCATCCACCCTCGAACGTTTCCGTCGTTCTGGTTTGGGGGTGTGACAGATTGGTTTCAGAGCATTGTTTATAGTGAACTAAGTATATCGAACCACATACGATATACAAACTATAAATGCATAGGGACTCAAGGTCTCTGACAAAATGGTTTTACACCTAAAACCTCGTTTCATTTAATTTAGATTATTTTGGGTTGTAAAAATACAAATACATGCATACAACAATATATTTTCATGGTTAGAACTATACAAGAAGTATTAAGACAAGTTGGACACTACGATTAGTCCTCGATATACGTAATCAAATTTGGGACGGATATAACCTGATCAACTATATTTATCCAAGATTGGACTAACGTATGTCGATGAATGGTTGCAATGAGCAACAAGTCAAAACTTACCAAAATAAACACTAGTATCAAACATACAAATTTAAATACTATAAGAGTATTTGGTGCATGCAATAGGTTAATTGACATGTGTGGTGTCAATTCTTATAACCCTATTCTCGTATAGTCAAATGGCTAGATTCCACCCACCAGTGGACCCCTACTACCCGAACCAGGGCAATGGAGGATGGGTGGAGGAGGATCCCGAAGAGGTTGAAGAACCTATCGAGTTGGAGGAAGGGGATGACTCTGGGTACGGACTCAAAACCAGAAGTAGTCGACCTCCAGCCGCTCAACCTCCCGCTATTAGGAGGAACTTTCAGGGACCGAAACCCGTTTGGGGAAGTCACCTCCACCATTGGAGCCAACAACAAGTGATATGTCCTCCTTACGTTATGTGTCGGTACTTCTACGACATCAGGGATGGAGGTTCAGCCGACCGAGCACTCCTGGTCATGGTGGGCAAACTAGCCAACCAGTCCTATCAATCCGGGGTCCAAGCAAACTGACTTCGCGAAGTCAACATGGAAGTACAAGTTCACACTTCTGACATCCGTCGACTGGATAGGTTGCAAGATGACACCCATCTCTGCACCGACGCATTCTAAGCACAATTGATTGTAGCCCTCGCAGAGATGAGGGAACATCAAGCTGCCTTCGATAGGTGTCTTATGGAAGCAAAGCAATCAGACGCGGAGTCAAGCTCCAAGCGCAACCTACATCGCAAGTAGTGCTTGCTAAATCCCAAAATTTTGTTATAGAATAGGAACTCGGCTAAAAGTCTTAGTTTTCTTTAACTTCTGTATCGGAGATTCTTAGAAAGGTTGAAAATTTTCCTAACTCCAAATGTAACTCAACATGTGTTTAATATATATGAAGAAATTTCGTGGTGTGTAAATTCTTTGACTACCACTCAGATTCATAAGTTTATCTAGTACTATGCAAACTTTTATTATGAGTCAAACTCTAAACCATGGGTAGTTTAGTTGAATTTATAAATTGATAAAAATGACAAATTTATTAACACACTAAAAACTTATGTTATTTATTCTATTTCTTTATCAGCACAATGTCGCCCCGTAGATCTACACGCCTTGTCAACAACTCACCATCTCCAACACCACCCTCTCCCACGACAGAAAATGCCGCATTGATAGCTGTTGTAACGTCTGCAGTAACAACAACAATGGTCCAAATGAGTATAATGGTTCTAGTGGGGGATTAAATAGTTCTACAAATGGCCAACATCAAGGTCGCCCAGGGGATTGTACATACAAAGATTTCATGAGTAGCAAACCCATTACTTTCAATGGGGCCGGAGGAATAATGGCTCTATCACAATGGATAGAGAAAACTGAAGCGGTTTTCGAAATTTGTTCTTGTCCGGAAGGGAACAAAGTAAAGTTCGCTACCTGTACTTTCTCTAAGAGAGCTCTGACATGGTGGAATGGCCATGTTAAGTCAGTAACGCTAGTAGTGGCTAACTCTATGGGCTGGGAGAACCTAAAACAAATATTACTACAAGAGTACTGACCACGGGGCGAATTGCAAAAGCTCGAACATAAACTTTGGGGCCTTACCATGGTAGACTTAGATATCACAACCTATACCAATAGGTTTAGTGATTTGGCAATCATTTGCCCATGAATAGTTGCTCTAGAGAGCAAGAAGATCGAAAGGTACATATGGGTATTGTCACCCTAGATTCGAGGAAGTGTTCTAGCTTCCAAACCAATCACCTTCGATAGCGCCAAACAGTTGGCACAAGCTCTCGTAGACCATGGGGTCTACCAAAACTTCGCAACTACCGCACCGGAACAACCTCGAGGAAGCAACAACAACAATGACAATACCAACAACAACAACAAGAAGAGGTTATGGAATAAAAGAGTCAACCTTCACAGGAACCTTCCAAGAAACAAAAGATCGTGGCAGTCCATGCCGCTACTGCCCCCACTGCTGCACTAATTACCACTACACCAGCAAAGCCATATGCTGGAAACCTGCCGAAATGCAGCAATGCAATTTCCATCACATAGGAAATTGTCGGGAGATGCATTGCAACAACAGCAACAAGAAGGGGCACACTGCCCGTTTCTGTAGAGCACCAGCACAACTGATGACCTAAGTCCAAGGAGCCGGTGTAGACCAGGCATGTTATGGATGCGGTGAGGCTGGACACTACAAGAGAGATTTCCCTAAG
This sequence comes from Lactuca saligna, assembly GCF_052625555.1. NCBI lineage: Eukaryota > Viridiplantae > Streptophyta > Magnoliopsida > Asterales > Asteraceae > Lactuca > Lactuca saligna. Next base: position 141,603,414 of record NC_136421.1, on the reverse strand, counting down.
GCAAGGAATGTTTGCGGCATAGGAAGAGTGCTAGCAGTAGGACAGAACGAAGCAATAGCTGATCCCACGGTGGTTACGGGTACGTTTCTCCTCAATAACGCTTATGCATGCATACTCTTTGATTGTGGTGCGGAGAGGAATTTCATGAGTCATAAATTCAAGCATATACTGAAACAGAACCCTAAATCACTCAATAAGATATTCACAGTAGAAATGGAAAACTGTAGAACATAAAGCACGAATGATATGTACATAGGCTGCACACTAACTCTAAACGAACATTCATTTCAAATCGATCTAATGCCGATCACTATAAAGAGATTTGATGTCATCATTGGTATGGATTAATAAAGCCTACACCATGCCGATATTCTTTGTCATGAAAGGGTCATTCGCCTAAACCTGCCAAGTGGCAAAAACTCTTGTCATTTATGGTGACAAACCCGATACCAATTTACAAATCATCTCTTGCGTCAAAGCCCAGAAATACCTACATAAAGAGTATTATGCCTTCTTAGCCCACGTGGTAGATAAGGAAAAAGAAATGAAGAGCATCAAAGACATTCAAGATGTCTGCGATTTCCCGATATTTTCCCTGAAGATCTCCGAGGAGTCCCACTAGAACGACAAGTCGAGTTCAGAATCGATTTAGTTCTCGGAGCTACCCCAGTAGCTAAGTCGCCGTATCATCTGGCGCCCAATGAGATGCAAGAATTATCCAGCCAATTAAACGAACTGCTTAACAAAGGGTTCATCAGTCCAAGCTTCTCACCTTGGGGAGCACCAGTCTTATTCGTAAAGAAGAAGGATGGATCTTTCCGCATGTGCATTGATTACCGGGAACTTAACAAGCTTACTATCAAGAACCGATACCCGCTACCACGCATTGACAACTTGTTCGACCAACTCCAAGGAGCAAGTTATTTCTGAAAGATCGACTTAAGATCCGGATATCACCAACTACGAGTCTTGGAAGGAGATGTTCCCAAAACAGCTTTTCGAACTCGTTATGGTCACTACGAGTTTGTAGTGATGCCCTTTGGATTAACAAACACATTGGCGGTGTTCATGGACATAATCAACCGAGTGTTTCGTTCATTCTTGAAAAAATTTGTGATCGTGTTCATAGACGATATACTCATTTATTCAAAGAATAAAGAGGATCATACTCAACACCTCCAACAAGTTTTGGAAACGCTAAGAAAAGAGAAGCTATACGCGAAATTCTCCAAGTGAGAATTTTGGATTCGGAAGGTAGATTTCCTAGGTCACCTGGTTAGCAAAGACGGAATACACGTGGACCCTTCCAAAATCACAGCAATCGAGAACTAGTCAGCTCCAAGAACCCCAACAAAAATCCGACAATTCTTGGGCCTTGCTAGCTATTATCGTAGATTTATACAAAACTTCTCGAAGATTGCTAAACCACTCACCACCCTGACACAAAAGGGTGTAACTTTCAATTGGGAAGGAAAACAAGACGCTGCATTTCAAACGCTTAAGGAAGCACTATGCAACACACCTATATTGTCCTTCCCAGAAGGAATAGAATACTTCGAAGTCGACTGTGATGCATCTAACCAAGGTCTTGGATGCGAACTAATGCAACGAGGTAAGGTCATCGCTTATGCCTCAAGACAACTCAAGACGCACGAAGTCAACTAAACTACCCAAGATCTTGAACTAGGAGCAGTTGTTTTCGCGCTAAAAATCTGGAGACACTATCTTTATGGAACTAAATCAACGATCTTCACCGATCACAAGAGCCTTCAGCACAGCCTTAACCAAAAAGAACTCAACATGAGGCAGAGACGATGGGTTGAACTACTGAATGACTATGAATGAGATATTTGCTATCATCCAGGAAAAGTGAATGTAGTAGTTGATGCACTTAGTCGGAAAGAATACTCAGGTTGCCAAGTGAAATCCTTAACCATGACGATCCATTCGCATCTGTCCACACAAATCAAGGAAACTCGGAGGGAAGCCTTGAAAATAAAGAATGTGGTAGGTGAAGCCCTAAGAGGAATGGACAAGAATCTTGAAGTCAAGGGTAACGGAGTCCATTACATCATGGATCAGATCTGGACATTGAAGTTTGGTGGATTCAGAGACATAGTCATGAACGAGGCTCACAAGACTTGATACTCCATGCATCCAGGTTCGGACAAGATGTATCTGGACCTCAAGAAACTGTATTGGTGGCCGAACATGAAAGCAAAGATCGCTACCTATGTGAGCAACTTTCTGACTTGCGCTAAGGTCAAGGTAGAGTACCAGAAGCCATCGGGATTGATTCAATAACCCGAAATACCCAAGTGGAAGTGGGAACGGATAACGATGGACTTCATAACCAAATTACCCAAGACAGCAGGTGGACTAGACACCATCTGGGTAATCATTGTTAGCTTAACAAAATCTGCACACTTCCTACCAATAAGAGAAACCGACAAGATGGAGAAGCTAGCTCGAACCTACATCTGAGAGATTGTGCGACTACATGGTGTACCAATATACATTATCTCCGACAGAGATAGTAGGTTCACCACATGATTCTGGCAATCGTTACAGAAATCTCTATGAATGAGGCTCGACATGAGTACTGCTTACCATCCACAAACCGACAGTCAAAGTGAGAGGACCATATAAACCTTGGAAGATATGCTAAGAGCTTGTGTAATCAATTATAGTAAAGTGTGGGATACCCATTTACCACTAGTCAAATTTTCATACAACAATAGTTATCACTCAAGCATTAAAATTGCTCCATTTGAAGCCCTCTACGGACGAAAGTGCAGATCACCACTGTGCTGGACTGAAGTAGGTGACACACAACTAGCCAAGCAACAAGTACCTGACAACACTCTCACTGGCCCGAAAATCATAAGAGAGACAACCGAGAAGATTGTACAAATTCGGGAATGACTAAAGGCTTCAAGAGACAGACAAAAGAGTTATGCAGACAAAAGACGGAAACCCTTGGAATTTCAGGTAGGGGACCGACTGCTATTAAAGGTCTCACCCTGGAAGGGGTTAATACGTTTCGGAAAACATGGGAAACTAAACCCAAGGTATATCGGACCATTCGAGATCCTTGAAAGGATCGGCCCGGTAGCCTACAAACTTCGTCTACCGTAGGAAATCAATAACGTACACCCTACCTTTCATGTGTCAAACTTGAAGAAAAGTTTGTCCGATGAAACCCTCGTCATCCCTCTAGACGATATCGAAATCAACGAGAGTTTCCATTTTATAGAAGAACCAATTGAAATCATGGATAGGGAAATTAAAAGCACAAAACAAAGTCGCATACCCAACGTGAAGGTCCGTTGGAATGCAAAGTTAAGACCTGAATACACCAGGGGACACGAAGATCAGATGAAACAAAAGTACCTACATCTTTTTCCCTAAGCCATAAGTATTTTGTATACAGTAAATTTCGGGAAAAAATTCCCTCTAACGGGGGGATGATGTGACAACCCGATATTTTGATTCTACGTAATGACTTAAAAAGCCAATTATTGTAACCACTTTTGAAAATAATGAAATTAACTTTGAAAATAAAATGTACAAAAGTCTCTATTTTTGTTACCTACTATGTTAGATATCAATAAAACGTGAGCGTACATAAAAAGAACGTCCAAATCTTACTTCGTATAAGGAAGTTATGATTTTTCCAAGTTCGGTATAGCGATACACAGCTAAAAACTCGAAAAAGAGATCGAGTGACTTTTGGCCGGAATGACCTAAATGAGAATCGAAGGTCTCAGCAATGGTGTTTCAACGGTAAAAAGTCTGGCAAAAACAGACATCAGATAAAGAAGTTATGGATTTCTAATGAACTTTTCTTACCCCGACCTTTTAAAAATAAATAATAAAACTAATTTCAAAATTTGTCGACGGAGTCTAAACAAAAGTTGTAGAGCGTAGTCTCACCTACGCATGGATATAAAGAACGTCGAAAACGGAGTTCGTATGAAGAAGATATGAATTCTTGAAGTTTACTAAATAATAAATATATAAATTTAAATCAAATTTCAGTATTATCCAAAGGGGGAGTCACCGGGCTAATCCTAGTTACGCCCCGCAGTATGACAACACCCTCTGACTAGTGAGTACTACGGCTCCCCGCTGTATCACAACACCCTCTGACTAGTGAGTACTACAGCTCCCCGCAGTATCACAACACCCTCTGACTCCACTAGTTCGTGCTCCACAGACTATCATAGGCGGCTACCCATACTCGTCTCGAATATTCATCACAGACTCTGGAGGCAATCGTCATAACAGATGCCCACCCTTGCGAAGATCCACTCTCCCAAGTAATCTCCCTGGATGCCCATACTCGAAGGCTCTCACTAGATCCATAGATACCTGATATACCACAAGTCGTCTCAACTCAAGATTCACGAATAACTTTGAAATAAAGATATCAATACCCGGATACCTCGGAACACCCCCACCGAACATCACAAGATCCTGCCACAACCACAGATCTCCTACTCCAAGCACCATATAGATGCAATAATACATTCCCTCTGAACCCCATAACTAGATCTTCATTCTTCCCAAGTTGCAACTTCGGTGTATTCAATTTCTCAATTGCAATACGAAGAAACGCTAACGCTACGAAATACACTGATAATTCTCCGAAACCCTTTTTCCCGCCGCTCAAAATCCAAACAAGGATACGCATACCGACCCGGGAGTTGGCTGCCCAATCATTCTTTATCTACTTTCCCCAACACTGACCAATACCAGATTCCTAACTAATAAACACCTGTTGTGGAGACATTCATCCTTCTCAAACAAGTACTTCCCGTATTAACTCACTCTGACCCCTTTCCTCAATCACCGACATCTCTGGTCTCATGATTTCTTACCTCATATCTCTATACTCCACTTATAACTGCTCTTGACAAATCTCTGCTTTCTTACATACGGCACCCGGTTCTCCCCCACTTAGGGATCGAACCATCACCAAATAGCATGCAACTAACCCATAACTATATTCTCCAGCAAAATCGCACTTGCCCCTGGAAAGTGCTACACAACGCCCGATAATCCCCCCTTAAGGAAATGAATCGACCTCATATACTTTGAACCTCTGATGAACTCCTCAAGAACTTCACGTCCGCCTCTAGTCGTTCCAAATCTCGTACCAATTTAGTACCAAACAACTCAACTGCTCGATAACATCCCTGGCTCATAGACTGAACCATAAAATCATCGTACCCCTCACCTCAACTCATTAACCAACGCTCCAACACCGAGATCATCCCAAGAACAGGAACCCACTCCCAAATTCAACACCCCATGGATAGAAAACTCTCGGCACCGCTGAACTCGACTGAACTCCCCGCTGATACCACTACCGTGCACCCGACTAAACTCAATTAGGTATAGCGTGGCCCTCGATTATCCCAGTCTCAACTGACTATCTGCTCATGATAGATCACTGCCTCGCGGCACACATGCTACCTGATACTCTGGTGGGAAATCATCATCAATGACAACCTGTAGGGTTTACCCCTAAACCCAAAACCAAAACATCATGCTTCTCATATTTTTCATACAAGCATAATCAGTACCTCCCAGATCATAGGAGGTGACATCTCCTTTATCGACTGATCGCCCAACTCAGATCGAAATTCTCCCTTCTCACTGACTCCTTACTAAAATACTCTGAGGGGCTCTCGATCTCCATCTCAAGGGACACCTCTTCGAACTTACTCGTGACCGAATAACCGGAGAACCACAAACATGATTCACTACGAACCATGGTACTCATTCCATGACATCTCTTCTCAATATGCCCCGGTGTATGGTACCTTAACCATAACATCACTCCCCAACCCACTCCGATGTATGGTACCCGGACCATAACATCACTCCTCAATCTGCTCTGATGTATGGTACCCGAACCATAACATCACTCCTCAATCTGCCCTAATGTATGGTACCCGAACCATAACATCACTCCTCAATCTGCCCTGATGTATGGTACCCGAACCATAACATTGCTCCTCAATCTGCCCTGATGTATGGTACCCGAACCATAACATCATTCCTCGATCCACTCCGCTGTATGGTTCTCAAACCATAACATCACTCCTCAATCTGTTCTGATGTATGGTACCCGAACCATAACATCACTCCTCAATCTGACCTGATGTATGGTACCCGAACCATAACATCACTCCTCGATCCTCTCCGATGTATGGTACTCAAACCATAACATCACTCCTCAATCTGCTCTGATGTATGGTACCCGAACCATAACATCACTCCTCAATCTGCCCTGATGTATGGTACCCGAACCATAACATCACTCCTCGATCCGCTCCGATGTATGGTACTCAAACCATAACATCACTCCTCAATCTGCTCCTTAGAACCTTCAGAATACTCCCTGTATCAAGTATGGGTCCTCTGCTTCCAGTAGTACGGGTCCATACTACCTGCCACATCTACCCATACTTTCCACACGGACCATCCCAGACCTTCTAAATAGCTGCTCGACCTGCTCTTTCACCAATCCCATCGTGCATGCTCGCTCCCCAACGAAATTCTCTATTCTACAAGCGTACTCATCTGGATAGGGTTACTCCCTAGGCTCTTCCGTTGTCCTCCCACTTCTTTGCTATCAGCTGCTGAAGAGCTCCTAATGATGCCAGCCATCTACCTCCTGAATATCGTCATATTCACTTGGTAGCTGACTCCCATCATCAAGAGTTCCACTAAGCACAAAGCAAGCAGTATTCGAGCATCAAAGAATACATAGGACTCCCTCTCTGTGATAACTACACCTTCTCGGCTCATCCTCGAAAGTACCACCGAACTCTGTAACTCTACCCCTCATGGGTTCTAATTGGATACTCTCACTTATCACATATCCAAAAGCATAACACCTATAAGAATGAGTCCTAGGCTAAGTCATCACAAATCAGGCCACTCTAGTCCTAACATATGAAATACCTAGCCTGTCTCTAGCATGCAATAATATCTCATAAAGTGCATCATGCATATCTCATAACACAAAAATAAGGGTATTTTGGGAAATCACCGTTCGGGCTCTGGCTGATTGTACACACTGCTCCTTCTTGCTTTCTCTTTGAACTTTTATTCATTTATAGAAAATTATTTCCTTAAAACTTTTCTTACTTCCTCAGTTTGAGTCCAGATTTACCCGAAGGCGCATCCGAATCCCTCAAACCAAGGCTCTGATACCAACTTGTAACACCGTAAATTTCAAGACAATTTTTTTCATTTAAAATAATCATTTTTTTCTTAGAAACACTTGTTTAAAATCTCATTCATAGTCGATTTACAAAACATGACTCCATTTTCACTTGCATAGAAAACCAGGATCCTCCAAAATATGACTCTTTCTCTAGTGTGTACAATCAAGCCGGTGTCGTCCCGTGATACCGAAAGAAACCTGAAAAACATCACACGAAACACTGTAAGCACGAAGCTTAGTGAGTTCCCCAAAATACCCCACATAACACATATTAGCCACTCGAGGCTATAACTCTATGGGTCCGTGCACCCAAACTCTGTGAACCCTCAGGTTCTAACTCTAGGAACCTTCCGGTTCCAACTCTATAAACATGCACAGCATAAATCACATAGAAGTAATGCAGTACAACACATCACGTACATATAGCATACAAATACTCTGATCACATAGCTCTGGTTACCTACTCAAGGTAAAGTATAGTGAGAAGACTCACCTGGCAAGCAGAAAGCAGATATCCCCACACTTGAATCTCGAACTCGCCACCGCCTAACACGTAAGGCAAATACTCTCATGAATATAACTCTCGAGACTAGAATAAATCCTCTCATAACACCCTCTTATGGGTAAAAGGCTATTTTACCTTTCTCTTGGCCCAAAGGCCACATCGCTGACCAAACCCTAAAAGTCAATGGCCAACCCTTGGTCGAAATCGAAGTCCTCAGTCTAAGTCAACCCCTGAATGACCCTACTCGCTGAGTCAACCCTGTGACTCGTCGAGTTCCCATAATCAGAACTTCACTCAATCTGCGACCTAACTCGCCGAGTCACCCCGAGACTCGCCGAGTCCAACAACTCTGAGTCCACTCGCACACGACTCACCGAGTCATCCCTCGACTCACCGATTCTCGACTCAACCAGAGAATATTTGGGACTCTTCGACAAGACTCGCCGAGTCCAAATGGACTCGTCGAGTCCAAGGCTATCTTCAACCTACTCGCCGAGTTGTTCTTCCAACTCGTCGAGTTCCAGGCCATCTTCAAGCAACTCGTCGAGTCGCCCCATGTGACTCGTCGAGTACCACCGGTCTGAATCCATACAGAAGCGTCTCAGGCCATGCAATTGATCCAAAACATAGATCTAGTCTCCTACCACTCATCCATCACGTAAAGTGGCACACTTTACGTGAATCCAAAGAGATCTAAGTCGTTTGCACATTGGGGCTAGGGTTTGGGACATGTAAGCTTCACTAAACACTCCAACACAGGGACTTTCATGCTCTCTGATTCTTCTCCCTTCCAGATCTGAGGTAGCAACCTCAGATCTAACCTCTAGACTTCCCATTTCATCCATAGACAATTTCTCACAAACCCCAAAATGAAGAAACAACATAACAACAGGTCAATAACGAGATATTACCTCTAAGTGATGCCCCAACTGCAATGAAATTCGAATCCAAGCAAAGCCCCTTGCTCCAAGCTTTCAATCTTCCCAAAATTTCTTCAACCATTACTTTTCCAAGCTCCAATCCACTCAACAATGGTGCTTCTCCGTGATTTAGGGTTTTCTGGGGCTCAAGGGGTGATAAAGAGGCTGGGAGGAAAACATAGTGATCTTTATATAAGGCTCAACCCCGAGAATTAAGGTTTTCTCCACTCAGCGCCTACTCGTCGAGTCCATTACACTGACTCACCGAGTCGGCCACTTAACACGCAACCAAGTCGCGACTCTACTCGCCGAGTCCGCACATGGACTCGCCGAGTCACTCTTTCCCAATTTACTCTTTTATCTCTTCAACTCTACTCTTGATATTTCGGGATGTTACAATTCTCCCCCACTTAAATTAGGCTTCGCCCTCGAAGCCTACAGCAACTCAACTCCAGAAATACTCCCACAACGTGCCACCTGGCCTTAATCGGACCAGATCTCACAAGGCATACCCATCGAAACTCGAACACACTTTTCCTTTCCTTACGGTGTCCTAACTAGTGTCTCGAACCGGGCACCAGATGTACCCTCTGATAACCACACTCAACGATCCGAGAATTACCCATGAAACATCGCTGACCCAAACCTCAACAATCACTCGACCCATAAGGGTTAGAAGCCATGAACCATCAGATCCCCGATCCGAATCCCATTCTATCCAATCCGTGATGACAGAAAGGCCCACTCTTCGATCCCAGAGCAACTCTCATGAGTCCTCTTCTTGCAATCAAGCACCCAAGCCGCACCAACCTTCGCACTCTCGGGTTAGGAGAACCCGTCGCACTGATGACCTCTCTAGCATTCCCAAGAGACACCACCACTACGCACACGGCCCTTGATCAGAATCAAGCTGGGAGTCCCAGACTCCATCCCTACATCCATCCTGAGACTCTTGGCTCTACACCCGTGGAATCCCTTCCGCATCCTCAGCAGACATCCCATCATGATGTCATTCCATACCACTGTCACAGACACAATGTTCGACCATCATACTCCAAATCATCCATTCTCACTACAACTTCCACTTCCGCGAATCGACACTTTCCTCAGCAAATGAGGGTCCGACACTTCCTCCCATACAACAGCACAAAGGGTGGCATACCAATGCACTAATGATGGCTGTTGAAATAGGATAACTCAACCAAGGATAAACATGTGCCGCAACACCCTCCGAAATCTAATACACATGCCCGAAGCATATCTTTGAGCGTCTGAATCGTTCACTCCCTCTGAGGTTTCCTTACACATCATCATGATAGGCTCTAGCTCATCTCATATCCCTCTTCGAGACTGGTCACCAGGTCAGCTTTTGACTCCACAGCTGAGCCTCCAAAGGTCACCCAAATCATGATCCAAATATCCCACTAACTTCCTCCCCGTGACCACTATCCCGACCTCGTGACACGCAAGTCACGAAATTCTCTTTTCCTTATGCAAGAAAGTACAATCCAACCGAGGATCGTCTCCACTCTGATCTCTGGTTTCTGCTGCGCGTATCCCTTGCGCATCTCACCACATTCCGCGACAAAGACGGGGACCCCAGTCTCGCCCCCGGTCCAACATCCAGGCTCCAAAAACTCAATACTAGGGCTACTCAAGCCCAAAACTCTTCCACATCATACACTGATCGGAGAACATTCCATCATCACACTCTCTTGCCATCTAGTGAGCACTACGGCTCCCCGCGGTATCACAGCACCCTCTGACTAGTGAGTACTACGGCTCCCCGCAGTATCACAACACCCTCTGACTAGTGAGTACTACGGCTCTCCGTAGTATCAGAACACCCTCTGACTAGTGAGTACTACGGCTCCCTGCAGTATCAGAACACCCTATGACTAGTGAGTACTACGGCTCCCCGCAGTATCACAACACCTTCTGACTAGTGAGTACTACGGCTCCCCGCAGTATCACAACACCCTCTGACTAGTGAGTACTACGGCTCCCCGCAGTATCACAACACCCTCTGACTCCACTAGTTCGTGCTCCACAGACTATCATAGGCGGCTACCTATACTCGTCTCGAATATTCATCACAGACTCTGGAGGCAATCGTCATAACAGATGCCCACCCTTGCGAAGATCCACTCTCCCAAGTAATCTCCCTGGATGCCCATACTCGAAGGCTCTCACTAGATCCATAGATACCTGATATACCACAAGTCGTCTCAACTCAAGATTCACGAATAACTTTGAAATAAAGATATCAATACCCGGATACCTCGGAACACCCCCACCGAACATCACAAGATCCTGCCACTACCACAGATCTCCTGCTCCAAGCACCATATAGATGCAATAATACATTCCCTCTGAACCCCATAACTAGATCTTCATTCTTCCCAAGTTGCAACTTCGGTGTATTCAATTTCTCAATTGCAATACGAAGAAACGCTAACGCTACGAAATACGCTGATAATTCTCCGAAACCCTTTTTCCCGCCGCTCAAAATCCAAACAAGGATACGCATACCGACCCGGGAGTTGGCTGCCCAATCATTCTTTATCTACTTGCCCCAACACTGACCAATACCAGATTCCTGACTAATAAACACCTGTTGTGGAGACATTCATCCTTCTCAAACAAGTACTTCTCGTATTAATTCACTCTGACCCCTTTCCTCGATCACCGACATCTCTGGTCTCATGATTTCTTACCTCATATCTCTATACTCCACTTATAACTGCTCTTGACAAATCTCTGCTTTCTTACATACGGCACCCGGTTCTCCCCCACTTAGGGATCGAACCATCACCAAATAGCATGCAACTAACCCATAACTATATTCTCCAGCAAAATCGCACCTGCCCCTGGAAAGTGCTACACAACGCCCGATAATCCCCCCTTAAGGAAATGAATCGACCTCACATACTTTGAACCTCTGATGAACTCCTCAAGAACTTCTCGTCACGTCTGCCTCTAGTCGTTCCAAATCTCGTACCAATTTAGTACCAAACAACTCAACTGCTTGATAACATCTCTGGCTCATAGACTGAACCATAAAATCATCGCACCCCTCACCTCAACTCATTAACCAACGCTCCAACACCGGGATCATCCCAAGAACAGGAACCCACAACCAAATTCAACACCCCATGGATAGAAAACTCTTGGCACCGCTGAACTCGACTGACCTCCCCGCTGATACCACTACCGTGCACCCGACTAAACTCAATTAGGTATAGCGTGGCCCTCGATTATCCCAGTCTCAACTGACTATCTGCTCATGATAGATCACTGCCTCGCGGCACACATGCTACCTGATACTCTGGTGGGAAATCATCATCAATGACAACCTGCAGGGTTTACCCCTAAACCCAAAACCAAAACATCATGCTTCTCATATTTTTCATACGAGCATAATCAGTACCTCCCAGATCATAGGAGGTGACATCTCCTTTATCGACTGATCGGCCAACTCAGATCGAAATTCTCCCTTCTCACTGACTCCTTACTAAAATACTCTGAGGGGCTCTCGATTTCCCTCTCAATGGACGCGTCTTCGAACTTACTCGTGACCGAATAACCGGAGAACCACAAACATCATTCACTACGAACCATGGTACTCATTCCATGACATCTCTTCTCAGTATGCCCCGGTGTATGGTACCCTAACCATAACATCACTCCCCAATCCGCTCCGATGTATGGTACCCGGACCATAACATCACTCCTCAATCTGCTCTGATGTATGGTACCCGAACCATAACATCACTCCTCAATATGCCCTGATGTATGGTACACGAACCATAACATCACTCCTCAATCTGCCCTGATGTATGGTACCCGAACCATAACATTGCTCCTCAATCTGCCCTGATGTATGGTAGCCGAAGCATAACATCATTCCTCGATCCGCTCCAATGTATGGTACTCAAACCATAACATCACTCCTCAATCTGTTCTGATGTATGGTACCCGAACCATAACATCACTCCTGAATCTGCCCTGATGTATGGTACCCGAACCATAACATCACTCCTCGATCCGCTCCGATGTATGGTACTCAAACCATAACATCACTCCTCAATCTGCTCTGATGTATGGTACCCGAACCATAACATCACTCCTCAATCTGCCCTGATGTATGGTACCCGAACCATAACATCACTCCTCGATCCGCTCCGATGTATGGTACTCAAACCATAACATCACTCCTCAATCTGCTCCTTAGAACCTTCAGAATACTCCCTGTATCAAGTATGGGTCCTCTGCTTCCAGTAGTATGGGCCCATACTACCTGCCACATCTACCCATACTTTCCACACGGACCATCCCAGAGCTTCTAAATAGCTGCTCGACCTGCTCTTTCACCAATCCCATCGCGCGTGCTCGCTCCCCAACAAAATTCTCTATTCTACAAGTGCACTCTTCTAGATAGGGTTACTCCCTAGGCTCTTCCGTTGTCCTCCCACTTCTTTGCTATCAGCTGCTGAAGAGCTCCTAATGATGCCAGCCATCTACCTCCTGAATATCGTCATATTCACTTGGTAGCTGACTCTCATCATCGAGAGTTCCACTAAGCACAAAGCAAGCAGCATTCGAGCATCAAAGAATACATAGGACTCCCTCTCTGTGATAACTCCACCTTCTCGGCTCATCCTCGAAAGTACCACCGAACTCTGTAACTCTACCCCTCATGGGTTCTAACTGGATACTCTCACTCATCACATACCCAAAAGCATAACACCTATAACAACGAGTCCTAGGCTAAGGCATCACAAATCAGGCCACTCTAGTCCTAACATATGAAATACCTAGCCTGTCTCTAGCATGCAATAATATCTCATAAAGTGCATCATGCATATCTCATAACACAAAAATAAGGGTATTTTGGGAAATCACCGTTCGGGCTCTGGCTGATTGTACACACTGCTCCTTCTTGCTTTCTCTTTGAACTTTTATTCATTTTTAGAAAATTATTTCCTTAAAACTTTTCTTACTTCCTCAGTTTGAGTCCAGATTTACCCGAAGGCGCATCTGAATCCCTCAAACCAAGGCTCTGATACCAACTTGTAAAACCGTAAATTTCAAGACAATTTTTTTCATTTAAAATAATCATTTTTTCTTAGAAACACTTGTTTAAAATCTCATTCATAGTCGATTTACAAAACATGACTCCATTTCCACTTGCATAGAAAACCAGGATCCTCCAAAATATGACTCTTTCTCTGGTGTGTACAATCAAGTCGGTGCCGTCCCGTGATACTGAAAGAAACCTGAAAAACATCACACGAAACACTGTAAGCACGAAGCTTAGTGAGTTCCCCAAAATACCCCACATAACACATATTAGCTACTCGAGGTTATAACTCTATGGGTCCGTGCACCCAAACTCTGTGAACCCTCAGGTTCTAACTCTGGGAACCTTCCGGTTCCAACTCTATAAACATGCACAGCTTAAATCACATAGAAGTAATGCAGTACAACACATCACGTACATATAGCATACAAATACTCTGATCACATAACTCTGGTTACCTACTCAAGGTAAAGTATAGTGAGAAGACTCACCTGGCAAGCAAAAAGCAGATATCCCCACACTTGAATCTCGAACTCGCCACCGCCTAACACGTAAGGCAAATACTCTCATGAATATAACTCTCGAGACTAGAATAAATCCTCTCATAACACCCTCTTATGGGTAAAAGGCTATTTTACCTTTCTCTTGGCCCAAAGGCCACATCGCTGACCAAACCCTAAAAGTCAACGGCCAACCCTTGGTCGAAATCGAAGTCCTCAGTCTAAGTCAACCCCTGAATGACCCTACTCGCCGAGTCAACCCTGTGACTCGTCGAGTTCCCATAATCAGAACTTCACTCAATCTGCGACCTAACTCGCCGAGTCACCCCGAGACTCGTCGAGTCCAACAACTCTGAGTCCACTCGCACACGACTCACCGAGTCATCCCTCGACTCACCGATTCTCGACTCAACCAGAGAATATTTGGGACTCTTCGACAAGACTTGCCGAGTCCAAATGGACTCGTCGAGTCCAAGGCTATCTTCAACCTACTCGCCGAGTTGTTCTTCCAACTCGTCGAGTTCCAGGCCATCTTCAAGCAACTCGTCGAGTCGCCCCATGTGACTCGTCGAGTACCACCGGTCTGAATCCATACAGAAGCGTCTCAGGCCATGCAATTGATCCAAAACATAGATCTAGTCTCCTACCACTCATCCATCACGTAAAGTGGCAAACTTTACGTGAATCCAAAGAGATCTAAGCCGTTTGCACATTGGGGCTAGGGTTTGGGACATGTAAGCTTCACTAAACACTCCAACACAGGGACTTTCATGCTCTCTGATTCTTCTCCCTTCCAGATCTGAGGTAGCAACCTCAGATCTAACCTCTAGACTTCCCATTTCATCCATAGACAATTTCTCACAAACCCCAAAATGAAGAAACAACATAACAACAGGTCAATAACGAGATATTACCTCTAAGTGATGCCCCAACTGCAATGAAATTCGAATCCAAGCAAAGCCCCTTGCTCCAAGCTTTCAATCTTCCCAAAATTTCTTCAACCATTACTTCTCCAAGCTCCAATCCACTCAACAATGGCGCTTCTCCGTGATTTAGGGTTTTCTGGGGCTCAAGGGGTGATAAAGAGGCTAGGAGGAAAACATAGTGATCTTTATATAAGGCTAAACCCCGAGAATTAGAGTTTTCTCCACTCAGCGCCTACTCGCCGAGTCCATTACACTGAATCGCCGAGTCGGCCACTTAACACGCAACCAAGTCACGACTCTACTCGCCGAGTCCGCACATGGACTCGCCGAGTCACTCTTTCCCAATTTACTCTTTTAGCCCTTCAACTCTACTCTTGATATTTCGGGATGTTACATTTTTCTTACCCCGACCTTTTAAAAATAAATAATAAAACTAATTTCAAAATTTGTCGACGGAGTCTAAACAAAAGTTGTAGAGCGTAGTCTCACCTATGCATGGATATAAAGAACGTCGAAAACGGAGTTCGTATGAAGAAGATATGAATTCTTGAAGTTTACTAAATAATAAATATATAAATTTAAATCAAATTTCAGTATTATCCAAAGGGGGAGTCACTGGGCTAATCCTAGTTACGCCCAGCGTAACAGCGTACGCCCAGCGTACTCGAGGACTAGGCCTCAGATCGTCCACGTCGCCCCTATGCGAAGCTATGCCCCATCTCATCAGAGCTCCGAGGCAGTCGAGGATGCGGTCACACATGACGCACGCGTACACCCATCGTAACCGCGTACGGATGCAAGGGTTCCAGGGAAATTTCTCATTTTTTCTCATCTTTCTTGAGTTTTTACCTTGTTTTTTGTGCACGTGATATCCCGAAGCCCCGGTTTCCATACTTAAGCCCCGAAGGTCGTTTGTGATCTTGAGATTCCCGAGAATCCTAAGAAAATCCGCTTTCTCGAGTCAAAGTTCTGCTCGGTTTTCGTCTCGCCTTCTTCGATCTTTCAAGTGAGTTCATACCCCTATAAACTACGCTTTTAAATGTTTGATAAATGCTTTTTATACAATATTAAGGAGGGGAAATGCAAGTAAAACACGCGGTTATTATCGTGTGTAACTTAACGATTCACTATATAAAATTTTTATCTAAGTAATCATATGTGATTCATAAACTACTACATGAGTATTCTCATATGAAATATGTATTTTCAATAACACCTAGTCTTGTGGAAATAAAACTTGTTTATATATATATATATATATATATATATATATATATATATATATATATATATATATATATATATATATATATATACATATATATATATATACATATATATATATATATACATATATATATATATATATATATATATATATATATATACAAATCAAATGCTCCATTTTTACATTACATATATGTGATCAGTTAAGTCACTTTAGTATATGAACGAAACACACTTTAAAAAACTATAATAGGTATATTTTACGAGGAAATCGTGAAAATTTACATACTAGGAACACTACATCAAAGAGATATTTTCATATAGAAGAACAAATAGATATTTTTATACGTAAATCTGTTTTATACTAAATTTTATGAGACATTTCACGTACTTTTGAGTATGCATTTTAAGTCTTGTATTATTTACCATAATCCCTTGTAGGGGAGCATGATACTTGTGTATAGATCTCTACGGGATTGACAATCTCACACCTAAGCTATTAGCTACAGCTAAGCCAGCAGGCCTGGGGTGACAAACATCATAACTTTCCAACGCCTGAAGAACGTTGATATAGGCATCCTGGTGAAGTAGCATGGTTATAAGACTCACATGGAGTATTAAAAACACATTGATTTATGGGTTTTCCAAATGCCTTAACAATTTACACATAAAACTACTATTTTAGGCATGAAAAACACTATTGCATCAAAGTTTTGGAAAAATCAAACTACGATCTACTATAGTAGAAAATATGAGATTTTCTAGGAAAATTTAACATGTACAAACCATTTTCCTTCTATTTCATATAAACATTGTCACTAAATACTTATGAACTCATCAGCTTAAATGCTGACCTACTATTTCAAAACCACTTGTATTTCTCAGGGATTCTGTAACACAGGTAAACTGCAGCTTTTGAAGAAGGGACACTGCGACGTTAGTTTAATTTCATTTTAAACATCATATTGTAATTTCTTTTGAAACAAGTACCTTTCAACAATTTAAACTTTTAAATTATATATGTTATAGTTGTATTGCTTTCTTTACTATGTGTTCAATTGTTACGGTACTACATGAAGTCATCCACCCTCGAACGTTTCCGCCGTTCTGGTTTGGGGGTGTGACAAAAACAAAGTCAGAGTTCTTGATGGAAAGAAGGTATAACCTACTTCTCTTTGGTTAAGCTCTTCAAACTCCATGCTCGTGGATATAAAGTACTCTCCCACATTGATGGAATCATACCCCCAACCAAAACAGATCATGACTATGAGTCCTGGTCTGAGATTGAAACCATTGTTCTTTAATGGATCTACAAGACACTCTCAGAAAATCTTCTCACCAGTGTTCTTGAACTAGATTCAACTCCTTATGAAGCATGGACCAGAATACATGATATTTATCTCAATAACAAAGGTTCTAGGCTACTGCTATTGAACACAAATTCAACAATTTGACACTTCGAACGATGCCCTCTCTTGGAGATTATTGTCACAGATTAAAAGATCTCTCTGATAAACTCAATGACGTTGATTGTCTGGTGAATGACAAACACCTTATACTTCAACTTGTTCGAGGCCTTGCCATAGAATATGACCCATTCGGTGCGTATAAAAATCAAACATTGCCCCCGTAATAAGCTGCTTGCCTTATGCTCCAGCTTGAGCATCAAGACCAATATGCTCGAGATTCCCTCTCTCCAACCGTTTTCGATGCTGCTATCACCCACGAGACTCCATATCCTGCTCTAATTTATCCCAATCGATGTCACAATTCTGCCCCAAATCGCAGACAATTACAGCAACGCTCATCTGCTAATGGACCTGACACTCCAAACTTAAATCAATGATAGGCTTCCTCTTTTAATCGATGTGGAACTCAAGCTAATCCACCAAGATCTTAGTGGACCAATCCTCCACAAATACCTTATTGGGTTGCTGCTCCCTGGTGTACTACACCACCTCCCTGTCCTTATCCAACTATGCTCTAGTGGGCTTCTCCATGCACCAGCCCACAAAATCGCTAAACCTAATAAACCGACCAGCTACGCACAACAAGCTCTTCTCACTATCGTCAATTCACTTAAACCAATAGAATTTGGAGCAGCTTTGAACACCAAGACCTTGGAGCTAAATGAAAATAAGTGGCACATAGATATAGGTGTAACCTGTTATCTTACTGCTGATGTAGGTAAAATCCAATCCCATTATGTGTCATTTATTAAATTTGTTTTTATTGGAAATGGAAATAGAGTGCCGGTATTAGGATCAGGCCATTCGACCTTAACCTACCCCACTAAACCCATCCATCTTAAAGACATTTTACACACACACACAGTATAATTAAAAACCTCGTTTCCATTTAAAAATTAAACCGTCATAATCTCATATATGTCGAATTTGACATTTATGGTATATCTATGAAGGACTACAAGAGTGGGAAACTATTTATGAGGCATAATAACTCAGGGGATCTTTACCCAATCAATGCTCCTGCAAATTTATCGTTTTTTGTTTCCTCTAATTCCATGTTTTGGCATAACAGACTCGGACATCCGGGTCAACATGTAATAGACTTCCTTAGTTCTAATAAACTTATTTCTTGCAAAAAACTTTATCATTCATTAGTATGTTATTCATTCCAACTCGCCAAACACAAAAGACTCCCATTCACCACTCTACATCAACAACACTTCAACCATTTGAACTCGTCCATGCTAACTTATGGACCTATCCTTTACCAAGCAAAAGTGGTCATAAATATTATCTTCTCATTATTGATGACCACACACACTATACATGGGTCTTTCCTTTAAAATTTAACTTTAAAACCTATGAAAAATTCAAAAACTTTCACAAATTCATCCAAAACACAATTCCAAAAAAACACATAAAAACTTTCCAATGTGACAAAGGAGGTGAATTTGACAACCACCACTTCCTCCAATGTGACTCAACCACCAGCCTTCATATATGCTTCTCTTGCCCACACACCTCCCATAAAGATGGGAAACATGAACGCTTGATTCGTCATATCAACGAACTCATGCTCACTCTTCTTACTCATCCTTCCCTCCCACCAACATTTTGGGTTGACGCACTACATACAACTACCTACCTTCACAACTTCTTACCCACTAAACTACTCAACTTCCACACTCCAACTTCTGCACTCTACCAACCCAACCACACAAACTCTTCCTAAGATCCACTACCTGTGTTTTCCTCGAATACCCAACCAACTATCGAGGTTACCGATGCCTTGAATTATCCACCAACAAGATCCTCCTTTGTCGTCACATTACATTTGATGAAACATCATTCCCTTTTATCCATTCCAAACCTACAAACCCAATTAATCCTTCTTAGAAACCGATCCTTCACTCATCATATATCAAAACCCTTAATCCTCTCCTCCACATACCCAACCGCTTTCACATAACCCCAACCCCATACCCAATACTGAGGCTCCAACAACTACTCATCCAATTAAAAATTATCCACCTGAAACAACCCCAGTGAATCACATATCTTACACACATCCACCCACAAAAAATGCCACATCCTTCCCCATCATATATTCCAGACGGCCACCACATCACCCATGAAACCCCCTCAGCCTACCCCAACCCATCCCATGACCACTCGCTCAAAATCCAAAATCACCAAACTAAAAACCCTATTCAACCTTCACACCACTTCCACCGACACAACCATTTCTCCCCTACCCAATCCTATAAAATGACAATGTTTGATCCTTACTGGAACTTATCTATGAGCAACGAATACAAGGATTTAATAGATAATGACACATAGGATCTAGTGCCTTGACTAAACATGCTCATGTTATACAATTTATGTGGTTATTTCGACACAAATTTCTTGTCGATAGGACTCTTGAAAGATATAAAGCACACCTAGACATTAATGGAAAATGCCAACAAGTAGGCGTAGACTGTGATGAGACCTTTACTCCCGTGGTAAACCTACCATAATACAAACCGTTCTTAGCCTTGTTGTGTTACAATGTTGGCCTATTCACCAGCTAGATGTAAATAATGCACTCCTACATGGAGACTTAAAGGAAACAGTATATATGTTCCCATCGGCGGGGTATTTCGATACCAAAAACCCAACATAGGTTTGCCGCTTACGGAAATCATTATATAGCCTCAAATAGGCCCCATGAGTCTGGTACCAAAAATTCAGAACATTCATCCAAATATGCGGATTTAAAAGCACCACCAAGGATAACCCCCTTTTGTCTACAAGCATGGACACCAAATGGCATATGTTTTACTATATATAGATGACATCGTCCTCATTACTTCAAGCGGATCCCTTCTTTAGTGCTTTATTGGTCTATTGCCTAAAGAATTTGTTATGACTGACCTCGAATAACTTCATCACTTTCTCGGTATCCAAGTTCAACATCAAAATGGTGGTATATTTCTCTCTTAAGATCAAGACATCAACGACATCTTAACCCGTGCCAACATGCAAAACTGTAAACCAAGTGCCATCCTTGCCGACACGGGCTCCAAGCTTATCCTCACTGTTGGCCAACCAATGTCTGAACCCTCCCTCTACCGTAGCCTATCTGATGCTCTCCAATATCTCACTTTCACTCGACTGGATATCACATAAGAAGTCCAAAAAGTGTGTCTCTTCATGCATAATCCACATCAACCACACTTCAATTTTCTCAAACATATTTTGAGGTATCTCTAAGGAACATGCAACTATGGTCTACACATAACTCATTCCCAATATACCAAACTTACCATATATTTTGACGCTAATTAGGGAGGGGGGTCACAAACATTGTAGTTGAAACATATTGGCTTCGTAACTTGCTTCTCGAGCTACAACTCTTAGTACGCCAAGCCAAAATCATTTATTGTGACATCTCAGCCGTTTATCTTACACCAAACCCCGTACAACACCAATGCGCATAACATGTTGAAATCGATATTCAGTTTATCCGAGAAAAAGTACGTATGGGTTCTCTTTGAGTTCTCCATGTTCCGGAAGGTTAATAATATGACAATATCTTTACAAAAGGATTACCACGTCAACTTTTCACTCGCTTCCAATCCAGTCTCTCCATCCGACTAGCTACAGTTTCGACTGTGGGGCACTATTATAGAATATATCTCCATATATATTTTTATTTATTTTATTTATTGTAAAATGATAGTGATTAGCCATTTCTTAGAATAACTCTATGTGAGTCCCTGTAATCTCTCCTACACCTGTTGCACATATAGATGGCTCCTCATATCAATAAGATCATCGAGATTCACATAATTACAACGACGTCATTATAAGTTGTACCCATAGCTTCATAAATTGTACTACATGCTTATATGAAGAACATGTTCGAAATTCGTAGGTGAAAACATGTTTGAAAATTATATTCAACGAAGAAAATCTTCGCAACTCATAGAAAGAAGGGACAATAGCCAAAATTCTAACCAACTTCCCTATTTACTTCCCACTTAATAGCCAAATTTCTGCAACTAGCCAAAAATAGCTAAGAAAACCATAGATAAAAAATTGCAACTACTTTATGGATGGCCTATGGTTCGGTGGTTACATATAATTATTTTTTTCATTTTTACATATGAAAGCATAGGTGAAAAAATCAACTATGATATGCCCTCTATAATCTACGGTATCACAAACTGTAGATGAATTTGAAAAAAAAAAAACGGAAACAATAAGTTTCGGAAGTTACCTATGGTGTACAAGTTTTTAATGCACAATTTGTGCATTAACAACTTGTACAGTAGATGACTTATGAAACCTACGGTCTCCGTTTTTTTTTTACATTATATACAACAAAAAGCAAAAAAGAATGGAAGAACACGAGAAAATAATTGATTGTTGTTTGGACCTGCCATTGAGAGAGTTTCTCTACTCTCAGAGAATGAAAAATTACTTAAAACGAAAATTTCAAATTTATATATTTTGGGCTAATGGCAAGTGGAACATTAGATGGGTACCAAAACAATAACCCAATGCCATTAAGCAGTAGTTCATTTAAAGAGGGTTATGACCAAACCGTAGTTTTCTCCCTGAAAACAATAGTTTTCGCTAATTACCTATGGTTTTTATGGTTACTTTTGGTTAAAGGCTAATTCTTGGCTATTAAGTGAAAAGTAAGGAAAAATGGTTAGATTTGTAATTGTCTCTAAAAGATCAAGTTTCAAATTCAGACTTTCAAACTACTTTTCAGATATTCATAGGATTTCGGAACTTCATATGATTTTTTTCCCAAAAAACAATTTATAAATTTGTTTTTTGTCAAAAAAAATAAAAATAAAAAAACGAGTTCGAAATTAGAAAGGAAGTTCGAAAATAAGGATTTTAAAACTCCATGTCCAGTTTTTTGTTTATTTTAAATGTTATTATTTTGTGATAGAGCTTTACAAAACATGCTTATTTTGGTAAAAACCACTCAATTAATACATTTCAACATTTCTAAATTATTGTTGAAAATCAAACATTTTTCGTTGTCAAAATTGCAAAAATGGTCCCTAAGGTTGGCAAATTTATATGATTTTGGTCCAAAACAAAATGTTGGTGCACCACTGGTCCAAAATTGTATCTTTCTATTGTTTTTGGTCCCTCACACTAAATTCTATCCATATGTATCGTTCCTTGCAATAAAGACGAGAGTATTTTCGTCATTCCTATTCTACGTCACTGTTTACCACCATATTGGAGTATATATACAGTTAGAGTTAATGACCATTCACTCTCTACCTACTAAACCCACTTTCTTAATCAAAAAAACCCTAATAGTTCCTTAAACTCCTGCATCTGATCATCAAATTCAATCGTAAGTTCGAATCCACTAGTATGCTCCAAATGTGGGAAATCAAACCAAAAAATAAGGGTTTTTGATGCAATTCAGATTTATGGTAGTGTAGTATGTTTCTTATATATTTGTTTTAAACAATAAAAAGCTTTTACAATCAGTATAAAGTAATGTTTTTTTTTTGGTTTGGTTCATGATTTTTTATAGAAGGATATCCCATCATGTTTAATATCGAGCTCCATCATGGAGGGAGGTTCACAAATATCCCAAGGATAAGCTTCATTGAAGGAAAATTAGACAGTGTTGACTTGGTAGACATATATGAGTTCTCTCTACATTAGTTGGACGAGGTGATGTTAAAGCTTGGTTATATGGTACCACCAATCATTTACTACCACTATGAACTGCCAAATGGAGATTTGGAGTTTGGTGTTAGAGCTCTAAGGAATGATGTTGATGTACTTAGTCTTGGAGAGTATGTTGAACATAATAACATCATCAAGGTAAACACTAAAGATAATGAAACTATGTTACTTACATACTTTGTGTCTCAAAGAGTTAAACCTATGGTCATAATTGAGGAAATAGTAGATGATCTGCCCATACCAAAATCAAGTTCACCAGTGGTTTGTTTGCATCATGTAAACCAAAACCAGGAAGAGGTCCCAAATCTTGATTTGATTTTGGTAAGGTATGAGACACCAAAATACAATAAGAATAAGAGATTGCAGTTAGTTAAAGGAAGTCAATCAAGTAGTAAGAAATTATGTTTCAACTTGGAACACATTGCAACTATTAGTGATCAAGATGCACATGTTGAAATTGCTAATCAAGGTGCAACTATTGGTAATCAAGATATAGAATTTCATGATCAAGATACAGAAGTTCATGATCAAGGTGCAACTATTGGTGATCAAGATATAGATTTTCATGATCAAGGTATAGAAGTTCATGATAAAGGTGCAACTCTTGGTGATCAAGAATCAAATACAGAAGTGTATGATACCTTTTATGACTAGTCATTTGAATTTGAAGATTTTAATCCTTTCTTTGGGAAATATACTTATAATGAACCTAATGATCATAGTATAGGAGATGGTGCGAGACTTGGTGAAGGTCAATTTGAAGTGAATGAGTTAGGGAGGGGGGGGTACTAAAGGGAGCGAGGAAGATAATGACTTTCTTGAAGATGAATAAAATTATGTAAGTGATGTTGAGGTGGACATGAGTGATTTCTATATGAATGTTGATCTAGATTTTGAGTATGTTGATAGAGGAAACGGTGTTGAGGGTATTGGTGAAAATGTTGATATTGAAAATATTAAAGATGTTGAAGTAATTGACAATGATGAATGGGACTACTTGGTAAGTTCATGCAGTTACTTTTCAAGTGGGTCAAAATTGTAAAAGTAGAAAGGACATTAAGGAAAAACTCAACAAACTTTCCATTGAAACTAGAAGGAATCTTGGTTTTAAGAAAAATGACAAAATAAGGCTTAGGGTTGTGTGTAAAGGTAATGCACCTGATGTAAATGTAAGTATGGTAGGTAAGGGTAATAAAGTGAATTGCTCTTGGTCAATGCAGACTGCAAGGTCAAAAGATAGTAATTATTGGCATGTGAAAACTTTACAATATCATAATCCAAAAACACCCAAAATTCCATGCAACTACAAGTGTTCCTAATTCCTAAACCCTAAATGAAAAATACTCAAACCACCACAAATAGTAACCAACTTGCAAACAAACACATCTTCAGTTTTGCCACTTGATAGTTTGCATTGTTGATATTTCTACATAATCTGGGTATTATCATCATAGATCTTGCACACATTGGAGGATCAATCCATCCTAAGAATCTATATCTAGAACCCTTCAAGATAAAAAAAAAAAAAAAAAAAAAAGAGAGAGATAAACATGAGGGTGATTTTCCAAAATGAGGGTAAGATACCAAAATGGAACACTTAGCTATTGAGGGCAGGAAAGAAAACTCCAACCAGGGTTTGCTGATGTCGAAGAGGTGCGAACCACCGCAACCCTACCACAGAAACACATCACCATTTCAATTGTTGATGTCTAAGAAGTTGCGAACACAAAGTATGAGTAGGGAAGAATATGAAGCTCGTGAAGGTTGAAGATGGAAGAGTGAGGTAACGAGCTCCTGCTTTTATTTTGAATAAGGTTGCAAAAACGGTCCCTGTAGGTGGAAAGACGAAAATAACCTCGTCTTTATTGCAGGTAACGGCACATATGGATGGAAGTTAGTGTGAGGGACCAAAAATAATATAAATATCCAATTTTGAACCAGTGGCACACCAACATTTCGTTTTGGACTAAAAGCAAATAAATTTACCATCCACATGGACCATTTTTGCAATTTTGTCCTTTTCATTTACTTGTTGGGTTTCTTGAAAGACAAATGGTTCGTCCCATCAAATTTGACGGTTTTGGTATAGGGTGTCTTTGTTCCCTCAATTTGTCGTGTTCTCTCAATGATATTTTATCTTGAATTGGTGGTGGAGGCTTAAAGTGGGTGCTAATTCTCTTTTAGCTAAATACAATATCCATATTTCACAATATTAGATGCTTTGATGGAATCATTAAAAGGTACATGGTTTGCCATTTAATAAATAAGTTGAAGTGGACTTTCTTGAAGCTGGAATTGACTTTCAGATATGTTCTCCAGCAAACAAAGAGAAGTAGAAAATGTAATAACATCGGAACCTTTTTGCTTTGATTTAAGAGTAGTAATAAATAACGAGGTAGAAAATGTAATAGCAAATTGATCAAGTCTCAGTTGTGGTTTTAAGTCTTAATGCTTTAATTCGAAACATTATACTTGGTGGTCCAAACCAGTTAATGCAATTACATGGAACCTTTTTGCTTGTAAACAGAAAGATATAGAATGAGATATCATTTCTTCATTTTTGTCTGGTCAGACATTCACTTCTTTCTTATCTCATATCTGTCCCACTCCATACAGCTTCTTTCGGGATGTGAACCTTCATAAAGATGTTTACTACCTAACCATCCTTCTATTACATCATTGAATGATATATAGATATGGATTTTTGCTATGTTATCCCTTATAAACATGTAAATAACATCAACTTCCTGTTTATAATAATTGGTTATAAACGACAATGACTGTAGCTATTAAGATCTCTCCCACAAACTATTATTCTGGTAGTCTTCTTCTCATGAACTTATATATATATATATATATATATATATATATATATATATATATATATATATATATATATATATATATATATATATATATATATATATATATATATATATATATATATATATATATATATATATATGTCTTAACTCTTGTTTGCTCTTGTTGTCGTTTGAATTTATAAACTACTTTGATATATTTATTTATTCTCATCGAAACCTCATTACTTTTCAAAAAATTTAGTTATGAACAAAGAAAATTCTCCGTTGCATATTTATATTTTTGCAAGTATATCAACTAGTTAATTGGATCGAATTCTACTAAATCAACTAACACAAATAGTCAATTCTAACGAACATGATAAACTAAATAGAATTTAAATCGAATAAGGAATTTAAAATATTATTGATATTTTTAGTAGTTAACTTGATTAAAATCGAAAGGAGAGAAAACGATAAGTCATAGTCTCGTATAATAAACAAAGCATGCGATCTTAAGGATTGTAAGATTTTTTATTTTATTTTTTTGAAAAAGAGTGATTGAAAAATATAAATATTTATTTGAGTTATTACATAACAAACGGTCAAATATAAAAGGTCCAACGGACCACATCATGAAAGACATATTCCAGTTCATGGGCCTTGTAAAAGGTTGTTCAAATACTTGTTTTCATGACAATGGAAGGAAAGTGATGTAATAAATCCGTCTTTAATTCATAAATCCGTCTTTAATTCATACCTACTATAGAAGTGGTGATGCATCGAGTAAACATCAATTTGGTATAATTAGTTTGGTGAAATTATGTTGTTATCAGACAAAATAAATTAATATTTTGAATTAATTATTAAAGGTCAAAAATAGCAAAAGAGAACGATTGAATACTCAATATTATGGTTAAATATCCAATCCTTATAATTAACGTAAACAGTCTGGCAATTTAATATTACGATTTAATTGTCAAATTGTTGTGAATAATAAATTTATTATTTATTATTAGAGTACCAAGTTTCATCCATGATTCATATTATAATTGGTGATCAAATCTAATTATAATCATCATAAAATAAGATTATCTCGTTATCATACGAATTAAAAAAACAAAGCAAAAAAAAAGTAAAATTAAAAAAACAAAGCAAAATAAGTAAAACCAATATAAAGGCTACATATTTTTTATTGGTAACCACATAGAATGACACATTATTGGTAACCAATTTAAAAAAACAAAGCAAGAAAAGTAAAATTGTTATCTCGTAATCAGATCTAATTATTGGTAACAACATAGAATGACACATATCCCTTAAAGTTTTATATATACCGCAATGGCTGTAAGTTGGAATATTGAACCTGTTGAAGTATATCACGTTATCTTCTTATCTAGTTTTTATGTATTTGAATGTAATGCTTATCTCTAGTTTGTTTTGTAATCTGATAGTTGTAATCTGATTCAAACGGATCTCTGATGTATAGATACCAACATTGTGATTAATGAAAGAGAGATTAAAAATCAGCTACACACTTGTGTCGATTATTTCATGGTATCAGAGCGGGTTTGTACACAAACCTAAAAACATGACGGGAAAAACAGGAGAAACACCTGGAGAATCATCGACTCCCAAAATTGAGTCTACTTCTCCCTTCTATCTTGGTCCTCAAGACCGACCTGGTGATTACATCACGCCGACCAGACTACGTGGTGATAATTACGATGACTGGGCGGGAGATATCCAGATGGCTTTGGAAGCACGAAGAAAATTTGGGTTCCTACATGGTACAATCACTGAAAGAACTCCTCCGGTCACAAAATCTGATTGGAATACCATTAATGCCATGATAGTGTCGTGGATTATGAACACGATAGATCCTGAAGTAAAATGCTATCTGGCGAATCATAGAAACACGAAGAAACTGTGGGATACGCTCAAGTCCCGCTATGTTGTTGTTAATGGACCAAGAATTTAACAGCTCAAGAGTTTGATCGCCAAGTGTGAACAAACAAAAACAATGCTGGTGTTGGAGTACATTGGGAAACTCATGGCGTTGTGGGAAGAACTTCACAAGCATGAACCGGTGATTACATGTACCTATTGTGATGCTTGCACTGCTGGAACCAGACATGAAGAAAAAAGAAATACAGACATGCTCCATAAATTTCTTATGGGGTTGAACTCTGATTACTTCTCTACCTTACGTACAAATATACTTTCGCAAGACCCGTTACCATCACTTGACAAAGCATTTCAATTGGTAGTGAAAGATGAGCGTGTAAGGACTGCAAATATGGCCATTGAAGAAAAACCTGCTGATGTTTTGGGTTTCTCTGTTCGAACGAACACCAAAGGAAGGGGGCGAGGGGGCAGACAGACAAGTCATCTCTTCTGTGTTCTCACTGCAAGAAAAATGGGCACGAGGCGGCGAATTGTTTTGAGTTCGTTGGATATCCAGAATTGTGGGAACAGGATAGAAGTAAGCCTGATGGTGGAAGTAGAGGTAGCAGATCTGGTGGACGTGGAAGAGGGTCGGCACGTGCAAACGCGTTGACTACAAACTATCATCATGGATTAGGAGGTAATACAAGTTCATTTCCATTGCTTTTCACCGCTGAGTAGTGGAAGGCACTCACAGGTTTAATGAGCACCTCAAAAATCCCTGAAGAACGATTACATGGTACGTTGCAAAAGAGACTTTGGATAATTGATTCTGGGGCAACCCATCATGTTACAGGAGGATTTTCTTGGCTTCATAATGCTCATAAAATCTCAAGTTTGTTAGTAGGACTGTCGAATGGT
Source organism: Lactuca saligna (assembly GCF_052625555.1). Classification (NCBI taxonomy): domain Eukaryota; kingdom Viridiplantae; phylum Streptophyta; class Magnoliopsida; order Asterales; family Asteraceae; genus Lactuca; species Lactuca saligna. The sequence goes on along the minus strand of NC_136421.1, from coordinate 141,574,214 downwards.
AGAAAAGTTATTGCTACCCATGAGGGTAATGTGCACTTATCTGACAAAATTACCCTAAAAAGTGTTTTTTTGGTTCCAAAACTGAATTACAATTTGATCTCAGTTTCTCAACTGAATGATGATATGAAGGGTAGTACATTATTTAATTCTTACATGTGTGCTATACAGGACCGGTCGAGGAAGCTAATTGAAACGGGAGTTAGATGGGACATACTATACTACTTTGGAAAAGGCAACTCTATTCAGCATGTCTCAGTCAATCAAGCGTCATCCTCATCGAATCTTGAACTTTAGGATAGAAGAATGGGTCACCCCTCAGAAAAAGTGGTGAAATCTCTCATTCCTACTAGTAGTTTGCAGGGTAGTTTGAATAAAGCATGTGAAGTCTATTTTTGGGCTAAACAATCTAGAGAAAAATTTCCTTTATGTAGTAATAAAACCAGTAGAATTTTTGAAAAAAGTTCATTGTGATTTTTGGGGACCATATAAATATTCTTCTAACTGTGGTGCACGCTATTTTTTAACCATAGTTGATGATTACTCGCGCGCTGTGTGGATATACCTCTTGATTGACAAAACTGAAAATTTTCAAATGTTCATGTCATTTGTTGCAATGGTCCATAGATAATTTTCCCAAAAGATCAAGATTGTTCAAAGTGATAATGGTATGTAATTTAATTGTTTAATGAATTATTTTTTTACAAGAGACATTATTTTTCAAACCTCCTGTGTGGGTACTCCACAACAGAATGGTCGTGTAGAACGAAAACACAAACATCTTTTAAATATCGGACGAGCTCTCATGTTTCAAGCTAATTTGTCTGTAAGTTTTTGGGGAAAATGTGTGCTTACCGCCTCTCACTTAATTAATCGAACACCATCCCCATTACTAGACAATCAAACTCCTTTTGAGATCCTGTTTGGTACTTCGCTATCTTACTCTACCATCAAAATCTTTGGGTGTTTGTGTTTTACTCATAATCAAAAAGCTAAAGGTGATAAATTCGCGAGTCGTAGTAGAAAATGTGTCTTTGTTGGATACCCCGTTTGGAAAGAAAGGATGGAAACTTTATGATTTAGACACTAAAACATTTTTTGTCTCTCGTGATGTGAAATTTTTTGAGGATATATTTCCTTTTAGTGATTTGTCTATTCATTCTAAAGATCAGCCACCTACACTTCATGACCTTCCCAATTACTTTGAGCCTCTGGAGAATGCCTCAAATGACAGCTCATCGACACAAGCCATACCTGTTAATGAGTCCACATCGGTGTCTGAGCCCATTTCTACCATTAATCCCACAATGAATCTTGAGCCCATATTAGATCCTATTCCTAATTCACCATTGGTGACATCTGTTCCACCATCAAACACTGAACCTCCAACGGGAAGAGGGTACTGCGAGAAATTTCCGTCGATACTTCTTCATGATTTTGTTACTCACACCAAATTAGTCAAATGTCCATCCCTTCCTTGCTCGTCTCCATCGGCAACCTCGGGTACTTTTTATCCTATTTCTCATCATATAACTTGTGATAAGTTTTCTCCTACATATCAGAAATTTATTGCTACACTCGTGGCTAGTCAAGAACCTAGATCATTTAAGGAGGCCATGCAACATGATGTTTGGAAAGCTTCTATGCGAGAGAAGATTCGTGCACTTGAAGATAATGGTACCTGGATTTTGACTTCTCTCCCACCTGGGAAAAGAGCCCTTGGTAGTTAGTGGGTTTACAAAATTAAATATCACTCTAATGGTGAAATTGAGCGATATAAATCAAGATTAGTCGTCTTTGGTAATCATCAGGAAGCGGGAGTTGATTATAATGAGACATTTGCTCCGGTTGCCAAGATGACGACAGTGCGGGTTTTCCTAGCCGTGGCAGCATCCAAGAAATAGGAACTTCATCAAATGGATGTTCATAATGCCTTTATCCACGGGGACCTTACCGAAGAAGTTTATATGCATCTTCCACCGGGTTTTCAAATCCCTAACAAAAATTTGGTAATGTCGATTACAAAAATCTCTCTATGGCTTAAAACAAGCTCCTCGTTGTTAGTTTGTGAAGCTTGTAAAATCTCTTAAAGCATATGGTTTTCGTCAGCCTTACTCTGACCATTCTTTGTTTACACTTACTCATGGTGACACTCAAATTAATGTCCTCGTTTATGTGGATGATCTTATAATTTCGGGTAACAACTTTGTTGCTATTAAAACATTTAAAGGCTATCTCAGCAATTGTTTTAAGTTGAAAGATCTGGGTTCCCTTAAGTACTTTCTCGGTATAGAAGTGGCTCGAAGTCCCCAAGGTCTGTTTTTGTGTCAATGTAAATACACTCTTGACATTGTCAATGAAACTGGTCTTTTAGGGGCAAAACCTACGAGTTTTCCCATTGAACAAAATCATAAACTTGGTAGGGCTCATGGTGCACTATTAAAGAATCTCGAAGCCTATCACCGACTTGTTGGACGACTGATTTATCTTGCTGTCACACGTCCAGATTTGGGCTATTCGGTACATATTTTATCTTAATTTATCCAGGCTCCTTGCATTGAGCATTAGGATGCAGCATTGCGAGTGGTCAGATACCTTAAGGGCACTCCTGGACGTGGTATTCTATTGCATTCGGACAATACTCTTTCTCTCCAGGGATGGTATGACTCGGATTGGGCGGCATGCGCCATTACTAGACGATCTCTCATAGGGTGGATTTTTTATCTCAGACATTCTCCAATTGCCTGGAAAACCAAGAAACAACACATAGTTTCCCGCTCTTCTGCCGAAGCAGAATACCGGTCCATGGCTGCTATCACATGTGAATTTAAATGGCTAAAGGGTCTACTTCTTAGTCTAGGAGTCAAACACCCTCAAACAATTACTCTATTTTGTGATAATCAGGCGGCTCTACATTTAGCAGATAATCTTGTGTTCCACGAAAGAACTAAACATATAGAAATAGATTGTCACTTTGTGTGTGATGCTATTGTTGACGGTCTAGTGGCTCCATCGTATGTTCACACATCGGAGCAACTGGCAGATATTCTAACCAAGGCACTTGGCAAAACTCAGTTTGACAAATTGGTGGACAAGTTGGGCATTTTCGATCCTCATGCTCCAACTTAAGGGGGGATGTTGAAGTATATCACGTTATCTTCTTATCTAGTTTTTATGTATTTGAATGTAATGTTTATCTCTAGTCTGTTTTGTAATCTGATAGTTGTAATCTGATTCAAACGGATCTCTGATGTATAAATACCAACATTGTGATTAATGAAAGAGAGAATAAAAATCGGCTACACACTTGTGTCGAATATTTCAGAACCCTTAGATTTGAAGCAATTATTGTTTGTTCCAACAATAGTGGAAGAATCCGACAATACAATGTGAATACTTGGAAGCATGAAGAATGTGAAGTCATAGAGAGAAAGCGAGCAAGGCAAATGTCATATTTTGATGTGTAGAACACGACCCCAGGAGTGTTATATTGATAGTCATTGAAACCATGTGATCTTGTTAAAAATGTGGAACTATGATGACGATAATGCTATAACATGTGTCACTGGTTTGATCGAGTTTAAACGAATCCACAATGCATTGCTTTCCATGAAACACAGTTTCTGGTATGCATGTGTGATTTGCCTATTCTTTAACATGTAATAAATCCTATAAAGGCATAAGGAGAGAACAGCTTTATGAACCCACTCAAGGTTCTTCTCCCTACCTATACCTATGTAGGATAAAGATATTTTACCAACTTGTAAATTAACCCTTTAATTTTACAACAATTCCCTTACAAACTTGGCAAGATTCCTTTCAATTAGAAATATTAGGTTCCATGAGGACTAAAACCTAGTTTAATATCGAAAAAAGAAGTAGAAACCAATTTAATGGTATTCTATGGATTTATAATTAGAAGCTTGTAACCTCCCCAGTTTACATCTACACATTACCTTCCATATTTGTGTCATCACTAACCACATATATGAACATGTGTTATAAAGCCTCTTCATAGCCTTTTAGAAGATAAACCATTAATGTTTATTTGAGGTGGTAAAATATTTAGACCCTATAGACAAAGTTTTACACCATCTTCGGTGCTTAGATGACTCCAAAACATTGTTAAGAGTATTATTTCAACCTCATTCTTAGTAATGATGTACTATTACATCTCATGTATATCTATCATCATTGCTTGTACCTTATATAATTAGTGAATATGTTACTACCCTTTAAACTTGTAAAATTAGGAGGAGTAATGTTAAGTCGGGATTTCACCAGTAAAAAAATCTATTGTAGTTTTAGTCTTATGTCTCTCATGGTAGTTCCAACCAGATCTCTTTATAGAAAAGTTTGATGGTGCCACATTTAATCAGTTTTCTTATAAAATTATGTCAAAGATCAATGTGTCTTAGCTTCCTATTATACATATCATTGTATGTACTAGGCAATGTCACCTTATTTTCATAGTACATGGAACGACATTTGAATATCCTATAAACAGATATCAAGATTAGTTCTATAATCCCCATTGCTTATTTACATTATGTTGTTAGGATATTAAGCTCTGTCTCCATGGTTGAGTGAGGTAGACATGAGTGATTCTTGGTCAACAAATAGTTCATCCAACTAATGTATAAATCTAACCACTTTATAGATTTAGAATCACATATGTGATCTATCCAGCTGGTCTCATAATACCTTTTAGTATACCAGAAGTATATGTATGTTAATTCAAGATTACTTTTCCTTTTTAGGTACCTTAACATTGTACGCATTGCCTTCCAATTCTCCATATTTGGATTGAAAATATTTTGACCAAATTTAATTATAATAAATACGATGTTAGGTCAAGTGTAGTGCATGGAATGTAGTATGTTACCTACTAAACTCGCATATTCTAGTTGAGCCATTTCTCAACCAATTAAACTCGCATATTCTAGTTCAGCCATTACTCAACCAAAGTGCACATTAATTTTCACACTTGAATCAAAGGAGTTTTGAATTCATTAATGTTCAAATGTTGAAAGGAGATTTTAACGGACCAATCCTGTCCCGGCCTGTTAAAAATATAACTTCAAAAATAAAGTCAAAATTAGCCAACGGAGTTTAAACGAGAGTTGTAGAGTACATCTCCACCTACGCGTGGATAAAAAGAACGTCAAAAACGAAGTTCAGATGAATGAGTTACAAATTATAATAACATATTTACGTATTAAAATAAAGTATAAATCATATATGCGTACACACACACACACACACACACACACATATATATATATATATATATATCATTAGAAAGGTATCGACGATACGGTCACTATAAGACTAATGTTGAGTTCTTTCGATATTAGTTTAGTACAAATATCATTAAATCAATTTAAAATAGTATTATAGAGGGGTGCTTAGTTGTTTATATAACTAAAAGGTCATTAAGTAATTATGGAGGGTAGTTTTTTAAAATTCAATTAGTATAAATAAGAGCCTTGGACTATCGTATTTCTTGCACCATTCTCTTGATTCAAGAGTCTTTCTCAACTTATTCCCCGAGAATTTCGGTCCCTCATGATTCGACTTCTCTTTCTGTAGTTTTTAGTATAGTAAGGTAAGTGTTGAAGCGCTGCACGAATCTTTCTTAGAAATATTCAGCGACAAAGTTCTGCCCCTGCAGAGCCCGACTCATAGCTAAAATCTCCTTGTAAGTAAGTTATGCTTACCCTATTTTAATATAGCTTATATTTAAAATTAATATATGGTTTTATGAACTTATAATAAATATTTGAGCTATTATTATGACTTATATAAGTATCGTTATAATATCTTTTTAACTACTCACGATACGGGGAATATGGTTTAAAGGGCCGCATAGGGTTGTTGGATTTCAGAAGTGCTATACGCCAAAATAGTCCTGTTCTCCGGTGTTTTATGTCTTGCCACTGTCTGTACATAGTGGTTGGAAAGTATTGCTTAAACGCTTATATAATAATAATAACAATAAGACTAATAGTTAGTCACGGTAAATATTAGACTAAAATCTAGTCGTAATAATACTAGGTTACGTCGAAGGAAATTATTTTAAAGTAAACGAAGCGTTGTCCGAGTATCGAATCACCACCTTTTCAAGTGAGTGCATAGTTACTTTCATCTTACACATAGATATGAAGTATTTTATATATTACGTGCTATGTGTGCATATTATCTGTATACTTGCTATCTATGTTGGATGAATGTTTTTATACAAGTTTTAAATGATTTAAACTGTATATGTATTTTATATCTAGAAAAATGTTGGGGTAAAATATGGGTAGATGTAATAAGATGATGTGTGATAAAATGATAAGACGCATCGATGTTGTTGTTGTTGATCCAATCATCTAGCGGAGTATAAATGACGACCACGGACTCTTCTAGACAGTCCAGTGGTATGTTGGCAGGCTCGCAACCTGTAGGTGTTTGTGAACGATGTGTTCACCGGTGTACTCCATCCCCCTCATGGTTGCCTTTAGGACATTTATTGTTGAGGAACCCCTTAGCAGTAGTATCCATCCCGATGATGATCCCTAGGATACGTCCCTTATGATAGGTGTTTAGGGACGTAATGTGAGGTTAACGGGAACGGGTAATCGGGTTATTGTTGGTCGATGAAATTAATAAACTTATTTATTGTGGGTTGAAAACCCTATGTGCTCACCAGGCTCCCAAGCCTGACCCACTCAGTTTTACGTATTACAGGTAGTGGCGCTCGAGCATAGTTGTGATGTGTTGGGATGAGGGATTACAGATATAGGCCTGTAGATATGAAATAAATTAGTAAGGCTTATATTGTATTGTTTATACTTATGTACTGTATCGAACATGACCTCCCGAGTCTTTTAATGAAATACATTTCTAAGGAAATGATTTTGATAACTCTTTATCATATTATTGTTTTGGGACAAATTCTGCAACTCTTTTATTGAAAGATTACTCTGATTTTGAAATAAAGTATAAACAAAATCGATCTTTTATGGCCGTGATTTTGGGGATGTCACAATATACCCCATCAACAACACTTATCCCAGAATCTACCTCATCACCAACACAACCAACAATGAATGGATCTGTAGTTGAAAATATACAAGGTGAAAACAATTCCTTAGAAGATTGTGGACCAGATGGACATTTAACTGTTCATGTTTGGAAAAAAAACATGAGTTATCAATCATATCTGACAACTTTTTCTATGTATAACCTTTTGGTTTACACGTACATATCAATTCAAAAATTAACACATAACATGATTACTTGCAGGCTCATGCCACCAGGCCCTTGTTCACACTTTATTAGTTGTTCCTTTTTAAAAAGAGTAGATCCACAAGGTTACTCTTGGGGAAAAGTAACCAAAGAAATGCGTGAATTATATTGGGATGAGTTTCAGGTAATTAACTATATGTGATAAATTGTTATTTGGTAAACATTTACATTTAAACTTATGTTTATATTGTTAATGTGTAGCAAAATGTTGTTGGGATGAAACAATAGACTCGCTAATGAGACAAACTTGGGCAAGGAAAGTGGCACAATGTTATGGTCAATATCTCTTCAACATGCGGAGCCCACAAAGAAGCAAACATGGCTTTAAAGCAGCTCATATTCCATAGGAAATTTGGAACTCCTTGTAATTAAAATGGAATACAGATGAATACAAGCTAAAATCTGAGCAGAACAAGAAAAAATAGGCGTACAGTGTGACTGATGGAGTAGCAAAACCTACACTTAACGTTGGATCAATGTTTATATACGTTTATCTATATATTTATCATTTTATGGTATTTATGGAGAAGAGAAAATTAGGAAGTGATCCACCCCATAGTGAATTGTTCTTGTATACACAAACAAAGAATCACGATGAAGTCACTTTCACAAATGAAAATGATACAAAAATTCATGTAATATTCATTTCAGTGTTAAACTTTTATATTGTAGCTAGTCCATAATATCATTCATAACTTTGATATCTTGTAACTTATATTAGTTTGTAGGCGGCCTATACAGAAGAACGGGAAGAGTTAGAAGCTAAAGGTGCTGAATTTGAGGAGGACAAGCTATTTTATTATGTTGTTGGTTGTCATGACAAAAAAAAAGACTTTATTGATTAGGCTCTTTTTCAAAAGGCGGTTCCCAATAGAAAAGGTAAAACGGATGTATCTTACATTTCGAAAAAAAATGATGAAATAGAAGAAATGAGGGAGCTTCTTGCTAAACAAAATAAGCAAAACAAAGAGCTTAAAGAAATGATGAAGACCCAACAAGAAGAAAACAAAGCAAGGGTCGGACATCTTGAAAAACAACTTCAAACGAAAATTGATCTTATGAACGTCTTTACAAAACAATAACACTAGTATGTCATAAAGTGTTGATATATGTTTGTTGCAGAGTATTTATTTTAGATTATCAACTTTCCTTTTTCTATGTAATAAATAATTATTGTATTATTTTATGATATAATGTTTTGATTTTTTTTTATTTTTGTTTTTCATATATTAATACAAAATAATTTGGATATAATTTATAAATAAATTATCCATCGGTCCATATGGAATCTGGAATTTGCTAGGGATTAATGACCACGGAATTTTCTAGGAAGTCATCAAATGGAATTTGCTATGGATTCATCACCATAGAATTTGCTAGGGACTCACCATCACAAAACTTATTAGAGAATGGCCACCACGGAATTTACTAGGGATTCACCACCACATAATTTGCTGGGGAATCATCACAACGGATTTTGCAAGGGAGTAACTACAACGGAATTTGTGATGGAATAACTACCACAAAATTTGTGATGGAATCCTACTATGGAATACACGACGGAATACCATCTACCACAGATTTCATTCTGTTGTTACATTTGTGACAGAATGATTGTTTCCCTAGCAAACACTCGCTACGAGGTTTTTTAGGACGAAACTCGGTCATCGCAAATTATGTCGCTATTCGTCCTTTGCAACGGAATTTCAACTTTTCGCAACGAATTCCTTCCCTAGCAAAATCGCGTTTTTCTTGTAATGAGATGACGACCACAGACTATTCTAGACAGTCTAGTGGAACACTGACAGGCTCGTAATTTGTAGGTGGTTTTGAACTATGTGTTCACTAGGTGTACTCCATCCCCCTTATGGTTTCGTTATTGACATGTATTGCTGAGGAATCCCCTAAGCAATATTGTCACATCCTGATGAAAATCCTTAGGCTAGGTCCCTTAATTTAGATGCTTTAGGGATAGAAAGTTAGGATAACGAGAATGAGTAATCGGGTTGACTGATTTGATGAAAATTAATAAACTTAATTATTGTGGGTTGAAAACCCTATGTGCTCACCAGGCTCTCAAGCCTAACCCACTCAATTTCTTGCGTTACAAGTAGTTGCAAAAGAGCACAGGAGTGTTGATTTGATGTGAGATCGATGGATTATACTCCATTAGAATAATAGACGTTGTAAGGCTTATATTATTTCTGTTTATGCTTATGTACTGTATAAACAATGACATCCCAACGTTTTTAATATAATGAAAACATATATCTTCGGAAATGATTTGATAATTTACTTATCATCTTTTTGGGAACAAATAATGCAACATATTTCTTTAAAATGATAATCTGATTTTCAAATAAATCATAAACAAATCAGTTTTTTCTGTCCGTGAAATTCGAGATGTCACATTGTAGGTACAGTTCGGCTGGTGGTACATAGCCAAGTAAGTGTCCCTTACAAGTCATATAGCCATGTAAGCTCGGTAACTGATGATCCATTAAAAATTAACGAAAGTGATTTGATTGACATGTAACTTGAAAATTTAACGACATAATGAGCAAAAAAAAAAATTTTAATGACCAAATCCAGTAAATTGCAATAGTTGATTATGTTAAAATAACATTTTCCCTATAAAAACGAAGGATGACTAATGATGTGGGTCACTGCCAGGTAAGCTTCCTCGATACGTCACACTTCCATGTAGGCTTGTTAACGGGGTAATTGTGTAAAATTAACAAAAGTTATTTGACAGATAACTTGTAAGTTTAGTGAGATATTATGTAAAAATATAGTTTAAAGAGCAAATCGAATAAATGATAAAATTATGAAATTAGTTTAGTGGTTTTCCATTTTCTTTGGATTTTGTCCAACAACTTTTCAGTTTGCAAACTACATCCAAACAAATCAAATTTTTTTGTGATTTGGCTCATCAACTTGAAAAGACTAACTTATCTTCTTGATATTTTAAACTTTTTGATATTTAACATAAAGTTTAATTAAATAAGAAAATATCACATCCTCCCTCCTCTTTGTTTCTCTTTATTTCTCTCTCTCTATATATCTCTCTCTCTCACTCTCTCTCTCTCTCTCTCTCTATATATATATATATATATATATATATATATATATATATATATATATATATATATATATATATATATATATATTATAGAAAGACTACACCTTCATCTTCTCATCTTTTTCTTGATATCGCCACCAACACCATCAGGATCCTCTCTATCTTTCCACATCTTCACAAATCAACCACCATTAGATAAAGCATCGTTCTACAAACCACCACCACAACCATCAACACCTATGCTCATCGTGTTTAATCGGCTTCCATATTTACTTAATAAGACCACTAACCATCACCTTTGACCATCTCTAATTCATCAAACCTAACAACACCAACCACCATACATTTCCATCATCTTCAACATTGTTCTAGTTCTGGGCAATCTATTTCCTTATATACATGCTTAACTATAGATAATCGATATTGTTAGTGACACCAAATGAGTTTGACTAAGGGTTTTTATATCACTGATTTCTTCGTTGTTAATAACTCTCTATAAACATCAAAACGCACACCATACATCACAACTAAGAGTAGAAAGACATGGAAGTAGAGATTAAGAGTGTGATATCTACACTAAAATCCCAAAATTGCGTAGACATCTTTCCTTTTTTGTACTTCCTCTTTGTATGTTATCTTATATTTGCGTTTGTATGTTTTTTTAAATCGATCTTAGGACTAGGTGAACCCAAGAAAGTGTAAGTGAATGGTCTTGATGATGTTATATGAATTGATCATGATGAACAAAGAGCATAGAGATAAAACAAATTAACAAGAAGGATCGATCAAGTTGGGGGAATCCAAGAAATTAAACGAGTTTGTTGATGATAATAATGTGAGTCGTACTAAACGAGTTGGTCTTCTTATACACACACACAAAGAGAGAGAGAGAGAGAGAGAGAGAGAGTTGTTATGGGTCTATTTCTTTTTATTTAATTTTAAAGCAATCAAGTAATATTAAAACAGCAAAAACTCAACAAAAATGAAAAAAATAGTTTTCTTTAAGAAATGACTAATAACATATTCAACAAAATTAGTTTGTAGTAGGTAGTTTATAACAGGTAGCTTGTAGCTTATATATTTTGTTAAACACTATATGAAGTAACATTTATATTTGAAAGATTTTGTTTAAAGTAAACACTAGAAGCTTGTAGTGACGAACGGTGTTTTATGTTCAAAACCAAACGATTTATCAAACGCTAAAAGATAAAAACTCTTAAACGCCCCCAAAACCACAACCAAACGTGGGTTTGGATGGGATGGCTTGGACCAAAACCAAAGAAAACAAAAACGATATGGACTAATTTTTCAATTTTGTTTAATTTCTTTGAAATGAAAGAAATAACACTTTTGTTATTTTATGGTGCTGTAAAAGTATGGCCCTGATCCAAGAAGATCATAATTCCCAAGCATTTACATGTGTGTACACATGATCCGTCAAACCCTGTTTCACGATAAAAACACATAGCTTGAGTGAGATTATTATTATTATTATTATTATTATTATTAAGATTTGGAATTTGTATGTTCATTTATTATCTTTACATGTTAACAATAAATATATATCTTGGATTTAGATAATTAGTTTTTATAACCTAAACCATAATTAATATATGGATCATAAATATCTAGACCCTACAAATATATTTTTTAACAAGTATAATAAATACATCGGATTAGTTTTTTATATGAAGGGAGTAATATATAACCACATGAACCTCTACACCACTTCTCTTTGTTCTCATCAAACAATTTTCTCTCTCTTTTCTCTCACACCAATTAGAAACAAAGCCATTGGACAACACAATCACCAACAACTAGTGCTGAACAAGTCTTGTTTGAGCCATGATGAACCTAAAGGAGACTGAGCTCTGCCTTGGCTTACCTGGTGGTGGCGGTGGAGGCAGTGGCGGCAACGAGGCGGAGATGTTGAAAACCACCGGAAAACGAGGCTTCTCTGAAACCATTGATCTTAAGCTTAATCTTCAACCAAATGAGTCATTGTCATCTAACGACAACACCTCCACAACAACTCATGTCAAACCACCAACTAAGTAAGTCTTTCATTAATTTACATTCCTTTTTATATTTTTTTTGTTTCAAAAAGACTCATAAAACCATATGTGAGATGAACTTTTTTGGCTTCTTTCAAATTCTTCACTGGAATATAAGATTAAGATTCACAATGGAATTCAACCAACCAAGTAGAGTTTCCTTATGATCTTATGATTTTATTACCAAAATTCTAACTAATAAGAACTTCAAACGATAATTTAAAGATTCTGCACTCAAGTTGTCCACTACTTTTTCATTTCCCGCTAATGTATCACATCTATATATGGTAATTATCTACACGATGACAATTTCATCGATAGATTTACATAATACTAATTTGGGTGTTAATAAATAATAATGTTTATATGTTAATCAATAGAGCACAAGTGGTGGGCTGGCCACCAGTGAGGAACCACCGGAAAAATATAATGGCTCAAAAGAGCAACGCAGACGAACCGGAGAAGGTAGCTGCCACCACCGCAACTTTCGTGAAGGTTTCAATGGATGGTGCACCATATCTTCGAAAGGTTGACCTAAAGATGTACACAAGCTACCAAGAACTAGCTGATGCTTTGGCCAAAATGTTTAGTTCCTTCACCATGGGTACGTACGTATATGCTTATGTAATCTTTACTTCTATATATATATAAATTACCATATTTATATAGAACCTTTTATTGTATCTATTTATTTAATTAAAAAGAATTCATACCAGTATATTTATAGTAAATGAGTGATCATAAGTCACAATAATGATTAAGATAACCAATAAGCTAAAGCAAATTAAATATATACAAACCTATATATGTTTAATTATAGACATGATAACTACTGCACTAGGTATGGAAAGTGGATCTTGGAATCATTACAAAGCAAATGGGAATTTTTATACATATATATTTATATCTAAAGTTAACTCTAAGTTGTTTTTTATGATTAAAATTCGACCCACCTTAGCCGATTTCCATTATATAAAGTTTATATGTACGTAGTTGTGATTCAAAATATAATTTTTTACGTTGTCTAATAGTAACGTGATCGATATTTATAATAGGAAATTATGGGAGACAAGGAATGATAGACTTCATGAACGAAAGCAAGTTGATGGATCTGCTGAACAGTTCTGAATATGTTCCTAGTTACGAAGATAAGGATGGTGATTGGATGCTTGTCGGCGATGTTCCATGGCAGTATGTTCTTACCACTCACCCTATAATTACTGTTATTATTTTTATCATTATTATTATTATTACTCGTATATATATTTGAGAAACTTAATTCTTGTTCTAAAATTTTGAATACTCAATAAAATTCCTTGAAGGATGTTTGTGGCTTCATGCAAAAGGCTCCGAATAATGAAAGGATCGGATGCGATTGGGCTTGGTAATAACACTAGAATCGCGAATTTTAGTCCTATTTTCATCAATATATTGTCTTTATTTATTTGTTTACCATGCATTTTCAGCACCAAGAGCAATGGAGAAATGCAAGAGCAGGTGCTAAAAACAGATCTTATTTCAAGATCTTCATTATTGTGTTTGAATTTCTTTTTTTGGGTTTTCTTTTGTTTAAAGTTTGATAGTATATAGACTTCATAAAAAAATTGTGACATTTGTAATCAACAATAAGCAAGGAGTTTGTTTGTTTAATTATGTTTTTCGTTTAATTCGTGGTGGTGTGTAACTAAAGGAAATCTTCTACATTTTGCTCAAATAGGTTTCTTATATAATTATTTGTTCGAACTATATACAAGATTAGTGGTAAATAGTTCATAAATAGTTCTTATATAATTTTAGAGAAAAACACAATTCTTAATTTTTATTTAATATATATATATATATATATATATATATATATATATATATATATATATATATATATATATATATATATATATATATATATATATTCTGATACACAAGATTCTTGATATCTTTTAAATTATAGTTTAATCAAAAATAATTAATTGAATAATTAAGCATGGGATTATATATGGTGGAAGGGAACAAGGGCATGTGCATGTTTCTACTCATGGATATTTGTTTACAAATGGATGCATGATCAATTATTGCTGTACATATGATGCATGAATGTAGCATGTTCATGGGTACTTTGGTCACCTTCTTTTGGTATTGCTTGATTTATGATGGTGGGCACATTCACATGCATGTGTTGGCTTGTGAATCTCAATACGTGCTAAACGTCTTCTCTACCAAATCATAGGTGGTAATAGATTGATTTATTTAACGGAAAATAAAGTATTATTTTATTTTATATATATTTAGTATTGAATTTTCTTTTGTGTTTATGTTTTAAATGTTTAACTTTTTTGTTTTTGTTATATACATTTAGTTCTTAGAAACAGTTACTTCAGTTAAATCAAAGAAATAACTTAATAGTATACTATATTTTTCAATTTATACATATTTAATCCTTAATTTTTTTTAATTTGTTGTAAAATAAGTCTTTATTTTTGTAAACTTTTAACTCTTATTATCAGTTTTTTCAGGGTTTTGTCGATCACGACATCTCATGTGAAATAATCATTAACGATGTGTTTGAGGTTGTTGGTGCTTCAGGCCACCATGAACTCGACTATTTAGTTGCTTCGATCTTGTGGTTTAGCTTACGTCTTTTGTTTTAAGCATCGTAACCTCTTCATAAAATCTTAAATTTTAATAGTCTTTATATATACACGTTCATATTTGAATCTACTACAATTTTATTTTAAATTACTCCCGTTAAAATGTAATGTATTAAATATGTATAAATGAGTTTTTATGTAGATCGTAATTAGAAATGTATTACTTTTTAACGTAAGTAATCTAAATAAAAGTTGTAGTAGACTTAAATTTGAACGTGTGGATATGGAGATCATTAAAATCTAAGATCGTGAGAAGAAGTTAGCGATGCTCTTAACACAATACATAATCTAAACGACAATACTAAAGCAACCAAAACACTTGAGGTCGCGGTGGGCATAACCACCAACAACCTCGAATACCTTACTATTAATTGCCCCATGTATGATGTCGTGAAAAAGCCTAAAAAAATCATAATAAATGAATGTGTACAAAAATAACAAGGGGTTACTTTGCAGCAAAAAAAAAAAGATTAAAGACTAAATGTGTACAAACTAGGAAATATATTACCCTATTAAGTCATTTTCCCAGCTTACATGGATTAGCCTATTATAACACTAGTACAAAACTTGCCTATATCCCTGTAAAAAACCCATTAAATACCTTTTATGACGAGGTTTTTTTTTTTTTTTTTTTTTTTTTTTTTTTTTTTTTTTTACGAAAATGAGAGGAAAGATCGTGTCATTGAAGATAAGTTATGATATCGTTCAATTAAGGTGAGCATAACCTATGAAAATCCATTAGTATTGTTCAAACCCGTCATAATATGGTAGGGTGTTTTTGAACATCTATCTATCTTATTTTAAACCTTTATGAGTAATACACCTATAGTTGTGTGCTTTTTCATGTCGAGTGATAAATGCTTACTTACGGTGACTGTTTGTAAATTTTTTTGCATTCATTGTTAACTTTTGGAGACAAAAATATAATTAAGCTGTAAGGATAAGTTATCTTCCCTAAAATGTTTAATCATTTATCATTATTATTTTTTACATACACTGAAAAATAAAAGTTTAAGACCATAAAGCCTTGTTCCGAATCGTTTACCATTTGGGTGTGGGTGATGTAATTTAGATGATCCGGGTGTTCGATTTGTGTTTTGGAGCCATTGGATATTTTGGTAAAAGTGTCAGGTCAGAATGGAAAATTGGATTTTTGTTCGGAAAATTTTAAGGCAAGTATGAGTCGATAATAACATAGAGCTTCTCGTTACCTTTTCGTGGATATAAGGATCGTTGAAATCGGACTTATAATGGAAAAGTTATGGCCTTCGGAAGAATTTAAGGTTTAAGAATAACCCTACTACGCAGGGTGTACATAGGGAGTGCGCAGGGAGTACTAGTACGAGGTCCAGTACGCGAGGCATACAATGTCGTACACTAAGGGTAGTCAGCAAGTTGGCCGCGGATCTGAAGCCTCGTAAGATGGGCGTACGAGGGTTACACATAGCGTACCCAGTTTTTTTAGGGTGTTGCACCCTATATATGGTCCTTAAGTTCCCAGGGTTGGCCTCTTTACCAGCCTTCATTGCCCTAAAACCCTAAATCTTGGCCCTTAACCTCCATTGTTGTGTCATTGAGCTCTTGAGAAGAATTTGGTGGTTATTTTGCTCTTTTTGAAGGAAGTAAAGAAAATTGAAGTTGCTTTGCTTGGTGTGAAGTTTATAGATCCAAAATATACCTTGTCTTCTCCTTTCTTAGATATCTTCATATTATGATTTGATATGCTTTTGGTTCCTTTTAAGTTAAGAGCTCTATTAAGCCATGCATGCACGTAACGTTAGCAACTTTACGTGATAATCCATCCCAATGAAGTCAGATCTATGTTTTGGTGTGAAGTCTTAATGTATTGGGAGCTGAAAACTAGAAGTTGGCTGAATGGAGGAGTATGTTACACGTAAAAGCATGTATGCGCAACGTACAAGCCCTAATGTATATACGCTTAGCATATAGTTGAGTATGCCTCGCGTACTCAGCAGATTGAGTTTTGTTGTTTTGGCATTCGGTTTTGGGCTAGAGTGGGATTGGTTGTCTTGGGCCATGTTGGACCATCATAATTCCATGGTTGGGATGTTGAGATTTTGTTGAACTCACTTAGGAGAAGGCCCATGAAAAGGTTTGGCCCCAATTTTGAAAATTGGGCCATATTTGGGCCATAAGTGTTTATTTGGAATTTGGGCCTTTTGATTGTTGGTTTGGTCATAGGCATTGGACCAAGTTGAGCAAAGGGTAAAAATATCTTTTACCCTAGTTTGGACACTTAGTGTGGGATGGGATCTGATTGTTGATGGATGATTATTTTGGTGATTGATATCTCGGGGATCTTAGCAGGGCAGCAACTGGAGATTCTTGTTGTAACATCCCATATATTAATTAAATAAATAGATAAGGGTTAATATAAATAGAAACCCTAAAATCATTCATAATTTTTCAAGGTGTTGGTTTTCAGGAGTTAGTCGTCATAATTTAGAAGTTGCGAGTTAAAAGCGTGAGTACTGTACTGGTTTTGTGATTATTTATGAAGGCGCGGGGGCTACAATTGAAAATAATATGTAGACAAGGGGCTGCTTGGTAATTTTGGGTTTATTATGAAAAGAATTACGGAAGTGAGGGCTAAAAAATTAAATTTGAGAGTTACATTTAAGAGATTGTGAATAGGAGGGGCCGATTCTGGAATTTCCGTTATCAAATTATATAGAACGGGATTTTTCACCCGTGCCTTCCATTCGAGGTTAAAGGAGTGCCATTGATCAACCCTAACCCTAGATGGTATACTCCAACCGCCAACCTCTTTAGCCGTTACTACCCAGCCGAGATTGACCGCCACAACCGCTGTCGATGACACCTTGAACCACCGAGCACTCTTCTGCGATGCCATTGCCGACGAAGCTGGAGGCCAGGAGCTAATTCTTACACGCTACCGTTGTTATTGAAGACAAGGGTCGACGAGTTCATGGTCGTCGCCGCTTCTCCCTTCCCCAGTGTTGTTTTCCTTCATTTTCTAGCCATTTCTCGAGTCCTATCGCCATCTCCTCCATGTGCTTATTCTGAAGCTACTAGCGAGCTCCCGCTGCCACCTGCCACCGCGATGGTGGTTGTATTGGTGGTTGTTTTGGTGATTTTTGTGAAGGTGTGTGTTGCTGATCCATTTTGATCGTGTGTGTGTTCTCTTTTTGGTTGGAAAACCACTACCACGACCGTAAGGTGTTGGTTGCCACCCATTGTTGTTTTCTGCCACCCTCCACTGCCACCAGCCGTCATGGGAGGTGGTTGTAGGTGTGTGTATATGGGTGTATGCTCGAGTGTTTTCACTGTTTCTGGTATTTCAGAGGTAGTATGCATTTTTATGTGGCTGAAAAACCCTCCATCACTACCGTGAGGTGGTGGCCGTCGCCGTGAGCCGCCACTGACCACCATTACCTAAGGTGGTAGTGGATGGTGCTTGACATATTAAGCCCTAATTGGCCCAAATGCTTGATCTGGACTAGTTGGATGGTGATTGGGCTAGAAACCCTAATTAGGGTTTAGAAAACCCTAATTTTGGGTTTGTTAGTTTGGATTTTACCGGGACCCACGGTTGGACAGTTAGATTGATATTGTGAATTATGTCCGAATTCATTGTGTGAATGGGCTAGTAGAGTGATGGACTTAATGGGTTAAGTCCTTAATGGGTTAAGTGAGAAACGCTTATCCCTAATCAACATTTTATGTGAAAACCTTAATTTTGCTTGGGCCTTAACTTGGGCCTTTCTATTGGGCTTTGGTGAGTGGGCATTTGATGAGCCATCCAAGAGAAATCATGTGGACTGGTGTATTTAGATGGGATTTAGGGTAAGGCTCATATGAGGGTTTGGGCCCAATTTGGAAAATTTGGCCATAGTTGGGCCATTAGTGGACTTTTGTGGACCCATTCGGTATTGGGCCTTAGTGGGCCCAGTAGCCTTGTGTTATTTATGGGTCGGGTTGGTGAACCATATTTAGACCTAATATGTGAAGGTTGGGTCTTAGATCCTAATGAGGTTAATTGTGGGTTTGACTCAGTGTTAAAGGCCAAATTACAAGAGCAACATTTATAGGATATGTTCTTCATTCGAGGTGAGTCTTCTCACTATACTTACCCATGTGGTAACTTGTGGGCCCCTCGATAATTTAGTGATGACAAACGCAAGTGCTTGGGCGGGCCTAGACTGATTTGATTTGATCAATTAGTCGGTCGTCATAAATCAGAAATCGGGGAAAAACAGATGGACAGAGAGTATGATTATAATCCATGTCTCAGTATACATGGTATCTAGAATGGCAGAATATATGACCCCTTATCTAATGGACACGTCGTTGATTAGGTCAGAGTTCGACAACAACTTTTAAGAGCTACGATAGCTAGTCGGGTTTTGGAGTCATACTTGCAATAATAGTTTTAGACTTATCCAAGTGGGAGACTATTGGATTAGATGTCTAAGCCCATAATTATTATTGGTATGTACTTGACCCAAGAGTAGTATGGTCCATTTGGGTTGCATATCATCATGACAATTTGTTAGGATGGATTCGTGAGAGAAGGTTATATATATATATATATATATATATATATATATATATGTATATATGTATATATGATTTATTAATATATTATAAGTTATAATATATTAATATGAAATCATATGTTTTAATTAGTATTGATAAAGAATTAATTTGGAATTAATTTAGTTATCAAAAGTGACTAATTAAATCTATGGGGACTAATTATGATAATTAGTTATATTTATATTTATATGTTTTGGGCTTATGATCCATGTTGGACCAAGTTTATGTATAGATACATAAAGATTTGGGCCACATGAACCATGGATCATAAACCCATGGGTATGGTTTTGGGTTATACCCATGGCCCTTTAATTGCAACATATAAATACATGTCCTCTAAAAAACGCCTACACACATATTCTTAGAGTTCATGAGGTGTTTTTGGTGCATGGAGATTCTCTCTCAAGAGCCACCTTTATCCTAGGTGAGTTGTGAGCCATTTGAGGCATTCATACTTTTGGTGCTAAGCTCTTAAGGCAAATACAACAAGGTTTCAAGCTATATAAAAGGTATGTCATCCTAACTAGTATTTCTGTAGCACTTGGTTCCTGGTATGTAAATCTTATTTGAGTATTTTCCATTTTTAGCCTTGGACTCGGCGAGTCATAGGTCCGACTCGCCGAGTAGGGACGAGACCCAGGACACGTTTAAGTTGGCGACTCGGCGAGTCCATATCCTGGACTCGGCGAGTCACCGCTGCTGGATGAAACCCTAAATTTCAAGGGTTTGCACCCTATTTAAACCCTCATTTCCGCCCCAAACTCGCCCCCATTCACCCTTAGAGCTCCCAACATCGTTTATACCCTTATTTCCTTGAGAGATTGAAGTGTTATGGTGTGTTCTTGAAGATTTTGAGGAGAAAGAAGAGTAGATCAAGAAGAGGAGAAGGAGGCCAGGCATCTTTGTGTCATCTCAACGTTTTCCTTGAGGTATAGCTCGTTTCCCCTCTGTTTTCAAGCTTGTAGTCTAGTTTAGCTTCATGGAAGTCCTTCTTGAGCCATTCCCCAAGCTTGTTTGTGCATTGTGGGTTGTAATAGGTTGTTAGCCTTTAGACCTAGGCATGATTTAGTTCCTGCAGCTTGAATCTAATGCCTTTATGGGGTCATATTGCATGAAAGCCCTAGATCTACCCCTTTTGGTGCACTTTGAGCCCTAAAATCCATATTGGTGAATATCTACACGTAAAGTTGGAAACTTTACGTGTGATTCGTGTCTTAGAAGCCCAGATCTATGAATGGCATGGAATGAAATCGAACAAATCGGTGTATTTAATGGATGCATGGCGACGACTCGGCGAGTCGTTCATGTGACTCGGCGAGTCTGCTCGCGAGTCACCGAATTGGTCCCTTTATGCTGTATCGAGTTTGAGCAGTGAGTCATAGGGAGTGACTCGGTGAGTTATAAGCTGAACTCACCCATGGTAGGACTCGGCGAGTCATGGCCTGGCTCGGCGAGTCCAAGGCAATCTTCATAGATCAAGAACAGACTCGGCGAGTTGTTCATACAACTCAGCGAGTCTAAGCATGAGTGTTCATCGGATAAAGATGAACTCGACGAGTTGTTCATACAACTCGGCGAGTAGGACGAAGAACTTCAATGTCAGTTTAGAAGAAGAACTCGTTGAGTCATAGCCTAACTCGACGAGTAGAATCAGGGACTTAGGACAATCGTCTGGATAGGAACTCGGCGAGTTGGTCAGCCATCTCGGCGATTCGGGTCAACTGAAAGTTGACTCTGACTTGGACTCAGGGCTAGACCTGGGGTGAAATGGTCATTTTACCCAAAGGACAGTTAGCAGTGTTTGATTGAGTATGTTGTGGGAATTGCAGCCGGAGGATTTCCGGAGCAGCAGCAGCAGCTGTCAGTCAGTTCCCGATCGGTTCAGCAGCTACTTTGAGGTGAGTTACCTTCCAGTAGTGGTGCGTCTAAGGCTACAATGTTGGCCCACCAGTAGGAGACGTATGATAGATGATTGTCTTTGTGATATCATCTAGGTTTGCTACTACCTGATATGTTATATGCTAGCATGATACGTTATATGCGATAGTAGTAGGGTTCGGTTGTTAGGACCGCAGGGTAGTCAGACACCCCAGCAATGTCTGACAGTATGTGATGATATGTTTGTATGTTGGCCTATTATGTTATGCGATAGAGGTAGTAGGAAGGGAACCAGTCCCCGAGGATCGGTTGTTAGGACCGATGGGTAGTCAGCACCCCAGAATGGCTTGACATGGGTAGTCAGCACCCTAGAATGGCTTGACACGGGTAGGACGACACCCCAGAATGGCCATACCAGGTAGTCAGGCACCCCAGAATAGCCTGGCAGTATGCATGTTATGTGTTTGTATGGTATGTGGTACGTTGGGGGAACTCACTAAGCTTTGTGCTTACGTTTTACAGTTTTGTTTTTAGGTACCTTTTTCACCGAAGGGGAAGGAGCTAGCGCGGTAGCAGCACATCATGCACACACTCTGGTTTCCGCATTTACGAGATTCACTGGGATTTGTACTCTGATATTTTGATGGGATTGTATGGTTTGGCTTTTATACATGGTTTACATTATGTTATGGTTTGATCAAACAATGTTTTTAATTGCTAATGTTTTTCTAAAGTAATGTTTTCGAACGAAATTTTCGGACGTGACAATTGGGTCGTTACAAGTTGGTATCAAAGCCCTGGTTTGAGGGATTCGGACTCACCTTTGGGGGTGTCTGAACTCAAATCTAGGTATTAAAAGATTTTTTTTAAAAAGAAAGTGATTTCTAACAAGGAGAAAAGAGTTTAAGAAAGAACAAAAGTGTGTGTGATGTGTGCGACCGGCCGAGCTCAAGTAAGTATTCCCCAAAGTACCCATACCAGTTTACGTTATGTTTATCAGCTTTTGTAGAACAGCATGCTAGAATAGGACTAAGGATCTAGGAATGATGCCTTATGTGCCTGCCTTATGTGTTCCACCTATATGTGAATTGCATGCTTGTATAATGTAGACAGCGGTAGGGTAGCCTGTTAGGGTATGCCTGGTAGTATGAGCTAACACGGTGTGCTAGTTCAGTTCCTCTCTATGAGAGCGGAATTTTTTGAAGTTGTTTCCCTTGACCGAATGCTGCTTGCTTCATGCTACGTGGGACTCCGAATAATGGGAATTAGCCATTAGGCGAATACGTCACACCACATGTGATCAGAGTTGAATAATCTTAGAGTACCGGATTTGATCCTACTACGCAGCTCTTGTTTGAGTCCAACCGTTGTAGGGACGAGTCGGGTACTCGAAGGATTATCTGAGTCTCGTCGCATGTGATGGTGTTCGGGTGATGGATAATTGGCATTACAAGGAGGCCTGCAGCAGCCGAGGATTGGATCGAGTAGAGCCGGAGATTTCCCTAGGGAGAGCCTGGGATGAGTATAGTAGTAACCAGCCTTAGTGTAAGGGATCTGGTGGAGTCGAGGCAGTCCTTGAATAAGGTACGGATAGATGTCGAAGGTAGTATGGGCCCGTACTACTGAAAGCAGAGGATCCGTACCCGAACCAAGGAAGGCCAAGACAAGACCAGGGAACTTGTAAGTAGTTATGATCCCTCCGGGAGGATCAGTATATATAATGATTGTTGTGATGTATTGCAGAATGGTGGTACTTCTATCGAGGCCGGTGGACAGTGGTTCTAGAGAGGGGTTAGCTTCGGGATCAGGTTCCGAGCCGGTAGACGAGGGACTACGTGAGTTCATCGCGTCAGAGATCACCAGGGGTATCCTTGAGTCGACTCCCATTATCTTCGAGTTGATCAAGGAAGGGATCATGGAGTTGATGGAGGATCGCCTGCGGGCATTCAGGAGCGATTTGGCATCTGGCCAGTCGGGGTCACGCACACTGTCCTTCAAGGACTTCAGGGGTAGTGGTGCGCCGGATTTCCATGGGGTAAAGGAACCCATTGCTGCCAGGCGATGGATTGCAGACATTGAGTCTGCACAGTTGACTAGCTTCTGCCCCGAGGGGTCGAAGGTGAGATATGCAGCGGGGTGTTTACCGGACCGAGCCCGAGATTAGTGGGAGTCAGTGGGTGACTCGTTGGGAGCCTCAGCTATCTAGGCTTTGACCTGGTCGGACTTTGTGACCAGGTTCAGGGCAGAGTTTGCACCGGCTGTCGAGCTTCAGCAGCTGGCCAGGGAGTTTCTGGATATGAGACGGACGACGGAGACTGTGGCGGAGATCACCGCCAAGTTCCGGGAGAGGGCTTTGTTGGTGCCCCAGTATGCTGGTGACGAGGATATAAGGAGGACTCGTTATCACGATATGCTTCGAGCTGACATCCGGGAGCATGTTAGCTTTTCGGCTTGCCCTACCTTGGACTCTATGATCGCCAGGGCGATGGAGAGGGAGATAGATTTGGAGCACATCCGGAAACGGAAATTAGAGGAGGGACAGGCAGGAGGGGCTTCGGGGAAGAAGCCCAAGGGATCAGATGGTAGGCCGAAAGGCCAGTCAGGACCGGGCCGCTACAGGAAGTGTGGCAGGCTGCAAGAGGGGGCGTGCCGGATGGGATCATCAGGCTGCTACAAGTGCGGCAAGTTTGGGCACATCAGCAGGGATTGCACTGCTCCTGCAGCAGTTATTCAGACATCGGAGTTGCTGTGTTTGCACTGCAACCAGAGGGGCCAAAAGAAGGCCAATTTCCCCCTGTTGACAGTTTCAGCGCCGGTGAAGGCGCTAGTTCCAGCGACCCTACGGATCACGGATGGCCGACAGGGCAAGGCAGAGGCTCCGGTGGTGAGGAGCCGAGCATTCCAGCTGACTACCGAGGAGGCACGCGCCGTGCCCGATGTGGTTACGGGTATGATTCTTTCCTTCTATCTTTTGTTTTATGATGTTATGATATTGATATGTGCTCCGTGTGTATATATATGCATTAGGATCGTTCCATGTGAACGGCATCCCATTTTAGGTATTGTTCGACTCGGGTGCATCCTGATCGTTTGTTTCTCTTGCGCTTAGCAAGAGGTTTCATGAGACTTCAGGCGAGTTAGATTGCCCGTTAGAGGTAGAGATTGTTGATGATTGATCGGTGCGAGCATCGATGGTGTTTTGAGATTGCGTTCTGCGACTGTTTGAGGAGCGTTACCTAGTAGACTTTGTTCCCATTCCATTGCGTGAGAACAAGGTGATTATTGGCATAGATTGGTTGAGCCCTAATGGGGCGGTGATAGACTGCACGCAGCAGCTAGTGCGGATCAGGACCTTAAGCGGGGGAGAGTTAGTGATTCATGGCGAAAGGCCGTAGTGTGGACCCACTGTATGTTCAGCAGCGAGGGCTAGGCGCTATCTTCAGCAGGGATGCGCGGGATATGTCGCGTATTTGATGGATACCCGGGAAGCGGGTAAGGCGACCGTGAGCGAGGTTCCGGTGGTTCGAGACTTTGCAGATGTTTTCCCGGAGGAACTACCTGGGATACCTCCGGAGCAACAGGTGGAGTTCAGGATTGACCTTATTCCCGGTGCGGCTCCGATAGCCAAAGCACCGTATCGGTTGGCTCCTCCCGAGATGCAGGAGTTGTCTACGCAGCTACAGGAGCTGCTAGACAAGGGATTCATTCGTTCGAGCAGTTCGCCTTAGGGAGCCCCGATTCTATTTGTGAAGAAGAAGGATGGGTCGCATCGGATGTGTATAGATTATCGGGAGTTGAACAAGGTGACGGTGAAGAACCGTTAGCCACTCCCGAGGATTGATGACCTCTTTGACCAGCTTCAGGGAGCATCTTGGTTCTCCAAGATTGACTTGCATTCGGGTTATCATCAGATGAGGGTCAGGGAGGAGGATACGCAGAAGACCACGTTTCTGACACGTTATGGCCACTATGAGTTTGTGGTGATGTCGTTTGGGCTCACCAATGCTCCTGTCGCGTTCATGGATCTCATGAACCGCGTTTGCAGACCGATGCTGGATCGGTCTGTGATAGTCTTTATCGATGACATCTTGGTTTATTCCAAGACTCAGGAGGAGCATGAGGAGCATCCGAGAGAGGTGTTGGAGACCCTGAGGAGGGAGAGCTTGTATGCCAAGTTCTCCAAGTGTGAGTTTTGGTCGCGCGAGGTGCAATTTCTTGGGCACCTCGTCAACCAGAACGGGATTCTGGTCGATCCAGCCAAGGTCGAGGCCGTGATGAGATGGGTGGTTCCGAAGTCTCCATCCGAGATTCGTAGTTTCCTGGGATTAGCGGGCTACTATCGGAGATTTATCTAGGATTTCTCCATGATAGCCGTACCCCTGACGCGGCTGACGAAGAAAGCCGTGGTCTTTCGGTGGGGACCCGAGCAGCAGGCTGCATTTGAGATGCTGAGATAGAGATTTTGTGAGGCGCCGATCCTAGCCCTGCCAGAGGGCGTAGAGGATTTTGTGGTTTACTGTGATGCGTCCATTTCAGGGTGAGGCGCAGTTCTGATGCAGAGGGGGCATGTCATTGCCTACGCTTCGAGGCAGCTCAAGCCTCACGAGGCGAACTACCCGACGCACGATTTGGAGTTGGGGCCGTGGTCTTCGCCCTCAAGATCTGGCGACATTACCTCTACGGGGTTCGTTGTACCATCTACATGGGCCACAAGAGTCTGAGGTATCTCATGGACCAGCCGAATCTGAACATGAGGCAACGTCGGTGGTTGGATGTGGTGAAGGATTATGATTGCGAGATCCTTTACCACCCGGGGAAGGCCAACGTGGTGGCCGATGCGCTTAGCCGCAAGGCAGCGCCGATTAGGGACGTATGCATGAGGATGACCGTAGCGACTCCCCTATTGGAGCGAATTCGGGAGGCTCAACAGGAGGCTATCAAGGAGGAGCATCGGAAGAGCGAGCGCGTGGTGGGTTAGGTGTCCTCCTTTGATTATGATAGCCGGGGTCTATTGACACTACACCATAGGGTGTGGGTGCCGTATCACGGGGGCGTCCGCCAGGTTTTGATGGATGAGGCGCACAAGTCCCGATTCTCTATTCATCCCGGGGCGACGAAGATGTATAGGGATCTCCGTCTGGAGTATTGGTGGCCCTGCATGAAGCGGGATGTGTCATGGTACGTTGAGCGGTGCTTGACCTGCAGGAAGGTCAAGGCCGAACATCAGAGACCGCATGGTAAGATGCAGCCGTTGAGCATTCCACTGTGGAAATGGGAAGACATCACCATGGATTTTATTACAAAGCTTCCCAGGACCGCGCGTGGAGTGGATTCGATTTGGGTCATCGTGGACCGACTGACCAAGAGTGCTCACTTTATTCCGATTCAGGAGAGCATATCGGCCGAGAAATTGGCCGATATATATCAGGGAGATCGTGGCGCGGCACGGGGTGCCGCTATCGGTGATCTCGGACAGGGATGTGCGTTTCACTTCCAGATTTTGGAAGAAGTTTCATGACGTTGGGCACTTGATTGCGTTTTAGCACCACCTTTCACCTGCAGACGGATGGTCAGAGTGAGCGGACCATCCAGACTTTGGAGGACATGTTGCGGGCGTGTGTGTTAGATTTTGGTGGTATCTGGGATACTTATCTTCCCTTGGCTGAGTTCTCATACAACAACAGCTACCACACGAGTATTGACCGACCACCATTCGAGATGTTGTACGGGCGGAGGTGCAGAACCCCGATATGCTGGGGTGAAGTTGGCTAGAGAGTCATGGGAAGCACTGAGGTGGTGCTCGAGACGACCGAGAGGATCCAGAAGGTTCGGAGCAGACTTCAGACAGCTCAGAGTCGGCAGAAAAGTTACGCCGACAAGCGTTGATCCGACTTGGAGTTCCAAGTCGGGGATATGGTTCTCCTGAAAGTGTCGCCTTGGAAAGGCGTCATTCGATTCAGGAAGCGGGGCAAGTTGGGCCCAAGATTCATTGGACCGTTCAGGGTTGTAGCCCGGGTTGGCAAGGTGGCGTATAGGCTGGATCTGCCAGCCGAGCTTAGTCAGATCCACAACACTTTCCATGTTTCTCAGCTGCGGAAGTGCCTAGTGGACGATTCAGCGGTAGTGCCATTAGAGGATATTCAGGTTGATGACAGCCTGAATTACATTGAGCGCCCAATCGCAATCCTCGACAGGAAGTCGAAGGATTTGAGGAACAAGAGGGTGGAGCTAGTGAAGGTGCAATGGCAGCACCACAGGGGTTCGGAGTGGACTTGGGAGTCGGTGGACGAGATGATGGAACATTACCCCGAGCTGTATCAGGATCGAGCAGCAGACTTCGAGGACGAAGTCTAAAATAAGTGGGAGAGATTTGTAGCACCTGGTTCCTGGTATGTAAATCTTATTTGAGTATTTTCCACTTTTAGCCTTGGACTCGGCGAGTCATAGGTCTGACTCGCTGAGTAGGGACGAGACCCAGGACACGTTTAAGTTGGCGACTCGGTGAGTCCATATCCTGGACTCGGCGAGTCACCGCTGCTGGATGAAACCCTAAATTTCAAGGGTTTGCACCCTATTTAAACCCTCATTTCCGCCCCAAACTCGCCCCCATTCACCCTCAGAGCTCCTAACATCGTTTATGCCCTTATTTCCTCGAGAGATTGAAGTGTTTTGGTGTGTTCTTGAAGATTTTAAGGAGAAAGAAGAGTAGATCAAGAAGAGGAGAAGGAGGCCAGGCATCTTTGTGTCATCTCAACGTTTTCCTTGATGTATAGCTCGTTTCCCCTCTGTTTTCAAGCTTGTAGTCTCTTTTAGCTTCATAGAAGTCCTTCTTAAATCATTCCCCAAGCTTGTTTGTGCATTGTGGATTGTAATAAGTTGTTAGCCTTTAGACCTAGGCATGATTTAGTCCCTGGAGCTTGGATCTAATGCCTTTATGGGGTCATATTGCATGAAAGCCCTAGATCTACCCCTTTTGGTGCACTTTGAGACCTAAAATCCATATTGGTGAATATCTACACGTAAAGTTGGAAACTTTACGTGTGATTCGTGTCTTAGAAGCCCAGATCTATGAATGGCATGGACTGAAATCAAACAAATCGGTGTATTTAATGGATGCATGGCGACGACTCGGCGAGTCGTTCATGTGACTCGGCGAGTCTGCTCGCGAGTCACCGAATTGGTCCCTTTATGCTGTATCGAGTTTGAGCAGTGAGTCATAGGGGGTGACTCGGTGAGTTGGAAGCTGACCTCACCCATGGTAGGACTCGGCGAGTCATGGCCTGGCTCGGCGAGTCCAAGGCAATCTTCATAGATCAAGAACAGACTCGGCGAGTTGTTCATACAACTCGGCGAGTCTAAGCATGAGTGTTCATCGGATGAAGATGAACTCGATGAGTTGTTCATACAACTCGGCGAGTAGGACGAAGAACTTCAATGTCAGTTTAGAAGAAGAACTCGTTGAGTCATAGCCTAACTTGACGAGTAAAATCAAGGACTCAGGACAATCGTCTGGATAGGAACTCAGCGAGTTGGTGAGCGAACTCGGCGAGTCGGGTCAACTGAAAGTTGACTCTGACTTGGACTCAAGGCTAGACCTGGGGTGAAATGGTCATTTTACCCAAAGGACAGTTAGTAGTGTTTGATTGAGTATGTTGTGGGAATTGCAGTCGGAGGATTTCCGGAGCAGCAGCAGTAGCAGTCAGTCAGTTCTCGATCAGTTCAGCAGCTACTTTGAGGTGAGTTACCTTCCAGTAGTAGTGGGTCTAAGGCCACAATGTCGGCCCACCAGTAGGAGACGTATGATAGATGATTGTCTTTGTGATATCATCTAGGTTTGCTACTACCTGATATGTTATATGCTAGCATGATACGTTATATGCGATAGTAGTAGGGTTCGGTTGTTAGGACCGCAGGGTAGTTAGACACCCCAGCAATGTCTGACAGTATGTGATGATATGTTTGTATGTTGGCATGTTATGTTATGCGATAGAGGTAGTAGGAAGGGAACCAGTCCCCGAGGATCGATTGTTAGGACCGATGGGTAGTCAGCACCCCAGAATGGCTTGACATGGGTAGTCAGCACCCCAGAATGGCTTGACACGGGTAGGACGGCACCCCAGAATGGCCGTATGGGTAGGTCGGTACCCCAGAATGGCCGTACCGGGTAGTCAGGCACCCCATAATAGCCTGGCAGTATGCATGTTATGTGTTTGTATGGTATGTGGAACGTTGGGGGAACTCGCTAAGCTTTGTGCTTACGTTTTACAGTTTTGTTTTCAGGTACCTTTTTCACCGAAGGGGAAGGAGCTGGTGCGGTAGCAGCACATCATGCACACACTCTGGTTTCCGCATTTACGAGATTCACTGGGATTTGTACTCTGATATTTTGATGGGATTGTATGGTTTGGCTTTTAGACATGGTTTACGTTATGTTATGGTTTGATCAAACAATGTTTTTAATTGCTAATGTTTTCCTAAAGTAATGTTTTCGAACGAAATTTTCGGACGTGACAATTGGGTCTTTACAATTTCACATTGTTTATGTCAATTGCAAGCTAGTTATAGGCTTAACGCTTTGGAAATACCATTACATGTATAATTAGAGAAAACATAGATCTAAGGCATTTAAGGTTGTATGTGCCCCATAGGATGTTGTAGTATACAAAATTATACAACTGGCATTTTTGCTAGGAGATTCTACTCTCATGTAATCATTCACCTAGTGTAATAACTTGTACTCTAAGAGAAAATCATACTCTATGCTCATTTAAATATACCTCATGTGTTTAACTAAGATTCTAAAACCCCTAAGAATCCCGATTTGAATCCATATTGGACTAGGATTTCCTTATTGGGCCTAATGGACCAATAAGCATTCAAATTCAACTACTTTGGGCCTGGAAACCCTTATATGGACTCTAATGGGACCTACTATCACGAAACTTACATTTTGGGCCATAATGGGCCTAAGATGAATATGATTACCGTTAATGGGCTGTGCTGAGCCATAAGTAATTACAATAGCCTTAATGGACCCTAAACCTCTTTAATTAGACTCATTGGTCTGTGGACATCTATGAGGGCCCAAGGGGCCGAAAAGTAATTATTGGGCCTCATAATTTCGAGTATAAACAAGTAAAGGCCCAAACTACTCAACCCCTTTTCTCCTATCCCAAGTTCTTGGCCCAACAACATCACTTAACAAAAAAACAAGAAAAAAAAAAAGAAATCTTGCATGGGGAAGAGGTTGACACCTCATTTTTATACGTAGGACTTCCACACTAATTACCTCTCATGTATCAACACACTTTCATACTTCCATGCAAAGGTCACTTCTCTCTCTTCCCTCCCTATTTCTTTCTCTCAGCCGAGACGACACACCTACACCACCATCTTAAAATTTACTTCAAACAACTCTCCAAGAATTTCTCCATCTCATTCATAATTTCACAAGTTGTGGGTGTCTTCAAGAGAGTTTTTTCTTCAAGATCATCATATAAGGTAAGATCATTACAAAACTAAGTTCGATTCTCACATTTTTACTCTTAAATCACTTTTCTTACCACTTTATTTACTTGAATCCTACTTTTAAAACTTCCTAGAATTCAAGAATCCCATCAAAGAAACAAGTGAGGCAAAAAACAACACCATCTTCTTTCTCTTCTTCTTCAAAACCGAAACATCAAAGCAAAGGTGAGGTCATACCCCCTTTGATTTCGGTTTTCATGTGATGTTTATGGGAGGATACAGGTAAATTGTGTAGAGTTATGTGTTATATGCATGTCTTGTGTGATTTCTTAGCTTATTTGGTAAAAATATGTTAGATACTTGTAGATCTCGAAATTTTAGGTAATATTCAACAAAGATCTATGAACTATGACATTATATACATTACATTATCAATTCAAAATTGATTACATGTTTAAGATACAAAAGATTTCAACAAAGACCTTGTTAAAGGTCAAAATTGTCAAGAAAACAAAAGATAAGGGTAAAAAGTGTCATTTAAGTTTTCATAAGGGCCAAACAGGTCCTACATGAATATAAAAGTATTTCTATGTTGATCATACTTAAAAAAGGGTCAAAAATGAAAATTTAAGTTTAATGGGCCAACATTTGGGCCTCACGGTTTTTAGGGCCCAAATTGCGAAAAAATGAAGATTTTGGGTTGGAAATGATATTTAGCCAAAGTTTGGATCATAATTGAAAATAAACCAAATTTAAGGGGAAAATAACATTTATTTTCAAATTGGTCGAAAAATGTAAATTTTTCCAAAATTGGGCCAAAAGTGTAAATTATACAAACAAGGGGTTTAAATGCACTTTTTTGTAAAACAGGGTTCTAAAAGGGAAAATATAACTTTTGGGCTAAAACCGTAAATTTTTAGACATTTGAGACAAAATTGCAAATTTTTATAAATTATGGACTGAAGAGTCATTTTTACAAACTTTGGACACTAATTAAACATTGGAAGGTTATTGGCAAAAAAATGTCGTTTTTACAAAAAAGGATATTTTTATTATTATCAATCTAATAAACCTCGAGCTCAAACGAACAATAGAGTAAAATAAACAAACGAAACACATCGGTAACTATATATTGGACCTAATATTCACGATCTTGGCCATTGGGCGCTAAGGGACCAATTAATTGAATATTGAGCCCAATATTTTTCATGACATGTTTAGTGGGCCCTACGACCTACTTACATGTTAATTTGTGCCTAATTTATGGGTTACATGTTTATTGGGCCTTTGTGGCCCGTTTTCATACCTATAGGGCCTAAATTACCCTTTTATTATGTTATTGGACTTTGTAGCCCATTTACATGTTAATTGGGCTTGGAATGTAAATTCACATACTTTGTAGATCGTAAATATACCTATACTTAGTTTATGAATTTGTATACTTACCTTTGGAATGGAAAAATATATAACCTACATGTAAAACATTAAACATATGGAAAATCTTATCAAACGGGAAACGTTGAGAATCTAGGGAGACTTGTCGATTGGCACCTCGGAGTGTACAATCGTAGCCTGTAGTTATAATCAGAGTTTCCAGGATAGAAAGTGGGAGTTTGTGTATAGATCTATATGGGGTGACCCCCACACCTTAGCTGCTCGCTAAAGCTAGCCTAGGTCAGTCTAGGGCGACAACATCCTTAGCAAGACCGGCGTTTGGGAAAAATGCAAATACGGGCGATTTAGTCATTATCATGCATGGTTATAACGACTCATGTAGGGATTCAACACCATTTAAACACATAGAAGATAAATTCTTTAATTGTGTAAATACGAAACAACTTAATCAACGATACAATAACCTAAACATTGTTATAAGACAGAAAATATCGGATTTTCTGGGAAAAATATTCTTATACATTTATCATTTATTCACGATACAATGAATTTAAACAATACTCGTATAAGTTACAACTATGAAATTCACACATGCATTTATACTTGATTTTCACATCATTTTCATACATTATACAAAAAATACTGGATTTTCTAGGTTTTTACGAAAGATACAACGACTTTTATTCAACCATTATGAACTCACCAACATTATATATGTTGACCATTTTCAAAATAACTTGTATTCTCAGGTAATCATTAAGCTGGAAGATTTGCAAGTGTGTATGATTTTGTTTTATGTAACATCACTTATCGTGCTTTTAACAGTTACAACTTGTGTATTTTTAACAATGTATTTGATGTAGACAATGGCAATTATATTATATTATGCATGGTAATGATGTTTTAATGTTTCATTTATATTATGTAACATCCGCAATTTCAGGTATTATATTTATTCATTTTATTTTGAGTTTTGAGGAAGAACTCGGCGAGTTGGTGCGTAGACTCGCCGAGTACAGACGCGATTTCCCATCCGGATTAATGATCGGACTCGACGAGTCGCATTAGTGCACTCAGCGAGTACGCGCTGTTTAATGAATCCCTAATTTCTCGGATATGGGGCCTATTTAAAGGGCCTTATGGTCGTCATTTGTGCTCACCAGCCCCCCAGAGCGAAACCCTAGTGCACTTGAGCGTTTGGAGTGAGAGAAGGAGCCATTATCAACCTTGGAGGTGTTGTCTAGCAAGGGATAGGAAGCTTTAGCCAAAAGGAAGCAAGAGGATTAACTTCCTGAAGATCTGAGGTCCAAAACATCACATTTGAGGTACCATTTTCGAACCCTTTTCTGTTGAGGTGATGTTCACGTTGATTTAGGGCTTATTGAGCTCTTTTGTGGCTAGATCTAGTGCTCCCATGGTCCCTTAAGTGAGTTAGGTTCTGGATTTGGACCCTTGGAGGTCCAGAGTGTCCCTTTGTCCAAGCTTTTTATGAATCCATGGAGATTTTGGTTTGGAATCTTTGTTCTTGAGGTC
The DNA here is from genome assembly GCF_052625555.1 of Lactuca saligna. Lineage (NCBI taxonomy): Eukaryota > Viridiplantae > Streptophyta > Magnoliopsida > Asterales > Asteraceae > Lactuca > Lactuca saligna. The sequence continues at coordinate 141,540,285 of NC_136421.1, read as the reverse complement.
AAAACACCATTTAAGAGTCATTAGGTGTGATATGAGTGCCAAGACATGAACTTTACGTGATAAATAAGCTTGGAAGGACTGGATCTATGAGTTAGTGGAATAGATCTGACCTCAGAAGGTCGTTTGGGGTTGTGCATGGAATGCACTCGCCGAGTCCATTGGCAGACTCGACGAGTTGGTGCAGGTTGTTCAGGGATTTCAAACCAGGGGTTGAGTAACCGAGTTGGGTGAGTGTCTCGGTGAGTCGGAAGGGACTCAGAGGAATCGGGTCCCCATAGAGACTCAGCGAGTCCACGCCAGACTCGGCAAGTTGGGGTTGACCGTTGACCATTTACCAGAGTTGACCGGTCTTGACTTGATAGGGTTAGTCAACCTTAGTTGGGAAAGTGTTAATTAGAGATGTATTCTGTTATAGGAGGACTATAGCTCGGGAGATCAAGCACTAGTGATTTTAGGGATTTACGAATTATCGAGATACGCACGGTGAGTCTTCTCACTATACTTTACCTTGAGTCGGTAAATAGAGTTATGTGATACAGTGCTTTATATATATTGTTTGTGTACTGCATTCTTCTATGTGATTTATGTTGTGCATGCTTGCAGAGTTAGAACATGAGGGTTCACAGAGTTTGGGTGCACGGACCCATAGAGTTATAGCCTCGAGTGGCTAATATGTGTTATATGTGGTATTTTGGGGAACTCACTAAGTTTTGTGCTTACAATGTTTTGTGTTATGTGTTTCAGGTACTAGTGAGGATCGCAGGAAGGCGTCGGCTTGATCAGAACACACACGGGATTTTTATGTTACGAGATCTTGGGATATTTTATATGTTATAAATTGAGTTTCAAAAAATGATGTTTTTATGATTTACAAATGAATTATGTTTTTATAAATACGAAAAATTGTTTGGAAATTTACGGTGTTACAAGTTGGTATCAGAGCCTTGGTTTGAGGGATTCGGGTACACCTTCCGGAGTATTTGAACTCAAACTGAGGATTTGGAAAAATATTTTCAAAAGAGAACCAAATTTTCTAAAAGAAGTAAAAGATTTTTAGAGAAACACAGAGCAAAAACATGTGTACGATCAGGTAGCGCCCGAACGGTGATTTCCCAAAATACCCTTGTGTTATATGTTTATGAGATTGATTAGATGTATTCTCTTGCTAGAGTGGGCTAGGTATTCCTATTTGGACTAGAGTGGCCTGATTTGTGATGCCTTAGCGTAGGGAGAGGTGAGCTGCTATGAGATGCTTGAGAGTGAGTAGGTAGCAGCGAGGAGCTTATGAGAGATCTGTTAGCGAGTGGATTATGCATAGTAGAGTACTTGGGATTTGGGATCCGAAGAGGAGGACTTGGGGTGTATACTGATACGGTGCAGACAGTAGTATTGGACTCGTACTACTGAAAACACTGGGGCGGTGTACAGTCCAAGTAAGAATCTTTGGGATGCCAGGGATCAAGGAGGGATGAGTTATCGAGTGCGAGTACACTCAAGTGAATTTCTAATATACTGTATGCTGTTTTTCAGAGGTAGATCACGGTGAGGACACGTATTATGCCAGAGAGTAGTGGGGCTAGTGATGAGGACATCCGTCGGATCATCAAGGAGGAGGTGGCTGCGGCCATCAGGGCAAAGATACTAGAGATGTTCGGGTCTATTAAGACCACTTTGATTGAGACTTTTGACGAGCGTTATGTTGCTCTTTCTGAGGCTGCTATTGCAGCGGCCACCGCAGGGTGGTAATGCGTTGCTGTTCCGAGAGTTCAGCACCACGAAGCCACCAGAGTTTGATGGGATGTAGGATCCGATTGCAGTGATGAGATGGGTGTCTGATATTGAGGGTTGTTTCTACACATGCTCGTGCCCAGAGCACTTAAGGGTTCGATTTGCGCTGAACCAGCTTCGCCTGGTGGCGAAGGACTGGTGGAAGTTCACGACAGCACACTATTCTCCAGCAGAGCTTACTGCGGTGACCTAGGAGAGGTTCACCACCATGTTTCGTAATGAATACGTTCCTCCAGTGGAACGGGATCGGTTGGCACAAGAGTTTTTGAACCTCAAGCACGGTACAGAGTCCGTTACGGTTATCACCAGGATGTTTCATGAGAGGGTGATGTTCTGCCCTGAGCACGTGTCATCTGAGCAGACACGTATGAGTCGTTATTTGAGTATTTTGCAGAGAGATATTCAGCAGTTCGTGGCGAACTCCTCGTACCGGACATTTTCCGAGCTTCAGGCAAATGCTCGGAAGAGGGAGATCGAGCTAGAGACTCAGGCGAGGGAAGAGGCGGAGTCTTAGGGGAGGGATCGACGACCGGCACAGTCTCAGCTGGCAGCCAAGCGGGCCAAGCCCGCTGATCCCAGAGCAGGGAGCTAGAAGGGCCGCACTTGTGGGAAGTGCGGCAAGGGTCATGATTGAGTTTGTAGAGCTGGATCTTGCTACAAGTGTGGCAAGTAGTGGCATATGGCCAAGGACTTCCCCAAAGGGGTTTGTAGTGTGTTTCCACTACAACCAGATCGGACACCGGAAGGCAGAGTGTCCGCAGTTGCGGGGATCAGCTTAGGGAACACCTCAGGGATCTGCCCCTGCCGCCATCAGAGCTACCGAGAGTCGGCCAGTGAAGGCCGAGGCGCCGAAGGCGCGAGGGAGAGCCTTCCAGTTGACCGCGGAGGAGGTCTGCGTAGCACCCGATGTCGTGGATGGTATGTATTCTTTCATGTAATTATTTAATGTTTAAGATTTTATGCTTATATTATGATATGCGTAGGTACTTTTCTTGTGAATTATGTACCTTCTTTGGTGCTATTTGACTCGGGTGCGAGTCGATCTTTTGTATCGTTGGCTTTCAGTTAGCACATCAGCATTAGTCGAGAGGCGTTGAGTCGACCTCTGAGAGTTTCCATCACCGACGAGAGAGCAGTTTATGCCACGGAGGTGATTTGAGGATGTGTAATCGAGATTTCGATGTAGAGTTTCCTATTGATTTGGTCCCGATTGCGATGGGGGACGTCTGTGTCATCATAGGCATGGATTGGTTGATCAGATTTGGAGCAGTTATCGACTGCGAGCGACAACTGGTGGCTATACGAGACCCAAGTGGGGGAGTTCTCACTGTGTATGGCAAGGGTACCCGTCCCGATTCAATGTTTTGTTCGGCTGCTAGAGCGAGGCAAAGTCTACAGCAGGGTTGTAGCGGTTTTGTAGCGTATGTGTTGGATACGAGGGTTAGTGCAAGGAGACCGAGTGCAGTTGAGGAGGTCCCGATAGTGTGTGAATGCCCAGATGTTTTCCCTGAGGAGTTACCTGGTGTGCCTCCCGAGAGGCAGGTGGAGTTTCGCATTGATTTGATTTCGGGGGCAGCACCTATCGCCAAGGCGCCCTATCGCCTTGCACCTCCAGAGATGCAGGAGTTATCCTCGCAGCTTCAAGAGCTGCTGGGGAAGGGGTTTATATGGCCGAGCAGCTTGCCATGGGGAGCACCGATCCTGTTTGTGAAGAAAAAGGAAGGTTCGCACCGAATGTGCATAGATTATCAAGAGCTGAATAAGTTAACGGTCAAGAACCGTTATCCTTTGCTGAGGATTGATGATTTGTTCGATCAGCTGCAGGGAGCATCTTGGTTTTCCAAGATTGATCTGAGATCTGGATATCATCAGATGAGGGTGCGCGAGGAGGATATTCAGAAGACTACATTCAGGACTCGTTATGGGCATTACGAGTTCCTGGTGATGCCATTCGGGCTCACCAATGCGCCTGCAGCATTCATGGACCTCATGAACAGGGTATGCAGACCGATGTTGGATCGTTCTGTGATTGTGCTCATTGACGACATTTTGGTGTATTCAAAGTCCCGGGAGCAGCATGAGGAGCATTTGCGGGAGATCCTTAGCGTCCTAAGATCGGAGAGGCTTTACGCCAAATTCTCCAAGTGCGATTTTTGGTTACGAGAGGTGCAGTTCCTTGGTCACCTTGTTAACCAAGAGGGAATTTTGGTCGATCCGGCCAAGATCAAGGCGGTAATGAGTTGGGAGGTGCCGAAATCTCCTTATGAGATCAAGCGTTTTCTAGGGTTGGCCGGCTATTATCGGAGGTTCATCAGGGATTTCTCCAATATTGTTGTTCCTCTCACCAGATTGACCTGGAAGGGTGTGTTGTTCAGCTGGGGCCCAGAGCAGCAGGCCTCATTTGAGACTCTTCGCCAGAGATTATGCGAAGCCCCGGTGTTGACTCTTCCAGAGGGGTTGGAGGACTTCGTGGTGTATTGTGACGCATCAATATCTGGGTTGGGTGCGGTATTGATGCAGAGGGGGCATGTGATCGCATACGCATCGAGGCAGCTGAATCCCCATGAGGCAAGATATCCCACCCACGATCTAGAGTTGGGGGGCTGTGGTGTTCTCCATTAAGATTTGGCGCCATTACCTGTATGGGGTTTGGTGTACGATATACACGGATCACAAGAGTTTGAAGCATGTGATGGATCAGCAGAATCTGAACATGCGTCAGAGGAGATGGTTGGACGTGGTAAAGGATTATGATTATAAGATCCTGTACCACCCGGGCAAGGCTAATGTGGTGGCCGACGCCCTAAGTTGTAGAGCAGAGAGCGCCCCGATTCGGGATATTTGTATGAGATTGACAGTGATGACTCCGGTATTGGACACCATCAGAGGGGCTCAGGCTGAGGCAGTGAGATCGGAGAACCGCAAGAGAGTGCGAGTTATCGGGCAGGTGACGGAGTTCGTGACCGATAGCAGAGGGCTTATGACATTCCAGGGTCGGATTTGGGTACCGTTTGTTGGAGGAACGCATACCATCTTGATGGAGGAGGCACATAAATCAAGATTCTCGATCCATCCCGGAGCCACTAAGATGATTCTAGATCTTAAAAAGGAGCATTGGTGGCCCTGTATGAAGAGAGATGTAGCATGGTTCGTTGAGAGGTCCTTAACCTATCGCAAGGTTAAGGCTGAGCACCAGCGTCTGCATGGCAAGTTGCAGCCATTGGAGGTTCCCGAGTGGAAGTGGGAACAGATCACCATGGATTTTATCACCAAGTTGCTGAGGACTGGTAGGGGTGTCGATGCAATATGGGTGATTGTGGACAGGTTAACGAAGAGCGCTCACTTCCTTGCCATCAGTGAGAGCTCTTCTGCTGAAAGGTTGGCAGAATTGTACATGAGAGAGGTAGTATTGCGACATGGGGTGCCAATCTCGATTGTTTCGGATCGAGATGTGCGTTTCACTTCCAGATTGTGGAAGAAATTCCATGAGGAGTTAGGTACGAGGTTGCATTTTAGTACCACATACCACCCACAGACTGACGGACAGAGTGAGCGGACGATTCAGATGCTCGAGGACATGCTTCGAGCATGTGTGCTAGATTTTGGCAGAAGCTAGGACACGTATTTGCCCTTAGCGGAGTTTTCCTACAACAACAACCATCATTCGAGCATTGGTATGCCGCCCTTTGAGCTGTTGTATGGGAGGAGGTGTCGGACCACCATTTGCTGGGGAGAAGTAGGGCAGCGTGTGATGGGAAGTACAGAGATTGTGCTGCAGACGACAAAGCAGATTCAGTGGGTCAGACAGAGATTGTTGACCGCTCAGAGCCGCCACAAGAGTTATGTGGATAGATGACGATCCAAGCTTGAGTTCCGGGTCGGTGACTATGTTCTCCTAAAGGTATTTCCTTGGAAAGGAGTGATTCGATTTAGGAAGAGGGGCAAGCTAGGGCCCCGGTATATCGGGCTATTCAGAGTAATCGCGAGGCTGGGCATGGTAGCGTATCGCTTGGAGCTACCTGCGGAATTGGAGCGGATTCATAATACTTTCCATATGTCTCAATTGAGGAAGTGTATAGCCGACGAGTCTGTGGTAGTGACATTAGAGGACATTCAGGTGGATGCGAGCCTGAACTACGCGGAGAGACCAGTTGCGATTGTGGATCGGAAGATCAAGGTTCTGAGGAACAAAGAGGTGCCTCTGGTTCAGGTCCAGTGGCAGCATCAGAAAGGGTCGGAGCTTACTTAGGAACCGGAGCGTGAGATGCGTGTGTAGCATCCGGAGCTGTTTCAGGGATGAGACTTCGAGGGCAAAGTCAGATTCAAGTGAGGGAGAATTGTAACATCCGGAATTTCAGGTATTATATTTATTCATTTTATTTTCAGTTTTGAGGAAGAACTCGGCGAGTTGGTGCATAGACTCGCCGAGTAGAGACGCGATTTACCATCCGGATTAATGACCGGACTCGGCGAGTCGCATTCGTGGAGTCGGCGAGTCCATGCTGTTTAATGAAACCCTAATTTCTCGGGTTTTGGGCCTATTTAAAGGGCCTTATGGTCGTCATTTGTGCTCACGAGCCCCCCAGATCGAAACCCTAGTGCACTTGATCGTTTGGAGTGAGAGAAGGAGCCATTATCAACCTTGGATGTGTTGTCTAGCAAGGGAAAGGAAGCTTTAGCCAAAATTGGGCCAAAAGTGTAAATTATACAAACAAGGGGTTTAAATGCACTTTTCTGTAAAACAGGGTTCTAAAAGGGAAAATATAACTTTTGGGCTAAAACCGTAAATTTTTAGACATTTGAGACAAAGTTGCAAATTTTTATAAATTATGGACTAAAGTGTCATTTTTACAAACTTTGGACACTAATTAAACATTGGAAGGTTATTGGCAAAAAAATGTCGTTTTTACAGAAAAGGATATTTTTATTATTATCAATCTAATAAACCTCGAGCTAAAACGAACAACAGAGTAAAATAAACAAACGAAACACATCGATAACTATATATTGGACCTAATATTCACGATCTTGGCCATTGGGCGCTAAGGGACCAATTAATTGAATATTGAGCCCAAAGTTTTTCATGACATGTTTACTGGGCCCTACGACCCACTTACATGTTAATTTGGGCCTAATTTATGGGTTACATGTTTATTGGGCCTTTGTGGCCCGTTTTCATACCTATAGGGCCTAAATTACCCTTTTATTATGTTATTGGACTTTGTGGCCCATTTACATGTTAATTAGGTTTGGAATGTAAATTCACATACTTTGTAGATCGTAAATATACCTATACTTAGTTTATGAATTTGTATACTTACCTTTGGAATGGAAAAATCTATAACCTACATGTAAAACATTAAACATGTGGAAAATCTTATCAAACGAGAAACGTTGAGAATCTAGGCAGACTTGTTGGTTGGTACCTCTAAGTGTACAATCATAGCCTGTAGTTATAATCAGAGTTTCTTGGATAGAAAGCGGGAGTTTGTGTATAGATCTATATGGGGTGACCCCCACACCTTAGCTGCTCGCTAAAGCTAGACTAGGCCAGTCTAGGGCGACAACATCCTTAGCAAGACCGGCGTTTGGGAAAAATGCCAAGACGGGCGATTTAGTCATTATCATGCATGGTTATAACGAATCATGTAGGGATTCAACACCATTTAAACACATAAAAGATAAATTCTTTAATTGTGTAAATACGAAACAACTTAATCAACGATACAATAACCTAAACATTGTTATAAGACAGAAAATATCGGATTTTCTGGGAAAAATATTCTTATACATTTATCATTTATTCACGATACAATGAATTTAAACAATACTCGTATAAGTTACAATTATGAAATTCACACATGCATTTATACTTGATTTTCACATCATTTTCATACATTATACAAAAAATACTGGATTTTCTAGGTTTTTACGAAAGATACAAAGACTTTTATTCGACCATACTTATGAACTCACCAACATTATATATGTTGACCATTTTCAAAATAACTTGTATTCTCAGGTAATCATTAAGCTGGAAGATTTGCAAGTGTGTATGATTTTGTTTTATGTAACATCACTTATCGTGCTTTTAACAGTTAGAACTTGTGTATTTTTAACAATGTATTTCATGTAGACAATGGCAATTATATTATATTATGCATGGTCATGATGTTTTTATGTTTCATTTATATTATGTAACATCCGAAATTTCAGGTATTATATTTATTCATTTTATTTTGAGTTTTGAGGAAGAACTCGGCGAGTTGGTGCGTAGACTCGCCGAGTACAGACGCGATTTCCCATCCGGATTAATGATCGGACTCGACGAGTCGCATTAGTGCACTCAGCGAGTACGTGCTGTTTAATGAATCCCTAATTTCTCGGATATGGGGCCTATTTAAAGGGCCTTATGGTCGTCATTTGTGCTCACCAGCCCCCCAGAGCGAAACCCTAGTGCACTTGAGCGTTTGGAGTGAGAGAAGGAGCCATTATCAACCTTGGAGGTGTTGTCTAGCAAGGGATAGGAAGCTTTAGCCAAGAGGAAGCAAGAGGATTAACTTCCTGAAGATCTGAGGTCCAAAACATCACATTTGAGGTACCATTTTCGAACCCTTTTCTGTTGAGGTGATGTTCATGTTGATTTAGGGCTTATTGAGCTCTTTTGTGGCTAGATCTAGTGCTCCCATGGTCCCTTAAGTGAGTTAGGTTCTGGATCTGGACCCTTGGAGGTCCAGAGTGTCCCTTTGTCCAAGCTTTTTATGAATCCATGGAGATTTTGGTTTGGGATCTTTCTTCTTGAGGTCAAAACACCATTTAAGAGTCATTAGGTGTGATATGAGTGCCAAGACATGAACTTTACGTGATAAATAAGCTTGGAAGGACTGGATCTATGAGTTAGTGGAACAGATCTGACCTCAGAAGGTCGTTTGGGGTTGTGCATGGAATGCACTCGCCGAGTCCATTGGCAGACTCTACGAGTTGGTGCGGGTTGTTCAGGGATTTCGAACCAGGGGTTGAGTAACCGAGTTGGGTGAGTGACTCGGTGAGTCGGAAGGGACTCAGAGGAATTGGGTCCCCATAGAGACTCGGCGAGTCCACGCCAGACTCGGCGAGTTGGGGTTGACCATTGACCAGAGTTGACCGGTGTTGACTTGATAGGGTTAGTCAACCTTAGTTGGGAAAGTGTTAATTAGAGATGTATTATGTTATAGGAGGACTATAGCTCGGGAGATCGAGCACTAGTGATTTCAGGGATTTACGAATTACTGAGATACGCGAGGTGAGTCTTCTCAGTATACTTTACCTTGAGTAGGTAAATAGAGTTATGTGATACAGTGCTTTATATATATTGTTTGTGTACTGCATTCTTCTATGTGATTTATGTTGTGCATGCTTGCAGAGTTAGAACATGAGGGTTTACAGAGTTTGGGTGCATGGACCCACAGAGTTATAGCCTCGAGTGGCTAATATGTGTTATATTGGTATTTTGGGGAACTCACTAAGCTTTGAGCTTACAGTGTTTTGTGTTATGTATTTCAGGTACTAGTGAGGATCGCGGGAAGGCACTGACTTGATCAGTAGACACACGGGATTTTTATGTCACAAGATCTTGGGATATTTTTATATGTTATAAATTGAGTTTCAAACAATGATGTTTTTATGATTTACAAATGAATTATATTTTTATAAATGCGAAAATTTGTTTGGAAATTTACGGTGTTACATATTAACTGTAATGATATTTCAAGATGAAGTCACACACAAACCCCCAGATGCTTTCTGGCATCTAGTTCAGGGGTGTGACAGATTGGTATCAGAGCATTGTTTATAGTGAACTGGCATATCTAACCATACAAGATATGTAACTATAAATACAATGGTACTAAACTACTCTGAACATAATAATTAAAATACATACTTACATGTGCATTTTTGTGACATCCCCAAAATCTCGGCCAGAAAAGTGCGATTTTCATTTATGCTTTTAAAATAATTTCAGAGTAAATCCTTTTGATTTGAAAGAGTTGCGGAATTTGTTCCAAAAAACAAAACATAATAAAACAATGTTTACCAAAGCATTTCATAAAAGAAATGTATTTTCATTATATAATCAAAACTCGGGGTGTCATGTTCCGATACAGACCAATAAGCATAAACGATAACATTACAAGTCATTCAACAAATACATACATATACAGACTTGTAAACAAAACAACTTGATGGTTCATCCATCTTACGCCCTTGCGCCACTTCCTGTAATACAAATAAAACTCAGTGGGTCAGGCTTGGGAGCCTGGTGAGCATATAGGGTTTTCAACCCACAATAAATAATTAAATTAATTATTATCAACCAACAATAACCCAATTACCCATTCCCGTTATTCTCACTTTATGTCCCTAAAATAACTAACACAAGGGACCTAGTCTAAGAATATTTCATCGGGGTGACAACACATGCTTCGGGGGTTCCTCAGCAATATAAGTCAAATAAGGCAACCATGAAGGGGATGGAATACAACGAATGAACACCCAAGTTCATTAACACCTACAGGTTATGAGCCTGCTAGCGTTCCACTGGACTGTCTAGAAAAGTCCGTGGTCGTCATTTAAATTATGCTAGATGACTGGATCAAAACAACATCGAGGCCTCTCATCTGTTTATTACACACCAACTATCTACCCATGTTCTACCCAACATAGTAGTAGATAAAACATACATTTTTATACATAGTTTCAAAACCTATATAGCATGTTAAATCAATACATTTCCACATGACAGATGAGGCACACACACATAACACGTATTTCATATAGAAATAATCAGATCCGTAAGATAGAAGAAAGTGAATATACATTCACACACATAACAACAAAATATACACATAACACGTATCTCGTATAAAATACTTCATAATTATGCGTTAGAAGAGAGTAACAACACATTCACACATATAAACAACAATATACTTAATACACTCAAATCATACTTGTATTATTATCGTGTTTATGAAAGGTAGTATACACTCACTTGATCAGAAGATGATCGGATAGCACTACGACTTGCAAAAGTAGTAATCCTCAGCAGATCTAGAAGATCTCTACAAAAATCGAACTTCTCGCGGGCAGAGCTTCGGCTTGGAAACCGCACTTCTCGGGATCTTCGGGATCTTGGGACTTACTTCGGGACTCGGGAATATTACCGGGGCTTCGGAGTGGCTTCGGGGGTAAAAATGCAGAGCTTCGGCACGAAATGGAGGAGAAATGAGCAATTATGTCCGGACCCCTCGCATCCTATTTATAGGAAGCTGGAACCTCCCAGTACGCGGGCCGTACATGCCTCCGAAATCGTCACTGCATGCGTCATCCGAAGTGACGACATTTCTTGCTGTACGTGGGGCGTACTCTGGATGTGTTCGGTGACTCGCCTCCGGATAATACCGAGGTTTAATAATTAAATTTAATTATTAATTATTTGAGACACTTCGAAAATTCATATCTTCCTCATACGAACTCCGTTTTCGACGTTCTTTATATCCACGCGAAGGTGAGGCTACGCTCTACAACTTTCATTTAGACTCTGTCGGCTAATTTTGATTTTATTTTTATTATTTATTTTTAATAGGCCGGGACAGAAAAATTCGTTATTAATTCATAACTTCTTCGTTTGACGTCCGTTCTCGCCTAACTTTTTATCGCTTCGATACTAACAACGAGATCTTTGAATCTCATTTAGATCACTAAGGCTAAATATCGCTCTAACGTAAATTGCACTATTTACGTCATTCAACGTTGCCGATTCTGTCGCGAAACTTCGACAGGTCATAACTTCTTCGTTATAACTCGGATTTCGGCATTCTTTATATGTTCGGAAACCTTGTTTCAATTACTACAAAATTATCTAAAGATATCAAGTTTATTTTACACTTAAATTTTGATGTTAATTTTTATTCTTAATTAATCAAACCACATAATTAAGCAATTAAAAACAAAACACATAATACTCAAATAATACACTTATATTATTTCAAAACGGGTTACAAAGGTTAACCTAGACTATTACATCGCTAAAAATGGCAAGCCCAGAAAAACAGGCGTTACAATTCTCCCCACGTTAGGATGATTCCGTCCCCGGAATCACACCTCAACAAACAAATGCGGATAGCGACCCATCATGTCACTCTCCGTCTCCCATGTGAGATTCGGCCGATTCGTGTGTTTCCATCGGACAAGCAGTAACTCGACCATCTTGCGTCGCAACTTCTTAGTCTTTCGGTCAACAATTTCCTCTGGTTCTTCAATCAACCTTTTTTTCTCATCGATTCTCAACTCCGAAAGTGGAATCATGTCGGGAACTTCCCCCGTGAACTTCCGTAAATAACACACATGAAAAGTGTTATGAATTCCATTCAGTTCTTCTGGTAGTTTGAGCTTGTAAGCTTGGTTCCCAATCCTCTGAAGAACTTTAAACGGTCCAATAAACCTTGGACTTAATTTTCCCCTTTTACTAAATCTTATAAGTCCCTTCCACGACGAGACTTTAAGCAAAACTGAATCCTCAACTTCAAAAGTCATCGGTCTTCACTTCTTGTCAGCATAGCTCTTTTGACGATCTTGAGCTGCTAACATTCTTTCTCTAATTATTTTCAACTTTTCAGCAGTTTGATGAACCATCTCCGGTCCCATAAACTGCTTTTCCCCAGCCTCAAGCTAACAAGATGGCGTACGACACTTTTGTCCATACAAAGCTTGGTAAGGTGCCATCTTAATGCTCGAGTGAAAACTATTATTATAGGAAAATTCTACCAGTGGTAAATGTTCATCCCAATTACCTAGGAATTCCAAGGTACATGCTCTCAACATATCTTCAAGTGTTTGTATCGTTCTTTCACTCTGACCATCAGTCTGCGGATGGTAAGTTGTACTTAAACATAACTTGGTACCCATTTCCTCTTGTAGACTTTTCCAAAACCTTGAGGTGAAACGACTATCATGATCCGACAAAATTGTTAGCGGAACACCGTGAAGTCTCACAATTTCCTTCACATAAGAATTCGCAAGCTTCTCCATAGACCATTTCTCCCTAGCTGCTATGAAATGCGCACTCTTAGTGAATCGATCAACGACCACCCAAATCATGTCGTGACCATTCTTTGTTCTAGGCAGTTTAGTGACAAAATCCATAGAAATGTCTTCCCACTTACCCATAGGCACAGGTAAAGGTTCTAAACTCCCATACGGTTTCTGATGTTGTGTCTTGACTCTTGCACAAGTCACACACTCGGCCACATACTTTGCAACATCAAGCTTCATCGTCGGCCACCAGTAGTAGGGTTTTAGGTCCCTATACATTTTAGTGCTACCGGGATGAATGAGTACATGGTTTTGTGAGCTTCTTCCATCAGAAGATCCCTGATTCCTCCTATCTTAGGTATCCAAATCCGATCTTGGAACATCTTCAGTCCATGACTATTTACACCGAACACCAACGTTTTGCCCAAACGTTCCTCCGTTCGGTCATTCTTCTCAGAAGCTTCCTCTTGAGCTTTCTTTATACTTTCCACAATGGTCGAGACAACTTCAATTCTCAATGCTCTTGGCCTTTTCCTTTCAAGATTGACTTTCCGACTGAGAGCATCAGCAACAACATTAGCTTTACCGGGATGGTAAAGTATTTCACAGTCGTAGTCCTTGAGTAATTCCAGCCAGCGTCGTTGCCTCATATTCAATTCTTTCTGACCAAAGAGATATTGGAGACTCTTATGATTAGTAAAAAGTTTGCACTTCGTGCCATAGAGGTAATGCCTCCATATCTTCAGAGCGAAAACTACCGCTGCCAACTCTAAATCATGAGTCGGGTAGTTCTTTTCATGCTCTTTTAGCTGTCGAGACGCATATGCTATCACCTTTTCTCTTTGGTTCAAAACACAACCCAATCCAACACCATACGCATCGCTATAAACAACGAAGTCTTCAACTCCATCGGGTAGAGAAAGTATTGGTGCCTCGCATAGCTTCTTCTTTAGCTTTTCGAATGCTTCTTTATGCTTATCATTCCAAGCATAAGTAGCTCCTTTGTGGGTCAAAGCTGTCAACGGAGTAGCGATCGAAGAAAAGCCTTGGATAAATCTTCGATACTATCCAGCTAATCCTAAAAAGCTTCGGATCTCCGTGGGACTTTTCGGTTGTTCCCACTTCATCATAGCTTCGACCTTTGCTAGATCAACCATTATCCCTTCTTGGTTGACCACATGACCCAAGAATTGGACTTCACGAATTCAAAATTCACATTTAGAGAACTTAGCATACAGATTCTCCTTCTTCAAGACTTCTAACACTTCTTGCAAGTGTCTGGCATGCTCCTCCTAGCTTTTTGAGTAAATCGGAATGTCATCTATGAACACTATAACAGATTTATCAAGGAACGGATTACAAACACTGTTCATTAAATCCATGAATGTTGCCGGAGCATTGGTTAGTCCAAACGGAATAACCAAGAACTCGTAGTGTCCATATCTAGTTCTGAATTCGGTCTTCTCGATATCTTGCTCTCTTACTTTTAGCTGATGATATCCTGACCTTAGATCGATCTTCGAGAAATAGCTCGAACCTTGCAATTGATCAAACATGTCATCAATCCTTGGCAACGGATATCTATTCTTTATTGTTGCCTTGTTCAGCTCTCTGTAATCAATGCACATTCTCATACTTCCATATTTCTTCTTCACGAATAACACCGGAGCTCCCCAGGGTGATGAACTAGGTCTAATGAAACCTTTGTCCAATAACTCCTGAAGTTGCATCATCAGCTCCTTCATCTCCGTCGGTGATAATCGATAAGGTGCTTTTGCTATTGGTGTGGTTCCTGGTAACAAGTCAATTCTGAACTCCACTTGTGTATCAGGTGGTAATCCAGGAAGATCTTCGGGAAATACTTCCGGATAATCACACACCACAGGATTACTCTGCATCACCTTCTTTTCCTTCTTAGCATCAATCACGAATGCTAAATATGATGTACGTTCCTTGGTCAAACACTTTCTGGCTTTCATTAGGGAAATGATTCCAGAATTCACTCAGCGTTTGTCCCTATACACCATAAACGCATCTTTTCCAGGTGGGTTTACTTTAACTATCTTCTTCTTGCATAAAATTTCGGCATCATTGGCGCTAAGCCAATCCATTCCGAACACGATGTCGAAACCATTAAGTTCGATAGGTAATAATTCCTCATGAAACTTATTCCCATTAAGGTCGATTAAGATGTTTTTCATATGATGGCTAACAGGTACAAACTTGCCACTAGCAACTTCGACTAATAAAGCATTATCTAGTCTATCAACATGCAGAGCTAGTTTTCTACCAAATTCATGCGATATAAAGGAGTAGTTGGCTCCATAATCAAATAAAATTTGGGCAGCCAATGTGTTTACGAGAAAGGTACCTGAAGCGACATCAGCTTCATCTTTAGCAGCTTCCAGCATCATCTGGAATGCTCTCGCCTTTGGCTTTGGTGGAATGTTGGGCTTAGCTGCCTCCTTCTTCTTCGGACAGTCTTTCAAAATGTGCCACTCTCCATTACAACCAAAACACATCCTTTTGTTGTTCGGACATTCATTGGCAAAATGTTCAAGCTTTCCACACTTGTAGCAAGTTACATCCTCGCTACATTTCCCAAAGTGCTTTTTCTTACACTTATCACACCACTTCGCTTCGCCTCCTTTTCCTCCAAAATTTTTCGAATCAGATTTCAAAAATTTGCCTTTCTTACCGGAACCAGATGTTCCCTCAAACTTTCTCTTCTCACCAACCTCAACCTTGTTGGTGGTTCTCCCCTTAATCATGTTCTCAACAGACATGGCAGCCCAGATAGCTACCTCTAGAGTATGTGCCTGACGTACTGGCACCTCGTACTCCCATGGGAGTCCCTTCGCATACCGGTCCACCTTTTTCAGCTTGTCTGGAACAATACGCAAGGCAAACTCCATTTTATCGGTGAAGTTATTGGTGTATTTATCAACTGACATGCTGCCTTTCGTCAATGTAAGAAACTTGTCCTCTAGTTCCAATAGATTTTGGGCCGAGCAGAACTTGCGCTTGAACTGCACCAAGAACTCTCCCATGTCAATTGAAGTGGCTTATTTGGGCTTAAAGTCTTCCCTAGAGTGTTCCACCAACGAATGGCTCCACCTCGGAATTGACGCACTACATAGATAGTCTGCAACTTGCCTCTGCAGCCACAAGTCATGAAGGCCAATTCCATTTCTGATATCCAATCCATAACTCCTATCGGATCCTCCTTTCCATTGAAGGTCGATGGTTTGCAAGTTAGAAAATCCTTGTACTTGCATCCCATTCCATCATTCCTTCCATCATGGTTGTCTCGCCTAACTATCGGTGGGTTGGCTTGACCAACTGATCCACTGAAGTTTCCAACTTTCGAGTGCCCTTCATTTAATTCAGGCTCTTCCACACGAATTGAAAGTTCTTCACGATTCTGTTGAAGCAACCGTCTAGTTTCATCCATCTGATGATCCAACATTGTTTGAATCATCATTTGCACACCAGCCATGGTTATTGGCTCAGGTGTTGCTGCTACGACAGGTCTTTGCTCAATCACTGGTGGTTGATTCCTGTTTTCATCAGCATTTCCAACTCCACTTCTTGTTCTCACCATTTTTTTATCTACACACCGAATAAGGCGAAATTAGATCCTCATTTATGATAGGTATTCAAATCATCCTTATCGCTCCGAAATGTTTACATGCTAGTTCTAATATCGTACACGTACGCTTAGAATCCTACACACATAAGGTTTGTAGATCCGGTCGGCAACAGACCATAGATCCGAACAAATAATATCATATATGGCAACATATAACATTTTGCAACTTTCCTAAAATAAACTAGTGCTCGTGTCTAAAATATAACAGACACACATCTCAAAATTCCACTTAGCATTCTCAGTTTAAGTCCAGAAATCCTACAAATTCCTAGTTCGCTTAAACTAATGCTCTGATACCAACTGTGACATCCCCAAAATCTCGGCCAGAAAAGACCAATTTTCATTTATGCTTTTAAAATAATTTCAGAGTAAATCCTTTTGATTTGAAAGAGTTGCAGAATTTGTTCCCAAAAACAAAACATGATAAAACAATGTTTACCAAAGCATTTCATAAAAGAAATGTATTTTCATTATATAATCAAAACTCGAGGTGTCATGTTCGGATACAGACCAATAAGCATAAACGATAACATTACAAGTCATTCAACAAATATATACATATACAGACTTGTAAACAAAACAACTTGATGGTTCATCCATCTTACGCCCTTGCGCCACTTCCTGTAATACAAATAAAACTCAGTGGGTCAGGCTTGGGAGCCTGGTGAGCATATAGGGTTTTCAACCCACAATAAATAATTAAATTAATTATTATCAACCAACAATAACCCAATTACCCATTCCGGTTATTCTCACTTTATGTCCCTAAAATAACTAACACAAGGGACCTAGTGTAAGAATATTTCATCGGGGTGACAACACATGCTTCGGGGGTTCCTCAGCAATATAAGTCAAATAAGGCAACCATGAGGGGGATGGAATATAGCGAATGAACACCCAAGTTCATTAACACCTACAGGTTATGAGCCTGCTAGCATTCCACTGGACTGTCTAGAAAAGTCTGTGGTCGTCATCTAAATTCCGCTAGATGACTGGATCAAAACAACATCGAGGCCTCTCATCTGTTTGTTACACACCAACTATCTACCCATGTTCTACCCAAAATATTAGTAGATAAAACATACATTTTTATACATAGTTTCAAAACCTATATAGCATGTTAAATCAATACATTTCCACATAACAGATGAGGCACACACACATAACATGTATTTCATATAAAAATAATCAAATCCGTAAGATAGAAGAAAGTGAATATACATTCACACACATAACAACAAAATATACACATAACACGTATCTCGTATAAAATACTTCATAATTATGCGTTAGAAGAAAGTAACAACACATTCACACATATAAACAACAATTTACTTAATGCACTCAAATCATACTTGTATTATTATCGTGTTTATGAAAGGTAGTATACACTCACTTGATCAGAAGATGATCGGACAGCACTACGACTTGCAAAAGTAGTAATCCTCAGCAGATCTAGAAGATCTCTACAAAAATCGAACTTCTCGCGGGTAGAGCTTCGGCTCGGAAACCGAACTTTTCGGGATCTTCGGGATCTCGGGACTTGCTTCGAGAGTCGGGAAAATTACCGGGGCTTCGGGGTGGCTTCGGGGGTAAAAATGCAGAGCTTCGGCACGAAATGGAGGAGAAATGAGCAATTATGCCCGGACCCCTCACATCCTATTTATATGAGGCTGGAACCTCCCAGTACGCGGGGCGTACATGCCTCTGAAATCGTCACTGCATGCGTCATCCGAAGTGTCGACATTTCTTGTTGTACGCGGGGCGTACTCTGGATGAGTCCGGTGACTCGCCTCCGAATAATACCAAGGTTTAATAATTAAATTTAATTATTAATTATTTAAGAAACTTCGAAAATTCATATCTTCCTCATACGAACTCCGTTTTCGATGTTCTTTATATCCACACGAAGGTGAGACTAAGCTCTACAACTTTCGTTTAGACTCCGTCGGCTAATTTTGACTTTATTTTTATTATTTATTTTTAATAGGCCGGGATAGAAAATTTCGTTATGAATTCATAACTTCTTCGTTTGACGTCCGTTCTCGCCTAACTTTTTATCGCTTCGATACTAACAATGAGATCTTCGAATCTCATTTAGATCACTACGGCTAAATATCGCTCTAATATAAATTGCACTTTTTACGTCATTCAGCGTTGCCGGTTCTGTCGCGAAACTTCGACAGGTCATAACTTCTTCGTTATAACTCGGATTTCGGCATTCTTTATATCTTCGGAAACCTTGTTTCAATTACTACAACATTATCTAAAGATATCAAGTTTATTTTACACTTAAATTTTGACGCTTATTTTTATTCTTAATTAATCAAACCACATAATTAAGCACTTAAGCACAAAACACATAATACTCAAATAATACACTTCTTTTATTTCAAAATGGGTTACAAAGGTTAACCTAAACTATTACATCGCTAAAAATGGCAAGCCCAGAAACACAGGCGTTACAATTTTAGAGTAATAACACAACAAGAACAGTAAAAGTCTTTGGAGGATTTGAACATCGCTATTAAACCTGGGTAGTTATGTAGTCGTATTGAGGGTGAATGTAGCCTGATCAACTACATTCATTCAAAATACGACCAACATGTGTTCGGGAGTAATCGTGATGGAAAATGAGTCAAAAACTTACCATTTAGTTATTTAAAGAGCTTATAGAATCAAATCTAAACAAAATTAAAATACTATAGGAGTATTTGGTGTGCTATTTGTTTCTAGTATTTATACCCCTTCTTGCAATACACTATAGACGGGTATCATTAGCCAAGGAACCCATATCTCCCTAGTTAGGAAAAAAAAGTAGGGTGGCTCGACCCAGTGGAAGACCCAGAAGGAGACTCAGAGGAAGAACCAGAGGAGGAACATGAAGTAGAACTTCCAGATGGACGCGCCAAGTCAGTAGTGGATCTCGAATAGGAAGAACTCGAGCGCAATGACGATGATGCCTCGGATGTAGAATCCAATACCATCAATCCTCCATACATGGGCAGAGTATCGGCTTATCGTATGGGCCCCTGTGGCCCCATGCCCCATGGGCACATGATAATTGGAGATGGAGTCACCAGCAGGGGATACGACCACACTACGGTAGGAACTGAGGATTCTTCAATGTTAGTTATAGAGGACCAGTTGACCGGGACCTCCCAGTCATGGTCCGGCGCAGCCAAGATATTGATAACCAAGCTTAGGAAACCTCAGAACAAACAAACCAAATGCGAACTGCTGTTGAGAGAGATGAGAGACAAGCACAAGAAGCAAGTGGAGACTTCCCAACAAGATAGTCAGTTTGGGAGGCACCACTACGAGGCACCAAGCGACATGTAGCTCATCTCTAGGGTATATCCACTTCATCAGCACCACCACCAGACACTTTCCGCCATAATTAGGATTAGCCTTTTCTTTTCTTCCCCTACTAAATGGTATGACTCTCTTTCATGTACAAAGATGGTACTTACCAATGAAGTAATTATGTGTTATCTCTATTTCATGTTATTGCATAAATTCAATTATATGCACAACCGAACCCTTGAAATCGCTAGATACTTAAGGATCTCGAAACCAAAACAACCCATACACTCTAAGGATAAATGTAACGACCGTGCCAAATCTGCGATTACCTACTACCATAAATACATCATAGGGATCTAGATGGAAACAATGAGAATCATACGACAAGACGCGAAATTTATAAGAGTACAACCAAGAATGACGATCATTACTTACGATCTAGTTTAATCAGCATGCAGCAAGAAAATGGCATCCCATAGAAATAACAAGCACACCCGTGAGACACCGCTCTTGCAAATGGACTCTGCTACATTCCAAGCTATTGTAACAGCAGCAGTAACCGCTGCTATGGCACAACTTAATGCAAACAACACCAATAGAGGTGGAAATAGAATCGACAACTCCAGCCGAAGCAACAAGCACATAAACCAACAAGTGACAAATTATCAAGGTACTCCAAACCCCAAGCTTAAGAACATGAAGAGGAAGTCTGGAAGTAAGAGAAAGGGACAGCCAACTCAAGGGTTCTCGAAGAAGCAACATGTTGTTGCTGTTCGTGCGACCATGACACCTACTACATCAACACTAGCGAGATCATATGCCGTAAGCCTTCCAAAATGCAACCAGTGCAATTTCCATCATAAGGGAGCCTGTCGAGAGCCGTATTGTAAAAGATGCAACCGAAAGAGTCACACCGCCAAATACTGTAGAACTTATCGACAACAGAATCAACAACCAAACAACAACAACAATCGCAACGACAGTAACAACAACATCAATGTTGGGGCCAGTCACACCTGCTTTGGGTGTGGAGGAACCGTCCAAATCTGACGTAATTTCCCTAAGGCTAACAATCAAGGGGCAGGAGGATTAGGAAGGGTCCTAACCCTAGGTCAAGGCGAAGCAATTCAAGACCTGACGGTTGTTACTGGTACATTCCCTGCACTTAACGACTCTTTACCTTCGCATCTTACTCCATAGTGTAGCTGAGCGAAGCTTCGTTAGTAACAAATTCGAGCACGTACTAAAACAAAAATCCCAGAAGATAAACGAAGCCTTCACAATGGAGATGGCTAATGGAAAAAAACCGAATCAACCAAAGTTATTTATGTAGGGTACACCTTAACACTAAACCACCATTCATTTCAAATGGATTTAATACCAATAAATATTAGGAGTCTTGATGTGATAATTGGCATGTTTGGGTTAAGCCCCCACCATGTTGATATTATGTGTCGCAAGAAGGCCGTCTGCCTTCACCTCCCCAATCATGAAACTCTAATATAATATGGTGATAAACTTGGTACCAATCCTCATCTTAACTCGTGCATTATGGCACAGAAGTGCATGCACAAGAAGAACTATGTTTTCTTCGCTCACGTTGTGGACAAGGCCAATGAAGAAGTAAGCATACAAGGTATTCCAGTAGCATGCGATTTTCCGGATGTATTTCCCGAAGAACTTCCAGGAATACCCCAAAGAGACAGAATTCAAATCGACCTCATACCGGGAACCACATCAATTACAAATTCATCCTATAGGGTAGCTCCCGATGAAATTTAGACGTTATCCCATCAAACTAAGAGAATGGTTGACTAGAAGATTCATCAGACCAAGCTTCTCACCTTAGGGAGTTCCGGTCTCGTTCATCAAAAGACAGATCCTTCATAATATGCATCGATTTTAGGGAATTGAATAAGCTCACTATCAAAAACTGATACCCACTCACATGGCTTGACGTCCTGTTTGGCCAGCTCCAAGGAGCTAGTGATTTCTCCAAAATAGATCTAAGAACCGGTTATCATCAACTTCGAGTCCGAGAAGAGTACATTCCAAAAATTGCTTTCCGAACTCGATACGGTCATTTCGAATTCGTTGTTATGTCCTTTTAGTATGACGAATGCCCCCACGGTATTCATGGACCCCACGAACTGAGTAACCATTCCTAATCAGCCTTTTCATTATTTTCATCAGTAACATACTCGTCTACTCATGAAGCAATAATAAAACATTGTCAACATCTATAACTGACCTTGAATGCATCAAAGTCGGAGAATATCACGGAGGAAGCATTGCATGGATGGATAAAACCCTCAAAGTCAAAAGACGAAGCTTATTGTTATAAGATTTGAGTTGGGTGCTATCCGGATGATCATCGATAGGTTAAGCCGATATGCCCATTTCCTGCTAATACAGAAATCAAACAAGGCGGAAAGATTAACATGGATCTATATCAAAGATATCGTAAGACTCCATGAAATATCTGTATTTATTATCTCGGATCGGGATAACATAATTACTTCAAGAATTTGGCAGTCACTTCAGAAGGTTATGGGAACACAGCTAGACACGAGCATTGCCTACCACCCTCAAACCAATAGCCAAATTCAACGGACCATTCAACCACTCGAAGTCACGCTCCGAGCCTGAATGTTTGAGTTCAGCAAGTCATGGGATACCCAGTTGCCCTTGATTGAATTCTCATACAATAACAGCTATCGCATGAGCATCAAGGTTGCTCCTTTCGAGGATCGTTAAGGTCATAAATGCATATCACTCGCCAGTACTCTCATGAGACCAGAAACCATTCACGAAATGAAAGAAAAGATAATCTAAATCAGAACTTGACTTCAAGCATCATGATACAGATAGAAGAGTTATGCTGACAAATGGCAAAGACCCCTGAAATTCCAAGTTGGGGATCAGGTACTATTGAAAGTCTCTCCCTGTAAAGGAATGATTCGCTTTGGGAAATAGGGAAAATTGAACCCGCGATACATCAGATCGTTCGAGATCCTCACCTGAATTGGTATGGTATCCTATAAGTTGCAGCTATCCTCTAACCTTAGCAATGTTCACCTTGTGTTCCACGTCTTAGAGTTAAAGAAGTAGTTATCAAACAAAAGTTTTATCACTCCTTTAAGAAGAGATCATAATAAATGATAATCTTCAATTCGTCGAAGAACCAGTCAAGATAATGGTTAAGGGAGTGAGGTTTGATGGAACGCTAAACGTGGACCAGAATTCATATGGGAACACAAGGACCAGATGGAGCAGAAGTTCCCTCACCTATTCTCTCACTCACGAACCTATCTTTCGAAAGAATTTCGGGACAAAATTACCTCTAACGGGGGATGATGTCACAACTAGCATTTTTGCTAGGAAATTCTACTATCATGTAATCATTCACCTTGTGTAATAACTTGTACTCTAAGAGAAAAAGCATACTCTATGCCCATTCAAATACACCTCATGTGTTCAACTAAGAGTTTGAAAACCCTAACAATCCCATTTTGAATCCATATTGGACTAGGATTTCCTTATTGGGCCTAATGGACCAATAAGCATTCAAATTTAACTACTTTGTGCTTAGAAACCCTTATATGGGCTCTAATTGGACCCACTTTCATGAAACTTAACATTTTGAGCCATAATGGGCCTAAGATGAATAGGGTTACCGCTAATGGGCCTTGTTGGGCCATAAGTAATTACAATAGCCTTAATGGACCCTAAATCTCTTTAATTAGACTCATTGGCCGTCGACATCTATGAGGGCCTAATGGGCCGAAAAGTATTTATTGGGCCTCATAATTTCGAGAAAAAACAAGTAAAGGCCCAAACTACTCAATCCCTTTTCTCCTAGCCCAAGTTCTCGGCCCAACAACATCACTTAACAAAAACAAAAGAAATCTTGCATGGGGGAAGAGGTTGATACCTCATTTTTACATGTAGGACTTCTACACTAATTACCTTTCATGTATCAACACCCTCTCATACTTCCATGTAAAGGCTACTTCTCTCTCTTCCCTCCCTATTTCTGTATCTCGGCGGAGACCACACACCTACACCACCATCTTCAAATTTACTTCAAACAACTCTCCAAGAATTTCTCCCTCTCCTTCATAATTTGGCAAGTTGTGGGTGTCTTTAAGATCATCATATTAGGTATGATCTTTACAAACCTAAGTTGGATTCTCACATCTTTATTCTTAAATCACTCCTCTTACCACTTTATTTTCTTGAATCATACTCTTAAAATTTCCTAGAATTCGAGAATCCCATCAAAGAAACAAGATAGGCCAAAAACAACACCATCTTCTTTCTCTTCATCTTCAAAACCAAAACAAAAAGGCCAAGGTGAGTTCATACCCCCTTGATTTTGGTTTTCATATGATTTTTTAGGGAGAATACAAGTAAAATGTTTAGATTTATGTGTTATATGCATGTCTTGTGTGATTTCTTAGCTTATATGGTAAAAATATGTTAGATCTTTGTAGATCTCGAAATTTTAAGTAATATTCAACAAAGATCTATGAACTATGACATTATATACATCACATTATCAAGCTAAAAGTGATTACATGTTTAAGATACAAAAGATTTCAACAAAAACCTTGTTAAAGGTCAAAATTGTCAAGAATGTCGTTTTTAAACATTGGAAGGTTATTGGCCAAAAATGTCGTTTTTACAGGAAAGAATATTTTTATTATCAATCTAATAAATCTCGAGCTAAAACAAACAATGGAGTAAAACAAACGAACGAAACACGTCGATAACTATTTATTGGACCTAATATTCACGATCTTGGCCATTAAGCCCTAAGGGCCCAATTAAGTGAATATTGAGCTCAATGTTTTCCACGACATGTTTAGTGGGCCCTACGACCCACTTACATGTTAATTTGGGCCTAATTTACGGGTTACATGTTTATTGGGCATTTATGGCCCGTTTTCATGTCTATTGTGCCTAAATTACCCTTTTATTAAGTTATTGAACCTTGTGGCCTATTTACATGTTAATTGGGCTTGGAATAAAAATTTACATACTTTGTAGATCGTAAAAATATCTCTAATAGTTTATGAATTTGTATACATACCTTTCGAATGGAAGAATCTATAACCTACACGTGAAACATTAAACATGGGGAAAATCTTATCAAACGGGAAAGTTTGAGAATCTAGTAAGACTTGTTGGTTAACACCTCTGAGTGTATAATCGTAGCCTGTATTTATAGTCAAATTTTTCTGGATGGAAAGTGGGAGTTTGTTTATTGATCTATACAGGGTGACCCCCTACGCCTTAGTTGCTAACTACAGCTAGACTAGGCCAGTCTAGGGCGACAACATCCTTAGCAAGACCGGTGTTTGGGAAAAATGCCAAGACGGGCAATTTAGTCATTATCATGCATGGTTATAATGGATCATGTAGGGATTCAACACCATATAAACACATAGAAGATAAATTCTTTAATTGTGTAAATATTAAACAACTTAATTAACAATACAAGAACCTAAACATTGTTATAAGACAGAAAATATCAGATTTTTTGGGAAAAATATTCTTATACATTTATCATTTATTCACGATACAATGAATTTAAACAATACTCGTATAAGTTACAACTACGAAATTCACACATGCATTTATACTTGATTTCCACGTTATTTGCAGACATTATACATAAAATATCTGATTTTATGGGTTTTTACGAAAGATACAAAGACTTTAATTCAACCATAATTATGAACTCACCAACATTATATATGTTGACCATTTTCAAAATAACTTGTATTCTCAGGTAATCGTTAAGCTGGAAGATTTGCAAGTGTGTATGGTTTTGTTTTATGTAACATCACTTATCGTTCTTAACAGTTAGAACTTATGTATTTTTAACAATGTAATTGATGTAAAAAATGGTAGTTGTATTATATTATGCATGGTAATGATGATGTTATGTTTCATTTATATTTACTCTAATGATATTTCAAGATGAAGTCACGCACAAACCCCCGGACGTTTTCGCCATCTGGTTTAGGGGTGTGACAAAAAACCCAACCCTATTGTGATCTATCAACTTTCGGGCATGGTTGATCCGTGTTTGCATGGGTTTTTCCATGTATCAAGTGAGTTGGTGGATTATATATCTATCAGTTCCGATAGAGTGTTATTCGTTCGTTGTCATCAGTTAAGGTTGTTCAAGGATTTTAAATTGTATAAGGTAAAGGTTATTTAATTAGATGTGGAAATCTTTCGTTAAGGGTAGAGAAGTGTTTAATCTGGTATGGGGTGTGGGTACCCTAGCTTGTTTGGTCATGGAATCCTAGTTCTTGTAAGCTCGGGATGATAGTGGCAGAGTGCAGCTAAATCCAAGTGGGGGAGACTCGTTTTGGTTAATGGGAATATTTTCAAGTATGAATCAATGTGGAACTCTATATCTTTGGTCAAGTGGAGAGCCATTTTTGGATGTGGTACTAGTCGGGGTTTATGCCAGTAATAATGTTCAATGTTTATATGTAATTAGGGATACAAATACGATAGATTCAAATTCTCTTTTCCGGGAACGTCAAGCATCGGTAGTGGTGCATTTTGGGTTCATGGCTACGTTCAGGTTGAGGATTATGTTAGAACCTCTTAACATGTTCTTTTATGATGAAGGATTTGGGGATCGAAACATGACCAAAACATCTATTTGAGGTTCAATGGGTTGGGGTTTCAGCTCATATTGATTTTAGATCGGTTTTGTGGATAGTTGGCAAGACCATGGGTTAGGCCCCTGGATTTAGTGATTTTGAGTGTTGCGAAGCGCAGTGGTGAGTTAGATGGAATGTGCATTAGTGGATAGGCTAGGGAAGCCTTTTTCTGTATCCCATTTTATTTTAAGTATAGTGTCAAATCAAGAGATATTGGATCGATCGAGTATGCAAGAATTTGGACAAGAAGATATGAGAGATCTATTGGTATGGAACCAATGGTTGAGACTCATTTTGGAGGCCGTTTTCATATTCGAGAGCAAGATTATCGACATCGACCGATGGTCAGAGACTATAATTTCCCATTATGAGTGTGATAATGTAGGTTTAGAGGGGTTTTTGGTCAGTTTGGGTTGTGGATTTGAGTTTTTATGGATGTGGTTTGAACGGTTCTGTCTGTCTGGGGGTCATGCATGGTTTAAGGTTTTCAGATTACGAGCAGAGCAGTTGGACTTTCTCCTAGTTAAAGGCGATGTGTTAAGGTACGTTCCTTCATCAGTGCATGTGAATTATGCTAAATATTGGTTTGGTAGCAATAACGAAAGGTGGTTGTCTGTGTGAGATGATTTCTCAATTCTGTTTTGAGTTTCTAAAAAGTTCAGTCATGGTTGGTTAGTGTAGTAGAGTAAGTTGTTAGGAATGATTTCGGGACAAACTCTAGTTTAAGTGCGGGATATTTGGAACACCTGTTTTCGATATTGTTTTATCTTTAAATTTAGCGGGATCAAAGATGGATTTTTTGGGAAAACTCCATGCCACGACTTGGCAAAGTTATTTTTAATGCGTATTTTTGGTGGGCTCCATGACGTGTAAAAGGATAGCCACGACATGGTAGCTGCTACAGCATAATACCCATGATTTTTATGGTTTATCTCATATATAAACACCTTAAATCCTATTCTAAGTTATCTTTGATGGGTTTTATTCAAAACAAACAAACTTAAACTCTTAAGTATGCATGCAAACCTAATAAAGATCTTTGTTTTCACTATTGAATCTATAACTATGAACATCAAAAGGACCCTTAGAAACATAGGCTTGATTTTTATTGTAGCAAATAGTAATGAACACCTTCTTGTTGATCTCTTGGAAGCAAGTACCATAAGTGTGGTGCCTCTAATGGGATCACACCCAAACTAGCACGAGGATGAATATAAAGAGAGGATAAAGGATAGCCAAATTTATCTAAGGCTTATTGCGGGAAGGAGTGCCAATAATATGAAGGGCTAGGTCCTTTATATAGTTGAGGTAGCTTGCTGCCAAAGCTAGGGTTTAAGGGAGAAACCCTAAATTCCATTTCTTGGTGACCAAACAGCCTATTCCCCTCATTAAAGGGACTTGGACAAAAACTCTTGGGATTTCCCAAGTGATTTTCGTCCACATCATCCACTAAGGTCCTTGGGTGTTCTTACTTCAACTTTCAATAAGTATCCAAACAAACCATATTACCATGCAAAGTCACGCTTGAATGTTATTTGTGCTTACCCTCTTGTATTGTGTAATGAGTTGTCTTTCCTATATATAGGTAGTGAGTGACATTCATTTTTGCAATATTTAATTGGAGAGTTAGACTAGAGAGAGAATTGTACAAGACCTACTTTGTATTTTCTTTCTAGATCTAATGAGAGCTTAAACCATATATATTTACTCTGTGTGTTCATGATTCTTTCAATGATTCGCTAGATCTTATCAATTCTGCATATGTCATCATAAGCAACACCACTATGATTGGTATCAGAGCGGTTGTTCTTGATTTGATCAAGAATTGATCCATGATGACATTCTAGATTTGGTGATTCTTCATTTGATTTTTGATCTTCGTGTTTTTGAGAGTTTTTTTATTCTAGAAATCTAATTGTTCATTGATTCTATTCATTTTTTGATTTTTCTTCACTAGAATTCAAGTGATTTTTTCTTTCTCTCTCTAGAAAACCCATTCAAAATCACTTTCTATGTCTAGAAAAACCCAAGATCTTATCGATTCGTCAAAGATGGTGGACTTGCATTAGGATTCTTGGGTTGTGATCATTGAAGATGAGAATACAAAGTCAATGAAAATTAATTCTATGGATTATTGTTGAAAGGCAGGTTGATTTCATGGGGTACTATGGTTTATTATGGAGGTTTTCATATCTACAGTAAGTAATAACCTAAACTCAAAATCTAATGATTGGGGATAATTTAGGATTTTTATTTTGATGTTTTTTTATTACTTGGTATTTGTGTTTGATCTTTTCAGAATATAGGGTGAGGGATAGAAGGATCGAATAAAGCATGAGGAATAAAACATGAGATCGAGTCTAAAACGAGAAGAATGGGAGAATTGAGTCTAATTACGATTCTGGTAATTAAGCAGATGAAGGGATGTGCTTTTATTAAAGAAAAATGAGGGGGAATATTGATATAATAATCTCCTCAAACACCATAAATGAACCTGAAGCAGGAGCTAATTTTATTCATTCAGTGAAGAAAACTCGTCGAGTTCCATTCAGATACTCGACGAGTCCAATCGGAAAAACCTGACTATTACCATTTTTATCGACTTAACTCGGCGAGTTAACTCTGGACTCGATGAGTTACTCTTTCTCTTACCTTCAAGTTGTTGATTTGATTACATTTGACAAGGGCAATTGGCTATACTATTAAAGATCAATTTTAGAGAATTTCCAAGACCTTTTTCCTCTATAATTTGGAGCATAACTGTGACAACCGTCAATTTCCGGTCAAGTCAAAGTCAGATAAAGTAAACAAGTCAAACCGGACAACTCAATTAACCCTTGTATATTAGGGTTTACATCATGTTTACTATTGTACAACACACTATCTTTATGCAAAGTATCACTTTGAGTCTTCACATGTTCAGAACATCTAAACCCTAATCAGGTTAAGTGATCGAACTACTCGATAAACATCATCCATTGTAAAAGCCTATACTCTAAGTGAATACTATACTCTATTCTCATTCAAATATATCTCATATGCTCAAATAAGGGTTGGAAACCCTAGAAATCCCGACTCAAGTTCTTTATGGACTAGGATTCTCTTATTGGGTC
The DNA here is from genome assembly GCF_052625555.1 of Lactuca saligna. Lineage (NCBI taxonomy): Eukaryota > Viridiplantae > Streptophyta > Magnoliopsida > Asterales > Asteraceae > Lactuca > Lactuca saligna. The sequence continues at coordinate 141,510,664 of NC_136421.1, read as the reverse complement.
TAATGGACTAATAAACTTTCAAATTGACTATTTGGGCTCTAATTGGACCCACAATCATGAAACTAGATTTTTTGGGCCATGTGGGCCTAAATAATTCATTTTCATCTCTAATAGGCCTTGTTGGGACATAATGTCCATTTCTTTATACAACTTGGGCCGTGAACTACTCTAAAGGCCTAATGGGTCGAAACCTCCCTATGAGCTTTATAATTTTGAGTGAAGATTAAGATTGGGCCCAAACCAATTCATCTCCTCCTTCCAAACCCAATTCTCGGCCATAGATAGAAAAAAAATGATACATAAATAAATAGATAAATAAATAAAAGGGTGGTGGACAAAAGAGTTGCCACCACAACATTGCCCCTCATGTTTCCAAGCATTGACCACCATACTTTAAGGCTTGACATGTTTGTCCACCATACACCCAAGCCTCTCTTTTTCCCTCCTCTCTCTAAAAATTCGTCCACACACTCCCACCTCCTCCATTTTAACTTTCAAAATCACAAGATTTCTCTCTAGAGCTCCAAACAAAATCCATCCATTCTCCCAAAAACTTTCGTGTGTGCTTGAGTGAGTTCAAGGATAATCCATCAAAGATCCATCCATCTTGGTAAGTTATCATCATTCTAAATTGATTTGATTTCATTTCATGTTAATATCCACACTCTTAAACACTTTATTTCGTGATTCATGTTCCTTAGAACACCCTAGCTTCGAAAAACCTCTTAAAGGGAGCTTGTAAGGCCAAAAATTCCTCTAATCTTCATCAAGAACCGAAATTATCAAAGCAAGGCGAGTTCATACCCCCTTGTTTTTGGTTTTTACTTGTTTTTGGGGGAGAATACAAGTTGATTTGTGTAGATCTATGTGTATATGCATGATTATGTGTGATTTCCTTGAAACATTTGGTGATTATGTGTGATTTCTTCACTAAACTACAAATATGTTAAGAAACTTGAAGTGTATCACTTGGATCTTTATCTGAATCTTGAGAGAAGTATGTTTTATCAAACATAATACATGTAAACTAGTATATACTGGATTTGTACACTTGATATAGCAAAAATGAGTGTTATGGTTAGAGATCTATAAACTAAACTCACAAAACAGCATTTGACAGAAAAGTTTTGGTCCAATCTCGGACTGTTTTGACAATTCAAATGGAAGTATTTTTCAAAACTGTTTCACATGGATAAAGTTTAGGTTTATACCTTTAAAATGACTACTCGCACGTTTTCATAAGATTTTTCTACAATTTTTGGCGAATTTTACAAAACTGCCTATCATATTTGAAATAATTTCGGACCAACCTGTGAAGATGAGTAATTTCACACTAGTTTGAGGCCATCAAAAATTATGAGAAAATTGTTTTAACAAAGTAGACAATATTTCCAAACTTCCAGAATTTACGGATCCAAATTTTGACTTACGATGAATTTTCTACAAATTTTCTAAAAACTAGGTCGGAAAAGCTAAAAACCTGAAAAATGTGCATTTTCACAAAAATCAAGCAAAAATGATACTTTTGACAAAAATGAGTTTATAAATGTTATTTTTACCACAAAGTAGTCATCAATACAAGTTTTTAACAAAATTGGAGATCAAAGTGTTATTCTTACAAAAATTGGGCCTAATTGTAAATTTTATGTTTATTGGGCCAAGAACGTCATTTTTACAAAAAGGAGGGTTTTTTATATCAACTTTGTAAATAATAAACGGGTTAAAAATGATATTCATATCCTTATTAGGCCTGGAAATAATAGACACGTATAGTGAGCCTTAGTGGCCCATTTACATGTTTATTGGGCCTGAGAATGGATTTTATACGCGTTCTTCATTTTATGCTTTTTTAGTGAATACTTGAATTAAAATCAATGATAAACCAACAAATGGATTTAATTTGATCATTTTCTAGGTTATTGGGCCTTAGTGACCCATTTCTACGTGTGATAGGTCCTGTATACTATTTTCATGTTTATTGGGCCTTATTGACCCATTAACATGTGCGACGGACCTTGGATACTATTTGTGTGCTATTTGGGCTTGTAAATACTTTATATGTGAAATGGGCCTTAGTTGTCGTTTCATATATATTTCGGACCCATGTTATATAATCTCATTCCATTTGGGCCTTGAAATGATTTACATGTTTAGCGACGTCTTCGTGGTTCACTTACATGGATCATTGGTCCTAGAATGAGTTTATACATTTTTCTTCGCGTAAATTCGATTAAAGATCTAGCGAGTTTTTCTCGGTTGGCACCTATTAAGTGTACGATCGTAGCCTGTAGTTATAACCAGAGTCTCCTGGAGAGAGAACGGGGATTTGTGTATAGATCTATACGGGGATGACACCCCACACCTGAGCTATTCGCTACAGTTAGACTAGGCCAGTCTAGGGTGACAAAAACCTTATTCTATTTTGCCGTCGGCGTCCAACGACGCCAAGACAGGCGAAATTGTCATTATTTAGTATGATTATGACGGCTCGCTTAGAGGAATTAACGTTATGAAGTTTACGAAAGACATTTTTTTTAGGCAACGTCGGGTTGTCTGGAAACATTCTCTTTACGTGCTCTTACATTCTCTACATTCTCTTTACCTTTTTAGTCAAATAAACAATAACATACATGCATTAATACAAGATCTAACACAAACACACTAAACAGTTTTCAGAAAATATCGGATTTTCTGGTGGTTTTCAAAGTTATACAAATCATTTTCACAAACATGCTTATGAACTCACCAACATTTTTATGTTGACCGTTTTCAAAATAACATGTATTCTCAGGATACCGTTGAAGCAGGATGAACGAAACAAACTAATGGATATTGTGTGATATTTTGTTTCATCATACTCTTACTATTTTGGCATGTAATATTCAAATACAATACTCGATGTAAACAATGAATGTTGTATTATTACATGTGTGATGATGATGATGATGTTATGTTTCAATTATATTCACTGTAATGATATTTCAAGATGAAGTCACGCGCAAGCCCCCGGACGTTTCCGCCGTCTGGTTCGGGGTGTGACAGATTGGTATCAGAGCATTGTTTATAGTGAACTAGCATATCTAATCATAGAGGATATGCAACTATAAATATGATGGGACTAAACAACTCTGAACATAATAATTAAAATACATACCTTTGTGTGCATTTTAGAATATAAACACAACAAGAATAGTAAAAGTCTTTGGAGGATTTGAACATCGCTATTAAACTCGGGCAGTTATGTAGTCGTATTGGTGGTGAATGTAACATGATCAACTACATTCATTCAAAATACGACCAACATGTGTTCGGGAGTAATTGTGATGGACAATGAATCAAAAACTTACCATTTAATTATCCAAAGAGCTTATAGAACAAAACCTAAAAAAAATTAAATTACTATACGAGTAATTGGTATGCTATTTGCTTCTAGTATTTATACCCCTTCGTGCAATACACTATAGACAAGTATCATTAGCCAAGAAACCCCTATCTCCCTGGTCAGGGAATAGCAGGGTGGCTCGACCCAGAAGAGGAACATGAAGTAGAACTCACAGATGGACCTGTCGAGTCAATAGTGGACCTCGAAGAGGAAGAGCCAGAGGGCAATGGTGATGATGACCCGGATGCAGAATCTGACGTCATCAATCCCCCATGTAAAGCGAGAGCACCGACTTATCGTGTGGGCCCCGGTGGCCCCATGCCCCTTGGGCACACAATATTTGGAGATAGAGTCACCAGTATGGGATACGACCACACTAGGGTAGGAATCGAGGTCTCTCCGACCATTAGCCATAGAGGACCAGCTGACCGGGCCTTCCCAGTCATGGTCCGGCGCACCTGAGGTATTAATAACCGAGCATAGGACACCCCAAATCGAACACAAAAAATGCGGTTTTCTATTGAGAGAGACAAGAGAAAAACAAAGGAAGTGAACGGAGACTCCCAAGCGAAACAGTTAGTTTGAGAGGTACGACTACAAGATACCGAGCAACAAGTAGCTCGTCTCCGAGGTGCATCCACTTCATCAGCACCACCACCAGAAACTTTCCGCCACAATTAGGATCGGCCTTTTCTTTCCCCCCCCCCCCACACTATCCGACATGACTCTCTTTCGTGTACTAAGATGGTACTTACCACTGGAAGAATTATGTGCAATCTTTATTTCATATTACCAGATAGACTCAATTATATGCACAAGCGAACCCTCAAAACGTTAGATACTTAAGGGTCTCGAAACCAAAACAACCTATATACTCTAAGGATAGACGTAACAATCGTGCCAAATCTGTGATTACCTACTACCACAAATACATCATAGGGAATGTAGATAGAAGCAGTAAGAATTATACAACAAGATGCAAAACTTATAGAGTACAACCAGGAATGACGATCATTACTTACGATCTAGATTGTGACAACCCGATATTTCAACTCTTTGTAATGACCTAAAAAGTCAAGTATTGTAGCTACTTTTGAAATAATGAAATTAACTTCGAAGATGAAATATGTAATAATCTTTATAAGAATATCTATTATGTTAGACATTGTGTCAAGGTTTACATAAATACTAAGAACACTAAAATCCGAGTTACAACGAAGAAATTATGACCATATAAGATTTCCGACAAAACCGACAACACCGATTAAACGAAAAACGTGAAGTTTCAATGCAATAGCATTTAGCCTTAGGTATCTAAATGAAAGTTATAGATAACATTAAACCGTGAGCGTACACGAAAAGAACGTCCAAATCTGACTTCGTATGAGAAAGTTATGATTTTTCCAAGATCCGAATATAGTAGTAGACAGCTAAAAACTCGAAATAGAGCTCGAGAGACTTTTGACCAAAACAACCTAAATGAGAATCGAAGGTCTCAACATTTGTAGCGCAACAGCGAAAAGTCTGACGAAAACGGACATCGGATGAAGAAGTTATGGATTGTATACGGATTTTTCGTGTCCCGACCCGTTAAAAATAAATAATTCAAAATAAATTCAAAATTTGCCGATGAAGTCTAAATGAGAGTTGTAGATCATGTCTTTAGCTACGCGTGCATATAAAGAACATCGAAAACGGAGCTCGTATGCGAAAGTTATAGATTTTACAAGTTCGGGGTCCGAAATCCGAGGCTATCAGGCTTGCCACGACGGGGCACAACTTGGCCGCGAACCGGCAAGTGACTGAGAGCGTCCCATCAATGGAAGAGGATAAGGCTTGCTCCCCACAATGTGGCCAACCTTAGCCACGAAGTGGCACACCAGAAACAGCCCTATAAATAGAACTCTTGGGGTGCCGGGTTTAGGTGCTCCATTCTTCTGTTTCTCGCGCCGAAACTCTGCGTTTAAGCCCCCGAGACCCTCCCAAAGCCCCGGTTTTCACCTTCAAGTCCCGAAGGAAGGTTTTGTGTTCCCGAGATTCCCGAGAATCCTGAGATTTTCCCGCGTTTTCAACTCTTCCTGTCGAAGTTCTGCTCGATTCTTCTCTCGACTATTTCAAATCGACCACTTCAATCAAGTGAGTTCATACCCCTTTATTCAACCTTTGAAATGCTTTTAAATGTTTTAAATATCTTATGGGGGGATACAAGTTAAACACTTACAGTTATTGCATCAATCACATGTGATTGATTTAATCACATGTGATTAATAACTAGAAAACCAATGATTTTATCACTGCTCAAACTGTTTATCAAACGGTTTCACTTCAAAATGTTTTACAAACTCTTCTACTTATCAAATGCTTTTATTAAACCTAGTTTTACTTTTTATAAATTGCATGCCCATATATGTATAAATATATAAGAAATGTTTAAAGGGCTTAGGAAGGCTATCCATCCTATTTCCTTTTCGCGCATTGAGATGTGGTCTGGTGGGATTTCGGGTAACCATCCAAAGGTCGTTTCAATATTAATTATATATCAACTATACATATATAGACATAAAAGTACTTCTATACTCATACTCATCAGCACATCATTAGTAAGTTACCATCGGGGTAACACAAGATCATACTACTATAATTTCTAGATCAACGAGTCAGTTCATTCAGGAGTCAATACTTATTACTAAGAGAACATATACAACGATACTAGAACAAGTAACATTATATTGCATAGACACGAATACGTTAACAATTGTGATCCACTGTATGGGAGCATGTCTTAATTGTCATGACCCAAGTTGTAGCCAGAGTCTCTTGGAGGGAGAGCGTGAGTTTGCGTATAGATCTATACTGGATTGACTATCCTACACCTTGCTGCTAGCTACAGTGGGACCGACAGGTCTGCGGGTGCCAAACGTCATACCTTATTTTTCGACTATACGTTGTCGTTGTTACCAGTCGATAGTATGGTGCAATTTATCACATGATACCTTAATATAAACCCGGTTTAAGGTAGTTAGTACAACAATAGTTCCTATAAAACAAAACTATAGTACTACAATGATTTACCCATTACATTTTAGTGATAACCTCACTTAAACTTAAATGTACAAACTATATTTTGTTAAATAATAGTTACACTTGGGAAATTACACACTTTTACAACAAACGAGCATACAAAACAGTTAAGCCTTGGTAGAAGGCTACATTAATAGAAAATATAGGTTTTTCTGAGAGATTCAAACTTTTACAAACAATTACATACAGTTTACAACTTATACTTACCACAGGTTCAAATGTTTTGAAAACGAACATCAACACTAAAATACTTATGAATTCACCAGCTTAAAGCTGACAAACTCTTTCAAAATAACTTGTATTCTCAGGTCATCAGTAGACAGGTACCGATGCCAACTTTTGAGAAGATGGAGCGCATTTCAAGACTCATCATATTATTTTGATTCGCATTATATTTTTGATGTCTAAAACTGTAAAGAACACGCTTGTATTAAAATTATATATATTTAATGCAATGGATGATGCTGTTTGCTTATTTACATTTACTGTGTTGTGATACTTTACATGACGTCTTCCGCCCCAGAATGTTTCCGCCGTTCTTGGTTCTGGGGTGTGACAGATTGGTATCAGAGCATTGTTTATAGTGAATTAAGTATATCAACCCATAAAAGATATACTAAACTATAAACCCATTTGGGATTAAAACACTCTGACCGAGAGTCTATACTATAAATACTAAAATAGTTAATTAAGTATACAAGTCTGCATTCATACTAAAACTAGTGTCACAACGACAAGAACAAAAGTATTACGATTGTTAAATATCATAGGTAAGCTAGGGGATGTATGGTCAGTCCTGGGAATAGCATAGCCTGATCAACTATGCTGGTCCGAGGAGTGATTAGCATATGCCCTATAATGGTTGTGATGTGTTAACAAGTCTAAAAACTTACCAACAATACCACATGAAGATCAATAGAACTTAAACTTTAAATACTATAGGTGTATTTTGTACTACTAGTTACACGTATACTATATACTTATACCTCTCTTCTCGCGTAGATCTAAATGGCTGGAGTCCATCACGGCAACCCGTACTTTCCAAATGAAGGCAATGCCGGGTGGATCGATGAAGAGCCCGAAGTTGACCATCCAATCCCTTTGGATGATCACCTCACATAAGGCCTTTCTAATGGATCCGACTCCGAGCCTGAAGTCAACAACCTACCGCTCGTAGGTCAAGCCCCGAACAACAACCCTTGACCAGCTTTTCCAGGTCCTACTCCCTTGTGGGCAAACATGTTAAATCGCTGGAATGATGAACAGGGTCAACCCTTACCATACTTTGGGGAGCGAAGCTTTTACAACGTCAGCGATGGTGGCTCTGCTGACCGAGATCCGCCTGTCATTATCCGCAGAATAGCTCGTAATGTCGAGCAAGGTCGAGCAGCCATCGACAGGGTCATGGAGATTGATGCCAACTCAGGTGTCAACACAGTCCGCATCCGCCGTCTTGAAGAAGACATGGAACGGACCCGGAGAACCAATGAAACCCTACAGCAACGTCTGGTTGCCTCTCAAGCAGAAGTCATGGAACTTCGAGCTCGTCAAAGGGCTCATGAGCGACACCTTCAAGAGGTGGTCCGTCAAATGAGAGACCTTAGGGTTCTCCTGAGGAATATTCATCGCCGTTAGATGATGTCTAGTACATCAGTATCTTCTGGATTAAAGAATAGCCTTTAACATCTGTGCTCTAAGTAGCACTTGTCTGTAAAATATTCCTAACTTTCAGTACTCTAATTAGGAATCTAGAACTGTCAAACTTTTCTATATGGTATGATGTAAGACCTACTGTTAGGTCGATTTTCCATGAACTTATTACATCCGTAATACCATCATTATTGAAATCTATCTCATCTGTGGGAAAAATCTATACACTTGTGCTTTCCTGCTAATATTTCTTATTGTGATTTCAAACACTCATTCAACTGTTGGGCTATGGTTAGTTAGTCCATGTGTCACTCTCACGTTGCTTACAAATTGATTCTTACCATTTTTCTTATCTTTATAAACTTATAGCTGAAAGATGCCTCCTCGCAAATCTCCTAGGAATAATCCTGCACCACCACCTCCTCCGCCTCCGGTCATCGATACTATAGCCCTGAATGCTGCCGTAGCTGCAGCGGTGGCAATTGCCATGGCTCAGTATCACTCTTCTGATGCCAGCAGAGGTGGGACCCCTGTGGAATCAATCCCGGTTGAAACCCCTGTGCGCTCGAGAGAGTGCTCTTACAAGGATTTCACCAACTGCAAGCCGAAGTCCTTCCATGGGACCGGCGGAGTCATTGCCCTCTCGCAATGGTTCGAGAAGACTGGAGCGGTCTTCGAAATTTGTTCATGCCCTGCTGCGAGCAAAGTGAAATATGCCGCATGCACCTTTGAAGGAAAGGCCCTGACATGGTGGAACGGCCACGTTAAATCTCTAACTCTCGTCGTAGCCAACGACATAGGCTGGGAAACGATGAAAGACCTCATGATTGAGGAATACTGCCTGAGGGGCAAGATCCAGAAACTAGAGCAGGTGCTTTGGAGCCTGACCATGAAGGGCACCAACATTGTTGCTTATACCGCCAGATTCAGTGAACTGGTGGCCCTCTGCCCTAATATGGTTCCCACTGAAGGGAAAAAGATCGAAAGGTACGTATGGGGACTAGTGCCTCCGTATCAAGGGAACGTCCTATCATCAAACCCCACTACCTTCGACAGTGCCAAACGACTGGCACAACGACTCATTGACCATGGGGACAAAACCCCTACAACAACAACAACGCTAGCCATCTCAGAACCCTCCAAACCCGCTGACACAAAGCGGAAACTCTGGGAGGAAAGGAAGAAGACGAATCGAGCTTCCAAAAAGTAGCAAATTGTGGCAGTGCATGCTGCAATAACCCCTGTTGCTGCTCCTACTACTGCTCCTATAGGACAGTATGCTGGAGGTTTGCCCAAGTGCAACAAATGCAACTACCACCACAATGGCCCCTGCCATGAAATGCAGTGCTCTAACTGCCACAGGAGAGGACACACAGTCCGTTTCTGTAAATCTCCGGCGACACCGATCGCCCAAGTCCCCGGCTCTGGCCCGAGCCCGACCTGCTATGGATGTGGCAAAGCAGGCCACTATAAGAGGGACAGCCCCAAAGCAAAGAATGTTGGTGGAGCAGGAAGGGTACTAGCTATAGGCCACGAGGAAGCAGTTGCTGACCCGACAGTGGTGACTGGTACGTTCCTCCTCGATAACTCCTATGCATGCCTTCTATTTGATAGTGGAGCGGAGCGAAGCTTCGTAAACCATAAATTTGCTCGCATGCTTAATCAACCACCGCACGCACTCAAAGAACTATTCACATGTAACATCCCGAAATATCAAGAGTAGAGTTGAAGGGCTAAAAGAGTAAATTGGGAAAGAGCGACTCGGCGAGTCCATGTGTGGACTCGGTGAGTAGAGTCGCGACTTGGTCGCGTGTTAAGTAGCCGACTCGGCAAGTCAGTGTATTGGACCCGGCGAGTAGGCGCTGAGTGGAGAAAACCCTAATTCTCAGGGTTGAGCCTTATATAATGATCATTATGTCTTCCTCCCAGCCTCTTTATCACCCCTTGAGCCCCAGAAAACCCTAAATCGCGGAGAAGCACCATTTTTGAGTGGATTGGAGCTTGGAGAAGTAATGGTTGAAGGAATTTTGGGAAGATTGAAGGCTTGGAGCAAGGGGCTTTGCTTGGATTCGAATTGCATTGCAGTTGGGGCATCACTTAGAGGTAGTATCTCGTTTTTGACCTGTTGATTATGTTGTTTCTTCATTTTGGGGTTTGTGAGAAATTGTCTATGGATGAAATGGGAAGTCTAGAGGTTAGATCTGAGGTTGCTACCTCAGATCTGGAAGGGAGAAGAATCAGAGAGCATGAAAGTCCCTGTGTTGGAGTGTTTAGTGAAGCTTGCATGTCCCAAACCCTAGCCCCAATGTGCAAACGGCTTAGATCTCTTTGGATTAACGTAAAGTTTGCCACTTTACGTGATGGATGAGTGGTAGGAGGCTAGATATATGTCTTGGAGCAGTTGCATGGCCTGGAATGCTTCGGAATGTATTCAGACCGGCGGTACTCGGCGAGTCACATGGGTGGACACGACGAGTTGGATGAAGATGGCCTGGAACTCGGCGAGTTGTATGAACAACTCGGCGAGTAGGTTGAAGATAGCCGTAGACTCGGCGAGTCTGTTCTTGGACTCGACGAGTCTTGACGAAGAGTCCCAAATATTTCCTGGTTGAGTCGCGAATCGGTGAGTCAAGGGATGACTCGGTGAGTTGGGTGTGAGCAGACTCAGAGTTGTGGGACTCGGCGAGTCTCATGGTGACTCGACGAGTTGAGTCGTGATATGGGGAAGTTCTGATTATGGGAACTCGACGAGTCACAGGGTTGACTCGGCGAGTAGAGTCAGTCAAGGGTTGACCTAGACTGGGGACTTTGATTTCGACCAAGGGTTGGCCGTTGAGTTTTAGGGTTTGGACAGCGATGTGGCCTTTGGGCCAAGAGAGAGGTAAAATAGTCTTTTACCCATAAGAGGGTGTTATGAGAGGATTTATTCTAGCTTCGAGAGTTATATTCATGAGAGTATTTGCCTTACGTGTTAGGCGGTGGCGAGTTCGAGATTCAAGTGTGGGGATATCTGCTTTCTGCTTGCCAGATGAGTCTTCTCACTATACTTTACCTTGAGTAGGTAACCAGAGTTATGTGATTAGAGTATTTGTATGCTATATGTACGTGATGTGTTGTACTGCATTATTTCTATGTGATTTATGTTGTGCATGTTTATAGAGTTGGAACCGGAAGGTTCCCAGAGTTAGAACCTGAGGGTTCACAGAGTTTGGGTGTACGGACCCACAGAGTTATAGCCTCAAGTGGCTAATATGTGTTATGTGTGGTATTTTGGGGAACTCACTAAGCTTCGTGCTTACAGTGTTTTGTTTGATGTTTTACAGGTTTCTTTCTGTATCACGGGACGGCACCGGCTTGATTGTACACACCAGAGAAAGAGTCATATTTTGGAGGATCTTGGTTTTTCTATGCAAGTGAAAATGGAGTTATGTTTTGTAAATCGACTATGAATAAGATTTTAAACAAGTGTTTCTAAGAGTAAAATGATTATTTTAAATGAAAATTTTGTCTTGAAATTTACGGTGTTACAAGTTGGTATCAGAGCCTTGGTTTGAGGGATTCGGATGCGCCTTCGGGTAAATCTGGACTCAAACTGAGGAAGTACGAAAAGTTTTTAAAGAAATAATTTTCTAAAAGTGAATAAGAGTTCAAAGAGAAAGCAAGAAGGAGCAGTGTGTACAATCAGCCAGAGCCCGAACGGTGATTTCCCAAAATACCCTTATTTTTGTGTTATGAGATATGTATGATGCACTTTATGAGATATTATTGCATGCTAGAGACAGGCTAGGTATTTCATATGTTAGGACTAGAGTGGCCTGATTTGTGATGCCTTAGCCTAGGACTCATTGTTATATGTGTTATGTTTTAAGTATGTGATGAGTGAGAGTATCCAGTTAGAACCCATGAGGGGTAGAGTTACAGAGTTTGGTGGTACTTTCGAGGATGAGCTGAGAAGGTGGAGTTATCATAGAGAGGGAGTCCTATGTATCCTTCGATGCTCGAATGCTGCTTGCTTTGTGCTTTGTGGAACTCTCGATGATGGGAGTCAGCTACCAAGTGAATATGACGATATTCAGGAGGTAGATGGCTGGCATCATTAGGAGCTCTTCAGCAGCTGATAGCAAAGAAGTGGGAGGACAACGGAAGAGCCTAGGGAATAACCCTATCCAGATGAGTGCGCTTGTAGAATAGAGAATTTCGCTGGGGAGCGAGCACGCGTAATGGGATTGGTGAAAGAGCAGGTCGAGCAGCTATTTAGAAGCTCTGGGATGGTCCGTGTGGAAAGTACGGGTAGATGTGGCAGGTAGTATGGGCCCGTACTACTGAAAGCAGAGGACCCATACTTGATACAGGGAGTATTCTGAAGGTTCTAAAGAGCAGATTGAGGAGTGATGTTATGGTTTGAGTACCATACATCAGAGCGGATCGAGGAGTGATGTTATGGTTCGGGTACCATACATCAGGGCAGGTTGAGGAGTGATGTTATGGTTCGAGTACCATACATCAGAGCAGATTGAGGAGCGATGTTATGGTTTGCGTACCATACATCGGAGCGGATCAAGGAGTGATGTTATGGTTCGGGTACCATACATCAGGGCAGATTGAGGAGTGATGTTATGGTTCGGGTACCATACATCAGAGCAGATTGAGGAGCGATGTCATGGTTTACGTACCATACATCAGAGCGGATCGAGGAGTGATGTTATGGTTCGGGTACCATACATCAGGGCGGATTGAGGAGTGATTTTATGGTTCGGGTACCATACATCAGGGCAGATTGAGGAGTGATGTTATGGTTCGGGTACCATACATCAGAGCAGATTGAGGAGTGATGTTATGGTCCGGGTACCATACATCAGAGCGAATTGGGGAGTGATGTCATGGTTAGGGTACCATACATCGGGGCATATTGAGAAGAGATGTCGTGGAAGGAGTACCATGGTTCGTAGTGAATGATGTTTGTGGTTCTCCGGTTATTCGGTCACGAGTAAGTTCGAAGAGGCGTCCCTTGAGAGGGAGATCGAGAGTCCCTCAGAGTATTCTAGTAAGGAGTCAGTGGAAGGGAGAATTTCGATCTGAGTTGAGTGATCAGTCGATAAAGGAGATGTCACCTCCTATGATCGGGGAGGTACTAATTATGTAAGTGTGAGAATATGAGAAGCATGATGTTTTGGTTTTGGGTTTAGGGGGTAAACCCTGCAGGTCGTCATTGATGATGATTTCCCCCAGAGTATCAGGTAACATGTGTGCCGCGAGGCAGTGATCTATCATGAGCAGATAGTCAGTTGGGACTAAGATAGTCGAGGGCCACGCTATACCTAATTGAGTATAGTCGGGTGTATGGTAGTGGTATCAGTGGGGAGTTCAGTCGAGTTTAGTGGTGCAGAGAGTTTTCTATCCATGGGGTGTTGAATATGGGAGTGGGTCCTTGTTCGTGGGGTGATCCCAGTGTTGGAGCGTTGGTTGATGAGTTGAGGTGAGGGGTACGGTGATTTTATGGTTCAGTCTATGAGCCAGGGATGTTATTGAGCAGTTGATTTGTTGGTACTAGATTGGTAAGATATTTGGAACGACTAGAGGCAGACGTGACGGGAAGTTCTTGAGGAGTTCATCAGAGGTTCAGAGTATATGAAGTCGATTCATTTCCGTAAGGGGGCAGGTGCGATTTTGCTGGAGAATATAGTTATGGAATAGTCGTGTGCTATTTGGTGACGGTTTGAACCCTAAGTGGGGGAGAACCGGGTGCCGTATGTAAGAAAGCAGAGATTTGTCAGGAGCAGTTATAAGTGGAGTATAGAGATATGCGGTAAGAAATCATGAGACCAGAGATGTCGGTGATCGAGGAAAGGGGTCGGAGTGAGTTAATGCGGGAAGTACTTGTTTGAGAAGGATGAATGTCTCCATGACAAGTGTTTATTAGTCAGGAATCTGGTATTGGTCAGTGTTGGGGCAAGTAGATAAAGAATGATTGGGCAGCCAACTCTCGGGTCGGTATGCGTATCCTTGTTTGGGTTTTGAGTGGCGGGAAAAAGGGTTTCGGAGAATTATCAGCGTATTTCGTAGCGTTAGCGTTTCTTCGTATTGCAGTTGGGAAATTGAATACACCGAAGTTGCAACTTGGGAAAAATGAAGATCTAGTTATGGGGTTCAGAGGGAATGTATTATTGCATCTATATGGTGCTTGGGGCAGGAAACCTGTGGTTGTGGCAGGATCTTGTGATGATCGGTGGGGGTGTTCCGAGGTATCCTGGTATTGATATCTTTATTTCAAAGTTATTCGTGAATCTTGAGTTGAGACGACTTGTGGTATATCAGGTATCTATGGAACTAGTGATAGCCCTTCGAGTATGGGCATCCAGGGAGATTACTTGGGAGAGTGGATCTTCGCAAGGGTGGGCATCTGTTATGACGATTGCCTCCAGAGTCTGTGATGAATATTCGAGACGGGTATGGGTAGCCGCCTATGATAGTCTGTGGAGCACGAGCTAGTGGAGTCAGAGGGTGTTGTGATACTGCGGGGAGCCGTAGTACTCACTAGTCAGAGGGTGTTGTGATACTGCGGAGAGCCGTAGTACTCACTAGTCAGAGGGTGTTGTGATACTGCGGAGAGCCGTAGTACTCACTAATCAGAGGGTGTTGTGATACCGCGGGGAGCCGTAGTACTCACTAGTCAGATGGTGTTGTGATACCGCGGGGAGCCGTAGTGCTCACTAGATGGCAAGAGAGTGTGATGATGGAATGTTCTCCAATCAGTGTATGATGTGGAAGAGTTTTGGGCTTGAGCAGTCCTAGTATTGAGTTTTTGGAGCCTGGATGTTGGACCGGGGGCAGAACTGGGGTCCCCGTCTCTGTCGGGGAATATGGTGAGATGGCAAGGGATATGCGCAGCAGAAACCAGAGATCAGAGTGGAGACGATCCTCGGTTGGATTGTACTTTCTTGCATAAGGAAAAGAGAATTTCGTGACTTGCGTGTCACGGGGCCGGGATAGTGGTCACGGGGAGGAAGTTAGTGGGATATTTGGATCATGATTTGGGTGACCTCTGGAGGCTCAGCTGTGGAGTCAAAAGCTGACCTGGTGCTCAGTCTCGAAGAGGGATATGTGATGAGCTAGAGCTTATCCTGATGATGTCGGAGGACACCTCAGAGGGAATGAACGATTCAGACGCTCAAAGACATGCTTTAGGCATATGTATTAGATTTCGGAGGGTGTTGCGGCACGTATTTATCCTTGGTTGAGTTATCCTATATCAACAGCCATCATTAGTGCATTGGTATGCCACCCTTTGTGCTGTTGTATGGGAGGAAGTGTTGGATCCTCATTTACTGGGGAAAGTGTTGATTCGCGGAAGTGAAAGTTGTAGTGAGAATGGATGATTTGGAGTATGGTGGTCGAACACTGTGTCTGTGACAGTGGTATGGAATGACATCATGATGGGATGTCTGCTGAGGACGCGGAAGGATTCCACGGGTGTAGAGCCAAGAGTCTCAGGATGGATGTAGGGATGGAGTCTGGGACTCCCAACTTGATTCTGATCGAGGGTTGTGTGCGTAGTGGTGGTTTCTCCTGGGGATGTTAGAGATGTCATCATTGTGACGGGTTTTCCTAACCCGAGAGTGCGAAGGTTGGTGCGGCATGGGTGTGTAATTGCAAGAAGAGGACTCATGGGAGTTGCTCTGGGATTTAAGAGTGGGTCTTTCCGTCGTCACGGATTGGATAGAGAGGGATTCGAATCGGGGATCCGATGGTTCATGTCTTCTAACCCTTATGGGTCGAGTGATTGTTGAGATTTGGGGCAGTGATACTTCATGGGTAATTCTCGGATCGATGTGTGTGGTCATCAGAGGGTGCATCCGGTGCCCGGTTCGAGACAATGGTCAGGACACCGTAAGGAAAGGGAAAGTGTGTTCGAGTTTCGATGGGTATGCCTTGTGAGATCTGGTCCGATTAAGGCCAGGTGGCACGTTGTGGGAGTAATTCTGGAGTTGAGTTACTGTAGGCTTCGAGGGCGAAGCCTAATTTAAGTGGGGGAGAATTGTAACATCCCGAAATATCAAGAGTAGAGTTGAAGGGCTAAAAGAGTAAATTGGGAAAGAGCGACTCGGCGAGTCCATGTGTGGACTCTGCGAGTAGAGTCGCGACTTGGTCGCGTGTTAAGTGGCCGACTCGGCGAGTCAGTGTATTGGACTCGGCGAGTAGGCGCTGAGTGGAGAAAAACCTAATTCTCGGGGTTGAGCCTTATATAATGATCATTATGTCTTCCTCCCAGCCTCTTTATCACCCCTTGAGCCCCAGAAAACCCTAAATCGCGGAGAAGCACCATTTTTGAGTGGATTGGAGCTTGGAGAAGTAATGGTTGAAGGAATTTTGGGAAGATTGAAGGCTTGGAGCAAGGGGCTTTGCTTGGATTCGAATTCCATTGCAGTTGGGGCATCACTTAGAGGTAGTATCTCGTTTTTGACCTGTTGATTATGTTGTTTCTTCATTTTGGGGTTTGTGAGAAATTGTCTATGGATGAAATGGGAAGTCTAGAGGTTAGATCTGAGGTTGCTACCTCAGATCTGGAAGGGAGAAGAATCAGAGAGCATGAAAGTCCCTGTGTTGGAGTGTTTAGTGAAGCTTGCATGTCCCAAACCCTAGCCCCAATGTGCAAACGGCTTAGATCTCTTTGGGTTCACGTAAAGTTTGCCACTTTACGTGATGGATGAGTGGTAGGAGGCTAGATATATGTCTTGGAGCAGTTGCATGGCCTAGAATGCTTCGGAATGTATTCAAACTGGCGGTACTCGGCGAGTCACATGGGTGGACTCGACGAGTTGGATGAAGATGGCCTGGAACTCGGCGAGTTGTATGAACAATTCGGCGAGTAGGTTGAAGATAGCCGTAGACTCGGCGAGTCTGTTCTTGGACTCGACGAGTCTTGACGAAGAGTCCCAAATATTTCCTGGTTGAGTCGAGAATCGGTGAGTCAAGGGATGACTCGGTGAGTTGGGTGTGAGCGGACTCAGAGTTGTGGGACTCGGCGAGTCTCGTGGTGACTCGACGAGTTGAGTCGCGATATGGGGAAGTTTTGATTATGGGAACTCGACGAGTCACAGGGTTGACTCGGCGAGTAGAGTCAGTCAAGGGTTGACCTAGACTGGGGACTTTGATTTCGACCAAGGGTTGGCTGTTGAGTTTTAGGGTTTGGACAGCGATGTGGCCTTTGGGCCAAGAGAGAGGTAAAATAGTCTTTTACCCATAAGAGGGTGTTATGAGAGGATTTATTCTAGCCTCGAGAGTTATATTCATGAGAGTATTTGCCTTACGTGTTAGGCGGTGGCGAGTTCGAGATTCAAGTGTGGGGATATCTGCTTTCTGCTTGCCAGGTGAGTCTTCTCACTATACTTTACCTTGAGTAGGTAACCAGAGTTATGTGATTAGAGTATTTGTATGCTATATGTACGTGATGTGTTGTACTGCATTATTTCTATGTGATTTATGTTGTGCATGTTTATAGAGTTGGAACCGGAAGGTTCCCAGAGTTAGAACCTGAGGGTTCATAGAGTTTGGGTGTACGGACCCACAGAGTTATAGCCTCAAGTGGCTAATATGTGTAATGTGTGGTATTTTGGGGAACTCACTAAGCTTCGTGCTTACAGTGTTTTGTTTGATGTTTTACAGGTTTCTTTCAGTATCACGGGACGGCACCAGCTTGATTGTACACACCAGAGAAAGAGTCATATTTTGGAGGATCTTGGTTTTCTATGCAAGTGAAAATGGAGTTATGTTTTGTAAATCGACTATGAATAAGATTTTAAACAAGTGTTTCTAAGAGTAAAATGATTATTTTAAATGAAAATTTTGTCTTGAAATTTACGGTGTTACATCACAGTAGAAATGGCTAATGGAAAAACTGAAGGTACGAGTAGCATATACTTAGGTTGTACCCTAACTCTAGATAACCATTCATTCTCAATCGACCTCATGCCAGTCTCAATAAAAAGTTTCGACGTTATCATTCGCATGGATTGGTTAAGCCTTCATCGCGCCGACATCATGTGCTACGAGAAAGCAGTCCGTCTAAACCTTCCGTCTAACGAATCTCTTATAGTCTACGGCGACAAACCCGGTGCAAGTCTTCGCATCATATCAAGTATTCAAGCACAGAAGTATCTGCGTAAGGAATACCCTGCATTCCTTGCTCACGTCGTCGACACGAGCCTCAAAATGAAAGAACTAAAGAACATCCCTGTAGTGAGCGACTTCCCCGACATTTTCCCAGAAGAACTACCCGGGTTACCTCCGCAACGACAGGTCGAGTTCAGAATCGACTTAGTCCCAGGACCTACCCCAGTAGCCAAGTCGCCTTACCGCTTAGCACCGGCTGAAATGCAGGAACTCTCTGGTCAACTTAACGAACTGCTCAGCAAGGGCTTCATAAGACCAAGCTTCTCACCTTGGGGAGCATCGGTCTTGTTCGTTAAGAAGAAAGACGGATCATTCCGTATGTGTATTGACTACAGAGAACTCAACAAACTGACGGTCAAGAATCGTTACCCTCTGCCTCGCATAGATGATCTGTTTGACCAACTGCAAGGGGCGAACTATTTTTCTAAGATTGATCTGAGATCCGGATATCACCAGTTATGAGTGCTAGAGGAGGATGTGCCGAAGACAGCCTTCCGAACTCGTTACGGACATTACGAGTTCGTGGTGATGCCATTTGGGTTGACCAATGCGCCCGCAGTCTTCATGGATCTGATGAATAGAGTATGCCGACCTTATTTGGATCAGTTCGTCATCGTTTTCATTGACGACATCCTGATCTACTCCCGAAGTAAGAAAGAGCATGGCAATCACCTGCAACAAGTTCTAGAGACATTATGAAAGGAGAAGCTTTATGCGAAGTTCTCGAAATGTGAATTTTGGATTCGGAGAGTCGAATTCTTAGGACACGTGGTAAGCGAAGAGGGAATCCATGTGGACCCATCCAAAATTAAAGCCATAGAGAACTGATCAGCACCTAAGACGCCTACATAAATTCGCCAATTCGTAGGTCTTGCTGGCTACTACCGTAGATTCATTCAGAACTTTTCTCGAATAGCGAAACCTCTTACAACCCTAACCCAGAAAGGCGTGGCCTTTGACTGGGAAGAGAAGCAAGAAAGAGCGTTCCAAATGCTCAAACGAGCCTTGTGCACCGCACCAATACTATCCCTTCCCGAAGGAATAGAAGACTTCGTAGTCTATTGCGATGCATCAAACCAAGGGCTCGGGTGTGTTCTGATGCAGCGAGGTAAGGTCATCGCCTACGCCTCGAGACAGTTGAAGACACACGAGGTTAACTACACGACCCACGATCTTGAACTAGGAGCAGTGGTGTTTGCTCTGAAGATCTGGAGACATTACTTGTATGGAACGAAGAGCACTATCTTTACCAACCACAAGAGTTTACAACACATTTTCGACCAAAAGGAGCTCAACATGAGACAACGACGGTGGGTCGAGATACTCAGTGATTACGAATGCGATATTCGTTATCATCCGGGTAAATCCAACGTAGTAGCAGACGCCCTAAGTCGGAAGGAATATTCTGGTCGCAAAGTCAAGTCATTGTCAATAACCATCCATTCACACTTGTCTAAGCAAATTCAGGAGGCTCAACTTGAAGCCATGAAACCTGAAAATGTGACGAATGAATCCCTCAGAGGAATGGACAAGAATTTAGAAGCCAAGGGTGATGGGGCCTTATATTTCATCGACCGGATCTGGACACCGAAACACGGTGGTTTCCGAGACTTGGTCATGATCGAGGCGCACAAAACTCGGTATTCCGTCCACCCAGGTTCAGATAAGATGTATCTGGATCTTAAAAAGCAATACTGGTGGCCTAATATGAAAGCAGAGATTGCTACCTTCGTGAGTAAATGCCTTACTTGCGCAAAGGTTAAGGTCGAGTACCAGAAGCCCTCTGGTTTATTGCAACAACTAGAGATCCCGGAATGGAAGTGGGAGCGGATCACTATGGATTTCATAACCAAGTTGCCCAAGACAACGGGTGGACTTGACACCATATGGGTCATCATTGATAGATTGACCAAGTCTGCACACTTCCTGCCTATCAAAGAAACCGACAAGATGGAGAAACTTACGAGAACATACATTAGGGAAATCGTACGACTACATGGTGTACCTATGTCCATTATCTCCGATAGAGATAGTATGTTCACCTCAAGATTTTGGCAATCACTACAACATTCCCTAGGAACAAGGATGGACATGAGCACAGCCTACCATCCTCAGACCGACGGACAGAGTGAGAGGACGATCCAGACTTTAGAAGATATGTTGTGTGCTTGTGTAATTGACTTCGGAAAAGCGTAGGATACCCATTTACCCCTCGTCGAATTTTCCTACAACAACAGTTATCACACGAGTATAAAGGCAGCACCATTTGAAGCCCTCTACGGCCGAAAGTGCAGATCCCCTCTGTGCTGAGCTGAGGTGGGTGATACCCAACTAGCAAGGGGGCAAGCTTCCGACAGTACTCTTACCGGTCCGGAAATCATTCGGGAAACGACAGAGAAGATCGTTCAGATCCGTGAACGATTGAAAGCCTCTAGAGACCGACAGAAGAGCTACGCTGATAAACAAAGAAAACCTTTGGAATTTCAGGTGGGAGACCGAGTCCTTCTCAAGTTCTCACCCTGGAAGGGCTTGATACGCTTCGGTAAGCGTGGGAAGCTTAATCCTAGGTACATAGGGCCTTTCGAGATTCTTGCAAGAGTCGGCCCCGTAGCTTACAAACTCGACATACCAGGCGCACTTCGTAACGTACATTCTACATTCCACGTGTCTAACTTGAAAAAGTGTCTATCCGACGAGACTCTTGTAATCCCACTCG
Organism: Lactuca saligna; assembly: GCF_052625555.1. Classification (NCBI taxonomy): domain Eukaryota; kingdom Viridiplantae; phylum Streptophyta; class Magnoliopsida; order Asterales; family Asteraceae; genus Lactuca; species Lactuca saligna. The sequence continues at coordinate 141,489,665 of NC_136421.1, read as the reverse complement.
ACGAGATCGAGATAAATGAGAGCCTCAACTTTGTGGAAGAACCAGTAGAAATCATGGACCGAGAGGTCAAACAAACCAAGCAAAGTCGCATCCCTATCGTGAAGGTCCGCTGGAATGCAAAGCGAGGACCTGAATTCACATGGGAACGCGAAGATCAGATGCAACGCAAGTACCCACATCTGTTTCCCTAATCCACAAGTGTTTTCTTACTTTAAATTTCAGGACGAAATTCCTTCTAACGGGGGGATGATGTGACAACCCGATATTTCAACTCTTTGTAATGACCTAAAAAGTCAAGTATTGTAACTACTTTTGAAATAATGAAATTAACTTCGAAGATGAAATATGTAAGAATCTTTATAAGAATATCTATTATGTTAGACATTGTGTCAAGGTTTACATAAATACTAAGAACACTAAAATCCGAGTTACAACGAAGAAATTATGACCATTCTAAGATTTCCAACAAAACCGACAACACCGATTAAACGAAAAATGCGAAGTTTCAATGCAATAGCATTTAGCGTTAGGTATCTAAATGAAAGTTATAGATAACATTAAGTCGTGAGCGTACATGAAAAGAACGTCCAAATCTAACTTCGTATGAGAAAGTTATGATTTTTCCAAGATCCGAATATAGCAGTAGACAGCTAAAAACTCGAAATAGAGCTCGAGAGACTTTTGACCAAAACAACCTAAATGAGAATCAAAGGTCTCAACATTTTTAGCGCAACAGCGAAAAGTCTGACGAAAACGGACATCGGATGAAGAAGTTATGGATTGTATACGGATTTTTCGTGTCCCGGCCCGTTAAAAATAAATAATTAAAAATAAAGTCAAAATTTGCCAATGAAGTCTAAACGAGAGTTGTAGATCATGTTTTTAGCTACGCGTGCATATAAAGAACGTTGAAAACGGAGCTCGTATGCGAAAGTTACAGATTTTACAAGTTCGGGGTCCGAAATCCGAGGCTGTCAGGCTTGCCACGACGTGGCACAGCTTGGCCGCGACCCGGCAAGTGACTGAGAGCGTCCCATCAACGGAAGAGGATAAGGCTTGCTCCCCACAACGTGGCCAACCTTAGCCACGACGTGGCACACCAGAAACAGCCCTATAAATAGAACTCTTGGGGTGTCGGGTTTAGGTGCTCCATTCTTCTCTTTCTCGCGCCGAAACTCTGCGTTTAAGCCCCCGAGACCCTCCCAAAGCCCCGGTTTTCACCTTCAAGTCCTGAAGGAAGGTTTTGTGTTCCCAAGATTCCCAAGAATCCTGAGATTTTCCCGCATTTTCAACTCTTCCTGTCGAAGTTTTGCTCGATTCTTCTCTTGATTACTTCAAATCGACCACTTCAATCAAGTGAGTTCATACCCCTTTATTCAACCTTTGAAATTCTTTTAAATGTTTTAAATATCTTATGGTGGGGATGCAATTTAAACACTTACAGTTATTGCATCAATCACATGTGATTGATTTAATCACATGTGATTAATAACTAGAAAACCAATGATTTTATCACTGTTCAAAGTGTTTATCAAACGGTTTCACTTCAAAATGTTTTACAAACTCTTCTACTTATCAAATGCTTTTATTAAACCTAGTTTTACTTTTTATAAATTGCATGCCCATATATGTATAAATATATAAGAAATGTTTAAAGGGCTTAGGAAGGCTATCCACCCTATTTCGTTTTCACGCATTGAGATGTGGTCTGGTGGGATTTCGGGTAACCATCCAAAGGTCGTTTCAATATTAATTATATATCAACTATACATATATAGACATAAAAGTACTTCTATACTCATACTCATCAGCACATCATTAGTAAGTTACCATCGGGGTAACACAAGATCATACTACTACAATTTCTAGATCAACGAGTCAGTTCATTCAGGAGTCAATACTTATTACTAAGAGAACATATACAACGATACTAGAACAAGTAACATTATATTGCATATACACGAATACGTTAACAATTGTGATCCACTGTATGGGAGCATGTCTTAATTGTCATGACCCGAGTTGTAGCCAGAGTCTCTTGGAGGGAGAGCGTGCGTTTGCGTATAGATCTATACTGGATTGTGTATCCTACACCTCGCTGCTAGCTACAGTGGGACTGACAGGTCTGCGGGTGCCAAACGTGATACCTTATTTTTCGACTATACGTTGTCGTTGTTACCAGTCGATAGTATGGTGCAATTTATCACATGATACCTTAATATAAACCCGGTTTAAGGTAGTTAGTACAGCAGTAGTTCCTATAAAACAAAACTATAGTACTACAATGATTTACCCATTACATTTTAGTGATAACCTCACTTAAACTTAAATGTACAAAATATATTTTGTTAAATAATAGTTACACTTGGGAAATTACACACTTTTACAACAAACGAGCATACAAAACAGTTAAGCCTTGGTAGAAGGCTGCATTAACAGAAAATATAGGTTTTTCTAAGAGATTCAAACTTTTACAAACAATTACATACAGTTTACAACTTATACTTACCATAGGTTCAAACGTTTTGAAAACGAACATCGACACTAAAATACTTATGAGCTCACCAGCTTAAAGCTGACAAACTTTTTCAAAATAACTTGTATTCTCAGGTCATCAGTAGACAGGTACCGATGCCAACTTTTGAGAAGATGGAGCGCATTTCAAGACTCATCATATTATTTTGATTCGCATTATATTTTTGGTGTCTAAAACTGTAAAGAACACGCTTGTATTAAAATTATATATATTTAATGCAATGGATGATGCTGTTTGCTTGTTTACATTTACTGTGTTGTGATACTTTACATGACGTCTTCCGCCCCAGAACGTTTCCGCCTTTCTTGGTTTTGGGGTGTGACATAGATTATCAACGTGCATCAGGAAAATGCCATCCCGGAAGAATAACAAGTGCACGCGCGAGACACCGCTCCTGCAGGTGGACCCTGCTACATTCCAAGCTGCTGTAACGGCGGCAATAACCGATGCGATGGCGCAAATCAATGCAAACAACCCCAATGGAGGCAGGAATAGCATTTACAACTCCAGCCAGAGGAACGGACATGGAAACCAACAAGTGACAACCTATCAAGGAACTCCAAACCCCAAGCTTAAGATCAGGAAGCTGAGGTCTAGAAGTAAGAGAAAGGGGCAACGCACTCAAGGGTTCTCAAGGAAGGAACATGTTGATGTTGTTCATGCGACCATGACCCCTATTATACCAGCACCAACAAGATCATATGCTGGAAGCCTTCCAAAATGCAACCAGTGCAAACTCCATCATAATGGAGCCTGCCGAGAGATGTATTGTAACAAATGCAACCGAAAGAATCACACCGCCAAATTCTGTAGAACTTATCCATGTCATAATCGTCAGCCAAATGAAAACGACAACAATCGCAACAACCATAACAACAACACAAATTATGAGACCAGTTACACCTGCTATAGGTGTGGAGGAACCGGACACTTCAGGCGCAATTGCCCCAAGGATAACCATCAAGGAGCAGAAGGATCAAAAATGGTCTTGACCTGGGGACAAGGCGAAGCAGTCCAAGATCCGACGGTTGTTATTGGTACGTTCCCACTTAACAACTCTTTCACTTACCTCTTATTCAATAGTAAAGTTGAGTGAAGCTTCGTTAGTAACATATTCAAACACTTACTAAAACAACAACCCCGGAGGCTAAACTAAGCCTTAACGGTGGAGATAACTAAGGGGAAAACCGCATCAACCAAAGATAATTATGTAGGGAACACCTTAACACTAAACAACCATTCATTTCAAATAGATTTGATGCCAGTAAATATTAGGACTTTTGATGTGATAATCAGCATGGTTGGGTTAAGCCCCCATCGTGCTGATATTATGTGTCGCGAGAAGGCCATTTGCCTTCACTTTCCCAATCACAAAACTCTAATAATCCATGGTGATAAACCTAATGTCAATCCTCGTCCTATCTCGTGCATCAAGGCACAAAAGCGCCTGCACTAGAAGAACTACGTTTTCCTTGCTCATATTGTGGACAAGACCGAGGAAGAAGTAAGCATACAATGTATTCCGGTAGCATGCGATTTTCCGAATGTATTTCCCGAAGAACATCCGGGAATACCTCCAGAAAGACAGGTCAAATTTCAAATCAACCTAATACTAGGACCCACATCAATTGCCAATTCACCCTATAGGTTAGTTTCCGCTAAAATTCGCTAGTTATCCAGTCAATTGAGAAGAATTGTTGCACAAAGGATTCATCAGACCAAGCTTCTTACCCTGGAGAGCTTCGGTCTTGTTCTTCAAGAAGACAAATCCATCAGAATGTGCATTGATTTTAGGGAATTGAATAAGCTCCCTATAAAAAATATTGATAGCCACTCCCTCGGACTGACGATCTATTTAGCCAGCTCCAAGGAGCTAGTTACTTTTCTAAAATAGATCTAAGAACCGGTTATCATCAACTTCGAGTCTGAGAAGACGACATTCCAAAAACTGCATTTCGAACTCATCATGACCATTTCAAATTCATTGTGATACCCTTCGGTCTAATGAATGCTCCCACAGAATTCATGGACCCTACGAACCAAGTTTCTTAACCACTCCTAGTCAGCCTTTTCATTATTTTCATCAATAACATACTCGTCTGCTCACGAAGCGGGAACGAAACACTGTCAACATCTACGACCAGCTTTGAAAGCATAAAAGCCGGAGAATATTGCAAAGTGAGCACTGCATGGATGGATAAAACTCTCAAAGTCAAAATACGAAGCTTATTGCTATAAGAGTGAGTTGGGCGCTATTCGTGTGATTGTCGATAGGTTAACCCAATCTACCCATTTCCTGCTAATTAAAGAATCAAATAAGACGAAAAGATTAACATGGATCTATATCCAAGAGATTGTGAGACTCCATGAAATATCATTACCTATTATCTCGGATCGGGACAACGGAATTACTTCAAGGTTTTGACAGTCACTTCAGAAGGCTATGGGAACATAGCTAGACACGAGCGTTGTTTACCAACCTCAAACCAATAGCCAAAACAAACGAACCATTCAATCACTTGAAATTCATGCTATAAGTCTGGGTGTTTGAATTTAGCAAGTCATGGGATACCCGGTTTCCCTTGATTGAATTCTCATACAATAACAACTATCGCACGAGCATCAAGATTTCTCCTTTCGAAACTCTTTATGGTCGTAAATGCAGATCACTCGCCAGTACTCTCATGAGACCAGAAACCATATGTGAAATAACAAAGAAGATAATCCAAATCAAAGCTTGACTTCAAGCATTGCGAGACCGACAGAAGAGCTATTCGGACAAGCGGCGTAAGCCATTAGGATGTTAAGTCAAGGATTGCGTGTTATTAAAAGAATCTCCTTGGAAAGGAATGATTCGCTTTAGGAAATGAGAAAACTAAGCCCACAATACATCGGGTTGTTCGAGATTATTGCTCGGATTGGTCCAAAGACTTATAAGCTGTAGCTGCCTGTAGAGCTCAGCAACGTACACCCTGTGTTCCGTGTCTCGAAGCTGAAAATATGCAAATCAGATGAGACTCTTATAATTCCTTTGCAATAAATCAAAATAAACGAGAATCTCCTGATCGTCGAAGAACCAGTCGAGGTATTGGGTAGGGAAGTAAAGCGTACAAAACGAAGCCACATTTTGATTGTGAAGGTTCGATGGAACGCAAAGCGTAGATCGGAATTCACAAGTAAACATGAAGACTAGATTAAGCTAATCTATCATTCATGAACCTACCTTTCGAAAGAATTTCGGAACGAAATTCCCTCTAACGGGGGGATGATGTCACAACTAGCATTTTTAGCTAGAAAATTCTATTCTCATATAAACATCATCCATTGTAAAAGCCTATACTCTAAGTGAATACTATAGTCTATTCTCATTCAAATATATCTCATATGCTCAAATAAGGGTTGGAAACCCTAGAAATCCCGACTCAAGTTCTTTATGGACTAGGATTCTCTTATTGGGTCTAATGGACTAATAAACTTTCAAATTGACTATTTGGGCTCTAATTGGACCCACAATCATGAAAGTATATTTTTTTGGGCCATGTGGGCCTAAATAATTCATTTTCATCTCTAATAGGCCTTGTTGGGCCATAATGTCCATTTCTTTATACAACTTGGGCCGTGAACTACTCTAAAGGCCTAATGGGTCGAAACCTTCCTATGAGCTTTATAATTTTGAGTGAAGATTAAGATTGGGCCCAAACCAATTCATCTCCTCCTTCCAAACCCAATTCTCGGCCATAGATAGAAAAAAAAATGATACATAAATAAATAGATAAATAAATAAAAGGGTGGTGGACAAAAGAGTTGCCACCACAACATTGCCCCTCATGTTTCCAAGCATTGACTACCATACTTTAAGGCTTGACATGTTTGTCCACCATACACCCAAGCCTCTCTTTTTCCCTCCTCTCTCTAAAAATTCGTCCACACACTCCCACCTCCTCCATTTTAACTTTCAAAATCACAAGATTTCTCTCTAGAGCTCCAAACAAAATCCATCCATTCTCCCAAAAACTTTCGTGTGTGCTTGAGTGAGTTCAAGGATAATCCATCAAAGATCCATCCATCTTGGTAAGTTATCATCATTCTAAATTGATTTGATTTCATTTCATGTTAATATCCACACTCTTAAACACTTTTTTTCGTGATTCATGTTCCTTAGAACACCCTAGCTTCGAAAAACCTCTTCAAGGGAGCTTGTAAGGCCAAAAATTCCTCTAATCTTCATCAAGAACCGAAATTATCAAAGCAGGGTGAGTTCATACCCCCTTGTTTTTGGTTTTTACTTGTTTTTGGTTTTTACTTGTTTTTGGGGGAGAATACAAGTTGATTTGTGTATATCTATGTGTATATGCATGATTATGTGTGATTTCCTTGAAACATTTGGTGATTATGTGTGATTTCTTCACTAAACTACAAATATGTTAAGAAACTTGAAGTGTATCACTTGGATCTTTATCTGAATCTTGAGAGAAGTATGTTTTATCAAACATAATCCATGTAAAATAGTATATAATGGATTTGTACACTTGATATAGCAAAAATGAGTGTTATGGTTAGAGATCTATAAACTAAACTCACAAAACAACATTTGACAGAAAAGTTTTGGTCCAATCTCGGACTGTTTTGACAATTCAAATGGAAGTATTTTTCAAAACTGTTTCACATGGATAAAGTTCAGGATTATACCTTTAAAATGACTACTTGCACGTTTTCATAATATTTTTCTACAATTTTTGGCGAATTTTACAAAACTGCCTATCATATTTGAAATAATTTCGGACCAACCTGTGAAGATGAGTAATTTCACACTAGTTTGAGGCCATCAAAAATTATGAGAAAATTGTTTTAACAAAGTAGACAATATTTACAAACTTCCAGAATTTACGGATCCAAATTTCGACTTACGATGAATTTTCTACAAATTTTCTAAAAACTAGGTCGAAAAAGCCAAAAACCAGAAAAATGTGCATTTTCACAAAAATCAAGCAACAATGATACTTTTGACAAAAATGAGTTTATAAATGTTATTTTTACAACAAAGTAGTCATCAACACAAGTTTTTAACAAAATTGGAGATCAAAGTGTTATTCTTACAAAAATTGGGCCTAATTGTAAATTTTATGTTTATTGGGCCAAGAACGTCATTTTTACAAAAAGGAGGGTTTTTTATATCAACTTTGTAAATAATCAAGCTAAAATAAACAAAACAATAATAAACGGGTTAAAAATGATATTCATATCCTTATTGGGCCTGGAAATAATAGACACGTATAGTGAGCCTTAGTGGCCCACTTACATGTTTATTTGGCCTGAGAATTGATTTTATACGCGTTCTTCGTTTTATGCTATTTTAGTGAATACTTGAATTAAAATCAGTGATAAACCAACAAATGGATTTAATTTGATCATTTTCTAGGTTATTGGACCTTAGTGATCCATTTCTACGTGTGATAGGTCCTGTATACTATTTTCATGTTTATTGGGCCTTATTGACTCATTAACATGTGCGGCGGACCTTGGATACTATTTGTGTGCTATTTGGGCCTTTAAATACTTTATATGTGAAATGGGCCTTAGTTGTCGTTTCATATATATTTCGGACCCATGTTATATAATCTCATTCCATTTGGGCCTTGAAATGATTTACATGTTTAGCGACGCCTTCGTGGTTCACTTACATGGATCATTGGTCCTAGAATGAGTTTATACATTTTTCTTCGCGTAAATTCGATTAAGGATCTAGCGAGTTTTTATCGGTTGGCACCTATTAAGTGTACGATCGTAGCATGTAGTTATAACCAGAGTCTCCTGGAGGGAGAATGGGGATTTGTGTATAGATCTATACGGGGATGACACCCCATACATGAGCTGTTCGCTATAGTTAGACTAGGCCAGTCTAGGGTGACAAAAACCTTATTCTATTTTTCCGTCAGCGTCCAACGACGCCAAGACAGGCGAAATTGTCATTATTTAGTATGGTTATGACGGCTCGCTTAGAGGAATTAACGTTATGAAGTTTACGGAAGACATTTTTTTTAGGCAACATCGGGTTGTCTGGAAACATTCTCTTTACGTGCTCTTACATTCTCTACATTCTCTTTACCTTTTTATTCAAGTAAACAATAACATACATGCATTAATACAAGATCTAACACAAACACACTAAATAGTTTTCAGAAAATATCGGATTTTCTGGTGCTTTTCAAAGTTATACAAATCATTTTCACAAACATGCTTATGAACTCACCAACATTTTTATGTTGACCGTTTTCAAAATAACTTATATTCTCATTATACCGTTGAAGCAGGATGAACGAAACAAACTAATGGATATTGTATGATATTTTGTTTCATCATACTCTTACTAT